>NC_062545.1:141468297-144015352 GCF_016906955.1 Phacochoerus africanus
AATAACTTATGAATAAATAATTACAGTTCATAAATACCTCGAGCTGTGCTCTGCCCAGCCCAGTTTCCATTCTGGGCCAGTCTATGACAGGTGTTGCCTCTGTTTGCAATATAAGTTCCTTCTTCCATCCGCCCATTACTTTAAGAGGCTTCGTAAACACCAAGGCGAAACTTTAAAATTGGAAAGCACACAGGCCAGGTGTTCAGAACACGTTCTCTGGGAAGAAAGTGAACCTTTTTCTTTTTTTTTTTTTTTCTTTTTTAGCTTTTTAGGGCCACACCTGCGGCATATGGAGGTTCCCTGGCTAGGGGTCAAATTGGAGCTGTAGCCACTGGCCTACACCATGACCACTGCAACGTGGGATCTGAGCCACATCTGTGACCTACACCACAGGTCACAGCAATGCCAGATCCTTAACCTACTGAGCGAGGCCAGCGATCGAACCTGCGTCCTCATGAATACTAGTCAGATTCATCTCCCCTGAGCCACAACGGGAACTCCAAGTGAGCCTTTATTATGCTTGATGGTCTTTCCATGTGAAATAGAGCAGGCTAAAGTTGATCATTCTTCTTCATTGAAAAGGAAAAAAGACTTTTTGAACATTTTCTTTTTTTTTTTTTTTGTCTTTTGTTGTTGTTGTTATTGTTGTTGTTGTTGCTATTTCTTGGGCCGCTCCCTCGGCATATGGAGGTTCCCAGGCTAGGGGTCCAATCGGAGCTGTAGCCACCGGCCTACGCCAGAGCCACAGCAACGCGGGATCCGAGCCGCGCCTGCAACCTACACCACAGCTCACGGCAACGCCGGATCGTTAACCCACTGAGCAAGGGCAGGGACCGAACCCGCAACCTCATGGTTCCTAGTTGGATTCGTTAACCACTGCGCCACGACGGGAACTCCCTGAACATTTTCCTATAGAACAAGGTCGAATACAAAGCCGTCTTTAAAAGCCTGTCGCACCTTTATTTCCATAGGGGCCACAGCACTGAGTCCCATGACTATGGAGCTGGCTGGGCAGATTTTCTGGGCTTCAGTATTGGTATTCCGTTGTTGTCTCCCCAAGAACACACTCTGATGCCAGGGTACCCCATTACCATTGAGACAGCAGCTACATGTGCGGAGAAAAGCCAGAGTTAAGGGGGAAGCTGTGGTCGAGGGTCGATGCAGCAAAGCATCGTTACAGCCCCACAGAAGAACCCAAGCTTCTCTCTCTCTCTCTCCCTCCCCCCTTCCCTCCCTCCCATCCAACCCTCAGTTCCATGGCTGTGTGTTTCTGGACCCTCCCCACCAGCATTCTCGATGTGCTCACCGCGCTGCCGTGGGAACAGCAGATATGACGTGATTCTAATAGTAATCTCACAGTAGCCTAATTAATAAAGTCACTTAAATACTAGAGCCTTGGCCTGTTTTCCAGAGAATACCATCTTAGGAAGCATAAAAACCAAGCCTCTCTTACTGTTTTTCTCTTAACTAGCATTTTTGAATTGAAAAGGTAATACCTGCCTAAGGTAAACAAAATTTTTGAACCGCACAAAGGACATGGAGCAAATATTTGGTCTGAGTAATTCCTTCTACAGGGATAACTGTGGGATTTCATGGGTCTCTGGTAGCAATTGTATCTGACATACATTATAACATATACCTACATAGGTGCACGTGTGTGTATAAACATGCCGTAACAGCATGTAACATGTACCTGTGTGGATGTGCACGTGTGGTATGTGTGCCACACTTTTCCTAACACGTGGGTCACATGTTACAAATGCATGTAACATCTGCTGTGTATAAAATGTGTATCACATTTTCTAACGTGTGCATGCACATAACTTCGCATGACATGCACATGTGTGCACACATGCACATAACAGAGCATGTGTGTGTTCATGTTATGTGTGCCCACACATGAATATAACATACATAATGCATGGGAGGTGTTTGATCATGTGTCTGCACACGTTTTGTGGTACACAAATTTACCAATAGCTCTTGAGTACCACTTCATACCCATGTATGTAGACCTACCCCCAGCTCTGTAATCATTGTACATTTTCTCACTATTCACTTAACCAGCTCCCTGGGGAGGGGGCAGGGGGCATGGAAGCTGCCTAGATTCTACCTTTGCTATCACAAAGTGTGTCCCTGAGTGTCCTTGTCCTCACATCTTTGCCACACATGAAATGAGCATCTTATCCTGATGGACTTGCCAAAATGCCCTCCAAAGTTTGTACCAGTCTATGCGCCTATCTGGCCTTGGCGCCATGACCATGAAAGTCCAGAATTGTTTGCAAACTGATAGTCTGCTTTGCCATTTCTTTGCAGCATGTGTGCTGGAATTCCCAGCCTTCCTGAGTGAGTCTTTGGAAGTCCTGTGTCTGAACGACAATCACCTGGACGCAGTCCCACCCTCGGTTTGCCTACTGAAGAGCTTATCAGAACTCTACCTAGGAAAGTAAGTACATGGCCAGAGCAGCAGTGCCGCCTCCACTGGCCCAGGGAAGCAGAATGTCCTTGTATAAAACATCTGAGGACACGGTACCGAAGCCAAGGGAAACATCCATCTGTGTACCAAGAAGCAGTGGTAGGATTTTCAGAGCCAGGATTAGTCAAAGAGGTGGGGGAGGGGAAGGCAGGGATTGTGATGCAATGATGCCCTTTTGGCAATTTCACCTGGTTTTAATGAACTGCTCAATCATTCACCTTTTCATGTATTGAGTAACTACTGCCAGGCACGGCCCCGGGGGTCCGGACAGTATGTAAAACTTGATGAAAATATGAACGAATTCAGGTTACCTTGCCTTTTCAAGAAGACGTAGTGTTCATCTTGATGGTGGTGTAATTCACTGAAGAGATGGGAAAGTTGGGGAAGGGGACCCAGGGCGAAGCCTTGAGGATTTGCAGAAGACAGAGCTGCTATTTGGACCACTGGCTTCCCAGGGAGAAAGTCTTTGGAATTAGCATTTAAATGGATTGCTTGGAACCAGAGCCCAAGGTGTTGGGCTTGGGATGCAGGCTGTCGGTGGCCCCCACAGGCCCCAGAGACTGACGGGCTGCTGTGTGTGTGTGTCCTATGGTTTGTATGTATGTCTGTGTGTATGCGTGTATTTCCTCCTGTGGTGTGTGTGCGCCCTCAGCAATCCTGGCCTCCGAGAGCTCCCTCCTGAGCTGGGGCAACTGGGCAACCTCTGGCAGTTGGACATTGAAGACCTGAATGTCAACAACGTGCCTGCGGAGATCAGAAAAGAAGGTAGGGTTTCCTCAGCAGCACCGCCTTGGGAAGATGCTCAAGTCCAGTTGTTAAACAGCTGGGGGCCCACAGAGCCCACCTCCAGCTCCTGTGTTTGGGAAGACGCTAGAAAGTTATCCTGAACTCAGTGATTGCTGTGGACCGTTGTACTGCAGCTGACCATGTGATTAAACTACCTCTGACCCTGTAGGCAGCAAGGATGCTGTCTGTAGGTCCTTGACCTTTAAATTTCACTTTTGGAGTGATTCGTATCACATCGTCCCTCCAGAGACCCAGTGGTCTTCTCAGCTCACCCCACTGGAACATACAGACAGGGCTTTGTTTCCTGAGAGGCGCGAGCGTGATCCCACCCATATGTCAGCCCCTGTCCCCTTCCCCTCCCCCACTTATTCTGCACAGGCCCCAAAGCCATGCTGTCTTACCTGCGTGCTCAGCTGCGGAAGGCGGAAAAGTGTAAGCAGATGAAGATGGTCATCGTGGGTCCTCCTCGTCAGGGCAAGTCCACCCTCCTGGAGATCTTACAGACGGGGAGGGCCCCCCAGGTGGCGCACGGCGAGGCCACCATCAGGACTACCAAATGGGAGCTCCAGAGGCCGGCTGGCTCGAGAGCTAAGGTCAAGGACGGTCGGCGCGCAGAGTCCCTGTGGGAGGGAGGGAGCTTCTAGGGCCCCTTCTCCCTCCTCTCCAGAGAGCCCAGGATTTTCTCAGGCTCATGTCTGAGAACCAGGATAATTATAGTGGTCACTATGTGGTGGTTCCAACCAACTCCTGCCAAGGGCAGTGAATAATTTCTTAATATGTCCTTGTAAATTTTCTATTATAGTGAAGTTGATGTTCCAGGCCAGTGCTTCTTAATCATGGGAGATGGTTAAATTTCTTTGATCTTTTAAGGACAGCAGCACCAGGCCTTGCCACCCCTGGCCCCAAAGATTGTGATTCAAATGGCCCAGGGCCAGGCATCTCCCCAGGGCTAAGAATGAACTACCCTGGCAGGAGTGAGACACATCAGCATGGTGCCTAAGGGAGGTTGAAAGGCAACCAGTCCCAGAAGGAATGCGCTGTCCTCTTCGACACGTGCTTTCAACTCAGGTTCTGAAAAGTCAAGTTTTTAAGTCCCATTTCAAATGAATCCTGCAGTGAACCTATTAAAATCGTCTTGCCCTTGAATAAGAGAAAAGAGCCTGTGGAATACTGCTGGGAGGGGCTAAAGCAGGGTCCTGAGCCACTTCTCCCAGCCCAGGGGGTGAACACATGCCAGTGATGCCTCCCTTGTCTCTTGCCAAATTTGTGGGTACAGATAGTCATGCAGGGATGCAGGGGCAAGGAGACTATATGTGGAAAACCCAGGGGCCTTGGATCAGAGGCTGCACAATTATCCCCATAGCATTTAGCGCAGGGCTGGCTAGAGACCAGTTCTGTTGCAGTCTTTCACACAAAATTTCTTTCCAAGTCAGGGAAATCCAATTCAAGTCATTTGGCATTTAAGCTGAGTGTATGTTTTAACACAGACTCAGAAACTGCCCCTCCAAAGAATGGAGACCTGTGGAGTTCCATTCTGACACAATGGGTTAAGGATCCAGCATTGTCCCTGCAGCAACTCAGGTCGCTGTTCTGGCTCGGGTTCCATCCCTGGCCTGGAAACTTCCACATGCCATGGGTGTGGCCGAGAAACAAAAAACAAAACAAGAACAAACAAACAAAGAGAGGAGACCTACCCATTAGGGCCAGAACAGTCAAATCATTACTGCCTCCCTCCCCCAAGCCCAAACACCCCAGGAGCAAACCTAGGAAAGTAACTAGAATCTTTGAATTCTCTCCTGCTTTTCTAAGCAGTTATTCCATGTCACTTGCTTCCAGCTGTTCTTTAGCAAATGGTTGTCCAAGGCCTGAGGGGGTTTTCATTTTTCTTGACCTTTGGCCCCACTTCCTTTCCGCCATCATTCAAGTCCCCCACCCCCACCCCTTTCATTGAAGGACAACCACCTGCTCTTATGAACGCTGAATCCTAACTCACTGTGAGGCTGGGCAGTCAGCCAGTTTAGACCAGCTGTCCGTTTTCATCTTTATACCAGAAAAGCAGGTCAGCGCACTATGTCTTGGAGGCCAAACTGCAGCCTTAGCTGCTCAGGCCAGACTCTGACCTCATATACAATAGAGGCACCGCCGTTTACCCAGCCTTTCCCCTCAGCCCAACAGCTAGTCTTTTGTTCGATTCCCACGTCAGGCCTATTTCCCATCATCCGTGGTGGGTGCTGCCCTCTGACCTGCACGGTTCGGAGGTCCATCTCCTTGGCCTTGGCCTTGGCCTCACTGGGATGGAGGTTAAGCCTTGGTGTGAGCATTGACGTCAGCCCCAGGCTTCCTGCAGCAGGATGTCTCCTAAATGTCTGCAGCCGAGGTGGAGACAATGCTTTCAATGTTCCAGATGCCTCTACCCATGGAAGTCAGCCGTCCGGGGCCCCCTGCTCCCTGAGAAGTAGATAGAAGCCCCTAGCAGCCCACTTCCAAGCCGTGGGGCCCCTTTCCCTCCCTTGGATGGCTGGCTCCCGAGACAAACAGCAGGGAGGGCCATGCTTTTCCATGGCTCTGCCTTTTCAGGCCCCCATGTACAATGTTCAGAGTGATGCATTATGTCATTTTGATAAATTGGCTAAAACCCCGGTTGCTAAAATGTATCCCTGTCACTGCCTTGTTGCTCAAGTAGGTTGAGTCCGTGGAGTTCAACGTCTGGGACATTGGCGGCCCTGCCAGCATGGCCACCGTCAACCAGTGCTTCTTCACGGACAAGGCTCTGTATGTGGTGGTCTGGAACCTGGCGCTGGGGGAAGAGGCTGTGGCCAACCTCCAGTTCTGGCTTCTCAACATTGAGGTGAGAAAGTGCCAGCCCTTCAGGTCACAGTCCTCCGGGCATTGCAGGCATTGCTAAAAAGCGGCTGGGTGGGGATTGTTAGAAAGAAACGCTTTGTACTTGGTTGGGCTGTCACAGCATCATAGGCCACCGTGAAGCACTTAAGCCCTCCTTGGCTGCATGGTTGGTGGTGCTCTTGTACTTTTCTGCTTCCTTAAATTTAAGAGCCCTGTATCTTGGATTCAGAAGGAAGACAGGGCTCCCTCTGCCAGTGTGCAGGCCAGTGCCCCAGAAGCTGAGGCCCCCTCTGAAGGGATCAGGGATCTAGGCCCCAGGAAGGTGCCCCCCAGGCCTTCGCACTTTACAGAGGGGTGCATGGGGTGAGGGGTCATGGCTGGGGGCCCCAGGCATCCAGAGTCCACACAGTCTCCACCTGGGGAACTGTTCCAGCGAAGGGAGCTGGTGCTCAGCATGGGGTTCTCTCTCGCAGGCCAAGGCCCCAAATGCCGTGGTGCTGGTTGTCGGAACACACTTGGACCTAATCGAAACCAAATTCCGCGTGGAGAGGATCGCCACGCTGCGTGCCTACGTGCTGGCGCTCTGCCGCTCGCCCTCCGGCTCCAGGGCCACTGGCTTTCCGGACATCACCTTCAAACACTTACAGTGCGTGCCCCGTGGCCTCCCACTGGCCCCTCCCTTGTCCATCTTCCCAGAGACACCTGGGCTCTGTCCATAGAGGTCTCCTGAGCCAGGGGCTGCACGGAGGGTGGCAGCTCAGCCCCCAGAGTAGACACCGCTGGGGGGAAGGGGGAGGCGCTTCCAGAGGACTTTCTGGGCAGGGCTGGAGACCCTCTGTGTGCTTTCTTTCCCAGTCTCCCCAACCTGGGGCCAGTGCTGAGTGTGCATAGCCCCAGTGGCACCAGGAGATAGATACTGGAACCCCATCCATCACATTTGTTGATCGAGAACAGACCCCAGGTGTGGTCCTGGTCCTCTCTTTGGGTCTGCGTGGTCCTGGCATGGGGGAGGTTTAGGACCAGCCCGTGCTGGTGGGACCCATGTCCTGGGCTTGTCCTTGGATTCTCACAACAGCTCTGCAAGTTAGGTATGGGGGCTGTTGTGCCCACTTTGCAGATGATGGAAACAGTGCCTCTTGGATTCCCTCACTCTGGGTGAAGTATCATGAACACTGGTGTGCTGGCTCTGGGTCAGAAACCTGGGCCTGGCCTTTCCAGCTAGTGTCCTTGGGGGCCACCCTGTGCCTGCATGTCTCGATTTCCTCCTCTGAAAAATGGGAACATTGAGAAGATGGACTAAAACGGTGCATTGTGGCGCTGCCAGCACCACACCTTACCAAGTAAGGCCTCAGTAGATGTCTACATGTCCATCTTTCATGAGCTTTCTCAACTTGCCAGTGTTTGGAATGAAACACTTGGGAAACCGAAGTTATCGCAGTGCTTGTCCAAGAGGGGAGGTGTGCTGATAAGCGCTCTTCTTTTTTGCACTGACAGCGAGCTTTCCTGTAAGAGCCTGGAAGGTCAAGAAGGGCTGCGGCAGCTCATTTTCCAGGTCACGTGCAACATGAAGGATGTGGGTAGCACCATCGGCTGCCAGCGACTGGCAGGGAGGCTGGTGGGTACCTCCCTCAGCTGCTTGAAGCCAGCAGGGCCTGCTTCCCACTTGCCTGAGCATCTGCACCTCCCTCCCTTCCTCCTGTAAGACGCGTGAGCTGTGTATGCTCATCGTCAGGCTCCATGGTCCCCATGTGAGCAGTTTCTTGGGGGGTGGGGGGCGTGATTGGAAACAGTAAGGTCTCTGGAGGGCATCAGGTGAGGCCAGGCTGCCAGACCCCCCTCGGGACCTGAGGGCTCAGCCTTGCCCACCTGTCCCAGATCCCCAGGAGCTACCTGGGCCTCCAGGAGGCCGTGCTGGCGGAGCAGCAGCGTCGCAGCCGGAGCGATGATGTGCAGTACCTGACAGACAGGCAGCTGGAGCAGCTGGTGGAGCAGATGCCCGACAACGACATCAAGGACTATGAGGACCTGCAGTCCGGTGGGTGGGCTGGGAGGGCAAGCGCCCAGGCAGGCAGAGGGGCTCAGGCGGGTACCCACAGGCAGAGGCCCGGGGCCCTGACGAGGGGCACTCCAATTTTTCACTGCTTTGCACATGTCTGGAAATGACAGCAAAGACACTCCCTGTATTGATTTGGGGTCGCAAGTCAATTTTAATGGGTAAGCGGATTTGCAAAGATGGAATCCATGAATAACGGAGATTGGCACGTTGGCAAGAGTGACAGGATGCCTCTGAGAAGGCGTGATGGTGCAATTGACCGGTGCATTGGGAGTGTTGGTTGCCTCCTAGGAAGACTCTGTGACCCGCCCCCTCAGGAGGAGGTCACCCAGAGGTCCCTTTGCCCTCTCTCTGACGCTGCTCCCTCCTCCCCTTCCCTGGCAGCCATCAGCTTCCTCATTGAAACCGGCACGCTGCTCCACTTCCCAGACACCAGCCACGGCCTGAGGAACCTCTACTTCCTCGACCCCATTTGGTTGTCCGAATGTCTGCAGAGGATCTTCAACATCAAGGGCTCCAGGTCAGTGGCCAAGAACGGGGTGATCAGAGCGGAGGACCTCAGGATGCTGCTGGTTGGGACCGGCTTCACGAAGCAGACGGAAGAGCAGTATTTCCAGTTTCTGGCCAAGTTTGAGATCGCCCTGCCAGTTGCCAACGACAGGTGAGGCCGTGGGTGGATCTGTGCAGGCTGCTTCCTGGAGGAAGGAATTGGGGTGGAGCCGATGGTGGCTTGAGCAAGATTTCCAGGAACAGGCCATGACAATGACGCACCTGCCTGGGCTGGGGCTTCAGGGGGCGGGCTCAGCACCCGACCCCAACCCCCTGCTGACAACTCCTTCCTATGCCTTGGGTGTCTCTTTTCAGGGAGTTCAAAGAAATCCATCAATTAAAAAGGTATAGGAAAACGTGGAAGAATGACAGTGGCATTAAAAATAACTTTGGGGAGGAGTTCCCATCATGCCTCAGTGGTAACAAACCCAACCAGTATCCATGAGGACTCAGGTTCGATCCCTGGCCTTGCTCAGTAGGTTAAGAATCCAGCATTGCTGTGAGCTGTGGTGTAGGTCGCAGACGCAGCTTGGATCCCACATTGCTGTGGCTGTGGTATAGACCAGCAGCTGCAGCTCCAATTCGACCCCTAGCCTGGGAACTTCCATGTGCCACAGGTGCGGCCTTAAGAAGACATATTAATAATAATAATAATAATAATGACTTTGGGGAGTTCATGCCTTGAGAAGTTGATGGCTTGGTTATTTGCTGAATAAAAATGGAATGAGTGACAAAGATGGCCATGCTAATTATATAGCTTGGTCCAAATGCTGAGAGGGCAGGGCCTGGAGGGGTACATGGGTTCCATCTAGTGGTGCTCTGACCTAAACCAGCTTGGTGCTCAGGGTCTCCTGGCTCTAATTTCAGTTTCAGCCACTTCCTGGGTCTGATGCTGATGTTGGCAATGACACGGTAGCCAGAATGCCAAATCCACAGCTCTTTTCCATGCACCTGCCATAGAACATGTCACCACTCTATCTCCAACCCCAGAGCTCCTGGGAGATACCTACTGAAGACTCCTGAGGAGCTAGCCTAGAACCTGTGTGGCCAGCCCAGCAATTCCATCAACACAGGCTGGGCCTCCTGGACCATCTCTGACTGAGTCCCCATCTAGATTTCACTCGGCCTTATAGCTCTGGGAGGGAGGCCATAGTGCTTCCTGCTCTAGCCCCTTGGGGTCAAGAGTGAGTCCTAAAAAGAGAAACCCCAAAGAGGAATCCAAAATCCACCTGACCCCTCACACCATGGCCTGGGTGTGTCCTTGACTTTGGCCCATGAAGAAGCAGACAGTGAAGCAGCCTTTGAGTTCACAGCATTGCCAAGATCTGACAATTTTCTGGTTATTTTATTGACAGGTTAGAGGAATGAGGAGATATTAGCACTCCGTGAAAGCAAGTCAGCCATACAATCAAATCAGCCAAATCATTGCAAGTCTTCACGGAGGCTTATAGTGCAGTGAGTCAGCCCATGGAGGCAGAATGCCTGATGTGAATTCCAGCTACCTTTCTTCTCTCATCTGTAAAATGGGAATAATGCTATTACCTACTAGCAGCATAGGCATTGTGAGGATTAAATTAGATAGTACATGTAAAATACGAAGTGTCTCCTATACCTATGAGTTCCAAGGACGTCATGTGTTATCAGTACTGTTGTTGTTTCTCTGTCTTTGTGGTAAGTACTCATAGCCAGCAGTGTCTGATTCTATCTAAATTCAGAAGCGGAGTTCCTGCTGTGGCTTAGTGGGATAAGAACCTGACTAGTATCCATGAGAATGCAGTTTTGATCCCCAGCCTCTCTCAGCCGGTTAAGGATCCAGCATTGCTACAAACTGTGGAGTAGGTCAAAAACACGGCTCAGGTCTGGCATTGCTGTGGTTGTGGCATAGGCCTGAAGCTGCGCTCCTGTTCAACCCCTAGCCTGGGAACTTCCATATGCCGCAGGTGCCACCTTAAAAAGAAAAACACAATAATAATAATAACAAAGTTAGGAGTGTCTGAGCAATTTGTCTTGTGCCCCAGGGACAAGGAATTCCAGCCTCTCGAACCATAAGCTTTTCTATGGTCAAGAGCAATAGCAATGCAAACAGTCATTCTCTGCTCCTTTTAGAGCATGGTTTTCAGGTTTTGACCTAAAGTCCTTGAACACCTCCTGTCCCTGCAAAAACCTTCAGGGCACTTCTGAGGCTCCCATCCACTTGTGAGCATTTGTGCATCTTTGGTGGAGGGGCAGTGTTCCATGGCTGTCAGCATCTGGGAAGGGTTCCTGCCTGACCACTGAGGCAGACTTGAGGTGTAGGGTGAGCTGGCTCTGCATGCGGATGCCACGCAGCATCCCGGTCTGCATGGTTTTATATTCAACAGGCATGTGAAGAACTCACCTCTTAGTCATCCCTGCTAGTGACCGCTCTCCAGCAAGTGCAGGGAGTGGTGAGGGGGGCAGGGCTCTCCCAAGGCTCCACTCACCTTGAGAAGGGCTTCCATTGCCAGTCACCTTGAGAAGGGCTTTCTGTGCTGGCTTCTATGTCGGCTCTGCCTTCCTCAGTATTGAGCAGCTGCTCCGTGAACTGCAGCTGGGATGCCTCCCTTTGCACCGAGCACAACTGCCAGGTAGAAAGAAGCAGGAAGTTGCAGGGCTCCATCAGTGTGGGGGGTCCCGTGAGATCCAAGCTGCACTTGGTACAGGCAGAGGAAGCAGGAAACATCACACTGGGCACTGACAAGGGCCTCCCGTTTGGAGAGATCAAAGAGATAAAGGGCTTCTCAGGACCTGGAGGGACTAAATCAGAGCCTCTGCTGGAGAGCGCCTGGCTGTGGGGAGAGGCCCCCCAGCTGGGATGCTTGAGAAGGTCCTTTCTCCGAAGACCTAAAATCACTGAAAAGGACCTAAAACTTCACTGTCTGCCCCCTGTGGGTCTCACCTACACAGCCCCTGTCCCTGTCCCCTCCTTCTCTCACCCTGTAAGGTGGATATCTTTTCCCTTCCTGTGTCAGGAAGCAGAATCCCAACAGGGTTAAGCCGTGTGCTGAAGACACAGGACTGACCCTTGGGTAGACTGCCCGCCATGCTGTCATTGAATTTTCCTTCCATGGTATTCTCGGGGGGTCTCTTCCAGAAAGGTCTAAAGGCACGTTATTGGACCTAAACTGATGTATTTTAAGCTTAGGAAAGCTGAAGGCAAAACCTTTAAGAAAAAGGCACACCCAAAGGCTCTGCCCACGGCCGCCTTAGCTCCAGGGCACACAGAAGATACTGGTTTTCAGGGAATTCTTGTGGGACACCCAGCGCCCTGTTTCAGCAGTTTTCAAGTGATCACAGTCCTGAATGGCTCACTGACACTGTGACTTAGCACCCTTATGATGAGTAAGAGTTCGCTCACAAAATGTGGTTCTTTCCACAAACAGCCTCCTTTTAACTTTTCAAGCAATTTTGTTGCTCCACTGGCCAAGGACAATAAAGAGCTTCTAAGACCAAAAGATGTTCTGTGACCCCAATATCTACATTGTCCTTAGAAATGTGCAGCTGCGTTTGTTTTTCCTTCACCACCCAGAGTTAATGTTAAGCGATTCCCCATTCTCAACCCAGTTTACAGAGAATCCACTGCCACTGGCTTTGTCTGTGTTTACGACCACGGATGTTTTCACATCTTCCCTTACAGGTGTTCTAGTCTCTATCTCAAAGCCCTCGGGAAACAGATCCGCTGTGCCGAGCATTTATTCTCAGCATATAAATTACCCTTTCTTTCTAAAAATAAGATGGCAAAGGCCCTGGGAGGAAGGCACCGGGCGGGCAGTCCGTGCCACTTCAGCAGAGCCTGCCCCAGGCCAGGCCGTGTTCCCCCGGGTCAGGCCCCAGGCTCACCAGCTCCCTTGGACGTGTTTCAGCTATCTCCTGCCACATCTCCTTCCATCCAAACCCGGTCTGGACACCCACGGCATGCGGCACCCCACGGCCAACACCATTCAGAGGGTGTTTAAGATGAGCTTCGTTCCTGTTGGCTTCTGGCAAAGGTTTATAGCACGGATGCTGATCAGCCTGGCCGAGATGGACCTCCAGGTAGTTGCATTTTCTGCAGAGGGCAATTTTTGCATGCTGCTGCACCCTGGTTGGAGGGAAGGAGGCGGGGGATGCCCCTTGCTTGAGGGGCCTGATGGAAGACCCTTTTCCCTTAGCAAAGCTACTGACTTAGGGCCTGGAGGCAAACACAGCATGGGTGCCTTCTCTCCTTTAGGCCCTCAAACCGTTCTGTGAATGCCAGCTCAGCACCCAACTGGTTTGGACAGACCACTCCCTTAAGAGTATGAGTTCCGATCTAACCCACTCAGCACCCCAGTGGATGTCAGAACACAGACAGCTAGGCCCCACTCAGGTTCTGGCCCAGGGGCTGTGGACAGGGACCCAAGAGCCTGCCATGGTGATGCTGCTGGTCAGGGACCACACCTGAAGAACCATGGCTTCAGAACTGCAGCTTGGCCATTCAGGCTGTGACTAGACTCCCTTGGTGAGTTCCAGAAAGACACAGACCAGACCCCAGACCCAGACCACTAAGTTGGAATCTGGGAGCAGCACCCACGCATCTATTTTTTAAAGGCTCCCCAGGTGATTCCACTGTCCAGTCAAGCTTGGGAACCACTGACATTGAACTTGAACTTGAACTGGGGAGCAAGGAGTTCTTTTGTAGGTTCACCAGGCCATCAGTCCACATTCATTTCATTCAAGATAATCATATGGAGGAGTTCCCATCATGGCTCAGTTGTTAACTAATACGACTAGGAACCATGAGGTTGCAGGTTCAATCCCTGGCCTTGCTCAGTGGGTTAAGGATCCCGCGTTGCCATGAGCTGTGGTATAGGTCGAAGACGTGGCTTGGATCCCTCGTTGCTGTGGGCTGGCACAGGCTGGCAGCTACAGCTCCGATTTGACTCATAGCCTGGGAACCTCCATATGCTGTGGGAGCGGCCCTAGAGAAGGCAAAAAGACCAAAAAAAAAAAAAGGTAATCATATGGAAGTAGTAATTGTCCAGAGTGGTGGTTCTCAAAGTGGAGTTCCTGGACCAGCAGAATCAGCTTCACCTGGGAACTTGCTAGAAGTGCAGATTCTCTTGGGCCTGCCTCAGATCCATTTTATCAGAAACTCCAGGGTGGATCCCAGGGCCTTCCAGAGGATTCTGACCCACTTTACAGTGAGAGCCCCTGACATAAGCCAGGACCGTTGATAACTGACATGAAACTCAGCATGAGTTTGCTTTTGCCACATTCTTATCAAAAGGGCCCTTATGGAATTAAACTTCTTGGTTATTAAATAAAGATATTCTTTGATCGTCCCATTTTATTGAAAGGTTCAAAAATAAATGCAAGAGCCTGAAAATCGTAACTCTTCACGGCTTCTGGGAGCCGGAGGTGGACTTGTTAGTAACACAGGAGGACGCATTGCCAGATGGAAGGGGTGGGCGCAAGGGCAGGTTCTTCCAGTGTTCCCGGTCACTCTGCCCTCCCTTTGAACTCTTCCTCCACCACATTCCAAGTGGGAGATCACCGAGCACCAGCTTCGTGTGAGGCCTGAGTCCTCAAGTGGGTTCAGTGGCTGGCGGGGGCCAGGACCCTTCCAGGCTGCATCCCTCACTCGGAATTAGACAAGAAGTCCTGTTGAAATTCAGATGAGGAAAAGGAATTGATTCTCAGAAGTAATCAAAGGCAGGCAGATTCAAACACTGATAAGACACCACTTTTCAAATTAGCAAAGAGCTAATAGCCAGCCCCAGAATCCAGAAAGTTCGCACAACCTGCTCAGTGGATAAACAGCCTCATCACCTTGAAAGTGATTCCTCACTAGGAATCCAGAGCCTGAAGACGTTCAACCCTTTTGATCCAATAATCCTATTGCTGTAAATCTGAACTAAGGAAATCATTTGAAAACAGAGAAAGCTCTGTGCTCTTTCATGTTCATCTGGTTTATCTGAAGGAGCAAAAGATTGGAATCAACCTAAAAGTCCAAGGAAGAGAATGATTCAGCAAATTACTATACTTAACTTTATTAATAAAATATTGAGCTTTAGAATGGAGTTTTTAATGGAGTAGGAAAAGCAAAATTTTTTAAAGTATGCACAGAAATCTAGAAATACAAAATTTCAAAACATGGCCCTAGCTGTTTTATAAATTCCCTGGAAATTCCCTGGTGGTACAGCAGGTTCAGGATCCACCGTTGTCACTGCTGTGGCTCTGGTTACTGCTGTGGCACAGGTTCAATCCCTGGTCTGGGAACTTCCACATGCTGCAGGTGTGGCCAAAAAAAAAAAAAAAGAGGGGGAAAAAAAACTGGAATAAAATTTACCAAACTTTTCGTGGTCTCTCTATGTATTAAACTGATATTTTCTCTCTTTTATTTTTCTGTACTTTCCACACTTTCTGTGGTAACTTTTTGCTTGTAACATTAGAGAGGGAAAAGATTTGAAAAAGAAGAGCCTATTTGCAATCCTTTGGGGGGAAATGTGTTCCCAGAGTATCCTGGAGACCCCTTTGGATAATGCAGCGTTTCATTTGGGAGCAGGAGGAGGGGTGGGAAGACAGATGGGGGTCATTTATCACGACGGGGCCAGGCCGGCCTCTTCAGAGCTCTGCCCAGGGCCAGCGAGGAGCCTGGAATACTTAAGCAGGATCTTTTCTCTGTCTTTCAGCTTTTTGAAAACAAGAAGAATACTAAAAGCAGGCACAGGAAAGTCACCATTTACAGTTTTACAGGAAACCAGAGAAATCGCTGCAGCACATTCAGAGTGAAAAGAAATCAGACCATCTATTGGCAGGAAGGGCTCCTGGTCACTTTTGACGGGGGCTACCTCAGGTAGGAGCATTTGGGAACCCACCTGACTGAGTTGGGTCGCTAGGATGCAGTGGAAATGGCCCTCGGGGCAGCCCCCACGAGGAGACTGTCCATTTGGTGTCCAGAGTTCCGTTCCTAAGTGCTGCTCATTGTGGAACTTGCTAGAATAGGAAACCTTTCTGCAAATGTCTCAGAGTTTCACCATCTCTTCACCCCTCCTCCTCTCCCCTTGCAGAATTGGAAAGGCAGGCGAGAGTGTGGTGACCACAGCCCAGGACTAGAGGGGAGTGGGTGACCACTGAGCTCAGGGGTGAGAGCATCCAGCATACCCCTGGTCACTTAGGTGAGACCGGCAGGGGCCATGCAGCTTCCCAGCCCCAGCTTCTTGTCCGAAGACAGTGGCACTGGTTCCCTAGCCTGTATCCAACCATACCTACCTTAGCTCCCTTTTCCTCTTTTTTTCATGAGATAGACATGAAGTCAGCTCAGCAGGTTAGTAATTTTTGTTTGTTTGTATGTTTATTTATTTGTTTAGGTACGCATTTGAGGCATGTGGAAGTTCCCAGGCTAGGGATCGAATGGGAGCTACAGCTGCTGGCCTATGCCACAGCAACTCGGGATACGAGCTACATCTGCGACTACACCACAGCTCATGCCAATGCCAGATCCTTAACCCAGTGAGTGAGGCCAGGGATCAAATCCACATCCTCATGGTTACTAGTTGGATTCGTTTCCACTGGGCCACCCACAGTGGGAACTCCCTAGTAAGTGATTTATAGTCAGGTTTAGTACACACATGGAATTATTTCATACTTATCAGAAATTTTTCAAGAATCTTCTCCAGCTCTGTGAAAAGAGAGGGAAAAGGGGGAAAGTAAGTCTTTCGAAGGCCTGATTTGGGCCACTCTTGGTGCCTGCAGCTTTCACGGAGATGTTCGCATTTAAAGCTCATGGTCCCCACTTGGCAAATGAGAATCCTGTGGTTCGGAAAGGGAAAAGCCTTCCCCAGATTCACACCCAAAGGTCATAGCCCAGCCTGAGTATCCCTTACTGCAAAGTCCTCATTCTGTTCACTTCACTGTTGGGGGTGGGGAGCAGTGGCGGGGGACAGGTAGGACCACGTACACAAGTATAGAAATGCAGGAGCCCCCCGACAGTCCTGCCTGGGCCCCTGGGGTTGCATCCTCACCTTGTGGGCAAGGAGGTTATCCCAGGGCCTTTCACAACCCATCACCAACTACGGATACCTTTTTGTTCTGGGTTGCAGTGTGGAGTCCTCGGACGTGAACTGGAAGAAGAAAAAAAGTGGGGGAATAAAAATCATCTGCCAGTCGGAAATGAGGGACTTCTCAGCAATGGCTTTTATCACAGACCATGTCAACTCCTTGATTGATCAGTGGTTTCCCGGTAAGAAAACATTCTTTTTATTATTATTATATTATTTTTTATTTTTATGGCTGCACCTGCAGCATATGTAAGTTTGCAGGCTAGGGGTCAAATCAGAGCTGCAGCTGCCAGCCTGCACCACAGCTACAGCCACACAGGATCCAAGCTGCATCTGCAACCTATATTGCAGCTTGCAGCGACACTGGATCCTTAACCCACGGAATGAGGCCAAGAATTGAACCCACATCCTCATGGATACTATGTTGGGCTCTTAACTTGCTGAGCCACAATGGGAACTCACTCCAGAAAACATTGTTGAACCAGGTCTTGGCTCATGTTATTAATTCTTCTTCTTTTTTTTTTTTTTTTTTTTTTTTTGCTTTTTAGGGCCATACTCACAGCATATAGAGGTTCCCAGGCTAGGGGTCGAATTGGAGTTACAGCTGCCAGCCTGCATCACAGCCATAGCAACTTGGGATCTGAGCCACATCTGCGACCTACACCACAGCTCACAGCAATGCAAGATCCTTAACCCACTGAGCAATGCCAGGGATTGAACCTGCATCCTCATGGATGCTAGTCAGAATCATTTTCACTGAGCCATGACAGGAACTCCCTGTTATTAAAATTCTTTATAAATCAGTGTGGGGCTCCTTACTGGGAAAACAGAAATTTCACTAGGATTCAGCCCAGGGAGCCCAGCAGGGTCCTAACAGCCCTCGGGCGGAGTCCAGAGCCCTGGGAGAGCCCGGCTTGGCATGCGTGCAGGTGCCATGGGGAAGATCCTGGGCAGGAGGTGACTCCTAGCTTCCCACAGCATATAGGAAGAAAGATGCCCCTGGGTACCATTCGTGGTCTGGGAAGACCTGGATGTGAGCTTCATGCAGTCTTGTTTATACAGGGAGGACCAGGCTTCTTAAATGGGTGGTGGGGAGGCTGCAGCTGGAGAGTCATCCCCTATGCAAGGGTGGGAGGGAAGGCTCCACACCTGCCAAGGCCTCCCTTCTCCTTCCCTGCCCACCACAGACCCCCAAATCCCAGCGGCAATCAGCCACACATGTGGCCCTTTCCAGTCGCTTTGATCAGCATTAACAGTCCACCCAAAGAAAATACTTTTTGAAGTGAAGCTGTTGAGGGGCCTCTGTTTGTTTTGCTACTGGAGTGGAGGCTGACTCACTGTGGGGCATCCTTGCAGCTTCTTCCCCATGAGCCCTCACGCCGGAAGGCTGGAGGCCGAAAGAGCAGAGAGTGGGTTTGGGATGGGAGCCCTGCTTCTAGCCTGCTATCCAGTCCTCTGGCCTCCCGAGCTGGCTTCCTCACCTGCAAGCCACCCCCGCATCCCAGGAGAGCATCAAAGAAAGTGCTTAAGAAACAGTAGCTGGGCGTGCTCCAGATCTTGCTCAGACACAGGGTCTGGGACCCCCCGGGGGGTCAGTGGGAAGGATGACCTACAAGGAAAAAAACAGAAAGGGGCCTAAGAGAAGGCAATTTAGTGTGTGGGCTTTGGCAGTCGGGGGGTGCTTGGCCATCCACTTGAAACCTCTGGGCCCTTTGTAGCTCCCCACCAACCAGTGGTCCCCACAGCAGGTGGGGACCGGCTGAGGGCCTGAGACAGGGATGCCCAGGCACAGCAGCACCAGCCAGCTGGAAGGCTGCACTACACACATGTGCCCAGAAAGTTCTAGGAGCCCACCCTGCACAAAACAGAGTGTCAGTTTATCCTGCAGGCATCTCCATGGGGGCCCTCTTAGAGGGTGTTTCTTTGCACCTCCTTTCAGAGGCATGGAGAAAAGCTGTGCCTCCTGCCCAGGGTGTTTCTTTGCACCTCCTTTCAGAGGCATGGAGAAAAGCTGTGCCTCCTGCCCAGGAGAACCCATGAAAAATAACTAGATTGTGTCTATTATAATTTGTACTCATTTCTCCTCCTGCATTGCTCTTGGAGAAAGGATCATATGTTTCTGATTTTAAGAACAGCTCCTTACTGTTCGTGGTCCGGTCATTGGAGTGTGGTCAGATCCAATTTGCTGTCCTGTTGGGATAGGATGCTGTGTAGGAGGGATCCCCAAATTCTCAGCCCCTCCTTGGCCAGCTCAGGGTGCAGACAACCCCTCTGCGGCCCCTCTTGGCAAGTGTCTTTCAGGATCAAGGCTGGCACCCTCCAAAAAGGAACTGGAGTGTGGCAGTCACATTTCAGCCACTCCTGGGCGTCCAGGCCAAGGCAGACAGCCTCCCCTCCAGTGAAAGGCCCACCCACCTGCAATACAGCTGCTGCTCAGGGACCCACCTGCAGCCGACTTCGTGTGAGCTGACCTCCTACCCTGTCCCCATTTAGCTCTGACAGCCACAGAGAGCGATGGGACCCCCCTGATGGAGCAGTACGTGCCCTGCCCGGTGTGTGAGACCTCCTGGGCCCGGCACGCCGACCCAAGTGAGAGATCGGAGGACGTACAGTACTTCGACATGGAGGACTGCGTGCTGACGGCCATTGAGCGGGACTTCATCTCGTGCCCCAGGCACCCCTACATCCCTGTGCCTCTCCAGGAGCTGGTGCCCGAGCTGTTCATGACCGATTTCCCAGCCAGGTATGCCACAGTGCCAATGACGCTTGGGATCCAGGGCTTCCCATCCAAGCCCAGGGAGCAGGGGGCAACTTTTTAGGTTCAGGCTTCCTGAAGGAAACCAGGCTGTTGGCTCCCCATTCATTTGGAGGTCACAGCTGGCCCAGCTGAGTAGAGCACGTGGAGAACCCACAGGCTCCCTCCCTGCATTAGCTAGCGCTGTGTTCCACTGAGCTGACCCTCCTCTGGTTCCTACTTTGCTGCCGGATCAATGAACAGAAGACAAACGCTCCTTAGTATCCAAGAAGGGGACGCACCCAGACCTACTGCTTCCTTTTCTTTTCTTGGCAAACACAGGCTCCTGATTACTGCCTTGTGACTGAGCATGTAGGTCCCTAAATCTGTTCTACCTATACTTGTAATCTAAGATAATAATGAACAATAATCTACCTATAATCTAAGATAATAACTGGGGAGAGAATGCTGGAGAAAAGAGGAAACGTATTGTGGTCCCATCTCACAGGAAGTAGTCACAAAATCCAGGGTAAAGGATGGAATCTTCTGTAGTCATGGAAACCAGAAGCCACGATTTGGTCTCCTTGGAGACAGTTTGACACTGGTGATTAGCCATGTTTTTGGAGTTGTGAAGTCCTGTTGTTTTCTTATTCAAAGGATTGCTATTATTTGGTTTCTTTAAAGAACATTAAACTTGTTGGGGGGGGGTTAAGAATATTTGTGTCATCATTTTTCCAAATTACTGCCAAGAAAGTGGAAGTGGAGTACTCTGAGATATTGCAGGACTGGGGTTCCAAAGCACGCTGCTGGATGACTCTGTTAAATTTAGAAATCACTTCCTATGTTGGAAAAATTTCCCCCATAGTTCTTTTCAATATGCCCAGTTATCCCTTTGGCTGAAATGACAATTAAATAACACTCTTCTGCAAAATGACTTCCCTTTGTTCCTAGGTCTTTAACATGAAGGTTGTCACTTCTCAGAGACCACCTGCAGAGTTGTGTATACATAGGAGTTGTTTAACAGTCGGGTGCCCAATTAGGCAGCCCCAAATTTTAGAATTTTCATTTATTTGCTGAACCTAGTTATATTTTATGCCCCCCACAACCTGGGCTATGCTATGGTGTATAGTGTGTGGAATCTGGAAAGCCACACTGGGGGTGGTTTGGATCTAATTGCAGGCTAGCATGGTTCTTAAACTCAGGCATTTGGTGGAGAGTTGAAAAGTCCAACAACCTGAACAGGATTTGAAATCCAGCAGAGACTCTCTGGAAACTTTGGCTGTGGCCAGTCATGGTCCCAAAGCATCACCCTCCCCCACTGGGAGTTCAGGCAGGTGGGGGCAGAGGCAATCCAGCATCCATGAAGGCTTGTCCTGTGTCCCCAAGTTCACAAGAATCCTAATGGTGGTTTTGAGTGAGCACTCAGAGGACAGCCCACACCTCTGAGGCCATTGCTCTGATGAGCCTGCTTTATAGAGGAAGAGACCAAGGCTCGTCCAAGCAACGTGACCTGCCAAGGGCTGGGATTTATCCCAGATCTGTCTGACCCTACAAGTGCCTTTGACCCCTGACTCTCCACAATGGGAATGAATGGCCAAGCACATCCTTGTACCCGTCCAGCCCAGGACCGACCTGTCACCTCAGCAGGCCTCTCCGGGGGCAGAGAGCAGTTTGAGAGATCTTTTCTGACCCCCACCCTGTGTTTCTGACAGGCTCTTCCTAGAGAACAGCAAGCTGGAGCACAGCGAGGATGAGAGCGCCATCCTGGGGCAAGGTGGGAGCGGCACCGTCATCTACCGGGCCAGGTACCAAGGCCAGCCTGTGGCGGTGAAGCGATTCCAGATCAAGAAGTTCAAGAACTTTGCTAATGCCCCTGCAGGTAAACGGGGCCCTGCATCATGTTCCCTAGGTCCAAACGCACCACCTTGAGGATGCCTGAGGCCACACTGGCTGGGACGGAGGGTGGGCGCCATCTGTATATCTTCTTGGGAGAAATGTCTATTCAGGTCTTTTGTCAAGGCACAGAAAACTCACAATCATAGAAAAATATGTATATGTTAAAAAAAAAAACAGATCAGAAGTTTCCTGGTGGCATAGTGGTTAAAGATTGGGTATTGTCATCACTGCTATGGCCAAGGATGAGGCCAAGCAGGGAAGGCCTGGAAATGGCTTTTGGAGATTATTCACGTCTGGGTGAGAGCCGCATGAGGCGTCCTTACAATTTCCATCTGCTCTGCATCTGTGGTGGGCACACAGTCAGACCTCAGGTGGACCCCTCACCCTGGGGGACCCCCCCGCAACCACTATAGGAAGGATGGTGGGTGCTCCAGATGAATGGATTAGAAGCCAGTGTAGGTAGCTTTGCCCCCACCCCTCCCCTCAAAGGAGTGCACACCCTCTAGTCTTGGCATGCTGAGGTCCACACATCAGGTGCTCAAAGAGGTTGAGCCACTTGTCACCACTCAATACTCAGCCAGTGCAAGGGCTGGGAGGCCTCCTCCCTTCCAGCTGGCTAGATACCACATCTCTCACTGCCCCCTGCTTAGCACAGCTATCTTTATGATCACAAAAGGAGTTCATGCTGCGTGGGCATGTAGATAATTCTTTGCTTAATAAAAAGAAATGAGGGAGTTCTGTGCACTACAGGATCGGCAGGGTCTCTGAGACACCATAATGCAGGTTCAATCCCTGGCCTGGCCCAATGGGTTAAAGGATCTGGCATTGCCGCAGCTTCGTTGTAGGTTGCAGTTGTGGCTCAGATCTGACCCCTGGCCCAACAGCTCCATACACTGTGGGACAGCCAAAAAAAATAAAAAGAAATGAGAAAATGATTAACCTTGCCATCAATAAATGCAGTTGATCTGATGGATACTAGCTTTCAAGGCACAGAAGACTTATTTTTTTAATGATTTTTATTTTTTTCCATTGTATCTGGTTTAGTGTTCTGTCAGTTTTCTACTATACAGAATGGTGACCCAGTTACACATACATGTATACATTATTTTTTCTCACATTATCATGCCCCATCATAAGTGACTATATTTATAATTCCCAGTGCTATACAGAAGATCTCATTGCTTATCCATTCCAAAGGCAATAGTTTGCATCTATTAACCCCAAATTCCCAGTCTGTCCCACTCCCTCCCCCTCCCCCTTGGCAACCACAAGTCTGTTCTCCATGTCCATGATTTTCTTTTCTGTGGAAAGATTCATTTGTGCCATATGTTAGATTCCAGATATGTGATATCATATGGTATTTGTCTTTATCTTTCTGACTTACTTCATTTAATATGAGAGTGTCTAATTCCATCCAAGTTGCTGTAGATGGCATTATTTTGTTCTTTTTTGTGGCTGAGTAGTATTCCATTGTGCATATATACCACATCTTCTTCACCCATTCATCTATCTGTGGACATTTAGGTTGTTTCCATGTCTTGGCTATTGTGAATAGTGCTACAATGAACATACAGGTGCATGTGTCTTTTTCAAGGAAAGTTTTGTCTGGATATATGCCCAAGAGTGGGATTGCTGGGTCATATGGTAGTTCTATATTTAGTTTTCTGATGTACCTCCATACTGTTTTCCATAGTTGTTGTCCCAATTTACGTTCCCACCAACAGTGTAGGAGGGTTCCCTTTTCTCCACACTTTCTCCAGCGTTTGTTATTTGTGGACGTATTAATGATGGCCATTCTGACTTGTATGAGGTGGTACCTCATAGTAGTTTTGATTTGCACTTCTCCGTTAATCAGTTATAAGCATTTTTTCATGTGCTTGTTGGCCATCTGTATATCTTCTTGGGAGAAATGTCTATTCAGGTCTTTTGTCAAGGCACAGAAAACTCACAATCATAGAAAAATATGTATATGTTAAAAAAAAAAAAAACAGATCAGGAGTTTCCTGGTGGCGTAGTGGTTAAAGATTGGGTATTGTCGTCACTGCTATGGCTGGGTTCAATCCTTGGCCTGGGAATTCCTGCTTGACTCAGGGGCAGCCAAAAAAATAAATTATTTAAAAGATTAAAAATTAAGAAACAGATAAGAAAGGAAGAGATAAAATTGTAATTATGTGAAGAGAATATAAATCTAAGAAACCTTATTGACAAACATCAGAGCCAATAAGCGTTTGGTAAAGTTCCTAAATGTGAACTCAACGTCAAATTCAGCAGCAATGCCCCATTAGCAAATGCATTCCACGACAGCAATTAAACCACAAGGTACTGAGGAATAATTAATATGTATCATTCAGTTCTCATCTAAATTCCAGCAGGGTGTGCATGTGTGTGTGAAATCTCACCGATTCTAACATACATATAAAATGACAAAAAAAAAAAAAAAACCCAAGAACAGCCAAGAAAATACCACAGTGGAAGACAAAGGAGAGAGGCTGGTCCAGCAAATGTCCTGACTCATGAATCTACAGGCTTAAGGCATTTTTCTCCAGGCACAGTGTCTCTTGGAGGCTGACACGGGTCAGAGATGACGTTGAAATTCAGCAGAACCACTGACTACTCCCTAAACTGGGGCAGAGTCAAAAATTCATTCTTAATGGGTTAAAGACCCACAGCAAAAAACCAAAGCTTTTACACTTAAAAAACAAATTTGCCTGGCCCACACATAGATCTGGCACAATTGATGCATTTTAATTGCCAAGATTTTCTTCCTTCCTGCTGTTTAAACTTCCAAGTCCAATGATCCCTGATTTTAAAATCCGAACATAGGGGAAGGATAGATCAGGACACAAGAGGATGAGCAAGACTGGGGGACAGTGCTCCATGTCCTCAGGGCTGGCCACAGCCTGCTGGGTGACATCCTGCCCCTCTAGCTGGTGGGAGAGGCCCTCAGAGGGGACTCTGGCAAGCACCTTCCATGGGGGATGCGTTTCAAGGCCATTGGGAAAAGGTTGAGCACAGCCCGCTACTGGCTGCTGATATTTCTTCTCTGGCCCAAGATGACGTTGTTACAAGCCCATGGCTGCCCCATGATTTTCCCTCTGGTTGACGAGAGGGTGGTGGTCCTTTCTGCCTTCTGTGGTCCTGGCTTCTGGCAGGGAGTAAGGTGAGCAGCAGTGGCCAAGCCTTGCACCCCAGCGAATGAGCTGTGGGGGCCTGGTTACATGCCAGGCTCAGGGGTGCAGAATTAGAATAAGATCCAACTGAGGCCCCCAGGCAGCAGGGTGGAGCGAGGGCTGGGGGAGGGGTGGCGAGGGCGGAGACACGTGGTCCTCCCTGGAGTGTGAACAAGTGCAGCCCCTGAGGAGGAAGGGGGTTACAACCAGCCGGACACCTCAGGAATGCCACCATTTGGGGCCAGATTTGGGGTCATGATAGCTGAGTGACTTAGAATGCACAACCTGGCCAAACCCGGCTCACGAGCCCCGGGAGGGCAGCTCTGAGTGTGGCAGGCCCCCTCCCCCCAGCCCCAGTCACCCTGGATGGGCTGCCCCGGTGCTGATGCTGTGCTCTCCCCACAGACACCATGCTGAGGCACCTGCGGGCCACGGACGCCATGAGGAACTTCTCAGAGTTCCGGCAGGAGGCCAGCACCCTGCATGCCCTGCAGCACCCCTGCATCGTGGCCCTCATTGGCATCAGCATCCACCCACTCTGCTTCGCCCTGGAGCTCGCCCCGCTGGGCAGCCTCAATACCGTGCTGTCTGAGAAGGCAAAAGGTAACCACCACACCCAGAATCTTCCACAGGGACTGCCTGGGGCTCAGCCTGATCCAGCCCGTGCCAGGCCTAAGAGCACCACCCCCCACGGTGCTGGGAAGCCCATGTCCCAAGGAGCCCTCAGGGGCCAGGCGCACCTGCCCACAGCCCACATGCGACGGCCTGTGGGGAGAAAGGAGCTTTGCCAGGTCTGAACACTGGGGGTGGTGTTGGCCTGACTGGAGGAGTCGGATAGAACCATATTCCAAGTCTGGGTTCTTTGCCATCACCCAGGAACTTGTCCATTTACTCATCCGTCAAAGGAAGGTGGTAATAGACCTGCTGAGAAAACAGTCAAAAGCATCAAGAGAGGCAGCCCAGGGGGTTCCTGTCGTGGTTCAATGGTTAAGGAATCCGACTAGGAACCATGAGGTTGCGGATTCGATCCCTGGCCTTGTTCAGTGGGTTGAGGATCTGGTGTTGCCATGAGCTGTGGTGTAGGTCGCAGATGTGGCTTGGATCCCGTGTTGCTATGGCTCTGGTGTAGGCCGGCAGCTGTAGCTCTGATTGGACCCCTAGCCTGGGAACCTCCATATGCCTTGGGAGCAGCTCCAGAAAAGGCAAAAAGACAAAAAAAAAAGAGAGAGAGAGGCAGCCCAGGGGGGCCTATAAGGCCACCACCACATAAACCTCCCCTTTGGCCCTAATGCACATACAACTCCACCATTGTTAAAGGGACCCTATATATATATATATATATTGCTTTTTAGGGCCACATCTGTGACAGGCTAAGGACCAAATCGGAGCTACAGCTGCCGGCCTACACCACAGCCACAGCAATGCGGGATCCAAGCCGCATCTGTGACCTACACCACAGCTAACGACAATACCAGAACCTTAACCCACTGAATGACTCCAGGAATCAAACCCAAATCCTCATGGATAATAGTTGGGATCATAACCTGCTGAGCCACAACAGGAATTCCGTATCTTATATTATTGTTTAACCAAATTTTAAAATAATTACCCTATTGCATTTCCCGATGTAGCGCAACAGGATCAGTGGCATCTTGGGAGCATTGGGAAGCAGCTTCAATCCCCCGCCCTGCACAGCCGGTTAAGGTTCCAGCATTGCCACAGCTGTGGCTTAGGTTGCAGTTGCAGCTCAGATCTGATCCTTAGCCAGGGAACTCCATGTGCTGCAGGGAGGCCAAAAAAGAAAAAAAAAAATTTACCCTTAGATATAGGTAACTAAATTCCAAGGACCTGACAGAGGGAAAGAGGTAGCTGTCTTTAACTCAGGAAGAAAAAATTCACTGAACAGCCATCATTTCTCCCTCCAGGGAAGAGAATTTTTTTTCTTTTTAATGAAGTTCTTACACCTGCAACTCACCCCTTGACGGTATCTCAATCTTGGCCTGAGTTACACCTGCAACTCACCCCTTGACAGTATCTCAATCTTGGCCTGAGATGAACTCTTGGAATGTTGAATCCTTGCTCTTTCAGTAAAAACATGAACCGTTGCAGGCATGAGATACCATAAAAGAAGCTGTAACAACAAGCATTTCTAACCTAAGGAATCTTTACTTAGGAAAGTTGTTCTCTGTTTCTTCTGGCTTTCAGCCGAATGCTGAATGAGTTGGTTGAATATAAAGTAAAATAAGAGTAAGGAAAATAGGAGTAAGAAGAGAGTGGGAGTTCCCTTGTGGATCAGTGGCTTAAAGATCCAGTGCTATCACTGCTGTGGCTTGGTTTCAATCCTTGGCCCTGGAATTTCCACATGCTGCGGGCACAGCCAAAAAAACAAACAAACGAAAAAAACAAAACAAAAAAAAAGAAAGAAAAGGAAAATAGAAAGTTGTTATGATGATAGTTTGATATTTTTTTCTTTGCAAAGATTCTTCCTTTATACCCCTGGGACACATGCTCACCCAAAAAATAGCCTACCAGATAGCCTCCGGCCTGGCCTACCTGCACAAGAAAAACATCATCTTCTGTGACCTGAAGTCAGACAATATTCTGGTCTGGTCTCTGGACGTCAAGGAGCACATCAACATCAAGCTGTCAGACTATGGCATCTCCCGGCAGTCGTTTCACGAGGGCGCCCTTGGCGTGGAGGGCACTCCCGGCTACCAGGCCCCGGAGATCAGGCCTCGCATCGTGTATGATGAAAAGGTATGCCCCCTTTGCAAGGCCAGCTTGGGGGTCCTGGCAGCACCTGCTATTTTGGGGCTTCATGCCCCCCCCAAACACACACCTCTGCCTTGCTTATGCCCAACCAGGAGGTGCTAGCTTGACCCAGGGGGCACAAGGGCCTGTGTCCACTTCGTAATATTGAGAGTGACTTCTCCTTAGCATCAGCCAGCCTCAGAATTCTCAAACCTTGGTTGAGAAATAGAGTGAAGGCTGTTCACAGTGGACAAAAGTCCAAGATGGAGATAAGTCCAGATTTGGGTCTCCTAACTCTGCTGTTTAGATGTGCCAAATGGGGACAGAGGACCAGCCCCACAGATGCTTGAGAGGAACAGACAGATAAGGATAATAAAGGCTCCTGGTCAAATGGAAAGGCAGCATCATCCAAGCCAGGAGAAGAGAGGGAGATCTGGTGGGACAGCCACATGGTCAACCTTGGCCGAGATGATGCTAAATGTTTGCCTTCCTCCCTTGGAGCTGTTTGTTGCAGGCACACAGACAACTTAAAATCACATTACTCACTTGTCATCTAGTACCAGCCCAGGTTAACTAATCACCCAGCGGTGAAACCTCTGGTCTATAATTTCTCATTACTTGGTGATTTATAGATGGGCCATTGACTAATTGCTTTAAGAATAACATAAGCATGTGTAGTTTAACCTGGCACCTGGGGCTATTTACCAGTATAGAAAAGGCAAATCAGAGTGACAGAAATAAGCTTCTAAGTAGCAGATGACACAGACAAGGCACCTGAAAACTAAATTTATAACAGGAACCTTCACATTGAAAAAACTCCCAGATCTGTCTTAACCATTCTCCTGCTAAAAAGCTATTTTTTTGCCACTCCTGGAGGCCTGTGTAACTCTCTCCTTTCCAGGTCTTTTTATGATATTTAGAGGAATCAAGATATGATCTGGGAGATGTTCCCCTCTTGATGATTTGTATATACTGCTCTCCTACTAGCAAGCATGTTAAGCTGAGAGTCTGCATTTTCCTGCCTTGTTATGATACATAAGGGAAGGGATCATGGCATCCTTGGAGCCCTTAACTAGTGCCTGACAGTTAGTAAGTTCTCAGTATGCATTTAGTGGATGGATGGATGGATGGAAGTATAGGAGGATGGATGGGTAAATGGACAGAAGGACAGTCAGATGGCTGCAAGGTGGGTAGACAGGATGATGGATAGAAGGCCAGGTGATCAGGTAGATGGATGGATGGGTGGGTGAACAGTTAATATGGATCATGGAAGATAGATGGAAGGATGGATAGATGGATGGATGAGGAAGGAAGGGAGGGAGGGAAGAAGAAAGGAAAAGGAGAAGAACCAGAAGATAGATGGGCAGAGGGACAGAATGGTGGCTTGTCAGTTGTTTGGTGGGAGGTTTGGTGAGGTAGAGTGAGGTGGATGGATTGATGGAATTGATGAGTGTCTCCCTTTGGGCAAGGCCCATTCTTTCCTTATCTAATGCGTCTTCCCACTCCCTCCATCTCAGGGCCACTTTGCAAGATCTGCTGGGCCCAGGCAGGGGACCTGACTTGGCTTGCCTCTCTGCCCAGGTAGACATGTTTTCCTATGGGATGGTGCTCTATGAGTTGCTGTCCGGACAGCGGCCTGCACTGGGCCACCACCAACTTCAGATTGCCAAGAAGCTGTCCAAGGGCATCCGCCCAGTCCTGGGGCCACCGGAGGAAGTGCAGTTCCATCGACTCCAGGCTCTCATGATGGAGTGCTGGGACACGAAGCCTGAGAAGGTACCTGGGAGCCGAGCCTGGGGGCCCCCAGCTCCTGCCAGGGGTGGAGGCTGTGGGTCTCCAGAGTGCACATGTATTGGAGCTCTCTGGTGGTGCAGTGGGTTAAGGATCCAGCATTGTCACTGCTGTGGCTCAGGTCACTACTGTAGCATAGGTTTGATACCTGACCCAGGAACTCCCATATGCTATAGGCATGGCCAAAAAAACCAAAAAACATCAAGGCCGAGGGCACGTGTATAACTGCCTGCCCACCTTTCCCTAAGGGTCTAGAATAAATGCAGCAACACTTCTCTACTCACCTCTTCTACAAATAGATGTTAACTGCCTTTAATACACCCAGTTCATTTTCTTTGCATGGGTGTTGCTCTCAGGAAAAATGAAGTTTCTTTCCCTCCCAGTATTCATGTTACATCATCCTGCAAATAAACCAAACCAACCCTTTTATAGCAAGACAGCCCCTGAGCAAGGGCAGAGAGAACGTGTGTGCGCGTCTCTCTCCAAAGTAATGGGAGGAAGGTTTGCTCCTGAGAAGCAAGAGCCATGTTACCATTTTGAAGCTAGTCCTTTTAGGAAGAGACCGGTGGTTTTAAGATTAAAACTCATTTATCAAATTAGATGGTGCTAATTTAATGTGTTGAGGATAAATGAGGTCCGAGAAAAACTCTTTAGAAGATTGTTTGTCCCTGGACCTGGGGGGGTTGGAATATCAGAGGTTAGGCTGAGCTGACCCCCTTTGAGTTCATGGACGACAGTCACTGTCCAGACGCAGAGGCAAAGGGTTTGTTTCTGGCATTTGAAGTTGTTTCGGCCTCTTGCTTTGACTGGGTCCTGAATAAGCAGCTCCACTACTTCCTTCCTGGTTCAAGACCCTTAGTGTCTCGGACAGGCTGAGCATCCATCTGGTTGAAAAGCGACCCTTGTTTACAACCCTGATGGCCTCTCTCCTGCAGCGACCGCTGGCCCTGGCGGTGGTGAGCCAGATGAAGGACCCAACCTTCGCAACCTTCATGTACCAGCTGCCCTGTGGGAAGCAGACGGCCTTCTTCTCGTCCCAGGACCAAGAGTACATGGTGGTGTTCTGGGACGGGAAAGAGGAGTCTAGGTAAAGCCTGAGGTTTACAGGGCCCTGCTGGTATCAGAGTTAGGGTGGGGGGGCGCACCGTGGACTTGGGGAGCAGTTGGGGACAACCATGATGAGAGATGTTTAGCAGACAGGGCTTGAAAGCCTGTTGGAGCCTGTTTAAGAGAAAAAACAGTCTACATGCCTGCAGATGGGCATGCGTGGGTTTGTGGATAAGAGAAGCCGAGAAAAGATGATGTCTGCTGAGGATGGGGGGTTAAAGGCGGGGGGTTGTTTTAAGATGGGAGAGTTATTTGCAGCTTGAAAGTAGAGGTGAATGATACTGGGAGTCAGGAGAAAGGACAGGGACTAGAGTGGAGCTGCTGAGTAGAGAGGAGTGAAAGGGCCCCAGGGTCCAGCAGGAAGGGTGCCACTAAGTAGGATATCATATGCTCCCCCTTTCAGGTGCATCTCTTTTTCTCAGTGAAGTGGCAGGAAGGGCAAGGCCATTGGGGAAAGCCTCAGAATATTTGAGGAGAATGACAGAAAGCCCAAGGATTTGGAAAGATAGCATCAAAACCTTGGCAATGTCCAGGAAAGCCCCATTCTGTGCAAGACCCTTCAGTTCTCGCCAGGGCTGTGACCTCTCCCACCTACCTAGTGTGATATCTTCAGAGGCAAAATAGCATTTTATGGCATGAAGAATCTTCTGGAAAGTCTGGTGGGAACATTAGAAGTTGCTCAAATCTGAGCGGACGTAGATAAAGCAAAGCTTAAGATGCAATGAGATAAATGAAAGGAACTGGAAGTAGTTCTGGCCAGAAGCACAAGGGCAGTGAGCCTGGGAAGTGAGACTGGAGAGAAAATGAGACAATCCGAGAATGAAGGAAGGGATGGGGGGGAGAAGGAAGGGAGGACATGCCAAACACAGGACGCATGTCACAAAATTCTTGTTGGAGGGAATAGGGGTATGTTACCCTTTAAGTCTATATTTTTCTCTTTTTTTCAAGTTAAATGTAAAGTGATTTATAATATCCTAGTTTCACTTTTTCAATGCATAGAAAAAAGACTGGGAAAAAAGGGGGGAATATAAACTTTGAAGGAAGTTTTCATTTGGAGATTTTTCACTCGGCTCTCTCGTCTGTAGATACATGTTCTCAGTCAACAATGGCAAGGGTTTCCGAAATGTGCTGACAGAAAAATTTTACATTGAGAACTGCTACCCACTCACTTGACTTATTTCCTTGGACTGGGGACAAGGTCCCATCAAGGACATCCAGTGATGCAGAGGGTTGGGGGTGGGGGTGAAGGGCTGTATTTATAAAATACAGCTTATTAGTTCTTTGCAGAGAACTCATTGAGGCCCCAGTCTACTCTGAAATTGTCTCTAGATGACCCAGTACCATCTGCTGTGGGGGATCCCCCTTTACTGGGGTGGGGACAGACATGGCCAATGGAGGGTGGGGCAGGGAGTGGCCTGCGTGCAGTACAGCCTCCCAATGTCTCTTCCTGCTTTAGGCATGACCTCAAAGGTCGCGGAAAGAGGGGGATCCTTCTTCCCCTTGGGAATGGCCTTCCTGCGCCTAAATGTTCAGGCATTACCAGGCAGACGAACCAGGCTCTGCTCCAGCCACGAGCAGTCCTTGAGTCTCTCAGAACAGGCAGAATTGGACTCTGGGCTGGAAGGGGTGGCCAAGGGCCATGGCAGCTGATATCCTCCTCTAAGGCTGCTACAGGCCAGGCCAGGGAGAGGGAGGGGACCCCTGACCGGCATGAGCTGACCACATGGTTGTTGCCCATTGCAGGAACTACACAGTGGTGAACACAGAGAAGGGCCTTCTGGAAGTGCAGCACATGAGCTGTGCTGGAATGAAGTTGAGCTGCCAGCTCAAGGTCCAGAACTCTCTGTGGACGGCCACTGAGGTAACAACCCCCTGCAGGGCTCTCCTCCGGGTGGATGACACCAGCCCCTGGTTGCAGGGGGGGGGCATTTAGCAACTAAACATACAGGACAGGACACCTGGGTACATTTGAGGTTTAGGCATAACCCCAGCCCACACCCGTGAAACCCCAGGTCAATGCCAACAGCCCAGCTGGCAAGCAGCATCTCACCAGGGGCAACTCAGCCTGCTTTGTCCCTGGCTGGCGACTGGGGTTCAGCTGTGATAAGTGTCAAGGGCAGAATCCCAGCAAGAGAACCCCAGCAGGTTGGTGAAGTGACTGGGTTTCTTATAACCCTGCCACGTCTACGCAGCAAATCCACTCAGCTATGAGGCCCTTTGCTTTCTTGTAAAGAGGTCAGCAGAAGGCAAAGGAACTGTCTTCTGAGGAATCCAGAGAGGAATGCCCCAAAACAAAGTCTCTGAAGCTGCTCTTGGGGAGGGGGTATAAATTAGCGGAGCCCTTTCCAGATAGCAGATGGGAAGTTTGGTTCAAATATGCATCTGAAATCTTAAAAATATTCATACTATGTAAGCCTCAGGAATTTCAGTTTTAAGAATCTGTTCTAAGGAAAAAAACAAGACACGCATATGTACATACACACTCAGACAGACAGATGCGTGAGGATGCTCATTCCAGGAGTTCCCTGGTAGCACAGTGGGTTAAGGATCTGGCATTGTCACCGCTGTGGCTTGGGTCGCAGCTGTGGTGTGGATTCTATCCTTGGCTCAGGAACTTCCGTATGCCACAGGTACAGCCAAAAAAGAAAAGGAAAAAAAGAAAAAAAAAAGCTCATTCCAGTAAAATTCATATCGTGAACAACTTGAACAGAATAAACATCTGACAAAAGGTGAACCAAAGTCTGGTAGCCCCGAGCAACAGACAGTGAAGAAGAGCATGGGGAGTTCCCCTTGTGGCTCAGCGGGTTAAGAACCTGACTAGTATCCATGAGGATGCAGGTTCTATCCCCGGCCTTGCTCAGTGGGTTAAGGATCCGGCGTTGCTGTGAGCTGTGGTGTAGGTTGCAGATGTGGCTCAGATCTGGCATTGCTGTGGCTCTGGTGTAGGCCGGCAGCTGTAGGTCCGATTTGACCCCTAGCCTGGGAACCTCCATATGCTGCAGGTGCGGCCCTAAAAAAGAAAAAAAAGCTTAACCCGCTGAGCCACAAGGGGAACTCCCCATGCTCTTCTTCACTGTCTGTTGCTCGGGGCTACCAGACTTTGGTTCACCTTTTGTCAGATGTTTATTCTGTTCAAGTTGTTCACGATATGAATTTTACTGGAATGAGCTTTTTTTTTTCTTTTTTTCCTTTTCTTTTTTGGCTGTACCTGTGGCATACGGAAGTTCCTGAGCCAAGGATAGAATCCACACCACAGCTGCGACCCAAGCCACAGCGGTGACAATGCCAGATCCTTAACCCACTGTGCTACCAGGGAACTCCTGGAATGAGCATCCTCACGCATCTGTCTGTCTGAGTGTGTATGTACATATGCGTGTCTTGACCCCTAGCCTGGGAACCTCCATATGCTGCAGGTGCGGCCCCTAAAAAAGAGGAGCACAGACATCACTCCTTCCCAGACCAGGTAGGACAGGGCTTCTGTCTGCAGGGAGTGTCCCAGGAGGAGAAACCTGTGCAGACAGCACGATAACGTCGTTCTGCTGTCGTGGGGAACCAGACCCCCACCAATATCCACAGAAAACCCAAAGTCAGGGCCCAAGTCCCACAGGTGGCTTTCTTGGTGTGTTGGATCATGGGCAATTGCATCTCCTCTAGATTACTTGGTAGTCTTCAAAGTTTCTACAAAGAGCAGCCAACCAGAAAGCCTCCATAAGCATTACTTCCGAAGACATAAAGGAACTCCCAAGACAGAGCTTGCCCCCTAGGAAATGGCAGGCCAGGTCCAGCCCGGCTCATGCTGGCTGTCTGCCTCCATAGGACCAGAAGATCTACATCTACAGCCTCAAGGGCATGTGCCCCTTGAACATGCCCCAGCAGGCTTTGGACACCCCAGCCATCGTCACCTGCTTCCTGGCAGTGCCTGTTATAAAAAAGGTGAGGTCACGGGGAGGTGAGGTCATGGGGAGGTGGGGGCACTGCATCTGAGTTTCCCTTCCCTTGGGTTGGTGAGGAGGGCAGCAAGGCCATGCCCACCTGGAGCAGCAAGCCTGGGTCACTGTCAGCCTCACAGAGACAGGACACCTGGACCATCAGTGCCTTTGGGGTTTCCGAGAGCCTAGGGACCAATAAAACAAAGGGCTAGGTGGAAAGCCTGCCTTCAGCACACGAAACCACAGCCCCAGTTCAGGTGAGATGCTTTTCTGGTGCAGACGGTGTCAGGGGACAGTTGCTTGTGTGCCCTTCCCCTTCTGAGAGCAGGGGTCTAGCTCAGCACTTCTCACAGCCACTGAGTCACCAGGCCCTGGCAGGCCCCTAACTCCCCTCCCACTCTGGTTCTGCCTCCCTGGACCAGTCTCCATCAGTCCCAGACCTCCATCCCTCTTTGTCCAATATGGCCCTGAAGATGCATATCCTCAGCTTTCAGACCCAGCCTGCAGAGCCGGCCAGGTCTCCCCCCTCCACAACCCCCTCTCACTCCTCTCCTCCCAGCACCGCACTCTGAGCAGGCCTTTCGCTTTAGGACTGACCTAGTGGCTCATACCTCTTCCTATTCAGGTCTGAAGAACAAGGGCCGTGACCCGGACTTTGAGAAGCTGCCCCACCCTCCGCCCCAACCCCCTGGGCCTCTGGACCCCCTCTGTGGGCCCTGAGGTGCCGTTTTTACAGCAGGCACACTCTCCACTCGAGAGCTCCTTGTTGGTGTGGCTTTGTTAAAACACTTTGGCTGTCATCATCCAATGCCAGTTTTCCCACCTGCAAAATGGGCGTAAAAGATTGTGAGGAGGATCTCTGGGCATAACGTACCCAAAGCTCTGGGCTGGTGCACTGGTTGAACATGAGCGTTATTACTCTTTCCTTACGGTCATGAAATGCACGTGCTCTCCTCTCCACCCCTCTACAGTTTCATTTCTTTAAAAAAAAAGTTTGAAATCAACCTTGAGCCATTTATGACTGTGGCCCCATGGGCGAGGCTGGGCAGCTCAGGACCCTGTCTGCACCAGAGCGCAGGACATGACACAAAGCGTTATTTAAGCTCAGAGCTGCCCAGAGCCCCGAGCCAGGGCACCACCGCCTGCCCGCAAGACCAGAGGGAATAAAGCTGGCTCTGTGCGGAGCCTCCCTGCCAGGGTGCCTGCCCCTCAGAGGCTGTGCTGCCCCGTGGCTTTGGACAGCAGACCCCTGCATTCTTGCACGCGCACGTCCACACCCAGCCGGGACGTGGGGCTCACTGCCTGGCTGGGGCCCAGAGCCGGGACTCAGATAGAGGCCTTGCTCCTGTTTGCTTTGGCTGTTTTCTTTCCTCGAAACCTGAAGATGGATTTGGATAAACGTTCTTAGGCCTCATTGACCTTGCTGTTGAGCTAGAGGCTGGTTTACTCATCACCTGGGACAGCCCAGCTTCCCAGTTCCAACAAGGGGGCTTTCTGTCCTCACCCTCGCTGGCCCAGGGCCTGGGGCCCCGCTCGGTCCCAACTCTGGCTTTGTTCTCCTAAACTCTTCCCACCCCACCCCAGCCCCACCCAGGCGTCTGGGCTGCTCTCCATCCCCAGCTCCACACAGATGCTCCAGGGATGCCTGGGCTGGACCCAGCATTCAGCACAGGCTTTGCAATGTTGGCCTCTGCGTGGGGACCTCTGGTGGCCGTAAAAGAGCACATGCTTCATGGGGTTGTGAGGGCATCCCGAGGGCCCCCATCAGTGTCAGCTGAACCACAGGCATTTCGGAGATGTAAACGGGGAATGTGGCACAGTGGCCAAGATGCGCCTCCGCGGGGAAGCTGAGTTGGAAGCAATTTCTTTAAGAATGAATACTTGAGCAGAAAACTAGGGAGAGTCAGAGGTGGAGGGGGCCTTGCCCTTCCCTATAGCAGGCCAGCATTGGGGCAGTGGTGGGCACCAGACCTTGGCCTGCTCTCATGGGGTACCCACCTTCTGGGGACAGCGAACAGGAGGCTAAGAGCAGATCCATGGGGCGCCCACAACTGCTGTCACCTTAAGGAACAGAGTTCACGGGAGGGAAGGACGCATATCCTGCCTCTGAAGGAGGCCCTGGTGACCGAAAAGGCAGTCCCCCACCCCCTGTCCCCTGAAACTGACATTACAAGAAACCCAGGCTGACCAAAGTCTGGCCTTGTGGTCTAGGCCACATGCCCCCTCCCTCAGGGGCCAAGGGCCTTCTTCTCCCTCTGGCTCAGGGCAGGGAGGATGGGTGTGGCTCTTCAGGGCCTGGACTGCACCTCCTTTGAGAGCACTCCCAGAAGGTAGCCCCTGCCTTTTCCAAAACTTGCCCCTCCAAGAAGTACCCGTGGATGGAAAATGAGTGCCCCCCGGGGTACATGCAGAGGTGAGTCTTGTGGCCAATCATCTTTCGCTCCTGGGATCCATAAGATGCACAAGCAAAGGCATCACACATCCCTCCCTTCTCCCTGCAGAACTCCTACCTGGTGTTGGCGGGCCTGGCTGATGGGCTTGTGGCTGTGTTTTCCGTGGTGCGGGGCGCCCCAGACAACAGCTGCTCCTACCTGTGCTCACACACAGCCAACAGGTCCAGGTTCAGCATCCCAGACGAAGACGCGCGGCAGAACCCCTACCCCGTGAAGGCCATGGAGGTGGTCAACAGCGGGTCCGAGGTCTGGTACAGCAACGGGCCGGGCCTGCTGGTCATCGACTGCATGGCCCTGGAGATCCGCAGGCGGCTGGAGCCTTACTCAGCCCCTTCGGTGGTCATGTCGGTCGTGTGCAGCTCTGAGTGCCGTGGGGAGGAGGTCGTCTGGTGCCTGGACGACAGGGCCAACTGCTTGGTGATGTACCACTCAGCCACCTACCAGCTGTGCGCCCGCTACTTCTGCGGGGACCCCAGCCCCCTCAGGGACGTGTTTCCTGTGCACCCCATGGGCCCGGAGCCCCTGCTCAGCCCCATCGCCAGCCCGAAGGAGCCCCAGAAGGACTCCCTGGCAGATGTGAGCATCATGTACAGTGAGGAGCTGGGAACACAGATCCTGACCCACCAGGACTCGCTGACTGACTACTGCTCCGTGTCCTCCTACTCCTCGTCCCCATCCCACCGGGTGCCCACATCCCTTTCCAGCGTGCCCTGCTCCCCGGCAAGCTCCTCCAGTCTGCTTTTTTCCACTGACAGCGGGGACACCAGCAGGCTGCTGGAGCCCACCCTGGGCTCCGATAGGCCTGAGCATGACCTGAGCCCCGTGGACGGTGAGGCATTCAGCCAGCACTTGCAAGCAGTGAAGATCCTGGCTGTGAAAGATGTCATCTGGGTCCCCAGGTAGGTTTTCCAGCAGGGGGCGCTGTTCTGCACTACCCGTTGCTCTGGCTTTGGGAGCAGAGTGCAGGGAACCTTAAGACATTATTGAGATCCATCGTGAGCTGTTTCCTCTCCCCTGGAACCAGAGGGATCTCTTTAGCAGATCTAAGACGGGCGGCACGAAAGCCCATCTGCCCTCCAGAGAGCTCAGGGCATGACAAAGGAGAGCCACGGTCAGGTTTCCTCCTGGGAAAGGGCTTCTTGCCTGGCTTCGGGGCCTCTGGTAACTCAATCCATTTGCAGAAACTGCATTTGTTGCCATGCCTTTCTGCACGCCAGCTCCGTTTCCCCTGGAGAGCACAGCCCTGGACAAATGCTTCCCCTTCTGGGTTTTGGTTTCTTAGGCGTGGTGGAGATATTATCGTCATCGGCCTGGAGAAGGATGCAGGTGCCCAGCGGGGCCGAGTCATCGCTGTCTTGAAAGCCCGAGAGCTGACTTCACGTGGGTAAGACGGAGGGTAGCAACTTGAGGACCTGGCGTGCGGCTAGGGGAATTGAGGCCCCCTGCCACCTCCCTGCCTAATGGCTGCCACCCCTGTGTCTTCCACAAATAAACATGGCATTATCACTGTGGCCATAGGCAGATGAGGAACATGCTGGGGTCTAGCAGGCAGCTCCTAGAGGATCGGCAAATACCAACTGAACCAGGCATCACCCATTCATCACCAGTTGTGGCTGACTGTTTCTGGGGTGCCCACTACAGCTGTGAACCAAGTGTTCTTCCTGGGGTGTGCCTCCAGGGCCCAAGCTCAGCTGCAATCAAAGTGGGGATCAGCAGTATCTCTGGAGCACTGGGAAGTAGGTTCAGTCCCTGACCCAGCACGGTGGTTTAAAGGGTCTGGCTTTGCCACAGCTGCACCTTAGGTTGAAACTGCAGCTCAGATCTGATCCCTGGCCTGGGAACTCCATATGCTGTGGGGCAGCCAAAAAAGAAATGGGGATCCAGGTGATTCCTAGTCCTCCCCGCCATGCAATAGCCCTTCCCGAGGGGCCCCTCCTCCCATTCAGCCCCAACCAGGGCCCTGCAGCCAGGCCTCACCACCTCTTGCCACGCCCATGCCCAGGCTCAGCTGTGCCCATCACCCATCCAAAGGGCTCCCACCAGGAGGCAGGCTAGACTCCACTGTGATAGTCACCCTGGCTGTGGAGACGGGAGGCTGGTGCCCGCCGGTGTCCTGGAGTCACCAGGTGGCCGGCAGTGTCTACACCCTTCATTTTGCTGAGTCCCATGCTGTTAACCTCCCTTATGGAGAAATCCCCTTTGGCCTGTTTTCCCTGGAGCAGGATACTGACGGAGATCATGTCAATGGCACTGGCGCCAGTGACCTTGCCCTGCAAGTGGTTCTGGAGACAAGATCTGGGATTGTGGCTGGGTGCCAGCTGCATTTTTGGGCATCAGTAGCTTCCAGATGTCAGAAGAGGCTTCCAGTGGGGCGGGGGGTTGAGGACCTGTAGAGGCCTGACCTTTTGACCTTGGAATGCCCCCATTAGTATCCCTGAATTTTCCTATTTGCTCCCCCAAAGACAAGTTTACCAGGAGCCAGGCACACTCACTAGGGAGAAAGCCCAGGCAGGAAGGCTGCAGCTAGAGCTCGCTAGTTTTGCTAGGTTTTGAGATGCATTTATCAGATGCCCAAGGGGACATTCAAGGCCCGAGGGAGCGGAGGGCCCTGCCCATCCCACTTGACATGCTGGCCTTGGGACGGGTCGGGGCGTAGGGGGCGGAGGGAGGAGTTTCTGGCTTCAAGGTGGGCCACCACTTCTCAAGGCCCAGGAGAAAGCTTGCAGTGCATGCCCCAACCAGCTGAGACAATCCACAGCCTCAAAAGAGTGTATAGAGTTAGGACTTGTTGGTACAGATTTTCTGCCTAATCTATTGCTCTGCATTTCCTCAGCCTGTGGAAACTTAGAAAGGGAGAAAAAGCACGCCTGGGATAGATGGCAAGGGAATCGAGCTAAATCTTAAAATTCATCATGGACCATTGATGAGCGAGAATTAGATAGAATTGACTATACTGTCCTCTCTCAGAATCTGCGGGACGGGGGTTGGGGCATCCAGGACCCCTGCAGATACCAAAATCCAAGGATGTTCAAGTCTTTATAATATAAAAGGGCACGGGACAGTCAGTCCTCCGTATCTGAGGATGCCAAGCCTGTGGACACGGAGGGCTGACTCTTTTTTTCTGGACACTTTGGCGTCTGGGGCACATTACAGAGGATACCTGCTCTGATGTGGACCTGAGATGATGCCCTGGCCCCTTTTCAGACTTTAGAAAGGCTGCCGGATGCTGGACCACCAGAGAGGGGAGCAGGGCATCCCAGCACGCTGGTGGGGGCCAGGCGTAGGTATACAGATGCCACCTTAAGCAGGCGCTGTCCTACAAGAAGGTTCAGGGGGAAGGTCATGGCCCCCACCAAGTGGGGACGCCTGTGGGTTTTCTCAGACCATGCCCCCTCTTTCTGCAGGGTGCTCATGGATGCGGCCGTGGTGGCCAAGGACACAGTTGTGTGCGGCTTTGAGAACGAAAACCTGGAGTGGTGCCTGGCTGTCTGGAGGGGCTGGGGCACCCGGGAGTTTGATGTTTTCTACCAATCCTACGAGGAGCTGGGCCGGCTGGAGGCCTGCATTCGGAAGAGAAGATAATCCCTGTGGAAGGAGCGTTTCTCGGACCTGGCCCCTCCACCTGCAGCCTAGAGCCCCCTGAGGACCCAGAAGGTGGATCAGGTTCTCCTCTGAATCACTTGCTGCTAAAAAGTGCTGAGAAGTTCCCACCTCTCTGCAGGTTTGGGGTGCTCCTGTTCTAAGGCACAAGTTCGCTGGACACCCCCACCCTACTCCGGGCTGGTTTTACCCCAACGGAAGACGGTGGGGTCTGATTGGGAGGAACTCCCCCGCCCCCTCCGTCCACTTTCAGGGCTGGGCTGGGTCACATGAAGGGGGGGCTGGGCCTCACCAGCACAATGGGCCTCCCCACTTTAACCCCCACTTCTGGGGTGGAATTACACGAGGGGCTCTCCATTGGGGAGCGGTTCGGGGCAGGGAGGGAGGGGAGCTGTGACCCCTGCCCCTTCTCTGAGTGGCTCCCAGGCTCTCAGCACGTTTCTCAAGCTCCTGGGTCCCCGGGGCCCGAGGCCCCGCTCGGGCAGTCAGAGATCAGGTGTCTCCTGCTCTGGAAAGTGTGTGAAAAAGCTCAGAAGGACCCCAGTGAGGAGCACTGCCCAATCTGGGGAATGAATGGGTTCCTTTAAGTGATGGGGCCGGAAAGCCAAGAGCCAGCCCAGGGCTGAGAGCACTGACTCAGCCTTTGCATTTCTTCTCCTGCCCCCAGAAGGCAGGAGAGACCCGATCAGCAGGACTTGAGAAAGGGCCTGTGTTTACAGCTTTGTGAAATAAACTTGGACACAGCTGGGGCACAAGCCCTATTTGTTTGCACATCATAATCTCGTTTATCACTTTAACAAATTAAGTCCATATCTCAATGGTTAGGCCTCTGATTGTGAAATCTTGTCCTATGGGGCTTACATCAAAATATGTATTCGCTAAACATTTACTGCACAACACATACAGCACAGTAAAAAAATGACGTTGTTAATGAGGGAATGTGGGTAAGTAGGCACATGTGCACATGCGCTCGTGTGCACTCACACCCGCGTGCACAAACAAGAATGCACACATGTTCACGCCGTTCTCAAGAGGAACCATTGGAAGCTGCTTGACCCAGAATGGGAGTATGAATGAAAGATCGTGCACCAGTTCAAGTTGTTGACCTTTTTCTAAAATTAAATTATAAAAATCAAACTTAAGATTTTGCCAGAGTGTGTGGGCAAATGTAATTCCTCTTATCTGAAAATAAACAGACTGTCTCAAGAATGAGGTCATGGCTTCCTTCTGTAGAGTTCTGGAATAACACAGGGCACAGATTCTGCCCACCCTGGCCCCCTAGCTTCCCCAGGGGGAATGGACAGCCCCTCCCTGGCCTGCCAGCTCCCCTGGGGTGGTGGGGGGGGGGAGGACGGCCCCATCCTGGCCCCTGGCTGCCCCCCTGGGGCAGGCTGCCCTGTAGCAGTGTCCTTGGGCAGAAACAAGGCTCTGTCCATCTCCCCACTTCCTTGTAGCAGCCCAGGCATTGGGTCCCAGGGGTCTGAGGGTCTGTGCTCCTGCCCACTTTGCAGCCATCAGGCCCTCAGTAGGACCTTGGCGGTCACTGCTCTCCCTTTCATCTCTGTGCCCCGAAGCTACCTAGTTAACTTCTCAAATGGTCCTGTTCGTCCTCTGCCCTAGACCTATGGTCCACATCATCTCAGCCAGACTGCTGTGGGACTCCATCCGGTCCCACCCTGCTTTTCCAGCTCATCTAGCCCCAGGCCAGGGCCCAGGCTGCTGTGAGGAGAGGCAGATGCTCAGGGGATGGTCTCGCAGAGCCCACAGAGGGAGTCTTTCACAAGAGTTAGCAACCATGCAGGAAATAGTTACTTGACTTGGCTATCTAAAAATTAGAAACTTGGAGTTCCTACTTAGCACAGTGGGTTCAGGATCCAACTACAGCAGCTCGGGTCACTGCAGAAGCACAGGTTCAATCCCTGGCCCAGTTCAGGATTCGGCATTAAAGGATCCAGCACTGCCGCAGCTGCAGCTTAAATTCAGTCGCTGGCCCTGGAATTTCCATATGCTGAAGGTGCAACCATTAAAAAAAAAAAAAAAAATTAAGAAAGAAAAAACAAACTTCTAAAAATAGTAAAAATTAGAAACAAACAGAAAAATTACCAAAGCCAAAATATGACAGTCAACCAGGACAATAATATTTGTGACACAAATGAGACATGTATGTAGTTCGCTTATCTTTTAAACAAAAGGCTTGTACCTATTAATGAGAAAAAAACTGATAGGAAAACAGGTAGAGGACATCAACAACACCCAACCTTGCCCCATAGGAGGGAGAGAGTCATGAAGACAAGAATAAAACGCTTTTATGGGAGTTCCCTGGTTAAAGGATGTGGCGTTCTCACAGCAGTGGCTCAGGTCACTGCTGTGGCACAGGTGTGATTCCTGGTCCCAGGGACTTCTTCATGCCTTTACCCCTGCCCCCACCTTCCCCCAAATAAACATGCCTCTATGGCCCTCATGTCAGCATCCACATGGAGCTCTGAGGGCACCAGCTGGAAGGACTGGCACATGCAAAGGCCCTGTGGTAGGAATGAACTGCTTTGCTGGAGGCACAGGTGAGGAGCTGGTGTGGCTGGAACATTTGTAAGGAGGGGAGATCAGGGCCAGAGAGGCACAGCATCAGAGGCACGGGTACCCAATGAAGCAACTTGCAGTTTTAAGCAGGGGCACTAGATGATCTAAATTTCTTTAAAAATCACTTTGGCGGCTGAGTGGAGGATGGACTAAAGGGGAGGATACTTACTTTTTATTTATTTATTTATTTATTTATTTATTTATTTATTTATTTATATTATGGCTGTACCCATGGCATATGGAAGTTTCCCAATCAGGTATTGAATCTGAGCCACAGTTAGAACCTATGCTGCAGCTGCAGCTGCAGCAATGCCAAATCCTTTAGCCCACTGCAGCAGCCCAGGCTTGAATCTACATCTCTACAGTGACTCGAGCCACCACAGTTGGATTCTTAACTCCTGCACCATGGCAGGTACTGGGAGGCAAGTTATAATGGGGTCACTCCTTCAAGGGCATTTGGGCTGTATCTACCCAAATTCTCTATATCCCTATGTGCCTACTTCTATGGGGTTGGGGAATATAAGTCATAACAGCCCTTGGAGAATCACAGTGATTGCTCGCTATACCTTCTGCTCAGTACCAGATCTTGATTTTGTTGGTGTATCAGCTCCCAGCCTCTCTCACAGGAACAGATGGCCCTGGGACTGAGCTCGGCCAGGGATAGCATGAAGATGCCTGAGTTGGGCTTGGCCCTGCCCCTGCCTCCCTGATCCTCGCTGGCAAGAGGGCAGGGCCCCCGTGAGGGTACAGAGACGACACTGGGACAGTGATGGGGAGGCAGCCCTCAAGCCAGCCCTGGCTGCCTCCCTTCAATCCCCTTGTCATCTCATAGACGTCGACTTAAAAAAAAAATATATGCACAAGAAAAAAGTTGAGTGTTAAGTTTTATTTTGGGCAAAATGAGGACTAGAGCCCAGAAGGCAACATTTCAGGTAGCTCTGAGAAACCGTGCCAAAGAGGCAGGAGGATGGTCAGTATACATGTGATTTTGGAGACGGCAGAGGTACATGCAATGAAGCACACATTTTGCAGAAGGTCACTGCTAGTCTCATGAAAGTTTATGCTAGTCATGAGAAGGCGACATCGCCATGAAGGATTTTAGTGTTTTTCTAGATATGAGGAGAGGCAAGAATTGGACTCAGAAAATCTTCTCCTGAAAATACCTAACTAGATATGTTCTAGATACTAGAATCATTCTGCAAGTTTTCCCAGAGCACAGAGTGCCTCACTCCTGGTCTCCCTGTGCTCCTTTCATAGGGTGCTGAGGGTCAGCAGCTCTAGCGGCTCATGATTCAGTCCTTATAGATTCAGATGGCAAGTGCCGATCTCCAATTCGCATAGATAAGGAAAGTACTTTCTTTTTTGGTGGTATTTTGTTTATATTTTATTTTTGGCCACACCTGTGGCATGCAGGAGTTCCTGGGCCAGGGATCAAACCCTCAATGCAGCAGTGACCAGAGCCACAGAAGTGACAATGCTGGAGCCTTAACTATTGGGCCACTAGGTAACTCTTGAGTACTTTCTTGTTTAAGCCAGTGTTTTCCAGCTTTCCATTACTAGGAGCCAAATAGTATTCCTAAATGTTCAGGTACATTTTCCACTATCCCAAGCAGAGCCCTGGGAGCTAACAGGTGATGCTCTGGGTGGTCCTAAAAAGCATCTTTTCAAATTTGGGCAGAGAGACCTGAGCAACAGTGAACCAGAGCATTCTGCAGCCAGGCATGCTTGAGAACTTATTTCCTTTCATGAGCACTGGGTATGGTGCAGCCTATAGATCTTGTCCATGTAGCAGCCACAGTTATAGAGGGGAATCTGGGCATTCACTCTAGTTGCCCAAAGGCCAAAACTTAGGGTGTGGCATCCTACAAGTTTAAACCTTTGACCCCAGGCAAGCCACCCCTCCTTCGTGGCTCTGGTTTCTTCTCAGTAAATTGGCCATAGCAGGTCTTTCCCCATCAGAAGGATTCAGGAGTAAAAGAGATGTGTGTGTCATAGCCCGGCCCAGCCCCTGACCCAGGGCCTGGACTCTGTCCCTGTTCCCTTGTCCACCTCACCCATTTCCCTAACTGATGGGCTCCATGACCCTCGCCCAGGGGGACACACAAGTCCTTTCTATGAACTGCTCAAGGGAAACACAAGCAGTCCTGTTCCTGTGAAATAGCCTAACTTTAAAAATAAATCTCCTTTTTTTTTTCTGATGTATCAAGAAGACTCTTACTAACAACTTTACTTGAGAACTGAGTTAAGGTGTAACACATCACAATAAATGAAAGCTGATGTATGTGTGTAAGTAGGCAATAGGATTATTTAGGAGTCCCTTTTGGGAACACATCCTTTAAAAAATGAAATAGGAGAAATTCCCCCTGTGGCACAGTGGGTTAAAAATCGGCGTTGCCCCAGCTGTGGCATAGGTCACAGCTGCAACTCAGATTCGATCCCTGGCCCAGAACTTTCATATGCTGTGGTTGCAGTCAGAAAAAGAAAAAAAAAAAATGAAAAAGGAGTAAGGAGAGTCACACAAATAAATTTCCACTTTGCTATCTGTGGTCTGTTTCATCCTCGGGCCATCACCAGTCCTGCCCACTCTTCCCAGCCTGTAATATGGCTACATCGCCTGTATCTTCCACCTCTGGCCTTCAGGAGAGGCCACATGACTAGTTCTGGCAAACAGGAGCAGGGTGAGTGGAAGGGGTGCCCATCACCGGAGGCAGGAGTACTTCATTGGCTGTGAGACCCTCCAGGTGCTCTCCACTCTGTCCCCAGGACCTGCAGCTAGAGCTGGTGGTGGTTGGGTCAGCCTGGGTCCTGAAGAGATGGCCAGAATGCCCAGACACCCTGCCATGGATCTAGAGCGAGAGCAGGAAGTGAGCACTGTGGTTGGGGCCACTGGGATTTGGGGCTTGTTACCCAAGCTCACCTGGCCATCCTGATTGATACAGGACACCGACACCCTACCACCATCCATGCCTGCCCCCAGCACACTCACTCATGGGTCTAGAGTCCTCAGCACCAGGCTCCACAGTGCTGTCCACTCTGTCCTGCAAAGAGGAAATGGCCCCAGCTCTGTCTTCCCCAAGCTTCTTGAGGGAAGGGACAGGGAAGAGGGGGTCTAAACAGGCCAAAAAAGTCTCATCCTAAAAGAAAGATAAGGCAATCGGGGGTGGGGTGGGGGCACATCACAGCATCATAATTTGTGAAACTGTGAACATCCACGTGAGCTGACAGCCTTCAAGGTAGAAGGAGACCAAGAGATGGGACACCTGGGTGGGGACTCAGATGGCTAGCATGGGCTTTTTATCTGAGAGTTACTCACAATACTGTAAACATAAGTGTAGGCATTCCCATTGTTCTCAGCAGTAATGGACATGACTAGTAACGGTGAGGATGCAGGTTCAATTCCAGACCTTGCTCTGTGGATTAAGGATCTGGCATTTCCATGAGCTGAAGTGTAGGTTGCAGACATGGCTCGAATCCTGAGTTGCTGTGGTTGTAGGCCAGCAGCTGCAGCTTCAATTCAACCCCTAGCCTGGGAATTTCCATATGCCGTGGGTGCGGCCCCAAAAAGGAAAAAAAAAAAAAGTAAACATACATTGTAATGTACATGCAGATGTACATGTAAATAAAAACTATTACTAGTTTTAATAAAATTAATAACATTTATTAGTTAATAATTATTAATAAAATTGATAAAATTAAAACAAATTTTAATAAAATCATCACAACATTTCTGAGTTCTGTCATTAAAAGTGGCTCATAGAGTAGCCCTTTCATACGTCACCATTCTAATGTCTCAGATTTGGAATCCCAGTGAGGCAGGGCTTTTTGCAGGGCAGCTGATACTGTGTCCACATATGCACAAACACATGCACACACAAACACACACACACAGACACTCACACTGTTTAGAATGGGGCTGCAGCAAGCTGGTTATCCCAGGCTTTCAGGGGCCCTGTTCAAAGGACAAAGAGCCTGGCTTAAAGGGGCTCAGTCTGGCTGGGTTGTGATTTGTTAACTTGTTGATTGAAATAGGACAAGATGGGAAAAGTTGGGATGATATCCAAAAAAGAAAAGTTATTAAGAGCATGCAAGTTGTAGTTGTAATTTAAAAGATATACATAATTTGTAATCACTTTTAATGACTACACAAATGTTATATAAACATTGGCTCCTTCTAGTTAGTGTATAATATTAGCTTATAAAACATTTCTTAAAATCCATGTAAAAGAAAAACACAAACGCAGAGAAAGTCATCTTGGAAGGAGAAGACTGTCACCCTTGATGGCCAGCTAGAAAGAGGATCCACTGAGAGGGAGGGGGGCCTGCCCACTCACCCTCCTGCCTGGAAAGGACCCTTGAGTTGGTTTTTCTGGAAGTTTCCAACAAAATGCATTTCTCACGAGGCTCAAAGAGCAAGGCAACACAGCCTGAGGGTGGGACAAAGGGAAGTTAAAGAATGCCTCACTTTGTGAGGTGGACTGCAAAAAAGCACAAAGCTTCCTGAAAACTTGAGCTTGAAAAGTCCTATGGGCACAGTGAGCAAATGCTTCACACTGGAAAAACAAGCAGCTTGAGGCTTGAGGCTCTTGCAATCACCTCCAGAGGAGCTGCTGGAAGCCTGGCCCCAGGAAACTGTCCATACCACCCTGGGTCCTCAGCCCTTATCCCATCAGCATCTGAGACCTTTTCTCACTGAGGTCTGGAAATATCATTGTGTGATGAGATTTATAATAAGAAATATGTATTTGGTCTTGGTCCCAGTTTCTGGCACAGAATTCCTAAAACCCTTGGAATTTCCTGAGTGATCAGGGGGATAAATGTGTCTTTTGTTATGCTAATGAGTGGCTTCTGGCTGCACCTAAGGAGAGGGCTTGGTTGCCAGGAGAACCAAGGTCAAGATTAGAGGGTTGGATTTTTCAGTCCCACCTCCTGACTTCCAAGGAGGGGAGAGACATCAATAAGAGAAGAAAACCTGGAAAATTCACATATATGTGGAAATTAGACAACACATGCCTGAACAATAACTGGTCAAAGAAGAAATAAAAAGGGAAATTAAAAAAATTGAAACAAACAAAAAATGGAAACACACATCTCAAAACTTATGGGATGCAAAAAATGCAGTTCTAAAGGGTAAGTTTATAGGGATAAACACCTACATTTAAAAAAAAAAAACATTTCAAATAACCTAAATTTGTACCTCAAGGAATAGAATAAAAAGAAAAACTAAGACCAAAGTTAGCATAAAGAGGGAAATAACAAAGATCAGATCAGAAATAAATAAGAGAATTGAAAACCTGCTGGAGTTCCCAATGTGGCTTAGTGGGTTAAGAACCTGACATAGGGTCTGTGAGGAACAGGTTTGATCCCTGGCCTTGCTCAGTGAGTGAAGGATCTGGCATTGCTGAAGGCTGTGGTGTAGGTTACAAATGTGGCTCAGATCCGGTGTTGCCTTGGTTGTGGCATAGGCCAGCAGTTGCAGCTCTGATTTGACTCCTAGCCTAGGAACTTTCATATCAAACAGGTGAAGCCATAAAAAGAAAAGAATAGAAAACATTAACAAAGGTGAGCTCACTTTTTGAAAAAATAAACAATATTGACATTTAGCTAGACCAAGAACAAAAAAATGCCTTAAGTAAAATCAGAAATGAAAGAGACATTACAACTGATACCACTGAAATACAAAGGAGCATGAGAGACTAGTGTGAACACTTATATCCCCAACAAATGGGATACCCTAGAAGAAATGGGTACATTCTTAGAGATATACAACCTACCAAGACTGCATCACGATGCAGTAGAAAACCAGAACAGACAATAACAAGTAATAAAATTGAATCAGTAATCAAAAATCTCCCAGCAGGGAGTCGCCAATGCCTCTCAGCAGTAAGGAACCCAACTAGTATCCATGAGGATGTGGGTTTGATCCCTGGCCTTGCTCGGTGGGTTAAGAATCCTGCATTGCCATGAGCTGCAGTGTAGGTCACAGATGTGACTGAGATTATGAGTTGTGGTGTAGGCTGGCAGCTGCAGCTCTGATTTTACCCCTAGTCTAGGAACTTCCATATGATGCAGGTGTGATCCTAAGAAAGAAAAAAAGAAAGAAAGATTTCCGAACAAAGAAAACATCCAGAAACAAGTGGCTTTGCTGGTGAAATTCTCCCAAACATTTAAAGAATTAATACCAATCCTTCTCAAACTTCCAAAAAATTGAAAATGTGAGAACGCTTCCAAATTCATTTTACAAGGTCAAATGAGGACATTACAAGACAAGGAAATTATAGGCCAATATCTCTGATGAACATAGATGTAAAAATCCTCAACATAATACCTGCAAACTGAATTCAACAGCACATTAAAAGGATCATGTACCATGATCAAGTGGGATTGAACCCTGGGATGCAGAGATAATCCAACATGTGCAAATCAATGTGAAACACCACATTAACAGAATGAAGGGTAAATATACAGTCATCTCAATAGATGCTGGAAAAGCATTTCACAAATTCAACATCCTTTCATTATTAAAAAAAAAATACACTCAGCATAATAAAAGTTATATGACAAGCCCGTAGCTAACATCATACTCAACAAGACAAGGATCTCACTCTCACCACTTCTATTCAAAATAGTACTGAAAGTCCTAGCCAAGGAATTAGGTAGGAAAAAGAAATTAAAGCCATCTATACAGGAAAAGAAGAAGTAAGATTGTCTCTGTTGGCAAATGATACGATTTTATAGAGAGAGAACCCTAAAGGTTATACACACACAGAACTGTTAAAACAAATAAATTTGGGAGCTCCTGTTGTGGCACAGTGGAAACAAATCCCACTAGTGTCCATGGATACAGATTTGATCCCTGGCATGCTCAGTGGGTCGGGGGTCCAGCATTGCCATGAGCTGTGATGTAGGTTGCAGTCAAGGCTTGGATCCCACATTGCTATGGCTGTGGCATAGCCAGCATCTGCAGCTCCAATTCAACCCCTAGCCTGGGAACTTCCATGTGCAGAACTGTAGCCCTAAAATACATACATACATACATAAATTTATTAAAGTTTCAGGATACAAAATCAACATACAAAAGTCAGTTGTGTTTCTATACACTAAAACCAAATGATCCAAAAAAAAGAAATTAAGAAAATAATCCAATATACAATACAATAGCATTTAAAAGACTAAAAAACTTAAGAATAAATTTAACCAAAGAGATGAAAGATCTGGATATTGAATACTATAAAATATTGATGAAAGAAACTGAAAAAAATGCATAAATGGAAAGATATCCAATATTCATGCATTGGAAGAATTAATATTGTTAAAAATGTCCATAGTACCCAAAGCAATCTATGGATTCAGTGCAACTCCTATCAAAGTCCCAACTGCATTTTCCATGGAAAGAGAAAAAATAGTCTTAATTTTGTATGGAATCACAAGGATAACCCAAATAGCTATAACAATTCAAGTAAGAAAAACAAAGCTGGAGGCATCATACTTCCTGATATCAAACTATATTACAGAGACATGGAAATCAAAACAGTATGATTCCAGCATAAAAACAGGCAGATAAAAAAATGGAACAGAGTTGAAAGCCCACAAATAAACCCACTCATATATGGTCAGCTAATTTTTGACAAAGTCACCAAAAATACACACTGGGGAAAGGATTGTCTCTTTAATAAATACTGTTGGGAAAAATTGAATATTCATATGTAAAAGAATAAAATTGGTCCCTTGTCTTATACCATACACAAAAATCAACTCAAAACATAAGATCTGAAATTGTAAAACTCCTAGAAGAAAATATAAGGGAAAGTTCTTTGACATTGGTCTTGGCAATGAATTTTTGTATTTGACACCAAAAGCCCAGGCAACAAAAGCAAAAGTAAACAAATACCACTACTACAGATAATACAAATAGCCATGAGGTATATGAAAAGATGCTTAACATCATTAATCATTAGGAAATGCAAATCAAAGCCACAATGAGATATTGCCTCATACCTCCTATGATGGCTATTATAAAAAGACAAAAGATAGCAAAGGTTGGCATGAATGAGGAGAAAAAAAAAAAAAAACTTATATGGAGTTCCCGTCGTGGCGCAGTGGTTAACGAATCCGACTGGGAACCATGAGGTTGAGGGTTCGGTCCCTGCCCTTGCTCAGTGGGTTAACGATCCGGCGTTGCCGTGAGCTGTGGTGTAGGTTGCAGATGCGGCTCGGATCCTGCGTTGCTGTGGCTCTGGCGTAGGCCAGTGGCTACAGCTCCAATTCGACCCCTGGCCTGGGAACCTCCATATGCCGCGGGAGCGGCCCAAGAAATAGCAACAACAACAACAACAGACAAAAAGACAAAAAAGACAAAAGACAAAAAAAAAAAACTTATATACTGTTGGTAGGAATGTAAACTGTACAGCTATTAGGGAAAACAGTATGGAATTTCCTCAAAAAATTTTAAAATAAGAGTTCCTGTCGTGGCTCAGTGATTAATGAATCTGACTAGTATCCATGAGGAGGAGAGTCCAATCCCTGGCCTTGCTCAGTGGGTTAAGGATCCAGTGATGCTGTGAGATGTGGTGTAGGTCACAGACGTGGCTCAGATCCCGTGTTGCTGTGGCTCTGGCGTAGGCCAGCAACTGTAGTTCAGATTCAGCCTCTAGCCTGGGAACCTCCATATGCCATGGATGTGGCCCTAAAAAGACAAAAGACAAGAAAAAAAAATTAAATGGAACTACCATATGATCCAGCAATTCCACTTCTGAGTATACAATCAAAGAAAATAAAATTGATATCTCGAAGAGATGTCTGCCCCTATGTTCACTGCAACATTATTCCTAGTAGCCCAGATATGGAAACAACCTAAGTATCTATCAACAGATGAATGGATGAGGAAAATGTGGTATATATATATTACAATGGAACATTACTCAGTTTTTTAAAACAAGAAGAAAATGCTGTATTTGCAACACTGGGGGCTGCAACATGAGGACATTATGCTAAACGAAACAAGCCCATGGCAAAAAGACAAATACTGCATGATCTCACTTATTTACGAAATATAAAACAGTCAAACTCATAGCCACAGAGAACAGAATGGTAGTCAGCAGGTGCTGGGGGTGGGGTAGGGGAGTGGGGAGATGTTGATCAAAGGTTACACATTTCCAGTCATAAGATGAATAAGTGCTGGAGATCTAATATACGGCATGATGATGACAGTTGATTGGAATGCATTGTGTACTTGAACTTGGCTAAGAGAGATCTTAGGTGGTCTTAACCACACCCAAAAAATGTGGTAACTGTGTGAGACAGGGGCCATGTTGGTGACCTTGGCTGTGGTAACTGTTTCACAGCATACATGTTGTGTATCTAAATATCATGTTGTATCCCTAATGTCCTAACGTGTACAACTTTTGTTGGTCAATCACACTTCAAAAAAGCTGGGAAGAAAAATTACGTGGGTGGGATGGGACAGGGCGTGTTTCAAATCTCCAGAGCTTGCTTGTCTTGCCTGTGGCCTCCATGCACACACGGGTCCCTCAGGAGCATCCTAAACAATTCTGCAGACTGGCCTGGCGTCCACTGCCCAGACACAGGGACGAGGAGCCAGCTTCTCACTTCCTCTGTGTTGCACAGAATGAGGTTACATTCTCCCACCCGAACTAGAACACACCTTCCATCTTCAAGTCTGGGAGAGCAGGGGGAAATCTGGGGGAGCAGGGCAGGGAGAAGGGGGGAGGGGAGGCGGAAGCTTCAACAGAAGAGGCAGATGTATCGGGAGGAATCAGACAACACCTCCACCTCCGCAATAGCTGGGAAGAGTCACTGACGCCTCAAACCAAGTGCAGCTGGAGAACTGAAAATAAATTAACTTTTATCTGGATTTTATTTATAACAAGGGCCTAAATTTGATCTAGGCATTTTGTGGCCTTCAGCGGAGTCTGGGGAGCCCAGGATGTGCTGGAATGAAGCCAGCGAATCAGTGAGGGAGCCATCCTTCCCCGGAGGCCTGCTGGGTGGGGTCTTTGCCATCTCAACAGCCAGGAGCTGGACTCCTTCCAGCAAGTCCGCCCATCCCCCAGACTCCTGTCCTTTAATACTAACAGTTTCCTTTTCCTTCACTTTCATTTTCAGGGATCAGAACTGAGAAAGCCCTGAACTAGCGGCATGTGGCGAGCACACATGGGGGCCTGAGTCAGAGAGCCAACCGGGCTGCCCTCCGTCCACCTTGTTCTAGCAGGCTGGCCCCCGCAGCCCCTCTTCAGGGACCTCCAGCCCCTCCATCCGGCCCACCTCTCAAACATTAGCAAAGGTCCCATGGCCTCAGTAGGCCCCTGAGCCCTGTAAGCTGGAGACATCCTCAGGAAACCAAGGCCACACCCTGAGGGCCAGGGACGGGATCTCTGCGTGGCCCTATGGTCGACCTTGCTAAACCCCAAAAGCCAATGTCCAGGGCTTCCGCCCCAAACCTCCCTTTCAGGGTTGCTGAGGACTAAGGGAGTCACTGGTCCCCCTTGTGGTGGTGGGGGCGGGCTCTGGAGACAGAGGGAGATCCCGGTTCAAACCCTCCCTCTGCCAATCGCCCTAAAGGCCCAGGGCAGTCTTCTCAAGCTCCAGGCACACAACAAGGGTAAATTAAAGTATAGGTCTCTATGTCCCAACAGGGAGTGCGCGTGTTTGTGTGTGTGCATGCGTGCGTGTGTGCATGCATGTGTGTGTGTATGTGTGTGTGTGTGTCCAGGAGGTGCCCACACAGGCCTGCAACAGCAGGTGGTAAGGATGTGTTCATGGGCTGCCTCTCTGCTATGGAGAGGAAGGCGTGAGCATGAAAGGCCCTTGGGGGCAACACCTCTCAAGGGTGGGTTAGGGGAAGTGCCTGAGCCAGGTCCTGGCCCAAGGCCTCCGGTCCTTTCCTATTGATGCTTCTTAGGTGACATCCACAGAGCAGGGCTGGAGACTCCTGTCTTTCTCTCCCTCCCTCTCTCACGCACACACAAACACACATGCAAAGAGCTGGCACACTTTCCCTCATGGTGGTACCATCGGGGCTGGGGGTAGTGTCAGCCCCTCGTGGGGCAGCCTGTCTGTTCTCCTGTCTACCTCTGCTCACGCCAGTGTGGAGACCTGGCCAAGAGGAACAGCCTTGTCCCTCTTTAGCTCCTGCACACAGCTGTCCCCAAAACAGGGACTAGAGCTGAGGGGCCCAATTCCCTGGGCAACAGGACCCTAAAGAGGAATCCCAACTGCTTGAAGCAGGGCAGGGGGTGTATAAAAATCGTGATTGGATGGCCCCCTCCCTACCCGCTCCTGCCCCTCAAGGTCAGCAGCCGCCCCAGGGGACCTACATGTTAAGGGAAGGTTGGTGGGTGGACCCTGAGCAGGGAGAATGTGGAGGTCAGAGTGCAGGGGTCCCTCTCAGAAAGCAGTGCCTCCCCAGGCATCCTTAGCACCCAGAAGGAGAGGGTGGCACCCTTGAATAAGAACCATGGCTGGGCCCTGCCTCTCCCACAGCAGAGAAATAACCAGCCAACCATGGTAGGCAGCTACTGGGGGCTTGGCCAAAAAGACCTGCTGTTTCCCAACATAAAAGAATTGCCCTCCCTCCCCCAGCCCAGGAGAAGGGAGTTGAGAGCCTCTCTACCTTCCTGCAGTTTCTCTAGGCTGGCAGGCGCAGTCCCTTCACCCTCGGCCAGAGGGCGCCCTGCTCCAGCAGGCCCAGCCCCTGCCCTCCTGCCTGCCCCGCCAGCCCAGCCTCCAGGGACACAGAGAAATGGAGGCCCCTGGGCTCCTGGCCCTCTGAGAAGAGTTTGTGGGCTTGATGAGTTTACTTTACCAAGTATCCCCAAGTATGACCCCAACTAGGGAAGAAGGAACCCTTGTGGCTGTGTGTGGACATGTGTAAACAGAGACACCCAAGCCACTGGGCAGGCAGAGGCCCAAAGGATCCCCGGTGTGCCTGGGGTTGGGGTGTGGGGGGAGCAGCTGGAGGGGAGGCCAGGAGACTTTCTTCTCTGGACTTCTCGGAACTTTCTTATGGATAGTATGCTTTCCTTGTGATCTAGAAATATTTGTAAATGTAACTTGTTTTTTCTGCATATGCCACAGGTTTGTGAAGAGTATTTTCTATGTGTATGCATGTGTGTATATGTGTGAAGTGTGTATGTGTGAGTGTGGGTGGGGGGGTGGGGGTGTGGGTCTGGGGGGGGTGTGCAGGTGTGTGTGTGTGTAGTACAGGGATGTGGTGTGTGTACATACTGGTGTGGTGTGTTGTATATGACATGTGGCTTTGTATGTGTGTGTGTGTGTGCATATACATGCTTTCGTCTCTGGCTTGTGGCCCAAGTGCAGGCCCCAGTAGGGCCCTGTGTCCACTCTGGGGGGTTGCACTGGCTAAGTGTCAGAGGCACGTTGGAAACAGGAAAAAAAAAAAGTGGAGGGGAAGTCTGGAAACCCAAAATCTTTTCCTGTGAGAGTCTCAACACAATCAATTTCTGGAACCATAAAGTCTCCACAGTCCTCACGTCTGGGACCTACTAATCCTTGCACTGTTCTCAGCTATACATCAGAGCTTCTCAGCACCAAAGCTGGAAGCATATCTGCAGTTAGTCCCCATAGACACTGTTCTGCAAAGGACAGCCTGCCCCTATACCACAGCCTCTGAGACACCTCGGGCTACTGGGGGCTCTTGGGACCTCAGGATCTGTATGGGTCCCCTCATTCCAGCATGGCAGGGGAGAGCCAAGAATGGCTGTGGATACTGAGGGAGGCAGGTGGGTCTAGGAAATCAGGGTCCCTCCACTGAAATAAGTGGCCCTCTGAGCTCAACCCTGACCAGGACTCATTAGCCCAGCCTCAGTGAAAAAAGCAGGAGGGGGCAGGGGCCTCCCCATACTGTGTGGCCCCACTCACTGGTGGACCTGTGAGGACTGTCCCACAGGGACCAGGAAGGGAAGAAGGCACTGGATAGGCCTGGCCAAGGCCAGGGGCACAGCTGGCCTGTGGCTGGGGCAGATTAGGAAGGAAAGCTGATGAATGGTGTGTCCCACTGTGTTTTCCAAAGATGGCCAAAACAGCATTTCTCATCTGTGCTTTACTGCCATTGGCCTTGACGGTCCTCCCTTGGAGGTGGGGGTATCTATGCCCCCTCCTTGTAATCAGAGGGGCCTATGACTTGCTTGTAACCAAAGCAATGATATTGTGTGACTTCCAAATCTCATTCAGAAAAGGCAGAGAAACTGGGCATTCACCTCTGGAGCCCTGAGCTACCAGGTGAGAAGTCTAGGATGGGGCTGCCATGTTGTGAGGAAGCCCAAGCCACAAGGAGATGCCGTGTGTTCCTTCTCTGACCAGCAGCCCCAGCTGAGGTCCCAGTCAACAGCCAGCATCACGTGGAAGAAGCAAGAGGGAAGTTGCCTTCAGATGATTCCAGCTGTTTGGTCACTCCAGGTTGTCACCTGAGGCCTCGGACTTTACAGGATAGAGACAAAGCCAGCTTCCTGTCCCCTGTCTAAATTCTAGAGCTACAGACCTATGAGTATAGGAAGCTGGTTGTGTGCTGCTAAGTTCTGGGGTGGTTTGCTATGCAGCAACAGAAATCGAAACAAGTAGCCAAGGAAAGTGTTCTGAAAGCTCTGTCAACCAAACCTCCTGCCCCTTGCCTTTCATGGATGCTGCCAGGACCTGAGAGGCCACCGGTCCTTTGGAAAGCCACCCCTTCTCTAGCAGATAACGACCCAGGCTCAGGGCCATGGGAGCTGCCTCTTACAGGGCAGCTTTACTGTGAGCCTCATGCCCAGGCGCAGCAGGCCCTGCCAGGCAGAGCTGGCCAGCATCTTCCCAAGCCCGAGAAAAGCACTGGCAGCAGCTAGTTGGCTGTTCACTCTGGCTGAGCTCCAGGACTGGATTTGCGCTCAGTGTTTCTGAGCATGATGGATGAATGAAGCTGAGTCGTGGGTTACTATGGCAACCACGTCCTTAGGAGGGACAGAAGCAAAGCACTGCTGATGCAGAAAGGTGAGCTGGGAGGCAGGGAGGTCCTTCTCTTTGCTCCTTGTTCCTGGCCTGGGCTTGGCTCTCCTCTCCATAGGCTACTCAAACTGCCTGAGACTGGACTGACCGAGCAGAGGTTTCTAATAAATGGTAAGACAGCAGGTTGCTGTGGCTGCAAAGGTGGAACTGAGCAGGGGGCTGGTCAGTCTGGACAAGTGCACCCAACTCCAGGATCCAAACAGGGGCCCCCGGCATTCAGAAGCCCATTTTGGTCTCCATCATATGATCTGTTCCCAGGCAAAAGGCCCTGGGAACCCTGCAACCCAGATGGCACTATTCTTTTGCTGTGCTGCCCGCCAGGTTTGGCCTCCCAGAAAGTGCAGCCGGAAATGACCTTGATCCTCTCTGACCCCATCATGCACCCAGGAAACAAAGGCCCAGAGGAATAGCCAACCCAAAATATAGCGTCACCAAGGGCAACCTGGCCTGAGAAGACACTGTTGTTCATCACAGCAGGGATGGGTGTTTGTTTGGTTTGAATTTTTTTAAGCCAGAACCAAATCAGCTTTTTAAAATGCTGCTCCAGGACTCGGCACTCCTTGGTGACAGCCTGAAGGAGCAGATCCAGGCAGAGTCTACGCATCCTGGCAGAAAGCCTCACAGCTGCCCAGAGCCCCCCAGCGCAGCTCCTGCCAGAGACCAATGCGTCCAGCCGGTGTTTGTCTACTTTCCGTCGGCAACTCTTGTGGAGGAATGAAGTTAAAGATGGGGTTTTTTGCCTGCAAAGTGACATAGTTGCTCTCTGTTCTCTGAAAAGTTAGAAATCTCAGTGAGAGGGGTCGTTTGTCATGATTTCATGTTGTCGCTCCTGTTCAATGAACTGTCACATCAGACCAAAAATCAGCACTAATCTGGCTATAGGACACAACTCCATACTTCTTTGCAAGGAATGGAGATGATGATGGCAGAATTCCAGCTTCCCCTGTTTCAAAAGAATCAAGTCAGCAAAGTTCTGGCTGCAGGTACCCTCCACGCATTAGTCCTCAGCACCTAACTGGGGCAAAGCGACTGGGGCTTACTGCCTTTCTTGATGCCCAGCGCCCCCCAGGCCCCAGGCGGAGGCAGATGTCTCTCCTGATCTTCACTACCCTCCTCAGGCCCCACTTCTGCACCTGGACTTGTTGCCATGTCTCCAAGTGCCGCTGTGCTTGCCCTCCCACTGAGGCACCCCTGGCTCTGAAGGAGAATGCGGGGTGGCTCATGGGCATCCTTCTCAGGGATGAGGTGGGAAGACACAGGGCAGCCAGGCAGCAGGGGCCAGAGCTGGTGTGATGTGACCTCCTCGCTTCCTCCCTGCGCCCAGGGCAAGCCTGGGGACCCAAGACACATCTGCTAATGAGGCCTTGGACATCTAGTCATTAAAGGCACTACTTCTTGCCAGACCAATTTAAAAAAAAAAATTTTGAAGATTGATAACATTGGAGCTCCCGTCTTGGCTCAGTGGTTAACGAATCCGACTAGGAACCATGAGGTTGCAGGTTCGATCCCTGGCCTTGCTCAGTGGGTTGAGGATCCAGTGTTGCCGTGAGCTGTGGTGTAGGTCACAGACGTGGCTCAGATCCCGTGTTGCTGTGGCTCTGGCATAGGCCGGCGGCTACAGCTCTGATTCGACCCCTGGCCTGGGAATCTCCATATGCTGTGGAAGGGGCCCCAGAAAAGGCAAAAAGACAAAAAAAAAAAATGATAATATCAAACTTATTGAGGATGTGAGGAAAATTTCACCCTCCATACACTGCTGAGAGAAGAAAATAAGTACAGTCACCCTGCAGAACAAACATTTAAAGCCATGTACCCTTGGACCCCACTGTTCCATTTCTTCGTATTTTTCTCTAAACTATATGTTAATGTACTGCTTGTGGAATAAAAAAAATAATGATAAATAAGATAAAATTGGACAAACAGAATTTTTTTAACTGTCAGGGTTTTAAAGAGCTGAGGCACAAAGCCACACCCTATTATTAATTATTATTATTATTATTATTATTATTATTTTGCTTTTTAGAGCCACACCCATGGCATATGAAGTTTCCCAGGCTAGGGGTTCAATTGGACCTACAGCTGCTGCTCTACACCACTCTGGCTATTTTTTTTTTAATCTGAAAGTTGTAAGTGTTGATTAGGATGTGGAGCCATTGGAAGCCTTGTGCACTGTTGCTGGGAAAAACAGCATAGCAGTTCCTAAAAAAAAAAAAACCACATAAATTTACCATATGATTGAGCGATTCCATACCTAGGTATATACCCAGAAGAACTGAAAACAGGAACCAGAGCAGCTATTTGTACACCTGTATTCATAGCAGCATTATTCCCAATAGTTGAAAGATGGAAACAACCCTAGCGTCCATTGACAGATGAAAAGATACACAAAATGTGATATGTTGGAATAATACTCTGCCTTAAAAAAGTAAAATTCTGGGACATGGTGCAGTAAAACTTGAAGACATTACACTAGATGAAATAAGCCAATCACAAAAGGACAAATACTGTATGATTCCACTTAGATGGGGTACCTAGAGTAGTCAAATTCATGAAGAAAGAAAATTGACTAGAGATTACCAGGGACTGGAAGGAGCAGGGAATAGGCAGTTAGTGTTTCTTAGGTACAGAGTTTCAGTCTGGGAGTTCTAGGGACAGATGGTGGTGATGGATGTCTCACATTGTGCATTTTGAGTTCATGCCATGGAACTTTACTTTTTTTTTGTTAAATGGTTAAAACGGTAAATTTTGTGTTATGTATATTTTGTGATAATAAAAAAAATTTAACTTATGAGACAATCTTACTTCTGTAAATAAACTTTCTGGGAACCCAGGAGGAAGTCAAAACAAAAGAGTGTGGTTTTGCAACACAGCAACCACAGGATGAGGAGGGACAGACCCATGCTTGGCCTCCCCTCACTGCTGCCCAGACTGGCCCAAGGTTGAGTCCAAGAGAGTCTAGGCAGAAGAGTCTCTAGGCTAGGGGTCCCTCGGTCTGTGTCCTTCATTTCCATAGCCTACAGGAGCCACAGGCCTTCTGCTGAGACCCAGGTTGGGACTTCATTTATCCCCTCCCCTCATTTATCTGGGTGTACCAGATGTCTCTCTATTGGCAGCCTAGTGGAATGCAAAGAGCAAGATCTGAGGGGTCAGACTCTGATTCAAATCCTGCCCCTCCTGCCGATGTGTTGACTGATACTGATCAGGCCTGAGTTTCCTCAATTTCTTCATGTGTAAAATGAAGAGAATACCTCACAGGACTGCAGGAAAGACTGAAGAAGAAAATGCATGTAAATCACCTGGACATAGTGGGTGGCCAGTAAAATGCTACTCATTTTCACTTGTTGATTCCTGAGTTTGGAAAAATTAATTTCATGTGTGAAAGCCAGGTGTTAGCTCCATCCCACTGCATCCCATTGATCATCCATCTGTGTACCATCTTGTCACATGGCCACCACTGGACTGAGCCCCAAGACCTTAAGGGGCAATCTCTGCTGTTGAGAACCTCTGGGTCTTGCAGCAGAATAAAGAGAATAAGTCTTACTCATGGGGCCAGCCAGTGTCCCTGCAGTAGTCACCACCTGTGGGGCAGCCATGGAGTTCATGACTAAGGCCCCACACAAGAGCACATCTGATGGAAGCAGTGCCTGGCCTCTAGAAACTTCTCCTATCCATTTGTTTCCTGTTGCCTATTGTGCAAACAAGAAAATCAAAGCCCACAGGACACTCTATGACAGATATCGCAGCAACGTTTTTCAGGATCCATCTCTTAGAATAATGGATATAAAAACAAATAAACAAATAGGACCTAATTAAATTTAAAATTTTAAAGCTTTTTTTTTTTTTTCGTTTTTAGGGCTGCACTTGGGGCATATGGAGGTTCCTGGGGCATATGGAGGTTCCCAGTCCAGAGGTCAAATGGGAGCTATAGCTATTGGCCTACCCCACAGCCACAGCAACACCAGATCTGAGCCGCGTCTACGACCTACACCACAGCTCACGGCAACACCAGATCCTTAACCCACTGAGTGAGGCCAAGGATCGAACCTGCATCCTCATGGATCCTAGTCAGATTTGTTTCCATTAAATTTAAAAGCTTTTATACAACAAAGGAAGCCATTAAAAAATGAAAAAACAACATATAGAATGGGAGAAAATACTTATAAATGTTGCTGCTGACAAGGAATTAACTTTCAAAATACACAAATAGCTCATACGGCTTGATATTAAAAAAAATTTAAAAATGAGCAGAAGACCTAGACAGACTCCAAAGACATACATGTGAACAACAGGCACACGAAAAGATGCTCAACATTGCTAACTATTTATTAGAGAAACTGAAATCAAAATTACTATGAGGTATCACCTCATACTGGTCAGAATGTCATGCATCAAAAAGTCTACAAAAAACAGATGGTGGAAAGGATGTGGAGAAAAGGGAACCCTCCTACACTGTTGGTGGGAATGTAAATTGGTACAACCACTATGGAGAACAGTATGGAGTTTCCTTTAAAAACTGAAAATAGAACTACCATATGATCCAGCAATCCTACTCCTGGGCATATACCCTGAGAAAACCATAATTCAAAAAGATATATGCACCCCTATGTTCATTGCAGCACTATTTACAATAGCCAAGACATGGAAGCCACATAAATGTCCATCAGCAGAGGAATGCATAAAGAAGATGTAGTACATATATACAATGGAATATTACTCAGCCATAAAAAAATGAAATAATACCATTTGCCAGAAACATGGATGGACCTAGAGGTTATTATAGTAAATGTAGTCAGACAGAGAATAACAAATATTATATGATATCATTTTTTTGTAGAATCTAAGAAAATGACACAGGAGTTCCCATTGTGGCGCAGTGGAAACAAATCCAACCAGGAACCATGAGGTTGTGGGTTCGATCCCTGGCCTTGCTCAACGAGTTAAGGATCCAGCGTTGCCATGAGCTGTGGTGTAGGTTGCAGACATGGCTCCCATCTGGTGTTGCTGTGGCTCTGGGGTAGGCCGGCAGCAACAGCTCTGATTGGACCCCTAGCCTGGGAACCTCCATATGCCGCAGGTGTGGCCCTAAAAAGACAAAAGATAAAAATAAATACATAAATGAAACAAATCAACTTATATACAAAACAGAAATAGATTCACAGACATAGAGAAAAAACTTATGGTTACCAAAGGGATGGGGGTTTGGGGGGGGGTGGTGCCAGTAGCACAAAGAGATAAATTAAGCATTTAAGATTAACATACACACACTCTTATAGGTAAAAAACAAGGACCTACTGTATATCACAGGGATCTACACTCAAATCTTGTAATAACCTATAATGGAAAAGAATCTGAATGTTTATGTGCATATGTGTATATATATGTGTGTATGTATATATAACTGAATTACTTTACTGTACACGTGAAACTAACATATTATAAATTAACTATACTTCAATTAAAAAAAAAGTAAAACAGAGAAAACCAGAGCCTAGAGAGGTTGGATGGCTTGCCTGTGATCACACAAGGAGTAGAAGGCTCTGAGTCCAACCAGGTCTGTCTCCAAATTCCACTGAAAGAGAATCCATGTGAAAACAGGAATCCTACACTCAGGGCTGAAGCAAAGGGCCTTTCTCTTGGGATTCAGTGAAGTGCTTCAACAAGCCTGATCTGGCTGGAGACTCCAAGGAGAAAGCTGGGCTCTTTCTTCCATCCTGCAGGTCCCTGGCTGTGCGAAGACACTTTCTAAGAGGATGAGGTCAGAAAATGCAGACTCTCCCATCACTGGGACTTGGCTCGGCTCCCCTTGCTGGGCAGCTGGAAAACTTAGCCACTCTTGGGTCGGGGCACCACTCTCCCCTAAGACTGAATGGTCACACTTCTCAGGTGGACAGCTGTAATCCTCTCGACACACACTGGAGCTGTCACAGCTCACAGCCTCTCCCCAGGAGGGGAGCTGTGTGGTGTGGGACCTTGGCTCCTGGCTTGCCTGGCCCGCACCACCCCGGCTGGCTCTGGAGCCCTGCCCCACCCTGATGGCTACAGCCTTGGTGCTGGGGGAAGTGGCGCAGACACAAACTCTCTGGTCCTCAGGAGTGGGGTCAGAATTGGCAGCTGCCCTGAGATGCATATTTCTGCATAAGGGCAGAAAGTGGGAGCAGGAAGCGATCTGGGGGCCCCCTCCTCCTGCCTTCAGGCTGCCCAGAACTGATCTGCTAGGGCTGGTTGTGGCGTGCAAAGCCCAGTCCATCTGACCATGGCACACATTTCCTCTGAAGCACCACGATGGCGGATTCCACCTTCCAGGTGCAGACTCTGAAGGAGCCAGAACTCCTCCCCCACACCAAGGGTCTCCAGCATCAGGGGTGGCTGGGGTTCAGAGCAGAAGTTTGGAAAGAGCCATGGATGTCCTTTGAGTCCCCTCTGTACCCGCCCCCCACGCAGACACACACGAACTAAAAGGGAAGAATTGCAGAGGGCACCTCCCCTTCACCTCAAACCTTGCAAGCAGAACCCTAAGAAGACCCATCACAATCTTCACATTGTCCTGCCATGAAGGGCACACGTGGGTCAGCGCCTGCGCAATGGGCCGACACACTGCTCTGGTACAGAGTGAAGGTGGGGCCAGACTGCACCCCAAAGCCAGTCTGAAGGTTAAGTATCTTAAGTATCCCAGGGCAAAGGGTTTGAGAGGAGCTGGAGGTGCCAGCCCTCTGGAAACAACATGCTCACCCAGGTCAGGGCACTGAGCAGAGCCTTCACCAGCACGTGTGAGTGGGGTCCCTGAAAGTCCATGCCTGGAAAATAGTCCTTTAAAAAAAATGCTGCTGGGAGTTCCCGTCGTGGCACAGTGGTTAAGGATTCCGACTAGGAACCATGAGGTTGCGGGTTCAGTCCCTGCCCTCGCTCAGTGGGTTAATGATCCAGCATTGCCGTGAGCTGTGGTGTAGGTTGCAGACGCGGCTCGGATCCTGCGTTGCTGTTGTTCTGGCGTAGGCCAGCAGCTACAGCTCCGATCTGACCCCTGGCCTTGGAACCTCCATATGCCGTGGGAGTGGCCCAAGAAAAGGCAAAAAGACAAAAAAAAAAGTGCTGCTGGTATAGGAAGCCCAGGTGAGATCGCCTTGTCCTGGCAGCAGCCTGCTCTCCCTCTCTGCTCTTGGACCAGGGAGGCCTCAGGGCCTGAGCAAGTTCAGGGGTGGGATAGACAACAGAGAAACCACCAAAGCCACACCTTCCCCTGCTCCAGGCCTCCTGTGAACACTATCAGAACAGGTGAATGTAGATTGAGGGCATCAGGGCAGAGGATGCGGAAGGCTGAGAGTTCGCCTCCTGTCAGAACTTAACTGCTCTAGATGAGGGGTATGGGGAAGTGGGAATGGTTCTGGGATCAGGTGTCCGACAAAGGATGAATGCTGTGTGCAGGGGAATGTCTAGGTGGAGGTGAGGAAGCAAGAGTCACTGGCTTGAGCCCAGAGAGAAGGAGATGCACTGTTTTGTGATTTTGCAACTTTGTGTCTGTGCTTAGACACGAGTGTCCAGTGGCCTCGGTTTGTAACACTTCATGGGCCCAGGGACATATCATCAGGCATTGGTGCCCCAAGTGGTGTGGTTTGTGTCTGCAGGACACTGCTGGTCAGGCTGGGAGTGCCAGGACAGCTCCCATCAACACCAAGGCCAGCTCCAGGGGTCAGGCAGACCCACTCCTGGAAACCAAGGGTTGTGTTTCTCTTTCGTGGTGAAAACGGTGGTTCTCAGCCCATCCTGCACTGATAGCTCATCTCTGCTGCAGCCACACTGACCTTCCTGCGCCTTGGACATGCCTTCCTCCTGCAGCGACTGGGCACACCTCCCCCTGTCCCCAACCTACCTATCTTCCAGAACTCAGCTATCACTCCTCTGAAACCCCAGGATAAGCTGTCCTAGCACCATATCATTCTCCTACTGCTGTTTTGACTGTACACTTATTCCTGTGGCCTCTCACAACCTCAGTCCCCCCTTAGACCGTAAACTCCACCAGAGCCAGGATTTTCTCTGGTTTGCTTCACCAGTGTATTTCCAGCACCTATTTCAGTGCCTGGCACTTAATAACTATTGACGAATGTGCCCTGAAAGACAAACTGGCCAAGACCCTCACTGAGCATGCTATCTCAGTACAGTGTCTGGAAGCATGTGCTGGTCAGGGAGAGATGCTGTGATCGATTGGTGATGTCTGTTGCAGGCATGGAGCTGGAAGAGGTGGCACAGGTGTCTGCAAAGGGAGTCCTCCTAGAGCCATCATCTTTGAACCATAAAGCCCACATTCTCCTTAGTAGGACACAGAGAAGCTGGACTCCAGAGCCATATTCTCCATCACTACAAGTTACATTTGAACACTGGAAAGATCCTCTGATAGATTTATTTATTTTTTACCATGCTCACCGTGCAGAAGTTCCTGGGCCAGGGATTGAACCTGCACCACAGCAGTGACAACACTGAATCCTTAACCACTCAGCAATCAGTGGACTCCTCCTCTGATAAATTTAAAGCGTGCATTGCCATTACTTTTGAAAAGAGGCCTGAAATTGAAAATCCAGGCCATTTATGCCTGAACAGGAGGTTTTGCTTTGAAATTATTGTCTGCTTTTAAGATATTTATTTCTTACCTAGTGATAGGGAATTGTTTATACATTCTTTTTTTAATATTATTTTCCATCATGGTCTCACAGGAGATTGGATATAGTCTCCTGTGCTGTACAGAAGGACTTCATTGCTTATCCTGTTTTTGGTTTGTTTCTTTGTTTGTTTTTAAGGCCACACCTGGGGCATATGGAAACTCCCAGGCTAGGGGTTGAATTGGAGCTATAGCTGCTGACCTATGCCACAGCCATAGCCACAGCAACGTGGGATCTGAGACATGTCTGTGACCTACACCACAGCTCATGGCAGTGCCATCTCCTTAACCCAGTGAGCCAGCACAGGGATTGAACCCACATCCTCAGATTTGTTTCCCTGCTTATCCATTCTAAATGTGATAGTCTGCATCTACAAAACTCTCAGTGCCTCCCATTCCCTCCCCCACTCTACCTTGGCAGCCACAAGTCTGTTCTCAATGTCTGTAATTCTGTCTCTCTTTTGCAGATAGGTTCATTTGGGCCATATTTTAGATTCCACGTATAAGTGCTATCATATGGCATTTGTCTTTCTCTTTCTGACTTACTTCACTTTGTATGAGAAATTCTACTTGCATCCATGTTGCTGCAAATGGCGTTATTTTGTTCTTTTTATGGCTGAGTGGTATTCCATTGTATATAGGTACATCTTCTTTATCCATTCATCTGTCGATGGACATTTAGGTTGATTCCACGTCTTGGTTGTTGTGAGTAGTGTTGTGATGAACATATGGGTGCATGTATCTCTTTAAATTATAGTTTTATCTGGATATATGCCCAGGAGTAGGATTGCTGGATCTTATGGTAGTTCTATTTTTAGTTTTCTGAGGAACCTCCATACTATTTTCCATAGTGGCTGCACCAGTTTACATTCCCACCAACAGTGTAGAAGAGTTCCTTTTTCTCCACACCCACTGTCTGTTATTTGTAGACATTAATTATGGCTATTCTGACCAGTATGGGGTGGTACCTCATTGCAGTTTTTATTTGCATTTATCTAATAATGAGCTATGTTGAGCATCTTTTTCATGTGCCTACTGGCTTTTCATATGTCTTCTTTGAAGAAATGTCTATTTAGATCTTCTGCCCATTTTTCAATTGGGTTGTTTGTTTTTTTGTTGTTGAGTTGTATGAGTTATTTGTATATTTTGGAGATTAAGCCCTTGTCGGTTGCATAGTTTACAAATATTTTCTCCCATTCTGTGACAGTCTATTGTCTTTAAGAATCTCTGGCAAGGCAGACACAGAGGAAGTGGAGTCCCCCCTGGCCTTCTGTGAAGAGGCAGAGAGGAGCCTGGGCCATGACAAGCTCTGGGCCCAGGCTGATGCCCCCAGCTGTCTGCAGAATTCTAAACAAGATCCTGGGAAGCCCATGGATTGCTCAATCTACTTTATTTCACAAGCAGGCACTTCTGGCCCTCAGTCTCTGCTCAGCCCCTGATGTGGGTACCACACTTAGATTCATTCCCAATTTGAGTGAATTCCCTGGGGCTTTTTCCCTGTGAGGTGATGAATCCTGCCAGAGCGAGCATCCGAGGGGCTTGCAGCCTGGTGCTGAGTCTCAGAAGGATGGATGGAGAAAAGGGGCTCACCCCCCCCCGGGGGGGGCCTATCCTCCCAAGACCATCTCTCATTGGCTGCCAGTATATGGTTCATCATTGTCCCCACCACCTACCATCTAATTCTGAAGAGAATTTCAGCTTGTTCAGAGAGTAAGGTTCCCACTTCAAACTTTCAAATGTCCCATGCATTCCTTGCAATATTTCCAATTTTTGTTCATATCATGTTGTTCTTTTTGTGGTCTTGTTGACTGAATAACAAACCATACTTTAATCTGGTGCCTTTATGAGACATCATATTTATATACAAATTCACATATCAGAAAAAATATTTTGTCAGACATGGATGTCGTTTATTTGTTCTGAGCTCATAACTCCTTCTCTCTCTCCTTCCCTCTCTTTCTGTACACACACACACACACACACACACACACACACACACACACATGATGGGTGTGGTAAGTAATCTTGCCTCCATTTTAAATTCTGATGTGGGGTTTCTCTGTTACCCACAACACTTTTCTCTCACCCATTTCCCTAAAAGAGCTTAGCCCCAGCCAGTGAGTGCTGAGAGAATGGAACATTCCATCAAGAGCCTGCGTGGGCTGACAAAGGACAGTATCCTGGAGGGTGATGACCATCCTGCGGGGTCGGGGGGAGTTGGTATGGTGGACAGAGGGAGGCACCTGCCAGGGACATGGCCTGAGCAGAGAAAGGCAGAGGTGTGGTTGATTTAGAGCACCCTCCACCCGCATGCATGCATGCATGCGTGTGTGTGTGTGTGTGTGTGTGTGTGTGTGTGTGTGTGTGTTGATGTGGGGAGGGATGACAGGCTCTCTAATGTTACTGGAGAGTAAGACATAAGAAATAACTTCCAGGAAATGGGCAAGTGGCTACTAGAAGTCAGGACCCGCCAGAACACGTGGACACCCTCCTGCGGGGCTGTTATCCCCCTCAGGCTGCACCCAGATCACCTGGGGAGCCAGGCAAAGATGTCAGTCCCCAGGCCCACCTCCCAGACCTGGAGAGACGCAGGCACATGCCTGCTTAAAAGTGCCCAGATGACTTGGAAGCAGCAAGCAGTCTGGCTGCCAGCGGGAGGCCAGGAAGGCTGTGCTGGAGACTTCTAGATCAGGATCTGAACCAAAATGCTGGTAGGAGTTGGAAGGAGGGGTGGATTCATGAGATTGGGTTTTTTTAATTGTTTTTTTTTTTTTTAATTGAGGTAAAACATGCACACTTTAAAATGTATGCAGGGAAACCAAAGACCCATTTGAAAGGCCTTCATGAGAGATTTGGGGAGTTGGTGGGGTGACGGAGAAACTAACTTCCAGGTTGCTTGTTGGAACCAGCAGACCCTGAGCAGGCCATGAGTGAGGAGATGGCATGCTCTTATTGGAGAGAACTGAGTTTAAGATGCCTGGGTGTCACTGGAGTGACAGTAGCTGGCCCTCCCTATCCACTCAGGGGGTCTGTCCCAGAGCCTCCAATGTACTTTCCCAGTGTCTGTGCCCAGAGCTGTGAAGGCCCTGACTGCTGGTGGGATTCAAGTTTGGGATGCAATTCATCTTTTTTAATTTTTTTTTTTATAATGGCCACATTTGTGGCACATGGAAGTTCCCAGTCCAGGGATTGAATCTGAGCTGCAACTGCTGACCTACACCACAGCTATGGCAATGTGGGAATCCTTTAATCCACTGCACTGGGCCGGGGATCAAACCTGCACCTCTGCAGAAACCAGAGCCACTGGAGTAGGATCTTTAACCCATTGAGCCACAGCAGGATCTTCTGGGCTGCAATTCTTTTTCTTTTTCTTTTTTTTTGTCTTCTTGCTATTTCTTGGGCTGCTCCCGCGGCATATGGAGCTCCCAGGCTAGGGGTCTAATTGGAGCTGTAGCCACCAGCCTATGCCAGAGCCACAGCAACGCAGGATCTGAGCCACGTCTGCAACCTACACCACAGCTCACGGCAACGCCGGATCGTTAACCCACTGAGCAAGGGCAGGGACCGAACCCGCAACCTCATGGTTCCTAGTTGGATTCATTAACCACTGCGCCACGACGGGAACTCCTGGGCTGCAATTCTTGACTAAAAATATGAAGATGGTCCATAGGGCTGTATGCTGGGTAGAGGCCGCAAAAATGCCTCTGCTACTTTACCCAAGGATTCCAGTCCAAGAAGCTCATCATAAGGAAATACTTCAATTTTTTTTAAAAAGTCACATGCATGGAGATGTTCATTGCAGTGATGTCCATGCCAGGCACAACTGGAAACCATGTGAATGTCTAGCAAAGGGAGTCAGCAAAGTAAACATGATGTGTCAGCTTGAGATCAGAACGAGGAAAAGCACAAAATGGAAACATAGAAAAACGGAACCAGTGGTATGGGAATGCTGGTATTATGTCTCCCCAACCACCCTTCTTAAGCAATTTACTGCCCAAACATCATTATGGTAACAATGACAAAAACATTGGAGTCGCTTATTGTTATCATGACACACGGTGGCTTTGCTTATGTAATTTTTAAATATTGCAGCGGTGCTTTCTGCCCAAGGAAGTCAGGGGTCAAGACACAGGATCTATTGCCCCATAAAACGGTGAGAAGAGGCCAACCATGTGCAGAAAACCATGTCGGAAATCAGTGATAACACCCCAGCATATCGAGAGGCTTGGAGAGAGTCTTAAATTTGTTTTCTTTTCTTTCCTTCCTTTCCCTCTCCCTTCCTTCCTTTTTTTGGCCACATCCACAGCATGCAGAAGCTCCTGGGCCAGAGATCAAACCAAACCGGCATCTCAGCAGCAACCAGAGCCAGTGCAGTGACCACACCAGATCCTTAACCTGCTGAGCCACACAAGAGCTCCTTTCTTTCTTCCTTCCTTTCTTCGATATTTCTCTCCTTCCCTCCCTTCCCCCCCTTCCTCCCATCCTTCATCCCTTCTTTCCTTCTTTCTTTCTTTCTAACCAGGACTTCAAAATTCCTCTCACAAAAATAATCCACCACATCACTAAATGTCTTTAAGAGACATTCAAAGCCCTTGTGTCAAGAGCCCTATCTCTCCCACCTAAGACCAGGGACTTCTTCATTCTAAATTGTCCTGTGCACAATCCATGGAGCAGCCCTTCAGCACAGACTTTGAGGGGCTAGCTCCCCCTCAGCCAGGTGCAGGGTCCCTGGAACAAAGGGCCAGGACCATCATTATATGGTCCAGGCTGACTGGCTGTGATGGCCCCAAGGCCACATATTTGGCATCTGGTTGTCTCTGGTCCTGGCTGAGATCGCTGAAAGAGAGTGTCTGTAGCGACAGCTTGGGAACAGCCAAAGCTAACACATTGGTTCCGATGAGCTGATGAGCATTTAACGCTGATGCGCATCGGCTGAAGGCCAGAGGCACAGGCTCTTCCCAGACAGCCAGGCGCCTACTGGGCAGAGTACTGGTGGAATGGAGTTCTTTTAGGCCCGGGTGAGCCCACCTGACCAAGGCCATGGCCTAAAGGACCTTGGTTACCAATTGCTGGCACAAAGCTCCCTGTCTGGGGGTCTGAGATGCCTATTCCGAATGGAGGTGTGTAAGGCCCTGCCGTGGCTGTGCTTGGAGCTAGGGCATCTTGGGTGCCCTCCTGTGCAGCCGCGGGGGGAGCATTCAATGTTCAGGTGGAGCTGTTTCAACTTCACCAAAGGATGTGCCCATCAGACCCCTTACCCAGCCCCTCAGGCAAACCAGCCTAAGCACTGCTCTGGGGTGTTTCAGCTCCTCCGATCCTGGGTGAGAAACTGCCCTTTAACTGGGCTGGTTCTAGGAGCACTGAAAACCAGGGAGACGGCCCCTGGGGCAGAGGCAGCAGGAGGGCTTGCCTTCCAGAGTTTTTTTCCTCTTCAACTCCACTGGGTTGAGTGTTTCCTAGCAAAGGCTCCTTCCTGAGGGTCCTAATTTTCAGCCCCCAGCCAGCCAGGACACCCACACTCTGACAAGTGGGTCCTTTTCCTCTCATTCATTCATTTGTTCCTCACAATTGGGTCAAGCGCCCTCCATGGGCCAGGCTATGTATCAGGCAGAAGGACAACATGATGGACAAACACGGCCCGTGCGCCTGATATCACTAAGCACAGAAATAAGCCAGCAAGACCCTAGAGGTCATTATATACAGTGGGAAGAGCCACCGGACCTGGGGGTGCCTAGAGGCATCTGATATCGGCTGGGTGGTCAGGAGGCTGGAGGAGGTAGAATAAACCCAGCGTGTTTCCTGGAAAAGTTCGTATTTCGCTTGGAGCAGGCACCCCAATTCAAAGAGGCCAAGAATTAGCCACCCTGGGCTCTCTATTTTCAGGGTGTGCAAGAGTGGTGCCTGCTTTTCTGGGCAGGCCCAGGACAGATGCAGGAAGAGACAAGGAAAGCTTTAAGGGAGGCAGCAGCTCACGAAGACAGCAGAGCCCCTCAGGAGGGGAGTGGGCGAGGCCTTGGGGTCCGATAGGCCTGAGTTGTAATCTTAGCTCCCTTGGTACAAGTTAACTCAAGCTCCCTGACCCTCAGTTTCTTTCTTTCTTTTTTTTTTTCTTTTTAAGGCAGCACCTGCGGCATATGGAAGTTCCTAGACTAGGGGTTAAATCAGAGATGCACTTGAGGCCTACGCCACAGCAACAGCAACACTGGATCCCAGCCACATCTGCAAATTACACTGCAGCTTGTGGCAACACCAGATCTTTAACCCACTGAGAGGGGCCAGAGATCAAACCTGCATCCTCATGGAAACGATATCTGGTTCTTAACCACTGAGCCAAAGTGGGAAGTCTGAACCTCAGTTTCTCATCTGTAAAATGGGTCGAGACTTGATCCAAACTTAGCTCAAGGATTGAATGAGGTGACATAGGTGAAGTGCCTGGCATGATGGTTGCTCCCTGCAAAGTGTGGAATGTGTATCCTGCCCTATCGCATGGTCAAGACAGCCTGGGATTGGAGCCAGCAGGCCCCAGCATGACCTGCAGCCCCTCTCCTAAGCCCTCCTGGCTTTGGGAACCTTGTTTTCCTCATCTGTAAAATGGTGAGATTCATGATTCAACTTCTGTGGTAGATCAGAGCACCTCAAGGGTGGGCCTGCCCCAGCGCACTGTGTCTGGGGATGGACGGGGACCTCTGATCTCAAAAAACACCTGCCACTCCTCCCCTATCTTTCTGTCGACGGGGGAAACCTCTATTGCAGAAATTGCACTTTCCTGCACAACAGTATAGGCAAAGGCCACCAAGATGTGGTTTAGCCAAACATCTAGCCTGAATTTCTCCAGGGTGCCATGTCTCATCTCCCAGAGTCAGTGTTTATCAGTGAGTTCAATGGCTAGCAGCAGCAGTAACAGTGAGGCCACCGAGAAAGCAGACTGCAGCCACAGGAAGTGCCATTTCTGTAAAGCCCTTGGCCCTGGTGGGGGCCTTCAGGTCAGCCTCCACTGGGACCTGGCTTGTACTCTGCCTGCAAAGCCTAGGTCAGTGGTATGGGGAGACATGGAATCCTGGAGCCGGGTGGGAGGGCCTCCAAGGGATGTTCTGTCTCCTAGTTTGCACAGAGCTCACATGGGGCCCTCTCTTCACTAGACCTTAGGGAGGAGGCAGGTTGTTGTTCCAAAGCCCTTCCTACTTCCACCTCCAGTGCCTTGCCCTGCCCCAGCAAGGCCCTGGAGCTGTACAAACCCATCACAGGCTTCCCAAATGAGGCACTGGCTCCTTGCAAAAGGGGGCAGGGGTGCAGGTGTCTCTCACCCTCACTCCAACTGCTCCCTCCCCAGAATGGAGAAGAGCCCCATGGTGGGGATAGAGGCTGGGACACCTCTTCCCTTAACCCACCCCCAAATTCCAAGGCTGTCTCATTGCTAGAACGAAAGCTGGAAGGTTGGGGCTCTGGGGTCTGGTGACCAGGCCTGCCAGGCTACCCCAGGGGAGACAGAAGAGGCCAGGTACCAGGAAATGGGTCTTGGGGACAGCCTCAGGCAGGGCTGTGGCCTTGAGGACTCCCAACCAGGCTTGGGTCCTGGAATAGCTTTGTGGCCAAGGAAGTTGGGCCATCCTAGCCAAGGCCCCTTGCGGGCCTGCTATGTCCTGGGCCCCCAGCAAGCATGGCAAACCAGGTCCCTGTGGGCTGCCCCACCCAAGGCCAACTGAACCAAGCCGAGCTGAGGTTCTGGAAGGACTGCCTACTCAGTGTTTCCTCCAGGATGCCAAAAAGAGCTCCCCATTGCAAGGTGCTCCAAGCTGGAGTGTCCCCTACAGAGAGAGCCAGAGTCACAGCCCCAGGCCCAAGGGGCTAAGGCCCTGTCACTCCTACTGTCAGTGAGAGTGATGGGCTGTGCCACAGAGGGATGCAGCACCATAAGCAAGCGCTCCAACCCATGCGAGGCCCATTAGTAGGCTTCCTGGTGGGGCAGTCAAACATCTCTGCTCATCCCTCACCCCGGCACCACGATCTCCCAGCCCTGTTCTCAATGCCTCTTGGGCAGCTGTTCTCCGCTTTCTAGAGGGACATGACAGGCCAAAAAACCTAGCCACCCAGCTTAACAAGGCTGCACGGGATCCTGGGCTCTGAGCCTCCAACCCCTACCACCTTCTGGGGCCCAGGCCTCCAAGGTCATCCAGGTCAACCCTTGGCAAACTTTCAATGGACAAACTTCTCCTTAAACGTATCTGACCAGGACCTTGATTCAATCAGTCAAAACTTCAGAAGGGCAAAAGTGGGCATGGTGCTCCGAGTCCTGCCCACTCTGTTCTGAGACCCTCTACCCTCAGCAAAGCCTCGAAGCTCCAAGGAAGGGGATGAAACCCTCTGACTTATTTTCAGTCCAGAGTCCTGGTGCTCTGCTCTACAGGTCAGGAAACCAAGGCCTTGGAGGCAGAGTGTGTGCTGAGCCTGCTCAGCAGAGAAGCAGACATTGGCTGCCCCCCACTCTTACCCCCCAACCCCTGCAACCCCTCTTTGGGGCTTGCACACTGGGAATCCATTCACACCAACTCCTGCAGCCCGCAGCCCGAACTTTCCCTGCCTCCTGCCTGAACCCTGATGCATCCCATATTTCTGGTCTGACAGCCAGTAAAACTCAGCCTCCTCCTTGTAATCGCCCATTCGTCTCCCGCTGGAGGAGCTGACTTTGAACTTGCAGAGAACAAAGACCCCCTTTGTGAGTTGCTTTTGGGAAGGGAGCCGGGGGAGAATTGCATAAATAATATGAGAAGCAGCAATCCCAATTATATTCTGTAACCTCTCTGGTGAATATGAAATAAAAACCACTTTATTTGGAAAGCTGCAATGGAGCCAACTTGCTCCAGCCTGGACACGGAGGCCCGGGGCCCAGGGCTGGCCGGCGGGACAGTCCCTGTGCTGCCGAGGACAGCCAGGCCAGCTATGAGCACACAGGACTGCTCTGGCCCTGCTTAGCGCAGGCAAGGCAACCCAAAACATGGCATTAATATTTTTTTTTCCGGCCGCAGGAAGTCCATCTTGTGCAGGAGGAAAGTCATTTTTTTATCATTCAGAGCTGGAAGGAAAATGGCTTTATCCCCTCTTTTTCGTGCTGCTCTCAACCATGCGTGTCTTCCCCAGTCCCCTGCAATCTCTTCCTGCCAGCGTTCCAAGCAGAGACAGAGTGAGAAGGGCTGGCCCTGGGGCCCATGCAGGGACTGGGGTGGAGGGCTGCAGCTGTCGTCTCCCCGCCCCTGCACAGGACCAGCCAGGCTGCCAGCTCTTTGCTTGCTGTTTCTTCCCACAATCCATATTCTGTCAGCTTCTGGGCCTCTGCCTACATGCTCTCTTCCTTCTCAGACAAAACCCTGTCCTTCTCTCAAATTCAAGGCATGTGTCACCTCCTCTGGGAAGCCCTCCCTGAGTCAGTTTTTCCCTTAATCAAACTGCCCCTTGTACTCAGCCCGGGGCAGCATGTATTTGTCTCAGCTCTGCCCCTCAGTTGGCCGAGGCCCTAACTGAGGATGTAATAATTTATTCTCGTACCCCTGGCGCCTGTCCCAGGGCCTAACAGAGCAGTAGCCCATGATGGATGGAAGAACAGGTCCACGTGCTACTTAATCTATAACAGTACTAATAGTAATCTAGATGCTTTCAGCTAGTAATCATCTTCTGTTAGAAAAAGGATAGAGTGGTTCTAGTGGTAAGCGAGGTTCATGCAATTGAGATGTCTGAGGATATGGCTTCAGGCATAGCTTGATCCAGGTTTTTGTTGTTGTTTTGGTCTTCATCTCTCCATCTCTGCCTTATCACAGGCAGGCTTCCCCATTATGAGGGGAGCTAGAAATATACATCCCCCTAACTTAGCAATCCCTTAGAAGGACAGCACCTCTGCCCTCATGGCTTGGCAAAGTAAAAGTTCTCTCCCCGTCAAGCCCAGAGGGTCTGAAGGCAGGATTTTTCCTCGAAAAGCAAAAGCTTTGGCAACTCTTGTGAAGCAGAGGTCTGAAGATTCAGGTCCAGGAGACATGGGAGACTATCCCCTGCAGCTCACTGTGCTGCCCAGGATGCGACTGGGCGTGAAAAGCCAAATCGAAATTTTGCATCTCCTTTATTAATAACTGACACATCATCTGCTTCCAAAAGAGATCCACGGCTACAGGGTAACTTTGGTCTTGCTTGTAATCCTTCCCAAGGGCTTTCACGTTGCCATAGCTTCCACTGGGTGCCCACCGGGAGGCCACAGAGGTGAAACGGCCTGTCAAGGGCCACAAGCCCTGGTCAGAGGAACCTCCTGACTAAGGTGTGCCATCCTCTGACCAGGAGATGCCTCCTAAAGTCCAAGAGCAACTTTGCTTCCCATGCTGCCAGATGAAACCAGAGCAAGTGGAATGAAACCAAAGTCATGCTCTGCCAGGCTTTCTGCCCATGACTAACCCCCCATCCAGCACACTGAGGTCACAGGCTCTGGTTTTCTAGTGAGGCAAGTTCTGGGGCCCCAGACACCTGGAGAGAAGTTGTTTTCAGTTTGCTCAGGAAATTTTACCTACATCCACACACACACACACATACACACAAAGTGTACCTATGCATATACATGTACATGACCCATCTATGAAAGTGGGCTAGAATCTAATGCAGAAGATCCATTTCACTTCATGGAATCCACACATGGACCCATTTCACAGATTAGGAAAAGGGTGTAAATTGTGGCCAATTGACAAGCCCAAGGACAATCAACTAGTAAGCGGAGAGGCTCTGATGAGAGGGCCCGAGAGACTAAGGGTCTCACATTTCCTGCTGGCCCCTCCCAGTCTGAGAGGAGGCTGGATACGGTAACCAGAACCAAGACCACAGCAAGCTCAGTCCGCTGGTATGGGCCTCAAATCTATCAGTCATTATCCCGACCTGTCAGTCATTCTTGGGTCAGGGAGCTTTTCCCTGTCTGGTGGTCTTTTCTTAGGGCCTGGACCCCTGCTGCCCTGACCTTCATTCTCAGAGGCCCAGGCAGGACCTCTAAGGCTGGTTAGCAGCCAGTGGCAGGAGTGGCCCACTCCCAGGGATCCAGGCCAGGCAGCCCCCAGAGGGTGACCTGCAGAGCAGGGGGGGTGCTGCTCTTCCCTGGGACAGAGGACAGGAAAGTCCTTCTGACTTTATTCACTTACATACTGCCGCAGGCTGGAGGCCATGAAATTTTCCTGTCACCTTCACTCTAGGCCAGGGATTTACTGGCCTCTCCCCTACCCCAAGCCTGGAACTTGCCATTCCATGCTGGGCACAGATGTCCCCTGCCCCAGAGCTGCCCCAACACCTCCCTGGCCAGCGCGCTGTGCCTCTGGGGCTCTGCTTAGCAACCAGGACACAGACCCTGACTTCACCTCAGTGTTCCATCCTGTGGATCGGGTCCACATGGATGAATACCTTCCTGTGCTCAATATTCAGGGGAACAAATGACACCACCGTGCGAGGTGCACCAAAGAGGCCTCTGGGTCAAGTAAACACAGTGGGCCCAGTGGGCTCTGAAGAAGTCACTCTCTTAGAACAGACAAGGACACACCTCAGCAAAATGGTGCCACCCTCCTCACAAGGTTAATGTCATTCATTGGACTCTTTTTTCTTTTCCTTTTGTCTGTGATGGTCTTGGTGGTGTGGTTCCGTAACAGCTATAAACATAAGGGGGTTACACCTGCTTTCATGTTTTCATGTATCTAAGCAACATTATAATGAAAATAATTTAAGTCACTACTAGGGAATCGAGACAATTTTCCCCTCTATAAGGGGACTTAGGAAACACTGTGAGGAATTACTGTTGTGGCAAAGTGGGTTGAGAACCCAATTAGTATCCATGAGGATGCAGGTTCGATGCCTGACCTCCCTCAGTGGGCTAAGGATCTGGCATTGCCATGAGCCATGGTGTAGGTCACAGACATGGCCTGGATCTGGTGTTGCTGTGGCTGTGGTGTAGACTGGCAGCTACAGATCCGATTTGATCCCTGGCCTGGGAACTGCCATAGGCCACAGGTGTGGCCCTGAAAAGAAAGGAAAGCAAAGGAAAGGAAAGGAAAGGAAAGGAAAAGAAAAGAAAAAAGAAAAGAAAAGAAACACCGTGATGAAATAATCAATCCTCGGAATTGCCTAGTGGCTCAGCAGGTTAACGATCCAGCATTGTTACTGCTGTAGCCCAGGTTGCTGCCATAGTGTGGGTTTGATCCCTGGTTCAGGAATTTCTGCATGTTGCAGGAGTGACCAAATAATAGTTAACAATCAATTCTCTCTGAGAATAGCCAGTAAGTGACTTTAGGAAGAGGTAGCCCAGAGGAGGGTGGAAAACTCAGAGACAAGCAGAATTTGAATGCGCTGTCCTTGATGAACTCTGACCTGGGGAAAGGGTCTTGATATTTCAGAGCCAGTCTTTGCATCTAGAAAGCAGACCAAAGACCAGCTACAGTCAGGAGTTCTCTCTCCTCCAGGCATCTCCCCTCCCAAGGTGGGCTTGCTGTTCCCAGTCTCCACAGAGAAGCACCCTTCAGCCAGGAAAAGACCTTCTGCTGCAGGAATGCCAGGACCTTGACACGCAGGATGGGAAAGGGTCTGGCCGAGGGCAGAGGGGCTGCAGCAGGGCCAGCCACCCTTTCCACTGTGGGGCAAGGATCCCACGACCCAGTTCCCTCAAATCCAAACCAAAGGGTAAACTCAGCCTTACCCACACCCTCCAACACTAGAAGGAATGGGAGCCATCACCCCCCACCCCCAGGGCTAGCTGGAGCAAGCAGAAAGGCCCAGCAGGTGGGCTTCTCAGAGTAGCCAGGACCTCCAGACTTGAGCCAAGGCAAGGAGGTAGCAGTGCCCACGTGAGACGCAGGCTCCCAGTCCTGGCCAACAGCCTGCCAGCCTCTGAAGGCCCAGCCTGAGGCCTGTGAGCTGGGCCAGGACCCAGAGGCCAGGGGAGACAGGCTGCGGTCTCTTCATGAGGGTCTGTGGTCACCCGTCAGCTGGCTCCCTGTGGGCTCCCCCCAGTCCCGGCCTCGCTGCTCACCTGGACAGTTGGGGCCCTGCGTCCAGGGTTCACCCAGCAGGGGCTGGTAGGCTTCACTGCCAAGGCTAGGAGCTGATTATTTTCACTTTTCGGGTTGCCCCCACCAAAATGAAGCCCTCTGTTTAACCAGTGGCCACTAAAAATAAATATTTCAACTCCATTTCTGTGCAGCTGAGCCAGGCTTCGCCTCAGAGCATGGCCCATCTCCCTCAGCCGCCCGGGACAATGACACCCTCGTGCCTCCAGCTCTGGAGGGGCTGGGCTGGGCCCAGGAGGAGGACAAACTCTGTAATGTCCACACACAGCTATGCTCTCCAGTGTCTGGGGGAGCAGTGACTGGTTAGAGAAGGTCAGAAGGAGACTGAGAGAGGGACCCCCGCTCCAGAGCCTTCTCCCTGCACTGGGGTGTGGGCAGCCTTCGAGAAACGCCCTGACCTTCCCCTGTGTCCTGGGTTTGCTCCAGCCACATGGGCCCCACCAAGACACGAGACACCACCCCCCTGGCCTCAGCCAAGGCCAGAAACCACAGGCGGCAGGGGTCCCGGGAAAGGGACCGCTGGGCCCTCCAGCTGGGAGAGAGCCAGCCTGGAGCAAAGAAAGTCCCCACCCTGCCAACGACCTTCTGCTGTTTCCCAGCCCTGAGCTTTACGGCCAGGGGGCCAGGTGGTGGGGGCGGGAAGGCCCCGCTTCAGCATGTGGAATGAGAGAGAGAGAACCAGCAGAGAAGCAAACAGACAGACAAAGGAGAGATGAAGAAGGACACAGAGAGGAGAAAGAGAGACAGAGATATAAAGAGACAAGAGAGAAAGTTCCCATTGTGGTTCAGCGCTAATGCGCCCGAGTATCTGTGAGGATGTGGGTTGGATCCCTGGCCTCGCTCAGTGGCTTAAGGATCCAGCTGTGCCCTGAGCTGTGTTGTAGGTCACAGATGCGGCTTGGATCCTGAGTTGATGTGGCTCTGGCATCGGCCAGCAGCTGTAGCTCTGATTCGACCCCTAGCCTGGGAACCTCCACATGCTGCAGGTGCAGGCTTGGGGAGGAAGGAAGGAAGGAAGGAAGGAAGGAAGGAAGGAAGGAAGGAAGGAAGGAAGGAAGGAAGGAAGGAAGGAGAGGAGAGGAGAACTCTGATTTCTAACTCTCAAACAGGATGACGGGAGCAGGGGCTGGAGTGGAGGTGAGGGGGCAGAGCCGAGACTGCCCTCCCACAGGAGGGTCTCCCCTGCCCCCACCAACATGAGAACAGAGCTCCTGACTACCAACCCCGCACTCTCCTATGCTGACCATGCCCAGGAGAGCTTGCTGTGTGATCTTCTCTCCAAAGGAAGATGGATTTAGATGGTGGGATGGAAAGAAGCTGCTCTTGCCAGGTACCTGCAGCCTTGGGCTCATTATGAAGTAAGGTTTCAGTCTGCCTTGAGAATAGCGCAGAGGATTTCCACTGTGTTCTTATGGATTAAATCACTATCACTTTGTGAATACATGGAAAATACACCTCAGTATTTACAATCCTATTTTAACTGTCTCCTATTTCTTTTCGTTTCTTTTTCTTTCTTTCTCTCCTTTTTCTTTCTCTCTCTCTCTTTCCCTTTTCTCTCTCTTTCTTTATTTCTTTTTTTCATATTTTGAAAGGCTCAAAACAAAACTGGTCAGGACTTTCCTCCAGCTGAGGTCCCCTGGTGGGCTCGTGTGGGTCTGTAAGTGCCCTGGCTCAGAGCACAACAGGGTTTCTATGGATCCTGACATAGGCCCAAAGACCCACGGCAGCCGTGGGAGCAAGCCCCTCAATGCTCAGACCCTCACAGCCTCTGGCTCCTTAGGCATCACTGCAACCAGGGACTCTAAAAGCCAGGGAACCGTGGGGGAGCCAGGAAGAAAGGAGCTCTGAGCCAGATGCCCAGTCCACTTGGGAGTACTGGCCCAGGACTGAGGCAGCACCAACTTTGGGCAGCAGGAGTTGGTAGCCCTGAGATTTAGCAGGGCTATGGCATCCCTGAGGCTTGTTCATGTCCCTCACTTAGCTGGGTGTTTTACTGAAGCTGGGTGTTTTCCAGAATCTTGGGTGCATCAAGAACCTTAGGGCAGCAGCCCTAAGGTGGCCTCTGCAGGCCTCAGAGCCCCTTGCTCCCCTGCCTGGTGTGGTGCCCTCACGAGCTGTCCCCACCCCCACCTGCATTCCCTCACTTCATTCCGGTCTCTATCATATCTTCCCTCCTCTGAAAAGACTTACTTTACAATCTTATGTAATCCATGTGTAATCCAGGAGAATTTTCTTGTTCTTAGGAGATACACACAGGTGTGTTTAGAGATTGTTGTGAATTTCAAATGGCCACAGATTTTTAAAGACTCTTTGCACGTTCTTCCATCAAAAGTCATAGTCTATTTCCTCACCCTCCTACTCTTGCCCAATTCGTGACTTGTTTTAACCAATAGAATGTGGCATAAGTGATGCCATCTGACTCCAAGCAAGAACTCAAGATACCTTTCAGCTCTGTTCCCATTTCTTTGGGACCTACACTTCTGTGAGGAAGCCCAAGCCAGCCTGCTGGAGAGGCATATGGTGGAGAACCAAGGTGCCAGGCCAACAGCCCAAGCAGAGGTAGTGAGTGGGACCACCTGGGGGCTTGTTAGGAATATCCAACTGAAACAAGAAGGAAGAGTCAAGGTTTGCTACTTAAATTTTTTGAAATAATAAGTTATTTTAAAATTTTTACCAATTAAGAAAGGAAAGACAAACAAATAAAAGATCTAATACTTACATCTCTGGTCAATTGATTTTCACCAAGAGTGCCAAGATAAGTAGGTAGGGAACATAATATTCTTCCAAAAAACGATGTTGGGACAATGGATATGCACCAACAAAAGAAGGAAATTGGATCCTTAACTTGTACCATATAAAAAAATTACCTCAAAGTGGATTAAAGACCCAAATGTGAAATCTATAACTGAAATATTCTTAGAAGCAAACATAGACATACATCATCTTGATCTTAAATTAGGCAACGATTTCTTAGGTGCAATGTCATGAGCAACAAAAGAAAAAATAGGTCAAGTGGACGTCATCAAATTAAGCACTTTTGGAGTTCCCACTGTGGCAACAGGATCAGCAACATCTCTGGAGTGCCAGGATGCAGGTTAGATCCCGGGTCAGGCACAGTGTGTTAAGAATATGGTATTACTTGGAGTTCCAGTTGTGGCACAGCAGAAATGAATCCAACTGGGAACCATGAGGTTGCAGGTTCCATCCCTGGCCTTGCTCAGTGGGTTAAGGACCCGGCATTGCCGTGAGCTGTGGTATAGGTCACAGACTCGGCTCAGATCTGGCGTTGCTGTGACTGTAGCTAGGCCACAGCTGTAGCTCCGATTTGACCCCTAGCCTGGGAACCTCCTTTTAGGAGCGGCCCTAAAAAGCAAAAAAAAAAAAAAAAAAAAAGAATATGGTGTTACTACAGTTGCAGCGTAGGTCGCAATGGTAGCTCAGATCTGATCCCTGGTCTGAGAACTCTATATGTTACAGGGTGGCTGAAAGAAAAAAAAATTTAAACACTTCTGTGTTTCAAAGGACATAATCAAGAAAGTGAAAAGACCACACAAAGAATAGGAAAAATACTTGCAGATCATATGTCTAATAAGAGACTCAACTCTAAAATATGTAAAGAATTCTAAAAACTCAGTGATAAGACAAATAAAGATTTTAAAATGGGCACAGGATTCGAATAGACATTTCTCCAAAAAAATATACAAATAATCAATGAGCATTTGTATGAAAGATGCTAAACACAATTAGTCATTAGGTAAAGGCAAGTCAAAACCACAATGAGATTGTACTTCATACACATTAGAATTACTACAATAATTTTTTAAAAGGCAGACATTAGGTAATGACAAGAATGTTAAAAAATTTTGAACTCTGTACACTGCTGGTGGGAAAGTAAAAAGATGCAGCCACTTTGGAAAAAAAGTTTTGTGTTTCCTCAGAAAGTTAAACATAAAGTTATCATATGACCCAGAAATTCCACTCCTAGGTTTGTATCTAAGAAATGAAAGCATATGTTCGTGGAAAATCTTGCATGGAAATCCTCATAGCAGTATTATTTATACTAGTCAAAAGAGAAACAAACCCACTTGTCCATCAGCTAATGAATGGGAGTTCCTGTTGCGGCTCAGCAGGTTTTAAGACCCCGACATAGTGTCTGTGAGGATACATGTTCAATCCCTGGCCTCAATCATGGATTAAGGATCTGGCATTGCAGATGCAGCTCAGGTCCAGTGTTGCCTGTGGCTGTGGCATAGGCTGGCAGCTGCAGCTCCAATTTGACCCCTGGCCCAGGAACAACTTCCATATGCCTTGGGTGCAGCCATAAAAAAAAAAAAAAAAAAAAAAGACAAAAAACAGACAAAAAACCAACAACTAATGAATGGATAAGCAAAGTGTAGTATATCTATAGGTGGAAAATTATTCAGCCATAGAGTACTGTTATATGCTACAACATGGGTCAATCTTAAAAATATTTTGATAAGTGAAAGCCAGACATGAAAAGTCACATATTATATGATTACATTTGTATTAAATGTTCTAAATAAGCCAATCCATAGACACATAGATTTTCAGGGACTTGGGAGAAGAGGGAATGAGGAGTGACTGCTAATGATATGCAGTGATACCCATATATCAGATATTCCAGTGATAAAAATGTTCCAGAATTAGAAAATAGTAATGGTTATACAACTTTGTGAAAGTACTAAAAACCATTGAATGGCATACTTCAAAATGGTGAATTTTATGGTACGTGAATTATATTTCAGTAAAAAACCCAAAACATCCAAAAAATATTAAACTTAGGCAACTACTAAATTTTCTGTTATATTTAATTTTCTTGCTTTGTTCTTTGGTTTCAATTTTTTTCTTCTTAATCTATATACTTTTATTTCCTTTTCTTGTATTATTACATTACCCAGTACATCTTATACGATGTTAAAAAGGGTTGGTAAGAGGGGACTTCCTTGCCTTGTTCCTGATCTTAGTGGGAAAGCTTCTAGTTTCTCATCATTAAATATGATGTTACCTGTAGTTTTTATCACAAATGAATATTGGGTTTTATCAAGTGTTTTTTCTGCATTTACTGATATGTTCAATAATTTTCCTTTTTCAGCCTGTAGGCATGATTACACTAATTGATTTTTTTTACATTGAACTAGCCTTGCATATCTTGGATAAATCCCATTTGGTCATAGTGTATAATTCTTTTCATACATTGTTGAGTTTATTTACTAATATTTTCACAATAAGGTGAAAACTTAGACTATTGATTTTAGATCTTTCTTCTTTTCTTATATATGCATTCAATGCTATACATTCCCCTATAAGCACTGTTTTTGTAGTATCACACAATTTTGATAATGTGTTTTCATTTCCATTTCATTAAAAATAATTTTTAAATTCTTCTTGAGATTCCCTCATTGTCCCATGTCATGTGTAGGAATATATCATTTAATCTCCATATATTTTGGGAGATTTCAGTTATTTTTATGTTATTAATTTTCTAGTTTAATTCATCTGTGGCCTAAGATCAAACTTTATATGATTTCTATTCTTTTAAGTGTGTTAAAATATATTTCATTTCCCAAAAATGTGTTCTGTCTCGGTGAATGTTTCATGTGAGCCTGAGAAGAAAGTGCATTCTGTTGTTATTAGATAAAATGAGCCTTTACATTGATCATATTCCACTGACTGATATATTGTTGCTGGGTTCAACTACATCCTTCCTGATTCTCTGCTTGCTGGGTCTGTTAATATCTGACAGAGGGATGTTAAAGTCTGCAGCCATGATAGTGGAATCATCTACTTCTCCTTGCAATTCTATTAGGTTTCACCTCACCTGATTTGATGCTCTTTTGTTAGAAGCATACACATTAATAATTGTATTTTCTTGGAGAATTGACCCCTTTGTAATGCCCTTCTTTAGCCCTAATAATTTTCCTTGCTTTGAAGCCTGCTCTGTCTGAAATTAATATGGCTATTCCCGCTATGTCTTGATTACTATTAGCATGGTGTGTTTTTTCCCATTCACTTACTTTTAAACCGTATGAGTTTTTATGCTTAAAGTGCCTTCTTCTCCTTTTTTTTTTTTTTTTTACATTAAAGTGTCTTCTTTAGACAGCATAAATTTGGGTCTTGTTTTTGATCAACTCTGACAATCTCTTTTACTTAGTACATTTAGACCACTGACATTTTTTTTTTCTTCTTTCTATGGCCACACCTGTGGCATGTGGAAGTTCCCAGGCTAGGGGTCAAATCAGAGCTGCAGCTGCCAGCCTATGCCATGGCCACAGCAACACAGGATCCCAGTCACATCTTTGACCTATGCCACAGCTTGAGGCGATACGGGATACTTAATCCACTGAGAGAGGCCAGATATTGAACCCACATCCTCATGGAGACAGCATCAGGTTCTTAACCAATTGAGCCACTATGGAAACTCCCAGAATATTTTTTTTATCTTCAATTTTCTGTAGTTTGAAAATAATCTGCCCTAGGTGTAATTTTATTATTTGTTTGGCTGTGTGTTTCTGTTTGTTATTTGTTTTCATTTATTCTGCTTGGTGCTCTCTGAACTTCCTGGATCTGGGGTTTGGTGTCTGACATTCATTTGGGGAAATTCGCAGGCATTATTGTTTCAAATATTTCTTCTACTCCTTTCTCTCTGGCATTCTCATTACATGTATGTTATATCTCGTGTAGCTGCCCCACAGTCCTTGGCTATTCTGTTCTTGCTTTTTACAGTCTTTATTCTTTTTGCTTTTCAATTTCTAAGTATAAGGATAAACTCTTGAGCTAAGAGATACTTTCCTCAGCCATTCAGTCTACCAGTAAGTCCAACAAAGGCAGTCTTCATTTCTGTTACAGTGTTTTTAATTTCTAGCATTTCTTTTTGGTCTTTTCTTAGTATTTCCATCCCTCTGATTACACTGACTTTTTTTTTTTTTTTTTTGGCCACTCCCATGGTGTATGAAACTTCTCAAGCCTGGGATCAAACCCGAGCCACAGCAGTGATAATGCCAAATCCTTAACAGCTATTTCACCAAGGAACTCCTGCCCATTGTTTTTGCACACTGTCTACAATATCCTTTAGAGTTTTTGCATATTAATTATGGTTGTTTTAAATTCCCTATCTGATTATTCCAACATCAGTACCATGACTGGTTCTCAGGTTCACTCTGTCTCTTCATATTGTATTTTTTGCCATTTGGTATGCCTTGTCGTTTTTCTTGATAGCCAGACACAGCATATGGAGTAAAAGGAACTGCTGGAAAGAGGACTTAGTGACATTGTGCTGAGGCGTGAGAAAGGGGAAGTGTTCTAGAGTTCTGTGATCGGGTCTCAGGCTTTGAGAGAGCCTGTGCCTCTGGACTGTGAACTTAACAGGTGTTTCTCAGCTTTTCTCCTTGCCCTTAGGTGGGACAAAATGGCTAGAGTATGCTGGAGTTGGGTATTCCCTTCCCTGCAGATCAGTTAGTCTCCAGTTAAATAATCTCCCCTGAGGGCAGGTTTTATTAAGAACAGAGGGCTCTAGGCATATTCAGAACAATTCCTTTCCCCTCCTCCTGCCAGAAGTGTGAGGGGATCTTTTTCCTTCTGATAGTTACTGGTTAACTCCTAGGGGTCAGTTCCACAGTACATTGGATCCCCTCTAGGACTAGTCCCTTGGAGATTTGAACTCTCAGACTTGTCCACGATGGGCCTCCAGCATTGATTAATCACCGCTCAGATTTCCTACCCAGGCAGATTTTCCATAGGGGCCTCAGCCCTGAGAAGCTTTGGCTCCCCGTGTCCACCTCTGTCCCTCCAGTCTGGGGCCATCGATGGGCCTTGTGTCCTCTTCTCTCTTAGGAAGAGTTGTTGACTTTTCTTTTTATTCATCTTTTGACTTGCCAGGACAGAGTGGCAACTTCCAGACTCCATCTATCAGTTTCCAATGGATTCTTTTAAAAGAAGATATTGCAATTTTAAAGATAGTGTTTGAATTTTAGGAACTAAAATTGGCACTCATCTTGTAGTTAGCACTCTGTGGTACTGTTTTAAATTTATTTTTTAATTAATTTTTATTTATTTATTTATTTTTCTTTTTACACCCATACCTGTGGCATATGGAAGTTCCAGGCCTGGGGTCAAACCAGAGCTGCAATGCCAGATCCTTAACCCACTGAGCAAGGCCAAGGATCAAACACACATCCCCGCAGAGATGTCAGGTCTGTAACTCACTGAGCCAACAATGGGAACTCCATGGTTTTAAAATTTAAAAAAAATAAATAAATAAAAATAAAAACTTCATCAGTCACATAGAATGGCAGAATTGAAATAACTCAAATTCTTTACCTTCATGTTCCCAATCACTGTACTATTGTCATTTTGTCAAATCTGCAGATCAGGCATTCATAGTATCCCAGGGCTAGAGACGTGATTATGCCCCAAATGGCTTTGGTCTCTGATGATTTACTTTGGATAGCACATTTCTGGGCCAACTGTATACCTGGGAGTTCTCCAAATGATCTTTCATGTAGAATACAAACTTAATTAAAGGATAAGATATAATATGCTAAGCTTCATGTACATACTTTCAGTAACCTAGCAATTGTTTAGAATTTAGACCAACAAAATATTTTCCCTAGGAGGAGTATTTTATCCCACCAATTGATAAAAAACAAGAACCAGCTGTCTGACTTAGCAGATTTTATTATTATTAATTTCTCTACAGACGGCACCCCTTTATTGACCAGACCCAGGCAGACAGCTCCCAACACCCTTCCCTTGGTTCAGTATAGTTTACCACCTATAAGTTTGGTCCCCCTAATGCTTTATAGGTTTTATTTTCATCAGTCCTCAGCAGAACCTGACCAGTCTAGAGATTATTAATCCTCATTTTACAAATGAGGAAAGAGGTCCAGCCAGGTGAGTGGCTTGTCCAAGGGCTAGTTGGAGAGGACAGAGCCTGGAAGCCAGGTCTGCTAGGACCCAGTTTGCAGCCACTTGGGCTCAGGGCCCAGCTCCCCACCCTGTGGGACCCCATCCAGATGGCCCTCTATTAATGCTGCCAGAGATCAGTCCCCCAACCACCTTCATTCAGTCAGACTCACTCCAGCCAAGCCCTTAGGAAACTGTCCTCAGCCAGTGTCTACTGTCAGCCTAGAAAGAACCTGGGAATCCATGTATACTCATCTACCCAGAGCTGATAACAGGTCCCTTCTCTGAGAGGTACCTGCCTTGAACAAAGCGGGTACTTCTTACTTAATTAGCCCAAAGAATACATCTATGTGAATATTGTCAGGCCTTCCCACTAGGATCATCTATACAGATACTCTGCTTCCTCCATATCACCTCAGAAGTAGCCTGGTCCCCATAGACAAGTGCTACCTGAGGGTAGATTGAGAGAGAGACCCCAAAGTCAACACAGCCTCAATGTGGTTTTTTTTTTTTTGTTTTTAATTATCAAAAAATTTTTTATTTTCTTGTTGTGCTCCCAGCATGTGGAAGTTCCTGGGCTAGGGATCAAACCTACGCCACAGCAATGACCAGAGCCACTGCAGTGATAACTCCAGATCCTTAATCCACTGCGCCACCAGGGAAGTCCCTCAGTGTGCACTTAGAGTAACAGTTAAATGACGTGTGCTGATTATGTGAATCCAAGAAAACCTAGCTTCTCCCCAAATGATACCACATCCGATAGCTTAGCCTCTGCCTCAGGAATGCTTGGCAGCCTTGGCAGGGCCTGGGAAGAGACACGGGGAGAGGACAAACTCTCACAGACTGGAGAGACAGGGTCCCCTGCTTCTCAGAGCTCTCAGGTGCTTCTCAGGAGTTCCTGGGGTTTACCAAATTAACAAGTGCCAATTGTCTCGCTTTTGTCCTTCTGGCCTTCACAACTCATTAACATCCTTCTGCTCTGGTAGATTAGGGAACAGGCTTGAGAAAAATGTATATCTACTTTAAGGGGGGGACAAAAGGAAGGTTTCTGATTCCACTTAATATCAACCAGGGTTTAGTCACAGGAAACAGAAACCACTTGAACAATTTTAAGCATAAAGGGGTTTAGACAGGAAATGAGGCGCTTAAGATTTTATTGAGAGGGTTGGAGGAGCAGACGGGGGCCAGACCTATTGGAGTGATGCCCAGAACAGTGCCTGGGGACTAGCTGGCCCAGTGCTGCTGCCTCAGCCCCACCTACCAGGTAGAGGTCAAGGGGTCACCGCTGCTGCCTCTACACCTGCCTCCTGACCACACAGAGGGACAGAGGGGACACTGGAATGCCACTGAAAGAGAGAACAGCCAAAAGCAGCAAGAGGATGCTCTTGACCTCCAATCAAGGCGATGTGCAACTAACTGTCAGAACTGGGCATGTGTAGGACCTGGCTCACCTCAGTGAGTGTGGATTGTGCTCAGCATTTCCAGCTCCACATTCAGTGACATCATGGAAATAGATTGATTGAACTTGACCCTGGTGGGAGTATTTACACAAGGGAAATTGGCAGACCCTACAAGCCAGTGTGCACTTTTTTCTGTTTTTTTAGAGAGCTGGTTGTGAACCACTGGGCAGAACCCAGGTCATGTCTAGAACTCTAGCTGCAAGGGAAGCAGGAAATGTAACTGTTTACTTTCCAGCCTTCAAAGGAACATTTATGGGAGAGGTGGGGGATGGGAAGTGTACTTGCTGCCAAACCACTACTCATTGCACACAATTCCAAGGGCATACCCTACAAAGGATATTTGCCTATGTGTGAAATGATATGTGACTGATGGAGCTAGAGGGTTGTTGGTGACTGTATTAAAGCAAAATTTCTCTTTTTCTTTCTTTCTTTTTTCTTTTTTAATGACCATACCTTTTAGTGGCATTTGGAAGTTCCTGGGCCAGAGATTGAATCCAAGCTACAGCTGCAACCTGAGCCACAGTTGCAGCAATGCTGGATCCTTTACCCCACTGTACCACAGGGGAATTTATAATACATGAGTTCCCTGGTAGCCTAGTGGTTAATCCAGCTTCATCACTGCTGTGGCTTGGATTTGATCTCTGGCCCAGGATTTTCCAAATGCCATGGGAGAGGCAAAAAAAAAAAAAAAAAAAAGTCAACGCAAATGTTCTTGAGTTTACGTCAAAGTTTATTAACCCTGCTGCAAGGAAACTGGCAAGGTGACAAAACAGTGTGTTGGTTCAAAGAGGGTTTGGAGATTGTTGATGCATATCTTCAGTGGGGGAAAGAATGCTTGTGAAAGCAGCTAGTTAAGAAAAGAAGTTGTTAATAAGGTCAAGATTACAGATTCATTTACCACAATGATTAGAACGGCGTTTCTGTATCCACTGCAACAAATGAAGTTTGAGGCATGATAATCTTGGAGACAATTTCTAGAGAGGCCAACTGTTCATCAGAAATAACAAGGAACACATCCAAGACATGTTACATCTGTGGCTATTAATTAGATTGTACAAAGTTGCACTGTTTCACGCCCTGGCGAAACTGGACAAGGGCCAGTCAACCCTAAAGCTGCAAGTGTGTCAAGTGGAGTTCAGACCAGAGTGCCAAGAAACCAGGTCCTACTTTGCCTCCTCGGCCAACCAGAGCTTCTGGTTCAAAGGGGCTAAATCCTTGGCTTTGTTTTTTCACAATACTGAACTGTGTTCCCCCCATACAGATTCATATATTAAAGTACTAACCCCTATTGTGATTGAGGAGACAGGGCCCTTAAGGAAGCAATTATGGTTAAATGAGGTCATAAGAGTGAGGCCCTGGTCCAATAGGACTAGTGTCCTTTCAAGAAAAGAAAGAGACATGGCTTGCTTACTCTCTGCGATGCAAAGAGCCAGCAAGAGGGCAGTTGTCTGAAAGCCAGGAAGAAGAAACCAATCCTGAGGGCACCTTTATCTGGGGCTTCCAGCCTACAGAACTGTGAGAAAATGTGTCTGTTTGCTTTTTTTTTTTTTTTTTTTTTAAGAGCTGTACCTGCTGCATAGGGAAGTTCCCATACTAGGGGTTGAATAGGAGCTACAGCTGCTAGCCTACACTACAGCCACAGCAACACAGGATCCTTATCCTGCTGAGCAAAGCCAGGGATCGAACCTGTATCCTCATGGATCCTAGTCAGGTTTGTTAACCACTGAGCCATAAAGGGAACTCCCAAAACGTGTCTGTTGTTTAACCCACTCAGTCTGTGGCATGGCAGCCTGAGCTCACAATGCAAGCTAAATGTTCATTCATAGGGAACAGGTTAAATAAATTATAGCGTATCTATCTGGGACCACATTGAATACCACCTGAAAGGTACCCCCTGGGGTTGTGCTAACAGCAATGCCAACTCCTACAAACAGAATTGCAATGTAGCCATTAAAACAAAAGAGGCAGCTCTAGTAAGCAAAGGTGGAAAAAAAGGAAGGTACAAATCCTGATGTGTGGTATGCTGATATTTGGGTGAAAAGCAGTTGAAGGAAGCTATAAATGTATTTGCTCAACTATGGTAAATATACCCAAGAAAATAAATCCACGGTCTGTCTTCAGGGCAGAGTAGCTGGAAGCAGAGATGCCTTTCTGCACATTATGAATTTTGGACCAATGTGCCAAAAAGTTCCCATTCCAAAATACTTAATTTTTAAAAAAAATATTTTCAGGGAGTAAACAGTTTGTGGCACAGTGGGTTAAGAATTCGACTACAGGGCCTTAGGTCACTGCAGAGGTACGGGTTTGATCCCCAGCCCAGTCCAGTGGGTTAAGGACCTGGTGTTGCCGAGGCTGTGACAGCTGGCTGCAGCTCAGATTCAATCCCAAGCCTGGGAACTTGCATATGCTGTGGGTGCAGCCAAAAAAGGGAAAAAACGTTTGCAGGTATAATAATGCAGTTGTCATTGGAATATGGTGCTTGGCCCCAAAAGCCCAGGAATAGAGGTCTGCCGTTGATATCTGCTTTCCTGCAGCAATTAACCCTGGACTTCAGGGCACACAAGGGTAGGGTCCCTGGTCTAACTTTGGCGAGTCACTCACCCCTGTGGCCTCAGTGTCTTCATATGTAACCACCCTTCCTGGGAAATAGACCTCACCTCTGCTTGTCCACACAAACCAGGTGGGAGGTGAGCTTTCTTCCTACTCGGGGCAGGGGCTCATCGGGGACTCACTGTGACATAGCCTAGACTGGACCCCAAACCAGACACATCAATCAAACCCCATCTCTGGGCATCCACAAGAAGGCCACTTCCATGCTCCACGTGGAGGAGGACAATCAGGCCAGTGATGCCAGTGGTCGGTGAGAGTGGTAGCAAATGTGGGCTCTGGCGTCACTGCGTGGCCTGCGTCCTGGCCTGTCCCTCACTACCTTGCCCATGAGTAACCTTGGCCCAAAGGACAAGCCTGGTTTACTCTGGGTGGTGCTGTGGGGACTAGAGGGGATGCTGCCTGTGGAGTGGGTGGCGTGGACTGCACAGAGAGGCTTGTAAATGCAGCCCACATCTATTTCCTCGGGTCCAGCTCTGGCCAGAAGAGACCATACAGCTGCTTCGTGCATCCCAGTGACTAAAACAGGTAAACCTAAAGGCTTGCTCAAGGGAACAGCTGACTTAGCAGTGGGGAGGGGCAGGGTCCCTTGGAAGCATGTATACAGATACCATTGCCTGGCCCTCCTGAGCCCAGTTAGGGAGGCAGGCCAGGCCAACCCCTGCCCGGCCCTCCTCAGCACCAGGGAAGCCCTGGATGGCTGGCAGCAAGTCCTGAATTATTCATGAAATGGTGGCCCATTCACTCTTGAAAAAGTCCTTGGGCTCACCGACCTTTACTCCCTGACCTCTGACCTCCCTCCTACCCAGCCCCAAGCTCTTGCATTAGGTTCCAGAGCTTGGCAGGGTCTGACCTGTCCACAGCTGCTGGGCTCCTCCCTCCAGGGCAGGGCCCCTCAGCCTTGTGTTTCTAATTCCCTGATGCTCAGGCCTTGAGATGGGGGCTTGTGGTGGGCAACTGTGGGCTCCCAGGTGGCCTTGGCAGGGACAGGAAGGGGCTGCCTACTCAGACCTTGCCGACCTGGGGAACTCTTGCCATGGTGCCTGAGCCACCCAGGGAGCAGGGAGTGGCCAGAAGGGCCGGGCTGAAAGGGGCCTCTTTAGGCCAGATGTTTCTGGAATCATCAGAAATGTCCCAACAGAATCCCTCCTCAGGGATGAACCTGCTCAAAGTTCATTTAAGCAAATTAAGACATCAAGATCATTTCCCAGGAGGCTGGGAGGTGGAGCCAGGCTCACGGTCTCGGCTTTTAACCTGGGCTCCTTCATGAGTATAATTATTTCCTTTCCACTCTCATCTTTAACGCCTCCCTGCCCCTTCTCCACACACCAGATGGCCAGGCCTCCCTTTTTAATTTTATTATTTCATTTTTTTTGGCAGCACTCGTGGCATGCAGAAGTTCCTGGGCCAGGGATCAAACCCACTCCACAGCAGTGACAACATGGAATTTTTAACCACTAGGACACCAGGGAACTTGCAGGTCTCCCTTCGTATGTTTCTAATTTAGCAAGTAATGTAGGAGAAGAAATCAAGTCACATGCACACACGCGCACGCGCACACACACACACACACACACACACACACACACACACCCCACCACCACCTCCACTCCCTCCTCAGCAGCAGTAGCTGAGTAGGCTGGGTCCTTCCTGGTCTACACTTAACACATGTATGACCAGCACTCAGAGTGGGGTGTGTGTGTGTGTGTGTCTGTGTGCGTGTGTGTGTGTGTGTGTGTGTGTGTGTGTGTGTGTGTGTGTGTGTGGTTTCTTAGCACATGTGCTGATCCAACTTGTTTGTCACTTAGCACCAGGATTGGGGTGGGGGAAGCTCGCTCTCACTGGTCACCTGAAAGTCTTTTGTGGGCAGTGCCGAATGTCACAGAGCCATCAGCTGCTGAGCGGTGTTTTGTTCATCTCCAGCCTCTGCCTGTCTCAAGACAAAGAAAGTCTGAAAAACAATAGCAACCGATTTCTGAGGTATGTATGTTTCATAAGCTGTCTAGAGCCGAAAGGCGTGTTGTTCCAGATGAGGAGAAGCCTCACCAAGGCCACCTCAGCCCACTCCTCCACCCCCATGAGGCAGAGGCAGGCTCCCAGGGCCCTGCCTCCCCTCGAGAGAAGCATCTCTGTGCTGAGGAAGCCATCTCTCAGGGATACAGTCTCAGTGACACGGCTTGTTCCTGCACCCACCCTTGTCACCTGTGTGACCAGACTCCAGTACTGTGAACCAAGAGAGGGGCCCAGAAGGCTGGGGTTCAAAGAGTGCTTAGATCTCACCCCAAAGGGCTTTTTCACTCTTGCAACCACCAGGCCACCTGCACAGTGATGCTTCTTCCGCAGGAACCTCCCACTCAGTGGTTTCAGCCTCCACGATGGGCCTGGCCTGAATCAGTCCCTCACTGAAGGTATAGATTGCTGGCCTCTGATGCCTTCCTGCTGTCCACATCGATATTCTTCTGCAAAGAAAAGCTTCCCTAGTCCCTGCAATGAACAAGTACTTCTAAAAAGGAAGTATGCTCACCTCTAGTTTTGGGAAATGGGCTTCCCTCTCCTCTTCCTTCTTTTCCTTTTTTTTTTTTTTTTCCTCTCATTCTTTGTCTTTTCCCTTTCCTTTTTTGGAGGCTCCCAGTGGGCCATGGATTTGTGTGTATTGATCTTTGTGCTCAATTATAGTTGTTGTGTGCTTCGATGCACCAGTTGGCCCAGACATCTTGGAGCACTTCTTTCTGGCACAGGATGTCACAGGCCCACCTGTTGCTGCCCCTGCCCCAAACCTAGGACCAGCCGCTCTCCTGAAGAGCCTCAGGTCCTCTGCGTGGGAACAGAATTTAGAGCCAGGGTCTGGCTCTCAGGGTGCTCACTGTCCTGGAGGTGACCCACTTAACTGTGCAGAGAAAGATGTGACACCCAGAGAGCACCTGTGGATTGGCCAGTTCCCCCAGAAGCTATTAGCAGACTGAGGACTCAACTTCAAGACTCCGAGCTCTCTGCTCAGACTCTTTGGGGCGGAAGAGATTTCTAGGTGAGTCAGTCCTAGGTGGACATCCTACAGCCCATGGTTTGCCCAAGCAAGGCCTCGTCAGCATCATTTTCATATTCTTGGTCTCACCTCTGTGGTCAGGGCCTTAAACCCAGACATGAGTCATTCCAAGGGCACTGGAAAAGCCCAGACACAGAAATAGAGCTGCTCCCCCACCCCACCTAGTGATGCCTAAAATTCTACCATTCACTCCCAAATGTCAAGATTTAGATCTCTATTTAAGAACAAGCACCCTGGGATGTTCACTTTAAGCATTCAGGCCTTCCCAAGACAGACAGCCCTGAGATGCCTGGGCCCCAAGGTTGGAGGCAGGGGTCATGCTACTTAGGGGAGGGACCAAGAAAGCTACACAGACTTTGGGGGCTGTCTAGGTCTGGGCACCACTTGACAAATGTGTGTCACAATCTGGCAGCCTGGGCCCCTGCCTACCTACTGCTCTAGGAAAAAAACACATCACCCCCTGAACCTTCCAAGACTTCAAGGGGGCTCCTGGGGCTAGATGCAGAACCCCCGGCTTCTGCTGGGGGCACAGAGGGCCTTTGTGGCTGCCATACTTTGAACTCATGAGGGTCCATGAAGAAATCCATGTGTTTCCTTTGCCCTGGTAACCCCAAAGTCTCCAGGACCCAACGAGAGACACATGGAAATGCTGTTTTTCTTTTTTTCTTTTTCTTTTTTTGGTCGCCCCATGGCATATGGAATTCCTAGGGCCAGGGTTCAGATCCAAGCTGCAACTGCAGCAACACCAGATCCTTTAACCCACTGCACTAAGCTGGGGATGGAACCTGCATCTTGGTGCAGCAGAGACACCACCAATCCCATTGCACCAAAGGAGGAATTCAGAAATGTTATTCTTTGACCGAGTTAAGAGGCAAGGAGTGAAAACATCAAGCCAGCTGAATGATGGTAGGTGGAGTGTGTGCGTGTGTTTGTGTGTGTGTGTGTGTCTCTGTGTTTGTGTGCGGCATCTGTTTTGAAAAGTATGTAGGCCCTAAAAGATCTCCAAGGTGCTGCCACCTTTGAGCCTGGGCACACCCCATCTCTCTACTCCGCCCTTCCCCCTGTGTTCCCCGTGAAATCCAAATGCCTTTCAGCCAAGAAGTTTCTACCCCATTAATAGAATAAGGAAAAGGGTTGTTTTCAGTTCACAGGGAGCTTTTTCGGTTTGGGGCAGTATAACACTTCAACATATTAACCAAAGGGCTTTGTTTTCTCTTTGGGTTGTTTTTATGTTTTGTTTTGTTTTTTTTTGGGGGGGGTGTACTTTTTGGTAGCGCATCATTTAGCCCATATAGACAAGGTGGGGTTTTGTTTCCTTTTTGTTTTTTTGTTTTGTTTTTTTTTGTTGTTGTTGTCTTTTTAGGGCCACACCCATGGCATGTGGAAGTTCCCAGGCTAGGAGTAGAATTGGATCTGTAGCTGCCAGGCTATACAGCCACAGCAATGTGGGATCCAAGCTGCGTCTGTGACATATACCACAGCTCACGGCAACATCCTTAACCCACTGATCCACTGAGCAAGGCCAGGGATGGAACTGGAGTCCTCATGGATACTAATCCGATTTGTTACCACTGAGCCATGATGGGAACTCCAAGGGAGATATTTTAGACTCCACTATAGGCTGCTGAGATAGGAGAAGGAGAAGGATGCTAGGAGCCAAGGCTTCACAGTGCAAGAGCAAGGCTTTTCCAAAGAGAAAGTTTTGGTTTTGGTCCTCAAAGGCCCAGAGGGAAAGGACCCTAGACAGCAGGGTAATACAGAACATGTGCAGAGCCAGTCTCCCACCAGACAAGATGGAGCGAGTCTAGGATGGCAGGGCAGTGGGTAGCAGGATCAGGGGAGCTGTCAGGGCCCCTCAGCCCGGAGCCAAAACCATGCATGTGCGGGAAGACACCAGAGCCACATGGGGTCCTGGAGGCAGAGTCAGGTGAGCCTCTACCGCCAAGATCTCTCACCATGGCAGGTGAGCCAGTTATGCTTTAATGTGGTGCCCAGGCTCCTCCAGCTTTCCCCTCCACTGTCCCTGAGGGTGTCCCTGGTCCTCAAGACCAGAGATGAAGCTTTAGCTATCACATCCATGCTCCAAGCAGCAGAATGGAGGAAGGATGAGGGAGGGCAAGGCCGGTCCCGCAGACCTGTCTTCAAGCTCTTTCCCAATCACTACCTCACAGCACTTCTGCCTTATGGTCAGAACAAAGTCTCTTGGCTCCACCCAGGTGTGGGGAAGGCTGGGCACACATGTGGTCTTATTTCAGGAGGTCACACCTCAGCTCAGGAGATCTGGGAGCAGTGAAGAGACATGGTACAGTGACAGGCAGTCTCTCCTACTGCATGTTGAAGCACAAGATGCTCCTGGCCAGCCCTGCAAGGCTCCTGCCCCTGCAAGACAGTGGAGGGCACAGGAGCTCGCCCAGGGCTGCACCTGCCAACCTCTCTGTTGCAATGGCACCCCTCCCCCACTCCCTTCTGGGTTCTCAATTTTAGGGGTCAGGGGCCTCCTTCTCCTGGACCTTCATTAGATGAGGCTATTTTACACATAACAGCTGGCCCAGCTCTCCAGAGCTGTGCTGCTCCAGTCAGCAACGTCTCATCAGTGGCTGTTGAAATAGAAATTTAATTACGATGAAGTCAATTTGGGTGCTTAACATCAGTAAACATCGGGGAAGTGCCAGTCAAAACACCAGAGAGATATCATCTCACACCTATTAGAATGGCTCTCATCAAAAAAGAAAGAGATAACAAGTGTTGGAGAGGGTGTGGAGGAAAGGAATCCCTCTGTCGGTGGGAATGTAAATTGGTGCAACCACTAAGGAAAACGGTATGGAGGTTCCCAAAAAATTAACAATAGTGTTACCATATGATCCAGCAATTCCACTCCTGGGTACATATCTGAAGGAAATGAAAACACTAACTTGAAGAGTTATCTGCACTCCTATGTTCACTGCAGCATTAGTTACATGGCCAAGACATGAGAATAACCTGTGTCCATTGGTGCATGAATGGATTTTTAAAATGTGGTGTACATATGCAAAGAAATATTATTCAGCAGAAAAGAAGGAGATCTTGTCATTTGCAACAACATGGATGGAACTTAAGGGCATTATGCTAAGTGAAATAAGTCAGATAGAGGAAGACAAATGTTGTATGATTTTACTTATATGTAGAATCTAAAAAACAAAATAGAAGTTCCCATTGTGGCTCAGCGGAGATAAATCTGACTGGTATCCGTGAGGATGCAGGTTCAATCCCTGGCCTTGCATAGTGGGTTAAGGATCTGGCATTGCCATGAACAGTGGTGTAGGTTGCAGACACAGCTGGGATCCCGAGGTGGCTGTGGCGTAAGCAACGGATACAGCTCTGATTCAACTCCTAGCCTGGGAACCTTCATATGCCATGGATATAGCCTTAAAACAAAACAAAAAAAGAGACAAAAACTAAAAATAAAACAAAATACTAAATTCATAGAAACAGAGAGATTGGTGATTGCCAGAGGGGAGGGGATTGGGTGTGGCTAAAAAGGGTACAGACTGTCAAAAAGTACAAATCCACAGCTATGAAATAAATAAGCCCTAGGGATATCATACACAACTGTGACTGCAGTTGATAGTACCCTATTGTGTATTTGAAAATTGCTAAGAGAATAGATCTGAAAAGTTTTCATCAGAAGAAAACAAAACCTGTAATTATGTGTAGTGATGATGGATGTTAACTACACTTATTGTGGTGATCATTTCACAATCCACACAAATATCAAATTATTCCCTTGTGTACCTGAAATTAACATAATGTTAGATGTCAATTATACCTCAATAAAAAATAAAATAAAATAATTAAATAAGGGTTAAAAGTCAGCTGCTCTGTCACACTAGCATTTCAACATTTTAAGGGTTCCATAGCAACATGGAGCCAGTGCCTACCATACTGGATTGCACAGACATAGAACATTCCATCATGGAAGAAAGCATGTGGGCAGCCTTGCCCAGAGGGATGAAGGACCAGAGCCCACAACTCCCACTGTGGGCCCCCTGCAGTGCTCCTGCTTCTCCCCTCACTATGGTTCCTAGTTCTGGTGACCAGGGCCACATACTGGCCCCCATCACACCGACCAATGGGATGGACATTCTGCCTGAGGCCAGGGCCCAAAGGCCAGCCAAGTCATGTGCTCCATAAGGGAGGAGAGACCAACAGGGACAAGAAGGAAGACAAGAAACTTAGGGTGAGGGGGGCTGGGGTGCTGTCAGCCTATGCGGTAGCTGACTGGACAAAGAAAGGCAAAACTCTACCCTCAACTTCCTCATCCATCCACTCATGTACCCATCTACCCACCCATTCATCTGCTCGTCTAACCACCCATCTACTCACTCATCCACCCATCTAACCACCCACCCACCCAGCCATCTACACATCTAACCACCTATCCATCCATCCACCCATCTACCCATCCTCCCATCCACCACGCACTCATCCTTTCATTTATCTCACATTCCTGCTTTCCAGGCCTTGTGGGTACAAAACAAAGGAGCCAAAGTCTCCACCTCAATAGGAAACAACCAGCATAATAATAATAATAATATCAACAATAGCAGCAGCAATAATACACACAGTGATGAGATAGGTGTGCTGACAGGCATGGAGGGAGTGAGCTGGAGATACAGATAATGGTAAATACTGACTAAACGCTGAGGAGTCCTCCCAGGTTCCTCCTCCTCTAAGGAGTCGGTGCCTCCCCAGGTGGGCTGAGGCTGTCAATCCACACGCTGGGACCTATGCAAACACCCTGAGGGAGACTTGTGGGGGGTTGAGAGACCCTCCCAAGACCTATTCTGGCCAGGCCACCCAGCTGAGGTGGGGTTTGGGCCAGCCCTCCACCTGCCATTCTCAGGCTGCCAAGTCTTTGCTCCCACAAGGGGAGCAAACCCAGGAACCCCCAAGGTGTGAACTTACCTGCAGAGGATCCTCGTGAGGCTGCCTTTGCAACTTTGGCTCCCCTTCAGAGGAATTGAGAAAGGTGCTCTCAGGGCCTGGCTGTGGTCCCAGCTCCTCTGCTCTTGAGCCGTGGGGCTGCTCAGAGCCTCAGAGGCCCCGTCTGTAACACCAAGACCCATTTATCTTGCAGAGTTGTGTGAAGATCAAAGATGATGTGAATAAAGGCTTCTGGGGGCTGGCATCCAGCTGGTGCCTATTAAATGCAACACACAGTTGCAAGGTACAGAGGGTTCCCTTTCCACTCTCACATACTCTGCTGCAATAGACTAGAGATTTGAGGTGTGCAGGAATATTCCTATAACTTCACAAGCCTGGACAAAACCATTCTGTACATGGGCTCTGGCTTCTACTCAAAGGGAAAGTCCCCATGCCATAAATCAAAACACCTTGACCTGCCTGGGGGTTCTGCTCCCCCACACTCTTCACCTGGGTCTTTGGAGAATTTTCATCACATTTGTCAATGTGCCAGCCAGCTAGGAGGTCTGAGACCTCCAGGGAACTGCCTTTTAAAAGCATAAAAACAGCCACGCAGCCTGGATTCATGGCAGGCAGTCGACAAGGCCTTGCACACCTGAGGGTGAGCTGGTTGGCTGCCTTTCACTGCTGGTTATGAAAAGTTCAAGAGCAGATCAATTAGTTGTAAATGCAGCTTGAGAGCTGAGTGGGCCATGGGTATGCCAAACCATTTCTCCTCCAAAAGAACACACTCCACCAACAACATCTGGTCAAGAGTTCAAGCCAGATGAGACAGTAAAGATTTCTGAAGCACCAAGTGGTGGGCTATGCTTGACAGGGAGACAGATAAATCATTCAAACAACATTTCTTTAGGGTTTGCCTAGCTTTCAGGTGGGCCTTGTATTCAAGTTAAGGAGCAGATAAGGAAACAGTCAAATAAACAATACAATTACAAATGTTCAAGTGTTATGAAGAAAATAAACAAAAGGACTGAGATGATAATAACACTGGGTGATCAGAGGTCTCTTAGATAGCATGATATTTAAACCAAGATGGAAAAGATGGGGAATGAGCCAGTTACAGGGAGAGGGCAAGGAAGGACACTGTAGACAGAGAGAAGAGTATGCAAAGGCCCTGGGGCAGGAAATACTCAACTCCCTGAAAGACCAGAGCACAGCCAGGCAGGCAGGAAGAGATGGTGTGGGCATATAAGCCATAGTAGCAAGTGTGGATTTTATTCTTAGTTAAATGAGAAGCTGTTGGAAGGTTTGACCCAGAGGAGCCACATGCTCGCATTTATGCCTGAGAAGTACCATTCTTCTTTTGCTGCATGAAGAGCAAACTAGAAGAAACTAAAGTGGAGGCAGAGAGATCTATTAAGAAGCTTTAGAGGCAATCTACAGATTCAATGCAATCCCTATCAAACTACCAAGGACATTTTTCACAGAACTCGAACAAAATATTTTAAAGTTTGTTTGGAAGCACAAAGGACCCAGAATAGCCAAAGACATCCTGAAAAAGAAAAATGGATCTGGAGGAATCAGGCTCCTGGACTTCAGACTATACTACAAAGCAACAATCATCAAAACCGCATGGTACTGGCACAAAGACAGAAATATAGATCATTGGAACAGGATAGAAAGCCCAGAATTAAACCCTCACACCTACAGCCAACTAATCTATGACAACGGAGGCAAGAATATACAATGGAGAAAGGACAGCTTGTTCAATAAGTGGTGCTGGGAAAACTAGACAGCCACATGGAAAAGACTGAAATGAGAACACTCCCTAACACCATACACAAAAATAAACTCCAAATGGATTAAAGACCTAGATATAAGACCAGACACTATAAAACTCTTAGAGGAAAACATAGGCCAAACACTCTCTGTGACATAAACAACAGCAACATCTCTCAGATCCACCTCTCAGAGTATTGACAACAAAAACAAAAATAAGCAAATGGGGCCTAATCAAACTTCAAAGTTTCTGCACAGCAAAGGAAACCCTAAACAACACAAAAAAATAACCAATAGAATGGGAGAAAATCTTTGCAAGTGAATCGGCTGACAAGGGATTAATCTCCAAAATTTATAAACAACTTCTGCAGCTCCATACCAAAAAAACAAACAAGCCTATCAAAAAATGGGCAGAAGATCTAAACAGACAGTTCTCCAGAGAAAACATATGAATGGCCAAAAAACACATGAAAAGATGTTCAACATCACTCATTATTAGAGAGATGCAAATCAAAACCACTCTGAGGTACCACCTTACACCAGCCAGAATGGCCATCATCCAAAAGTCTAAAAACAAGAAGTGCTGGAGAGGGTGTGGAGAAAAAGGAACCCTAGTACACTGTTGGTGGGATTGTCAATTGGTGCAACAACTGTGGAAAACAGTATGGAAATGCCTCAGAAAACTAAACATAGAACTACCATTTGATCCAGCAATCCCACTCCTGGGCATCTATCCAGAGAAAACCATGACTCGCAAAGACACATGTACTCCAATGTTCATTGCAGCACTATTTACAATAGCCAAGACATGGAAACAACCTAAATGTCCATTGACAGAGGAGTGGATCAAGAAATACACGATGGAATATTACTCAGCCATTAAAAAGAACGAAATACCAGCATTTTTTGCAACATGGATGGACCTAGAAACTATCATGCTAAGTGAAGTCAGCCATACAATGAGACATAAACATCCAATGCTTTCCCTGACATGTGGAATCTGAAAAAAGGACAGATGGAACTTCTTTGCAGAACAGATGCTGACTCACAGACATTGAAAAAACTTATGGTCTCTGGAGGAGACAGTTTGGGGGATGGGGGGATGTGCTTGGGCTGTGGGAAGGAAGTCCTGTGAAATCAGATTGTTATGATCATTATACAATTACAGATGTGATAAATTCATTTGAGTAATTAAAAAAAAAAGAAGAAGAAGACGCCTTAGAGCAATCCAGGTGAAAACTGATGGCTACTTGAATGAGAGTGACGGTAGTAGCAGAGGGAAAAGTAGGGAGAATTCAAAATATATTTGGGGAGTTCCCATTGTGGCTCAGCAGGTTAGGAACCTGACTGGTATCTATGCGTATGTGGGTTAGATCCCTGGCCTTGCTCAGAGTGTTAAGGATCTGGCATTGCTGCAAGCTGCAGCATAGGTCGCAGACATGGCTCAGATCCCATGTTGCTATGGCTGTAGTGGAGGCCTGCAGCTGGGGTTCTGCTTTGACCCCTAGCCTGGAAACTTTCGTATGCTGCAGGTGCAGCTCTAAAAAGCAAATAAATATATATAATTTTGGATCTAGAACCCCATGCAGTTTGCTGCTAGATTTGACTAGAGAAAGAAGGGGAATCAAGGACATCTTATGTGCTCCTGGCTTCCAAATGCTAGTACCAGAAGCTGAGATGAATACACAGATGGAAGGTGAGTAGCTATAGTTAAAAGGGAAATCAGAAGTTCTGTGTTGGACACAGGAAGTTTGAGATGCCCATGGAAAAACCAAAAGCAAGTGATCTAAGAGTGTTAGGAACTCAGATCTGACCCAGAGATAGGATGAGAGGCCATCAATTTAAAGATGAAATCACCTGGCTGAGGAGGACCTCTCAGACTTAGAAGTTCAGGAGGAAGAGAGAGAATGAGCTGAGAGGATGAAGTGGCTGAGGAGGAGGAGGAGCGGAACTGGGAGGAAGCGGGGGCTTCAGAAGACAAGAGCAAAGATCTTGAAGAGGAAGGGGCTCTACATGTTATCTGCTGAAAAGTTAGATCAGCACCAAGACCTGCCCAGAGATGGCCATGGGGAGGTCGCTGGGGACTTACCAGAGCAGATGAACTGTGGCTGCAGAACAGGAGACAATGGGTGTGGAATGAAGAGTGGAGGAAAGATGAGAAAGTGGACATGGCAGGTGGGGTGACACCTGTCGTGTCTGCTGGCTGCCCCACACTTTGAGAATGCTCTGGCTCTGTCTGCAGGCACTTCCCGCCTTGAGGCTCCTGTGACCCTCAGTAGCATGGAGAGAACTTTTTTCCTGGTCTCCTTACAGCCAGGGCTCAGGCATGTCACCTGCAAGCTGAATGGAGTGAAAGTTCCAGAACATAGAGTCTTGCAGAATTAAACACACCCCCACACACACACACACACCACACACACAACGCACACAAATACACACACAGAGTTTCTTTATCCCAGATTGAAATTCTTGCCTGCAAATGACCAGCTGTAGCAGGAGATAAAATTGGGACACAAGGTCTTGCTCCAGAACCTTCTCTTAAGAATTTCATTTAAGAGAGGGGGCCCCCAGAAAAGAGTGTATGATGGTGAGGGCAAAACACAGAGGCCAGCAGGTAAATAATTAGAAATTTTGTGTAAGGTTTAGGCTAGGGAAGATCTTTGGCTATGGTTCCTCCCAAATGGAACTGGCCATCACCCCCCACCCTAAAAAAGGGACCAAAGCCAACCAAGTTTTTAAGTAAAATCTTTACCTGAAATTATTCAAGGCTGATGGGTAACAGCCAATCCCCAACCCCCAGGACCCAAGATTCACTCCCACAGGAAGCCGTGTGGCCCCAAAGATGGCATGCCTCTTATGACCCACCTCATGTGTGCCCACAGAGAGTGATGGACAGGGACGGTTAGAAACGAGTCCACAGGGAGCAAAGGCTACAGTAGATTCTCCCAGGAACAGAGCAACAAGCCAACCAAAGAGTGGGGCATCCTCACAGGGCAGGACCTTAGCTCTGTGTAGCAGAGAATGCTATGTGTGTTGGAGCAGATAATTTGTCTTATAGTTTAAAGGTCATAGGACCACAAGGAGCCTTATGGAGAAGGCTGGCCTGGGTGTAGCGGGATGAGACTTTGGCCATGGGACACAGAGATGTTCCCTGTGTATGTAAGAAAGGTGGAATGAGTACTAGACAGCAAAAGGGCAGACTGTGTGCAGTTACTGCTAGCAGCTTGTTGTCCAGTATCCATCCATCCTTTCTTTACTAACAGAGCCCTGGTTTGAGAGTGGATGCACAAGTGCCCTTCTAAAATACTCATCTTCTCAGTTATAGGTGGCCATGTGACTTAGATCTGGCCAATGAAAGAAATATAAGTGAAAGGTTCTGGGGGAGAAGAACCCTTTCTAAATAAGTCAAATCTTTGCTGGAAGAAAAACCAGCTTCGTTCCTTTGCCTCTCCCTCCTTCCTCCTCTTCCTACCTAGAAGGGAGATGTGATACTGGGTGATGCAGCAACCATCTTGTGATAATATGGTATGAAGAGATGCCATCAACTAGTGAAAGGGAGCCTGAGAGACAAAGGAGGGTTAGGAGAGGGAGGAGACATGTGAAATGGTGATGGGTGGGAGAGCAAGCTGGCCGAGAAAGTCAGCAACAACATCCACTCTCAAGGAACGAAGGCAGGAAGTATTAGGAGAGGAGCTGGCAGCACTATGGGAACACGGAAGGAGAAGGGGGATGAGGGCAGCCAGTGATGTAAACAGCCTCGCCAAGGGTTTTCTAACAAGCATCCATTTTCTGGAACAGGAAGGGTGCCAGCAGTGACATGCTCGGTGCAATGAGCTATATACTTTCAATGTCCCCAATCTATTTAACTGGAATCAAAAAATAAAACTGAAATCTAAATCAGCATTAAAAGTTTATGATTTTAATAAGACATAGCTCAGTCTTGCTTTGGCCAGTTGACCGACGTTCCCATAGAATGAGGAGGTTTCCAGATGGGACTTTTGAGGACTCAAGGGTGAATCTAGAGAGAGAATCTGAAGACTGAATGGAAACACATTCTGGGGGCTTATAGATGGACTAGTCCCCACCGGCCACCCGTGAGCAGGACATCAGGCAGTTAACCCACAGAGCCTGCCTGTGGGCAGGCAAGTGTTGGGAAAGCATGATTTTCCCATAGTTCCACAGCTTCTAGGAGGCCATCCTCAGAGTGTGGCCTTGTGCAGTGGCATCTTATACTGCATGTATTTCCCTCTTCCTAGAGCCTCATAAAACAGGATGCATCGACTCTCACTGTTTTAGAGATGCAGCCTCTGCACCCAGGACACTGAGGGGACTTTTGGAGGACACATAAAAAGGAAGAGAACTGGGGCAGGGAGCCCAGTTTCCTAGGAGTCTACCAAGGCTACAGTGCTGCACCCATTCATGGATGTGATCTTTCATCCGCATAGCCCTCCTGTGAGGTGGAAGTTATAGCTCCATTTTACAGATAAGGTGACGGAGGCTAAGAGAAATAGGGTAATTAGCTAAGGTTACCTGGTCGGAAAGCCGAGGTCCCGGGAGGCAGCCCAGGTCAGTGCTTGGAGCGCCAGCTCTGCCCCCAGACCCAGTGGCTGGCCGTTTCCTTAGGAGAGTCTGTGTGGGAGCCATTGTTATTTTACAACACCAAAGAGTAGTCTAGTGCAGGGAATAAATCACAGGCTCCAGAGCCAGACAGCCTCAGTTTGATTCCCAGTTCCCCTACTCATTGGCTGTGTGACCTGGGGTGAGTGTCTTAACCTCTCTGTGCTTCAGTTTCTGCATCTATACAATGGCGCTACTGAGAGTAACATATGCTGTGTACTTGGACCGTGTAACAACTTAGAACCATGGCTGGCATATGGGAAGCCCTGAGCAAATATCAGCCCTCACAAATTCAATTATTTTTATTGCTGTCATTGATGATAACACCGGTGTGGGTGGAGGAGCCCTGTGAAATTGCCAGGCTGAGGCCGTAATGGGAGAGAAGAGTCCTGAACTCCATTGACCCTGGAGGCCCCCAAAGTCCACCTCAGTGGTGGCAGGTGTGGAGGATAGCAAGCTGGGCTCCGGCCCCCAGGCACTGTTCCCCCAGGAAGTGGTTTTGGTTTTGTCTGATGCTTGTTCTGACTGTTCAGACTCAGGTCTTCCCGAGTTCCTGTCCCCGCAGAACCTGCCCATGGCCTTGTCTGGGCAGGCCCCTTCCAAGGCCTCGACCTCCCTCGAGGGTGGCCAGAGAATAAGCCTAGGCCCCTGCCAGGCACTTGTGAAAAGATCAACCGCCTCTGCTGGAGGACACCTGTGGGGACACTTGCCCCTCATCCCTGAATCACAGGTCCCTGTCTGTTGGAAAGGCTTGGCTGCACCATTTAGCTGCTCTTTGGGCTTTTGTGCAGCCTGGACCCCAGGGTCCCTGCTCTGCCTGAACTGGGCCAGCACAGCCCTAACCCTCAGGGCCCAGCCATCCTAGCTGGCCACTGGCTTGAGGGTTCAGACCCTCTCAGCACACCCTTGGGCCTGATTCAAACCACCCATACTTTTATCTTCTTGAGGGGACAACGCAAGAGCACAGAGTGTGCAAAGCTGCCTACGCCTGGCTGGCCATCCCCTCTGATGTTCACTCCCCATCAAGGCACAAGCTCTGAGAGGGTGGGGAAAGGGTTTCTACAAATAGAGCCTGTCACCCCTCACCAGGTCCCCAGATGAGACCCCTAAACAACAGCCACTTAAACTGGCCAGAAACAGTCCCCGCATAAACATATCAGTTCAGACAGCCTTCCTGTCTGCTGTGACCTGGTCCCACATAAATAGAGCCGCTGATTAGAAGCTTCCAAAAACACAGAGGCCAGAGCCCTCCAAGGTACTAAAGGGATATTCTGGTGAGCTTTTCCTACCCCACTCTATCTTTGAAAAATTGCAAGGAGTTTATTTTGGGTTTTACACATCAGCACAGCAAAGTGAGTCGGTTTTCCTGGATATCTCCCATGTGCACATGTTATTAAACTTCATTGGATTCTCTCCTATCTAAGAAACAAAAGACAGATTAGCACAGCATCTCTGACATTCACCACTCTCCTTAAAAAGCCATACAGATATCCATCCTCTTTTACCCAGAAATCTCATGTCTGAGAATGTAGCTTAAGGAAAGAATTAAAAGAAGAAGATATAATAAGTAATAATGGTTAAAGCTACCCACAGCAGATTTGACTCAAACATCTAAGCTGACTCTGGAAATGGCCTCATGTCGGTCCAACATCAGAAGGATGGCTCTGTTCTTACATGGCTATCCACTCGACTGTGTCCTGTGTGTCTGTTCAACCCTGTGTCTGTCTCACAAGAACAAACATATAAGTGAAAAAGGAATAAAAAATAGTGAGTGCACCACTGACACGTGCTAGTGCACGACCCAGGAGGGACATGTTAGAATGTTGTGGTTGCAGGAGATCCTCCCTTCCCTTAACAGATGCCTCAAGACGCAGGATCGAGACCCCCAGGAGAGAGGAGAAAAAGCCTTCAAACTGCTTCCCAATTGTCCTCATCGAGCCCAAATCCTTGCTCATCATTTCAGCAACTCTGGAATCCAAACAGCAGCAACATTGCATGATCAACCCCATTGTCATTGTCATCCAAGGCACAGTCACCTTAGCCTCCTTGACGAATCCACATTTTCCCCAAAGGCTCTGCCCCGAGACCCCCGCTCCAGAGACCCACAGGCACCATGTGGCTCTCCTATCATAGATGCGTCTGGGAGCCCAAATGTCCCAATGACAGGTCACACCCTGGTCACTCTGGCCAGTCCTGCCACGGGGAAGCGCGTTAGATGGAAAATTCCAGGCTGGAAGGAGGAACTGATGACAGAGCATGAGGATGCTTAGTATGCTGGTCCTGAGGGGTCCTGGACAGCATCAGAGCCCAGGCAGGAGTCTCCCAGACTCATCCTGGCCTTGGGAGGCCAGACTTGTGCAGGCACATCCTCAGGAGGGTAGAATAGGCTGGAAACTGGGCACCAGGTTCTCAAGTATCTGAACCACAGTGTGCTCCCACGTAAAGTGGGGCTCGAGACCTCAGCCTAGGAAAGCTTCTCAAGCCGGAGATGAAAAGCACCAGACTTAAAGGGAAAACTTGATTCACTAGACCACATGGCCTTAGGAACCATTATCAAAAGACATCACAAGGAGAGTAAAGACAAGTCACATACTGACAGTATTTGCACAGTTATAACCAACAAAGAGTTAGTATTCAAAGTATGAAAGGACTCTTCCAATCTGACGTGGAAAAGATAAGGAGTCCAGTGGGAAAATGAGGGAGAGCTTACCCAGAGGCATTTGTAAACAAGGAAACTCAAATTACAAAGAAAGGCGAAGTTGCTTGACCTCAGTGTACAAGAAAGCCAAGATAAGGATGTGGAGCAAGGGGAAGCCCCTGCCGTGCAGTTCTGGGAAGAGCTGAGAGGTCTGGCAGCACGTATAGAGGGGATCCGTGCCTGACCCACGATGGAGCAAATCCACTGTTAGGGGTAAGTCATGCAGGAAACTCATGCATAGGCACACTGGGGGCCAGGGAACAATCTTACCCCCTGCTCCAAAACACATAACACTGGCAACCGTGCAAATAACCCTCAAAAGTAGACCACCTAGTTTTAAAATGTAGCCTACTCTTTTACTATCCCCATAAATCACAAAAACATCATTTTGAGCAAAGATGGGGAGTTACAGAATTTTTGTGTGTGGGGGGGGGCTTTTTCAGGGCTGCACCTGTGGCTTATGGAGGTTCCCAGGCTAGTGACTGAATCAGAGCTGTAGGTGCCGGCCTACAACACAGCCACAGCAATGCCAGATCTGAGCCGCCTCTGCAACCTACGCCACAGCTCACAGCAACATTGGATCCTGAACCCACTGATCAAGGCGAGGGATCGAATCTGAAACCTCATGGTTCCTAGTCGGATTCGTTTCTACTGCGCCACAACAGAAACTCCCTTTTGTGGGGAAGGGGGAGTCACAGAATTTAAAAAGAATATCATTTTTTTTTTTTTTTTTTGGCTGCACCTGAGGTATGCAGAAATTCCCGGGCCAGGGACCAAACCCACGCCAGAGCAGCGATAACACCAGATCCCTAACCTCTGGGCCACCAGGGAACTCCTAAAAAGAATATCATCAATCAGATTATCTTTATAAAAAGTACAAAAATATAAGGAAAACTATTCAGTACATTAATCTGCAATGCACATGTACCAAGGTTCTAGGAGCCTGACTTCATTTTACTACTGCTCTCTACCAAAGATGTGCCTAAAATGACCTTTGTACATTATGATTCATTGCACCATTGTGTCGACTAAAAAAAACATGCACAACCTAAAAAGTTGAGAGTTATGTTTTGTTCAGTATACAAAACTGAGGATTTCAAGTCCAGGAGGCAGCATCTCAAGTCCGAGAAAACTGCTCCAAGGAGACAAGAAGGGAGCCAGGATATAAAGGAGTTTTGCAACAAAGGACAGGTAGTCAAACAAAAGATTGCTGTTAATGAAAGAAAACCAGATATCTCAAGTTAAGGAATTTAGTGCTTCTCTGTGTATGAGAAGATGCAGGGCTTTGAGCTCACTGAAATCATTCCTTTGATATGCACCTCGGCCGTCTGGAAACAGCGTCCTGTGTTCTCACATCCTAGGGGCTCACCTTTGGGAGTAGCTGCAGTCTGATGGCTGCTAGAGGGCAGGTGTTCTTTGTTTCCTTCCTGAGTTCCGCAGTCCTTTAGAGGTGGCTGCAATCACTGATGACTGTGACATTCTCTGTTTACTGACATAGCAGGCGATGTTTTCTTTTTCTTTTCTTTTTTTCCTTTTTTTTTAGGGCCACACTTGCAGCATATGGAAGCTCCCAGGTTAGGGGTCCAATTGGAGCTGCAGCTGCCGGCCTACTCCAGAGCCACAGAAATGCCAGATAGGAGCCATGTCTGCAACCTACCACCACAGCTCACAGCAATGCTGGATCCTTAACTCACTGAGCAAGGCCAGCGACAGAACCTGAGTCCTCGTGGATACTAGTAGGATTCATTACCGCTGAGCCAAAAGGAGAACTCCCCTTATTTTTCATTTTTTAATAGCAGAAGACTGGGCAAAAGTGAAAAAGCAAACAAACAAACAGAACCACCTAAAGTGGGCTGTCTCTATGACCAGAGCACTGGGAATATGGCTAAGTGGGATCAATAAAGCCAAGATGTAGAACAGGTTTTGGGGCAAGCCTTGCTTTTCCATAGAAAATGAAAATAAGAAAACATTTTTGCTTGTTTGTCTTTGCCAGCCCTTCCTCACAAAAACCAGGGTGACCATCTGTCACCCTCCAACTCTGTGCCTGCTGTCCTGGCACAATTTTATTTTTGGCCATACCCATGGGGTATGGAAGTGTGGGCCAGGGATCAAACCCACACCACAGCTGTGACCGGAGACACTACAGTGAAAATGTGTCCCGGCATAATTTAATCATGCCTTTCCCTGTTGGTAAGGTGCTGGCTTAAACAGTAAGTGACTTGGATCACCCTAACCCAAATCCATTTCCTCTTTGTCCTGGGAACAAGGCTGGACTACACCTCTCCGTCTCTTCTGAAGTTAGGCTAGGTCGAGAGCATGAGTTCTAGGCAGAGGAATGTAAGTGGAAGCTAACGTCATGATTCAGGCCTGGCCTGTAATACCCTGCTGGGTGAGATCCTTCCCATTCCAACTGGCTGGGTATCAATGTCAAGGGCAACATCAGAAACTCTGAGCTGAAGATAGCACAGCCCTTGGCAGCCTGGATCCCTGAGTGACTGTGTGGAGAATGGCTGCCTATCCTCCTCTCCTTGTCTCTGCTGCCCTGCTTCACTGAATAGAAAGAAACTTCGTTGTGTTTCAGTCATTAGGCATTTGAAGTTCTATCTGTTACAGCAGTCACCCCAACTATGGCAATTAATTTCCTATTAAAAAAACAAAAAAATAAATATACAAATATTCGTTACATGCTTTTTTATTCGTAGGATGTATTTTACAGGGAAAAGTATTTTAAATAGGGATCCCTAACTGACAGCATCATTATGAAGATCAGAAACAAATTTATAGAGGAGTTCTCTTGTGGTACAGTGGGTTAAGGGTCGGGCATTGTCACTGCAGTGGCTTAGGTTGCTGCTGTGGCTCAGGTTGGATCCCCCGCCTGGGAACTTCTACATGCCGTGGGCACAGCCAAAAAAAAGTGTATCTAAAGCCTTCCTAAGGGACTGAAACAGAGGTTGTGCTCTAAAATTTATAGCCTCTATTAATTACCCATTTATTTCATTTTTCAATTGAAGGCCACAGTCAAATTTGAACACTGCATTGTTCCCATCACCAAGGCAGTTCCCTCACCCTTTTCTGGATAAAGAGGCCCCATTTTCCTGTTGGGCCCTCCAGCAAGTACCGGGGCTTGGCTCTGCTGGGTCAGACTGGGGGAGCCTTCCTGGTTCCTCAGACCACAACTTCCACTCACCTCCACCCACCAGGACAGCACCCAGGCCTCAGGTGGGAGGAGAAGGACTCTGGGCGACTAACTCCCTCCTCCCTCACTTTTTTTTTTGGGAGGTGCTCCCACAGCATGCAGAAGTTCCCAGGCCAGGGATCGAACCCAAGCCCCAGTAGTGACAAAGCCAGATCCTTAACCTGCTTACCCACCAGGGAACTCCTCTCTCACTTTTTTACTTTCTTGTACATTTTTCAAGTGCCCTTCTCTCCTCCTCTGATTATTAAAGTAATAAATGATGTCTGAAGGAAATTGAGAAAACAGACAAGGCTCAAGGAAGAACATTAAGATGTCCACAGTCTCAACCACCAGAAATAATCTCAGGGCTGCCTGGTGAGGTAAAGCACTGAGGGGCAGGGCCCAGCTCAAAGTGCATGTGTGTGTAAAACTATACATACACAAAATTTACCATCTGAACCAGTTCTCAGTGCACAGTTCAGTGAAATAAGAACACTCACGTTGTCGCACAACCATCACCACCCTTCATCTCCAGAACTTCATCTTCCTAAAATGAAACCCTGTGTCTATTAAACATCTCCCCCTTTCTCCCCTCCCCCCAGCCCTTGACAAGCCCCATTCTACTTTCTGTCTCCATGAATTTGACTCCTCTGGGTTCCTCATACAACTGAGATCATACAGGATTTGTCCTTCTATGACTGGCTTATCTCATCCTCTCCTCCAGGTTCATCCCTGTGGTAGCACATGTTGGAATCTCCTTCCTTCTTAAGGCTGAGAGATAAAATATTTTCTACCATATCAGTGAACAAAAGATCTCACAGTCATCAGTGATTGCAGCCACCTCCAAGGGTGAACAAGTGAGCCCTCAGGGAACTCGGGAAGGAAACAAAGAATACCTGTCATCTAGCAGTTTTCAGACTTCAGACACTCCTGAGAGCAAGCCCTGAGGAAACTCAGGATATGAAAACACAGGAGCCTGGCCCCTGACAGCTGAGGTGCATATCAAAGGAACAATTTCATTGAGCCTGAGGCAGAAGATAGATGGGTTCCAGGATAGACATTTACAACCAGCCACCTGTTTATAATTCAAGATAAAAATAACAACAGGGGAGTTCCCGTCGTGGCGCAGTGGTTAACGAATCCAACTGGGAACCGTGAGGTTGCCAGTTCAATCTCTGGCCTTGCTCTGTGGGTTAAGGATCCGGCGTTGCCGTGAGCTGTGGTGTAGGTTGCAGACGCGGCTCGGATCCCGCGTTGCTGTGGCTCTGGTGTTGGCTGGCGGCTACAGCTCCGATTCGACCCCTAGCCTGGGAACCTCCATATGCCGCGGGAGCGGCCCAAGAAATAGCAAAAAGACAAATAAATAAATAAATAAATAAAAATAACAACAGGAACAAGGCAAATAACTGGTATTGTCTTCTGTGGACATGTTCAACAATGGTAGTAACAGGGAGGGGCTAAGCCCTGCTTGGGCAGAAGACCTAGAGGTCACATACCTCCCATTCTCAGGGTCAGGGAGACCCCACCTCCACATGCTCAGAAAGACCCCCTCCCTGGGTCAGAAAGGGAGGGGGTGGCAGACGGACAGGACCTTAATAAGTCTTTGCTTAGGAATCCATCTTGGCCAATAGATATGCATGCATACTGGGGAGGGCCCTGGGTCCTGTCACGTGTGAGAAATAAAACAAGGTAACTGGCCAAAGGAAAACAAAGCCCGGTAAGAACTTCCCCATATAAGAGGTTTAAATCACCTCTCTAGCGCACTCCTCCTTCAGGAGGATGCCCACACCCATGCTCCCCCTTTGGGTGTGTATCCCTGTTTTGCTTCTGTCTTAGATAAAATAGACTGCTTCTCTGTGTGCTCTCCCACCGGTTGTACTGTGTTTCTAACAATAAAACTTATACCGTTTTTTTGGAGTCTTTGCCTCCTTGAAACATTCCTGCTTTCCACAGGGCACAAGAATAAGGGCAATTCTGCTTTTAGCCTCTGGCTGGTCCAGTGGCTAGGATTCCTGGTTTTCACCTGTGCTGCCCAGGTTCAATTCCTGCGTGGAGAATTAAAATCTCACTTCAAGCCATCACTCACTGCTGTTTCTCCAAAATCAAGCCCAGGTCCTTGCATCTCCCCATATATCAAAGGTACTAAATTTCCAACTTGAGATGTCTAGTTCTCTTTTATGCTCAGTAATCTTTTGTTCTAACTACCTGCCCTTTGTTGCAAAACTCCTATATATCCTAAATGCCCCCTCAAGTAACTTTTCTCAGAGTTACTTGAGATGCTGCTTCCTGGGCTTAAGTCCTCAATTTTGTCCACTGTATAAAACGTAACTCTCAGGTTTTCCATTGTGCATATTTTTTGAGTCGACAGACTAAATAATATTCCACTGTATGGATGGACCACATTTGCTTGTCCAGTCCTCCAAACTCTGTTTTCAGCTGAGTGTTTTCTGTGTACTTTCCCCCACTCACATGGGGAGAAGTGCAAAGTGAAGGTCAGCTGGAGTCACTGGGGACAAGACTGAGGTAGACAGGCCACTCCCCCATGACCTGGGCCAGCAGGTGACCCACTGCCCAATAGTCTGGGACATTTGGGGAGCTGGGGCTGAAGGACAAACGCTGCCCCTGACAAAGGAAAAGAAACTGAACCAGGGAATGTCTCAGGAACCTTCCTAAGAAAGACAGTGGTGGACATGTGACCTCTCTTCAACTTGCACAGATCTACAGCAGAAACCATCTGACTGGCTGTGGGTGGATTAATTTAAAAAGACAGTTAATGTGGGGAATCACGCAGTAAAACTACACTCGCAATTTAAAGATTCTAAATGAAAACATACTTAACAACAACTATACTTTGATGTAGGTTCCAGGCCCTCTATTTGAAAACAATCCACTCAGTGGAATTCTGTGTCAGCTTGTGTTTTTTTTTTTTTTTTTTTGGAAATGTGACATCCATCAGGCACATCTTTGATTTCCAGCTTGGTTTCCTTTAAAGTGGAGCCAGAACTGGGAGACCCGTGGGAAGCAAGCAACTTGAGGTCAGGGTTCCAGCAACTGGCTTCTCCTGATCTTTACAGCTGCCTTGCCCACACCTAATTTGTCAGCAATGTTTTTTTGGTTTTTTTGGGGGGTTCCTTGTAACTTATTTTAATTCTTATTTTTAGTGTTCTTTCATTTTTTATTATTATAATTGATTTACAATGTTCTGTCAATTGCTGCCATACAGCAAAATGACCCAGTCATACATACATACACACACGCTTATTTATTTATTTATTTATTTATTGTCTTTTTGCCTTTTCTAGGGCTGCTCCCACAGCATGTGGAGGTTCCCAGGCTAGGGGTCTAATCAGAGCTATAGCTACCCGCCTGCGCCAGAACCACAGCAGCTCGGGATCTGTGACCTACACCACAGCTCATGGCAACGCTGGATCCTTAACCCACTGATCAAGGCCAGGGATTGAACCTGCAACCTCATGGTTCCTAGTCAGATTCCTTAACCACTGAGCCACAATGGGAACTCCCATATGCGTTTTTATTCTCACATTTTCTTCCATCATGTTCCATCTCAAGTGATTGGATATAGTTCCCTGTGCTGTACAGCAGGACCACGTTGCTTATCCTTTCTAAATGTAATAGTTTGCATTTACTAACCCCAAACTCCCAATCCATCCCATTCCCTCCCCCTCCCCATTGCCAACCACAATTGTTCTCCATGTCTGTGATACTATTTCTTTCCTTTTTTTAATTTTTTTTTTGTCTTTTTGCCATTTCTAGGGCCGCTCCCATGGCATATGGAGGTTCCCAGGCTAGGGGTCTAATCGGAGCTGTAGCCACTGGCCTACGCCAGAGCCACAGCAATGCCAGATCCGAGCCGTGTCTGCGGCCTACACTGCAGCTCATGGCTACAGATCCTTAACCCACTGAGCAAGGCCGGGGATCAAACCCACAACTTCATGGTTCCTAGTCGGATTTGTTAACCACTGTGCCACGATGGGAACTCGGGACTATTTCTGTTTTGTAGATAGGTTCATCTGTGCCATATTTTAGATTCCACAAATAAGTGATATCATATGGTATTTGTCTTTCTTTTTCTGACTTACTGCACTTAGTATGAGACCTTCTAGTTGCATCCATGTTGCTGCAAACGGCATTATTTCATTCTTTTTTATGGCTGAGCAGTACTCCATTGTATATATGTACCATATCTTCTTAATCCATTCCTCTGTTAATGGACATTTAGGTTGCTTCCATGTCTTAACTATTGTGCATAATGCTTCAATAAACATAGGGGTGCATGTATATTTTTCAATGAAAGTTTTGTCTGGATATATGCCCTGGAGAGGTATTGCTGGATCATATATGGTAGTTCCATATTTAGTTTTCTGAGGAATCTCCATGCTGTCTTCCATAGTGGTTGTACCAATTTATATTCCAACCAACAGTGTAAGAAGGTTCCCTTTCCTCCATACGCTCTCCAGAATTTGTAATTTGTAGTTTTTTTCCTTCTTTCTTTTTTGCTTTTTAGAGCCGCATCAGCAGCATATGGAGATTCCCAGGCTAGGGGTCCAATTGGATAGCTACAGCTGCTGGCCTACACCACAGTCACAGCAATACTAGATCCAAGCTGCATCTGTGACCTACACCACAGCCTACAGCAATGCCAGATCCTTAACCCAATGAGTGAAGCCAGGGATCGAACCTGCAACCTCACTTTTCCTAGTCAGATTCATCTCCACTGCACCATGATGGGAAATCCTCTAGTCTTTTTATTTTTATTATTTTTTATTTTTTTTAAATTATTTATTATTTTTTTCCCACTGTACAGCAAGGGGGTCAGGTTATCCTTACATGTATACATTACAATTACATTTTTCCCTTTCTTCTGTTGCAACATGAGTATCTAGACAAAGTTCTCAATGCTATTCAGCAGGATCTCCTTGTAAATCTATTCTAAGTTGTGTCTGATTTGGGCTCTAGTCTTTTTAATGACAGCCATTCTGACTGCTGTAAGATGGTACCTCATTGCAGTGTTTTGTTTTTGTTTTTGTTTTTTGGCTTTTTAGGGCTGCATGCACAGCATATGGAGGATCCCAGGCTAGGGGTCTAATCGGAGCTGTAGCTGCCAGACTACACCACAGCCACAGCAACGTGGGATCCAAGCCACGTCTTCAACCTATACCACAGCTTATGGCAACACCAGATCCTTAACCCACTGAGTGAGGCCAGGGATTGAACCCGAAACCTCATGGTTCCTAGTCAGATTCGTTTCTACTGTGCCTCAACTGGTACCCTCATTGCAGTTTTGATTAGCATTTCTCTAATAATTACTGATGTTGAGCATTTTTCATGTGCCTATTGGCCAGCCATATGTCTTCTTTGTAGAAGTGTCTATTTAGGTCTTCTGCCCATTTTTCAATTAGGTTGTTTGCTTTTTTGCTGTTGAGGTGTATGAGTTTTTTGTATATTTTGGAGATTAAGCCTTTGTTGGTTGCATCGTTTGAAGCTATTTTCTCCCATTCCATAGGTTGTCCTTTCAGTTATTGTTGTTGTTTTTATAGTTTCCATTGCTGTGCAAAGCTTGTATGTTTGGTTAGGTTCCATCGGTTTATTTTTGTTTTTATTTCTATTGCCTTGGGAGACTGACCTAAGAAGACACTTGAGCAGTTAATGTCAGAGAATGTTTTGCCTGTGTGCTCTTCTAGGAGTTTTATGATGTCATAAATTATGTTTAAGTCTTTAAGCTATTTTGAGTTTATTTTTGTGCATAGTGTGAGGTGGGTTCTAATTACATTGATTTACATTCAGCTGTCCAGTTTTCACAGCAGCACTTGCTGAAGAGACTGTCTTTTCCCCATTTTATATTCTTGCCTCCTTTGTTGAAGATTAATTGACCGTAGTGTCTGGGTTTATTTCTGAGTTCTCTGTTCTGTTCCATTGATCTGTACATCTGTTTTTGCACCAGTACCACACAGTCTTGATTACTATAGCTTTGTAATATTGTCTGAAATCTGAGAGAGTTGTGCCTCTTGCTTGGTTTTGCCCCTCAGGATTGCTTTGGCAATTCTCGATCTTTTATGGATCCATATAACTTTTTGGATTGTATATCTAGTTCTGTAAAAAATGTCATGGGTAATTGTATAGGGGTAGCATTAAATCTGTAGATTGCTTTCAGTAGTATGGCCATTTTAACAGTATTAATACTTCCAATCCAGGAGCATAGAATATCTTTCCATTTCTTTGAATACTTTCCTTGATTAATGTCTTATACTTCTCAGCATATAAGTCATTCACCTCCTTGTTCATGTTTATTCCTAGGTATTTAATTTTGGGGGGTGCAATTTTAAAAGGTATTGGGAGTTTATGTTCCTTTTCTAACATTTCATTGTTAGTATACAAAAGTGCAACCAATTTCTGAATGTTAATCTCGTATCCTGTAACTTTGCTGAATTCATTGATCAGTTTGAGTAGTTTTTGTGTGAAATCCTTAGGATTTTTTTTTTTTTGTCCTTTTAGGGCTGCACCCATGGCATATGGAGATTCCCAGACTAGAGGTCTAATCGGAGCTATAGGTGCCAGCCTATGCCACAGCCACAGCAACGTGAGATCCAAGCCACATCTGTGACCTATACCACAGGTCACAGCAATGCCGGATCCTTAACCCACAACTTCATGGTTCCTTGTTGGATTCATTTCTGCTGTGCCACAATGGGAACTCCATGGGATTTTTCTATGTATAGTATTGTGTCATCTGCATAGATTGACAATTTTACCTCTTCTTTTCCAATTTGGATACTTTTATTTCTTCTGTTTGTCTGAATGCTGTGGCTAGGACTTCCAATACTATGTTGAATAAAAGTGGTGAGAGTGGCACCCCTGCCTTGTTCCAGATTTTAGTGGGAAAGCTTTCAGCTTTTCTCCGTTGAGTATTATATTGGCTGTCAGTTTGTCATAAATGGCTTTTATTATGTTAATGTATGTTCCCTCTATACCCACTTTGGCAAGAGTTTTTATTATGAATGGATGTTGGATTTTGTCAAATGCTTTTTCTGCATCTATTGAGACGATCATGTGTTTTTTGACTTTTCTTTTGTTAATATAATGTATGACATTGATCTATTTGTGTGTGTTGAACCATCCTTATGAACTTGGGATGTATCCCACTTGGTCATGGTGTATGATCTTTTTTATGTGTTGTTGGATTTGGTTGGCTAAAATTTTATTGAGAGTTTTTGGGTCTATATTCATCAAAGATATTGGCCTATACATTTCTTTTTTGATAGTATCTTTGTCTGGTTTGGGTATTAGGGTGATGGTGGCTTCATAGAATGTCTTTGGGAGTGTTCCTTCTTCTTCAATGTTTCGGAAGAGACTACGAAGGATCAGTATAAGTTCTTCTTTGTATATTTGGTAGAATTCACCTATGAAGCCATCTGGTCCTGGACTTTTGCTTGTAGGGAATGTTATTATATGTTCAATTTCATTTCTAGTGATAGCTCTGTCCAAATGATATATTTCTTCTTGATTCAGTTTTGGCAAGCTGTGTGTCTCTAGAAAGTTGTCCATTTCTTCTAAGATGTCAAATTTGTTGTCATATAAACTGTTCATAATATTCTCTTAACAGTTTTTTTTTTTAAATTTCTGCAGTATCAGTTGAGGATTCTCCTTTTTCATTTATTATTTTGTTTATTTGGCTTCTCTCTCTCTTCTTCTTGTGAGTCTGGCCAGAGGTTTGTCAACTTTGTTTACACTTTCAAAGGACCAGCTCTTGGTTTTATTGATTTTTTTCTATTATTTTTTGAATCTCTATTTTATTGATTTCCTTTCTGATTTTTATGATTTCCTTCCTTCAGTTGACTTTAGGTTTTGTTTGTTCTTTTTCAAATTCTTTTAGCTAGTAGGTTAAGTTGTTGATTTGAGATTTTTCTTCTTTTTGGAGGAAGGCGTATATCACCATGAATGTCCCTGTTTTGCGGCATCCCATAAATTTTGAATGGTTGTGTTTTCATCGTTATTTGTCTCGAGGTATTTTGTAATTCCCCTTTTGATTTCCTCATTGACCCACTGGTTTTTTAGTAGCATGTTGTTTAGTCTTCATGTCATTGGTTTTTGCTCATTTCTTTTCCTGTGGTTGATTTCTAATTTCATGCCGCTGTGGTCAGAGAAGATGCTTGAAAACTTTTCTATAGTCTTAAATTTGTTGAGGTTAGTTTTGTGCTCTAGGATGTGGTCAATCCTTGAGAATGTTCTATGTGCACTTGAAAAGATGTATTTCTGTGTTTTTTTTAATGTGATTTCCTAAAACTAAGAATTAAGTCTAACTATTCTAAAGTGTCATTTAGGATCTCTGTTGCCTTATTGGTTTCCGGTCTAGAGGAGTGATGTGAGTGGGGTGTTAAAATTTCCTACTGTTATTTTATTTCCATCAATTTCTCCTCTCATGTCTGTTAGTATTTGTTGTATATATTTTGATGTTCCCATATTAGGTGCATATATGTTGATAAGTATAATATCCTCTTCTTGAATTGATATTTTATCATTCAATAGTATCCTTGTTTGTCTGTTTTTAAGGACTTTGTTTTACAGTCTATTTTGTCTGATATGAGTATTACAACTCGTGCTTTCCTGTTATTTCCATTTGCATGAAATACCTTTTTCCATCCCCTCACTTTCAATTTATATGTGTCCATTGCCCTAATGTGAGTCTCTTGTAGGCAGCATATTGTAGGTTCTTGTTTTTTTTATCTAGTCTGCCATTCTATGTTTGATTTGAGCATCTGGTCCATTGACATTTAAGGTAATTATTGATAAATATATATTTATTGCCCTTTTTTATGTTTTCCAGTTAAGTCTATGTTTCTACTTCATTCCTTGCTTTTTGTTTGAATGGTTTCCTTTTATATTATGCTTGTGTCCTCTTTTTTTTAGTTTTAGTAAATGTTTTGTTTGGTTTTGATTTGCAGTTGCCTTCTTTTTCAAATATGTTAACCCCTTCTTATATCTGCTTGCTTTAACCCAATAATCATATAGATTCAAACACGCTAAAAGAAAAAAGAATGTAGATTTTCTTACTTTTCTTCCCCACATTTTATGACTTTGATGTCATTTTTACATCTTTTTGTTTATCCCTTTGCTTCTTCCTTGTGTTTTTTGTCATTTTTACAAATAGATTTTTTTTTCTCTTAGATCAGTATAGTGACTTATTTAAGTGATTATTTCCCAGTTGTGATTTCCTCCATCCTATGTCTTCTTACTTCTTTTCTATTTAGAGGAGATTTTCAGTGTTCTCTTTAGAATTGGTTTAATATTGCTGTATTCTAATAGTTTTTGTTTGTTGGAGAAAATCTTTATTTCTTCTTCTATTTTAAATAATAATCTTGTGGTTACAGTATCCTCGACTGCAAATGTTTCCCTTTTAGAAATTTGAATACATCCTGCCACTCTCTTCTGGCCTGTGGTGCTTCTGTAGAGAAATCAGCTGATAGACTTATGGTGGGGTTCCCTTATAATTAACTCTTTGTTTTTCTCTTGCTGCCTTTAGAATCCTCTCCTTATCTTTAATTTTTGCCATTTGTATTATACTATGTCTTGTTGTGGGTCTGTTTGTGTTCAAATTGTTTGGGGCTCTCTGTGCTTCCTATACCTTGATACCTTTTTCCTTTAGATTTGGAAAGTTTTCAGCCATAATTTTTACTCCCGCACTCCCTTGGCTGTGGCACTCCACTCCCCAACACGTGGCTCATCACTCCCTAGCCCCCTCAGACTGTCTCCACACAGCCAACCTAGTCCTCTCCCTGGAACTGTCCTCCAGAACCTGAGTCTCAGCGCCCAGCCCCTGCCAGAGTGTCTCAGGTTGTGGTGTCCTGGGGTATTGGTACCAATGTTCTGTGCAGCTATCTCTCTGCTTTGTCCTCCTTAGTCCAGCTGTTGCAATTTTTCTCTGAGGCTTTGTGGTCCCTTAATCTCAGTTGATCTCCCTATCAGTTAGGTGGCTTCCCAGGGTGTGGGTTCCTTTTCTTTTTCACTGCTTCCTCTCAGAAGTGCTAGTCCCATGCTGATCCCCCCCCCTTTTTTTTCTTTTCTCTCTCTCGATTCTTTTCTCTTTTGTTCTACCTAGTTATGTGTAGGGTTTCTTGCCCTTTTTGGAAGTTTAAGATCTTGTGCCAGTGTTTAGTAGATGTTCTGTGTGAATCATTCTACATGTAATTTTTTTTTATGTGTTTGTGGGAGAAGGTGAGTGATAAGTCTTACTCCTCCACCATCTTCACTTTTTTTATCATTTTTTTTTCGGGGGGGGGTCTTTTGGCTGCACTCCCAGCATATAAAATTTCCCGTGGCAGGGATCAAACCCATGACACAGCAGTGACTCAAGTCACTGCAGTGACAACACTGGATCCTTAACCTGCTTTGCAATAAGAGAACTCTTGACAGCAATATTTGTTAACCTCTACCAAGTGTTTCCAAAGCTTTCAGCTTGAATATCATAGAAATAATGATTTATTCTTGTTACTCTCATATCTCGTTGTCTACACCATATTTAATTGGATTGCATCCAATTAATTTCAGTTGGCTTAAACAAAATCTAAAACAGACCCATAGACCCTTGGGCTTTTGGGGAAAGTCAGTGATCACCCATGGCTGAGCAGTTTACAGCCCCATACATCTGCATAGGTCACAAAATTGGAATCTTTTTCAGCATCAACTTTTGAAGAAACAAGACTTGCAAAGTGCTTAAACTACTGCCTGACTCATACTAAGCTCCCTGTAACTGTTGGGTATTATTGTTATTATCACTGGTTTCACATCTTTTGAGCATTTCTCAAGCAGCCAAAGCAGGACTCTAGAAGTTCAGCTGAGGAAATGACCTTGTCAGTATGAGTACAAAACACATCTTCCAAACAACACTGCCAAAAATAATGCAAGGTACACATAATCCATGCACACTAATGTTTAGCACAGAAGAACTTGCTCCACAAAACCAGGGTTCAAGAAACACTTTATTTTTCAAATAAGAATTCTAAACAAACAAAAAAAGTTGCCATTGAGCAAGTTGTCCCAGAACACATTTTTGCGGTGCAAGCCCAGGACAAGGCACCAGCACCATGCTGTTCCCTCCAAGGTCCAGCTCTGCCCCCACCCCCCATCCCCAGGGACTAAAACACAAAGACTAGCAGCAACCCTTAGTTACCACCCAGCCCTTCCTAACACTCCGGGGGCAGCTTCCCCTTCCTGGGCTGGGGGTGGGAAACCCTCTGGGGAGAAAGCACAGCTGCAAAAAAGACAAAGCCACACACTCAAAACTCACAACAAGGAGACGCCCAGTCATGTTTTCTGTAATTACTCACCTTTCCCACTTTCCCTCCCTAAGTCCCTGCAGATCCTTGTTCCTCTCTTCCTGAGTGGGGCTGAGCCTCTGCCCAGAGGTGTGGGTTGAGGAGGTGGGACTGCTAGATATGTCCCTCATAAGCCCAGAAGGATTATTTTCCTTATAAAGATTCACTCTGTTACACAAAGGTACAGATAGTGAATGTATAAAACAGAAGGATTTAAGGGACAAGGCAGGCAAGGGTTGGAAATCAGAACACATGTAAAGCCATCTCCCAACTCCCTGACTTCTAGAGATCCCTAGAGGCATAAAAGAAAAGAGAGTAGATCTGAGCCAGGTGGAATGAAAGGCAGAAAGGTGGGTGGGCAGATACACAGAGAGACAGATAAAAGAACTAGGAAGGAAGGGGACTGCGTTCATCAGAAATTTTTCTATTATCAGTGACAAAAACTGAACTCAGGCCGGGTTAGGCCAAAGGGAATCTGTTGGCTTATATACCTGAAATCTCCAGTGGGGGATCTAGGTTCAGGTAGGGATGGATCCAGGGACTCAAACAATAACATCATTCTCTCTTCACTTTCCTGTCTTGACTCATCTTATATTTGTCTTGTTGATTTTTCTTTCTCCTTGAGGATGGGCTATGCTGTCAAGAAAGAAGCCAGCAGCCCAGGCTTATCATCTCAACTTGGCAAGTCAACCAGAATGAGACATTTCTCCAATAGCCACAGAGACTGGCTTGAATCTCATGTCCATCTCTGGAGACAACCCCTGATACCATGGAGATGGAGCACTAGGATTAGGCAAGTTTGAGTCATGTGCCATCAACAGGCTAGGAGGGGAGGAGACTATGGCCCACAGTTGCACCAGAATTATTTCTATAGGAGATGGAAGAGGGTGGGTCTTGTGCAGACAGGAAAATATCTTTCTGCTACAGTTGTCTGAGCTCTTGGAACAAAAAACAAAGGCGAGAAGATGGAACCATACTCTTTTGCTGGGAAAAGCAGAAAATGAAATGGAAGGTGGGTCAGGGACCACCCTCCCCCCAACAGAGGGCCCTGGATACCCCATGAAGGGCTTATCTTCTCAGTCTACTTAGCCTTCCATCAAAATCACCAGTGGATACAACTCAACAACAACAACAAAACCAACCCAATTTAAAAATTAGCAAAGGATTTGAACAGACAAAGATATAGGAATGGCCAATAAGCACATGAAAATATGCTCAATTGGAGGAGTTCCCATTGTGGCTCAATGGTTCTAGTATCCATGAGGATGCGGGTTTGATCCCTGGCCTTGCTCAGTGAGTTAAGGATCCAGCATTGCTGGTGAGCTGTGGTGTAGATTGCAGATGTGGCTTGGATCCCACATTGCTGTGGCTGTGGTGTAGGCTGGCAGATACAGCTCCAATTCAACCCCTAGCATAGGAACTTCCATACACTGCAGGTGCAGCCCTAAAAAAGCAAAAGAAAAAAAAAAAGGAAAAGATGCTCAACCTCACTCATTAGAGAAATACAAATCAAAACCACAATGCAAAAACTCAAACCCATTAGCATGACTACTCTTAAAAAAAAAAAAACAGAAAATAACAATTGTTGGTGAGGATATGGATAAATTGAAACCCTTGTGCATTCTTTGTAGAAATGTCAAATAGCAGAGACACTGTGGAAAACAACATGGCGGCTTCTGAAAAAATTAAGAATAGAATTACCCTATGATCCAGCAATTCCGTTTCTGGGTATATACCTCAAAAAACTGCAAGCAAGGAGGTCTCGAAGAGATTTGCACGTCCAAGTTCATAGGCTCATGATTCACAATAGTCATAATGTGGAAGCCACCCAAGTGTCTATTGACAGATGAATGGATCAACAAAATGTGGCCTGTATGCCTATATCTATATCTGAATCTATATTGATATATCTCTCTATATATATATATACACAATGAACATTATTCAGTCTTAAAAAGGAAGGAGGTTTTGACACATGCTACAACATAGATAAACCTTGAAGTCATTATGTTGCGTGAAATAGCCAGACATACAAGGACAAAGAGTATATTATTACTTGGACATGAGGTTCCTAGAATAGTCAGATTCACAGAGACAGAAAGTAGAATGTTGGTTTTCAAGGGCTGGGGAGTGGGGAGAGGGACTTAGTGGTTTTTGGGTGCAGAGTTTGAGTTTGGGAAGATGAAGAGCTCTGTGGATGGTTAGCAGCGATGGCTGTACAACAATGTGCATGTCCCAGTCTCTGCTCAGGCCACTATAACAAAGCACCACAGACTGGGGGCTTAAACAACAGACATTTATTTCCTTACAGTTCTGGAGGCTGAAAGCCCAAGGGCAGGGTGTTGATGTGGTCGGTTCTAATGAGAGCTTCCCTTCCTTGCTGTGTACTCACGCATCCTTCTCTCAGAGGGTGCCATGAAGAGAGAGCAATTTCCCTTCCTCTTCTCAGAAGGGCACTAACCCCATCACGAGATCCCCACCCTCATGACCTCAACTAAACCTGATCACCTCCCAGAGACTCCGCATCTATATGCCATCAAAACAGAGACTGGGGCTTCAACACATGGTTTGGAGGAGTGGGACACAACATTCAGTCTATAGTAATAGTACTTAGTGCCACTGAACTGTATGGGGTTTTTTTTTTGTTTGTTTTTTGGGGTTTTTTTTTGGCTGCTCCTGCAGCATGTGGAAGACTTGGATTGAACCTGCACTGCAGTTTTGACCTGCACCACAGCTGCAGCCACACTGGATCCTTAACCCACTATACCACAAGGGAACATGCTGAACTGTATACTTTAAAGTGGTTTAAATGATAAATGTTATGCTTTATGTATTTTACTAGAATGTTTTTTTAGAATTATACAAGTGGAAAAAAAAAAAACCCTTGGAGTGAGTTAAAGACTCTGGTCCTTGGGAGTTCCCTGGTGGTGCAGTAGGTTAAGGATCTGGCTTATCTGGATTGTCACTGCTGTAGCTCAGGTTGCTGCTGTGGTGTGCATTTGATCCTTTGCCTGGGAATTTCTACATAATGTGGGCATGGTCAAAAAATAAAATAAAATTGTGTATATTAAAAAAAAAAAAAGACTGGTCCCTGGGCACCATCAGGATGATCTGATTGCTGGGGCTGGTGGGGAGGAAGTCGGGGGGCACTGATTTTTTATTAGCTACAGGCACATCTGAGGCCCACTGCAGTTTGAAAGGCACCACTATAGGCAATAGGGAGCCATGAAAGTTTTCTGAACAGGGTTGCAGAGAATGCAAGTGGAAGGTTAGGTGTCGGTGCAGAAATAAGTTCCAGAGCTATTCTGTCCAAACAGCTAAGGGGGGAAGCGGAAGGGGAGGAGGGAGGAGCAAGCCACGAGGGGACAAGGTGAGTGGTCTCCCAAGTACTGAACAGAAACCACCAACCCCATTGCCATTTCCAGCCCGGCCAGCGGCTCCTCTCAAAGGAAGAGGAATTTCCACTGACTGCAGTTTCTGCTCCCAGAGCCCTGGCTGGAGTGGCTTGCAATGGGACCATCTGCAGACACAAAAAGGCAGCTTCTCCCACTGGAAGAAACCAGCCGGCATCTCTGGAGCCTCGCCAGAGATGGAATCCAAGCTTGGGAGCAAGCAGCAGAGACAAAAGCATCTGTGCTTTCCTGGCTGGGGAAACTCAAAACCCTCACTGGGAGCCCTGAGGCTTGGCTCTGATGCTCTGGCTACAGATGACTACTTATCTTTCAAGGGGACAATCTCGGTTGGAGGAGAGTCCCTAGACTGGCCTCACACTGGCCATTTCCACTGTCACTAGAGCCAAGAGGTCCTTCTTGATTGGAGGCGCTGCCGCAGCTGAGGGAGGAAGACTATGTCCTGCTCTGCAATGGGGTCTTTGCCAGGCAAGATCAGAGATGCACTTCTCATGGGGCTTCTTTCTGCCCTCCCAACACTTTCCAAGGCTCAAAACCAGCTCTTCCCTGAATAACAAGAGGTGTGGGAGCCCTGAGCCCCCAGCCCTGGTTCCTTCCTTCTCTTCCAAAGAGAGTCCAGCCATGTGGCAGCTGGATTTCCCCAGGGAAAGGTCGGATGGGAAGAGGACAGGATGGGCATCCTCTGCCCCACAAAAGACCCCTGGGTGGTGCAGGGGACAAATGGGCTTTCCTTAGTTCTTGGACCCTACTGCTCTCAGAGCGATTGCTTGGAAGAACATCTTCAGAAAATCACTGCCGTCCTTGAGCTTGGTGCCGACTTTGGCCTTGGACATGATCCCGAGTCACAGCCTCCACAAGGCCTTGCCCAGTACAACACATTGTCAAGGTCTCCATGATTTACCTGCAGAGAAACTCAGGTTTCTTTCCACTTCGTGCCTGCCCTCCGCATTATATGTATACTTTTGGTAAAAATTTGAACAATACCATATGGATTGAATACCATCCCCCACTTTAAAATTCCTTTGATGAAGTCAAAGGAATCTCCAGGAGCTCAGAAAGTGACCATATTTGGAAATCGGCCATTGCAGATGTAATTAACTAAGTTAGGATGAGGTCATACTGGAGTAGAGTGGCCTCTCATCCAGTGTAACTAATGTCCTTATAAAATGGGAAGTTTGGATGCAGAGATCCACACATAGAGAGGGAAGACTATGTGCAGACACAGTAAGAAACCCACCTACAAACAAGAGAGAGGCAGATCATTTCCTGCCAAACTTTTTCTGGAAGGGAAGGAACCAAACTTTTTTTTTTTTTTTTGGCTGCACCTGTGGCATTCCTGGGCAATGCCAGATACTTAACCTGCTAAGTCACCGGGGAACTCCAAGAAAACACCCTTCTAACACCTCAATCTTGCCTCCAGAGTTGTAAAACAATACATTTCTGTTGTGTAAACCACCCAGCCTGTGCTATTCTGCCCCAGCATCCCTAGCAGTAAATTTGGAAGAGTATAAAATACCAAGGGGGAGTTCCCGTCGTGGTGCAGTGGTTAACGAATCTGACTAGGAACCATGAGGTTGCGGGTTCGGTCCCTGCCCTTGCTCAGTGGGTTAACGATCCGGCGTTGCCGTGAGCTGTGGTGTAGGTTGCAGACGCGGCTCGGATCCCGCGTTGCTGTGGCCTTGCTGTGGCTCTGGCGTAGGCCGGTGGCCACAGCTCCAATTAGACCCCTAGCCTGGGAACCTCCGTATGCCACGGGAGCGGCCCAAAGAAATAGCAAAAAAAAAAAAAAAAAAAAAAAGACCAAAAAAATAAAAATAAAAATAAAAAAAAAAAAATAAATAAATAAATAAATAAAATAAAATAAAATACCAAGGGAAAGCTAACTGCCTCCAGCACCTCCCCTCCAATCCCCCCCAGGGTAGCCTTCATGGGTACTGTGCTGGGGCCACAACCCTCTAAACACCACTCACTGGACTTTTACACACCTAGGTACTGCACTTGAATCAGGCTCACCAATAAGAGGCCTTTGTGTGTGAACTGGAAGTGGAACTGCGCAGAGGCCAGCTGTGCTGCTCTTCTTCCATGGCTCACGTCAACAGATCGCAGCATCTCAAGATATTTCATGAGTGTGAGAGGTGTGTAAGGCAATGGCACCTGGGCCCACAATGACCTCTGAATCAGTCACATGGTGTGCCCACCTGCAAATCAGTCCAGCAATAGCCTTGGGCTCCCCTAGCCTTCTAATAACATGGGAGCCACCCCATCCCCTCAATTAAATGCCCTCCCTGGAAATGCCTTGAGAGGCTCCCATTTCCCACAGTGGATTCTGTTAAACAGGAGTAATTTGAAAAGTCTTATTTCAGACTTTTCTGCAGAGAATTTTATGACATTTATTGATTTCCTATTTAAAACTATAAAATTAGGAGTTGCCGCTGTGGTACAACAGGATCTGTGGCATCTCTGCAGCACTAGGATGTAAATTCCATTCCCAGCATAGTGGGTTAAAGGACCCAGCATTGCCACAGTTGTGGCATCGGTTGCAACTGAGGCTCAGATCTGACCCTTGGTCTGGGAACTCTATATGCCTCGGGGCAGGCAAAAAAGAACAGAAAAAGAAAAAAATTATAAAATTAACACCTGTTTGTTAAAATTGGGAATTACATGAGAGTATACAAAGGAGAAAAAAAATCATTTTTAACATTTTTGAAGTTTTCCCAACCAGTCTTTTCCCTGTGAATATGGACATTCCCCTCCAAGATGGGTTCCTAAAGTGCATGTAGTTTGGTAACTTGCTTTTTATTTTTTATTAATATATGAACAATTTTCCATGTTGTAGAACTATCATCAGGAAGATGAGTTGTAATTGGAAATATAGGGCCAGAGTTCATTTTTGTTGTTTTAACTCACTTCTCTTGTGAGATAACCACTAAATATAAAAAGGCCATTAACATATGTGCAGTTTAGATAACAGTTATAATATGAACACCCGGGTAAGTAACATTTACTGTACCCCAAAAACCCTTCCCCTGCCAGATTCAACCACTATTGTGACTTTATAATAATTCTTTCCCTGCTTTTTTAGTAGTAGTTTTACTATCTTTGGATCCATCTCTAGAAAACATTGTTTAGTTTGACTATTTTTTTTTATTTTTGTGTAAATAGACACTTACAGTAATGCCTTTCTGCTGGCTTCTTTCATTAGTTTGTGGATGCACCTATTGTTGCATGTAACAGTAATTTTTTTGTGTTGGTTGCTATACAGTACATCTTGTACAAGTATATGCTTACCTCTATTCATCCACTTATATTGTTTGTGGAGTTTTGGGTTATTTCCAGTGTTTGGCTATCATGAATAATGCTATAATGAACACATTTTTATTTGAATCATAGGGCACATGCATTGCATTTCTGCTGGGTAAACATTTATGAGTGGAATTGCTCCTAAGACAAAGTGTGTGTGTCATCAGCTTGATTAGACAATGACAAATTTGTTTCCCATGTGTCTACACCAGTACACACTCGTGTCAGCAGGAGATGAGTTCTCATTTCTCTCCATCCTCACCAACACTTGGGACCATCAGACTTTAATATTTTTATGAGTCAAGTGGAATGTGAGAACATCTCACTGTGGTTTCAATTTTAATGCTCCTGATGACAAACGAAATTATCTATTCATGTTGATTGGCTATTTGGATTTCTTTCACTGTGGAATTCTTGTTGTGATCTTTTGCCCATTTTCTATGGGTCATCTTTCATGTTCTTATTGTCTTATAGGAATACTTTATATATTCTAAAGGTAAGTCCTAGAATCCCCTGGTGGCCTAGTGATTAAGGACTTGGCATTGTCACTGCTGCGGCTTGGGTTTGTTCTCTGGCCCAGGAACAGCCAATAAATAAATAAATAAATAAATAAATAAATAAATAAATAAAAATTCTTTGTCAGCTGTATGTGTTACAAATATCTTCCGGTCTATATCTTGTCTTTTTGTTCCATTTATGATACCTTCTGATGTGCATGAATTTATTACTCTTTGCCTTTAGAGTTAGTACATTTTGGAGGTCTTGTTTAAGAAGCCCTTCCTAACCCCAAGATCAAGAAGATATTTTAGAAATTCATGCTGTGGCCCAATGGGATTGGTGGCATCTCTGGAGCACTGGGACGCAGGTTCAATCCCCGGCCTGGCAGAGTGGGTTAAGGATCTGGCATTGCCACAGCTGTGGCATAGGCTGCAGCTGTGGCTCAGATCTGATCCCTGTCCCAGGGAACTCCATGAGCTACGGAGCAGCCAAAAAGAAAAGAAAAACAAAGAAAGAGGAGTTCCCATCATGGCTCAGTGGTTAATGAATCTGACTAGGAACCATGAGGTTGTGGGTTTGATCCCTGGCCTTGCTCAGTGGGTTAAGGATCCAGCATTGCCGTGAGCTATGGTGTGGGTCGCAAAGGTGGCTCGGATCCCGTGTTGCTGTGGCTCTGCCTAGGCCGGTGGCTACAGCTCTGATTCAACCCTAGCCTGGGAACCTCCATATGCTGTGGGAGCGGCCCTAGAAAAGGCAAAAAGACAAGAAAAAAAAAAGGAAAAAGATATTTTACTATGTTCCTTTCTAAAAGTTGTGTTGTCTTATCTCAGATATTTAGTCCACTTGTAATTTTTTTCTTATAGCGTATAAGGTAGGGGTCTAATTCTCCACAGTTGCCGCAGCACCATTACTGAAGAGTCAGTCCTCTCCCACAGATCCGTGCCCACCTCTGTATCATTTGGTATCCACATATGCACAGACCTGTTTTTGAGCTCTCTGGTCTGCCCCTGTTTCTTGCCTGCCCCAGGCTTTGGTTAAGAGTCTCCTAGTACAAAACAGTGTGACAGATTCACTTTTTTTTTTCCCTTTATTGGCTGTCCCACAGCATATGGAATTCCCAGGCCAGAGATCAGATACGAGCTGCAGTTGCCACCTATGGCATAACTGCAGCGACATCAGATCCTTTTAGACCACTGAGCCAGGCTGGGGATCAAACCTGCATGCTGGTGCTGCAGAGGCACTGCTGATCCCTTTGTGCCACAGCAGGAACTCCTTTTGAAAACCTCATCCCACATCCTCCATGTTGTCCCCTCATCCAGGTAGCTGGCCTAGTTCCTGTTTCCATTTCCTCAGAGATGGTTGTTGAAACTGAACACAGACAATAGTCAAGTGCTTGACTTTTGAATTTCAAAAGGACACAAGTAAGTCAGAGCTAGTATCTCTTACCTATAAGATGAAAGAGCCCACTGGATGAGAAGGAGAAGCAAGGGGCAGAAAGGGCTTGGTTACAGGCATCCTGTCTCTGCACTATCTCTCTTGACCTCTCAGGTATTGGAAATCTAAGAGCAGAAGGAACTGAGTAGGCCCAGTGATATTAGCAAAACGCCGGTTTTACACCTGTACCTGGCAGCATTGGATCAGGGAAGCAAAAGAGGCCCAGAAAGTGACAACTCTTTCCTGAATGTGTCAAGGGGAACAACGGAAATGGAGAAAGGGTACCCCTGCAGAGAGGCTTTGCAGTGGAGTAGGAGGGCGTGAGAATGCCCTGTGGGGCCCGCGGCCAGGGTACCTCAGCAGACACTCCACTCTGCATACCACGCCTCCAGCACAGTGCTAAAATGAAGCAGTGAAAACAGACATACTTGCCTTGTTTTCAAGGATGGGGTAAAAGTGTTCAACACTCCACCATGAAGCATGACATCAGCACTCAGTTTATTTTAGAAATACCATTTATCAGTTTCCTAGTTTGCTCAGTTGATATCATGGATGACCATTGAATTTTATCAAGTGCTTTTTCTGCATTTGAGATGATGATCTGATTTTCTACTTTATTCCATTAATATGATCAATTCTAATGCATCTTTGAGGGCTGTAAGAACCCTATATTTCTGATAACCACCACGTGCTGCTAGATTCAGTTTGCTAATAAGTATTTGTAAAGGATTTTTGTGTCTATGTTTACAAGAGATATTAGTCTTTTCCTATGATATCTTTGTCAAGTTTTAGATTAGGTTATGCTGGCCTTAAATAAGAAATTGAGGGACTTCTGTCCTTTATTTCATAAGAGAGTTCCTATGAAATTGGTATCATTCCTTCATTAAATATTGATATAATTCACCAGGGAAGACATCTGGGCCTGGAATTTTTTCTGACAAGGTTTTTCATTACAAATTTAATTTCTTAATGTATGTAGGGCTATTCAGATTATCCATATCACTTTGTGTCAATTTTGGCAAGTCATGCTTTTAAATGTGTCTATTTCATATTTGTTATTGAATTCATTGGCATAAAGTTATCTCTTACTACTCTTTTAATAGCTGTAAGATCTGTAGTGATACCCTCTTTTTCAGCTATACCTGCACATGGAAGTTCCCAGGCCAGAGATTGAATCTGAGTGGCAGCTGCGACCCATGCCATAGCTGTGGCAACACTGGATTCCCCAACCAGCTGTGCTGGGCTAGGGATCGAACCTGTGCCACCACAGAGACAATGCTGACCCCTAACCTGCCACACCACAGTGGGAACGCCTGATATCCTCTTTTTTAACTTCTGATATTGGTAACTTGTGTTTTGTCCTTTTTCCCCCTGACCAATCATTGTAGGGTTTTGCTAATTTCTTTCATCTTAAAGGTGTTTTTTTGAAATTTTCAATATGCCATTTAGTCCATCTAGTGAATTCTTCATTTCAGATATTGTATTTTTCAGAATACCCATGAAGTTCTTTTTTCTACTTTTTATTTCTCATTAAGATTCCTCATATAGGAGTTCCCATTAAGCCACAGCAGAAACTAATCTGACTAGGAACCATGAGGTTGAGGGTTTGATCCCTGGCCTCGCTCAGTGGGTTAAGTATCTGTGAGCTGTGGTGTAGGTCACAGAGGCTCAGATCCTGCTTTGCTGCGGGTGTGGCATAGGCCAGAAGCTGTAGTTCCAATTCAGCCCCTAGCCTGGGAATCTCCATATGCTGCAAGTGTGGCCCTAAAAAGCAAAAAGGAAAAAAGGATTCCTCATGTAGTCTCTCCTTGGATATTTTTATAATAGCTATTTCAAAGACTTTGATAATTTGAACAGCTGATTCATCTCAAGATCTGTTTCTATTGCCTGAATTTTCTCTTGACTATAAGTCACATTTCCCTGTATTTTCACATGTCTACTAATCAAAAGTTATTAGTCTGGTGTGGCAGCCAGACCAGCGCAGATTTGACAAGAAGCCCCCATATAGGCAGTGGAATTTAACAAGAATAGTGCAGAGGGTCCAGGATTAAAATGAGGAGTCATGACTAAAATTCTACCCAAGGCACTATGAAAGGCTTGACTGAGGGGGAAATTCTGGATATCTGTTGTACAAACTCTAGATTCTGTTATCTTCCTCTGAAGAGTGTTAATTTTTGTGAAATTCCTGACTGTTAAATTCCTGGTTGATCATTGTGACTTTGTGGAGACTTGTTTTTCTCACTTCTCAGGGGAAGTCTGTTTTGATTTTATGATAAATCTGAGATATAGTCCTTGCTCCCAGTACATGGCCCATTTGGAGTTTCAGACATGCCAAGGTATCTGTGAAGCTCTTCTGATTGGTGAAATTCTAAACTCTGAACTCAGCCTTCCCTGACATGAGAAGCAGCTGAAATTTCTGATTAGCTTTTATAGCTCTTTCTTTCCACTGTGTTCCTTGGAGTTTCCCCTCAGCAAGGACAGTTCAGGAGTAACTGAAGTGGGAAGAAAGTTGATGTGCGGATTTGAGGGTCCCCCCTCCATGTCTCCCTGCCTCCTAGGATTTCAATCTTTCACTTCCAGCTGGTCTCTCAGCTCCAAACTCCATTCTCTGATGCCTCAAGCCAATCACAATGGAACTTTCCCAGTCCTAATTCCCCAGTGCTCTGTGGCCTGAAGAGTGCCCTCCAGGAAATATACTACAAATGATTGTAACAATAAGCAGTTCTCTTTTTCAAGGGTTGAATTTCCTCCAGCATCTGCCTGATCTTGGTCAGTCTCTAGTACTTCAAATAGGTTTTTTTTGTTTGGTTGGTTGGGGTTTTTTTGGTGGTTTTTGGGCTACTTTTTCCATAGTTTATTGTTGCTATCTATGGGAGGGTTAGTCTGATATAAGATACTCTACTGTTACTGGAACTAAAACTCTTCTCAATACTGTGTATTTTGGGGAAAAAATGTTTTTACTGTGTCTATATCGTATCACATGTTTTGGAATCTTAAAAATAATTTTAAAAAATTAAAAATAATTTAGCCTTTTAAGAAGGCAGAGAAAAATTGGAAAGATAAAGTATTTATGAGTTCTGCTATTCTCCTATGGCTCTGAAAACATTCTCTTCAGTAAGCTCCCATTTCCTGGTAATCAGTGAATGCTTAAGATTGAGTGATTTAAATCTCCCTGACAAGTAGATACATTGATTCCTGCCTAATCCCATCTCTCCCAGACATGAATTTTGGAAAAAGGCTGATCTGGTTTGAAATTTGATTTTGCCATTTATTGGCTCTGCAACCTTGGCCATGTCGCCTCAGCTCTCTGTGCTTCCATTTCTCCCCTGTAAACTGAGGGATTAAGGAAATGAAGTAATTTAAATAAAGTGCCTGGCACTTAGTAACTGTTCCACAAATGTTCCATAAATGTTACTTTAATGATTCAAGAGGAAACACATTCCACATCTCTGAAGTAAGGGTCTTGTTCTCACACCAAAAACTATTTGTTTTCACCTAAAAACTGGATGCCCCAGGCTGTCTGTATAGAAATATTTTATCTTGGTGATTATTTCCCCTTGGCAAACAACCCCACCAAGAGCCTAGAATAGAAATAAAGAGAAACTGACGTTGGCTGCACACCACGAACTGCCAAGGACTCTGGTGAGTCCCAAAGATGAGTGAGCCTTGGGGTCGGCCGGTCTGCTCTGTCCGCCAGGAACCAAGCCGATGGCGTCTAGAAGCCCCCAACGAGGAGCTGGAACCTACAAGGATGAGAGGAAAGGGGCCTGGATAGGGTGAGGAGGCTGGACAAAACTCCACCTGAGAGCCTGGGAAGGCTGGACTGAGTGGTATATGGCCACAGAATCTCCACGTTTGCCCCGGGAAAGGGGGGATGGGCATTCCAGAGCCAGGAGGCTCCATGGGCAAAGCTCGGAGTTTTAAGAGGGATTTCCTGTCTGTCTTGGTGGGGAGGTGTTGTGCTGGGGGCAGGGGTTAGAGCTCAGCATTGGAAAGGCAGATGGAGGCGGGGCCAAGCGGAGCCTTAGGGCAGCCAGGCTTGAACGGTGATAAAGGTGTTCTGTCTCAGCGGAAGAGTCCTGATAACGTGTGTTTCTTTAGGAACAAGAGTGTGAGACAAGGCTGGCCTGGAGGAGCAGGAAGAGGGCAGGCTGTGCCCTTCATATCAGCTTGGTGGGGAGCTGCTGGGCTGGGAGGAAGGGCCATCCTGGTGACAGTGTCGGACCACAGACAGGAAGGAGCTGATGAGTCACCGGATACGGGTCTGGAAGGAGTCTGAGTAACTTAGATTTCTGGGTGGGGAGGTGGGGTGGGGGTGACACATTAACTGAAACAGTGATGGAGGGGCACCAGGTCCTGGGAACTCTCTCAAGTAATCGCAACTGTGCCCATTTCAGAGGAGGAAGCTGAGGTCACATAGCAGCAGACAGACTGGCTGGGGCTGACCCATCGTCTATGGCCTTGACCCAAACCAGTGCAAACCAGAGCTGTGCTGGTAAATCCAACTCCAAAAATAGTTAAATAAATAAAGCCTGATTTGGGATTTCCCATTGTGGCTCAGCTGGTTAAGGACCTGACATAGTGTCCATGACAGTCCTTATGTGGGTTCAATTTCTGGCCTCCCTCGCTCAGTGGGTTAAGGGTCCGGTGTTGCTTTGGCTGTGGTGTAGGCCTGCGGCCCCAGTGCTGATTCAACCCCTAGCCAAGGAATTTCATATGCTGCGGGTGCGGTTGTAAAAAAAATTTAAATAGATAAATAAATAAAGTCTAATTGGAAGTGTTTACCGTTTCCTGGGGTGTAAATATTCTTGCCACATCAGCCAATTTGAGGCCACCAGCATGATGTCACTGAATGTGGAACTGGGAATGGCTGTGCCCCAGCCATTGTCATGGCCAGTACTCGCCAGCTCACCACTGACGCAAACCCGTCTGCTGGAACTGAGGCTCCTTGCCCCTCCGCAGTGACAAACCCAGCACTCGAAATTCACCCAGTTCTTTATATTTTCTGTCGCTGTCCTTCACCTGAACTCTCATGGGTTTCTATCTGCACAGGTTGGAGTATCAAATGGGTTATAAGGAAATAGCTCTCAGTGAGATGGGTCACCATCTTAGACTCCGTGTCCGGCCCCCACCCTGGCTTCAGAGTGCCCAGCACAGTGACTTTTCCTGGAGCCGCTGCCAGCAGCCACCCCCACTGGGCTGCTGTGCTGAGAGGCAGAGGCACTCCAGTCTGCCCAGGTGCCTACAAGAGGCCGCTGGGCAGCCCTCAGCAGCACTCCCAGACCATCAGGATCAGATCCCTGTTCACCATTCAGGACCCAACATGGTGGTTTCTTGTGTTTTCAGTGTCACGATCAGCAAGTGGATTCCATTTGTATGGCCTCTGTCTTCAGTGCTGGCAGCGCTACACCCTTGTGGGCAATCTGCAGCATTTTAGTATCAAACCTATGAGAGTCCACATGTGTCACATTTTCTCCCCAATTTTGTGGTTTGTGCATATTTGCCTTCTAACTCAGGACTGACCACTGTGGGGGCCAAAGAAAGGAGTGAGGGCCTCGGAAGTGCATTGACCGTTCACTTCTGAGGGTGAGAGGGGCAAGGCTTTAGTGAAGCAGGGTGATTCTCTGATGAACTCGCCTCCCAAAGCAACTGCAGCAACAACTCTGAGGGAAAGGGCAGGTGAGGCCCCCAGCCGGGAGGCGACGATGGTGGCCTGGCTCTGCAGGGCCTGGGCTAATAGAGGGTTCCCCAGGGGGTGAAGTGGACACCGACACCCTAGCCAGGCCCTGGGCAGGCACAGCAGCCATGCCCGCCCCATGACACCTGCAGGATGGTGGGACTGGATGGCACTTCCTAGCCAGCTATGCGGCCAACATAAGTGTCACAGTCTCCCCTGGATATGGCCTACCAGGAACTGTGCTGACAATCCACCTCAGAGAAACTGGGCCTGGTGAGCTTTTGCTGGAAGGCACATCCTTTTGGGAAAAGGAAAGGCCCATCCCCAAATCTAATTTTTTTTTTCTTCTCCAGGGCCGCACCCACAGCACATGGAAGTTCCCAGGCTAGGGATCGAATCAGAACTGTAGCTTCTGGCCTATGCCACAGCCGCAGCAATGTGGGATCTGAACTGTGTCTGTGACCTACACCACAGCTCACGGAAAACACGGGAGCCTCAACCAACTGAGTGAGGCCTGGGATCGAACTTGCATTCTCATGGATACTAGTCAAGTTTGTATCTGCTGCACCACAATGAGAACTCCCCCAAATCTAATTTTAAAGAAGGCTGGTGAATCATAACCCAAACTGGTCATTACCCAGCAGCCATGTGGTGACTACCTGGGACCTTTAGCACCAGCCGAGGAGCAGTCAGAAAGGCATGTGTTCCTATGGTTCTTCCTGAGCCCGAGAACTTCTCAGAGTCGGCCAGCTCACGAAGGCTCTTTTCTACCATGAGTATCTTCCCTTGACCACTGCTCCTACGGTAAAAGGAGGTTCATAGAGACCCCCAGTCCCAGGCTCCAAATACTGCCTTGAAGTCTAGTCACAGGCTTTGGCTTCCAGGGAGCCCAGAAGCCAAGTAACACATTATAAGGAATATATTTTTACATATTATCGAAAATATATAATAGGAGTTCCCACTGTGGCTCAACAGAATCAGTGGACATTTCTGCAGCACCTGGATGCAGGTTTGATCCCTGGCCCGGCATAGTGGGCTAAGAGAACTCCACATGCTGCAAAATGGCCAAAAAAAGAATAAAATAAAATATATAATGAACACTTGTACCCTCGCCTACAACATAGGTGAGAGGTCAGTGGTTTCATCTTTTTTTTTTTTCTTTTTACAGCCTCACCTGTAGCACATGGAGGTTCCTGGGCAGGGAATCTAATCGGAGCTGCAGCTGCAGGCCTACACCACAGCCCTGGTAACACTGGATCTGAGCCACATCTGTGACCTACACCTCGGCTTGCAGCAACGCCAGATCCTTAACTCACTGAACGAAGCCAGGGATTTGAACGCCCATCCTCATGGACACTATATATCAGGTTCTTAACCTGCTGAGCCACAATGGGAACTCAAGTAGTTTCATCTTTGAAGACTGAAACCAGTTCCCATCTGTATACAAATGTACATGTTTCTTTCTGGAAAATGTAGATATGCTTCTGGTTGCATGAAGCCTGGTGCTTCTGGGCATGTCCACACCTTCCCAAACCACTCCCCACCCCCACTATCTCTCAAAGTCTGGGAAGAGCTCCTCTTATCTTGAGCTGTACCTTGCCCTGTGCTTTTGCCTTCTGGGACGAATGTGGGCCTGGGAGTGAGGAAATGTCCCTCATTCCCAAATCGTCTGTCTGCAACCTCCCTCTGTGATCAGTAAATCTGTCTTTTTTCTGACTTTGCAGTGACTCAAATGTTGCAGCAACAGAGTTGGGTTTACAGAGTTTCCGTTTTTACAGGATGATGTAACCACAATACTGGTGCAATATTCCCATAGTATTTCTTGAAGCCCATTTAGTTGTTCAGATTTATTTTTTAAAGGTTTTATTAGAATGGCTAGAAGGTACAAAATGTGAGCGTTGACCAAGTGAAATACCAAATGACTTACTGTTGTGTCAGCAACAGCCAAACTCTGAGGTCCCTGAGTGGATGACCTACTTCTGGAAATCTATCTGCTGATTCAAAGTATGAAAAGGGCTTTGTGCAAAACACCTCAACTGTGGTGTTATTCAAGATAGAACAGGACCCTCGAGGTGGCCAACAGAAGGGAAATTCTCAACTCTGAGAGACATGACAGTTTCAAAGACTATTTTATTTTTGCTATTTTTTTTTTTCTTTTTAGGGCTGTGCTTATATCATATGGGAATTCTCAGGCTAGGGGTCAAATCGGAGCTGCACCTGCCAGCTTACACCACAGCCACAGCAACATCAGTTCCAAGCTGCATCTGTGACCTACGCCGCAGCTCGAGGCAACGCCAGATCCTTAACCCACTGAGTGAGGCCAGGGATCAAACCCGAATCAGAGACATTGTCGGGTTCTTAATCTGCTGAGCTACAACAGGAACTCCTATTTATTTTTAAAGCTATTATTTTATTTTATTTTACCATGCTTGTGGCATCGAGGCAGGAGATAGACGGGCTCCAGGATAGACATTTGCAACTAGCTTCTTATTTGTACTTCTTGAGGAAGGACATAGAGACAACTAGCCTTTTATTTACACTTCCTGAGGAAGGAGATAGGTGAGTTTTGGGATAAACCTTTACAACTAGCCATCTATCTATACTTCCAGATAGGAATAACAATAGGCGCAAGACAGATAACTGGTACATATCTTCTGTGAACTTGTTAAATAATGGTACTGACAGGATCAAAAGAGGGACTGAGCCCTATTTGGACAGAACAGAGAGGTCATGTACTCCCCATCCTTGGCCTCGGGGAAACCCCAACTACACATGCTCAGAGAGGCCCCTCTCATCAGAAAGGGCCATAATAAGTCTGGATAACCTTCCCACCATGCTCTGCTTTGGAATCCATCTTGGTCAAAAGATGGGCATGGAGTTCCCGCTGTGGTACAGCGGAAACGAATCAGACTAGGAACCCTGAGGTTGCCGGTTCAATCCCTGGCCTTGCTCTGTGGGCTAAGGATCTGGCGTTGCCGTGAGCTGTGGTATAGGTGGCAGATGCGGCTTGGATCCCGAGTTACTGTTGCTGTGGTTGTGGTCTAGGCTGGCAGCTGTAGCTCTGATTCAACCCCTAGCCTGGGAACATCCATATGCCGCCAATGGGACAATAAAAAAAAAAATTAAAAAGATGTGCATGCAGATCAGGGCAGGGCCCTGGGTCTGGTCAGGTGGAGCCAAGTAAAACATGATAATTGGCTAAAGGAGGACAAAAACCCAGAAGAGCTGTCCTACATAAGTAATTTAAATCACCTCTCTGGCGCGCTCCTCATTCTGGGGGACGCCCACACCCTCGTTTTCCTTTGGGTGTATATTACTACTTTACCTCTGCCTTAGACAAAGAGATTAGTTCTCTGTACTTCTGTGCTCTCCCACATCTTGTACTGTGTTTCTAACAATAAAACTTATACCTATTTTTACAGCCTTTGCCTCCTTGATACATTCTTGCTTTCAACAGGGGCAAGAATCAGGGCAATTCTGCTTTCAGCCTCTAACTGGTCTAGTGGCTAGGATTCCTGGTTTTCATCCAGGCTGCCCAAGTTCAATTCCTGAGCAGAGAATTAAGATCTCGCTCCAAGCCATCATTAACTGCTGTCTCTCTGAAATCAGCGTGAGGAAGTTCCTGGGCCAGGGATTGAACCTGTGCCACAGTGGTGACAACACAAGGTCCTTAACTGCTTAGGCCACCAGGGAATTCCTAAAGACAATTTTTTTTTGCCTTTTTGTCTTTTTAGGGCCATACCCTCTGCATATGGAGGATCCCAGGCTAGGGGTCGAATTGGAGCTGTAGCTGCCGGCCTACGCCACAACCACAGCAATGTGGGATTCGAGCACCATCTTTGACCTACACCATAGCCACGGCAATGCCAGATCCTTAACCCACTCAGCAAGGCTAGGGATTGAACCCCTGTCTTCACGGATGCTAGTCGGGTTTGTTAACCACTGAGCCATGACAGGAACTCCTCCTAAAGACAATTTTAAAGAATGAATGTTTTAAGTAGAGGAGCTAAGCAAGATGCTAGATTGTATGTACATTAGACGATAAAATGTCATAAAAACCCTAGAGGAGGAGTTCCCGTTGTGGCACAGTGGAAACAAATCCGACTAGGAACCATGAGGTTGCGGGTTCAATCCCTGGCCTTGCTCAGTGGGTTGAGGATCCGGTGTTCCCGTGAGTTGTGGTATAGGTTGCAGACGCAGCTCCGATGCCGCGTTGCTGTGGCTGTGGTGTAGGCTGGCAGCAACAGCTCCAATTCAACCCCTAGCCTGGGAACCTCCATGTGCCATGGGTGCAGCCCTAAAAAGACAAAAAAAAAAAAAAAAAACCTAGAGGAGTTTGCCAAAGTGGGAACAGGGTGGTGCAAGAGGAATGTACCTTAGGTCATCCCTCTTCTTTCTCCACTTCCCAATATTACATTTGTATTGTGATAACCCTATTATTTACAGTAGAAGACACATGCTTCATCTAAAAATCCCCAAATGCTTCCTTCAAATCACAAATGTGATTATTTGAAAGCAATTCTAGAAACAATACAGTTCTAGGAAGTGTTTGCCTAAAGAAAGACCCAAACTTTTTCATAATTAATGAAGTTGAAGGTCACTTTGAAGTTTGCAAGTGATTTTCTGCAATGGGAATGTAGCACTAAGCTAGGCTTTCGGCGGGTGGTGGGGGTTGGCCTGATGGGGGGTGGGGGATGAGTTGAAGCAAACCAGCAAGAGGGAAGAGGAGGTAGCCTAGAGGCATCACAGACTTAACTGTGATGGATGGCTCAGTGGAGAGAAATTCATTACAGATGCATCTGCTTTGTTTAAGCAGATTCCAGAGCTGGCCTAATTTGCACTATTAAATGATTTAATCAATGTATTATATTTTCTCATTAGAAATCAGCCGGGCTTAACGGATATCTCTTACCCTTTTAAAGAAAATGTAGCTAGAATATCCTTAAAGGGAAAAACTTTGGTTTTGTCTACTGTAGTAAAGAAAGAAGACCCTCATAATTGGACTATAACAAATGGTATATTGAATGCATTAAAAAAAAAAAATCTGCTGAAAGGCACTTAAGTGGTTTAACTGCCCTGATGACAAGCCAGCCCCTCATCTGGTTGGTCCTCTGGTTTCCAGTGAACAGTTTACACCCCTCCCCCTCCTCCACACACACATCCCTGTGAAAAACCAGACACAAACCTGAAGCATGGCAACACTAACATCAGTTTTTGTTTTTCCCTACACGTGGTCACACAAAATGAGTTGCTGTAACTTGACCCACTGCAACATTTACATTTTCATTGTGCTTTTAACAAGTTAGACTAAACAGATTTTTTTTTTTTTTTTTGGTTTTTTAGGGGCGCACCCCTGGCACACGGAGGTTCCCAGGCTAGGGTTGAATCAGAGCTGCCTGGCCACAGTCACAGCAACTCAGGATCCGAGCTGCTTCTGTGGTCTACACCACAGCTCATGGCAACACCAGATCCTTAACCCACTGAGGAAGGCCAGGGATTGAAACTGCATGCTTGGATACTAGCCGGATTCGTTTCTGTTGTGACACAAAGGGAACTCCCAAGACTAAACAGACTTGGTGTGAGCTGCCAGTTCCTTCAAGGGAATAGGGACATCCGTCCAGGGCTCAGAAATCACAGCACAGCCCGTCGAGGCAGGTAGAGTCGAGTGCGCTACTTTAGCACAGATGCCCAGCCAGTCTCGTCACTGTGGCCATAAGCTCCTTTGCTGCTGAGATTACAGCAGTTCACATGCAGTGACGCAGCCTAATCCCCCAGGCAGGGCTGCCACCCACTTCCTTCTGTGACAAGCAAGTACTGAAGGGGAGGCCTGAGGTCTGGGGCAGTTTGTCCAGTGGGCAGGCAACCCCAAAGATGTGTCACCTTCCTAGAGGACGGGTCTTGCAGAACAAGAAAAGCCTCTGAAAAACCAATGTTCCCTTAACCTGACTGCTGTCTTTGGGAGGTGGCATGGAGACCACCACTGCCTGTGGCACCCAAGTCACCTCGTGGGCACACTGAGTAATGGACAGAGGTGGCTGCAGAGAATACCCGAACCTCCAGGTGACCCATCAAGGGCCCAGGATTGAGGTGGCACATCACTGCCACTTAGCTTGGGCTGAGGCTGGGCTTTGTGAAATAGGATGTGGTCAGAGGGCTATGCAGGAAGGAAGGCAGTTGCCCATGGAGATCAAGAACCTGATGGGCTGGGCTTGGAAGGTCTGAGCTTCTGCTATGACTAGCTCTGGAAGGAACCCGCTAAAGGGTTCTCTGCAGCCACCCTTCTGCTCTCAGACTCTGAAAGGATGGCACCTCCCTTGTGTCCACTGTCTGCCAACCCTGCAGCCAAGGGGAGTGTCACATGTCCTAAACTGTGTGACTCAGTGGCCTGTCTCCAACCACAGAAGTCCTGGCATGCTAGGATCTGGGTGCATGTTCGCTCGCTAGCCCAGAGCAAGTGCTGGGAAAGCAACGCTGCCTTCCAGAAGTGAGGTGCCTGTGCCATATGCCCAGGAGAAAGGCTCTCCTGCCTCCACCTGGACAGTGCTCCACCACTAGGAGGCCCACCAGGCTGCCCTGCTCTGAACACAGGTCTACAGGTCTATTTGGTGGCAACAGAGGCCAGCACAGGTCCACATGCCCCAGCCTGCGGCCCCCTCTCGTCTATGGAAATGAATTTTTAAAATGCTGCTGACAATGGCCTATATACTATTCACCCCGTCTTCCCCACCAGAACCCCACAAACCTGATGGATCTTTGCAGGAAGGGCCCGAGGGCTGGAAGAAGGAGGGAGGTCATTTACGCCTTTGTGCGCTGTGACCCCTGTGACCTCTTTTACCATCGTCTTCTACCACTCTTCATTTTAAATTTGGTTTGAGGATTACGGAAAATTTCATTTTTTTTTCTTTTTGTTTATAAAGGGCCACACTTGCAACATATGGAAGTTCCCAGGCTAGGGGTTGAATCAGAGCTGCAGCTGCCAGCCTACATCATAGCCACAGCAATGCCAGTTCCCAGCTGAGTCTGCGACCAACACCACAGCTCGTGGCAATGCTGGATCCTTAACCCACTGGGGGAGGCCAGGGAAGGAACCTGCATCCTCATGGATACTAGTTGGGTTTGTGACCCAGTGAGCCACAACAGGAACTCCTCATATCCTTTTCTTTTTCTTGGCCACGCCCTCAGCATGCAGGAATTCTGGAGCCAGCCATTGAACCTACACCACAGCAGGGACACCAGATCCTTAACTTACTCTGCCACCAGCGAACTCCCTTCATTTGTATTTAAAATAAGGTAATGAAAGCCAAGAGGAAGTCTAAAGTAACAAAGAAGCAGAGATCTATCCAGAAAGTGTTCAGAGTTTAAGGGAAGAAGGAACTCTCTCTAGGTCATGAGTGTGGGGGCCGTGCAGTTGCAGGTGGGAGCAGCAGGCAGGCAGATGAAATGCATTCCCCTGAGAGGAATGCCCCGTGCGGGGACAGAATGCTGAAGGGCTGGCGGGCCACTCAGAAAAGAGATCCAGGCCTGCCTTCTAGTGAGATGGTCCACCTACTTCACATACATTGGTAGGGTCGGCAACAATACTGTGGTGGGCAAAGGGGGAGTTTCAGCAGGCTTCTGGAAGATGAGTGCAGGTGGCCAGTGGAGTGAGATGGGAGAGAGCTCCAGAAGGATGTCCCCACAAGCCAGAAGTACCGTTTGGCTGGAGCTGGTTCCCTGAGGGTGACCCTACAGAGTCTACTCTCTGGGCAGTAGGAGGGTGCCAGAGCTGCTGATCTGGAGGCGTGCTTTGGGAAGAAGTAGTGGCTGGGGGGAAAATGAGCCCAGAGGCCAGTGGGCACAGGTCTAGGCACGGCACTACCAGGGGAGGGGATCTGAGTAAAGGGAGGTCTGATGGCATTTCTGGACGTGGAGCCTTGACAAAGGGAGGGCAGTACCTCCATCTGCATCAATCCTGACACCCGAAAGGTGAATAAACCTGTGTGAGAGTGGGAATCAGGGAAGGAAATGGCCAGTTCTGACAAAGTATCACCAGGACCCTCTATGGACACTGCAGCTCAATAAAGCAGCTGCTCCCACCCTGTCCTAAATCCCTAGGGTTTCCTATTAGAATAAATGTGAGGATTTAAATGCGACTTTGTCATCAAGATGTACATCATGTCCTCCTTACTGAAGAATAAAAAGGTCCATGCTCTTTTCCAAGGAAAAACTAAACACTCCCACAAAGTAGAGGGCAATTAGGCTGAATGACAGCCATTCCTACTGTGAACACTGTGTCATTATACTGGATTCTCACTGTCATTACATAGTAAATACCTGTACTGGGAGTGTAATTCACATCCACAAAGCTTGCTACCTTGGCATCAAAGATCTTACTTTTTTGATTCTTGGATTATACGGCAATCATAGGCAATTTATCTTATAGCCAGATCTATCTTAAAATCCTGAGGACATGCGTGCACACAGCTGCATGTGGGCACTTGTTAAAATGCAGATTTTCTAATGGGCCTGGGCAGGTCCACTAAGGGGGCCTGGAAGATACCTTTGTACCAAGAAGCCAGATGGGGCTTGGACCTGATTTGATGATCTTTGTTCTAGAAAACACAGATTCAGCAAGTTCATTAAGAGGAACAAACGAAGGACATGAGTTCATTCTAGGAAAAAAATAGAGGAGGAAGAGTCACTTTCTAAAAGTTTTGTTTCACTCCCAAACTGCAGACCACATAAATATTCCCCTCAAATAACTTGAAAAAACCTTACAAATCAGTATTTAAGTTTTTTTTTTTTTTACTCTCCAAATGGAATACAATTCTTTCAACTTAAACAGGAGTAATGAGACAAAACGGTTCTGAAAAGTACAATAGAAAAATACTGTCCACTGGTTTATTTTTCCAAATGAGCAATAGGCTATTTACAAATAAGCAGATCTCCAATGATGTATTATTAAAATGGCAAGTCTATTACTGTTTGAAATCTAAATGAAAAAAAAATTTATTAAGGCACATTTGATCTGTGAGTTTAAAACAAACTTTCTGGTATAACAACAGATTCATTTCACTTTTGTCCCCCAAACACGTGAGCACCAAAATTGTCAAAGAACACTTAATACTTAGTAAAACATTAAGTAAGGAATGTAAAAAATTAAGGGAGGGGGAGCATTACAAAAAAAAAAAATCTTTGGAGATCAGTTTACTGCAAATAAAATATACTTAACACTCCTGATACACATAAATACTAGTAACTAACAGGTCCTTGGGAAGTGGCAGAGCTCTAAACGATGGATATTAAATAAATTAAAGGTATTTCAGATACAAAGGATAAAACAAAACAGTAATTAAAGAATGAAATAACCATTTCCACCAACATAACATGGACAGGATGAAGTGTTAACAAAACCAGCTACAATTTCCCCCCATGCTTTCTTTAGGGTGGGGTTTTTTGTTTTGTTTTAGCTGGTGTACACTGGACTTAATGACAATAATTCTTTTTGCCATTCTAAACATTAATGTTTTACCCTTTAAAAAAGAAGGGCCAGGAGGAGAGAAAACGCCAGACTCTTCTTGAAATTCAATGCCAGGTCCATTTAGGCCACACTAGTTACAAAAAAACAGCCATCTATCTTGCTGGGCTTTCCTTGCTCCCCTGCTTTGAAAAACCTACAGAAGTGAAAGAAGCTTGGGGGAAACAATCACCTCTGGAAAGCTCTCATGAAGAAGATGATACTGCACAATATCACATTTCCTGATTTTACAAATGCAACACGGAATGGTCTAACAAAAACTGTTGTAAAAAAGACAAAAGGTAGAATCTGTGCAAAGTTAACAGTTACAACAAAACATTTACCAGAGTTACAGTGTTTTGTTACAATAAAACTTTGCGGGAACATCCGTGTTTTCTACCTTAGGACTATAGGAAAGAGGTCTAGAAAAGAAATATTAAAAAAAAAAAAAAAGTTTTGTTCATCGGGTACACTTCAAGTCATAATTAAGCAGGTCTGCTACATGATGTTCAGCAAGAAAATGTGTTCAAAGGCAAACATGATCACATTTTTGTTCAAAAAGCTCGGTCTTCAAGGAGTCCTTGTAAGAAAATCACGTGTAAAATATATCCTTGTATGAACTTCAAAAACGGATCATACAAAACATGTTTGAAAAATAAATTAGATAATTAAAAGTGTCTTTTCCAGCAGAGCTGGACATTAGGCTGTCCTCACTGAACCGTTATTATTGCTGCTTCTCCTGTAATTCGGGTCATTTTTTTCTAGCCACATTTCAGCCAACTGCTGTGTGGACCCATAGGTTGATGCTTTGGACCCCAAGCACATTTTGTACTGTCTGGGATCAAGATTGGGATCACAGAAGACGGGATGGTGGACATGGACGACTCCTACTTCTTGGCTCCTGAACGTCTTCAATCCTGCCTGGACAACCTTGTTGAAGAGGTCAACATCCTCAAGTCCCCAGCCTTGGATAGAGACGTCAAAGCCACCTACTCGGACGAGATCACCCTTATAAATACAAGTAATGCCGAACCCATAGTTTCGCCAGAAGCCAGTTTTCTGAGTGAAGGCAAAATGGTTGTCACTGGGAACCTTCCCGCTATAAACAATCTTTGGATCGTACTGGCTAAAGATGATTGGAAAATAGATCTGTTGGCCCAGCACTGTATTTGCTCGGCATCGCTGGAGAAATTCTGCAGTAAACACGAGGTCAACATCACAGAAGAAGAGCAGAGATTCGTTATGAAATTGGGAAGATCCCACTTCTAGGGCCAAAGCTCTGGAGAACTCCCCAGACACGGGCAAAATCTGCATGTCAGCCTTGGGATACTTGATGCGGTAATCTCGCATGAGTTCCACTTGTTTGGCCTTGTCGGGGTTGGAGTCAGAATTGAAGAGCAGGACGACGAGCTTGACATTCTGATTCGGAATGAGACACGTCTTCTCAAAGTTCCCCATGAATCTCACAAACATGTCGAAACGTCCTGACAAAGGGATCAGTATGTTTATCTTTTTCTCTTTGGGTTCTTTGTGCTCGTTCTTGGACCCAGGGAGCTGAAAGGGAACGAGCTTCTTCAGGGAGTTCGAGAGAAAAGACAAGGACCCAGACTCCTGGTTAATCCGGTCAGCCAGTTCCTTCGCATCCAAACCCTCATGCTCCACAAACTGGATCTTGCTGAAGGTCTGCTGCAGGTATGCGTGCCTCCGCACAGGCACTGTCATCTTCTTGCCCTTGTGCTTCTTGTACAGAAGCAGGAGGTCCAGGATGTACTCGGCCCCATACATGGGGTTCACCCGGCGATAGCCATACTGTATCTCCTTGAAATCAATAATGCGCCCCCTGGTCTTGGCATTGGCATTGATCATCTCCATGACCTGCATGACAATGTCATCCAAGGCCTCCCTCTGAGCCGAGTCCATCCCTCTTCGGGGGGGTTGGCCGTCAGCTGCCGAATACAGGTATTTCCCTGTCAGAAATTCCCACTCCAGAATCTCCTCCCGCTGGCGGGGCTGGAACCTCATGAAGGAAGGCGCGATTCCCAGCTGGAGGTCTTCTTTATGAATCTCAGTGTTGCTGTACTTGCTCATCAGGACGATTTCTCGGTGCAGCTGGATGGTGCGGTGGCGAAGCTCTGCTATCTTGCGGCTGAGCATGTAGCTGTGGAGCCTGTACTGGTAGGGTGGGTTCTTGTTGGGGTGCAGTGTGATGGCACGGTGAATTTTGCTGTTATGGAGATCTCTGATGTACCCCTTCTTGTTCTGCTCGTAATTCTCATAAAAGAGCTGCTGCATCTGTTAAGGGGGAAAAAACTGCAATTTTAGTATCGCGGGACCAACTATCCCCTTTTTGTGGCTGTACCCACGGCATGCAGAAGTTTCCAGGCCAGGGATCGAACCTGCGCCACAGCAGTGACCCAAGACACAGAAGTGACAACACTGGATCTTTAACCTGCTGAGCCAGCAGGGAACTTTTCCCTGTATACTCCAAACAAAACAAAACAACCCTAGAAGTTCCTGTTGTGACTCAGCGGTTAATGAACCCCACTAGTATCCATGAGGACGAGGGTTTGATCCCTGGGCTCGCTCAGTGGGTTAAGGATCCGGCGATGCTGTGAGCTGTGGTGTAGGTCGCAGACATGGCTGGGATCCCACGTTGCTATGGCTCTGGTGTAGGCCGGCAACTACAGCTCCAATTGTTCCCCTAGCCTGGGAACCTCCATATATATGCCACAGGTGCAACCCTAAAAGACAAAATAAATAAATAAATAAATATTAGAAATCTTTCTAAATGAATCACAGCATACCTAATAAGGTCCTAGGTAAAGCTCAATCTACAGCAGTCAAGTGAGAGTAAAATTAGTAGATATAAACCACTTAAAGAAACAAGGCTTTATCCACAACTAATGTTAGCCAACATAATTCTACAGTTAAAGAAAATTAGGAAAAAGTCTTCCCATAAAGTAAAAGGGTCATCTTGAGCTCAGAGTGCACCAACTCAACATACTTGGAAGAGAATGTCACCCCTGGTCCCCACCAAGCCCAGGAAGGGGGACCCAAGAGCCAAGGTCCCCTCCTTGAAGATGGGCACCCAATGGGAGCTACCATTTACATAGGACTAAACCACATCAGTGGAGTGGAAAGAACTCCAGGAGGACCACCTAGCACAGGATGAATGCTGCTTCTGCAGAGCTGAGCCAGCCACATGCAGGAAGAGGCCTGCCATCGGGAGGGGCAGGTTGTAGCTGAAAGCAAAGGTCTGAGAGGTCGCCAGGAGTGTACTTTGAGAATCCTTTAAACGACTGTGTTCCTCTGTTAAGCAGGAGAGGGCTTGCTGCTAAGTACAGGGTCTCCAGTGTCAGCAGAGCTGAAGGGCAGGCAATGATGCAAGGGGGCTCATTATCCTACCCACCCCTTGCCCTCTGTCCTAGGGCACAGGGCAGGGGAAACAAAAGTGTGAGGTCCATCAGCCAAACAGGGTGCACTCTGAATTGGTGCACACAAAGCCTTTGAGAGTGAAGAATGAAAAATCTACAAAAAAAGTTTAATGAAAATAACCTTTGAAGTTGGTATCCGATAAATGAGTCCTGTTCCATTTGAGGCTCAGTTCTGTTTTTTTGTTCATATTATTAAATACTAACTCTTGATTTGAGTATCATGGATCTGGATCGAGTAGTTGATTTGTCTTTGGACAGTCGTATTTTTTAATTTTTTTCCCCGAGCCACTAAAATTACAGTAATAGAAAAGTACAGATTTAGCATTTTTACATCCCATTTTCTTTTCCTATACAATTACTATACATGACCAATAAATGAAGCCAATTAGGGTAAAAAGAAGGGAAATACTTCCAAAGAATGGCTTAAAAAAAGCATGCAGCACAGCTGGTGCTGAGCAGGGCTGCACACTTGCTCCCTTGCCCAAGTCCAGCCGAGTGTGATGGACACGACACCACTGTCTCCTGCATACCTGTGACCTGCGCTCTGAGGGGCAACACCTCCCAAGCTCCCTCACTGATTCCGACTCTGCTTCCCACATTGTCTATGGTCAACATGTGAGCTATGTGCATGGAATCATCCCCTGAGAGAATTTTCAAACGTTCCAATTAATTAGAAAAGGCAGCCAAGTTAGAGAAAAAAAGAAAAGGAAGCAGGGTGTCTCCAACCTTGGAGAAAGCACCACTTTCACATGTGCAGCAGGCATGCGTGTGTGTCTGTGCACCTGCCCTCACTTGTGTGTGCACTGTCTGCTTACTTCTCAGCACAGGCAGCAATGAGTTACTCCAACACATGACTTAAATGGCCTGAAATAAAGCAGCAGTTAGGGATTTGCTGAGAGAGGGCTTGAAGCCACTCGTGCTTGAACTCTCATGGCTCTGGATGGACAGGCCAGAGTGAGAACTAAGAAAAATGACAAGGTTTAGATGACGATCATAAGGACGATTTTTATTATATATCATAATAATGCCTAATACAATATATTATAATTATTATTTTTCTTTTTATTTCACTCCTTAGATGGGTCACAACAAAATATAATGAAATTGGTTTTCACTGTTCATTTTCTAGCTGGGCTGATATCTGGGTACAAACTGCATGGCTGCAAGGTGACAAGTGTCGTCTGAAGATTCAAAACCATGAACAAACACTGAGGACAATTATTTGCATGTCCTAATATCACGAAATAGATAACACCATTTCCTTTCTCTGACCCTCACCCTTGTGTGCCCCCACAACTTGAGGCCACTTTTAACAAGGTCAGCCTTTACAAAGTGCACCAAATAGCTGGGCGTGCCACCTGACCCAACAACTCCACCCGAGGACACCACTGGGTGAGGAGGGCCACTCAGAGGTCAGCAGTGTCCCCACCTCAGCAAGAATGCAGCAACAAGCCAAAGCTTGGTGCTTAGGGACTAGCACGGTCATTACAGTAAGCTAGAGGATGGAAGCTTTCTAACAATTTTGGCAGAGATTTTAAATATTTGTTGTAATTACAAATTACATTTTGTCTGTAATTTGTAATTACAAATTACAATTTTGGCAGAGATTTTAAATATTTGTTGTAATTACAAATTACATTTTATAAGTTTCAAATTTTTAACAATGAGCATGAAGAACTGTGACTTTTTTTTTAAGGTCCCTTTCTGAGAATGTAATCACAATGAACCATCAGTTTGGCCTGACAAGTCACTTTCCAAAACTCGGAACATTCTGAAGCAAGTGGTGTGGCCCTTCCGGGTGCTGCCCATCCCGTCCCCCCAGGGATCTCAACCCCCAAGCCACTCCTGCCTGCTGCCTCCCAATGGATCTCCTTGTGGAATTCAGTCTTCCCTCAATTCCGTTTTCAAAACAGAGGCAAAACCAGTCTTCTACAAATATAAATCGGAGGCTTATGGCTAAAACACGAGTGGTAGAAACTCCACGATTCTCTTTCCAAATACTCTTAAAACAGAATAAACCTATGCAAGAGGAATAAACCTTAAGGACAGAGAATGGGGGAGAAGTCACAGCAGACAAGATATGCAAATTCTGAGAAAATGGAGTGAAGGAAGATGAAATCAAACAGACTGCTTGAAAGAGTAAACTAATCTACATAATCCTGAGAACTGGGAAAGATACCAGTGTTGTGAAAGGCAGAAGGAAGGCCTGGGGCTCAACACAGGGAGCCTGGAGGAACCTGGAATGTGGGGGCAGCGGGAGCACCATGGTGCCTCCCCACACATCATCACTGTGGGGTGGGAGCAGCGTATTCTATAACATGCTCCCAGTTACCCTGGCATTTAAATGATGGGTTTGTTACGAGAATTCACATAGGACTGCCTATCAATTGTTACAACTAAACTAGGACTGGCACGTAGCAGATAGCGGAGGTTGTTTTTTTTTTTGGCCAGCCTGGGGCATATGGAGTTCCTGGGCCAGGGATCAGATATGAGTTGCAGTTGTAAAACCTACTCCACAGCTGCAACAATGCCAGAGCCTTTTAACCCACTGCACTGGGCCGGGTACTGAACTTGTGTCCTGGCACTGCAGAGACACCACCAATCCCACTGTGCCACAACAGGAACTCCAACTAGAGGTTTCCTAACACATTTATCATTTACAGTAGTTATTCCTGAATGCCACAGTCTACAGGTTATTTTCCCTTACTCCTTTGGGTTACACTTCATTGATAAGCACATAAGCCTCAAGTTCAGTCTCTCCACAAATGAAATCTGAACACCTAAGCAGGGATGAGTTCAAGGCTGACAGTACGGGAAAATGAAAATCTAGACAGTAGGACCCCAGGCCCCCTTTTCCCAACTGGCTCTCAGAACACTGGCCCCCTATTTTCCATGCTAAGTAGGAGGCTACTTCTTCCTATTCTAGGAGGCTAGAAGCGCCTTTTCTGTATCAGCTAAATAGCCCCATAGATATCTAGAAGTTTCCAATAACAACAACAACAACAACAACACAACAACAACAAACATTATCCAAGAGTTGATCATTACAGCACAGATACTAGTTTTTGGAGTTCCCCTCGTGGTGCAGAGGAAACAAATCTGACTAGGAACCATGAGGTTGCAGGTTCGATCCCAGGCCTCACTCAGTGGGTTAAAGATACAGCGTTGCTGTAGGTCACAGACACGGCTTGGATCTGGTGTTGCTGTGGCTCTAGAGTAGGCTGGCAACAATAGCTTCGATTAGACCCCTAGCCTGGGAACCTCCATATGCCATGGGTGAGGCCCTAAAAAGACAAAAAACAAAAAGACAAAGAAAAAGAGCAAACCAGGAGTTCCCGTCGTGGTGCAGTGGTTGACAAATCCAACTAGGAACCATGAGGTTGTGAGTTCGGTCCCTGCCCTTCCTCAGCGGGTTAAGGATCTGGCATTGCCGTGAGCTGTGGTGTAGGTTGCAGACGCGGCTCAGATCCTGCGTTGCTGTGGCTCTGGCGTAGGCCGGCGGCTACAGCTCCGATTAGACCCCTAGCCTGGGAACCTCCATATGCCGCAGGAGCGGCCCAAGAAATAGCAAAAAGACAAAAAAAAAAAAAAAAGAGCAAACCAAAAAGATGCATAGACTCAGATAAAATTGAAGACTATCCCAGAAAATTGAAAAACAACAGAAAGAGACAACAGGAGAGAAAAGTATTCATTCTAGAAAGTAAGTACATGGGGAAGAACATACAAAAGAGTAGGTCCAGAATTAAAGCACTCAGATGCTTTGATTAAAACCTAGGTGCCCAGAACAAAGAGTACAAATTGGGAACACTACAGATCAAACAACTAAAAACTTGCTTAGGGGAGAAAAAAGGCCGTTTACTAATCATTAAGAAACTGGAGTGTCACGGAACAGAGACAGTACTACTGGGAGCTAAAGAACAATACCTTCAAAAGGGAGAAGAGTGAAAATTATTCTCGATGTAGAATTCCCTTCCTAACCCAACTACCCATCAAGTAAGAGGGGAGAAGAAAGAACTTAAGATATTCAAGAACTCAATCTTACCTTGCAATCACTTTTTTACAGGAAGGTGTTAGAGGATGTGCCCATCTTGAATGAGGGGCTAAGTCTGAAAAGAGGACATGGGATCCAGGAGACAAGGTTTACAAACACAAGAAGGAAGAAGAGAGCCCCAGAATGACAGTGCAATGAAGTCCTCCAAGAACAGCACAATGGACTGTATGGTGAAATTCTAGTCCCCACTGTGACGGTGTGAGGAGGTGGGTCCTTTGGGAGGTGACTGAGTTTAGATGAGGCCATAAGAGCTGGGTCCTCATGGTGGGGTTGGGGCCCTCATAAGGGGTAGAAGCACCAGAGTGTTGTCCCCTCACCATGAGTGGACACAGTGGGAAGGCAGACATCTGTAAGCCCGGCAGAGGGTCCTCATCAGAACCTGACCACGCTGACATTTTGATCTTGGACTTCCAGCCTCCAGAACTGTGAGAAGTAAACTTCTGCTGTTTAAGCCACTCAGTCTATAGTATTTCTGTTCCAGTGGCTGGAACAGACAAAGATGAAGAGCGCTACAGCAGCTGTGAGAACTAATACACATGGGAAAAGGCAGAAATGTTCACTGCCTGATCTCTGGAGTCCAGCTCAGCACAGGACACATTACAGGATGCTCAAGGGAGAGCTGATAAATTAATGACTAAGAGCAGTTCTTTAAGCACAGCAAGTATCAAGCAACTGAATGATCTCAGTGCAGAAGAACACAGCCAGTGTGGCCAGATGCGATACAATACACTTGGGTTCCTCTGACCAGGACACATTGTAAAATGTAAAAATCATTCTGAAGAAGAATACATACCCTTGCAACTCTGATGTAGCTGTGGTTTGTTTTTTGCTACCTGAAACACCAGCATATAGCCATGTTTTATTCTTGGTTATCAAGACCCCACACACAGAGAGTGAGGTCCACTGGGAGTCCTCTGAGAAAGCAGGTCTTTAGTGCATGACTGATTACTTCTCACAGACTTGCTAGGACACCATGTCCCCAAACATTTTCAAGAATACAGTTCTCAAAATGTTTTAGAGGCTGTCTGTGTCCATTACTTTCATAGAGATGGAAAGCTAAGCAAGTTATATCTGAAACACAGAGCGTGTGTGCTAAAGGCATAAGTATAGGCAAGGGAAAACTACTGACTGGCAGGCTTCTGGAAGCCTTAAAATCCCCTGGAACCATTGCAGATGGAGAATATTAAGCTATAGTAAAGCTGCTGTAGGCACCTTCTGGCTAAACTCCAAAAATCTGACTGAAAGAAATCTTGTGTTCTATTTTTTTTTTCTTTAAAGAAGAAATCAGTTGCAGAAAAAAGTGTGTGTATGTGTGTGTGTGTGTGTGTGTTTGGGGGCTCGGGAGCACTTGTTTTGTTAAAAATAAGGCCAAGTCTATGTTGTCCATATTAGCTTGTTCCCCACGCCCCCCCGACAGGATTTACTTAGCACGCTAATATTGGTACAAAGTAAATGTTTCAGACAAAGAAGTCAACCATTTGGCAGACTGGATGGAATATATACCTGCTTTGAGCTTAAGGAAAAAACCTAAATAAATGCCAGTGAAATAGCTCCCTTTCTAAAAGGGTAAATGTGGGAGAGGTACTTTACAGGTGAGCACACGGAATGTAAGAGGTGAGGACCTACACCACCACTGAAGTGTATTAACAGTGGCACTTTGATCCTGCCCCAACTGGCTTCAAGTGGCACCTTTTGGACATTTAGCACCTTTAAAAATCTCAACTTCTGCACAAACCCTTGTTATACATGGTTCTTTTTACCCTTAATATGTGCAATAGGAGAGGAAGAGAGAAAATTCAGATCTCAGGGAAACTTTTCTTGCAGGGGAGAGAGAAATACATGTTACGTTATCAACTTCAAAATTCAGAATGGGAATATAAAGTATAGTTCAAAGCTGAAATTTCAATGAGATATTAAGTTAAGGAAGAAGGATCCAGAAATCATCTGTGATTCTGAAAAGAAGGCAGGAGGGAGGCTGCAGGGAAGTTAGGGAGCCATAACCTCAGACCCCTCTCTCTCCTGACCCCATCCACATAGACGTCCAGGTCTGGCCCCATCCACTGTCCACCCTTGGGCACGTTCATCCCAGGTCAACCTGTCCACTGCCACTCAAAGCCACCTCAGCACTCTCCAGTCTCACTGCTGCCTTTGTACTACTTCAGGCATTTGTATTTGATTTTGGAATCCCTGGCAAATTCTCCTCAAATTATCTCTGTGTTTACACCTAGACTAGTTTCTAGTTTCTCTGCTGTTATCTGAGTTTTTCCTACCTTTTGTTTTTCTCTGAAGGTGTCTGGTTGCATTGAAGAAGGCATGCTGTGGGCAGGGTGAAACTGAACCATTTTGTGCTTAGGCACTTGAATGAGAAATAGTCGGACCAGTAAGCTGAACATCCATATCTCCTATCCATTGCCCTGCTTTCCCTCATATTACAGCTAATTCCACCGCTCACTACAATGTTCCCGTTATACATGTTAAGATGTAGATAAGATTGAATTTCTGAGCTCCAGGCAATTTCCTGGATTCAACAGGATTGAGGTTCTCAATCTTTAGGAGGACTACTCAGATGATTAAAGGAAGTGTTTAGCAATTTCCAAATAACAGAAATAAAACAATTACTTCTCTGAAGAAAGTTTAGAATATGACAATTTAAAGAATAAAGATTAAGTAATAAGACTATATAGAGACATTTACTGCTTTTATGCTACCAATATGTTATAAAGCCTTGGACAAGTCACTTGAATGTGTTGGGTCTCAAGTTTTTTCGTTCATAAAATGTACTAGAGAGGTTGCTTCAAGGTGAACAATTCTAAGATTTTTATGTGCTAATTTTAGAACCACTTATGTATAAACTAAAGTCATGCCCTGATGTTCTACTACCCACTCATCCTGATATGGCTGAAGGTGTAACTTTAGAATGTTACAGGATTTTACCTTTGCTGAATCAAACCCTATTAAAGGGTAATAATACATCCCAGTGAACTGTTCCCATCTCATAAAAACAAACTGCCAATTCTGCTGTAAATAAAAACAGTTAAGAATAATGAGAGTCATAAAAATTCATTTTAGTAATCCTAGGGGTAACAAATATGTGAATTTTTTTCAAAGAATTCGGATTTTGAATAGTACCAAATTTAGAATGAAGGCTTTATTATTAAAAAGTACTTCAATAATCTATTACCTGGCACATTGTTTGAAAGAATATTACAAAGGAGAAAGCTAAAAAGCACTGTAGAAGAAAATACAAATCAAATGGTTGGTTATTTAATCATTACAAGGTCACTCCTTATTGAAAAGACACTGAAGAAGCCTTTTTAAATGCAAAGAGTACCACTGACGGTTTAATTTCCAGTGTCCATAAAACAGCCCTCCATCTTTGTTCTAAAAAGTACCCCCTAATCTTGGATTCCAGCAAAGCCATCTCCTCACTGTGAGATGTTTCAGGACTCTGAGTCATTCCACGGTAAATCTGAGAGGGGCTAATAAATATCAAGGTCACCCTATTCCCAGGAACTTCTAGCCAGCTGGGAATAACCATTAACTACCCACATCTAATCTTCAGTTAACAAATACCTTCTACGGTCTTCATTAGCAAATGTCCTTGTCCTCTGCAAGGAATGCCAACATTCTCATTAAGTCAAGGTTCTTCCCATTAACTGTTTACATTACTGTCATCAGTAAGTATACATTTCAGCCACAGCATCAGACTATCAGTGCTCCAGATCAACAATTATTTACAATCCTGATTTATGCAGCATTTTAATTCACTGCAGAGAATTTATTTGATTACTTTCTTGTCCTGAAAACTGATTTAAAGAAGATACGGGTTGTCTGTCAGGAGAACAACTATATTCACAAATTTTAAGTATTTAAAAGAACAATGTCATGTACCTGCAGGTAGGGCTTTCCAGGTAACTTACTGTCTGAAGCAGGATCTTCTAAGATGAAAGAGGAAATCTGTTCGTGATTAGGCCAAGATCACAGGCAAGAACTGAGCCTGTCCCCAGCTCTCAAGGCATATGGTTACCGTACTTGCCCCTATTAGGTCTCTTCTAATTAGTTCTGTGTAGGCTTTGCCAATTCTCATCCAATTAAGTTCACAGATTAGGTGCTTTGCATTTTAAAGACTCCATTCAAAAAAAGTAAGTTTTCAGGGGAATTAAGCTGGGTCTCTAGTGGTAAAAAGAAAAAAAAAAATGTATGTGTGTGTGTCTTGAATGGGTTAGTATCAAATTCTGAAATATAAATACCTTTAAAGAAGTTGGATCAGTTTCAAAATAATTGAGAATTAAGCTTGGCAAAACAAAACACAAACTGTTGGTAGTAAGACTTCTACAAAAGACAATAAGCAAAGTGATCAAGCTGAAATCAAGAGAGTTTGCAAGCAAACATTCCACGGTTTGAATAGTTAACAGTGAGAGAGGAGAGAGCTCTTACCTGCGGTCAGATCACTGGATCTAAACTCCTGGCTCGGCTCCTTACTAATGTCTGACCTTGTAGGAGTCACTTAAAGCTCTTTAGGCACCATCTCTCTCCCCCCCATAAAGAAGCAAACGTGGGCAGACTATGAAGAATGAATATATGTAGGACTATCTTTAAATGATCAAACTCTTATGCAAATGAGGCATCAAATGCTTATTAAACATTGACCTTAAAGGCACTGTATCAGGCAGGTAAAATTCACAAAGCTGAGTATAAAGAAAGGATAAGCATGCGCACGCATGCGCGTGCACACGCACACACCCCAGGGCATAGCAGAAGGCCGGAGACAGGACACTGGGAGGGGCTCTCTCTAAAGCCCAACTCACAGTGGCACCTGGGTCCAGTCCTCATTGACCTTCTCGGACACGACCCTCCCAGGGCTTTGTCCCAACTCCAATCAACATGTGACCACATACCAGCTCTCACACTTCACCCAAAGTCTACGTGATGAGTTGGGCTGTAGCCTCGGGGATCACTAATAAACAAACCAAAACAAAAATAAAACTTAGAACACACTTACAGAGGCAACATGGGGGAGCACACCAGGCTGGGGAGTCAGGAGAACAGGAGTAAAGCCCACTGAGGTCAGATCTTCTGTTTCTTAAAGAGAAGCCAGAAATCTGGCTATCTTGTGTACAGACAAGATACATTTTTATTTTTATTTTTTTGCCTTTTTAGGGCTACACCCAAGGTTTATGTAAGGTCCTAGGCAGAATCAGAGCTATAGCTGCAGGCCTACGCCATAGCCATGGCAACTCTGGATCCGAGCTGTGTCTGCAACCTACACCACAGCTCACGGCAATGCCTACTAGTCGGATTTGTTTCCACCACAATGAGAGCTCCTCTTCACTTTTAAATGTCAGCAACCAGTTCAAATAAGAGTAAGACAGAGAGAAACACAAGCCAAAACATATCTGAGGGCCAAGCATGGCTTACAAGTTCACTTCCTTCTAGGATTTTTAAAGTCTATTCCTGATCTGTAATGGAATCTCACTCTATCTAAAGACAGTTGGTACCATTTTAACTTAACACATGTATCAATATCTCACCAACCACCTCCCACCCCCAAAAGACTCAAGCCCCCTTTAAATGATAAAGGAATAATAAATAATGGAGTTCCCGGAGTTCCCGTCGTGGCGCAGTGGTTAACGAATCCAACTAGGAACCATGAGGTTGCGGGTTTGGTCCCTGCCCTTGCTCAGTGGGTTAACGATCCGGCGTTGCCGTGAGCTGTGGTGTAGGTAGCAGACAAGGTTCGGATCCCGCGTTGCTGTGGCTCTGGTGTAGGCCGGTGGCTACAGCTCCGATTAAACCCCTAGCCTGGGAACCTCCATATGCCATGAGAGCGGCCCAAGAAATGGCAACAACAACAACAACAAAAAGACAAAAAGACAAAAAAAAAATAAATAATGGAGTTCCCATCACGGCTCAGTGGAAACGAATCTGACTAGTATCCATGAGGACACGGGTTTGATCCCTGGCGTTGTTCAATGGGTTAAGGATTGGGGGTTGTCTTGAGCTGTGTGTGTTGTAGGTCGAAGATGCGGCTTTGATTTGGCATTGCTGTGGCTGTGGTGTAGGCCAATGGCTACAGTACTGATTCAACCCCTAGCCTGGGAACCTCCATGTGCCATGGGCGGGTGGCCCTAAAAAGACCAAAAAGAAAAAAAAATTTTTTTTAAATGATAAAGGCATAATGAGTTAGGACCACCCATGGGAGATGCTGTCACGAGGCCACCAGGTGAGGGCAGCAAGCAAACTGGGGGATGGGAGGGGTGAGCACAGCCCAGATCCTGTGCACTCACGTCTTGTGAAGCACAACTACCACTTTGGAACCTGACGGTGTGTATCACCGCTTTATTTCATGATTAAAATCAGTCTTTCAGCCTGGTACACAGCACTGAGGAATCTGCAGTGGGGGTACAGGACAAAGGGCAGGTTTGGGATGCCTAGGCTTAATTAACCCTGTGGGGTTAAACAACTCTTGTGAGTCTGGGAAGGGATTCTCACTCCACGATGGGATTACACAAAGCCTTAACTTCTTCATGTTTTCTTTTGCAAAAAATTATTTAAAAAACAAAACAAAACAAAACTTTGTTGGAGAGGGAAATGGGGAAGGAAAGGGAGCGCTTTTGTTGGAGGGGGGGCTATTAAAGCTTTAAATTCCAGTGTCAAAGTTCTAGAGAAGTGATGCAAATAAACATTTTCAAAACACAGGCAACCAGCAAAGGAACAAAGGCAATGTAATCAAGCAAAAAAAGAAAGTCTTTTCATCAAACAGTGCTGAAACAACTGGACATCCAAATGCAAAACAAAACAAAACAAAACAAAAAAACAATCTGGATACAAACTTTAAACTCTTCACAAAAATTAACTCCAAATAGATCACAGACACCCTGGATATGGAGCTGACTTTTTAGGTGTAACACCGAAGGCACAAACCATGAAAGAGATAACTGATAACCTGGACTTCATTAAAATTAAGAACTTCTACTCTATAAAAGACACTGTCAAAAGAATGAGAAGACAAACCACAGACAGGGAGAAAATATTTTTAAAAGACACACCAGATAAATGACTATTAACCAAAATACACAAAGAGTGCTTAAAGTTCAACAGTAAGAAAATGAACAACCTGATTTTAAAATGGGCAAAAGACCTTAACAGATACCTCACCAAAGACGACACACAGATGGCAAATAAGCACAGGAAAAGACATCCAACATGATATGCTTTTAGAGAAATGCAAATTAAAACAATGAGATCTCACTACACACATAATTTTTTGGCTGTACCCATGCCATGCAGAAATTCTGGGGCCAGGTATCAAACTTGTGTCATGGTAGTGACCCGAGCCACAGCAGTGACAATGCCACAGACCCCTAACCTACTGAGCTACCAAAGAACTCCTACGCACATATTAAAATGACCAAAATACAAAACACTGACAACATCAATTGGTGGTAAGAATGTGGAGTAACATGAATTCTCATTTGTTGCTGGTAGGAATGCAAAATGGCACAGTCACTTTGGAAGACATTTTGGCAGTTTCTTACAAAACTAAATATTTTCTTTTTTTTTGTCTTTTGTTGTTGTTGTTGTTGCTATTTCTTGGGCCGCTCCCTCGGCATATGGAGGTTCCCAGGCTAGGGGTCCAATCGGAGCTGTAGCCACCGGCCTACGCCAAAGCCACAGCAACACGGGATCCGAGCCGCGTCTGCTACCTACACCACAGCTCACGGCAACGCCGGATCGTTAACCCACTGAGCAAGGGCAGGGACCGAACCCGCAACCTCATGGTTCCTAGTCGGATTCGTTAACCACTGCGCCACGATGGGAACTCCAAAACTAAATATTTTCTTACTATAAGATCTAGGAATTGCACTTCTTGCTATTTAGCCAACTGAAATAAAAACTTGTGTCCACACAAAAATTTACATATGGAGAATTTGCAGCTTTATTCCTAACTGCCACAACTTGGAATCAGTCAAGATGGCCTTTGGTAGGTGAATGGACAAACTGTGGTACCTCCAGACAGTGGAATCTTATTCAGTAATAGAAAGAAATGAGCTATCAATCCATGAAAAAAAAATATGGAGGAACCCTAAATGTATATTATTAAGAGAAAGAAGGCAATCTGAAAAAGTTATATGCCATACAGTCCCAACTATATTCACACTCTGGAAAGGCAAAACTATGGCGACAATAGAAAGGTCAGTGGCTGCAAGGGGGTAGGAAAGAGAAGGATGAACAGGTGAATCACAGGATTTTTAGGGCAGTGAAAATTTTCAGAACAAGACTATAATGGAGGATACAGGACATTACCCACTTGCCAAAACCCAGGGAGTGTACAACACCAAGAGGGAACCCTAAACCCTAATGTAAACTATGGACTTCGGGTGATTATGATGCAGGGATTATGCTGCAGGGTCACAGATTGTAGTAAATGCACCACTTTGTGAGGAATGCTGATAGTGAGGGTGGGGGGAGGCTGGGGTATATGGGAACTCTTAACATTTTACTTTGAACCTAAAACTACCCTTAAAAAACAGCGTTTATTAATTAAAAAACAAAACAAAACAATGGGCAACTGTTAGAAAAAAAATCTTCAAATTATTTATGTTAATTACAATAGATTCTAGGGGAAAACAATAAATCTTTTTCCTCTGGTTTGTTACGTATAATCAATTCTTTCATTTATTCTTTCCTTCATCGTCCAATCACTGCTCTGGGCAAAACTAAACCTTAAGAGAAATATACAAAATATTCAAAATTTCAGATTCTTTGTGGAAAGAAGTGGGTAGAAATAAAATGCAAGTAATTAACTATTCACAGTGAAAACAATCTTTTGTTCTTTAAGAGAGAAATCTAAATTAAAATGCCTTACAGAAGAGGAAATGTTTTTTGAGTGTCTGACCATCTACTATAAGATGCTGTGCTGTTCTCTCTCTGAGTCTCTCCATGAATGCAAACGCTTTTCACAATTTTAAACCCCTTGAGGGGAAAGCCTATTTTTATTCATAAGCCATTGCCTAATCAGTACTTGCTGAATAACTGAACAGGTATTATTTCTCCCATTTTACAAATGAGGACAGAAAGACAGATCACTTAACAAGTAGCTCTGGACAATATTTAAACATCACAAGGAAAGAGCAGCACCAGGCTCACTGCAGAGGGGCTAACCCTTAAAACAGAGAACCTGCGCCCAGCTCTCCATACCTGCCTGCCCCACCTCCCCTCAGGACCCTGACAGCAGGTGGCTCCGGTGGGGAGACGCCAGCACCCTGTCAATCTCCAGCCCCTCCTCAACTCCTCACAGTATGGCAACAGAGCTGAGAGAACCTGACTTCAAAATATAGATAACCTGTGTCCTCAGAGAAATGTCAAAGGAAAAGTATTCTTAAAAGAGAATTAAAGAAAATTCCCAGAGTTCCCGTTGTGGCACAGCGGTTAACGAATTCGACTAGGAACCGTGAGGTTGCAGGTTCGTTCCCTGGCCTTGCTCAGTGGGTTAAGGATCCAGCTTTGCCATGAGCTGTGGTGCAGGTGGCAGATACGGCTTGGATCCTGTGTTGCTGTGGCTCTGGCAAAGGCCGGCGGCTACAGCTCCTATTCGACCCCTAGCCTGGGAACCTCCATATGCGGTGGGAGTGGCCCCAGAAAATGCAAAAAAAAAAAAAAAAGAAAAGAAAAAAAAATTCTCACAAATTACACCCACTGTCCCTATTTGTTGTGCTAGACTAGGTTCCTTGAAGGCAACTCACCTGTGACTTCTGTGGCCCCAGCATGTCACAGAGGATACAGATTCCTGTAACAAATGTTTACCAAAAGGATATAATGCTAATAACTAAGAGTTTAGTGCACTAAACAGAGCATAATGGACCCAACATTACTAATTACCAGAGAAATGCAAATCAAAACTATGAGGCATCACCTCATAGAGGTCAGAATGGCTATCATCCAAAAGTCTACAAAAACAGGAGTTCCAGTTGTGGCTCTGTGGGTTAAAAACCTGACATAGTGTCTGTGAGGATGCAGGTTCAATCCCTGACCTCACTCAGTGGGTTAAGGATCTAGTGTTGCCGCAAGCTAAGGTGTTGCTGTGGCTGTGGTATAGGCTGGCAGTTGCAGCTCTGATTCAACCCCTTCCCCTGGGAACTTCCATATGCTGCCTGTGGCTGTGAAACAAACAAAAGCCACCCCCCCCCAAAAAAAAACCCCATCAAACCAACAACCCTCCCCCGCAAAAAACACCTTGAAACAACAGGGAGTTCCCATTGAGTGGCTCAGTGGTAACGAACCTGACTAGTATCCATGAGGACAGGGGTTCAATTCCTTGCCTCATTCAGTGGGTTAAGGAACTGGCATTGCCATGAGCTGCATTGTAGGCTGACAGCTGCAGCTCCAATTTGAACACTAACCTGGGAACTTCCATATGCTGTGGGTGCAGCCCTAAAAAGACAAAAGAGCCAACAACCAAACAAATCCCAAAAGTCTACAAATTATAAATGCTGGAGAGAGTGTAGAGAAAAGGGGACCCTCCTACACTATTGGTGGAAAGGTAAATTGGTGCAGCCACTCTGGAGAACAGTATGGAAATTCCTTAAAAAACTAAAAATAGTTACCACATGATCCAGCAATCCTGCTCCTGGGCATGTATCTGGAGAAAACTATAATACAGAAAAAATACATGCACCCCAATATTCATAGCAGAACTATTCACAATAGCCAAGAAATGGAAGCAACCTAAACTGGATTAAGATGTGGTACATATATACAGTGTAATATTACTCAGCCATAAAAAATGAAATCATGCCATTTGCAGCAACATGGATGGACCTAGAGATTATCATACTAAGTGAAGTCAGTCAGAAAGAGAAAGAAACATACCATATGATATTACTTATATGTAGAATATAAAATATGACACAAATGAACTTACATACAACACAGACCCACAGACATAGAAGACAAACTTATGCTTACCAAAGGGGAAGTGGGGGGGATAAATTAGGGGTTTGGAATTAGCAGATACACACTACCACACATAAAATAAACAACAAAAACTTACTATACAGCACAGGGAATTTTATTCAATATCTTGCAATAACCCGTAATGGAAAAGAACATAAAAAAGAATATATATGTATAACTGAACCACTTTGCTGTACAGCAGAAACTAACACATTGTAAATCAACTCTACTTCAATAAAGTAAATAAATTAAAAAAAAAAGCAAAAGAGAATATCACCTTATACTTTCAAAACAACCTACCTCCCTTACACAATCAACCAACAGAACTCTGTTGGTTACATGTGAGAACCTGTGGCTCATCCTGGAACCCTTCAGATGCAATGGACTTTATAAACAAGGCTTATGACCCCTGTCCCTAGCGGAAGGTAAGTGCTGATGGGTGGCACCTCTAGGAGGCTTTGCAGGGCACTCATTCAATGCTAGTCAGGGCCCTGTGCCCTGCACACCTCAGACCAGGAGTCAGGTACTTGCAGAGTCAGGCCCCTGCTCTCTGGCAGCTCACCATCCAGGGCAGGACAGGCAGTTTACCAAGACCAGGTGACACAGGACATGGAGAAAGAGAAAGCAGAGAGACAGGAGACAGGGGAAGTCTGAGCTAAGACCCAACAGAAGCAAGTGGTTCTGCGGATCACCTGGAGAGATAATGTCCTCTAAGAACCAACGTCTCTTCTGAGAACCCACTCACCTGCCTGGTCCAGGAGCAATTAATAAGGGGGAAAAAATCAATACAAGAGGTGTGAAGGCCAGAAACGTACCCCAAACTTTCTGAACAAGTATATAACTGTGGAACCAAATTCTGGTCAGATACAGCATGAGAGCAAATAGGAGAATGGAAGAGCCTCTATTTAACACAAACATTCCTGGCACCAAGGAAGACGTGCGAGCAGTACTAGTCCCCCCACCAACACACATCCCCTCCAGGGAACAGGACCGTCACTCTCTGGGTGACCTGGGAGTGCACCGGGCTCATTCTCACTGGTGGGGGTCACAGAATTGCAACAAGAGCAAGGGCTGCTCCAGGGGCAACGCCCTTGCGCTTGGAGATGCCCCCATGCCCATCCACCCCTTCCCCAGGGAACTGCCCGCAGGCAGCTGTAGCCGCCAGCCCTGGCCCAGCACCAGCAAGTGGGATCCAAGCACCAGCCCTGATGCCCTGGAGCAGAAGTGATTCAACAGCACTGAGCCACTTCCCAGAGTGCCCTCTGGATGGATGAGGTCTTGGGCAGCAAAGCTGTTACTAGCAGTTAAGTGATCTGTAGGTTAGGAAAGTGAAAAGAAAATGCATAAGAATGGTACCTTTTGTTTTATTACTAACATTATCTACATAGGGCTTGAGAGTACTCTAAGCCGAAAGGAAACAGAATAAAAAAGTCCACTCACTGTAAAGCGGTGTCCGCTAATTAAAATGGTTTATTCCCCATTTCTTTCTTAGCCTGTTCACATATCTACACGTTACATGGGCCCTCAGCTGAGAAACAGTGAAGCAGGCTAGATAACATTAAAGTATTTCAAAATGATACCAGTGCATTTTTTATTCTTTTTTTTTTTTTTTTAGGGCCACACCCACGGCATACGAAGTTCTCAGGCTACGGGTCTAATCAAAGCTACAGCTGCTGGCCTATGCCACAGCCACAGGCATGCCAGATCCGAGCTGTGTCTGCGACCTACACCACAGCTCACGGCAACACCTGATCCTGAGCAAGGCCAGGGATCGAACCTGCGTCCTCATGGATGCTAGTCAGTTTCATTTCTGCAGAGCCATGACGGGAACTCCACAAGTGCATTTTAAATGATAATTTCCAAATTAATTTTCCTCTGAATTCTGTGATCAATACAACTTGCTAACCACCAATGTTTCTTATCTAATATTCTGTACCATTAAAGACAACTAATACTCAAGTACTAGAAAGAGAATGGAAAACTACTTCTAAACACCAAATGCACTGGTATTTAATCACAGCCAGAACTTTCTACTCCTATCTAGAACAGAACCATTGCACACACAGGTCTCCAAGTCCCCATACACCCCACTTTCTAATCTTGCCGCTGTTTCTAGATGCAGTCACAACCTCCAGCTGCGTGTGTGTATGGTTGAGCGAAAGTGAGCTGGTGAGATAACCACTGGGGCTGCTGAAAAGCCAAAATTCTACTTAAAAAGTACACTTCTGAAAAGGAGGCCAAAAAAATAATTTATCATCTACTTCTCTGCCCAAAGTGTTGAACAGATTCCACAATGTGTGTCTTATTAAAGACTGGACTACAGTGAAAGAAAGGGGGATTCTGTGAATGAAGTGTAGTCTTGCACAGCCTTTCAAAAGCCTGCACTGTAAGCCACATGATGCTTAAAATGCCATCTTGCAGAAATACTTAACTCACTCATGATTACTGATTACTTTTGAACCTTTGAATATTATTACAAATCAATACACATCCATTAGAAAATGCAGAAAAGACAATCACTTACAAACCTTCTTTGCTGACATTTGAAAAATACTTGCTCTAGTGCTCACATAGGAATATCTTTATTCACATATAATAACAAAACCAAATTATACATGGCAAACTATACAGTGTATATATACTTATAAATACACCAAACCTGAGTAATAGTTTTACCTCTGGACATCTTATTTTCCTGAAATAGTTAACAACACTGCTAAATCAAGCCATTCTACTCTTTGTCAATCAGGACTTTAAACAAAGAAAAGAGGCACTAAAATTACAAGCTACAAGAAAAGCAAAACATTTCATAGAAGTGATACAACTTAAAGGCTAAAAGTAAAGGAATAGTTTATATGTCAACCAAAAGCTAGAAGTACAAAATTCTTTCATAAAAAAAAAAAAATCTGTGTGTAGAGGATAACAGCAAAAGAGAATTTCATCTAGATTTAGATTCCAATTCAAGTTCCATATTATTTTGACTCAACAAAGCAGACATATATGTAAAAAAGCATACTCTAACTAAACAACATTATATGCATAAAACCTCATAAATGTGAGTTACATTAGAAGAAATGAAAACTTCTTTCCCAGCCTCTTAGGTCAGGTATTTTCTTGAGTTCCACTCTGATGTTAAGTTCAAGTGTCAGACAGTACTATGCCTATGCCACTGTTAAAAAAAGGGGGGGCGGTTATTATACTACCCATGTTTACTGGCAGAAACCAAGAAAACTCAGAGAAGTAAAAAGAAACATGAACTTTATTCTTGCTACCAGCAATAACCCACTATCACTATCTTAGAGTCCAATTAACGTCAAAACAACTGAGAAAAGCCACAACACCATAATATCACCAAGCAGTATTACAGGCTGAGATCCATGACTAAGACTGTAAACTATAGAACAATTAGCCAATGTGAGCAATAAAAGCCATAATTTAAATGTGAATGCTCTGATTTCTTTTCAAATGCATTACTCTAAAGTGCTAAGCCTAGCAATTCATAATGAACTACAGGCATATTCCTAGAAAACAAAGGAGCAATGCGTATTTAGTGCTAATTATTTTAGACCTTGTTTTCCCTCACAAGTACAATGTATCTAGGCAAATACTTAAGAATTACAGATTGCTTTATTTTTTCCCAAAGAAGGTAGTCTCGATCCAATTTATTTTCCCTCAAATTACTGATAAATTTGACCCATTAATAAACATTCTTTCTTTAAACATCAGGTTAAGCTTTGAAAACGAGTAATAAAGCATTTCGCTCTTGGGCATCTATCCAAAGAAAATAATTTGAAAAGATACATGGACTCCAATGTTCACTGCAGCACATTTACAATAGCCAAGACATGGAAGCAACCTAAATGTGTCCATCAACAGAGGAATGGATAAAGATGTTGTACATGTATACAATGGAATACGACTCAGCCATTAAAAAGAATGAAATGATGCCATTTGTAGCAACATGGATGGACCTAGAGATTATCATACTTAAAAGTCAGAGAGAGAAAGAAAAATATTATGTATGCTATCACTTATATGTGGAATCTAATAAAAAAATGATACAAAAGAACTAACTTATAAAACAGAAACTCATAGATTTCAAAATCAAACTTACAGTTACCATAGGAGAAACTGTAGGTGAATGGATAAATTAGGAGGATGGGATTAACATATATACACTACTATATATAAAATAGATAATTAACAAGGACCTACTGTATAGCATAGGGAACTCTACTTAATATTCTGCAATAACTTATAAGGGAAAATATGAATATATTTATATGCATGACTGATTCACTTTGGTATACACCTGAAACTAGTACAACACTGTAAGTCAACTAAACTCCCAATAAAATTTTAAAAATAAATTATATTAAATTAAAAAAAAAAAAGCATTTTCAAGCTCCCCAAATGCAAGTTTAATCACAAATTCATTTCCAGGCTCAGCGCTAGGGCAGGGGTAAAAAAGCCACAAAACATACATTTAAAAGGAGACACTCCATGAGATACTTTCCCATCTGGACTGATTTGCTAGTTTCATACTATATTTTGAGACCATTCCAAAGTCCTTATATTCTATCCTACTAATATAGCCAGAATGACTTTCCATGAGCAAAAAAATTCAGGTGAGGTATCTAAGGACATCCTAAGTTATGGCATTTATATAAAGTTAAATTATCAGAGCATCATACAATACATCAAACATAAAACCAAAACTACAAACAAAACTGACCCCCCTAGAACTGAGTTCCCAATTTTAGCATTAACCTTTCTAACCAAAATTGCGTTCCTTTCTTGTCCTGTCCCTGTTCCCCTTAGGACTAAGAATCACAGAAAGTGGGGACTGAAACCAAGCAGGACCCTGTGGGGCTCTCCCTAGTACAAAAACCCCTCTGTCTCTCCCTGGCCCTGTTCGTAGAGAAAAGGTCTCGGAGGCCTTCCCTGAGTTCCAAAGAGCAGATTCAAAAGTCACTAATTAGGAGAGTGAGAGACTGCAGAAACAAAGGAAAAGCAATCCCACAAGAAAAGCAAAGATAGCTTGAACAACAGCAATAACACAGAGACCTAGTTTCTCTTTAGCGACATACCTAACAATCCAACGCAAATCTCCTGAGTTGTTCTGCAGAAACTAAGGCCTCCACCCAGGTGGAGGATGCTGACTACTCCTGACCACAAGCATGTAGCCCCCGGACTAGCTGGAATCAGAAGGTTCAAGATTAAGACTCCAGAGACCCCTCCCCATGTAAACTCACTACCAACCCATAGAAGAAGTTCATGCCCACTGCAGAACCTCACCCTAAACACTGCCTTTAAAAGCTCTTCCCCACAAGCCATCGAAGAGTTTGGGTCTTTAGAGTCGAACTGTCTGCTCTCCTTGCTTGGTGCCCTGTGAATAAACGCTGCACTTTCTTTCACCACAGCCAGATGTCAGTAGATTGGCTTTCCTGGGTATGAGTGAGTGGACCCAAGTTTGGTTCTCTGATGCAACTATAATATACCGACAACCAGTTCCTAACGGGCAGTGATTCTTTTTTTTTTTTTTTTTTTTTTAAAGGGCTGCACCTGCAGAAGTTCCCCAGGCTAGAGGTCAAATCAGAGCTACAGCTGCTGGCCTATACCACAGCCACAGCAATGTGGGATCCGAGCCATGTCTGCAACCTATACCACAGCTCACCGCAATACAGCATCCCTGACTCACTAGTAAGGCCAGGGATCGAACCTGCATCCTCCTGGATACTAGTAAGATTTGTTTCCACTGCACCACAACAGGAACTCTCCAAGCAATAACTCTTGCCAGTGGAAATGCTTGGCAGAAACTTCTTTCCTATTTGGATGTCATATTAGGAGCTTTTTAACCTGAAAAATGGCATTGCACAACTGTACGTCTTCAATATCTGACCCTGGGACACGGCCATGATTTCATGATTTCTGAAAGTGATATCCAGAAGCCTTACACTTGCAACCTGAGAAACAAAACCCAACTGCCCAAAGAGAAAAGACTGTTCTGGATTCACTACAGGAGGTAAAGATTTCTTTGGGTCATGTGGCACAGACTTGATGGCCAGGATCTGTCCTCCCTCTCAGGGGAGACTGGGCCTGGCTTTGGCTGCCTGCCCTCCCCATCCAGTCAGGTGTGAACACACACCGAAGTTCTCCCCAGGGTTGGGAGTGGAAGCGATACGCTGCCATGCCAGGTGGTGTCTCCTCAAGGCCTAGATCTGTCTCTCCAGGCTCTGGTCCCCTCCTATGGCTACAGCTGGAGCACCATGACCATGTGACTCTGGATGAGGCAATAGGCAAAGCAGAGAAAAAAAAGCAATGTCTCTGCCACCATCTACCATCCTGGAATATACACCTGCTCTAGACTGTCACTCAAGAGAGAAATTAACTACTGTCTATCTCCACTGTGTTCCTCAGAGGAACAACTGTTACAGTGTTTAGCCCTCTTGTAAGTTATGTAAGTCCTAAATCTGCCTCCTATATTAAACATGTGAGGCAATGAGTTAACTGTAATTAACACGCACTCTGCAGGATGATATCTCACAAAAATTACAACTGCAACTATTTTCTGAACAGCATTTTACATATTTCACGTAATCTCATGCCAGCTCTGGGGGTTATTCCCATTTAATAGAAGATACAAAAAGAGCTTCAAGAAACTGGCTAAATTGACAAGGAAACAGTAACAGTAGAGCCAAGATCTAAAACACTCGTGTCTGTAACTAGAGCAGAGGTCAGCAAACCATGGCCCATGGGCTGAAATCTGAAATTGGCTTTCTGCCTGTGAAAGTTCTGCTGGAATACTGCCATGCTCATTTGTGGAGCTGCTGTCTCTGGCTGCTTTGGTTGGGACAGAGCCCTTATGAAAGAGCCCACAAAGCCTAAAATATTTACTGTCTGGTCCTTGACAGAAGAAGCCCACTCACCCCTGATCTAAAGCCACATACCAACCATCACAGAGTCTCCACTCACTGGACCCAGCCAGACATGCACAGACTTTGCCCAAGAAAACACTCCCCACTGTGGTCTCTGTCTCACCCCCACCATGGCTCAACTCGTCCACAGCCCATGTCTTCTTGTTCTCTGTTCCTGACCCCCAATTCCGCAGTGCCAGGGTGAGCCCCACACCACCACCTGTTACATCTGGCAAGTCCCATGCTGGTAGCTTCCTACCTTCTCAACGCTAACATAGCACCTTCAGAAAAAGTAATTTCAAAATTAAAATTTCAGATAAGCCGCTTAAAAATAAACACATCTGGAATTCTCTTGTGGTGCGGTGAGTTATGGTTCCAGTGTTGTCACTGCAGCAGCTCAGGTTGCTGCTGTGGTGCAGGTTCAATCCCTAGCCTGGGAACTTCCACAGGCCATAGATGCAGCCAAAAAAAAAAAAAAAAGAATCCACATTTGATTCAAGCTAAGTTAAAAACCTGAAAGTAATAACCACCAGAAGCAGAAAACACAGCACATCAAATTCCGCATGCCTTATACTTTGTGGTATCCATTTATTCTACACTGGTTTTGTGCATAAAAGGCAGTTTCAAGAGACTAAAAACGGACACAGTACTCCCCAAAATAGAACCCTCAAAGACCAGGAACAGCAGGGTTATGTTCATTTTATCTCTGTTTCTAACCAACATGAGAGCTACATCACCAACTGGGTATGAATGAGTCACAAAAGTTCTTGAAAGAATCATTCTGAATAAGATGAAAGAAAAAGTGACTTCATTCACACAATTGATTTCATATATTGAATATCATTTGAATATATAGGCCAGGCATAGCTGCATAGTTACCCACTACACTACAGCATGAAGTAAAAACTTAATTTCAAACACTCATCATTGTTCAGGTGACAATCTAGACCGAGTAAGACAAAATGTCATTGCCATCGGTAGTCATTTCATCAGCCAATTTACTTGCAGAAGTTTTAAATTTTTTCATTGTCCTGAGTTTCAAGGTAAAAAATAAATTCTGAGCCCCTCCCAAAATTACCAGCCATTGAAAATTATTAGGGTTTGCTGTGTTCTAATATCCAACTTGAATGGTAAATATGCTGCAAAGGGAAGAGACACTGAGGCCTGCTGCTTCTCACAGGCTATGTGTCCTTAAAAAAGTCTCAGTTTAACAGGGAAGTAAGGAAGCTGAAATAAAAAGTCCTTTCCAGGGTTACAATTCAGGGCAAATGAAAAATACAAACAAGATGCGGGGGATCATTCAAAGACTGCTATCCAGGACAATAAAAACAGGCACTGTCTGACAAGGATGCCTGCCCACCCCTGCCTCCACCCCCAAACCAGTGACCCAACTGGACAAGGCAGCCCCAGTCTTTCCAACAGGCCCCCTCTTCTGCAGCCTGACAGCAAGGGTCCTGGTCAGTTCTAACCCCCTCAGGTCTCTTTGCATTCTGGCCCCTCCACCCACCAATTTCTGGTAAGCAGCCTCCCCCTCTCCACACAGGCGGATCTCCTGGCTTGGAGGGCCTCCTGGGTAGCTCCTGTTCACCTGGGACGTGGTCCTTTCCAGAGCCCTCATCTGTGGGCCCCAGCACCTGGGAATGGTCACATGATACCCCATTGCCTGTGTCCCAGCTCTCCTGCAGAGGGTCTCCCGAAGTGCGGCCACAGGTGTGGGAGGTGGGGAGGGTTTGACGGGAGACAGAGGATGAAAACTGAATTCTCCCACAGAGCAGGAATTCTCCACTCGGAGCACATGCCAGAACCATCTGGGACTCTGATGCATGTCCCTGGCAAGGCCACTCTAAAGGATATCTATCATGAAGCTGGTGTTGGGGAAGGGAGCCTGAGAGAGGGCTGCCCACCACAACTCCGCGTGAGCCCTTTCCATGAATACCACCGTGAAGGCACCCTGGCAGGAAGGAGGAACAGATGGGGGACAAACGAATAGGCTAGAAAGGACTGCATAAGAAAGCTGCCCCAAACGGGGAGGACACTGGTTAGTAATTCCTGCCTGGCTCCCTGGGGTCTTTAGGGGTTTGTCTGCTGCTTACTGGGTGAAGAAATGGGCTCCTCTTCCAGCAGGAAGAGTGGGCAGAGGCACCAAGGCAAAGGAGCTAAATCTTGGGAGCGCTGTAGCTGTGAGTCACTAGATGGAGAAGTGACAAGAGGCTGAAGCACCAGCATGGCAGACAGGGGAGAAACACAGACAGGCGTTCCCTGGCAGTTCTGGGGCCCGGCCTGGTAGGGGCTGCCCTTCTCTCTTTATTGGAGGGATGTGTTCTCAGACGCCAGGCTAATCAGATGGAAAGGAAAGCTGTCACCTTCCACCTTTCCTGGAGGCTGCCTTCATACCCTCCCAGCAGTGACAAGGACGGGTTAGAAATGATCAGGCCAGTAGCACAGGGGCCAGAGCCATCACCACAGCTGGAGACAAGTCTCAGCCCTCTGACTGCACTGCAGTTTTCAATCCCAGCTAATGTGATGGGTCACACTGCATTCCATGAGCTTTAGAAACTTCAGAGGCTGCTCTGACAAGCTCTCAGCCTCCCCAGCCTGCCAAGGAGGGAGGAAGTGGCAGGCCTAGGAGGGGATCTGGGGGCTTAGCAGCCAAGTCTGCAGGGAAGGGCCAGGGCATTTGTGACCGCTGGCAGCACTCACCATGGGACAAGTTGACTCAATTTAGGTGTTGGTTTGGTTTTTTTTCTTTTCTTTTTTTATACTTTAAAAAGGCAATTTACAAATAGCAGTTGACGTGTTCTGAAATTGTGGAGAGGTAGTTAAGCTTGAAGGATAGAGATGGTGAAATGATGACCAATTATTAATAGGGACCTGTTTAATAGAAAAATGCAAGGAAAAAAACTCCCCCAATACTGGTGAGATAAACTGTTTTTATGTTTTAGATGTCTCTTTCTACCTGGTATGAACCAGCTATAATTTTTTTTTGGAGGGGGGGAATGCCATGATCTTTGGAATTATATGTAGACCCAGATTCCATTTTTTCCCCCAAATCCACTTTGCCCTGCTATAGAAAGGTTACTTGTTTCTAGAGGAAAACATTAAGAGCATTAGTTTTCAAAACATTTAAAACATTTTAAAATGTTATAATAGGATTCAGCAACAGCTACCTCCATTTAAATGAATTAAGACCACCACAGATCAATTTTATTAAGAATTTTTTACACCTAACCTTTATTTATTTATTTACTTATTTACTTATTGCTGCCCCTGTGGCATGTGGAAGTTTCTGGGCCAGGGATCGAACCCATGCCACAACAGTGACAATGCCAGATTCTTTACCCACTAGGCCACTAGGGAACTCTAAAACCAAGCTTTAAAGTGGAATATGCTAGGTTCCAGAAGCCACAACCCACTGAAAGGCACAGTCGGGGGTGCAGAACATAGAAGGCAGAGCATGCTGCCACAGAGCACTCAGTAGGTCCTGTCCACAATCCTCAGAGGTGACCTACTGCACCAGCCAGGGCTAACACCCAAGAGCACAAGATGACAGAGGACAAGGGAAACAGTATTTTAACTCCAACGCAGAGACTTCCCACATTTCCAGTCACTCAGGCTACTAAGAAAGTAAATGATTACTCAAAAGCCTGATACAAAGGCCTTGGACATAAAAATTAGCCTCTGTGGAGTGAAGAATATCACCACTTGACAAATATCTAAGTAATTAACTCATGTCAGAATCATGAATGGATGCTTAAATTAGTGGATGGCATCAGAGGAGCAATAGAATAGCTCATGATCCCCAAATACCTCCCTATAGAATAAGTACGCATTAATCTCAAAGGGAAAAAATCACTTTACAGTGGCATCTTAGCAAGCAATCAAAGTTAATCTGCCTATGGAGGGTCAGACTGACATTATGTGACCCCATTAGGTCCTTGTTCTTAGAAAATACATGCTGAAGTATTTATGGGCGAAAAAGAGTGTTATGTCTGCAACTTTCTCTCAAATGTCCAAGAAAAAATATACACATAGAAAAATGGCAAAGATGATGTGGTAAATGGTTAACAACCAGGGAATCTGGGTGACGGTATATGTTCTTTGTACTTCTCTTGAAATTGTTCTAATTATACAATTATTTCTAAATAAAAAAAAATACCAAAAAGCAAGGTTAAAAACAATGGTGATGCTTTTTGATAATACTACATACTCTAGCCACCAACAATGAAAGTATGAATGATGGTTAAAACATTTTTTTTTAAAAAGTTCTCAGCTGTTCAAAGAGGTTTTCAGAAGTACAAAGCAAGAAGCTTTTGATTTGCAACTGCTTCTATTAAACCTAAGGTTTCAATATTTCATTTTTGGATCTTTTCGCCCTTTTTCTTCCTGCCTTTAAGTAATCAACATGGCAATACCTCATTATATTCTTTGAGGTTTCCTGGACAAAAATCTGTTACTATTTCTGTCTCTAATTCATCCTTTCTGCCTGCTGGGCTGTAGGCATGACATCCATTTATTTTAACCAATAATTTACAGTGCCTCCTAGTCACTAAATTACCACCATACACAATGATGATTCAGAAGGGAAAAAAGAAAAAGAAAAAAAACCTAGTATGTACTACTAGAACCAGCAAACTCATCAGTTAAAGAAAAAAAAAAGCTTGGTCCTTATATTTCCCCTTAACAATAGCAGTCAACAATTTTTACAGATAAAAAAAGTTTTATAGGAGTTCCTATGGTGGCTCAGTGGTTAACGAACCCAACTTGCATCCATGAGGATTTGAGTTTGATCCCTGGCCTTGCGCAGCAGGTTAAGGATCTGGTGTTGCCGTGACCTGTGGTGTAGGTCGCAAATGTGGCTTGGCTCCCACGTGGCTGTGGCTGTGGTATAGGCCGGCAGCTACAGCTCCAATTAGACTCCTAACCTAGGAACCTCCATATGCTGCGGGTGTGGCCCTAAAAAGACCAAAAAAAAAAAGTTTTATAGATAAAACAGTTTTCTGATAGAGAAAATATACAGCTCTACCAGATTTTTATAGTGACTTGCTGAAAGATACATATCCAAACTTAAATGGTATTATAACAAAACTGTTACAAATCTGACATTTTAATTGATGACTAGTAATACTAGCCATTCTGACATTGAGAGACACAAACCCACACATGCTTATTCTCCTCAAAGTGGAGAACATTAATTCTGAAGATGGTTTAATAATTTGCTCTATCTCCCATACCCCTCGTATGATATTATTTTCTATTTCAAGTGCTTATAGCTAGTGAAATGTCTATCCTTAAAGTAACAGTATAGAGGCATCTATCCAGAGAAAAACCATAATTCGAAAAGATACATGCACCCCAATGTTCATTGCAGCACTATTTACAACAGCCAAGACATGGACACAACCTAAATGTCCATCAACAGAGGAATGGATAAAGAAGATGTGGGGTGTGTGTATATATATATATGAATATATGTGAATATTACTCGGCCAAAAAAAGAATGAAATAATGCCACTTGCAGCAACATGGATGGGCCCAGAAATGATCATACTAAGTAAAGTTAGACAGTGAAAGACAAACATCATATGATAACATCTATACATCTAAAAAAAAAAAAAAGGATACAAATGAACTTGAGTCTTAAGTTTCAAAGACTCAGACTTTGAAAAACTTAAGGTTACCAAAGGGAATGGGTAGGGCGGTGGGAGGGATGGACTGGGGGTCTGGGATTGGCATATGCACACTGAGGTGTATGGAATGACTGACCAAAGGGGACCTGCTGTATAGTACAGAGAACCCTACCCAGTATTATGTGATAATCTATGGGGGGAAAGAAATCAGAGAGAATGGATATGTGTATACGTATGATTGGGTCACTTTGCTACACAGAAGAAATTACCACAATCTTATAAATTAACTATACTTCAATAAAACTTAAAAAAAACCAACAGTACAGAAGGGCATCTGATTTGTTATTATTTTTGTTTTTTGGCTGCGCCTTGCAGCATGCAGAAATTCCTGGGCCAGGGATCAAACCCTTGCCACAGCAGTGACCCAAGCCACAGCAGTGACAACGAGAGATCCTTAACCTTCTGAGTCACCAGGGACCTCCAAAAGCATCTGATTTTTGATGAATGTTGCATAATGTTTGCATTGCAAAATGAGAAGGTTAATTTCAAACCCAAATCCAAGTCTGCACTCTTTTCTCTTCCCTGGCAGTCTCTGAGCAGAGGTAGGATCCAGGAAACAGCCCTTGTGCCAGGCGTGAGGTTAGACAAAGCAGCAGGAGAACCAATTCATAAGAGTTTGTTTTTAGAGTCATATTGTCCATTAAAGAAAGCAACGAAGCCTCTGAGACAGGGTGGGGGACAGGAGAGGGTGAAGACATCTCACAGTATCCTGGATGGGGAGAAGCAGCTCTTTGGTGGTTCACTAATTCATGGAGCTCTGAAGGAGACAGCCTGCTCAGGGCTACAGTCATGATGAGATTTGTTTCCCATGAAAGTGGTTTGAAACAGAGGTATTCATGTGGGCTAACTTCATAAAAGTAAATAACATTTTCAAATTATCCACTGAAAGAATATGGGTTCTAAAGAAAGTTAATAAACTAGGAAATCTAGAAGAGAGAGCAGTGTTAGACAACATCGATAAACTGGCTACAGAAAAGAATAAAGGGGTAAAAGAGTTATATAACCTGTGAGAAAACAACTGTAGTTTTTCCCTTTTTTTTTGCACACATAAGTCCCTTAATGGCAGAGAAGAGTAGATCAGTATTCCTACCTGCAGTATGGGGGGCAGAGCCTAAAGCAGTCCTCCAGTAGTATTAAATTTCTTTTTTTACTTTTAAACATTCATGGACATTTGCCTTATACTCTATGATATCCATATTTGTATCACTGCAAAAATGTCCTTCCCTCTCCCAAGCTTGATATAAAATTAATGTCCTGGGAACTTAAGCCATGGTTATGGCAACTCAGTAACCCCTTGGCATATCAGCACACACCTAGATACCCTTTTGGAGAAACTTGGTTCTAAAATTAAAATTTAAGAGAAACAAGACCAGACAAAACAAAACAAAATAAAACTTAAAAGGGTGAAAACCGTGGTGGGATATCTGAAACAAATTTTGCCTAGTCAGAAATAGTCTACTCCTGACAAATGCTTTTTATATCAACACAGCATTTATTGTCAAAAAAAAAAGAAACCACTCACTACCTAAAATGGGAATAAAAGGATTTTCTTCTATACCTCATTTTCAGAAACAAAAAACCTTTGGCTAGAGGAAGAGGAAAGAGTTACACCCATATAAAACTCCAGAATGGGAAGAATTAGTATCACCAAGCGTTTCTCAACTTTGCCAAATAACAATAGTATTTTAAAAATTATTCATTCCAGGAGTTCCCTGGTGACATGGAGGGTTAAGGGTCCAGCATTGTCATTGCAGCAGCTCAGGCTGCTGCCGTGGCAAAGGTTCAATCCTTGGCCCACGAACTTCCAAATGCCACAGCTACGACCAAAAAAAAACCTTATTCATTCCAATTTTTAGAGTACAACTAATGCTGATGGCCAGCTGTCAACAGCTATATACTCTAGTACTTTCTATAATATTTTATTTCAATGTTAACAGGCCATTTTTCTTAAATCTCAAGGTAACTTTATCATAGTCCCTATATATCCTAATTTATCAAACACATAAAGTGTCTAACAGATCAGCGTCTAAGACAAATACAGAAATGGTTAAGACAAGACCCAATTTACTAGGAAAAAAACCCGAAAGTCAAAAATATGATGCAAAGGAAGATCCAGAGACTTTCAAAGAACATACTATTAAAACAGAAATACCGTTTTCCTAGATTTACCAACAGGATCTGGGAGGGGGGCTATGTTGCTATGTGACACAGTCGGGCATTATCTAGAATCCAGTAGCTAAATTACAGAAGCCTATTTCAAGGTGGATTTAGGCTTCCTGCTTACCTTCCACCTTTCTTCCTGAAGTAAAGCCATCAGTGAGGTCAGGCAAGGTAGGGTCCCTAATGAAGGACGGGTAGCACTCAGGATGGAGTGTCAGCACCTGAACAGAGTAAGAGAGGCATCTCTACAGGAGTGCTGAAGCAATAGGAGATTAATTACATATAATGGAAATTTATCTCTGAGGATAATGAGAGCTAGATTCCTCAACTGTCAAAGAAAGGAGATACAAATATGGAAGGGGAAAAAATGAGAATGAATGTATCAATGTACACTCAGACACACCGACAGACATGAACACACACACACACACACACACACACAGTCCCTGGGGTTCGGTTCACTCAATAGGCCTGAGAGCCGCAACACCCCAACAGCAACAAGTACCTCTAAAACCTGGATCTTGAATTCTAAATATTTCCTATTAAAATGAACCAAGGTCTCTTAGAGATATGGCAGATTGCAGAGCTGGAGCAGGGGGAAAAAAAAAAGGGCCTGGAACATCTTGCTGTTCCAAAAAGCAAGAAACTACACAAAGAATGACAGAGACAAGTCAAAAAGACATAGAAGCCAGCAAAAAAGGACAGCCACTGGACAAATATGAGATGATCTAAACACAGAGAAGTATAATAGTAAGATTATAACCCACTACATAAAATAGGAACTGAAGAGTCCACCCTCATACAAACACATACATAAATAAATATATGGGAAAAACAAGTTTTACCTACTTTCAACTTATAAAAGTAGAAAGAATGATGGGAATTAGAAAAGCACAATTTGGCAATCATCACAGTAATAATTTATTCAAATGATATCAATGGCTGCTAAAACTAGTGGGTGTAAGTTTGATGAGAAACAGGATAGTTACAGGGTCTGAACGTCTGTCTCCGCAAGGACACTTATTCATTATAAAAAGAAATCCAGTCATGCACTGTACTGTTCACAGTGGCACTAATTACAGTAGCCAAGACATGGAAGCAACCTCAATGTCCATCAACAGTAGAATGGATAAAGAAGAGGTATTATATATACAGAATGGAATATTACTCAGCAATAAAAAAGAATGAAATAATGTCATTTGCAGCAATGTGGATGGACCTAGAAATGATCACACTGAGCAAAGTTAAGTCAGAGAAAGACAAATACGGTATATCACTCATATGTAGAATTTAGAAAAAAAGACACAAGTGAACTTATTTACAAAACAGAAACAGACTCAGAGACAAAGAAAACAAACATGTGATTACCCAAGGGGAAAGGTGTGGTGGGAGTGATAAATGAGAAGCTGGGATTAACATACACACTACTACACATAAAAGAGGTAAACAATAAGGATTTACTGTATGGCACAGGGAACTATACCCGATATCTTCTGATAATCTATAATGGAAAAGAAAGAATAGATATACATATATATGTGTGAATATATATATATAAAATTCCTATAGATCATGAAGGAATCACACTGCTGTACACTTGAAAATAATACAACCAAATTTCAATTTTAAAAACATTTAAAAAAGAGAGAGTAACTTCACAATAGAGAAACCCACAGACAACACCTCAATCAAGTATCAATGTTAATACCAATAACAGAACAAATCAAATCCATGAACTATTACAATACAAGAACACACCATCACTTCTGTCATATTCCTGCCCCAAATGCACAACTTTAATCAGGAGAAAACCATAACAAGTCCAAGTGATTAACATTCCACCAGCCTATAATCATCTCGAAGGCATCAAGGTCCAAATATCAAGGAAAGATGGTTTTCCCTTGATGACGATCTTTCCAAGATCAATTTCAGATTGAAGATGATGAAAAAGACACAACATTCAGAGCATTTTTAATAAAACTTCAATTTACACAGATTCACAGAAAAATCACAGAGAGACATATCTGTATGCTATGAAGCTTTTTCTGTTTTAAGGGAAAAGGGTTAAGACCTTATCACTGTTACTTAAGAGACTGGAAATTATTATACAAATTCAAAGTTCCTTAGGAGGGAAAAAACTGTTAAACAAAAATCACAAACACAAAGTCAGTTGCAATGCATCAATAAGATACATTTGTATGAGGTCAACAAAGGAGGAGAAAAGGCATTAAAAATGAATCTTTCTATATTTTCTATGTTAAATTTTCAGGATGGGATACACAATAAAGTCAGAAACTGCTCCCACAGAGGTTTCTGCTCAGGCATGCTTCGGTTTATTGGAGGGGGTGGGTAAAACAGTAAGTTAAAGACAAATCTATTGGCATGTGATGGACTGTATTAAATAAAAGATAATTTAAATAGCATGTTCAATATAGAAAGTACAAAAAAAGCGCCTTCGATTTTGTAATTTAGACTCTTTTAAGATCACTACAGAGGTAGTGCTGTAAAAATAATGATCGAGTTTCTCCAAGTCATTGTCCTCAATTTTCGGTCCAGTATCTCCCTTACCACCTACACTGACTAACCCTGGTAAAACTTTCCAAATGCTTCAAGTACAAAGCATGGAAAGGAAAAAATAGAGCTCAAAGGATCTGTTTTCAACCGTGGTCCAAGATTTGATGGTAATTACTCACTAAATAGTTTGAGAGTAGACAAGTACCTTTTATTGGTACTTGGGCACAGGAAGTTAAGGTGAAGAGGCAGAGTGTAGGGTCCTGTCTCAGAGCAACACAAGTAGCTCAGTAAACATCTATAATTCTACAACACAGCTTTTCAACACAGCTAAAACACACTTTATTCTGCATTGACTTCTCCCACAGAGTTTCCTAACTGTGAGGATCACAGGGAAGTTTTAGAGCCCTTCCTTCTGTCGCACCATGGGTGACTCCAATTTGCATAAGTTCTCCTGGATCAGGCAATGTAAACTGGACAAACACAACTCCCTCTGAGCAAATAAACTGTGGAAATCGTTAATCTCTCCAATGTAATTACTTCATTTGTTGTACAAAGCTCAGCCTCTCCATACAAAGGCCTGTTAGTCGACTTCTCAGCTAACTAAGCAAAAGACTCTTTTTGGTTGGAACATCAAGGCAGTTAGTACGGAACAGCAGAGAACAACCTGCCTGTTGGATACCCTTGTTCCCCAAGATAAAATCTGACCCCGTTAGTCCATCAATCTTTCCAGTCTAATTTCCTACCACTCAGGTCATACTAAGCCACGTGTGGTTTTCACAGCAGGTCAGACTGTCCGATTTGCTCTCTCTGGCAGGATGCCCCACCCTTGTGAGGTTGGGGCCATCTGGCCAGGCTCTGGGTAACAGTCCCACCCATGTGGACTTCTCCCTGCCACCCACCTCTGCACCCCAGGCAGTCTGTCTCTGGGCTCCTAGAACACCCTATTCCTAGCTCTATCACCGTTTCTCACTGAGATGTGTGATCTGATTCAGGATCTTGCCCCTGTGGGACCCACAGTCTCTTTGAAATCAAGGTTCTGCCCCACTCAGCTTTGATCCTCTGCCTGGCTAAGGAGGAGGACATCCTTATGTCAGTCTGTACTGTTTCTATCAGACAGTCAAAATGTCATCCGAAAACTCCAGTCTCTACAAGAAGTGCATTCAGATATATCACTGGCACTTTCTGTGCCTATGAGAAGGGGTTGGGGTGTGAAACATAAAAGCAGTCTCTGCTGGAGGAAAACATCAAAAAAGAGAGTTGATGACATACATTCCCAGGCTCTGCCATCTGACTACTCTCAACCTGGTCACCTTCCACCAGTTCCTCTCCTCATCTCGCCCCTTCCCCACTGAACCTGTTGAACTCACCCTTTAGACAACTCTCCCTGAGCCCCATCAGGAGTGACTTCCCCCACATACACATGGCTCTCTGCACTCTGCCTGCACAGACCCACACTCCAGAGGACAGGGCCTGGCCTGTTGCTCACCCCTACACCCCAGTGCCAGCCATATAGCAAGCAGACAAGTATTTGCAAAGTGCTGATTTTGCTGAGTGTGGAATGAATCACCCAAGTTTATATATCATCTGTATCTCTCATTAGGAAAGTTCCACAATGACAAGGACGGGTACACACTTACTCCCCTCAGAACCCCTCCCAGTCACACAGCACCACTATCTCATGGTTGGCCTCAGTGACTACCTGTTGAATGAACAAACAATGAACAACTCCTGTAGATCTCTTCAAAATCTCTCTCTCCTTGTTAATAATAGTCACTTAGGTATGAAACATAGAATGTGATCATCTCCTGCAAGTTGTTCAGACTTGTTCTAAAAACTTTGCCATTACTGTGAAGTCTTCTGTATTAATATTCGAAATGCCTAAGGCACATGAAGAAACTTAAAAAAAAAAAAAAAAGGGTGGGGGGAGTCAAACTCAAACTCAGAGATCAATTCAGCAATTTTCCATATCCTCATTAGTCAAGCACAAGCCTGTCCAAGCTTAATACTATAACAATACAAAGGTGGAAAGGGCCACTTGCCCACATTATAAAGTTAGAATTACAGAACCAAATAAAAGCAAATCAGCCTGTACTAAACCATAAATAGGCTACAAACACCTCTTCCGAAACAGCAGTGAGACATTATAACACACCTATTAAAATGGCTAAAATCCTAATCACGGACAATACCACCTGCTGGAGAGAAGGGGAGGAGTGGGCAACAGAAACTCCCTCCCTTCAGGTGGGAATGCATTTTAAAATGGTACAGCCACTTTGGAAGCCGGTTTGTCAGTTTTTTACAAAGCCAAATATATTCTAACCATACAATCCAGCGATCACACGTCTTGATGTTTGCCCAACTGATTTAAGAACTCAAGACTACACAAAATCATAAACACAAAAGTTTTAAAACTGATTTATTCATATCACCCAAACTAAAACAATCAAAATGACCTTCAATAAATGAACAGATTAACTTTGTTACATCCAGACAATGAAGTATTACCCTGCAATAAAAAGAAATGAGCTATCAAGCCACAAAAAGACATGGATGAATCTTAACTACATATTCCTATATGAGAAAAAGCCAGTCTGAACAAGCTATACACTTGTATGATTCCAATTATATGACATTCTTGAAAAGGTAAAACTACACAGATGGTAAAAGGATCAGTGGTCACCAAGGGCTTAGAGGGTGGGGGAAGGGAGGAAAAGCACTGGATAGATGAAGCACAGGGATTTTTTTTTTTTTTTTTACAGCAGTAAAACTATTCTGTATGATGATACTGTAATGATGGATATATGACACTACCTATTTGTCAAAACCCACCGAACTTTACAGCAGGTGAGTCATTTAAAATCACCTAAGAGGTCAGGGGATCCCAGGACAGAATGTAGCCTAGGACAAAACAATCAAACTGTTTTACAAATGTATGAAAAACAACCTCACTAAAGGGACTTGGGGAGAAGGTGCTGACCTAAGTAACTATGAAAATAAGCGGAGACCAAAAGTAAATGAAACTGCATAGGAGCCCTGTAGAGTTGGTAAAGTTCTTCATGGGGATACATGGGGGGGTTTTTTGTTTCTGCTTTTTTTTTTTTTGTCTTTTTAGGGCCACACCAGTAGCAAATGGAGGTTTCCAGGCGAGGGGCTGAATCAGAACTGAAGCTGCCAGCCTATACCATAGCCATGACAACACAGGATCTGAGCTGGGTCTTTGACCTACAGCATAGTCATGGTAACGCCAGATCCTTAACCCACTGAGCAAGGCCAGGGATCGAACCCGCGTCCTCATGGATACTAGTCAGGTTTGTTAACCACTGAGCCATGACAGGAACTTCCATGTTAACAATTCTGAAACAGCTATTCCTGGAACTGAATAATTAAGCAAAGGGATGGTGGACGTGGAGAGCCACTAGGCTGCTGTAGTGGACAGGTTACAGTTAAGGAAAGGGAGGAGGCTAGAGTGATCCATGTGGTAGTGACTGGAACTGGAAACAACAGTAGCGACTTATTTAGTTTAATATAGATAACAAGTGGTATCAAACAGAAATATTTACAGATATGTGTATGTACATGGGTCAGTACACACACATAAATGTCCTTTCTCTGTCACATGAAGGGGCCTCTGAGCAAATGATTCCCCAACAGCAACAAGAACACTCAGCTCCCAGATCTTGAGACTGGTCTACCTAAGAAATGGCCAATTCTAGAGCTAGGGCTGGAAATTTACAAGGTGAGCCTGTAGCATCTTCTAGTGCTGGAAAATAAGAAAGTACTTGGGAGACATGGAGGGAATCCAACTAAAAGAATGCTCAATGGCCAAAACTGGAACAATTTTAGCAACCATAGCAAACAATATATAACCCAAAATAGAAATACCCATGAGTCCATATGGGATATCAATAAATCACTGAATAAGTAAATGGGAGAGAAGAGACAAATCTATGCAGAATTCTAAATAAGCTATGTAGATACTCTAACCTCAACACCTGGGGAGCATAACCTCTTAACTCCTTACACAGGGGTTGTGCTTAATGACTTCCTTCCAAAGAGCACAGGGTACAAAGGGGAGAAAAGAATTTTTATACTGGAGAAAGCTAGCACTCCCTCAGCTAGGTGATCAAGGTCAACATCAACGGTGATAAGTTATGCCTGATATGTGACAAGAATGGCACTTCGCCTCTTTGGTCTTCCTCTCAAAAACCCTAACTCAGCCTAATCATGAGAAAAACAGATAAACCCTAATAAAGGGACATTAAAAAAACAAAAACAAAAACACACCTGACCAGTACACTACTAAAAGCTGTCAAGGTGATCAAGAACAAGGAAAGCTTAAGAAACTGTCACAGAGCATAGGAGCCAAAGAAGAGATGATGGCAGAAAAAAGACAGTAGGCAAGAAGTAAGGACATCCATGTGAAGTATGGCCTCTTTGTAATTTTTTCTGTAAATCCAAAACTATCCTCAAGTGAAAAACTTATTTTAAAACAAAATAAAACAAACCAACAAAAATCCCTTTCTACTGACTATTCTGTGATCCACCAAATCCTGCACATGCGGTCTCAAAGTGTGGTCCTTGGACCAGCAGCATCAGAATCACCTGGAAAATTGGCAGAAATGTGGATTATCAGGCCTCATCCTAGACCTGCTGATTCTGGCCTAAGGATGGGGCTTAGCAATCTGTGTTTTAAAAAGCCCCTCAGGTGACTCTGAGTGCTAAAGTTTGCACGGTGGTTCTGATTTCTGATACAGAAGTGGGTGAAACTTGAGAACCAGGTGATGCTCAGGCTGCTGGTTTAGGGACACCCTTTTGAGAATCTCTCCTCTGCTTTGGACAAGCCAAGCAATAGAGTGGCCATGACTGAGTGCTTATGATGTGCAGGTATTTACTATGATACCTGTGAGAAAGGTGTCACCATGCCCACTTTAGAAAAAGAGAGTGTTTCTCCTTGGCCACAGAGTCACATGACAGGACTGTGGAACCTTGGTCCTGCCCTCTCCAGGGACAGCATTTCTGGGCAACACACTATATTCGTTTACTAAGCTGCTTAACCAATGACCACAAATGTGTGTGGGTGGGTGGGGAGGTGAACCTAACAGAACAGTTCTGGAGACTAAAGTCTGAAACCCAAACTGTGCCCCCTCTGGGGAGGACTCTGCCCTCACTTCTTCCGGTGGCTGCTGGAATTCTGGGCTCCTGACCGCAGGGCCCAATCTCTGCCTATCTTCTCTGAGTGTCTGTGTTATTTCCCTTTCTTCTCTCCTATAAAAACACTTGGGATGGCATTGAGGACCCTCCTGGATAATCCAGGGTAATCTCTTTATCTCAAAATCCTTAGCAAATGGATCTGGGAAGACCCTTTTTCCAAATAAGGAAATATTTGCCAATGTGAGGGGTTGGAACTTGATGCCTTTGGGTGACTATTATTCAACCTGCTACATACACATACTGTAAACCAGGATGCTATTCAGTGGATTTCCCCTAAAAAATTATGGAAGAGAATGAAGATTTCAGACCAAGGATGTGTCAGTTTTTTGTTTTTGTTTTGCTTTTCAGAGCTGAACCTGCGGTATATGGAAGTTCCCAGACCAGGGGTCAAATAAGAGCTGCAGCTGCAAGCCCACACTACAGCCACAGCAATGTGGCACCTGAGCTGCATCTGGGACTTACACCCAGCTCTTTGTAATGCCAGATCCTTAACCCACTGAGTGAGGCCAGGGATTGAACCCTCATCCTCATGGACACTAGTAAGTTTCATTACCAATGAGCCACAATGGGGACTCCTAGTCTTTTTCTTTGTATAGGGATGACCCCAGGATATTATACAAAAATCAACTGCAAATGTGGAATACTGCCATCTTCTAAATGATCTAAAACTGAATTTGAAGTTAATAAACGCCTTCATCAAGGCCAGACAATGCAGAGGACTTATTTGGGAAGATCCTGACTGGCATCTTTAAAGAGACTTTTGAGAAATTTTAGGACCAGCTTAAAGATTTCCCAAGGAGCTGATCCAGGAATGTTTGCTCTGCGGCTTTTACATTGCAGATTTCCTAAGAATAAATCCAGGGACTGGAAACCAAACTCTTTTGTTTGTTCTTAGGTTGAGGTCCACCACTTTATACCCATTATACTGTTGCTTTAAACTAGCCATTTACACTGGCTTGGCAAGAGTCTCAAAGAAAACAGAGTTTTATGAGGTCTAACAGCTATCAGTTAAATATTGTCCTAGACATGTGAGTATACTAAAAAACATCCCACCAAATTAAGAACATAAGAACCATGAAAATATTCCTCTTGTCTAAGATTCCTGACAACTGAGCTTTATTATTTCTTTTCAAACAAATACTGGTAATATTTACAATTAAAAGGTAGAATGCAGTGCCTTATCAGAAAATGAAAACATAATTTCATTACAGTTAAAACTGCAGGCTCTGCGGTTAGTCTGCCTGGCTCAAACTCTGAGTCGAGCACTTTACCATCTGTACAATCTGGATGAGTTAACTAACACTGTTTCAAAGAAGAGGAAACAGTCTTGGAGACCACAGTTGAAAGGGAAAGTTTTCTCTCTGTACCAAAGGCATAAAATATCCTTTAAACCTCACCCCCCTCCAAAAACAAATTATTTATTACAAAGGCTTAACTGATACTTTACCATTTAGTTTTAGCTTTAACGCATTTGTCAGTTTAATCTCTGGCCAAAAATTCCTTGTTTTCATCATTGAATCTAAGAGAGCTTCCTCCCCTGTCATTACTCAGGACTTACTGCTAACCAGCATTGCTGCATCCTCTTCATCTCTGATTTCTATGTCTTGGCAGTCCCCAGGCTCAGCCGAAAGGCCCTTCTTCTATCTCTACTAACTCCCTAGGTGATGACATTTGTCCTGGCTTTAAATATTGTGTAGATGCAGATGACTCACATTTCTATCTCTAGCCAGTCTTTCCCATCACCTTACCTCTACCCCACCAATGCTCAGGCAACTTTTCTCCTCCTGTATCTTAGCCTTCAACAAGTCCTATCTGCCTTCCTATCAAAATTCATCCCTGGTGTGGAAGAGACAAGATGGTGGAGTAGAAGGACCTTGAGCTCACCCCTCCCATGAGCACACCAAAATTATAACTAACTGATCAATAATCAATGATTAAAAAAAAAAATTGGACCTACCAGAAAAGATACTCCATAAAGACAAAGAAGAAACCACAATGAAGGATATGTAAGAGTACCCTAATGATATCATCAAATCCCATCTCCCCCAGGTGGGCAACCCACAAACTGGAAAACAATTATATCACAGAGTTTCTCCCACAGGAATGAGAGTTCTGAGCCTTACATCAGACTCCCCAACCTGGGGTCCAGCATCAGGAGGAGGGGCCCCCAGAGCCTTTGGCTTTGAAGACCAGGGGGGCATGAGTGCAGGAGCTCCAAAGGACTGGAGGAAACTCCAGTCTCTGGAAGGTGCACACAAGGTTTCATGTGCACTGGGACCCAGGGCAAAACAGTGAATCCATAGAAGCCTGGGCCAGACCTATGGCAGGTATTGGAGGGAATCTATGAGGAGGTGAGGCAACTGTGGCTCACTGCGGGGACAAGGACACTGGTGGTGGAGGTATTGGGGAGTATTCATCAACATGAGCCCTCCTGGAGTCTGACATTTTGGCACCAAGTTCTGGCCCACCAAAGAGCCTATAGGCACCAGTGCTGGGACAGGTCAGGTCCAAAAACCAAGAGGATGGGAACACAGCCCCACCCTTCAGCAGACAGGCTGCCTGAAGACTTCTGAGCCAAAAGCTGCCTCTAGACACACCCCTTGACACAGCTCTGACTAGCCTCACTTGCCAGGGAGCAGACACCAGAAGCAAGAAAACAACAATCCTGCAGCCTGCAGAACTGAATTTGCAAACACAGGTCAGAACCTTCCCTGGGACCAGGTGGTTCCTGGCCCTTGGGCGATAAGAGGGGAGTGTACTGATTAGACACATACAACATTCCCCTACAAAAGGACCACTTCCCCAAGGTCAAGAAACATAAATAACCTTCCACATACATAAAAATAAAAAGAGTAAGTTAGACAAAATGAGATAGGAGAAAAATATGCTCCAGACAAAGGAACAAGGAGAACAACTGGGAGAACAACTAACTGACGTGAAGAAAGGCAATCTACCTGAGAAAGAGTTCGGAGTAATAACCATAAAAATGATCCAAGAACTCAGGAAAAGAATGGATGCACAGAACAAAAAGTTACAAGAAATTTTTTTTTTTGGATCTTTTTAGGGCCCCACACACGGCACTTGGAGGTTCCCAGGCTGGGGTCTAACCAGAGCTGCAGCTGCTGGACTACGCGACAGCCACAGTAATGCTAGATCTGAGCCACATCTGTGACCTACACCACAGCTCACAGCAACACTGGATCCTTAACCCACTGAGCAAGGCCAGGAATTGAACCCGCAACCTCATGGTTCCTAGTTGGATTCAATTCCTCTGCGCCATGACGGGAACTCCAGTTACAAGAAATTTTTAGCAGAGTTAGAAAATATAGAGAACAACCAAAGAGAATTGAAGACTACAACAACTGAAATGAGAAATAAACTAGAAGGAATCACTACCAAGATAAAAATTAGGGAGAAGAAGAGTAAGTGAGCTGGAAGACAGAGTGGTGGAAATCATTGCCTTGGAACAAAATAAAGAAAAAAGAATGAAAAGAAATGACAGTTTAGGAGCCCTCCGGGACAACATCAAACACACCAACATTTGCAATATGGGGCCCCAGAAAAGAGAATAGGCCTCAGAAAATATTTGAAGAGATAATAGCTGAAAACTTCCCTAACATGGGAAAGGAAACAGTCACCCGAGTTGAAGAAATGCAAAGAGTACCATAGAGGATTAACCCAAGGAGGAATATGCTGAGACACAAAGTAATGAAATCAACAAAAATTAAAGACAGAGAGAAAATATTCAAAGCAACAAATAACATACAAGGGAACTCCCATAAGACTATCAGCTGATTTTTCAGTAAAAATGCTGCAAGCCAGAAGAGAGTGGCATGATGTATTTAAAGTGATAAAAGGGAAAAATCTATGCATGGAGGCAAAAGAACTGTACTCTGAAAACTGTAAGATGATGATGAAAGAAACTTAAGATGACACAAACAGATGGAAAGATACACCATGTTCTTGGATGGAAGAATCAATTTTGTCAAAATGACTATATTACCCACAGCAATCTACAGATTCAATGTAATCCCTATCAAATTACCAATGGTATTTTTCACATGACTGAAACAAATTTTTTTTGTCTCTTTTGTCTTTTTGTTGTTGTTGTTGTTGTTGTTGTTGTTGTTGCTATTTCTTGGGCCGCTCCCACGGCATATGGAGGTTCCCAGGCTAGGGGTTGAATCGGAGCTGTAGCCACCGGCCTACGCCAGAGCCACAGCAACGCGGGATCCGAGCCGCATCTGCAACCTACACCACAGCTCACGGCAACGCCGGATCATCAACCCACTGAGCAAGGGCAGGGACCGAACCCGCAACCTCATGGTTCCTAGTCGGATTCGTTAACCACTGCGCCATGACGGGAACTCCCTGAAACAAATTTTTGAAAAATTTGTATGGAAATACAGAAGAAATCCTGAGAAAGAATAGCAGAGCTGGAGGAATCAGGATCCCTGACTTCAAACTATACTACAAAGCTACAGTCATCAAAACAGTATGGTACTGGCACAAAAGCAGAAATACAGACCAATGGGACAGAATAGAAAGCCCAGAAATAAATTCTTGCACCATGGTCAATTAATCTATGACAAAGGAGGCACAAATAAACAATGGAGAAAAGACAGTGTATTCAGTAAGTGGTGCTAGGAAAACTACACAATTAATTGTAAAAGAATGAGATTAGAACATTCACTAACACCATACATGAAAATAAACTAAAAATGGATTAAAGACCTAAATATAAGACCAGATACTATAAAACTCCTAGTGGAAAACATAGAACACTCTTTGACATAAACCATAGCAGTATCTTTTTGGATTTATCTCCTAGAGTAATGGAAATAAAAACAAAAATAAACAAATGGGACCTAATTAAACTTAAAAGCGTTTGCAAACCAAAGAAAACCATAAACAAAACAAAAAGGCAACCTACAGAATGGGAGAAAATATTTGCAAATAGTGCAACTGACAAGGGATTAATCTCTAAAATATACAAACAGCTCGTATAGCTCAATATCCAAAAAACAAACAGCCTAATCAACAAAACAGGTAGAAAATCTAATAGACATTTCTCCAAGAAAACATACAGATGGCCAAAAGGCACATGAAAAGATGCTTACATCACTAATTATTAGAAAAATGCAAATCAAAACTGCAGTGAGATCTCAACACCTCATAAGGGTCAGAATAGCCATCATCAAAATGTCCACAAATAATAAATGCTGGAGAGGGTGTGAAGAAAAAGGAACCTTCCTACAAGTTTGGTTGGAGTGTAAATTTGTACAACCACTATGGAACGGTGTGGAGGTTCCTTAAAAAACTAAATATAGAACTACCATATGATCCCGCAAATTCCACTCCTGGGTACATATCAAGAAAACCATAATTTGAAAAGACACAAGCACCCCAATGTTTACTGCAGCTATTTAAAATAGCCAAGACATGGAAGCAACCTAAATGTCCATGGACAGATGAACAGATAAAGAAGATGTGGTACATATATATAATGGAGTACTGCTCATCTACAAAAAAGAATGAAATAATGCCATTTGTAGTAACATGGATGGACTCAGAGATTCTCATACATGTGAAATAAGTCAGATAAAGACAAATATCATCTGATATCACTTATATGTGGAATCTAAAAAGGAAAAAAGATAAAATGACCTTATATACAAAACAGAAATAGACCCACAGATATAGAAAACAAATCTATGGTTACCAAAGGGGAAGGTGAGAGAGGGACAAATTTGCAGTTTGGCATTAACAGATACACACTACCATAAATAAAACAGGTAACCAATAAGGATTTACTGTACAGCACTAGTAACTACACTCAATATTTTGTAATAATGTGAAGGAAAAATAATCTGAAAAAGAATATATACATATACCTACACACATACATACACGTGTGTATGTGTGTGTGTGTGTATGAATCACTTTGCTGTATAACTGAAACTAATACAAAATTGTAAATCAACTATACTTCAATTGAAAAAAAAAGAAATGCATATTGAAAGAAAAAAAATTCATCCACAATCTAACCACTTCTCCACACTGCTACTGCTCACCCAAGACCAAGCTACCCTTTCCTTTTCTGGGTTACCAGAGTCACCCTGCTCACTCTTACTGCTCCTACTCTTGCTCCCTTGCAGTTTCTTCTTGTCCCATAAACCAGGGGGGTCTTTCTGAAACATTAGCTCCCAGCAAGGCTCTGCCCCTAACCTCTAGTGCCTTCCCAGCTCACTCCTCATGGAACCCAGATCCTTTATCATGGACAGGCCTTACAGGATTTGGCCCTTTTCACTCATGGGCTCCAGCTACCAGCCCCGCTTGCTGTCCCTGCCCCAGGGCTTTGCAGGCCCCATTCTTTCTGCTGGAGGTGACCCTCACCTGAGAAAAACCATTCACTTTTCACTCTTTCAGCTGGAAAAGCATTCCCTCACCCCTTCATCACTCCCTCTCTTTATCATGCTTGTATTTCTCCAGAGGGCTTAGTACCACTTCCTTACTCTCTGATGTCCCCATAGATAGTAAATGTGTCATGAGAACAGGCTTTGCTGTACTCACTCCTACATCTAGAACAGGGCCTGCCACAGAGCTGGCACATAGTTTTTTTAAATGAAGTAACCATTTAAAAAAAATTTAAGTAAGAGTTCCTGTTGTAGAGCAGTTGGTTAGGAATCAAACTGCAGTGGCTCAGGTTGCTGCAGAGGTGCGGGTTCGATCCCTGGCCCAACCCCGTGGGTTAAAAGGATCCAGCATTGCCACAGCTGTGGCATAGGTCACAGCTGTGGCTCGGATTCCATCCCTGGCCTGGGAACTGCTATATGCCACAGGTGCAGCCATAAAAGAAAAACAAAAGTATGCTTGCATCACTTGGGATCTCATACCCACTTGATCCTAATAAAAGAACCAGAATTCTAAATTATTACACAATCAATTTATAAAAACCTAAAAAGTAAATAGGTGTTCCTTGGGTGGTAAAAAAAAAAAAAAAGGATTAAGAATGCACTCATCTTCCCACCTTAAATAAATCACATTGTTAAAGGGGAAAACAAGTCCTACGTCTTTAGTGTTCCTGTTGTAGAGGAATGTACAGATGTTAACATATACAAAAGGAAAGTAGTACCTACAGTATTTTTCAAAATAAAAAAATCTTTGAAAATAACTACGTACTACTTTATTTCTGCAAAGGTTCACTGAGAGAAAACACAGAAACAGAACACTACAGGGTTAATGATGATGACGTTAGTGAGGGTGCTGGCATTAAATTGCTGAGTGAATGCTGAAAGATTCTTTTTAGCCAGGGAAAGTTTTGCTGTAGTGGTACCATTACAAATTTCTTACAGTAATAACACGGTACATTATAAGCTTGCTCAAATGATAAGCTCTTTATGAGGGTTAAAAGTCTGCAGCTCTCTCACACAAAGGCCTTTCTGTCTGGGATTTCCTAGAAGTCAATAAGCTAAAAATCACATCCTGCATGATAGCCACTTAGGCTCACAGAAGATCTAGTCTTCTATGGCCTCACTCAGTTCCCCAGGGTACTGAGCAGTCAATTTGATACAGTGGTAGAAATGGCAACCTCACTTCTGTGTCCAATTAGATCATCTCTGGGTTCTAACTGCTTTTTATTTTGAAATAATTCGAGATTTACAGCAGAGTTGTAAAGGCAGTAGGGAGGGTTCCCATCTCTACCTTGCTTCCTCTAATGTCAGCATCTTATATGAGACACATATCAAAACTAAGAAAGTAACATTAATACAACACTATTAACTAAACTATAGGCTCTATTCAGATTTCATTAGTTTTTCCACTAACATCCCTTTTCTCTTCCAACCCAGGACCCCACACTGCATTCAGTCATCATATCTCCTTGGGCCCTTCCATTTTGGGACAGTTCTTCAGTCTCTCCTTGCTTTTAATGACCCTGGCACTTTTGAAGAGCACTGGCCAGGTATTTTTACAGTATGTCCCTCACCTTGGGTCTGTCTAAGGTTTTCTCACGACTAGACTAGAAGTGCAGCTTTAGGGGAAGACTTAGGCAGAGGTGAAGCGCCTTCTCATCCCATCCCATCCCCTCCCTAGTGTCCACCAATTTTCTCTACTATAAAGTCACCATTTTTCCCATTCTCTAATCCATTTAAAAACAAATCACCAAGTCCAGCCCACATTCGAGGGGAAGGAAATTAAGCTTCACCCCCAAGAGGGAAGATTATCATACAATTTGTGACTGTTAAAACCACCATAGTGATTAATACATACTTTGTAACGACCTTTTTTTAAACTGAAATTTGTTTGATAAACAAGTCTCAAGTTATGATTCGTGGCAACTCACAAAAACTGAGGCTAAGAGAAAATGAAGAGGGAGGAGGAGTAAGCACGCTGAGGCTTGAAGATTTTTAACCAGAACACATAAACAGACATTTGTGAAATCATCAATTGCAGAGACAAAAAAATGATATTTTAAAATACCATTTAGTTTTAGCTTTAACTCGTCTGTCAGTTTAATCTCTGGCCAAAAAGTTCCTTGTTTTCATCATTGCATCTAATAGAGCTTCCTCCCCTGTCATTACTCAAGATTTACTGCTGACCAACACTCATCACCAGTAACTTTTATCAGGCTACACAAATTGCAACGAACAAGGCTTAGAGGAGAGAAAAAAGGAAAAAAATATATAAAGCATTAGCCTGACAAATACATATGATGAGGTGATACCAGGTGCCAAGTTTGGCTTCCCTACCACCTAGACTCTGAGTCCCTTACTGGAAAGACAAAGGTCTAAACTCTTTTTCTGTCTCCTCCACCAGGACAAAGTTCTGCACATGACAGTGGCCAAATGAGCTGATGCCAATTAACCAAACAGAACCATGGTCTCTACCCAGTTCCAAGACATCGCTGGATTATGAGAAACATTGTAAGGATTTATAAACAACATCAACAGTTCTTCAACCCAAGCAGGTAGAAGAATCCAGAGAAGCCTATAAACAGTGCAGAGCATCAAACTACACCTGTGAGAGGCAGGTTCTGGGTTTGGGCCTGGAAAGGTGCTTTGTAACATACACCTCTTTAGGAAAGAGCAACCTGGTATGAGAGGTGCACACAATGCTACTGCTTGAAGTACACAGACAGAGACATACAAGCAGATATACATACAGACACAGACATACACACGCCTGCACATACACACATAGACTCACACGTGCACACACACACACAAACCCACACACTCATATGCATGTAAACATGCACAGACAAAGAAACTTCCCACTGAAACTGGTCCCTACATCCTTTAAGTTTGAGAAACACTGATTTACAACATAGTCGTTAACTCTGCACAGCTTTCCCTCCAACGTCAGGTTCATTCTTTTGCTTTTGTTCCTCACTCATCACTTTTCAGACACAGGAGTCTCATCAATTCAAAAAGATAATTAAATATGACAACTGAAATCTTTTAAAAAGCTTTGCTACTGCCATCCTGAGACCTCATACAAATGTGACAGGACACCACCCTGATTGTTCACAAGAGTCCAGAACCCCAGCCACCTTTAGAGAAGGGGGTGACCCAGACAAGGTAAGCTCCTCCACACTGTCCCCAGCTCAGCCTTCCCTGATCTAATTGTCCATGGGCCCTCTGCATGTTCCTGTGTGGCTTATACTATATTGCCCTACTTTATTGCTTGTTTGCTATTATTATTGGGTAGTAAGGTATTTTTTCATATAGATTAGTCCATTTTCAAGTAGGAATAATAAGCTTTCTGGAGCTCATCTTCCTCCTGTTACCCCAAAGTTGTCTAGATAGTACTTTCAATACTGAGATACAATTTAAAAGGTAGGTTGTCAGTTTATTACAGTGATTGGGGTGAAGACATCTGTGATCTCAGTTTTCTCAACTATACAGGAAATGTTCTTCTGCTGTATTTTAAGAAAAGGATTGTGGATCCCATCTCCTGATAAGGTGTCTAAGAGCCCTTATGTCAACTAAATGTAAGTCAAATACGCCCAGTAATGAGCTTCCAGTAAGAAAGGTAGTTAATATATAAAGCGTAAAATATCTTTAACATACTCCCTTCAAACTTGAACACAGTGAAGACAATCAATTTGTCTTTAGATCCACAGGACTCATGTATCTGTACTGATAGGAGGTTTTGTGTTACTACTAACATAAATACAGGTTTAAGCAACCAACTTCTCCATTTCAGGTAAACTTTGATTTGCTCCGTCAGAACAGTCTTCTCAGAATTGAAAAGCAAACAGGGATTGATTCCAAGACCCCACTGTTACTACAAATCATGTTCAAGTAGCTGTTGCTACAGGTCAACATCTATGGAAAGTGCTCAAAGAATGAGCTCTGAAAGCTTTTCAGACACTGGAGGATATCCCTCAGTAGCATTTCACAAGCTTGTCCTCTGTGCCAAGCACAAGCTATGATAACATGTATCATCTCCATTAATTTTGAAACAATCAGGCAATTTCTCCTCCCACTTTTAAAGGAAATTAAGGTCAAGTGAAGTCAGGTAACTTACTGCCCAAGACCACACACCTGGTAAAGAAGGACTCAACTCTGATTCAAGCCCAGGCCTCTTGTGCCCTAAAGGATGTCCTCAGCACTCACTCCCTTCATCCCTCATCTGGCCTCTTCTTTCACCTCTCCCCTTGCTCACCCAACTCTAGCAACAACAGTCCCTTTGCCATGCCTTGAACACAGCACACACACTGCTCTTCACTGTATGTCTCTCTGCACCCAGCACAGCCCACGAGAATAGAAGAGAGCAGAGCCTTTGCTTTACATGCTGCCCCCACATAGAACAGTCTCTTAGTTGTACCAGATGTTAAAACTTAATTTGAAAAATGAATGTGTGTGAATATTGTAACTGATGGGCTCAAAGTCTTTCTAATTTTTAGGGCACAATTCCCTGACTTCTTAAGTGAGGATAAGAGGATGCTCAGAGTGATTTATCTGATTGTGAAAAAGCAAAATTTAAGCTATGAAGCTAAGGCGCCATAAGAGATGGTCTTAGATGACAGCAATGAAAGTGGTGGAGTAAAAACCTCCAAAATTTCTCTCCTTCACGACAGCAAGAAGAGCATGGGTAAAAATTGTTTCAGGCAACATTTTTAGGACTCTGGATACTAGCCAAAGGTTTGCAGTAATTAAGGAAGCATTTATGCAAGAATAACAGTGAGATTTTGGTAAGGACAGTGAACTCTGTGACCTTTTAACTTTCCTTATTTCCATTCCTGGATCCCTAGTAATGTGGTAAGTTTGCAAATCAAGAGTCTGCAATCATGGTGAAAACCAGCAGCCTGGCAGCCATGGCAGGAGGCAGAATAGGGCTAGAGATCCTTCAAAGCCCCATTCTCAGAGAACTGTCATAATCTGACCTGTCTAGTGGGTCCCTAGAAGACCTCACTTGCTAGGTTACCTTTACTTGACCTAACCCGGAGATCTCCCATTGCTAAGAGCCTCATGGTGGGGAAGAGGTGAGTAACTGCTGAACACCATGTTGCCTGATGAAGAAGCTGACAGAACAAAACAGGCTAACCAAAAAGTTTAAAGAGAAAAGCTGGGGTATGAAATGTCCACAAGGGGCTTTGAAAAGCTTGAACATATTCTGGGAACACAGAAAGCCATGCACATGTACAGGGTTCTGTGCATGCCCAGGAAGACCTCAGAAGGTCTTAAGCTCTCATCTCGGGATGACCTTGAGGCTCTGTGCAAACAGGAAACAAGCTAAGGAAAAGCTGAGAACTGTGAGGTGGGTGTCGAAGGCAAACACGAGCAGATACACAGGGCCCCTCAGCAAAGACTGGGAAACTCATTTGTTCCAGCACCTAAGGAAATCTCCATGCAATCATCAGCTAGCCACTAAGCAAACTAAGGGGAGATTTTAGTGGTCACAAACACAAAAAGAATACAGATCTTACAGAATTAGTTCTAAAAAGTCACTAAACAAAACAATAGCAACATCATCAAACTATGGGAGGGAGCAGAATCTGATTTCCAGAGTTGCTACATTATATTACTTAAAAGGTCTGATTTCCAACAAGAAAATATGAGACAGGCAAAGAAATAAAAAAATATAGCTCAGGAGTTCCCATCATGGCGCAGTGGTTAATGAATCTGACTAGGAAGCATGAGGTTGCGGGTTCGATCCCTGGCCTTGCTCAGTGGGTTGGGGATCCGGTGTTGCCGTGAGCTGTGGTGTAGGTTGCAGATGCAGCTCGGATCCTGTGTTGCTGTGGCTGTGGTGCAGGCTGACAGCTACAGCTCCAATTAGACCCTTAGCCTGGGAACCTCCATATGCTGCAGGAGTGGCCCTAGAAAAGGCAAAAAGACAAAAAAAAAAAGTATAGCTCATATACAGCAGGGGAAAGCACTCAATGAAAAGAGAGAAATTATAGAAAACAGTCAAATAGAAATTCTGGAGTTGGAAAGTACAATAACTGGAGTGAAAAATGCAAAACAAATTTGAACAGGTAGAAGAAAAAAAATGAGCAAACCTGAAGTCAATTGAAACTACCCAATCTGAAGAGTAGAAAGAAAAAAGAGTAAAGAAAAATAAACAGAGCCTAAGCATATGCAAAATGGCAGTCCTAGATAAAGAGCAAGAAAGAGAAAGGGGCAGAAAGATGGGGAGAAATAATGGCTGAAAACTTCCCAAATTTGATGAAAAAAAATCCACATACCCAAGAAACTCAAGAAACCCCAGGTATGATAAACTCAAAAAAAGCCACATCCAGACACATCATAATCAAACTGGAGAAAGCTACAGTGAATCTTGAAAGCAACTCATTACATAGGAAGAACCCTCAACAAATTAGCAAATGATTTTGCATCAGAAACCATGGATACCAGAAAGTTTCCATTTATAATACTGACAGAAAAAGACTATCAACCAAAAAGTATCCTTCAAAAGTGAAGTAGAAGTTAGGATATTCCCAGATAAAAAAAAAACTCAGAGAATTTGTCACTAGCACACCTGCCCCATGAGAAATACTGAAGTCTTTCAAACTAAAAAGACACTAGACAATAACTCAAACACACATGAATAAAGAGGCCCAAAGGTTAATTACACAGGCAAATATAAAAGACAACATAAACTGTTACAATATAAAGACAATATTTTTTTGGTTTGTAACTTTTTTTCCTCTGATTTAAACGACAACTGCATAAAGCAACAATTATAAATCTGCATTGATGGGTATACAATATAGAAAGACTTAACTTGTATGATGACAACTGAATGAAAGATTAGGGGAAGAATGGAACTATGCAGAAGCAAAGATTCTGTATACTATTGTTATTAAGTTGGTATTAATTTTAATCAGGTTGTTATCAGTTAACATGTAAGTGTAACATGGAGGGTGACTTCTGAGAAACTAAAAAATAAAGTAAAAGAAATGACAAGAGAGTAAAAATGTATAGCAAATATGTATTTAATACAAAAGAAAGCAGCATAGAACAAAAAAAGACATGAGATAGAAAACACATAGCAAAATAACAGACATAAATCCTACCCTATCAGTAATGATATTAAATGTAAATAGGTTAATAAACACTCCCAATTAAATGGCAGAATTTGAAGAATGGATTAAAAAATGATCCAACTATATACGGTTTCTACAAGAGAGACAATTTAGATTCAAAGACACAAATAAATGGAAGTGAAAGGATGGAAAAAGATATACCATGCAAACAGTAACCAAAGGAGAGCTGGAGTGGTTATATTAACACCAGACAAAACAGACTTGAAGACAGAAATTGTTACTGAAAATGAAAGAAGAAATTTTATAATGATAAAAGGAGTCATCCATCAGGAAGGTTTATAGTTATAAGCATATATGCACCTAACAACAGAGCCCCAAAATATATGAAGCAAAAACTAACATGACAGAAGGGAGACAGACAATGTAACAATAATACTGGGGATTTCAATATCCTACTTTCAATAGTGGACAGAACTAGCCAGACAAAGAAGGAAAAAGAAGACTTGATAAACATAAAAGCCAACTAGACTGAACAAGGTAACTGTCCACACAACAAGAGCACTACACATTCTCCTCCAGTGGATGTAGAACACTCTCCAGGGTACACTACATGTGAGGCCATAAAAAAGTCTCAATAAATTTTCAAAAAGTGGAAATCATACAAAGCACATTCTCCAACCATATGGAACAAAATTAGAAAGAAATCAGTAACATAATGGTTGGTCTTATGCTGTTAGGACTCATTTTCTCTTATTTTTCACTTCCCCTTCATACCTCACTGCTGATACAGTCCTTATATAGCAGCCCCCTTTTGGGGGCGCTAACTGCCCTTCTAATCTATTAGCGGCTTGAAAATTGAACTACCAAATTGCCAGAACAAAACAATAGGGCTCATGATGGACTCTGCCTCAAAGAAACAGGCAGCATTAATGCTCAGTATTTGAGCACCTAGTCTAGCCATTTGGAGGTCTGCCTGGTTCTTGGCCCGGTAAGGTTAATGAACAGCCTAGAGGAATGAGCAAGATACCACCAAAATTCAGTCAGCTCTATGACAACTAGCAGTTAAGAAACATTACTTCTTTTATGGTTAAAGGAAAAAAAAAAAAAAAAAACAGTCTTCTGATATAAGGATATTCAATACTCCTTTAAAAGCCTCTCAGGCTAACACGGAAGAACTCTTTTTTTACCTATTTTGCTCTAAATTCCCAATTTCCCTTGGTGATATGCCTTCCTATACAACGAACATCATAGATCTTACCCTGCCCTGTACTGTTTTATATTTAAAGTCAGCTTCACAGGGTTTTAACATTTTTAAGTTTTTTCAACTATTTCATGAATGTATGTTTCTGTCTCCTCAACTAGCGTCTTTGAGGGAGAAAAAGGCCATTCATCTTTCATTCTTCTTTTGCAATTTCCTACTAGTTCAGAGTGCATCACTGGACCTATTAATGATCCCATAACAAACACTGAACGGTTAACTCAGTCACTGCTGGTGTGTCTTGGTATACTGGAGTATCCCAAACATTTGGGGATGTGCCAAATAACACCCACTTCAGGTCTGGAGCCCGGTAGAGGGGTTAGAGGTTGGGGTAGCAGTCGCCTCAATATGTGTGCCATGATGTAGACATGCTGGGATAAATGAAACCCAGGTGAGAAGAAATGGAAAGAGCCTGAATGGCCATAAAAAAAGATGCAGCTCTTTACACACTGAATAGAAAAATTTCCAAGGGATATAAGCAAAAACCAGCAAGATGCACATAGTATGCAAAACATGCTACCATTCAAATAAAAGGGGGAAGATATACAAACTTAATTGCTTATATATGCATTGGGCATGTCAGTAAAGGCTCACTAGGGTAGATGACTCATGAGGGAAACCCAGTGGTTAGAGAGAGGGATGGGAAAACGTATCCCTGAAACCTGTATGACAGCATTCAAAAGACGATTTTTTTTTTTTAATTGCCAAATCTAACTATGCCTGTTACTAACTTTCATTAGTAATGGTTATTTTCTACCCCAAATATATTCATGACTAGTCAAACACTGAGTCAGATGTAAGTAAGATCTGGATGCTGGTTACCCAGCTGTGTCAAATCTGTGAAAGTCCATTGAGCTCTATACTTATTTATGATTTGTGCACTTTTCCATAGGTATAATATATATACTTCAATAAGAAACAGGGAGTTCCTGCTGTGGCCTAGTGGGTTAAGGAGCCAGTGTCGCCACAGCTGCAATGTGGGTTGCAGCTGCAACTCAGATTCAACCCCTAACTTGGGAATTTCCACATGCCACAGGTGCAGCCAAAAAAGAAAAATAAATAAAATTTTTAAAATAAAATGAATAGATTACTTGGGTCAATTTTCTTTTTGTTCCTTCCTATTAAAAGAGTAATATTTCATATATTTGCCTAAATAAAATAAACTACTGTTTCACATTTTTTAATACCATTTCTTTAAAAAAAAAAAGTTGAGTTAGTGATGCTGACCCCATTGAGACAACGGGGAACCAGGTTGGCCAGCTCCTCCTCCCTCTTTTCCCCCAGTATTAATAGCCTCAAGGCTGCTGGGTCCTCACAGTGGGAGGTTCTAATAAGCCTTGAAGATCACTACTAAAAACCACCTAATGGTTTACCATATTGCAGTCACATTTTTTTCATGAAAATGAAGATTTGAAAGCTGCTTATGGAAAATGCTAAGGTCATAAAAGACAAAGACAGAGGTTGTATAAATGCTCCAGATTAAAGGAGGCTGAAGAGTCAAGACAACCAAATGTAATACCTGACCTCAGGCTGGAACCTGCAATGAAGAAGGAAGAGCTGTGGCTGGGACCTTGCTGGGTCTGCAGACAATACTGTTAAATTTACGTAAGCTGTGCCCTGGTGGGATAAGAAATTATCTTTGCAAACAACGGTGCAAATGGGTTAACTCTGGGTGTAGGCTGTGTGGATATTCTCTCATTCCTATACATTTCTATAAAATTAAAATGATTTTCAAAGAGTTTTTAAAATCATGTATTAATGACTAGGGTTCCCTGGTGGCCTAGCTTTGTCACTGCTATAGCCTTGGTTACTGTCGTGATTCAGGTTTGATCCCTGGCCTGGGAACTTGCACATGCTGTAGTGCCGCCAAAAAAAAACTAATGAAGTTGTGTATTAATAAATTAGGCACCAATAATAATCAAAACAAGCTTAGAAATGAATCTGGATTTTGATTATGACAGTTGTTCCTGAGGAGCCACTTTAAACACATAAGTGTAATCCCACAGCACTATTTGGGACTTGCAAGGAAAAAAAAAATTACACCTTCTGGCTAGGTTTATAATAGAGCTAAATAAGTACCTTCCAAAACTCAAAGCTTAACATAATTGTCTTTAACATAAGACTCCACCTCAATAATTTCTCATAATGTGAGTCTTAATGGAGTTAACTAGGTTTATAGGAAGTTTAATAAAAGTTCCTCATTCACCAAAGGGATTAATCTTGCCTGAGTGGTGAACATAATGATAAATCCTAATGAGGACTTAGGTTAGAAGCACTTAAAGCCCTACCAAAAAAAAAAAAAAAAAAGGAAATGGAAAAGAAATCAAAGGTCAAATAAAATGGTCAAGGTCCCAATAGAATTCTTAAAAATGGTAATGATGATGTACATGTGAAAGGCAAAATTAAATTTACATTAAAAAATATAGAAAATTCCTGTGACCCAAGGGAGGGAAGTTTCTAAAGACACAAAAAACACAAACCATACAGGAAAAGAACGACAAATTAGGCTATACTTAAACTCACAATTTGCATACAATTAAAAACACCACATTCCAAATGGAAAGATAAGCCACACTCTGGGAGAAGATTTTCTCCCACAAAGAGTCATCTGGTACAAGCCCCGTGGAGAGCAAGCTGGCAGTTTCTAGGAAAAACCGTGTCTTCCTACATTTAGAGGAACAAAAAGCAGCTGGGGCAGCATCTGAAGCTGAGGTCTGGGCAGGGACCAGGAGCAACCCAGGAGAGAGGTTCCTCCCCACCGGATCCCTTTAGCTAAGGTCAGTCACCAGATGCATCAAGTTTAATGGACACGTCCAAGTGTGCAGACCCGACAACTTCTAGCACCAGACCTCAGGCCTCAAAAAACTGGTGATTACATCATAATCCAGGGAAACAGCCCCCAAACTGTCTCCCAACCCCCACAGCCCCAGGACAATACTTTCTCACTCTATCTTGGCGCTAAGGCTAGCCCAAAGTTCTTGATAAACTCAAGATACTGGCTCTGTTGGTGTCTAGCTAGCAGTATGTAACAATTTAACAGTGTTACAACACGAAGACACAGATTTTTAAAAACTCTTTCTCAAAGGCAGGCCTATCCTCTACAGTCCCAGCAGGAAGGCCAGCTTCTCAGAGGTCAGCTGCAGCATGAAGCACTCCAAAATACACAAGGCATTACACATTGTAACCATAATGAAACCTGTTATGGTTCTAACTGCTTAATTAAGGATGGGGAAAATGCAGGATTTCTGCCAATGGCATTTTGCTTAAAACTGCTCAAAATCCCCAAAGGGCTTTCCTAGCAACAAAAATCCATGAGAAGAGAATTCCCCCCAAGCTCCAGTGAGCAAAGGCCCATGCCATGGAGAGGCAGGGGAGACACACAAAGAGATTCGGGGTTCATGCAGATCACATTTGGGATTTGAAATGTATCTTTCATAACTGGAAATTCATGAAGACCACTTCCTATATACCTGAAAATGTCTACTTCCCAAAAAGTTCAAATGAATGAAGCAGAGTGAAGAGGAAACATCTAAAAGCAAGTCTCGAGAAAAGGAAAGTACGGACAAGAATACTACTTGTTCACACAAGCACTCTGGAAAATCAACTCAGAAGAAAAGCTAACAGTTTACATTCAAAAGTGCTTTTCTTTTTCTTGGGCAAGGTCTAGTGATTTCCTCTGCTCCTCACAACTATCAGTGGTTTATCGATCTAATAAACACGACACGACCTAAATAATTTTTTCCACTCTGACTAATATCACATCCTGCAACTGCAGGCAAGAGGTGCATATCTGCCAATAAAAACAAAGAAAAGTCAAAAGCTAACTCATGTTCTCCAGCAGTATTAAAAAGAAAACATCTCCAAGGAGGTTTCCTTCAAAAAACTGCACTGATGTATTAAGATAACTCAGAAGTTGCCTATTCTAAAGGGAACAACTATACTGCAAAGTTACAGACCATAATAACTGTCTAAAAAAGTCAAGTTTTAAAATAAATGCAAAGCCAAATACTATAGGCTTCTTCACATATTACTCATTTTGTGAATTCAAAACATGTAAGTTTCTAAACTATGTGGGTCAACATGACCAGATGAAAGAAGCCAGGCCTTTGGGAAAAAAAGAGACATTCTTGCTATCACATCGGCAAAATCAGCATAAGTTAGACGACATGAATCTTTTGGAAAACCATTAAAGTATCACTGTGACCAGTAGCAAAGTTTTTCTTTGGGTCCCAAGTGCCATTATGTACTGATTAAGGTATTAGGACAAATATACAGAAGGTATGGGAGTTCTCCAGTGCCCTAGCGGGTTAAGGACCTGGTATTGTCACTGCTATGGCACGGGTTCAATCCCTGGCCTGGGAACTTCCAAATGCCACAAGTGCAGCCCCCCAAAAAGTACAGAAGGTATGTTCTAAACACAAAGAGAAAAGGTAAGAAGAGAATTCAAAAGAAAAGAATTAGGAAACAATTTTATACATATTGTTTCCTAATACCAATTAGGAAATTAGGTTAATTCCTAATAACTTAATACCAATTTTTAAGCCTTAAAGAGGGTATTACAACGTATAGTCTCCTATGACTGCTCTGGAATGAATGACAAAATTAACAGATTTTCTTCTGTTCTCACCTCGTAAGACCAGACGCACTGCACCCCGGCAAACCTTCGCACGCATCTCCCCACCTCGACGTCCTCGTGAGTGGTGTACATCTCCCGGAGGCACTTGCCAATGTGTGGCACCATTCTCCGGAGAACCTCGCGGCTCATGATCACACCGGGGCCCCCCATGCAGAAGTTCTCCCCAGGCTCCAGAGCCAGTTTCCCCATTTCTTCTGTGGTGCCCAGGCCCGTCTGCCCGAGAAAGAGGGGTTCACTGCTATTCAAACTCCTCAGGAAATTCTCCAGACGGTCTCCTTTGATGTAAACATCATCATCTGCTCTCATAAACCATTCATACTTGTCCAAGTAGTGGTCATGCATGTACTTGAGCATCATGAAAGACTTCTTCTGGGGCGGGTAGGAGTCGTCCACACCCCGGAGTGGCACTATCGGAATAGGGATCGACGTGTCTGAACCCTCGCTAGAGAAGAATTCGACTTTCCCAGGAATTGTCTTGGACCATGTTCTGGAATTAAAAAAAACATCAGTGAGAGAACAGTTTATTCCAGGCTTCCCATTTCCATAAATCCCCGTATCTACTCATGCTGAATCACCATACCTTCAAAAGGAAGATAAACAGCTACTTGATCTGCTTGCTCCCCCCTAATGGAAGCCCACATCTCCGGGTTCTGCAAAGTCCTAACTCACTTTCAAACGATCCCGACAAGAAAGAATGAAGTGTTAAGCTACTTCCCCAATAACTATGTTTTGGTGATGGCTGAAAACCAAATTGCCAGGGCACCAAGTCTAGATATTCAGGTTAATTTTCTGATACTTTACAAATCCCCTACCTAACAAGTGCCTCCACTTTATAAAATGAAAAAAAAAAAAAACAAAAAATAAAAGTTGTGCATATAACACATTTTCTTGGGTGGCTCACCAAGTGCCAAGGATGTGCTAGATCTCGGGGATACAAAACAGCCCCTGCAGCTGATACAGAGCCAACATGAGGACAGACCTCTACATATTCAAGAGTCCCAAGACTGCACTTGTCAGGAGCTCAGACAAGCACTTAGAGAGAAAAGTGAGCAAACAAAGGACACAAACCCAACTCAGAGTGGGGTGCACTTCCCTGGGATGGGTGAGCAACAGGACACTAGGGCATAGCTGTGGGGGCTGTCCTGCAGGGGGGATGGGACAGACTGCAGGGCCTCACTCGCCCGGAGATGGGGGCCTGTACGCTTTACAGCCCTGGGAAGCCACTGCACTCAAGGTGAAGGGTTGTGTGTTCTGGAACACACTGCTCATCTCACAGCCAGAGGAAACGAAAGTGTTCAACAAGGAAGAAATAGAGTGCCAAACACCCAATTTAAGGCCATCAGATGACGTATTTCCTTATACTTTCTTTATGCTACGTATCAAAAGCTCAAGTCGTCTAGCTATAAGAACATATATTTATACAGAGGACTTCCAGGGAAAACATGTCACAGAGAATAAATGAACTAGTACGTTCAGCCTTGATACAATCAAAACAGCAAAGCTCCCAGATGATGTTCTCTGATACACTTTTATTTTACTGAACTGTTACAACTGCATTTATTGTAGTAAAAAATGACATGAGGGAGCCACATACATACGTTTAGTGGAAAGTCTTAGGAGAGAAATGTCTGAAAAGATATATACCAACCTCTGGGGAAGAGGTACAGAGTAGGGAAATGAGGAGGGGTGGGGGTGGATAAAGAGGGCTTTCATTTTTTTCTGTGTATCTCTATAGTGAGGGAAATTTTTGCAAACATCATAGTACTTCTTTTGGAGAAATTTTTCTGATGAAATACACATAAACTTGCCACTCCCACAGCATGAAGAAGTTCCTGGGCCAGGGATCAAACCTGCACCACAGCATTGACAATGCTGGATCCTTAACCAGTAGGCCACCAGGGAGTTACTGCACATTGCTTTTTAAACACAATGCTACTGCTGCACATTTAACAGATCACAGTACAGCGCAGATAAAACTTTTATGTGCACTGGGAAGCCAAAAAATTTGTGAGTCATTTTATTGTGATACTTGCTTTACTGCAGCAGTCTAGAACTTCCACCATATCACTGAAGTATACGTGTATAGCCAGTCATAATCACATGATGCCAGCAACTGTAAAATGTACCTTCGCTTAAGAAAAAAATGTGCATCTCAGAGTGGATATAATACACTAGTTGTAATGTTTTTCCTTTAATGCCTCTGGATTTAAAATGGACCCTTAAAAAAGAACTTGACATAAATGATAACTGATGGAACTACAGATGCTATCTATACATACCAAGTACTGTACTGGTATATATACCAGGTACTGTACTTCATGTTTATGCAGGGTCATGTGCCTGGAAAAAAAGGATGTAAAGTAAACACAGTAGGAACAGGGCAATTACATTTAAAGAGAAATCAACCCCTCCCATAAGGAGAAAACCCCATTTTCAAATGGGAATGAACTCTAACCTCCACAAAATCTGATAACTTAAACACATTCCGACACAGAAACATCAGGAGGGAGACCATTTCTCACTCTGGGGAAGTCAGGAATGATGAAGTCATACCAAGGTCAGACAGGTCAAGGTGCCCCTAATTCCCTCCTTTATGTAGAAATTATTTTTGTTTGGCAGTCACAGTTCTTTGAAGACATAAATAACTTCAGTGCTTGGCATGTAATAGAGGTCAATAAATACTGCTCACACACGTGAAGTGACTTAAAGATGCCGTGTGTGTGTGCACATGTGTGCATGCAAAAGGGCAGGAAACCATTCCCATCTCTTATCTTTGAGAAATTTCTAGGTGAGCCACACTAACATCTACACGGAGAAAGAAACCTACTTAATCAAAATACAACCAGAACACAGTTATTAAGAGGTAAAGTCCACAGGCATGCTGCAGGCAGTCTATCATCCATGGTACTCCTGAAATGTAATTTAAAGCTAGATAGTCTGCAGTATCTTACCCTCCCCCCCAAAAAAAAGAAGGGTCATTTAAGGAAAACTTCTCACTACAGAGTTTTTGTAACTCCTCCAATTTTGGGAAACCATGATCATTTTTACTTAGGGTACCTTTAGTTTAAACAGCTCCATAAAATTAAAGAGTTCTGGAGCACAAATCATGATTTACCATCCCAGGAGAGGCAGGGGAAGGGCGTTGATAATTTCAAAGAAATGAAGGAAAGGCTTCTAAAGCAGTAAGCTGGCCCCCCTCCTGAGGCAGAAATGGGTCAGCTTCCTTAATTTTCATAAGCAAATGTCAACTCTGTCCATCAACACATTTGTTACTGGGAGCAAAGAGCTCTCACTTAACTGAAACCACAGAACACTTGCAAAGGCCCTTGCCGGAAAGCTCACTTTTCAGTGGACTGATAACCAACTCTTGCTACAGCACAGATAGGACAACTGAAATTTGAGCGTTTGGCCAAGCTAGAACTCAGGCTCCTTAAATGCTGTCTCTACACCAAGTTAATACATAGTCAGGTCATGCAGCTAGGCAACACCAGCTTCGTTGTGGAATGCTTTTGCTGAGCTAGGATTTAATAACTATGTCAAGTTTCTTTTTCTTTCCTTCAGGTTTTATTGAAGTAAAGTTGATTTACAATGTTGTGATAAAATTTCTGCTATACAACAAAGTGATTCAGTGACACATACACCCACTGCCATTCTTTTTCAGATTCTTTTCTCATATAGATTATCAGAGAATACTGGGTAGAGTTCCCTGTGCTATATATAGCAGGTCCCTGTTGGCCAGTCATTCCATATACCTCAGTGTACATATACCAATCCCAAACCACCAGTCCATTCCCCCGATCCCATTCCCCCCATCCCAGAGTCTCCATTTCTATTCATGTTATTTTAAGAAAAACTACATCAAGCATATTTCTGTACAAAACTGCATCTACAGCCTGACTACTGCCCTGAGTATACACATTCATTATATATGGGTAAATTTAAGGAGACAACAGAATACTTGTGATATGGATTAATAAGGAAACAAATGCAGATGTACACAATAGAGTATAGCACAACTCTACCCCAAAGTGTTCACTATGGTTATTTTTGGATAAAGGATCAGAGGAGGTACATTACAAGCCCCTTTCACCCTCTGTCTCTGACAGCGCTGCAGTCAGGAGATTTAGCTGCAGGTTTCCCTTCCGTGTCTGTGGTTTCCGGACATGTGGCTTCCTCTTTTAGAGTCTTTTTAACTGTCTCACTGTGTTTGACCTTATGACGTGAGTAATCTCAAATTGTTTTGGGAAGTAGGTAAGGAAATACAGAATAGAGATCACAAATGGTGGGAAAAATTTTTAAAGGAGAAATCAAATTAGACTCCTTACCATTAATCCTAAAAACTAGACTAAAGGTGAAAGCAAGCATGAAAGACCCTCCCCAGCCCACAATAAAGCTGTTGAAGGGTGGATTACAGCTTCTCGCCTCAACAATAGCCTGGGCACTAGCCTAGGAGATTGTTTCAAGATATTAAGAGCTAAGAGCAACCTGCCCTTTGAGCCCAAATTCACAGAAAACAATGGGAATATTCATCAATAGAGACCACAAGCATGCCTTCTCCAAAAATTTGGCATGTTAAATGGCAGAAGGCAAAATCTGATCTTAACGGTCCATTTCCAAAGCTTCAAGTCTTAGCTACTTTAAATACGGTTGCATTTTGCTGCCGTGTACTTAAAAGTATAAATATACAACTAATTTTTAATCATATATAAATCAAATTAGTTTTCAAATGTAAATCTAAGGAAAAAAAAAAATCAGCGTTGCTGAATGCAAGCAATAAAAAAAGCACCCTGAGCCCCATTTAGCAACTCCTTTGCAAGCCAGTCCTCCTCCCCTGCTGAGGTTCTCCCAAGCCCACTTCCTACCACCAACAGCCACCCTCACTAAGGGGTTTCAGCATGTGAGGCAGTGTGCTGAGGGCATCTGCCACCACCTATGGCGAAAACACCACAAGGTGTGAGAGGTACCACTAGCCACACTTTACAGATGAGGAGACTGAGGCTCATAGCCGGGTAAGTAATCTGCACAAGATCACAAAGCTAATAAATGCAGAAGCCAGGGAGCAGGTGTTGTCTGACTCTAACACCTCCACTGGCCAGCCTCTTGGCTTGCCCATCCCCACACTTGTCTCCCAGGTCACTGCCCCCATTTCTTCTGAAGTCCCTCCTCTGCTGCTAAGGCTGAGAAAACATTCATCGTAGATCAGGAGAACAGGCTTACACTCACTTCAGCCACCTCCTCCCACTCTGCCGGGGTAAGACCTGCCCGTCATAGACACCTTCAATATTTCGGCTGGTTTCAAAGGCCAGAAAACTTTACGTGAAACATTACTTTCTGAAACCCTCATTCTGTGTTTGGATCCCTTTGCTACCCTAAATCCTGCCCAATTACTTTCTGGCATTAGGTTGGAAACACAAAGAACTAAGTTCAAGATAAAATCAGCATTTGCCGGAGTTCCCTTTGTGCTGCAGAGAAAATGAATCCGACTAGTATCCATGAGGATGAGGGTTCCATCCATGGCCTTGCTCAGTGGGTCAGGGATCCTGACTTGCTATGGTTGTAGTGTAGGCCAGAAGCTGTGGTTCCTATACGACTCCTAGCCTAGGAACTTCCACATGCTGTGGGTGCTGCCCTAAGAAGCAAAGCAAACAAACAAACAAAAAAATCAGCATTGGCACCTAGGTTCAATTTATAAGACAATCATTTTAATGGCATTAACATCTACATTTTCAGTAATCCTCAGGTTTGGCAAGCCCAGAGTTGACTTCAAATCAGAGCAGACTACATCTTATTTTGAATCAACCACAAAAAAATGTACTCAACTACAGAACAAAAATAACAGCTACAAATGCCAGAAAACGGCACTGCATTAAAATGAGATGGAGAGAGTTCCCATCGTGGCGCAGTGGTTAACGAATCCGACTAGGAACCATGAGGTGGCGGGTTCGATCCCTGCCCTTGCTCTGTGGATTAAGGATCAGGCATTGCCGTGAGCTGTGGTGTGGGTTGCAGACACGGCTCAGATCCCGAGTTGCTGTGGCTCCAGCGTAGGCCAGCAGCTACAGCTCCGATTGGACCCCTAGCCTGGGAACCTCCATATGCCGCGGGAGCGGCCCAAAGAAATAGCAAAAATACAAAAAAAAATAAATAAATAAATAAAAAATAAAAATAAATAAAATGAGATGGAGAGCTTCACGACTTTTAAATCATAACTAAGTTTCTTATTCCTCCAATTCCATCCTGTACAAGAAGCCAAAAAGACACCAACAGTAGATAAAGGCACTGAATACTTATGTGACTATATGTAAGCCCTCACAGTAAAAATGCTGTCACTTGATTTTCCCAAGTACAGGCTGGAAGCATGAAGTTACAGTACTGAAGGAAATATAGTTACACTAACCAAATGCATGTGTTATCCCTACATTTGGGGGCAGGAGTAACTGCCATTTACTGAAAAAAGCATGACTCTGACTTGAAGCTCCAGGGAACCCAGGGCCAACATGCCATCTGGGCCCAGCAGTCCTGCAGGTACAATTTAACACACTCAAAACTGTACTCACATTTCCTTCCAAGAGCTGCCATCTCCTTTTTTTTTTTTTTAACTGCAGTTACTCAGCTTTATTATAAAGTAAGTGCTCAGTGTAGAAAACCTCAAAAATACAGAAAAATGCCAAGAATATGAAAAATCATTCACCATCGTGGTTATATATATTCTTTCACAGTTTCTTTTCTATGTCACACAAACACAAACATTTCTCTGATTCTTAAAATGGTCTCATACTGGGCATATGATTTTAAAACCTACTCTCAGAGTAAGAACTTCTCTTTATCCCAGTAAACATATTTCAGCCACATCATTGTTTACTGTTAGACAAACAGATCACAGCATGGCTAAATCAGTGAAATCAATTATGGTCCATAGCTCCTAATGCATGACACCAAAGATACTTGCAATTTCCATTTCATACATACCTGAGCATGCCTTTAAACCCCTTTGGAAAAGTTTCTAGTGAGATTGCTAGATCTCAGACCCCCGCCTCAAGGAATGGTCCTTTCTCACCATTCCTTCATTACTTCCTGCTATTTCACACTTCCATGAACCTACTGTCCTCTCTGCCTCAAAAAACCCTGCTCATCCTTCAAGACCACACACAGGGGAAGAGGGGCAAGAATGTGAGTGGGACCTGCCCCAATCCCCTTAAGTCAATGAAGGCCTTTTTCCTCTATGCCCACACAGGAATTAGTCCGGGCTCCCAATATTATCATTTGTTTCCTTCCCTAGACAATGAACTGTGCAGGAATGGAATTACTCATCTATTTTCAACAAACAGCAGCTTAATGAATGGATGGAGAAAAGTGGAACTGCCAATGTGATGAAAATACAACCAAGAAGACTCTTCTACTGACAAAAACGGCTATCCTTGGAATACTCTGTGTGAGAGAATCAAGGAACGATGACAGACAACACTGAACTCATTTTCAGGACCATGGTTTTCATTAACTTTCTTACGCAGGTAAGCCATAATGTGAAATGGGTTGTGCCCCAAAAGTTCATTTACAGGTTGATTATCTGGATTATGGAAAGCTTTCAGTAATGTTTTGCCAAATTGGATTCTGACAAAGCACACATTGCTCTAACCTGTTTCAAGATAAATATAGTTTACTGAGTTCAAGGAAGGAAAGGAACTCTGAAATCTGCTCATTAAGGCTGGTAAAAGGAACACTCTACCTTCATTTAAAGCATTAGGAAGAGGCCATTAACCAATATAACAACATCTTGCAATAAGATTCCTATATCTAAAGCTAGTTATTTCTCAAACTTTCTTCCCGCAATTCCCTAAAGACCGATGCTAATATTTAACAGTGCCTTTTATCACTCTTGGTGCCAAGAAGAGAAGTCATCCTTTCTTGTGAGAGAGTAAAGAAAGAACAAAACAGGTCCCCAGGAGAGGCAAGAATCAAGACAAATAAAAGGTGTTGGATTAGCTAAAAAGCTAAATATGTATGCTTTTTCTTTTTTTAAATCAAACCATTAATTTAAAAAAAAACAAAAAAAACCCTAAATATCACCAACACTCTCCCAGCAAGACAGGTAAGCATGGCCAAGAAATGCCTGAAAGAGAGTAACAGAGAGGAACTTGTCTACCGGATATTAAAATATTATTCAACCTCAAATAATTTCAATGGGTGGTACTGGCACAAGAACAGACAGAAAGATCAAGTCCAAAAACATACCCAGGAATTTTGAGTATGATGAGGATGACATTTCAAATTGGTAGGGAAATGGGAGCTTATTCAAAAGATGGCTGAGACAATTTGGGGGGAAAATGAAGTGAGCCAATTTCAACCCCTTCTAGAATCAGGAAAAAAAAAGTCACTTAAAAAAAAAAAAAAAACAAAAACAAAAACCTCTGGGAGTTTGCACTGTGACACAACGGGATAAGGATCTGGTGCTGCCACAGCTGTGGCTTAGGTCGCAGCTCCAGCTCAGAACTTTCAAATGCTGTGGGTGCAGCCATGGGAAAAACAAACAAACAAACAAAAACCCCCACAACTCTCTAGGGCAATAAACATTCTGTGCTTAGGGGGAAAAACAGCCCTAAAACCAGAAAGGAAAAGACTAAACTACCTGAACCTCTAACTTCTGTATATCAAATGATCTATGTAAGAAAAAAGAAAACTATGAGAAAAATATGAATTGCAGCTAGTAACAAACGACACAAGGAACTCGGCCAGGGGTTCTGATGAACTGTCACTAACAAACACAATAAATTACTCTGGAGCAATCACAGCACCATTTTAAAGTAAAATTACCTAGAATACAAATACTTTAAAGATAAATTTTAAAAAAATTATTTTATATGTTGATTTGTAGAACACTCCCCTCCCCAGAACCCTCAGGGAATCTGGAAGTCATCCTCCACTCCTCTCTGCCTCAGCCCTCACAAGCATCTGCCAACAGATCTTTAATTCTAACTTTAGCATGGACTCTGGAGCCATCCCCTTCTCCCCATCCCCACTGCTACCACACTAGTCCCCATCATCCTCATCTCCACCTAGACATCTCCTAACATCTCCGTGCTTTCCTGCAATCCACTCTCCACACAACAGAGAGAACTGACTTCTCAGAACATAACGCAAGCCCTCCCTTTCCCATCTGAGTCCTCAAATGGCTTTCTAAATCAGAGTAAAATTCCACAAGACAAGACACTATCTGGCCTCCTCCTCTATCATTGAGCTTTTCAAGTTCAAGGACATTCTCACAAATGACTCATTATCAGATCTTGGCTCAAACACCACCTTCTCTGGTGGTCTTCCCCAACCACCTAACAAAGTGGATACCACACCACCCTGCCCTTACCCTGCTCAATTTTCTCTGCAGCACCCATCACTAGCTGAAACCCTCTTTTTAGTGTCTGTCCCTCCCGCTAGCAGAGAAGCTCCATGAGAACAAGCACCTTCACTATTGTGTCTGTCCCTCCCGCTAGCAGAGAAGCTCCATGAGAACAAGCACCTTCACTCTTGTGTCCCCAGCACTCAAGACTCTGGACTCAAGGGGCCATGTGTGTATTTGATGAACAAAGATAGTAAGTGTTTGGGAACATTTTTATGAGCCAGGGTCATGCCACTGAGAAGTCAGCTTCGGCCTGTCTCTGACGGGTTACATTTTGAGTTTTGTTTTGCCCACTTGTTCAAGGCTGTTTCTCCCTTGCTGTCACTGGACTGTGAACATCTCTCCGTAGCCCCTCTTCCTACTGTAGGCTTAGGGAAGTTCTGGAAAGTGAGTCAGTAATGATGGGCTGTTCCAGCATTAAAGTGCCCAACTTCAGTGCAGATAGGTGTTATCTCCTTGAATTTTTCAAAGGCTTTTTTCTTAGCTTCTTTCTGGATCTCAGGGACAGTTACTAGTCCCTGATCTGAATGCTGACACTTTCAATATCCTAGCACAAGAGTACATCACAGCGTCATCTGACTAAAAACACTGCCCTTTCTGGAGTTCCTTGGTAGCCTAGTGGTTAATGGTCTGACGTTGTCACGGCTGTGGCTCAGTTTCGATCCCTGGCCCAAGAACTTTCGCATGCCTTGGCCAAAAACAAAACAAAGCAAAACAGAAAAACTCAACATTGCGATCTCCTTCAACCCCTAAGCCCAACAATAATTTTACTTTAATAGACAAAAAATTGAGATTTTTTTTCTAAGGTAAAAAATGAATTTGCCTTTTAAGGGAGATGTAAAACTCAATGCCAAACTTGAGTTCTACCTTGTGCTAGAAGATTCAAGCCGACTTTTATACTGAACTGTGCATGAAATGTCCAATTTAAGAGCTGAGTGTGGACTTCTGGCCCAGGCTGCAAAGCAGAGCAAAGCCATAATGATAAGTTACCTCCTATAAACTCTATGCCAATTCTGGCCTTCCTCTAGAGTTCCTTAAGGCTAAAATCGTCCTGTGCCACTCTTGCAGCCAGTCTAAACACAGGGTTGACAGGCTGAGAAGCACAGGACCTTAACCAGCAGGGCAGGTCCACCCCCAGGCACCAACGATCAGATCAGAGTGATAGAAAGAAAGGTACTCAGGAAAGTCTACAGAATTACTAAGTAGGACACAGCATTTCCTAGCAAAGGTTTTATCAAAAAGGCAGAGTTGTCACAAAGAAGGGCCAGAGGGCCAATTGTGTTTCTACTCTTCCTTAACTGCCTTAAAGAAATTAAACAATGAGATAAAATCCTACATCCAAAAAGAATGTAGATTTGGAAAGAAGACCAGGAGTACAGCCGTAAGCCCATTGTAGAAATAGCAAGATAAAGGCCTCAAGCAAGATTAGGGCCTCAAGCATGGGTTTTGGGAAAAAATCATCTCCGAGTTTTAGGTCCAGTTTGCAGCATATCTTCTGAGCACTGCTAGTGTACCAGGACCCCTGCTGGTTTATATATATTGATTTTGTATCTATGAAAATGTATTGTTTGGGGGGCAGAGAATCATGCCATCTACTATTTGAACAAACTACTTTGGTAACTGTCCCAAAGTTGTAATTTCAAAGGACTTGTCACCAAATTACAATAATGGAGATTTACTTTAAAAGTCATGCTGTAAACAATTTATATAGTTCATTCTCAATTTCTGATGTAGAAACTCTTCTTTCAAAAAGCACAATTCGTATAAAATTCCAAGTAAATTCTCAATACATCAGGGAGGAAACTTTGATCTTCGGGGTCTCAAATCTTGATCTTGGTCAAAATTATGCTACCTTTTCAGGCACTCAGGACCCTTCCTGACAGAACATAGGCTCTGGACTTAAGATCCTAATGGAAGAAGGTTCCTGCTGTGGCGCAGTGGATTAAGAATCGGACTGCAGTGGCCTGGGTCACCATGGAGGCTCAGTTCGATCACCAGCCTGGCACAGTGGGTTAAAGGACCCAGCGTTTCTGCAGCTGTAACTAGAATCCAATCCCTGACCCCAGAACTTCTATATACTGCAGGTACAGCCAAAAAAAGGAAAAAAAAAATCCTAATGGAAACACACAGGCAAGAATGGGGAAGCAATGCACTGAAAGGACAGACAGTCTTTCATCTCCCTTTTCAATCCTTTACTTCCTTATGAGGAATGGAAATCCATATATGCTTTTCCACCCACAGCATCCGATGCCTGAAAATTTAGACGGGAACCAGATTTAAACGCTTAAGTTATAGAGATACTGGTTATAAATTAAGAACCGAGAGCAACCAGCTTGGCCTTGCTCAGCAATGACTGAGCAAGAGGCCATTCCCAGAGGATCTCCTGCACTGGTCTGTTCTATGGCTGGATCCCAAATCTTATCCCACAGGAAGCATTTCTATACTTCACACATATGAGGTTTCCATTAAATCCGTTTACTGAACCTACATCCTTCTTCTTCTCCCTCAAATTCATTCCAATACAAATCTGCTATTCCAAATCCTCTCTCTTTCTCTCTTCTAAAGATTACTTTGGCTAATCCCTTTGTTAATCCTGAACATGATTCCAACCACTTTTATGACTCATATGGCCAACTAGAGCCCAGATACTGGCTAACACACACATCACCAAACTGGGCTAGTTAACACCAAATTTACCATGGACCAGGAACTGCTTTTTCCAAATATTCTCTTTCCAATTGCTCAACAGACCCCGGTGGGGTTGAGTGTGCAGTGGGCACTCCCCTCATTTACAGGAACGATTCCAACGTTGAAATCTACATGTGGAAGGGTTCTAACCAGATTAATTTAGATTGGCTCTAGTTCTGCAAGGCGAAAGATGGAGATTTCAGAGACTCAAGTAATAATCCCCACTGCCACCACTATCAGAGGTACTGTGCCAAGTTTTCCCAACAACCTTAGGAGGGAAATGTTCAGTCAGGCTCATTGAACAAAGGAGAGTGAATATCTGGACAAGGAAAGCTTTAGCGCCTCAAAGAAAGTCAGGGTGAGGACCACACCCAGAGGGGCCACCCTGGTATATCTGACCCCAAAAGCCCTTGCTCTTGAGCGCTGCGCTCACCATCCCGTCTCCGACCTCTGCTGCCAATGCCCGACATCGCCCAAGGGGCACCCCGATCCCACAGCTCAGGAAGCCTTGTCTTTGGGAAGCCCTCATAGGCACAAGCCAAGGGCAGACACGCATGGCAGTTTGCTGGGATGCTGGATGCAGGGGGCGGTGCCCGGGGAGCAGGGGCTCACCTGTAGGCAGCCACCGCGCGGGTCTGCAGGTATTTCTGGGCGGTCATGACTCCCACGAAGAGAAAGTTCCTGTCGCGCTGGCCGCCATCCGCTGCCGGGCCGTGCGGCCAGAGCTGCGCCCCCCGCTCATCGCCTCGCGCCCCACCGGCCTGCGAAGCCGCGGCCGCTTGGCCGGGCCGGCAGCCCTCGGGACTGGCTCGGCGCCGCGGGCCCGCTCGCTTCAGCTCAGAGGCGCGGGGCAGGACTAGCCGCGAGGCCAGCACGAAGCCCAGCACGAGCCCGAGCAGCACGCTGAGCCAGGCGCGCCGGCCGCGCGCGGCCATGCCCGCGCCGCTCAGCCCGCCGGGCCGCCGCCGCCTCCGCAGGCTCCGCGAGTCCTCAGCCTGCCGCCCCCGCCCGCGGAGGCCAGCCCGCCCTAGCGCCGCGAGGCCCGGCCCGGGCAGCGCCGCGGCCGCCGCGGGCCCGCCGCGCCCATCGCGGCCCCCGAGCCGCCCGCAGGCCCCACGCCGGTGCTTTGTTCCGCACGCCCACCCCGCCCGCCGAGGCCTGCGTCTTTAAGAGGGGACCATGCCCGGCGTGCGCCGGCAGCGGCTCCCGCGCGAGGCGGCGGCGGCTCCTCCCGCTCGCGCGCGGGGGCGCGGGGCCAGTGCGACGGCGACGGCAGTGGCAGCCGAGTCCGGGCCCCCGTCTCGCCCTGCCTGCGTCCCCTGGCTGGCTTGACTCCGCTGGCGCTGCGCCCGCCTCCGTCCTCTTCGTGGCCGGCGCCGCTGCTGCCGCTGCACATCCTCCGGCTTAGCTCGCCATTGCAACAGGAGCCCTCACGTCACGCACGGCGCGTTTTGAAGCGGCCCCGGCGGCGGCGGAGCCTGGCCCCTCTCGGGATCCGTCCTCGCCGCCCGATTGGCGCAAAAGTGAATGGGGGGTGGTTCCCGTGGCCAAAGTTTGACAAAAAAAAAAAAACCCTCCCGGCGGGCGCCCCACCTCGTCCCGCCCCGCCCGCGAGTTCTAAGGCGCTCGGCGCCGGCGGGGACACGGACCGCGGCGCCTTGCAGCCCGTTATCCGCATGGAGACCACGCCCCCTCCGGCCGGTGCTCGGACTCCTGGCGGCGGCTACAGCAGCGGGATGAAGGCGTCTTGGTTCTGCTAGATGCATCGGTAACCTGCATCTTAGGCGGGATGTTTAAGAAGGGGCTTCTCGGTCCCCAAACTCTCCGCGACCACTTGCTCCTCCCGCATAGGCTGTCCTCGGGTAAACCCTGCCCTTCAGCCGGGCGGACCCCACCGGCTACCTTCCCGCGTTTCCCCGGTTCACACTGCATCTTTGTTCCCGCCGCCCTGTGGGCCAGAGCGAGCACGTATAGAATCAACAGTTCAGGAGCCGTTTGAGACGTGCACGCTAGGAGAGTGGACGTGAATTCAGTCACCTTGTTCCAGGCCACTGGTTTCTAAGCTTAAAAAAAAAAAAAAAAAAGACTATACTTAGTGTCCAAGCTCCTAACAGTACTAGCATTTCATGAATGTTGAAAAAATAGTAGATGATGTTAATACTCTTTTAATTCACATTCTATGAAGACAGGTGGTCAGCTAATATCCCTCGTCACCTAGTATCCCTACTCTGAATCTTTGTCAATATTTTAACATAGTTCGTCCATAAGAGCTCCGTGGATTTCTAAAGACAGGTTTAGAATCGGTTGTAGAACCGGATTCTCTGATAGATTTTAAATTTGATGCATTTTCTCAAAAAAAAAAAAAAAAAACTCAGCTAAAGTAACAAAAGCTGAGAAAGTACCCATACAACAAGTGTTTGTGTAAACATTAGTCTTATTACTTTAGTTGCCAGTGTATTGGGCTTTCTTTCTTTCTTTTTAAATGAAACTCCCAAAGAGTAAAGTATTTTCCTGGCCATGACGACCTCCCTTCATTTAATCAAATGAACCTAGGAATTAGGGACAGAAAATAAGCATGTTTGGGGTAAATCTTGGATCTTTCTTCACTGCTAAGATGACCAAATGATTGAAATATTACACAATTTAAAGTGCCACCTTGTGGGAGGTATAGATACCATCTCTGCCATTGAATGGTGGTCACTCTTGTTTATTCTTTGGATTTTACCACTTTCTTTGGCACTTGTAATTTATGTCAGAAATAGTTCATTACCCACCTTCCCACAGACTCCCTCCCTAAGAGGTGATCCACATCTAAAAATAAAATACTCATTATGCTGCCAATACAGGATTCCAACAGTGGTCTTGAGAAAAATACAGAACACGTAACCATGAATTACAGACTCAAAAACCACCCATAGGGGTTTCCAGTAAGACCATAAGCCACAAATACCGAGTAGTCACAAGATCCCCCAAATTCAGCAGCAGCCCCATAATTCATAATGATCTCCACAGAGCACAAAGGCTGGCAAGATACAGATGTTCTGTTGTGTGTCAAAATTTCAGTATTTTCTAATCTGCTTTAAACGTCCCTATATCCTCATCTAGACTAAAATCTGACGCAAAGTACATTAACATGTGATGACAAATGTTTTGTCCTCCTCCATTTCTAGGCTCCTCAGTTCCTAGGTCAGCAGCCTCACCTGCGCACCTGCAGACTCAATGGGGCTGCTTCTTTTGTACTGTAGAGAGGGTACTGTTCTCCCCAAAGCCTGGGCCTGAAGGTTTAGAGCACCAAGGTCAAGGAGAATATGACACAGGTAAAATCCTCCCAGGAAAAGCAGGAGATGCCAGGCCAGGGAAGAGGGGGCAAAGGGGGAGAGGCAGGATCCTGGAGAAGTTGGGCAGGGGCAGCTTCCCAGGTGCAGCCTGGGGAGGCAGAGGGGCAGCTCCTGTACAGCTGGATGGTCTGACCCAGGCAGTCCTCCTGGGGAGGGGTCTACAAGTATCCCAGCAGGGCCCCCCTCAGAGGCCTGGAGTAGAGCTCTCCTAGATGGGGGAGAGGGGGGAGAATTTCACAGCTGGAGGCAAAAGACCAGAGCCAGAGGACCTGACACAAACAGTATCAGCAAGGATCTGGGAGGGAGATGTGCATCACACACACACACACACACACACACACACACACACACACTGCACATACATGCACCTTCTCCAGATGCCCCACAAGGCTCCTCACTCCCCTTGTCTTCCTCTCATTAAGTCACTTATAAAGGTGAAGTCCAGATATGGGATTTCATAGGCATTTCACCTCAGTAAACTGAGGAAGAAACTTTCCCATACCAGGAGCCTTCTTTGTTAAGAGAGTCGTTAACTGTCTTATTTAAAAAGGAATGGTATTGGAGGAGTTCCTGCTGCGGCCCAGTGGGTTGAGAATCTGACTGCAGTGGCTAGAGTCACTGTGGAGGCTCCAGTTCGATCCTTGGCCCAGGAACTTCTAAATGCTGCCAGTGCAGCCATTAAAAAAAAAAAAAAAAAAAGTGATGTTAACCATAATCGGATAGAATTATTCCCAGAGGAAGATTCCTTACGGGACACACCCACCTAGGAGGGTGGGTTCTGGGCTTCCTCCTACACTGAGGGTGTCTCCCCTGGGCAGGCTGAGCCCCCTATCCTCCCTCAGAGTCTCAGTTTCCTTGTCTCTAAATGGGTCTTTCCACTAGATCATGCTAGAAGTTCCTCCTCAGGGATTCTAGACAGATGATGAGAAAGTGGTTCGAAAATGCCACATCAGGAGTTCGCACTGTGGCTCAGTGGTTAACCAACCCAACTAGTATCCATGAGGGTGCGGGTTCAATCCCTGACCTTGGTCAGTGGGTTAAGGATCCAGCGTTGCCGTGAGCTGTGGTGTAGGTCACAGACGTGGCTTAGATCCCCTGTTGCTGTGGCTGTGGTGTAAGCCGGCAGCTGCAGCTCCAATTTGACCCCTGAAACTCCATAGGCCACAAAAGCGGCCCTAGAAATGGTAAAATGACAAAAAATAAAAATAAAAAGCTACATCATCTAACCTTCTTTCTGTTCTCATGCCTATGATTTATCTCTACCTACTTTACTGAACCCTTCTCACAAATTGCAACTCTGTTCCCACACACACATTACATTTTTTTTTTCCCGCTCCTAATACATGGAACGCCTGTACAGGTATAACATTTCATATAATTTGCAGCAATTTCTTGGAAACCCTTGGTAAATACCTCAATTGTTTGTTGGCAGCAAGCCTTGAACAACTGACAGAATTCCCTGTAAGGGCTTCTTTAAAGACATAGCTCCTGGACTCCTGCCTCAGACGGGGGGCCCTGCAAAAAGTGCTCATAATTTTCTATAACCTTTAGAAATGCCTCTTTTAAGAAACAGTGAATGCAGAGGAGAGAGTTATAATAATCCATCCTTTCAGAAGACTCTGTTCATTTCCTGCAAAGAAGAAAATCTATAATGACCATTTTACTAATATTACCACTTAAGCTCTATTAACCCAATAAAACTTTATTTTATTATTAAGACTGCTGTTAAACTGACATTTAAGGTCCTCATTAGCTAATGAATTTTGCTCCATGTTTCCTCCTATTTGCAGTGTTTCTAGCCAGATGCCGGAAAGGGCAAGTGATTCTGGCTTATGTTCTGGCTTCCAGACACTAGTGGAGGCAACATGGGTTGTGCTAGAATGCTCTTCATGCTTCCTTGGTTTGCTTTATCAACTCTGTCCATTCTTTCTGTCAGAGATTGAGTCAGTGTGTGTATGTTTGTGTGTCTCACACAAGTGCATGGTGCATGCGTGTATGGGAAAGAGACAGAAGAAAGGTAGCCCTGCTCTGTGTAGACTCTCACAAACTAGAAAATGCTGGCTACCGCCAGGACAGGCACAACTGGGAAACCACCTGAATGTTCTTCTGGAGATAACTTCACTGCAGATGCTGGGGACAACGTGCTCCTAGTCTAAAACTTAATCCTTGTGTAGCAGAGAAGTTTGCCTTTCCCGTCCGTTGCCAAGAAATGCCATTAATCTTTAAATTGGTGCCAGAGTTTCCACAGCTGGAGAGTTTGCACAGGAACAAAGCTTCCATTCCTCAGGAGAAAAGGCGTGCCCCCTATTCCCACCTGCACCCTAAGAACCCAGGCGCTGGTCAGCTGGACACAGGATGGCCGCCTGAGGGCCACACAGTTGTAGTCAAGCCTGGGCGCCTCGAGGAAACATTCTAGATGTGCAGCTTAAACTCCCTTTGTTTTACTCAAGGCCTAACGAAGATAAAATTGCCTGGGGAACAAGTTCCCTGGTGGCTTACTGGGTTAAGGATCCAGCATTGTCACTCTTGTGGCTCTGGTTGCTGCTGTGGCCTGGGTTCAATCCCTGGCCCAGGAATAACTGCATGATGCCGGCATGCCCCCTCCCTCCCCGCCAAATGCCCCAGGAGGGAAAAATTCAAGCTGAACTGAGGCAGCAGAAATTCAAATCCACAAACACATATAAAGTGCAACTCGAGGACAAGAAAACATTAACACCATAAAAACCACTACGGGACCCCACTGCACTGAGCACTGGCTCACATTGTGATCATGTCGCTATGCCTGGGGGAGGGTCATCAGCACCTCCATCACCCAGTGATGGGTGATAAGGGCTGTCATCAGACATGGCAGAGAGGCCACTATAGGAGCTTAAAATAAACACAGCGGGATGAGACGCTCTTCTGGGGATTCTGGAGAAAGACTCGCAAGCAGATTGGGAGGCGAGCAAAGTCCAATTTCGTCAAAATTGCAAAAATCACCAATACATTTACTTTGGACCCAGCAACCCCACTTCTGAAAATGTCTCCTCCTGGAGTTCCCATTGTGGCTCAGTGGAAATGACCCCAACTAGTACCCATGAGGATGTGGGTTCTACCGCTTGCCTCGCTCAGTGGGTTAAGGATCCGGCGTTGCTGCAAGCTGTGGTGTAGTTCACAGATACAGCTCAGATCCTGCATTGCTGTGGCTGTGGCATACGTAGGCCGTCAGCTGCAGCTCTAATTTCACCTCTAGCCTGAGAACTTCCATATGCCACATGTGTGGGCTTAAAAAAAAAAGAAAAAAAGAAAACATTTCCTCCAGTCACACAAGTACAGAATGACACTAGAACTGGGCTCTTCTCTGACATACTGTTTGTGATGGTGAAAGATTAGACCCGTGTCCATTTGGGGGGGGGGGGATTGTGTGTGGAGAAAACAAAAGACACTGCATCTGTCAGAGAAAATGAGATACTTTGCAGATATAAAGTAGGACAAGGAGGTGCTCTCCCTGCTGAGATGGACAAAGTGCCACTCATTGCAGGACAGAAAGCAGAGAAAGTAAGAATTTTGCTGGTATTTTTATAAGAAACCCCCTAGAAGAATGCACAAGAAATAAAAATGAAACAGGGGCAGGGACAGAGCTGGTTGAAGGAGAGATGTGAGCCAGAATTCCCAGTGGATACTTTTAAATATCCATGTAATTTTTTTATTGTGACTATACTATCTATCTGACCTTCCAATAAAGTCACCAATTTCCCACCAGCTGCAGCCTTAAAATGCTACCAGCAGAGCACTGCCCACAAAGACCACAGATTCTCCTTGGCAACTTATTTGGCAAAACAGCTCTTCTTCAATGGAACTGGAACTCTAGACTGTTAGCCACACAGATAATGCTGTCACCAAGCAAGGAGCAGCCCTCCTGCCTCAGACTGTGAGCAAGAATCCCCCAAATAATGTTTTTCAAGTTTTGTCTCTCAACCCTTAGCTACTGGTTAAAATGAAAACTTCAGAAGTCTGATTAAACTTTTACATTCCAGTTTCCTCAACATATAAGTGTTCTTCAAGCATGGGGATATTATTATTGTTGTTTTTGTTCTCATTGTTATTATTTTTTTGGAAATATTAAGAGCCTCTCAAACCACCAAAACGCATATACTCCTTTCAGAATCTCTTTTTCCACTCGTTTTATATTGGATCTTCCTTGTACTTAACTTTTGGATCTTCCATAACCTTAGGGCTTCATGTTATGTCTTTTTCTTTCCTCCTTAAACATAAAAACAAATCTTTCAAAATGTTAAGACAGTTGAAGTACTAAACACAAGGAAGCAGGCAAAGGCAGCGTTAGAATTATGTGGAAATGGCGCCCTCTTGTGGTACATAGTTATTTCTGTTACGTGAAGGTCTTTAACCTTGGACTTAAGAGTAAAGGCCAGGTATTTTATTTTATGATTAATAATAACCAGTTTCTAATGAGCACCTTTACCAGCATTTTCCAAAGTGACATTGTGGTCTTGAATTTGTGGCTAACAAGCTCATGACACTGTAAAATGAGAGGAGTTGAACTAAATGGTCAGCTAGAATCTGCCCCTTGCATTTTGAAATTGAGGGAGTTTCAAACCCTGGGGGAATGTAAGTTTTGCAAGAGGCCCCCTCCGCACCATGATTCTGATATCCAGATAGTTTGGAGAGCTGTGAATCTGCTTTCTTGTGGGAAATGGGTCAATTCCCCCAACAGATGAAAAGCATCAGCAGTATAAACAGATTGTATAGGGGAGTAGATGTCTGCCTGCACCCCCGGCTGGAGGGGCTATCTGCAGACCCCAGAGGTCCAAACGTTCCCTTTGCAATTCTTCTCAAAAAGCCTCCTTCCATCTTTTGGCACTCATGCGAACTCTTGGCAGCATCCGCATGGGTGTTTTACCTTGGTTATGTACGCACCCTCCCAGGAAAGGCCCCAGTCCCTTACCTGAATGGAGAGGGTGCTCTGAAGATCTGCCCTCCTGCCTAGCAGAGGCAAGAGATGATTCACAGATAACGTGCTTTTAGTATCACAAACTGGAAGTAGCCAGAAGATAGAGTTGGTCCTGCTGCCAGACATTTTCATGTTAACCTTAACCGAAGTAAATGAACCGAACTAGTGTGCTTTGTTTTCTGCTCTCTGTTTGTTTGTTTGGGGTGACATTTTTCCCATCAGTGTTTTATTTAGTTTAATGAGAAGCAAACGTTGATGCCAATGCAAAATACATTTTCTAAGTATTTTGTGGTAACAAAGCCAAGTGCTTCTGTTACAGGAGCAAGAATAACAGAAGCAAGGATGAGGAGCTGTGTTACTTAGGCTCAGACATGGGGGTGGCCCATGACATGTGCCCAGGGAATAGGCCAGATCCAAACTACCTCTGCTTGACTCTTTTGTCAAATTTTGCGATGTCAAGAGAGCAAAAGTAGGAGTTCCAGTTGTGGCTCAGTGGGTTAAGAACCTGACATAGTATCCATGAGGATGCAGGTTGAATCTCTGGCCTCAGTGGATTAAGGACCCAGCATTTCCACAAGCTGCTGTGTAGCTTGCAGATGTGGCTTGGATTTGGTGTTGCTGTGGCCTTGGTGTAGGGCTCTGGTGCAGCTCTGATTTGACCCCAGCCCAGGAACTTCCATATGCTGCAGGTGCAGCCATAAAGAGAAAAAAAAGGAGCAAAGTGACAGAGACTCAAAGATCCCACAGCAAGTCATGATTCCCCACCAGAACTACCTGTGCCATCAGGGTCCAGCCACGGTTTCAAATAATAGAAACCTTGCCAGTTATTTGAACAGAGAGCATGTTTGTAAAGTTTTATTGAGGTCTAATTGCTATACAATATATTGCACATGTTTCAGATGCACAATTTGATAAGTTTCTATAAAGTATACACCCATGACTATATGTATAACTGAATCACTTTGTCGTACAGCAGAAATTATCACAACCTTATAAATCACCTATACTTTCATAAAACCTTTTTTTAAAGTATACACCCGTGAAACCACCACCATGGCTATGACCTGAATGTCTGTGTCCCTGATTCATACGTTGAAATGCTGTCATCTGAGATATGAAGAGGTAGGACCTGTGGGAAGTGATTTGGTCATGGTGGTGGACCCCTTAGGAATAGGGTTAGTGCTGTTTTGAAAAGGACACCACTAAGCTCTCTAGCCCCTTCCACCTGCCATGTGAGAACACAGGGAGAATGATACTTTTCCTGACCAGGCTATCACCATCATCACAGCCTTCCAGGCTCCAGAAATACATGTGAAATACACTTATTTCATAAATACATTTATGTGAGAAATACATCTTGTCGTTTGTAAGCCCCCCAATCTGTGGTATTTTGTCATAGCAGTCTGAACGGACTAAGACAACCACAGTCAAGAGAGTTAACTTATCAGTCATCTGCCAAAGTGACTCCTTCCCTTCCCCAAACCTCCGTCTCAGGCAGCCAACCTTTACTGCAGATGAGTGTACATTTTCTAGAGTTTTGTACAAATGAACTCACATAACATGTGCTTCTTTTCATCTGGCCTCTTTTATGCACATGAATTATTTTGAAATCCACCCAGGCTTGTTGCAATCATTCATTCAACTTTATTTCTGAGTGTCAGTGCATTCTGTGAACATACCAGCATTTATCCATTCACCCGCTAATGGACATTTGCACCGATTTTGACATACGCTATTACCTGCAAAACTGCTATGAACATTCATGTGTAAGTCTTTCTACAGACTTGTGCTTTCTTTCCTTAGGCAAATACTTAGGAGAGGAAGGACTGGCTCATACACGAGTGTCATTTAACTTTTTAAGGAACTGCCGGACTTTTCCCCATTTTTTTCTGACTAGCTCTGTGTGAGAAATCCACCTCTTCCACATCCTCACCAACATTTGGAATAGTGAGTCATGTCAGCCTTTTAAATAAGTATGTAGTAGAACCTCTTGGTGGTTTTTAACCTGCTTTTTCCTAATGACTAACACTGCTGAGCATCTTTTTCTTTTATTTCCTTTACAGCTGCATCTTCCGCATATGGTAGTTCCTAGGCTAAGGGTCAAATCAGAGTTGCATCTGCAACCTACTCCACAGTAGGCCACTTTGCATCATTAACCTGCTGAGCGAGGCCAGAGATTGGACCCACATCCTCACAGAGACAATGTCAAGTCCTTAACCCGCTGAGCCAAACAGGAACTCTGTGCTGAGTATCTTTTCATGTGCTGATTACCCATCCACAGGTCTTTTTGGTGAACTGTCTGTCTGACGCTTTTGCCCAGTTTAAACGGAAAAAAAAAAAAAAAAGAGTGGTTTGTTTTTCTGAACTTCGAGAGTTCTTTATATAATCCAGATAAAAGTCCTTTACCATATATACGATTTGCAAATATATTCTCTGAGTCTGTGGATGGTCTTTATCACTTTAGACAGTATCTTTCAAAGTGCAGAAATGTATAATTATGCTTTTTTGTTGCAGCTAAGAAATCTTTACCTAACTCAAGATTTACAAAAAAAATTTTTTCTTCCAGAAGTTTTATAGATTTAGAGTTTGCGCTTAAGTCTATGAACTATTTTAAGTTAGTTTTTATATGAGAACTGGATGAAAGTTCATTTTTCCCCATATAGGTATCAAATTTTCTCAGAATCATTTTTTGAAAAAAAACCATCTTTCTCCACTGATTGCATCTGCAACTTTATTGCAGTTAGTTTTCCATTTCATACGTGAAGTTCTATTGCTAGATTTTCTATTCATTTCCATCCACCTTGATGCCAATTACGATGTCTTGGTTACTGAATCTTCATAGTAAGTCTTGAAATCAGGTAATTTAGACCTCCAACTTAGTTCTTTTTTGAACTTGACTATTCTGAATAATTTACATCCTATATGAATTTTAGAATCACCTTGTCAGTTTCTCTGAAAATGCCTGCTGAAATTCTGATCAGTACTGTGTAAAATCTTCATCTCAATTTGGGGAGAAATGTCATCTTAACAATAAGAAATATTCTGACCCATGAACACAATCTATCTATCTATGTCTTCTTTAATTTCCCTCAGCCATGGGTTGTTTTTGAGGGGTTTGCTTGTTTGCTTGCTTGCTTTTTTAGGGCTGTGCCTGCGGCATATGGAAGTTCCCAGACTAGGAGTTGAATTGGAGCTGCAGCTACCAGCCTACATCACAGCCACAGCAATGCAGGATTTGAGCTGCCTCATCGACCCACACCACAGCTTGTGGCAACACTGGATCTTTAACCCATTGAGCAAGGCCAGAGATCAAACTCATATCCTCATGGATACTAGTCAGGTTCTTAACCCACTGAACCACAACGGGAACTCCCCCTCAGCCATGTTTTATAGTTTTCAACAAACAAATCTTTTACATATTTTTTCAGATTTAAATATTTCTGATATCATTTTAAAATTTGTTTTCTGTTGCTTACAGTTAGTATAGAGAAATACAATTGAAAACTACCTACTGATCTTGTGTCATGCAACCATGCTAAATTCAAAAGTTCTAATAGAGATCTGGGATCAAGATGGTAGAGAAGTAGGATATGGAGCTCACCTTCTCCCACAAACATATCAAAGAAAACAAAAAACAACTACATGAAGAACAATTCTCAGAGTTCCTGCTATAGTATGATGGGATGGGATTGGTGGCATCTCTGAAACACTGGTATGTAGGTTTGATTCCTGATGCAGGACAGTATGATAAGGATCTGGTGTTGCTGCAGCTGCTTTGTATGTCACAACTGTGGCTCAGATTTGATCCCTGGCCCAAGATCTCCATATGCTGAGGGGTGGCCAAAAAAAAAAAAAAAAAAAAAAGAGTTGTTGCAATTCCCTGATACCTCAGTGGGTTAAGGAGCCAGCATTGCCACTGCTGTGGCTCTGGTTGCTGCTGTGGTGCAGGTTCTGTCCCTGGCTTGAGAGTTTTAGCATGCCACAGGCACTGCCAAAATAAAAAAAAGAGAGAGAAAAAGAAAAAAAAGGAATTGTTAACTAGTTAGCCAAAGAATTGTTCTCACCCTTGACAGGCCCCAGACTAAATGTTCAGCCTCTCAGACATCTTTTATAAACTGATGAATGTCCCAGGACAAAAAGGGCTACCAGCGTTTGTTGTACATCTTTCTGTGTTTCCACACCTTCTTCCCAGATCTTGGCCTAAGAATGTGTGATTTTAAAAAATGTTCAGACTGTCTTGTACAGCTTTGAAAAGTTATTTTCAGAAGGAAGGTTGGCCTGAATTACCCAGTCCACCATAGCAGGAACACATGGGAAAGGGAACGTGTGAGTGAATTGCCAGACCCATCAAATGTCCTTCCCCACCCTCCAATTGAGGGTCACACCATTGCGATGTCAGTTGGGAGGCCTGAACCATGTGATTTTTTTTTTTTCTTGTTTGAAATTGCTCTGCCGTTTATGTGCAAGCCACTTTGCTTTTCTGAGTCTCCGTTTCCTCATGGAGCAAATGGGGTGGGGGGAGGAATCTATTTCATGGGGTTCAACCTTATGATGGAGGGGAAGTCACTTTGTGAGCTGTGAGGTACTTGATGTCCGTTTTTACCAAATGGGGAAAAAAGAACAAAAGTAACAAGGTCATTTTTAGGCCTCCTCCTTTTCTTTCCTCTCTGCGGCTCTGCCCCAGCCCACTGCTGGGCTCAGGGAAGCCCGTCGGCCTGCCAGCCTTCTGCAAATGAGGGAAAGTGCCCTTCTAGAACTAGTCTCCTCATTTGTCACATGGGTGTAATAACTCTGATCCTGTCTTTCAGAGGCAGTAAATGAAAGGCTGTGAAATGCTCTGAAATCTATGAAGCACCTGACAGATGCAAAGATTTCCTGTTCTTATGACCATTAACATTATTTTGGCATTGACCAAATGTAATATTGTCTTTCACAAGTTAGAACCTAGCTCTAGAAGTAAATGGCTAAAATATATTTTTCAGGAGTTCCCTGGTGGCTCAGCAGGTTGTCACTGTAGTGGTGTGGGTCATTGCTGTGGCATGGGTTTGATCTTTGGCCTGAAAACTTTCACATGATACAGGCACAACCTATATATATATATATTTTTTTTAAATAAATATGTTTACTAATAATACTCAAGCTCTTGAAGTTCACAAATGGGTTAAATTTAGGTCTAAAATATTGTTTGGGGTTTTTGGTTACTTGGATGTAATCACCTTGTAAAAATTCATTGAGATGCACACTTATAATGTATGCATTTTTCTGTATTTTTTTTTATATTTCAATAAGGTGTTTAAAAACCAAAAATTTGTGTGCCCATGTGATGAAATTTGCAATGTAGAAAAAGGGGCAGAAATATCTTTCTTCTCATCTCGCTCCTCAACCTTTCAGCTTTCCTCCCCAGCAACACCCACCTGAGTCTCTTTCCTTTTATATTGACCCAGAGATTATTCTACTCATATCCAAACACCCATGTTTGTATGTGTGTGTATGTGTGTGTGTGTGTGTGTGTGTGTGTGTGTGTATCACCCCCCACTTTAAACTCAGTGTCAGTGTCCTGTACACAATGTTCTGCAACCCACTTTTTTCACTTGATATAAATTGTTCTGTGGCCAAACTCAGAGAGTTTGTTCATGGTCACAGTTACTTAGTATTTTGTTGTATGGATATTCCATGATCGTATAACGATATCTGGTGTATCAAAAAATTTTTTTTAGCCGCCCCACAGCATATGGAGTTCCTAGGCCAGGGATCACATCTGAGCTGCAGTCATGATCTCAGCTGCAGCTGCTGCAACACCAAATCCTTAACCCACTGTGCTGGGCTGGGGATCAAACCTCCAATCCCATTTTGCAATAGTGGGAACTCCTAGGTATACCAATTTTTGTACTAGTTACCCAAGAATATTCTTTAACATACCTTCTGCGTGAGTGCATTTTAAGATCAATTTCTAGGAGAGGAAATGAGTGAAAGGGTTTTAAATTCTGATACATTCAAATTGCTTTCTGCACAGGTTGTTCTAACATACACTCTCATCAACAATGTATGAGATTTAAGTGTGTTTAGTTCCACACACCTTTGCCAATATATATTATTAAACATTTTTTACATTTGCCATTTGGCTAGGTGGGGGAGGGGGGGAGAAATTTCAAAACTACCTTTTCCTTTTATATGTGGGTAAGATTGAACATCTTTTATGTTCAGAAACCATTTTGAATTTTCTTTTCTAAGAAGCATACTCTACTTGTGTTCTTGATGCATTTTTTTTCTATTAACTTCTTAGTCTTCTCTTTATTGGTCTCTGATTTACAAATGTTCTTTGCCAATTTGTTGTTCAACTTTGTGGTTGTTTTGGTCAGGCAGAAATGTGATGGATGAATAGGTCATATTTATCTATTTTGTCCCTAGACATAAAGAGTCCATAGTATAAAAACACTGAGTCTTACAAAATTACTTTAAAAAAATAATACAAACCCAGTAACAATGTTGATGGTATTTTTGTGTGTGGGGGGGGACCAGACAAACTGTTTCTAAAGATCATATAGAAAAATTTAAAATAGAGAAATAATTACAATTCCATAAATGAGCAATGAGTGATGACTGTCCACATTATACATCAAAGAATATTAAAAACCTATGTTAATTAAAAGTGTGTTGTTGATGCATTTTATTAGTTTGCTAGGGCTCCTATAACAAACTGCGTGGCTTAAAACAAGAGAAATTGATCTCTCCCCATTCTGCATGTTAAAGGCCAAAAATCAGGGTCCCTCTGAAGCTCAAGGTTGGACCCTTCCCTGTTTCCTCCTGGCTTCTCAGTGGTGCTCGTCCATTCTTGGCTTGCAGCTGCATTGCTCCAGCCTCCACCCCTGTGGTCACAAGGGGCTCTCCCTATGTGTCTTGTGCCTGTATACAATTTTCTCTCTTATGAGGACACCTATCACATTAGATGACAGCTCACCCTACCCCAATGTGACTCCATCTCAACTAATTGCATCTGCAAAGACCCTGTTTCTAAACCAGGTCATATTCTGAGGTCCTGGGATTTACAATCCTAATATATCTTTTGGTGGGGACACAATGCATGTAATAGAGATAAAAAGAACAGACTAGACACCAAAAGAAGTCTATATATACATCTGGGGATTTGGTATAAAAGTGAAGGATAGATTTAGCATAAAAGTGAAGGAAAGTGAACAACTGGGTGACAATTTGAGAAAAAAAAATGTTAAGTCTCTCTTCTCTTTATAACAAAGTAAATTGCTGAGGGATCAAAATTTTAACCAAAATAGTACTGGTAGAATGGGAGAATCTTGGGGAAGACAAAGCCTTTCTAAATATGACATAAGGGGAGTTCCCAACATGGTACAGTGGTTAACGAATCTGACTAGGAACCATGAGGTTGCAGGTTGGATCCCCGGCCTTGCTCAGTGGGTTAAGGATCCGGCATTGCCGTGAGCTGTGGTGTAGGTCGCAGACAAAGCTCGAATCCCACGTTGCTGTGGCCGATGGCTGCAGCTCCGATTAGACCCCTAGCCTGGGAACCCCCATAAGCTGCAGGAGCGGCTGTAGAAAAAAAAGGCAAAAAGACAATAAATAAATAAATAAATAAATAAGACATAAAACTCAGAATCTATAAACTTACTTGTAAAAATGTAAATTAGGAGTTCGCACTGTGGCACAAGGGGTTAAGAATCTAATTGCAGCCGCTCAGGTCACTGCAGAGGTGCAGGTTTGATCTCTGGCCCAGGAACTTCCATATGCCATGGGCGAAGCTGAAAAAAAGAAAACCATATTTGAATTTACCAAAAACCTGTTCTTGAGGATATTGATTATGCCTTCTAGCATCTGTTTCTCTTCCTAAAGTTCTATGCCTAAAATTTGCCTTAACATCTAATGCCAGGATAAACTTTCTTCCAGCAAAGGATCTGACATGTTCCTTTTTTCTAATAATGAGAAGCAAACAACTTGTGGTTCCCTTTTTTGGCCTTGGCCACTAAGAAACTGAGAACAACCATTTACTGAATTAAATGCTCATCAATAGCAGCTGCCCAAGGCTTTGCTCCTTCTTTCTTTGTCCTTAGTGTACATTGCTCTTTTCTTAATAAATACCTTTTAGAGTAAGGCATCCCAGAGTGGAGCTTGTGATGCAGCCTTGCAATCCAGGCCCCTCCACAAGCAGACCTCTGTTGAAAAAGGGTCCCAGCTCCACTCTCCCTGTTGCTGTCTCAGGCCTGGGGGTGGTAAAGTCTCCCTCCTGTCGCCAGCTTACTTCACCCTCCCTTCTTTATGTGCCAACACACTGTCCATGCCTTTGTAAACTGTCCCTTTACTAGGCTCTTCTTCTTTTTTTTTTTTGGCTGCACCCACAGCATGCAGAAGTTCCTGGGTCAAGGATCCAACCCATGCCATAACAGCAACCCCAGACACTGTAGTGACAATGCCAGATCCTTAACCTGTTGCACCACAAGGGAACTTAATGGCTCTTCCTAATTTCCCAATTTGTAAGTGCTGTCGGTTTCAGGACCCCATGTGAAATACACAAAGGATGTGCCAGGAATGGGCCTGGGAAACAGACCCTCCAAATGGAATTCAGAGGCCAGGTTGCTCACATGTCTGGGGAGTGAGCTGCAGGACACTGGTAACTCATCACCTGGGTGCCCCTTGTGATGGTGCAGGAGAAGAAAACAAGGTAATGGGGGAGCAGCAGTTCACCACGGCAACGAGAGGGAGTAGAAAGACTGTGGGTCTTGGTGTACACCTAGAGAAGAGGACAAACTGAAGGCAATTCCAAGTCAAGTGGAAACCACAATGCCCTGATGGATTCCCTCCGCGGTTGCAGGAGAGAAACGGCTGAAGCCAGTCCAGGCCTAACTGTAAAGGCTGACAAGCTGCACTGCCAATTATATGCACAGCCCTGTCTGGTCTCTCATGCTGAAGAATCTGATGGAGAGGAGGGGACCCTGCGATGCAGGAGGTGAATATACAGGAGGTTGAGAACCTTCCCTTTGTCCCAGCCCCTAGCCAGCCTCCCCTGCATAAACATCTTTTAATAACACTCCTGGGGTGGCGCCTCTCTGGCTGATGGCCATCTCCCCCTTGGTGCCTTTCGGGCCCACAGGAAGAGTTGGATTCTGACATGTCTCAGACAAGTACCAGGCCTGCCATGGAGAGCAGAGTTCAACATTGAAAGTGCAAGTGAGGCAGGGCCTCAAGTATCTGTGCTGGCAGGAGTCTGGGAAGAATCATGATAGTGGGCTCCCATGGTATTGGGAGAAGGCCTGTGGGAGCTAAACTTCTCAACATGAAGTTCAGGGTTTAATGTATTGGCTGGGGATGACATTCAACTCTGCGAGGCGCCTTACTTGAAGGCTGCACTAAGGTGGCTGAGAGTCTGCACTCCCAGAGGTAGGCTGGAATAGATTGGATATATGGGCTCCCTGTAGCCTGTACAGCTCTCATGGCAAGAATGGGGTGGATGGGAGTTCCCGTTGTGGCGCATCAGAAATGAATCTGACTAGCTTCCATGAGGATGCGGGTTTGATCCTTGGCCTCACTCATTGGGTTAAGGATCCAGCATTGCCCTGAGCTATGGGTGTAGGTCACAGACGTGGCTCGGATCCTGCGTTGCTGTGGCTGTGGCTGTGGCCAGTAGCCACAGCTCCAATTTGACCTCTAGACTGGGACCCTCCATACGCCGTGGTTGTGGCCCTAAAAAAGCAAAAAAAAAAAAAAAAAGGAACAGAATGGAGAGTGAATATGGAGGGGCACACAGAAAATATCCATTATCCTCAGGTTTATCATGAACACCACCAGTGCCCTGCAAGAATGCTGATGCTGATGGTAGCCCAAACATCCTTTGGTTTGTGGCTGAACCACTGGGTCTCTGCCTCAGGGTCACACAGCTTTCTTTTCTCTGTGTCTGTGTCTCTTCCCCTCTTCTTATAAGGGTGTCAGTTATTATGAGCTGAACTGTCCTTTCCTCAACCCCCCAATTTATACGCTGAAGCCTTAACTTTTAGTACCTCAGAATGAGACTGCATTTGGAGACAGGGTTTTTAAAATAGGTGATTACGTTAAAATGAGAGCTTTATGGTAGGCCTTGATCCAGTTTGATAGATATCCTTATAAGAGGAAATTAGGACACACAGCAACAAGAGGGATGAGTGTCCACAGAAAAAAGACCGAGTAAAGAGGCAACAAGAGGGCAGCCATCTGAAAGGCAAGGCCTCAGAAGAGCAAGCCTGCTGACACCATCTTCAACTCCCAGCCCCCCGAACTTCAAGGGGATACACTTCTGCTCTTTTAAGCCACCCTGTCTTGGGTATTTTGTTATGGCTGCCCTAGTAGACTAATACTGTAATCACAGGGTGTTAGGGCCTATGCCATCCTAAACATGATCTTGTGTGACCTCATCTTAACTCGATCACATCTGCCAAGACCCTATTTCTAAATAAGGTCACATTCACAGGGTCGGGTGTGTGGGGGCTAGTGGTTAGGACTTCAGCAGACTTCAGGGGTACAAATTCAACTCTTAGCAGCCACCTTGAGTCTGGTCATCAGCAAACCAGTTTAGCAGATATTAACACCATCCCAGGGGCTCCAGCTCAGCCAGGGAGAGGCACAGGTCGGTGAGAGGAGAGTGGAGTCAGAGCATGTATTCTGGCTCCTTCCTGTTGGGTCACAGTGAGTTGGCTGTCAGGTGGCTTCCTCCACACAGGTCTTTTCTACAGACTCTGGTTCTCTTCACAGAACTTTGGTTTGCTAGATGGGAAGAGGGCAGAGGAGGAGAGACCATCCATGCCTCCCCGGTGTTACTAGTTTTGCTGATCCCGTGTTGGTTTTGGAAGCATATTAGGTAGAAAGACAGAAAATCATTTTCTGACATGAGATATCATCTTTGACATAAGCCATTCTATGATCTAAGCCTGGCCACAATGCTCACCCTTGAACGGGTTTTGAACCCAGTTTTCAAATAATTTTCCCTAAACTCCTTCCACACATTTGCAAATAGCTCTTTTATTTCCCACTCTTCAGTTGCCCAATCTTTTTTTTTTTTTTGTCTTTTTAGGGCCACACCCTTGGCATATGGAGGTTCCCAGGCTAGGGATAGAGTGGGAGCTGTAGCCGCTGGCCTATGACACAGCCACTGCAACTCGGGATCCAAGCCGTGTCTGTGACCTACACCACAGTTCATGGAAACACCAGATTCTTAACCCACTGAGAGAAGCCAGGGATCGAACCCGCATCTTCATGGATGTGAGTCAGATTCATTTTTGCTGAGCCATGGCAGGAGCTCCTCAGTTTCCCAATCTTGAGCGCATCATGTTTCTTGCTGGAGCTCAGGCTGATGCAAGCCACTGTCCAGGCTCCTTTTGCAATTGGGATATCATGTACTTGTTAAAGCATAAGTCTTCCTGTGTTGCTAGGCAATTCTCTTGATTGTAAATCTTGGGGCTGGTCCTCAAGTATCGGGTCAGGGAAGCTTTGATCCAGACTGGAGAGATTTCAAAGACCGGAAGGTGGATGTCATGAGACCCAATATGACGTACACCACTGCTGCAAAAGGCTGGTTTCCTTCGTCACTGTATCTCCATCCTTGCATGGTGGCTGGCTGGATCCTCCATTGAGAGGTGGGTGAAGTCTTCCTGGCCTTAGAATTGCTTTGGCTAATGAGATGGTGGCAAAATGTGAAGCAGAGACCTGACATGCTTTGGCACTGCTCTTGGAGCTGAATCGCCATGTGGATGAGCCTGGACTAGCCTGCTGGAGATCAGGAAACACATGTTGCCCCTGTGTTGATAACTACCCAACTGTCAGACATGAGTGAGGCCATTTGGGCCAAGCTAGCTTCTAGCTGACCCACCAACTGACCACAGATACAGCCGAGATGAACTGTGCCAAGCCTAGTGGAACTGTGGGGATATGTTGCTGTCTCGAGTCATCAGGCTCAGGGTGGTTTGGGACATGGAAGAAGTTAATGGCTACATCTTCCAAGTCAGAGGTTGCACTGGCCAGCTTGCGTCTCTTGCACTGTTTGATTATGAGTCCTATTTTTATTTGTTTATTTAGTTTTTTAGGGCTACACCTGCAGCATATGGAGGTTCGCAGGTGAGGGGTCAAATTGAGCTACAGCTGCCAGCCTATACCACAGCCACAGCAACACCAGATCTCAGCCACATCTGTGACCTACACCACAGCTTATGGCAACACTGGATCTTTAACTCACAGAGGGAGGCCAGGGATCGAACCCGCAACCTCATGGTTCTTAGTCGGATTCGTTTCCGCTGCACCACAACGGGAACTCCCTGTAAGTCCTATTTTTATTATGGGGTTTATAGAGTGTTTTGATCATAGGGAGGAGAGGCCTGGATGAACTTGAGAGGAGGTTTGGAATAAATGTTTCAAAATGAAGGGGTCCTACCCTATCCTGCTGAGGCTGGTCTTATGGCATTATATTACTTCCTCCTGTGATGCTAAAAAGGCAGTGAGGGGTCATCAAAGTGCCCTAAGACATTTGTTAGGGTCTGTGTTTTCATATCACCACATGGACCCTAAGGACTTTCTAACGAGGGGCCTATGTTAGGAACAGCTACAAACACCGAACACCAGAGACTCTGCTGGCTCATGGTGAAGTTATTTCTTCTCTAAATTACCTCCCACACTTTCCAACTGCTACACTCCACAAAAGTGGAATCTGTAGCTAAAGAGCAAAGGTATTTTAGGCCCCCTAAGTCAGGGCATTTCTGATCATAGCCCTCACCACAGTCATTTATTTTTGTAACGGTGATCCTCATCTTCCCTCAACAGACTGCAAGGCCCATGAGGGCAGGGCATGGGTCTGCACTACTCACAGCATCTTCATTGCCAGCCTGACCTTGAGTTTTCAGCTTCCCATAGCACGGCATAATTTTCCATCTTTCCAAGTTCTTTCAAAACACAACATTTGAATTGGGGTATGACACACTATCATTTTATTCAAGTTAGCTGCACTATTTTGCCTAATCACTAAATGGGACATTTGTGGCTTCTCCAGTGCCACTCACATCGAGTGGCCTTAGAGTGATGGTTTACTTTTTGGCCTTTTCTAACTCCTTTTGAAACTTGCTCTAACTCCAGCATTTTAAGGTCAGGAAGGTAAGAAAAGGCAGCAAGAGACTGATCAGGAAGGTAGGAGAAAAATCAGTCAGGTATAGTCACAGCAGTCAAGAGAAGTGTTTTTCAAAGAGTGCTCAGTTCCTGCAACTGATGATTCTGAGAATGATCCATCAGACACATCACCTTAAGAAGAGTTTTGGTAGAAGCAATGTAACAGCAAATGGAGGAAGAGAAATTTTTCAGGAAGACTAGAGTCACTGGGCCGAGTCTGCAAAGGAGAGAGGTCTCGGGAGCTAGACCCAGAGAGTGTGGTGCTACAGAAGTCAGGAGAATGGTGGGCTGCAAGGAAGGTCGAGTGAGATGAGATCAGAAACTCCACCGAAGTGCGCAATGTCATGATCCAGAAGAGCATACTCAGCATTGAGCAGGATGCGTAGAGACAACTCGGAGCCTGTGCTACAGGAAAGGGCAGCAGATTAAACCAGGGCTTTGAGCATGTGCTATGCCCTTGTTCCAACATGATGAGGGACTTCGCATGTTTAAATACTTCCTCAGGAGGAGCTCCCTCTGTGGTGCAAAGGGATTGACAGTGTCTCTGGAGCGGCAGGGACACAGGTTTGATCTCTAGCCTGGCACAGTGGGTTAAGGATCCAGCAATGCTGCAGCTGTGGCATAGGTTGCAACTCTTGGCCAGGGAACTTCATATGCTACACGGTAGCCAAAAAAGAAAAAAATAAACAAACAATAGTTTATCCTTTTAAAAGAAATTTGTTGAGGAGTGGTTGGCAAAGACTGCATGTGGAGGAGAGGAAGAGAGGCAAGAGTGGTCCCTGAGAAGGAAGGTGTGGTTTTCTCCTCAGGCAGAGGCAGGTGCTTTTGGCTCAAGACAGAATTTTCACCACCAGAAAGAAAATTGCAACTGAAGGTCTGCGTGTAGCCTGCTCACAATGCCCTAATGTTGTCCTGTGACCAGGATGGATTGGGTCACACATTCATCACTTAAAACTTCCCAGCTCCTAAGTGTCTCCTGCAGTGGCTCCAAGCCGCTGGCAGTCTACACTGGCTTCACGCTGGTATTCCTGTGGCAGCCCCTCCGCTGAGGCATGAAGCAGTGTCCTGCCTGGTCTGACAGGGCTCTGACCAGGTCCCTTCTTCCCCATGGGCCTCAGGTTCTGGCCCCACTTCCTCATTCTTTCAAGCCTCTGGCAACCCCGGGTCACCCTTCTGAAATGCCTATTGCCCTAGATTCACAGCATACAATTTTCACCCAAGTAGTCACTACTCCACATGGTAACTTTCATTAGCTAGATCAAGGTCCCCACCTCGGTTATCTAAGGCTTCTGGCTCTTAGGAACGCAAGGACAAAGTGGACTACACTGATCAGGGTCTTGGACCAGGCGACCCTCTAAGCTTCAGTTTCTGAAAACCAAGGTTACTTAGAAGTACCTACCACACAAGATGATGGTGGTGATTGCCCTTCACATGCTATTATACAAATCAGTTTCCTCGCCGCTTTATTATCTCCCCATCAATTCTCCACACGGCACCACCTCCTCCACCGCTGCCATGCAAAAGTATCGGGTACAAGTGGGTCCACAGAATTCAGTTTCTTCCTATGTGCTCATGACTGTAATTCCTAAAATTTATGGGAAAAAAGTGAGGTCTGAGGGAAAAGTTTTATCTAATAGTGTAGTGAAACGTGTCCTTCTACTTTTTGTCTTTTTAGGGCCGCATCCGTGGCATATGGAGGTTCCCAGGCTAGGGGTTGAATCAGAGCTGTAGCTGCCAGCCTAAGCAACAGCCACGGCAACTCAGGATCTGAGCTACTTCTGTGACCTACACCACAGCTCAGGGCAACCCCAGATCCCTAAGCCACTGAGCGAGGCCAGGAATCAAACCTGTATTGTAGGAGTTCCTGTTGTGGCGCAGTGGTTAACAAATCCTAGACTAGGAACCATGAGGTTGCAGGTTCGGTCCCTGCCCTTGCTCAGTGGGTTAAGGATCTGGCGTTGCCGTGAGCTGTGGTGTAGGTTGCAGACGTGACTCGGATCCCGCGTTGCTGTGGCTCTGGCGTAGGCTGGTGGCTACAGCTCCGATTCGACCCCTAGCCTGGGAACCTCCATATGTCTCGGGAGCGGCCCAAGTAACAGCAAAAAGACCAAAAAAAAAACCAAAAAAAACCAAAAAAAAACGAAAAAAAAAACCTGTATTGTACCCTCATGGACCCTAGTTGGGTTCATTAACCACTGAACCACGTTGGGAACTCCCCCTTCTACTTCTGAAATGAAGAGCTGAGAGCTGCTTAACACAAGTTTTCAGCTGCAGAAAATATACTATAAAGAACTCTTGAGGAGTTGCCAGGTTTTCAATGATCTTGTCTTCCACTGGGAATCCCCAATCTCCTCCAGTCAAAACTTCACTCAAATGTCTCCAGATTCAAATACTTGGTTTTGACTCTTCCAATCTATTTGTTTGTGATCACACTGTCTTTAAGGTCCCATTTTTCAGTCTCCACAGATTTGAAGCCCTATGAGATCAGACTTTTTCCTTTATATATATGTCAGAAGAGATAGCTACAGAATATTCCACATATTCACTACCCAACAAATGTTGACTGATGTAGATCTGAGAATATTCTGGAATGCTTTCGGAGGTAATCATCACTATTCCGAAGGTTGATTTTTTTTCTTTCTCATAATCTAGACCTGAAGCAGAGATCAGCCAACTGCAGCAGGCAGGACAAATCCAGCCCATGAGCCAAGAATTTTTAAATGTTTTTAAACAATCTTTTAAAAATGTAAAACTGGAGTTCCCATCATGGCACAGTGGACTAGGAACCATGAGGTCACGGGTTTAATCCCTGGCCTCGCTCAGTGGGCTAAGGATCTGGCATTGCTGTGGCTGTGGTGTAGGCTGGCAACTGTAGCTCTGATTCGACTCCTAGACCGGGAACCTCTATACGCTGTGAGTAAGGCCCTAAAAAGTCGGGGGGCTGGGGGAGCAAAACTGAAATATTTACTATCTTGCCCTTCAGAGCATACCCAACAGAGGCTCTAGACAAGGGGACGTAGCAATGAGGTCAGGGATAGCCCACAGGCACCTAGAACCACTCAACTCCAAGTGCTCTGATTTTGTGGGTAACCCCCAAGGAGTCTGCCAACTCTTGAATCACTGCAGCCATGTGCCACTTGCCATGCTCACTGCAGGTGAGGAATAACGAGAAGGGAAAATACGTAGTATTAGTAGGAGGTTGTGAATGACAGAAAGCTGTGTAATGTTAGGTAAATTCAAGTTCATAAAGAAATTTCCTTAAATTTAATAAAGATGCTCAAAAATGTTCTTTGCAGTTTTTTTTTTTAATATTTACAGTTTCTTTTTTACAAAGTTCTGTACATAAAAATAAATATACAGAAACAACCCTATCAACTGTCTGCATCAGTGCTCCTCGCTGGTGGGCTCACCATTTACAAGGAAGACATCATTCAACGCAACCTGTCACAGAGACTTTTCTGCCAGCAAGGACCTCTTAACTTGAAGGATCACTACATTGCTAGGTCTCTTTTATCAAGATCACCAATCATTGGAGGCCTTTAGCTACCAAATAGCAATTAATTACCCATGGAATCAATGACCGCAGTCACTGGCTTCAGAGGAGTGTGGGCAATTGCCAACTGCTGCCAAGCAACCATGTCCACGCCCTATGCTGCTTTAATGCTTGAAGACGTGAGTATGGCTAAGAACACAAAGAAAGCCCCCTCCTCCTGCTAGTCACTGTGAAAAGCATGCGTAAGGCAATTGAGGGTTAAGGATTCATCTTGCTAATGTCAAAAGCGACACTAGCAAGATTCTTAGCCTCATCCACCAGATGACGGGCCTCTGCGGCCAGGCCTCCAGGAGCAGGCTCCACCTCCTTCTCCAGACAAAGGGTTGTAACCTGTGGCAGAGAAAGGAAGCAGAACAGTGCTGAAACATTCTGTATTAGATGTAATACTGTGAGCCTGACATGCAAAGTGAAAGTGCTGCGAAGATATATCCTAGCCTCACGGACATTTTCATAAAACTTTCAGTTGCCAGATGACAAAAATACTTTATCCTGTGATGACACTTTGGGCTGACTTTCTGGTGGGAATAAAAGAAGCCATGCAACTTTTCTTCAGACACACACCACTCCCCTACAGCAAGCCAGCTTTGGGTTCCTAATGCACAGGGGATCCGAGTCCAACCTTTAAGGGCAGCCCAGCGTATATCCAGGCTGCACAGAGCCTATGTTCCAGGCACCCCACGGTCCTCCAGGAGGCCATCCAGGCTTCCACACTTCTGCTTCTGCAGCCCCTCCCCATAGAAAACCCCTCTCCCAAGATGGAGAATAGAGCATCATCCTACAAAGCCTTCTAGTGCCTTTGCCTTCCCCTCCCCCACTCAGGATTAATGTGAGCCTCCTGGCAAATCACAAAGGATGGCTTATTTTCATCTGGCTGCGAGTCCCATCTTCCCCAAAGGATGTGATAGTCCTTAAGACTGGGATAAAGACAGACGGCCATGTTATCAGCCACAGAGCTTGGGATGTTGCACACAGAAGGCAGCCCTCTGAATGAGCACCTGTCCCTGCCTCCTTGAGAAAGTCATTTATAAGAAACAAGACAACCTGGCTGGAAAGACCAGAACCGCTGTGTCCTGGACCGTGGACACACTCACCTCCAAGATGCGTGAACTAGTCCTCACCCCACTCACCTCTCCCCTTACAGGGCTGTGTGGGATCAAGTGAGAATACTAAAACACAGGTGCAACCATCCCATCATTTACTGGGGGCCTTGGGCCACCTCTTTTTCTGATTGCTTATTGAGTGCTACCTGGAACTGAGTGGACACTGAGGCCAAGGAGGTGACAGGCCTCCTGGAAACAGGCCTTTGCCCACATCCTTGCCTGAAGCCCACTGGGCAACAACAAGGCTCAGCAGGTTGGCCACTTCCAGCCACTGAAGGCTGCCCTGCATCTGTTTCTTTAATTTCATCTTCATAATCTTAAACTTCGGAATTAGTTTCAATTTATAGACGACACAAAGAAACAGAAACCAGTTTTTAAAGGGAACTCTGTTCTGTAATTGTTCAGCATGCTTTCACGCTGGATACTGACCTCCTCCCCGCAAAGGCTTCTTGTCAGATTTTCGTTTCGGGATGACTGATGAAGTAGAAGGTCCAGGGCTATCTTCTTCCTGTTGGAACACACACAGGCTTAAGAATCCAGCTAAAAATATTCCAGTCTAGGAACCTGCATCTACTTGAAAAGAGCCTGCTGGGCTGAATGCTCCATCACCTGACGCTTCCTTGCATCTCCTCTATAACTTCTTCCTTCTTGCACGCTGTCCCATCTTTCAATCTTCTGTCTCCTTTTTTCTTCTTCGAGCTGAGGAAGAATAACACATGGTACAGAATGAATTCATAAGCTGCCGTCCTTCTCCAAGAAAACATAATTGTGCTGTTTTTCACTGAAAGATCCTTCAAAATACACCTTTGCTTGCCCTTCACTTTCTTCCACTAATAAAACTGTTGCCATCTAGTGGTGTGAGTTTAACTCACAAGCAGAACCTTTGGGTTTTGTACACCATTAAAGAAAGCAAAAAGCCATTAGGGAAAAAAGTGTCGACTCAGTTCTTCTGAAGCTGGACACTTCTGGTCATGTGGAAAGGGTGAGCATGACTGGCAGGCCTGCTTTGCTGCTACCGGCTGTGTTCCCTGAGGAAAGTCATTTAAGCCCTTTGTTTCGTAGGCTGTCGGGATCCAATGAGAGCAGATTTGGAAGTGCTTTGAAAGTCAGGTACTAGGGGAACAGCAGAGGATTATGTCCAACAATGAGCACTTAGAAAGCTTGTGATTATACGGTGAGCAGGTTCCTAGGGCTGGAGGAGGTGGGGGTACAGCACCCTGGGTCTTTGCCTCTGCTTTCTACTCCTTGAAGAGCAAGCAACTGGGCACCAGAGACTATGTGCATGCAAAGGCCACCCACTCTCTCATGCCCAATGGAATCCAGACCCAAACCATACGTCATTCTGGTTCTGGTTAAACTGTGATGTCACTAAGATTGTAAAAAGGTGCCTTAGAAAGCACATATCCCAAAAAACCATTGCCATGACTTTCAGGGTCCACCACTTCTAAACCCAAACGCCTGTCACTTCAATGCTTTCACTGTCTGCAAAGACAGGAGGTCAAGAAGGAAACCATCTCTTGACCTAAAGGTTGTTTTATGTTCACAGCTAACATGGAGAACACCAGAATGGAACACAGCTGAGACCTGAGACCACAAACATGACAGCTGACCGAGCTGTGAGTCAGGCAGACTGTTTGCTAATTTTGTTAAAGGCATGAGACAAAACCACATATGCTATATATAACAACTTTAAAACTGAACACAGGCTTTTGTCCTCTTTCCAATTTGGGGAGGATCATATTACAATTAAAAAATAATAATCTTTCAAGAAAAAATTTTTAAGCTCCATAAATGACCAGGCTGTTTAGCTAAAGCAAAAACTTATGCCCTCAAGTCATTAATTCTGACAAGTGGAATTACTCTACAGCTCCAGAAACAAAAGAGTAATTGGCTGAAAATCAGCAAAGAAAAAGGTTAAAATAAAATGGCTCAAAAATGGCATCTATGTATACCATGCTGCCATTTCTATGGAAAAATGATGTATGTATGTGTCCACATATTGATAAATATTATTTCTGGAAAAATACCTAAAAAATATAGGAACACTTAGGTAGCAGCAGATAAGGGAGCAAGAAAGGCAGAGAATTTAATTTTCATAGCAGGGATTTTTTATACTACAAATTTTTTTTAACCTCATGTAACTTAGAAAATTATATAAATAATAGGAACGTGCTAGTACATTTTAGGTTAGTGACAGTATTTAAGTGGAGGATGGGCAACCCACTAACCACTGAGGAAGGCTGCTGAGACCGAGCCGGTGCGTGTGTGCAGCAGGCGGCGTCCTGTTCTGGCCTTTCCCTCTGAGCTCTGGCCAAGCTGGGGAGATCAGCCATGGACTGGATGACAATGCACAACACTAAAGCTACCAGCAGTGGCTGAAAGGCACTCCACCCTGCCAACACCAGAGACAAGCAAGACCAGGAAGACCAACTTTTCTGGCTTCCTTCTGAGAGGATGGAGAGGAGCCTAGAAACATCTGCACTGAAGCTAAAAAGCAGAGTCCACATTCAGTCCCTTCAGTTACACAGACGGGGTCCAATGTGGTGGGTGATGTGAGTCCATGAAAAGCAGCACACCCCACTAGTTGCAACCATCAGCCCTGGTTCTTTCCCACCCCCACCACCAAACCCTGTGTCTTTGAAACAGTTTTTCAAAACTCTATCTCCTGCTCTTGCCAACCCCCCATCTTCCATCTCCTGCCCTCTCTCTACTCTCCATCTCAACCCTGGGTTGAGCCCATCACAACCCTCCCCTGGCTCTCCTTCAATCTAGTGAAAAGTGACTCCACCAATCCAGGTCTTGTGAGATGCCTGGCTTGACACCAATCATGGGGCAAGAGGCTGAATGCGTGTTCTGTGTGTCTGCTGGCAAGACTCCTATGCACAGCACACAGTTTTGAATGAAATGCTGTAAGGAAACCACTCAAAAGTAAAAACATAAATAACAGACACTCTTCTTTAAGAGTTATTTCCCCCCTAAACAGTAAGAAATGTAAGAAAGTACACAAGGAAAACATGTTGAGCAATAGTTAGCTACACACACACACTTTTACCCACTTTTTCTTTCACTAAACCTCAAACTTAAGAACATGTATTCAAACTAAAACCAATTCATACCTGTCTTAGCTTCTCCTTATGCTTTTCAACTTGTGCATTTAATTCTTCTTGCATTTTCAAACGAGCTGCTGCTAAAGCCTCCTGTCGTTTAACAACAACATCAGGTTCTAAAATGTCAGAAAAAATTTGGGATAAAGCACCTTGTGTAATATAAAATGGGAACTCTTTAGGGTCCATAATATTCGAAGTACACAGAAGTCAGACAATGCAAAAATGTATTTTCACATGAATAAGTCTACTCCTTTGTATGTATTTTAGTGCTTAAGGGGGCAGGGGACTATCCCGCAGCCATAGTTCTTAGACCCTGTTAAATATCCACAACATCAGAAATCTGTTCGAAACAGATTTCTGGGCTCACCGAGCAATTCCAATTCAGAAAGTGGCAGAGGCTCTGTGATTGAAATGTAACTGCTCTGATGGCTACAGTGGGATTCCATTCCACAATAGGATACCTCCTAACACCCAGTCCCTAGGTTGACCAGAATTCTAGAAAATAACCAAGGAAACAAAGTTTTTTGATCATTAGCCAACGCTTAAGTAGCCCAAATCTGTACCAGAAAGGTAAAGATCTTTAGATATTTTTTCCTTGTTTCTACAGGAAAAAAAATAAAAAGAAAAATCTTTCCAGCTAGCATTAATAGAAACAACTTATCCAGATATCTGGTTTATAAAACAGAACAAATTATATAGAGACAATCAAGCTCTCTATTTGCTCTCTAATCAGACCACCCTGTTAAGGAGTACTGAGGAGAACTACACAGTGGTGTGACTAATTTTTTCAACTAGGAAACAAACTAGAACGTATAGTTTGTTTCTTCTAGATTATAACCTCAGTACCATCCAAAGGATAGGCAATAATCATTACCTACAGAGAGCTGGCAGTTGAGAAAGGTCACCAAACTGAACCCACATGGAACAGGGGCAAAAAAAGCACAGTAGTGTGGTGTGGCAGAGGGGACTAGATCTTTTTTAGGGGGACTATTATCTTTTTCAAAGATAATAAAAGAATAAAAAAACAAAATTATAGTTCCACTTTATAGAAATATGAACTGTGGTAACATTCCTAACCGTTGGGTCATTCTTAGAATAAAATCAAATAATGTGTCAGAGTTTTTTTTAATTTGTGTTTAATTTTTTAAAATTATAGTTGATTTACAATGTTATAGTATGCAGTTTTTTGAACCTAATTTTTCTTTTCTTTCTTTCTTTCTTTCTTTCTTTTTTTTTTTGGTCTTTTTGCCTTTTCTAGGGCCGCTCCCCCGGCATATGGAGATTCCCAGGCTAGGGGTCTAATCAGAGCTGTAGCCACCGGCCTACACCACAGCCACAGCAATGCAGGATCCGAGCCGTGTCTGCAACCTACACCACAGCTCATGGCAATGCCGGATCCTTAATCCACTGAGCAAGGCCAGGGATTGAACCGGCAACCTCATGGTTCCTAGTCGGATTCGTTAACCACTGTGCCACGACGGGAACTCCTCGAACCTAATTTTTCTAACAAAATTTTACAACACAAGGAAACAACTTTTACTGCACATTTTTTTAATTGATGTGTTAATAAAATAAACTTCTTTTCTGAGGTGCCCATCCTAGTATCTTATATTTTATAAATCTACTCCAGTTGTGGGCAGGTCTCCCATTGCCAGCAATGGTTATACCAGGTGACTAAAGCCGTCATTCCCTAACACCACCAACATCCACTTCATAAAATCCTGCAACTTTTTTTTTTTTTTTTTGGTCTTTTTGCCTTTTCTAGGGCAGCTCCCTCGGCATATGGAGGTTCCCAGGCTAGGGGTCGAATCGGAGCTGTAGCCACCAGCCTACGCCACAGCCACAGCAACGTGGGATCTGGGCTGCGTCTGCAACCTACACCACAGCTCATGGCAACGCCGGGTCCTTAACCCACTGAGCAAGGCCAGGGACTGAACCCGCAACCTCATGGTTCCTAGTCGGATTCGTTAACCACTGAGCCACGACGGGAACTCCTAAAATCCTGCAACTTAAGCAAAATTTACAATTGTGGTCTGTTGTTGCATGTATAACCAACAATCAAAAATACTGAGAGACCGGCAGGACTGTAGGGTTTCATAGTAGAGGAGAGTGAAGGAATTTTCTAAATCTTTCTACTCATGCCTACTTTTGTGTTACGATGTTTGCTTTCCTCCCCAGCTGCACTAATTGTGGTGACTCAGAGGACCGATAATTTGTATTTAATTATGCTGTTATGTTCAAAACATTTAACATTTTTGGAGGATACGTCCTCAGCAACTGTTAGCATCCAACTACTTAAAAGCTACTGGTTCAGGGGAATGTGTTTTTGAAACAGCCAAGTGTAATAATCTATATCAGGTCTGATGAGGAAATCAAAATGCAGTGGCTGTGAAAAACTAAAAGAGTTTCTTGTCACTCACAATGGCTCTAGAGATAGCTCAGAGTTAGCCCGCAAGAGCCATGGATATGGAGAAAATGTGAAGCTTTAACCTATGCTGTTAAGTGAAAAACCACGCAGCAAGATACACAGGGAGTGCCCTACACACCATCAAGCAGGGTTTTTCTCCCATTAAAAGCTGCAAGTGAAACAAAAACCTATGGTACATTCACCAAAATCAATTTCAGAAGCATAAAATAGTTTCCCTCCTATATAGAGTTGTACTTCTTACTCTTAATATCAGACTAACTTTTGAAATATTTAAGTAAGTGTAAAGCCACGCCTTGATTTTTTATCAGGCACTAACCCAGGGCAGCAGCAGCTCCATCCAGGTGCCTCTGCCTCAAGGCCCTCAGCCGGGTAGACAGCTTCTGAAAGACCACGTAGAGAAGAATGCAGCAGAAGACGATGTACCAGCCATAGGTGGCCAGCAGGGAGCCCACTGGAAAGAAGAAACAGTTTTCAAGAAAGGAAAAATGACACTAAGACGGGGCTTTTCCATGAAATTCCACAAAGGCAAAATGAGCCTAGTTCCTTCCCGGTCTGGCTGAGATCTCCTAAGCAGGCAGTTACAACAGGGAGAAGTGCGACAATTCAGGGACCACTGAGAAGGGACTTCTCAACCACTTGGGGAACACCAGGGGGCAAGTCCGGAGGATGTAGGGCACGCCAGCCGGGTTTCGAGGGGTGAAGGGAAGTGTACTGACTCAGGAGACCAAAGGCCTTTCAGATTCTGCCAACATATAGAAAGGGTTGGCTTTGCGGGGCTAACACAGCGCCGGGTTTCGGGGGTGCGCTTGGGGCGGGGAGCCGAGGCCTGAGGCAAACACCAAGAGGCGAGTGACCCCAGTAACCGCAACCCGGAAAGGCTTGTTCCGTATCGAGTAAAGGACTAGCGCAAAAAAAGAGTCGACGGCGCCGCCCAGGGAAGCGCCGCTCTGGGAGGGCTTCCACGCGCGCTCCGGGCCCACTGCCCGGGCCTGCGTGCGGCGCTGACAGCCGGGTGCCGGCCGGGCCTGGCCCGGGCACAGCGGAGAACCACCCACCGAACATGGCGGCGCAAACCCTCTGCCCAGCGGCCCATGCCGACTCACCCGTGACGTGAAGGAAGCGCAGGCCTTCGGTCTCCAGGGCCGGCCGCGCGGACAGCTGGTCCCCGTCCGGCTCCATAGCCACCAGCGTAGGGCCTGGCCCGGCCGGCTGCGTCAACTGGAGCCTTCTCCTTCCGGCCAACCCCTATGTACACGTGGCGCTCCAAGCCGGCATTCAGGCGTCTGAGCCAATCGCGTCGCGACCCGGCCCAAGCGTTCGGCCAATCGTAGCGAGGGCGTGGCCAAAGGAATCAGCGGGGGAGGAGGGGAGGAGGGAGGGAGAGTTGTGAGGACTAGAAAAGCAATTGCTCGGGAGGGGCGGTGGCTAGATCCCGGAGGAGCTGAGAGAGACCCGGGAGGGGCGGGGTGACCTGCTGCCGGAGGGGTGTCCCAGCTTTGCTGCGCCTTCGGCCTCTTGGCGACTTCCTGACAACCTCCTTAGGGAGTGTTTGCTTTTGATTGGACACCGAGGTCGTCCGGGGAGGTTGGAAACCGGATTTGGCGCCCACACCCTTACTCCTGGCCCACAAAGTCCCCGCTCGCCCCGGAGTTCTATTCTTTAGAATCAAAATCTCTGGAAAAAGAATGACCCCAACAAACCAATGGCCCTATCTCGCACTGAATCTTACTGAGTGTCACAAGGCTTGATGCTTATGTTTAATAGCGTCCTGGCTGTTTTCTTGGCCCACCTCCACCCCTCACCCACCACCACCTCTCTGAGGCCAACCTTAACCACCACCACCCCTTTTTAGGGCCGCACCCAGGGCATACGGAGGTTCCAGGCTAGGGGCTGAATCAGAGCTGTAGCTCCGGGCCTGTTGCCACAGCCACAGCAACACAGGATCCCAGCCACATGTACAACCCACACACCACAGCTCACAGCAAGGCTGGATCCTTAACCCACTGAGCGAGGACAGGGGTCGAACCTGCGTCCTCAAGGTTAACCACACTTTTTGAAATCTGACCTTGAGATTTTCTTGAAGAAGGATTTAAAGTGAAGGTACCTAGTCGTGTCTCAAAAAAAGGGATGAGGATTAGGAATAGGGCCAGGAGGACCTCAGAGTGTGTGCCCACACGAGGCTGGAGGCCCAGGGCTCCCTTGGCTGGCTCACCCAGACTTTTCTCAAGGGGGCGACCTCTGGGACTTCACAAGGGCCTTTTCAGCACTGAGTCGGAAAAGCAGTAAGAAGGGCTCCTCACTGAAGAACTTGAATTCATGTGCCTTGGCAAAGAAAGCCTGAACGTTTTACTTTTTTTTTTTTTTGGTCTTTTCTAGGGCCGCACCCGCAGCATATGGAGGTTCCCAGGCCAAGGGTCTAATTGGAGCTGTAGCCACCGGCCTACGCCAGAGCCACAGCACTGCCAGATCTGAGCCTCGTCTGCAACCTACACCACAGCTCACTGCAATGCTGGATCCTTGACCCACTGAGCGAGGCCAGGGATCGAACCTGCAATCTTGGTTCCTAGTCGGATTCGTTAACAACTGTGCTACAATGGGAACTCCTGAACGTTTTTCTTAATCTTGAAAGAGCACTCCTCCAATTGGGAAATTAAGGACTTGATTTTATCAGTTAAGACTGTGAATACAGCCCTTCTTTGATGAGTTTAGGAAGAATTTTATCCACCTCCCCACCGCCTCCCCCATTGATATTTCTCCTCCTAACTTGTGAAAGATGACGAACTCTTTGCTTTGAGGGGGTTTCTTACTTGCTCTGGCATCTTGCAGGAACTCACTCTGCTAAAACTGAATGACTTCTTGGGTTCCAACGCTTGGTTTGGGATGAGCTTAAAATATATCTTGTATGTAAATACAGTTGAACTAATCAGGATGACCAGGGTTACCTGACCTCTGATTATACTCAGGAGGCTAGGTGCACTGTGCTAGGGTCGCTGTTCTTGGGAAGCAGTTGGCTAGTTCCTTCCTTTCTTTCTATCCGGGAATTAATGTTCTGAAAAGGGATCTGACACAACAGTTTGAATTAATGCTTGGGAGCAGTTTATTTTTACATAGAAATTGCAGTTAAGATAGCTGGTGCCTTGGATTAACCAAAAAGATAGTTTTTCAGGAGTTCCCATCATGCCTCAGCAGTTAGCAAACCTGACTAGCATCCATGAGGATTCGGGTTCGATCCCTGGCCTTGCTAGGTGGGTTGGGGATCCGGCATTGCTGTGAGTTGTGGTGTAGGTCGCAGATGTGGCTCGGATCTGGCGTTGCTGTGGCTGTGGTGTAGGCCGGTGGCTACAGCTCTGATTGGACCCCTGGCCTGGGAACCTCCATATGCCACAGGAGCGGCCCTAGAGAAGGCAAAAAGACAAAAAAAAAAAAAAAGGTAGTTTTTCAGACAGTTCCCTGCTTTAACAAGAGATGTCAGATGAAGATATGAAAACTTCACGAATGTTTCAGTGAATATCATTTCAGAGTTCACAGGGTAGTTCAGGAATTAAGATAGTTGAAATAGCAATGGAGGAAGATCCCTCACTGTGAAGATTTGCTGTTCCTGGATTTCAAAACAAGTCAATGAGTTGTCAGTGAATTAAGTCAATTGGCATATCATAAAAATGTCAAAATGCTGCACCTGGTTAAACAGGCAAAAATAGATTGTTTCATTTGCCCTTGTTTACCCACCCTGCCCTGTAATGTGTGTAATCATGAAGATGGAATAAGTTTGTAACATTTAGTTTTATATCATAGAAAAAACAGTAGTGAACAATTCCCATCACTCAGGATTTGTGATGTAAAGTAGAAACCAACACAATACTCATGAAAATAATGCATAATTTAAACATACACAAGAACAAAGTGCCCTGTATTATTGGGAACTACTGTGTATTTGTGTGTATACATATGTGCACATGTATAATGATGAATAGTCTATCTCACCTAGCTTGTCTAGAACTATAAAGTTATTTTAGCAAACACTTTGCTCAGTATGACTGCTCAGGTGTTATTAGCCAAAACAGGGCAAAGGTAGAGTACACAGTGTTCCCAGCCAATCACCAATCATCATAGCCTAAATCGCTGGCCCCAGTCCATCACTCTTTGCCACCATATCCTTGCCCTGTCTCCAGGTGGGAGGAATGTATTTCCACATCCTTTGACTTTGAACTTGGTCAGGCTGCTTGCTTTGGTTAATGGCAAGGAGGCTGAAGTCACAGTGTGTCAGTCTTGAGTGCAGGCCTTAAGACACTTCTAGTGCTCCCTTTTTGTGCCTTTGCCTGGTTAACCAACTTGACATAGAGAATGAAGTATGTAAAGCTGAGCCACCCTAGTTAATCCGTAGCCCTGCAGTGAAAAATGAAGAGAATAAATTATGGTTGTTGCTTAAAAAGAGTTTTGGGGTGGTTTGCTCTGCAACATTATTGTCTCGATAGCTAAGGATAAGCCAAACCTCAGCTTTTAATGAAGGATTAAAGGTATTAGTAGCTAAAAAGATTACAGAGATGGCAATCAAACAGTAGTGTTTCTCAAATTTGAATAATATAAAGACCTCTTCCAATGACATTCTTGTAGACCCCCAAACATGGCCTTTAAAGTATGTGCATATGTAAAACCAGATATATATTTCTTAAATTTACATTTCTTACGTCCTCAAAACCAAGCCACTTACTAATTACATTCAGATACGACAAAGGCCATAATATTCAAATCAGCATTTTTTTTTGTTGTCTTTTTAGGGCTGAGGCATATGGAAGTTCCTGGGGTAGGGGTCAAATCCGAGCTGCAGCTGCTGGCCTACATCACAGCCACAGCAACATGGAGTCTGAGCCATGGCTGCAACCTACATCACAGCTCATGGCAATGCCAGATCCTTAACCCACTGAGTGAGGCCAGGGATTGAACCCTCATCCTCATGGATACTAGTTGGGTTGGGTTCATAACCACTGAGTCACGATGGGAACTTCCTTAAATCAACATTTTAATGTCGTTCCACAGAAACAAAGTTCTTTTGAGTGTTGCATGACTATGTCACTGGTATAAAATTTTCTGCTATAACATGATGCAAGTTATACTAAATGAACACACTGAAAATATGGGTGCCTAGGGAAAACTGTGTTCAAGTAAAGCCATTTTTTCTGGGCCTGAGACACATAGGTGTAGCTTGAGCTCTGAGCACAGGAGCCCTCCATTTCCTCTAGTTGAATTTTTGCAAAATCCTCGCTTGGGACAATAGCATAAAAAATGTAGCAAGGTGGTCTTTTGGCTTTTGTCTTACCAGTGTTCAAATGACCAATTATGTATCATTAAACTGGTGCCAAAATAACCATAATCAGATTAGATTAATTCAGGGAATAGCACTGACATCTCACGTTATTGCTAAATATTGTGCAAGAGTCAAAGCCAGAAGGAAGCCAAGTAATCTATTCCTTAGAGGTAAGGAACATGGTCAGAGAAAAGTTAACTGCAACCAAGTGCAGTTGAAACTATTGACCAGAGCTCCAGAGTCCCACTCAGTGAGGGGGCTCATAAATGGTAGGAGTAGAGAGCCTCCTGCATATGGTGGAGAGAGCATCCTTGGATCTTAAATGTGGAGAAGAAAGCCTGAATCATTGTAGTTGTCCTATCAGAAGCAGAAGCAACAGGTAAACACGCTTCAACAGAAAGGCTGTGTGGAGATAGAAAAGTCTGCCTCACTGGTATATGCCATGAAAGATGTTTTAGGAACTAAACTCTAAACCAGCCCAGGAAGGAACATATCTGAAGACCCCTACCTCCCCAAGTCCTTCTGTTCTTATTTATGCATATGTAGCAATGTTCTCATCCCAAAAGGAAGCTTGAGGAGGGAAGGGTAGAGCCTGCATTGCAGGCACGGAGGAAGTTCTCTTCCCCCTGAAATTAAATTGATAAGAGTTAAGCTTATAAACCCATCTACTGTATATTCAGTTTATTTCCTAGGTGTCTAAATAGCCCAAGAAGCATCCAGGGCTAGTCAGAGTTAGGAGGAAGGCATATGTGTTTAGGTTAAGAGTAGACGTATTAACTGATTTTATCCTCAAAATTATTTGGAGTGTTGCAAGCTTTTTTTTAAAAAAAAAATTTAATTTAATTTAACTTAATTTAAATTTTGTCTTTTTAGGGCCACATCCACGGCATATGGACGTTCCCAGGGTAGGGGTCTAATTGGAGCTGTTGTTGCCAGCCTACACCACAGCCACACAGGTTCCGAGCCACGTCTGCGATCTACACCACAGCTCACAGAAATCCAGATCCTTAACCCACTAAGGGAGGCCAGGGATTGAATCTGCATCCTCATGGTTCCTAGTTGGGTTAACCACTGAGCCACGAAGGGAACTCCCTTTTTCCTATATTTTCTCACTTCTCTGATTAAATTGATTTTTGACTAAAGGTTTTCTACAGACAAAAAGGCAGGGGGAGGACATGAGGGGGCTCCACTCTGGGAAGGCCCCCCCAGGGTCCTGCTCAGTTATAGACAGTGGATTCCCCTCCCATCCCACAGAAGGGGACAGCCAGTGGGTAGCTGGGGCCTTCTCTCAGAGGGCAGACATGCTGGAAAGGCCTTGGAGCTGATGCTGGAGGCCAGTGTTTGCTCTCCAAGCCAGTCTGCAGAGTCTGAGGAAACTCACATTAATCACAAAGTGGTTTTGATTTTCTGAGCATCATGAGCCTGGAGTTGTTGATCAGGGCCTGGAGCAGTTTCGACTGCTAGAATCTGCACAGACAGACTTGGGTGGGGGAGGGACAGCTCGTTTCTGTTCTGCTTAGAGGCTGTGGAAAAGCTTCCTGGAAGGCATGAGTTGTGGGAGAGGGAACTGGATCAGGACTTCTAGGGACACGAGGGTGGTTGGAAGGAGGTAAAGTTGTCCCACAGAACAGGGCACCCAAAGTGTTTGGGACAGAGAGGAACACTGTCCCGATCAGCACTAAGTGTCCACAAAGAAGAGGTTGTGCCTAACTGGTAGGCTTCCCAGCAGAAGGTAGAGCAGAGTCTCGGTGGTGGGAGGAAGGGATTAGACACTATACAGCCTCAAGGGGGAACCTGCTGGGGGCACAGAAAGCTTGTGGGGAGCAATGGGCAGACAAAGCGACATAGAGCCTTACCTTGGAGGGCACAGGACCTGCATACCCAGATGGGGTTGATGTTTCAAACAAATGGGAAATGGAGGGCTTAGCTAGCAGAGCTAGACTTAGCCTTCAGGAAAAAGAGAGGCATCCAATTAGAAGGAAGACACAAGCCCTCAGGGGTCTCAGAGCCAGGCTGATGGGGACTTGGGAAGTATGGCTCCTGTTCTTCTGGCAGAAGTACCTCAGGGTGTGGAGCATGGCGGAAGGGGGAGCATGGGGAAGAGGAAGCCTGAGACATCTTGGGGAAGGTCATGGGTACTTGTGTCTTGGTGTTCAAGCCCAGTGTAGGCTCAAACAGGATACTTCATTTGCCGGCTGATTTAGGCAGTTGTATTTGATGGCCTGCAGCAGCTTTCTCTCCTCATGGTTTGTGATCATGATGTGCAGAAAAATCTGATAGGTGCAAAGTTGGGAAGATGATCTATACAGAGAATGACAGACACCGAATCCAAAATCCAGATGGTAAGTCAGGCCAGGCAGCCCATCTCTGGATACCCAGGTTATGTTTGTTTTTTATGACACAAAAACGGTGCGGGGTGGAAAAAATATAACCAAACCTCATAGGATTACTATAGAGAATCATCAGATAAACCATAGTAGTGCTTACCTGGTGCTTGGCTCTGCGGAGAAGGTTGCTCAACCTGTCCAGATGTCTTTCTGTTTCTTAACATCTCCCTATAATGAAGAGGCTCTTTGCCTCTTTCCTCACTGGCCCATGGCCTTTCTGAGTTTGGAAGAGCTCATGGAAAGCAACCTGCCTCCTACTTGCAAAGACCTTTTGAGATTCCATCCAGCTATTCCTGGTCCTTGCCCTTGATGTGGCTGGATTAAGGAATCTGGGGGCCAGTAGAGGGCTCCAGACCCACTCAGATAACTAGCTTGGTTCTGGTTGGGGGTTCCCTCATTCAACAGTATCTATTAAGTACCTGCTACCTACAAGCATTTTTGCTCTGCACTAAGAAAAATCAGTGAATAGGAGTTCCTGTTGTGGCTCAGCGTTTAATTCGTTCTTCAGTCAAATGAATCCGACTAGGAACCATGAGGTTGCGGGCTCAATCCCTGGCCTCGCTCATGCTCCCCCTTTCTTGGTCAAGCAGAACTTCTAGAGCTCACTGAGGCAGAGCCAGAGGGAAAGGGGGACAGAAGTCTAGGGCGGGGTTCATTCCTTTCCTTGCTATGGGATCATTACTATTTTTGTAAAGGCATAGGAAAAGTCAGCTCTGTGAACTTTACTCCTTTCCTTGCTCCAGCGCCAGCTCCAAGACCCTGAGCAGCTGCAGAGCCAGAGGAAGGGCCAAGTCTGGACCTAGAGAGAGCTCCGTCTTTGCTTCTAACATCACCTCCAATGCTGGAGCCCTGGTCTCCCCCATAAGCTGCTCCAGGGCGGAGCAAGCCACATCTGCTTCAGTTGTGGAGCTGGAGTCATTTGGGCAGTCTCATCAGACACACACCACATACGCAGCAGGAGATGCTATTCTATAGACTGGACACTCATGACCTTGGTCTATCCAGGAAATTTCCTATTACCATCTCCATTCATTGGTACATTGAGTGACAGAGAGACAGACCCAAATAGCATTATTAATTGTTTTCGAAACAATATTTTTTTCTTTTTATGCCACACTTGTGGCATATGGAGGTTCCCAGGCTAAGGGTCAAATCAGAGCTGCAGTTGCCAGCCTATGCCACAGCCACAGCAATTTGGGATCCAAGCTACAAATGTGACCTACACTGCAGCTTGTGGCAATGCCAGATCCTTAACCCACTGAGCAAGGCCAGGGATCAAACCTGTATCCTCACGGACACTATGTCGGGTTCTTAACCCACTGAACCACAACGGGAACTCCCTCCCCCCCCCCCAGTCTTCCAATCTTTAAGGGAGCCTACTGTGTAAAGCCTTCTCAGAGGTGACTGGCTGGTAAGATTCCCTGACGCTCTGCTCCACTTCAAGGACTTGACAGAGCACAATTTGGAAAACAGGAAACTCTTTTTTTTTCCTCCCCCTTTTCAGCCACACACATGGCGTGTGAAAGTTCCTGGGCCCAGGGATTGAAACTGACTCACAGCTGCAACCTACACCACAGCCAGGCTCAGAATTAAACCAGCAACACCACAGAGACAAGCTGAATCATTAACCCTCTGTGCCACAGTGGGAAGTCTGGAAAACAGAAAACTCTTAACCCTGGATGTCATTTTCTCTTTTTAAATATTATATGTTTAATATAATATTTAAAGATTATTAGAGAAACCTCAACCTCTTGTTTGTACAAAGTGGAGCTAACATTTCACGCATGTGATATATTCACATTATAAAGTCATTCTGCTAGAGGAATTCCCATTGTGGCTCAGAAGTAACAAACCTGACCAGTATCCATGAGGGCTGGGGTTCGATCCTTGGCCTTGCTCAGTGGGTTAAGGATCTGGCATTCTCATGAGTTGTGGTGCAGGTCGAAGATGTAGCTCAGATCCTGTATTGCTGTGGCTATGGTGTAGCCTGGCAGCTGCAGCTCCAATTTGCCCCCTAGCCTGGGAACATCCATATGCTGCGGGTGCGCCCTAAAAAAAGACACACGAGTGGCTCTAGTCCAGGGGTAAGCATCAAAACCCTTTCCTGGCCCTCGCAGGTGAGATCCAATCAGTTTTCTGGGCTCCTGGAAGGTTATCATGGATAAATAGATTGTTTATGCCCTGATTTCCATATCCCCGTTTCTGACCCTAGACCTTGATATCATTTTGTGTCCCCAGGGAATTTTAAAAATTCTAGCCAGAATGGAATGACTCCAGGAATACTGATTATTTTCCTTTCCTCTGGACAGTCATCCTGGGGACAGCTCCTTTCCTCTGGGAAAGACTTGGAGGAAGAATCATGGTATAGACTTATGGCCATGATGTAGGGCTCCTGCTCAACAAAGGGGCCCTGAGTCTGTGTATTGGCTTAAACCTGGGGCCAAAATCAGAGTCCATGAGCCCCTCAGCCCTAGTTTTTCTAAGATTATATATACCAAGTGGAACCTTCATAGGTTTGCATCTATGTCATTCCTACAGACATTGGGGTCAATTAGCCACTGTCTCACAGGCAATGGATTAAAATGCTCTGATTTCTCCTCCATTCTCAGGGTTTATGAGGGCCATTGAGTCTACCACCTCTGTAGGCTAAGCCATGGCATCTGAGCCTGCTACTCCAAGAGTTCAGGTCCATTGGTGGCATCTCCCACCACTGTCTGCAGCCTTCACTGAGGCTCTGTGGGTGCTGGGTCTTCCTTACCAATGTCTTTCTAAGTCTCTAGGTGAAGGGGCATCCCTGAGTGTCATTGCTTGCGGTTAAAAGTGGGTGGATTTGTTGCCCATAATGGACCCACTCCAACATTCCTACCTCCTGAAGACTTGGGCTTTTCCCTTTATGGTCTCTCAGGGAAGTGCCAGCATCTCAATTTCATTGGCTGACAGCCATTGTGAATCCAGGTTTCAAGTCGCTTTGATCAAATAGTTCATTGTTAACCTGTAAAACAAATGGCTGCTATTATTTAATTCCTTCATGTAGAAATGCAGTCAAGCTCAGTTTTAGAATTGGTGCTTTCAATATCCTGAAAATGATGCCCACAAAGGCTTCACAGACCCCTGGCAATACAAACATTCAAGATGCTGCAGTATCCCAAGTGTCTGCCACCTGCCTGGGAACAGAACTTGAAGTGCTCCTTGCAGACTGTGCTTGAATGTGACTTTGTCTGGGGCCTGAAACAATGAGAAGAGCATTTTTTTGAGAGGCTACCAACCCAGGGGGAATTCATGAACAGATTTTTAGGGAAAAAAAAAAAGCTAGTTTGGTATAGGGTGGGAGGTCCAATCATGCCACTCTAAGTCTCAAGGTTCCAGATCTTGAGACTTGGTGAAGGAACTTCTTACAATTCCCACTCTGCAACCAGGACATTCAGGGCCTGGGCATAAACTCTATTCTTAGTTTACAAATCAAGTAATCAAGTGGGAGAACATGTTGTATATTACTTTTTATTTTTATTGTCTTGGACTGTGCCTGTGCAATGCAGATATTTCAGGGCCAGGGATCAAACCTGCACCACAGCAGTGACAACTACCAGATCTTTATCCCACTGAGCCTGCAGAGAATTCCTATACATTACTTTTTAGTTGAGGGTAACTGACATTGATTTCTCTGGATTCCTACTCAACACTGCTGATCTCTCAGTATGACATTTTAGTACTTTCTTTTGCTGCCCACTTTTTGGGCCCCTGCAGCATGCAGAAGTTCCCAGGCCGGGGATTGAACCCACGCCACAGCAGTAACCGGAGCTACAGCAGTGACGATAGTGGACCCTTCACCTGCTCAGCCACCAGGGAACTCCTAGATGCCTTTTGAATGAAATGTTTTTTTCCAAACAAAAGTGTGTTTAAATTAATTAAAGAATGGATTTTTGCCATAGTAAAAGAATTGCCTCAGAAATTCACTCAAGACACTGACGGCAGAGTGTAGCAACTAAGCACCGGAGTTGTGAAGTGCTTAAAGTCATATTTTCAGCATTTAAAATCTTTTCTGCATTTTTTCCAGGTCTATAATATTGGCCACATTATTTTAACCCCAGTATCAGCCTTCTTATCAGTAAAAAAAATGTTGATAACAACAGTAGCTCCTTCACAGAGTACTAGAAGGACTGAATGATTGATTCAGTGTGTGCAAAGTTCTTAGCACATAGTCCTCCATAAAGGACTGCTGCTGTTGTAGTTCACAGACCTGGGGAAGCTTAACAATTCTGGTAAGAGGAATGAATTAAGGAACATGAGATGCTCCCTGGCATTCAAGCATGGATTGAAGTCATCCAATAAGTAATTGCTGCAAATACCAAAATAGATCCTTCTACTTTCATCCAATTGACATCTGAAAACCCAGTGTCAAGTTCAGAGGTCTGTGTCAAGTTCAGATGTCTCTGTTAGGTCTTGGAGCAGGAGCAGAAGCAGAAGCTGGCAGAGGTGGGAGAAAATGTCTCATGGCCCCTCCCGCTCAACTCCACCAGCATAGCACCCATCCTGGAGCAGAGGGTGGGAGGGGTGGGGTGATGATGACTACTGTCTCTTTTTTTCTTTTGTCTTTTCTAGGGCTGCACCCGCGGCATATGGAGGTTCCCAGGCTAGGGGTCTAATCGGAGCTGTAGCCGCCGGCCTATGCCACAGCCACAACAATGCAGGATCCGAGCTGCATCTGTGAACTACACCACAGCAGACGTGGCTCAGATCTGCCCGTGGCGTAGTTCGGCACTTAACACTGGATCCTCAACCCACTGAGCAAGGCCAGGGATCAAACCTGCAACCTCACGGTTCCTAGTCAGATTCGTTAACAACTGAGCCATGACGGGAACTCTGACAACTGTCTTGCTGTATACAACCTGTTTGCCCTGGGCGGCAGCAGGTGCCATTGTTTTGCGGTCCTGTTTGGGAAAGCACGCTTTTACTTTAGTGTGGAACTGCAGCCCCTTCTCACAGAACCACTCTTCAGACTTTGGGGGTAGCAGTTCTAACTTCCCAAAGCATGGATGGTGTAGGGGCAGGAACCCAGGACCCTGCCCACACTATTTAATCCATGCCTGGGCTGCCGGTGAGATCTTGGAGGCTGGCACTTGCCTCTTTGGCTTGGCTGGAATGAGGGTCCTGTGCTCTGAAGGGGTTTTTTTGGGGGTCCTTCTTTCCTAACATTGCAGAATCTGCCTCTGGGTAGGGATAGTGCAGAGGTAAGCCTCTGAGGGGGCAGTTGGTGTTACAGCCCCTCTGCTGGGCAGGGCCTCCCCTGCAGACTGCCAGGGTCTTAGCCCACACTTTTCCGGGCCTTCTGTGTGGCCACCCCAAACCAGAAAGACATCTACTCCTGGTTCAAATATTTCTGACAACATGTGCATTTATTTGTATTAGAAGTACAAATGTAGGAATCCAAATACAAATACAGAGGGTGGCCCAGCCCACTCCGGGCAGGGTACAGCGGGGACCAGACCGGCGAAGAGGGGCGCAGCGCCGCCCGTGTCGCCAAGGCACGTTGGGCGCAAGTGTGCCCACTTTTCACTAGGCCACCGCGAGCTGCACGGCTAGCAGAGAGTCTCGTCCTTGATGGAGAGGAAGAGGAGGACAGCTGGACCTCAGACCCGGAGCCAGAGCCACCAGGCCCTCATGGGACGTAGGTAGAGCGGGGGCTGGTGGAGGCCACTTGATGAGGGCGGGGACGCTGGCCTGATCCTCAGCTCATCTGCCTGGAGAGGGACAGGAACACGCACTTGGGCAGGGTGGGTCCCCTCTGCAGGCCAAGCTCCTCTATATTGCGCAAGCTCAGAGCAGATTCGAAGATGCTCTCAGATTCTGAAATCTATCTTTCTTCCACCTAGAAGAGACGAATTCACCGGCAGGAAGGCAGATCCTTGAGGCAGAGGGCAGATCTGTGCACCTGCTCTCCCTTTCTGCCTGGGGCATCTCCCAGCGCCTCTGACCATTTTCCTTGCCACACAAGCTTCCAGAAGACCACTGGCACATTAATGTTAACTCTGACACATGGCACAGTTCACACTAGACTTGGTACTTTCTCACACAGTACATGGAGGCCGTGTCCTCAACAAGTGTGATGGTGGCTATCTGCCACCTACACCCTGAGAACCACTTTTGGCTTTCCAGTTAAAAATAGACCACGCGGCACAAATGACCCAGGAATCACTCCGGTGCACCCTAGTAAAAACATGATGATCTGATGCTCTTGACAGGAGGCAGTCTAGTTTGGACTCCAGAACAACTTCGGATCAGGTATTTTAGCTTGATATTCTTTTTAAAGAAAGAATGTGGTCCCATATTTCCAGGAAATATGACGATTGTCAGTTCCTCTGTCTGTCTGTCTTGACTCTTTTTTTTTTTTTTTCCTTAAGAGAAGGCTTAAGAAGCTAATATGCTATCGTTAGGAAACTGTGCTCCTTTCTACTTGTTTCAACTACATTTGGGGTGGTAGATAGGGTAATACACACGCTAATAGGTTGTTCCAGTTTTACCTCTGTACATAGGAACACAAATACACACGTCACTGCATGTAAACACAAGATGGCCCCTTGCTCCTCACAAGACAACCCAGGCCCAATCCCTGAAAACTGTTGCTCTCTTAGAATCTTTCACAGGAAATGCACTTATGAGGAATTCACTTAGTCCAGGAGCTGCTTGTAAAGAAAAACATATCATGTAGTTGTACAAATATATGTATGTAAACATTGTTCACTAGCACAAAATTAGTCATTTTAAAGGTCAAGAATGAGTGAAAGTACTTTTAAAATGTTTTAATAGAGTTTTTCTAAACAGCTAATATAATAATAAACACTATAAATTTCATCATTATAGTTTACCTGCCTCTATTTCTATCCAAAAGTAAAAATCCCAAGATACATTAGAAGAAATCAAATCCTAGACCCAAATTATATAAGAAGAAGCATATTGATTGTCCTTTTTGGGCTAATAAAATCTGAGGTGTGTGCAGAAGAATTCATTTTAGGGAAAAGAGATGGCTCTTAGCCATTTGAAATGTTAACTTCATGAGAAGGAATAAAAAAGCCAAGTATGGTAAAAACAACAACAACAAAAAAACAAGCCAAAAAACCCCCACAAGCAACCACAAAACAATTAGGGGGAGTATTCACCTAAGGAATAATCTCAAATTCTGCTTGAGGCAGGGTAGACAGACAGGACTTCTGCGACGAAGAGCAGTTCTAGAAAAGTTTTAGGCAAACACAATTTTGAACTATGATCTGTGTATTTAATATTTAAACTGAAATGAAACTTTTCCATTTTCTCCTTCATTTAAATTCTAATTTTGTTACGGTTTGGAAAAGACATTAGACCTTTGCGTTGAATCAATAGCTAAGGACAAGTATGGAACCCAGAAAAGGACATAGATGATTATGCTGCTGCTGCTGCTGCTGCTGCTGCTGATGATGATGATGATGATATTGGAGGTGATGCTGATGACGGTGATGATGGTAAGGATGGTGATGTGGGGTGGATAGAAGTGGTGGTGGTGAGGATGATGATTAGCATAGTTTATGTCTTATAAAATCCTATTATATTCTTCTGCCAACTTGAAAAGAATGCAGTTTTTTTTTCTTTTTTTCTTTCTCTTGTTTTTAACCTCTCTGTAGCTTCCAGGGCCACCCTGCTCTAACAAGGGCATGGACTCAATGAATGGGCCAAGTGAGCTGATGGGTGGATGGGTTGACTGGAATTGCCACCGCTAGACAGGTGATGTGGTACTCTGATCTCCTCATCAATGTGATACAAGTGTTTCTCTGTCTGTTGGGGGGCCCTTCACTTGTCAGTTGACAAAACTGACACCCCAAAATCCTGCCTGTAATAAACAGGAAGAGTATGTGATTAAAAAATGATTAAAAACCTGTTGGAATAAATGCCTACTAAATCAAAGCACTCATCATTTATTCTTGAAAATCAGTCTGACAGTGAGCTAGGACGTCTACTTTTTATGGAGAATGGGGACTTCAATACTTGTGTGAAAGAGTGGTTAGTGGGAAAAGTAAGTTCAAATAACTAGAAAAGAGGAAAATATAGCAACCACTTTTTCCATCCAGGGGATTTCATTATTGGCAGTCAGTTTTCCGTGTTCTCTCTGACCTATTCAGTTTAAACTGGTCAGCAGATAAGAAGATCCTTCTTCCAAGCAGGAAGCATTATTCCCCTCTCACTGTAGAGCAGCCCACTGGGCTGGGAAAACCTTGCTTTGGGTTTACAAATACAAAACAGTGAAGTAGTGGAGGTAGGTGACTATATGAATAGTTCAACCAAAACAATTTACATTTTCCTCCCATTACCTGCATGGAACATTCAAGTAGTGTTTGCTTTCTCTGTGTGAGTGTGCATGTGTGCACGTTCCTGTGTTTTGTTTTCCTAATTATTTTCTAGCTCATGTTTCTATGTAACACGATTTTAAAAAAACCTACTTAAAACATTGAAGGCTTGTTAGTGAATGTTCACTTAATTTCCTGCACGGCTATAAACTGGTCTAAAATTTGGTTTTTATGTGATCAGAGTAATAAGAGTAAACCTCTTATTTTATTGACAACATTAAAAAACAAAGCATAATTTAACTTGGGGACATTTAAAAAAAAAAGGAAACATTTTCCCTTTTGATCTTAATGGACTAGATCAGGCTTATATCTTGGAATTGCTAACTTGTAATCAGAAGAAGTTTTAAAAGGAGTGGAAATGCCCTGGTGTCTAGTCTTCAAGACTATCAGACATTTTTTAAAAAGCCAAGATTTTACTTTTTCCAGAGATATGACCGGTTGAGTTGTTTTCCTATTCTCTCAACACATACATGTTTCTTCCTCTAATGATAGAAACATATTTTCACAGTAAAGTGTAAGTCAACAAGGAATTCGAGAAGGGGTCTGAAGAGTTATTTTTTGGTTTTTTTGGACGTGAGGATACAATGTGGTGATTCTGCTCAACCGGATGAAGCTGAAGATTTCCTATAGGCAAATCTGAGAGAAAGAAACATGTAGAGATTACATACTTTCTCAGTTTGGGGCAGTATGAAAGGGGGTTTCAACAGAAAATTGTGAATTTCATTTATAGTGTGTTCACAATTTGGTTCTTTCCCTTTCATTTACAGACCCCTTTCTGAATATTTTTAAACTAATGGTATTCTGAAGTCGAATTGTAAATATTTCAATGTATATTTCATCCGATTATGCTTATCCCAAGGCATTCACTTCTTTTTCTTTTATAGAAATTGAGGATGAAATTTCATATGTATATATGTATATAAACTTTCAGAAAAAGCTCTCGGACAGTTGCAAGATCATGGAGAGAATTCAAAATGCTTTGTATCTTGAGAGCATTGATCTAGTATAGCGATCGGCATAACGGTTGGAGACCAGCTAGTTATAGTTCTTCAAGTCTGCAAAGAAAATCGTGGAAAGTTTTCAGTTATTGGCAGCCAAGAGAAACATGATCAAAGATGAGGTTTTGTTTGTCTTGTGTTCTAGCCCTTTAGAGAAAGAGTGCCCTGTTGTGGCAAGGATTCATCAATGCAAAATGGGGTTATCAACTACCCTCTTTTGCTTCCAGAGTGTGATATTTTGCAGAGCAGCAAAAAATATGCCTAAACGCTTTTTACTGAAGTGAGCTATGACCAGGTAAAAAGATTCGGTGTGAAGGTTCTACGTGAACCCTCACATGCCATCACAAGCACTATGCCATCTACTTTCAGGTTGGCCTCAATTTCACATAGGTAGCCTGAAAGTGCTTTGCCATAAAGGGCAAGCATGTCCTTAATTGAAGAATCCACAAAAACTGAGTTCCTAACCGATTGGATAATATAATTAAAGGTAAGATCATTGAGCATGTCAAGAAATCTTGCCTCCACCCATTCATAAATAATTAAAAAAAAAAACCCTGGTGTGAAATATAAGGGAATCTCAGGAAATGGAAAATCTACAAGATGTGTATCATTTGACCTTTATGGGTTATTTTAAGGCATATGTTGGGTAAATTAGGGGCAGTATTGGCTGGGTCCAGAGTAAATTATAGTAACAGTGTCCTTCTTGGCCCTGTAACTGATAGTCTCTGTTCTGGTCTGTGGGGTTGAGACTTTGCAGAAACGGAAATTTTTAAGCTCTGAAGAGGCCTTTTGCTCTAATTCCGTTAGTGTGCAACATCTTTTCTCTCCCTCTCAGCCCAGATGCAGCTTAACTAAGAGATCAGTTGTAAGTTTGATCCATGGTGGTCAGAAATTAGAAATTCTTGTCAAAAGGTGGAACAGTCATCTCCTCACTTTAGTGTTTCTAAAAGTGAGGAACACAGTGGCACTTCTGGAATGCAGGTCACTCAGACAACTTCCCCACAGCTGCCATACAACCACGAAAAGATGGTTCCCCATTCTACACACAAAGCAGTCAGGGTGGGGATGTGAGGGTGTAGTGTCTGTGTAGATCAGTCTGGCATCCTGTTTCTCATGGACACCGTCTAAGCAAGCATACTAGTGAAAGACAGTCCTTTGATTGAAAAATGATGCATTTGGGAGTTCCCATTGTGACTCAGCATTAATAAACCTAATATCCATGAGGACTCGTGTTTGATCCCAGGCCTCACTCAGTGGGTTGATAGGATCTGGTGTTGCCCTGAGTGGTAATGTAGGTCACAGACTTGGCTCAGATCTGGCTATGCTGTGGCTGTGGCATAGGCCAGCAGCTGCAGCTCTGATTAGACCCCTAGCCTAGGAACTTCCATATGCCGTGCGTGCGGCCCTAATATGCCTAATATATATGAATTTTCCTCACACTCTCCCAATGCTCATCCACTTCTTTCCTCCAAAAAGTAAATTCATAATACTTAAAAGCATGCCCCTGAGCTCTGCACCTGCATGAGGTGCATGCCACTTTTTTTTTTCCCCTTTTGGCTATGCCCATGACATGTAGAAGTTCCTGGGCTGGGTACCGAACTTTTGTCATAGCAGTGATCCAATCTATGTAGTGAAAATGTCAGATACTTAACCCACTGAACCACTGGGGAACTCCCCACTTTCCTTTATTGTGGACTGAGAAGGTTCATCTTGGGATTTGTGATTGATAAGGAGCTTGAATAGGCAAGCCTGCACAGAAACAGGCATTGGTGATCTCTCAGGAGATGTATTGGTTCTTTTTTAGCAAGATCTCCTAGTGGAGAGATTGCTCTATGTGCAGAAATCCAGTTTATGCTCTGTGAGTGAATATCTCAGACTCTCTTGAGATGAATGCCTTATTTTATGGAAAAGGAACCATGAACTGATGTGTTTAGGTCATCAGAATGACTGGGGTTGGGGAGAAGAGAATGGATGGATTCAGAAAATAGAGATGATCTTGTACTGATAACTCCGGAAGAGTTGCAACGATGCTCAAATCTTGAACAGCCTTTAAATGGGAGGCATCATTAAAACAATTTAAAGGTAAAATTGGACTAAATCTATGTTGTGGAAATATTTGTAGGTTATTTTCCTTCCAGGAAAGATTTCTCTAGAAAATTCAGTTTACTCCAGGACTTCTTCTAGGAAATAACAGATTGAGCAGTTCCCCCCATCACTGCTCAGCAGGTTAAGGACCCAATGTGGTCTCCGTGAGGATGCAGGTTCCACCTCTGGCCTTCCTCAGTGGGTTAAGGATCCGACAATGCCATAAGCTTCGGTGTAGGTCATAGATGCGGCTGGGATCCATGTTGCCATGGCTGTGGCATAAGTCACAGCTGCAGCTCCAATTCGATCCCTGGCCTGGGAACTTCTGTATACTGCAGGTGTGGCTGTAAAAAGAAAAATTAAAAAAAAAAAGAAATAATGGATTGAAATTCTTCATTGTTATAAATGATAAAGTTGCGAGTTGTGTTTGGAGAAGAACAACCTCAGGCTGCATCCCTTGGTGCTCGGTGCTCTGGGGGAAGGTGGTCAGGGCACCTTCAGACCCTCTTCCTGTCGGTAAGAGGGAGGTTGGTATACAAGGCTGCTGGTAGGTGAAATCCTCCAATAGAGCAGAAATTTCATTCAGGCCAGGAGATTCAACCTTGTGTCTCCACAAATATGCATTGTTTATCTTATATTTTAAATTGGATTTTCTAAATAGAAGCCAATTGGCTTGTGGCCCATGTAGCAACTATCAAATCAAAAGTCAGGGGGAACTTGACAGGAAGAAATTCAATGTCTCACATTATATAGACTTAATCCATGAAAACTGGGTAATATAGGTCAATACATTTGCATTCACTTCCTACAAAATAATGTTCATAAAAATAAACAGACTCATCTATTTTCAGCTGTTCTGGTCTCTTTCATTCCCATCTCTTCTGGGTCTGGTCTGTATTCTGTAAATTGCATGAAATTAGCACTTTTCTGTACTTTTTCTGCATAATGCTTTATCTTTTTATCTTTTTTTATAAGTAATAGTAGTAGGTACAATAATAATTAAAATAAAATTTTATAGTTTCAAATAAAACAAATTCAATTTGCTGGGTGAAAAGATGAGAAACACAGCAATTCTGGTACCAAAATTTTAGTACCATTATTTTAACAATGCCAAAGCATCTGTTAACCTACTGGTAGGACTTTTTCTTTTCCTATCAATGGTGGAAAGCTTCTGAAAAGTCTTGTGAAGTACATACTAGTATCCAGTTATAACAAAGAACTGACATCAGGAAGCAAGTTGGTTTTGTGTTATAAAAATATCAAAAGAGTAATAATTTCAAGGATTTTTTTCTTTGGAATTTTGCTACATACCCATATTTCAAAGTATAAAATAATTTTTGTTCATCAAAATATATCCTTGATGATAGCCATTACCCATGGTTTTTGCATCTAAAGTTGATTTGACTCAAAAGTTAATATTTGCTAAGAAAAATTTTTAAAAACTCTATCTACATTTCTCTCACACTCTGGAAAACATTTTCAAAACAAAGGCTTGAGAATACTATACACCTTTCTTTGCAAGATGGAGATAATTATTGAACCCATTACAGCATATACTCTGGAGTGGCACGTTGGTCTTATAAAACACAACTCTTAAGGTAAAATGTTGAAAGCAAAGCGAACCAGTCCAAGAACCCAAAGTTTTTATATTGTCGACTTTCAGTAATTTGGAATAAAGGAATGACTTTCTGATGCTCAGAGATAATAAACATCTTTGACTTCAGCAACATGGGAATTTTGGAAATCAGATTTTTTTTTCCCTCAGCTGAAAACTTGTGGATGATGCATGCCCACCTTCTCCAGTCTGGGATGAGGTTATTAGTTAAAGGAAGGCCAACTAAAGAAGGGGGTGCCAGAGCAAAAGGGGCCACAGAGAGAGGAAACTGGGTGGGAACTCACTGCAGTTTCACACTTGAACTAAGACCGCCTGGGCAGTGAGGTCAGCAGGAGTATGTCTCGGCCAGCAGTGACTCTGAAACTGGGGGCATCCATGCTGCCGAGGGCTGAAACGGAGAGATGCAGAGGGGGTCAGGGCCTCGAGAGCTTCTCAGATATCTGCTCGTGTTTTACAGATTTCTTTGCAGGAAATTTGGCAGCTGCTTCCAATAACCAAAAACCCATTCGTAAACCTCACTGAGCCACAGATTCAGTTAGGGATTAGCAAGAATACCACTTTAAAGCCCAGTTAACTTGTGTGTGTGTGTGTGTGTGTGTGTGTGTGTGTGTGTGTGTGTGTGTGAAATACATACTATAAATATTTGCCATATACTCCCGCCGTGCTCAAAGGTAACATATAATTTCAGATAAACTGAGCAGTGTCTTTCCTTGCTAATCCAATTGGTCACTACTGGTTTGGGGAGGGTGAAGGGTAAAGAGAGGAACCTAACACTCATCACTCATCACTAGGAGGAACATTTAGAGATACAGGTATCCCACCCAATAGACCAAGTTGAAGAGCAGGAACGATGTAGGGAAAAAGACCCGAGAATATGAGTCCAGCTCCAAGATGTCTATGTGAATACGCCCTTTTCTCCAAGATCCTGATTTGCATTCTTCATAGCAGCAGAAGAAGCTCTGGCAGTCTTTGCCGTCGAGACACTCATAGACACAAGTATCTTCAAATTCCTGCCAGTACACAGAATTGTTTAGAGTGACCATTGAGGGTGGTGGTGGCCTCATGTCCAGGAGAGAATAGTTCTGTTGACAGCAAGAACAACACAAAATCACCATGAAATGCAGCAAGAACAGTCTAAGGTGAATGAAATAAGAGGCATGGGTTATGTCTGTCTGCTAGATAAAGAGGACAATGCCGGGCCCCTCCCCTGCACCCCTTCTCTGAGAGTTCAATCCATCAGTTTAGTCTCTGCAAATCTAATGCAAGAAAAATTACAGTGCACTTTTCAAAACCTGTATTTCTCCAAGTTCCTGCTGTGGTGAAGCGGGTTAAGAATCTGACTGCAGCAGCCTGGGTCGCGTGGAACCAACAGGTTTGATCCCTAGCCCAGTGCAATGGGTTAAAGGATATATCTGGTGTAGGTCACAGCTGCAGCTTAGATTCAACCCCTGGCCTGGGAACTTCCATATGCTGTGGGTGTGGCCATAAAAAATCCCCAAAAAGCAAATCAAAACAAAAGCAAAAATGTGTATTTCTCGGATTACCAATGAAGGAGGCTGAGCATATTTTCAAGTGTGTATTTGCCATTTCAAGTCTCCATTCTGCCTACTTCTCTGCCGATTTGGAGTATATAGATGCATAATATCTAAAATCCCTTAAATGTTAAACAATACCTATATTAAAGTGTGCAGAGGTGAATTTCTTTTTTTCTAATTAGCAAATAGTAAACCCGTACGGTGTATAGGGATGATGAGAGAATCTTCTTGTTCCATGTGATTCAGGTTAAAAAAAAAAAAAGCTTCTAGTGTGTGGACCCCAAACATTGCTTGTCATCTCTAGACACATAGCTAAAGGTTGTGTACATTTAGAACATTTTTTTTTGTACGTCACAAGCTCTCCTCCTGATGTGGAAAAGTCAATGTGGAGCAGATAAAGGAGAGGGGACAACTTATAGTCACTCATAAATGAGAAGAGTCATTCTTTTTCTAAAATTTAACATCTTTTTTTTTGTGATGCTACATTTAATTTTTAAATTTTTAAGTTTTTTTTTTTTTCACTTTTTAGGGCTGCACCCGCAGCACATGGAGGTTCCCATGCTAGGGATCTAATCGGAGCTGTAGCTGCTGGCCTATGCAGTGGCCACAGCAACGCAGGATCCCAACCACATCTTCGACCTATGCCCTAGCTCACGGCAACACCAGATCCTTAACCCACTGAGCAAGGCCAGGGATCAAACCCACGACCTCAGGGGTCCTAGTTGAATTCGTTTCTGCTACGCCACAAAGGGAACTCCTTAAATTTTAGCGCAGGAAAATATATCCAGTTTCTAGGGATAGACCATGATGGAAGATAATATAAGAAAGGGAATGTATATATATATGTATGATTGGGTCACTTCGAAATACAACAGAAATTAGCACAACATTTGTAAATCAACTATACTTCAATAAAATATTTATTTTTTTCCCTTTCTTATATTATCTTCCACCATGGTCTATCCCAAGAGACTGGATATATTTTCCTGTGCTATACACTACTTATCCATTCTAAGCGTAATAGTTTGCATCTACTAATCCCAAACTCTGAGTCCATCCCACTCCCAACCCTCTCTCCCTTGGCAACCATAAGTCAGCTCTCTATGTTTATGAGTCTGTTTCTGTTTTGCAGATAGGTTCATCTGTGCCATATTTTAGATTACACATATAAGTGATATCACATGGTATTTATCCTTCTCTTTCTGATTTACTTCACTTAGTATGAGAATCTATAGTTGTGACCATGTTGCTGCAAATGGCATTATTTCATTCTTTTTTATGTCTGAGTAGTATTCCATTGTATATATGGACCACATCTTTATCCACTCATCTGTCAATGGACATTTAGGTTGTTTCCATGTCTTGGTTATTGTGAATAGTGCTGCTATGAACACAGCGGTGCATGTATCTTTTTGAATTGTAGTTTTGTCTGGATATATGCCCAGGAGTGGGGTTGCTCAATCAAGAAGAGTCATTCTTAATCTTGAGAGATGGCTTTAGATAGACTTGTCAATTATTCAGGCAATTATAGAGCTTGCTCATGTAACTATGAACTAGGTACTCAACTGAAGTCTGTTAAGAGGATACATTTCTAACACTGACTGAATAATGTATGAGAACTAAAAAACCATGGTGGCCTCTATGCCCTGATTTTATTTGTGCTGTGTGAACTGTGCTATGGAAATCAAGGAGTAGGAGGCCCTAAGTTGGCTGGGTTCTTGGCTCAGTGCTGAGAGGCCTTTTGTAATTCATTAGCATCATGAGCACCTCATATCTTTTTTTGTTTGTTTGTTTGGTTTGTTTTTACCAAAAATGATTATTACAAATAAACACAGTACCATTTCCTTCTACTTCTGGATGTTAGTTTTGTTACTGACCTGGATTCTTGGTCTTCCTCAATCAATAGAAATTGAAAAGAGGCCAGGCTGTGCCCATGCTATGTGGAAGTTCCTGGGCCAGAATCTGAACCTGTGCCACAGCAGTGACAACACCAGATCCTTAGCCTGCTGAGCCATAAGACAACTCTCTGACTTGTCTCTGTTATTCAGCATCCCTTCTCTCACCCCTTCCCATTACTTTTCAGTCTGTTGCTATTTGGCAACATTTGCTAGCAAAATCTGTATGTTCACTTGGCTTCCCACAGCTGTAAAAATGGCTTCATTGCTCACTTCTGTCAGAACCACAATGATACACACTTTGAGAGTATAGATAACTACACAGACTTCTGATGAAAACAGGTGGAAATGCCCTAAATATAAAGTGCCGATTAACAGTTAGGAAACCATCTGTGGTGTATGGGTGGGCATAAATCATTCAGTACCATTTGCGAATTGATATGGATAAAGGAATACAAATAATTTTACATAAAAATTGTTATATGGTAGAGGGGGTCATTCACAACAGCGATTTAAAGACATGTTTTGCGAATTTTCTTTTTTTTCTTTCTTTCTGTCTTTCTGTCTTTCTTTTTTTTTTCCCTTGCTTTTTAGGGCTGTACCTGTGGCATATGGAAGTTCCCAGGCCAGAGGTCGAATCACAGCTGCAGCTACACCATAGCCACAGCAACATAGGATCTGAGCCGCGTCTGCGACCTACACCACAGCTCGTGGCAATGCTGGATCGTTAACCCACTGAGTGAGGCCAGGGATAGAACCCGAATCCTCATGATCTTAGTCAGGTTTGTTAACCGCTGAGCCACAAAGGGAACTCCTGAGCCATGAAGGTAACTCCCTCAAATTTTCAATAACTTCTTACATCAAGTCATAGGCTGAAAATTTGGGCATATTAGTATTAAATGTAACAATTTTTTTTTTTTAAGTTGTGAAAACATGGTTAACATTTTTAGGGCTTAACTTTTCCACATCTCAGTGTCCTTGTCTGTAGAAGGGGTTGCTGTGAGGATAAAATGAATTGATACATGAAAGCACTTAGAACAGCACTTAACGTCAAACAGCAAAAGTGCTCAAAAGAAAGTCAGGGGAGTTACGTCATTTTGAGGATGGGAAGGGACCTCCAAGTAGTTCACAAGAAGCAGGTACCATAAAAGGAAAAGTTGATAGGTTTGATAACAGGAGACTGAAAACACCGGGTGTGGCAAAAGGCACAAGAAATTGCGTTGATGGTGTTGCTAATGAAAGCTGGAATAAAAACTACATAACCAAACCCAGATTAATATCCCTAACATATCCTATTATATAAATTTTATGTTGTATAAAATACAATATCCATAACATGTAACATTTACTGGCAAATTGCTACTTTAAAAAAGTTAAAATATATAAAAAGTTATCAAATTTACATAAAAATAGTTTTATAAAAGTGAATGGCCATAATAAGCAAACCATAAAAACAAATGGAAATCAAAAATAAAGTGAAAAATATGAAATTTTATCAACAACCAAAGCAATACCAATGGAAACAGTTAGTGGGAGCCGCTTTTCTGTTTGAACCAAATGCAGGGGGAGTTCTGAGCAGCGAGGGATCCATACTACTAACTGGTGGAATGGGATTTGGCAAAGACTGTGCAGCTTTTGATGGCCATTCTGCTTCTAGGAATTTATGCTAAGTAAACACTCACAAATATGTTCAAAACTATAGTGGTAAAAATACGTTTAAAAGGTGTGAATTAGCCCAGTGTCCAGCCAAGATTGTCTGTGCATCAATAATAAGCATATGATGCAATCATTAAAATGATCCTATAAATTAATATTTTGGCCCATAAAAATTTTTTCCTAACACATTTTGAGCTAAGGAGATATGTATGGTATACACCAATCCCTGGGTAAAAGAGCAATTATTTATTTCCTTTATTTTCCAAACTTTCTAAGTTGGACATTAAAAAGAAAACCAAACACTTTTTTTTTTTTTTTTTACTTTTTACGGCCACACCTGCAGCATATGGAAGTTCCTTGGCTAGAGGTCAAGTGGGAGCTGCAGCTGCAGGCCTATGCCACAGCCACAGCCACATGGATCTGAGCCACATCTGTGACCTACGCTGCAGCTTATGGCAATGCCAGATCCTTAACCCACTGAGCCAGGCCAGGGATCGAACCTGCATCCTCAGAGAGATGTTGGGTTCTTAACATGGTGAGCCACAGCGGGAACTCCATTAAATACATTTTTGAAGAAAGTACATGCGTTACTCATTTGTCTTCAACAGGTGCATATGTAAGCAATATCTTTAAATCTTAGTTTATTTAGAATGCTCAGAAATATTTTGCACTTGCAATGCTATACGTACGGAAGGGGCTTGTAGGCTTATTCGTTCATGAATCCATCTTGAGGAATCTGGATGTAACAACTATAAGAAAAGTGGAAAATGTAATTAGAAAACTGCTTTTAGAAATTTGCATCGCAGATCACTCCTGTAAAGAATAATCTTTAAGGCATGATTACATCAATCCGTGATACTGGTAGGTGAAGCTGAGGAGTGTGTGAGGGGCGCATTCATATCCTCAGAATACCTGTCTTTTTTTTTTTTTTAAACTTTGTTAACTATTTGACTTGTCTTAATTTATATCATGTTGTATAACATGCTTACAAATAAGAATGATTTATCCCAAACTATCCTCCTCCTTCAAACTTCCCAGAACATCTTTGCAATAGAACTCACCGATGTTTTTTTCTTACTGGTAGTTGGTTTTCTACAGCTTGAATAGTAGTTGAGGGTAGCATACTCCATCAGGGCAGCAAAGACAAATAAGAAGCACACGGTCACGAAGAGGTCCATAGCGGTCACGTAGGAAACGCGCGGCAAGGACTTCCTGGCTATGGTGCTGAGCGTGGTCATGGTCAGCACAGTGGTGATACCTGACGGGGGACATGTACCAAGTTGTCAAGAGGAGTCACACAGAATCCCGCCGCTCCAACACCATGTTTTATTTTCATGTGACTCCGTCTTGACATTGCGTACCTATAGTAATAATACTTTTAATTGTAATGTCTATATAATTTTGCAAGCAACATTTCCATAAAATTTCCTATTGTAGTCTTCACAGTAATGTTAAAATACCCGAATTAAGTGTCCTCGTTCAGTTTATTCAGTGATTCTCCTCTTGGTTAACTGCTGCCTTTTATTTTATTTTTCGGCCATGGCTGAGAAGTCCCTGGGCCAGTGATTGAACTTGCACCAACCACAGCAGCAACCCGAGCTGCTGCAGTGACAACGCTGGATCCTTAACCGGCTGAGCCACCAGGGAACTCTGACAGTTTGTTTTTTAGGTATATTTTTAGGGAAAACACAGTTTGTAGCCCCTATATTTTCCATCTGTTCCTCATCTCACACCTTTCTTCTGCCCAGATAAACCATTTCCTATCTTCTTATACAATTTGTCAATTCCCACCTTTCTTCAAGACCCAGCTGAAATACCATGTTTTTTGAGGCAAAACTGCTTATGGCGCCCCAGACAGAGCTGATGATGTGCACATCTTCACTATCCTTTCTGGGGACCTCATTTTTTACATTATCACAGTGAATTATGCATGTCTTGGCATTCTGGTCTCCTGGAACAGATTGTGTGATCTTTAAAAGCAAAACTGTTATCTTGCTCATCTTTGCTTGCCTGTCACCTAGCACTGTGCCTAGTGTTTTAGGCATTTCAAAGAATGCTTTGTATGGAGTGCATTGATTCATTGATTAATTGCTTAATTAACCATACTCAGAATTGGTCTGACTTTATTTCATACATGTGGGTCAACACTAAAGATCTAATCCAAGACTGTGGAAAAGATTTAGGAAAGGTACACACATGTGATGGATATTTTAGAAGAAAAAGCAATGAAAAAGGAATGGAGTCCACGAAAATGATTATTATGTGAAACAAGTGAAGGTTGGCTCTCCCCTAGATGAGTTCCTGCTAGAACCTGCTAGAGCTGTCAGACAGGCGGGCTAGTGACATGGAATCACATTCCCAGAATCACAGGAACATGGACTTTAACACTCACCACCTCTGTGCATCAATGGGAATACTATAAATTATAATACGTGCCTAACGGTACTACTCAAGGATCAGGTAGACATTACAAGATGAATGCACATAGGTTCCTACCTTTGCAGTAGCATCACAGCTTCTTTTAGTGCCTCACTAGCCTGGCAATCAGCAAGGACCAATGGAGAGAGTCAAACAGCACAGCACAAACAGCTTGGCCAGTGTAAAGTATATTGACCTAGAAGTCAAAGCCTTCAGCCTTGCTCTGGGCATTCTTCAACACTGGGTCATGTGAAGTCACGTACCTGCTTTGAATCAGTTTCTTTCATCAGGCCAGTGAAAATAGAATGCCACGCCCTCCGTATTATAGGTGGGAAAGTTGTGATGCTTCATGTAAAAATGCATTGTAAACTTGAAAAGTCTACACAGGTGGCAGGTGTATATTTGTAAAAAAAGATTTTGTAATAAATGTCCAATTTATTTAAAAACATTTTTTTTAGGGCCACACCCATGGCATATGGAGGTTCCCAGGCTAGGGATCTAATTGGGGCTACAGCTGCCAGCCTGCACCACAGCCACAGCAATGCCATATCTGAGCCGTGTCTGTGACCTACACCACAGCTCACAGCAATGCCAGATCCTCAACCCACTGAGTGAGGCCAGGGATTGAACCTGTGTCCTCATGGATGCTAGTCAGATTTGTTTCCGATGAGCCACGATGGGAACTCCTAAATGTCCAATTTAACTTTTTAAAAAATTCGGTGACCATGCCATGCCTACAGAATCTGTAAGTAAATTCACTAAATGTGGGGATTTTTACCTAATTTCTTCAAAATTTTTTTATCTCATTCTTTTTCTATTTTCATTTTGGGACTACAGTTACAGGTAAGTTATACATCTTCATATTGTCCCACAAATCACTGAGGCTTTGTTCATTTTTTTTCAATCTTTTTTATTCCTCTCTTCTTCAGATTAGATAAATTTTATGTGATGTTCTTCAGTTACACATGAACTTTTTCCTCTGCCATCCTCAGTATGCCCTTAAGCCCATTTAGTGATCTTTTCAATTAAGCTACTTACTATACATTCCATTATACAATTTCCTTTTTTTCTCTTTTTTTCTTTTGTCTTTTTTTAGGGCCACACTCACAGCATATGGAAGTTCCCAGGCTAGGGGTCTAATTGGAGCTGTAGCTGCCAGCCTACACCAGAGCCACAGCAACACCAGATCCAAGCTGCGTCTTCGACCTACACCACAGCTCATGGCAACACCGTGATCCTTAACCCACTGAGCAAGGCCAGGAATAGAAACCACAACCTCATGGTTCCTAGTCGAATTCGTTTCCACTGCACCACGATGGGAACTCCGAATTTCCTTTTTAATAGAGTTTATCTGCTGAGATTATCCATATGTTCATTCATTAAGATTCTATTTTCTTTTAAATCCTTAGACATTGTTACAATAGCTACTTTAAAGCCCAGGTCTTTAATTTAACATTAGAGTTGCATTTTGATGTTGACTCTTTTTTTTTCTCTCTTGATCATGGGTCACATTGACCTGCCTCTTAGAAAGTCAAAGTAATTTTTTTTACTATATACTCAATATTGTGGATGATACATTATACCAAGAATAGACTATATTATCTTTTTTTTAAAAGAATGCTGACTGCTTTCTTATGATAAATAGTTAATTTACTGGTGGTTCTCCTTGATCTTATCATGGCCTTGTTTACGCTTTATTTAAAGGAGGTCTGGAGTACCCCATTTTTGTTAGGCACAGCCTTTCTGGTGTCTCAACTAATCATCCTAATGTTAATGACATTTCTCCACTCTTCTGGTCTATAAATCTATTATCAGCTAGCAGTGTGTATTTCTAGTATCTCTGTCCTCTTAATGTCACAGTGTTTACTCTGATAGGACTTTCATAGTCTCGAGTTGTGCAAACATAACTACAAGTAACCTTGTTTTGAAGCTGATCTTTAAAGTCACGTTCGCTATGACACCTGGCATTTGTAATTGTGAGGTCATAACCCCAGGAATAATTCTGAAATTTGTGTTATGTCTTGCCAGCTGATTTACCAATTCTATCGTGTATTTTCTATAAGCATGCAAAGCTAATATTGGCAGAGGGTATTAAAGTCCACTTTATATTGTTTAAATAGAACTTTGTTGTTAAACAAGCAACAAATTAAAAAAAACATAGAAAAGATGAATGTAATATAAGAGAAACTTTGCAGAGATTTTAAAATTGAGGCAGCTCCATCTTCTCGGAAAGAAATTTTGGGGAGAGGGGAAACAACCTCTTTATTATACACTACCTACTTTATATTGTTCAAACAGTACTTTGTTGTTAAACAAACAAATAAAAAATTAAAAAACATAGAAAAGATGAAATGCAATATGAGAACGACTTTGCAAAGATTTTTAAACTGAGACAGATCATTTTCAGAAATTTTGGGGAGGGGAGGAGTTCCTGTCATGGCGCAGTGGTTAACGAATCCAACTAGGAAACATGAGGCTGCAGGTTCAATCCCTGGCCTTGCTCAGTGGGTTAAGGATCCGGCGCTGCCGTGAGCTGTGGTGTATGCAGGTCCCAGATGCGGCTTGGATCCCTCGTTGCCTCTGGCGTAGGCTGTCAGCTACAGCTCCGATTAGACCCCTAGCCTGGGAACCTCCATGTGCCATGGGAAGCAGCCCTAGAAAAGGCAAAAAGACCAAAAGACGGGAAAAAAAAAAGAAATTTTGGGGAGGGGAAACAATTTCTATATTTTACATTACCTGTATTTACAAATCAAAATATTGAATATTAGGGAAAATTCCTATCATAAAGAAAAACTGACATAAAACATGCTGCAATCATTTTAAAACCACTGAAATTTAATGTTTTAGTAAGAAGACTTTAGGGGATAGACAAAAATTCATGAAAAGATTTTGAGCTTTAACGTGTAAATTACAGCTAAAGAGAATATCATTTTCTTGTTTGCTTGTTAAGTTGCCATGGTTAAGCAGAACTTCTTTTACTGAGAGACTGTTTCATTGATTTGTGTCATCAGTCCTCAAAGGTGTGTGGTAGGATCTATTCCCTTATACGGACATGATGAGACTTTTGAGTGTGGCAGGTTCCAAGATATGACTACATTTTCATGATGACATCATCCTTAGAGCATGGTATCTGATGATGTGATGGATTTATTCTGATCTCTAACCTCAATTTAAGTGGCACACATGGAATTCTCTTACCAGGAAGAATAATCCAACTTGTCTATTTAAAATAAGCATGGTTCAAGTAGCCCTCAAATTGATCAGTTACATTTATTTATTTATTTATTTATTTATTTATTTATTTATTGTCTTTTTTGCCATTTCTTGGACTGATCCCGTGGCATATGGAGGTTCCCAGGCCAGGGGTCGAATCAGAGCTGTAGCCACTGGCCCACGCCAGAGCCACAGCAATGCGGGATCCGAGCCACGTCTGTGACCTACACCACAGCTCACGGCAACACCGGATCGTTAACCCACTGAGCAAGGCCAGGGATCGAACCCGCAACCTCATGGTTCCTAGTCGGATTCATTAACCACTGCGCCACCACGGGAACTCCTGATCAGTTACATTTATACTAAGTATTCTTCAATGAAAGTATTTTATGAATATTTCTATGTTACAATTACACAAAGTGGCGAGTTTTTTTCAAACTCACCTAGTGCTGTTCTTGCTGGCGTAGCATCTTTTTTGATCCAAAATGACACCCAGGATAAAACCACAGTTAGTATACAGGGAATGTATGTTTGAATAGTGAAGTATCCCATTCTTCTACTCAGTTCAAAATATATAGTCATGACAACATATTCACCTGTAAGAAAGTATTGTCAAAAATTAACACTTTAAAAATTAATTAAAATTAACTTTCTTGTGTTGAAAATAATTCAAGGAAATAATTTATAACTTATTTTGCTAAATAAAAAACTTGGATAAAAATACACAAGTACAGCTATATCAAACTGGGAAAAGAGTCAACATTCTGATGCTCTTGAACTTAATTTTTACACTATCTATGACCATTCAAGGCATTTACTGTAAAAGACACAAAAAGATGCATATTAATTAATAGAGGAGATAGACATGCACATTTTTTCATGGCAGACCATTTCTCAATGAGGTATTATTGCTTGTGTCCATCTGTATGTTGCATGTTCAAAATTCAGGGTAACAAATAACAAACTTAACCTTCAAGCAAATCCATTATCATTTTGCTTTTTCAATAGTAACAAAGCTATATATAAATTTTTATATCTAAGCTTGTATAACAAACCTCTATTTTTGTAGTATGAATTTAAGCTTATCAATATTTTACTCTATTTAATATTTTTATATTTCTCTTATCTGTTCATGACTCTGGTACTTAGGCTACGCCAACCCAGAAAGCAAACAGAAGAAATTGTTTTATGACATTCTGCTCCCTCCTCATTAATGTAAAGCCACAACAAAGAGGAGTTTGTGTCAATACAGACGTTACTGGAAATTTCATAAGATTTCACAAGGGGCTGGGAGAGGGTGCATGCTTAAAACACTGTACATTTTAATCCAAAATCATCTCCACGCATGCCTTTCTAGGTGAACTTCTGCTGAAATTGCGTCTCTCCCTCCCCTCCCATTTGACCTCCATCCTTTAGTCTGCAGGATTCAACCTTCTGGCACCTGAAATTCATGGCGACCAGCACTGAACTATGAAGTCGGTCACACCAATACCTGGTCTTTGTTTAGGTCCTCCTTTCATTTACTCAAGGAGGAATCCACGATGCCATCTCTGAGTCATTTTCCCTTCTTAAATTCCTGTATTGCTCTCCCTCTTCCTACCTAGCCTGGGTACCATCTATCATCATCCCCAGATAGTCTCCTAACAGCTGTCTTCATCCAGACCATTCTATATCCTGCCACCAAGAGCATCTTTCTAGAACACAGATATTATTATGTCCCTTTCCTAATAATCCTTCATCAGTGTCTCAATACCCCTGTACAATTGTCACAACTTTATTATGGTCTTGTTGGGACTTAGGGTAGGCCACCCTAAAATGTGACTCTATGGCTTATTAATTATTTTGAATTAAAATGACTTGGAGTTCCCATTGTGGCTCAGTGGAAACGAATCTGACTAGCATCCATGAGCATGCAGGTTCCATCCCTGGCCTTGCTCAGTGGGTTAAGGATCCAGCATTGCCTTGGGCTGTGGTGTCGGTTGCAGATGCGGCTCAGATTTGGTGTTGCTGTGGCTGTGCTGTAGGCCAGCAGCTACAGCTCCGACTGGACCCCTAGCCTGGGACCCTCCATATGCTATGCGAGTGGCCATAAAAAGACAAAAAAAAAAAAAACCAAAAAAAACCAAAAAAAAACTTAAAAGGCCAACACAAGAGGGACCCTCCTCTCTTTCTCTGAAAGCAGGAAAAAAATCTCTCAAGTGACAGGTGCACTCCCTGCATACAGACATAGAAGGACATCATGATTGCCAATAAGGCTGTAAAACAAACTTTGCTACTTCTTTAATTTACTACTCTAAGCCCAAACTCTATTTAGATGACTTCCTAATTAAACATTCAAAGCCTAACTTCTTTGCCCTGTGAATTCCTCATAAATTTTTTTTTGTCTAAAAAGTATAAAAGCTGCCTGTTTGGCCACTTCTTGTGTCTCATTTCTATGAGACTTCCATGCACCACGAATTAGAATTAGGTTATTTTTCTCTAGTTAATCTGTCTTGTGTCAATTTTGTTATTAGTCCAGCTGTAAGTACTCAAGAGGAATGGAAGGGGGAATTTCCCCCTCCCCGACAGTCTACACCATCCTTGCCCTGTATCCCCCCCCCCTTTTTTTTTATGGCCACACCCATGGCCTATAGAAGTTCCCGAGTAGGGGTTGAATTGGAGCTTCAGTGGCCAGCCTGCAGCATCTGCAACTCCGCCACAGCTTGGGACAATGCCAGATCCTTAACCCACTGAGCAAGGCCAGGGATGGAGTGTGCATCCTCATGGACAAATCAGCAATTTGGTTTATAGAATATGTCTTATTTATCAATGTTACTTGATAAGCAGTCAATTACCATTTGTTGAATGCAAAGATCATCATGAAAGTTCCATTTTTACTTAAAAATATTGAGAGGGAGGGAGTTCTCATTGTGGCTCCGTGGGTTAAGGATGAGACATAATCTCTGTGAGGATGCATTTCCAATCCTGGCCTTGCTTAACCAGTGGGTTAAACATCCAGCATTACCACAAGCTGTGGCATAGTTTGCAGATGTGGCTCAGATCCAGTGTTGCTGTGGCTGTGGCAAAGGCCTCGGCTGTAACTCTGATTCAAGCCCTAACCTGGGAAATTCCATATGTGCAGGGTGGCCATAAAAAGAAAAAAAAATTGACAAGGAGATTATATTAAGTCCTTATAAAAATTATGCCTTTCAATAAATTAGAACATTTTTTGCAGGATGTGGTGTTCTGCCCTGGCAATGTGCAGAATGGCTGATAGAAACATCAATTTTGAGATCATTTCCCAAGAAACATTTAAAATTTTTAGCAAATTAGTATTTTGGTAACAAAGGAATCAGAATGATTACCCTGAAGCAATCAAAAACACAAAAGTATTTTTCTAAGTAATATGAATATCAGGTTATATCATTTCCTGGGGAAATATTACTGAATTATGTGTGATATTTAATGTCTATTAATTTTTACATAAAATTTCAATAAAAAGCCAAGCAGAAACAAGCAGCAGACTGAAAAACAAAATATAACAAGTCACCCTAGCAGTTATGAACACCACCTCAATGGAATATGCAAAGAGTTGCATAATTTCTTCCACCACCATTGTAGATTCCTCAGTAAGCTAAACAGAGGGATAACTCTAGAGCAGACACACGATTCATTTCAGCAAATCCATCTACTTTGCCCCACCCTGAGGTGAACTGGTTCCCCATGTCCTGTGTTCAGGATATGAAGAACTCAGAGGTCTGCCTGGATGTTGCACAGTCAGGGGTGGAAGGGAGAAGGGGCTGTCAGGGCCACATTCTGGGATCTGATTCTATAACTCAGGCGGCTCTTGGTGAGGTTCTGAGACCTACTCCAAAAGTAGCTCCTGAGTGCCCCACAACCCATGGAGATGCAGTGGCAAGAGGAATCGTGGGTTCCAGCTCCATTGCCCCCCCCCCCACATAGACCAACACAAATCTAATATTTCAGTTATTCCAAATTAGAAGGAAGAGGCAGCAGGGTTCTCATTTTCAGATACATCTCATGTTTTTTTATATACCTGTTTGTCTAAGCCTGAGGTAAAACATGTCTTCATAGGAGGCAAAAGCTCTTCCCTATTTCTGAAAACATGTGGCTAGAACATTTCTCAGATAGGCCAAGTCTTTTTCTAGATTACATTTGCCATTAGTTCTAGGACTCTTTTTAAAACATGTTTTTAAAAGTTTTATTGAAGTATAGTTGATTTACAATGTTTGATAATGTCTGCTGTACAATAAGTAATTCAGTGATACACATACACACATCCATTCTCTTTCAGATTCTTTTCCCACAGAGATTATCACAGAATATTGGGTAGAGTTCTCTGGGCTATATACAGTAGTTCTAGGACTCTTGACTGAAAAAGAAATGTTTTTCTTTCTCTGAGTTCCCCCTTTGCAAGCATGGTTCTACATACAGACACTCCCTTGGGGACCCAGCCAGCTCCAACGCAGCTGTGAAGTCTCAGCTCCAGGTTCACGCTTCTTAGAGGTTTTCCTTCCTTCTCTGAGGTGTTATAGATGTTCACCCTGATCAATGTGCAGCTCTCCTAACGCAATTCACAAACTAGACTGAAATAGATTTAGCTTTTTGTGGTTACTTCTTTCCAAACCAGAGACTTAGGTTTCTTCTCTACCCCCTACCCTCCACCCAAGCTGTGCCCATGGCATGCATAAGTTCCCAGGCCAGGGATTGAACCCATGCCACAGCAGCAACCTAAGCCACAGTAGTGCCAAAGCTGGATCCCTAACCCTAGTGAGCCACTGGGAAACTCTGAGATACTTGGGTTTCTAATTGGTTCTTATAACAGGGATGAGTGACTCTAGAATACATAAAGGTCACCAGAGTCCACCCTGGAATGTGTCGGATGCTTACTTCCCAGGGGAAGATGGAATGGAAACAGTTGGGGAAGGAGTGAGAAGCTTCTCTTTAATTTATCAAGGTAAAAAAGTCATCTTGGGCCTGGGGAATTATAAGAACAATTTTCCTCTTGCCAATTGTTCATTTTTGTGATCCCCCCCCCCCCGATCTAAAGTAAGGAAAGATATATGAAAGCACTAAAGACTTTTCGGGAAAGCATGTGTGTTACTACTTTTTAGGACAATGGTACAGAGTGGACGGTCAATACATATTTATGAAATAAAGATTTATTAAGCTAATATTGTGTTCCATAAGATTAATAGGATACATAAAATTCCCTCAAGGCTAAAGACCTGCAAGATCTTCTATAATTTCCACTGTTCCCAGAGAATACTGTTATAAATCTTTATTTACTCAGTGTCATGGATATCTCCATTTCTTTGGTGCCCGAGATGCATCTCCAACTCACAAAATTCTGTCCCCAAATCGTCAGACCCTTGACACCAAATTGGCTGATGACTGCAGGCAGGTAGCAGTTGACTTCTGTCCCAAAAGCCCAATAGACTTGTAAACAACTGCTTGACAAACCCCACCTGAATGGCCCACTTTGCTCAAGTGGCAAAGTTTCCATAAGCCCCAGGGCTCTCCGTGGGAAAAGATGAATCCACAACAGGTCATCACACCACTCTAACAAGTTGGGAAATAGAACATTGTACAAATTGATCATCCATGTTGACTGTAGCAGTTTTTGATCAAAAGGGGCAGAAAGTGAGACTAACATAAAATTCCCCTGAGGAAATAACATAGACAATGGGCCCAGTGTGGCTAACAGGGACCCAAAATAAAATGGAGCCAGGCAGTCATGACAGACCTGGGATTCAGCCTCTGTGTTATCAGAAAAACCACAAACTGAAAACACATGAACTTTGGACTCTGCCAGGGTTTAAGGCCCCTGACAATAAGCTGCAAGCTGTGAGGCTCCCTAAATCCCCTTATGAACTTGCCAGCTGTGGTTTCTGTGGTCTTTGCCTTTAAAATCCTCACTCTCCCTTTACTTCCCCAGGACTGGTTACAGCCCAAGACTATGTACCCCCAGTTTACAAATCTTGTGAACAATAAAGTTGTCCCCTTATTTCAAGACCATCCTAATTCTTTTCTGGGATTTATTTCTAATTTAGGTTGACATTAAAAAAAAAAAAAAGAAAGAAATTCTGACAAACTTTCACAGCCCAGGAAGTCTAAATAGATATGATGACTATAATGTATAATGGGATGCTTAAATAGAAAACTGATATTATGAGGAAGAAAAATCTAATGAAATCTGAAGAATTGGAGTTTATTTAATATAAATATTGGTTGGATTGTTTTGACTGATGTACTGTAGAGGTTGAAAAAGATGTTAACAGAGGGACCTAGGTGTGGAGCATACAATAATTTCTTGTCTTTGTAACTTTTAACTTACAAATTTTAATTTAATTTATTAAATTTTAATTTAATTTCATTAAATTTAATTTATTAGTTTATTGCATTAATTTATCAAATTTAATTTAGCAAAATTAATTTATTATGTTTGTAATTTAATTTTTAAAATAGCATGAGTCAGCGATAATCAAATGTCTTTTAATTTGGACTTAGACAAATGCTTTTATAATTTATTTATTTATGAATAAAAACTTTTAGTGTAGTAGAGGTATACAATTTGTCTAACCCTCATTCTTTCCTATGGAAAACTGCTCTCCCCCACTTCATTTAGTCCTGGCGAGGCTGTCAACCACTGTCTCTCACCCTTTCCAATAATGATGATGTAATCTACTCCTGGCCAATTGGGAAATCTATTTCTTTGTCTCTAGTGATTGCAAACAAAGAACTTTTTTTTTTTTTTTGTCTTTTGTCTATTTAGGACCACGCCCATGGCATGTGGAGGTTCCCAGGCTAGGGGTTGAATAGGAGCTGTAGCTGCTATCCTATGTCATAGCCATAGCAGTGCAGGATCAGAGCCACGTCTGCGACCTACACCACAGCTCATGGCAACACTGGATCACTAACCCACTGCGTGAGGTCAGAGATCAACCTGTGTCCTCATGGATACTAGTCAGATTCGTTTTCCACTGAGCCACCAGGGCAACTCCTCCATGTTATTTCTTATAATTGCATTTCAATCAATAATAATCTTAAAATTAAAAGGCAATTAAAAAGCACCCTATCAATCAAAGAATAAATCAAAATGTAATTTAGAAAGTTTTTTTTTTATTTTTTAGTTTTTGGCTGCACTTGCGACATGTGGAAGTTCCCAGGCTGGGGACTGAGCCCACACCACAACAGTGACTGGAGCCATAGCAGTGACAATGTTGGATCCTTAACCCCCTGAGCCACAAAAGAACTCCTAGAGAGTATTTTTTACTAAATGAAAATGTTATTGAAAGTGACCGTTGAATGAAAATGAACTTAGTGAAAATTATCAGTGATTCTGATTTGGGATTTGTGCCAAATTTGATTAGCTTAATTTACCTTATCCACCCAATATTTATTAAATACAAGTCAGGCCTTCCCCCTACCTTGAGCTTGGCATTTATTGTAGAGTACTCTGTTTCTGGTGATTGTGTCACCTCACCTTGTTCCTGGGGTCCTATAGCTCAAGGACCTCTAAGGTCAATGTCTTAGGCTTCAGCATGCATTAGACTCAGGTCATACAATAAGTATCATTTTCTAAAAGTTGGCATTTTCTCAATATACTATCACACTATATTCTCTTACGTGGTGTTGACTCCATTATAGGAAATCAGAGATATAACTTAAGTTATATCCCCAGGTACTCAAGGTGCTTTTACACTACCAGTCCAAACAGAACTTGGACATAGCCATAAATGCCTGAGGAATGCAGATGAGGAGAGCTGAGCTGGGATGTTTAATATGCATATTTTACTTTGAATACATCTGTTCATATCTTGTGTCCTAAGACTTTGGAATTTTCCACGGCTGAAGGAATCTCTTCAAATTCAGGGTAAGAGCTGAACTCTTGGTTAGGAAGCCTGACTTAAATAGATCACAGAAGAATGAGCCTCTTTTGGACAGAACTCATTACATCAGCGGTGAAAGTTTAGCATGGCTTTGAGGTGACTGATTTTGAAACTCTAAAAAGCAGCTTCAAGGCACTCCTCATGATCTGTCTGCAGGGGATATTTCAGGAAGATTGGTGGGGCTTGCTTTGGAAAAGAGAATCTCTGTTTCCAGCACAGAATTGTGATTGACATCAGTTCTCTAGGGACAAACATTCTAATCGGCTTCTACCTCCTGTTTCAAATTTAGAAACAGGCTCTTATTTTGATCCAATAGCTTCCCCAGGCTAAATCTAAGTTCATCTTTCACCTTTTCATTTTCCCTTATTGTAAGATTCATGGGTTGTTATTTTTTTTAACCAACATTATCTGTATTTGCTAAATGCCTAAAAAATGTTAAAAAAAATAGACATTTGGTGATATTATTTATGCAGATCAGGAGATCATATGTGGTACTATAGATTTTGCCCCCATCTTAACTTGATACAACAAATGCATATATCCTAAAATAAAAATAATGAGATCGTGGAGCAAGCTAGGCAGATTTTTAGGATTTCAAATTGAAAGGTGGGACTTAATGGAGAATATGCCTCCAGAAAAGGTGGGAATTTAGGGAGATAGAAATAAATTCCTGACTATGAACAACACAGTCAATAGTGAGAGGAACACTCATACAGAAAAAAAATATTCAACTGTAATCTGAGGATTAGTCTTTTATTTGTTTTCAAAAACCAACTCCTTTCTGCTACATAGCTATTGTTCTCTTGGAAAGGTTTATTTCCAAGTAAGAAGCAGGAATCCTTCTGAGAATATTTGATAAGTCATGAGCATGGGCATTAATTAAGCTTGTAACCCTTAGAGAAGAAATGAGATATAAACAATGAATTTCTTTCTGTCCTCATTCCTAAAAACACCAAAGGTGCACATGGTGTCTACAACATTAGCATAGTTTAAAACTCTGCTAACACGAGCTGACAGCTGCTAGCCCATGTTCTGAAGGCTTTACATTTACGAACTTATCTATTCCTCCCAACAGCCATAAGATGTGTGTGTGTGTGTATACACATATATATATGATTATTCCCATTTCATAGATGAGGAAGATAGACACAAAGAGGTAACCCGAGCTGAAATCCGGACGGTACAGTTTCCGTGGCTGTGCCCTTAGATACTGTGCTATACTGCTTCTTTACAAACAAACAAACAAACAAAAAACCAAACTGGTTTCTGCCCACCGGTGAAGGGGGTCGGTTCCCAGGGCAGCTGGCTGAGGGGTCTAAGGTGACTCACAGCTGGTGTCAGCCTGCTGGTGGGGAGGGTCTTGGCCCACAGCCTGGGGCTACGGCTGGTCTGCTAGTGGACAGAGCCAGATCCTGGCTTCAGAGCGCTGAGGGTCCCAGAGGTGGTGTTGATATGCTGGTGGATGGGGCCAACTTCTGACAGAACTGGCTGAGGGCCCCACGATGTCCCAAAGCTGGTGCTGGCCTGCCTGTAGGTGGACTGGATCCTGATCTGTCTGGCTATGGGGCTGTGGTGGTCTTTTGTACTTTTCTCCACTTTGGATTCTTTTTCAATATGACAACAAATTTATTATATGAAGAAGAGTATGTTTTATGTTAAAAAGACCTCAGAACTCTAGAACGTATTTACCAAGATGTTAATAAGATAATTTTTGGAGTTCCCCTTGTGGCGCAGTGGAAATGAATCCGACTAGGAACCATGAGGTTGCGGGTTCAATCCCTGGCCTCGCTCAGTGGTTTAAGGACCTGGCGTTGCTGCGAGCTGTGGTGTAGGTGGCAGACAAGGCTTGGATCCTGCCTTGCTGTGGCTCTGGCGTAGGCTGGCGGCTAGACCCCTAGCCTGGGAACCTCCATATGCCGAGGGTGGGGCCCTAAAAATAAAAAAATATATATTTTTAAAATTATTTTTTCTTTTTTGACTGTCCCCAGGCACATGGAGTTCCCAGGCCAGGGATCAGATCCAGGGATCGAACCTGTATCCTGGCTCTGCAGAGATGCAGCCAGTCTTGTTGCACCATAGTAGGAACCCCTATCCTTTTTAAAAATATATTTTCCAGTTATTTATAAGTTTTTAAAAATAACAATATCTTGAAATATGTGGAATAGGCACAACTAATTTAGAATGAAAAGGAAAAATATTCAGAAATGAAAGTGAAACAAACCACCATTATGATATTGTTACATTTGATTTCACTCTACACTCACACCCCCTAAAAACACATAAAGGGTCATACAGGATTTTTATACAATTATTTTTCCCAGGCATTTTATTCTAAGCATTCTCCTTGTTAAAAATAACTCATTCTTTCACAGTCTTCCTATTCATTACAAATTACCCTTTTTTCTTTAGACCATTGAATAGTTTGTGAATTGAAGGACATAGATCTTCACTGATGAAAGACACTTCGAACAGCAGATGTGATCAGCCTTTATATGCAAAAGTAAATGCACAGATATATTTTTTGCCAGTGGTTTTCTTCATCAATACAAAAAACAATATAAATATCCATCTTAACCAAATAGTTGTTTTACTCTAGCTAAACAAATTATAAAACAAACAACATCTTTCCATTGAATCCAGGTGTTATTTTGAAAATTCATTCCCTAGGAAACATCCTGGCCTTCAGTATAATAAAAATAGGATAAAGAAAAAGAAAACCTGGAGTTACCATTGTGGCGCAGTGGAAACGAATCCGACTAGGAAGCATGAGGTGGCAGGTTCAAACCCTGGCTCGTGCAGTGGATTAAGGATCCAGTGTTGCCGTGAGCTGTGGTGTGGGTCACAGATGCGGCTCAGATCCTACGTTGCTGTGGCTGTGGGGTAGGCCAGCAGCTGTAGCTCTGATTCTACTCCTAGGCTGGGAACCTCCATATGCCGTGGGTGCGGCTCTAAAAAGCAAAAAAAGAAAAGAAAAGAAAAGAAAACCTGTGCTAGGAAGAGACTAGGATGGGCATCTGAGCACAACAGCTCTGTCTACCCCAGACTCAACTTCCCCCATTAAATAGCCCAAAACTGTCAGTTGGTGCAGAGAATCAACCTAGGTCATAGGCTTAACTACCTGATCATGTTCTAGGCATCAGTAACACCAACCTCACACCATCTTCAGAACCTTTTGGAAGGACACTTAGTAGTCAAGACCAAATCTTTTTTGTTGTTGTTGTTGTTTCACCATTTTTTTTTTTTTCTTTTTAGGGCTGTGCCTGTGGCATATGGAAGTTCCCAGGCCAGGAGTCGAATCAGAGCTGCACCTTGCTGGCCTACACCACAGCTACAGCAACACAGGATCTGAGCTGCAACTAGGAATGATGCTGCTGCTTGCAGCAATACTGGGTCATTAATCCCCTGAGTGAGGCCAGGGATTGAACCCACATCTTCATGGCTACTAGTCAGGTTCTTAACCCGCTGAGCCAAAACAGGCTCAGTTTATTTACTTGCCTGTCGTATAGCAAGCAGTATATGCTTGTACTTGGTAACAATCACACAAGTCATATGAGATACTGCTTAAAAAAACTGAAGAAGGAAATAATGGTAGCATTGATATATAAGAATAATGAAGAATAAAATTTTAAAGTATGCAAACTGATAACACTGCCATGTTTTTGAAGTAAAAGACAAAAAAAAGAAAAAGTACCTTCTAAATATCCTTGTGATGATTACTTCAGGGCAAGTTTTTCCTTAAACTGGTGTACCTTTTTGAATTATGTTCTTTACTTCCTCCAGAGGAGTAAGCAGGTTGACCAAATAACAGTTTGTAGACATTCTAAGAAGGGTGACCCCCCCCCCAAAGCATCAATGGATCAACGATGTGGGCTACAGTGAGGAGCTAGGGCTGGTGTGTCACCCAGAGCACGGTGGGGCTGAGACCGCATGGATTTTCTATCAAGACCTTGTGGGCAGTGGAGCATGGCAAAGAGGTATGAGAAAGGCACTTCCAAGGGGACTCCTGCTGTAATAACTGCAGTTTTCTGATAAGCTGAATCAGTCTCCTCTTGTTGGAGAGCAAATCAAAAGGAGAAGGTGGACTAGTAAATCCACTGGGACATGATGCTGATCTTAGACCTCTTCAACGGCCACAGAGACAGGTGTAAGAATGAAGCAAGCATGCTATGAAGAGATGACAGGGAAGGGTAACAGGTGAATGTGAGACTTCAAAGCTTTTCCTCTTCTTCTTCTTCTTCTTTTTTTCTTTTTTTTGTCTTTTGTCTTTTTAGGGCCATATATAGGTTCCCAGGCTAGGGGTCTAATCAGAGCTACAGCTGCTGGCCTATGCCACAGCCAGAGCAATGCAGGATCTGGGCCGCATCTGCAACCTACACCACAGCTCACGGCAACACTGGATCCTCAACCCGCTGAGCGAGGCCAGAGATGGAACTCGCAACCTCATGGTTCCTAGTCGGATTCGTTTCGGCTGAGCCGCGATGGGAACTCCCAAAGCTTTTCTAAGGAGATAAACTTACAGAACCTCTGGCTGGGATAAAAATTACCAGACCCTTATCACCCCACCAGTCTCACTGTTATGAAATTCTTGAGACCCCTCCCCCAACTTTGGCAACCTGGCCTATTTCCTACTGTCCCATATTAGTAAAGGTATTTGGCCTGTTCCTCTCCCCACCCCTATAGGAAAGTCATATGCCCCCAAAAGCAGCAAGCGCATTGTAAGACCACTCCTCTCTCCTTTGTCCCTGGGCTATAAAAACAGATGTGATCATGTGCTTGGGGTCAGCTCTCCCTGATTATGGGGAAGCTGGCTCACTTTGCTGGCAACATTTCTTATCTCAATAAATTTGTCTTTCTCTTCACCCCACTCTGAGTCTACAAATTATTTTCCAACCCATGTGCAGACCACAACAGTGAAGGGCTGGCAGCAAGCATTCTCATTCTCCTCTGTCAATGAGTTGTGGAGAGCAGGGTGGAAAAGGGAGCAACCTCCAAAGAACAAGGTTATTGTTTAGGGAAAGTTGGGATCTATAAGGAATTACTTCTTGCACTGAAGCGTCTTCAGTGACAACCAATAGAAATAGAACCAAAAAAAAGGGTGTATCATTGGACATCAGGAAATGCTGCCTAGGTTGTCTAACTGATGACCTACTGGGCTAAGAACATTTTACTATATAGTGAAAGAAGATAGACATGGCAGGTAAACATTTAGTTATCTTGGGAAACATGCCTGCCTGCATTTTCTTAGATTTGGTGTTGATTAAACCAGAAAAGGAAAGTCAGACCAAAATCTTCAGGTGAGCTGGATGCTGTATCTTCTGAATGGACATTAACAACTTAAGCGCCTGGCCCTCTGGGGGACTTCTAATTAAAGAATTAACTCCCCACCCAGGCAGTTACCCTCCAAATAGGTCCTAGGCCAGAACCAGTGTGGACCTCTTAAAGCTGAGTCCTGCCAAAAATGTTCATGGTTTTTGTAGAAAATGAAATTATGTAAACTACATGCCTGTGGGTCTGCTGCACCACTACAGGAACTCCTCAAGGCTAAAGAACTTAAATTTAACCAGGTGGGTACAGGAGAGAACGAGGAGGAGTGTGGTGTGAAGGGCTTGCTAGGGTGAAGACAGGAACAAGGTCTCCAGGGGACTTTGGCACAGGGTGGGGAGAGTTGTTTGACTTTTAGCCCCAGCAGGATTCTTTTAGCACTTGCTATAGTGATGTGCTCATTCAATAGGAACACTCAATAGCTATCTTGAGGCTATCCCAGGACAACTTGCTACTGGTTTTCATGAACAAGGATACTATTAAGACTCAGGTGTGCCTTCTGTATGAGGATAATAACATAACTAACTGCCTTAAAAGTTAGTTGATGTAACAGTATCAAAGAAGCATATCTAATAATGAAAGTTAGCTAGCATTTTGAACTTGAGACTATACTACAACATTCCTTGCTAGAGTTCTAAATTTCAATAATAATGTAATAATTTTTACAAATAATTTTAAATTATACTCTTTTTTTTTTTAAATTGGCTATGCCTATGGCATATGAAGTTCCCCAGCCAGGGATCGAACCCATGCAGTGACCTGTGTCACAACAGTGACAGTGCTGGATCCTTAACTGTCTGAGCCACCAGGGAAAACACAAAACTATCAGACTCTTATGTCAGAATATAGATTTAAGACTTTAATTCTTATCAAATGATTGAAAGCCATAGTGCAACTCCATAATGAAAAAAATGATATAAAATATCATGCAGGCAAGGAATTACACCAAACAATGAAGCTTAACCTAACACTGGACTAGAGAAAATAAAAGATTCTGAAAACTGAGAGTTAGCTACAGAAAGTAAACTCATTGTAGCAGTGATATCATGAAAGAGCCGCTGGTTTTACAATGGAGGGTCTAACACCAGCTGTAGTACATACTGGGTGTGCTGCTGTGGGTCTTCCCAATCGTGTTCATCATCCATTAATAAAGATATTGGCACTTGCCCTTCTTTCCTCAAAGTGACACATGAGAGGCAAACGAAAAACATGGCATATGTATAAGTATCACGCTTAGCATGTACTAAATACTGTAGTTTGTTTAGGTCCCATGGAAGGATAATTTTGCTTTGATAAAGTGATTAATTAAATCCAAATTTAAAAGAACATACAGTCAGATGTGATTTGTATCATACAATTGCAATTTTCTTAGCCGATGAGCAGCTCATTCAACCAAGCGGTGGTTTTTCCACATTTCCTGGCTGAATTAGACAAGGAGGATGACTCATAGTGGGTTTGAAAGATTTTTCACTCAATCTTGTGAACGGCACTGCCACTATTTTAAAAATTCTGAGTCTAAAACCAGACTGATTTATTACCCATATTGCACTCAGACAAATAGGACAAAAAGTTAAGAAGAAACTACTTTTAGAGTTTCTTCTATTTGGAGCTATTTTAAATATACATTTCTTTTTCCATTCAAGATATAAATCTTGATTTCGGACAACGTGGCAGAGTAGGACTTCAGAGTAGGACTTGAGCTCACCTCCTCTCACAAAGACACCAAAATCACACCCAACTGCTGAACAAGCATCCACAAAAAAGACTGGAACCTACCAAAAAGATATTTTACACCCAGAGACAAAGAAGAAGCCACAATGAGACTGCAGGAGGGGTGCTTTGGGGATACAATCAAATTCTATACTTGCCAGGTGGGTGACTCACAAACTGGAAAATAATTATATTGCAGAAGTTCTCCCATAGGAGTGACAGTTGTGAACCTCAGGTCAGTCTCTCCAGCTTGGGGGTCTGGCATGGAGAAGAGAACCCCCAGGGCATTTGGCTTTGGAGGCCAGCAGGGCTTGAGTGCAGGGACTCCACAGGACTGGGGAAAACCACTCCACTCTTGGAGGGTACACACAAGTTCTCACGTGCACTGGGACCCGGGGCAGGCAGCAACTCCATAGCAGCAAGACCTACTTGTGGGTCTTGGAGGGTCTCCTAAGGTGGGGGTGTGGTCAGCTATGGCCAACTGTGAGAGCAAGGACATTGGTGGCAGAACCCCAGGAAATAATCAATGTGAGCTCCCCTAGAGGTCCCTATTTTGGCCCATCCAAGAGCCTGTAGGCTCCAGTGTGAAGACACCTTAAGCCAAAAAAAAAAAAAAAAAAAACCAATAGGATGGGACACAGTCACACCCACCAGCAGACAAGCTGCCTAAAGTTGTCCTGAACTCAAGCTGCCTCTAAACACGTCCCTTGATATGGCCTTGCCCACCAGATGGACAAGAGCCAGCTCTACCCACCAGTGGGCAGGCACCAATTCCTCCTACCCAGAAGTTTGCACAATCCCCTAGACTAACTTCATCCGCCAGGGTTGGGGGAGACATCAGAAGTAAGAGGAACTACAATCCTGCAGCCTGAGGAACACAGACCACAAACACAGGAAGTTAAACAAAGTAAGATGGCAGAGAAATATGTTCCAAATGAAAGAACAAGAAAAAACTCCAGAAGAACAATAAGTGATGTGAAGGTAGGCATCTATATCACTTATATTTGGAATACTAAAAAATGTTACAACTTATTTACAGAAGTTCCCTGGTGGCCTAGTGCTTAAGGATTTGGCATTGTCACTGCCATCGCTTGGGTTTGATCACTGGCTAGGGAACGTGAGCATGCCATAATGACAGGAAAAAAAACAAAAATAAAACCAAAAAAACCCCAAAGGAACTTGCAGAACAGAAACAGACAGAGACTTGGAAAACAAACTTACAGTTACCAAAGGGGACAGGTAGGTATAAGCAATAAATTAGGAGTTTGAGATTAAGATAGACACACTAGTATATATAAAAACACATAATCAACATGGACCTACTGTACAGCACAGAGATCTCGACTCAATATTCTGTAATAACCTATATGGGAAAGGAATAAAAAATAATGGATGTAAGTATATGTGTAACTGAATCACTTTGCTGTACACCTGAAACTAACACAACACTGTAAATCAACTATACTTCAAGGAAAATGAAAATTAAAAAAATTTTTTAAAAAAATAAATTTCAGGAGTTTCCATCATGGCTCAGTGGAAACGAATCTGACTAGTATCCATGAGCATGAAGGTTCTATCCCTGGCCTTGCTCAGTGAGTTAAGGATCCAGCATTCCTGTGAGCTATGGTGTAGGTTGCAGACATGGCTGAGATCTGGTGTTGCTGTGGCTGTGGTGTAGACTGGCGGCTACAGCTCCGATTTGACCCCTAGCCTGGGAACTTCCATATGCTGTAGGTGTGGCTCTTAAAAAAAAAAAAAAAGATAAATCTCACTATTGTGCTCTGTTGAAGTATATCTCATTGAATAAAATGCTAACAGCTGATTTAATGATTTTTTTTTTTTTTTTGCTACACCCAAGGCATGTGGAAGTTCCCAGTCTGGGGGGGTCCAATTGGAGCTGTAGCTGCCAGCCTATACCATGATGACAGCAATGCCAGATCTGAGCCACATCTGCAACCTACACCACAGCTCACAGCTCACAGCTCCTCAACCCGCTGAGCAAGGCCAGGGATTGAACCCAAGTCCTCATAGATCCTTGTCCTGTTTGTTACTGCCGACCCATGACAGGAACTCCCCACCATTTACTAAACAAAAGCCAATGTGTAATTTTCACAATTCTTTCTCATAGTAAGTATATTAAGGCAATAATAGTAGATAATAGATAATATGTTAAGGCAATAATAATACATATATATTATTATCCCCCCACACTTGGGTGGCAATTATGAATTTTACGTATTCACTGAAACTCACAGCAGCCATATAAAGAAGGCAATTCCTTCTTCTCCTTCTCATTTATGAGAGGTGTACATGGATAGATTACAAAAGTTGACCAAGGGCAGATAGCAGGTAAGTGGTGCCACTGCATTAAAACCTAGGCAGTCTGACTCCAGTGCTCTTAACTTCTGCTTACTCTTCACCATGAGCACTTCTGGAGAAAATTTTTTAAAAAATGCAAGTTGGAACATCAGCTACTTATTGAACACAGATTGTATATAAAACTTCATATACAGAATACCTTTTTTTTTGGAGTTTGGAGAATTTACTTACGGAAAGTGTTAAAGCTGAAATAAACTTCAAATATTCACATCAAGCTGTGTGGCTTTTTCCATCATCATGGAAAAGTAGCTCTTTCTCACGGTTACTTTGACCAGAACAGCTTTATTTTCTGAGGGGGCTTATTTGGGGCTTTGTAATAAAACAGGCACTGGATGGCCCCAAGTGGGATGTGCTGTGTCACTGACACACATGCTTTCAAAGATCTGCTATGAATGAAAAAATCTCAATTTTAAAAATATTCAATAGGTGTCAAAATAATATTTTTGATATATTTAGTGAATCTATGTTTGCTTCTTTTTTCATTTTTAAAGTTTTATTGAAGCATAGTTGATTCACAATGTTGTGATAATACTGAATGAACTTAATATCTCATTAAAATTGATTTCAGCTCTTAAAAATATAAAATAAATAAAATAAAATAAAATAAAAGGTAGTGGGCTAATTGTGGGACCCAGGATTCTGCTGATTTCCTCCTCTGAGTAAGGAGACTTTTGCTAGGGCTGTCTCTACTGCAGAGTCACTTCTAAGTAGGATCTGAGTATGCTCTAAGCTTGTCCTAGGTGTGCCTGTGGCAGAGTGTGTTTCACATTTCTGACCCCATTTCACAAAGCTTGCTATGGATGCCTTGACATTTAGGATAAAAAATACTGTGTGTCCTATCCAAGTAATTTTAGACAATTGGACTCAGGTTCAAATGGACATTATGAGTAGCCTTGATAAGGCAAAGAAATAGATTAGCACGCAAATATCTTATAGGTTTTAACATAAGCGAGAGAAGAAACTTGCTAGAAATCACAAAATTAATCTCTCCTTCTCTCTTCCCATTTTTTCCTCAGCCTGACAACATCATTATTTCATCTTCATTTTCATTGGCTGTTATGTTGGATATGAAGTTCTCTATTTTTACTCTTCAAATTCCATTGTCTTTTGTTGCCACGATTTCACTGGAAAAGTCTGATGTCCTTGGTAATTTGTTTCCTCTGAAAGTAACGTGTTTTCTTGAGATGATTAAAGACATACTTTTTGCCTTTGCTCTTTAGAAATTCAGTGTCTTCCTTTGTATTGTTCATCTTTGGCGGTCAGGGTTAGAGTGATGACAATGCTTAATAGTGATGACAGATGATGAGAGGCAGTAAAAACATTCCACTCCCCTGGTGCTGGCACAAATCTAGAGACTGGACACCTGGCCTCCTGATTCTGAAGTTCTTCAATGCTTTTCTATTTCACAAATAAGTTCCATAGTAGAATTAGTATATATGTTTAAAAACATGGAATAATAATATCTACCCTCTTCCAGCTTCACAGTGATTTGTGAGAACCAGTTAGAAAGATCATATCCAATGGCTTTTAATCTCCTTGGAAGAAAGGGATGTTGTAATTTTGAGTTAGGAGGCTGAAAACAAGGAATAACAATTGTCTACAAAAAGAAATTTATCTATTAGGGATCCTCTAAGATGCCAGCAGAACACTGTGCGTGACCTTTCACATGGTGAAATGCCAGCCACACTTTGCACACAGCTGTGTTCAATGACTACTCATTCAGTAGTCTTAACTGTTGTTACCTAAATAAATGCTAGATGTGGCAAGAAAACCACATACAGAACAACACACTGTATGCAGGCACACCGTGTGCAGGCACACTGTGACTATTAATCTGTGTAGCTCTAGCTCCAAGCTCCCATCTTACTCTGTCCTGTGTCCACAGAAATGCTGCACAATTATATATGGGAAATAATCTCACTCATCTCTCTGCACCTTCCTGCAAGCATTAAATGTTATCAGAGGTTAAAGCTTTCTCTTTGTAAATTAGGTTTGCATACATGAAAAAATGAATGGCTATAATAAAAATGATCTATTTACTTAAAAAGAATTATGGAGAAGGGGGAGTTCCCATCGTGGCACAGTGGTTAACGAATCCGACTAGGAACCATGAGGTTGCGGGTTCGGTCCCTGCCCTTGCTCAGTGGGTTAACAATCCGGCATTGCCGTGAGCTGTAGTGTAGGTCACAGCCGCGGCTCGGATCCCATGTTGCTGTGGCTCTGGCATAGGCCGGTAGCTACAGCTCTGATTAGACCTCTAGCCTGGGAACCTCCATATGCCGCGGGAGCAGCCCAAGAAATGGCAAAAAGACAAAAAAAAAAAAAATTATGGAGAAGTTCATCAACGAGGCAAAGTTGGACCTTTGTCAAGACGTTGCTTTAGGATTTTAAGGGGCTCAGAGAACCTCTTTTTCCGAGTCATCAGGTATGGATATGAATACCATTAACCTTGAATTTCCACACAAAGAGGAATATGCTCCCTGGGCATTCCCTAAATAGGAAGTGGGGTATGAGATCAGATCTCTCAAGACTGAAATAATATTTGTAAGGCCACTCTGAAGATTTTATAAAGACGATGTGAAGCTAAGAAGGGTGTGAGGGAATATGATAAATAATATGAAACCCACCTGAATTATACTAATCTTAAGAGTATAAAAGTCTAAATAAATTTTTTGGTCAGTAAAAGAACTCACATAATAAAAGGGATTTTGTTTGTTTTTGTTTTCATACTTGGAGACCTTAAAACATAAGAACATGATCACCAAAGAAATACCTAAAAGTTTATTTTTTACATTATTTATTTTGTAGAAACATTCTACTAATGAATTCATTCTCTGTTTAACATAATCTGGATTCTGCAAATAATCAACGTGTGAGAATTGTGTCGATGTTGAGATAGATTAATGCCTATCAATGGCTGTGAATGTAGACTAATAATTTGTGAATGTAGGAACTGGAATTTTTTTTAATCACCCAAAAGATGTTTTCCTTACAAACGTAATTATACAAAAGATTGACTATGGTTGTAAAACTTAAAAAAAAAAATTGGACTCAAATCCATTTTAATTTTCTTATGGGCCACAGGATTGGTAAAAATAAATCAACTCACTTGAAAGAAATGATTATTTTCCATAATAAAAACTTGTTATGAGAAATAAATCTGAAAACCTCTCTGTGGCAGAATGCAACTCTTCTTTTCCTCTATCAGAGTACATGTGAGAGTACCTGTGTAAATATTCTATTTTTGTCCAAATATAGGTTTAATTATTGACTGGTATGCTGATATTGTGGGGCTATTTTTTTTTCATTTCATCTTAACTATGAGACTTAATTACTTGACATTCATTCCAAATCCAGAAAACCAGATTATTATACATAAATGGAATGTCCAGAGTGATGTTTTACAGACTAATAATGCCATTGTTGTATATTCTGTGAGATAATTATCTTCTGGTACAATGAATTTGAGAAGTGTAGTATTAAATACAGACTTGTTTATTTAACATAATTCTTCCTTGTGTTTAAGCACATTAGACAACTTCAGGAGCTTGCAATATGCAGTGTTCCCTGATTGGGTGCTGTGGTTAGGAGAAGTTTCTCCTAATACTGACGTTGGTACCTCAGAGCATGTTGGTACCACAGAGGATGCCGGTGACCTCCAGAAGCAGTGGAGAGATGCTGAGATGTCCCACTGATGAGATTTCTACGTTGAAGTGCCAGCCCTGAACCCTCCCTTCCCTCCCGTACTTCTGCAGCAGTTGCTGGGACACATTTATATTGACACATCCTCAGTAAATGCTAATCCCTTGAATTCTGTGCTCTATCCTGGACACTCCCTAAGATCAAGAAGTATCCAACACATTCTAGCTTTTCCAGGAATCTTTTGGCAACTAAATGAATTCATAGATACATGCACCTAAGAATAGGAGAGTTGAAAATATTTTTGAGGGCAAGTTTGCATAGAAAATACTCAAGAAAAAAATCAACTCATTTTGAGCCTTTCCACCACTCCTTAAATGTTTTGCTCTATCATGATGTTTTTAACAAAAACTAACATTGTCTGTATTTAACACCCCTTAGAAACATAATCATTCCCTGTCTGTAGGCTTGGCTTGGGTTCTGTGACAAACGTGGTCAGAGGAGCATGGGCTTTGAAGCATTTCAGCTCCAATAACTTTCTGTGGGCACATCACTTGACTTTGATGAGCTTTGGTTGTCCTGACATTGATGATGAGTGGGCACCATGAAGTTTAAATGAGTTAGTTCATGGGAAACATTTAAAAATCACAACTAGTATAGTATCCATTAGCTGACATATGGGCCTTTCTAAGTATGCATTATTGTCAAGGTCGTCCAGGTCGTGGTGCTGAATTTGACATGGCTGAACCACCAAAGAGCTTTGCAGATAGCTGGGTAAAGCGTTTTACTCATAGCCCTATAGCTAGCTGCCAGGATAGATCTGGCACAATGCAAGATGCCTGAATCTCCATGGAATACAGGTGTAGTCCAACAATTGCATCAGGCAAAGAACTCAGGCCTGGCACAATGAAGAGAGGGATCCAATCTCAGGCAGGTGTTGTTCCAAAACCTGGTTTAACTAGGTCTATTCCTGTGAGTCTCACTCTCCAGGTGTGCCTGACTTTAGAGACACTGATGACATGATTCTACCATGGAAGCATCAACCTGTTTAGCCCCTATTTGGCAGATGGCAGAGAAGCCAAGTCTGGTAAGTCACATCTGCCATTGTGCAACATACATGAGAATTTTCCTCCCGAATATCCAGATCTACTCTCACAACTTCCTCCAACATGCACACAATCCTGTTTTACCTGTGTGGGGCACATATTGCCCTGATACATCTTATTTCTTTCCCCTTTGCTCCTGGAATCTGTCTTGTCCCACATACCTTATCACTTACTAGACTCAATCATTTGAATGGCAGAAAAGCTTTTAAATATATTACTTCATTTCCCTTTCCATTCCCTCTTTGTCTCTCCAGTCTCATGGTTTCTTGCCTTGACTTCCAAATTCCTTCTCATTGATTTCCTTGATTCCAATATTTTCCTCTCCATTTCATTTGAGAGCACTTCACTGGGAGTCAAGTGCAGTCCAGGCACTTCATACAATCAGTTCATGGAATGTGACCAAAAAAAGAGAAACACAATCAACACATAAAAGTATATATTATGAATATTTTCTCAGGTCAGTCTCCCAAAGCAACAGAAATAAAACCAAAAATAAACCAATGGGACCTAATCAAACTGACAAGCTTTTGCACAGCAAAGAAAACCAAAAAGAAAAAAAAAAGACAACTTACAGAATGGGAGAAAATACTTTCAAATGATGCAACCAACAAGGGCTTAATCTCTAGAATATACAAGCAACTTATACACAACTCAACAGCAAAAAAGCCAACAACCCAAGTGAAAAATGGGTAAAAGATCTGAATAGACATTTCTCCAAGGAAGATATACAGATGGCCAACAACCACATGAAAAAATGCTCAACATCCCTGATTATTAGAGAAATGCAATCAAAACTACCATGAGATACCACCTCACACCAGTCAGCATGGCCATAATTAGTAAGTCCACAAATAACAAATGCTGGAGGGAGTGTGGAGAAAAGGGAACCCTCCTGCACTGTTGGTGGGAATGTAAGCTGGTACAGCCACTATGGAAAACAATGTGGTGATACCTTAGAAATCTATACATAGAACTACCACAAGACCCAGCAATCCCATTCTTAGGCATATATCTGGACAAAACTTTCCTTAAAAAAGACACATGCACCTGCATGTTCATTGCAGCACTATTCACAATAGCCAAGACATGGAAACAACCCAAATGTCCATCAACAGATGACTGGATTAGGAAGATGTGGTATATATACACAATAGAATACTACCGGATGATATTCAAGAGAGGAGTGTCCTAGGAGCCAAAGGAAGAGGGAAGGAGGAGTAATGGTGAGAGAAGCAACAAGGAGGTCACCGGTCACCTTGCTAAGAACAGTGCTGGTGGAGGAGCAGGAATGAAAGCCCTGCTGGGGTGGTGTCAAGAGAGTGGAAGTGGAGGTACTGGGGTCAGTGAGACTAGACACTCTAGGAGGATTTCCTGCAAAGGGCACAAATAGGACAGTTGCTTATGGAGGAAGCAAGATGGAAATAACATTGTGTTGGGCACTTTCTGTTGATCCCTTCAAATCCACTTTCTACTTTTTCTACAACTGCTTTATGCCTCGGAGGCTGGGATGCCTGAACCACATCAGATGCATCCTGAGCCTCAGCTCCTGGCTGAGTTTGACAATTGGGGAGAAGGAATAGGAGAGGGAGGTTGGGGCATTTATTCTGAGAGGGAGGTTGGGGCATTTATTCTGAGAGGGAGGTTGGGGCACTTATTCTGAGCTTAACTGCGTCTGTGCTGCAGACTGGATGGATTCTGCCCAAACAACACAGGCTGACATGCATCCCTCTCATGGAAGATATTTTTCCAGATTCCAGTGACCACCCTTCCCTCTTGCCTCTTCAGCCATGAGGTGGTAACATCTTCCAATGCCACTAGCTCAAGGTTCGGGCCGTATGCTTGTATTAGTTTCCTATTGCTGTTGAAACAAATGACCACTCAGGGATTTAAAACAATGAAAATAATTTCCTTATAGTTATTCATGTTAGAAGTCTGGCATGTATCTTGCTCGGCTAAAATCAAGATATCAGTAGGGCCGTGTTTCTTTGGAGAGTCTTTAGAATTCACTTCCTTCCTCTTTACATCTTTTTTTTTGGTCTTTTCTAGGGCCGCACCCACAGCATATGGAGGTTCCCAGGCTAGGGGTCGAATCGGAGCTGTAGTCACCCGCCTGCAGGAGGGCCACAGCAACACGGGATCCGAGCCACATCTGCAACCTACACCACAGCTCATGGCAACACCGGATCCTTAACTCACTGAGCAAAGCCAGGGATCGAACCTGCAACCTCATGGTTTCTAGTTGGATTGGTTAACCACTGTGCCACCAAGGGAACTCCTTTTTTTTTTTTTTTTTCTTTTCTTTTTAGGACTGTACCTGTGGCATATGGAAGTTCCTGGGCCGGGGTCAAATTGGAGTTGCACCTGCTGGCCTACACCACAGCCACAGCAACGCCAGATCTAAGCTGCATCTGCGAACTTTGCCGCAGCTTGTGGCAATGCCAGATCCTTAAACCACTGAGTGAGGCCAGGGATCAATCCTGAATTATCATAGATACTAGCTGGGTCCTTAACCAGCTGAACCACAACAGGAACTCCTTCTTTACATCTTCTAAAGCCACCTAAATGTACTTGGCTGATGGCCCCCGGTTTACTCTCTTAAAAGGCAGCAACTCTGTAGCTCTCCGTGCTTTGCCTCCAGAGTCTTATCTCCTCTCTTCTTCCAACCTCTACCGTACTGGGCCCACCCAGATAATCCAGGATAGCATCTCCATTTAAAGGTCAGCTGATCAGCAACTTTAATTCCATCTGCAACCTTCATGCCCTTTACAATGGAACATGATGTACTCAAAGATGCTAGGAATGAGAACGCAGACATCTTGGGGTGTCATTAGTCTGCCTATCACAATGCCCCATACAGCAGCAATATGCTCAAAGACCTTCCAGCAGGAGTGTAAGTAGTTCTTTCTCTTTATTAAATTCTCCTTCATTGCCCAGTTTGGTGGGCCCTTTGTTGCCTGCTGGAGACCTGACTGAAATAATTTTGTTTTTTAATATTTGTGAAACAATGATTTGTGTTTATTTATTTACCATTTTTTTAGGGCTATACATGTGGCATATGGAAGTTCCCAGGCTAGGGGTCCAACTGGAGCTGCAGCACAGCCACAGCAACATAGGATCCAAGCCAGATCCTTAACCCACTGAGCAAGGCCAGGGATCAAACCCATGTCCTCATGGATACTAGTTGGGTTTGTTACCACTGAGCCACAATGGGAACTCCTAATGATTTGTGTTTAAGTTGATGGTGGTAATGATCCATCAGAGGGTTAAAAAAAAATACAGTGTAGAGAGAGGGAGCTGAACTGCAGCAATCCCTGCATAGGGCAGAAGAGGCAGGGCACATGCATGAGCAATGGGAGTTCATCTGCAGCACCATGAGCTCAGCAAATGTGGTGGACCCTGGGGGATGGAGGAGCAAGATCACCAGGGGAAAGTTGGGAATAAGGTGGAGCTGTCAGAGGTTGAGACCAAGAACAAAACAGGAACTAGCCATCCAGGAGTGTGTGTTATAGCTGAAAACTTGTTAGAACAGTCTCTGTTGTGTTATGCCTGCCTTGGCTCACTCATTACTCCAACTGGATTTTCACAAATGATTTCTTCCTTGCCTCATTGCTTTCTTTTACTAATGATTACTTTCTAGTTAGAGTTATACTGCATCCGGTATTTCTTTTCCTTTGAAACACTCCCTAACGCTGTTTCCCCTTTTAAGCAATCTTCACTCGAGAGAGAAGGTTAAGAAGTGATAAACCTGAAAACCATCAAAAACTCACTGGACCACCTGACACTGGCCTTGATTTTGAAATGATCTATGGAGGGAGAGGAATGTAAGCACCCTACTCTTTATCAATAAACCTGTTTTTCAAGCTAAACCTATAAGACCCTTTGCTATCCCCTCTCAAGCGAGGACACAGTTTTGAGGGCACTAGCTTGCTATGGCCTTCTTTGCCTGGCAAAGCAATACAGCTGTTCTTTCTGCTTCACCCCCAAACTCTGTCTCTGAGACTTAACTGGTGCCAGTGTACAGAGGCCAGGATTTGGCTACATGTAAAATAGACTAGACTTTGCATTTTAATGGAGGTTATATTTTACTCCTAAGGGAGTAAAAAATGATTTTTTTGGGGGGGAGGGGTGAAAAAATCTTGGATATTACCATGTGTAACCCTTCAAAAGCCCAGATATACACGAATATCTACAGTATTAGTATTCCACAGGTAGGTGATAATGGAAAAAAAAAAGTCTAAAAAGATATAATGAATAAAAGATAAGGAATAAAGAAGTTCCTGCTATGGGACTGTGAGTTAAGGATCTGACATTGCTGCAGCTGTGACATAGGCTGAAGCTGTAGCTTGGATTCGATCCCTGGCCTGGGGATTTCCATATGCTGTAGGTGTGTCCACAAAAAAAAAGAAAAAAAAAGATAATGAATAAAGGTTGAGAGACATTGGACTAGCATGAAAGAGTATATTTACCTTAATGCTCACTTGAAATTCATGGCCAAGGACTTAAATCCAGACAGGTGATGGAAGTTGTGTGCTTTTATTTCTTTATTTAGCGCCATGGTGCTGCTTCATGCAAGCATGGAGCTGGATTTAACAAGGGTTGGGTTTTGTGCAAGAAGAAGAGGAAAGAGAGCAGAAGGAGCCATCATAATGACTGCTCAGCACTTCCCGATAGGAAATAAGACTTAGGACATTCTGGGCTGCTACAGATAGGTGTGGAAAGGAAGTGGTGATGCCCTTGAGCCCATGGGAGCTTTAGAATGGTGGAGTGAAAATTCATCATTTATGTTTCACTCTTGTTTTCAGACGGCATCTGATTTGTTGAAGGAAAGTGAGTTTGATTTTTTTTAATGTAGTTTATTTCTTTAGACTAAATGTCTTGCTTATTTTCTAAAGACTACACAATGATAAGATTCAACATGATGTGAAGTTTCTTATAAAAGTGGGAGAAAGCTAGATAAGAGGAGCAGGTGGAGAACATCCTTCTATTAATGCGAATGTATCCACTGACCTCACGGAAAGATAGTCTTTGCCATGAGTGAGAAAAAGGATTTTGGGGAGACAGTCATTTCTTATTCTTAAAGAACTGTCCTAAATATTGCTCCTGTCTTGCTGCAGAGCTCAGCAGAATGTCTATTGGTCATGTTGATGCATTGGTTCCTGGTTTATTCAGTATTCTCTCATGTCTACCATGTTTTCCAGAGACTGAAATCTCCTTGCCACCAGGGAATGTTTTTCATATTTTTTTTAAACACACAATAGCACAAAAACTAGTCAGGCTATTACTTTGACTCCATGCTTCCCTCTACTTGGCACTTCCCTGAGCTAGTATTCTCCTATAGTCTTTTTTTTTTTTTAATTTTTGGTATTGTTTAAAGTATAGTTGATTTATAGTGTTGTGTCAATTTCTGCTGTAGAGCATAGCGACCCAGTCATACATATATATATACATCCTTTTTCTTCATACTATCTTCTATTATATTCTATTCCAAGAGTTTGGATATAGTTCCCTGTGCTGTACAGTAGGACCTTGTTTATCCATTCTAAATGTAATAGTTTACATCTACTAACCCCAAACTCCCAGTTCATCCCACTCCTTCCTCCTAGCCCCCTGGCAACCACTAGTCTGTTCTTTATGTCTTTGAGTCTGTGGAATCTAAAATATGGCACAAATGAACCTGTCTGCAAAACAGAAACAGCCTATAGTTGATTTTAAAACCCATTGTATTCCCCCTGCCTTTGCACTTCCTTTTGTTTGAAATCATCTTGCCTAGAACACCAGGTAAGGAATAACAGCATCGATATTTGGCATTTAAATGCTTTAACAATCTCACATTTGGTTACCCTCCTTTGGGCTGCCTTAAACCCCAAAAGTCTGCTAGCTCATTTCAAATTCTTTGGGAATGGAATTATATTTTTAATGTAAGTGACTCATATTTGAGTAAAAGCTTCCTCCTAACATTTCCCTTTTTGCTGCCTCCACAGTTTATTTAAATAAATTATGAACTTCCATCCCTTTAACCTTATCAATAATAAAGACCTAAACACAGATGTCATCTCTCACCTTTACCACTGTGACATCTGTAGGAAAGTTTTGCTTTGCCTTGTTGATCAGATAGCTTTTAACACCTCTCTTTGAATGTAAAGCAGTAGGCTTTCCATACCCGTGGGGTCCACATGCCCAGATTCAATCAATCATGGATTGAAAATATTTGAAAAAAGTTTTCCAGAAAGTTCAAAAGAATAAACTTGAACTTGCCATGCATAAGAAAGGACAGTTGAGCCTTGGACAAAAGGAGTTGGGGTACCCACCCCTCACAGTTGAAAAACCACATTTAACTTATAGTCGGCCCCCAGTAAATGTGGTTTTCCCTGGTTCTTTCATATTTGAAGTGCTGCATATGAGGGTTCAGCCAACCAGAACTGTGTAGGACTGTCATATTTACTCTGGGAAAAAGTCCAAAGGTAAGTGCAAATGCGCAGTTTAAACTGTTCAAATAGCAACTCTATATAGCATTTACACTTACGTACATTTATAGGGCGTTTACATTATATTAGGTATTATCAGCAATGCAGAGATGATTTAAAGTAGCTAGGAGGATGTGAGTAGGTTAAATGCAAATACAATGCCATTTTATATAAAGGGCTTGAGTATTTGGGATATTGGTATCTTCAAGGGTCTTGGAAACAACCCCTCATGCATTAGAACTGTAGTTCCAAAACAGAGAACTACAGTTACCCCTTGGTAATTACAATTCTATCAAGAATTCAGACTATTCTTTAAAGATATTTACCACCAATTATTAACAATTTACATCTTATCCTGCTGTATAGCACGGGGAACTATATCTAGTCACTTGTGATGGAACGTGATGGAGGATAATGTGAGAAAAAGAATGTATATTTATAAATGTGTGACTGGGTCAGTTTGCTGTACAGTAGAAAACTGACAGAACACTGTAAGCCAACTATAATGAAAAAATAAAAAATCATGAAAATTTTTATATCTTAAACTAGTCCTCCCATGAACCAAATTATTATGGGTTTTAAAAGCTAATAAACTCACATTGACAAATAACAACATTAGAAAAACTGACTTGAAACCAATCTACACTCCATGCCCTGTCAGAAAAAAAACTAATTGCAAAATAGTGGCTCATAGATTCCTATTTTGGTAAATACCCACCCCCCCAAATCCAGAAAACAAAATACTCATTTAAGTTACACATTAATGTTCACATTAATAGTGAAACAACTCTTTTTATCTAACTACCTATGTTATACATATAATGGTCACTTAATAAAATCAAATTGGTGGGTAATTATCATGTTCAATATATTGAAAAAGGAACTTAAAGTTTAAAGGAAGGGAAAAAGATAGAAACTAAAACTCAAAGGATATTTCACACCAGCTTCTTTTTTTTTTTTGTGGGTACTCAAGGCATGTTTATTGAGTATAGTGAACACAAGTATAATTTAATATTTGAGGCAGCAGAGATGCAAATCTGATAATGCAGTCCCTGAGCTCGGCCACTTATAGGCTCTAAGGGACATTTTTGGTAACTGCTGAGGCCCAGAGGAACAGACTCATTTTTATTACTTCTGCCCAGAATAAAGTGAATTCACTAGTCTCTATTTAATTCCCAGACCTGTGGATGGGAGGAAGGGGCAGAGTACCATCTCTGACTTGGATATCTACCACATTCTCCCAAGGAAGGCCAGTTGTTTTAAAGACATTGGGCTGTATTTCCACTTTGGCACAGAGGCAGCACCATACATGGGTTTAGGACTAAGGGTGTGCTCAGTGCAGGGACTGCAGTCCTGGCTTCACCACTTGCTGCTCTGTGACTCTCACACCAGCTTCTTTTATTTGTGAATTATCAATAATATCTGATGTTCACTGTGTATGTGGAAAGTTGTAGAAGTCTCACCATTAGGGAAATTGGTTTATATAAATGTAATCAGTGATGAGTAATCTTAGGTTTCTAGACATAATGCATAGTCTCAATTTTAAAATATAAGGCAATTCTAATCACCATTTCTCCATCCGAACTAAAACACTGAAAAGACTGACTTTTGAATCAGCTGTTTTTTCTCAAAAATCACTTAGGAATCACGGTTGCCTGAATATAGTTAGTTAAAACACACACAGGAGGAATTCTACATGAAAGGTATGCCTTAGGCATCAGGGGTGAAAAAAATCACAATTTTTTTTTTTTGAGAGCTATACTTCTTCACATTAACTGCTATAACCAAGCAGGACTCTGAGAAGCCTTCTAAGAGTGGATCCCCACTCATGTCCTCTACCTGCCTTTTTGTCTATAGAAAACCTTTAGTCAAAAATCAATATAATCAGAGAAGTGAGAAAAGACAGAAAAGAAGGAAAACAGTCAAGCGAGACAAAATAATAATAGTTTAGCCGTTCAACAAAGTCAATGACTTTTCATTCTTCCTCAAGGGCTAGAGATGATGTTCTAAGCCAGGTTCTTGGAGCTGTTTTGTAGATGCTGAAGTCCCCGCCGGGTGGAAAAAGTTAACTGTATGCTGCCCATAAGCATATAGATCCCAGAACAGTTGGAACCAGAAGGTGGATGATGCTGACTCCCAATTACCTCACCACCCACCAATCAGGAAATTGTCCATGAGCTGATCACACCCTGCTCCTTGAACAGCATAAGACAGAGTCCTCACTACCTCCTTTAAGGGGGGGAGGCAGTCCTTGAGATATTGGCCTGCTGTATTCCCTCTTTGCCAGGCAATTAAAGCTACTTTTTCTGTTTCCTCCAACTCTGTCTCCCTGTTGGTGTACAGAGGCAGCCAATATTCTGGCAATGCTCCTACCTGCAGATGTTTTCACAATTTCTGTGGTGTTTCTGAGGCCCATGAAGTCAAACTGATAAAGCCGCCAGGATTTCTGATCAGCTGCCTCAACCGAATTTTTTCTCCATCTATAAATCATTTCTTCTTTGGGGTAGCCATCTAAAATGCAGAACAAATGTTAACACTTGGAAATGTGGTTTATAAAACATTAAAGTCAAACTTATAATTATGATCACTTCATAGGAGTTGAAATTTTAGGCCACATTTATTTTCTAAATTTCCCTCAACCCCCCCCCCCCAAAAAAAAAGGAATGGTCAAAAGGCCACCTAACACAGAAGGTTTCTGTGGCAGATCTTCACAATCAGGAGGATGTTCCTAGCCACAAACCTCGCTATAGTCTGTGTGGACACAGCACATATCTTTCACCATCCAGGGCTGTGGCTGTAGTTGACTTTCAAAGAATTGACCTGAAGGTACTGGTCAGATTCTCACTAGCCCATGAACAGTGGGATCTAACTGCCTGGCCCACACCCGCCAGACCTTCTGCCCTTCCCCAGAATTTAATCCACTCAGATCTCAGGAAAGATGAATTTACTTTTGTAAAATTTTATACCTTATTATAAATAGCTTTTATTATTTCTAACATATTTATTTTACTTATTTATTATTATTACTGAAGTATAGCTGTACAATATTATATAAGAGGTATATAATATAGTGGCTCACAATTTTTAAAGACTATATTCCATTTATGGTTATTCCAAACTATTGGCTACATTCCCTGTGTTGTACAATGTATTCTTGTAGCTTATTTTATACATAATAGTTTATACCTCTTAACCTCTAACTTATACTGCCCTCCTTCCCTCTCCCCACTGGTAACCACTAGTTTGTTCTCTATATCTATGAGTCTGCTTTTCTGTTATGTCCACTAGTTTGTGTTAATTTTTTAGATTCCACATCTAAGTGTTATCATTCAGTACTTGTCTTTCTCTGTCTGACTCATTTCACTTAGTGTAATACTTCAGAAAAGACAAAGTCAATAAGGCAATCATTCTAGGATTTGAGAGGTCGAATGACTCTTCGTCATTCTCTGCTTTTGGTCTCCAGTTCTGATCAGTGAACTTTGACCTTTTCCTGAGACCACTTCCCATCTTGTTAATTGCTCTGGTGTGTCTGCTGCTCCAGGCTTAGTGTTGGCAACATGCCAAAGCTGGGTGTCTTAGATGGGGCTCTGAGCCCAAGCCAGAGATTGGCCCAATGCATATTTTTCAACTCCTTCATCCCCTCTTCTGAACAGCACTTGGGACCACACCATTAACTTGAGGCTGGAGCTCTCATGTAGGCACCATCTTGACAAGTTATACTGCACACAAAGCACTCCACTGACACATATAAACTTATGCACACATATTAATAAAGTGGTTCAAAATTGCTAGTTAAACATATAGATGACTTTGTAAAAAAAAATTCTTTTAAGACAAACAAACTGCTTTCTCCATTATTTTCCCTTTCTGCCCATCAAAGACTGAACTAGAGCACATATGTGCTTCCTGCTTTCCAATTGTGGATTGCTCTGTGAAATTATTGTCAGCATTGAAGAGATACTTGCTCTCCCCTAATTTGACAGTGCTGGTATCAAGGCACTTAGCCTCAGCCTGAAGTAGTCAAACATCATAGTTGGGCATTAGCCACAGTCTCAGTCTCCTCATTAGGCTATCAAATTAGGAAAGGTACTTTATGCTGTAATTCTTTCTTTTTAACTTTGTTTTGTTCAACAGCTTTATTAAGATTTAAAAAATCACACAGTTAACATACAAGCTCAGTGGTTTTTAGTATATTCTCAGAGTGGTGCAACTGTTACCGTAATCTAATTTTAGACTATTTTCATCACCCCAAAATATAACCCCAGACCTATTAGCATTCACTCCTCAATCCCACTCCTTGTACACATCACACACTTTAACCAGTCCTAGGCAACCACTAATATATTTTCTGGCTACAGGTTTGCCTATTCTGGGCATTTCATGTAAATGGAGTCCTACAAGATGTGAGCTTTTATAACTGTCTTTCTTTCCTTAGCAAAATGTGTTCAAGTTTCACTCAGAAGTAGCACACGTCAATACCTCATTCCTATTTATTGTTCAATAATATACTGTTGTATGGATGTGCCATATTTTGCTTATTTATTTGTCATCTAATAGACATTTTGGTTGAGTCCACTTTTACACTTCCATGAATGACACTGTTACGAAAATTTGGGGGTTTTTTTTTGCGCTTTTTTAGGGCGACCACGCTGACTGAGACATTATATAAAGTTCTTGGCAGTGTTCCAGGCCAAGTAATTTCCAAGTTATTGTTAACTGTAATTTTTTAATGTGCTACCAAAAACAAACAAACACCATAAAATTACATTTCTCATTCGAAATGCTGCATTGAAAAGTTCCTCCCTCTTTGGGCTGGGCTACCTGGATGGCTCTTCTTTATGGGTTCCCAATCCTTGGCTGTTAGAGATGCGGAGGGTGAAGGAGGCTTGCTGAGTGGTGGTTATGCCATTGTCAACATGAGTGGACTTTGAGTATCCTGTCTTGCCTGACTGACCCTCTGGGTCCCTCCTCTTCCTATGCGTTCAGTTTAGGATACCATAGGTTAAGAGGCAGCAGCCTTAGGGAATTAAATTCTGGCCAGCCTTTTGTCTAGAGAACAGTGATATTGTTTTGAATGATGAGAGTTAAGTGATAGCTCCCTGTCCGTTGCATTTGACCTACTTCGAGAAACATTTAGAGGGCAAAGATGATACCATTGATTTAAAAGCCATAATATGAAGCTGTTTTCAAATGTTGTTTTGTTTCTATGAAATAAAAAAATCCTGCTTTGGTGGTCAATTTTTTGTCTGCAGTTGTTCCTGTATTCAAGCACAATAATTTTTCCAGAAGCTATGAGTGACACGGTTTTCCCAATTCAAATGTCACACAAGTGCCCCAGAGCTTGGGAACAGCTTCAGGCATCAAGAACAAATTTATCACTGTCAGGGTAAGAGGACACAGATTTTAAGAGATATTGTAGAGTCTACTGGACATTGTAGAGATTACTGGATATTGTAGAAGCTAGTGGACACTGTAGTGTATACCGCCAGTTCACAAAACTCTTTGTTCGCCACATAGAAACCATATCAGAGTCTTCCTTAGAATTCTTCATTCAGAGATTTCTCAACTACATGTAGTCCAGCATTCAATGGCTTTTATTATTAAATAAGGCTTTTAAGTATCCTAGAATTAGAGCCTGTAAGTTATTGTTGAGTCTCAACACATTCTTTATCTGGTTTCTAGTTACAAGTAACCAGTAAACAAGCCACTCTTGGGAACTTATCTTTTTAAATATGACAGGATGGTTTTTGAAACACTAGGTCTTTATCAATGTAATGGATCATGTCCAGGATTTTAAAATAAGATATAGTAGAAAAGAACATTTCAGAAGATATCATACATAGTACCTGTAAATATTATTTTGTGCTATGTTCCATATGGGAACATATGTGTATGTCCTGATTCTGGAATGGAAAATGTATTTTCCAGGATATTTGATGTGCAAAGTTTGAAAACTACCATCTAGAGGTATTTTGCAAGTTCAGTCCCTTCAGGAACAGGAGGATCATGACAGAGGCCATGGGTTGGACTGGAATGAGAGGGTCAAGGGCAACTGAAGCCTACTGTATACAGTCTGGGCAAGGGCAAAGCAGTCACCTACCCCAAGAAAATCTTCCCAGTCACCAAATATTTTGGCCTTTCCAAAAAAGGCAGAAATGTGGAATTCTTAAATTTAAATCTCTTAGGTTTACTTTTCTTTATTTTTTATGGCCACATCTGCGTCATATGGAAGTTCCCAGGCTAGGGCTGCACCACAGCCACGGCAACACCAGATCTGAGCTGCATCTGCGACTTATGCTGCAGCTGCTCGTGGCAATACCAGAGCTTTAACCCACTGAGCGAGGCCAGATACTGGACCTGCATCCTCACCGAAGCTATGTGGGTTCTTGACCCACTGAGCCAACAACAGGAGCTCCTAAAATCCCTTAGCTTGTACATGTGGATAACTAACTAAATTTTGTGTAACAAAGTATGTCCGTGGGATGGATGTTGCACTGTAGGGCATCAGTTGGCATAAGGTAGAAGTTTTTAAGTTGTGCTTTTCCTTGAGAGACAGCAGTGAGATTGGCTGGGAGGTAAAGTCAAATCAGGCCCCTCTGAGTTATGTTTATTTTTGCACTGCTTTTCAGTGTTTCATAACACCTAGATGTGCTTACACCTTATTCTTTTTAGTAATTCTAAGAAGAGTGTCATTGACCTAATTCCAGTTGAGGCTGGAAGGGGTTAATGTGGCAACGTGAGCCTGGCACATCAGCCACCAAATAAAGGAGACAATGTCCTCTGATGACCCTTGCTTGCTGCAGTCTGGGGGGGGACACACACATGCTGTAGGGACACATGGCTTCCTAAGTCTTCTAAGGCTCTACCTCCTCACTAGTTATGAAAACTAAGTTATTTGTGAGAATGACCCATTGATAAATTTGAAATCGTAAGCTTTGTACAATGGAATAACCAAAAAGATTTTAAAATTTTTAAAATGAAAATTTAAAATAGTGTTGGCACAGAGAATATTCACAAATAAAGAATCTAATAAGACTTTTTTTCAGAATATACAAGGACTTTCATACTTCAGTGATAAAAAGACACGTCATCCAATTAAAAAATAGGCAAAGGATCTGAATAAACTTTTTTCAAAGAACATATGGTACATATGGCTAGTAAGCACAGGAAAAGAAGCATAACATCACTAGTTATTAGGGACATACAAATCAAAACTGAAACGAGATATAATTTCATACCCACTAGGATGGTTAAACTTTAAAAAAGGAAAAATAATAGATGTTTGAGAGGATATGGAGAATACCCTCACACACTGTTGGTGAGAATATAAAATAGGAAAGCCATTTTTGGAAAGCAGTTTGGCAGTTCTCCAAAATGTTAAACATATATGCTTCTCCAAGGAATATATCCAAGAGAAAGGGAAATATATTTTCACTCTCAAACCTGAACACTTATGTTCCTAGCAGCCATAGTCATCATAGCCAAAAAGTGGAGACAACTCAACATGTACCACTTGATAAAGGGCCAAACAAAACCATGTATTGTATGATTTCATCTATATGAAATGTCACAAACAGGCAAATCTGGAGGTTGCCTAAGACTAGGATGGGGGTAGTGGGAATAGGAATGATTGCTTAATGGATACAGAGTTTCATTTTGGGGTATGGAAAAAGTTATAAAATTAGGTAGTGATGACAGTTGTGCAATTCTGTGAATATACTAAACACTGCTTTAATGCATTTTTTTTTTTGGCCTTTTTAGGGTCACACTCATGGCATATAAAGTCCCCAGGCTAGGAGACAAATCAGAGCTGCAGCTGCCAGCCTACGCCATAGCCACAGCAACGTGGGATCCAAACCGTGACTACTACCTACACCACAGCTCAGGGCAGTGTCAGATCCTTAACCCACTGAGGCCAGGGATCAAACCTACATCCCCATGGATACTAGTCATGTTCGTTACCCCTGAGCCACAGGGAGAACTCCTAAGACGTACATTTAAATTGATGAATTTTATGGTATGTGAAATATAGCTCAACAAAGGTTTTTTGTTGTTGTTGTCTTTTTTTTTGGTGGGGGCACACCTGTGGCATATGTAGGTTCCCAGGCTAGGGGTCGAATCAGAGCTGTGGCTGCTGGTCTACGCCAGAGCCACAGCAAGTTGGGATATGAGCTGCATCTGTGATCTACACCACAGCTCATGGAAACCCGGGATCCTTAACCAACTGAGCAAGGTCAGGGATTGAAACTGAGTCCTCATGGATACTAGTCAGATTCATTTCTGCTGAGCCACAGTGGGAACTCCAAAGTGGTTATTTTTTAAAATTCTGGATTACCATAAAAATACAGAGTGCTGGTAACCCCAAAAGCTATTTGGGAACAACCTGCCCCCTTTCTTACATACAGATATCCAGCTGCATATGTGTGATGTAGATAAAGACACAATCTCAAGTCGTCCTTATGGGAAGGGGCAGGGTCTGTGGATGTGGATTAGGCAGAAGTATGAGAGATGGAATGAACACCTAGCTTTTCATCAATCTTAATGGAGCAGTCAGCAATCATCCTGACCATTCACCTCATCCCCCTGCTCCTGCACAAAGCTTTTAAAGTGCAAAGCTGCCCCTGCAGCCTCAAAGAGAAGTTTCAGGAGCTATGCTGGATTCACCAACATATCTAAGGGAGAGTGCACAGCTGTGGAGTGCAAACAACTCTGACCCCTGTCAACTTAACCTGGCTGTGTCATAAACATGGCCAACACCATGCTCATCACTCTTCCAAAGTGCTCAGGGGGGAGAGTGGAAAGGGGCAAGCAGGGTCACATTTCCCAGGACCCCTTCAAGGGGCTTTGAAGAAGACTTTACTTCCCAGGAATCTGCCTCTGGCTTCTTGTTAAAATTAAGGTCCATTCATCAGTTACAGCGGCAATTAACACAAATAATTATATTGGAACTCCACACCATTTGAATTCTGATCAAAATATCTTAATTATCAAATTCCTTGTGGAAGGGCTGATATCTTTGCAGGAACATTTGTCTATCTTGAAAGACTGAAGCTCTTCAATAGAATTTTAATAATTTTTTTTCATATAGAGTCACTTTAATCATAAAAATTGTTCCTAGGAGTTCCTGTTTTGGGTCAGCAGTAACAAACCCAACTAATATCCATGAAGATGCAGGTTTGATCCCTGGCCTCACTTAGAGGGTTAAGGATCTGGCATTACCGTGAGCTGTGGTGTAGGTCACAGATGTGGCTCTGATCCCGAGTTGCTGTGGCTGGGGCCTAGGTTGGAAGCTGCAACTCCAGTTTGACCCCTAGCTTGGGAACTTCCATATGCCACAAGTGTGGCCCTAAAGAGAAAAAAAAATGTTCCTAGAATGAGTAAGTTTGCTTTTGCTTAGTATATTTTGTCTAACATAAAGAGGTGTTTATTTTTAATATTTATTTTATTTATATATTTATATAGGTATTGATAAGATAAATAATACCCATTAAACCTTATATATTTATTTTGTGTTAAGTCCATTCAAAACTCATTAATTTTAACCATTTCCTGCACATTTCCCAGGAAATTATTCATTGTGTGCATTAATTTTCTATTAGGGTATGGTTGCTTGATAGTGTTGTGTCAATTTCTGCTATACAACATAGTAACCCAGTCATATACACACACACATATACACACACACATATTTTATATATATATATATATATATTCATTTTCTTATACTGTCTTCCATCATGTTCTACCCCAAGAGATTGTATATAGTTACTGGTGCTATGCAGTAGGACCTCATTGCTTATCCATTCTAAATATAATAGTTTGCATCTACCAACCCCAAACTCCTCCTCCATTCCATTTCCTCCTCCTCCCTCTTGGCAGTGACAAGTCTGCTCCCCATGTTCATGATCTGTTTCCGTTTTGTAGCTAGGATCATTCATGCCATATTTTAGATTCCATATATAAGTGATATCATATGGTATTTATCATTCTTCACTTAGTATGAGGATCTCTAGTTCTATCCATGATGCTACAAATGGCATTATTTCATTTTTTATGGCTGCATAGTATTCCATTGTATTTATGTACCACTTCCTCTTCATCCATTCATCTGTTGATGGACATTTAGGTTGTTTCCTTGTCTTGGCTATTGTGAATTGTGCTGCAATGAGCATAGGGGTGCATACATCTTTTTGAATTGTCGTTTTGTCTGAATATATGCCCAGGAGTGGGATTGCTGGATCATATGGCAATTCCATATTCAGTTTTCTGAGGAAACTCCATACTGTTTTCCATAGTAGTTGTACCAATTTAGATTCTCACCAGCAGTGAAGGTTAGTTCCCTTTTCTCCACACCCTCTCCAGCATTTGTTATTTGTTGACTTGTTAATGATGGCCATTCTGACCAGTAAGAGGTAGTACCTCATTGTAGTTTTGATTTGCATCTCTCTAAGTATCTTTTCATGTGCCTACTGGCCGTCCATATGTCTTCTTTGTAGAAATGTCTATTTATGTCTTCTGACCATTTTTTGACTGGATTGTTTTTGTTGTTGTTGTTGAGTAGTATGAACTGTTTGTATATTTTGAAGATTAGGCTCTTTCGGTTGCATTGTTTGCAAAGCTTTTCTCCCATTCTGTGGTTTGTCTTTTTGTTTTTTAAATGGTTTTCTTTGCTATGCAAAAGCTTTTGAGTTTAAATAGGTCCCATTGGTTTATTTTTGTTTTTATTTTCATTATTCTAGGAGGTGGATCAGATAAGATGTTGCTATAATTTATGTCAAAGAACATTCTGCCTATATTTTTCCCTAGGAGTTTTATGGTATCTGGCCTTACATTTAGGTTTTTAATCTATTTTGACTTTATTTTTGTGTCTGGTGTTAGAGAATGTTCTAATTTCTCTTTTACATGTAACTGTCCAGTTTTCCCAGCGCCATTTACTGAAGAGCCTATCTTTCTTCCATTATATGTTCTTTCCTCCTTTATCATAGATTAGTTGACCACAGGTGCTTGGGTTTACTTATAGGCTTTCTATCCTGTTCCACTGATCCATATTTCTGTTTTTGTGCCAGGACCATACCATTTTGATGACTGTAACTTTGTAGTATAGTCTGAGGTCAGGGAGTCTGATTCCTCTGGTTCTTTTTTTTTTCATATTGTTTTGGCTATTCAGGGTCTTTTGTGTTTCCATACAAATTTTAAAATATTTTGTTCTAGTTCTGTGAAGAATGTCATTGGTAATTTGATAGGAATTGCATTGAATATGTAGATTGCCTTGGGTAGTAAAGGCAATTAACTATATGACTATAAGACAACTATAAGACACTGATGAAAGAAATCAAAGATAACACAGATGGAAAGATATACCAATCAAAGAAGAAAAAGAAATAAAAGGAATCCAAATTGGAAAAGAAGAAGAAAACTATCACTGTTTGCCATGACACTATACCTAGAAAATCCTAGAGACACAATCAGAAAACTGTTTGCGCTTATCACTGAATTTGGTAAAGTTAGGATACAAAATTAATACACAGAAATAGACTGCATTTCTTTCTTTCTTTCTGTCTGTCTGCCTTTCTTTCTTTTTATTCATTTATTTATTCATTTATTTTTGGTCTTTTTAGGGCCATACCCATGGCATATAAAAGTTCCCAGGCTAGGGATTGAATCAGAGCTGTAGCCACTGGCCTATACCACAGCCACAGCAATGCCAGATCTGAGCTGCATCTGCAACCTACACTGCAGCTTGCAGCAATACTGGATCCTTAACCCACTGAGTGAGGCCAGGGATCAAACCTGCATCCTCATGGATACTAGTTGGATTCTTAACCCACTGAGCCACAGTGGAAATTCCTAGACTGCATTTCTATATACTAACAATGAAAGATCAGAAAGACAAATTAGGGAACCATCCCATTTACTCTCACATCAAAAAGAATAAAATACCTGGGAATAAACCTAATTAAAGAGACAGAAGACCTGTACTCTGACAAGCATAAGACACTGACGAAAGAAATCAAAGATGACATAGATGGAAAGATATACCATGCTTTTAGGTTGGAAGAATCAATACTGTCCTTTTTTTTTGAGATATATGATCATATCATCTGAAAATAATGATAGTATTGACTTATTCAACATTCATGATGTTTTTTATTTTTATTTCAGTCATATAATTCACTGAAGCAATGATAACATCCCTGAGAATTGCTTTGTGTCTGGCATTTAGTATCTTCTTTTAATAATTCTTAGTGTTTTTATTGAAAACATCCTCACAGCCTGGTTCGATTCCCAGCCTAGTACAGTGGGTTAAAGATCTGGTATTGCTGCAGTTGCAGCTTAGGTCACAACCACTGCTTGGATCTGATCCCTTGCCCAGGAACTCCATAAGCCACAGGGCAGCCAAAAAGGAAAGAAAGAAGAAAAAAAGAATGTGAGCAGGGAAGGCTTGATGTGTTTCAAAAAGAACAGCAAAGACAGCAGGGCAAGGACAGATTAGGGGAGGGGGAGAATTAGAAGAAATGGATAGGGCAGCAGCAACTGGTCAGCAGACATGGCAGCAGAGGGTCAGATTAACCCAAGGATCTGGGAAATTAAAAAAAATTAGAGTTACAATTCTCATGAGATAGGATTTACACACACACACATACACACACACACATGTATGTATGGGTATATGTGTGAGTACATATATATAAAAGCAACTTACTAAAACATGTATCATAACATTGAGTGTTGACAAGAGTGGGGAAAAATAAATTAATGTTAAATTATGGAATGAAATGTGGCTCTATCTGCTAAAGTAATAAATATTCATAAATTTCGACTTGTGAATTTATTTGACAGAAATACAGTGCCAGCAAAAAAGAATAAAAACAGTAATAAAATAAAAGTGACACAGGCACCCAAAAATACTTATTGCCATGCTGTTTTTAAACTTGAGTGGTAGAAGAATTATGCTCCATCCATATTCTTGATTACTACATAGCCATGAAAAAGAATGAAGAAAGACAGTTTATTGCTTTGGAAGGGTGCCCACAGTCCTGTTTAAAGTGCAAGATCTAGAATCACACACTGAATATGAGAAAACACATAAAGTGCACGTACATGTGTGTGTATGTATGTTTAAGCAAAAATTGACGTATGTGCTCCCCCTGGCTTAACATTGAGCAAGGATGTGGGTACCATGAGGCGGATAGGATGACTTTTAAAGTTACTGCAGTATGTAACTTATCACCAAAAAGTCACCTAGAATACTGTTTTTGTCTGTGTCTGCTTAAGAGTATAAAATGAAAAACTAGAAACTAAAAATAATAAAATGAAATATTTCCATTTGAGGAAACTGTGGGCAAAATATTAGCAATGGTGATATATTTAAGACTTTTCTGATTATCATAATACCTAAAATTATCCAATACTCTTAAAATATGTAGATGTATCCAATACTATTTTAATACTCAAATTTATCCAGTATTTTTTTTAATACCTAGATTTGTTCAAAAGTTGATGTTTAGTTAATAAGCTCAAATCTTGGATGCAGCTTTGACTTCAGAGGTATGGTCTCTGAGTAATTATAATAAGAGTGCCTGGCTAATTCCACAGAATGGACCTTAATTCAGAGATGTCTGGACTCCCTGTGATTCAGCCAGCCATGATCACATTTCTCTCACTTCCCACACTTCAGGAACAACCAATTAGAAACAAATGCAAAAACATTCAAGTGTCACTCTTTGATAATAACCAAAAAATTACACTTACTAGCAGAAAATGAGAGAGAAAAGCTCTGAAAAAAGAAAATGCATATGAGTCTGAGAAATTTAATTCTAGCTTCCATGAAATTGCAAAGGACTTTGCAGAGAGCAATGTTCAAATCATTGCCTTGATTGTTAGAATTTTATTATGCTAATTGTAATTTGTTTTCTAGTTTCTTTTTTTTTTTTTGGAGGATGACATCTTTTGTTTGACAACACTTTTGGCAGGGGTTTCCCCATCCATTTTTGGAAAACTGCCACACTGTCATCTGTGTCACATGGGGGGCACAGGCTGTCCTTGTCTCACAGGTCACATGTGCTTATACTGATGTTCCAGGGACGCAGAGCAGATACGAGGACGTGAGACTGGGGCAGAAGGAGAACAATCGCTACTGTGTGGGGACTGGCTCTGAAGGCATCTTTGTCTCACTCAGAGAACAGCATTTTCTGAAAGAGAATAGTCCTCTTTGGTATTTTCACATTGACGCATTTTCAATGGCCATCCCGCATTAGGGCTAAAAGTTGTTGAGACAGAGAGTAAGAAGCAATAGCTTCTGAGATTCATGAATGTGTGCCTCGTAGAGGATGCATGTTTGAGAAACTGTACAGAAGGTAGAAAAATATTACAGGAAAGGATATGGGTTGACTCTAGGAAGGAGAGTGTGGAGAGGATGGTATGAGTGCTGGGGCCAGAGGAAAGGGGCTAAAACATGTGGAAAGTCCAAGAGAACAAGGCCCTGGGGAACTGCTTCCTTCCTGGAGAGACTCCCTCCCATGTCTGAGTGTCACATGAGCCAAGAGCTCCTCTAAAAGACTGCGGGTACCCTAGACGCTCATTAGCACATCCTCTGTTGTAGATTACATGCAACCATTTGCATCCATTTAGCTCACACAGAAATAAGCTCTGAGAAAGAGCGATACCATCTGATTTCTTTTATACAAAACCAAACCAAACCAAACCAAGCTCATAGATCCAGAGAACAGATTGGTGGTTGTCAGAGGTGGCGGGTAAAGGATGGGAGAAAGAAAAAGAAATAACTTCTGGGAAATAAGCTTGAATTATTTTCCTTTTGGTAAGAAAAAAGTGAGGACTGCTGAGTTCACACAGACTCCCCTGAGAGGCACACTTTATTGCCACCTGATCTCTGATGTTGATTGCTTCTCAGCCAGATAGTGAGAGGGAGCTTGCATTTCCTCAAATCAGGAGACTGCTGTGGAACACCTCCCAAGACTCAATAAGCATGTGAATGAGCTACAATTTCAGGGACAGAGGATTGTCTTCCCAGTAACCAAAGCTGTATTAAATTAAACAACCTCAACCACTTCAATCAGAGTGAGAACTAACTAGGTAAATACAAGTCACTGTCAAAAAGTGCTCTTATTAAATGGCCCTGTGATTTCCTTCAAATTCTAATGAAGATAAGCAGCTTGAATGTCAGTATGATTCACAGCCATGTAGCTGCATCTGAAGAACGCGGGAGACACTTCTCCTAAAAGCTGCCTTCCAGTGGACTGGCCATGATCAGCATGCATTGGTCCTGAGGATGGTGCCTTGGTCATTTAGACACCTTGGGTGGCTCAGCTCAGGCCCACATCTGGCAGGTGCCAGCAAAAGAAGTGTGACAAAGCACCAGGCTCTTGGAATTCACTGGTCTTCCCATATTCCACTGGCTTGACAGATGATGGAATGACCTTTTGAAGACTCAGGTGCAGTGCCTGCCAGGTGGCAATACTTTTCAGGGTTAAGGTAAGGTCCTTCGGGAGGTTGCATATGCTTTGCATCATCTACCAATAAATGGTGCTGTTTCTCTGATAGGATTTTCAGCTTCAGGAATTAAGGGATGGGGATGGGAGTGGCACCAATAATTACCATCTGTCATGACCCACTAGCAAAATGTTTGCTTCTTGTTCTCATGAATTTATGCTCTGCAGGCCTCCAGAACTTAGCTTCTACAGGGAGACACATACGATTCCATGGAACTGGAGGTTTAGACAGTCACCCAGCCACTTTGGGTTTTTCATGCTTCTGAATCAACAGGCAAGGACAGGAATTACTGTAGTGGCTGGAGTAACTGAGTCTAACTGCTATGGGAGAAATCAGGTGATACCACTCCACAGTGGAATTAAAGAAGAATGTGGTAGAATACAAGAATATACTGGGTCCTTTAGGACATGTGCTGTGGGTGAGGTCAATGGAAAATTATAACAATCCAACTTGCGCAGGGCTACTAATGACCCAGACACTCGGGAAAGAAGCTTTGTATCACCCCACCAGCTAAAGAACCATAACCAGCTTAGGTACTTGCTGAAGGCAAAGGGACTAGGGACTATGTAGTGCAAGAGGGTAGTTATAAATACCAGTTATGAATATAGTTACAGACATGAGGACTATAACTGTCATGAGTATTTCTTCTTATTCTGAGTATATTTTTTTGTGTGTAAAGCAAATATTTTTTCTTCTTTTATTCCCTTATGTAACATGACACATTGACTTTATATTATAGTATTTAAGTATTAGTAACTTTACATTGTAGTATTTAAGTTATAAGATATCAAGGGAGAAGAGTAATCACCACTCAAGGACTTTATTTCCTTTCTGAAGGAAGGACTTAGTGTGCTTCTTTTTGGACTGCACCCATGGCATACAGAAGTTCCTGGGCCAGGAAATGAAACTGAGCTGCAGCTGCAACCTATACCACCACTGCAGCAATGCCAGATCCTTAACCCTCTGCACCAGGCCAGGGATCCAACCCACACTGTCACAGAGGTGATGCCAGATCCTTAACCCACTGCACCACAGTGGGAACTCCCAGGTTAGTGTGTTTTTCATTTGTTCACAGGATGGTTATTTGTATTCGTAACATGCTTGTTCAGTTGTGCCCAGGACGGTTTTATCATGTTAGGCAGAATTATGATCTTGTTATTGTCTTTTTTTGGAGATTAAGTATGGTTGAAGGTGATATGTATCAGTGTCAGATTTATCAAGAGGAAGATTCATGATGCTTAATTTTATGTGTCAAGTTGACAGGGCTAAAGAATGCCCAGCTAGTTGGTAAAACAGTATTGCTGGGTATTTCTGTGAGGATGTTTTCTGATGAGATTAGAATTTGAGTCAGTGGACTCAGTAAAGAAGATTGCCTTGCCTAATGGCCATAGGCAACATCCAATCCCTTAAGGGCCTGAATAGAATAAAAAAAAAATCAGAGGAAGGAGGAACTTGCTTCTTTTATTCCTTCCTCATTGCATGAGCTGGGACATATCCTCTCATCTTCTCTTGCCCTTGGCCTGGGATATGCATTATCAGCTTATCTGGTTCTCAGGCCTTCAGATTCAGGCTGAATTACACCAGTTTTCCTGGGTCTTCAACTTACAGATGGCACAGAGTAGGGCTTTCCAGACTCCCTCATCATATGAGCCAATTTCTAGAATAAATCTCCTTTTTATTCAGTTGGCTCTGTTTCCCTGGAGAATCCTGCCTAATATAGACAGAGATTGAGATGCAGTGGGGTGTTAAGAAGGAAGGACCCTGAAGTGGGGATTTGGGAATAATCTCTGAACTTTTCTGGAAGTTAATGACAGAGGAAAAAGCACCTTGTCACCAGCCCTTCCTCTGCCTCCTCTTCCAGGCTGTACCTAATAATGTCCTGAGAGAGAGGCCCAGAGCCTGGAAGCTCTGTTCAATTATCTGGAATCAGGATACATAGCACCTTCAGATTAGGTTCACATACACACTACACACACACACACACACACTGCACACTCTCATAGGTGTACCACACATCCATAATCCCTCCCCCCCACCCTATAGTTACACACTTTCATGTATATACCACACATATACACAAAAGAATGTTCTGTGGCTACTTACACTGATTTACTTCCTTAGACTCCCACATTCCATCAGCCCAGATAATGGTGAGAAGCAGGAATATTAGCAGTTTATCACCTTACAAAACCTCTAAAATTTAAGATTCTGGCAAGAGAGAAAGGCTCCCTTGAAAAGCAAATTCTCTTTAGACAGCTTCAGGCCTCAGGCAGAGCATTATTAAAGTGATAATGGAAAATGGTTACTGAGCTACATTAAGATGCTGCCGTAAATGGGAACAGTGCTTATGTTTACTGAAGTTAAAGAAGGCACTTAGAGCTTGCTGCCTGAAGGGAGAAAGAAAAGATGAATGATGACCATGTAACACTGCAGGTATTCCAGTTTACGTGGGATTTAGTATAAAACTGGGTGGACCCATTACTGCTTCCTGCAGGAGTTACTTCTTGCAATTTCCTACTTCCTCAACATATGTATTTGTTGATATAAAAGTCACTTTGCAAGAGGCAAAAAAAAAATGCATGCTTCCAAATGTTAACAAAGATGGTTTGCTGATGACTGACTCACACAAATGAAGGAATGTGATACAGATTGTCATACAACAGCCTCTTTGCCACCATGGTCTGTGTTCCTGGTAGATAAGCAACAGAGTATGAGGTGTGGGTTTCATAATTCTGTGTTTGCACAGTAGCAGCCTGACTGAGCCATCAGGAGAATTGTGCCCTTGGGGTCACATCGTTCCCTCTGCTTGAGAAATATTAACACTAACATCACTGATGTGACCAATGGCCCCGCCACAAAATTCTTCAATTTAAAAGCAAGGCTATTAGAAATCTATTACTCAACTTTTCTGTCTCTAAATGCTTGGTATAAACATCCCCAGGAACACCCTGAAAAAAATCCAGGTAATGCATGTGCTTATGCTGCAGCCTGGTATTTCTCCCATTTCTGTGTAGGCACAGGGACAGATCACAGGATCTATTTATGTCCATGTCATCTCACACATGCTTAATCTTCCCAAAGTGCTCAAGGAAGTGGTGTGTCATTCTTGCGAAAACATCAAAGGCACACCCCACAAGCTCATCTTTAAGATAGACGCACGGGAGTTGTATAAACAGAGCTACCTCCTCACATTGACCCTGTGCAAGATTTCTTCTCTCTCACTTCTGCATGAGCTTGCTCAACATGGCTGTGACCTCTGTGGACCTTTCCCTTGCAACACAGACTTTGAAATAAACTGAAGAACTCTTGAGCCTTAAGATAGGACCACAGAGGAAAGGACATAAACATATCCAAGAAACAGATGGCCCCGTGTAGGAGAAGGTGGTATTGAAGCAAACAGGGATGCAGAAGTAGGGAAGGCTGAGAATAAGATTGATGTTTCTTAAAAGAAAAATTCCAAATAACCAACAGGTACGTGAAAAACTGTTCTACAGAAGTAATTGTCAGGAAAATGCAAGTCAAAACCACAATGAGATATTGCATCATACCTGTGAGAATAGCTATGGATAAGAAAACAAGAGAGAACAAGGGTTGGTGAGGATTTGGAAGAAAGGGAACCCTTGTACACTTTTACTGGGAATGCCGGTTGATGTGGCTACTATGCAAAACAGTATGGAGGTTCCTCAAAAAGTAAAAATAGATCTACCATATGGCCCAGTCACCTCACTTCTGGGTATGTGTTTAATGGAAATGAAACCAGGATCTTGAAGAGATAGCTGCATATCCATGTTCACTGCAATGTTATTATTCACAATAGCCAAGATATGCCAAAAACCTCAGTGTCTACTGATGGATGAATAGATTGCTTTTTAGGGCTGCAGTTGTGGCACATGGAAGTTTCTGGACTAGGGGTCTAATCGGAACTGCAGCTGAGGCCCACATCATGGCCACTGGATCCAAGCCGTCTCTGTGACAGATGCTGCAGCCTGTGGTAATGCCAGATCCTTAGGGCCAGGGATCAAACCTGCATCCTCATGGAACCCACTGAGCCATAGGGGAGCTCCTAGATTTTTTCAAAAAATATATGAGAGACACACACACACACTGGAGTATTATTTCTCAGCTATGAGAAAGAAGGAAATCTTGCCATTTGTGAGAATGAATCTGGAAGGCATTATGCTATGTGAAATACAACGACAAATACTTATACGTAGAATTAAAAAAAAAGTCAAACTCATAAAAGTGGAGAGTAGGATGGTTGTCCTTGGGGTTGGTTGGGTGGGGGAAATGAGGGAGGTTTTGGTCAAAGAGTACACAGTTGCAGGAAAAAAAAAAGTAAGATTGTTGCCATCATGCATCTAAAACGGTTTGAAAGATTTTGTGAAATTTCAAAGGTTACCGATAAGATTAAATGTCTATGTTTCTACTCTGGGGTATATGAATAATTTATGCATTTTCATATTTTGAGGTAGCATATGCAGGGAATTAAAAATTAAAAGAATGACAGCAGGAGAGGAAGTTGCAAAAGATATGTTTTTTTGTCAAGCCTATGAAAATCCACCCCCAAATGTGTATGTCTGCCAGAATATAGCTTCTCATAGAGTAGGCAGGATTTTACAGAATCTCCATTTATGAACCAGATATCTCTGTTCAGGCTATCTCCAGGGAAAAAATTCCTGACAGCAGGATGATTTTTCAAATCAGGTTTCAAACGTTTTGAGAATTTTAAAAGATTATATGTGCAGATACAGAAAAAGTACAAAGTCAAAGTCACCAGCACCTGCAAACACCTCAGGAGATCATCTCGCTTTCCACTTGACAGAGCCTGGCAAGCCTTTGAGGACATTCCACTCTTTCAAATTGAACTTCACACAAACTTCAACTTGACTTGATGGTTATAGCAAGAGACTCCACGCAGGTGTTGCATATTCTCAGAATCAACCCCCATTTTCATAACCCATGCGACACCATGCTGGGGGATGTTTTCTGGTACAGCTCACATAAATGAACACATTTTCCTAAAGTAGGGAGCCCAGATGAACAATTAAATAGGTCTCATCTTGTTTTTTACTGTTTTAAGCCAGACTGTCTTATTCACTTTGGGCAAAATCTAGGTGTCTCTGAATAACCATTATTTTCTTCCTTATCTAAAATTACTATTTTCTTCCTTATCTAAAAGCAAGAAATAGAAACATTTCTACATTTTTCTATTTTTATGTGGTTTACTATCTTAACTTTTCAAAATTTAATTTTTTTAAATGGATTAAACTTTGCTATTAGAGCTCTGTAGGATGGCTTGGTCTGAATGGGATAAAGTGATAAAGACGTCTTTTGCTGAGCTGGGCTCTCTCCTTCCTCAGACTTTCCTCACTTGTCACATGGAGGTAGCTGTCAAATTTTTTCTACTGTTGTTGCATTTTCTATACATCCATCACACTCACACACACCTACATGCACATACCACACACACACACACACACACACACAGAGTCACACACATATGCCATGCTGGAAGCTCCAAGATAGTGCAGTAGTTCCTAGGAAAAACCCGCCAATGCACAAATTGAACAACCGATGCCAACCCCAAGCGTGGATTTTGATCCCACTTTCTGTATTTTCATGCCCATAATTAGCAACAAACTAGAACAACAACTTAGAGTTGTACCTTGGAGAATAAGATGTTTGTCATTTTAAGGATTACTCCCATCTGAAGACATTTTTTAAAAAAGTGTCAAGAAGTCTACAATAACTTCTTCTCTCTTTTAAGTATAATGACAGTGACACTGGTTAAAATAAAATTTTAATGCAGTGTGGCCCAACAGAATTTCAGATAGAGCCCAGGAGTCCCAAAGGTCCAAACTCAGTTGGGGCAGGGCCATCTCAAGGGATGTGGAGAGGTGTGTGGTTCTCACAGTGATGGGGACACCACTGTGATTTAGGAGAGAAGGATTGCTCGACCCTCTTCAGTGCATGGAATAACTGCCCTGACTCCTGTACAACTCCTGCTCAGAACCCCCCTAGGCAAGTCAAAACCAAAAAAAACCATGCAAAACTATTTGTCTCTGTTTAATCTGCACATTCAAAAATTATTTGTGTACAGTGATAACATGCACTCGCTTTTTTTTTAAGGGCCGCACCCACAACATATGGAAGTTCTCAGACCATGGACTGCATTTGAGCCACGCCACAGCCACAGCAACACCAGATCCTTTAACCTACTGTGCCACGCTGGGGATCAAACCTGTGCCTCCATAGTAATCTGAGATGCTACAGTAGGATTCCTAACCCATTACACCATAGCGAGAATTCCAATATGCACTGATTTTTTTTTTAACTTTCTAGGGGGTCGAATCGGCTACAGCAACGTGGGATCTGAGCTGTGTCTGTGACCTACACCACAGCTCATGGCAACGCCGGATCTCTGACCCACTGAGCAAGGCCTGGGATCAGATCCACATCCTCATGAATACTAGTCAGATTAGTTTCCATGGCACCACAATGGGAACTCTGGCACTGAATTTTTGAATAGTTGATATATAAACAGATCAAAGATTATTTTTCAACCTGTTTAGAAATTAACCAAGAATTATTCATCTTTTCAACATGTCACATCATTGAGGACAAGTTGCTTGTGGTGTCTGAGCTGTGTTGGATCAGCATGCCTGAATCACTACAACTACTTTCACAGAGCTCCAACTATATAGATATGTCTGTTCCCTGGGTCTTCTCAGGAAGCTGTGCCAATTACTTACAAAGGGAAATACCTATCATTTGGTTTAAATTACTTACATGTTTTTCCTTGAGGGGAAAGAACGTTGTGCTAGTTTTCAGAAATTTCTGTGTATAAATTGGTTATCTTACTTAGATATTTTATTTCAGGAAAATGAGAGACATTATCGGGTTCTTGCTCAGAAGGCAAGGGTATCATGGGTGTTATGGATTGAAATCTGCCTCCAGAATGTCACAGGTTGAAGTCCTAACCCCCAGTGTCTCTGAATACAACCTCATTCAGAAATAGGGTCTTCATAGAGGTAAACCAAGTTCAAATGAGATTAGAGTGGGTTCTATGCCAGTATGACTCATGTCCAAGGGGAAACTGGGACACAGAGACATACATATACGGAAGCTGATAAGAGGAGACACAGAGAGAAATTGGCCACTTTTAAGTGAGAAAGAGAGGCATGGTGCAGAACTTTCCATCATGGCTCTGAGAAGGAACCAGAAACCCTGCTGACACCCTGATCTAGGTTTTGTAGCCTGCAGCACTGTGAGACAATACATCTCTGTTGTTTGAACCACTCAGTTTATGGGTACTTTGTTTTGCTAGTTTATCCTGGTCTGTTTGGGCTGCTGTTACCAATACCACAGACTGGGTAGTTAATCAAGACCAGAAATTTATTGCTTACAGTTCCGGAGGATGGAAAGTCCAAGATCAAGGTTCCAGGATGGTCACTCCAGGTGAGGGCCCCCTTCCTGGTTCACAGCCAGTGTCTTTACTGTGTCCCATATAGTGAACTAAAGGTCTTTCTGGAGCCTCACCAATTCCACTGATGAGGGGCTCCACCTTCATCATTTAAGCAACTCCCAAAGTCCCTGCCTACAAATACCATTACTTTTTTGGATTAGGATTTCCACATATTAATTTGGGGTAGGGACGCAAATATCCAGACTATTGCACAGCCTTAGCAAATGTAATGTGGATTTTATAATAATATAATGGGATTGCAAATCATGGACCCATACTAACTGCTATGGAAAACACGCTGACAGTCCCTCAAAAGGTTGAACACATGAACACCATGTGACTCAACAATCTCAATCTTAGTTATATACCCAAATGAAACAAAAACATATGTCTATATAAAAATTTGTGTATGAATTTTTATAGCAGCATTATTCAAAATAAGACAAAAACTGTACTGGGAAATGTACATCAGCTGATAAATGGGTAATCAAAATATACTATGCAAAATATAGTATATCCCTACAATGAAACATCATTTAGCAATGGAATGGAATGCAGTAATGAAGCACAGGCATATGAACTTTGAAAACTTGCTAAGTAAAAGAAGCCATCACAAAATATATATTATGTAATTCCATTTATGTAAAATGTCCAGAATAGGAAAATTTATAGAGACTTAATAGGTTAGTATTTGTTTCCAGAGATGGGAAACTGGGGATACTGGGAGATAACTTAATAATTGGGATTGGACAAATAACAAGGGCTGGAGGGGCTGTGGAGAAAAGGGAACCCTCCTGAACTGTTGGTGGGAATGTCAACTGGTACAGCCACTATGGAGAACAGTTTGGAGATACCTTAGAAACCTATACATAGAACTTCCATATGACCCTGCAATCCCACTCTTGGGCATCTATCCGAACAAAACTCTACTTAAAAGAGACACATGCACCCGCATGTTCATTGCAGCACTATTCACAATAGCCAAGACATGGAAACAACCCAAATGTCCATCAACAGATGATTGGATTCGGAAGATGTGGTATATATATATACAATGGAATACTACTCAGCCATAAAAAAGAATGACATAATGCCATTTGCAGCAACATGGATGGAGCTAGAGAATCTCATACTGAGTGAAATGAGCCAGAAAGACAAAGACAAATACCATATGATATCACTTATAACTGGAATCTAATATCCAGCACAAATGAACATCTCCTCAGAAAAGAAAATCATGGACTTGGAGAAAAGACTTGTGGCTGCCTGATGGGAGGGGGAGGGAGTGGGAGGGATCGGGAGCTTGGACTTATCAGACACAGCTTAGAATAGATATACAGGAGATCCTGCTAAATAGCATTGAGAACTTTGTCTAGATACTCATGTTGCAACAGAAGAAAGGGTGGGGGAAAAAATGTAATTGTAATGTATACATGTAAGGATAACCTGACCCCCTTGCTGTACAGTGGGAAAATAAAAAAATTTAAAAAAAAAATCGGGGTTGGGGGGGAATGATGAAATTTTCCTAAAATTGATTGTGGTGATGGTTGCACAGTTCTGTGACTATAATAAACATTATTGAATTGCTCACATTAAATGAGTGAATTATATGGCATATACATTATATCTCAATAAGACTATTATATAAGAAGTTATCAGATACATGTGGAAAAAACATTATTGAAAGAAAAATATGTATATATATACCAGACAACAGAGAGAGATCACAGAACCTAAACAATGAAATTATCAGACACAGATACTTTAAGCTTATCTTTAATATATGGAGGAAGACAGATAATAAGATTAATAATATTGGTAAAACATTGGAAATCATATACCAAAATTATAGAACTAAGAAAAATAAAATCAAAGTCAGAAACTCAGTAGATGAGTTTGAAAGATGATTAAACACAGTCGAGTAATAAAATGCTGATCTGGAAGATAGCTCAGAAAAGGTATCCAGAATCAATCATTGAGAACCATACGGTGATAGAACTAATAAAGGAATGAGAGAGACTGAATTTGGGGATTCCAGAAAGAAAGTAGAAGTAAAGGGGAGAAGCAATACTTGAAATAATAATGGCTAAAGATTTTCTAACACAGAAACGTACAAAACCACGGATTAAAGAAGCTATATGAGCCAAAAGTAATATTGATAGATAAATATAAAAGCCACATATCTATATCTTATGATAGATATTTCATAATATAGCTGTTGAGAAAAATGACAAAAAGAAAATCTTAAGAGCAGTTGGTGAAATGATGCTTTCAAAGCAGCAACAATTAGACTGACAGCAGACTTCTTGACAGAAAAATGAAAATCAAAATACAGTTGTACAAAATCTTCAAAGAGATGAAAGAAAATGTCTGTAAACTTTGAATTTTATGCCAAAAAAAGTATCCTACAAATATGAAGTATACATTCTCAGGCAAACAAAACCAAAAAAAATTTACCATCTGTGTATCTGAACAAAAATATTGCTGGCTAGACAGAAAGAAATCATCTTAGAAGGACATACTGAAATTCAGTAAGAAATTAAGTTCAGGCAATAGGATAGACATGATGGTAACACTGACATAATCACAGTGCACTATGGAAATTTAAGTGTATACAGAATTAAAGAGTGCAACCACAATACCATAGAAAGTGAACAAGAGTAAAGGATGTTAAAGTGTTCTAAAGTTATTTTTGTTACCTGGAAATAATGAAAGCACACTAAATGCCATCATTTATTTTTCTTCCTTGTGATAAGAACTTTTAAAACACTCTTTTTCCTTTTAAAGAATTTTAAACAGGATCAGATTTTATTATTTTTTGTTTGTTTCATTTTTGGACACGCCATGGCATATGGAATTCCCAGGCCAGGGATCAGATCTTAAACTGCAGCTGTGGCAATGCCAGAACCCTAACCCACTGTGCTGGGCTGGGATTTAACCTGTGACCCAGCACTCCTAAGACACCACCAATCCCATTGCATCACAGCGGGAACTCCTAGAATTACACTCTTAACAACATATATATATATATAAACACATACACACACACATTCATATAATATGTATGTGTCGTTAACATATGTAACAGCAATGTTAACTATAGTTATGTTGTATATTACATCCCTAGTACTTATTTATCTTATAATTCCAAGTTTGTACATTTTGATCACCTTCCTTCAGTACTCTCTCATTTCTGTAATCAACAAATCTGCTCTTTTTGTCTATGAGTTTGATTTTTTTTTCTGTTTGTTTTCAGATTCCATATATAAGTGAGATAATACAGTATTTTTCTTCTCTATTTTATTTCACTTAGCATAATGCCCTCAAGGTCCACCCATGTTGTCACAAATAGCAGAATATCCTCTTTTTTTAATGACTGAATAACATTCTCTCATGTGTATTTATATCACAACTTCTTTATCCATTCATCCATTGATGGACACTGAAGTTGTTTCCATTTCTTGGCTGTTGTAAATAATGCTGCCATGAACGTAGGCATGTAGATATCTTTTTGAATTAGAATTTTCATTTCTTTTGGCAATAGTCTCAGAAGTAGAGTTGCTAGATCATATGGTAGTTCTATTTTCATTTTGTTGAGAATCCTCCATACCATTTTCCATTGTGACTGAATCAGCACACAATTCCACCAACAGTGTGCAAAGGTTCTCTTTTCCCCACATCCTTGCCAGCATTTGTTGGCTTTAAATGATGGCCATTTTAACAAATGTGAGGCGCTATCTCATTTTGGATTCGAGGTGCATTTCCCTGACATTAGAGATGTTGAGCATCTTTTTGTGTACTATTGGCCATTGGTATGTCTTCTCTGGAAAAAAAAAATCTATTCTGGTCTTTTACCAAATTTGAAATTGAATTACTAGTTGTTTTTTTGATTAAGTTATATGAGTTTCAAAATATTTTGGGTACTAAACTTGTATCATATATATTGTTTGCAAATATTTTTCCCATTCCAAAGGTTGTCTTTTCACTTTGTTAATTGTTTCTTTTGCTGCACAGAAAATTTTTGGTTTGATGTAGTCCCACTTCTTTTTTCAAAATTTTGTTTCTTGTGTCATATTCAATTCTTATAAGCCTTGTAGTCAATCTTATAAGACTTGACTTGTAATTCATAATATATGTTGTAAAATAATTTAAAAAATACTGTACACTACCAAGATAATAGAAGGAGGAAGCAGAATAAAAAATATAATATAGTCAAAAAAAGGTAAGAAGAAAAGAATAGATAACAAAGGGGTGCTGATTAAAAATTAAATAGTAAGCAGAAAGATTTAAATCCAAACATATAATATATACATATATGATATATCATACATACACACATGGTGTATGTGTATATATATACACATATACATGAATATATGATATATCGTATATACATGAATATATAATATCTATCATATATACATATGAATTTATCATAACTATCATATATACATATACACATACATGAATATATGGTATATATTATACATATATGAATGTATAGACATACATATTTATGAATGCATATTATACATATATTAACATATGATATGTGGTGTACACATCACATACACATACGAATTTGTCATATACATACATGTATGTATATCATACATACTATGAATTTATACATATGTGATATATCATATATACATATATATCACATATGTTTTTTCTTAAAATCCAACCTGGTGAATATTGTCTTTTTGCTATGGCTCTTAGCTTTATATATTTATATACACACACACATAGAGATGATACTCATCAGATTAGACTTTTAAGAAAATCAACTATACACTGTTTTTAAGAAACATATCAAAAACAAAGAGACAGAAAGTTGTAAGTCAAATGATAGTAAAAAATATAAAAAATTTAAGCAAACTAAGGCATATTAACGTTAGACTGGGTAGACTTAAAGATAAAATGAGGAACATTTCATCATGATAAAAATTTCAAATTGGGGGACCTATAACAATTCTAAAGTTGCATAAATCTAATAAAATAGTCCCACAATGTTCAAAGCCTCAATGTACAGAACAAAATGTAGAAAACTTCTTAATCATTTGGAATATTTTAACACACATTTTGATGGCTTATTGTTTTTTTTCCCTCTGGAAAATCATGACTAATAGGTAACTAATAAGTGAATAAGTAAACAAAAAATTTGTTAGGTAGCGAAGAATATTTGAACAACATGATTGACAGAAGTGATCTAATCATTATTTACAGAGTTGATCTAATCTCAAGTTTTTAGAAGAACATTAAATTCTTTCACAAGGTAAATATGAAAAATCAATTGTTCCAACTTGTTTTATGATGCCATATTTATTTTAATAACTTGACGCCAAAACTAAAGATATTTCAAGAAAAGAAATTTGACATGAGCACTTCAACAAAAATACTAGCTCTTTCCGGAGTTCCTGTCATGGCTCAGCAGAAATGAATCTGACAATTATCCATGAGGATAAAGGTTTGATCCCTGGCCTCGCTCAGTGGGTTAAGGATCTGGCATTGCCATGAGCTGTGGTGTAGGCTGCAGATGTGGCTCAGATCCAATATTGTTGTGGTTGTGAGGTAGGCCATAGACTACAGCTCCGATTCAACCCCTAGCCTGGGAACCTCCATATTCCGTGGATGCAGCCTTAAAAAAAAAAAATCAGCTCTCTGAATCTAGCAATATATAAAAGGGATAAAATGCCATGACAACACACGTAAAATCATTTTAACATCTGAAGATTAATAAATGCATTTTGCCATTATTAGGATAAAAGACAATACAGTGTGATCATTCGAATAGAGGAGGTAGACATTTGATAAAATTCCACACAATTCATGATAAATGAATATATTCAGTATTAATGAATTAATGATAAAACCTTCAAAAATTTGAATATAAATAATTACTTCACTTTGATAAAGAGCATCCACAAAAACCTATGGTTCCTATCATACTTAATGGGAAAAGATTAATAGCTTTCCCTCTAAGATCTGGAACAAAGGAAGAACATCTCTTGCCACTCCTATTCAATGTGGTACAAACATTCTAGCAGGTGCAATCAGGTGGGTGGAGGAAATAAAATGCCTGGAATTTGTAAAAGAGGGAAGAAAACATGACACTGTGTGTAGAAAATATATGAATCTATAAAAAAATTACTTAAACTTATATGTCAGCTTAGCAAAATCTTGGGTCAGTAAGCAAAAATGTATTTATATATTAGCAATGAACAATTAAAATGAAATTTAAAGTATAATACCACTTATAACTACACTATAGTATGAGATCCTTAGAAATAACTTGAAGAAAACATGTGATGCTATATGTGGTACAAGCATTGCTCAGAGAAATTGAGAAGACTTAACTAAATGAAGAGCTATATCAACTTAATGGATTGAAGGACTCATTGCTATGAAAAAGTCAGTTCTCTGCAAATTGATCTATAGATTTAATGCCATCACAATCAAAATCCCAGCAGGCATTTTTGTAGAAATTGGCAAGCTATTTCCAAAATTACATGGAAGTTGAATGGACCTAGAATAGCCAAGACAATTTTGAAAAAAGATCAATGCTGGATTTTAAGACTTACTATAAAGCTATAGTAATCAAGAAAGCATGGTATTGGAGTAAGGATAGAAAAATTGATCAGTGGTACAGAACAGAGTCCAGAAAAGGGCTAAACATATTTGGCCAAGTGATTTTTACCAAAAATGGAGAAGATAAATCAATAGGTAATAGATCATCTTTTCAATAAAAGTGAACTTCAATCTTTATCTGATACAATATATAAAACAATTCAAAATTATTTAATGTAATTTAATAGATGTTTTGAATGTAAAAATCTAATGATATAAATCTCCAAGAAGAAAATGTAGGAGAAAATTTTCATCTCCTCAATACAGGTCAAGACTATTTAACACAGAAGACAAAAAGCACCAATCTCAAAACTGAGAAAGAAAGCCACTATACATGTACTTGAATGGCTATAATTTAAAAGATGCACAATACCAAGTGGAGTAAGTAGAACTTTCATACATTCCTGGTGGTAACGCAAAATGGTACACTTTGCAGAAGTGTTTGGCACTTTCTTGTAAAGTAAAAGATATCTTTACATAGGACCAAATAGTTTCACTCCCAGGTATTTACCAGAAAGAACTATGAAATTATGCACATACATGTTCATGGTAGCTTTAATCTGTCAGAGCTCAAAACTGGAAACAACCTAGCTCTCCAAAAACCAATGAATGAATCAACAAGTTGTGATGTATGTATACTAGAGAATACTATACACTAAAAAGATAATGGATTAATTTTATATTCAAAACATGGTAACATTTTAAAACACATTACGCTGAGTGAAAAAAGCCACATTCATCCTGGGCATCTATCTGGAAGAAATTGTAATTCTAAAAGATACATGCACCTCAATGTTCACTGCAGCACTATTTACAATAGCCAAGACGTGTAAGCGAACTAAATATTCATCGACAGAGGAATGGATAAAGATGATGTGGTACATATATACAATGGAATACTACTCAGCCATAAAAAAGAATGAAATAATGCCATTCACAGCATCATGGATGGACCTAGAGATTATCACACTAAGTGAAGAAAATCAGAAACAGAAAGACAAACATCATATAATATCACTTATGTGTGGAATCTAAAAAAAGGATATAAATGAACTTATTTTCAGAACAGAAACAGACAGACTTTGAAAATAAACTTATGGTTACCAAAGGAGACAAATAGAGGGGAGGGATGGATTGGGGATTTGGGGATTGGCATACGCACACTGTGGTATATGGACAACTGGGTCAACGGAATCTGCTGTATGGCACAGAGAACTCTATCCAATATTCTGTGATTATCTATATGGAAAAAGAATCTAAAAGAGAATGGGTATGTGTATATGTATAACTGAATCACTTTGTTGTACAGCAGAAATTACCACAACATTGTAAATCAATTATACATCAATAAAACTTTTTTTAAAAAAGTCAAGTTCAAAATAGACTACACTCATGATTCTATTTAAGTAACATTCTACAACCTGTAGAATTAATCTGTAGAGACAGAAATGAACTTAATAATAAATACATGAAAAGTTTCTTTTATAAAGAAACAGAATCTATTATGGTAATTATTATATAAAATTACACACTCTTTTTTAGCAGCATCCTTCCCTTCTCAATAGTGTTCCTGGTCCAGTATTTTGTCACCTTCAAAATTACTATTTGCACTTGTCTTAGGGTTTGCTGCTGGGGGTAAACCTAAACAAAGACATCAGTTCACACCAAATTTGTCTATAAAGCTAATGTTATTTCAAATAAAATACCCAACTGGGTGTGAAAAAACTGACAAGATGACTCACAGGATCAGAGACCTTGTCCTGGTCTCTTCAGTAGCCAGCAGACCCCCAGACAAGTACAGAAGAGAAAGGGACTTATTAGGAAGCTTTGCTGGAGATCCAGCAGGGGTAGGATGAGGAAGGGGGGCTAAGAAAGTGTCAATATGGACCACATTCAGAGTTGCCCCATCCAGGCAAGCAGCAGGAGCTGGAGTGTTTATGATTCTGCATCAGTCAATCCATGGGTGTGGCAGGACCTTGGGGATACACACTTCCCATCAGACCAGACTTCCACAAGCGCAGGTAGGGTGGGCTCTGGTAGCCCCCATTAAAGATGCTGGCCATTGGAGTGAAAGCAGGCTTAGGAAAGGTGCCTCAGAAGTCTCCAGGATCTGAAGGCAGCTGAGGGTGCACAGAGAGTGTGCACTGCATTCAGAGGGCCATTTAGAGGAGAGAGAAGCATTCTCCCTGGGCACTGCTACTGATTGAAGCCCCAGTGGTAATACCATAAGCCCTCACTTGGCAGAGCTGTTGTCAAGACATCAGCACAAAGGGCACAGCTATCCGGAGGGCCTGTGGATGGAAGACGTGTTTCCAATGCCATCTGTTAGCACTGCTGCCATAAACAGCTGCTGGTAGACTTCTCTCCTGGGAGCCTCCCTGCCTAGCACATCAGATGACTCACTGAGCCACGGAGAGTCTGCCTTATCAGGGGTCTTAGTGTTATTGTGAGTGTTTCTTGACATTTGAGTGAAGTTGTGACTTGTCTCAGCTTTGAGCCATGGCCACATCGCTAACCAAACCGGGTCTTAATTTGTTTTCAGGGTAAGAAGATTATATCATCTTCATCAGAAGCTGTTCAGAAGAGTAAAATGAGATAAGATTTCTGTGCTTATCTGAGTCTTCCAATCTTGCAGGTTCTTTATAAATATTTCTTGAAGACTATTTGTAGAATAACTAGATTTCTCACTGAAGCAAGAGAATAAAACCCCCTTGGGAATTCTGGTGGTTTAATGGCAGAATTTTGATCAACTAATTAATGATTTTGAGTTCAGTGGGCAAGTCAAGCAAGAGCTATGACAACCAAATCGCACCATAGTCCAAAATGTCACCTGTACTAGGTGACTGGGAAAAATAATTGGGCATCCATCCACTCTCCCAGACAAAATTCATGTAAGTAAAAAATAGAGGATGGAAAAAAACCTTACTGATCTTAAATCTTTATGCAAATTCTAGCCAGCTAAATTGAAACACTTCTGATTTCAAAACTAAGATTTCAATGGTTTTTCCTAAAACCTTCTTTGTTTCTATATCATAGATTTTTGGAAAGCAAATCAATGGCAATACATCAGTATAGAGTGTTTTGTTTTTATTCTCTATTTTTAGAGGAATGTCAACTAAAAGTGAAATAAAAGTAAGAGCGATCCAGCTAACATGTAATAGGCTACAAAGTCAGCAAAAAAATTCAAAACCAAATACTGAGGGGACCCAGGATGTCAAGCGACAGTCACTCTACTGGCCACACTGCAGAAAGGACTTTGAGTTTGCCTGGGCTGCAATGACAAAGTGCCACAGAGTGAATGGCTTCAACAACAGAACCATGTGTACTGTTTCATGGTTCTGGAGGCTAGAATTCTGAGATCATAGTGTCAGTAAAGTTGTTTCTTCTGCCACCTCTCCACTCATCTTCCAGGTAGCTTTCCCTCTGTGTGTGTCTGTATCCTCATCTCCTCATAAGGATGCCGGTCAGATTGGATTAGGGCCCATCTCGATGAGCTCACTTAACATTAGTCACTTCTTTAAAATCCCTGTCTCCAAATGCAGTCACATGTAATGGGGATTGGGATTCTAGCATATGAATTTTGAGGAGACATAATTCAGCCCATAATATACTTTATCTGGGGAGCGCTGTCTACTGGATAAGGATAGCCTTAGTGGAGAGAAACTTTCTTCACATTTTTGATGTTTGACAACTCTTATTGGCTTTGACCCAATGTATTCTTCCCCTTCTGACCTCACATACTCTACAACCTGGAAGAAAATGATTGCAGTTATGAAATATTCCCTCTATTTCCCTATCCGAGATAGAACAATCTCATCAAGGTTTATAGCCTCCCCCATTCACTTTTCCATCTTGTGGGAAAAAAAAAGTTGAAAAAGTGATCCTGGAGGCCCTTGAGGGAGGGTGAAAACTAGAAGCCAAAGAGGAAGAACAAACTGAATTGGCTTCCAAAGTACATTCTGTGGCAGGGAACCACCTGAATGGTTTAGCTTCCGAGGTGTTGGAGCGTGCCCAAAGTGGCTTGATGAGCTACCTCGATTAGGATACATGTGTGTTGGCTTCCCTTAGTGGATTCATCTTCCCAGTGGTTTTGCTACAAGGAGAAACTAAGCCGTGGCATGCTCCTTTGTGCATGCTGTAAAGTGCATGTGTGCACGTCAGCATGATCCATTGTTCACTGGTCCATCTTTCAACCACCGTCCAGTCAGCACTGCCTATGCACCCTCCACATTAAAAGGCTGTGGTTAGAGAAGACATTGATGGCTTGGAGCACTGACAGGATAGTGATGATTATAAACTCATATGATAAGAAGAGCTTTGGGAACACAAAAGGAAGCCTGGCTGAGTCCACGCTTTGAAGAACAAAGGATTGGAGACCAAGAGCCTTGCCTAGTATATCAACTGTGAGCTGCTCCAAGGCTGGAAAGGAAGTCACCTCTCCTTCCTGAGAGCTCAGTGGAAGGCTTCTCTAGGCATGGCCACGCCTGCTTGTGCAGGCCAACCCTTTGGCCCAAGATTTCCCTGAGTATGACTCCAACGGCTTCTTCTTTCAAAAAAATGGGTCTGTGGCAAAATATTTGGGAAACACTCACTCACTTTGAAATTTTCAATTAGTTTGAAGCATCCCATCATAGCAAACTTTGTTGAAATGTGTTTAGTTCAATGGTTTCCAAACCTGATCATAAGCCCTTTTTTTTTTTTAAATGACATTAACTCTCTGAAAATCTTGTGGGAACCCCTGCATTAGAATCGGTGAGCTTGGCTGCTTCTTCCCAGAAGGAGACACAAGGGATGGAGGCTCAGTGATGGCTAGCCTAGGTCCCCCTTGATTGGGACCTGCTCTCAGGGTAGGGTGGGAGCCCCCAAGATTTTCCAGGTCAGGAGTTCCCATCATGGCTCAGTGGTTAACGAATCCGACAAGGAACCATAAGGTTGTGGATTTGATCCCTGGCCTTCCTCAGTGGGTTAAGGATCTGGTATTGCCGTGAGCTGTGGTGTAGGTCACAGATGCGGCTCAGATCTGGCATTGCTGTGGCTCTGGTGTAGGCCAGCAGCTACAGCTCTGATTCAACCCCTAGCCTTGGAACCTCCATATGCTGCAGGAGCAGCCCTAGAAAAGGCAAAAAGACAAAAAAAAAAAGATTTTTCAGATCAGGTTTTGGTTGCAGAGGAAATGAAGATGACAGGAACTTCTTCAGGAAATGTTCTCTGGTCAGGAGTGAAGAGAAATGATGCATCATTACACTCGTTTTGGGGCATGTGTGGGGAATTTGATTGCTTTGTGGTTGGAAGTTCAGGGACACAGAAGAATTGAGCATCTTTTCAAGGCTACTCTCTATACCAAACATAAAGAAACAAACCACTTATAGGTGGCTCTGTGCTTTCTCCACTAAATCTAGAGCTTGACAATGACTCACTAGCCATGTGGTGTACAAGTATCAATGACCTAACATGATAACTTAGGATGACACAGCAGATTCCATGCAAGACATTTAACCCTACAGTGGGTACAGGAAATTGACCTGGTCCAAATGTTCCAAACGATCTATTACTTTGAAAAAGAAAATTGCAGCAATGTTTCATGAGTCATGTAAGATAGATCCTTAAAATATATACTCAAAACAAAATTAGAAGCATCTTCTATATTTTTGCTTTTCTTCATAGTCATGATTATTTTCTGACTTGGGCTTTACAAGGGGGATTCCTGTTTTAAACCAAAACAAGCCATGGAAATTCAGCTTCTGGTGACTTAATCAAGTTCCTTTAATCCAATCCCCTTTTGCCACTGAAGAAACCAACAGTCAGTACAGTTGCCACAGATGCACTAGCGATTTCATCAGTTTTTGCCATAGAGGTTTTCATGTTCCCAAACACCAAACACCAGAGTTCCTCCCTGCTTCCTCTTCTTACCCCCTCCCCACAAGATAGAGCCCAAGATCTCTACCTGCAGCCAGCCTTGGACTCTTTGGTTGACTCTGACCACTGTAAGCATGCTGAAGCCTGACCCCTATAGTTGTACATCTGCAGGCCTCAGCACCACTCCCAAATAATATGACTAAAAATGGGCAAAACATGCACTTATGGTCAATTAATCTATGACAAAGGAGATAAGAATGTACAATGGAGACAAAAAAACACTCTCTTCAATTAAGTGGTGCTTGGAAAACGAAACAGCTACATGTAAAACAATGAAATTAGAACATTCTCTAACACACACAAAAATAAACTCAAAGTTGACTAAACACCTAAACGTAAGATGAGAAACCATAAAACTCCCATAAGAAAACACAGGCAGAAAACTATTTGACATAAATCATAGCAATATTGTTTTTGGATCTGTCTCGCAAAGCAAAAGAAATAAAAGCAAAAATAAGCAAATGAGACCTAATTAAACTTAAAAGTTTTTGCACAGCAGAGGAAACTACTGACGAAATAAAAGGAAAACCTATTAAATGGAAGAAAATATTTTCAAATGATATGAGTGATAAGGGGTTAATATCCAAATATATAAATTCCTATAACTCAACATCAAAAAAAAAACCCAATTAACAGAAATGCAGAAGATCTGAATAGACAATTTTCTAAAGAAGACATATAGAAGATGGCTAAAGGCACATGAAAAGATGCTCAACATCATTAATCAGCAGAGAAATGCAAATTAAAACAACAATTTGATGACATCTCACATATGTCAGAATGGCTGTCACCAAAAAGAACACAAAAAACAAATGTTGGTGATGATGTGGAGAAAAGGGAACATTTTGTACATTGTTGGTAGGAATGTAAATTGGTGTGGCCACTATAAAAACACTGTGGAGGTTTCTCAAAAAACTAAAAATAATTTTACCATGTGACCCAGCAATTCCACTACTGGCTATTTATCTGAAAAAAAAAAAAAGCCAAAACACTAATTCGAAAAGATACATGCACCCCAGTGTTTATTTGCAGCACTAGTGACAACAGCCAAGATATGGAAGCAACCACCAACAGATGAATGGATAAAGAAGATATGGTGTATATAAACAACAGAATACTACTCAGCCATAAAAAAGAATGAAATTAGGTGGAGGGGGAGGGAGTAGGATAGACTGGGAGTTTGGGGTTAGTAGATGCAAACTATTGCATTGGAGTGGATAAGCAATGAGATCTTACAGTATAGCAGAGGGAAATATATCTAGTCACTTGTGATGGAACATGATGGAGGATAATGCGAGAAAAAGAATGTGTATATATATGTGTATGACTGGGTCACTTTGCTGTATAGCAGAAATTGACAGAACATTGTAAATCACTATAATGTCAACAATAAAAATTTAAAAAATAAATACACCAAAAAAAGTGAAATTTTGTCATTCACAATAACACAGATGGACATGGAGGGTATTATGCTAAATGAAATAAATCAGACAGAGAAAGACAACTATGATATCACCTATATGTATAATCTCAAAATGTCAAACTCATATAAACAGCGTAAATGATGTTTACCAAGAGAGATGAGGGAAATGGGGGAGATTCTGATCAAAGAGTAGAGACTTTCAATCTGAGAAGAATTAGTTTGGGCAATATAAAGTACACCATGATGACTACAGGTCACAATATTGTGTTGTATACTTGAAATCCTGTGAGTACAATATCAAGAAAAAAAAATGGTCATTTTGCAAGGCAAAGGAGGTATTAATTAACCTTATTGTGGTAAACCTTTTGCAATCTACATATGGTTCATATTAAACTTAACAAAAATATTATAATATATGTCAGTTACAGTTCAATTAAAGTAGGGGAAAAAAATGTGAGAACTTTCTTCCAGGATTCCCATAAACACTCCCCATCCACACATCACTCACATGGGCTCTTTACCCTTACATTCCTCTTGTTGTGTTGCAAATACATTCATGAGAATGATAAGGAGATAATTTAACACAGCTTTGCTCACATGATGGGGCACTTCACAAGCCACATCCTGCCACCCAAGGATTTTCACATGGAGAGCTTGGCGATTTGGAAGAGCTGCTAGTGGCATGGGGAAAGCTGTACTTTATGCCCCCAGCAGGCTGTTCTAACTCACTGACAAGATCTGTAACTCATATGTTATGATTTCAGGGGCTCCAAGAGGTATGTCTCTTTCCTCTACCCCCAAACTTTCTTCAAAGAAAAAAAAAAAAGTTCCAGAGTTCCCATTGTTGCTCAGTGGATTAAGGACCTGACATAGTCTCTTTGAGGATGGGGGGTTGATCCCTGGCCTTGCTCAGTGGGTTAAGGATCCGTCATTGCCACAAGCTATGGTGTAGCTCACAGATGCAGCTCAGATCTGGCATTGCTGGTGGCTATGGCATAGGCTGGTAGCTGTAACTCTGATTTGACCCCTAGCCATGGAGCTTCCATATGCCTCATTTGCAGCCCTAAAAAGAAAAGAAAGAAAGAAAGAAAGAAAAAAAGAAAGGAAGGAAGGAAGGAAGGAAGGGAAAGAAAGAAAGAAAGAAAGGAAGGAAGAAAGAAGGAAATTCCTTTCCACAAGGACAGAAATATCTAATCTCAGGTCCCCACCATGATAAAATCTATGATTTACACCAAGGTTATCCTATTTACATTATCACTTATCTTCCGTTTTATGATGGCTTCAAATAATGGAACAGTTGGATAAATCAGATTATTGTGGTCTTTTTAATGTAATATTTATATTTCCTTTAATAAGTGACTCTAGGTCCACTCTTGTCTTGAACAAAATGATGAATCTCTCATCTCTGCTTCCTTAACTGTAAAGTGGGAACGAAACATTAAAAAGAGCTACTTAATGGGTTTGGTGTATTAATTGTACTCTATAGTGCCTGGCACAGGAAAAGCTCTGACCAACATTGGCAGTTATATTAACACAGATTAACATGAATTATTAATATGACTCAAAGCGAAGTGACATTGACAGATGAATTTTGATGCTCCTGATGGAATCAGGTACGTTGCAGAAGAGGTGGCATAGCTGGTGATGAGCCTTACTGAAAGGAATCATTTTGGAGCCAGCAGGCAACGACAGTTCACCAGTATTCATAGCTTGGTGGTGAAAAAAAGATGCACTAGAGAGGTCCTGTGTGGCTCAGCTGGTTAAGAACCCAACTAGTATCCATGAGGTTGTGGGTTCAATCCTTGGCCTCACTCAATGGGTTAAGAAGACAGTGTTGCCTAGGCTGTGGTGTAGTTTGCAGATTCATTTCAGACCTGCTATTGCTGTGGCTATGGTGTAGGCCTCAGCTGTAGCTCCGATTCTACCCCTAGCCTGGGAACCTCCATATGGCTCATGTGCAGCCGAAAAAAGAAAAAAAAAAGATGCACTAATGAAAACCTCCAAAGCACAAGTGTAAATCCCAGAGGTCATAAAAAAATGTTGTCTAGACAAGTATAGATTCTTAAAACTAATGGATCAAAATGGCTGAGAGATATTGTCCACTCCATATTTATTTCTGTTTATAATGCTGAAAGATCTCTCAGGACCAGTTTTTCAGATGAGGCAGTGTATTACTCTGCCAGGGAAAGCCAAGAGAAATTCTTGCAAGGTTGTTGGAAATGGTAAAACAGGTGGGCAGAGCTAGGTGTCTGAAAAGATCTGTAGTGTGAAGCACAATTGCATGTCAATGTCCAGATCACATGTCAATGTCTAGGATGGGGAGAGGATCCTGAGAGATGTGTGGGAAGAGACCGTTCAGTTACAAAATTCACTATTTAGTGGCATGCACACAGACCACAGTCAGGGACAAGTCATATACAGCGGAGAACTCACAGAGACACTATCACCACATGCAGGAGGAAATGTCAAAATGTGGGAAGTGTAATCATAAATGTTATCAACTTGGATAAGTTTATAAGATTATGTCCTTGGAGGCAGAGCCAGTGCAACCTACACAGAAACGATGAGATTTATCATCTGAAGAAATGCCCCCCTCCCTGCCCTGTGATCAGTCTAGAAATAAGAACAGAGAGATTCCCCAAACTAGACTGCAAACTAAGAGAGGCAAGAATGTGATGGCGACTGTGGAGGCTGAGAAGATATTGTGTTGCATAGGTTGTCTTAAGAAGACCATAGTGGAACTTCCTAATCAGCAGCGGCTCTGGGCCCTGGAGCAAGTCTTCCACTGCCCACTCAGCACTGTCCAGTCTCTGAGACAGTCATGTGTCACCAGTATGAGTACCTTGCCCAGTGGTAATCACTGTTTTAGTGTAAGTTCATAAGCACACACTATTCTTGTATATATGCTCCAACAGACAGGAAGTCTTTATCTGGAAAGCTATGAGGGTAGCGTTGGGTTCAGTGGGCGAGGTTAGCAACATTGATTTTTGTGATTAGATTATTTACATTTAAGTTCTTATTGCCAATAGTATACCCTCTACTGGAAAATGACAGTTTATAATTTAGCCAAATTTAATTATACAATCAATCAATGAGATTTTTCCATCACCCACCTGCCCTCATTTGTCCCTTGTCTAGCTTTACTTGTTAACCACAAAATGCCATTTTCTTCCCAGACTGTCATGAGCATGTCCTCCAGCCGTTTCACACCCAGGAGAGCACGACACAGACAGGATTTTGCTGCTTCTTCTATTTGAGTGCATCTCTATAGGTACTGAGATCAGAGAGGGAATGGAGACAGCAAGGGCTGATTCTGATCACCAAGGAGGGCACTTTCATTGGGTGGTGCTGCTGCAAGGAGAGAGCTGATAAGTATAAACGGAGCATTTCCTGTTTGCCTTTTCTCCTGGTGGCCTCAGTGCACAAGCTCTGGGGATTCAGCTGGCACTGAGGCCACCGGGAGAAGACAGACCTAGGAAAGCTGCATGGGAGACAGAGTCCGCAGCCTAGCTGGGGGTCATGATCCACTGCTTTTAGAAAAATAACATGCTCTTTTTTGAAAAAAAAATTGTATTGAGTATGATTGATTTACAATGTTGTACCAATTTCTGCTGTACATCAAAGCGACCCGCTCATATACTCATTCCCTTTCTTACATTATTTTTCATCATGTTCTATCCCAAGTGACTGGATATAGTTCCTATGCTATATGGTAGGACCTTATTGCTTATCTATCTATTCTAAATGTAATAGTTTGCATCTACTAATCCCAAACTCCCCATCCATCTCTCTTCCTTCCTCCTCCCCCTTGGCGACCACAAGTCTGTTCTCTATGTCTCTGAGGCTGTTTCTGTTTTGTAGATAGGTTCACTTGTGCCATATTTTATTGTATTTTTTATATATGAAACTTGCTAAATTTACTAACAGAATAATAAAATATAAAATTGAACTTAAAGACAAGTTTTGGGGTTTTTTTGGAAAGATATACTGTTTTGATTTAAAAAATAGAATAAACTTAAATTTAAAAAAATTAAAATGTGCCATATTTTAGATTCCACATTTAAATGATATCATATAATGTGCTAACTTTAAGTTCACAATGCATATCTTGAAGATAAATGTAGGGCTCTGCAATCTGTGGTCATTTGTCTTCTGGAAGTTGATAATCAAGCAGTAAAGTTATCTGCAAGACACAAGGCCACTTGGAATGAGCGGGAGGTGGCTCCTTTGGCCTCCTGCTCTTAGGGTGACTCTTCATGGGAGGAGACACATCTTCATGAATGTTGACCCTGGGCAGGCAGTGGGGCTCCCTCTGTGTGTTCCACCAGAGGCTCAGGGCAGCCACTCCAAAGCCAAGCCCACTCCACTGGGTTCCACTGTACTCAGACTACAAAGGCAATGCTGAATTTCTTTCTTTCTTTTTTTTTTTTTTCCTGTTTTTCTTTTTAGGGCTGCACCAGTGGCATATGGAGGTTCCCAGGCTAGGGGTTGAATTGGAGCTGCTGCTGCCAGCCTACGCCACAGGCACAGCAATGTGGGATCCAAGCCGTGTCTGCGACCTACACCACAGCTCACAGCAATGCCCGATCCTCAACCCACTGAGCAAGGCCAGGGATCGAACCCACAACCTCATGGTTCCTAGCTGGATTTGAAAACCACTGAGCCACAACGGGAACTCCGCAATGCTGAATTTCTAATGTCTTTGGAAAGTTAGCCCGGGACTTCAAAGTATTATTTTTTTTTAAATAAATGGTCTTCATAAAAATGTGAAATAGAGATAAAATTATTAAAAAGCAGTTCCCTGGTGGTCTAGGAGTTCCCTGGTGGCCTAACAGTTAAAGATCTGGAATTGTCACAGCTGTGGCTTGGGTTAAATCCCTATCCTGGGAACTTCCATATGCCATGGATGCCACCCACCTCTACCACCAAAAATAAATAAATAAAATAAAAATAAAAGGATGTAAGCTATTAAGGAAACACTGGACAGGTCTCTTTTAAGTGGATAACAAATAAATACATGATAAATGAGATATTTACTAGAAGTAAAGAATTCAAATGTCAGTTAAACAACCACACCACTACCTTCAGGTCATAGAATCTGGACAGCTTTTGACCTAAGAGACTGAGGGGGCAAGTCCTTTTAGTACATGAGGGATGCCTTCTTCAAGGGTCCATCCTAGATCCACAGACCTCCTCCTCCCTCTTTGGGCCTCTGATTCAGTGCGCATGCTCACTGCAGACCTCAGTGCTCAGCTCTCAGCTTATGTGCAATTTCCACAGGGCCCTCCCAGGAGGCTTCCTGAAGCAGAGCCTCCCCTTGATGGTAGCAGGTGCTCCCTGCTCTCTTATGCATGAACACTGCATTCATTTCTGCCTTTCCTCCAAAACAGGAAGTTTCACTAGAGGGCTGCCATGTCTTTTTCTCCGGGGCATGTCGAGTTTTTGTTGACGGCCTAGACATAGTGGGTGCTCTATAAATATTTGCAGAATGATTGAATGAGTGGGAAAAAACACCCATATTCCAATGAAAAGTGGATCGAGGCAGTTGAAAGTAGGGAAAGATTTGCCCTTAAAAGCCATTTTCTCCCATTCTCAGTCAGGTAGAATTTCAACTAATCAATTTCCCAGGTAATAAAGAAAATTTCTGTTTCAGCTAAAGATCCAATATGAAATAAGATTTACTTATACTCCACTTCTTAACCAAAGACACAATTAGAGTTTCTGTGTTCAGTAACTCTCTAACTCTCAAAATCTCTTTGCCTTATGTGCTGCATAAAATAGCATCATGTCAATACATCAATCTGAAGAGTTTTGATTCTTTTTGTCATCCTTCCTAAGCAGCTGCAATTTTTAGAATAGTCTGGCATGTGTGTGACAAATGAAAAGATGCTTAATTACAATCAATATTATTAGAGCTAAGCAAATAGAGCCTGGAAATGAATATATATCACTGCTGATGTTCTGATGAGGCTGTGGACTGCCCCCTGACTTTTCCTTCCAATTCCCTTGGTGCTCTCCAGCTCCTTTGAATGCTGCCCCACCCCACCCTCTGGCCAGTCCAGGCTGGGGAACCCAGCCCTCCATCCTGAACCCTGTCTCTCTAAGGGACTGTATTAATTGCCATGGTTTTAAATACTAACAGCTTGTCACATTTACATATCTCACCTAGACTCTTCTAATCTCCAGTCTCATCTTCCCTGTAAGTAACTCAGAATCTGCACTTGTATGTTTAACAGGAATCACAATCTCATCTTTCCATGTCCAAAATGCTTTAGAATGGCCCAAAAACTATTCCCTATCTCTGTGAATGGTAACCCCACATTCTCAGTGTTCAAGCCAAAAATGAAGGTAGAATACTTTACCCATCCTTTTGTAAACCCCATATCCTATCCATCAACAGTTGCAATCTGTGGCAAGCCCAACCTATATCTTGAATCTGATCGCTTCCCTCCATCTCCACCTTTACTGTGCAGGTCAAGTGCCATCATCTAGTACAGGAATGGCCTCTCTCAGCCCCACACAAATTCTCAGAGCTCATAGGAATTGAGCAGCTAGAGAGTGAGCTGGATTCTGCTCTCCTTAACTTATATCTAATACAGAAGAGGTGTCAATGGACTATTTATGGAATGTTTGCTACATGATTAAAAGAATAGCTGAGGGACAACTTGTTTGGAGATATGCTTCTGCCTTATCGCCAGGTTTAGACATGTTACTTTAATAGAATTGATGGAGATGCTAATATAATAAATTTAAATTGTTTGATAGAGACAAGGTAAGAAGAGACTAGCATCAATCATTCAGTGTTTAGGGACTTTCTTTATTCATTTCATACATTGGACACATATATTGAGCACCAATATTCTGGAGGCGAAAGATCAGAAATATGCAACATTTGTCCAGTGGTGCAAAGTGCCAGCTCTAGAGCAGGGGTTGGCCAATAATGGCTCAGGTAAAATATGACCCTCACATATATTTGTAAATAAAGCTTTATTGAAACACAGCAGCACACCTTTACTTACATATTATCTATATGCCATTATGGCAGAACTGAGTAGTTCTCAGAGAGACCACATGGCCCCAGAAGCCTAAACTACTTACTGTTTTGTCCGTTATAGAAGAAGTTTGCCAAATTCTGCTAGAGAGAGAAATAGAGCAGTACGAGGGGATGGGGGAAGAGAACGTAGGAGCTCATGGAAGGAAATCAATAGGGTGATCGGAGAAAACCCTTAGGGCAAGGAAACCTTCCAGCAGGTCCTAGAAAAGTTAGCGCCCAGACCCTGCACATGCAGAAGAAGAGTGTTCAAGCAGAGCAGAGAATGAGTACAAAGGCCCAACACAGAAGAGAACTTGAGGTGTTGGAGAAACAGCAAAGACATCAGGGTTTCTGTGTCTGGGTGACTGGGGAGGAGTATAAAGAGGTGAGGCAGGAAGACTTTCAAGTAAATGCAAAAATAGACAGTTAGCTCTAAATTGGATTCCAGACAGTCCCCAAAGAAAGATCCTGGAAGTCAGGAGGCAAGAGTATTTCCCTCCACCTGTTAGACATCAAAGAGGAACTTTCCAAACTAAAGCCTCTGTCCCCTCCTGGTCTCCCCTGGAGCTTGTCACATGGCTCTGGCCTGGTATTCGCTGTCCTCTATGACAAGTGACCCTGGCATTTATGGCACCTGAGAAAACTGTTATTATTTCTACAGACCTACACTTTAGATGTGTAAGCTACAGTGCTACTATTTGTTTTCATTTTAAGAGGTATTTGACATGAATAAGATTACTTCTTCATTATGGATTTACCAGTTACATATATAAAACAAGTTTGTAATTATTCCTCATTAATTATTTCACATAAAAGATTTTTTTCAAAGCCATGGACTGTTCACTACATACTATAAAGTGAAAGAGAATGATGAGACGGGGCCCAGGTAACAGATACTATCTATATACTGTACTCTTTCTTTCTTTCTTTCTTCTTTCTTTCTTTCTTTCTTTCTTTCTTTCTTTCTTTCTTTCTTTCTTTCTTTCTTTCCTTCTTTCCTTCTTTCTTTCTTTCTTTTTCTTTCCTTCCTTCCTTTCTTTCTTTCCATCCATTCATTTATACATTCATCTTCTTTTTATCTATCTATCTATCCATCTATCTATCTACCATCCATTAGATATCTATCCATTTTTCTATTTATCATTTATCTGTATCTATACTGTAGTACAAATCACCCTGTATAATTGAAATGTTCCTTTTACTCTGTGCTTGAACCCTACTGTTACTCATAGGAAAGTTTATTTGTTATAATTTTTGACAAAATGATTATTCATTAAGTGCTCACTGTTCCCATCTTTTTCAAAGCCACAAACACAAATTTAATCCATTATAAATGAATATGCTATTAACATCTGCATAAACATTCCATGCATTATTCTGGGCTGCTTATAATGTGTGAACTATAGTGTCACACTAGTAGCTTTCATGTTTATCCAAAAGCTTTAGTCAAGCCAAAAATCAACTACTTGAAATTTGCTATGCAAATATATTTCCTGGGTCAGATAGAAGGCTTTGCATAATTGCACTGATGGGTAAATGATGAAGAAATATTATGTAAATAAAAAGGCTCATGTAAAGTCCTATAAGAATTTCACTGCCTAAACATTTAGGGGGAAATAAACATTTGATAGAAAATTACTGATCTTAGCTTTTTAGAAATTTACCTTTTCCAGGACATTTGAAAATTTAGTTATTAATTTATGATCATTATTCCCCAGAAAGTTCTGAATCAGTATTTACAAAAGCAAGGGCTTTTGAAAATTTCCAAATACCCTATACTGTTTTATTCAGAGGTTTTATTGTTTTATTTCAACAGTGATAAGAGTACATTTGGCCATGATATCTATTCCCAAATACAGGCAATCTTGCCCAAAGCCAAAGAGGGCTTCAAAGCATCTGTTGAATTGGGAGAGCTAAAATAACTAATGAGATTATTTTCATAAATTAATTGATTAATTAGATTTTTAAAAATAGCTACCACAAAGGAAACACTTCCAGAATAATGGATAAGAACCTCTGCAAAGCTTCTTTTGCATAAAAACAAGGAGAAGGTTGGTGAAAACTACCAAACTTAGCCTTCTCAGAATTGCAAATTAACCAGTCTTGTGACAGTCCAAGAGGGATTTATCCAGACAAATTCTGGGAGCTCAGTGAGAACAAAGCTGTGTAGTGGTGTAACTCAGCTAGTTACATCTCCTTCTTCCCACATCTGTGGTGGCTTTGAAAACCAAAAGCTTCCTGAATACAGTAGCTGTAAAAAACCAGCAGCTCAGAAGACACAGAAGAATCAGAATATGTAATGAGTTCCTCAATAATATTAGAGCCATAGAATCATCACTGTTTTTTTTCTGTTTTGGCAGTGACATTGACTAAATAATGGCCCCTAAAGATGCCCATATCCTAATTTGCCAAGCATGGCAAAAGGGCTCTTCAGATATGATTAAGGGTCTCCAGGGGAGAGATCAAGATGGCAGAGCAATGGGATGCTGGGCTCACTTCCTTTCCTGAACACATAAAAACTACAACCACATATAGAGTGAATCTCATTGACATCAACCTGGGGACCAGTAGAACACCTCTTCTACAACCAAGGCTGTATAGAAAGATCCATACAGAATCTGGTAGGAAAAGAAAAGTGATCTAGTCAGGACCACAACCCTAGTAGGGGCCACAGAATAGGAGAGGGATATCATAGGCTCAGGAGTCCTCTCAGGGGAGTGAATGATTTGAGACACATATGAAGTGCCCCTCAGCCCTGGCATTCAACACCAGGAAGATGAATCCTCTTAGCTGGTTTGAAACCAATGGTGCTTATTAGAGGGCTATAGGAGACTGAGACTCTGCTCTTGAAGAGCACAAACACAGACTTATTTACTCCTAGACAGAGCACAAAAAGAGCAAACTTAAAACTGCGTGGGGCTCTAGCCAGCTTGCCAGGACTGCCCCAGTGTGTCCCCAGCCTGCACTGGGATCCTGCTCCAGCCCCTCTTGCTCTGATGCTGCTCCCTACTAAGTCAGTGGCTGCCACTGACAATTAGAAGATGCAGACTTTGAGAGAATAGAGAATCCTGGCTTTGCCTCTCACCAGGGGATGGAGGAAGCAATAATGCCAGCTTGTATGGCCCTGCATACAGTCCAGAGGGAACAAAGCTAATTCTAGGATGGAGACAGCCATTGCCTGAGCACACATCCCTGGGCATACTTGGCAGGGGGTGGGGCCGGTTCAGTGTTAGGTCACCAATCCATGTGGCCCAACATAGCATCTAACCAAGGCTACACAGTGGGGAGAATGTGAAATCAGGACAGAAATGCAGCCCCAAGCCCTTAGTCCCAGCTATGTTCCAATCCAAGGCAGAGACTACCATCACATCCAGGAGAAACCAACACTCTCAGGAGTCCTGCACTAGCCCCTTGGGCACTACACCCAACAACAACAAGGCAGTGATGAAAACTGAGCATAGGAGAAGCTTAGTTCACATCTGGCTCTAAGCCCCTTCAACTCCAGCCCCACATCCTATCAAGATGGTGGTTGCCAGCACACCCTGGCGGAAGATGTGTCCCATGCTCACTTCAGATCCAGCTCTTCCACCAAAGCAACCCACAATAGATATACAAAAAATAGAGAGAAAGGAACACTAAAGACAATAATCAAACCACAAAGGAAAAGTCTAAGAAAAGAGGAAAAAAACAGAAGAACTACCAAACTACCAGAAAACAACAAAATGACAATAAATACATGCCTATAATAATAACTTTATATGTCAATGGACTAAATACTCCAGTCTAAAGACATGTAGTGGAGTGATTGGTTGAATTAAAAAAAAAAAAAAAAAAATGAAAAACAAGAACCACCTATATGCTGCCTACAAGAGACTCATTTTAGAGCTAAAGACACACACAGACCAAGTTAGGGCATGCAAAGAGATATTCCTTGCAAATTGATATGAAAATAAAGCTGTGGTAGCAATATCATATCAAAATAGACTTTAAAGCAAAGTCTACAATAAAAAACAAAGAAAAGCATTATTTAATGACAGCGTGATCAATACAAAAAGAGGATTTAACATTTGTAAACATATATGTATCTAATACAGAAGAATCTAAATATATAAACAAACATTAATATAAATAAAGGGGAGTTCCCGTTGTGGCACAGTGGTTAACGAATCTGACTAGGAACCGTGAGGTTGTGGGTTCGGTCCCTCCCCTTGCTCAGTGGGTTAATGATCCAGCATTGCCGTTGCCATGAGCTGTGGTGTAGATTGCAGACGCGGCTCGGATCCTGCGTTGCTGTGGCTCTGGCGTAGGCCGGTGGCTACAGCTCCGATTCGACCCCTAGCCTGGGAACCTCCATATGCCGTGGGAGCGGCACGAAGAAATAGCAAAAAGACAAAAAAAAAATATATATATATATAAAAATAAAGAAAAAATTAACAGTAACACAATAATAGTTAGATACTTAGGCACCTTAATTACATCAATGGACAGATCATCCAGACAGAAAATCATTAAGAAAACAATGGCCTTTAATGATACAATAGACCAGTTGCACTTAATAGATATATACAGGACATTCCATCCAAAATCAGCAGAATACACATTCGTTTCAAGTGCACACGAGATACTCTCCAGGACAGACCACACTAAACCACAAAAGAAGTCTCAACATTTTTAAGAGGATAGAAATTATATCAAGCATCTTTTTTGACCACAGCAATATGAAACTAGAAATCAATTACATTAGCATGGCACTAAAAGCAAAACAAAACAAAACATGGGTCAATGAAGAAATCAAAGTGGAAATCAGATAATACCTTGATACAAATGATAATAAAAGTATAACTTTCCAAAATGGGATCTGTAGGACATAGCAAGTTATTTTTAAAAAATTGAAGAGGATGGGACACTCTCAAATTCATTCTTCAGGGAAGCCATTACCTGATACAAAAATCAAACAAAATACACACCAAAAGGGAAAATTACAGGCTAATATATCTGATGAATTTAGATGCAAAAATTCTCAGCAAAAATATCAGCAAACTGAATTCAACAATACATAAAAAGCATCATATACCATAATCAAGTGGAATTTATTCCAGTCATGAAAAGAAGGTTCAATATACACAAATCAATCAATGTGATACATCATGTTAACAAGAATAAGGATAAAAAAGTCACATGATTATCTCAATAGCTCCAGAAAAAGTATTTGACAAAATTCAACATCCATTCATGATAAAAAAACTCTCATCAAAGTTAATACAGAGGGGCCACATCTCAACATGGTAAAGGTCATTTATGACAAACCCACAGCTATTATTATACCTGGGGAAAAGTTAAATGCCTTTCCTCTAAATTTAGGAATAAGAAAAAGACGCCTACCCTTTCCACTTCTATTTAACACAGTATTGAAAGTCCACAGCAAACAGACAAGAAAAAGAAATAAAATTACCCAATTTGAAAAGGAAGTTAAAGTGTCACTATTCACAGATGACATGACTATATGCAGAAAACCCTAAAGTCTCTACCAAAAAACTATTAAAACTACCAAATGAATTCAATAAAGTTTCAGGATTCAAGAGTAATATAAATAAACCTGTTCCTTTTGTATACCTTAATAATGAACTATTAAAAAGAGAAAGAAAACAATCCCATTTATAATCACATCAAAAAGAATAAAATACCTAGGAATACACTTAACCAAAGAGGTGAAAGACTTATATTTTGAAAACTGAAGACTTATACTTGGAAAACTGATGAGGGAAACTGAAGATGATACAAAGAAATAGAAAAAAATCCTGTGTTCATGGATTGGAATAATTAATATTGCTAAAATGTCCATACTCCCCCCCAAATCCACAGATATAATATAATCCCTATCAAAATTTCAATGCCATTTTTTTTTGTAGAAAAAGTACCAACAACCCTAAAATACATGTGGAACCACTTACGAACAAAACAATCCTAACAGCCAAAGCAATCTTGATAAAGAACAAAGCCGGAGGTATCATCCTCTCTGACTTCAAACCATACTACAAAGCAACAATAAGCAAAGCAACATCATATTGGCACAAAAACTGACTCATAGTTAATTAAATCTCTACAACAAAGGAAGCAGGAATATATAATGGGGAAAACAGTATTTTATTTTTTATTTTTTTTTATTTTCTTTATTTTCCCACTGTACAGCAAGGGGGTCAGGTTATCCTTACATGTATACATTACAATTACATTTTTCCCCCAGCCTTTCTTCTGTTGCAACATGAGTATCTAGACAAAGTTCTCAATGCTATTCAGCAGGATCTCCTTGTCAATCTATTCTAAGTTGTGTCTGATAAGCCCAAGCTCCCGATCCCTCCCACTCCCTCCCCCTCCCATCAGGCAGCCACAAGTCTCTTCTCCAAGTCCATGGTTTTCTTTTCTGAGGAGATGTTCATTTGTGCTGGATATTAGATTCCAGTTATAAGTGATATCATATGGTATTTGTCTTTGTCTTTCTGGCTCATTTCACTCAGTATGAGATTCTCTAGCTCCATCCATGTTGCTGCAAATGGCATTATGTCATTCTTTTTTATGGCTGAGTAGTATTCCATTGTGTATATATAACACATCTTCTGAATCCAATCCTCTGTCGATGGACATTTGGGTTGTTTCCATGTCCTGGCTATTGTGAATAGTGCTGCAATGAACATGCGGGTGCATGTGTCTCTTTTAAGTAGAGTTTTGTCTGGATAGATGCCCAAGAGTGGAATTGCGGGGTCATATGGAAGTTCTATGTATAGATTTCTAAGGTATCTCCAAACGGAAAACAGTATTTTAAATAAGTTGTCCAGTGAAAACTGGAGAGCTAAATCTAAAAGAATAAGATTAGAACATTTCCTCACCTCACATATAAAAATAAACTCGGGAGTTCCCTGGTAGCTCAGTGGGTTAAAGATCTGGCATTGTCGCTGCAGTAGCTTGGGTTCAGTCCCTGGCCTGGGAACTTCTGCATGCTGTGAACTCATACAAAATTAGAGTAATAATTATAAAAAAACTGGATCAAACTGGATTAAAGACCTAAATGTAAGACCTGAAATCATAAAACTCCTAGAAGAGAACATAGACAAAACACTCTTTGACATAAATCATATAATATTTTGTGTGTGTGTGTGTATTCCATTGCATATATAATGAAATACTACTCAACCATAACAAAGAATGAAATTCTGCCGTTTGCAACAATGTGGATAGACCTATGAGATTAAGAGGTACATACTACTATGTAAAAAGTAAATAAGCAACAAGGATGTATAATACAGCACAGATAATATAGCCATTACTTTGTAATAACTTTAAATGGAGTACAATCTGTAAAAATACTGAATCACTATGTTGCACACCTGAAACTAATATAATATTGTAAATCTAGACTATATTTCAGCAAAAATAGGTAAATAAATAATAAGTGAAAATAATATAAACGTTAGTATGTACTTCTGTTTCCAGGCCTTTATGAAACTATTTAAGTGCTTTTTATGTTTAAACTACATCATGGCCCTATGAAGAAGGTAATGTAATTATCTTCATTGTAGAAATGAAGAAATAGAAGAGTGACATATCTGGCCCAAATAGGGAAAGTAGACCTAACATATATTGATGGCAAATTCTTGGCCACCATTCCGTATTTTGCTTATCTCATTAAACTTTAGGTTCTTTATTTGCAAAATTGCTTGGAAAAATACATGCCTTGAATTACTTATGTAAATATAAGGCATGATTATATATAGAGAGAATACTTAAATGTGGATAAATTAAAATGAGGCATTTAAAATAATGGCACATCAAGTATTAAAAGATTACAACTCAATCACTAAGAAACACTATTTTAAAATGATTGTTGTCTAATAGCATCAAAAATCCTATATATAAGAGAACATTTTTAGTATTTCATGTTTGGATCATTTCCCAGAAAGAGAGGAATTTTATTTCCTCTGCTAATGGAGCCCAAACATCAGCCTTTTGGTTATTACTCAAAGTTTCTTACAGAATATGATGTCTGTAAATGCTAATATGACAGGCCTGATTCCAGATAGCCCTAGAAAAATCTCTGGGAGCAAAAGCATATGGCTAGTACAAGCCATACCCAGAGAAGCAGCAGGGGAATTCTCAAGGAAGGCTTTCTTCAAGGTTGCCTCTTTAAGATTAAGATACAGCTCTTATTTGTGTTTTGCCTCTCACAGTTTTGTTTAAGAGGCTGTGGATTGATTTCTCATTAGGACTATCACAGATAAGTCCTTGACTTGAACACCAGACTCTGAAAGTACCACTTCTCTAAAGTGTTGAAACATTAATTTTTCCTCTTTATATGGACCAACCATGCTAATCACAATTATCAGGTGTGCAGTGTCAAAGAAGATGGCTTTTCTCTCTCTCTTTTTTTCAAATCCTCATTTTCAGTGATCAGCTACTGTCTTTCTTTGGGAAGGATGTATTTAGTGAGAATTTCTCCATCTTGGACCATAGCTCGAAAGTCCCTAGTTCTTTGCAGAAATTCTAAAATTTTTACTCCAGGAGGAGAGTATTCAGATTTATCTGAGTATTTGAATTCAGTATTCAGATTGCTACAAACTCAGCCTGTTGTAAAGGGTGATCATTTTATAATATTCTCCACTACTGCTGTTGCCAGATTGAGAGTTTACTTATCACAAATCTATTGCTTCTTCACTGTTTGACCAAGTTCATTTGAAGAAATGAGCTACCTTCTTATATCTTTAGCAAACAAAAATTTCAAACATTGAATCAAAGAAGAAAATTGAGAACAGGGTATATTTAATTTATTAAAAACAGTCCATTCCAGATGTAAAATTTCATACCAATCATACAACCACAACCACATTCTTCAAAGGGAGATAAAAAGACAAGATACCTTCAAAAATCTCACTTTGTATGATGTAGGAATAAATTTTAAATTGCCCAGACAATAATAAAGAGATTTTAGGCTTTATAAAATGACAAAATAAGGGTCACCAAGAACACACTCACTCTGACATAAACTGCAAGTTTGGTCTCCCCAAGACCACCTCAAGTTCCTAATCTGCCAGGACTCAGAACTCTGCCAAGCCATTAGACTCATGGTTATAGTTTATTACAGCAAAAAAGATATAGACTAAAATCAGCAAGGAAAGGGAAAAGGCATAGAGTGCACGGTCCAGGGTTCCATAAGCATCCTCTCCTAGTTAAGCTGTGTTGACAGCAACTTCTCTCAGCAATGATGTATGACAATAAGTATGGGGTATTGCAACTACAGGAGCTAACCTGAGACTTTATGACAAGAGTTTTTACTGAGTCTTTGTCATGGAGATGTGGTTGAGTGCTAACAAAACTGACCTTAGACCTGCAGAGGTCAGGCTGATACTGTGTGGCCCAAGGCCTTTAGCCATAAATCACATTATTGGCACTGACTATCTGATGTGACCCAAAGGCCCCACCATAAATCACATCATTAACATAGACTCTCTGGAGTAGCCCACAGCCCCTAAGTAAACAAAAACACTTTTATCAAGCAGAAAATTCCAAGAGCTTAAATATGACCTCCTAGGAGCTGGAGTCAGACCTCTTTGGGGGTGTGGTTAATTCTTACTGCAGGAAAACATATTAGCATAATTGGTTTAACACTCTAACATTTATTGAGTGCATAGCACATGCCGCATTTATGCTGAATATTTCACCAGCATAAACACTTAAAAACTCCATATGCCAGCTACTATTAACCCCATTTTACAGATTAAAAAACTGATGTGTAAATATATTAAATAACTTGGTTAAAATCTTAGCTGATAAAATGTGGAGTCCAGATTTGAAGCCAGTGACTGTACAAGTACTCTTTTCCTTGCATACAGGAATTCACTGTTAACTGATCAATAAACAAATCATTCCACTGTAATAACACAAGCATAAGAAAAGAGAACACCATAGGTCTGGTTGCTCAGTATTTGTTTGTCTCTTCGGAAGCCAGAAACTATGATTGAGCCTTTGCCAAACCCTGAATACGTGGTTCTTTGGAGTTCTTTATGATAATGACCAATGTCTTCTTGCACATCTGGAACAAATACCATGCCCTAGCATTTTGTCAGGATTGCTTTGTACAACATTAAGAATGATGATGTCTACTGTGTTTCATTGTTGGGGCCTGAGTTTCAGTCACCATGGCTGGCCATGTAGCAGGATGTGTCCAGCCCTCCATAACAGCCCCAAACCCTGGATTCAAAAGTGCATCCCTGGGCAGAGATTTTACCAATGCTCCTGAAGTGTGCTACTACAAAGAAGTGTTCCTGTGTGGGCCAGGATGGAGGAGGACCCAGAGGCCTATGCTGGGCAACTCTGGACTCCACAAATGCCTACCTGTTTTCCTGTTTATCTTGCCCTCTATCTTTTGCTATAACCTTAGACCTGCATATAAATAAACCTACTTTTTCATCTTGTGTTTCTAGTGAAGAACAAAACCAAGAGAAGATTAAACACTTATATGATCTTCTCTTTAGAAGTCACTGATTTCTTCATATTAATCCCAATGTTGGTCTCAAAAGAGAGAAAATACAACCCAAAAAAGCCTACTGAGGGAAAGTGAGGGAGGCAAGGTGAGTATTTCAGTGCCCTCAGAACACTCAATATTGTGGCTGTTTCGTCAACTTATAAGGATGCCTGATTCTTCCAGAGAATGCTCTCATTAGGCTGAAACTTTAGACAAATTTTCTCTTCCAGAACGTTGGAAACAGATGGGGAGGAGACTGGCAAATGGTTAGAAATAGAAACTGTTCCATTTTTCCCCCTTGGGAGTTTCTCCTCAGTCCTCAAAACTAATTAAATGCATGGGTTTTTTTCCCATGAAATCAGAGAATGGAGACATTTTGCTTGGTGTTGGCAGTCAGCTCTGTAGTAATGGGCAGCGTCCCTCAACTTTTCCAGTGGGGTGGCCAGTCCCGGGAAGGCAGCCGTCATAGGCAGTCTGTGCCCTCCTTAAGGGGCTCCAGAGATTGTGGTATGCAGACTTTTCTTTGCTGCACCATAACATTTTTTTTTTTTTGCATTGAAATGGAACAAGAAGAGACTCCTTAGCTTGTTTGAATAAGCATAAGAAGGGGATCAAACATAAAAAAAAAAAACAACCCTCAGCACACTCACTTATTCCAAATAACTTTCTTCTTTTATGGATTTACTTAGCACTACTTTTAATAGCCTATTAAAAATAGCAGGGGCGTTCCCATTGTGGCACAGTGGAAACAATCTGACTGGTATCCCATGAGGATGTGGGCTCAATCTCTGGCCTCACTCAGCGGGTTATGGATCTGGCATTGCCACAAGCTACAGTGTACATCACATAAGCAGCTCTGATCCCACATTGCTGTGGTTGTGGCATAGGCTGGCAGCTGTAGCTCCAATTCGACCCCTAGCCTGGGAACTTCCATATGCTGCAGGTGTGGCCCTAAAAAGCAAAAAAAAAAAAAAAAAATTCTTCTTTTTGTCTGTCTTTTTTGGCCATGCCCAAAGCATGTGTGGAAGTTTCCTCTGGAGCCAGGGATCAAACCCTCACCACGGTTGTGACCTGAGCCAGAGCAATGACACTGCCAGATCCACCTGAGCCACTGGGGGACTCCTTTCCTATCTTTTAAAGACAGATTTATCCTATTTTTCCATTAAAAAAAAATCCTTTCTTTTCACTTTACCTGAATAATCTAACCGAAAAGCTATTTAGAGGAATAGTGAGGAAAGATTTCAGAGAAAGGCTTATTTGAACATAAAAGATATTCAGGGGAGGAGTTCCCGTCGTGGCGCAGTGGTTAACGAATCCGACTAGGAACCATGAGGTTGCGGGTTCGGTCCCTGCCCTTGCTCAGTGGGTTAACGATCCGGCGTTGCCGTGAGCTGTGGTGTAGGTTGCAGACGCGGCTCGGATCCCGCGTTGCTGTGGCTCTGGCGTAGGCCGGTGGCTACAGCTCCGATTCAACCCCTAGCCTGGGAACCTCCATATGCCGCGGGAGCGGCCCAAGAAATAGCAACAACAACAACAATAACAACAACAACAAAAAAGACAAAAAAAAAAAAGATATTCAGGGGAGTATTTACTATCAATGGAAGTACTGCATCGAAGTATTATTTCTTTTTTGAAAATGAAAGTTTCCAAAAGCAGAAAACCACACTTGGTATTCTTGACAGCCCTGGCTATGATATCCAGAATGCTAACACCCTGATGTTTAAGCTAACTGGCAAATAAATTATCTTCAAGAATTTGTAAAAAATCAAACACTGAACATGTATGATTCTTGGAGTGTTTTAAAAACATCAATGAAACTTTGTTCTTCAAGTCTATCCTATAAAGTTTTGTCAGCAAGTTTCCAATCTTTTGTCGGAAAAGCAACTTGACTCACTGCAATTTTAAACACTGGTGATCAAAGGCCCCCTTTTGTCAGGCAGGTGTGATACAGGAATGAAATCTGACAATCATCTCTTCCTACCTTAAAGGTGTATTTTCCCCTTTAGTGCAAATAAGAGTGGAAACAGCCTTTTGGGTAAATGGACTAGACAAAGTTGCCTATGTACTATTCATAATTTGGCTACAGAGGAGTTATTGAAGGTCTGAATAACTCTTCTACTTGTTCTGCTCCATTGCTTACAAGGACCACCTAGGGGATGTGTGTTCCACCCCTTGGTGACAGGAATCTGTTATGCCCCCTTATAAGTACGGATAACTCTGGGCTGGGTGCAGAGACTATGTTAAACCATTTATTCCTTAGTATATAGTAGGCAACCAAGAAAGCCTGAAGGGAATTAAGTACAGACAGAGAAACCAAGGTGGAGAACCAAAGGTCAAAGGGTCAAGAGGCCTGAGGAGAAGGGGTTGTGAGAGCTTGGTGGATATGATGGTGCCAGGTTCTGGAAAGTGAGGGATTGGTCAAGCAGCAGGACTATAGAAGCCAAGGAGAAGGCATGAAATGCAGTAGGGGTCCAGGGCTTGGTGATGAGGCTGTTGCAAAGGCACCTCACCTTCAAGGCAGCAGGCAAATCAGTCTGTAGTTTTGAGTCATTCTTCATTTCCAAGGATGTGCTGGCAGAAAACTCATGATGGTATAATGAGAAACCTGTTCCTTAGGAGAGGTGTGGCACATGTGCGTTCAGAATTTATACTGTGTGTATCATATTTGTGTCCATGGGGTCATCTCATGCAATAGCCCACTGAGCCTGAAGTGGAGCAAGGCTTCTGGAAAAAAAGTTGAGTTGTCATGGCAACCATTTCCCAGAGTACTGGCATCCATGCCTGCTTCCTGCCAGCTCTGACTTGCATGGTTTGATATTTTTTTAAAACATAAATTGATGGCACAATAAAATTCAGTTCAAAGATGGTTACAATTTATGCCATGATTGTTGTGGAGGTTTTTCCTTCTACTTTTATAAGAGAAGGATGTTTTAGGTAAAAACTAGGTTTTTAAAACATTATCATTCATGCGTTTACTCACTTATTTCTTAATGCACTCCTCCTCAAAAAGCTTACCAGGTCAGTCTGATGTGTGAGGCTGGACTTCCAGGGGGACCACTAAAGTGTGCCCCGTGGCCAGGAGGTGGCACTGCCACACAGGTGCCGGATGGCTGTAGTGGAAGCTGGTGGAATCCCTAGCATTCTGGAGTCTGGGCATGGTCCCTGGCCCTACCTGGAGCACCCTTACTGCTGTCCTGCTCCCAGGTCTCTTCCTTTTTCTCACTGTCAATGGATGAGCTCTGGTGCGCATGTCAAGGGTGTGCTTCCCAAGGCGGGACAGCAGAGGGCTCCTTCCTCCTTTTCCCCTCACCACACCAGAGCATTCCTGTGAGCCACAGTTCCTTCTTTCAGCTCCACGCAGGCAGCCTGGAAGTGCCTCCCACTGAAGTGGGGTTGGGCCCAAAGGGTCCCTGACCTCTGGACCTTCTCCCTACACATCCATAGTGGGGGTGGAGGGGAACTGCCTCACTTCCTCCACTTGTGAGGAGACAAAGAAAGTTACTTGGTTCACAATTGCCATCTTCAGTTGGGACCAAACCAGACCATCTCAGGCTAAATATACTTAGGGATTGTTTAGTGTGCTGAACCTCTCCCCCTGTTGTCAAGGGCCTTGATGGCCTGGCTGAGGCACCGTCTGACTTCAGGTGCAGGTGGGGATGCTGATGCCAGCCCCGTGCTTGCCTCTGCCATGACGCCCCCCAGGCCTGCTCTTTAATGCCTCTGTTTGCACATGAGAGAGAGATTCAGAGAAGTGAGGGCAGAGGCACATTTGAACTCACACTGGCCAAGTGTTGAAGCCCTAGTGGCCACTGACTCTGTAGCCCTGTGACTGACACGGGCAGGTTGTGGTGCCTCTGTGGAGGAAGGGAAGTTCCCTGCTGGGAGGAAGGAGGGTGCGGGCAGCATGAGGAGGCACCAGAGGCTTTTCTCAAGAATTATGAACAGTTAGTGCAGCACAACTTGTTTTCTCCTGAGCTACTTACAGCCTTTCCCTTCAGGGGAATCGCCTCTAGCTGGTGACATACGGTCACAGCAAAGCACACCAGGAACAGGGGTCTGAGAGGAAAGGGGTAGCAAGGATTTGAAGTCCATTAACAGAAAGGGGGCAAAGAGCATTTCTTTGACAATGACCTCAGAGTCAAGGAAGTGAGCTGAGACTTGCCAGACTATGGGGAAGAGGGAGGGATGAGCTGCCCATGGAGAAGGAGGGGACTGCTTAACCCACATCCTGAGTGTGAAGACCTTTCACATTCTCCACAGCATCAGATCCTCCCAAACACCCCACAGGAAATTAAATAATCCAAGTCTGTAAGCAAGAACTGAGGCTCCAGGGACCTAAGGGGCTCCAGGGATCTAAGGAACTGGCCCAGGAGCAGACACCCAGGAAGTATGGAACCCAGATGGGGACACGGATTTTAACCTGTGCCTACTGTGATTCAAACTTGGGTCTGGCCCACCAGCCACATGGCTTCAGCAACAGGTGCTAGTGGGGCCTGACAGGACATGGAACCTCTGCCCAGTCATAAGACATGGAGGAGAAGAAGGAAAACAAATCTGTTGGGACAAGACTCTGTTGCTAGTGATAGGACAGAGGGAGAGGTGCCATCAGAGAGAGTGACTGTGACCCTGCTGAGCACTGCTCAAGGAAGGCACAGGTTTTAATGGCAGATGGAAATGGAAAAGGAAGGGAGGGGTGGACCAGGAATAAAACTGTTGATATTTAAGATAAATGAAATATGAATATTTGAAAATGAAAGAGAAAGGGGAAACACTATGAAGGCCAGTGAGCCTATGGAATTAAAGGGCTAAAGGGGAGTTACCACTGTGGCTGAGTGGCTTAAGATTCCAACATAGTGTCTATGAGGATGCAAGTTGGATCCGTGGCCTTGCTCAGTGGGTTAAGGATCTGGCGTTGCTGCAAGCTGTAGTGTAGGTTACAGATGTTGCTGTGGTTGTGGCATAGGCTGGCAGCTGCAGCTCTGATTTAACTCCTGGCTCAGTAACTACCATTAGCCTCAGGTGAAAAAAAAGGATGGGGAGCTAAAGGGAAGGAAGAGTAGATTTGGAAGCTATCAGTCAACTAAAGATCATTGGAAATGTATAGGGCTGGTTGCCTCCTTAAGGAGAATGGCAACTAAGGAGAAGTTTTCCGATAGGTCTGGATATCTCCATTTTAGGAGATTTAGCAGCATCCCTGGCTTCCTCCCACTGGATATGAGTAGCACCCACCTCTCAGTAGCAACAATCAAAAATGTCTGCAGACATTTCCAAATGTCCTCTGGGAGAGCCAGTAGTGCCCCCAGGTGAGAACAAATGCTGTAGAGAATTCCATGAACCAGCTGAGCTAGTATTTTATTAAATAATCACTTTTTACAGCTCAATGAAGTAATTATTTATCTGCAGTGAGCAGCATTGACTATGCATACCTCTTATTGTTTAAATTCCCACAAGAGGAATGGCTATTATTTCCAAGACTTTCATACCAATTTTCAAAGACTGAGGAGGGAAGAGTTCATCTGGGGAGGATGGCCAAGCATTGGAAAAACATAAGGGGAAATATTTGAAAGGAAAAGAATTTGAGCTGGAGGATGTCTGAGCCTGGACAGGAGGTGTGCCTAGGTTTGAGTTGGGATATCATCAGTCAGGAGAGTGTGGTCTCTGTGACGCTGACAGTTGGATCACACCATCCAAACAAGCAGTGCTGTGGATAACAAGTCCACTGGTTCAAGGATTAATTAACTGGATGAAATGAAAACTTTACTTCCTTAGTAGGTGAATTCTTCTCTAGTCCCTAGATTTCCATTGACTTTCTCATCTCTAAATGATTGTCTTGTTTGCTTAAGATAAATGGCCAAATTCTGCCCCTCAAAGCATCATAGTAATGGAGTCTTAGCCCCTTCCAGAAGTGCAAAGAGCCCTTTTTTCAGATGAAACTCCTTCCAGACTGTTCAGAAATGCATTATTCACCAAAATGAAGGGTGGGCTGTCCACAAAGATGTGGGAGAGGGCTCCAAATTATGGGAAAAAAAAGCATTAGGCAATAGAAATAGCCAGGAACAAAGAAACTATGAAGGCTTAGGGAAACTCATGGATCAGAAGGATGACGTAAACGTTTCCCGAGGGGAGAGAATGGAAATAAACCACTTAGTTAATTTGCTATAAAAATTATTACACACACTTATTCTATAAACTTTAAGCTGCTTTAGGATAAAAATTTGTTTCACTAAAGGTTACATAGTATCTGAATCACTGATTTTTCACTAAGCACTGAAATAACTACCATTCTTTTACAATTAAAGAAAAAAAGATGATGAGCATTAATACTTATAAAGGAATCCACCTTGCACATTTTATCTGTGTAAATGTAATTTCCCAGAATAAATCAGACACCTAAAAGATGCTTGGTAGAGGCTGAATTCAAATTAGTCTTTCCAAACATGAACATTAAATCAACTGAAAAATATTTGGAAGATAAATAGAAATATGTAGAAATAGTTGTGAGAAAGATAAGAAGGGGCCTAAGTGCAAAATTATAGCATTGGATGGATAAATAAAATAAATAACTAAATGAATAAATAATTTTATTTGTCAGTAAGCTTCAGCAGCTGGCTCTCACACTCTCAATCCCCTCTGTAATTCTCCATCTTACAAATCAACCACAACTTATGCACACTGACCTAGATATATTTTCAAGATTAGAGCTCAATTAAATATGAGAATAAGCATTAAAATTATCAAGTGTGTAAACCCTAATTGCAACTTGAAGAATTTCTTTAAGCTACATAAAGCACTGGTGACAGCTCATTTCTAATGTTAGCACGCTCATGTTAATTGCATTTTCTTTTTTTTTAAATTTGTTTTTCGCCATAAAGTATGCATCCATAATATTAGTTATAAATCTCTCTAAAATCTCTCCTAGACTGCAGAAAAATTTGTTGTCCCCTGACTTATGAACTTTGGTCAAGATCTTCCCCTATATTTTTGCCTTAATTAATAAAAACTTTGAGATACATAGGATTAACATAAGCAGATATAGCAGACTCATTGTAGTTACTTCATTAACAATATTTTAAACATGAATTATTATGAACACAAACCTCCTGTAAGTGTACATTATTAGCTGAAATCTTCTTTTTCTGAACATTGTTAAAATGGATGAGTTATGATTTATAATCTATTTATTGCCTCATTTGCTATTTGTTCTCAAGGGATTTATTCATCTTTTCACATTACTGGTTACTTTGATTTGAAAGGAATAATGCAAAACAGACTTAGACAAAACATTAAAAATAACTTTGCAATTAATTATATTCATTTCACAGCAAATTGCAATAAACAGAAAACAAAGAATGATCATCCTACTGTGAGATTTTTTTCAAAAAGCAAATAGATCATTTATAACTGAACATGCAAGATTGAATTTAGAGAAATAAATACTGAAAAAAGGAACACTTTAATTTTTACTTCCTGAAGAGAAGTTATAATATTTTCCTTTCTCTTCAGAGAAATGATCTGTGACACAAACTCTTAGTCCCTCACTGAGTAGGTGCTTGAGGAAAGATGGATGCTAACATAAGCACATGGTGCACAGCACTGTAGAATCTCTGCATTAAGAATGCTCAGCAAAGAGCCCATAAAACCACTCCTTTCTTGTCCATGTTCAAAGTGTATGAGAAATTCAAAGAACACCTGGTCCCCCCTTTTAATTTTTCCCACTCACCTCAACTGATGAGCTTATTAGTTCATAAATATATACATTTATATATATTATATATATTGAACTTTATTAGTTATTAAGGACACAGTCATGCAGCCCCATGGATAAAACTCAGGGAATTATGCTGACTGAAAAAAAGCTAATTTTGAAAGGTTACATATGGTGATACCATTTAAATAACCTTGAAATGACAGAAATAGAGAACAAATTAGTGTTTGCCAGGGGTTAAGAACAGAGGGGAAGTGAATGAAGCTGTTAAAGGGCAGCATGAAGGGTCCTTATAAGGATGGAAATGTTCTGTATCTTGACTATATCAAAGTCAGTATCTTAGTATTGGTATTGTGATATATTTTTGTGAGATGTTACTCATGGGGGAAGTGGGTAAGGGGCACATTATTTCTTACAACTGCATGTGAATCTATAGTTATTACAAAATTAAAAGTTTAGTTTAAATACTGTTTGACAAAAAAATAAAGGAGGAAAATGTTTTCAGGCAAACAAAAAAACTAGGGAATACAATGCTAGCAGATCAGCTCAAAAACTGAAGGAAATCATGCATAAGGAATTAAACGAAAATATGACAAGGATACTTCACTAAATAGAGGATGCCAATAAAGATATATAAGTATATTTTTAAAGAGAAAGAGAGAACCAAATAGAAATTTGGGGTCTGAAAAGTATAAACTGCTATAAAAAAATCACTATAGGAGCATTAAAGATTTGTACTTTCAGAACAAAGAACAATGAACTTGATGATAGGTCTATTGAGATTACCTAATCTGAAAAAGAGAAAGAAAAAATAATTAATAAAAATGAACACAGTTTCAGAGATTCATGGAATACCATTCAGTATAACAATATATTCATAACCAAAGTTCTAAAAGTAGAAGAAATTAAAAGAAGTGGGAAGCAATAGTATGAGTAAAGATAATGGCAAAAAACCTTCCATAATTTGATGAAAAATATTAACTGACACATCTAAGAAGCTCAATGAACTTCTGGTAGGATAAGTGAAAGTTAAGTAGGATGAGCTCAAAGAGATTCACTGCTAGACGCGTTACCATCAAAATGTTAAAAGCTGAAGACCACAAGAGAATCTTGGAAGCAGCAAGAAAAAAAAGCCACTTATCATGTGCAAGAGATCCTAAATAAAACTGATAGCAGACTTCTCATGGAAAACCATTAAGGCCAAAATGAGATGACTTATTCACAGTACTGAAGGAAAAAGACTACCAGCCAAGAATTCTGTATCTAGCAAAAATATCCTTGAAAAAATGAGAAATTTAGACATTTCCAGAGAATCTAAAGAGAGTACGTCACCAACAAACCTGCCCAAGAAATAAAAAAAGTTGAAATTAAAAGATACTAGATAGTAACTCAGATCCACAAAAAGAGAAACTGTCAGAAGTCAGCCAATATAAAATAATCTGAGGTAATCTGAGTAGTACTATAACTATTACAGAACTTAAATCCATAAATCCAAATATTCTGGAAAAGAAAATTCTGTGCATCACTGATTTTAATGGAGATTTTTACCAAATATTAATACTAATTTTACAGAATAGCTTCCAAAGAAGATATGAGGATGGAGCAGTTTGCAGAAGATTTTATGAGGTCAATATCATCTAAATGCCAAAAACAACAGAAATAGCACTGAAACAAAAATATGAACAATATTCTTACGAAGTGGGATGCAAAAAAAATTTTTGTTAAAATAAGATCAAGGGCTTTTTAGGTCCCATTTGTTTATTTTTGCTTTTGTTTCCTTTGCTTTAGGACATGGTTCAAAACATACTGCTGTGATTTACATCAAATACTGTTCTGCCTATGTTTTCCTTGGGAGTCATAGTATCTGATCTTACGTTGAGGTCTTTAATTCATTTTGATTTTATTTTTGGATATAATGTTACAGAATGTTCTAATTCCCTTCTTTTACATGTAGCTGTCCAGTTTTTCCAGCACTACTTAAATAAATGGGACCTAATTAACTTAAAAGCTTTTGCACAACAAAATAAACCATTGATAAAAATGAAAAGACAACCCACTGAATGGGAGAGGATGTTTGCAAATGATATGACTGATAAGGGGCTAATATCCAACATACATAAACAGCTAGTATAACACACATCCAAAAAAAAAAAAACCTTATTAAAAATGAGCAGAAGAACTGAACATTTTTCCAAAGAGGAAGTGCACATGGCCAACAGCCACATGAAAATGTACCCAGCATCACTAATCATCAGGGAAATGCCAATTAAAAGAACAATGAACTATTCCCTCACTCTGGTCAGAATGATTATCATCAAAAAGAACACAAACAACAAATGTTTGAGAGAATGTGGAAAAGAAGGAAACCTTGTACACCACTGGTGAAAACGTACATTGTTGCAGCCACTATGGAAAACAGTATGGAGGTTTCTCATAAAACTAAAAATAGAACTGCCATATGATCAAACAATTCTACTCCTGGGTATATAGGTGAAAAAAGAAAAAACAAAAACACTAATTCAAAAAGATTATGCACCTCAGGGTTTATAGCACTATTTTTCACGATTGCCAAGATATGGAAGCAACCTTAATGTCCACCAACAGATGAATGGAAAAGGGAGATGTACACATGTGCGTGCATGCACACACACATACACACACACACACACACACACACAGAATGGAATACTACTCAATCATAAAAAAGAAGGCAATTTTGCCATTTGCACCAACACTGATGGCTTGGAGGGCATTATGCTAAGTGAAATGACTCAGACAGAGAAAGACAAACACTGTATGATATTACTTATATGTGGAATATAAAAAATACAACAAGCTGGTGAGTAAAACAAAAAAGAAACAGACTCACACATATAGAGAACAAACTAGTGCTTACCATTGGGAAGAGGGAAAGAGAAATATAAGTATGGGGCAAAGGGTTATTATGGGATTATATGAAATTATTTGTATAAAACATGAAAATTGTAAAGCAGTATAGAATTTAAAGAATCTTTCATTCAATAATAAAAAGAAAACGGGGTGCAGCATCAAGATGGCAGAGGAGTAAGACATGGTGCAAAACTTCTTCCACAAACACATCCAAAAAACCCATCTACATGTAGAATGATTCACACAGAAAATCTACTGAATACTGGCAGAAGAATTTAAATGTCCAAAAAGGGCAAGAAACCCTCCACATAACTCAGTAGAACAAAAGAAAAGAGAGATTGAGAGAGAAGAAAGGGAAAAAAAGGGAATTAGGATGGGACCAGCACTCCTGAGAGGGAGCTGTGAAGGAGGACAGGAACCTGCATCCTGGGAAGCCACCTAACTGACAGGGAGATTAGCCAAGATGAAGGGACCCCAAAGCCTCAGAGAAAAGCACAGCAGCAGGACTGAAGAGGGCAAAGCACAGAGAGAGCCACACCAGCTATTGGTACCACCACCCCTGGACGTCACAGCCTGAGATGTTCAGGTGGAGGCTGGGCACTACGACTCAGGCTCTAGAGGTCAGTTCCAGGGAAAGGACTAAGGTTGGCTGTGTGGAAACAGCCTGAGGGGTAGGGGGTGGTGTGCCATGGGGTGGGGAGTGGAGTGCTAGAGCTGAGGGAAACTGGGAAGAGGCCTGGGCAGCAGTATAAGCAAGGTGCCATTTTGGGGAAGGTGAGAAGAGAAGGGGCTGACTGCCATAGGAATATCTTTCTCTGTGCAAGCACAGGCCCTCAGGAGGAAAGGTACCTCTTGTGCAGGCTATGGGTGGCAGGGTGCCTCTTGCATGGGCTGTGGGCAATGGGGCAACTCTTGCGGGGCTAAGGGCAGTAGGGGGCAAACTTCTGTAGACATCTCAGACTCCAGAGGTGGGTGTGGCCCACCACCACTAGGGGTCCTTGAATAGGCACCAACTGTGGCCCCAGTCGCCTCAGAGGTTGGCCCAGAGGAAGGCATAGCTGTTGTTACTCTCATTCCTCTGGGAAGGCACATCCTACTGCTGCCACTGCCAAACACTTGGGGCACCACATACACGTGCCTGAGGATCACTGCCACTTCCCAGGGCCCTAGACCTGGGAGCAGCCTGCGCCACTTCCTTGTGGGTCCTCTCCACTGTCAAGGGCCCAGCAGCCTGGTATTTGCTACTAGGCCTGCCCACTGCCTTCATCTCCCAGGAAGCACATGCAGACCGTATACCAGCACCTCCTATCAAGAGGATAACAGCCTGCACACACTGAGGAAAGAGATAGCAAGTATCTAAGCCAAAAGCAGCCCTCACATTAATAATAATAATAATAATATAATAATATTATAATCCCTCACAAAATATCTGGGGGCACTCTCACATATAAATAGCCCTCTAAGACTACAGTAGTTATTTCCCCTAAACTCACAGAATAAGAAAAATATCGGCAAAATGAAGAAGCTCAGGAAGCATTCCCAGTTCAAAGACTAGGAGAAGTCACCTGAAGGAGGAAATAATGAAACAGACCTCTTCAGTCTAACAGATACTGAGTTCAAAAAGGAGATAGTGAAAATACTGAAGGAATTAAGGGTGTATATGAAGGAATTAAGAATGAATATGAACAGCAATTCAGATTACTTTAGAAAGGAACTAGAAGATATAAGGAGGAGCCAAGAAAAATTAGAAAATTCATTTGCAGAGGTGCAAGCTGAGTTAAAGGCACTGAAGAGCAGAATGAATATGCAGAGGAAACAATTAGTGACTTGGAAAATAGAATGATAGAAATCACCCAATCAGGCAAGCATATAGAAAACCAAATTAAAAAACATTAAAGCAATATAAGAGATTTATAGGAGAGTATACAGTGGGCCAATCTATGCATAATATTAGATTCCAGAAAGATAAGAAAAAGAAAATGGGACTTCAAATATATTTGGAAAAAACATGGCTAAAAACTTTCCAAATCTAAAGGAAACTGACAACAAGATAGAGGAAGCACAGAGGGTCCCAAACAAGTTGAACCCAAATAGGCCTACACCAAGACATATTCTAGTAAAAATGGCAAAAGTTAAGGATGAGGAGAGGATTCTCAAGGCAATAAGGAAAAAACAAAGAGTTAATTACAAGGGGAAACCCCCCCCATTAGGCTATCAGCTGATTTCTCTAAAGAAACACTATGAGCCAGAACAAAGTGGTAAGATACATTCAAAGTTTTAAAAGAGAAAAATTTGCAACCTAGAATGCTCTAGCCAGCAAAAATATCATTTAAAATAGAATGAGAAATAAAGAATTTCCCCAACAAACAAAAACTGAAAAAGTACAGCAATACAAAACCCATTCTAAAAGAAATACTGAAATGACTTTTCTAAATAAAAAAGAAGTAAGAAGACATAGGATGGAGGAAATCACAATTGGAAAGTAATTCCTTAAATAAGCCAGTAAACAGATCTAAAGGGGGAAAAAAACCTATTGTAAAAGCAATGATAAACACAAGGAACAGCAAAAGGATAAACATGAAGGTGTTAAAAAAGGACTTCAAAATCATAAAATATGGGGAAGGAAAGTAAGAAAATCTAGACTGTTTTTTGTTAGAATGTGTGTGAGCCTATATGACTATCAGGCTAAAGCAAGCAGATATAGAAAGAGGTTAACACACTTGAAAAACATGGCAACCATAAATCAAAACCAAACAATAAAAGAGCAGCTAGGAGAGGCTGTAGCTAGTCAACACCATGCGTCTGGATGGAGGAGCATATTCATTTGTAACTCTAGGACCTAAGTGATGAGGGGGGTGCAGAGGCAAATAAGAAATCCATGCTTTTGCGAGTGAGGGGAGACTGCTGAGGACTCTCCTGAGTTTCAGACACTGACATCCCAAGGCCTCCGGTTTAGGAGGTGCTGTTCCCTGAAGCTAATCATGGGCTGCTGTGTGCATTTCTATGAACCTGCTTCAGTGATCCAGGAAGAGCCGTGCTTATCCTCTTCCTGGATGGGCGAGGTGCCCTTTCTGCCAAAGGGTCAAAGACATTCTACGTCAAGAAGATTCTCGCTGAGTGCACAGGTTTCCCCATATGATAGATGGAGAGCCTGAAACACAGTCAGATCAGCCACCAACGCTTGCAGGGTTTGGGGTGAGAGAGGACCAGTGCCCATAAAAGACAAACAGAGGAGAGACGGAGAGAGAGAAGAGGAGGCAATGTGGCCACAAGCCAGGGATGCTGGCAGCCATCAGAAGCTGGAAGAGCAAGAAAGGCTTCCCCCTGGAGCCTTCGCCAGGAGCCCTGCTAACACTTGATTCCAGCCCCCAGAACTGTGAAGGAATCATTTCTGCTATTTTTAGGCACCACAGTTGTGGCAATTTGTTATGGCAGCCCTAGGAAAGGAGGGCTCGTGACAACAATGACCAATACTGTTGAGCATTTATTAGGCCTAATCATGTGCCAGGCACTTTGCTGAGCCCTTGTTTACCAGCATTATTTTCCTTTAGGCCTTACAACAGCCTCATGAAATGGGTGCTTTTATCATCCCCATTTTACAGATGAGCAAAATGAGGTTCAAACAGGCAAAGTAGCTTGCCCGAGGCTACATGGCTGGTAAGTTGGGACTGGACTCAGGTCTCTCTGACTCCAAAGACCTCCTTGAAGCACTCATGGGAGCCCCCTGCCTGGTCATGCCTCTAGCTGTAATAAGGACAAGCCCTGTGCCTGGTGGCTGCTGCCTTAATGTCAGGTGTTCTATTCCCTACCCCCAAACCCTGTACTTAAAAAGAGGCCCAATTCTTTTTCTTTTCTTTTCTTTTCTTTCTTTATTAAAGAAGAGTTGATTTACAAAAAAACAAACAAACAACATAGTCACAAAAACTAAAAAGAAGAGGACACAAGCGTAAAGTAAAAGGAAATCATCCAATCAAAAAAAAAAAAAAAGGAAGAAAGGAGAAACACAGAATGAACTGGAAAATAATATTTATCATAGCAAAAAAAGCATATTTATCAATAATTACCTTAAACGTCAATGGACTGAATGCTACAATCAGACTCTATAAAAAAACAAGAGCCTACAATATGCTGCCTACAAGAGACTCACCTTAGGGCAAAAGACACATATAAATTAAAAGTGAGGGGATGGAAAAAGATATTTCATGTGAATGGAAAAGAGAGGAAAGCTGGAGTTGCAATATTTGTATCAGACAAAATAGACTTTAAAACAAAGGTCTTAAAGGGAGACAAAGGGCACTATTGAATGATAAAAGGATCAATTCAAGAAGAGGATATTATACTCATCAATATATATGCACCTAATATAGGAGCACCCAAATACAGACCACAAGTACTAATAGACATAAAAGGAGAAATTGATGGGGATACAATAATAGTAGGAGATTTTAACACCCCACTCACATTAATGGACAGATCCTTTTTTTTTTTTGTCTTTTTAGGGCAGCACCCCTAGCATATGGAAGTTCCCAGGCCAGGGGTTGAATCAGAGCTGTGGCTGCCAGCAGGTGCCACAGCCACAACAATGACAGATCTGAGCCATGTGTGCAACCTACGCTGAAGGTCATGGGCAATGGCCAGATCCTTAACACACTGAGTGAGGCCAGGGATCCAACTCATGTCCTTATGGATACTAATCAAGTTCATTACCACTGACCCACAATGAGAACTCCAGAGTATACATTCTTTTCAAGTGCACATGCTTCCATTTCTCAGGATTGACCATATCCTGGGACACAAAACTAACCTCAACAAATTTAAGAATACAGAAATTATTTCAAGTATCTTCTCTGACTACAATGGCATGAAACTTGAAATCAACAACAGGAACAGAAATGAAGACTGAACAACATGCTACAAAAAACCAATGAGTCCATGAGGAAGTCAAGAGGGTAATTAAAAAATACCTTGAAAAAAATTATAATGAAATCACTACCATTCAAAATCTATGGGTGCCACAAAAGCAGTTCTTAGAGGGAAATTTATAGCAGTACAGGCCTTCTTCAAGAAAGAAGAAAAATTCAAATCAACAACTTAACTACCACCTAAAAGAATTAGAAAAAGAAAAAAAAAAACCTAAAGCCAGAATAAGGAAGGAAATCATAGAAATCAGAGAGTAAATTAATAAAATAGACATTCAAAAATAATAGGAAAAAAATCAATAAAACTGAGAGCTGGTCTTTCGAAAGAATATACAAAATTGACAAACCCTCTGGCCAGACTCACCAAGAACGAGAGAGAGAGAGAGAAGCTGAATAAACAAAGTAAGAAATGGAAAGGAGAAATCTCAACAGATACTGTAGAAATACAAAAAACTGTTAAGAGAATATTATGAACAATAATATACCAATAAATTTGACAGTCTAGAAGAAATTCACAACTTTCTCGAGACATAGAGACCACCAAAACTTTATCAAGAAACAGATCAACGGAACAGATCAATCACTAGAAATGAAACTGAATATATAATAAAAACACTCCCTACAAACAAAAGTCCAGGACCAGATGGTTTCACTGGCAAAATGTACCAAACATACAAAGAAGAACTTATACTGATCCTTCCTAATCTCTTCCAAAAGACTGAAGACGAAAGAATAACCCCAAAGACATTCTATGAAGCCACCACCACACCACCACCAAACCAGACAAAGATACTAACAAAAAAAGAAAATTACACGTCGATATCTTTGATAAATACAGGTGTAAAAATTCTCAGCAAAATTTTAGCCAACTGAATCTAACCACACATAAAAAATATCATACATCATGACCAAGTGGGATTGATCCTAAATTCACAAGGATGATTCAACATACGCAAGTCAATCAACGTCATACACCTTATTAACAAAAGTAAAAAACCACATGATCATCTCAATTGATGCAGAAAAAGCATTTGACAAAGTAAGTCCAACATCCACTCATGATAAAAACTCTTACCAAAGCACTAAAAACCAAAAACCAAAAAGAAAAAAAAAAAAAAAAAAAAAAGGAACTCCTGTTGTGGCACAGTGGAAACAAATCTGACTAGGAACCATGAGGTTGCGTTAAAGATCTGGCATTGCTGTGAGCTGTGGTGTAGGTCACAGATGCAGCTCGGATTTGGCATTGCTGTGTCTGTGGTGTAGGGGGGCAGCTGTAGCTCCAATTGGATCCCTAGCTGGGAACCTCCATATTCGAGGGTGTGGCCCTAAAAAGCAAAATCAATCAATCAATCAATCGCAGGAGAAAATCTTTATGACCTTGGAATTGGCAAGGATTCTTAGATATGACACCAACCATTTTGTTGGTTAAGAAAAGAAAAATAGGAGTTCCCATGGTGGCGCAGTGGTTAACGAATCCGACTAGGAACCATGAGGTTGTGGGTTCAGTTCCTGCCCTTGCTCAGTGGGTTAAGGATCTGGTGTTGCCATGAGCTGTGGTGTGGGTTGTAGACGTGGCTCAGATCCTGCGTTGCTGTGGCTCTGGCGTAGGCCTGTGGCTACAGCTTCGATTTGACCCCTAGCCCGGGAACCTCCATATGCCGCGGAAGTGGCCCTAGAAAAGGCAAAAAGACAAAAATAAATAAATAAATAATAAATAAATTTAAAAAAAAGAAAATAAAAATAAATTAGATTTCAATTTTTTTTTCTTTTTAGGGCCATACCCACAGCATATGGAAGTTCCTAGGCTAGGGGTCAAATCAGAGCTGCAGCTGTCAGCCTACACAACAGCTCACAGCAAGGCCAGATCTTTATTCTGCTGAGCAGGGCCAGGGATCAAACCCAAGTCCTCATGTATACTATTTGGGTTCGTTACCACTGAGCTACAATGGGAATGCCTCATCAAAAAAAATTTTTTAAGTTTGTGATTCAAAGGACACCATCAAGAAAGTGCAAAACTCATGCATATAAATCATATAAGGGGCACGTGTCTGAAATATATAAAGAACTCTTACAACTCAATAATAAAAATATAAATAATCCAATTAAAAATGGGCAAAGAGTCTGAAGAGATTCTTTTCCTAGGAAGATATACAAAGGTCAATAAGCACATGAAAGAAGACAGATGTCATTGGTCATCAGGGAAATGCAAGCCAAAACCACAATGAAATACTCTTCACACCCACTAGGATGGCTAGAATAAAAAAAATCCAGATAGGGACAACTGTCAGCAAGGATGTGGAGATACTGGAAATCTCATACACTACTGTCAGGAATGTAAAATGACACAGTTGCTTTGGAAAACAGTTGGGCAGTTCCTCAAATGATTAAACATAATGTTAACTCAAACATTCATCCTTGAAAACATGGATGCACATGTTTATGGCAGCATTGTTCTTAATAGCTGAAAATAAACACAACTGAGATATTCACCAACAAATGGATGAATAAAGAAAATGTAGAATATCTGTACAATGGAATATGACTCAATTATGAAAAGGAATAAAGTACAAAGGTATGCTATAAATTGGGTGTAACTGAAAATCATTATGCTAAATGAAAGAAGACAGGCAAAAAAGTCCAAGTATTGTAAGAATCTATTCACAGGAAGGTCCAGAATAAGCAAATCCAGAGAGACATAAAGGTTTCTGAGGGGTGGAGGGGCGATAAGCAGAAGGCAGCAGATGAGGTAAAGTGGCAGAATGGTACAGGGCTTCTTTGGGAGGTGATGAAAACTGTCTACAACTGACCGTGAGGGTTACTGAACACTTCTGTGAATGTACCAAAAAGTATTAGCTGTACATTTTAATTGGGTGTAGTATGTGAATGATATCTAAACAAAGCTGTTAGAAAAAATAAACATGAATTGGGCATCTGTAGCAGAGAAATAAAAATTATGTTTACATAAAAATCTGTGCACCAGTGTTCTTAATAATTGTTCAAAACAGTTTTAAATACAATGGCAAAATAACATGGAGACAACTCAGGTGCCCTTTAGGTTTTTAAATTTATTTTTATTAGAGTATGGTTGACTTACAATGTTGTATTAGTTTCACATGTACAACAAAGTGAATGAGTCATACATAAAAATATATCCACTCTTTTTTTTCCATATGGGTTATTACAAACTATTGAGTAGATTTTCCTGTGCCATACAGTAGGTTCTCGTCAGGTGCCCTTTGAAGAGTGAATGGATAAGTGACATTGGGTACATCCATACAATGGATTTCTTACTATGCCATAAGAAAAAGGAACAAACTCTTTATTTATTTAGGCTTCGTGATTTACGCTTTGTGTAAAAAGTCAGTCTGATGAAAGAAATCAAAGAAAAGCTAAATAAATTGAGACCTACTGCATTGACAGACTGGGAGACTCAATGTAGTAAGGAAGATTAATCTATGAGTTGCATACTACTTATGATTATATTTATAGAAGCATTTCCAAATGATACAACTGTAGAGGCAGAGTACAACCAAGGGCAGGTGGAGGTCAGGGTGGCCATGAAGAAGCAACAGGCAGATGTTCCTTTGAGAGTACAGAAAAGTTTTGCATCTTGATGGTGATGAAGTTTACACCAAGCTAAAAGGAACAATCTCTCCTTTTAGCTGTCTTGATCTTGTGCATGGGATCAAACTGCATAGAAATATACAAACATGCAGATGAATGAGTGGATTTTTTAAAATATGAGCATTGAATAAGGTCTGGACTCTGCTTACCAAAATTGTTCCAGCAACACCGTCCTGGTTTTTTTACTTTACTTCAGTTATGGAAGATGTCACCACAGGGGCAAGGGTGAAGAAGACTACACTTCATTATACTACACTTCCTGGGAATCTGTGTAGAATTTCTGAAATCTATAATCATTTCAAAATACAAAGTTTAAAATATGTGGTGGGGAACAATCTCTCCTTTTAGCTGTCTGTTGCTATCAACTTAATGCCCTCCTACCTGTGATCTGCCCTCCCCAGGCCCCTCACTCCCCGCATGGGCCACCATGTGTGTCCAGGCCTCTGCATTTCATGGTCACATGTTTCCTTCTGGTGTCCTAGCAGTTTGTTGCCAATTCGCCACTCTTCCCTCCTCTGTGGAGGGAAGCATTCTTCCCATGCTTTTGAGATTCTGGTTTTTGTGCTTTCTAATTTATAAGTGGCAATTTGATAAACTGATTTGGGACGATATAATGAGGTGCCTTACTCTGGAGAGCACTCCCCGGGGGGACAGGAGTCCTACACTCTCTGTCCGGCCCCCTATGATCTCAGGGTCTCCCTGAGCCCCAGATCTGCCAGATAAGATTAGGAACACTTGGTGTTCCTGCTGTGACAGAGAGGGTTAAGGATCCAACTGTAGCAGCTCAGGTCATCGCAGATGTGCAGGTTTGATCCCTGGCCCAGCTCAGTGGGTTAAAGGATCCAGCATTGCTGCAGATGTGGCTTGGATTCAATCCCTGGTCTAGGAACTTCCATATACTGAGAATATGGCCAAAAAAACCCAAAAAACAAAAACCTGACTCCCCTCAAGAAGAATGCTGTGCTCTGATAATATGAGAATGACAAGAGAAATGGAATACTTTCACTTTTCTTATAGTATAACACATGCCATGTTTTAGGATTTGTTCAAAGCAGAGTCCTTGTCTTTCTTCATTATTCTCAAGGACTCACTGTATAGCACATGGAAATCTACTCAATACTCTGTAGTGACCTATATGGGAAAACAGTCTGAAAAGGAATGGATATATGTATGTGTACAACTGATTCACTTTGCCGCATGCCTGAGAATAACACAACCTTGTCAGACAACTATACTCCAATAAAATTACAATTAAATATCAAGAAATGAAACTATTTTTTATTGTTTAAAAGTGCAGTCCAATAAGAGAAAAGCTAATGGGGAAATTTGAGGCAGAAGGATTTCTGATATAGTCGTCTTTATACAGAGTTGCTGACTTTACCCAGTGAAGGGTCCTGGATACAGTCTCCTCTAAATTATTAATTTATGACTGAAGAAAATTCTGAATTTTAAGGCAGAAATTGACTCAGAACAGTGGCTCTATCCAGCAACAGGCAAATTAAACAAAGTGGCCCAGATAGAGCCCAAGAGTCAAATTTTTTTCAGCCTGTCTCTGCTTACTATTTGCAGAAGCTGGGTGCAGGCTAAATGGGAATCTGGGTGGCACATCCACATTGAGAATGTAAACTGGGAGGCGGCAGACAGACTAGGGCCCTGAAATACAGAACTGAGTCAACAGACTTGTTGACAGAACATTGACCATCACAGCTTAGCAAAGGTCATACCACCAACCAGTGATCGTTGCTGCCATCCTGAGGTCACTTTATTTCAAAATTGAGGAAGAAGATGAACTGCTCTGACAACATTTGGGGAGGAGGGATTATGGCGGCAGAAGACAATGGCAGACAGCCCTCAAACCATGACAGCATGCTCGTCACATCATCAAAGTCACTAGGTCAAAGGGCATCCTTCCTTTTGAAAGTTGGAAATCAGGGAGTTTGTGGATACCATTAGGTAATCTAAGATGAGGAAGTAAAAAAATCAGATTAATAAACCACTTGCTTGTGACAGAGGTTTTCTTTTCTTCTTCTTTCCTGCAGAAGGAAGGAAGGAGGGAGGGATGGGGGGAGGGGGAGGGATGGAGGGAGGGAGGGAGGGAGGGAGGCAGGGAGGGGAGGAAGGGAGGGAGGGAGGGAGTGGAGGGGAGGAAGGATGAGTGGACGGAAGTAAAAGGGTACCCCAGTGAATTGCCAATGTCAGACGGACTTACCGCACATCTACTGCATGTATGCAAGTGACTGACTTCACTACTTCCTTCCTTCCTTCCTTTCTCTTCTTTCTTTCTTTCCTTTTTTTTTAATGCCCCAACTCAATTTTGAGGTCCTGGCTAGACGCTGGTCAGTTTCCTCTCTTGAGCCACCGATTAAGTCTATGGTCCAACCACTTTCCTTCTCACAATCCATCCATCCTTTTCCTTCCATCTCATACTCCATGGTCCATGACGTTCCGTACACCAGCCCTAATTGCCCTCAAGTGCCTGAGGACAGCCCCCATGAAAGCCCAAGATATTGCTCAGTTAGCCAATCCACAGGAAGCCTATGATACAGAGCTAACCCCAGCCCACTTGCCAGGCACAGGCTGCTCTCGACATCTCCAGCTTGCTGTGATCTTTTCCAAGATGCCACCCCTCATTTGACCTTGCCTGGAAGCCTCCTCTTGTTTGGGACTGTGATCTGTCTTGGAGTTCCAAGGGGATCAGCAGCATCTCTGCAGTACCAGAATGCAGGTTCGATCCCTGGCCCAGCACAGTGGGTTAAAGGATCCAGCATTGCCACAGCTGTGGTGTAGGTATCCCAACTGTAGCTGGAATCTGATCCTTGGCCTGGGAACTCCATATGCCTTGGGGCAACCAAAAAAGGGGAAAAAAAAAAAAGAGTTCTGTCTTTCATTTATCCTAGTGTCACTGTGCTGTGTCTCACCATTAAAATAATATTTAAAATGATAAAATGTTACCCAAAGCTATATTTTTGTTCAAGCAGTGACATCAGTCAATGGGCCAAGCCAGGCCATGCCTGAAGCAGGAGGTACACACTCCTTTTACTCTGGACAAAGCCCTCCTGGATGAGGCAGGGAGTACCACAGCACTTCACTTTCTGAGGCTAAGATTTGTCTTCTTGAGAGCAGAGAACACACGTTTTTAACCTCATTGCCTAATCCAGTGCCTAAAGCTTGTTATATGGCTACTTAATGCTTTTCTCATAAAAGAGATGAATTATCAGATGAATAAATGCTATATAGCAACACTGTAGGAAATTAAATAGCAGAACAATTCTATACCAAATGTTTTAGGCTAGATAGTCGTTACATAATTGTTTGCGTGAGTGTGTCTTTTGCCTTTTCAGGGCCGCACCTGCAGCATATGGAGATTCCTAGGCTAGGGGCTGAATCAGAGCTATAGCTGCGGGCCTAAACCACAGCCGCAGCAGCATGGGATCTGAGCCACGTCTGCAACCTACACAACAGCTCACAGCAACGCTGGATCCTTAACCCACTGAGCAAGGCCAGGGATCTAACCTGAGTCCTCACTGATGCTAGTCGGGTTCATTAACCTCTGAGCCATGATGGGAACTCCTCTCCTTACATAATTGTTAATACAAAGGGTTTTTTCTGTCTTCTAGCGTTTTCCATGACTTTGCTGTCTCCTCAAATCTAGAAATTTCTCTCTACACAAATACTCTCAGTTCAAAATTTTCCAGTATGGAAGCTGAGAAAAGGAACTGCCAGTTAAAACCTACAAGCTTTGATCATCCCCTGGACAAAGGTTCAGGTAATATCCTCGCTGCAATAAGAAACTGAGGTGGGACTCACAGGCATGGAGAACAGATTTGTGGTTGCTAAGGGGGAGAGGAGTGGGGGGATGGAGTGGGAGTTTGGGGTTAGTAAATGCAAACTCCTATATACAGACTAGATAAACAAGACCCTACTGTATAGCCCAGGAAACTGTATTCAATATCCTGTCATAAAAAGGAATGAAAAAGAATATATGTATATATAGTCGAATCATTTTGCTATAGAGCAGAAATTAACACAACATTGTAAATCAACTCTACTTTAAAAAATCAAGATGGAATAGTTTGGGAATGGGGGATGGGGGCTGGTGGGTAATAACAGAGGCTTGTAGCTTGTTGACTTTGAAACACCCATGGGACATTCAGTGGTGTTAGGATAAATGGATCTGTAGTTGAGACAGAGGTCTGGGTAGAAGGCAAGCATATGAATTCATTCATATAAAAAGAGTAAGTGACAACAGCCAAGACATGGAAACAACCTAAATGTCCTTCAGTGGATGACTGGGTTAAGATGTGGTGTATATATACACAATGGAATATTACTCAACCATAAAAAAGAACAAAATAATGCCATTTGTAGCAGCATAGCTGAAACTAGAGACTCTCATACTAAGTGACGTAAGTCAGGAGAAAGTCAAAAACCATATGATATCTCTCATATCTGAAACCTAAAATATGGCACAAATGAAACTTTCCACAAAAAAGAAAATCATGGACTTGGAGAATAGACTTATGGTTGCCAAGGGGAGCAGGATGGACTGGGAATTTGGGGTTAATAGATGCAAACTATTGCCTTTGGAATGGATAAGAAATGAGATCCTGCTGTGTAGCACTGGGAACTATATCTAATCACCTATGATAGAGCATGATAATGTGAGAAAAAAGAACCTATACATGTATGTGTAACTGGGTCACTATGTTGTATAGCGGAAAATTGACTGAACACTCGAAACCAGCTAGAGTGAAAAAAAAAAAAACATTACATATTAAAAAAAAAAAAGAGTACGTGAAAACATGATGGTGGCTCTGCCAGAGCATTCACACCAAGAAGAGAAGAGCCCCAGGCTGGGACAGAGCCAGAAGAGGAAGGGAAAGAGAGAAGCAGCACAGAAAAAGCTGAGAAGAAGACACTGAAGCTCTAGGTGTGGTGGGTGACAGATTAACTTGAGAGAGCTGATCCAGAATCTAAGAAAGAAAGAAACTAGAAAAGGGGGAGAGTGAACCTTGGCCCATATTGCAATGAGAAAGGGTCTTTGGGGAGGCAGATTCAGAAAACTCTCTAAGTTGTGGAAATCCATTTAATTATCTTAATATTTTAAGAGTTTCAAAAAAGCTGTATAACACACATGGTGCAAGATGATTGATGGGGACTTAAAATACCTTAAAGTATGATCATGGGGCAGGGATGGGGGGATCACTGCATGACATAAGTGCATCTCAAAGTGCATTCCCAAGATAAGTTGAAAAGACAGCGATGAATCCAGCTTCCTGTCTGATTTGAGTATTTATCTTATACTAGGTGGAGGTAAAGTCAGAAAGCAATTAGAGCCCAACAGGTGCCATGATGAGGAGAAATGTCCTCCACAGTCATCCTGGACTAGACTAACACCGTATCAGAATCCTAAAGAACCATTCAAAATGTGGCAGTCACGGTGGCCTTCACAGCTGCGACTGCTTCATGTCTTAACTTCTCATCCACCTTGGCTCAATCTTTGGTCCAATACTTACATGTAGAATGCACAAGCCCTTTAATATTCATATATTATTTCAGAGTTATGAAGCAGCCATTTGTGGCTCTCCCCAGGGAATTGGAGAACTGATTTCTGGTTGTACCAGTAATTGAGTATCTGTGTGACCACTGGCTACTCATTCATTTCCAATACGGCAGGGATATTCTCAACTATACTGTTATTTACACCTACCACTAACATCAAACTCATCTGATGCTATTGTTGAAACATAGATTCCATGGCTCCAGCCCAGACTTAGAATCTCTGAAAGTAGGGCCCTAGAATCAGCATTTAATCATCTTCCAGGATGTGTCTGATGCTTACTTTTGCTATAGAACCACTGGTCTAGAAATTCCTCCAGAAATAGCCAGCCTGTGGTTGTTTAATAAACATTTAGTTTAGAATAACTGTAGACTTACAGAAAAGTTTCAAAGATAGAACAGAATTCCCACATACCTTTCACTCATTTCCCCATTGTTAATCTTTTATTACTATGGCATATTGATGAAACTAAGAAATCACACTGGTGTACCACCTTTTAATAACTCCAGCCTTATTTGTTCATTGTCTAATCATGCTCTTGAAGGTTCTTTTAAGTGTCCAGGCACCAGTTTTCTTGTTCAGGCCCAGGAAACATCTCTCTTGAGTTCTTCATCGTCAAATTTGCTGTTCTTAACTAATTAAACATCTCCTACCAGGAGAAAAATGTAGGAACAATGTAATTACTCACAATGCCCTGGCTCTTTGAAAAGTGTTTGTATAAAACAGTACATACCTTTTGTCTTTCAGTAAGCAGCCAAATGCCAGTGATTTGTTGTTGGTTGCATAAATACACATTGTTCTGTTTTATCCATTTGGCTCCCTGTGGATACTAGATTCTAATGACCCTCTCATAGCTGTTTATTTTGTTTCATTTATGATGATCACAAACACAAGCCTCAACCAGAGTATGCTGTAAAAAGTGGCAATTCACATTCAGGTTATATTAAATTCACTATTTGGAATTTCAAACCATAAGCAGAGAACAGTACATTCTCCAACCACATCTTCTCTTGAACTTTTTAAGTCATAATTACATTCCTAGAAGGTGATCTGTTTTGACATGGACCACACCCCTGACTTCCAAAAAGACCTTCAGTGGGAAGGATTCAGTAGGAAGACCCCTTCCATTTACATAAAGGATAACTGTCCCTCATCCAACATGTCTGAGACACAGTCAGGAGCACAAAAACACCTTGTCAATAAGGATCAAGGGAGGACATTGATGGAGAGATTCAGTTGCTTTGCTGAGCAACAGTCTTGAGAGTGCACAGAGAAGACAGGTGTGGCCAGCCTCAGATAATGGACTGTTACATGGTGCAGAGTGAGGTACCACCCAGAGGACGAGTGGGTACAGTCTGGAGAATGCCCACTGCCACCCTTTGCTTCTCTTGGCTATTGTAGACTCGTGGGAGTCTACACTATGGTCGAACACGATGGGACTCAAGTCCACACCTGTCAAGTATGCAGATGTCTGACTCTTCCTTGCATTTAAAATCCCTGACAATGTCGAAATTCTTTTTTTCTCAGTGTTTTGACTTGTGTTCTATCCCAAGAGACTGGATATAGCTCCCTGTGCTATACTAGTAGGACCTCATTGCTTATCCATTCCAAATGTAATAGTTTGCATCCACTAACCCCAAACTCCCCTTCTATTCCTCTTCCTCCTTCCACCCCCTTGGCAACCATAAGTCTGTTCTCTATAACAACTCATACAATTAAACAACAAAGAAACAAACAACTCAACCAAAAAATGGGTAGAAGACCTAAACAGACATTTTTCCAAAGAAGACATATTGATGACCAATAAGCACATGAAAAGATGCTCACAATCACCAATTATTAGAGAAATGAAAAGTGTCTGTGGGAGTTCCCGTCGTGGTGCAGTGGTTACTGAATCCGACTAGGAAACCATGAGGTTGTGGGTTCGGTCCCTGCCCTTGCTCAGTGGGTTAAGGATCTGGCATTGCCATGAGCTGTGGTGTAGGTTGCAGACGCGGCTCGGATCCCGCGTTGCTGTGGCTCTGGTGTAGGCCGGTGGCTACAGCTCCGATTCGACCCCTAGCCTGGGAACCTCCATATGTCCGTGGGAGTGGCCCAAAGAAATAGCAAAAAGACAAAAAAAAAAAAAGAAAAAGAAAAAAAAAAGAAAAGTGTCTCTGTTTAGAGGAACAGATTCAGAATGTTCCAGGATCAATGGAAGTGCCTTACTCAGAGCAGGGTAAGCAGAATAAGTGCCCCCTTGGGCTTCAGGGAAGCATCTACAGCTACTTGGGGCCAGTGGGAATCCATGGGAGGTGACCTGGACCATGCTACAGGATTAACATACAGAAATCAGGTCATTTGGATGGAGTTAAAGAAGTTCTCATGTTTGTGGGCCTGTGAAAAGAGGATTGGAAGTTTCTAGAATGTTTTCACTCTAGCATGAATGAAAAAGCAGCATCTATAGAGACTTCGTTTTATGAATTGGATTAGATCCACAAGCTTTCTTATAACATAGGGAACCCAGGAATTTTGTTCCTGTTGTTGTTCTTCGGAAAATAAGTTGATATCTATTCAAAAGTCACAGATTTCAAGATGGATAAATAAACTCTACTTTTGTGGTAACTAGGAGAAAAACTTTAACATACCCTTTAGAAAATTATAGACTGCTCTGTGGATGTTTTGAAAATACACCCTTAGCAGTATTTATTTGTCTGATCCTATTAGAAGATGAGAAGATAAGGTATATTAATCAAAATACAACTGGCACTAAAATGGACAAGAGTATTCTAGAAGAATGGATGAAAAACCTGTGCCAATAAAGAAGGCAGAGAGAAGAGAGGAGGCATGAGGTCAGACCTTCAGAAGATAAATAGATGTGTCTCTATGAGAAGTGGGTCACGTCATGCAGGACAAAAAAGAGTGAAAGAGAGATGATGATGATAAGGACTTTCTAGCCTCACAGTCCCAACTCAGTGTTTCTGATAGGTGGAGGCTCTCTCTAGTGTCTCTTGCATGCTGCTTTCCAGGGAGCAGATGGTACCTGTCAGCCTCCTGCCCATCCCAGCGGGGAGAAGGCAGTGATTCAGTTTGATTAGCCAGGTGAACCAAATTTTTGGATGTTATCCAGTAGCTGACCAGTCTTCGCATCATTGATTTTCAATTTGGGAATCTTGAGAGGGAAAGAAAATCTGTAATTTCCCTTTGGACACTGCGCTTTTCTCGAGGATGAATCTCCAATGTAAAAGATGAAAGCCAAAAGGACCATCATGTCTCCAGTGAATAAGCCAGCCCTGAGATCAAACCCATCTTCTAAGCTTACTATTTACAAGACTCACTTCTCTACAAAAAAATGCACCCTGAACCAACCACAGACTGAAACAAATGACATGGTTACTGATGAAATTTAGAGGGGGAAAAGGTGTGGGGTTTTTTTGTTTGTTCGTTTCTCTTTTTTAAGCCAGCTGATTTTTATCAGTGTTTTATACTCATCTTGAATTTGTAACGCTTTTATATAACTATTTTGAAAGGGCAAAAAATCTGCACATTCTTATCTAATAATGGGGATAATGGAGTTATAAAATTGTTTAGAATTCTGGATTTGTTTGACCCACATAGTTTAGTTCTAGGAAAATCAAATGCTTTCCCAATTATTATTTAAAACAAGTAAACATGTGAATGGAAGGGAAATAAACTGAAAGGAATTAATCAATTATTGTTACGCAAAACCATCAAAAAGTATTATTTCAGCAAGATATAAAGAAGGCAATATCTTGGTTACTTTAAGATGTTATTTTAATTGGCTTTTTTTTTTTTTTTTTTTGGCCCCACATATGGCATGTAGAGGTTCCTGGGCCAGGGATTGGACCCACGCCATAGCAGTGACCCAAGCTACTACAGTGACAATGCTGGATCCTTAAACTCACTGAGCCACCAGGGAACTCTGAGTCAGTATATTAAAGTAGAGAAATTAATTTGAAAAATTCCTAAATAACTGCAGGACTATTATGCAAAATCATGACAAAATAAATACTAAACGAGAAATATCTTGTTTAAAATCTTGGAAAATTAGGGAATTCCCGTTGTGGCTTGGTGGTAACAAATCCAATTAGTAACCATGAGGATGCAGGTTCTATCCCTGGCCTCCCTCAGTGGCTTAAGTATGTGGTATCGCCATGAGCCCTAAAAAAATGTAAAATAAATAAATTAATAAAATAATAAAATCTTGGAAAGTTAAATTGGAATATCCAAATAAACATATATTTCCATAATATAGTTTAAAGAAGGATGTAAAAGAATACTTTAAAAATATGATGCTGACTATTAATTTCAGTGTCCTAACAGCTACCAATTATTAAGAGAGGGGATATAAGTGTTAAAGCCCTCAATATTTGGCTTTAGTGGAGAAGGAAAAAACATCATCTGAGAAATAATATTCTGCTTTAAACAATTATTTAATAAAATGGTAAATGATACAAATTTTTTGTAACCTTGAAAATACAGAATAAAAATAAAAATAAGCATGTGAGAGACATAGGCTTTATTATCTATATAGAATATTGTATATAAATATGTAAGTTCTTATATTTCACCTGGAGGCAAGACCAAGTCTTTCTGTCCTTTGCCTGTATACCCAAAGATCATTTTAACAAAATGGGGATACTTCAGTTCTGACTCAGCTCTGACCTTTTTCGTCTTGGTGTGAAGATCTGGGTCTACTGTCATCGCTCAGGAAATAACTTAATAGTCTTGAGGTAGAAAATTAAAGACACTTTTAACAAAATGTACCAGACTCTCAGAGTCAGCTATTCAAGTAGCAAGCACATGTCATGCTTTAAGTTGAAGCTAAAATAAAATACTCTCCTTCCTCCACTAAAGGGTCCTGAGGTCAAGCACAGGAATGAGTCTCTTTAGAAAAAAGACTTCCAAATCAAGGTTTCTATAAATATCAAAGCTGAAGTTAGTGCCTTTTGATATACTAATTGAAAATGCACTGAGGGCTGGAACAAAGGTTACTAGGTATGTCTAGGGGAAGCAAAGGGATTACAAAGAAACCGTTGCTATGTAATTAAATAAGGCACTTGAATATTGATTAAGTGCAGGATTGGAAGCCCTCATTAAGAACTTAAGCACAGGTTTGGGTCCAGCAGAGAGAGTATTTGTTCATCTAGGCAGCAATTAGAATGCTCTTTCTCTCCTGTTTCAATGTACAGAACTGACAATGATGTTTCATAGGTCCAGTTCTGGCTTAATTACTCAGTCTTTTTTGTGGCATCTTTTCAAACAGTTTCTGAATGAACTGGGAAGAAGTCTCCAGTAGAAAACCTACTGTTATTAAACTACCTGAAATTTTAGGTATAAATAACAGATTTTAGCTAAATAGAGATGATGTCATTCTTTTAGCTTTTAACCAATTCTTCTATTTTTCATATAAACGTGTGCATTCAGAAGAAAGGCCTGCCATTGTTCATCGTGTTCAAAGTGCATTCAGAAGAAAGGCCTGCCATTGTTCATCGTGTTCAAAGTCAACAGTAACTCATAAATTCCTGCTCTGATGATAAGGTTCTGCTCACAATGCAGAAAACAAATTGCTTCCTGCCTTGTTGTCCTGTGTCCAAATGTGCCCCACATTCTAACCCCACCTCTATGCTTTACTTAGACAATCATCCTTCAGTTATTTGTGAAGGATTCCTTCCAGGACCCCTCACAGATACCCAGGTCTGTGGATGCTCAAGTCCTTTGCCTAAAATGTCCTAGTAGAGTGGGCCCTCTGTATCTGCAGATGAGGAATCTGTGGGTACCAGTGGCCGACTGTAGTACTTGTCCTGCTTGAACTGCCTTTCCTGTGTACAGATAAAATACAGATTTATCTGTAGTTCAAGGACTACTTCTTTCCACCCTCTGAAAAATGCAGCAAATGGGGGGGAGTTCATGGTGGCCTCTCAGCAAATACTTTTTAGAACTCAAAATTATACAATTATACAGTGCCTTTCTCTAATAATTAGCAATGTTGAGCATCTTTCTGAGTGCCTTTTGGCCATATCTATGTCTTCTTTGGAGAAATGTTTATTTAGATCTTCTGCCCATTTTTTGATTGGAGGTAGGTAAGGTCTCCAGTTTCTCCAATCCTCACCAGCACTTGGTATGCCATGTTATAAAATAACAGCTTATTTTAATAGGTTTTTAGCCATATCTCAATGTAGTTTTAATTTACAATTCTCTAATGATTAATGATATCGAACATCTTTCCCATGCATATTTGAAGCAAATGCTTTTTTTGATGAAGTGTTTGTTTTGAATATTCTACCTATTTTTACTGGGTTGATTGTTTTCTTAAGGTTGACTTCTGAGTGTTCTTCATATATTCTTGGTATCAGCCCTTTGTTCAAACATAATTTGAAAATATTTTCTCTCAGTTTGTAGTTTGTCTTTTCAGTCTCTTAGCAGTACCTAAGAGCTGAGAAAAATGTTTTAAATTTAATAAGTCCATTTTGTCAAATTTTTAAATTTTATGTCATGATTTCAATGTAGTAGCTAAGAAACTCTCGGCTAATCTAAATGAAGAAAAACATCTATGTTTTCTTCTAGATATATTGAAGTTTTTTATTTTACATTTATGTCAGTGACCCATTTTAGTTACTTTTTGTGTAAAGGGTTAGGCATATGTCTAGGTTCATGTTTATGTATGTCCAATTTTTCCAGCACTGTATTTTTTTTTTGGTGGGGGGGGAAGGTACCAAGCTATGCGGAAGTTCCTGGGCCAGGGATTGAACACATGCCACAGCAGCAAGCCAAGCCACTGCAGTGATAACACCAGATATTTAACCTACTGAGCCACATGGGAATTCCTCCAGCACTATATGTTGAAGAGATTGTTTTTTCCCTTTTGTCAAAATTCTGTTGGCTATGTTAGCGTAGGATTATTTCTAGAGTTTCACTTCTGTAGATCTATGTGTCCATACGTTTGACAATAACACTGTTCATTGCTGCAGCTTTATAGTTCCATATAAGGAAATGTAGATCTTCAAACTTTGTTCATTTTTTCCAAAGTTGTTTAGATAGTATTTTTCCTTTTGTGTTCTAAGTTTTAGAATGAATTTATCAATATCCACAAGTCCTTATGTTTCATCAACTATAGAATGACAATAAAGGGAGGGAAATTACATACAAGAACCAAATAAACATTCCAGGATTGGAAAATATAATAGGTAAAATGAAAAATATACAAAAGGGCATCAATAGCATACTTTCAGTTTCCAAAGGAAAGAACCAGGAAACTTTAGGATAGGTCAACTTGAAACTGAAAAAAAAAAAAAAGGATGAAGTGAACAGAGCCTCAGAAATTATGAAATGCCATCAATGTATCAATATTTGCATAATAGAAGCTCCAGAAGGAAAGGAGGGGAGGGACAAAAAGCTAATTTAAAGAAATATTTTCCTCAAACTCCCTAGATATAATGTGAAACATTAATCTCTATATCCAAGAAGCTCAATAAATTCTAAGTAGAACCAACTCAATGATTTTTCACAACTAAACACATCCTACTCAAAATGACAAATGAAAGTGGCAGAAGGATAATCTTGAAAGCTACAAGAGAAAAACACTTCGTAATGTAAAAGGGATCAACAGTAAGAGCAAAGCTGACTTCTAATGAGAGCTAATGACAGTCAGAAAGCACTGGGATGACGTATTTGACATTGCCATGGGAAATAGACTGTCAACCAAAATGCTATAGTCAGCAAAAGTATCCTTCAAAAATTAAGAAGGAATGGAGACACTGCAAGATTTTAAAAACTGGGAGGATCAGTCATGGGAACACCTACCTAATAGGAAATTCCAAAGTGCCTTCAGGCCGAGATGAAAAGTCTAAGTAAAGCAACAAGCCACTCAAACATGTAAACATCCAGAGCCAATGTAAATACACAGGTAAATGTAAAAAGAATATCAATGAATTTTGACAAAAGCTTTCTACTCCCATATGATTTGAAAAAGACCTGCATAAATCAAGAGTTATTGCACTGTGTTCATGCGCTTATAATATATAATGATGTAATTTATGTGACAATAATAATAACGGAGAAAGGATCTATATATTACAGAAATTTGAAAGTAAAATTTCTGTAAACTAAGTTAATGTTAATTTAAACTAGACTGTTTTAAGTTACGATGCTAATTGTGATTTTCAAGAAAAACACTGCATTTAAAAATGCAGACAAGGAAGGAATTAAAGTGGTATACTAGAATATGCATATTTAATACAAAAGATGGCAGTAATGGAGAAATAGAGAAACGAAATAGACATTAGATTTAAAGAAAATGCCATTTGTAAATTCTACCTTATATACCTTATTTAATTACATTTTTAAAGCCCAATCTTTTTGGGGGGAGAGGGCAAAGGAGAAAAAAAAAAAAAAGCTTTATTGCTTTGCCAGGCAAAGAAGGCCACAGCAGGCTAATGCCTTAAAGACTATACCCTCCCTTGGGAGAGATTAGGAAGTGGTTTTATAATTTGGGAATAGAAAATAGGGCCACAGATAAGAATCAGGGTAGGAGTTCCCGTCGTGGCGCAGTGGTTAACGAATCCGACTAGGAACCATGAGGTTGCAGGTTCGGTCCCTGCCCTTGCTCAGTGGGTTAATGATCCGGCGTTGCCGTGAGCTGTGGTGTAGGTTGCAGACACGGCTCGGATCCCGAGTTGCTGTGGCTCTGGCGTAGGCCGGTGGCTACAGCTCCGATTCAACCCCTAGCCTGGGAACCTCCATATGCCGCAGGAGCGGCCCAAGAAATAGCAACAACAATAACAACAACAACAAAAAGACAAAAAAAAAAAAAAGAATCAGGGTAGACGCAAGTTTGTATTTTTCTTCAAAGTTGGTGTTAAGCGGTCCCCGGACTGGTTCTGATGGTCCTCCTCTCTGGTTTTCTTTTGTTGGGGGTTTTTAGTTCTGCAGAAGAATTCAAATATTATGTATATCCCTTGAAGAGGAACCAGGACTTTGCCCCAAGGCTGCACTATTGTTTCTTGACTATTCCACCTAATTTTAATTATATCACATGTAAAAATCAATTAAAATTCTAATTAAAAGGCAGATATTGATAGAACGGATTAAAGAGAAGGAAAAAAAAATGGCCCAACAGTTTGCTGTCTATAAGAGATGCACTTTAAATTGAAAGATAGATTAAAACAGGATGAAATCCTAACTCTAATCCAAATAATGCAAATTGCTTATTTGACAGTGCTGTAGGTCAAAAGTCACAATGGTCTCACTGGGCTGAAATCAAGGTATGGTCAGGGCTGGCTCTATCTATTCCACCCACTCAAGAGACAGAGGATTCCCTACCCACTCAAGAGACAAAGGATTCCCTACCCTTAGATGTATACCCAACAAAAATAAATGCATGTATAAACAAAAAAGACATATTCAAGAAGGTGTTGCCATTTTACTGGTAATATCCATAAACTGGAAATAATTCAACTGTATATCAAAATATAGTGAATTAAAATAGTATGGTACATTTATACATTGGAACTTTATACAGCAATTAAAAAATGAACCACTCAAACACATGTGGACTAGTCTTATACACGAAAAAAATAATGAGAGAAAGTATCAAAAAAGGTTTCATATAGGAGTTTCTGCTGTGGCTCAGCGGTAACAAACCCTACTGGTATCCATGAAGATGCAGGCTACATCCCTGGCCTTGCTCAGTGGGTTAAGGATCTGACAGTTGCCCATGAGCTGCGGTGTAGGTTGCAGATGTGGTTTGGATCTGGTGTTGCTCTGGCTGTGCCTAGGCTTGCAGTTGCAGCTTCAATTGGACCCCTAGCCTGGGAACTTCCATATGCCACAGTGCGGCCCTAAAAATCCAAAAAAAAAAAAGAGAGAGACAGAGAGAGATTGCATACAAAATGATACAAAATGAAAATGATAGAGGAACTTTAAAGAGAAGTACAAGTAATCAGTAAAGACAGAATTCAGAATGTCAGTTACCTTTGTTTGGTGGTTGATGGATAAAGGGACGGCCTTGACTGGAAAGGGAATGAGGGCGCCCTCTGGAGTGCTGAAAGGGTTTTACACGTTGACATGAGTGGCAGTTACATGAATGAATATATATGCAAAAATTCATCAACTTGTCACTTTATGTATGTTATACCTCAATATAATTTTTAAAAATTAAAAAACATATTCAGACACTCATATTTTCTCCAACTTTTAGTGAATCCAATGTGGTTTTGGCTTTTGCTTTGTTAATAACTGGCAGTACATCCACATCTCTTGGTCAGTGTTGAAACTTTATTTCAAAAAAATCACCAAAGGAAAGTTATTGAGTGGAGTATGTTAAAATTATCTTTCTTATAGTAGGTGACTTTAGCCAAAGATGATCCCTAGGAATCCAGACTATGCCTATATGCTATCGAAGCGGTCCTCACATAATAAAGAAAACCCCATTGTGTTTTAGGAAACTTATTCTTTCTGCTTCCAAGAAAATGGCTGACATAATATCTGGAAAACTATTTCACGCACAACAGATTAAAGTGTATTCCCTTTTCAGTATATATTGCTGTGCTTAGGAAACATCGCCAAAGGTTTTAAGAAACAGTTATTAGAACAAATTTCTCTGTGTGGGATCTTTGCTCTGCAGATGAATAAAAACACAGCTTTCAGCTTATGACATTTGGAAGCTGACTATTTTTTGAGAACCACAAAATAAAATAGGCACCTGAGAAGAAATGAACTTGGCAAACTATCTCTTTAGCATAAAGAAAATTTGATACATGGCATGATGTGGGAAATTCATTTCTATAACAGTTTTTAAAGTTGTTGAAGGAAAGCTGTTGGAGTCAGAGCTATACAAAATCTTAGAGGAAGTCAACTCTGTGGTGAGCTCTTTGAAACTGAAACAGTAAGAGAAATTTAAAATATTAGTTTTGAGATGAAAGGTAAACAGGAAAACCCTTATTACATGATGTGTTGTACATTTGTATTGAAACAAAAGTTTCCTGGGCTCACAATTATATGCTACTTAGCAGTTAGTTCCAGGGAACGTCTGTTGTTATACAATTACTTTCTGAAGCTCTTTAACTTCATATAGTTAGAATAGTCAGGGCACACTTTTTTGTGTGTCTGGCTTCTTAATGTATGAGAGATCTATCACGTTGGTACCTATGTCAATAGTTTAGTCTTTGTTTTATTTCTGAGGAATACTTAATTGTATGAATGTAACACAGTTTGTCCTTTCTACATTGATGACCATTTGGGGCTTTTATGAGCCAAGCTACGATGCATATCCTAAATCTTTGCAGCAAGCATTCGCATTTCTCTTGCATATATGTCAAGAAGGGATTACAGGGTGGGTGTATATTTAGGTTTAGGAAATAGCAGTTTCCTAGCATGGTTGAGACATTCAGTTGTGGGTGTATATGTATTTCTAATAGCTCTCAGAAAATTTCATTTCCTACATGTTGCTCATTTTCTTAGTTGAGAAAACTAAAGTATTACATAATTATCAATACTGTCAAATTAGTTTCCCATGCTTTTCTGCGTCATGTGATAAAATTTAGAGGCAGTGAGGGCAAAGCTAAAATTCGAATCATTCAAATGACTGCAGGGCTAAACATAGGAAACTTAAATGCTTCCAGTAAAACTCCTCAATCGGTAAGCTCCAGATGCGTGGTTAATGAACATGAGCATCAGTACAATTTCAGTCCAGTCCAGTGAAATATTCTCAAGCCTAAGTAAGAGCTTCTCCCTGTCTCTTTAAATTAAATTTTTTAAAATATTTTGAATCTCAATAAATCTAGGTTTCTCTCTTTATAATTTTGGGGAATGATAATCTTGTGTGCAGGAAATAATGCTTTCACATATTAACTTACACTAATTCTTCTAATTAGATAGTTCATTAGTTTTGTTTTTTGGGTTTTGTTGATGTTTGATACACAATAATGCAAAATTTCTCCATACCTAAATATTTCCTTATAAGACTGATATCATGGTTGCAGCAGGACAAGGCATGTTATAACAGTGGTCTGGGCATTTTATGTGTGGAACCCCACTGCCTTTCTTTATTGACAAACAAAAATACAGGTAGTTACAAACCTGAAATATTTCTCTCTCTCTCTCTCTTTTTTTTTTCCCAGGGCTGCATCTGCGGCTTATGGAAGTTCCCAGGCTAGGGGTCCAATTGGAGCTGTAGCAGCTGCCAGCCTACACCACAGTCAAAGCCACAGCAATGCCAGATCCGAGCAGCTTTTGCAACCTATACCACAGTGCACTCCGGATCCTTAACCCACTGAGCAAGGCCAGGGATCAAATCCACATCCTCATAGATAACAGTGGGTTTGTTACTGCTGAACCACAAAGGTAAAGGAACTCCTATATGTAATCTTTTTTGATACTGTTGTTCTTTGTTTCGTGTATAAGACTAGTCCATGTGTGTACCAGTGGTTCATTTTTTATTGTAGTATTGTATCCTCATGGATACTAGTAAGGTTCGTTAACCTTCAGCCACAATGGGAACTCCATGAAATAGTTCTTTAAACATTAGGCTCTCCCTTGGGTAATTAGTTTTTTGGTCCCCCTACCCCTGAAATACCACCTCCCAACTCTAGAGATCCCAGGAAATTAGGCAGGAAAATCATATGGCAGGGGTGTAATCTGCTGGGAATAACATTCTGCCAGAGAAAAGTAAGAAAATCCAGAACACTCAATGCTTTACTTGACACTATGGTATATTCTCCATAGATATAAAATTACCCCATGGGCTTATAAAATAGCTTTATCCTTAAAAAATAGAAAGATACAAAACAAACGCATCTGGTTACGGTCCTAAAAACACATATAATGGAAGAAAACTACATTTTTAATCACATTATTCAGGACACATACTGTCATGCCAGAGTCTATTTTTCTGACTGAATATCATTAAATTGTTTTTCACTCTCTTCTTTTAGTAAGTGTAGAAGTAGGAGAAGTAAAAATCAGCTATATCTTTTTGTAGGAAGGTCCCATCACAATTGAGTTTTTTTCTTTTCTATTGCTCTGAGCAACCTTTTTCTTCGCTACTGCTCTGAGCAACTTACTAGGGGTATTTGAGGTGTGTGTGATGAGGTGTCTACAATATAGAGAAAAAGAGTTGGTTGCTTAGAGACTGACATGCCAGTTACACATGAACATCTCCATGTCACCCTCTGCCCAGTACCCCTTTTCCCCAGTTGGCAGGCCAGCCCCTTAAATCCCCCTCCTGAGGTAGGGCTGCCCCCACCATTGCCCACCACAGGGACTTCTGAGAATGGCCACCCAGGTTTGGGAGACGAAATGCTCATCATGGCTGGTCTTCACATTGCATTATATTCCTGCAGAGACTTGAAGTGTCTCTTGGGAATGTGAACATGTTCTGGTCAGATTTACTACCACACTAATATGAAAATCAATTCTAGGCCTTTTTGCTGTAAACATGATGGCTCTGGGTTTACTCAAACAAATCAGAAGGAAGGTACCAAGCCACTGTTTACAATATGACTTTCCTAAACATCACCTCTCTGCTTGTTACCAGACACCTAAAATGATACAAGTTAAGGTCCCTCTTCTCACCCAGGCTAATGAAGGGAGCATACAGATTCATTTATCTTCTTTTATTTAGCCTTTTGATTGATGCACGGCAGATATTCATAAAATAAATGCAGTGATGTCTTCTGTCATCTATTTGTTGGTGGCAATCATGAGCATGCCAGTTCTCAGTTCTCACTTAGTGGTGGAGTATGTAGTTAGAAGCAATTTGCATGGGGGTTAAGAGTAAAAGATTAGAGCTATAAAAATAGAATTTTAATTTTTTAAAAAATGCTGGAACATAAGGGAGTTAGTTCCCCTTGTGGCACAGTGGAAACCAATCCGACTGTATCCATGAGGATGCAGGTTCGATCCCTGGCCTTGCTCTGTGGGTTGGGGATCTGGAGTTGCTGTGTGGTGTAGGTAGAAGACACGGCTCAGCGCCTGCACTGCTGTGGCATAGGCCAGCAGCTGTAGCTCCGATTGGACCCCAGGCCTGTGAACTTCCATGTGCCACAGGTGTGGCCCTAAGAATAAAGGAAATAAATAAATAAATAAATAAATAAATAAATAAATAAATAAAATGCTATAACATAAGGAAATCACTTTATTTTAAATAGTAGGTTTTGAGCTCCAATATGTAAAGAATTTGTAATTTTTCACCTCAGTTCCCACCACAGGAAAAAAGCGGAACTAACTAAAAATCAGTGAGCTCTCCTGGATTCATACGAGAACTAAAGTTGCTGGATAAACCACCACTTTGAAATCTGGAGAGACAGGTACCTCCAAGGAGAAACAGCTAAGATCAGTTTTCATGGAGCAGAGGTTGTTGGAGGCATAAGATGGGAGGAACAAAAATAGGAGTTTTGATGAACTGCTGGAGGCTGAGTCTGGATTATAGTAAGAGTCACGGGGCCCACTCTTAGGGGATCCCCACACTTTGAGGGGTTTACCTAAGGACCCTACAAGGGTTTCACAAGTGAAAATACAGGAAAGATCCACTCTAGGCTTTGGAACAGGAAGGAGGGAGACAGGGGTAGAGTAGGGGTTAGTAATCACTGTGAGATTTGCCCAGAGTCTTCTTTATAACAAAGCCCAATTCTGCAGGGCAAAAAGGTATTGCCAGAGCCTTATTCCTGTGGGGAAAGGGCTACCTCATCAGAAGGTATTGAAGAGACTCAAAAGGGTCAGGGCTTCAAAGAGACAGATGGGGCCACTGTAGCTGGGGAGGGAATAGGATGATAGGCTTGAAAGGCTATTCCAACACTTGTGAATGTTACAGTCCCAAGACACAGGCCCACTGAAGTACTGAGATTTAGTCAGGAAGAGGATAAGTCCTTCTTTGCCCACATTTTGCCACTTCACAAACATGACTCCAGTATAACAACAGCAGATTCAGCAGAACTTGCTGCAAAAGGGACTGTCTCTTGCGAGCAGTAATCAAGGGAGCTCAGAGTCAAGAGGGGAGGCAAAAACAAGACCATTTCAGGAGATTGCCTCTGGCATATGCAACTACAACAGCACTGAACACAGTCTGGCTTGTAGTCAGATTAACAGCCATGTGCACACAAAGGCATCGCTAACTCAGTACAACATGTTTGGCTCTCCACAAAAAAATTTTTTACAAGGCATGCCCAAAGGCAAGAAAGAAACAAAATCTGAAGAGAGAAAGATATCATCAGAACCAGATTCAGATGTGACACAGACAGTGGAATTATCAGACACAAAATTTATGTCTTTTTGTCTTTTTTTTTTGCTGTTGTTGTTGTTGCTATTTCTTGGGCCGCTCCCGCGGCATATGGAGGTTCCCAGGCTAGGGGTTGAATCGGAGCTGTAGCCACCGACCCACTCCAGAGCCACAGCAACGCGGGATCCGAGCCGTGTCTGCAACCTACACCACAGCTCACGGCAACGCCAGATCAGTGTCAGATCTGTCCCTTAAAAAACCCAGTAGAGGAGTTCCCGTCGTCGTGGTGGTGCAGTGGTTAACGAATCCGACTAGGAACCATGAGGTTGCGGGTTCGGTCCCTGCCCTTGCTCAGTGGGTTAAGGATCCGGGGTTGCTGTGAGCTGTGGTGTAGGTTGCAGGTGCGGCTTGGATCTCACGACTTAGTGGCTGTCAGAAACATGGATTAACAAAATGAAAAAGAAGAGCTTTGGGGTAAGAATAAATGAAAGTAAAACAAAATATTTTGTTTTCCTAATTATCAACAATCTAACAGAAGAGTTTGCTTACAGTAATAAGAGTAACTGTTCACTGGGTGGTTATAACATAGAGATTAGTAGATGATGACAGCAATCTCAAAGAAGTGAAACTGTGGAACTCACTGGAAATGGTATATTGTTATTTGAAGGTGTATTTAGCTTGGTTAAAAATGTACATTGAAACTCTAAGGCTGCCATTAGAATTTTTTTTTCTTTTTAGGGTTGTACCTGTGGCATATGGAAATTTCCAGGCTTGGGGTCGAATAGGAGCTGCAGCTGCCAGCCTGTGTATGCCACAGCAAGAGCAACACTGGATCTGAGCCACATCTGCAACCTACACCATAGCTCTTGGCAACACCAGATCCATAACCCACTGAGAAAGGCCAGGGATCTAACCCGCATCCTCATGAATACTAGTCAGGTTTGTAACCCACTGAGCCACAACAGGAACTCCTGCCATTAGAAATTTTAAAGCAGTATACAAAAAAAATCAGATAATATAGAATCAGATTAATTGCTAAATTAAAGCCAGAGGAGGCAGAAAATGAAGATGGGAGAGGAATAAAAAAAATAAATTTATTGAAAAGAGAACCATTAAAATATGTTAGCTATTAATCCAACTATATCAATAATCACCTTAATAAGGAGTGGTCTAAATGCATCAAATACAGAGACTGTCACAGTAGAACAAGAAACTCACTTTATGAGTATAAAAACTCAGGTTAAAAGCGAAGGGATGGGGAAATACATAACATATTAAGAGTAAACTCAAAAAGCAGGGATACCTTTATCAATTTTAGAAAAATCAGACTTCAGAAGAAGGAAATTATCAGCAATAAAGAAGGGCATTACAAAGGATAAAAAGGTGAATTCTCCAAGACAAGAATATCCTAAACTTGCACACACCTTCAAAGAGAACATCAAGATACATGAGCCAAAAATTGCTAGAACCAAAAGAAGAAATAGAAAATTCTTCTACTATATTTGGAGACATTAACACCTCTCCCCTAGTAATCGATAGATCACGCATGCAACCAGCATTCAGATGTTTATAGAAGCTTAATGCCCCAAACTGGAAGCAACCAAGATATCTTTCAATAGTTTAATAAATAAACATTGGGATATCCAAACAGTAGAATATTTTTTAGCAATAAGAAAGAATGTGCTATCAAGCTTCAAAAAGGCACAGGTGAATCTTAAATGCATATTGCTAAATCAGAGAAGTTCATCTAAAAAATGATTAGGTGTTCCCATTGTGACTCATCAGGTTAAGAACCTGACTAGTATCCATGAGGATGTGGGTTCCATTCCTGGCCTCGCTTAGTGGGTTAAGGATCCAGTGTTGCCACAAGCTGTGGTGTATGTCTGTAGGTCACAGATGCAGACTGGATCCAGTGTTGTGACTGTGGCGTAGGCTGGCAGCTGCAGCTCCTGTTCAACCCCTGGCCTGGGAACTTCCATATGCCACAGAAAATAAAAATTAAAAAATAAAGTTACATACTGAGTGATTCCATTTTATATGGCATTCTGGAAAAAGCACAAACTATAGATATGTAAAGAGAACAGTGATTGCCAGATGTTGAGGAGGAGGGAGAAGGGTTGAATAAATGAATCACAGGTGGTTTTTTAGGGTGGTGGAACTATCCTATAGGGTATATATCTACTGTAGTGGTGAAACTATTTATTGTAGGGTAGATACATGAAAATATTTGTTTGTGAAAAGCCGACAAACTTTATAATTACAAGTAAACCTTAATACCTGCAAATTTTTTAAATTTAGCATATTAGGGGGTCCCAGAAAGGAACACAGAATATGACAAAAGAATCTGTCCTAGGGATTCCCTGGTGGCCTTGTGGGTTAAGGGTCTGGCCTTGTCACCTGCTAGTGGCTTGGATCGCTGCTGAGGCGAAGGTTAATCCCTGCCCTGGGAACTTCCACATGCTGAGAGTGTGGCCAAAAAAAAAAAGAAAGAAAAAAAAAATCTGTCTTACAAATGTAAAAAACAGCCTCACTAAAGGAGATGGGGAGAGATGTGTTGACTTATGGAATCTTGGAAACAAGTGGAATTTGTAAGTCTAAAGGGAAAAAGAAGTGTACCCTTAAGTACTATGGTTAATTAAGTTGTTTCCATGTGAGTATGGGTCATCAACTCTGAAACCACTCTACATGTACACTGGAACTGAACAATTAAGCAACTGAATGGTGGGTTAATTAAGTGAATGGAAGCCAGAATTCTAACTGCTGAAATGAGAATTTACAGATAAGGGAGGGGAAAATGCTAGAATAATTCATGTTGTAATCAGATTAGAACTGGAGACCTCAATATGGACTCATGTTTAGCCATGTTATAGTTATATATAGAAATTTTTATAGATATGTATATACATTTTCCAGAGTGTCATATCAATGGCATCACACAATTTGTAGCCTTTTTTTAGATGACTTTTATAGACTTTGGAATATGTGTTTCAGATTCATCTACTCATCTGATTATCACTGTTTTTTTGCTTTTTTTTTTTTTTTTTGGTTTGTCAGCTGGGAGGACTCAGAACAACACTTCAGTAGAAATGAGCATACCTCATAGTCAGACCTAGATTTCTAACACTATTCTCTAATAAAAGGAGAAGAATGAATAGTTCTAGGACTGAGCCAATAAATATACAAGATGAGCCTATAGCACAAGATGGTCCAGGCTCATCTTGTATATTTAAAAGTTCCAGAGAGTAAGAAAGTGTTTTTTAAAAATAATAACATTGCATATATCAAAAGGACAAAAAAGGAGTTCCCATTATGGCTCAGTAGGTTAAGAATCCGACTTGTATTCATGAGGATGTGGGTTCCATCTGCGGCCTCCCTCAGTGGGTTAAAGGATCTGGCATTGCCACAAGCTGTGGTGTAGGTCATAGATGTGGCTCGGATCTGGCATTGCTGTGGCTGTGGCATAGGCCTGCAGCTACAGCTTCAATTCTTGACGCCTAGTCTGGGAACCTCCATATGCTACAGGTGCAGCCCTAAAAAGACAAAAAAAAAAAAAAAAAAAGGACAAAAGAGCTCACTGAAATAAATCTCAACAGCCAAAGCTGGAACAATTTAAGTAGTAATACAAAGTAGAATTAGGCTATAAACCAAAGTATAAAATAAATACCTAAATTTATACTGACATCAATCAATGAATGAACAAACCAATCAGGGAGAAGAGAGACAAATTTGCCTCGCAGGAGAATTCCAGATAATTTACATAGATGCTTTGTCCTCAAGGAGGTGGAGCCTAACTCTACACTCCTCACAGGGGAGCTGCACAGGGTGACTGACTACCTTTCGAAGCACTGATTATTGTAGAAAAAGTGGATGGAGTAATTTTACAGTGGAGACACCCACCTACATGACTGCAGCAGGTGGAAGTTCCCAGGCCAGGGGTTGAACCTAGCCATAGCAGTGACCTGAGCAGCTGCAGAAATGCTGGATTCTTAACCCACTGTGCCACCAGGGAACTCCTGTACCAGCAGGTTTTAAACAAAGATTTTAAAACAACTCCTGAGGGCATGGAAAAAGGGACAGTTTTTCTCTTTTACTAAGGCTGCTGAGTGGTGTAACTATTTGGTCTCCACTCTGTGTTAGATGTGGTTTCCCACCTGTGGGAGAATACCAGAGAATTTCTAGAAGTGCTGAGACACTCCCCCAAGCTGACACTGAAGGTCTGACAAAGGATTTCTTTCACTCTTCTTCTTTGTGTAGCTAGAAGGCAAAGGATGGAGTGGGCCTCTTGTTCTGACCTGACTCACTGTGGGACATCAACCAGGATGAGCAGGGATATGAGTACAGACACAGGTGCCCTTTATCATTAGGGCTCACCGAGGCCAGTATAGGGACCCTGAAGAGGAGGCTCCGCCCTTCAGCTGGTCCATGAACTTTATTTTTATGTTGGGCCCTGTGGATTTACTGGATACCTTGGTGTGGAACATGCTGCTAAATACTAATCTGGTAAATTCATGGGTCTTGACATTAAAGCAAGTAAAATCATGTCAATAGTTTGAGGTCTAGTCTTTCAAGAGAGAAAAACTGTCAAACTTTGTTTTTTAATTTGTTCATTCTTAATCTGTATATTACAGATTACAAGTTGTTGACAGTTGATAATCTGTTTCTTTTATTAAAATAATTTTTATTGGAGTATAGTTAATTTTTTAAAAAATGAATTGTATTGGTATAACCTATTTCTGGTGCGAAGGCAAATCTAATTTCTGCAGATCATGTAAGGTTAACAATACACAATAGTGATTTGTTTTCCCAATTTCAATGGGGTAACACATCAAAGAAGCAAAATCAATCTGAGGTATTATTATTTGTGAAGCATTATTCATTAAATGATTTATTGCTCAATATTTTTCCTATCTGATTTTCCCATAAAGTGTATTGATTTTTAAAAGGTTAAAAGCCATAAAAATAGCAAACATCTCACTTGGAACATCACCTGAAATTTATACTTTTAACATTGACACTTTCTTTTTTACACATTCTGTAACAGATTTTCAGCACACAATTAACCTAAGAGATGTGACAGATTATGTTCTTTGTTTTTGAATAATTATTTACCTGCTTCCTTAACTTCATGACCATTTTTATACCCTCCTAGCAGGAGGATACACAATAACATATGCTTTCAAGTTTTTAAAGTCTTTGCTACAGGAAAGGAGGGAAACTACATATTTGATTGTTCATTAGGTATTTTACCAAAGTAAGTTTTTTTCTTTTTTTCTTTTTTGGCCACATATGGAGTTCCCAGGCCAGGGATCAGATCCCAGCCACAGTTGTGACATACACAGGATCCTTAACCCACTGTGCTGGGCTGGGGATTGAACCTGTGTCCCTTGCTCCAGAGATGCCACCGTGATCCCTTTGTGCTACAGGGGGAATTCCTTGTATTTTAGCTTGAGGGATTATTTGAAATAACTTGATCTGAGTAAGCGTGACTGGAAGTTTTTCTGTAAGGTGCCAGTACATATGCGCACCTTACCAACCAGAGTTAGATTGCGGGGTGGACTAGAAGCAAGATGTTTACTTTAAAAAGTCAGAAGTATGTGTTGAGTAATGAAATGGAGTCAGTGGACAGCACTGTTCTGAGGAATCCACACAAACCAATACTGCATATCATTCATCAAAAGGATCCATCTGACTTGAATCCATTTGACTTCAGATAACAGTGTTTTCACTGGCACAAAATTTAGCTGAATAAGCTTGTAACTTACCTGAGCATCTGCTCTGTGGAATAGGGAGTATTCTTCCACTTAGAAGTGAGACTGCAGATTTAAATAAAACTTGCATTGGACGCCAAGTTACCTTCAAGATGACTACTGATTTATGTTGTTATAAAACTACCTCTTTCCACACACTCGCCATTGGACACTTTCAAGCGGTTTAATTTTTGCTAACCTCATAGATTAAAATGACAAATCCTTATTTTTATTTATATTTTCTATTCCAGTAACAGGGAACTTCTTTTGGTATTAAATTTCTATTTGTCATTTTTTTTTTCTGTGTGATTTCCTTTTTGTATTACATGCGGATCTTCCAGGGGCATTGTGGATTTTATTTACTTATGCTTTCGGCATTGATTTGTGGGATTGCTCTATTTAAAAAGGACACTATATCAATCAGGATTCTTTCCATTGCAAATCACAAAATCAAGTGCAAATTAACTTAAACAAAAAATAATTTATTGGATTGTGTAACTGACAAAATCAGAGCCAGGTATGACTTAAGAAAAGGATGATCCAGATGCTCAAAAATGCATAAGCATCAGGAATCAATCATTTTCATGCCACTTTCTCACCCTCGTCCCACCCTTTACTGGAATGGTGTGATGGGGTTGAGAAGGAGCCCAATTCATAGTCCCCTCCCTTGGACCAGAAAGAGCAGAGTGGAAGTTGTTTGAAATGTTTCGACCAGATTGTGGGCTACCCAAGGAACTGGTATTCTTCCCCCTGACTTTGATCTCAGACAGGAATGGTAGTGTTAAAGTAGGCAAGTAGCCAGACAAGAGCAGAGAAAGGGGGACACTGGGTCAGGTGGCAGGAAACCACACATCACGTAAACAGTAGGACCCATGGGCAGAAATACCAGTATGCACCACCCATGACACTTCCAATCAAAGCTAAATAAGGACAAAAATCTCTCCTCCCCTCCAGAAGGTGGAGCTGGGATGAAAATCAGGTAATACAACTCCGAAACCACTCCTTTCCCAATAAACATTCTGCTTCTGCATTGGTATGCTCACATAACTGGTCTCAAAGAAAGGCAGGACAGCTGCTCACCTGTCTGCCCCCCTCCAGTGTATTCTTACTTAAATAAATCTTCACTTTACTTTCTTGACCTCCTTGTCCTGTGTCTGAATTCTTTCTGCCTTGAGACAAGAACCTTTCTTTCAGCAGAAAACAGTAGCATAATTTGTATTTCAGGCTGAAAGTTAAGGAAAGCAGTGGCAGACATAGTGATGCATAAAGACTGGGTGGTGGAAGGGACAGGTAGAGACTGTAGACCTTTAGATGCCTGCAGGCAAGAGATTATAGGCAGATGAATGCCTAAATTCCATGGAAAAAACTGAGATGAGATTTTAGGGAGTACATTAAGGTACTTAAAAGCAATGGGAGAAAACTGGGGGGAAATACCCCCCCACACACACAAACATGCACACACGCACATGTATACACACACACTCACATACACACAACACACACACAGGCCCAGAGGGGACTCATATCCGTAAAACATTTGAGATGACTTTACACCTTTATCTGGACTGATCTCAAGGCTCAGAAGCCTACTCTCTTCAACAATGGTCTGCAAAGATGTGGGATATTGCTTTGTTTTTCAAATGCCAAACTTTCAACAAAAGATCACAAGACATACACTTTTTATAAAGATCACCGTTATGTAAACAATTGATGATGTAAATCATCTTCTGAGACTTTTTATCATAAAGATAATACTGCTCTATCATTATCCTTATTATTGCATGTCATCATAGTTCATTTATCTTTATTAGTGACTACTATACTCCATTGACTTTTATTCTCCACCAAGTCTTCAATATTCTGTTCTAATAAGGAAACACCTCCTGGATTTTTATGATACTATAAAATTATTTTTATATGTTTTTGTAATGTTGGTGGGATAATAGGATATAAGAGAAGTAAATGCTATGCTCAGTCAGCCATTTTGTACTAAAAGCATCATCGTTTTACTAAAACTACTATTACTTTCTCTAACCTAGGTCTGAATCTCCAAAAACATGAGAAAAAAAATCCTTATTATCCAGCATCCCCTGACTATTCTCACCCAAGTTAAAACTATATATTCCTTGTGACCCCATACTTCCATTTATCTAAGAGAAATGAAAAATAAGTTTGAAATGTTTATAGAAAACTTTTCATAATGGTTAAAAAAGAGAGAGAGAGAAACAACCCAAATACACATTTAAAGAGAAGGGAAAATAAAATTTATTTCTTCATTGGTGTATTATTCATAGAATAGAATAATACTCATCAAAAATAAGCTCCAGACAAGATGTAATGGGCATATTCCACCCTATTCTTCTTGCTAATCCGACCTCAAAACCCTGGACAATATGTATAAAACAACTTTCAGAAAATTCTGAAAACTGGAGAAAGTCGAATGGCTAGGAACTGTAAGACTCAAGAGATGACATGGTAATGAGATTCCTGGAAATTTGAATTTATCTCTCTTATACTGGCCTGGGACACTGAGCAGCCTATAACTTGAAAATGCCAGTGACACACATACACACACGTGCATATGCATGTGCCCATGTTTGTATGCATGTGCATGTACACACACACACCATTGTCCCTACTTCACATAAAAAAGAGGGTGGTCATTCAAGATGGAAACCCTTGGGTTATATCTATCCCACTCTGGGTGAATACCACAAAAGAAGTTATCCTCTTCATCTTCCCCACCAGGTGCTATAGAGACTGTGGGGTAAAGCACAGTAAAGTCCATCAACTTTTTCACCATCATGAGCAAAAGCAGTGCTCTTCCCACTCCTCACTTGGGTCTGTGGAGATTGGGAGACAAAGACCTGCCAGCCAACACCCCCCCATGAGATAAGCAAACAACACAAAAAACTGGCTTTCCACCTCTTCCACCTAAAGAGGGGAAAGCTGGGGAAAACACTATATCTGTGTCCTGGACACACAGCCAAAATGAGGCATGAATGAAACCAACCAGAATTAACAGAGAAAGTTGTAATAGTAAACTAGACTATGGACTATGTGATTATAAATGGACTCTGGGTAGTACAAAGTAGGGCAGGCTAGAATAGTGCTGAATAGACTTTGAAAATAAAATGAACATTCAAATTAAATTCTACATATGTGAGCCAGAATGTGCATCTGGAAACCAACCGATTTTTTTTTTGCTAAAATAATAGATTTAAATAAGTACAGAAGTCTCATAATTTCATACCCAAACTGTCTAGAATAAAATCCAAAGTTACTCATTATATCAAAAGTAGTGAAATCACAACTCAAATGAGAAACAACAATCAGGAGACATCAATACCAAGAAAAATCATGGGGTGGATGGACTTCTTTGACAAGGATTTTAAAGCAGTGGTCAAAAAATGTTTCAGTAAATAATTTAATATGCTCTTTAAACATATGAGAAAATAGAAAGTATCAGCAAATAGAGAATATATAAAAGAACTAAATGAAAATTTTAGAACTAAAAAATGTAGTAATGGAAATAAAACACTCAACGGATAGTTGAAGAGAGGAATGGAGTTGACAGAAGAAAAAAAATCAGTGGATTTGAATATGGAAGGATAGAAACTTTCAAATCTGAACAACAAAGAGAATATCAATTATATAAATAGGAACAGAGCCTTAGAGAGAGACCTGTAAGATAAAACAAGAGAACTAGCATTTGTGTTATGGCAGTCCCAGAAGGAAATAAAGTGTGGTGTGGCAAAAAGATTTGAAAAAATAATGGGTTAAAACTTCCTAATACTGGTGGAAAACATACAGATTCAAGAAGCTAAAAAAACCAAAAAACTCTCCAAAACTACCAGATCCACACCCAGACACCTAGACACATCATAATCAAATTTCTGATTTTTTAAAAAAGGAAAAAAAAAAAACTTGAAAGCTGCAAAAGAGACATGGAACATTACAACCCTTCATATGACAACAGAGTTTTCAATCAGAAATCATGTAGGTCAAAAGGAAGAGGCACAAAATTCGTTACATGCTGAAAGAAAACTGTCAACCCAGAATTGCATATTTGGGAAAAATATCCTTCAGGAATCAAGGTGAAAAAAATAGTCTTACTTAGACAGATGAAGGAAAACTATGAGAACTTGTTGCTATCAGACCCACTGTAAAAAAATTGCTAAAGAAAGTTATTCAGACAGAAGGAAATGACAACAGAAGGAACATAGAACATCAGGAACTAAGAAAAGGTAAATATCTTAGTTATTATAACACATTATTCTTCTCTAGAGTTTTTAAAAATTATGTTTGGTTGTTGAATAAAAAATAACAACCCTGTTGTAGCTCTCAGTGTTTAAAGTGGATATATAAATGATATAAAAAATTAATCACAAAAGAGAGGTTAATGAATTAAGTGCTTGTCCATTTTCTATAATCCACATGGTATAATGTTCACATTGGTAGACCATGATAAGTTAAATATGTATATTATAATTCCTGAAGCTGCCACTAACACTATATGATTTCTCTCAAAACCCCAAGAGGTTTTTGTTTTGTTTTGTTTTGCTTTTTAGGGCCACAGGCACGGCATATGGAGGCTCCCAGGCTAGGGGTTGAATCAGAGCTGTAGCCACTGGCCTACACCACAGCCACAACAATGCAAGATCGAAGCCACATCTGCAACCTACAGCTCATGGCAATGCTGGATCCTTAACCCACTGAGCGAGGCAAGGGATTGAACCTACATCTTCATGGATGCTAGTCAGATTCGTTAACTGCTGAGACACGACAGGAACTCCCCCAAGAGGATTCTTTTTGGTAGATAAAGAGAGATATTTCAAAATCTTATACATACAGGAAAATGAACTAGACTAGATAAATGAATTTTGAAAAAGAAGAATAAAGTTAGAGGATTCTTCGGATGTTGAGCCTTTCTTTCATATACTCTAGATAACCCTGTGTCCTGCTTTGCTTAGCACAGTTGGCAAGGTGGCTGGCAATATTTCATTTAATGTATTTAATTGAAAAATGAAAAAAAAAATGGGACAAATACTAAACTGGGAAGACGTCTGGGAAACAAGCATAAGTCACAATTGCTTGTGAATGGTCACTTTCAGATAGGGAAACCAAGGGATAAGTGAATTGCCTAAAGTAATAGCCTAGACTTGTAGTCTCCCAATTTCTACGGGTGATATTGCAGGAGCATGAGACAGGGTTCCGTCAAGATGCACAGCCTAGATATTGAACTAAAGGAAAAGTAGTCCTGGGTAATGGGATGGAGAGACAAAATGGACTTTCCATCTTCATGATGGACAAGTAGAAGGGAGAACACTGGATTAAGATAACTGTACTCAGGTGAAGAGAACTATGCCTCAGTAAAGAGACGGCTCAGAGACACATCGACCATTAGTGAACCTGGTCAAGGTTGCTGCCAGAGTGGGGCTCCAAATGTGTCACTGCATTTCAGGGGGTCACTTCTCAACCTCCTTAACAGCTTTCTCTGTGACCTCCAATCCTTTAATGAAAGAATGTTCTACCGGTCCATCTTCAGGTGATATCTCTTCTCCCTTCACTTGCACCCTATGTGACTTCATCCACTTAACACTCTCCATTTTGGAATGTGGAATTTCTCTTTGCTGATGACCTCCAAATGTACATGTAGACTTCTCCACCAAACATAGGACTGGTAACTCCAACCACATTCAATTTCCAAATGTCTATCAAACGTCTAAAACTTTATAATCCCCAAAGAGGACTATAGACTGTCCCTCAATCTTTCCATCAAACCCCACCCCTCCCACAGCAGTCCTCACTCTCACTTAACAACTGAACTCGTCTATGACCCTTGAATTCATATCATATGTTCTACCCCTCACCAGATCATGTTCACTGTGCATTCAACATATATTCAGAATCCAATTGGATCTCATCATTTCTTCCAATGCACACTAGTCTAAATTACCATCATTGCATGCCTTCTCTTGGCATCCCTGCTTGTACACTGGCTCTCTTCATATTTCCTTCACTCAAAACAGCCAAAGCCAACCTTTTAACACATGACTCAAATTATGTCTCCCTCTGCTCAAAACTCTCCAATGATTCCCATCTTCCTCAAGGGGAAGCCAGATGGTGGCCTCAGCTTCTCCTTGTATAGTCTAAGTTTGTTCTGCATTAGGAACTTTACACTTGTTTTTCCTTTGCCCTGAATGATCTTATCAATTAATCAACCTAGCTGTCACTGCCCTCTTGATAGAGCCACCCTCCACTTACTGGCATCTCTATATACTTTTCCTAACTTATTTTTATCCATATATCTCTTGCCTCCATCGGGCATACTATAAATTTCACATTTGTTTATTGATTTTTTCCAGTATAGAATATGGGATGAACATGTCAAGAAGACAGGCATTTTTGTCTATTGTATTTACTGCTGTATTTCCAGTGCCTAGAAGAGTACTTAGCACGTAGCAGATGTACAATAATGGAGTGTGGCGGTTTAGTGTGTCATAAGCTAACTGTTGCTTAATCTTTAGCAATGTTTTATGAACACAATGCTTGTTTCAGTAGTCAGACAGTATGGAAGCAGTGACCACACTGAATCTCTAATAAATTAGGTTCTTAAATAACAAGTTTCTCTGAGTACTCTTGGATGGGGGCAGACTGACACAGAGGGAACGCTCATAAATAAATCACATTTCCATCTAGTCGATACAACCCCTGAAGCCCGAAAATCATCTCAATTTCCTTTCACTTACCCCCCATATCCAATTAGACATATTGTTAGGGGAAAAACAGCCTGGATCCCATCCATAAGCGAGTGTGAGAAGAAACAAAGGAGGACTTCCTTCCTCCTTCGCTTTCTGGTCCTGCAGGAGTTTGTTAAATCATCACTTCCATCATCCCTACAAGGAACAAAAGCTGAACAAACTGAAAATAAACAAACAGCTCCTCTTAAATCCTTCGGAGAACTATGGTCACGAGGCAAACCACTGCTTTGAAAATTGATGACAGACGTGTTGGAGCAGAATCTTCCACAGGAACCAGTACTAAAGTAGAAAACATGGAGTTCCAGCTGTGGCGCAGTGGAAACGGACCCAACTAGTATCCATGAGGATGTGGGTTTGATCCCTGGCCTTGCTCAGTGGGTTGGGGATCCGGCATTGCAGTGGCTCTGGTGTAGGCTGGTGGCTGTAGCTCCAATTAGACCCCTAGCTTGGGAAATTCCATGTGCTGTGGGTGCGGCCTCAAAAAGCAAAAGAAAGAGAGAAAGAGAGAGAGAGAGAAAGAAAAGAAAGAGAGAGAGAAAGAGAGAAAGAAAAGAAAGAAAGAAAGAAAGAAAGAAAGAAAGAAAGAAAGAAAGAAAGAAAGAAAGAAAGAAAGAAAGAGAAAGAAAGAAAGGAAGAAAGAAAGAGAAAGGAAGGAAGGAAGAAAGAAAAAAAGAAAGAAAGAAAAAGGAAAGGAAAGAAAAGAAAATCCTGAACTGTAATGAGCAAGTTGCCAGGGGCTCAATGTGGACAAAATCGAAAGTTAAAAACTCTAGCGGGCCCAGTAGGAGGAAGACTTCCACATTTTCATGAGTTTTACCTCCAGGGGCCTTACCAAGTTTTCACCTTAAAGACCAGAGAAACACACCCTGACACACCTATTTTGTTTTGTCCGTCCCACGGCATATGGAGCTCCCTGGACAGGGATCAGATCCCAGCGACAGCCAAGAACAAAGCCACAGCTGCCACAACGCTGTATCCTTAACCCACTGTGCTGGGCCAGGGATCAAACCCACGTCCCAGAGCTCCCAAGTCACTGCCGTCCCCATTTTGCCACAGCAGGAGCTCTGAGAAACACTCCTTTGTGCTTCCAGCAGAAGGAGGGGAAAACACCCTTTTTGAAATATACCTAGAATATTCTTAACAAGGCCTACCCTCAAGGGAACTGTTTTAGCAGCAAAAACTGGGTAAAATAGAGGTTTTACCAGCATCTAACATCAGAGAAGGGAAATACCTACTCTAGCCCCCAGCCCAGCCTTCACGTCTCATCTAAGGGTGGGAAGAACAAGGGCATTTGTGAAGAAGCATTTGTGGGGGTCACAGCCCAGGAAACCGGGCTTACTAAAAGACTGATTTAATAGGACCGCCAAATCCTTTCCCTCCTTGAACCCTTATTTCCACATCAGTACGGCTCCCCTACTGTAACAGGGGCCTACAACTGAAAGAACTACATGTCTCATATCTTATTTAAGAAGATGTCTTTAGGGAATACCAGAGAGGAGACCAAAACAAGGGCAGGAGAGGGAATTCTAACCTCAGACATGTATAGCTACCGTTAACAGCAAACATGACTCTAAGCTGGATAAGTGCAAAACCTCGCACTAAAGGCCTATTTGCCTCAGTTCCTTTTACAAATACATCATGTCTGACATTCACCAAAATTTATGAGGCTCCATAAATGATTAAAAACACAGTATGAATAGAGAGAACAAGCTTTAGAACCAGACTTACATATGGCAGAGATTTGGGAATAAAGGACCAGAAATTTAAAACAATTTTTTTTGAGTAACTGTGATTCACACCGATTTAATTAAATATTATTAATACAGAGTCAGAGAGTTTTAGAGTTGCAAGAATTCATAGAATTTTAGATGCTAATGAACATCATTAGGATTACTGATTATGTGTCTCAGTCACAGAGAAGCTACTCCTGTTAGCATGTAGATTTTTGTCTTGTAGGGATGCAAATAATTTCTGTCTGATACAAAAGATAACCCTAACGATTCCAAGTTATTTCCCTGTAGTAATTTACTAGTTTGGTATATAACACAGAAATCTTTTTTCTAACATTTCCTTTAACTGGTATTGGTATCTATTGATAGCCTCATTTATTCATGAGTTGATTAAAATGTTGGACGTGTTCATTTTATATATGTTTTTAAAATTTCTTTTAAAAATTTACTGGAGTATAGTTGACTTAAAATGTTGTTTTAGTTTCATATGTACAGAAAAGTGAATCAGTTATACATATCCCTCCATCCATTCCTTTTCAGATTCTTCTCCCATACAGGTTACTACAGAGTATTGAGTAGATTTCCCTGTGCTATACAGTAGGTCTTTGTTACCCATCTATTTTATGTATAGTAGTGTGCATATGTTAATCCCACACTCCTAATTATCCCTCACCTATGTTTCCACTTAGGTAACCATAAATTTGGTTTTGAAATCTTTGAGTCTATTTCTATTTTGTGAATACGTTCTTTTGTATCATTTTAAATTTGATTCCATATATTGGTTAAGTGTCATCACTTTAACTTTTTGAAAATTGTATTTTAGGGAGTTCCCACTGTGGTGCAGTGTGTTAAGTATCTGGCATTGTTGCAGCCGTGGAGGAGGTTGCGGCTACGGCATGGATTCAGTTCCCGGCCTGGGAACCTCCATATGCCTTCGGTTTGGCCAAAAATAAAAATTAAAAAAGAAATTTATTTTTTAGAAGGATAAAATACATTACATTTTAGCAGGTTCAAACTCTTTTCAGAGGTAGGGACATTTAGGAAGAGTAGATAAATTTTTCTGACCAAGAGTTGGAACGGAGGAAGAATCCTAGTTCGAGATGAGGCTCTTTCTTCTTCTTCTTTTTTTTTTTTTCTTGTCTTTTTGCCTTTTCTAGGGTCGCTCCTGCAGCATATGGAGGTTCCCAGGCTAGGGGTCTAATCAGAGCTGTAGCCACCAGCCTACGCCACAGCCACAGCAATGAGGGATCCGAGACACGTCTGCAACCTACACCACAGCTCATGGCAACGCTGGATCCTCAACCCACTGAGCAAGGTCAGGGATCGAACCTGCAACCTCATGGTTCTTAGTCAGATTCGTTAACCCCTGAGCCATGACTGGAAGTCCGATGAGGCTCTTTCTGGTATAGCTCATCTTTCTCCTCCTATAGTTTACCTGACATCTCTGAATCCCTTCATGTCTATAGTACTGCAAGTTAGGCAAAGGTAATAACTAGCATTTTGTAGGTGGAGGACATTGATTCCAGCTGAGGTAATATCTTGCTGGACATCACAAACCTGGTCATTGTCAGATCACCACAATACAGCTGATGTCCACAGTGAGTTCAGTGACAGTGAGGACCATTCAAGATACAAGGGCCTGGACTGGGAAAGAGATCCAGGCACAGTGGGCGCTTGGAGCTGGTAGGAAGGGAACCAGGCAGGGAGGGCTGGTGAACAAGTCCAAGGAGGGGCAGCTTTGGAGCAGGACCATGTAAACAGGTTCAATGATGGTAACTTTTTACATTTAGTGGTGGGTTTACATTTTAAGAAGTGAACAAATGCTGTAAAATACCCATTTTTATGAATCAAGTGTGGGCTGTTGATCAAACTAGGGTTTTTTTTGGCTACCCCTCGGCATATGGAGCTGCCGGGCCAGGGATCAAATTAGAGCAGAGCCAAGAATGAAGCCTCAGCTGCCATAGCACCGGCAACACAGGATCCTTAACCCCACTGTGCCAGGCTGGGGATTGAACTGGAGTCCCCAGCACCCCAAGACGCTGCTGATCCCATTTCACCACAGCAGGAGCTCCTGATCAAACTAGGATTTAATAATAAAACTGAGAGAAAAAAAACACATAAAAATATGATCAGAAAATCAGTCCCTATCTAATATTCTGATCTAATTTTAGCTCTTGCTTCTTCCTAAAATAAGTATCAAGTCTAATGAAAATGACATCTATTCTATAAAATGTGCACATATAAAATAAGCTTGAAGCTGAGTTAATATTTGAATATAATTTTGTGCACTATTGGAGGTTTTTATTAATAAAATCTAACTATATCTTAGGTCAATTAAAACAATTTAAATTGAACAGTGTATGGTTAAAACCATTAAGGCACACACTGCAGTGCTGTTGATTGACTATATTCTTCTGTCTAAAAAAAATGATCTGGAATATCCTTTTGCTCTTAACCAATCAAAGTGAACTTTTTTTTTTTTTGTCTTTTTAGGGCTGAACCTGTGGAATATGGAAGTTCCCAGGCTAGGGATCCAAACAGAGCTATAGCTGCTGGCCTACACCACAGCCAGAGCAAAACCAGATCCAAGCTGCATCTGTGACCTACTCTGTAGCTCACAGCGACGTTGGATCCTTAACTCACTGAATGAGGCCAGGGATCGAACCAGTGTCCTCATGGATATTAGTCAGGTTCGTTACTGCTAAGCCACAACAGGCACTCCGACATTATCAAACTGCATTCTCCCCATCACACTCATGTTTTATTATTTTAAGAAATTATAACAATATGATACTTTGATACACTTAGCATTATTTCCTTTTTGTAAAATACATGGGAGTAAAATATTAATATTCATGGAATGACAAATTCGTTATAGTTATTTTGATGGAATCAAGATTTAGGGAAATAGATCATCTCTTTCTAATTCTAATTCTTTTTCTTTTTTCTCACAGATACACAGGCTTACTGGATATAAAAATGGGAGATAAAATTCATAGAAACAAACTGCATGTATAGCAAGCCTCTGGCACATAATCACTGGAAATCATTTAACATTAACTATAAATGGTGTTCTTGTATTGTGATGTGGAATTTTAACTAGCTGTCACTAGATGTCAATATTAACTAGCAGGTCAGATTTTCCTGCTTATAGAGCAGATTCCTCTTTCCAAATTATCTTCCTTTTGTAGAAAACTATCAGGAATTTTCTCAGTGAGTTCACCTGCATCTTCCTACCTAGGCTAAAAGAGATTAGTGTTCAATTTATAACTGGGAATTGCAGCATATTTGTAAAATGCTCCAAAAATGCTCATTGTTTGAGGGAAAAGAGAGGCAGAAAAATGTTGACATATTTTGTCAATGGTTAATGGTTAATCTAGCCCTCAGGCAAATATGTTCAAAGCATATGGTCCAAAGAGCATTTCTCTTCTCACAAAATAGTCCCTATTTGTAATTCTATCAGAAGTTTTAGACAATGGAACTTGATGCACTGGCTGTAACAGTTAATAGGGGACAATCATGTAATTGCACAGATGAATGCGGGCACTTGAGTTACTTCAAAGCTCAACAGCAGATACAATTATGGTGGTATGTTTGTTTCTTCCCACCACCACCACCACCACCATCATCATCGTTTTTGTAGCAGGCAGAACTTCCCAGCCAGGGATAAAGCCCATGCCACAGCAGTGACAATGCTGGATCCTTAACCTCCTGAGCCACCGGGGAACTCCTGTTTTTTTTTCCCCATTATCTTAACCAGATTGAGAAAGAACACAGGAGAGCAGTGAGTATCACAGCTGTGCAGAACCATTGCCAAGTTGCCAGTGTTGATAAATCATGGCCATGGATCTGCACCTATGTCTGGTCACTGGTGGAATAACAATTAATATCTTTCTAGTATCCACTGGTAACATTTCCATGCATGAGGAACCCAATATCTGCCACATTAAGTACGGCCAGAGGAGTTCCTACAGTGGCACAACAGAATCCCCGGCTTGGCACGGTAGGTTAAGGATCCGGTGTTGCCGCAGCTATGGCTTAGGTGGCAACTGTGGCTCGGATCTGATCCCTGACACGGGAAATCCAAGTGAGGCTGCTTCATGTTGCCATTCCTAGTTATCTTCCACAAAAGTAAAATTCACTGTGGGCTCGTGTCATTGGAAATGTATGTAACTGATGAGGAAAAGATTATGCATATGCTTTGAACAAGCAACTAACAAAGCAGAGGGTGCCTGCTCCTCTCCTGAGGGGGCCTCCTGAGATTCCAGGGAGCTTCTAATGTCATAATGCCTGAAGTCTGCAGGAATGAGCACAATGGGTGGTCCCAGACTCTCCGCTAAGATCTCAAGTGGAGCAGCAGAAACGCTTTGCCAAGCAATCTGGAGATTAGCTAAACAGGTAAGATATCGGCCACTTTTGATGGTCTGATGTTGACAGCAAAAAGCACAACAAGGAAAAGGTGCAAAGGCTATTGTCTGAGCAGCATAACTGCCTAGCTGGCCATCTCATCTTTCCTGGACGCCTATACACTGAACTGTTCGCCTTGGAGTCCCTGTATATTCTGCTAAATGCCTAATGCAATCTTCATGATTGTCAAAGCTGAGAGATGCTGCAAAGATCACCCAGGTAAAATACTTCATTTAACAGGGGTGGCATCTGAGGACCTCAGATGAGAAGTGACTCTTTCACTGTTTAGTTCCATTTAAGCAGGTTGTTTTCAATACATTGGCTTCTGACATCCATTAAGGGCTGTTTATTCTATTTGTTTTAAAGAATGGCTTTGTTTTGCAAGCCCTGAAGTTTTAGTTGGTTAGGAGATGCCAAAGGAGCATGCAATCAACATCCACTGGATGCTATTGTGCTTCTATAATGGGCCTCACACGTGTATCCGAAGGGTAAGGGGCAGAGGGGACATGCAAGCCATGGCCTCCACATGATTAAACAAGAGTCCTGGGGAGATTTTTGTCAATACCCACATCTGAAAGGCTTTCTTTTCTCTCTCTCCCTTCCTTCCTTTCTTTCTTACATTGTATATTATTTTTAAAGGCTTTCTTTTCTTTTTGGCTATGCCCCTAGCTGTGCAAGTTCCTGGGTAAGGGATCCAACCTGTGCCACAGCAGTGACCAGAGCCACGGCAGTGACAATGCCAGATCCTCAACTTATTGAGCCACCAGGGAACTCCCTGAAAGGTTTTCTTTTGTATCATAATTTCACAAATGGATCTATGTTCAAGAACCAAAGATATTCCTAGAATCTCATGCACTTTAAGGCAGAATAGCTGAATAGTCTAGGCAGCGGTACACTTAGCCCTGTCTGCATGTCTGTTCCATTGCCATTCCCAACAGAGCTCACACATGCTTCTAATGGCCATTGATTGAAAGGTCTTATATATGACACTTGGCCTGGGATATCTCCTTGTTTTTGTATTCTTTCACCATTTAGTGAGCTTGCTGAACATAATTGGGTTGCCTAGAACTTTCTATTAAGTGCTCTGCCCATCTAGCGTAATTCTGCCTGATGTGAGATAAAATGACTTCTGAGGTTTTGTAAAACTGAAGAATCCTTTATATCATCCATATAAGATTAAGTTGTTCAGTTCATTTTTAGTATTATGCAAAAGCAAGGTAAAATACGATTAAAAATCAGGGGAGTTCCCGTCGTGGCGCAGTGGTTAACGAATCCGACTAGGAACCATGAGGTTGCGGGTTCGGTCCCTGCCCTTGCTCAGTGGGTTAACGATCCGGCATTGCCGTGAGCTGTGGTGTAGGTTGCAGACGCAGCTCGGATCCCACGTTGCTGTGGCTCTGGCATAGGCCGGTGGCTACAGCTCCGATTCAACCCCTAGCCTGGGAACCTCCATATGCCGAGGGAGTGGCCCAAGAAATAGCAACAACAACAACAACAAAAAAAAAAAAAAAAGGACAAAAAAAAATACGATTAAAAATCAAAAATGCCAGAGGGGAGATCAAACATATATAATCTTTCAAAAAATGAAAGGAAAAAAGGGGAATTAAAGCCAAGCCTTAGAAAATGTGAATAATTTATTATCTGACCCATGCATACCTCTTCAAGGTCATTTCAAGATGCTGGGCTCCTTCAACTTTGAACTTCCTTAGTAGAGACCTTAGTTAACCAAATATCAGACCTTTCCAATATGCTGGCCTTTGTCAATGCCCCCTCTTCCCTTCCCTTCTTTCTCTGCCTTTCCTCTGTAGACCGAAAAATAATGCACAATCTAAAAGTTGAGATTGATTCAGTAGACATATTTAGGACTTAAGCCCAGGATGCAACCTCTCAGGTAGCTCTGAGGGACTCTTCCAAAGTGGTAAGGGTAGAGCCAGGATACAAAGGAGCTTGGAAAAAACAATAACCAAAAAACTGGTAGTCAGAACATCAAAAGATTACTGTTAGTTAAAGAGAAGCCAAACATCTCATGTTAGTGAATTTAGCACTTTCCTATGCATTGGAAGATGCAAGAGTCTGGGCTCACTGAAATCATTCCTTTGATATGCACGTTAACAATCTAGGGCCAGTGTCCTGTTTTTCTCTATCCCAAGTTCCCTCAGGGTGCACAGGTAGGGGATGTGGGCCTGACGGCTGCAACATCCTTTGTTTACGGAAGGTAACAGACCACATTCTTTGCCCATACCTCCTGTGCCCTTCAAGTCTCCATCTATTCAGTGTCTCTACTGCTCAGACTCCCAGACCCCTATGCAGACATATTTATACATCCTCCAGTGTTTCTATTCCTCATTTTCAGTAACTGAGGGGGCATGTGTCAGTTTTGGAGTGGGCTTGAGCAGGGCCCGTATGACCTGGGGTGAGTAACCCCACATCCCTGTGCATCAGCACCCTATAAAATTGGAGGTAATGATAACAAAATGGACTTGATATGTGCTGTGAGGGTTAAATGAGACACTGTGGTACAGCATGAGGACAATGACCCAGACAGTGTCAGTGTCACTATGCACATCAGGTAGGATTACTATTATTGTTATTGAAGTGTTTTCTGGGAGAGACAGCAGGTACTAGGAGGACAGTCCCCTGTCCCTTTGCTTATCCTTCGTATCTAGACCTACCACATGGCAACATTTTGAACCAACAGTGGGGTATGTGTGTGTGTGTGTGTTCGTCCACACACTTTGGCCCTCACATCTCCATCAAGTTTCCTGGTGTTGAATATGAGGAAATGAGTTTACAACTGAACCTAAAGTGTCTGTCCTGAATCTCACAGCAGCATCTTAGCCATTGAGTTTTGACTTTACTCCATGGTGAAAAGAATTAAATGAAGAAAAGAAGTCCTTTTCTCCAAGATCTAAAGCTGAGTGGCCCATCCCATCAGTCTTTCATCCCATTTCTGACCATACCATGGCCTCAGGGGATGGAACAGTTCCCAACCTACAAGTGCCAGGTTGAGAGGAATGGACAGAGACAACCCTCAGAAAAGAGAGATGGGGGGAGGGGAGAGAGAGAGAGACAGACAGACAGACATCTAAGAGACGGACTTGCATTTTCCCTTTCCACTTCCATGAAAACTGTCCTTATTACACAGGTCTGATTCTCCTTATCCCACATCTGGAATTCCTCACCTGGGTAAAGGAAAAGAAGCCTAGGGCAACCCATGAGGGGTGATCATCAAGGACATCATGGCCTGGGGTAGGTGCTACAATTAATGCTTGATTGGTAAAACTTCAATAATAAACAAGCCACATATAGTTTAGAAAAGTTGCTACATATGCTGTGTATAAAATGACTCGATTTTGCCATAATATTTACAGACACTCCCACTACATCTGAAGAATTTCAGAGGGTGTTTCTGTATGTTTTCTCTTTCTTTCTTTCCTTCTTTTCTTTCTTTCTTTCTTTCTTTCTTTCTTTCTTTCTTTCTTTCTTTCTTTCTTTCTTTCTTTCTTTCTTTCTTTCTTTTCTTTCTTTGTGTCTTTCTTTTCTTTCTTTCTTTTTCTTTCTTTCTCTCTTTCTTTCTCTTTCTCTCTCTCTCTCTCTCTCTCTCTCTTTCTTTCTTTTGCTACATCTGTGGCATGCAGAAGTTCCCATGCTAGGGGCTGAACCCATGAGGCAGCAGTGACCCGAGCCACAGCAGTCACAACACCAGATCCTTAACCTACTGCGTCACCAGGGAACTCCCTCGAGTATTGATGTTTCAAGCTGTGAGAAGCTGGACCTGATTGGGTAACAGTTGTCTTTAGGCTCTGATACTTAAACCTGAAAGGACTTTCTGCCCTACTTTCCAGGGACTGGCAAAAGGAAAGGAGGTCATTACATACTTCTGTTTCCCTTTTCTCTTGCTATTGTCTGACACAATTAAAACTGCATTCAAGGAGAGCCTTCCTCCATTTACGATTACAAAAACCCAAATCCTGACATTTTAGCAAGTTGTATAAGAAAAAACATTACAAAAACAACAACTTTTTTCCTCATGTTATGCTTTCTTTCATAGTAGAGTGAAAAAGAACTTAAACTGTAGCATGCGACCTGGTTCTGCACCCTCAACAGAATACGTGACTCGGACAAGTAACACAGCTCTTGAGCCTCTGATTTTTTCTATTTTTAAGGAGAGGAGGAATTCCACCCTTACAGAAATGTGTTGCAGACAGCCTTCATAGGAATAATTAATTATACAGAGAAAAATAACTTTATAGCAAGGAAATCTGGCGACCTGCCTGAACAAGTAATCAAAATTAACCCTACTGGTTAGGGACAAGGGACACCATATGTCCCCACACGAGGCACAGCCAATGGCTCCTTTGCGGTGCTCCCACCCAAATGCATCACCCCACGCTAACCACGGAGAAATGGCACACAGACCCCCCATGGAGGGATGGTCTACAAAATGATGGGTCTACACATTACAGAAATGCCACCATCTTTAAAAGGCTGAAGAACCAATCCTGATTAAAGGAGATGAAAATGACAGAACAGGAAAAGAGCTTGTTGCCATAGACTGGGTCTTGGGCCAGGAAGAGGAAGGGTTACTCTGTTGTGGGTATGTGTGTTCTTCAGCTATAAATGTCACTATTAGGACAACTGATGACTTTTAAATAAGGTTTGTAGATTATACAGTAGTGTTGCAAGATGTTCAGTCACCATGGCACCCTTGCTGGCCCCTCCATCCTCTGTCCCCATCAACTTCACAGGCTTCTCAACTCTTCCCACTTAAGTTGAGGTCAGAGTTTTAAAAGCTGACATGCTGGAGTTCATCCCAGAGTGAGCCTGTTTGGGCTCATTGGGTTAAGAGCCCGACATAGTGTTCATGAAGATGTGGGTTCAATCCCTGGCCTTGCTCAGTGGGTTAAGGATCAGGCATTGCCTTGAGTTGTGGCATAGATCAAAGATGTGACTTGGATCTGGCATTGCTGTGGCTGTGGTGCAGACCAGCAGCTACAACTCCTAGCCCAGGAACTTCCACATGTTGCAGATATAGCAGGAAAAAGAAAAAAAAAAAAAAAAAAAGCTGACATACCTTAGAAGAAGGAATGACAACTCACATAGCGTAACAGGTTGGATCGATCACTGGGTGCACAAAGGGAAAAGAGGAGAAGAGTAAATGTCCCTTTAATGTGGGAAGTCGGTCGAGAAAGGGAAAATGCAATGCTTCACTGATGGACTGTGGGGTCAGGTCAGACAGAGGGGAGGTTGCCATCCCGACAAGATGCTTGTCCTCAAAAGACACAGTTTCCCTACTGCGTGGCTGATGTATCCAGGAATAAGAGGCAGCCTTGCCACAGGGAGGCCACTGTGTGCCTTCCTCTCTTTGGCACAGAGCGGGCAGCTGTGCCCTGATAAACAATGGACACAGGGACTTCTGCCAGAACCAACTCAAGTCTTTAGGCCTGTGCAGAATCAGGTCTGGGTCCTGGAGGGTGAGAAAATGTGTACCTTCCCCCAAAGTTCTCCCCCTCTCTAGGCTTTCATGAAAGGTCATTTTTGCTCCTTTACTGCCTCCCTCTGGTCTCAATCTCTGCTCCATTGCCCTCTCAGCATTGTTGCAGGAGCCCTCCCAGGCTAGAAAAAGGCCCACTACCATGACCCCATGTTTCCAATCCTTCATAACTCTCAGCCCTGGACAAACTCCCCAAAGAGACCATGACCCATCTTGCTACATCCATTGCCTTAGTGATGGCTGACCTTGGATTTGCCATCGCAGCCTCCTGGGTCTCTAGAAGGAATTCATAACCCGCTTCTCTCCTAGTTTGGGTTTCTTGGCTTTATTCCTACAACTTCTTCAAACTACCATTCTGATCTGCATTCCAGGTGATGGCAATCTTTCTCAGAGACAATCATTAGAGACCTCCTGGACACCCAGAGGAAGACACCCTTTTGTGGGGTCCCTCGTTAATAACACTGCTGGCTGCTTTTGGCCATTTTGTCTGGCCCAGTTGCCTCCCCTGATTAGACCATCTGCTTCCTAACAGCCAGCGGCTCCCTCCCAGTTACTGCCTTTTGCATAAGCTGATATAAGGAGTCAAAGGCCATAAGAGAAAAGGATGAGTAAGACCTGTGAGTGGCCATCCCTCTCTCAGAGACCTGCCCAAAATAAAGAAAACTATGAAGTGTTACCCAGAGTAAGTAAGAATCTAGATCTATCAGTCTAGAGAATTTTTTTTTTTTAACAGATGCACCTGTGATATATGGAAGTTTCCAGTCTAGGGGTCAAATAAGAGCTGCAGCTGCCAGCCTATCCCACAGCCACAGCAATGCCAGATCCGAGCTGCATCTGTGACCTATGCCAGACTGGATCCCTGACCCACTGAGTGAGGTCAGGGATTGAACCCTCATCCTCACAGACACTATGCTGGGTCCTTAACCCACTGAGCCACAGTGGGATCTCCAGTTTAGAGAATGTTTATCCTAGTTTACCTAGCTTGGTAGGTTTTTTTTCTTCAGACAGAACTAGCTACTTGAAGGTCACCAAAGGTCCTCCATCCAGTGACCTGCCCATTTTTCCCATCTCATTCAGCCCTGTTTTTGGAACACTTATCTGGTGCCTCCACTTAGGTCCTGCTTTCCTATATGCAGGTCAGCCCTTGAACCACTTCAAAGACATCTCCCCCCCTCCCCCCCGGGTGACCAAGACTCGCAGACTTCCACACCCAACATCACCTAGTTTTCTTCAGAGTATTTATCTTTTCCCATCACTTTTTTCTAAAGCAATTTTTTCCCGTGTTTGCCTGATTGCTGGTGGTCAGCCTCTCCTCCCCAGAGCACTGTGACAGTGAGGTCAGGTTCTGTGGCAGCCACACTGATCTCAGTTTCCTCCTTGATGAAGACTGGGATAGATGCGTGGCCAGCGCTTGACATTTGTGGCTGAAGGAGGGAGTCCACCTGTCTTTCACACCGGAGGTCTCATCTTCACTTCCATAGCACGTACCCTGCTGCTCCATCCCACAGGTCTCTAGGATGGACACGGAGGACCCCCAGCTTGCAGCTGTACCATTCCCAGTTGCAGGGGGCTGCGGCACCAAAGGTTATTCCCCCTCCTCGGGGTCCCCACGGCCAGTGACCTACTGATATGGCAAGACAATGGCTTGGCCCCATTGCCTCAACTTTGGATAATGACGTGTCCTGTGAAGCCCTGTAAAGGGCTGTCACAGCTCCAGAGCTCCTGGTGGCAAATCCATTATGAGTCTCTTCTTAATCCTGCTTTTCTTGGTTCTTTAAGAGATGACTCCTGAAAGCACTCCTCAGGAGCCTCTGCATGGAACGCTCCAGTTCTGCCTATTTTCAGGAAACTCAATATAACTCAACTCCTCCCTTTACCTCCACCCACTATTTTGCTTTTCTTTTTGATCCTGATTAGTTCCCTTTACTTGTTCTATACTCTAGTTTTAAGATTTGGATGATGTCTTGGGCCCAGCTGGATCTGCAATCCTATTGGGTAAGACTTCCTGGTGGAAGGGACTAGACTTCCTCCACATTTTCTTTTTCTTTTTTTTGGTCTTTTGTCTTTTTAGGTGCATCTGCGGCAGGTTTCCAGGCTAGAGGTCTAATCAGAGCTACAGCTGCCGGCCTACATCACAGCCACTGCCAGAGCAACTCAGGATCCAAGCCACATCTGTGAGCTATACCACAGCTCACGTCAATGCCGGATCCTTAACCCACTGAACGAGGCCAGGGATCAAACCTGCAACCTCATGGTTCCCAGTCGGATTTGTTTCTGCTGTGCCACGATAGGAACTCCTTTCTCCACATTTTCACCCCTTATTATTTAGAAATCTTATCCAAGTATGTTATCAAATCAGGTCTAGCTACTCACTGCTCAAAAAATCAATATTCAGGGGAGTTCCCTGGTGGCACAGTGGGTTAAGGACCTAGCATTGTCACCACAGTGGCTTGGGTCGCTGGTGTAGCGCGGGTTCGATCTCTGGCTTGGGTATTTCCGCATGCCATGGGTGCAGTCAAAAAAGAAAGGAAGAAAAATCAATACTCAAAGGAGAGACGAATGTTGGTAGAAAAGAAAGTTACTTTTAATCAGGATGCAGGCAACTCGGGGAGATGGTGGACTCAGCGTCCCCCCAAAAACCACCTCCAAAAGTTCTTCTTGGCCATGAAAGCTTTTAAAAGGAAGGAGGGATGTGATCTTGTTAATCACTGAGATAGGCAGTCAGAGTCCTTGCCATCCCCTACTATGTGCAGGCTTGTCATTCCTCCTGATCTTTCTTTAGATGCTATCCTGTTCACACGGTGTGTTCTTGCGAGGTTACTGAAGGGGAAGCTAGGAAAGAGATCTGACCATCTGTTCATTACTTACTCTTCACTTCTACTTCTTTGATCTATGGAAAGAGCCAACAGGTTAGGCGAGGTATGGTGTGATCAAAAGATTTGAGAGGTGTGCTTGGGCCGGCGCTGAGTGCCTGGCTTAATTAAGGTTAGAGCCATTACAAAGGGATTTCCTACAAAGAGCTCTTTCCTGCCAAAAGCTGTTTACAAGCATACCAGGAGAAATGCAGGGTACTTCTGCTGATTTCATCTTGCAAGGAGGGAAGATTGCTTCATACTAAATGGAAATGTGCAAGAAGTCTGAAATAGAGACATGTGAGGTCTTCTTCCTGCAAATGGTGGTGGCCAGAAAGATTACCAAAAACTGAGGAGAGCACGCACCTTAATGAGTAATGTACCAGTTCATAAGTTCTTAAAACTGGAGTTGTTGCAAATGTTTCTAAAATTCATTCCCATATACAATGGCATGTTATTTTCATAAGCTGAAGCTTATCAAAAATCATTACTTCATTATTTGTTTTACTCTTTTCTTCTTTTACCACTTTCTAGGCCCTAGAAGTCCTGAAGAACAAAGTGCCATGTTTGGCACTTTAACATCTTCTGGCACACACGTGTTTGGAGAGATGCTCATTCGAAATACCAGTATCTGGCTCTCAAATCTGAGATAGAATGATTAGCTTTAGCCAACTGGAAGCAGCAAGGATGATCTGGAGCACAACGCAAAGCTGGCATTAAGTAAAAGGCATCTAACTGAATGTCAGGACAGACAGAGAAACATCGTTTTGGTAAAACTTCCATTTCCTATTACATAGTGAAATCACACAAAGGGAAATGTTCTCACCATGTGTCTGTTTTTCAGACTTTAAAATACTGGATACAAATGCTACATCCTAGGTCTCTCAATGTATACTGAAAAGTAAAACTACAAGAAATGTTATCAACTGGAATAGGCGATTATCTTTTTTTTTTTAACCACTTTCTTTGCCATAAACTAGTCCTGTGAAAACCTCTACATTTACATAAGTATAAAGTCACAACATTTTTGAGTTTCCTTCTTGACTTCTTCCAAAGGACATCTTCACACACTGAATCACACATAAACATCATCTTTAATTTTAGGACTGAACCTCATGGATGAATTCTGCGTCTGTGTACAAACATTTGGTCTTGATGGAACTCACTATCTAGATCTTACATTTTAACCTAATTCTGTCACTGAAGGGGAACCAGCTCCTGGGTAGTCCTGATAAAGAGCAAAACAGATGGGTGAGAGTAAAAGGTGTCTTTTAGCTCCTTTTGCTCCTGTGCTTTTTAATATTCTGTATGTACATTTAATTGAGCCAATCTGAGCTCTTGAAAGGCATTCAGGAGCTTGGGAGAGCCTCCAGTGTAGCACTAAATACATGTAAGCAAATAGTAAATCATTTTAGATGATTAATGTTTGTGGTCATTATCATTAAATACTAGGTGTCCAAAGCCAGGAAGTGATATAAGTGAGTGTGTGTGTGTGTACATGTGTGTATGTGTGTGTGTGTGTGTAAAATACACATTAATTTTTTACCTTGGTATTTTCTCAAAAGTAAGTAAAATGTGGGTCATTGGAATTTCCTCAAAAGGGCTACTGAACATCAGCTAAATCAAGCATGACATTTAAGATGTGGGATCACAGTCATTTTGGAAATGTTGAAATAACAGATGGAATGTGGAATTTTGTAATTGGACTTAATTGACACATCATCTTCAGTTAGCCTGTCCCCAGTTGATAGCTAGTTTCAGAGACATGGCAAAAAGCAATGAACATTTTTACAAGAACAGATCAGCCCAGAAGAGCTGCCCTCTCTCTCATCCTTACTGTCCACTGACTCCCCCCACCCCTCTCTCCTTAAAGGGGTAGCGGGTGGGGAGCTCCCCACCCGCTACCCCTGCCACCTGGCTCTCCACTGGGAAACAAGGTCTCTGGTCTCCTGCATAAGAGCTCATGTGGGTGAAAAACAGGCCACACAGCTCAGTCCTCTGGTGTTTGTGAAATCCGATTTCAAAGAAGTTTACCTGGGAAAATAATGCTATTCCCTTCATCCTTCCCTCCAGACTAGAAAGTTATTTGGGGAAAGCAGCAACCCAGGCACTAGCTTCAGCACCCTAGTGTCAGCCGGGGAGCAAATTAACTCAGGAGGCTACAGCACTGCATCGGCTCTTCCCCACCTCTAGGGTATCATGTAGGTAAACAGACTTCAGGACCTAAGACCCAAAAATGGGTTGACATGGGAGATGAAGATGGCTGGGCACCTTCTCTTGAAGGGCCCTGCTAGATCCCACTACAATAGCCTGTATTCTACTGAAGCCAGTATCTCAGTGTGTCACCTGGGCATACTTCCTTCAGAGCTCTGGAGCCCCAGTCAATGAGAAGACCCTGCCCCGTGGCATTACTTGCTAGTCTGGGAGAAGCCACAGTTACAAGGGACCATGGGTGCTGACTTGCCCTTTGCCTGGCCTGGTGCTACAGCATTGACACAGGTGACTAGTTCACTCTTGCCAGGAGCATTGAGATGACAAATACCATCTTTTTCTCCCTTCGAGGAAACCTTAAACTTGGTGGCCTTGAGTCAGTCCCAGAGCCTGCTGTCCAAGCTCACACTGCTAAGGAGAGGTGGAACTTAGCCCTGAGTGCAGGAGCTGGACTCCGGGGCCTCCTGGCAGGCCACACAGCACCCCCAGGCACCTTGTCATAGGGATGTAGCAAGTGGTCCATGCACTGGGAGCCAGATACACTTGGGCTCCTCCTCCCAGAAGCTGATTAGCATGCTGGTGGCAAATTGAACACTTCCAGCGTCATCTTCACAGGGCGGAGGGACCTCATTTGGGCAGAAGAAGACTGCCGCTTGTGTAGTAGCTGCGTGGGTAGCCTTGTCTGGGCAGGGAGGGCATATCGAGCCTCTGACACACCCAGAGGCAGAGGGGAGAGGCCCTCCTCCAGGCCATGAGCCCAGATATGACAGTGCTGCAGGGCCTGTGTATTAGAACCACTCTCCACTGCATTTCATGTTAATAAAGTCTCCTTTTGGTATGATCTCACTGAAGCAGACTATCTGAGGAAAGGATTCCCAGGTAAAATATTTCTCAGTTTTCTTACAGGGCTCCGGGCAAAGGGATGCTAGTTTTTCTTGCATAAGACACAGTTTCCTCAGGCCCTCCTTCCTGTCTTTTCTTGGATCGCACTCCCCAGGCTGCCTGAAGTAAAGCAACAGGGTCGCTTCCGCTTTCACTGCCCCATGCCCCCCAACCAAATCAGATAAACATGCCTGGACCACAGTAGCTGCCTCTGACTTTGCCCTGGATGTCACCTCCTCTGTCCAGGTTAGAAGTGTCTGGTGAAACATGGATGGACCTAGAGATTCTCACACTAAGTGAATGAGTCAAAAAGAAAAGGACAAATACTATACGATATTATTATATGTGGAATCTAAAATATGGCACAGGGAGTTCCCATCGTGGTACAGAGGAAACGAATCCAACTAGGAACCATGAGGTTGGAGGTTTGATCCCTGGCCTTGCTCAGTGGTTTAAGGATCTGGCGTTGCAGTGAGCTGTGGTGTAGGTTGCAGACGAGGCTTGGATCCCTCATTGCTGTGGCTCTGGTGTTGGCTGGCAGCAACAGCTCCGATTCAACCCCTAGCCTGGGAACCTCCATATGCCACAGGTGCAGCCCTAAAAAGACATATATATATACAGCACAAATGAACCTATCGACAAAGCAGAAACAGACTCACAGACATAGACAACAGAATTGTGGTTGCCAAGAGGGAGGGAGACAGGAATGGGATGGAATGGAAGTTTGGGGTTAGTAGATGCAAACTATTACATTAAGAATGGTTAAGCAATGAATACTGCTATATTCAGTCTCCTGAGATAGACCGTGATGGAAAAGAATGTACAAAAGAATATATGTATACGTATGACTCAGTCACTTTGCTATACATCAAATTGGCACAACATTTTAAATCTTTAATATAGATACACTTTTTAATACGTGTGTGTGTGTGTGTATAAAGAAGTGGTGTCTTCAGTGTTTGCTTCCCTTGTGTGTCACTTTTGACACAGTGCATCACGGTCTAGAAATGCTCCAGGTCCACAGGCAGAGTGGCAGGTTCCCTCTGTCCCCAGACCCTACAACAGGGCTCAGTGTGTATGAGTGTGTGAGCACTCAAAAACTACGTAGCAAACTGAGAAACAAACTAGATAAGCTACAGAAATTTCTTCTAAAAAAGAGAACACATATGAAAACATTTGTTTCAGAACTAAATCGGAGAGCTTGAAGGATTTAGAAAGATGTTCAGATAATCTTGGCATGACTTTCCTGGTTTACATAAGCTTCCGCGCTGAATCTCTTACAGAAAGAAAAGGTCTGGATGGCGGTTTAAGATAAAATGTACACAAATAGCAGAAATTATTTAATAAACATTCAAAAATTATAATATAACCATTTGACAGAAAGGTGTGCAAAAAATTTAGATGGGAATGCTTATAGGGAGTATGTCCATCCATAAAGATACTTTCCCTTTTATTTTATATTTTATTATATTTTTAACCAAGAGGATAGACCACAACTGTTTGTTTCCTTGGCTTCAAAGGAAAATTTATATGATCCTGGCTAATATCTAATCATATTGCTTATCCAAGCTTTTGTTTTGTACTTAACTTGATTATTTGCAATAATAAAGAACTAAATAAATTTGTCTCTTCTTATTAAATTATGTTTTAATTACAGGCCACCGTGGAAAATATTAAAAATCTAATAAAAATTGAACATACTGTCAGATAAATGGCTGAGAGGGAGTAAGTACAATAAAAAGGAATACATCTTATTTGTAATTACATAACATTTTAGACAAAGTAGCTCTGGCTGTAAGGGCTTGTCCTTTGGGGTGAGTGGGCATTTGAATGCTAATGCAACCTCAGGCAGGCCCAGCTCTGTCTGGGGAATCTTTGTGAAGTGGAGCCAGCCTGTGGCCAGGAGGCCTCTGAGATGTCCTGGAAGAAGGAGACCTTGGGGTCTCCCTCTACCTGGTGCAATTGTCTGTTGCTTTGTCCCCAAACTTGTGTCCACAAAAAGAGCTTGCAGTGCATCTCCACCACCAGAAGGTGTCACTGCAACTCTTGGATCTAAGAAGGTGTCAGCCTTCCCAAGGAACAGCCCCAGTTTGAGGAAGTCTCCAGACCCTCCAATCAGGACCCCTGAGAAGTGGCTTGTTGCACTGCATAACTGGGGCTCAGAGCTAGCCCTTCACGGAGCTTTGGGGAACCTTAACCCGTTAGCTCCAAGATCAAGCTGCAATCAGGACCCCCTACATTTTTGTGTGCTTCAAGAAAAAAATAAATTTTTTTCTAAATATTGCTTTAGGATTGGACAGCATTTCACCCATAGTAGGCTCTTGATACATGTGTTCGAATAGGGAACAAATCTTATTTATGCGGTATTTTCTCTTTGCATTCATTAAATGTTCATTCAGTGTCTCATTTGTCACTCATCCTGTGCTCTGACAGGATATTTTCTTTTCTGGATCTTAGAGGAAAATGCAGGAGGGATAAAGGGCTTCAGGCAGACCTGTTGGCTTAGGACTCAGCTTCCTACCTGGAGGCCCTTTGAGGTATGTCCCTTCTCCTCTTACCCTCAGGACTTAGTGTTTGCTTTACTACCAAAGCCCGGCCCTTCTCTCCACACTTCCTTTCTCATCTCCATTCAGCCTGATGTGCACCCCAATAATATTCCCTAGAGCTTGGAAGATTCTTTCCAGTAGTGTAGCTCCCAGAAAGGATTTAGAATGAATCTATACTATTCATTATTCATCTACAGTCAATGTTTTTAAATTAAATTAATTTTTTTTCTTTTGCTTTTTATGGCTGTTTGGGCAGCACATGGAAGATCCCAGGCTAGGGGTCAAAACAGAGTTGCAGTTGCCAGCCTACGCCACAGTCACAGCAACACAGGATCCAAGCTGTGTCTCTGAATTACACCACAGCTCATGGCAATGCCAGACCCTCAATCCACTGAGCCAGGCCAGGGATCAAACCTGCATCCTCATGGACACTAGCTGGATTCCTTACCACTGAGCAACAACGGGAACTCCTAACCTTTTGTTACTTTGGCTGTGCCTACGACATGTGGAAGTTCCTGAGTCAGGGATGGAACCTGTGCCACAACAACAACCCAAACCATAGTAGTAACTATGCCAGATCCTTAACCCACTGAGCCACAGGGAACTCCTACAATCAACCTTAAGTCCAAGGTGCTGAAAGGCAAAGCTTTTCTCATGAAATAGCCTTTTCACTTGTAAGAACAACTGGCAGACAAAGGATGACTATTTTTCAGACTTGGGTGTTTGGTACATGTTTTCTTGAAAATGACTGAAGAGATTCTATCACCTCTAGGAAAATAATTGACTGTATTGTCAATCACAGAGCTGCAAAGAAGTCAAGTTTGGTTGTACATTGATACCTCCCACCTACCCCCAATCCTCTCCACCCCAAATCTACCCCAACTCCCAGCTAGGGACATCTTTTTCAAATTGCCACAGAAATCAAAGGTGAAATATAATCTATTATATAGCTGTAAAATTCATTATGGATAATATGCTTGCTTGCTTGCTTTTTTTTTTTTTTTAGGATCATACCCATGGCATATGGAGGTTCCCAGGCTAGGGGTCAAATCAGAGCTGTAACCGTTGGCCTACACCACAGCCACAGCAATGCCAGATCCTAGCCATGTCTGTGATCTACACCACAGCTCACGGCAATGCTGGATCCTTAACCCACTGAGTGAAGCCAGGGATCGAACCTGCATCCTCACAGATACTAGTCAGATTCGTTTCCACTGAGCCATGATAGGAACTCCAATTATGGGTAATATGCTTTCTAAATCATCTAAATTATTTTTTCAAAAAAAACCCCTCAGCTTTATCAAGCTATAAGTCACATACTATAAAGATTACCCTTTAAGAATGGGCAATTCAGTGGTGTTTAGTATATTCACAAATTGATGATCAATGCATTGATTCTCAATATCTAATCCAGAACATTTTTATCACCAATAAGAAACCTTCCCTCTGCTTTTCAGCTATCACATCTCATTCCTCTCAAACTCCAGGCCCTGGCATCCACTAATATACTTTTCATCTCTATGAACTTATCTATTCTACATAATTCATGTAAGTGGAATCCGAGAAACATGCCTTTTTTTTTTAGAGCCCCTCCCGTGGCATATGGAGGTTCCTAGGTTAGGAGCTCAATTGGAGCTGAAGCCCCCAGCCTACACCAGAGCCACAGCAACGCTGGATCCAAGCTGCGTCTGCGGCCTACACCAGAGCTCACTGCAACACTGGATGCTTAACCCACTGAGCAAAGCCAGGAATAAAACCCACGTCCTCATGGATGCTAGTCAGGTTAGCTAACCGCTGAGCCATGACGGGAACTCCTGTATTTAGTTTCTTTCACTTAGTGAAATGTTTTCAAGGTTCATCCATTTTGCAGCATACCTCAGTACTTTATTTCTTTTTCTTGCTGAAAAATATTCCACTGTATAGATATAGCACTTTTTTTTTTGTCTTTTGTCTTTTTTGTTGTTGTTGTTGTTGCTATGCTATTTCTTGGGCCGCTCCTGCGGCATATGGAGGTTCCCAGGCTAGGGGTTGAATCGGAGCTGTAGCCACTGGCCTACGCCAGAGCCACAGCAACGCGGGATCCGAGCCGCGTCTGCAACCTACACCACAGCTCACGGCAACGCCGGATCATTAACCCACTGAGCAAGGGCAGGGACCGAACCCGCAACCTCATGGTTCCTAGTCGGATTCGTTAACCACTGCGCCACGACGGGAACTCCAGCACTTTTTTTAAAATCCATTCATCAGTTGGTGGACATTTGGGTTTTTCCACTTTTTGTATGTTATTAATAATGCTGTTGTGAGCATTCGTGTGTACGTTTTTGTGTGAACATTTATTTTCATTTCTCTTAGGTGTATACCCAGGGATGGAAACGATGAATCATAGGGTGATGGTATGTTTAGCTGTTTGAGGAACTGCCACACTGTTTGGTAAAGCAGATGCACTATTTTATGTTCCCACCAGCAATGTACAATGGTTCTAATTTCTCCATGTCATTGCCAACACTTGTTATGATGTCTTTTGTGATAAAGCCACCCTGGTGGGCCCAAGGTGGTATCATGGTTTTGATTTGCATTTCCCTAATGACTAATGATATTAAGCATGTTATCCTGTACTGACTGGCTATTGTGAAGAAATGTCTGTTTAGATCCTTTGCCCATCTTTAACCGACCAATGTCTTTTTATTGTTGAGTTGTACACATATGGGCTCTTTTTCTCCTGATTCTCGTGGTCTGGTCTGTCCCTTTACACACAGGAGACAGACCTCCACCAGGTTAGAGACTAAGGTTCACGAAGCAGCTCCCAGCTGGTAGCAGGTTTTGAGATGTAGAAAGAGCAGGAGACAAACATGCTGCATTCACACTGGGCACCAAAGGAGACAGACCTTTCCCTGTGTTAAAAGGAATCCCGAATACTCTCGGTTTTCCTGGCACAGCACAGTTTAGCCCTGTTTTTCTCTCAGAATTATCAACAGTGCTTTTTCCCTGTTAAAGCCATTCCCATGAGGACAGGAAGTCACATAACACACAAGTCTTGGGTAAGAGCAGAGAACTACCTATCAGCAGAAGCCCATTAAAAAAAAAAAAAAGGAAAAAGGAAAAAGGAAAAAACTCAATATTGTGGGTTGTGCATCACTCAGGCTATGTACAAAAAAAAAAAAGAAAAAATAGCAGTGCTGAAAATAGCAGGGGCAGCCCCTGACCTCTGGGAGTTCTTATCTAGGCAATGAAAGTCTTCCATAAAACTGTGGTAGATACGGAGATTGTGAGAACAGAATCATGCTTAATTTTTTGTGTGATTCAATATTTTTAGAGATTATATGCCATCTAAAGACATTATAAAAATAATGCCTCTATTTCCCTGTGCTGCACAATGCACTATATCCTTGCTGCTTATATATTTCACACATATTAGTCTGTACCTCTTACCCCACTTCCCACGTACCCCTCCTCCCCGCTTCCCTCTCCCCACTGGTAACCACTAGTTTGTCCTCTAGGTAAATGAGTCCGCTTTATCTTGTGTTATTCATTTATTTATTGAAATTTGTTGTTGTTGTTGTTGTTGTTGTTGTTGCTATTTCTTGGGCCACTCCCGCGGCATATGGAGGTTCCCAGGCTAGGGGTGTAATTGGAGCTGTAGCCACCGGCCTACGCCAGAGCCACAGCAACGCGGGATCCGAGCTGCGTCTGCAACCTACACCACAGCTCATGGCAACGCCGGATCGTTAACCCACTGAGCAAGGGCAGGGACCGAACCCGCAACCTCATGGTTCCTAGTCGGATTCGTTAACAGCTGCGCCACGACGGGAACTCCTGAAATTTTTTTTTTTTTTTTTTTTGCCAGATCTGCAGCCTTTGGAAGTTCCCAGGCCAGGGACTGAACCCATGCAACAGTAGTAACCAGCGCCACAGCAGTGACAAGCAGGGATCCTTAACCCACTGAGCCACCAGAGAACCCCTGCTTTATTATTATTATTTTAGATTCCACATATAAGTGATAACATAGAGTATTTGTCTTTGAATCACTTAACATAATGCCTTCGAGGTCCATCCACGTACTGCAAAAGGCAGCATTTCGTTCTTTTTTCATAGCTGAGTAATAATGGAACCATGCTTTCAACGCATGTGAGACAGCCGTCCATGTAACAGAACCCTGTGGGGGACCTCAGTGAAGTGTGAGGTTTCTACAGTAGGTTCTCCAGTTGAGACATGCTGCTACCATCACCCGTGATATAGGAGAAAGTACATCAGTATCCCTTAAAGTCTCCTCCTGGTACCTTCCCAGGAGGCTAACACTCCTGCCTTCCTCCTGCCCCTGAGGACTGCTGGGCTGTCAAGGCAGCACCATCCATCTCGAAGACAGTTCTTATGGAGTGTGTGTGTGGGGGGGTTGTCATCGTGGTTCTACCGAAGTGTGGGGGTGACCCAAAACACATTACCAGAGAAGCAAAGATTCGAGGTCATGGTGGTGATGGCCCTACACTGAGGTCTGTCCTGATCTGCTGGGAAGGAGGCCCAGCAGGACCTGTATGAGCCCCTGGGGAATAAACCACAAAGGGTAACTGGCTGTCAGTTTCTTGTCATCAAAAGCTGGGCTCACTCTTCTACGCAGGTTACCTGATTTAGCCTCCTAGTGTTAACTTGATTTTTCAGACTATGAAACAAACTTAGGAGTTCCCATCATGGTGCAGCGGAAACAAATCCGACTAGGAACCATGAGGTTGTGGGTTCGATCCCTGGCCTCGCTCCTTGGGTTAAGGATCCTGCGTTGCTGTGGCTGTAGTGTAGGCTGGCAGCTGTAGCTCTGATTAGACCCCCAGCCTGGGAACCTCCATATGCCGCGGGCGTTGCCCTAAAAAGACAAAAAGGCAAAAAAGAAAAAAGGAAAAAAAGAAAAGAAACAAACTTAGACACAATAATTGCCCAGCATCATCCAGCTCATCAGCGCAAGCTTGGCTCTGACATGGAGCTGGCCAGCTACCGCACCCACTGTTTCTCCCTTCTTTCAAAAGCACCTGGAGCCCTTACAGGGCTGGGCAGGGACCTAGGACCTAGAGGTGCAGGAGAGTACAGCTGGGTCCTGGGCTCACAGTGCTCATGGGGGTGGGAGAGGCAGGGGACATCAAGGAAAAAATGTGCATGATGCTCAGGGAAGATAAAGCAGATTCTGAGGGTGTGGCCTGGGTCCTGTTATACACGGGGAGTTGGGGAGGCATCTTGAATGTGGTAAGTTTTCACACCAAGACCTGGAGAGAGTGAGAGAAAAGCAGACCTATGTGTGTGGACAGGGCCTCCACTCTGAGCGAAGCGCAGATGCAGGGCTCTGAGGCCAGCATGCCCAACCTGTGAAGAACACATGAACCTCTGGAGGAGCCGGCAGAGTGGGACAGGAGGTGCAAGAGCTTGGGAGCCTTCAAGGACTTGGCCTTTATGCTGAGGAAGGGAGAGGGCCATTGCTAGCACTCAGCTGACCTGCATGACTGCTCTGATAAGAGGGGGTGTAAGTGCCCAGGAGGTGGCAAGGGGCATCTGCCAACATCTATGCAGAGTCTATGGGGCATCTTCCATCTATGCAGGTGGAAGCTGAGAGGGGGTGAGATGGGGAATGCAGCCATCGGGTGTGAGGGAGGGACAGATGTCAAGGACAACTCCAAGGTCTGCAAAGACAGAGTTTTCATTGACTGAGCAAAGACTCGGAAGGGATGCTTTTGGGGTAGCCTGTAGATGTCACACTTGAGAGACCAGAGGGACAGCCAACCACTGGACTACCCAATCCCCTCTCAATGCTTCTCTGTCAACAACAGCAACATCAAATGAGATCTTACGTATGCCAATTACCTACCCAGTGAGTAGGGGCAGGGCCCTCACCGAAGTGGTTTCCTTTATCTCATCCCCATGGTCCTGTGGGTGACTTCTGCCATGCATGTTACCCCCAGCCTCCATGTCAAGCATGGCAAGGGGCAAAGACTCAGAGAACTTTGCTTGGCCTTGACCCTCAAGTTCAAGTATAGCAATTAAGGGTTAAAACTTGACCCTGATGTGTGGCCTGTATCCTTGAGCCAGTTGCCCTCATCACCTGCTTCCCTATTGGCCACGTGGGTTGGCATGAGCCCCTGTCACAGGTCAGTGGAAAATAATGTCGGGGGTTCCTGGCCCAGAGTGTGCTGTCACTTGTATTCTCATCCTTAGAATTCTGCACAATATGCTTAGTTGTGATTCGAAGACTATCAACCTCCTTGATTTGCCTTGGATTTATGTCTTGTGGGGTTCTTTGGGTCATTTTTCCTAGTTTCAGGAAATGTACAAGAGGAATTGGAAAACTCCTCCCTCCTCCATGCCCGCCTTGAAGTGTAGGAGGTGAACCACCCTCTCCTGTGGTCCAGGCTCTCTCACCATCTGTCTTGATTTAGAAGGTAAAAGGTGACAGAGAGATGGAGATTAAATGGCTGGAGGTTGAGCAGAGTCCCTACATGCCATGGAATCTTAAAAGGATCTAAGATGACAAAAAAGAAAAAAAAAAAAGAAAGAAAGAAAAATGGAACACTTAACAAGTAAGGATACTTGGCTGGTCTAGACTTGTGTGTTGTTTATAGCTGCAGAGAAGTGTGGACACACGGATGTGGTGGAAACGCTGCGGCCCCCAAAGGCTGTTGGGCCTGTCTCTTCTCCCTCAGGGCTCAAGACAGCCCCACCCAGTTTGTCTGTCAACAGGGCTCCTGGACACTTCCTCCCTGGGCTGTCCTCCCTCTGCTGGCAGGTCACCCCAGGTCTGTCCCCCAGTTTCAGCCCTAGTATTCTGACACTGAACTGCCTGGACACATGGGGCCACAGGGGTTCTACATTCACCAGGAAAGAAGGGCAACCGTCTTCTTTTTTTTTTGGCCACACCCACACCATGTGGAAGTTCCTGGACCAGGGATGGAACCTGCGCCACAGCTGTGGAAACACGAGATCCTTTAACCCGCTGTGCCACAGGGACACTTCCGACCCTCTCTTCTGATCTTACTTGTCCTTCCTACAACTACACTGCAGAGTCCTCAAGATAGTATCGTGCTTTACATATCTTCATATCCACCTATATTTACTATTTCTATTTTTATTGATGGATAGCTTAATAGTTTTTGTTTTTGTTTTGTTTTGTTTTTGTCTTTTTGTCCTTTTAGGGCCGCAACCCTGGCATATGGAGATTCCCAGGCTAGGGGTCTAATCGGAGCCATAGCCGCTGGCCTACGCCAGAGCCACAGCAATGCCAAATCCAAGCTGCGTCTGCAACCTGGAACCTGGAGTTCCCGTCGTGGCGAAGTGGTTAACGAATCTGACTAGGAACCATGAGGTTGCGGGTTCGGTCCCTGCCCTTGCTCAGTGGGTTAACGATCCGGCGTTGCCGTGAGCTGTGGTGTAGGTTGCAGACGCGGCTCGGATCCCGCGTTGCTGTGGCTCTGGCGTAGGCCGGTGGCTACAGCTCCGATTCAATCCCTGGCCTGGGAACCTCCATATGCCGAGGGAGTGGCCCAAGAAATAGCAACAACAACAACAAAAAGACAAAAAGACAAAAAAAAAAAAAAAGATTCGTTAACCACTGCGCCACGATAGGAACTCCACTTAATCAGTTTTTTTAAAAGAGACCACTGCAAGTTGTTGAATTGATTTGGGGACTTTTCCTCCTTTAATTCCTCCCAACTTTGAGTAGTAAAAAAGCATCTGGACCAGATGTCAGAAGGCATGGTTTCCCACCTCATATCCACCAGAGGACAGCTGTGTGCCTATGAGAAGCACAGGTAACCTCTCTGAGCCTTGTTTCCTCATGAACAGAATGAAAGTCTCAGAGGAGATTATCTATAAGATACCCTCAAGCTTTGAAACTTTTAAATACCTCTGATGTGTAGGGAGAGAAGTCCTGGAGGCTAAAATGATGTCAGAGAATGGGATTCAGAGAGAGGAAACAACACTGGCAAGAGCTGTAGTATAACACAGTGGATTACGGCTGAAAGAGCTACAAGACCCTTTCCCAAAAGACATTCCCAGGAAGGCCAAAGCAAAAAGAGAAAGAAACATGAGGCCACTGGATGAATGCTTAGCCTCTAGAACCTATAGCAGCAGCAACCATGACATATCCACTGATTCCAAACCAGATTAACGTAAAGGCTCATTCTAAAGGTATATTTACTGCAACCTATTAACCAAGACAATTGGCCTGACTTTCAACAAAAGAAGCAGAAGGCATACCAAAAGACAACAAACATATACACACAAAACCATCTGGAGAGACAAAGCCTTCAAAAGAACCATACTCACAGATGTCACAGATGTTGGAATTACCAGACAAGAAATTTAAAATGACTATGATGAATATGTTCATGGTTTTGATGGAAAAAGTGCCACTTTTTCTAGCCCTGATTAACTTCCTTGTTCTCAGGTCAGCTCTGTCTGAAATTAAAGATCTAGTCTCTCCTCTGATTAGTATTAGTATATTTTTCACCATCCCTTTGATATTAACTTGTCTATAAGTTTTTAGTGCTTAAGGTGGGTTTGTCGTAGATGATATATGGGTCTTTTTTTTTTTTTTTAATCTATGCTGACACGTACAGGTATTAATTCCTCAGGACGATAACGCAATCCTAAATGTGTTTGTACCTAGTAAGTCGGCATCAAAATATCTGAGGAAAGACAGAAAGAACTGATAAATAAATCCACTATTATAGTTAGAGACTTTAACATACCAGACTCAGTAAATACAGAAAATTACCTAGCTATTCGGTGGCAGATGTGAGACCCAAATCTAAATAAAAAACAATATTTTATCAACCAAATCTAAATAAAAAATAATATTTTATCAACTGGTAATTTCCCACCTAATCAATATACCTATGATCAAAAAAGGCTCAATTTGTGGCTTGAAATTTCCTAACACACGTTTATAGAAATTGATATAATGTTCAAATATTATCATGAGATTATATAGTCTTTTGGGAGTTCCTGTCTTGGCTCAGCAGAAACGAATCTGACTAGTATCCATGAGGATGCGGGTTCGGTCCCTGGCTTGTTCAGTGGGTTAAGGATCTGCCGTTGCCCTGAGCTGTGGTGTAGGTCGCAGACGTGGCTTGGATCCTGCGTTGCTGTGGCTGTGGCGTAGGTTGGCAGCTGTAGCTCTGATTCAACCCCTAGCCTGGGAACTTCCATATGCTGCAGGTGCGGCCCTAAAAAGAAAGAAAGATTATATAGTCTTTCAAAGGTCAACAGTATTTAATTCAGCTAAATTGAGAGATAGTTTCAGGAGTTCCTGCTGTGGTGCAACAAGATTGGCAGTGTCTCTGGAACACTGGGACACAGGTTCAATCCCCCAGCCAGATGCAGTGGGTTAAGGATTTGCATCTGTGGCGTAGGTCGAAACTGCAGCTCAGATCTGATCCCTGGCCCAGGAACTTCATATTGCCCCAGGGAGGCCAAAAAAGAAAAGAAAAAAGAGATCATTTCAGATCCTTACTTCTGTCCAATATTAACTGTTCACTATGAGACTTTTTTCATGAAACATCTTTAGAAAGATTAGTAATGGAATGAGAGCTGTAGGAGACACACTAGTGCTGTATTGGTTGATGCTCCAAGTCCGCATGAGACCTTAAGAATGAACACAAGTCTCCGCCTCACATTGCTATGGAAACCTCTCATCTAAACGAGGGCTGAGGGTCAGCCCCCAGGTCTCCATTACCCCAAGCACACTAACGCAAGGATGTGCTTTATGTCAGAATAAGCCCAAGAGAGGGAGAACAGAGTGATGTGCCTCACTCCTAGTCCCCTCGGAACAGATCCCCTTGTTTGTAGGCAATGACCTAAGATCCCAGCATGCCAAGTTCAAGGGAAATAAATATGCCCCTTGATGTAAGCTAGGCATCAAACACAGAACCCTGAAAAGAGATGCTCCCTATTCTCCACAACTATTTTCCTCTTGACTCAAAGGATATGCATCATTCTCAAACCCATATCCTCTGTCTGGTTGGTGTGGCTCCAACAAGAAAGGATGGAAATGTATAGAGTTATCTGATATTCTCCAGGTCTTGGTCAGCCAAAGGGAAGAAATGTGCCTAAAAGTACGGAATGCGGTTCACTTGGCACACTTAAACATTACTCAAGGCTACTTTGCTGCTTCTATAAAGAATAACTGGATTGCCTGGCTCTATTCCCAGATAATAGAAATCAATTAAGAATGCACTGTAACTTTCCATCTTCCTTCTTTCCTTCCCTTCTTTCTCATGGCTAAATAAGTTTGGGATTTATTCATGAACGATGAGCACTTTTTGAAGGCTTTTAAGAAGAGTGATTCAGAATTCTTGTTTAGGTAGGTCATTTAGTTGAATCTGTGAAGAGTAGATTTTAAATTAGGTGAGAGCAGGAAGGGACTTAATATATACATTCAAGATCTACTTAAAATAATATGCATTGGACAGTTACTTGTATTTATGAATGTATTGCCTCTTGGCTTCAAGTTCACCCCTTTTTAGCTGCTTTGTGATAATAAAGATGGACCCTGTCTACACTCCTTAACAGCTGGCGCGGGGTTAAGCAATTATCAGGAGAGGCACAGGATGACACAGGAAAAGGGTGGGACTTCTCCTCCTGGTTAGGGTGTGCCTCTTTGGCCCTCCCTCCTTCCCTGTGGTTGCACACCCGATACAGTCTCTCGGTAACCTGGCAGCCCTAGTTCTGGCCTGTTTACCTTCTCATCCCAGTCCTCCTGGAAGGGATACTCTGCAGCTTAAATCTTGTGCTACCCATTCAGTGAGTAGTTCCTGATGCTTTGACTCCCTTCCTCCACCTATCTGTACCTGACAAGTGCTACACCCATGCATGAGCCTTGGTTTGTCTGCACCTGACAGAAGCTTCACCCAAGCATGTGCCTTGGTTTGTCTGCATCCCACAAATGTGTCAAGAAACTCCTGATGAAGACATCCCACCCCTCAGGCCTCACACTACTCAGTCATTTAGCAGCTCCTAACACCCTGACTTCCTCTGTGGACCTTCCCACCAGGCTTGGTCACCTACACACAGAACTTTGTTTCCCATTAGAAAATCCCAGCCAAGGTTTTTGCCCACCTGGGTGTGCCAATGTCAATGACCTTTGGCCCAGTTTAGCCCAGAGAATGCTCTCCACCCTCTGGCATGCTGCCACACACCTGCTCTGACAAGGTCCCAATATAAGTCTTGCAAAGAGGCTCTGCTTCCACTTTGTTTCTCCCTTGAGGACTCTCCCTCCGCCCTAGGTTGTTTGTTTACAGGCTTTATTTTTATTTTTATTTTTGAAGACTCTTTACATTCACAGCAAAACTGAGCAGAAATCACAGAGACTTCTGGTACCTCTTTTTCTTACATAGCGTGACTTTGTTAATGGATAAAGTTCCTGAATAGGAACAGCATATGTTCTCATTAATGAGCTAACCACCTACTCAGTCAATCAGCATTCTCCAACCCCCATGCCAGGCATTATGCAGGCTGCATCATCTTGGGATGTTAACATGAATGGCTTATCTTGGGCAGCCACGTACACAGATTAAGTATCTATTAAACACCTACTGTGAACAGGCATTTAATAGCCCCCAGAAGACATGCTCCCAAACTTACAAAAAATCAACAAAAATGAAATTTTGGGGGGGAAATATTGACTACTTGCACAGAAAGGGCAATTTATAACCAAAATGCATGGATAGACTTTCTTCCCAATTACATTATGGCTTCACTGGCCCAGCAGGAGAAATTATTTGGTTTACAGATTTCTTATTTCTATCTTTTCATGCTGTTAATATGACAACAAAGCATGAATCCCAGGCACTTTGGGTTTCATCAGTGATGACCTTGACTTTCCTACACCAATTAAACAGGCACATCAGTAGACAAATGGGATGAAGCCAAGGGCATCTTCTCCTAAATGATGGAAAAGCTAAGCTCTCAGACAACACTTCTCCATCCTTTCTCATATCTATGTACAGGCAGATAAGACAGTGACACCAAGCAATACCATTATTGGGCAGCCAAGAGTGGCAGGGAGCTTAAACAGGAAAAGAGACAAGTTTTACATTAGACAAACAGGATCTTTGGGATGCTTTTGGTAGAAATTCTATGGGCACAGACAATTTAGCGAATTTTGTTGTTGCTTGCTGAGTGCACCCACCTGGTTGTTGCTCAAGTGGTCCTAAAACAGTCCCCACACTCTTACCGAGATGGGCTCCCACCCCTGAACAGAGTGGGGAACAACGTGAAGCTTCCTAAAGAGCCCAGAACACAGGCCAGAAGCAGGTGAGTCAGGAGAGGTGCCCAGGGTCCAGGGCTCACCTCGCTCTGGCAGAAGCCTCTGAATCAGGATCCAGAAGGCAGGCTCCCCACTCCCACTGGGTTCATTCAGTGGAAAAGGCAAAGCACAGGGGAGAGATGCTCCCAGAATCCCCAGCATCATTTAATAAGCTGACTCTGGACATGCCCACAAGGCTTTGATGAAGAACGTGCCAGTTTCTTTGCTGAAAGATGCACACCTTCCTTAGGGATTCCCTGAGAATTAGCACTTTCATGTTCCTTTTCTTCTGGAAGGTTGAGGGGAGGGAAACTGTCACTTTGTTGGGTCCTGCATGCAGGTGCATGGTTTTCAATCATCCATTGAGGAGGCAATGGTATGAGTACAGATGAAGGTGATAGAAAAAAATACTCCAGAATGCTATATGGGGCGTCATGTGCCTTGACATTGGGTCTCTTTAGCTCATAACAGCTCAGATAAAGGCTGGGGTGGTAGAGAAACCCTGGACTTGGAGAAGCAAGAGCCCGGTTCTTTTTGTCACTCGACCACGCACCAGTTGTGTGATCCCGGACTGGTGTCTGCCTTCTTTCTTTAAGACTCAGTTTTGTTCATCTGTGAAAGGGGGATGGCGGGTGGGAGTGGAGGGCAGAGTGTGCTATCCTGAACACCGACAGGAAAAACACACATAAAAGAGAGATCACCACTGGTCTCTCCGCCCGTGCTCGGTGCTGGACATGGTGTCAGCCAGTGGGAGAACTGGGTGTGCCCTTGGGACCGAGGAAACCATGCAGTGGCGGGACCCAGACACATTGACACAGAGATTTGCTACCTGGCATTTCCTCCACTTCCAAATTAATTACCTTGGGAGAAAGGAGCATTGCCTTTTAAAACTCTGAAAATCAGCCAACTTTCTCTGATGTCTCCAGCATCACTGAAACAGCAGTGACATTTCTCTGATAATTTCTCTCGCTCCAAGACGGTTACAGTTGGCACAGGTGTCAAAGATAAAGAACATAAATGTGCCTGCTGTGGTTGTTTATTTAACCCTAAATGGTTTACTGGGGAGTGAGCCATGCCTCGGCAACACACATCTCATACCTCGAGGCCTGGGGATCTCTTTTTGCTCCATCCTCTTCTAACGACCACAAAAATAATAGTTACAATAATCAAGAGTGCCAACTCAATACCATTTGGCTTGGTCTGAACCCAGTTAGATGCCCTTGTTCCCCAGGGAGATGCAGGCAGATGACCACACCGCCCACCTCCAACCCCATGCTAGGCTTCCTGGGCTGTGGAAGGTGTGGAGAAAAGCAGGGCCTTCCAGGGTCATTATAAGAATCAAGTGGGCTGATGACTGTAGCTGCTTGGAACAGTGCCTGGCACACAGTAAATGCATCCATGCAAGTGTTAGATGAAAAGTGAGGATTTCCAGTTTCCAGCATCAAACTCATGTTCAACCCTGAGCCTAACGCCTCCAACCCTAGCCTATGAATAAGTCCAAGTTCCAAGCAGAGAGAAAGGCTGGCCCAGGGCCTCCCTGGCACTCAGAATGGTTCTTGCTTTACCGCTAATGTTTCAAAAAGTGACATACATGCACTACATAAAACAACAAAAACACAAGAAGAGGCTAGAGATTTCACTATTTCCATTCCCCCAAATAATGTTTTACTATCAAGATTCTGGATAGGGGAACAATTTTAAGGTCAAATAATATTTTTTTCATAAGAAGTAAAAGTGGTCATTAAATGTCTTCCCCCACTCCCACCTTGTTACACTGATTACACTTCCTCTGGAAAGCCACACATAAAAACAAAACAAAACAAAAATCCTGACCTGGACAGCAAATACTCAATATTTAACTTAGGAAACCGTTCAGTAGCTTAGAGAGCTGTGTAGGCATTTTGAAGCCTTCTGCTTTGTTTCTCAGTGTGATGTTCCAGCCATCCTGCCTTTGTTTACCTCCAAAACACATCCCAGAGCAGAAATGCTTGTATCTTTGAGTCTCTGTCCATAAGAACTAATTTTTGAAAGGAAGAGAGCACACAAAGATATCTAAGAGAACGATGAAAGGTTGTAGGGAAGGAATCTTTTCTTTCCAGCCAAGCAGTCTTTGCTTTGTCTGGTTTCTTTTTTGGAAAGCTGCACCCTCAGCATGCAGAAATTCCCAGGCCAGGGATCAAACCTGCGCCACAGCAGTGACAACGGCAGATCCTTAATCTGCTGAGCTGCTAGGGAACCCCTTTTGCATGGTTTCTTTCACACATTCTTTGGCTCTGGTTTGTCTGCCCCACAAATAAGACAGCACTTGTGGGATTATGTGGGATGAATGACAGAAAAGGTCTGCCTGCTCTACACCAAGGAGGCAATGGCCGTATGATTAGATTCTCAGTTGCTGCGCCTGAACTTTTGGTTCCATCTTCTAATTTGATGTTTGCTTTTTGCAAGATGTGAGAAACTTGGAGTTTTTCTGACCTTGCTGTTTTTGCAGAATTTGTCTTTGATGGGTCAGGCATCCACCTCTGGCTCCTTCCAATCAGCATGTGTTGTGACTGTCAACCTGGGCAGAGTCAGCGGCACCCTTTTGCTGTGGTGCTCACGGCAGCTGTCTCTGGTCTTGGTGTGCATGTGGGCTTGATGGCCAACCGTGGAATGAAGGTAAAGGTCACAGCAAAAGCCACATGCCAGTGCTTTCCCAAAGGTGGGGCAGTTCAGTGAGGTCTTACCTACATCCTTGGGGGTTCTTTCTAACTCCCACTGGATCACAGAGAGCTGAACTAGTACCAGATTGATAGGGTTTCCCATCAGTTGCCAAAAAATGTACATGTTTCTGTGTTTGTAGCTTGAGACCTTGATTTCCTTACAGTTTATTTGAGACCTTGATTGTCCCTGTATTTGTCCCCTCAAAGGATTGTGAGGGGACCTAGTGAGGTGACCTTCTTTCCTGTCTGCTGATTCAAATGCTGATCTCTTCTGCGGATGCTCTCACAGATGCACCCAGAAATTACATTTTTACTAGCTCTCTGGGCATCCCTTACACCAGTCAAGTGATACATAAAATGAAATCACTCTTCCCTTAGATGACAGCCTTCCTTTTGGAAGCCTTGGACCTGGGGCATTTGCTTAAAAGGATACAGGGCAACTGCTGGCATTTCACAGCATCTGCTATTTGGTGATTAACTCATCCAAGAGAGAAAGGACTTTCAAGGAGCACTGTAGTTCCTTTCCTGCCAAAGCAAAAGGCACGGGAGACCGGCCCCACTTGCCAGGACATTCCAGCTGGCAGAAGGCCCACCTCATTCATTAATGCACTTGGGCAGTGGGCAGGGAACCAGAGAAAGGGCGCCTTTGTCTCAGTCTATTTTAAGACACGCGTCAGTTTTATGAAGCATCTGGATGAGCTGTAAGTACTTGGTTCCACCTCCAGGTCACACCAACAGGGGATTAGAAATGCATTTGGCTGTACTCTGCATGCTGTACACAAAGGAGAAAAGGAGGTATTTGTGGCTCCTAAAAATAAGCCTTTCTCGTTTGTTTCTCTGCAAGGCCAATCAGATGCTGCTGGAGCCCAGGAATGATGAAGCTAAGTGCAGCCTTCTTTCCTGCTCAGCCTGCTCTCTTGCCTTTAGCAGATCAAACTCAAGTTGACTAAAAGATGCAGATGGGCCCTCCTTCCAGGCATATATCCAGGACTGCTGGATCAAATTAGTAGTTCTACTTTTAATCTTTATGAGGAACCTCCATAGAGTTTTCCACAGCGGCTGCACTGGTGTACATTTCCACCAACAGGGCACAAAGGTTTCCTTTTCTCCAGGTCCTCATCAACATTTGTGATTTGTCTTTTTGATAGTAGCCCTGCTGACAGGTGTGAGGTGATTGCTCATTGTGGTTTTGATTTGAATTTCAAATGATGATTAATGACGTTGAACATCTTTCCATGTATCTATTGGCCATTAGTGTGTCTTTGGAAAAAATGTCTGTTTAGATCTTCTGCCCATCTTTTAATCAAAAAAAATTTTTTTGCTATTGAGTTTTATAAATTCTTTACTTATTTTGCATATTAGTTCCGTATAGGATCTGCAAATATTTTCTCCCATTCAGTAGGTTGCATTTCCATTTTTGTTGATAGTTTCCTTTGCTGTGCAGAAGCTTTTTTGGTATATGTAGTTTCACTTGTTTATTTTTGCTTGTGTTGCTTTTGCTTTTGGTGTCAGATTAAAGAAGTCATCACCAAGACCTATGTTAAGGAGCTTACCAAATATGTTTTCTTCTAGGAGTTTTATGGTTTCCTGTCTTCCATTCAAGTTTTTAATCCATTTTGAGTTATTTTCTGTGTGGTGCCAGAGAATTTGAATTTGGGTGAATTTCATCCTTTTGCATGTGGTTTGCCTGTTTTCCCAACATCATTGATTAAAGAGACTGTTCTTGGAGTTCCTGCTGTGGTGCAAAAAGGATCAGCAGCATCCATCTCTGGAGCACTGGGAAGCAGGTTCAATCCCTTGCCTAGGACAGTGGGTTAGGGATCTGACATTGCTGCAGCTGTGTCATAGGTCAAAGCTGCAGCTTGGATATGATCCCTGGCCTGGGTACTCCATATGCTGCAGGGTGGCCAAAAAAGAGAGAGAGCAAGAAAGAGAAAACTGTCCTTTTTCCATTGTATAATCTTGTCTCCTGTATCATAAATTAATTGACCACATGTGTGGGCTTTTTTCTGGGCTCTCTCTTCTTTCCATCGATCCACATGTCTGTTTTTCTGCCTTTGCCGCACTGTTTGGATGACTGTAACTTTGTAGTATAGATTGAAACCAGTAAGTGTGAAAACTCTAGCTCTATTCTTCTTTCTCAAGATGGCTTTGGCTATTTCCTTTTTTTGGGGGGGTTTCATACACATTTTAGGATTATTTGTTCTATTTATTTGTAAAAATACTAATGGAATTTTGATAGAGATTGCCTTGAGCCTATAGATTGCTTTGGGTAGTATGGAAAATTTTTAAATATTGATTCTTTCAATCTATGAGCAAAGAATATCTTTCCACTTATTTCTGTTTTCTTCAAATTCTTTTTTGTTTCTTTTTATGACTGTGCCTGCAGCATATGGAAGTTCCCAGGCTAGGGTTGGAATTAGAGCTGCAGCTGGCAGCCTATGCCACAGCCATGGCAACAGCTGGCAGCATCTGTGACCTACACTTCAGCAATGCCACAACCTTAACCTGCTGAGCAAGACCAGAGATCGAACCTGTATCCTCATGGACACTATATTGGGTTCTTAACCCACTGAGCCACAATGGGAACTTCTTCAAGTTCCTTTATTAGCATCTTGCAGTTTTCAACATACAGGTCTTTCACCTCCCTACTTATTCCTAAGAGAATTTTGCCTCCTATCTCATCTTTTTCTGAACTTAAAAGGAACTGTAAAATGGGTTTATCCATTATTTCATTTTTGTATTTCCACTATAATGTCTACTGAAGAAAGCCATAAAACGTTCTGCCTGAGACTTTATCACATTTGTTTGTCATGCCCCATATGCAATTTTAAAGATAGTCAATAAATTTAGCTGAATTCTTAGGAGTCAGACTTAAGTACTTATGGTCAATATACTTTAAATGAACCATCCTAAAGTCTTCACTATATTGCCATATTGACCTTTACTTTAAAATTCTGTAAGAAAATAAATTTGATCTTTCCTTTTACATGTATCCTTGTACTTAGCATTAGATAGTATCTTTAAGCATTTGTAAATGATTATTTGTTAGCTCTAGCTTCAGTCATATGTAAAATATTAGAAAATAAACTACCATGAGAAATGTTATCCTACTATAGTGTAATGAGACAAATATAAGAATATTTAAGTAAAAAAATTATCTTTTTATTTTAAAGACATTTCACCTGGCTTGAAGATGATATTAAGCTTAAAATTCTTGCAAATGAGGTTTGCATTCCTCCAAATAGTAGGCACAGCTCATTAGCATCAAGGTCCTAAGTAAGTCAACCGTTCATCAGTTTCTGAGTTCTTCAGTATTATAACAAATGGTTACATTGCCCAAGGATTTATCAAAGCTACCAATTTTGTAACATGGTTCCTTTGTAATCAAGTCTAGCATGAATTCACCCAGGTGGCCCAGACTGAAATGGTCATCCATTCTCTCTGGCTAGGCAGTGATTCTATAAACAATCCCGTGACTGTTTGCTAGAAACCCCCATAGGTGAGACATTCCCGGACATGGCATTCACGTGCAAGTCTGTACTCACAGCTGGAGAATATCAGCGGGCAGGAGTGCTCATCCATGGGGAAGTTGTGCAGCTGCAGCTGGCACTCGGCATTTATGGTGAGCCTGTGGGGGAGCCAAGCGTCACTCTCATGGTCAGCCAGGCACACCCTAGTGAAGGCCCCAAGAGGGTCAGAGGTGGTCACATTACCCCAAAGTGGGGGTGGGGGGGGGTCAGGACCACTACTTGGGACTCACTCCTGGCAGGGGGACCAGCCATGCAATGTACCATTTGGTTGTTTTTGTGTTGCACGACTATTTGGCTTTTAGTCATCAGAAGCAGAGAGAATTTCCATTAGTAAAATTTCTGTGTCTAGAAATATAAGCCAAGTCTTAAGAGAGGAGACAAATCAAAACAATATGTCCTTCTTTTCCTAGGCCCTTGCTTCCTAGGTCCTTGTTTTCAATCTGCTGGACTGAATGAAATCCTTCATTTTTTTCCTCTTAATTTTATTGGGAGGATTTACTGAAACAGGTATATTTGCCAAAACAAGTATAAGGCCAAGGTAATCCACGTGTAGGGAGGATTTCATATTTGGCCAGTTCTTCCATTTGACTAAGCAGGTATTGGCTGCACTAAATGAATGTACTGCATCTTTTCAAAGCAGACACCCCTGGGCTGGTCGGAGTTTCTCTGAAGGATCGCAGGACAGGCCATGTCTCTGTTCTGGTTTGCTGAAGCTCATCTTAATCTAGAGTCTCATTTACATTCCTTCAAGACTGGTGAGGAAATTGCTATTACAAGCTCCTGTTCTCCCAATGCATCTCATTGGCAGAGTTCCCTGTTGTGACATTTTGTTGTTCTTGTTGTTCCCAGTCTGCCAAAATGATTATTTCCCCAAAACTTTGCAATTCTCTAATATTCTGCTTATTTCAATATGGATCTGGGCCACAGTTGCTCATTTACCCTATGAGTTATAGATTTCTCCTGCTGGCCACAGACCACCTGCCCTTAAAGGCTTGTGACCAGATGTGGGGGGAAGGAGGCATCCTTGGGGCTGGCAGTGGGTCGTCCTTGAGCCTGGATGACATAGGACAGGGTCAGAGGTGTCAGAGGAATTCGAATATGAAATGCTTTTTTCAGCTTTCAGGAGGAGCCATTCTACGGGCTCAAAGAATCTGGGGCCCAGAAGGAAAGTTCTGGGTTGGAAATGACGTGTTTTGGCAAATATACCTGTTTCAGTAAATCCTGAGCCTGGGTTTGGCTTTGAAAGTCATAGGACTGCGTGAGCTGAGTCAGCAGGAAAGGGGAACTGGAGGTAATGTGGTGGGAAGTCCTGAGGGAGGAGGAGCAGAATGAGGAGAGGCTGCGTCAGGAGTGGCGCAGGGGCTACAGGAAGGAGCCCTGAAACCACAAAGCCAGTGACAGTGAGACAGTCAGGGCTTTGAAGAGGCCTTGGAAGGTGGTGTCCAGGTGGTGCTGTTCTGATCCCAAGGCTGGGTGAACAGCAAGACTGGCTTAGGTGCAGGGTGTTCTAAGGTATGTAGTGGCCGTGTGTTCCATTATACTCAGATCACCCCGGCTCGGAGAGTCCTGAGAGACAGGGACCCAGGTTCAACCCTGGGTAACACTAGTTCTCCGTGGAGACTTTGGGCAGGCGAGTCAGTTCACATCTTTCCAGCACAGCCTCCCTTACCTCGCTGGGTTCCCAGAGGGCAGTCTTCCCCATGCCCCCCCAGGTGGACCCATTACAAGGTAGCTGCCACTTCCATTAGGGATGCTTCAGGGAATAACCTCTGTGCTCTTTTCTTCCTTGTGGTCTTCTATTGGCTATAATTACATTTGTCACTTAGTACACCAAGACATCTTTATTTTCTATGCTGAATGGACCCAGGGGTTACGTATATTAATGATAATTTGCACAACCCACTTCCAGCAGAAATGGACTCTCGTGAAGGGAGGAATTTATTCATTGCAGAGCCTTTGTGTGCATTTACTTTTACAGACATAGGATTAAGAAAAAGTTCTTCAAGATGCAGTAGCATGTTGAACATGAGAGGTGATAGAACGTAGCAACAAAAATAGAGTCCCATTCCTGCAATGATCTAAATTAGAGTCCCCAGGACACAGATCATCAATGCTTAAAGATCCACCAGCATCTTACCTTAAAGTGTAAAGGATTTTCCCATCATTCCAAATTCTGAGGAGCTGGTTGGGGGTGGTGATCCAGTGAGCCTCTGCCGTTTTGGAATTGCGGAAGATCGTATCTGGAATCCATATCAACCCCACCATGTTGCTGTTCAGAGTAAGTATTTTCATCGTGCTGTTGAACCGAAGGCGACTGTCCGTCCAGGTCTGAGCAAAAAAGATGTCAATTTGGTATTCCTGAAACAGAGCAAAAGGAGGGGTGAGACTTTTCTATGAGTGGATTTTCTGCATGCTTTGTTTTCTTTCTGAGAAGTTTGGCTTTCCTCATGCTTATTTATAGCCTCTTCCCTTTCTGTTAGCACTTAATACAGTACCTGCATCAACATGATGCACAATCAGCAAAGGCAACCAATACTGTCAGTCAACAGTGTGGTAATATTTGTGGAAATGCTCTGTAAACCCTAAGTTGTAATAAACACATAGGGTGTGGAGATGGGGTCAAGAGGTAGTAGAATATAATTCATAACATAGACCTGGACCCTCCTATATTCATAAGTCTGGATGCTGACAGAGAGCAGGACCTAGTGCGGCCTCCATTCTCCAATCCACAAAATGGGTAGAATAGTAATTCCTACCTCCTAAAGGGATTATACAGCAGGGAATAAATGATTAAATAAAAAGCTCTACTGCATGAGGTAAAACAGCTGATCCAGAAAGTAGTAGCTCAGATAACAATAACTATCATTTTCACTCAAAAGCCCTCTCAAATGACCCAACCAAATCAAAAAGAAAAGTAAAAAATAAATGGAGTTCCCACTATGGCACAGTGGGTTAAGGGCCTGGCATTGCCACAGCTGTGTTGTAGTTTGTAGCTGCGGCTCGGATTTGATCCCTGGCCCAGGAACTTTTATATGCCATGGTGGGGCCAAAAGAAAAAGGTAACGACAAAAAACTAAGGAGTGGATAGCCACCCAAGCCAAATACTGATTCCAGCAGAGGGCTAACAGGGCTCAAATTACTGCTGTAATCAGAAGCCATCCCAGTGTTCATAGCGCATAGGACACAGGATGGAGTTGCCATTACCATGAGACCCAGAGAAATGTCTTGAGTCTGGATCACCTCAAAGGCTCCTCCTGTGATCACAGTTTAAAGGATTGGCTTTAGGTCCATAGTAAGGATGATCCAGAGATTTTCTTATTGTTTGCTTCTTTATATACTAGGTTTTATAAATGATTACTTTTACAGAGTTCAGTAATTCTCAACAAGAGCCCCATATTTATCCTTTTGAGTTTCTAGTTAAAGAACTTCTCTGGGACAGGAAGTTCACTGACCAGATCCAGACTTTTATTAAAGAATCCCCCTCATTCATCACCTTTCTGTTGCACTACATTGGGCCCTGCAAACCACGGAAGGCCCAGAACTGTGCCAAAAGGAAAATCACCTGTCTTCAGGGAGCTTATAGTCCAGTCAGGGAAGATAGACCTTAAACAAACAACTAAGGTGAAAAAACATGACTTGTCTGATGTGTTGACGGCTACTATGTTTGGTAAGTGAACATAAGAAAGAGATTATCTCAGAAGATAACTGGCTGGTTTGAAAGCAGTTATGAAAGTGTAAACTGGGAATGTTGCCTGCCACTGCAGTAAACAAAGAATGTTGCCTGAATTTCTAGTTCTACAAGGACTAATCCACCAGCCACTGCAGCATCCTCCTCCCATCCTCTTCACCCTCCCCATCCTCTTCACCTCCCCCCCACACAGTGGTGCCCCAACAGGGGAATTGGGATGGAGAGTAACAGGAAGAATTATGTTTTGGAAACTGGCCCTAAACAGTATATCGAAAAAATAATTTTAATGAACCCAGATTCTAGCATCTTTCCATAAACAGGAAAGCACTAAAATCACTGACATGAGAAGTCTGGTTTTTTTTTGCGATTAGAAGTCATCTTTTGATACTTACTGCATTTTTTTTTTAAACTACATACCCTGGCTCCTCCCTTACCTCTTCAAAACAGTTCTACCAAGCTATCTGAGTGGCTGCCTCTCAGACTTAAGTTCTCAGTAAGATCTTGAAATAATATTTAACTTGCAACTTTTATGTTCTGTGTTTCTTTTCAGCTGAAAAAAAAGTAAAGCAAACACAAGATTCTTTTTTTTTTAATTAATACTTTAATAAGTCCATGTAGAAAGTCACTCAGTGCCTTGATTAAATCCTTCTTACATAGGATATTTAGACCAAAGCAATGTCTAGATCATGCAGAAGAGATGAAATGGTTATTCCACCTCAACTTACAACGGTCCAATGTTATTTTATCCCATGCGTATATATAACTTCTTATATCACTGAAAGACCATAGCAGCAAATAAATGGGAAGAAACCCAGATTCTTGTAGGGACGGAAGAAACAAATGCTTCTCATCCCCAACAATAAATCACAGCATCAAGAAATGCTTTGAGTGATAAAAAGCCTGTGCAACCTCGGCTTTGCAGATAGTCAGATCCATTGCTAAAAGTCTCTAAATGGGTTAAGTGGTCACCATGCAAAATCTACTTTTTTTTTTTGGCCACACCCTAGGCATGTGAAATTTTCCAGGCCAGGGATCAAACCTGAGCCACTGCAGTGACGATGCTGGATCCTTAACCCACTGAGCCACAGGGGAACCCCCCATGCAAAATCTTTAATTGTGCCAATATGGTTTCAGGACAAGAGACTGAGATATGATTTCCACTGAAGTCTGATAGGTCCGAGGTACCCGTACTTAATTTAAGAGAAAGAATAAGAATGAGAGTGACATCAACGGGTTGGGTAGAGTAGTGGTGTGAAAATCAAAGGCACATTGTGGATATCAGAGTGGTATTGAGACAAGATCTATGAATGCATTTATTGAATGTGTTTATGCACACATGAACCTGGCCTGGTAGTTAAGAGGCTGGCTAGGTTTTAAGAGTCTTCTATTGCCAAAGGAAACTCGAGTCAGGGAAAACGGTCTGCGACTTGTTGAGACTTAGATGTACTTTTGCATTCCTATTTGTAATGGGTAGATTGTGGTCTGGGAAAGCTGATTAGACTCCAAAGGATGCTTATTCTCCAATGCCAACTTCTCCACTGCCAGAACAGTTAATGGAAAGGAAGACGGTGGAAAGAACCCCAGTGTGCATGGACAGACTCCCCCTTGGCTGTGTTTACAAATGGTGTGAAGTTGTTTGCCTTCCTTGGCCTTTGATTCCTCCTCTATAAAGTGGGAGATTTGGGTCCGGTTAAATGGAAGAATACTTCCAACTCTAACCTTTTATTTATTTTTTGCTTTATTTATTTACTTATTTTTTTGTATAATGATTTTTATTTTTTTCCATTATAGCTGGTTTACAGTGTTCTGTCTGTTTTCTACTGTACAGCAAGGTGACCCAATTACACATACATGTATACATTCTTTTTTCTCCCATTATCATGCTCCATCATAAGTGACTAGACATAGTTCCCAGTGCTACACAGCAGGATCTCATTGCTAATCCATTCCAAAGGCAACAGTCTGCATCTATTAATCCCAAGCTCCCAATCCATCCCACTCCCTCCCCCTCCCCCTTGGCAACCACAGGTCTATTCTCCAAGTCCAAGATTTTCTTTTCTGTGGAAAGGTTCATTTGTGCCATGTATTAGGTTCCAGATAGAAGTGATATCATATGGTATTTGTCTTTCTCTTTCTTACTTACTTCACTCAGTATGAGAGTCTCTAGTTCCATCCATGTTGCTTCAAATGGCATTGTATTCCTACATCCCTGCCTGGAGTTAGCCTTTTCACTGTCAAAAGTAATTTTTCTGGAGTGGAAACTATTTTCATGTAAGGGGAGAGATCATTCCACGATGGGGGCTACAGGGTTCAGGGGGAGTCTCTCTTTATTCTGTCACAAATTCCAACTCAGGAGGGTGGAGTGTGGATGGCACGGGTGGTGCTTGGTGTGGATGTTTTATTGTGTCTACATCTGACTAAATGTTGGAGAAACACTTCCCACCCACAAAGAAATATTTTTATGTCTCTCATAAACTTTCTTTGTAACTGCATTAATCATCCTTCCTTCCCGCAGAGGAAAAAAAATATCATTCTTACAATATCTCTCTAAAACATTTTATATAATTCATAAAGAGCTGTGAAATTCATGTGGCTGAAATACTAATAATCATAAAAGGTGAAAAATGTGTTAAATCTTCCTGTTGAAACCTTCAGGCTTGTGGAACACCTAGGCTTACGGTTTATTTTAATAACTGGAGAGCTTAATGAGTCCTAGATAGGCCATGAGTTCCAGCAGCATGTGAAGCACTTTAACAAAAAGAAGAAAAATTATAATTCTTAGTGTTATCTCTCTATAACTCCTTGAAGCAGGAGATAAATGGGTCCCAGGCTGAGCAACTGGAATCTGTTCCCTGAGGACAGATAACTTCAAGATAAAGATGATGGCAGGAGCAAGGAGGAGCTTCATGCTGTTTGGATAAAAGACCACCTATTTCTTATTCTTGAGGTCAAGGAATCCTGCCAGACTACACATTCACAGAAAGGTTCCTCAGGGGTCAGAGAAGGGAGGGGCGCCAGATCATAGTACACCCTGTCAACTTCCCATAAAACTGTGCTAGAAGCCATCCTGCTGAAAAGATGCTTGTGCACAGGGGAGGGCCCTGGATCAGGCCAACTGTGGGCTCAAGGACAGAAGAAGCAAGACGATTGGCCAGAGGAAGCCCGGAAGGACTGCCCCCATACAAGGGATTTAAACTACCTCCAAAGCGCATATTGCTCTCTTCCTCTCTTGCTCTTTCTCTCCGTCTGTCCCTGTCTCTGTCTCTCTCCCTGCCCCTACCCCTCACCAGAGCCTGCCCGTGCTTTCTCCATGCCTATCTTCTCTCTTAATAAACACTTATTTGCTTCTCTACCCTCAGTCTCTTTGCCGAATCCTTTCTTTAAAAGGACAAGTTCTGGGGACCTATGTTAATTGTTCAGCGTTCTCACTCAACAGCCAACTAAGAACATTCTAAAGCACTAGAAAGTTATTTTCTAAGGTATTTCTCATTTCCTTTCCCTAAGAAGAGGGCCAAATGGAAAAAATGACAGCTTAATAAAGCACAGGGACTTGGAGATGGGAGGTGACCTACATCACAGCTCACAGCAACGCCAGATCCCTGACCCACTGAGTGAGGCCAGGGATTGAACCTGAGTCCTCATGAATACTAGTTGGGTCTGTTACTGCTGAACCACAAGGGGAACTCCTTATTTCTATATCATTTTTAATTGCATTGTGAAATATATTGTTTGCCCTCTAGGCATTAGGGTTATTTATTCTTAAGAAATCATTTAGTCATCTTCAAATAGTCCTAATTTTTTTTTTTTCTCTTTAGGGGCACACCCATGGCATGTGGAAGTTCCCAGGCTCCCAGGCTTGGGGTCGAATTGGAGCTACAGCTGCTGGCCTGCACCACAGCCACAGCATCGCTGGATCCAAGCCATGTCTTTGACCTACACCACAGCTCATGGCAACGCCTGATCCTTAACTCACTGAGAAAGGCCAGTGACTGAACCCTCAACCTCATGGATCCTAGTTGGGTTTGCTACCCATTAAGCCATGAATGGAACTCCAAACAGTCCTAATTTAAAGAACTACTCAAGGATAAGGATCTGGCATTACCACAGTTGAGGCATAGGTCAAAGCTGCAGCTTGGATTTGATCCCTGGCCCAGGAACTTCCATTTGCCACAGCTATACCAAAAAAACTAACTAAATAAAAGAACTACTTGAAAGGTTATTACATGTATGTGCATACATATGTACATACATACACATATACATGGATATGTCTGTATACACAACTGTATATTAAATATATGTAACTATTAAACATAGTAAAGAATATATCCATATATTCATTTGTGAAAAAGCATGCCTGGCCATAGATCAAATGAAAATACGAAGTATTTTACAAACTGCCGTGTTAGCTCTCATTCATATCACTGCACGTTGGCAGAGATTCATAAAAACTCTTGCATATACAGAGACTGTTGAGAGAGGGAGTGCTGCAAATTGCCTCGACATTTGGTAAGGGACCAACGAGAATTTCTGACTCGAATGAGAAGCCTTTTCAACTCCTGGGACCTCATCAGTGATTTAGAACATCCACATCCTATTCTGGAACTCAGCACTTTCCCCCCTCTTTTCCAGCAGAGTACATCTGTCACCCTAAGGAACCTTCAGTATTAGAGGTGACTTTAAAGAAGTAAATCTATCCTTTGGGATATTGCTTTACAAAATGTACTATGAAGTTAACAGTGGAAGGTGAAAAAAAGTAATGTGGCTTTCCTGTGCATTGAAGAAAACTATTGTAATTCTGTACTGGGTTACCTTTAAAATGAAATATTTAAGGACTTCCCTCGTGGCTTAGTGGGTTAAGGATCTGGCATTGTCACTGCTGTGGCATGGGTTTGAACACTGGCCTGGGAACTTCCACATGCCATAGGTAGGGCAAAAAAAATTAAATATTTTAAAAGCCAAGGGGGAGGGGAGAGAGTAGGATGGATTGGGAGCTTGGGGTTAATAGATGCAGACTATTGCCTTTGGAATGGATTAGCAATGAGATCCTTCTGTGTAGCACTGAGAACTATGTCTAGTCACTTATGATGGAGCATGATAATGGGAGAGAAAAGAATGTATACATGTATGTGTAACTGGATCTCCATGCTGTACAGCAGGAAAAAAATGTATTGGGGAAATAACAATAAAAAAATTAAAATAAAAAAAAAAGACAGGTGTCCAGGAGATCCATGCTTTGAGCTTTCTCTCAGGATAAGAAACTCCTTTCCCTTTAGGCATGGCTCAGAAGTACTTGCCACCATCAAAAGGGAATCATGAGAATTTCAAGGAAGGAATTTCACGTTCATTTCAAAGAATGTGAGAATGTAAAATGATTTAGTTATACTCTGCAGAGAAAGCTGTACTAGGTGCTTATGTAAAGCAAGAGCTTTATTTTGTATTACTTGTTTTTTTACCTTTGAAAAACTGGCTTAGCCTCTTTCTCCTATCAGCAACCTTAAAAATCAGGATTCCAGATTTCATGGTGTTTTGGTTTTTTAACATGGTGGGTGTTAGATGTATTGCAAGATGTGCTAACAGTACATATTTACATTGCATGAGCAAAAGGTGTGGTGACACCTCAGATTTATTGAGATACGACTGACATATAACACTGGGTAAGTTTAAGGTGTAAAACCTGTTGGTTTGTTAGACTAATATATTGTAAGTGATCCCCACCATAGCATCAGTAACACTCCTATTCCACCACATAGTTAGCATTTCATTTTGTGGTGAGAATATTTCATTCCTTTTCTCCCATTGTCTAGTCTCTAAGTCAGAAAAAAAGATGCCCTCTGTTATTTAATGAGCAGATTTCTCAGTATTTTTTTTTCTTTTTTCTTTTATGGCCCTACCCAAGGCATATAGAAGTTCCTGGGCCAGGGAGTGAATTCAAACCACAGCTTTGGCCAATTGCCACAGCTACAGCAACGCCAGATCCTTTAACCCCCTGTACCTGGCTGGAGATTGAACCCATGCCTCTGTAGTGACCAGAGCTGCTGCAGTTGGATTCCTAATCCACTGATCCACAGAAGGAATTCCTAGGGTTTTTGTTTTTTGTTTTTTGGCTCAGAAATGTTTGATCTTTCCGTGAGAAAATGATTTAAATTTATACAACATGCTTTGTTGTAGGACTGATCTCAGCATGAAGTTGGTCACTGTTGGTGACCATGCCTGGTCCAAGTTCATTGCCAAATCACACTTTATCTTCAGATAGGAGTATTCCTTTTTAATATTTAGCCAGAAAATAGTAGGTCCTTAGCACTGCCAGACCTCTAAATATCCTTGTGCTGGTGCAGCCATTCCAGGAACACAAAGCATCTGTAAGGGAAACCGAGAGGAGTCTGGACTAACAAAGCAACCAAGATGCATGGCATCCAAGGCAGAAAGGACAACGGGGGACTCTCACTTTGGGGTCTGGTAGGCCAGTGTGGCCTGAGCTAGTCACCAGGAGAGGGGGCACTGTGGACACCCCCTCCCAGGTCAGAAGAGGTCCTCATAGTGACCAGAGGGCACACAGAGGCTGAAAGGCCTTCAGACAGAAGCTGCTTGGGGACACCATGGGAAGAGGTGGGGATGCCAGGTTACACTGCAGGGCAGAGTATAGACCCAGAAAGAGTGTGGGCTGGCACACACCGGGAGGAAAAGGGGATACAAAACAAGGAGAGACCTGGAAACAGTCCACCAGTGCAGAGAAGGGCTCTGAAATGTGCCAGCCTTCAGAACCTCTGTCCTGGAAAGATTAAAGTAGATACACCAAAAGAGCACAGACGTGATCAACTCAGAGATGAGGGTTTGCAGAAGAGAGAATGTCTTTCTGGATAAATGGTACTTTGTGACACCAGGAGAAGAAATTTCTGAGGCCTTGTTAATCTCAACTACAGTTAAAAATAGAAGATGCCCCACAAATATTTAAGTAGGGCTTTTAATCTGGAAAGTGGGATGAAAAACAATTAGCATGTTGAAACTCACCACTTTCTCATGACCTAGTGGTGAGGAAGAGCATGGCTTCATAAAACATCACTGCTAGCTTGACCGCTATGGCCTGGATGGAAGTCTGATGTCACATGGGAAACTCCGCCCCCCAAAATGAATGAAAATTCCTCATCATTTGGGGGAGCTTTGCTTATGTGAGAAATATACATAAATTAAAAACATCAAGTAAAATACTGTATTACAATCTCAGGCATTTTATTTTTGTTTTTCTTTTTCAGTCACACTCACAGCATATGGTAGCTCCTGGGCCAGGGATAAATCTGAGCCAATGCTGCAACCTACGCCATAGCTGTGACAATGCCAGATCCTTAAGCCATTGTGCTGCAGTGGGAACTCCAATCTCAGGCATTTTAAAGCATCTGAGAGCAGTTCAATTTACTGTCCACTTGCTATGTGCCTGGCATTATTCTTAATTGATAAATATTATTTCTTTAATGTGCCCCCAAACCATATAAGGTATATTTCATGACTTTCTCAATTTTCTATCCAAAGATGGTATCGATAAAGAGACAGACTTTTTATTTTCAACTAGAAGACAGCTTAATTATTTTCACATGTTTTTGGCTAAAAATGGCAATGGATTAGAAAGCAGAATAAGTGAAGATAATTTATCATTATGAGGAAAATATTCAAAGTTGTCAAGTGTAGTAGACAAACATTTTCAAAAAGAACTCATCATAGGTAATGTTTAAAAAGGTGGGATGCAAAAAAAAAAAAAAAACCAATAAAAAATGGAGTTCCCCCATGGCTCAGCAGGTTATTAAGGATCGAGTGTTGCTACTGCAGTGGTTCAGATCACTGCTGTGGAATAGGTTTGAAATCTGGCCCAGGAACTTCCACATGCCCTGGGCAGGACCCAAAACAAAGAAAAAGAAACAATGAAAATGTGGAATGTGGAGTTCCTTCTGGGGCGAAGCAGAAGCAAATCCGACTAGGAACCATGAGGTTGCGGGTTCGATCCCTGGCCTCGCTCGGTGGGTTAAGGATCTGTCTTTGCCATGAGCTGTGGTGTAGGTCACAGACATGGCTTGGATCCTGCGTTGCTGTGGCTCTAGAGTAGGCCGGCAGCTATAGCTCTGATTAGACCCCTAGCCTGGTAACCTCCATATGCTGTGGGTGTGGCCTTAAAAAGACAAAAGACAAAAAAAGAAAAAATGTGGAATGCTACAACTACAAAAATCAGAGTTTAGATGTTTTCGACAAAATCATGTGAAGTAGTCTGGACTAAGAAAGTGGCGTGTATACTGAGAAACTTCAGAAATCAAATGACATATATAGTCATACAGGCTACATATAGACTTCATTGGAAGTCACCAGGTAGATCTAAGACCATTTTAATTACTTGAAAAGTGTTAACATTTATGCAATGAATGTACTTTTAAAAAATGGGCAGGATTACAAAATCACTTAAAGCACAAAATGTCAGAGTTCCTCTTGTGACACAGCGGAAACAAATCCAACTAGTATCCATGAGGATGTGGGATGGATCACTGGCCTTGTTCAGGTGGGTCAGTGATCCAGCACTGCCGTGAGCTGTGGTGTAGGCTGCAGACCTGGCTCAGGTCTAGCGTTGCTGTGGCTATGGCTTAGGCCAGCAGCTACAGCTTCAATTCAACCCTTAGCCTGGGAACGTCCATTTGCCAGGGGGGGCAGCCCTAAAAAAAACAATAAATAAATAAATAAAGCACAGAGTCATAGGATAAAAGGATTTCTGTGCATAAAATATTGCTTGTATCTGTCATCATAATGAGGAAGAGAAAGAATGTTTTTGATGAGAAAGATTGAGAAAATGGACTTTATTAAAATTAAGAATGTTTTTATCGAAAAGAAAATTATGAAGGTGAAAAGCAAACTACAGAGCAGGCGAAGTTATATGCAACACCTGTGACTGATCAGAGACATCATGTCAGAGGAAGCAAGTTAACAAGGGATTTCAACATTGCGCCAAGTGCTTACTTCAGTGTCTAAATGAATCACAGATTAAATATGCAATACCTTTACCAAAAAGAGAAGCTGGAACACTTCTGATCAGGTTAAAATATATCCACTGAATACAGAACTATGGACCTGGGAAACTCACAGCAGTTTTTGAAATATCTTATTTTTCATGTATAGCAAGTGACTACTGCTTATAGGGTCTAAAATACATTGGTGTGTTCGGAGACAGTTCAGAAAAGCCTAGTGTACAGAGATATTCCTATTAATGTTCTAGTCATGGATGATGGACAAACTGGAACCTGGATACTAAACATTCTCATAAAAACACGTATGTATTTGTGTAACTATCAGCGTTATCAGGACATAGCAAAGTTCCAGCATCCAGCCCCTCACTTCCTCCTTCTAGTGTTTTGTAATCACTCTCTTCCCATTCCTAATTCTCCATCAGTTCTCCACCCTCATAACTTGCATTTTGTTGAGCATGTCACATAAATGCAGAAGTTCCCTGGCCAGGAGTTAAACCTGAGTCACAGCAGTGACCAAACACTAGATCCTTAATGCTCTGTGCCACCAGGGAAGTCCAGTATATAGGCTTTTGGATCTGGCTTTCTTCACTTAAACATAATGCCTTTGACCAATTTGTTAAGAGTATCAAAAGTTCATTCCTTCCTATAAATATTATTCCATTGTAGAAATGTACCAGCATCTGTTTATCCATTCTCCAACTGGCAGGACATTAGGGTGATATCTTGTTTGCAATAATTACAAATAAAACTATTTTATTAATGTACAGGTTTTTATGTGGTAATAAAATTTCACCACTCTAGCATGAATGCACAGAACTAGACTGCTGGGTGATAGTATATGAACAAATTTAAAATTATAAGGAACTTCCAAACTGTTTCCCAGAATGACATTTCAATTTTGCAGCAATTTACAAAAGTTCCAATTGTTCCACATTCTCCACAGTCCTTATTGTTGTCAGCATTTACAGTTTTTAAGCATTCTATACTTAAAAATAGTTTAAATAGGTTTGTAGCAGTATCTCATCATGGTTTTAATTTAATTTCCTTGATACCTAACGATGGTGACCATCTTTTTTTGTTTATTTGTTGTTATTGTTGTTGTTGTTGTAGCATATGGAAATTCCAGGCTAGGGGTCAAATTGGAGCTGCAGCTGCTGGCCACAGCCACAGCCACAGCAATACAGGATCCAAGCTGCATCTGCAACCTACACCACAGCTCACGGCAACACCAGATCCTTAACCCACTGAGTGAGGCCAAGGATCAACCCCTCATCCTCATGGTTACTAGTTGGATTCATTACCACTGAGTCAAATAGAAACTCCTGGTGACCATCCTTTAATGCATCTATTTGCCATCTTTATATCCTCTCTGGTGAAGAGTCTGTTCACATCTTTTACCCATTTTTAAATTTTTGTTTTTTCCTTACTCTTCAGTTTGATGAACCCTCTATTTACAGTGAGTATGTCTTTAGTCAGTTAGGGGGTTGGCAAATACTCTCTCCCAGCCCGTAGCTTGATTTTTTCATTTGTTCTTTTATGTATCATACTTTTGCTTCCATGTTTGAGAACTCATCCCCAAACCCAAGACCTTGCAGGGTTTCTCCTGCATTTTTTTTTTAAAGTTCTATAGTTTTTGTTTCACATGAATATCTATGAATCTCTTTGAGTTTTATGGTTAAGGTATTTCTGTCAAGATTCATTTTTTGCATATGAATGTGTAGATGTTTCAACATCACTATCCTTTCTCCATCAAATTGCCAATTATCTGACAATAATCATTTGGCCACATTTGTGTGGACTCTCTGTTCTGTTGCTCTGAACCCTTCCCACCAACACACTGCATTGATTACTCTTGTAGCAAGCCTCAAAATTGGGTATTGTGATTACTAAAAGTTTATCTTTCTTTTTCAGAATTGTTTTGGACATCTATTTCCTCTGCCTTTCCAAATAAATTGTAGAATCATTTGTCCACATCTACAAAAATACCTCTGGGATTTAGATTTGTTTGCATTACATGTATATCGATCTGTGGAGAATTTAATATGCTTATTATTTGCAGCTTCCATTCTTTGTACACACCGTGACTTTCCATTTGTTTATGTCTTCTTTGATTTCTTTTATCAGGGTTTTTCGTTTTCTACACACTGACTTGATACGTGTTTTATTACTTTTATATCTGAGAATTTCAAACTTTAAAGTTATTTTAAATGGTATTTTTAAACATTTTTGTTTCCCAATATACATTTATACCATATAGAAATACTCTTGATTCCTGTGTGTTAGTCTTGCATCCTGTGATTTTCTAACATTGCTTCTCAGTTCTAGGAGATTTTCTGTAGACCCTTGTGATTTTGATGTAAACAATCATGCATTCTGCAAATGGAGAGTTTCACTCCTTCCACTCCAATCTGTATACTTTTAATTTTTTTCTTACCTTTTGCACTGACTAAAACTTACTAGGATGTTTAGTAAGGAGTGTTGAAAGCTTGTTCCTAAGCTTAAGGAGAAAGCATTCAATCCTTCACAATTATGATCTCATATATAGATTTTTCCTTGATGTGATTTTTTTAGTTAAGGGAAGTTTCTTTCTCTTGCAGTTTGCTGTTTTTACCAGGAATAGATGCTGTGTTTTCTCAAATATTTTTCTGCATAAATTGCTATGATCATGTAGCTTTTCTTCTTTAGACTGGTAACATGCTTACTACATCAATAAGTTTCAGGGTATTAAAACCAGCCTTACATTCATAATGTAAATCCCACTTGTTGTTTTATATTATTATTTTAATATATTGCTGGGATCAATTTGCTAAATTTTTGCATCTATATCCATGAAAGATAATATGTGCTTTTCTTTTTTTGTCGAGTTTTGGTATTGGATTAATGCTGGCTTCATAAAGTGAGATACTTCAATTTTCTGGAAGAGATTGTACAGAATGAGTATAATTTCTTCTTTAATTGTTTGGTAGACTTTACCAGTGAAACTATTTGGGCTTGGAGATTTCTTTTTTCTTTTTTATTGTTTTGCATTTAAAAACAAAAAAACAACCAAAAAACCCCCTCTGTAATCAATTACTTTACTGGCTATAAGACCATTCTGGTTATCTCTTTCATCTTCGGTAACTTTTGATAGTTTGTGTTTTTAGAAGAATTGATCTATTGCATATAAGTGATTGAAGTTATACCCACAGTATTGTTTCTAATATTCTAATATTAACTTATTTTCCAGAGCACCATTATTGTTTCCACTTAATTTCAATTCCTAATACTGGTAATTTGTGCCTTCTCTCATATTTACTTTGTTAGTCTTGCTAAATGTTTAGGAATTTTATTAGTATTTTCAAAGAATTAGCTTTGAATTTATTGATTTATTTTATGCTTTCAATTTTATTGATTACTCTTATCTTTGTTATTTCCTCCATTTGGCTTTATTTGGGTTTGTTTTGTTCTTTGTTTTCCTGTTCTTAAATTGAAAGCTTAGGTAATGATTTGAGACATTTCCTCTTTTCTGATATGAATAATATAAAGCTACATATTTCCCTCCAAGCACTGTTCTAGGTGAAACTCAAAAACTTTGATATGTTGTATTTTTATTTTTACTTGGCTTAAAATATTTTTGCCGACCATAATTCATTCATGGATTTTTTACTTTACAAAGGGTTGGCACCTCTAACCCCTGCCATTGTTCAAGGGTCAATTGTACACAATTGCCCTCACTGTTGTTTTTTCATGTTGATTTGAATTACAGTCTAGGGTCACTTGCTGACAGCCTGACAAATGTCCTTTAGTATTTCTTTCAAGGTCCCATCACCACACCCAGGCCCGTGCTGCACATGCTCTATTCAAGGTAGGTACCTACTACAACTGAGGGGTGTAGGGGAGCAAAACTTGCCACTCCAAAATGTCTCTTTGGCATGTGGATTGTTTTGAGTTGAAAACAATCAAGGCTGCAAAAGACTCAGGAAGAAACTCTGACCTTCCCCCAACTGCCTAAAGAATGTAGACCGAGAACATGTTTCAGGAAGGGAGTTACCACCATAGATGACTAGACTACAAACTAGGTGTGCAGACCAGAAGGAACCCAGCAAAGTCTGTCCATTAAAGCTCCTCCTGGTGTTCCCCTTGTGGTATAGCAGAAACAAATCCGACTAGTATCCATGAGGAGGCAAGTTCGATCCCTGGCCTTGCTCAGAGGGTGCTGTGACCTGTGATGTAGGCCAGCAGCTGTAGCTCCGATTCGACCCCTAGCCTGGGAACCTCCATATGCCTCAGGTGTGGCCCTAAAAAGCAAACAAACAAACAAAAAATCCTCTCTGTGTCTCACCATCTCCGCAGGGCCCATGAAACATTTGTTTACCAGACATTTGCTTTTCTTTTTTTCCCCCTTGGCTGCACCCTTGGTATGTAGAAATTCCCAATCCTGGGATTGAACCTATGCTACAGCAGTGACAATGCCAGATCCTTATCCACTAAGCAACCAGGGAACTCCCAAACATTTGCTTTTCCATCTCCATGTGAATTGCCTTCCTCTCCTTTAGGGCCCCAAACCACCCCCCGCCCCCAACATCCTCTTTTGGCTTTAACTGAAGATGGCATTTAAGGCAAGTGTTTCAGTCATTTTGGCAAGTTACTCAGTTGTTCTGGGTCTCTCCCGTGAATATATTCTTAGACCAGAAGGAAGAACCTGGAAGGGGAAAAGACAGTTTCTTCTTCCCCAAGAGAGGACAGAGTTTTCTTCTTCATCCAGTCCATATTCACAGGAAGAGAATCTACTCCAGGTGTGGCAGGCCAAGAAACTGGGGGCCCTACAACCCCTGCCATAGCTCACCCTTAGAGTGAAAGGTCCTACATCAGGAAGGGCAGGCCTAGAAGACCAGGGACTACTATTCCCCCCTGCGTGAGCTCATTCTGGGGGAAGAAGAGGGCTGCTGTTCCAGCCCCAGTGCCTGGGAAGTGATGTAGGGGTTCTGCCTGGGGTGGAGGGAGATCGTGAGATTGAAGAGGTTCACAGCCCTACCTGAAGGACGGGCATTATTTGAAATGCCAGTATCCCGTCTATCCAGGAGGGAACTACAGCCCTAGATGATGTAAGGAGCTCTTGCAGGAAATTGCCTTCAGCAGGAAGTCCCTTCGTCTTGTCACTTTAGCACAGCTGTATTGTCACTAACCTTAAACAAGGCACCCCCCATGCTCTGCTCAACTTTAGCCCAAGTACACCTTTCTAATCTTTTGATAACACCATACTTTGCCTACCCTGTTGGCTCTTTCCATAGATCAAAGAAGTAGAAATAAAGAACAATTAATAGATGGCCAGATCTCTTCCCTAGCATCCTCTTCAGTAATCTAGTGGACAAACTGTGTGAACAAGACATCATCTAAAGAAAGATCAAGAGGCGTGACAAGCCTACACACAGTGGGAGATAGCAACCACTGACCACTCTGACCTCTTATCTCAATGGTTAACTGAGATCACTTCCCTTTTTCCTATTAAAATATTCACGGCTAAGCAGAATCTTCAGAAGTGGTTTTTGGGGGACACCAACTCCACCATCTCCCCAGATTGCCGGCACTCTGATTAACAACAATTTTCTAGGGGGAGTTTCCATCGTGGCTCAGCAGAAAGGAATCCTACTAGTACCCATGAGGCCGCAGGTTTGATCCCTGACCTCATTCAGTGGGTTAAGGATCCGGCATTGCTGTGAGCTGTGGTGTGAGTCACAGGCATGGCTCGGATCCCATGTTGCTGTGGCTGTGGTGTAGACCAGCAGCTATAGCTCTGCTTCGACCCCTAGCCTGGAAACTTCCACATGCCACATGTGCAGTCCTAAAAAAGACAAAACAACAACAAAAACAATTTTCCAGGGACCTATTATATAGCATGGGGTAATCTACTCAGTGCTATGTAATAACCTACAGGGGAAAAGAATCTGGAAAGGAACGGATATATGTATACGTATAGTAGATTTAATTTGCTGTAAACCTTTTTTTTTTTTTTGGTCTTTTTAGGACTGCACCAGTGGCATATGGAGATTCCCAGGCTAGGGGTTGAATCGAAGCTGTAGCTGCTGGCCTACACCACAGCTACAGCAATGCGGGATCTGAGCCATGTCTGCAACCCATACCACAGCTCATGGCAATGCTGGATCCTCAACCCACTGATCAAGACCAGGGATCAAAACTGTGCCCTCCTGAATACTAGTCAAATTCGTTTCTGCTGAGCCATGACAGAAACTCCATAAAACTAACATAATTCTCTAAGTCAACTAAACTCCAATAAAATTTATTAAAAAAAAAAAAAGCAGACACAAACAAATAAACAAAAAGCAATTTTCCTTTCTATCAGCACCTGCCTCTCTTTCAGGTATTGATTTTTGAGTGGTGAGCTGACGGACCTGAGTTCAATAAAAATGGGATTCTGGGGGGAAAGGGGGCCCTATCTTGCTGGCCACACCTATCAGAATACAGTGCCTGAATCAGAGCTTCCATAAAGTGAAGCTAGAAGTGGGGGTGGGTGGGGAGGATGTGTGGCTCAAATGCCACAGACTCCTGCTGTAACCAAGCAGGACTATAACGGGTCTTCTTGAGAAAGGCCCCTTGCCCCATGTCCTCTGCCTGCCTCTTGTTTGTAGAAAAGCTGTAGTCTCCCAGGCCTCCAGAGTTACAAAAGCCAGGCTCAAGAATGAATGATTCACAAAAATGTGAACAAAAGTAGCAGCTGGGGAGGAAGACTGGTAAGAATTGAAACAGTAAATCAGCCATATATGTCACAGAATCTTTAGTTTCTCCCTGAAGGACATAGCTAACAATGTCTAATGCACAGTCCTGAGCTGTTTTACAGATGCTAAACTCCCCACTAAATGGAAGATGTTAACTACTTGATGACCATGAGCATGTAACCCCCAGGCCTCCTGGAGACCAAGGATTAGTAATGTGAACCCCTATAATACTGCCCAATTACCTCACTATCAACCAGTCAGAATTGTGCATGAGCTGAATACATATCCTGGAATGCCCTTCCCTCATCTTGCCTTTAAAAATGCTTCCCTGAAACCCATTGGGGAATTTGGAGTTTTGGAACATTAACTGCCCCAGCCTCTTCGGTGACTGCAATAAATGCTGCATTTTCCTTTACCGCAATACTGTATCAGTAGATTGGTTTTCTTGTGTGCAGGAGAGCAGACCCAGGTTTGGCTCAATAACACTGCTATTTTTACTGAGATTTAGTAGAATGGTTCCCCATTTATTGCACATGCTCGAGATAAGCTGGAGAGATTTTATATGATTGTGTATGTGTGTGTGTGTGTGCGTGTGTGCATGTGAACATGCACACGCAAGTGTACAAGCACTTAAAATTTTCTCTAGCTGAATAATTGCTTTGCCAGGAGAAGCTCTGCTGAGCTCCTCATTCCACAAGACTTGTCTGCATTCCTAATTATCTGCAAATAATGACAGTTGCATTTACTCCTTTTCAACACTTACATCTTCCCCACTTAAGGGCTAAATTCAGGATGGATCTATTTCTATTCTGCTTTTATGCCTTGTCTGGAGACATTGGAGTTGCAACCTAAAGTTTGCATGTTGTGCCAGACCTTCTCTTGGAGGGCATTAGACTTTAATTTTTGTCTCTAAGCCCTGCAGGGCTGGGCTAGAATTTCTGCTCAGAGTCTCAGTATGTCAACAGCCTCTTCCAAAATGCAGAGGTTCCTTAAAGTAACATGGCTGTAACTGTCTAGCTACTCACTGTGAACTTTATCACTTGAATCTTTGTTCCAAAAGATTTCCCAGACATGATCCTAGATTTCTCATTCTTTCAAGCAGAATTTTTACATTTTGTTCAGCTTTTGTGGTAATTTTTAGTGGATTAGTTGTTTTGATATCCCTTATTTACTATTATCAGAAGCAGAAGTCCAGCCCAAGCTTTTGAGGTGGTTACAGAAAATAGAGTTGACTAGCAATCCCACTCCTGGGCATATATCCAGACAAAACTATAATTCAAAAAGATACATGTACCCCTATGTTCACTGCAGCACTATTCATAATACCCAAGACATATGGAAACAACCTAAATGTCCAGCAACAGATAAATGGTTTGAGAAGATGTGGTACATATATACAGTGGAATATTACTCAGCCACTAAAAAGAATGAAATAATGCCATTTGCAGCAATGTGGATGGACCTAGAGATTCTCATACTAAGTGAAGTAAGCCATAAAAAGAAAGACAAAAACCATATGATACTACTTATATATGGAGTCTAAAATATGATACAAAGGAACTTACAAAACAGAAACATACTCACAGACATAGAGAGTAGACTTGTGGTTGCCAAAGGGGGAAGGTGGAGGAGGGAAGGGTTGGGAGTTTGGGATTAGCAGCTGCAAACTATTAAATATAGGATGTATAAACAACAAGGTCCTACTCTATAGCACAGGGAACTATATTCAATATCCTGTGATAGACCATGATGGAAAAGAATATAAAAAAAGAGTGTGTGTGTGTGTATATATATATATATGAATGAAACTGAATCACTTTGTTGTATAGCAGAAATTAACATGACATTGTAAATCAACTCTACATCAATTTGAAAAAAAGAAAATATGAAACAAATGATAATGAAGACACAACCTCTCAAAATCTATGGGATGCTGAGAAAACAGTGCTCAGAGGGAAATTTATAGCAATACAGGCCTTTCTCAAAAAAGAAGAAAGATCCCAAACTGAGAACTTAACCCTCCACCTAAATGAATTAGAAAAAGAAGAACAAAAAAGGCCTAAAGTCAGCAGAAGGAAGGAAATTATAAAGATCAAAGAAGAAATCAATAAAATAGAGACTCAAAAAACAATAGCGAAAATTAATAAAACCAAGAGCTGGTTCTTTGAAAAGGTGAACCAAATTGACAAACCCCTGGCCAGACTCACTAAAAAGAGGAGAGAAAGAACCCAAATAACCAAAATTATAAATGAAAAAGGAGAAATCACAACGGATAGAGCAGAAATACAAAAAAACATAAGAGAATACTATAAACAACTATACGGCAACAAGTTTGACAATCTGGAAGAAATGGACAATTTTCTAGAATCTTACAGCCTGCAAAAACTGAATCAAGTAGAAACAGACCAGCTGAACAGACCAATCACTAGAAATGAAATTGAAGAGGTCATAAAATCACTCCCTGCAAATAAAAGTCCAGGACTAGATGGCTTCACAGGTGAATTCTATCAAACATATAAAGAGGAATTGGTGCCCATCCTCCTTAAACTCTTTCAAAAGGCTGAAGAAGAAGGAATACTCCCAAAGACATTCTATGATGCCATCATCACCCTAATTCCAAAACCAGACAGAGATACCACCAAAAAAGAAAACTATCACCCAATATCATTGATGAATATAGATGCAAAAATTCTCAACAAAATCTTAGCCAACCAAATCCAACAACATATCAAAAAAGTTATACACCATGACCAGGTTGGGTTCATCCCAGGTTCACAAGGATGGTTCAACATACGCAAATCAATCAGCATCATACACCACATTAACAAAAAAAAAAAGTCAAAAATCATATGATCATCTCAATAGACGCAGAAAAAGCATTTGACAAAGTCCCACATCCATTCATGATCAAGACCCTCGCCAAAGTGGGTATAGAGGGAACATTCCTGAATAGAATCAAAGCCATTTATGATAAACTCACAGCAAATATAATACTCAATGGGGAAAAACTGAAAGCCTTCTCACTCCAATCTGGAACAAGACAGGGATGCCCACTCTCACCACTGCTCTTCAACATAGTTTTGGAAGTCCTAGCCACAGCAATTAGACAAACAAAAGAAATAAAAGGCATCCATATAGGAAGAGAAGAGATCAAACTGTCACTGTATGCAGATGACATGATACTATACATAGAAAACCCGAAGGACTCAACCCCAAAACTCCTTGAACTGATTCATAAATTCAGCAAAGTAGCAGGATATAAGATTAACATTCAGAAGTCAGTTGCATTTCTGTATACCAGCAATGAACTATTAGAAAAGGAATACAAAAATACGATACCTTTTAAAATTGCACCTCACAAAATCAAATACCTCAGAATAAACCTGACCAAGGAGGTAAAGGACCTATATGCCAAGAACTATAAAACTTTAATCAAAGAAGTCAAAGAAGATGTAAAGAAATGGAAAGATATTCCATGTTCCTGGATTGGGAAAAACAATATTGTAAAAAGGGCCATACTACTCAAAGCAATCTACAGATTCAATGCAATCCCTATCAAATTACCCAGGACATTTTTCACAGAACTAGAACAAACAATCCAAACATTTACATGGAACCACAAAAGACCCAGAATCGCCAAAGCAATCCTGAGAAACAAAAACCAAGCAGGAGGCATAACTCTCCCAGACGTCAAGAAATACTACAAAGCCACAGTCATCAAAACAGTGTGGTGCTGGTATCAAAACAGACAGACAGACCAATGGAACAGAATAGAGAACCCGGAAATAAACCCTGACACCTCTGGTCAATTAATCTTTGACAAGGGAGGCAAGAACATCAAATGGGAACAAGAAAGTCTATTCAGCAAGCATTGCTGGGAAACCTGGACAGCTGCATGCAAAGCAATGAAACGAGAACACACCCTCACACCATGCACAAAAATAAACTCAAAATGGCTGAAAGCCTTAAATAGACGACAGGACACCATCAAACTCCTAGAAGAAAACAGAGGCAAAACACTCTCTGACATCAACATCATGAATATTTTCTCAGGTCAGTCTCCCAAAGCAATCGAAATTAGAGCAAAAATAAACCCATGGGACCTCATCAAACTGAAAAGCTTTTGCACAGCAAAGGAAACCCAAAAGAAAACAAAAAGACAACTTACAGAATGGGAGAAAACAGTTTCAAATGATGCAACCGACAAGGGCTTGATCTCTAGAATATATAAACAACTTATACAACCCAACAGCAAAAAAAAAACAATCAATCAATGAAAAAATGGGCAAAAGACCTGAATAGACATTTCTCCAAAGAAGATATACAGATGGCCAACAAACACATGAAAAAATGCTCAACATCGCTGGTTATAAGAGAAATGCAAATCAAAACTACCATGAGATATCACCTCACACCAGTCAGAATGGCCATCATTCATAAATCCACAAATAACAAGTGCTGGAGGGGCTGTGGAGAAAAGGGAACCCTCCTGCACTGTTGGTGGGAATGTAAACTGGTACAGCCACTATGGAGAACAGTTTGGAGATACCTTAGAAATCTATACATAGAACTTCCATATGACCCTGCAATCCCACTCTTGGGCATCTATCCGGACAAAACTCTACTTAAAAGAGACACATGCACCCGCATGTTCATAGCAGCACTATTCACAATAGCCAGGACATGGAAACAACCCAAATGTCCATCGACAGATGAGTGGATTCGGAAGAGGTGGTATATATACACAATGGAATACTACTCGGCCATAAAAAAGAATGACATAATGCCATTTGCAGCAACATGGATGGAGCTAGAGAATCTCATCCTGAGTGAAATGAGTCAGAAAGACAAAGACAAATACCATATGATATCACTTATAACTGGAATCTAATATCCAGCACAAATGAACATCTCCTCAGAAAAGAAAATCATGGACTTGGAGAAGAGACTTGTGGCTGCCTGATGGGAGGGGGAGGGAGTGGGAGGGATCGGGAGCTTGGGCTTATCAGACACAACTTAGAATAGATTTACAAGGAGATCCTGCTGAATAGCATTGAGAACTTTGTCTAGATACTCATGTTGCAACAGAAGAAAGGGTGGGGGAAAAAATGTAAATGCAATGTATACATGTAAGGATAACCTAACCCCCTTGCTGTACAGTGGGAACATAAAAAAAAATTATTAAATTAAAAAAAAAAGAGTCCAACAGGGTTCAAAACCTAATGACTACTAATAAGTTAAAGTGAGAGAGGAATAGAAAGATACAAGGAATATTTGTACCTACCCACCTCAGGAAGGAGTAAAATTAGAAAGGAAGACAAAATAATAATATTTAATTTAGGAGTTCCCATGTGGTGCAGTGGGTTAAGAATCCCACTGCAGTGGCTCTTGTCACTGCAGAGGTACAGGTTTGATTCCTGGCCTGGCACAGTGCGTTAAAGGATCCAGCATTGCTGCAGCTTGTGGTATAGCTTGCAGCTGTAGCTCAGATTCAGTCCCTGGGCCAGGAACTTCCATATGCCACAGATGCAGCCATAAAATTTAAAAAAATATTTAAAAGCTATGCTGCCAATATTTGGGTGAAAATTGACTCTTTTTGATGGGTCTCTCTCTCCAGGGTCACTTTGCTTTCAGACTGGTTTTAGAAAATCCCCTTTCTTTCACTATGAGTGGAACTCCTTCACCCAGAATTTCCTCAGGGTTGGGTCAACTGGTGTCCCAGAACCAGGCTGTCCCTGTATTTGTCCTTTTTTAGGGCAGTACCAGGCCAGACCTTCATCTCTGGGAACCTACTCTGTCCTTGCTGGCTACACCGAAAGTATGCCTTCTTCATTTTGGAGGAACTACTCTTGAATATTTTATTATTAAAAAAATGGAGTTCCCACTGTGGCACAATTGGTTAAGAATCTAACTACAATGGCTCAGGTTGTTGTAGAGGTGAAGGTTCAATCCCTGGTTCTGTGAAGTGGGTTAAGGATCCAGCTTGTTGCAGCCATGGTGTAGGTCGAAGCTGTGGCTCGGATTCAATCCCTAGCCCAGAAACTTCCATATGCTGCAGGGGTGGCCATTTTAAACAAAAAACAAAACAGAACAGATATTGGGGGACTACTGTAGTGATTGACAAATTGGAATTCATTAGTAAAAGATTTTACTGAGCCCAGAGTCAGAAGTGAAGGGAGGCAATGAAGACAGTGAGGGTATTTAGAGAAGCGGCCCTCAGAATTAGCTGGGAGGCTTGTTAGGGCACAAAGCTCCACACCTGTAGCATTTGTTACAGTAATTCTTTGAGTGGGACCTGAGAATTTGCATTTCTAATAATTTCCCAGTGGATGCAGATGCTGCTGGACCAAAGGACAACCCCTTGAGAGCATCTTCATTAGAACAATTGGACAGAAAATTACATTGTGGACAATTGTATAGAACTGAGCGATAGAAGTTCCTGGTAGCACAGCAGATTAAGGATTCAGTGTTGTCACTGCTATGGCTCAGGTAGCTGCTGTGGTGTGGATTCGATGGATTCGATCCTTGGCCCGGGGTACTTCCACGTGCTGTGGATGTGGCCACAAAATAACAGGAATAAAAATAAAATTGAGGGGTAGACAAGACAGTGGGATACACACAGGGACCTGGGTTCTGCTCCTCACCTGCCATTTTCTAGGCATGTGAGAGTGTCAAGATGGGATGCTCGTCTTTAAGATACTAGTTTGGCTAATTCCCTCAAAATATTGCCTACTCCATGAGGTCAAGAAATAAAATATCACCTGCCCCATCAGTAAACAAAGGATGTCACAGTCATCAGCATCGCAGCCGTCTTTAAGGGTGAGCCCTGAGGAACTCCGGAAGGAAAGAAAGAACACCTGCCATCTAGCAGCCATCAGACTACAGCCACTCCCAACTGTGCACCCTGAGGAAACTCAGGATGTGAAAACATAGAATGCTGGCTCCAGACAGCTGAGGTACATATCAAAGGAATGATTTCAGTGAGGCCAGACCCCTGCATCTTCCCACACAAAGAAAAGCACTAAATTCCTTAACTTGAAATATCTGGTTTTCTTTTATAACAGTAATCTTTTGTTCAGACTACCTGCCCTTTGTTGCAAAACTCCTATATGTCCTGGCTCCCCCCTTGCCTCCTTGGAGCATTTTTCTCAGGGTTACTTGAAATGCTGCCTCCTGGGCTTGAAGTCCTTAGTTTTGTCTACTGAATAAAACACAACTCTCAACGTGCAGGTTGTGCGTATTTTTTTAGTCAACATTCTATCTTGAAGTGCAACTCTACCTTCGCAACACCATCCTGCTCATTTTGCTTCATTTTATAGCACTTAACCACACACACACACACACACAATCATTTTCTTATTTATTATCATTATTTTTTATTGTCTATATTTTCCCTTGAGAATGTAGCTCCACAAAGACAGGGATTCTTGTCTGTTTCAATCACTGATGTATTTACTCCAAGTACTCAAAATAGCATCTGACATATAATAGAGGCTCGATAAATATGCACATGAATGAATGCCTTTTAACATGTTATTTGCAAATGGAGCATTCATAACCCCACGTGCCTTCCAGCGCTCCCATTCTACTGTCTGACTGCTCTTCTCCTTTCCCTCCAGCATTTACTCCCAGTGAGCACACTCTGGTTGCTGCATCAAGTATATTTTTCTCTTTGTTATCAGATCTTTGTTACATAATTCTTTTCAGTTTCCCTTCACACCTTCTAAATCTAATTCCATTTACATCACTTCTCTCATGTCTACTTACTCTATATCTGGCACTTGTCCCCCTGACAGTCTTTAGTACAAATTGACTAAGGGAATTTTCTCTGAATTTTGCAATTAAAAAAAAAAATGGCAACATTCGTAGCAGTCAGTAATCCTTTCGTTTCAGGAAGTGTCAGTCATCCAAATTCCCAGCATCACCCCTGGACCTTAGTGACATTTTCATTGGCTGCTGTTTCCATGTCTCATGCTTGAAACCATTAGTTCAGGATCAAAGTTTTCTGTATTTCTGCTCCTGTAAAATTATTAATGACTAATATCAATATTATTAGGTAAAGTGTAATCTACCCACAGCAGTAAATCTCTCTGTTGCTATGGAAATAGCCCTGATTTCCTTTCCCTTTGTCCCTTCTCTGAAAGCACTTCTGTTTGCTGCTGTTATAGAAATAGTCTGCATCCAGTAGCTATAGTAACAGCTTGCAGAAAGTTGATTTTCACATTGTTGCTTCTCCCCCACTTCTGCACACTAGGCCACAGTCCTTAATTCAGTTAACTGCAATGGCTTATTATCAAGGAAACAATTAGGGTGAGATAACCCTTTCCAAGACCAGTGTGCAAATATCTCAAAGACATGCGAAGTGTCAGTTACACAGGGAGGCAACACCACACCTCTCTCTTTCTCACATGTACAAAGAGAACAATGCAAAAGGAAGAGTGCAGGTTCTTCTCGGTACTGGAGGGCTGTCCGCAGCACACAGGTCCATATGTGTGCAGTAGAATGAACTGAAGTCAATTTTAAGTCTGTCCCCCAACATACCTGTGTTTGTTCTCTAATTCACCTTAAAGGACAAAATTTGGAATATTACAAAAGGACATGGTATTTATTTTTCATAGAATGTTTTCATTAAGTCAGAAACTTCTGCGATGAACTGCATAATTCAGTTTTCATCTTGGAGCTAAACAAAAACTGGTGCTTTAAAATAAGCAATAATTTTTGTTGATTGATTTGACTAGGATTCAATTCTACGGTAGAAATCATGGAAGAGAAGGATTTTAATGATTGATGTTGAACATAGAAGCCAAGGTTAATATGTCATCCAGGCATAGCACAGATATTAACATACGGAGCAGTAAGATTCACAAATACGGATAATAAAGTTAATACAACGTCCTAAAAATATAAGTGATAGCTAATGTTACTCGGAAAACCATACTTATTCTGGAATTCAAAGCCATTAACCATGGATCTGCTTTCATAAGATTGGGTTATGTCTAAGTTTAGAATAGTCAGAATAATAAGTTACAGGAGGTTGCCAAAAACCCTAGAATTTTCATATAAACAACTTGGCAATGAATACAGTACACACACACACACACACACACACATATGTATATATATTTTTGAAACATGTATTAAGATTCTCTGTGAATATCATTCTTTCTATAATTACTGAGAAAAGTGCTTATAAGAAAATGGAACTTCTGTTGTTACTGGGGCATCTATAATTCATTCCACAAGTCAATAAACTGTAAATATATTTTCTCATATTTTCTTATTTTTTTCTTAATAACTTTTAAGGACAGTTTTACTTATTTATTTTTATTTTTTGTCTTTTTAGGGCCATTCCCAAGACACATGGAAGTTTCCAGGCTAGGGGTTGAATTAGAACTGCAGCTGCCAGCCTATGCCACAGCCACAGCAACACCAGATCCGAGCTGCATCTGGGAACTACATCATAGCTCACTGCAATGCCGGATTCTTAACCCACTGAGCAAGGCCAGGGATTGAACCTGCATCCTCTTGGATACTAGCTGGGTTCTTAACCCACCGAGCCACCACGGGAACTCCTAAGGACAGTTTTAGATTTACTGAAAAAAGGTAATAAATATAGCTAGGGGTCGAATGGGAGAAATAGCTGCCAGCCTATGCCACAGCCACAGCAACTTGGGATCTGAGCCACATCTATACACAGCTCATGGCAACGCCAGATCCCCAATCCACGAGGCAAGGCCAGCGATTGAACCCCCATCCTCATGGGTACTAGTCAGATTCATTTCCACTGTGCCACAACGGAAACTCCCAGTTTTTCCCGTTATTAACATCTTACATTAGTATGGCATATTAGTTATAATCAATGGAGCAATAATACTGATGCATTATTGTTAACTAACATCCATACTTTATTTATGTTTCCTTAGCTTTTACCTAGTACCATTCTCTTATTCCAGGATCCCATCCAGGGAACCACAACACTCTTACTTATGTCCCCTTAGACTCCTCTTGTTTTTGTTTTTTTTTTTAATCACTAATTTTAAAAAAATTTTATTATAGTTGATTTACAATGTTCTACCAATTTCTGCTGTACAGCAAAGTAACCCAGTTATACATTTATATACATTTTTTTTCACATTATCCTCCATCATGTTCCATCACAGGTGATTAGATATAGTCCCCTGTGCTATACAGCAGGATCTCACTGCTTATGCACACATTTCATCTACTAACTCCAAGCTCCCAGTCCCTGCCCCTTCCCCTTGGCAACACAAATGTGTCCTCTTGATTTTGATATTTCAGACTTGCTACACTTTTGATGACCTTGACAGTTTTGAGGAGTACTAACTAGATAGGGATGGTTTAGAATGTCCTATAATTGTGATTTGTCTTTTTTTTTTTTTTCTTTCTCATGATGAGACTTGGGTTATTGTTTAGGGGAGGCACAGTCCTTTGCTTAATATATCTGAGCAAGGGTATATGCTGTCAACATGACTTACCTTTGCTGATGTTGAGCTCAATCACCTGGATGAGGTCACATCTGTCAGGTCTCGCCACTGTAAAACTGTTTTGCCTTCTTTCCTTATTCTATTTTTTTCTTTTTGTCTTTTTTTGGGCCGCACTTGTGGCATATGGGAGTTCCCAGGCTAGGGGTCGAATCAGACCTGCAGCTGCTGGCCTACATCACAGCCACAGCAACGCCAGATCCAAACCAAGTCTGAGACCTACACCAAAGCTCACAGCAATCCTGGATCCTTAACCCACTGAGTGGGGCCAGGGATAGAACGCATCCTCTTGGAAACTAGTCCGGTTCATCACAGCTGAGCCACAATGGGAACTCCCCATTTTCTATTTTTTGGAAGAGGGTCATTATGCCCAGTTCACACTCAAGTAGAGGGAGAAGGATTAAGCTCTACCCCTAGCAGAGAGTATCTTCATAAATTATTTGGAATTCTTCTGTAAGAAATATTTGCCTTTCCTCCTTATTTATTTATTTATTTAGTTAGTCAGTCAGTCAGTCAGTCTTTTGTTTATATCAATATGGAATCATGGATATTTATACTTTGGTTTATAATACAATTCTATTTCAGGTAGTTTTGGCTCAAACTCTTCCAGCATTGGCCATTGGGGGGGGAGTAGGTCTTTCAGTTGGCTCATGTGCACTGTTGACATACCTCCATCAATGTGTGAGTCTTTTTTTTTAAAGAACTTCCTTGCTTTCTGGTACTACAAGGTACTCTAGCCTTATGTTATATATTTCCTTCCCCAGTCCTAGAATGAGCCATTTTCTTAAAGAAGCCTAGTTTAGAGCCCTTTTATTAGTGATTGGCATTAGAAACTACTGTCTGGATACCAGTTACTCTTGTTGCTACATCAGTGCCATTCTTCTAGGCACTCTTAGTTGAAATAACAAGGTATGCACATGGATGTATAGTCTAGTCTATGAATAAATACTTATGGAGTTCCCACTGTGGCTCAGTGGGTTAAGAACTCGACTAGTATCCAGGAGGAATTGGGTTTGATCCCTGACCTTGCTCATTAGATTAAGTTCCAGGTTGCCATGAGCTGTGGCACAGGTCACAGGCGCAGCAGCTCAGATCCTGCATAGTTGTGGCTGTGGCTTAAGCCAGCAGCTTCAGCTCCAATTCGACCCCTAGCCTGGGAACTTCCATATTACAAGTTTTCCTATGGGTAACCCTCTGTATCTATATTAAAATAAACATGAGTTCATACTGAGCTAAATCATCACCATGAACATCATTCCACCTTCTTCCTTTTGCTTCTCTGTAAACTGTCACTCCAACCATGAGAATCTGCCTCACACCAGTTGTTATCCACTTACTTAACTGCTCAATTCTAATATCTGATGTAGTGGTATCAGAATATTAAACCATATCCACTTGAGACACAACTTTGCCAACCCGAGTACAGCACTTATGGATGTGTTTTTGGTTTTGATCTTTAGTCTTACAGACGGCACTCATTTAGAAAGTTTTTCAGGTCAAAAGGTTTTCCCCACCCCATTGTGTTTCACATATTTGTAATATAGTTAGAATATTTTTCATATGCTTTATTCAGTAGAGAATAATATAGAGGCCAGCAGAAAGTAACAATGAACTCAAGACAGGTTATCCAGACCAAAGTATAAATAAGTAAAAATTAAAATGTACAAAGCTTAAACACTTGTGAGATTCCAACACTTTTGTAATTGGAGTCACAGAAAACTATCTGAAGAGATAATGTTCAAATAGCCAAATTGGACCAAAGTAAAAAATTATTTATTTAAGATGTACAGGGATTCCCTTATGGTACAGTGGGTTAAGGATTCTGCATTTCCACAGCAGCACCCTGGGTTGCTGCATTGGCGTGGGTTCGACCCCTGGCCCTGGAACTTCTAAATGCCGAGGGCACAGCCAACAACAAAAAAAAAAGATGTACAGGAAAACTCAAGCATAATAAAGAAGGTACCTAAGGGGAGGGAGTAAATAGACTTAACATGGTTTTAAAATCTCTACATTTTGGGTGAAGTAGTATACCATTAATTATAAATGGATTGTGAAAACTTAAGGGTGTCTTTTAAATTCCTAGAGCAAACACTATAATACAATTCAAAATACTATATATGAAACAACTTTAAAAGTAAAGTTGTAGTCATACATGTTAAAATAATCAAAAAATGTAGAAAAGGAGGAACAGAGGAAAAAATCAGAAGGAGTAATAAGAGGTTCCCGTCATGGCTCAGGGGAAATGAATTCGACTAGGAACCATGAGATTGTGGGTTCGATCCCTGGCCTCGCTCAGTGGGTTAAGGATCTTGCATTGTTGTGAGCTGTGATGTAGGTCGCAGATGCAGCTCAGATCTGATGTCGCTGTGGCTGTGGTGTAGGTCAGCAGCTGTAGCTCCTTTGGACCCCTAGCCTGGGAACCTCCATATGCTGTGGGTGTGGCTCTAAAAAGCAAAAAAAATAAATTAATAAAATTGTTCAATTCTATGAACGATGTTCAGTCACTGTTTATCAGGGAAGATGAAAGCCAAACTACTCATTTGAATGGCTATAATTTACGAGACTGTTAAAAGTATGCATTGCTGAAAACATAGGGCACCTAGAAACCCTCTCTATTGCTGGTAGGAATACAAAATGGCATAGTCACATTGAAAAGTAACCTGTCAATATATTCTAAGTTTAGACATAACACCTACCAACCAAACCCAGCAGATCTATTCCTTGGAATGTGCCCAAAAGAAATGAAGACCTATGTCTACATAAAGACTTATATATGAATGTTCAGAGTGTCATTATTCATAAAATCCAAACAGTGGAAAGAACCCAAATGAACACCAAGTGGTAAATGGACAAATTATAGTATGTCTATACTCTAAAATATTAATTAGAACTAGCAAGAAATAACCTATTGGCATACGCAGTAACACAGATATATCTTAAAAACATGACACAAAGTAAAAGCTGTCAAATGTATATGAGTACTTATTTTATCATCCCATTTCTCTAAAATTCTAGGCTAGGCACAACTATTGTAACAAAAAGCACCTCAGGGACTGTTTCGGGCTAGAAATCAATGGAGAAGATGAATTTCAGAGAAGTAAAAGGGAACTTTCTGGGGTTATGAAAACATTCAATATGTTGCCCACTGACTATGTACAACTGTTAAATATGAATAAACAGAATACTAAATAGTAGCAAAGTTTGTTGTACATAAATGATACCTGAATAAAGCTAGAGAAAAGGGGACAGGACAAAAATCAAAGCCGAGCCTGAACAAAACTTAAATAACTTCAAGACGACTGATTTAGCAAGAAAAAGACAGCATGGATTAAAAATACCAGAAAAAACGAAAGTGTATTATATGTTTTAAAAATAATAAAAGAACACAACAAACCACCTAGTGTGGGTCAATTCAAATTTTAGAGGAAGTAGAAAGTTCACTATAAAAATTTCAATTCTCAAAATTGACATAAACAATATGAAGCCACAAATGGCAAACAGGGCACTCAAATTGTTGGAAAACATGTTGCCCACGACTTCCGCCAGTTTCCCTCCAAATGAAAAACATACACGAGGTCCAGGTAGTTTCAAAGACATTCTTCATCAGATTGTGCATGAGCGGATGGTTTCGAACTCTTTTCAAGCAGATTTAGAGAATAAAAAATTCAGGAAGCAATTTAACTGGTTTTATGAAGCAAATATAACCTTGGCAACAAACAAGGTAAATATCAGAAAAATACCAATTGCAACTGAAGATACTGTATGAGTTTCTTATGGCTGGTGTAGCCAATTTCCACAGACATAGGGATACAGACTACAGACCTTGTAGTTCAAGACATCTAAAATGGGCTGGTAGGGTCACATCTGGCTGTGGAGGCTCTAGGGGGAAACCTTTCTTGCCTTTTCCAATTTCTAGAGGCTGCAGCATTCATTGGTTCTGGTCTGGCATCACTTTCATCACTGCTTCCTTATCAAGCCTCCTTCTCTGACTGTGGTGTTTGTTCTGCCTGTCTCCTGTGAGAACCCCTGGATTAGACTGGCCATGCTAGATACCAGGAGAGTCTTCCCACCTCGAGATCCTTAATGCAACCCCAACTACAAAGTTCCTTCTGTTATGTAAGGGAACACATTCCCAGGTTCTGGAGATTCCAATATGGATATCTTGGTGGGAGGGGCATTATTCTGCCAATCCCAGATAAAGATACAAAAATTCTAAATAAAATACTAATATCAAAACTGGAGTTCCCATCATGGCACCGTGGTTAACGAACCCAACTAGGAACCATGAGGTTGCAGGTTCAATCCCTGGCCTTGCTCCATGGATTAAGGATCCAGCATTGCCCTGAGCTGTGGTGTAGGTTGAAGACATGGCTCAGATCCTGTGTTTATATGGCTCTGGTATAGGCCAGTGGCTACAGCTCCAATTAGACCCCTAGCCTGGGAACCTCCATATACTGCGGGTGCGGCCCTAGAAAAGACAAAACAAAAAAAGCAAAAAAATCCCCTAACAGTGTAGGAGTTCCCTGGTGGCCTAGCAGTTAAGGATTTGGTGCTATGGCTTGGGTTCAGTCCTTGGCCCAGGAACTTCCACATGCTGCAGGTGCAGCGAAAAAACGAAAGGAAAAAAAAAAAACTGTATAACAAACAACAATTCATTGCTAGAGATATGAGGTTGTCTGGACATCAGAAATTACACCATAAAGAAGAAAAGTTGTAGGATTGCCTCAATAATTGAAGAAAAACTTTTCTTCACGCACAGTACATATTAGTATTCATCCATAATAGAAAATCTTTTAAAATTTTAAATGCATAAAAGTATAAATATTAGTTTACTCCCAAATTATTAACTCTACCAAATTATTCCCCAAAGTAATTTACCAATTTTAACTTCCTTCAGAGGAAGATATAGGAGCTCCTATTTTTTTTAAATTGATATGTGGTATTGTCAGACTCTTTTAAGATTTTTAATGTAATGAATACAAATGGTATTTCACTGTTTGCCTTCCAGTATTCCTATTTATTAATGGATTTTTCTTTTTTTTGTTTTGTTTTCTTTTTTCTTTTTTCTCTTTTTTTTTTTTTTTTTTTCCGGTCTTTTCTAGGGCCGAACCCTTGGCATATGGAAGATCCCAGGCTAGGGGTCAAATAGGAGCTGTAGCCACTGGCCTACACCAGAGCCACAGCAACGCAGGATCCGAGCCACATCTGCCACCTACACCACAGCTCATGGCAACGCCGGATCCCTAACCCACTGAGCAAGGCCAGGGATGGAACCCGCAACCTCATGGTTTCTAGTCAGATTCGTTAACCACTGAGCCACGGCAGGAATTCCTGTTTTCTGTTTGTTTTCTAAATTAGTAATTGATGAATCAAGTTCTCTCTTCTCCAAATTTCCTGTCAATAACCTTGTTGTATAGTTCTATTGTGAGATCCTTTTATTTCCCTAGTTGATTTACAGGAGGTCTTTGTGCTTTCTGAGTAATAACCCTTCATTACGTAAATTATATGTGAATTTCCTGGAAAATATCTCAGACATGAGAACGGAAAACAGGGATGTTCACTGTGGCATTATTTTAATCCCCAAAATGGAAAGTTCAAAACTACTTAATTGAACTGTGATTCAGGCAAACAACAGAACACAGAACACTGCCCAGCAGGCAAAAGAATGGTGTCCTCTCCACATACACTGGGTTATTAGCTTTCCAAAACACTAAGTTGAGTGTGATAGTTGTAGGTTAAAAGACCTCATGGACTATCAATTTGTGTAAGTTTGAAGATACACCAAGCAATACTATAAATTTTATAGAGAACAGAGTTAATTAGTATAAGTAGAAATATAGTGATTGGAAGAATACACATCCAGTTCATAAGAGTGATTCATTCTGGGCAGAGCTGTGTAGACAGGAAGTAAAAGGAGAACAAAGGTGATTTGAGCTTTATCTCAAGTGTTCTATTTCTTTTTGTTTAAAAAAAATCTAAATTAAACAATAAATATTCTCTTCTATCTATTAACACTTTAAAGGGGCTTAAAGTGATTGACTTAAAATTTACCTTGAAAAGATCTTTTCAAGAAAATAAAAATTTCCTAGTTAACCAAATTAAGAAACTAAATAAATATCCTTTGACCTAAAGTATCTTTGGAAACAAATGAAATAAATAAAATAACACAAGACAGTTATTTTCAAGGATGTCAAAGACATATGTTTCTTATTAGCAGCATTTTCACTGCATGCAAGAGAAAAGGTGGCAGAGATCACACACGTACAGCATAGTCATCACTCAGGGCAAAGCCCACAAAGACCTGGGGGAAAATAGGGTGTTCACTTAATATTCTGCTTCATTAATATTTTATTTTTCTATTGCTTATTTCATAGATTAATCTTCCTCCTCTTTCTGAAAACTATTTGGAAAGAGGAAGAATTTATACAAAAAGAGTGTACTTTTCAAGTCTGCAAAAAAGATGAAGACATATAAAGAAGCGAGAATCCTACCAAAGCCAACTCAACTTTCATTCTTTGCATTAGAATATACTACTGTTTATTAAAAACTGTCATTGTTTAACTTGAGGCCTTTTAAATATTCTTAGTATGACTGAGGAAAGGTCAGTAATTTTTAAAACAATTTTTTTTTCATTTAGAAAATACGATGAATAATTATGGGAGAGTTCCAGCTGGGGTGCAAATGGATTGGCAGCATCTCAAGGCTCAATCTCTGGCTTAGAGGGTTAAGGATCTGGCATTGCCATAGCTGTTCAGTTCTGATCCCTGGACCAGGAACTCCACATGCCACAGGATGGCCAAAAAAAAAAAAAAAAAAAAAAAGACCCAAGCAAACAAACAAACAAAAAATACTTACAATAAACATTAAAAAAAATAAGTATGGGTGACAGCCAAAGTCTGTTGATGGAGGTAACATTTGTTAAACGATGGAGAAGTTATTAACATTGAACAGCTGTTCCTCATGATACTTAAAACCTAATTAAATGAAAATCAGATTTGGGAATTGTATTACGGTCACTCATGTTGAATTTCAGAAGGAAGTAAATAAAAAAAGTTGTGAAGTCTGTTTATCAAACCAAAATATTTAAGATGGTAGAACGTTCCAAAAACTGAGGGAAAAAATAATAATTGATTTCATAGGAAAGAGTAAATAACTTAAAATGTTACTCAAAGGCACCTGAAAGCTCATATTAGTTCACATTTAATTGGAACCTGATGTTCAGTAGGGTGTAAGATGTCTAAAGATTTCAATTTGCAGTTCATTTGCTAATGTATAAATCCTCTGGCCTGAAAAACAACTGTGATGCCTGTCCTAGTATGCCAGGTGATTCAGATTTTTATAATATATACTCTGGACTCAAGTCTATGAAAAGATACGGTAAACTCCTTACTCTAAGCTCATCCTTTACAACCTCAGTCACTGTTACTTGCACCAAGCTTCACAAACTTTCTCCGTTCTCTTGTGATTTGCCATAGCTCCCAGTCAGTGCTTAAATGTTTGGATATTCAAACATATCTTTGACCCAGACATGACTTTCTTGCTGACCAAGGTTTTCTGTCTAATGGTGCTGACCCAATAATTCTATTTTTACTGAGACCATATTAAATACATTTTTTGGCAAACATTTCTCATACCTGTTACCTAATCAAAGACTCACTCTGTTCTTAACATAATAAATCTCCCAAGAGAGGTGACTTGTAATGGATCAGTGTATTCCAGAGGCAGAATTAAAAATATTTCCTGTTTCTTGCAGAAAGAAGTTATCTGAATTCTCAAATTCAAATAATAAACTCATTAAATACTATGAATTTCCTTACAGGAACTAGCTCTGTGTTCAGTTACTGATAGAACACCTCCATAACTATTTATCACTAGGCCATGTGCCGTCTAATCTATTATCCTTCAAAAAAAAGTCTTAGCTTCAGGATTAAATGTCAAATTCCTGGAGTTCCTGTTGTGGCTCAGTGGGTTAAGAATCCAACTAGTGTCCCTGAGGATGTGGGTTTGATCCTTGTGGGTTAAGGATCTGGCATTGTGGTGAGCTGCAGTGTAGGTCACAGATGCAGTTTGGATATGGCATTACTGTGGCTGTGGTGTAGGCCAGCAGCTGCAGCTCTAATTCGACCCCTAGCTGGGGAACTCCCATATGCCATGGGTGTGCTCTAAAAAAAAAAAAAAAAAAAAGTCCAATTCCTCAACACAAAGCCCTTATAAAGTGCTATATAAAAATGGCTTTGTTCACTTAAAATTTACCATTTATTTATCTTTTGTTGGTGGAACTATGTTTTAAATTTTTGCATAGGAGGAAAAAAACTCTTTTATCTTCCTAATAAATTTTCAATATACTCTTTTAGCATTCAATTCTTTCTATCCCCTCCCAGCAATTCATTTATCACAGTTTCTCAATCTACAGAATGATAAATTACATCACGTTGTTAAAAATATTACTTTAAAGAGATAACAAAAACAACATAAAATAAATAAAGTTTCTTCTTGTCTTTTTCCTAGGTGATATCTTGCAGGGCTAAGACGCCCTGGCCCATCTGCCCCTTCTCAGTCAGCTCCTCTTTCTGGGCACCAGTTTCACCTCAACAAAATCTGGGGCTAAGTCAACCTCAAAGATTCCTTCCAGGCCTACCATTCTCCAATTCTATAATTGATTGCCCCAAGATAATTAGCTATCCATGATGTGACAATCATTCATTTTCACTACTTTTAGTAATAGCAATATATAAAAAGATTATAGTTTATGATGAATTTATCTTGATTTCCTTAAGGCAACACAGATTCATCAGGCTTTAATCTTTTAAATACTAAATGAATTTTTTCTTGAAGCATGGTGCAAAAGCCAAATGTGCAATTACTAAATTGAACAAAATGTGCGTTTTGTTAAATGAAATTGTCATATCTAAAAGTCAAGCTTGAGTTCCTGATTTTTCAGAGATCTGTTTATTTGCTTATTGGTCAAGTTGATTAACATCTATTTTACCCATGGTTTTACAACAAAGCTTTTACACTTTTTTTTTTTTGAAAATATAACTACCAGAGATGTCATAGAGTCCCGAAAGAGGATGACCATATATATAAAGCAAGAAAGGAAAAAGCCAGCGTATGAATTACTTCATTTGCTTGCTCAGCCCATACTTCCTTGGGCCACACTAGGCCAAGATTTAAATTTTACTGTCACTATGAAAAGTGTCTCCTTGTTTCTCTCTCTTTTGTCCCAGCTCCCTGTAAGAACCCTTTTTCTGAACCGTCTCTTTCTTGGTTAACGTAAAAACACTTTGTGGGTAAAAACAGCAGGTGCTATCAGTCATCCTGTGACATCAGCTTTCTCTTCCTCCTCTCTTCTCACCTCAGGTCAACACACTAACTGAGGCAAACCAACATCCCTGTGTTCCTGGGGCTGCCCTGAGTGCAAGACAGAGCCACAGTACCTTCCTGAAGGACGGTGAATCAGAGATGCTATTCCAGTGAATCAGAGAGATTTAGAGAGATTCATTCCTTAACAGTGGATAAAACAGATTTCAGAGCAAAGATAATCATCAGGAACAAAGAAGGACATTATATAATGATTCAAAATGATCAATCCACTGGAAGATAGAATCCTAAATACACATGCAACAAACAACAGAGCTTCAAAATATACACAATTAAAAGTGCTGAAAAGATAAGTATATAAATCCACAATTATAGCAGCAGGATTCACTGCCCCATTCTCAAAAACTGATAGACCTACAAGGCAAAAAAATGATGAAGATATAGAATAACTGAACAATATCACCAAGCCAACAGGACGTAATGGACTTTTACAACAGTAACATTCTCAATAACAGTAGAGTACAATGGAATGGAGTTCTACCTGCGGAGCCATTAATCATTTATCTGTGTATACATGCTCAGGTCTAGAATGAGAGTGAGAAATAATCCAATGGGAGAGGGCTCAGCAGCTCTCAGACCAAGAGCTACTTCTCTAGAAAAAGATGAGGAGAGATGGAATTAAGCCAGTGGAGGTGAGGATCAGCCTCAAATGGAGGGACTCTTTCTTACATGAATACTTGATCCACTGATTAAAATGTATCACAGCATGTTCCTTACCAAGGAATTTCCTATAAATTTTTATTACTTGATGTGGGGTTTTATAAATATGAGTAGTCTCTTAGAAAGATCTTTTCTAAAAGCACATGAATTCCTTGAATTATTCATGTTTCTGGTTTATTTTTTCAAACACTGAAAATACAAACTGCACTACTTCTATCTAAAAGTCATTTCTAACAGATTCTTCTAATGATTCGGGAGATTTGATTTTCAAAAATGCGGTCACCTTCTATCACTGCTTTCACCTCCCAGTTAGAAGACTTACTTTGTCTCCACCCCTACCTCAAGGCACAACCTCAAAGAACGTGTCCCTATAACGACCCTTGCAGGAAGAATATAAAGCTGTTTGAAGCTTTTCAAATAGGAAGTAGAACAGACAAACCAGCCAGCACGAGAGAAAAAAAATGGTCCAGACATCAGGAGCTTCAACTAGGCTGAACCATCACCAGCTTCATGCTTGGGAGGGGTGACTATGTCATTTGACTTTGTGTGATCTAAAGGAAGAAGAACAGAACCCCCACATATAAGAGGTAGATGTACCATACACATCAGGTTGATTTAAGGTAAGATTTTAGGAAATGCTTGATAAGTGAATGTAAGTTTAATGCAAAGCTCATTTTGCTTGCACTTTTACCTGACTTCCTCTAGAACTTTTAGTTCTTTTTTTTTTCTTTCTTCTTTTTACATTTGTACCTGTGGCATATGGAAGTTCTAAGGCCAGGGGTCCAACTGGAGCTGCAGCTGCAGCCTATGCCACGGCCTGTGGTAACACCAGATCCATAATGCATTGAGCAAGGCTAGGGATCAAACCCACATTCTCAGAGAGGCAACATCGGGTCCTTAACCCTCTGAGCCACAACAGGAAGTCCTAGAACTTCTAGTTCTGAACAAGATGGGATACTTAGAGATCTGATCTCTCTCTCTCACCTACACACACACACACACACACACACACACACACACACACACAGTCCATAGGTCAAATGTACATTCAACCAAATGAATATATACATGAATCTGTAGTATGTAGTTAAAGTGTTGTTGAAAGGAAAACTTATAGCACAAAATGTTTATATTAAAAAAAGAAAAAATCTCAAATTTTCTAAGTCCTCACCTTAAGAAGTTACAAAAAGGATATCAAAATAGTCCTAAAGATAGAAGTAAAAATAATAGCAGAAACTAATGAAATTAAAAGAGAAAACTGAAGAACCAAAACTCCAGTTCTTTTTTTGCAAAACCCCAGTTCTTTAACAAGATCAACCAAGTGCCAAATGTTTAGGAAGACTGACAGAGAAAAGAAGGAAGGCACAAAAGACCAATAACAGGAATAAACAGTGAATATCATAAAAGCTCTGCAGATATGAAGGCGACAGCAAGAGACTACTCTATACGCACATTCAACAATTTAGATTAAATGGGCCATTTCCTCAAAAGCACAAAATACCAAAAATCAACTAACATTAAATAGATGACATAGATAGCCTTGCCACTATTAAAGAACTTAAAGTTATAGCGATTCCTGAGGAAAGAATCTCCAAGTCTATGTGTTTGCAGTGGAAAATATTTTACCAAATAGTCAAAGAATTAAGACAAATTCCACCCAATCTCTTCCAGATAATGAGTATAAAACACTTCCCAAATCATGTAGTATCTAGTACAAAGAACTGACAAAAATACAAAAACAGTAAAAATCCAATATCCTTCATGATCAAAAATGCAATAACCTCAGCAAAATGCTAGCAAATCAAATCCAGCAATACATAAAGAGAATTATACACCATAACTGAGAAAATTAGACTAATCCTAAGAGATTTAGCGAAAGAGAACATATTTGCAAACCACATATGTGACAAAGAACCCCTATCTAGAATGTGTGAACAACTCTCAAAACAAGAGTATGAAACAATCCAGTTAGAAAATGGGCAAGCTCCACTAACAGACCATTTCACTAAAGAGAAGATATAGATGGCAAATAAGCACATAAAGAGATGTTCAATATCATTAACTACCAGGGAAGGCCAATTAAGACCATGATGAGATAGAAACACACCTATTAAAAAGGCTTAAATTAAAAAAGAGTAACAATGTCAAATGTTACAGAGGATGCACAGAAAATAAATCTCTTATACACTAATGGTGGGGATGTAAAAGGCATTTACTCTGGGAAATAGTTTAGAGGTTTTTTTTTTTTAATTTTAAACTAAGTATACACTTACTATACTATACAGAAATAGCACCCCGGACTTTCATATGAGAAAAATAAAAATTTAGGCTCACATTAAAACCTGTGCAAAAATGTTCATAACAGCTTTCTTTCGTTTAGTAAACACCTGGAAATAATCCAAATATCCTTCAATGGGTGAATGGTTTAACAAATTGTACATGCATACCATGAAATACCAGTTGAGAATAAAAAGAAACAAACTATTGATGCAAATAAGGAGGATGAGTCTCAAAAGAATTATGCTGAGTCAAAAAGAAAGGAAAGCAGCAAGGGTTACATTTTGCATTTTTCATTGCATAAAACATCTTTGGAGGAGTTCCCTTGTGGCTCAGTGGGTTAGGGATCCAGGCATTGTCACTGCAGCAGCTCAAGCTGCTACTGTGGCACAGGTTCTATCCTTGACCTGGGAACTTCCACATGCCATGGGTGTGGCCAAAAAAAGGAAAAGAAAAAGAAAAACATATTCTTGGGGAACAGACTTGGGGTTTCCGGAAGTTACAGATGGGTGGAGAGGATGGGTGTGGCCATAAAAGAAGAGCATAAGAAGATCTCAGCCAGGATGGAATAGTCCTGAATGTTCCCAGTGGTGGTAATTATGTAACAAAATGCCAAAGGGGAGAGGGGAGGGTGTAGGATGGACTGGAAGTTTGGGGTTAGTAGATGCAAACTATTGCATTTAGAATAGAAAAGTAATGAGGTCCTACTGTATAGTACAGGGAACTATATCCAGTCTCTTGAAATAGACCATAACGGAAGATAATATAAGAAAAAGGATGCGTGTGTGTGTGTGTGTGTGTGTGTGTGTGTGTGTGTGTGTATGACTGGGTCACCTTGCTGTACAGCAGAAATTGGCACAACATTGTAAATAAAGTACTTATTTATTTTTGATTCCACCCATTTTTTTTAATCTACACACACATAACATATACAGGGATTTTTAAAAAACACATAAGTAAGGCCATACTATAATATTTGTTTCAGAGTATCTTTTTTTCTTTAACATCTATGATCAATCTTGGTGTGTCCACATACATAAATCAGCCTCATGCTTTTAATGGTTGCATAGTATTCCATTGAGTAATAATGGTTAACATTATTTAAGTGTTGTATGTCAAGAACTGTACTAAGCATTTAACATGATTATTTCATTAATAGTTATGCCAATCCTAAGAGGTAGGCACTTTTTTTTTTTTCTTTTTAGGGCCATACCTGCAGCATATGGAAGTTTCTAGGCTAGGGGTCAAACCAGAGCTGCAGTTGCTGGCCTACACCACAGTCACAGCAATGTGGGATCTGAGCTGCATCCGTGACCTACACTGAAGCTTGCAGCAACCGCCAGATCTTTAACCCAATGAGCAAGGCCAGACATCAAACTTGCATCCTCATGGATACTAGTCAGATTCTTAACCTGCTGAGACACAGTGGTAACTCCAGGGATGGGTACTTTTATAATCTTCATTTTGGATATGAGGTAACTGAGGCACTAAGAGATTGGGTAAGTTCCCCAAGACCACAGAAACAGCAAGTTTCAGAGATAGCTTTTTATTGGAGGCAATCCTATTTTAGCATTTTTAATTCTATATTTCCCTCCTACGGATATACCATAATTTATTTAAATAATTACCATTAATGCACTCTACTATGTTATCAGTTATTCGATTCATTCATTTATTCATTAAGTGAGTATTTTTTGAATGTCCACTGTGTACCACACACTGGTCTAGGTACTAGGGATTGAACATTGAACAAACTGGACAAAAATTTCTGCCCTTATGGAGCGCACTGGAGAAGATAGACAATATAAATGGGTAAATTTATATAATATTATAGATAAATAAAAAGCAGTGAAAAGAGATATGAACTGTTGGAGGATGAGAGTTGGATTTTTTATTTTTTGTCCTTTTAGGACTGCAGGTGTGGCATTTGGAAGTTCCCAGGCTAGAGGTTGAAAAGGAGCTATAGCTGTCAGCCTACACCACAGCTCATAGCAACGCTGGATCCATAACCCACTGAGTGAGGCCAGGGATCTTACAGGAGTCCTCATATATCTAGTTGGGTTCATTACCATTGAGCTGCTAAGGGAACCCTGAGAGTAGTAATTGTATGTATGTATGTATGTATGTATGTTTGTATGTATGTATGTATGTATTTTTATTACTCAATGAATTTATTACCTTTATAGTTGTACAATGGTCATCACAATGCATTTCTATAGGATTTCCATCCCACAAGCCCAGTACATCTCCCCACCACCACCCAAACTGTCTCCTTTGGAAACCATAAGTTTTTCAAAGTCTGTGAGTCAGTATCTGTTCGGCAAAGAAGTTCATTGTGTCCTTTTTTCATATTCCACATGTCAGTGAAAGCATTTGATGTTGGTATCTCATTGTCTGACTGACTTCACTTAGCATGATAATTTCTAGGTCCATCCATGTTGCTAAAAATGCTGGTATTTTGTTCCTTTTAATGGCTGGGTAATATACCATGGTGTATATGTACCACATCTTCTTGATCCACTCCTCTGTTGATGGACATTTAGGTTGTTTCCATGTCTTAGCTATTGAAAATAGTGCTGCAGTGAACATCGGAGTACATGTGTCTTTGCAAGTCATGGTTCTCTCTGGATAGATGCCCAGAGGTGGGATTGCTAGATCAAATGGTAGTTCTATGTTTAGTTTTCTGAGGAATCTCCACACTGTTTTCCACAGCTGTTGCACCAATTGGCAATCCCACCAACAGTGTAAAAGGGTTCCTTTTTCTCCACACCCTCTCCAGCACTTCTTGTTTGTAGACTTTTTGATGAGGGCCATTCTGGCTAGAGTAAGGTGGTACCTCATCGTGGTTTTGATTTGCATTTCTCTAATAATGAGTGATGTTGAACATCTTTTCATGTGTTTTTGGGCAATCCATATTTATTCTTTGGAGAACTGTCTGTTTAGATCTTCTGCCCATTTTTCGATGGGGTTGTTTGTTTTTTTGGGATGGAGCTGCAAAAGGTGTTTATAAATTTTGGGGATGAATCCCTTGTCAGTTGATTCATTTGGAAAGATTTTCTCCCATTCTGTGGGATGTCTTTTCATTTTGTTTAGAGTTTTCTTTGCTGTGAAGAAACTTTGAAGTTTAATCAAGTCCCATTTGTTTATTTTTGTTTTTACTGTCATTACTCTAAGAGGTGGACCTGAGAAGATGTTGCTGTTGTTTATGTCGGAGAGGTTTGGCCTATGTTTTCCTCTAAGAGTTTTATAGTATCTGGTCTTATATCTAGGTCTTTAATCCATTTGGAGTTTATTTTTGTGTATGGTGTTAGGGAGTGTTCTCATTTCATTCTTTTCCATGTGGCTGTCCAGTTTTCCCAGCACCACTTACTGAACAAGCTGTCCTTTCTGCATTGTATAGTCTTGCCTCCTTTGTCCTAGATGAGTGGGCTGTTGGTGCTTGGGTTGAATCCTGGGCTTTCTGTCCTGTTCCAGGGATCTATATTTGTGTCTTTGTGCCAGTACCATATGGTTTTGATGACTGTCGCTTTGTAGTATAGTCTGAAGTCCGGGAGCCTGATTCCTCCAGGTCCATTTTTCTTTTTCAGGATGTCTTTGGCTATTCTGGGTCTTTTGTGCTCCCAAACAAACTTTAAACTATTTTGTTTGAGTTCTGTGAAAAATGTCCTTGGTAATTTGATAGGGATTGCATTGAATCTGTAGATTGCCTTAGGTAGTATAGTCATTTTGATAATATTGACTCTTACAATCCAAGAGCATGGTATGTCTTCCATCTATGTGTGTCATCTTTGATCTCTTTCATCAGTGGCTTATAGTTTTCAGAGCATAGGTCTTTTGTCTCTTTAGGTAAGTTTACTCCTAGGTATTTTATTCTTTTGGATGCGATGGTAAACAGGATTGCTTTGCTAATTTCTTTTTCTGCTCTTTCATGGTTAGTGTATAGAAATGCTGTCGATTTCTGTGTATTGATTTTGTATCCTGCGACTTTGCCAAATTCGTGGATGAGCTCTAACAGTTTTCTCATGGAGTCTTTAGGATTCTCTAGGTATAGTATCATGTCATCTGCAAATAGGGATAGTTTTACTTCTTCCTTTCCAATTTGGATGCCTTTTATCTCTTTTGCTTCTCTGATTGGTGTGGCTAGGACTTCCAAAACTATTTTGAATAGTAGTGGTGCGAGTGGACATCCTTGTCTTGTTCCTGATCTCAGTAGGAATTCTTTCAGCTTTTCACCATTGAGAATGATGTTTGCTATGGGTTTGTCATATATGGCCTTTATCATGTTGAGGTAGGTTCCCTCTGTGCCCACTTTCTGAAGGATTTTTATCAGAAATGGGTATTGGATTTTTCAAAGGCTTTTTCTGCATCTGTTGAGAGGATCATGTGGTTTTTATTCTTCAGTTTGTTAATGTGATGTATCACACTGACTTATTTGTGGATACTGAAGAACCCTTGCATCCCTGGGATAATTCTCACTTGATCGTGATGTACAATCCTTTTAATGTATTGTTGGATGTGGTTTTCTAGTATTTTGTTGAGGATTTTTGCATGTATGTTCATCAGTGAAATTGGCTTGCAGTTTTCTTTTTTTTTGTTGTATCTTTGGTTTTGGTATCAGGGTGATGGTGGCCTCATAGAATCCGTTTGGGAGAATCCCTTCCTCTGCAATTTTTTGGAATAGTTTCGGGAGAGGTGTTAGCTCTTCTCTAAATGTTTGATTAGAATTCACCTGTGAAGCCATCTGGTCCTGGACTATTGTTTGTTGGAAGTTTTTTAATCACAGTTTCAATTTCAGTACTTGGGATTGGTCCATTCATTTTTTTTCTATTTTGTCTTGGTTTAGTCTTGGAAGATTGTGCTTTTCTAAGAATTTGTCCATTTCTTCTAGGTTTTCCATTTTATTGGTGTATAGTTGCTTGCAGTAGTCTCTTATGATCCTTTGTATTTCTGTGATGTCCGTTGTTACTTCTCCTTTTTCATTTCTAATTTTATTGATTTGAGTCCTCTCTCTTTTTTGCTTGATAATCTGGCTAAGGGTTTATCAATTTTGTTGATCTTTTCAAAGAACTAGTTTTTCGTTTCATTGATCTTTTCTATGGTTTTCTTTGTTTCTAGTTCATTGGTTTCTGCTCTGATCTTTATGATGTCTTTCCTTATACTACCTTTTGGTCTTGTCTGTTCTTCTTTCTCAAGCTGCTTTGGATGTAAAATTAGCTTGTTTATTTGAGCTTTTTCTTGTTTCCTGAGGTGGGCTTGCATTGCTATAATCTTTCCTCTTAGGACGGCTTTTGCTGCATCCCATGGGTTTTGGAGTGTAGTATCTTTGTTGTCAATTGCTTCTAGGTATTTTTTAATTTCCTCTTTGATTTCATCAGTCATCCATTGGTTGCTTAGTAGTATGTTGTTTAGTCTCCACGTGTTTGTGTTTTTTGCAGTTTTTTTTCTTGTTGTTGATTTCCAGTCATATAGCATTGTGGTCAGAAAAGATGCTTGATATGATTTCAATTTTCTTAAAGTTACCGAGGTTGGATTTGTAGCCCAGGATGTGATCAATCTTAGAGAATGTTCCATGTGCACTTGAGAAGAATGTGTATTCTGTTGCTTTTGGACGGAATATCCTATAAATATCTATTAAGTCCATCTGGTTTAATGCTTTATTCAGGGCCTGTGTTTCCTTATTGAATTTCTGTCTGGATGATCTGTCCATTGCTGTAAGTGGGGTGTGAAAGTCCCTCACTATGATTGTATTATTGTCAATTTGTCCTTTTAAGATTGTTAGCAGTTGCCTTATATATTGTGGTGAACCTAGGTTGGGTGCGTAGATATTTAAAATTGTTATATCTTCTTCTGGGATTGATCCTTTGATCGTTATGTAGTGACCTTCCTTTGTCCCTTAAAATATTCATTTTAAAGTCTATTTTGTCTATGAGTATTGATACTCCAGATTTCTTTTGATTCCTGTTTGCATGAAATATTTTCTTCCATCCTCTCACTTTCAATTTGCATGTGTCCCTAGAAGTGAAGTGGGTCTCTTGAGGACAGCATATATATGGATCTTGTTTTTGTATCCATTCAGCCAGTCTATGTCTTTTGGTTGGGGCGTTTAGTCCATTAACATTTAAGGTAATTATTGATATGTATGTTCTTATTGCCATTTTCTTAATTGCTTTGGATTTGTTTTTGTTGCTCTTTCATATATATATATGAATGAGATTATTTTAAGTTGTTGTTCTCTTAATTGCAAGTGCATCTCCAGTGTCCTGCATTTGGACCCACTTCTCATGATTTCTGATTTTGATGGCATAATTGTGCATGGATGATTTCGTATCTTTTCTGTATATCCACCTTTACTAGTGAGCCTTGTCACTTGTGGTATTTTTGTTTTCTGGTTGTGGCCTTTTCTTTTCTGCCTAGAGATGTTCATTTAATATTTGTTGTAAAGCTGGTTTAGTGTTGCTGAATTCTGTTAGCTTCTGCTTATCTGTGAAGTTTTTGGTTTCTCTTTCAAATCTGAATGAGAACCTTGCTGGGTAAAGTAATCTTGGTTGGAGGTTTTTTCCCTTTCATCATGTTAAGTATATCATGCCACTCCCTTCTGGCCTGCAAAGTTTCTGCTGAAAAACCTGCCAGTAACCTTATTGGGCTTCCCTTGTATGTTATTTGTTTCTTTTCCCTAGCTGCTTTCAAGATTTTCTCTTTGTCTTTAATTTTGGTCAGTTTGATTAATATGTGACTTGGGGTGTTCTTCCTTGGGTTTCTTTTATGTGGTACTCGTTGTGCTTCCTGGATTTGAGCGAGTGGTTCCTTTCCCATGTTAGGGAAGTTTTCGGCTATTATCTCTTGGAATATTTTTTCTGTTCCCTTCTCTCTCTCTCTCTCTTCTCCTTCTGGCACCCCTGTAGTGTGGATATTGGTGCATTTAACGTTGTCCCAGAGTTCTCTGAGACTCTCTTCATTTGTTTTCAATCTTTTTTCTCTTTTCTGTTCTGCATCCGTAATTTCCACTAATCTGTCCTCCACTTCGCTTATTTGTTCTTCTGCCTCCTGTATTCTGCTGTTGGCTGCTTCTAATGAATTTTTTATTTCAGTTATTGTATTTTGCTTCTCTTCTTGGTTACATTTTACATGTTGTATCTTTTTGCTCAATTCTATAATTTTGTATAATTTTCCTGCAAATTATCCATCTTTGCCTCCAGTTTATTTCCAATGTCTTGAATCATCTTCAGCATCAACAGTCTAAAGTCTTGTTCCTGGAGGCTGAGAATCTCCTGATCACTTAGCTGTTTTACTGTTTTTTTTTTTCTTTCTCCCTCATCTGAGTTGTAGTTCTTGTCTTTTCATTTTTATAGGGTTTTGGAGTGGTGACCTTTTTACAGATAATAGAGTTATAGTCCTTCTTACTTCTGGTGTCTGCCCGCCTTGTGGCTGAAGTTGGTACAGGGGTTTGCTGTAGGCTTCCTGTTGGGAGGGGCTGATGCCTGCCCACTGGTAGGAGGAGCAGATTCCTATCCTCCTGGTGGGTGGGGCTTTATTTCTGGGTGAGATTAGAGGCATGGCTGTGTGCCTGGGTGGTCTTTAGGCAGCCTGTTTACTGATGGGTGGGCTGTGATCCCACCCGGAATGTTGTTTGGCCTGGAGCTCCTCAGCACTGATGGGTGGAGCCAGATTTTCCCACAATGGCCACTTCCAGAGAAAGGCACGCTGCTGAATATTTCCAAGAGCTTTGCTTCCAATGTCCTTCCCTCACAACAAGCCACATTCACCCCTGTTTTCCCAGGAGGTCCTCCGAGAACTGCAGTCAGGTTTGATCCAGATACCTATGGAGACTTTGCTTTGCCCTGGGACCCAGCACACATGAAAGTCTGTGTGCACCTTTTAAGTATGGGATCTCCATTTCCCCCAGTCCCATGGAGCTGCTGTGCACAAGCCCCACTGGCCTTCAATGCCAGATGTTCTTGGGGCCATTTCTCCCAGTGCCAGATGCCCACACGTGGGAGTTTGATGTGGAGCTCAGAACTCTCTCTCCTGTAGGTGAGTCTCTGTGAACCAGTTACTTTCCAGTCTGTGGGTCTTCCCATCTGGGAGGTATGGGGTTGCTTATATCACATAATCGCCCCTCCTACTTCTTGATGTGGCCTCCTCTTTGTCTTCTGGAGTAGGATATCCTTTTGAAAGTTTCTGGTCCATTTGGTTGAAGATTGCACAGCATTTGGTAATAAATTTTGTTGTTTTTAGGAGAGAAGTTGAACTCCAGCCCTTCTATTCGGCCATCTTAATCCCATCTCCCTCAACTATACTTTAAGTTTCAAAAATTGCATAGAGCCATAAAAAAGATGCACATATGAGAGCATGGAGAAGTGGCAAAATCTTTATAAAGTCTGTGGATGGCATCTATGTCAATGTTTTTATTATTGCTATAGTTATGTAATATATTAATCCTGGGAAAAACAGGGTAAGGGATACCTAGGTCTTTCCTAATTTGTGGTGATTTCCTAATTTGTAATAATCTAAAAATTAAATGTTCAAAAATTAAAACAATGGATCTAGTGATTCTAAATTTCTTTTTCCAGTTTAACAGTAGTGAATTTAGATTGCAATTACACAATCTCATTATATAATAGCTTAATAATCTTTATTACTAGTGTTGTAAAGCAGAAATGAGGAGAAAAAGCAGAGAAAAAGCTTTACAGAAACCAATGTCAAGTTATTAATAGATCATTGTATGAGTTTATATGTCCTGAGACAATGAAAGTCTAGGAATATCTTTATACTGATTCTTTAATTATGCTATCAGTCTCCTCCAGTTAGGCACTTGGACTGATCCTTGGAAGTCATCAAGGAATTTAGGGTGACTAATTATAGTCTGTCTTAGTAGTTATACAATATGAACTGGTTTGTGCTCAAATGTCCATACTCTGCAATATTATGTAGTGACTAGTGTTAGGAGCTACATGGAGGCTCATTGTTAAAATGGCTCTTTAAGCTGACCCATGAGACTGACCACCTTGCTTAAGCAACATTCTGTTTTCATCACTGGTGCCTACTTTCCCAAGACTAGAGACGCCCCCCCCCCCCAACCATGGGACACCACATACCTCCAGCTTTCTCAAGATTATGAGACCACCCTACCATGAAACACCTGTGACTTTCTCATGACTTCATGACCACCAGAGTCCAGCTGCAGGCAAAAGGTAAACTAACCCCTCCCTTGCCCCTGCCCCAGCTTCAGGGAATCCAATTTTCCATCCACGGGATGTAAGAAGGCCCCACAAGAAGGGCAGGGGGCTGGCTCTTCTCAAGGGTCAGTCACCCTCTCCTTTACCTCTAATAAATTTTCTTCTCTTTGCCTGAACACCCAGCTCATTCTCTTTTTCTCTGAACTCACCTTACAACTAGGAAAAAATTAAGATAACACATAACGTGGATAGAGCTTAGAAGGTTTCAAAATAACATGTGGTCATTCTTCACACTTTTACATAAGAACTCACAGATATCCTTTTCTGTAAGCACTTACTTACTCTCCAAAGAACTGCCTTTTTTGGACCCCACCAAGAAAAAAAGAAAGAAAGAAGGAAAGAAATTGCAGGGCAACTCTGATTTCTTGCTGGGCTGCACCTGGATCTGCCATTTTCCCAATGACAGAAGCCACTCCCTTCCCTGGGACAGTCAGTGAACTCAGCCTGCAGCCTCAGAGATTTGCCTCCCCCAGCATTCCTTTCTTGAGCATCTTACTTGAGTCTGCGAAATCTGATTTTTCCCTTCCTTTTCCTTCATCTAAACAAACTACGAACTTCTCCCAGATAGCCAGTCAACCAAACTTTCTATATCAGCTGGAGAAAAAATTATATAGCATTCTATGGACATCCCCAGTAAAACATGTGATTCCGAGGACATAGAATGACAGCTGCCAGGTGATGTCTAAAATACATGTCTCTTGATCTGAGTTCACAGCCTACTTCACCTCTGCTTTGTCAAAATATTTTTCTTACACTGTAATGCACATTGTGGATCAGGCATTTCCTGTTCTGAGATGCAAGAACCAAGACAGCAATGCAGGCCAGCAACAATGTCACTCTGGCTCCCTTTACTCAATTCTGCCTCATACTACAGAATGTATTTCCTCAAACAAAACTTTCATCCTTCCCGTACTCAAGTCTCTTGGTGATCAGGCCAGGCCTTGTTCATTTCTTAATATTTTAAAATTATAGCATGGTCCATGGAAACCTTACCATGCATGTGGTGCTGTGCTGGGTGCTTGGCAACATGGCATTTAATCCATGAAATAGCCCAGTCCAAAAGATTGAACGTACTGGTGGACAGTTGCCAGACTGCACGTGATAATGGAATTCTGCACTGCAACCTCTGAAGCCAATATTCCAGGTCACTAAACCATAACTTCTGCAACCATCAGCTGAGAATGGTCAGGACTTGATGAATGATTGACAGGTTCCCTAAATTTCACCCCCACTTCAAACTTAGGACCAACCAGAGAAAGCCAAATATGCATGCTTAACCAATCACCTAAGATGCTCAGTCTCCAGCTTCCCTGTGCAAACAACTCCAATCAGGAGTTCCCATAATGGCGCAGGGGAAACAAATCTTACTAGCATCCATGAGGTTGTGGGTTCCATCCCTGGCCTGGCTCAGTGGGTTAAGGATCCAGCATTGTCGTGAGCTGTGGTGTAGGTCGCAGATGCAGCTTAGATTTGGCATTGCTGGGGCTGTGGCATAGGCTGGCGGCTGTGGCATAGGCTGGCGGCTGCAGCTCCGATTCAACCCCTAGCTTGGGAACCTCCATATGCCAGAGGTGCAGCCCTAAACACACACACACACCCCCAAAAACCCCACATACACACAAAAAAACACTTCAATCAATCACAGTCCACCTGGAGAATCCCTTTCTTCTATTACAAAGCTTCCCCATTCCTCTGCCTGCTTTGGAGTCTCCATCAAAGGTAAGTGAAGGAGGCTGACTCCCTTGCTCTGAATAAATAGCCTCTGGCTGTTCTTATTTATTTCCACAGGCTCTGCAATCTGGTAGGATCACTTGCATTGTTTGCAGATGTAGAGAATGTAGCTGGGGTGGACACACACTTGCTGAAGGTCATCATCACCCAGCTTAATGTCTCCACCACTCTGATCTTGGACCTCCTACTTTCTCTGCACTGTGCTCACATTCATCTGCTCTCATTATTAAAGAGTACCACAATCCTCCTTATCAGCCTTGCAACTGCAGAAATGAGTGGCTAAGAACTGTACTTTACCGATGACCTAATGTAAATGTTAGGGGTTTCCTATTTGTCATAAGAAAAGTGAATCCAAAACCTGGATTTACACTAAGGAGTCTTGATGTTTTGCCTAGTGGTACTGGTAAGAAGATAAATTTTCTTTTATGTTTCAAAAGGCAGGGGAAAAATGATGAGCATTGGGAACTGTCTGAAATTCAACACTACTGCAGTGGGCATGATGTGGTCTGAGACAGCCAGCCTAACAGGGGAACTGAGTTTCCTGAACATAGCTGGAAAGCACCATCTTCTCTATGCAGTTCATAAAGGGTAGCTCTGGTTCCCACACTCCATCTCAGCTCAAAGTTGAAGATCCTTCAGATCATGTTATCTTAGGATATTTAAAATACTCATTCTATACAAAGCTGTTCCTATCACCCAGATGGTGGGGTGGGGAATTTGCATGTATAGTTGAAAGGATGATAAGCCAATTCAGCAACAACCATGAGATTTGGAACAGTAACACTCAAGCATAAGTCAAAAGCTGAAGTTCACTTACAAACAACCAGGGGGTTCTTCAGATTCAGAGACTGCACATCTATCTACTGTCTTTCATTGTTGCATGAATGGTGGAATTCTCCAGTGCCCTCATTGAGGGTATCATTCTTATGTTCCTCAGCGGCCACATCCCAGAGGTCACAGCTAAACAGATTCACTGTGCAGACATGGCACTTTGAGCCCAAATTCAGAAAACACTGAATTTATCATAGCTCTTACTCTTTCTTCTTGCCTCAATTCAAAATACTTAATTTCTGACTTCCTATCTACCACAAATATTTTAGTAATTCAAGGGCTGATGGGAAAGTACAATATTTTGATAAAAGGATGGGGCCTTGAAGACTAATGCATTCTTTTAATGAAAGTGATATGACTTATGATTAATTGCCGTGTTGACATTACTTATGATTAGCTGCAGCATTGTTTTAGGTTGGATGATATATAAATGAAGCACTAGGCATATATAAGATCTGTGTTAGAGAAGAAAGGATGGGAAGTAGGAAGAAGAAGGTAGAAGGAAGGATGGCAAATAAGGTGAAGGATGGAAATGGTCCCCTGGAGGAGCAGGGGAGTCTCTGAAAACCAGTGCCATGTTCTTTGGGCAGCTACCCAGAAGGACAAGTAGATGTACCATGTAATGCACATGAACTGTCACCTCAGAGAATTACTCTCTTCTTGACATTATATCCAGTGGGGGCTGTATCCTCCCAGAATGTTAACATCTTTTTCTCCAAGGCAGCATGTCTCTGAATCTTTCACTGTGAAATGACCTTTTTTTTTTTTCTCTCTTTTTTGGGCTGCACCTGTGGCATATGGAGGTTCCCAGGCTAGGGGTCAAATCATATCAGAGCTATAGCTGCCGACCTATGCCACAGCCACAGCAACACCAGATCCGAGCCGTGTCTGCAGCCTACACCACAGCTTATGGCAATGCTGGATCCTTAACCCACTGAGCCAGGCCAGGGATTGAACCTGCATCCTCATGAATGCTAGTCAGATTCATTTCCGCTGAGCCACAAGGGGAACTCCTGAAATGACTTTTATGAAATGTTGAGAGGTTCCATGAAAATGGTGTGCTAATAACTTTGGGATCCAATGCCGACCATGTGCTCCTATCCTGCTGAGATTCATGAGAAACTTTAGTATAACAAAGGCTCCGAGAAGTCCTGAGATTACAAAGCCAACAAAAAATTTTACTTGGTTTAGTTCAGTGTATATAAGTTCGCCCCCTTCCGAGCTGAGCAGCCGATGTGGAGGCGGCTGGATGTTGCTGCTGGAGTTGGCCTCCTGCCCTGGATGCAGGATTCAGCCCTGATTCAAACAAAAGACTCTTTTGAAGAGCTCAGAGCAGGCACAATCCTGGATGTATCTCTTGGCAGAGGTCTTTGAAAACATACACGGGGGATCCTTATGCAAACCAAAACATAAGTGTTAAGCTTAATGGAAATTTCAAATCTAATTACTATGATGAGTTCATGGAAATTTCACTATGATGAAAAAGGTAGGTTTTATTTTATTTAATTTATTTTTTCTTGAAGCATCCAGAATTCCTGGGCCAGGGATCTAACCATGCCACAGCAGTGACCTGAGCCATTGCAGTGACAATGCTGGATCTTCAACTTGCTGTACCACATGGAAACTCCAAGGCAGGCTTTATTAGCAAAGCTTTCAAGCACATATTTTTCAGGAGGTCCCTGGAGCCTGTACCTATGTCCTCTGCCCTCTCTTTGCTTGATCCCCTAAGATGCGGCAGCTGGTTGCACGTGGGTGAGCTCTACGGCCACTTACACACGCCCTCTCTGATAAGCAGTTTCTAGCAGATGATTACAGAAGGTGTCTTACGTTCCTACTATGTTTGTGACTGATGAATAACTGACCAGCCACCTTCCTCCCACCTCGCGCCCAACCATCCTGGTGGAACCTCCCCAAGGGCAAGGCCTGGGCCTCCTTGACCTCCACCTCTAGGACCCTGAGTGATGGTGGTGAGAGGCACACCGGGGAGGCTCTCCTGCCGGAATAGCCAAGCACATCCCCAAAGCCTACCCAGTGAGGCTGGAGGACTGGGTCAGAGCAAGCAAGCTAGGGAGCAGGGCCAGCAAGGGGAACACTAACAGGGTGGAGGAATCTCCTCCCTGTCCTCTCTCCAGCCCTGATGTCTGGAGGACCCACAGTCTGGAAGATGGAATGGAGAGCTAAACCCCTCCAGGCTCAGTGCTTCCCCTCTCTGCTCAGTCTCTCACTCACATAAAATTATAATAAAATAATAGTAAGCAATGATCCTCACCACCCACAACATTTAACTCCTCCTTGAATTTCCTGTGCCAATTCTTCCTGGGACAGCTCCTGGCCACCCCCTCCCCAAAAGTTTGGCTGAGTTAAACCGTCCCCCTCACACATTTTGGTACTGGAGAGTAAGTTCAAGGTTCATCATCTCCAAATGGCATTTTCCCTCTCAATCCACCAAGTTATGATTTCTGTTGAACGAGCAGGGCTGTGTGACCAGGTGCCCACAGATTCTGCAAAGCAGCTGAGATGGTCAAACTCCACACCCACACCAGTGCTGGTGCTTTAAAGACAGAAGGAAACAATGCAATTACAAGGCATCTGCACACCTCCTCTTCATGGCCTTTCCCTCTTGTCACAGGGACATTTCTAGACCCAAAGCCCAAACACAGATCATTCATAACATTAGCAGAGAGAAAACAGATTCATTTCTCTAAGAGTGGTCTTTCAATTTTCATTCTTTTTTATACTTCTCTATATCACTTCTATTTTGGATTCTGTTTGGAAGATTTATTATCTGCTTCTGGCTATTGCTTCCTTTCAGGTAATTTCTTTTGAATTCTTATAACTCTTTGGTAGTAAGAATCTCCCACTATAAAAGAGGTAATAGTGGAAGTATTCAAATTTAGATGCTTCGAAGCAAGTTTCTGTTGCTTTTAGGGTTATAGTTAATATTATAGTTAACATTAGTTGGTAATATATTTTCCAAGATACTTAAAATAGTCTGTATATTTATAACAGACATATGTTAATCAGAAAAAAAAACAATGAAAGATCACTCTATTGCCATCACCCTTCCCCTGGATCTTCAGTGATGTCTTAGGATACATCTCGACAGGCCGATTTCATGCTGAATTATTCTTTCACCCTATAAGCACAGCTACCATCAATTAGTGTCAGAACTAGGCAAGGCCTGGCAAAAAAGAGCAGGACCCTATGGTTCCTCCCACACCATGTCCTCCACTTCCCTTTGTTTGCAGAAAAACGTTAGCCAAAGAATAAGTTTAATCAGAGAAATGTGAAAAATGAGATGCAAAGGAAAGTGGTCAAACAGAACCAAATGATAATAGTTTAGTCATTAAGCAAAGTCAAGTACCTGCAGTTCCTCTTCAAAGATTATACAGAATATTCTGAGCTATGTTCCTCGAACTGTTTTGGAGATACTGAAACCCCCACCAGGTGGAAGAAGTTAACTGCATGATGACCAGACTGTAGATGTGATATAAGCTCCAATTCTGAGAACTGACTTCAAACAAATGGGAACAAATTAGCCCTGGAACTGGAGATTAACTGTACTCAAAACAATAAAAATGATGCTGGTCAAACCACTACATGACTGATTTCAAGATGACTATCAGAGCTGATTGTGCTGTTTCTGCACGTAGCCCTGAAACTCCCCTTTAAAATCTCTCATGTTTCCTGGTGGCTCAGTGGGTTAAGGACCCAGCACCGTCACTGCTGTGGTGTGGGTTCATTCCCTAGCCTGGGAACTTCATGCAGCAGATGTGGCCAAATAAATAAATACATAGCTCTTTCCCACTGATTGTCGGGGTGGAGGGGTGGGGGGGGGAAGTCAGTCTTTGGACTGAGTCTGCCCTCTCCCCAAGCTGCTGGCCTCCAGAATAAAGCAAACATTCTTTCCACCAATCTTGCCTCTTCAGTTTTGGCTTCTGAGTGGTGAGCAGCCAGACCTTACTTTCAGTAACACCAGGACATAAAAGATGAGCTATGAATGGCAGAGCTCTATCTTCAAGAGCTTTAGAGGCTTCTAGTAAGACAGATATGAAGAAGCTCATTAAAAATATAATGCTTTCTGGGAGTAAGGTTGTCACAATGCAGCAGAAGTGTAGGAGGGAGAACACCCAAGGGGGTGGGGGTGATTAGCTAGAACTTTAAGCTGATGCTTGAAATAAGAGGGGAAGTTTTCTGGTGAGACCTAGAGACAGAAAAGGCAAGCTAAGGAAATAATAGTATGTGCAAGAGGACAGAGTTATAAGAACTCCATGTGGCTGAGGATTGTTGGATCTGGTGCGGGAGCCTGAGGGAGGACCAGGAAGACACAGGGTCTCCACTCCAGGTTAAAGAGGTTTAGATTTTTCCACTGAAGTTGTGGAGGAGATGGCCAAGGAATTCTGGGTGGGGAAGCTGCTCTGGCAGAAGTGGAAAGATGGGTTCATGTTTTGGTGGGGGCATTGCAATAGTCCTGTTGGGAGACCATGAGTGATAGAGGGTGATAAATGGCTTTTCACTGTATTGTTTGCAGGACACTGGATATTAGTAAATGAGTCCCTGAGAAAGTAAATCGAAAGAGGGGGCCCCTGTGGTTGTCCCAGCTTAATCGCCTTAGAAGCATTTCCAGGCCTCATGGCAACAAAGGGAAATCTTGAGTGTGAACTGAGGAGCGGAAGCTGAGTGTCAGAGAGACCCAGCTGGCCAGAGTCTGCAGGACAGAGCACCTGCCCATGGAGAAAATATTTGAAATGAATAAAAACGAAAACATGACATAATAAAACATGCGGGATGCATCTAAAGCAGAATAGGCTTTTATTATTTATGGCACTAGATTTATTTATCTCTTTGCACTAGTTTATTGTACTAAAGGCAATATTAGAGAAGAAATTTCAAAAGACAAAAGATTTATATGATCTAAAGAGAAACGAGAGCATAGAAGAGAAATCTCGGAATTCTCACTGTGCAGTGGGTTAAGGATCCAGGGTTGCCACAGCTGGGATGTAAGTTGCAGCTGTGGCTTGGATTTGACTTTTGGCCTGAGAACTTACATATGCTGCGGGTGTGGCCAGTAAAAAAAAAGAAGAAGAGAGATCTCGAATCAATCATCTTAGCTTCTACCTTGAGAAACTCCTAGAAGGATAGCAAATTAATATCCTCACCCCTTGCCTGAAGAAAAAAAAAAAAGAAGAAAAGAATTACCAAGTTCAGGGTGGAAATCAATGAAATAAAAGACAGAGAAACAATAAGGAAAATCAATCAAACCAAAAGCTGGCTCTTGGAGAAGATTAATGAAATTGACACACCTATAGTCAGACTGATTGGGGAAGAGAGATGATGTAAATTAGCTGTATCAAAAATGAGAGGGGTGACATCATCACTGATTCTAATATTAAAAGGAAAATAAGGGAAGATTATAAGTTTCTGTCAAAATATTGACATCTGAGATGAAACAGGTAAATTCCTTAAAAGACACAAAGTGCCACGTTTTAATGAAGAAGAAATACTCTGAATATTTCTATAGCTATTTTAAAATTGAATTTTTAGTTAAAATCCTTCCTATTAAAAAAAGAACAAACCTCAAGCCTACATGTCTTCACTGGTGAATTTGCTTAACATAAAAGAAAAAAAAAAACCTACAAATCTATAGAATTGGTTTTACACCAATTATATATGCACACTTTCCAGAATAAGACAAAGGAGGGAATACTTCCCAACTCATTATATGAGGCCAAGATTATCTTGATATCAAAACCAGAAAAATACAATACAAGAAAAGAAAATTATACAGAAATATTCCTTATGAAAATAGATGCAAAAACTTAAAAATGTCGTTAGCATATTGAATCCAATAATACAAAATGCAGCACAACCAAGTAGTATTTAATCCAGAATGTAAACTTGGTTTAACATCCAAAAGTTAATGAATGTAATTCACCGTATTAACAAAGAAAAATGTCATATTCACAGATTCAGAAAAATAATTTGTCAAAAGCTGCTCACTTCTGATTAAAAAAAAAACCAAACAACTCTCAGTAAACTGAAAATAAAAGAACTTCCTTAATCTATTAAATGGCATTTTTAAAGATTCTTGAACTAATATCATAATTAATCATGAAAGACTCAATGCTTTCCCCCTAAGATTATGAACCATATAAGGATATTTGCTCTCACCATTTCTATTAAACTTTTCACTGGTGATTTCTGCCAATGCAACAGCTCACTCAAAGTAAAGAAATGTAAGACATATGAGATGAGCAAGCAGAAACCAAGCTTTTATTCAAAAAGATACATGCACTGCTGTGTTCACTGCAGCACCAGTCACAATAGTCAAAACATACAAACACCTAAATGTCCATCAACAGATCAAAGGATTAAGAAGATGTACATATACACAATGAATATTACTCAGCCTCAAAAGAGAACAAAATTATCCCACTGGCAGTAACAGGGATGGAACTAGAGACTCTCATACAAAGTGAAGTAAAACAGAGAAAGACAAATACTATCACTCATACGTGGAAACTAAAACAGGGCACAAATGACAGGAAAGGATTCACACAGAGAACACTCTTGTGGTTGCCAGGGAAGAGTGGAGAGGGAGTGGGATGGACTGGAAGTCAGGGTTAGTAGATACAAACTATTCCATTTAGAATGGATTGACAACAAGGTCCTACTGTACAGCACAGGGAGCTATATCCAATCTTCTGAGAGAGAACATGATGGGAGATAATACAAGAAAAAGAATAAATACATATGTATGACTGGGTCACATTGCTGTACAGCAGAAATTGATACAACATTGTAAATCAACTATACTTTAATTAAAAATCTAAAAAAAAACTAACAAAAATTGATCAGTGGAATAGGACAGAATCCAGATATAGACCTATGCACATATGGATAACTGATTTTTGCAAAAGTAAGAAGACCACATAGAGGATAATATTTTCAACAAATGGTGTGGAAGGATTAGATATCCATATGGGAAAAAACATGATCCATATTTCACACTGCATACAATTATTACCTCAAAATGGGTTGTTGGTCTGAACGTAAAACCTAAAACCTCAAAAACTTCTAGAAGAAAACAGGAGAAACCTTCATGATCCTGGTTTTGGTGATGAGTTTTAGTTACAGCATCAAAAGCATGATTCAAGAAAGAAAAACAAAAGAAATAAACTGGACTTCATCAAAATTAAAAATATCTGTTCTTCAAAAGGCACACTGTTAAGACAAGCACAGACAAAGAGAAAACATCTCCGTTGTCAGTTCAATCCTTATCTCCCCCAAGGGACCCTTCCTGATGCTCCAGGGGACCAGGGCATGGGTTCTCCCAGAATCCCATGCTTCTCTTTGCCAGCACATGTTACCATTGTGATTTACACAGTAGTCCCTTCAATGTTGGCTCAATGTGGGAACCATGCTCACTCTCTCAGCAAGCGACATGGCCTAATGTATAAAAACATTTACAAATATTTGTTTGAAGAGGCATAACTGAACGCCATTGACTTGGCAGTAATGAATCCTAGGCTTCAAATTTTTGGTTTATCAATTGAAAACGAAAATGATTCCCACAGATAGATGGAAAGAAAATGAATGTTTTAAATATTTTGGTTCCCATCTGTGCATCAGACATCCCCATCTGCTCCTAAAACAGCTAATAAAAGCCTTCAATTGCTTGTTTGCAAAAGTGTTTGACGAGTTCAAATCTCCTAATGTGGGGAAATACCCACATATCAGTCACAGCCTCATTTCTGTCATAGCTGAATGGTTACAGGAATCGGGACCTGATGACTCGAGCAAAAGAGCATCACACATTTCCGGTTACTTTTCTTGGGACTCAGTACAGCTTATGGAGAACTGACCACTGAGGTCAACATATCACTGAAGTCAGAAAAACAAAATTCTGGCTATGACACTGGATATCAGTGCTGAATTTAAATCACCTTGATTTCTCTACTATAAGACTTAGCAGTACTTCAATGTTCTTTCAGGGAAGTTTATGGTCTCTGTCAACTGGGACACTACCACTAAGCCATCCCTGGTATTCTGTGCTGTTTATGTGTTTATGACAGCCCTGGCTTTTTTGCGAGTAGGCTCCGATGATTCCATTTCTAAAAAGGAATTCACTTAACAGGTATCTTTGGCCATGATGGAAATATAAGCCCAGCTGATTCAAAACTAGTGGCTCTCATGTGGCCACTAATCAGCTGAGACAATGTGTGTTTCTTTGTGTAGAAAATGATGCTAGGCATAGAGGAGAATAGACAAAGAGCTTAGAGGACTCTATTTTCTCAAAATCATTTGCTAATTTTAAAAAGAACATTATTTATTTTTAAATTATTTTTACTTTTTCCATTATAGTGGGTTTACAGTGTTCTGTCAATTTTCTACTGTACAGCAAAGTGACCCAGACACACATACACACACACACATTCTTTTTCTCATATTATCCTCCATCATGTTCCAGCACAAGTGACTAGATATAGTTCCCTGTGCTATACAGCAGGATCTCATTGTTTATCCACTCCAAATGCAACCATCTGCCTCTATTAACCCCAGACTCCCAGTCCATCCCACTCCCTTCCCCTCCCCCTGGCAACCACAAGTCTGTTCTCCAAGTCCATGAGTTTAAAAAGAACATTTATTAAGTGGATTTCTTGGTGAGCCATTTCACTATCTTTTGGTTGTACAAACGCACCCCTAGAAAGTTCTCACATTGATGAAGACCATACTTATATCAGGCAAGGACATCTGTCTCACCACAAATATTTAAGACTGACAAACGTGAACAAAACTTGTAAACTTCCTCAAAACTCCAGAAGAAATTGAGTGTAGATGATGGTGCAGAGGGGAGAATGGGTTAACATGTCACCTTCCTGACAAGGTCAAACTATATCCTTAAAAAAAAAAAATCATTCCTTTAATAGGAGATGCAGAAACTTGGAAAAGAACCTCTTAAGACCCATTATGGATCAACAGATCCCCTCGCACCCCTGCTTTGAAAACAGCGCTCATACAAAGCATTATTGAGATAGCTCTGGTTAAAGGCACCCAGCATTACTGAGAAAATCCCACCCACTGCCTCCAGCTTTGATCACAAAAGGGAAAACAGATGACAACAAACAGAAAGGCCCCTTAAACCCTGAAATGCTCAGCTCTCTCCTAGGCATATGGTGTATTTTCCCTCCTTGGAAAGACACACAGGTCCCTTGTAAGGTCTGCCTAAGTTAGATGCACAAATTATAGGACTTTGATCATGGCCTCCTACTCTAATATAGGAAGTTTGGAAAGAAAAGAATTAGAGAATGTCTGGCAGAATAGATGGTCTCAAAAATGAGCTCTGATTTGCTATGTACTCAGAATAGAAAAGCAAGCTGCATTCTGCTCAGAGATCTGTTGGGAAGGAAGGAGAAAGCAACAATAAAGAGCAGAACCATTTAGCAGATGCAAATTAGTATATATATAGGATGGATAAACAATAAGGTCCTACTGCAGAGCACAGGGCACTATATTGAATATACTGTGATAAACCATAATGGAAAAGGATATGAAAAAATATATATATATACATTCACATATATATAAAACTAAATCACTTTGCAGAAATTAACACAACACTGTAAATTAACTCTACTTCAATAACACTTTTTTAAAAGGTTAAAGCCATTCAGTAAAGAGACTTTGGGTATAAGACACAGTAGAGGTGGGATCTCATGATTCACAGGGAAAAACAGAGGGAGAAATGATATTATTGGCTTCAATTCTCAATACATAAATTTAGAGAATGAAGAAAGTGGACCATAAAAGGTGGTAACTTAAGGCATAGAGGCTGTTTTATTTAGATAGAAATGTAATTTAATAGCATACCTTGTTGAAGTGAAGTAATAGGATTTTGGGTCATTGTGCAAGCTAAGAAGCTGCTCCCCACAGACAGAAACATAAAGCAGGGGAGGTTTATGTAAAGAGGGAAGGAAAGAAGAGGGAGTTTCTTCTTAGTCTCTGTGAACTCAAACGTCAAGGTGATAAGCATCACACACATTTAATAACACGCATTTGACATACCTATTTGACTAAATACATATATATGAAAAAATAGAATGGTACCAGAAGGGTATGTGATAGGGAGCGACAGCTCCCTGGCCATCTCGTCCACCCAAATCCCCCTACCCAGATCAGAGGCAGGTGGCCTGGGGAGGTTAACTCTTTCAACTCTGTCTCATCCTGACAGTTCATTTCGGCTCTCTAGATAATGCTGTCACTGAAACACGAATAACCTTTTCAATTTTAGACTCCGGTTTATGAAAGTCAACTCTCCCAATAAGGCTTTGAGACTGGTTTTCCTCTTCGTGACCTTCACAACCTTAAATCAGCTGCTACCAACTGTGTTCCATCTTCCAGAGATAAATCTTGATTCACAGTGGCACACAGTAAGCTGACCTTTCCTGGCATCTCTTAGCTCCTAATTTCATCTATAAAGGTTGCTAAAATTTGCATGTTGATTCTAAAAGCTGAGAATTTAAAATTATTACCACAGAGATAGAGTACTATTGTGCCCTTTTATTTATACACATCCCGTGGTTTTTCTCATGATTCTTTTTCTTAAATCCTTGTGTTGGTGGCCCATGCACACGTGCTTTGTCCCAACCCCCTTGCTCCAGACCCCACCACCACCCAGTTCATTTGGATGCGTGAAGGCTACACAGCAACTGTCCTGGAACCTCCTTCACCTGTCACCCACAATGGACTCCCTATTTCCTGGACCTAGTCTCTTCCTTCACATTTGGTTTATTTCACCTTTTTTTTTTTTTGGTGGTGGTGGTGGTGGTATGTGGGTGTGTGTTTTGGCCACAGCTGCACCATGTGGAAGTTCCCAGGCCAGGGATCAAACCCATACTGATCAACCTAAGCCACAGCTACAGCAACGCCAGATCCTTAACCCACTACACCACAAGGGAACTTCCATATTTTACCTTTTTTTCTTGAACGAGGCAAACTGCATGGGTCCTTGATATATAAAAGTCCTAATTTTACCATCATACATATTATGAACTAACATTCCTCCAAAATTCATATGTTGAAGGCCTAACTCCCAATGTGACTGTTTGGAGACAGGTCCTTTAAGAGGTTAAATTAAGGTTAAGTGGGGTCAAAGAGTGAGACCACAACTAATAAGACTGTGGCCTTATAAGAAGAGGGAGAGACTTCTTGGAGGTGTGGTCAGAAGAAAGACACTGTGAGGACACAGTGTGAGCACAGCCATCTGCAAGCCAAGGAGAGGCCTCAGGAGAAACCAGCCCTGCCAGCACCATGGGCTTGGACTCCTAGCTTCCAGAATTGGGAGGAAACAAATTCCTGTGGTTTAAGCCATGCAGTCTGTGCTCTTTGGTTATGGCAGCTGAGGCGACTGATACAACATATCACATACATGAGTGCTGGGTATGGAAACTGAGACACAGAATTATTTCCCCCAAGAAGTTTGAACATGTCCTCCCAAAGTGCCCTTCATCAGTAAGACTGATGAGATTCTGAGCCCACCCTAAGTTTCTTTTTGTTCACAGTGGAACTTTACTGCTGGCATTCCAAAATTTTACAGACAGGTGTGGAAGTGAAAATCTCTATTTTTTCGAGTCACTGTGCTTGGTATTTGATCTTCCTTTCCAGACAAAGACTGATTCTCCACTCTGGGAAGTTGATTCATTTGATAATTTCCTTACCTCCATTCACTCTGGAATCTAGTCCTAAAACTTTTATTAGCCTGGATTCTGGACTCTTCTTTAATTTTTTATTTTTATCTTTTTAGAGTTGCACCCATGGCATATGGAAGTTCCTAGGCTATGGGTTGAATCGGAGCTGCAGCTACCAGCCTACACCACAGCTCACCAAAGCTGCAGCAACACAGGATCCAAGCTCTGTCTGTGACCTATACCACAGCTCATAGCAAAGCCAGATCCTTAACCCACTGAGCAAGGCCATGGATTGAACCCACATCTTCATGGATACGAGTTGAGTTCATTACCACTAAGCCATGAAGGGAACTCTCTAGACTCTTTTTTTTTTTTTTTTTAGTTTTTGGCATCCCCATGGCACATGGAAGTTCCTGGGCCAGGGATCAAACCCGCACCTCTGCTGTGACCTGAGTTGCCACAATCGGATTCTTAACCCAGGGCACCACAGTGGGAACTTGGACTTTTCTTAAAGAAGAGATACTTTATGTCCTTACATATACTCATATTAACTATCCTTTCATTTTTTATTTTTTAAAAGATATTTCCTACACTTAATCTCCCCATCTTTTTAGCAAATTTTATATTTCCTTAATACAAAGCACCTTTATATTATTCCCTACTTTTTGCCCCATCCTAAGGACCTATTTTACCGTATTTTTTTTTTAAAACAGTGGCCATGCCTAAAATATCTCCCTGGGAGTGCCTATCAGAGTGTTTTATTTAAAGTTATCTGTTTCCTGAATATTCTCCTCTGGACTCTTAATTAATCTGTTTTGTTTTGAATCAAAATCTTTCCCATTTACATTTCCGGTTTCCTTTACTTTGTGATGATTGTGGTTATCCATTCATTTTATTCATTAGCAATAGATAAGCTGTTGCCCAAGCAGGTGAACTCCAAGGTGTGCTCAGGGACTTGCCTTGTTCACCTCTCCTGGAGAACAGCTTCTGGGTGCTTGCTGGTGGCAGACACTGACTTCCTCTGTGACTCTTTGGGACAGGGAGATTGATCTTCTTTCCAGTCTGTGCAGCTCTGGTTTCCCACCCACATATCAAGGCCTGGGTCTCTTCCCTAACAGAAGGACCCCAGTAGACTCTGAGATCCCCCTCCTCACCTGGGCTTCCCACTTTTCTGCCTCCCATGTTCAAAGACCTTTCCCATCATGCATAGTGAAGATTTGCCCTGCCTGCCCTCACTGCTGCTGCTGGGTGCCATTCTATGCCCCATTGTTGTGGAACTTGGGGCTGAGGATAAACTTGCAGTCCCAACCTGCCAGGGGAAAGAGACTCACTGACAAGTTACCCCAGAAGGCAGAAGAGTCCCTGACTCACCCTTGGGGGGCTGGGAGCTTGAAGAGAGTAACATCAGCTGTCTCTGAACTCAGGAGGTTAAAGAGAGGAATCTTTCTTTGTGCTGTAGTCAGTTGTGTTCCTGAGGTTTTAGAAAGGAGGAGACTCTGGACAGTTAACGACTATGACAAATATGAAAAGCAAGGCTTTGCAGAAATCTGTCTGCTTGATTCACATATCCAAGGACATCTTGGAATAGAAAGATAGGAGTCTCAAAAAGAGAGAAAATAGGAAGGAAGGGAAGGAAGGAGCATCAGAGGCACACCAAGGGGTGGAAGGAGGGTGGGAGGTGGGAAGTGTCAGAAAAGCAACAGCTCAAGAAAGGGAAACTACTATCTGAGGATGGGTGTGTGCACTTCTGGCAATCCCCAAGAAGGCCAGCAGGGGGCACAGGGCCTCCAGAAAATTGCCTGGGGGGAGCAGAGCATGGAGCTGTACAGGATCAGGACATAAGGCTATGGATGCAGTGATCCAGGAGACTGGAGTGGGGGGAGAGATGAAAGGTGGGACCACTTTTTAAAATGTCATACTTCAATGGACATTCAGGTGGTAACCATGTCTTGGCTATTGTGAATGTTGCAATAAATGTGGGAGTACAGACATCTCTTCTGTGACCTGTTCTCATTTCCTTTACTTCAAGGGAAATGGGGAGGGGGGCGTTTTATATATATGTATATATATATAGTACACATACACACAAATATAAATACACATACTATTCAGCCATGAGAAAGAAGGAAATCTTGCCATTTGCAACAACTTGGATGGAACTTGAGGATCTTATGCTAAGTAAGTCAGACAGAGAAAGATAACACTGAATAACTTCACAGTGGAGTTGAAAAAGGCCAACTCACAGAAAAAAAAAAAGTAGTATAGTGGTTACCAGGTGCTGAGGGTGAGGGGTTGGGAATTGAGATGGTGGTCAGAGGGTACAAACTTGCAACCAGAAGGTAAGTTAAGTTCTGGAGAGCTAACGCACAGCATAGAATAAACTCTGAAGTTGCTAAGAATCTAGACCTTAATTGTTCCCATTGTCACGAGACATGTTTCTACAATATTAGCCTCTTTGCTGAAAACTCCATCTTGTCCTGCTTTACTTTACCCCATCTTCCTGCTTGAAAAACAGTTGCAGTACTGGTAAAGCACTTAAGCTTAAGAACAAAGACCTAAAGGCAAAAGTTATTCATAGGGTCAGCTGAATGAGGACATAATGCTTTGGTCTAGGCACGCAGGGCTTGTGCAGATTGGAGCGCCGTTTGCACAAGCATGATATGTCCTCTAAGGAATAAGAGAAAGAGGAACCTCATGGCCAAGTGGTTTATGAGCGGTCGTTAGCAGAATATGCATTAGCAAAGAAAACCAAGGTGCAAACGCAGACAGACTTAGTGAGGATTCTCTGAGTGATATGCATAGATAGCTAACGCCAGGCTTCCTCAAATGCTAATGATTGTTAAATGCCTAAAGGTCAGAGTAAAAGCTTAACCATTTACCAGATATGTGACTTTTAAAATAATAAAAGAACTTATAAAATAATAAAAAAAAAAACCCTATACCCTCCACCTATAGCCCCCTCCTCACTTGATTTAATCCTAAAGAGCACAATAAAAGCAGTGTGGTTTCTTGAGGCAGTGCTCTTGGTCCATGAGACCTTGAGTCTCTGTGTCTTGTTTTATGTTAACTTTTTTCCTTAAGCTTCACAGCACCCGCGTTCTTCAGCCCTATCTTGCTGAGCTGGTCTCAGCATTCCACCACAAAAAAGAAATAACAATTATGTGAGGTGATGGAGGTTTGCTAATGCCACCATGGCAATGGTATTGCAATATATAAATGTACCAAATCAAGAGGTTGCATACCCTAAACTTACACAATATTATGTGTCCATCATATCTCAATTAAAAAGTCCCATGTGTTCATTTTTAAGATTTGCGTTGGACATTTCAAGTATTATGATACTGAAATACGGCATATCTTTTTTTTTTTTTTTTTTTTGCTGCACTCATGGCATGTGGAAGTTCCTGAGCCACAGCAGTGACAACTCAGGGTCTTTAACCAGCTGCACCATAAGGGAACTCCTAAGGCATGTCTTTTATTTCTAATCAATTTTATTTATACCTAAGCCGAACATGCATCTCTTAAATCACCTCCCTCACTCAGGAAGCCCTGAAAAACTCAACTTTTACCTTGTCTTTCTTCAGACAATCTCCTTCCTGAGGGACTGGCCATCTCAGGTCCATGCTTTCCCTAAGCCAAAGACAAGAGGGCATCTGAAAACCTCCGGTGTAGGGCATACAGTAGAAGTGTTATTTAAATAGTTAACAGTAATTTGTTTTAAAATCTAATTAGCATTTTTCTTTCGAACTGTGAAATCTTAATACTTTACTAACTGAATTAAGAAAGCCAAACTGCACATAGACAGAGAGAGAGAGATGGATATCCTAGTGTTTCACACGCTATTCTAAATGTTCTGCTGTAAAAAAAATCCTTGAAAACAATACAACTTGCCAATTGAAAATAGGATTTTGTAAAGAGAGTCCATTTAGAAATAACCCTGGCTCACTGTATTCATTTCTTACTGCTGCTTTGACAAATTATCCGAACTTTGGCTTAAAAGAACACAAATTTATTATCTGAAGCTCACAAGTTTAAAATAGGTCTACAGATCTGCATTGCTTCTGGAGGATCCAGCGGAGAATCTGTTTCTGACCTTTCTCAGCTTCTAGAGGCACCTGCACTCCTTGGCCTGTGGCCTTACATCATTCCACCTGCGTTTCTGCCCTCATATCTCCTTCCCCAACACTCGCCTCCATCTTACAAGGACCCTTCTGATTACATGGTTCCACTTGGATAATCCAGTATTACCTTCCCATCTCAAGGCTCCTAACTTATCACATCCACAAAGTCCTTTTTGCCATGTAACCTAATATAGTCACAGGTTCCAGGCATGAGGATATGGACATCTTTGGTGGAGGGAGGGGGCCCATTACTTTGTCTTCCATGCTAACGAGCCATAAAAAGTAAACAAACAGGTTAGAGTTTCTGGGGAACTGTGGCATCCTTGGAGCCAATTTAGAAGAAAGGGTGCTACGTAGCCCTGAACCTCTTCACCTTGTAGGCATCAGACTTGGATCCCAGCTTGGCTCTGCCCCTCGGCACCTGCCAGCCCACCATCCCCTTCTCAAGGCCTCTGAGGACGAACATGAGAGACATGCACACTGGAGTTCCACGCAGCGGTTAAGGATCTGGTGTTGTCACTGCAACAGCTCACGTAGCTATTGTGGCCTGTGTTTGATCCTTGGCCTGATGCAGCTGCGGCAAAGCCGGGTCCCTAACCCACTGTGCTGGACAAGGGATTGAACCTGCGTCCCAGCACTCCCAAGACACTGCCAATCCCGTTGTGTCACAGTGGGAACTCCTGGAAACCTCCATTTTAATCATCAATCCTTGTAAAGATTAAAGGACTTCCTCAGTTTCACCTCATAAGCCATCGTACAACGTCACACCTCTGAGCTTCATACCATCTCTGGATGTCAAACCTTTCAGTTCATGAACTGTTTTTAATGTGCACAACACTCTTACTAATCACTATTTAATGGATCTGGTGTTTTTAATTTTGCTGTTTCTAGATATCTGACAATCCAAACAAGGTTTGAGTAGCCTGATGTCTGTCATGGTCCGGCTTCTCCAAAGCATTGCACTACCGAGGTTCTGTCCCTTGGAGAAAGGAGCCTGAGGGGACAGGGAAGGGAGAGACACAGGGTTCTGGAGCAAACTGCCAGCCCCACGTTGCCTTCTAGAGCTCCTGGCTCTGAATTTCACAGATTTCCAAGGGGGAAGCCCAGCCTCTGGGGGAGGAGGTGCAAGCTTCTGCTCCTGCCTATGCAGAGGACCCGCTATGGGACAGGATGCAACCCATTCTGTGATCAGCCATCACCCACAAAGCGAGGTAGGACATGGAGCCGCAGGAGCCCGCCCAGAGCAGCTGGACAAGCCGCCAGAAGCCGGAGCCAGGGGGCTGGAGGCCCAGAGTGGTGGTGGACAGTATCTGGCCAGGTGGGACCCGGGCCAATTCCCTGTACACCTCCACCTCAGGGTCAGAGTGCAGCCAAGTGGCTCTCGCTCATCCCACCACTTTTTACTCCTTTTTTCTCTCTCTCTCTCCAGGATCGCCAGATCACTTCTCCCTGCAGCCTGGGTTCTGCACCTGCCCCAGTGATCTCATGCAGAAAAGTGGCCATGGAGAAGATCCTTAAATCCAAACCAGACCGTGCCTTGATTAAAATGATGGAGAAACTTAGAAGAACATTCCAGAACCTTCCTACATGACGTGCTTCATCTTACAGTGTGTCTCCACCATGATCCTGTGGCCCTGACTTCTTGAGAGTCCTTTATGCTCTGAGCTCCCTTCTGCTCTGGGTCCCTGGCCCCTGCACTGCCCTCCAAGTCTGTGTGTCACCCCCTCCTCCATGTGGTCGCTGCTTGAATGTAGCCTCTCAGAGAGACCCTTCTAGACCCTGCCATGCCTGCTTCATCCTTAAAGCCCATTGCCCTGGCCCTTCCCTCCTCAGCCTTCATCACCCTCTGATGCAATTTCCCTGGCTGCCTGTTAGTGTGATGAGCAGATGAAAGCTGGGGAATTACACAGTCACCTATGAGTTCTGGGGCAGGGGTGCAAGGAGGGTCTCTGTAGTTCTTAGAAGAATTGGAGAACACACACACAATAAAAACTTCTCCAGCGAAACCCAAAGATTCTTCAGAGAAAGGTGGTCATAGTCAGTAATTTGGAAAATTAATTTCAAGCATTTGATTAAATCACTTCTCTCATTAGAGGGAGGGAAAAAAGCCGACTGGAGAACCACACAAGTCTTCAGGATGAGCCTGTCTAAAGCTGGAGATTTAAAACATCACCAGCCAGTCATTTATTCCTCTCCCCAAAGAGAAACGGAGCTATCTAGAGCAGCTAGAAATAAAAGAACCAAACTCAGGTCAAGGCAGCATGGGAATTTTCCTTCCTATCGCATCACATCGCAGAAGACAACCCCACTAGCATCACAACAGATTAAGCCCTGAGTACAGGCTCCTCAGTGAGATCAGAGGTAAGCCCTGGGCTCACTGAGCCTCCTGGGGTCTGTCCTGCTCTCTGTCCCTGAGGCTCTGAGCACCAGATGCCAGGAGCCAAGCCCTTCTGGTCCTTCCAGAAGAAGCTTACCGCAGCAAGAGACTCTTGCCTTTAAAGACCCATTATTCTAACAGCCAAAGAAACCAGCGCACACAGGGCAGGAAACCCTTGGGGAATGTATACGACCAGGGCAACACAAAGCAGGTGTCAGAGACCAATAGATTAAAGGTTTAAACTGTGAGGCAGTGTGCTATGCTATTATTTATAACAAAATCCTCTGAATATGGACATTTCACTTCTTGAGTTTCTTTATCCACTCGATTATGTGGTGGGATTACATCAGAAATCTCTTCCACATTTAGTATTTTGTCTTCCCCACCTTGTGTCAGGTCTGCAGGGGTGGGGAGTGGGGAAGGGTCTTCTCTTGGGGAGTCAAATTCTCCCATCCCAAAGAACCTGCCCAGGAAGTTCCCACTGTGGCTCAGCGGGTTAAGGACCAGCCGTCTCTGTGAGGATGCAGGTTCGATCCCTGGCCTTGCTCGTGGGTTAAGGATCCAGTGTTGGTGTTGCTGTGGTGTAGGTCACAGATGAAGCTCAGATTCGACCCCTGGCCTGGGAACTTCCATATGCTGCAGGTGCAGCCTGTAAAAATAAGAAGGAAAGAAAAAGAAAGAAAGAAAGAAGAAAGAAGGAAAGAAAGAAAGAAAGAAAGAAAGAAAGAAAAGAAAAGAAAGAAGAAGAAGAAAGAATAAAGACAGAAGAAAGAAAGAAATAAGAAAGAAAGATAAGAAGAAGAAGGGAGAAGGAGAGAAGAAAGAGATGCAGGAAGTGAAAGGAAAGAGAGGAAGGGAGGGAAGGGAGGTTATTTCAGGAAGGAGAAAGAGAAGGGCCTTCCTTATGTGGAGGAAGTACTAAGAAATAAAGAGAAGAAAGAACATGTCCCCCACTGCTCTGCCGACGTCTTTAATTTCCACCACTGCCCAGAGTCCTCAGGCTTAAGGAAATCCTACAAATTTCTCAGAGGCCCAACAAGTTTGTCCAGGCAGAGGGAGGCATGGAGACAGGTCCTGGCTGATGGGGACAATCGCTCCAATGTACACAGGCTCTTCCCCTGGGCTCCACACACAGGAGAGGGTGACCTCATTGGGTGCCAGGAAAGCACTGGCATACTGACACAGTGATTGCCCAGCCCAAGGTCTGGTGAGGGTCCAGGGGAGCCAGGCCTGGGCCGGCCAGTCCTGGGGGACCTGGTTCTGAGGGCCTCTGGAGCCACCTGGGCAGAACCATGGAAACCCAGGGCGCAAAGGAGGACCAAGCAGAGGAGAGCAAGGAGAAGGTCTATCTCTGCAGCCACCCTCTGACCCTCCCAGTCAGCCCTCATTCAGTGACTCAGCAAATAGCCACATCTGCAGGGAGAAGATTAGCATCAGGGCACAGAGAAGGGGAGGAGAGGGCAGGTCTCCCGCCAGCAATCATACATTCCTCAGTACGCATGTTTCCCAAGTTTTACAGTCTTTGCCTCCTCGAAACATCCTTGCTTTCCACGGGGGCAAAAATCAGGGCAATACTGTTTCTAGCCTCTAGCTGGCCTAGTGGCTAGGATTCCTGGTTTTCACCCAGGCTGCCCAGATTCAGTTCCTGAGCAGAGAATTGAGATCTCGCTTCAAGCCATCACTCACCGCTGTCTCTTCAAGATCAATTTCACTCTCAGAGTCCTGGTGGCTGCAGGGCCCTTGAGCTCTAGGAGCCCAGGCTGAGCAGCCTTCCTGGGAAGCCACTGCAACCCAGGCCACAGGCCAACAGAGCATTGGTGGTGGAGACAGGAGTGGTGGGACATAGCAGAGACAAACCTGAGGTGATTTTGCCCCCCTTGCCAGCTTTTTACCTAGACTCCCCCTGGGGAATCACCTGTGTCTGCGAACTAGAGAAAGGGAAGCTACAGTTACCTTCTGAGAATAAATCAAAACTTCACACAGTGCATACACTATATATAGAGAATAGACAGGTTAACAGAGACCTTCCACACAGCACAGGGAAATCTACTCAGCTCCGTGTGGTAGCCTGTGTGGGACAGGAATCTGAAAAGGAATGAATATGTGTGTATGTGTTACTAATTTACTTTGCTGTATACCTGAAATTAACACAACTTTGTAAGTCAACTATATACCAATAAAATTTTTAAAAAATTAAAAAACCGGATAAGCAATGAAATTCTGATGTATAGCCCAATGAACTAGATCGGATCACTTATGATGGAACACATTGGAGGATAATGTGAAAAAAAGAATGTATATATATATATAACTGGGTCACTTTGCTGTACAGCAGAAATTGGCAGAACACTATAAATCAACTATAATAAAAATATTGTTCTTTTCTTTTTTTTGGGGGGGGGCGGCTGAACCCATAGCATATTGAGGTTCTCAGGCTAGGGGTGGAATTGGAAGCTGTAGCTGCTGACCTACACCACAGCCACAGCAACGCCAGATACAAGCCGTGTCTGTGACCTACACCACGGCTCATGGTAATGCCAGATCCTTAACCCACTGAGCAAGGCCAGAGATCTAACCTGCATCCTCACAGATACTAGTCAGATTCATTTCCACTGAGCCATGACAGGAACTTCTATAAATAAAAAAACTTTTTTTAAAAACTTAAAAACCTCACATAGGAATTCCTGCTGTGGTACAGCGGCTTAAGGATCCAGTTATATCTCTTCAGTGGCTCGAGTTGTACTGAGGTTTGAGTTCAATCCCCAGCCTGGTGCAGTGGGTCCAGCATTGCCTCAGCTATGGTGTAGATCAGATTTGATCCTGGGACCAGAAAATTCTATATGACTCAAGTGAGGCCAAAACAACAACAACAAAAAAAAACCCCACCTGGAAAAAAAAAAAAAAAAAAAAACCTCACACAAATGCTTAAGTTAGGAGAAAAGCCCCATTCAAATGATCTTGAATAATATTTAATTTATAAATATTAATATCAAAATAAATAGGATTTATTTTAAAACACTACAATGTATGTATAGGTTTCAAATAAAAATATTAGTACTTGAGGGGGCATCTGGATTTTCTTGTTGTTGCTTTTTTTAAGGGTCGCACCAGAGGCATATGGAAGTTCCCAGGCCAGGGGTCGAATCAGAGCTGTAGCTGTCAGCCTACACCACAACCAGAGCAACTCGGGACCTGAGCTGCGTCTATGACCTACACCACAGCTCACAGCAACAACAGACCCTCAACCTACTGGGCAAGGCCAGGGTTCGACCCTGAGTCCCCATGGATTCTAGTCATGTTCATTACCACTCAGCTACGACGGGAACTCCAGACATCTGGATTTTTAAATTCTCCTTTTAAACACTATACTTGTCTCATCCACTAGACAAGCTTGGTCCTGCCTCTCCTGGGAGAACAGATCACCTCCTTACATGCCCACTCCTGGTCCTACTCCACAACTTCTCCCATACCTCCCACCCACTAATAACCTTGCTATTCCTGTATTCCACAGGGATGAGGCCCCAGAAATAGGGGTACAACATGGAGGAAGGAGAGCAGAGCACCCTACTGAACTGTCAAATTTGGGTGGGTAAAGAAATACCTCCATCAACAGGTGGAGAAGGCGGGAGGGGTGTCCAGAGAGAGCCGGAGGGACAGAAGTTAAGGGGACTGCCGGAATTTCAGGACCTGCTTGGTCACGCCCTTCTGACCTCAGAAAGGATGAAGTGATTTGTATGCACTCGGACGGAATAATTCAACCCAGTATCTCAGACCGTCCACCAGAACACAGGGCTTTGGGATAGGAAAAAATGTTACAACTTTTAGTTATTTATTTATCTATTTATTTTAATATTCCAGCTATTTTATTTGCAACCATCTATAAAAATATCCCTTTGTGGGAGTTCCCTGATGGTCCAGTGTTTAGGACTCTGTGCTTTCACCACTTCGGGGCCCAGGTTCAACCCCTGGTCTGGGAATTGAGATCCCACATCAAGCTGCTGCACCACCACAGCCAAAAAATAAAAAATAAAATACTGATTCACTTTGCTGTATACCTGAAACTAATATAACATTATAAGTCAACTATACTCCAATAAAATTAAATTAAAAAAATAAAAAAACACCCCTTCAGCTGCCCAATTATTTGCTCAGAGATAATCTGACAATCATTTTGGGAAATTTTTCCTTCTATGTAGCGTTAATTATTTTCACAAAACATACAGAAATCATAATTCCTATGCTTAAAAAACATAGTAATGGTATGACTTCTTTTTATTAGGAATTTCATTTTTCACATCAAGCAACCAATGAAAGAAAACAAAAATGCAAATGAATGCACAAAAAGATTTTGCTTTCCAAATATTCCTCATTTCCCAAGTTTCTCTGATTCTCTTAGCTTGAAGGAAGGTGGGGGGTAGGGGGAAGGCACTGTTTCCAGATGAAGAAATGCCTCCCTTTTACCTTGTCTAGGGGGAACCCTCACTGCTTATTCACCTTGGCAAATCAGAAACACAAAGATATTCAGAGCAGAATTTCCTGTAATGCAAAACATATGAAGAGTCAGCCCTTGAAACAGCTGAAGGAGAGTTTACCTCTCTGATAACTGGCTGACAGGTGGCAGAATATGCCAGAACCCACAAGGCTTGTCAACCACTTCAGAAGTCTCCCCCCCTGCACGAGTGAGCCACACTCTGAGGCTGGGCCTGGGAGCTGGTCCCTGGCTGCACCCCTCTTCAACCTGAGCAGACTTGCATTTGCATTCTTCCCACCTATAAACTTGGTGGACTAAGAAAATGGGATGAGATGCCCAGCTCTTGTCATGGGCGAATACCGTCTGCAATGCTAGAAATAGTCTGATAAAAAGTGTGACAATTCAGCACTTAAAATATGGCTAGTTACCACTGAGGGAGCCCATTTTTACTTTTATGTACTTTTTTCACTAATTTAAATGTCAGCAGCCTCAGGCACCACCAGTGGTCCTGGGGGGAATGGGTAGCAGGGGTCTGCAGATAATCAGAGCTTCCTTGCAAGGCAGGGAGCCCACAGGTCCTCCTCCAGGATATGCAGATGAGGGAGCCTGGCCAGAGGAATCCTTTTCCTCAACAGAGTGGCTAGCCAGGCCTGTGAAGGTGAAGCAGATGTGGTGGGGGTGTGGAGGATTGGCAGGCATGGAAGGAGCAGAGGGAGGATGCACTGGTGACACCCCTACCCTGGGGGGCAGCCGATACCAGGCCATCGCGGAGCCCTACTCTGCAGCACCATCACTGCCCTGAACTGAAGGTGGGATCTGAGGCCCGGCCCCCCCTGGCCCCCCAGTGCTCAGCCTGCTCAGCTTCCACCAATTAGGACAATGTCATAATTTGATGCACCAAATAGAATTATGCAGAAACTTCTTTCTGGGTGGCTTACTAAATGAAGCCTCATTTTTCTTTTTTTTTTTTGCCACCTCTTCTTCACAGTGTCTGGGAAAAGGCTGCGCAGCTTGGGTTGAAGGAGTTGGAATGATTAATCATGTAATATCCTTTAAAATCACATTATTTATCAGTGCACATGCTCACTGTTGAGCTTCGCTGCTGCACAGTTGAAGGTGCCCAGGATGTAGCTTAATTCCACTGGGGGTGCAGACAGCAAGGCAGAGGCATGTCCTGTGGCAAATGAAGTAGGACAGTGCTTCCGTGAGGGAGGCGGTGGCCAGGGAAGGCCTCTCTGATGGAAGGACACTTCAGCAGAGTCTGCAGGAAGGGAGTAGGGATCCAGGAAAGTCTGGGAAAGATGGTGCCAGGGAGAGTCAACAGCAGGTCCCAGCCCTGAGGTGGCCATGAAGCCTGGGGCAGAGGTGGCACGTGTGTCTTCTATGTGCTCCAACGTGAAGGATATAGCAAAGTGTACTTTGGGGGCTGTGAGCAGCCTTTAGCAGAGACGTCTAGTGGCAACCTGGTGTGCACCATGCTTCCAGAGAGCCTGACGCCCTGGGATGTGGTGTGAGCACCTCATGGTTCAACCTCAGATGACAGTCAAGCTAAAAATTTGCCTTCTGCTCCTCCTATGTGTTTGGTACTGAAACTTGACTAATCTTAAGATTTCAATGAAGTTCAGCATGTCTTCACTATCATATCCATGCAACAGCCCTAGGCGTTTCCCATCCACTGTCTTCCTTGCTCTGTCCTATTCATTCCAAGGTGCCCCAAGGGCAGGGCACTGACATGCCATCACCACGTTCTGACTTGTGTGTGTATAACCCTATGGAATGGCTGCCCCAGGAGGGGGCAGCTGCCATCTAAAGGGACACTATGCACTGTGAAAATCCAAGAAGGCATGTTATCTTTTATCCATGCAAAAGAGATGGGCTTCTTTGGGATTCCACGATCATGCAGATCCCAAAATGCACTTGCCTCTGACTGTGGTGAATGAAGAAAAACTGGTTATTGTACTGTCTGAGCAAACAAACATATTGCATCTTTGCTGGGAGTGAGCTGCCCTTGTCATCTGACTGCTGCCCACCCAGAACCAGGTATCAGGGCTTCCTCCTCTCCAGCCAAGGACACCTGTTCAGCGTGTACAGCTAGCTTCATGTCCAATTCATGGCTCAGGTGCTCAGAGGGTGTGTCTTGCTTCCTGGTAGGAAACTCCCGACAGTGAGAGAGTTTGCACAGCCAGGCTGAGTTGGCGTGGGGCACTGGCACAGGTGCAGACAGCCAGACACCTGCCGGACAGTGATCAGCCGGGAGGGCTGGGCTCCCAGGCATCTCTGAGAGGTGGGTTCAGTGATGTCCTGAGCAGCTTCACATGGCCAGATTTGAGGTGGATACCTGATAGCTCCTGCCCTGATGAATGAATAACCCGAGACCAACCCAAGGCCCTCAGCCCTGCTTTTGTAGGATAGCTATCTGGTTTTGGTACTTGGGTCTGCCCTTGACCACATCAGGAAGAAACCTCTGAGGAGCCCTGACTGTTACGGATGTAGCCCACAGGCCAGGACATGCAGGTTCAAGCATCTCTCCTGACCTTCTCCCCAAAGGCTTCTACTTGGAGACTTGGGTGGTCACAGTCACCTTTATAACCCACCTCAAATCTGCCATACATCCCAAATATTCTTCCTTCCATGTTGTCTTTAGTTATTCCAAGTCTTTTTTTTTTTTTTTTGCCACATCTGTGGCATATGGATGTTCCCAGGTTAGGGGTCAAATCAGAGCTGCAGGTGCCAGCCACAGCCACAGCAATGCCAGATCCGAGCCACATTTGCAACCTTTGCCGTCAATGCCGGATTCTTAACCCACTGAGTGAGACCAACGATCAAATCCACATCCTCACAGACACTATGTTTGGTTCTTAACCTGCTGAGCCACAGTGGGAACTTCCCGACTCTTTATTACACTCTGCTTCGTCACTCCTGGCCAGCATCCACACCTGTCCCTCGCTCCATATCCCACCCGGGTCACAGACTGTCTCTCCATTCTCAAGGCTGTGATGGCTCACTGTTTCAGTCATATGACCTTTGATGGAAAAGACACAGGGCCACTGAGGTTCAGATAGTCCTTCCTTTTTGTAAGATCTCCACCTCCAGAAGCCATTTCTCCTCTGCATCTTCCTTCATGTATCCAAGTCTTCCATGGTTCTCTGTCACGACTGGAATCATCAAACACGCTTTACACTTCTCCATGTGCCAGACCTTGATGTGCCAGGACAGCTCAGGTACAGATGCTTAGACAGGACTGAACTGTGTGCATATGGGATGTTGAGTCACACACCTGTTTTCTTTCTTGTTTTGTGTGCTATTTTCTGGAACCACACATCAGTTCTTTGCCTTGCCTTCTGCTATCAGCGAGATGAGCAATAACCCATTCACTGCATAGGGTGAACTTGGCCCTGACCCCTGTGATGACAATGCTGGGTGGGAACCGCAGGTTGCTGGCTCATGTCCCTGGAGATCACACCAGACTGGCCAGTGATGAGGCACAGAAGGATAGGACGGGTCCAACAAGACAGGGCCAGGGGACTTGTTCCTGGGTGGACAGGATGTTTTAAAGCAGTGAGACTGAAAAAAATTTGGAGCAGCAGCTTTGCCGGCTGAGGGGGGCTTCAAGCGGCAAGACAGGACCCCTGTCTGGAAGCCTTCAACAATGATGACCTTGAGTTAGAAAACCAAGAGGCGGAAACAGCTTTTCCAAATACATGAAGTTAATGGGAGGAACAATAAAGAGCGATGCATACAAATGCCAGGGGGGCCACTCTTGGCTGCATTCTGCTGTGTCTCAGACTCTGATAAGGAATCACCTTCTTACTTGTGGCTATGTTGCAGTGGAGGTGGGCTCTTTTGAAATTCACAACTTTTTCTTTCAGGTCAGGGTTGGGGTGGTATTTTAAGCAGACCTTTCAGAGTAAGAATCAAAGTCAGGGCTTTTCAGTATCAGAAGGCATCAGCGATGTTACAGAGGGTGGTAAGACTGAATTCACACCACGTCAAGATCAAGTTCTTGGAGGTTCTGAGTGAGAAAATGCAGTCCACCGAGGAAGCTGTGTGTGCACAGGGCAATGGTTTGGCAGACTGGATGGATCAGCTGAAGGAAGTGACAGGGACAGTAGCACTGGGAATTAGAGATGGAAGACTAGAAAACATGAGATAATTTAAAAGACGGGATTCTGTATGTGCATACATTTATTTGCATATAAGTACACATACAAAATGTAATCACCAAACAAAAGAAATGTTTGTAAATCACAATGCTACTTAACTCCACCTTATATTCAGGCCACACTTTGTTTTTTTGTTTCTGTTTTTCATTTTTTTAAAGTTTTATTGTAGTATAGTTAATTTACAATGTTGTGTTAATTTCTGCTGTACAACAAAGTGACTCAGTTATACATATACAAACATCCATTCTTTTTCTGATTCTTTTCCCTTATAGATTATCATAGAACATTGAGTAGAGTTCCCTACACAGCAAGTCCCCACTGGCCAGTCATTTCATATACCTAAGTGTACATATGCCAATCCCAGACCCCCGGTCCCTCCTTCCCAGCCGCGCCATCTGTCCCTTTGGTAACCATAACTTTGTTTTTGACAGACACTGTGCTGCCTTTCAATATTTATAAAACCAGAAGAAATGTTTTTTCAAGGAAGGCCTTTGCAAATTACTGCTTAATAATCAGATCATGAAAACCACAACATTTATTTAATTAGTTTTGTCGTTATTTTAATTCAAAGCAATTAATGATGCTAGGTTCCGCATCCTAGTGATTTGAGTCAGACTTAGGCCTTAATTAGAGCATTTGACAAAATTTAATACTACTTAGAGCCAATTTAAAAATAAAGCTAGGAGGAGTTCCCGTCGTGGCTCAGTGGTTAACGAACCTGACTAGGAACCATGAGGTTGCGGGTTTGATCCCTGACCTTGCTCAGTGAGTTAACGATCCGGTGTTGCCACGAGCTGTGGTGTAGGTCAAAGACGTGGCTAGGATCCCACGTTGCTGTGGCTCTGGCATAAGCTGGTGGCTAAGCTCCAATTAAACCCCTAGCTTGGGAACTTTCATATGCCACACGTGCGGCCCTAGAAAAGACAAAATAATAATAATAATAATAATAAAGCTAGGAAAGACTTGCCAGGTTGTTTCCTTCAAAGAAAAGTTTTATAGATAATATTTTGCTATACTAATGGTGCCTATACCAGTAACTAAGTGATACCCGGCATTTAGAGAATGACAACTACCTTATCCTCAATGTTTCTGTTTATCTTTGTACACCAATTGACTTTTGTAAATGAAACAAGTATGTACGTAGAAAGTACATATTCATAAAATGATTACATTTTATCATGTGCATCTATCCTAACTCATTTTCTCCAATAAGGATTATGCCATATCATTGCAAGTAGCTCTTTGCAGGAAACAACCTCAGCAGGAAACCCCTTTGTCTTGTCACTAACCTTAAACCAGGCACCCCCCCCCCCACCATGCTCTACGCATCTCCAGCGCCAGCACACCTTTCGAATCTTTTAATCACACAATACCCTGCCTAACCTGCTGGCTCTTTCCATAGATCAAAGAAATAAAAATAAAAAGTCATGAACAGGTGGCCAGATCACTTCCCTAGTTTCCCCTTCAGTAATTTCATGAGAACAAACTGCATGAACAAGACAGCATCTAAAGAAAGATCACGAGGAGTGACAAGCCTGCTCACAGTGGGGGATGGCGACCACTCTGACCCCCCATCTCCATGATTAACTGAGATCACTTCCCTCCTTCTCTTTAGGAACATTCATGTCCAAGCAGAATCTTTGGACTTGGTTGTTGGGGGACAGGGGTCCGCCTCCTTCCCAGATTGCCAGCTTTCTCATTAAAAGCAACTTTCATTTCTACTAACAACTGCCTCTCAGGTATTGATTTTCCAGTGGTGAGCAGCCGGGCCTGAGTTCGGTAACATTATCTTGGAATTAAAATTTCCTAAATACATAGAGATTGACATATTCATTTTAAAGAAAAAGAGACACAGAAACTACACCCTTGCTGCATCGGGTTCTTGGATATCCAAAGCATATTTGGCAGCCTGATTTTGAAGATAGCTTTTAGAAAAATCTCATTTTGAGCTAAGTGATTGTCAATAATTTCAACAACTCATTCATCTATTTGCTCACGTATCAGTAATATCGTCCATCAAAAGTTGAATAAGCACTCGACACCTGGGTTACAGTATTATCAGCGTTATTTTATTTAATCCACACCGTCCCATGAAAAGATGCCATTTCCAAAGAGTTGGGTGGGTTTTTAGCAGATTAATAGACAATGTCTTTATTTCCCTTGAATTTCTTCTCGGTGGTCAGAAACTAGCCCTCACAAATTACATACTCAATCGACATTTTAAATACTTTTCTTGACCATTTCCATAACCCCTGTCTATTAATTTCAGATACAAGAAAGCAAAAATAAATAAACAGAGGCAACAAATGAACAGCAAGTGTGGCAAACTTGTTTTCCTGGAAATACACTCCTTAATTGGGTTATCTTTATTTATGGGGTTCTATGGCCCCAAACAAGAATATACTTGAAATAGTAAGTTTCAGTGTGTGTATTTACAGAAATCTAATTGACAACTTCTAGAATACATGCCCTAAGAACAAATATATAAGATTCCGAAAACTTCTGGTTACTGGTAAAACCATGATTTGGGTTTTGTTTTATTTTGTTTTCCTCAAAATGTTCTGTCATGTTATTTAAGAGGATGGCCATTAGGCCTTATTAGTATCAACTGAGGTTGAATTAGTATTAATTGATGGAATATGCAAATGGAGGACTGCCAGAGCTTACATGAAAACAGAACTCTGACCACAGCCTTTGCAGTCACAGCCCCGGAAGCCATACCACAACTGTGCAGCAGTCACCCTAAAGTGTTCTCAACTGGGTCAATAACTGGCAGCTCCTTTAAGCTTTGTCTTGCTTCCAACTTAAGAACAACCAGAGAAAATCCTCCCTAACCAATTGCAAAGGATGTCTCACTTCCAGAGAGCCCACCACCATCCTTCCCAGGCCAACAGCCTCCAGTCAGGAGCCTTCCCTGACTCTGAGCCTCTGCCAAATACACAAGTGATGGTGGCCAGCTCTCTTGCTACTGTCAGATCCAAACAAAACACACCCTTTTCTTGTCCTTTTTTGGGTGTTTTTTTTTATTTCTACACTACATGGCAATGTCTTCCTTGCACCTGAATGGAAAACAGGCACTCTTCTTCTGTCAAGTACTTCTGTCAAGGGACTGAAGTCCATAATCCCAGCAGATTTCAAAATGCTAGGACCACAATAACTTACAATCTCACTATCTCCTCTCCTCCTTGGATTAATGCAGTTGCAGTGTCTGTTATTTCTTTGTAAATTGAGAATAAATAGGAAAATAGTTGTAAAAACATTAAAAATCAATCTTTTTTTTTGTCTTTTGCCTTTTTCTTTTGTTGTTGCTGCTGTTGTTGTTGTTGTTGTTGCTATTTCTTGGGCCGCTCCCGCGGCATATGGAGGTTCCCAGGCTAGGGGTCCAATCGGAGCCGTAGCCAACGGCCTACGCCAGAGCCACAGCAACGCTGGATCCTAGCCGCGTCTGCAACCTACACCACAGCTCACGGCAACGCCGGATTGTTAACCCACTGAGCAAGGGCAGGGACCGAACCCGCAACGTCATGGTTCCTAGTCGGATTCGTTAACCACTGCGCCACGACGGGAACTCCATTAAAAATCAATCTTAAGTGCCTCGCTTCATTCACTTATTCTAATATTTATAATCTAATATTTATGTGTCAAGCTATCTGAGAGACATGAAATAAGAGTGCTCACTTTTAATTACGGAGAATAATCTGATAGTTATCCAACAGCAAATCACCCCAAATTAAACAGTCACCATCCAGGCACCTCTCTCTCCTTCCTTCTTTTCTTGTTAATTTTTTATTTTTTATTTTTACTGATCCGCCTGCAGCCAATGGAAGTTCCCAGGTTAGGGGTAAAATGGGAGCCGCAGCTGCTGGCCTACACCACAGCCACTGCAACAATGGATCTGAGCCGCATCTGAGACCTATGTAGCAACCGTAGCAATTCGGATCCTTAACGCCCTGAGCCAGGCCAGGGATCGAACGTTCATCTTCATGGAGAGCATGTCAGGTCCTTAACCCGCAGAGCCACAACAGGAACTCCCATGCAACTTTCTGTTGAGGCTCTCTCTTTCTGAGGTCCTTAGCAAAGGAGCCCCCCAAGTACAGCTGCTCTTAGTCTTGTCCTATCAAATCAAGACCTAATATACACCGACTCTCAGTTTCAAATGAACAGAAAAAATTTGAGTACTGGTTTGATAAACACATTGAATCCCTGAAGTGTCTTTGTCTTAATTGGGAATTATTAGCAACAAAACCTTTCAAGGAAATGAGATGTAAAGCTCATTTTTTTAAACCAAAGTAATGTGAGTAAATTTTAATTTCTTTGTAAATTAGAGATCACTCAGGCAAGACCTAAGGGAAATGTTCCTGGTTAATTAGTAAGTTGGAGAGGGGTGTTCCCATTGTGACTCAGTGAGTTACAGAACCAGACATAGTGTCTGTGAGGATGGGGGTTCAATCCCTGGCGGCGCTGAGGGGGTTAAGGATCCAGTGTTGCCACAAGCTGCAGTATAGGTCACAGATGCAGTTTGGATCCAGTGTTGCCATGGCCGTGCCACAGGCCTGCAGCTGCAGTTCGAATTTGACCTTTAACCCAGAAACTTCCATATGCCACAGGCATGGCCATAAAAAGAAAAAAAAAAAAATGAGAAAGGGACAACCTGCTTTAATCACAAACACTCAAAGATTTAAAAAGTAACTATTCTAAGCCTAAAGCAACTAATTAAACTAATGTCATAGTATCATAAAGATATGTAGTTGCTTCCCGTTAACCCCTGGTCCCCTATTTTTCCTGCAAGAGAAATATGCCCAGCTTCAAGAACATTTCCTAGCCTCCCATGCAGCTTGGTGTAGTCACAAATCAAAGTTTTAGCTAAAAAGCTTCTGTGTCATACAGAATTCCTATGAGTAACTCCCACATCCTTTCTCATTTCGGCTGCCTAATCTGCTAATGCAGCAGGTGGTCCAGGCAAGCCAGCCTTCTTTTGCCTAAAGGGTGGGAATAGCCTGGATGGAGCAGTGCCAAGAGAGAGGAGTGTGAGCCCTCAAGGAGTTTATGATTTACGAGTTTATAAGTTTATGAAGGCACCACATCATAAACTTTGGACTATCTACCTCCAAACTCCTTCTGGGAGAAAAATTTCTTATAAGGTTAAGACACTGACAGCCACTTTGTTACCATTAGTGAAACTCAATTTATAACTGATAGAATTGCTGGTATAACACTGCAACTAGTTTTATAGCTCTTGTCAAAAGTAGATCTTTTTTGACAAAAAATTAAAAAAAAAACCCTCCTACTTTCAAAATGTTTTATGCCATTCACTTTAGAGGAAGGGGAGTTCCCTGGTGGTGCAGCCAGTTAAGGATTTGGAGTTGTCACTGCTGTGGTGCACGTTCAATCTCTGGTCCAGGAACTTCCACATGCTGCGAGTGTGGCCAAAAACAGGGGAAAAAAAAAACTTTAGGGAAAGGGACATATCAAGAGAAGATATCTGGCTTGCCTTTATTAGTCACTTACCAAAAGACAGGTTCAATTTAATCTAGAATGCTCATGGACTGCTTACTACGTAATACAACAGTGGTCAATATGTTTCTAGAATCAAATAGTACATGAATGAGAACATTTAAATAGAAATTCAAAAGTGGTATTTTGGATGCACCATCCAAACATCCTCAATTACAACACAGTTCTTGTCCATCACCAAGGACCCAGCATGTGTGCCATATGGAAGGATGTGCTGGGAACCAGAAAGTGCCACCTGCTGCCCTAGGAGGTGTGACAGTCACATAAAAATAGTCCATCATCCTATTCTTTTACCCCAAATTAGGGTGGAAATAAGGCCACTATTGCTGTGAATCATTTACTACTTTCTATAACATTTCCAGCAGGGATTGCCAAATGTCTAAACATGGAAAATTAAGGTGATAAGCTACGGACGAAACGAAGGAGGCCAGGTTGCCACTTTTGTTCTATGTAATAAAGATTTTCTCTCTCAAAAGCCCTGCAAGGATGACTTAATACAACCTCACATCTCCTTTAACATGTATGAAATCCTTGATCTTGGCAATACGTTAAGAAGAGCAATTTGTATTTGACTCTGCAGGAAAATTGAATGCAGTTATTTCAGTGTATGTGAAAACATTCTCTGTGATGCCAAGGCTGTTGGGAGGGGAGGCAGGGGTCGATGGAAATGAAAGGGCTCCATATTGTCCCAACTTCAGAAGAGCATCTCAAGGTTTATCAGGACTCTACATAAAATTTTATTTGAGATTCAAGGTCTAAAATAAATGGATAAAGAAAATGAGGTATATATGATGGAATATTATTTACCCACCTAAAAGGAAATCCTGCCATTTGTGACAGCACAGACGGACCTTGAGGGCATGATGCTAAATGAAATAAGTTAGAGAAAGGCAAATAGTATATGATCTCACTTAGATGTGGAATCTAAAAAAAAGAAATCAGGAGTTCCCGTCGTGGCGCAGTGGTTAACGAATCCGACTGGGAACCATGAGGTTGTGGGTTCGGTCCCTGCCCTTGCTCAGTGGGTTAACGATCCGGCGTTGCCATGAGCTGTGGTGTAGGTTGCAGACGCGGCTCGGATCCCGCGTTGCTGTGGCTCTGGCGTAGGCCGGTGGCTACAGCTCCGATTCAACCCCTAGCCTGGGAACCTCCATATGCCGCGGGAGCGGCCCAAGAAATAGCAACAACAACAACAACAACAACAAAAAAAGACAAAAGACAAAAAAAAAAAAAGAAAAAGAAATCAGCTCATAGATACAGAGAACTGACTGGTGGTTTCCAGAGGTGGGGGCGTGGGGTGGGTGAAATGGGTGAAGGTGATCAATAGATACAAACCTCCAGGTATAAGATAAATAAGTCTTGGGATACAATGTACATCATGGTGACTAAAGTTAACCATACTGTATGGTATATTTGAAAGCTGCAAGAGTCTATATCTTAAAAGTTCTCAGCACAAGAAAAAAAAATTTAGGAGTTCCCATTGTGGCTCAGCAGTAACAAACCTGACTAGTATTTATGAGGATGCAGATTCCCTGTTCTCGCTCAGTAGGTTAAGGATCTGGGGTTGCTGTGAGCTGTGCTATACGGTGCAGATGTGGCTCAGATCTGGCGTTGCTATGGCTGTGGCTTAGGCTGGCAGCTGCAGTTCCAATTTGACCCCTAGCCTGGAAACTTCCATATGCTATGGGTGCAGCACTAAAAAAGACTCCCCCCAAAAATTGTGGTGATTGTAATGTATACAAATATCGAATAATTATGTTATATACAAAACTAATACAAGATTACACATCAATTATATCTTAAAAAGCTTAAGGTGAAAAAAATTAGTATTCTTTTATGGTTAAAAAGAATTTTTTAATACTTTTGTTGAAGTATAGTTGATTTACAATTTGTGTTAATTTCTACTACATAGCAAAGAGATCAAGTTATGCATGTACACATATCCATTCCCATATAGGTCACCACAGAATACTGGGTATTCTTCATTTTTAAATTTCTGCCATTGTGCTTACATCTGGATGGCTCTCAAGCTGCCCAGAGAAGAGGCAAGCACCATGGTTCACATAAACATTCTATCCACCTACCATAATAGTGCTACCCCAGGATTCCTCCCCTAAACAAAATTAGTCATTAAAAATAATTTTATGGAGTTCCCGTCGTGGCGCAGTGGTTAACGAATCTGACTAGGAACCATGAGGTTGCGGGTTCGGTCCCTGCCCTTGCTCAGTGGGTTAACGATCCGGCATTGCCGTGAGCTGTGGTGTAGGTTGCAGACGCGGCTCGGATCCCGCGTTGCTGTGGCTCTGGCATAGGTCGGTTGCTACAGCTCCAATTAGACCCCTAGCCTGGGAACCTCCATATGCTGTGGGAGCGGCCCAAGAAATAGCAACAACAACAACAAAAAAGACAAAAGACAAAAAAGAATAATAATAATAATAATAATAATTTTAATTAAGAACAAAGTGAATGAGTAAAAAAGCAAAAACAAAAACAAAAACCACCACTATCCTGGGTATTTATAATGATATAGAAATGTCACCAAACAGTGCAGAAATGTCATCAAAAAGTTCAGTGCAGTGTTGACATCAATTGTTAACATTTTACATGTTATTTTATCATGCAACAGGAAAATATAAACATGCTGAAGTCTCTATAAAAGTCATTTGTCACACCTAAAAGAAAAATTTAAAATAACAGGGGAGCTCCTGTCATGGCACAGTGGAAACAAATCCAACTAGGAAACATGAGGTTGCGGGTTCAATCCCTAGCCTTGCCCAGTGGGTTAAAGATCTGGCATTTCCTTGAGCTCTGTTTTAGGTCGCAGACGAGGCTCGAATCTGGCATTGCTGTGGCTCTGGTGTAGGCTGGCAGCTGTAGCTCCGATTAGATCCCTAGCCTGGGAACCTCCATGTGCTGCAGGTGAGGTCCTTAAAAAAAAAAAAAAAGGCAAAAAATAAATAAATAAATAACAGGGCTCTACTCGAAAATATCTGTTATCTGAGCTTAGACTCATCTTAATGCCTTTAAACAGGTGTTTTGTTATTCTATCAATACAATTTAGTCATAATTTCCAGTTACTTTTAAAAATATTAAAAAGATTTCCAGAAATATTAGAAATTATCTGCTGTGATGATCCAGAAGAAAACAAAAAATGTTTAATTATCTTGGACACAGTTTTTGAAATGGTGTAATTTTTTTTTTTTTTTTTTTGCCTTTTAGGGCCACACCTGTGCCATATGGAAGTTCCCAGGCTAGGGGCTGAATCAAAGCTTCAGTTGCCGGCCTATGCCACAGCCACCTCAACTCAGGATCCGAGCTCAGTCTGAGACCTACACCACAGCTCAAGGCGATGCTGGATGCCCAGTCGAGCAAGGCCAGGTATTGAACCCGCATCCTCATAGATACTAGTCAGATTTGTTTCCGCTGTGCCACAATGGTAATTCTATGGTATAAGATTTTTAATGTGTTAATTAATTATAAAGTAACTTCCCCAAATTATGTGATTCATCATGGATGGAAATCGTCTAGCAGGACTTAGTGCCCTCTCTATTCAAGAAACAAGTTTCTTGCCTTCTATAACTAGTTTTTCTGTAACTAGTTTTTCCAGCTATATCTGTAAACTAGTTCTGCTCTTTGCTCTAAAAGGGCCCTGCTGGCTGTTTTCACCACCTTGCTAGCAAAATACTTAGCTGTGTCTAATTTATTTTTTTTTAATTATAGAATGATTTTCTATTTAGCCAAATGTGGGGGCTCGGGAAGAAAGCAAAGATGACATGATCACAGAGCAAGTGGGAGATCCCATTGGGTTTGTAAGGGTTGCCATTTTGACATTTCGATTTTAGAAAAACCATTCATTGATAGCACTATTCATTAGGAGTTTTCATGAAAGTCTCAAAACATAAGTAGTAAATAACTGAATTGATGTCAACTGCATAACTAATCATTATTACTATTATAGTAAGAATAAGACAATTTATCACAATACAATCAGCTCAAAGTCCAAGCATATAAATTAGACCTATCTTATTATGCTAGGAAATCTTAGATAATAGCTGTGAATGCTTGGAGTAATAAAAATTCTTATATAAGAACAATTTATGAATGACTAAAGATTACTATTTAGTTTTGAAGATAACTGAGAAAACTTTTTTAGACCACCTATGGGAACCAATCAACATATTTAAGAAGATGGGGAAATTGTTCAACCTAGGCAAAATTTTTATTAACAAGATACATGACTTGTGTGAGTTCCCATTGTGGCTCAGTGGTTAACGAATCCGACTAGGAACCATGAGGTTTCAGGTTCGATCCCTGGCCTTGCTCAGTGGGTTAAGGATCCGGTCTTGCCGTGAGCTGTGGTGTAGGTCGCAGACGCGGCTCGGATCCCGCGTCGCTGTGGCTCTGGCATAGGCCGGCGGCTACGGCTCTGATTCGACCCCTAGCCTGGGAACCTCCATATGCCACAGGAGCGGCCCAAGAAAAGGCAAAAAAACCAACAACAACAACAACAAAAAAAACAAGATACATGACTTGTGAAGAATCTTGTGAAATTTAATATATGTTTATTACTTACGGAAATATTGTAAGTTTAAATAAATATTTAAAATTAGCCTATAAAATGCAAGCACACATTTTTATTTAAGAATATATAAATGTTTAGATTTCCAAGGCTGGAAAATTAGGTGATATTAAGCCTTATAAAGTAACTTTATTTTGGAGTTCCTGCTATGGCATAATGGAATGAGTGCAAGTCTGATCCCTGGCCCAGCACCGTAGGTTAAAAGATCTGGTGTTGCCACAAAAGTGTAGGTCACAATTGCAGCTCTGATCTGATCCCTGGCCCAGGAACTCCGTATTCTGAGGTGCAGCTAAAAAGAAAAAAAAAAAATTTTTTAAATAAAGGAACTATTTCTAAGAGTTTTTGCTGTTTTGAAAGATCAATATTTAACAAAAACTCTTCTAAATTCAGAATTTTAGTTTTTGTTGGTCTGTCTGACTGTTGGGTTAACTCATAATCACGATGGATAGAGAAGTATCTGAAGCAATTCTAATCCCTCTGGGTTGGTATAGCACAGTCATGACGGTGTCCATTCTCTGAAACTTCAGATAAATTAAATCCGTATTTGCTGAATGCCTCTCAAGTCGAGGGAATTCTACTGGGCTTGTTGTGTGAAACAAGATCTTCAAGTGACTTAAAAACTCAAAACCCTCGAACTCACTGGCACACAAGAAAAAAATGGGGAACATACAGCACAAAAATTTATTCAGGGTCAATCATACATCATACATGGACATTGAGGCTTTTTTTTTTTGGCTGCATCCATGGCATGAGGAAGTTCCCAGGGACTGAATTTGAGTCACAGCTGAGACCTACATCATAGCTATGGCAATGTCAGATCCTTAGTCCACTGCACCACAGCAGGAATTCCATGATTGGGTTTTTAATCAATGCTATTTCCCACATATTACAGATTGGAGAAGGAAGAAAATGACAAAACAATTTACCAAAATTTTCATTCAGATCTCTGTAACTTCATGATGTTTCATGTCTTCCCAAGCTGTCGCCCTAACATGAAATGAGTGTGATGATGAAATACACCCCCCACCCCAGGTTCCCCCAGGCATCACTGAGTGGGAAGGTGGGGTGGGGTGGGGTGGGGTGGGGTAGGGTGGGACCGACTGCGCTCTCCCTGCCAGTGAGTATCCTGAAGGCCCAGGTTAGAGAACATCGCCTCCCCAGACTCCTATTAATAGAAACACATTCAACAAATATAAGTCTGGTTACTGCTTCTTTACAAAGCCTAATTCCCAAGATTCTGGAGGTCTCATGAATCGCCTACCTAATAAGAAACAAAAACAAGAGAAAAAACTAAGTGGCAAATCCACCACCACTGCTGTCTCCTGGATGTGGAACCCCAGGATGATTCCAGTACAGAGGACCAAGTGCTTCCCCTCCTCAGTGTGGAATTGACACAGGGCCTGAGCTAACTCTTCTCCCCTCTCTCCCTTCCTCCAGACTTAATAACAATGTTTCAGTGTTCACAGTCTAGGCACAAAGGTGGAAAGGAAATTAAACACACACAGACTTGCACCATTCACCTAGCCCTCACAGACACCCTCTGAATTTGCTGCATTGCTGTTTTCACTTTACAGATGGAGACTCTACTTGCTTGGCTAAAAATTCAATTGAATGGGACCATGGCATCTGTCTTGGTCCATTCAGACGGCTATAACAAAATACCAGAGACTGGGTGGCCTGTCAACAATGGACACTTATTTCTCCAGTTCTGGAGGCTGGAGATCTGAGATCAGGTGTCATGCCGGGAAGGTTCTGGTAAGATCTTGCTTCCTGGCTTGCAGATAGCCACTTTCTCATTGTGTCCTCATAGCATCTCTTTCGTGCCTGTGTGCAGACAGAGGAGACCTCTCTCTTCCTCTTCTTAAAGACCAACAGTCCCATCCAATTATGAGCCCCACCTTATGAGCCCATTTCATTTCAATTACTTCCTAAAAACCCTACCTCCAAATGCAGTCACTTCAAACTAGAATTGTTGGGGATGGAATTGTTTTAAAATAAATTCATATTTTTAAAATATTTTATTTGTTTATTTATTTATTTTGGCTGTGCCTGAGGCATGTGGAAGTTCCCTGGGCTAAGGATCAAACCTGTACTACAACCGTAACCAGAGCCACAGCAGTGACCATGCTGGATCCTTAACACCCTGTGCCACAAGGGAACACAATTCAGTGAGCAGCACACCTCTCACTGGAAACCTGAGAGCATCAAGGAGACGTGAACTAGCCCTCAGAAGGATGACCTCATTCATGCAGCTCTGAGTACATGTGACTCTGCCCAAGGATTAGCGAGATTGCTAGATGCAGCTTACAAACAAGTTTCCTGAGTCTCTGCCAGGGATAGTCATAAAACGGGCTATAAGGCCAGTCTTCAAGAAGATGAAACCATCATGATCCAGCACGAGAAGGGATGGTATTCATCTGAATGCAGTCGCCTGACACTCAGCTCTGTGATTAGGAAGCTGTCGGCACTGGTCCTGCCAATATTAACCTCCAATTAGTCTCACAGACTCCATTTCATCTGAGTATATCATGATCTTTCCTAAATTATGTCAGTGTCTAACTTTTTTTTTTCTTTTGTTTTTATAGGGCCACACCCGCGGTATTTAGAGGCCCCCCAGGGTAGGAGTCTAATCGGAGCTATTGCCACTGGCCTACGCCAGAGCCACAGCAATGTCAGATCCGAAGACTTGTCTGTGATCTATGCCACAGCTCACGGCAATGCCAGTCCTTAACCCACTGAACGAGGCCAGGGATTGAATCTGCAACCTCATGGTTCCTAGTTGGATTCATTTCTGCTGTGCCACAATGGGAACTCCTCTTTTTAGGAGTTTAGAAGCAATTCAGGATTATTCTAATCAGTATTTATTGAGTATCTTGGCATGCCAAAAAGTTAGTTGTGCTAAAATCTGTTAGATAAAAAACACAAATATTTGATCCAATATCAGCCCTCACTGGCTTTATAATTTTAATAAGAAGAAATAGTTTCTTGTATATTTCTGAAAAGACACAACACAAATGGCTACTACAAATCCAAATGACCAGTCTGGGTCCTGAACAGACATTCCCTTAAACTGCAAAGGGTTTTCAACAGCAGAGGCACATCAGAGACAACTAGTCCATATAGCACCCCATCCCAAAAGAGGGGAACTCACAACTGATACTGCAGAATTACAAAAACATTGTAAGAGAAAACTATGAACAAGCATATGCCAACAAATTTGACAATCTACAAGATATGGACAACTTTCTAGAAACATACAGCCCACCAAAACTTAATCAAAAAGATAAATGAGACTTTGTGGCTCCATTGTGAGCTATTGTGGCTCAGTGATAATGAACCCAACTAGAATCCAAGAGGATGCAGGTTTGATCCTTGGCTTCGCTCAGTGGGTTCAAGATCTGGCATTGCTATGAGCTGAGGTGTAGGTTGCAGACATGGCTCAGATCTGGCACTGCTGTGACTGTGACTGTGCTATAGGCCTGCAGCTGCAGCTCCAATTCAACCCCTAGACTGGGAACTTCCATATGCTACAGGTGCAGCCCTAAAAAGAAAAAGAAAAAAACAAAACAAAACAGAGTTTGATCTTCACACACATTTCAGAAGAGCTAACTTTTTTTTAAAAAAGTCTACAAATAATAAATTCTGGAGCTGGAATGGGTATGGAGAAAAAGAAACACTTTTACTCTGTTGGGAGGAATGTTCATTGGTGCAATCACTAGGGAAAACTGCATGGAGGTTCCTCAAAAAGTAAAAAGAGAGTTGCCATATAATCCATCAATCCCACTCCTGAGCGTATATCCAGAGAAAACTTAGTAATAAAGTATATGATGGTTAGTGTTTTCTGTGTCTTGTCTAAGAAATCCTGACCAAGGATTCCTTAAGTCATTGAGACAGTCTCCTTTATTTTATTCTGAAAGATTTTCATTTTGTCTTTCATTAAGTATTTTAGCATAATGTCTTTTTTATTTGGCATAGAGTAGGGATTAAATTCCACTTTTATACAGAGTTGATGCTTGACCAACTTGGGAGTTAGTCCACAGTCAAAAATCCACACAGCCTTCCTTCATATCCAAGGTTCCACACCCGTGGGTTCAAACAACTTCAGATCATGCAGTACTGTAGTACAATATTCATTGAAAAAAATCCACACATAAGTGGACCAGTGTAGTTAAAAATCCATGTACTTCAAGGTTCAAATGTCTGTGCACATACATATGTGTATACACATTCATAAATGCATATATATTTTACTGGATAATTGGTATATATATAGATATAATCCAATTATCCAATGAAATTTATATATATATATATGGAGTTGTAATATATATATACACACACACACACACATTTATTAAAAGTCTATCCACTCTCCATAATATGAAATCCCACTTTAGATGTGTTTCTAGGGCATATATACAAAGATCTATACACAGGTCTCTTTCTGCTCCTTTGGTTTCCCTGTGTATTCCTACACCAATGCTATACACCATAATTACTAAAGCTTGATAACAAGCCTTGATAAATATCAGACCGTGGGTACCAAATGATTTTTATTTTCTTCAGCAGAGTATTGACTTCAGCAGAGTTTTATTTTTTTTCTTCAGAAGAATAATTCCACAGAATTATTATACTAAATCCATGTAAGTTTTAGAGTCAGTGTCTACTTGAAACATAAAAACTCACTGAGATTTCCTCAGGACTGCACTGTATGTTGATAATTGGCATCTATGCAATATTAAGTCTATCCATCAAAGTGTCTTACTTTATTTCCTCACTTATTTATGTCTTCTTTCATATTGAAAATCAATTACATAATTCCCTATGTTAGGATGTCACATCTTCTTTAGATTTATTCCAGGATGCCATATATATTTTTGATCTACTTGCAAATGATGCTTGTATATGACTCCTTTTGATATTTCTTACAGGAATATAGAAATAAATTGGGTTTTCAGTAGCATCATCTGTATCTATGAAGCCTGAGCTTCATGGCTCAATCTACACAATATTAACAGATTAAAAGAAAGTAGTCATTAGACCACAGCAATTGATGGGAAAAAACTACAACAAAAGTCCTTAGCAAAGAATATTGGGAATCTTCTTTAATATAAGTAACTGAAAAAGCTTGTAGCAGAAAAACATAACAAATGATGAAATACTAAAAACTTTTCTTTTTGAAAAGAGAGATGAGACAGGGAGGTCTGCTAACAGTAATCCTAAGAATTGTACTCGTTGCCCTGGCCAGAGAATTTAGGCAAGAAAGAAAATTACAGAGTATGAGGATTGTGATGGAGGATACAAACCATTTTCAGATAATGAGATTTTGCATATTAAAAACTCAACCTACAGATCAGTTTGCATGTTGTTCTATGAATGTGCAGCCAATGTGTGGACTTCCTTTCATTCCAGTTATAAAAATTATATTAAATATAATTCAGAGTTTATATATATGTGTGTGTATGTATAGGCTCAATGCATAGGCTCAAAGCAACAACTGGGTTCCACTTATGTTGATTCCAGGGGCTGATGGAGAGGTTCTGTTGCCCTTGTATGAGCTCACTTCCATGCCTGGGTTGGGCTTTGGGCTGTGAGAGCTAGATATTTCCCTCAGGGTGGTCTTAATTCTCAAGAAGTTTAGACCAGTTTCTTGGCATGGTGCCAGCATTCCATGCATACAGATACCAAGGTTCTGCCCATGGCAAGTCTGCTTAGTTGCAGTGACCAAGGTTGAAGCTCAGCAGGATCCTGTGAGACCATCCCAGCCATGAAAGCCCTACAATGCCCCCATTTCTTGTTCGTAGGAAAAATGCTTCAGCGTCCGATACCTTTCCTGAGTTCCAAAGGGCAGATTCAAACAGTAACTATTTAGAGGAGTGAGGGAACGCAGAGACAAAGGAAAGGCTGAGCACAGGCACTGGACCCCAGACTGGTGGGAACCAGAAGGCTAATGATTGAGATTCCTATCACTTCCTCACTAACCAATCAGAGGAAAGTCACACATCCTTAAGGTCTCCCCCCAAATTTTGCCTACAAAAACTGTTCCCCAAGAACCATCGGAGAGTTTGGGCTTTTTGAACACGAGCTGCCCCGGACTCCTTATGTGGTGCCTGACAATAAACACTATACTTTCCTTGCCACACCCCAGTGTCAGTAAACTGGCTTTACTCTGTGTGGGTGAAGGGGCCCAAGACAACAAAATGACCACACGACTGAATCCAGCATCAATGTGGAAGGGGTTGCACAGCCACCCTAAGAGCCATTCATGTAACAACCACAACAAAAGTACACAGAGCACCTCACAGAGCAGAGTGGATATTTTAAGTTGTTTTCAATTAGAAACTAACAGGATTCAGGCAACCCGTGTAGTAATGAAATCAGAAACACTAGTTTTCTGATTTCCACTAGTAAACAGAAGTTCTGGGGATTCATGGCAGATCAGCATAGACTTGCTGAGTGACTGGGTCAAGGTGCTTTCTGTTTCAGAGCCTTCCTTTCACTACTATTTGAGTTGGAATCTATGATATCAACCTTGCAGAGGAGAGGAACTTTAAAGATAATGTCAAAAGTAGAATTGTAGATGATAGAAAAGGGAAGCTAAGGAGTTCCCACTGTGGCTTGGGTGAAGAATCTGACCTGCAGTGGCTCAGGTTGAAGTTGTGGCTCAGATTCAGTCCCTGGCCTGGGAACTTCCTTATGTCACAGGTGTGGCCATAAAAAACAGGGGGACGTAAAAAAAATATAATTGCAAATACTTTCAAGACCTGTATTTATAGAATTTTCCCAGGGAAGAATGTCCCACTACCGCACCAGAGACATTTGACTATGCTGGATAGTAGAGGGCTGAGCCTAGGGCTGCACACTGTGGAGTGAACCTCTCTAAATTCCAGGCAGCTGGTGTTGAACTACAGCCTCTCACTCCCACCAGCCACTTCCTGCAGCCTGAAGGACCACAGCAGTGTGTCTTCTGTGGCATGTGCTTCATGAAATGTGTCTTAGTTTTCTTGAAGTGGGGACAAATTTCCAAAGTTTTGTGTCTGACAAAACTCAGATGCTATCCTGAATCTAGGAAAGGTCTTTAGGATCCAAAGGAAGCAGAAAGTGATTCACAACAAATCTGAACCTGCAGTGAGAGACACAAGAAAAAATGTCACAAAATAATGCCGAGAAGCATAATGGAAGTTATGTCTGCCACCACATTTTTACCTAATCCCAGGGAAAGCTCTTACCTCGGTAGAAATACCACAACATTGGAGGAGGTAAGAAGTGGGAATTGCCTGTAGAAATTGTTTTTCAAAGGGATCCAGCATCCAAATATCAAGCACTAGGTCTATGTGTCAAAAAAAGAACCGAGAGGGTTTGACGTCTCCTTGACTTTTTTCTTAATCCGAATTAACACAGAACTGATCAATATCTCCTCTCTATCCTATTCTTTGGCATACAGAATTCATTTCCTATGTCCATAAGAAAGATAAATTGTTTTGGTATTTTTTTTCCTCCCTAAATCCAGCCCCAGGAAGATAAAATTTCTACCCGCACCTCAGCTTTCCACATGCCAGTTTGAAGAACAGGTTTAAATTGAACTGTGATTTCTAAGGATAAGTACCTAACCTCAAAAATACACTGAGTCATATGGAGTAAATGCCGGGGTGACCAGAAGATAACATAGGAATCAGCCCCAGGCAGCAAGGAAAAGCCAGGATCTTATGGGCAGCAGGGGTGGGCTGTGAAGGGCCCTTGATTTCTCTCAAAGACAAACTCCAATCCACTGTCCTGGCTGTGCTGGGATAATGGAACTAGACCTGCTTCTGGAGCATCAATCTGGCAAAGATTTGGGGAACATTTCTTTCAACAAATGTGGAAGCAGTTTAAAGTAGAATCTCTTACCCCCGGCCCCACCTTTTTATCAATGCACGGGCAGCACATAGGAGTGGCCAGGGTAGGGGTCGAATCAGAGCTGCAACAGAAGCCTACAGCCACAGCAACACTGGATCTGAGCCACATCTGTAATCTATGCCACAGCTTGTGGCAATGCAGGATCCTTATCCGCCTGAGAGAGGCCAGGGATCCAACCCACATTCTTATGGAGATTATGTCAGATCCTTAACCCGCTGAGACACATGGGAATAGAATTTTTAAATTTGGGAGTTTCTAATATAAAACAAACAAACAAAAAACCCTTGAGGACTATCTAGAGCTTCCAGCTGGGACTTCTCTGGGTAACAGCTAGCCTGCCAAGGCGGACCAGCGCCACTTTCCCTGCCACTGCATGAGGATAGAGGGGACCAGAACATGTCCCCTGCCAAGATAGCAGGCCAGAAACGGTGGCCAACTGGAGAGAGAATCAGATCACAGTGGGACTTTGTAATCAGCTCCCTGTTGACCCAGCAATGGCCCCCTCTTCTTCTGGCTTGTCATCCTGGCCCTTCCTATGGGATTATGACCCAAGACTGAGTTTACAACTGCTCTCAAAAAGGAGCTTTATGTTCCAGTGGCTGGAGCCTGGGTCGCCTTTGTCAGGGTCCTGGAAGCAGGCATTAACGATATGCAAGCGTTCTTCAGAATGGGTTACTTTGCTTCTTAGCGAATACTGTATGTGGGTTAGGATTTTTTAACATTTCCTTTTTTGAGTCATATTTTTATTTATTTGTTTGTTTATTTATTTTAACTTTATTTTTGCTACACTCATGGCATGCGGAATTTTCCAGGCCAGGGATCGAACCTGTGCTGAAGGCAATCCAGATCTTTAAGCTGCTGAGCCACCAGGGGACAATGCCAGATCTTTAAGCTGCTGAGCCACCAGGGGACTCCTGTATATTAGAACTTTTATTCATTTGTTAAGATAAAATGAAAAGCTTCAATATAAAGACCTCACAACTGACCTCATGAAAAGTTCTCTGAAAGAGGCACCAACTGAGCAGCTGGAAGATCTGCTCTGAAGCACATCCTCCCAGCACCACTGGCTCAGAAAGCAGTGGTCCCAGGACCAAGGGCACATCCTCTCCATCCTCATGTTAATGCTCTAAGAAGAGGATGTAGATTCACCCACACACCATGGGCTTTGGGAGCTAGGCTTTAAAAGCACCAACACATCTAATCCTTATAATGACCCTGGGAAGAAGGTCTTTGCATTTTAATAAGAGTACTGAGCCCCAAAGAAGCTAACACATGTCCATCAGTCACATAGTAAGGATATGGCAAGTCAGGGGTGGCAGACCCAGCCAAACCCTTGCTGGGCTATGGCGTGAGTCTGGGCACTTCCTGGGGAGAATGTGGCTCCTAATTCCTATGGAGCCAGGAAGCTTGATTTTGTTTTGTTTTGTTTTTTTACAAATTATAAGCTTTCTCAGTACATTATTCCATCAACCAAATATCACAGGACTAGACATAATATAACAGAATGGAATTATACAGAATAGAAGTAGCTGGTTCTAAATAATCTTTGGTTTCCTTTTAACATAATTATCGAATTTTATTCCTTATTTTTCAGCTTCTCAGACTAGTGGGGAAAAAAGGAAAGAAAGATATAGGGATATTCTTCTCTAAAGCTCTGTGGTCCGGAGGCATTTCTCTGAACTACAAATGCTTGGTTCATAATATATAAAGGGGGGGAAGTGATATTGTAAATTAAAACAATATTAAAGTATCGCTGATGTACAATATTATAAAAGTCAAGGTGTACAATATAGTGATTCACAGTTTTTAAAGACTATACTCCATTTACAGTTATTATAAAATATAGGCTATATTTCCTCTGTTGGACAATATAGATACTGCAAACTGAAATAACCTTATCCATTTAACTGAGTAGGGTATATAAAATAGCAATTTACACAGAGAGCATATTTTGACATTTTGTCTAACAGTTTCTCGATCGATACAAAACAGAAAAACTGTCAATGGGAATAAAATTTAACCCTATATTCTATCAACATCCTGAGTCAGGCTCCCTAGTGAGTACAGAGGTGTCTGGTGACTTTTATAGAAAAGTGTTAATGAAGTCGGTTCATTTGTGCATGTATGTGGCTATGGCCTGAATGACTCTGTTCTCCCCAGATTCCTATGTTGAAACTCTAAGCCCCAATATGATGGTATTTGGAGGTGGGACTTTTTTTTTTTTTTTTTGAATTTGCATTTTAAGGCTATACCCACAGCATATGGAAGTTCCCAGGCTAGGGATCCAATCAGAGTTGCTGCTGCCAGCCTATACGCTGCAGGATCTGAGCCATGTCTGTGACCTATACCAGAGCTCATGGCAATGCCCAACCCACTGAGCAAGCTAGGGATTGATCCCTCATCTTCATGGCTACTATTCGATTTTGTTTCTGCTGTACCACAATGGGAACTCCTGGAGGTGGGACTTTTGAGATATAATTAGGGTTACATGAGGTCATGAGGGTGGTGTCTCCAAGATGGGATTAGTGCCGTTCTGTGAAGAGCAAGAGACATGTGAGGACAGGGTGAGAAGGTCGCCATGGCTAAACCATGAAAAGGGTCCTCACCAGAACCCCACCATGCTGGTGCCATGATCTCCAATGCCCAGTCCCCGGGACTGGAAGAAATAAATGTAGGTTGTGAAAGCCTATGGTACCCTGTGACAGCAGCCTGAGCTGACTGAAACATATACTCTATCCCACATCTCAATGCTTGCTCTCTAGATCCAACTAAACTGGGACTTCTTATTTGTTTTTTAAAGGGGAAGCCTAGCAAACAGGTGGGTGGGTATAAAGCAAAAAATAAACCCAGCCTCTTAACCAGCATCCCCACTTCCTCACCACAGCCAGAGACAAAAGGCTCTCACACTCCTAGGTATGCATCTCCTCAGCCCAGGCTCCATCTCTCCCACTCCAGGGAGGGAGCGGGGGAGAAGGTGCTGCAGGGCTGGTGTCCATCGGTCCCTCGCCTGGACTGAAGCTTGCAGAGGACTGTCTGCTTCCAACTGTGCTTTCCCTGCACCCTGCCCAGGAGAGCAGGGCCCCTCGTGACTGACACAGCCCCCACCTCCTCCTCCACAGCCAGTGTATCTGAAGGAAGAAAGCAGCCTTCCTATCAATTTACTACTCCTGGAAGGCAGGGAGAGAGCATGAGCTCAACCACCACGGACCCAGCTATTCTAGCTTGTTCAGGAAAGAACATTCAATACGTTGTATTATTTTCCACTGGTAATGTGTATTAACAGAGAATGATTTGGACTCAGGATGTATTCTGTGTCAAAACAGATTCATTGAACAAGAGAGAATGGCCTTTCCCTTTTTATCTATGTCTCCTTGCCACCTGCCCCAAGTCAAGGTTGAATGATCCTAAACAATCTTCAGGAATATCCTCCATTATCTCAGCTCTTAGTACATGGCTTGGTAGAAAGCCTGCCATAAGTCATGCCCCAGGCACAGAGTCTGGGTCTCAGGGTCTCGTCCTTACTTGCCACACTGCCAAGCTGTCCTTTTATTCCCCAGCCACAGCCACCAAGGTTCATGATCTCATCTGGTAAGTGGCCATGTGCAAATGTCCAGAACGACCTCGGGTCTTGAAGGCAAGATCCTCATGGATCCAAATGCAATGATAGCCGCCTGGACCACACTAATCTCCACTGTATCTCAGGCCAGGACCATGAAGAGAATGGATTATTTAAGTGCCTACTGAACTGAACATAAATAAGATTCATTCTTTATTACTGCAGAGAGTTATTTTAAGTTTGAAGAATCTGCCCTCAATTCATATTCCAGGTGGTTAAACACCATTTTCAAGCTCAGAGTTAGACTGGATTATAACACACAGAGTTTCCTGCAATGAAATTGGATTTTACTCCATTTAACACGGCAACAATTATAGCCATAAAGCCTGTTTCCATTTTCCCTGAGAAAATTAGTCTTAAATTGTTTTACTTCTTATAGTTCATTTTCACATATTAAAACTGATTTTTACCTCAATTGTAAGAGGCCTGATGCAATTTATTTATTAGCATAAAAATTGAATTTTTGTATAAGAAACTCCTGTGAACCTCGGGTAAACAAGAGTAGCATTAAAGTTTTCTCATCTATTATTTAGATCAGTTGATGAAATAGAGAGAATCTTTGCTAAGTTAAAAAAATTTTTAATATGTTTTGCAAAGTTTAGATCATTGGAATATTATTTCCTTCATATAACTGTGGAAGAGTCATAATAATTTAGATATTCTTTGTCCTCCAAGCAAAACATCCAAGTGTTATCATACCAAGCAAATGAATTATTAGAAAAGATGACATTAAGCTTGAAACACTTATTTTCACTTCCACATCCAGGATATTAAGGAGGGTTCTAGGATGGCAACTTTGACCAGCTCTGCCTTTCTTCACCAAAAGATTTTTTTTTTAAGTCACCAAATCTGGGTTTTCAACCTCACGTTCATGACGTATAGCAATGGCATTTAGAAATTCACAGCTGATTAAAGTGTAGCATCTCCTTAGAACTGGACTGAGCCCTCCTCTTCTCCTGTCTCTAAAGTCCTTTCCCGCTTCCTATTTCATAGAACCTTTAGCAATTGAACCTCTAGGAATGTTCTGAAATCAGAGGAAACCATAGTCAGCCCTCCATATTCACAGATTCCACACTCGCAGATTTAATCATCCAACAAATGGAAATATTAGGGAAAAAAATCCCAGCAAGTTCCTAAAAGCAAAACTCAAATTTGTCCTATGTGGGGTTTTTTTGTTAGTCTTTTTTTTTTCTTTTTTTTTTTTTTTGAGGGCCATACCTTCAGCATATGAAGGTTCCCAGGCTAGGGGTCAAATTGGAGCTGTAGCTGCTGGCCTACACCACAGCCACGGCAATGCCAGATCTGAGTTGAATTTGCGACCTACACCACAGCTTGAGGCAACACCAGATCCTTAACCCACTCAGCAGGGCCAGGGATCAAACCCATGTCCTTATGGATACTAGTCAGATTCATTTTCGCTGATCCTCAACGGGAACTCTGAATTTGTCCCATGTTGACCACTCTTTACAAAATATGTACATTGTATTGGCAACCACTTACATAGCACTTACACTGCATTAAGCATTATAAGTAATCTAGAGATGACAAAGTATAAGGGAGGATTGTGTAGGTAGGCTATGTGCATATATGACGTCATTTTACATGAAGGACTGTGCATCCTCAATGCTGGTATCCACAGGAGGGGGACCTAACCAACACCCAAACCCATACTGAGGGACAACTGTATACTGCATAAGCAGCCTACGAAGTTATCAAGATAGATTATGACTTCATGGCACCATATGGTTCTAAGTCTTTCTTATTTTGAGTCCATTTATTATTATTTAACTATAATTATGTTGTTCTCCTAAGCATTTAGTATTGTACATACAGGATTTTTTTTTTTTTTGCCATACAAGATTTTTTTTAAAAATTTAGATATTTGGGAAAATATAATACAAAGATGACTTTAAAAGTTCTTATTCATACAATGTAGTATTTGTGTGTATGTAACATGAAAATATGGGTGTAGACTGCATATCTGATGTTTCGTGAAGATGTCTCTATTTTCTTGAATCCCCTTTACCATTAGAAAGAAAGCACACACAGTCACACACACTCTCTCTCTATCTCACACACACACACACACACACACTCATACAGATGTTTTAATGTTTAAATCATCCAATCACTTAAAATACAGTTTAAAAACTATATTCACTATGCAAAGGACCAAAACAATGACCCAGATTTGAGCTGCTCTACTGCCTCCTGCATAGCACTTTGCAGTTGTTAATGATAGGCTCCAACAGCATGATAGGTTTAGGACTGTAATTTGTAAAATTTCTTTTTAGGACACAAAAAACACAGCGCTAAGTCACTTAATGGCTTAATACCAGAAGTAAAAGTAATTAAATAAGAAGCTCACAATAGAAGTTTTTCTCATTTTCAAATGGCAACTTCCAAAGAGGGCTGGGTAATTATTTTCTTCACTATTAAAGGGTGAAATGAGGCAGAGGAAACCTATTCACCAAAACAAATAGAAAACAAAACAAAACAAAAAAAGCAAATAGTTCAGAAAAAAACATAGGCAAACTATAGAAACACACACAAGTTAAACAAAAAAAGCCTGTGCTTCATTTTGTATGTAGAACAAGTGTTTCTAGATTAAAAAAATCTACAATTAAAAAAAATTAAAAGAAATCATAGTGCGAGAAGTAACACCTAAAACAAAGTAAGAAGAATAGCTATGGATAACCATCCATTCCAGACTCTGGGCATATAACATGCCTCTTGGGTGTAGCATGACATTCTAACAGGTGGCAGACATTTGATACATGTGGAAATAAACTAAACAGTATAAAAACTAGTTCATTTGATCCATAGGTCTTGTTCAGAAATTACCATCATAATGCATTTCAGATCATTCTATAGATTTGATGTACAGCAAGTTCGGAATTCTGTATTTTAACGATTTTTTTTTTTTTTTAATTTATGGTCACACTCACGGCATATGGAAGGTCCGAGGCCAGGGGCTAAATCTGAGCTGGAGGTGAAAACTATACCACAGCTTGGGCAACACTAGATCTTTTAACCCACTGTACCAGGCTGGGGATCAAATTGTTGCCTCTGCAGAGACCAGAGCCACTACAGTGGGAGTCTTAATCCTCTGTGCCACAGCAAGAACTTCAAAATGGATATTTAATTAGTGCCAACATGTTTTATTTTTTTATTTTTAAATTTAAAAATTTTTACTTTTATTTGGTCTTTTTGGGACTGTACCTGCAGCATATGGAAGTTCCCAGGCTAGGGGTCGAATTGGAGCTGCAGCTGCTGGCCTATACCACAGCAATGAGGGATCCAAGCCATGTCTGCAACCTACACCACAGCTCACAGCAACACTGTATCCTTAACCCACTGAGTGAGGCCAGGGATCAAACCCGTGTCCTTATGGATACTAGTCAAGTTCTAAAATATTTCATTTATTTGTGAAAATACAATTAACACTGTAGTTAGTTCATACATTTGAGCATTTAAAATTGTAAATATATGTAAAGAATTAAAAGTATTTATTCCTAATATCAAGATCATGAGAGTAAACATGCCTTGCAGCCTGGAATTATTCAATAATTGCCTCAGCATCTATATTATTTTTCAAGTGCAGATATGGTACAAGTCTTCTTTAACAAATAGTTGAGGAGTTCCCATCGTGGCTCAGTGGTTAACGAATCCGACTAGGAACCATGAGGTTTCGGGTTCAATCCCTGGCCTGGCTCAGTGGGTTAAAGATCCGGCGTTGCCATGAGCTGTGGCATAGGTCTCAGACGCGGCTTGGATCCTGCATTGCTGCGGCTCTGGTGTAGGCCGGCGGCTACAGCTCTGATTAAACCCCTAGTCTGGGAACCTCCATATGCCACGGGATCGGCCCTAGAAAAGGCAAAAAGACAAAAAACAAACAAAAAAACAAATAGTTGAAAAATTTCCTTATTCCATTGTTGAAACTAGTAGTTGATTTTTTTTTTTTTTGGTAAAAGAGATTACCATGGTTGCTTTGATCTCTTTAATAATTATAAGATTACTATAGTTTCTAATTTCTGCTAATAAACCTGACACTTTATTGTTAAGTCAGCAAGCTTTTATTTAAGTTAACACCAAGGGACTTTTAGAATCTTTGCCTCATAGGTCTTTGGATGTTTTCACAACCTATGTGGAACAATTTAAAAAAATTTTTTTCTTTAGGCTGCACTTGCAGCATGTGGAAGTTCCCGGGCCAGGGGTCCAACCCACATCACAGCAGCAATCTGAGCTGCTGCAGTGACAATGCTGGATGCGTAGCCCATTGCATCACAAGGGAACTCCTGTTTTATTTTTCTTTTTATCTTTTCCTCTCCTTTAAAAAATTTTTTTTTTTTTGGTAATTGATGTTTTACTAAAGAAGGATAAAAAGTTTCTTCGGGAGGCACAGGCCTGTGTTCTCCTTTCTTTTCTGACAATGAGGGATTGTACACCCCATTCCCTGGCATCCCTTTGGGCCCCATTTTTCCAGGGGATAAAATAAGAGTATAAATATAAAGGAAGATGCTGGCTACAAATAAATGGTCATGGTGCCCAGCACACATCAGTGAGCATTCAGTCTGTCCTCGTCTCCTGGAGGGTGGAGGAAAAGCAGTCTCTGGTCAGGAGAGGTATAGAACCCTTTAGCTCCATGAACTTGAAAGGCTCCCTGGTAGAATATATTATCTGAAACTGGTAGCAAATGCCCCTGCACAGCACCCCAGTGCAGGGGAATTCACCAGCTGGAGCTCAGAGTGTCCAGATGGTGGCCCATCAGCATGCCCTGCAGGGTGGCAAAGGATGGTACCAGGGTAAGGCTGTGCACTTACCCTCCTATCCTCACTCATATGTCCAGCCAGCTTGCGCGTCCATTTTCAGATGGGCGGCACTCCAGTCAGGCTGGCCATGGGCTTGGTGCACTCCCACCTTTTGCCTGGAGTGACAGGGTCTTGCCGTGACTGTGACCAAGCTCACCAGGAGCACAAAGCGCAAGTCTCATTCTCCCTGGGCGTGAGTGCTCAGTCCCTGAAAGCCCATCCACCTCCACCCATGGCACCCCTGGGCCCTGTTCCTCAATCCCTAGGGGTAGGAGTGAGCAGCTCACACATGCGCCCTGACATGTGCCTCCTGCAACATCCCCAGGGCTGGCGCCTCCAAACCCTGGAGCCCCTGTCCTCTTCCCTGGTGTTCAGGCTGCTGCAGCTGTTACTTTTAGTCCCTTTCTACTGGAGTCTTCATCCCCTCTGCCCAATTTTCCAGGATGCACACCCATTAGCACATTTTCTGTGTACCTGCACCTGTACCTACCTGTTGGCCACTTCTGAAGAAAATAAACTCTCAAAAGTTTAAAGGTCTTAATCTAGAAACGGAGCACCAAATCAGCCAAGAGCCGTGGGCACAAGCCCACTTCCTCTGGGCGCCTCTTCTTTTTTTTTGCTTTTTTAGGGCTATACCTAAGGCATATGGAGGTCCTCAGGCTAGGGGTCTAACCGCAGCTGTAGCCACCAGCCTATACCACAGCCACAGCCAAGCCAGATCCGAGCCACATCTGTGACCTACACCACAACTCATGGCAACGTCAGATCCTTAACCCACTGAGCGAGGCCAGGGATCGAAACTGCAACCTCATGGTTCAGTCGGATTTGCTTCCGCTGTGCCACGAAGGGAACTCCCTGGGCTCCTCTTTATATCCTTGAAGCTGCAGCCACTTCTTGCTTTCGGACCTCCCTCTCCACTTACAGCACCCCGACAGCATCCTGCAAGTCCCAGATCCCACTCAGAGCCACATTCTGGTGGAGGGTTTCTCTGAGACCCAGAGCAGATAAAGCACACCAGTTAGAGTGCAATGGGTAATTGTGGGTGTATTTTTGCACATAGACTGTAAAATCCACCATGCTGTCTCTTGAGTGTTGGGGTTGGAACATGGCATTCCTCCACAAGGTGGTATTATTTGGAAGATGAAAGGTTACCATATTTAATCTTCATCTCTCTGGATGGGACACAGGTGGTTGCAAAGGTGCAGAGAATCTTGATAACTCACAAGCTCAACATTTTGGTTTAGATTATTCTTCCTCAGACTGGGATGAAAAAAAAAATTTCACGATGACTCTTCATCCACGAGTAAACATATTCAGATTTTAGAAGTGAAGTCAGACTGAAGCACTGGGCAGTTGGGAAAGGCTGGATTCCTATCAGCCCAGAGAAACGCTTAGGGTCCGCTTTTGAAACTCTCCTGATGGAGGCTGTGATTCTGCAATCCATGGAGCAGTGTCAGAAGCCAAAGCCCACGTGCTGTAAGTTATGGACACTGCCATAGAAAGACAACTGGAGGGGACTTTCAGATAGATCTCTTGTTTCTAATTCAAAATATTTTTTTCTTTTTATGGCTGCATAGGTGACATGTGGAAGTTCCCAGGCTAAGGGTCAAATCAGAGCTGGAGCTGGGGCTACACCACAGCCACAGCCACACCAGATCTGAGCCACATCTGTGACCCATGCCACAGCTTGCAGTAATACTGGATCCTTAGCCCACTGAGGGAGGCCAGGGTTTGAACTTACATCCTCATAGAGACTATGTTGGGTCCTTAAACCTTTGAGCCACAATGGGAACTCCTCAAGATATTTTTATATTAGTCTGTAAGCTAAGACATGATTATTTTAAGACAAGGGAATTAAGACAATGGAAATAGGAAGAATAAAACAATCGCTTTGAATGACTAGATAAAGGTGCTGGTGATAAATCCCTAGGAGATGAAAGAAAAAATCTTAGTAGCCTTGGTGAAAGCAGCGGAATGGAGCAGGGGCTCCCAAGGAGTGGGGGAGTGGCTGACTTGACGCCCACACAGGGAGTTCATGCTGTGGTGGGATGGTCATTCCCAGTTACTATGAAAAGACTTTTTTTCCTCTCTAAAGGGAAAACTTAATCATCGTCATATTGAACAGAGCTTCCTACAGAGTTAGCTATGAGCTGCATTAGCTTCTAAAATGATACATGGAATCCACTAAAATCACTCCTAAATCCCCAGTCTGAGCAAATGCTACACTTGTAGGGACTTAGAAAAAGTCTGGTTTCTTATTGCTTAACATTTTTTTTTTCCATCTTAAATACCTTGGAGATGGAATATATTCTCATGACAACAGACAGTAAAGTGGTTGTTGTCAAGAGCTGGGGGCAGTCGGGGGAAACGGGGAGATGTTGATCAAAGGGTACAAACTTCCAGTTATAAGATGAATGAGTTCCAGAGACCTAATGTACAGCATGGTAACTGTAGTTAATGACACTGAATTATGTATTTTGTTTTGTTCTGTTTCGGCTGATCCCGTGGCATGGAGAAGTTCCCAGGCCAGGGATCGAACCTGTACCCAAGCTGCTGCAGTGACAATGCAGGAGCCCTAACCCACTGTGCCACAAGAGAACTCCAAGAAATATCCAGTTGTAAACCCTAGTAGGTTCTGGAAATTTATCTAATGGAAGTGGTTCCAAACATAGAAGAGATTGTATATAGGAGTGTTCTGTCTCATGAAAAGGAGAGCAGTCAGCACTTCTTGCACTGAGGAAGCAGCCAGCAGATATGGGGTAGACCCTCCCTGGACTCCACCGAGTTGCATCCTGCAGGGCAAGACCGGGGGGCCCTCCTGAATGTGCAGTGTGGACTGTGGACTTGTATAAATACCTTGTACAATTATCTAGCTACCCATCAATATGGGTGTGTGTAATATATGCATACATGTATTTAAAGATATAACATCCAATCTGTCTGCTTGTCTGTCTGTCTGTCTGTCTGTCTGTCTATCTATCTATCTATCTATCTAGTATTTTAGACATAAAAAAAATCCATGCTTGCTCTGGCAGCACATATATTAAAACTGGAAAGATACAGAGAAGATTAGCATGGCTCTTGAGCAAGGATGATGTGCAAATTTGTGAAGTGTTCCATATTCTTCCTGCCAAGAAATTCCAGGACCCTGCTGGGTAACAAAGGAACTCTTCTTCAATTGAAGTAGATTATGAAGTTCCAATACAAAGAGATTTATATTAAAAAAGAAACCCTACCAAAATGCTAAAAGTGGCTGTGTTAGGATAGTAGGATTGTGGATATTTAAATTTTTTTTCTTCCTATTCCAATGTTTGGTAATGCATTTCTCTTACTTTAGTAAGGAAAAAAAGTCATTTAATTACAAACTGCTCTCAAATTTCTCAAATAAAAATATGTTTTAGTTGTTTACAAAAGAATTTCTTCAGGAACACTCACATCACTGTCAGATTGAAAAGAAATGCTCTAAAGGATACAGATGGATGTGATATCTTTAAATTATTCACGGTCCCCGTTTTTGTGCTTTCAAAAAGAGTAAGTCTCCGATTTCAATTACTTCAAACATACCCTCAAGAAAGCAAATAAGAACCACCCAGAAGAGGTAAACAAGAAATGTGTGACCACCTCTTCAGCTTGGCAGGGATTGTTTTTTAATTCCACTCTGGGTGCTCACATGCAGCAGGGAGTCTAAAGCAAGACGTGCTCTTGGCTGGAATGTTCCAGGATTGCTTAGCCACTGTCAAGGGCCTGGCTTCAGCTTATGGCTCCACAGAAGCATCACTGTGGCCTCGGAATCAAGCTCTGATTTGTAAGGGATCACGGAGGTCATCTCATTGAATACAAGAATTTACCCCAAATACCTCTCAAGGGCTTGAAGGCCTTCAACACATTCAGGGTTGGGGAACTCCCAGCTTTGGGGGGTAACAAGTTGTGTCATTTGATACCTTTAATTCAGTCCCTGCAATACACACTCATATGGTACTCAGGTACTCTCAGACCCTCAAATCCAAGCCCTCCCCCAATTCACCTTAGAAAATTAGGACTTTGGGAGTTCCCGTCGTGGCTCAGGGGAAACGAATCTGACTAGTATCCATGAGGACGCAGGTTTGATCCCTGGCCTCGCTCAGAGGGTTAAGGATCCGGCATTGCCATGACTGGTGGTGCAGGTCGCAGACACAGCTCGGATCTGGCATTGCTGTGGATGTGGCAGTGGCAAAGGCCAGCAGCTGCAGCTCCAATTGGACACCTAGAGTGGGAATCTCCATATGCTGCAGGTGCAACAGTAAAAAGCCAAGAAAGAAAGAAAGAAAGAAAGAAAGGAAGGAAGGAAGGAAGGAAGGAAGGGAGGGAGGGAGGAAGGAAGGAAGGAAGGAAGGAAGGAAGAAGGGAAGAAAGGAAGAAAGGAAGAGAGAAAGAGAGAAAGAGAGAAAGAAAGAAAAGAAAGAAGGAAGGAAAATTATGGCTTTGCTTTTTGCATCCTTGGCTGGAAGTTCCAGCTTGAAATTAAAGGCAAGAGGCGGGTCTGGCAGGAATCAGGTAAGTGACAACCACGGCTGACACCTCTTCGGCATGATCTCTTTTGGTGGTCTTCTATGCATGTTGCCTGTGATGCTCAAACATCCCTGAGCCAGGTTCCTCCACTGTTCCCATTTTACAGGTGGGGCACCCTGCCTGAGGAGGCATGGCCAGGAAATGAGGGGAGCCAGAATCCAAGCCTGCCATCGCTGCCTGGACCTCTCACGTTACTGACTCTTGACATTGAAAGGGTTGTATTCCAGCTAGGGCAGGGGGTGTCAGTACTCAAAAAGCATGGGTATCTTCTGTTGACACCCTTATCTGATCCTGTGTTGTTAAACACATCTGCAAAACCTTCATGGGAGAGTTGGCTTCCACTTCTTGGGCATGAATCACAGGTGAAAACCAGGGTGTTCTAAGTCCCTTTGGTCAGGAGTGAGGATGTGTAGTCTTTTTAGGATTAGCTAGGATTAGATAGGGTTCCCCAGGAAGAGAAGAGAACAGAGAGAAGCATGGAGGCCAAAACTACAGGGAAATCTACATTTGGAACACAGAGAGAATATATTTTAAAGGGTTTTTTAAAAAAAGAATATGGAGCCAGCTCAGGAAAATCAAAAGCACCTGCTATCCTCAAACTAAATGGATTTCAATCATGTAACCCATTTGGGGGCAATCATAAAAACGCCCAGTGCATGGCTTTACTAAAAAAAAAAAAAGATATAAAACAGCATCTTCATCATCTTTATTTGCCATCTGGACAGGGAAGGTCAATTTGCTGACCTCAAATTTTGAGTAGCTGAAAAACAGAGGGAAGCAACATTTTATGAAGCTAAAACAAGCTACATTTACCAAGACACATGCAGGAGAAATTATGAAGGGCCATTTAGACATTCTAGAAAACAGCTTCTTGGTTGTAATAAGGAAAAAAATTACTGAGGCATCTGGAAATGTGATTAAGTCAAAGGTGTCATGGATGACCCTGAAGCGGGGGTCTGCAACCTATGTACACATGGGAGAGGAACTCTAGTTTCCCTGGGGCTACTGAGAGGGCACCCTGAAAAATAATGTCACTTAAGCTCCTTTTCAGAGTGCTTTTATTTATTTTATTTTTCAGCCACACCCGCCGCATATGGAGGTTCCCAGGCCAAGAATTGAACTAATGCCACCAGAGAAACACCAGCTCCTTAACCTGCTTTGCCACAGTGGAACTCCCATAGAAATTGTTTTAATTTGCACTCGTCATCCCAGATAACCAAATATTAACCAGTGCCCAGAAGAAAAATGAGGAAAGGGAGGCCATGACCCAGCAGAAACATCCCCAGAACTAGACAAATTGTGTGCCACGTAGCCTCATAAAGGGTCCCTGCCCATGCTCATCTATCATGGACCAGTCGTTACACATCCACACTCCTGACCAAAGGTACTTAGAACACCCTGGTTTTCACCTGTGATTCATGCCCAAGAAGTGGAAGCCAACTCTCCTGTGAAGGTTTTGCAGATGTGTTTAACAACACAGGATCAGATAAGGAGAAGCAAACTGAGCCTCTGCCTGTCCATGATAACAAAGAGTTCTAAGATCCCTGCCATGTGTGGGAGGAGATTAGAAGAATCTATTAAGATCAGACTTAGGACTTCAACAGGTTCAAAGCTTGCAGAATGTTGAACTGTCAGGAAGCACAGGAAACCCTAAATTTTAAGGCAAGAAAGAGGGGCTTCTGTGAGAGCCATCTCCTTAATTCTAATCACGTCCATTTGGGAAACAGAAGGACTCAGCTTTCTCTTTTTCACAGAGAAAGAAAAAGGCAGACAGAGGCACATCCCTCTGTCCTTCTGCTCAGGCTGTGTGCAGTCCCTCTCCACAGTGCTTTCTAGAACCAGACCCTGGGTGGGGGACAGCTTAAATCACCAACATGCTGAGTGTGTCAGGCCCTGTCTAGGGCACATAGGAAGCTACAACCCCTTTTGGAGAACAGCAAAGTCAGATTGGGCACCCTGTAATGACCCACGGATAAAAAAAGAAGCAGGATGGTTTAGAGGCCACAGGAAGCCTGCAGGGTCCCAAGTCACAGGCAAAGCAGTGCTAATGCCTCCTTTGAGATTTCCAAACCCTCCCTGCAACAAGTTAGCTAAAAATGCTGTCTGCTACTTTTTTTTTAATTAAAGTATAATTGACTTACAGCGTCGTGTCAGTTTCTGCTGTACAGCATAGTCACCCAGTCATACATACATATACATTGTTTTTCTCATACTATGTTCCATCATGTTCTATCCCAAGGGATTGCTTTTAAAGGCAGAGTGCCCTGGAGTAAATCTGACACAGCATAAGCATCAGCAAGGAGAAGACTGCCCGACTTATCCGGGACAGAAAAATGAAGTAATTGTGAAGAAATGCAAAACACAAATCTGAGACTTGCCCCACCATCAATGAGCATCTATTTCCACATATCAGACATAACAAATCTGGCTACAGTGAAACACAGCTCTTATCTGATTATCTGACCACAGGATTTAGACTTTTTGTTTTGTGTTTGTCTGTCTTTAGAAAAGGTAGCAAGCAGAGAAGGTACCTCATTCCCCCCGAAGCCCTCCAAAACTGCTCACCCCCCTTCCTCAGAAGGGAGGCGGGGGCTGCAGAAGCACCTCTTGTTTAATGAGGATGAGGACGTTCTTAGTTCATCTCACAGTTGATAGTAGTGCCTACTATGACTAGTATCACTAGATAGCTAGCACTCTCCACTTGTTCTACAAGCAATAACAATGTATCTGTCTTTACAGAAACCTTAAAAGGTAAGTCTTAAGTATTTAGCCCTCAGGAGTTAGTGGGTTTGAGAGGTCAGGGGATTCTCCAGATTGCCTCCACCAGCAAGCAGCAGACAGATACAAACATACACCTTAATGAAGCCAAAGTCTTATTTTTGTCTTTTGGCCATGCCCATAGCATGCAGAATTTCCTGGGCCACAGATCAAACCTGCACCACAGCAGAGACCCAAACTGCTGTGTGACAACCGGATCCTTAACCCACTGAGCCACCAAGGAACTCCTAAAGTCCATATTTTTAATGGATTAAAAATACTCTTAAAATGCTCCATGTCACTGAATAAATGGCCATTAGCAGATTGTCTCCTTGGAAGACCATCACTAAGCACTCAATCAGTGTGGAATAAACTGTGGAAACTTCGAACTTTGACCTTAGGTGAACCTGTCTTCCATCTTTAACTTAAAAGCAAGCAAACACACCCCCAGATCCCTCCAGCCCACACAGTTTGCACCATAAATGCAGATTTTTCTACTTGCAGTGATTGAGGTTGAAAACAGGCACTGCTTCGAAACATTGTAAGACCGAGATAAAGTTTTAAAAGGGAATCAGGTTTTCAAACAGAACTTTGTGGAACTGATTTTCTTTAAGAAGTTGTGCTCATGGCCAAGAAGAGATATCTCAGTGAAAATTTAAAACGGTGTGACATCTCTGGCCACAGGGCAGCTGGTCACCAGTAAGTGATCACTCTGCTTTTCCTTCCCTGTGTTGAGTTGGTTTGGAAGCTTCCTCAGTGGTGGTTTCTAGTCAAATCTTCAAGCTAAATGTATGATTTAATCAGATACTGCCCTAAAATACTTTTCCTTATATAATATTAGATTACACTGTGGAGAGAGAGTGATAAAATTATAGAGGAATGAAATGGAAAGAAAAAAATTGGTATGATGATTTTCTCATATAGCAGAAAATAACACCTTAAAGGAAATACTGGTAGAAAAATATTTCCTATAAGAAGAAACTCATCTCAGAACGAGGGTTCCAGTTCATTCTTTCCCAAAGTATTTTGTGGATTTTCTGTGAACAAAGCTAATACATAGTTTTGGCCATACCCACATCACGCAGGAGTTTCCAGGCCAGGGACCAAAACTATGCCACAGCAGTGACTAGAGCCACAGCAGTGACAATGCCAGATCCTTAACCCGCTCAGCCACCAGGGAACTCCCACAGCCAATATTTTAATGCCCTATTCATGTTCACTTAAAGGGAGGTGAAGAGATGAGGAAAGTGGCCCAGAATTTCAGGTACTTGGTAAACCCCCGGTAATTGAGCTGCACAATGCCAAACTCCTCAGTTTCAATTGGTACATACAGTTTATACCATGTTTATGTCCCAATGGTTCCCTCAGATGACTGTTGCTTCTGTAATTACTTCTCTTTCTCTCTAGCACGTTGGAAGGCAGGGTGGCCAGAGTGACATGGGTTTGTTTTCTCTAGAGGTAACACTACTTTATAGACCAAGTTTCCTTTCATCCCTTAGGTCTAGCCCCCCAAAGCTTTCTCAGAAGTTGTCAAAGGAAACCGACAGCCCAGGAATGACACAATCTCAGAGCCCCCAAAGCCTCGCCTTCACCAGGGATGTAAAGCCTCCAGGATGTTACTAAGACCTCTGCACAGTATGTGCCAGCAAACACGCATGAGCTTCTGACAGGTTCACCACAGTAAGTCATCCAGGAGTGAGTCAGACATATGTAAGGCCCTCTAGAAGAGTACACTCAGTGTGGAGGTTGGCCCATAGATGATAGATGCTTGCTTAGCCACGAATGGAAGGCACAAAGCTTGCAGGTCACAGAGGTGGGCTGTGTCTCTGCTCTGCACTAATCACTCGTGTGACCATGAATAAGTTCACTAAGCCTTTTTTTTTTTTCCTTTAAATGACTGAACCCTTGGCATATGGAAGTTCCCAGGCCAGGGATTGAATCTGAGCCACAGCAATGCCGGATCCTTTAGCCCATTGCACCAGGCTGGGTATCAAACCTTGAGCCTCCACAGCCACCCAAGCTGCTGCTAGTCAGGTTCTTAACATACTGCGTTATAGCGGGAACTTCTCATAAACTCTTTAAGCTTCAATTTTTTTTGTCTTTAGAAGAGAAAGAAATTTTAACACCACAGGGTTGAGACATGCATTTAGTGAGGTAATTCATGCAAATTCATGAATATATAGTATATCCTTCAAACAAGCACAAAGGCGAATTTTAAATGGGAAGACAGGAGAGACAGAGGGTGGATTTGAATGTGTCTAACTTCTACCACTCAGCACATAAGGCTTAGGGATATTTAACTGGCCTGTCTCACTAATGTAAAAAAAAAAAAAAAAAAGCTGCTGTCATTCTACATTGTATTCTCAACCCAGTGATAAGAGGGAAAACATTTTAGCATGAGCTGTTAGTCATTTTTCAACGTGTCTGTGTACAGGTACAGAGCAATAACTTTCTGATTTAATTCAACATGACTACACTATAAAAGGAGACATTTTTAAAAATTAGATTCTTGTTTTGGAGTAGCTAAATCCTCTGGAGTATGCGGGGAGGTCTCCATGTATTATTTGTCTTCTAAGCAGTACTTCTCTCTTACATCAAAAGTCTTGTTTATCACATGGGTATGTAACTCTCCCGCTTATTAACTAATGAATCACGTCACTACTTCTCTGATCTAGTCCTCAAGTGGCTACGTGTGTAATCTAGAGGCAGATTTGCTCCCCGGAGGCCCTGGGTGTCTCTCTGGCACACTGAACCTCATTGAACCTCAGTTTTTTCCTCAGCAAGAACAGTCTTATAATATTTCTCCCTTGAAGGACCTGAGGGAGTCCCACATGGGGTCAATGTGGACCTCAACTAATGCAGGTTGCTCTTCGTATTATATCCCTTATGGACAAGAGGCTCACCCATGTAAATGTCTGAGGAGCCAGGTCTAAGCTGGACCTTCCATGAACATAAATTGTTCAAGTTCTCCTTTAATTATCTTTTTTTTCTTTTTTCTTTTTTTTCTTCTTTTTGCCATTTCTTGGGCCACTCCTGCGGCATATGGAGTTTCCCAGGCTAGGGGTCGAGTCAGAGTTGTTGCTGCCGGCCTACACCAGAGCCACAGCAATGCAGGATCTGAGCCGCGTCTACGACCTACACCACAGTTCATGGCAATGCCAGATCCTTAACCCACTGAGCAAGGCCAGGGATCGAACCTCATGGTTCCTAGTTGGATTCGTTAACCACTGCACCACGACGGGAACTCCTCCTTAAGTTTTGTTTCCTGAAACAGACTCACAGAGTTTGAAAACAAATTTATGGTTACCAAAGAGGACAGGTGTTGGGGGAGGGATGGACTGGGGGTTTGGGATTGGTATATGCACACTGTGGTAAATGGAATGACTGGCCAACAGGGACCTGCTGTATAGCACAGGGAATTCTACTCAATATTCTGTGATAATCCATATGAGAAAAGAATCTGAAAAAGAAGGGATGTATGTACAGGTGTAACTGACTCATTTTGTTGTACAGCAGAAATTACCACTACATTGTAAATAAACTATACTTCAATTAAAGTTTAAAAAATGAAAAGAAAAAAAAAGATTTGTTTTCTTAGTTTCAAGCTGAGAAACACCAATAAGAAACAGAGAAAACTGCAATGGACATACTGCTGACAGCATCCACATGTTACAGAGTGTCAAGCAGGGGAGACATGAAATGAAACGAAAGCAAGCAGAAGCAAGATGTCAGACAGTCTGGTCTCCAGAGTCTTCGGCCATGGCCAGCTCTAGGCCACTCTGCAGGATCTGTTGGGCACTGAGGGTCTCTGCTGAGCCCCTGTGGTCAAGAACCACAGAGCAATTTACAGTCCATCATCAACTGTCTTTGAGAAGGCAGAATTGCAAAATCTGCCTTAGAAAGAGGACTACCAAAAGGTGCAATTAAATCTGTCAACGCAGTACATTTACATGTACTGGCTGGTTCCTTGTGACTCTGGACACATGGAGTGATTGCTGGGTTCCTGCGGGAGGCTCCGTATGGCCCTGATCTGGGGAAGAGATGACAAAGGAGAGACAAGTCGCTGTCCCCACCTGGGATTCCTGCCTGCAGGCAGCCGTCCTGGCAGCTGTGCTGGCTCTGGGACTCTGGGACACAGCAGCGGGACCTCTCCCAGCCCCTGAGCAGGCCTGTGTGACAAGGCCTGGGCTGCTCTCCCCTCAGTGGCACACTGCCGTCAGTGTCTTCTTCCTCCAGCTCCCAAAATAGCAAAAATACATTCCCTGACAGGCTCAAAGGCAGCCTGTGGCACTTCCTCCAACTGTTCTTTTATTTCTACTTTCTGATAAACAAGAAAATGGTGCTTCACAGAGCATTCCACTCAAGAGTCTGTGATAATCTATATGGAAAAGAATCTGAAAAAGAATGGATGTGTGTATAACTGAATCACTTTGCTGTACAACCTAAAACCAATGCAAATTTGTAAATCAACTGTACCCCAATAAAACTTTAAAAAAAGAAAAAAAGAAAAAGGAAAAAAAAAACAACAACAAAAAACACTATCCTTCACAGAGAAATCCATTCAATAATCTGTGATAACCTATATGGGAAAAGAATCTGAAAAAGAAAGGACACGTGGGGAGTTCCCATTGTGGCTCGGCAGGAACAAACCTGACTAATATCCATGAGGATGCAGGTTCAATCCCTGGCCTCAGACCAGTGGGTTAAGTGTCTGGCATTGCCCCAGCAAAAGCCCAGAGCTGAGGAAAGAGTCTTCCTCTCTCCTCAGCCTCTAGAAACACCTGTCATTCCTCTTTTAACTGGCCTCTCCCAGTTACAGACCACATGGATTGTCTCTCTTTTATGGAAGCTAAAAAATAAATAAATAAATAAAATTTAGGGAGTTCCTGCTGTGCCTCAGCAGAAACAAATCTGACTAGTATCCATGAGGATGCAGGTTTGATCCCTGGCCTCGATCAGTGGGTTAGGGATCTGGCGCTGCTGTGAGTTGGCAAACATAGCTCAGATCTGGTGTTGCTGTGGCTGTGGCGTAGCCAGCAGCTGCAGCTCTGATTTGACTCCTAGCCTGGGAACTTCCATATGCTGAACTTGCAGCCCTAAAAAGACAAAAAAAAAAAAAAAAAAGGGCAGAGAAATGTGTACTTGTATAAGGAGTTCCCTTCATGGCTCAGAGGTTAATGAGCCCAACTAGGATCCATGAGGATGTGGGTTCGATCCCTAGCCTCACTCAGTGGGTCAGGGATCTGGCATTGCCATGGGCTGTGGTGTAGGTCACAGAAGCCTCTTGGATCCCACATTGCTGTGGCGAAGGCCAGCAGCTGCAGCTCCGATTCACCCCCTAGACTGGGACCTTTCATGTGCCGCAGATGTGGTCCCAAAAAGAAAAAAAAAAAGAAAAAGAAAAAGAAGGAGGGAAGGAAGGAAGGAAAGAAAGAAAGAAAGAACAAACAAATGTGTAAATGTATATAACTGAATCACTTCACTGTACACCTGAAACTAACACTAACTTGTAGGTCAATTCTACTCCAATAAAACTTTAAAAAATGAAGAGAATGGAAAAAAAAACAAAAAAAAAACAGTCCTTAAGAAGACTCCTTAATTATGGATCCTCTGGGGAATTTGGAGAGATGGGTGTGAGAGAAAGAGTAGAGTATGTTCTAGGAACCAAGCCTCTGACAAGTGACCCTCTTTCAGCAAAGCGCTCCTGCCAGCGCTGTCCCCAGGCAGCTCCTCCCTGCATCCCTGGCGGCTGCCCCTCTGGGCTCCAGGGACAGGAACACTACTCCTCCTACTCTGCTGGCACTTGACTTCTAAAATGTAAGTATTAAGTGTTCAAAGCAAACGGCTGTCTCCTGCTACCAAAGTCCCTCGTGTTCTCCAGCACAAGTGTTTGGAATACTGTCTATGACACTTAGCTGTTATCAAGGGAAGAGTAAGAGTGTCAGCTCACAGCTGCAACCCCCTGCACCCCTTTAGATGGAGAGCAAGGGAGTGTATGTGTGTCTGTGGGCACAGGGGGGTAGAGAAAGGATGCACAGATGGCAGGCAGACTACAGCTCAGAGGGGCACCTGGCTGAGGATGGAGGGACAGGGGGTCACACCACCAAACACAACGGGACCCAGAAAGTGGAACGTCTCCCTTATGGGGGGGAAAGTTCACCTTCATACTCTTCTAAATAACTCGATATTTTTTTTTTCTCTTTCAGGGCTGCAGGTGCAGCATATGGAGGTTCCCAGGCTAGGGGTCAAATCGGAGCTGTAGCTGCCATCCTACACCACAGCCACAGCAACACCAGATCCAAGCCGCCTCTGCGACCTACACCACAGCTCACAGCAACGCTGGATCTTTAACCGCCTGAGTGAAGCCAGGGATCGAACATGCATCCTCATGGATACTAGTCAGCCACGATAGGAACTCCCTAAATTCAATTTTTTTTTTTTAGCTTCTATAAAAGAGAAACCATTGGGCACAGGGGGGTGGTCTGTAACTGGAAGAGGCCAGTTCAAGAGGAATGACAGGTGTTTCTGGAGGCTGAGGAGAGAGGAAGACCCTTTCCTCAACTCTGGGCTTCTCCTGGAGCTCATATATCTGGCTCCAGCGGTCTTCAGAGAGGGGCCTCCTGTTCAGGGCTGGCCCGTCCATGGCCACCCAGGCACAGTACCCGAGCCCAGAGGGCACCTAGCCCCCGATGGAGCCTGTGGACATCTGCTGGGTCTTTTTTAATCCTGAGTTATCTGTGACCCAGGACTCCAGCCCACAAGGATTCTAAGCTACTCTTGGGGACCACAACTGTGACGAAGAGGCTGTTCCTACTGTTTAAAGGCACTGCGGCCCACAAGGGTGTTTGAGAACACCCTAGGGCAGATGGCCATCTGCTTGCAGCTCAGAATGACTGTTCTTTTTGCTTGGCCTAAATTCTCCTCTCCCCCTCCTTCTTCCAGAGATCCTTCTCTCTCTCTCCTTCTGTTCCTTCCTCCCCCTCTCTCATCCCCCTTCTACACATACATACACACACACACACCAGCTGGCTAGAGGCTGATTCCCTGTACCACAGGGATATCAGATGTTGAGCTCTGTTGGCCGACCTTCCTAGGCTCTGCCCTGCTGGGTATCTGCTAGCCCTCTTCCTGACCTGTCCACATTTAGGGGGCAGTAGTTATGCCTGGCAGCTGCAGATCCAAAGGACACACAAAAACACATGGCCAGGGACTCCACTGGTACTCAACAGGAAATAATTTCTTCTTTAAATCTCTTCATTAGAATTCAAACCAGACATAATCTGCTAAGCAGTGGACATGGGCAAAAGACACATATTCTGCTTTTTTTCTCCTCTCTGCTTTATATTTGTTTAGACAGTGGAGGAAATGTGTAGAGATGGCTAGGCATCTGTACAGAATGTGGGAGATGCTTTTTTCCATGTTTCATAAAGTATGGATGAGCTAAAAAGCTAGTGGTAGATTTTAAAAGGTAGAGAATGCAGGCAACATCAATAAAAAGTTTTAAATGATGTAATCTCAAGGCCTTAAGTAAGGACTTTTGTGGGGAGTGATGAATCTAACCCACGGGTAGACACTAGGTCTCTTGGGTCAAGTCTGCTCTGAGGGCTGTTTTTGTAAGTAAAATTTCAAGGGACACAGCCATGCCCACCATTTACACAGGGTCCAGGGCTGTGTTCACTGCAAGGGCACAAGGAGCATGGCAATAGAGGCCCAAGATCCACAAAGCCGAAAGCATTTACTACCTGGCCTTTTACAGGAAAACCTTGCCTGACTCCCCCTCTCAGAGGTAAAAAAGGGTCACTCCTTTACTTTCTCAGACCAGAAGGTAAGTGCCGCGAAGGAAGGTATATACCCTGTGGTCAGTTATGTGTCTCTAGTCAGAGAGGTGATCCATGAATGAAGCACCTGGCACACAGCAGAAACACCCCACAAACTGATTAACACGCTGCTCTCTGGAGGTACGTATGTGACTTTCTCATCTTATTTCACAGAAAATTCCAATGAGGGAGCATGTATTTTAAGAGAAGTGATGAGATAGTACTTCAAGCATGGCTCATAGAATTCAAGGTCATAGTATAGTCAGACAGTTCATAGTGAGACAGACAGACAGACCTGCCTCCTATAAAGTAAATCTGAATGTAACATGCAAATAGTCACAGAAAGATGATGTCAGCCAGTAAACTTTACTGAATTATATCTGCTGCCACGTCTTTGTTATAGAGTCACAGAACAGCTGGTAAACATTCACTCTACTTTGGCTTTTGTGTTGCTTTTTGTTTGGAAGAAGTAGAAGCAATATCCTAGAAGAAGAAAGAATAGAGAGAGAGAGAGGGAGAGGGAGGGAGGAAGGGGGGAAAAAAGGAGGAAAAATAAATGATAAACCAGATAGAGAGGGTGAAACAGTGAGTACTTCACTTGGGGAGCAGTTCCCACCATCCTAGTGGGGAACACACCCTCTTTGGCCCACGTACCATCAGATGGAATCAACTTAATCCTGGCATTGAGATATGCTCTGGAAAATTCTACATTGTGGCAATAAGAAACAAATTCACATTAAAACAAAAGCACATCATCTTCAGGACCAGACTAAAATAATGGCTGTCATTCTAACCACATCATTGAAAAGCAGTGCAGTCTGTCAACATGTGGTTCTTCTGTTCCAATAAGATTTGGCTCCACCAAATCCTTAATCCTTTCTTCAGCTTCCATAAAATGCACATTTGCTGTCGACTTGGATATACCCCCACTGGGTATCAGCCCCAAGTACAAGTGTGAATTCCATAAACTTGGCTGCTCTGCTTCCTGACGGGTCACGTGAAAGGGTTATTCCCCCAAGGGTACAAGCAGTTGCCCTCTCATCCACATCATCTTGAAGATCAGGTAGACAATCAGTTTAAAAAAATGACAAGTAAAGAAAACCAGTGGATGTTTATTTTACCACTAAGAGTATCTCTGGTATCATCCTCCTATGAAGATCAACTTCTTGCTCACACAATGGACCAAAGACCTGATCAGGGCAGCAGGATGTCAGATGTTAAGTGGAATGGACTTTTCATGCTTTCTAAAGTTTCATGTCAGTCACTCCCTGGTGGAAACCAGAGGGATCCTCTGCCTACCCCTTCTCCCACTGTGCCTCTGTGTTGGAGGGACACCCTTTCTGCTGCTGAGTTACTGTGCTCTTGGCTCCTCACCGGGCCTCACTTTATAGAATGGCAATGACACTAAATCCAGCAACAGCATCAGCAGCATCACTTACTGAATGTAATATCTTAGGCAGGGAGCTCTTGCCTCCTTTAACTTCACAACAACCCTGAGAACACTGCCCATACTCATGCATGCAAACCTACGATCCAGAGGGTCAAGGACCCCGGCTGGCAGGGCAGAGATGGGACTGGCACCCAGAGCCGATGCCTCCAGACTCAGGGGTCTTCATCTCTTTGTGTGCTGGTTACTTCATGGGACTCTTATAGGATTAAATGAGATGATGCATTTTAGGACATAATGCAGAGTCTAAGACAGTGTAGCCAGATAGGCATTATTATTAAATTAAATAATAAGGTCTTCTCATGAACATAGTGACCTATGAGATTTTTCACTTTGGAAAGTGAAAAAGTTTGGAGCACTTTTCAGAAACAACAGCCCTTAATTCCCTGGGGAGGACATTACATAAAATTTAACAGATAAGAGGAAGACACAGCATTTTTGAGCAAAGACATGGCAGGATGGGCGCTCTGCTTCTGGCAAAGGGCTGGCCATGCTGGGAACTCCTGGTGGGGCAGAGTTTGAGCAGATAGCCACTGGGCAGAGAAGATGGGCCTGGGGGAGGGATAGAAGGAACAGGAGGGCTCTAACCCAAGAAGGGGAAGAAAGGCTTTGGTAATAGTTCAAATGCTAAGGACCTTTACAACTGGTAGAGATTAGGGCATCATTTATAGGAAGAGGAAAATCCTATAGGAGAGCTGAACAGGAAGGCATAACAGGGCTGAGAAAGAGCTGAAATCACCACCACCACCTATATGCAATGAGGCAACTGGATCAGCACCCTGCTTTTGCCAGGACAGTGTTGGTAGAGCCAAAGGGAAGCTGAACCCACACATTTACCTGGCCTTCACACTATACCCCCACAGAGGGATGCCTGATAAAAGAAACTAAATAGGACCCAGAACCTCATAATGTAATGTCTAAAGTTTCTAGACTACAATAGAAAATTACTCATCACTAAGAACCAAAAAAATCACAAAAGGTATGAGAAAAGATGCTGATGTTGAGGTGAATCAGATGTGGGAATTATCTAATGAGGTTTTTTGTTTGTTTGGGTTTTTTGGGGGGAGGTTAGGGTTTTTTGCTGTTGTTGTTTTTTGGCTGCACCTGTGGCATGTGGAAATTCCCAGGCAAGGGATTGAACCCCCACCACACAGTGACCTGAGATGCTGCAGTGATTATGACAGATCCTTAACCCACAGGGAATTCCTCTAACAAGGCTTTTAAATTAGTTATAATAAAAATTCTTCAACAAGCCATTATAAGTCACCTTGAAATAAATTTTTTTAAAAATAAAAAAGCTCAGTAAATAACAAAATGGAAATTAAGAAGAGTAAATACAATTTTTAAAATTCACTAATGGTCTCAGCAATAGAGAGGAGACATCAGAAAGTGGGGTAATATGTATAACTGGTGACAGATGAAAAAATTGACTCAATCTAAATGACAGAGAGAAAGTAGACCATAAACTGTAAACACATACATGAGTCTTAGAGAGCTATATGTCAGTTAAAAAGGAGTTAGTATTCATATCCTCAGTCTCAAAAGAAGAGAAAATGGACTGAAAAAGTATTAGAAGAAATAGTACCTGAAAACTTCAAAACACTGAAGAAAGATGTGAGTCTCCAAATTCAAGAAGCTGTAAAAACCGCAAATAAAACAAATCCAAATAATCCATGTCTACACATATAATTATAAATTTAATGAAAATGAGGTAAAGAGAAAACCTGGAAAGCAGACCAAGTATTTCTCTTGGGTTGATTTCCAGATTTTATACATTTTTTAATCCAACGTCTATAATGCATTTACCAAGATAGATCATATTCTAGGCCACAAAACAAACCTGAATTTAAAGTAACTGGATTCAGTGCAATCCCTATCAAATTACCCATGACATTTTTCACAGAACTAGAACAAACAATCCAAAAACTTATCTGGAACCACAAAAGACCCAGAATTGCCAAAGCAATCCTGAGGAACAAAAACCAAGCAAGAGGCATAACTCTCCCAGACTTCAAGCAGTATTACAAGGCCACAGTCATCAAGACAGTGTGGTACTGGTACCAAAACAGACAGACCAATGGAACAGAATAGAGAACCCGGAAATAAACCCAGACACCTAGGATCAATTAATCTTCCACAAAGGAGGCAAGAATATAAAATGGGAAAAAGACAGTCTATTCAGCAAGAACTGCTGGGAAACCTGGACAGCTGCATGCAAATCAATGAAACTAGAACACACCCTGACACCATGCACAAAAATAACTTAAAATGTCTGAAAGACCTAAATATAAGACAAGACACCATCAAACCTCTGGAAGAGAATATAGGCAAAACATTCTCTGACATCAACCTTATGAATATTTTCTCAGGCCAGTCTCCCAAAGCAACAGAAATAAGAGCAAAAATAAACCAATGGGACCTAATCAAACTGATAAGCTTTGCACAGCAAAGGAATCCAAAAAGAAAAGAAAAATACAACTTATAGAATGGGAGAAAATAGTTTCCAATGATGCAACTAACAAGGGCTTAATCTCTAAAATACACAAGCAACTTATACAACTCAACAGCAAAAAAGCCAAAAACCTAATGGAAAAATGGGCAAAAGACCTGAATAGACATTTCTCCAAGAAAGATATGCAGATGGTCAACAAGCACATGAAAAAATGCTCAACATCCCTGATTATTAGAGAAATGCAAGTCAAAACTAACATGAGATACCACCTCGCACCAGTCAGAATAGCCATCATTAATAAATCTACAAATAACAATTGCTGGAGGGGTTGTGAAGAAAAGGGAACCCTTCTGCACTGTTGGTGGGAATGTAAGCTGGTACAACCACTGTGGAGAACAGTATGAAGGTACCTTAGAAAACTATACATAGAACTACCATATGACCCAGCAACCCCACTCTTGGGCATATAGCTGGACAAAACTTTCCTTAAAAAAGACATGTGCAACCACATGTTCATTGCATATTCTATTCACAATAGCCAAGACACAGAAACAACCCAAATGTCCATCAACAAATGACTGGATTAGGAAGATGTAGTATAAATACACAATGGAATACTACTCAGCCATAAAAAATGCCATTTGCAGCAACATGGATGGAACTAGAGACTCTCATCCTGAGTGAGGTAAGTCAGAAAGAGAAATACAAATACCATATGATATCATTTATATCTGGTATCTAATATACAGCACAAAGGAGCCTTTCCACAGAAAAGAAAATCATGGACTTAGAGAATAGACTTGTGGTTGCCTGGGGGGAGGGAGAGTGAGTAGGATGGGTTGGGAGCTGGGGTTAATGGATGCAAACTATTGCTTTTGGAATGGATTAGCAATGAGATCCTGCTGTGTAGCACTGAAAACTATGTCTAGTTACTTATGACGGAGCATGATAATGGGAGAAAAAAGAATGTATACATGTATGTGTAACTGGGTCACCATGCTATATAGTAGAAAAAAATTTGTGATGGGGAAATAACACTAAAAAATTATGATACCATCCAAAAAAATAAATAAAGTAACTGGAAACATTCAGAATTGGTTCTCTGACAACAATAAAATAAAAATAGAAATAAAAAAGAGAAAGACAATAGGAAAATCTCCAATCACATAGAAATGAAAGAACATAGTTCTAAATAATGTATAGGTGAAGCTTATATGTCAAAGTAAAAATTTTAACTGCAAAAAACTGAATGAAAGTGAAAATACACCACATCAAAATATGTGGAATGCAGCTAAAGCAGTGTGAAATTTATAGCAATGAATGGTTACATTAGAAAAGAGGAAAGATCACAGATCAGTAACCTAAATTATTAGCTTAAAAGACTTTGAAAAGAAAAGCAAAATAAGTCCAAAGCAAGCTAAAGGAATGGAATAATAAAGATAAAACTGATGTAATTGAAAACAAAACAACAGAGAAAAATTTAAAAAAAGCCTTTTTTTTTCAAGTAAAAAAAAGTAGTAAATTGCCAAGTTGATAAAAGTGATAAACTTCTAACAAGAATGATGAAGAAAAATAGAGAGAAGCAGGGAAGGCAAATATCGCCAATATTAGGAGTGAAACAGGATATCCCTACAGACTCTGCAGCCTTGAGAAGATATGGTGGAGATGATGGCAAACTTGGCAATTATGATAAAATGGACTAACTCCTCAAAATACACAGTCTGCCAAAATTCAACTTAGATCAAATAGACAGTCTTATTATCATTAAATAAATTATACTCTTCATTTAAAATCTCCCCCCAAATAAATCTTCAGACCCAGATGGTTTCCCTGGAGAATTTTATCCACATTTCAAAATTAATTAACTCCAATTTAATACAATTCCTTCCACTACTTATGCTTGGTGTTTCCTTTTTTAAAAAGGTCTCTCCTATTTACACTGGGGCATAAGCTCCCTGAGAGCAATGATCATATCTGTATTTTCAGTAAGGAGCAAAGAACTTGGCATAGAGGAAGTGACTAATAAACAATCAGGTTAGAGTTCCCATTGTGGCTTGTGGGTTAAGAACCTAACATAGAGTCCATGAGGATGTGGATTCAATCCCTGGCCTTGCTCAGTGAGTTGAGGTTGCAGATGCCACAGCTCCAATTTGACCCCCAGCCTGGAAACTTCCATGTGCCACAGGTGTGGCCTTAAAAATGAAACAAACAAACAAAAAACAGTGAGGTGACTGAATAATCACATAGAGGAAAATCTCTAAGAGAAACATTGTAGAGTAATAGGTATGTACATATACATCTAAAATACATGCATTAAACATGCATTTATGTATCTGACTGATACCCTTTCAAATTATTAACTGAGCTTGTCTATAGCAACAGGAGCAGGATTGGAATTATTTGGTGATTGGCAGGTGGGAAAATTCCATTTTGCATAATATGCTTCTCTGATCTATACACTTGTTTTTCAGTTGGGAGCATATATTTATGCATTGCTTTTGGGAAGCAAGCATTTTTTTAAAAAATAAACCAAAGAAGGAAATAATGCACATTTTCATAGTCAAATAAAACATATATTAGTACTTTTTTAAGGAGAAAAGGGAACACTTTTGCACTGTTGGTGGGAATGTAAATTGGTACAACCACTATGAAAATAGTATGGTGATAGCTCAAAAAGTTAAAAAAATAAAACTACCATATGATCCAGCAATTCCTTACCTAGGTATATGTTTACAGCACTATTCACAACAGCCAAGACATGGAAACAACCTAAATGTCCACTGACAGATGAATGGATTAAGAAGATGTGGTATATATACACAACAGAATACTACTCAGCCATAGAAAAGAACAAAATAATTCCATTTGCAGCCACATGAATGGAACTAGAGACTCTCATACTAAGTGAAATAAGTTAGAGAAAGAAAAATAACATATGATATCACATATCTGGAATCTAACATATGGCACAAATAAACCTATCTACAGAAAAGAAACAAACTCATGGACTTGGAGAACAGACCTGTGGTTGCCAAGGGGAAGGGGGGAGGGAGTGGGATGGATGGGGAGTTTGGGGTGAGTAGATGCAAACTATTGCATTTAGAGTGGATAAGCAATGAGATCCTGCTGTATAGCACAGGGGACTATATCTAGTCACTGTGACAGAACATGATCATGATGAAGAAAAATGTGAGAAAAAGAATGCATATATATATATATATATATATATATATATAATATATATGTATGAATGGGTAGCTTTGCTGTACAGCAGAAATTTACAGAACATTGTTAATCAACTATAATAGAAAAAAATAAAAAGCTTTAAAAAAAATTTAACGAAATCACTATCTCAAAGAGATACCTGCAGCTCCATATCCACTGCAGTGTTATTCACAACAGCCAAGGCATGGAAACAAACAACCTAAGGGTACATCAATGAATGAACGGATAAAGAGAATGTGGTGTCTATAAAACACGAAATATTATTCAGCCATAAAAACAAAGACTTCCTGCCATGCAAAAATGCTAAGTGAAATAAGACAGAAAAATAACAGTTCTGTATGATCTCACTTACATGTGGAATCTAAAAGAATCAAACTCACAGATACAGAGAACAGCTTGGGGTCACCAGAGGTGGAGGGTTGGGAGGAAGGGAGGAAACAGATGAAAGAGGTTAAAAGGGACAAATTCCCAGTTATAAAATTAATAAGATCGGAAAGTGTAATATATAGATGATGACTATAGTTAATAATCTGGATTGTATATTTGAAAGTTTGCAAGAGACTATTTTAAAATTTCTCATTGTATGAAAAAATACGGTAACCATATGAGGTGATAAACATTATGATAAGATAAACTTCTTTTCAATGATTATTTTGCAATATATACATGTATCCAGTCATCATGCTATACACCTCAAACCAAAATAGTGCTTCTGTTAATTAAATGTGCAGTATGTCAGATAAGAGCAGAGAATTGAGACCCAAGATGCTGGCTTTCTACCAGGTTCTCCCCTCTCCTTAGAGGTGCGGCCCGGGCACCTGCTTCCTCACTAGGTTCTCACTGTCATCATTTCATGGCCAGGAGAGAAAAAAGAGGTGCAAAGGCAAGCCTGATATTTTTGTTTTGTTTCCTCCTTTCCAGTCTTTCTATGGCCCTAGGGGGATAATCAAATAGGTTTTTTTTTTTTTTTTTAAATAGCATATCACTCAGAAGTCCAGCAACATGATCAGAGACATATTAGAAAGAAAATAAAGCATGTTTTCCTCCATTTAAAAGTCCAGGTGTTCCCATTGCGGTTCAGCAGAAACTAATCTGACTAGTATCCATGAGGACCCAGGCTCAATCCCTGGCCTCACTTAGTGGGTTAAGGATCTGGAGTTTCTGTGAGCTGTGGTACAGGCTGGCAGCTACAGCTCTGATTCAAGCTCTACCCTGGGTACCTCCATATGCTTCAGGTGCGGCCCTTAAAAAAAAAAAAAATCCTGATCATTTCACTGCTCGTCAGTTGAAAAAAACAGTGGAAAAAGAAAAAACAAACCTTTGTCATCTGTAAAATAATATTTCACGAAGTAGAAACCAAGGATGTAAAGAAATCCACCACCTAAGGCTCTTCTAAGATGAACTGATCATTTCTCCTTGAAAACTATAAATCTTAGAAGCGCAAGTTTTCTTTTCCTGTTGCTTTTGCTCTATTTAGCTTGACATCACCCTAAGACTGCATCCTTGGTTACTGAAGGGTGATTTGGGCAGGTTTCCTGTAATCGACGGCTGCCCAGCAGCAGCTCATTTTGGTCAAGTGGACACCCTGTTAATGATGCTGGTGAGCCTGCACACTGCCTGGCCTCCCAGCAGGACCACTCTGATTCCCAAGAGCTGAAGAGCCACAGGGTTCAGCTGCAGGTTCCAGGAGGCCACAGGACTTCATCACAAATGTCTTTTGCTGGTGGCTGCACAGGAAGCTCTTTTCTCTATGCCAGCCTCTCAGCTAGATGCCCTCCTCAAGTCATCTCTTTGAACTCTCACCAGAGATCACACTGGGAGGCAGGAATCGTTACCTCCATCGTGGAATGGAAGCCTAGGCATGTCCATGTACCAGGTCACACTGCTCTTATGTGGTCAATCTAGATTCAGAGCACAGGCTCGCTGATTCCTGAGCACATCCTCTTAAACACCTTTTTTTGTTGTTGTTAACCTCTATACCTGTGGCATATGGAAATTCCCAGGCCAGGGGTCAAACTGGAGCTGCCGCTGAGGTCTATGCTACAACCACAGCAACACTAGATGCAAGCCAGATCTTCAACCCACGCCACAGCCTGTAGCAAGGCTGAATCCTTAACCCTCTGATAGAGGGCAGGGATCAAACCTGTATCCCCAAGGAGACCATATCAGATCCATAACCTGATGAGCCACAATGGGAACTCCCCTAAATACCACTTTTGAATAACAATATGCTGACAACAATGCGCAGTAAACCTGTATGACGTGGATGTGACAGCCCAAAGTCTTGAGCAATTGAGAATAACTTCTCAGGTCTGTTGCATTTTATAATCTGCAATTTTGAATACATCCACATTTGAAATAATAAGCCTAGCAAGACTTGTTTGTGGGAGTGAATTACTTCCAGCTACCCCTGCTTTACATGCTCTAGTCTGCATTCCAGCATAGACAAAGCTTGCAGTGCAAAAACCAGGGAGAGAATCTGCAGAAAGGACACACAGTGAGGGACCAGCCCCAGAGCTGATGTGCAAGGGTGCCTCCAAATCTACATTTTTCTTGGCTTCTCTGTGTCATTCTAGTATTTGTATCTACATTCAATTTTGTTGCTTTCTACTTCCTACTCTGAGTAGGCGTCCCAAAATATTTTTCACTTACATCCAACTTCATGTCAGAGTGGGAATGCTATGCTACAGTAGCATTTGATAGTTTGGGGAACCAGATGGATAAGATTAGTACCTGATTGCTAAGTATAGTTTGGTAAGAGAAAAAGTCAAGTCAAGAAATGTCTTTTTTTTTCTTTTTTTTTTCTTTTTGCTATTTCTTGGGCCGCTCCTGCGGCATATGGAGGTTCCCAAGCTAAGGGTCTAATCGGAGCTGTAGCTGCCAGCCTACACCAGAGCCACAGCAACGCAGGATCCGAGCCACGTCTGCGAGCTACACCACAGCTCACGGCAACACCGGATCGTTCACCCACTGAGCAAGGCCAGGGATCGAACCTGCAACCTCATGGTTCCTAGTCAGATTCGTTAACCACTGCGCCACGACGGGAACTCCAAGAAATATCTTAACTATGATTTGAATATGACTGAGTTTGTCACTTTGGAGTGCTGGGGTCTCTGGTTTATTCCTGCTTATCCAGCACTTGGAGGAGGGCTTACATGCTGCTCCAGACACTTGGTAAGTATGTGTGGGTAAATGAACAATCATTTGTCACTGACGTCTCAAGTAACAGAAAAAGGAAACATTGTCTTCAGAAAGATTGCAAAGACACAGGTGTGTGGTCAGATGGTGTACATGGGACAGTGCCTTACACAGAAGAGACAGAATTAGAAAGTTGTTCAGATGGAAATCCTGGAATCTGTGTTTCTGGTCCTAATCTCTACCAGATCCTTTCAAGATGCTGCTTTGAGTGGCCACACATCTGTAACATGGTCTCACTCACTTCTTGTATCCTCAGGTATCTGTGTTAAGAAACAGCTGTTACACAAATCTGTCCTAAAATATAGATAAGACTTTAGTAAACAAGGGTGTGTGGGGCCCAGAGGCTTGTCTTCCGTTCTTCCCTCCCTGAAGGATAAAGTCTAGAATGAAGGACCCTAGGGGGCTTACTGTGGGGTAGCACAGGTGCCCTGACGTTCATTACCTACTGACAACACCCTCCAAACTTCCCACATGGTGTTGGTGGCTGTCTGGGGCCATCCCTGCCTCTTCTCCCAGCCCTGGGCAGGGCATTGAGGCTACTCTTAACAAAACATCCTCTACTAGGTGCTGGCTTGCAATCCTCTACCCTGAATGTTGGGAGACAAGTAGATTTGATGGTGAGATATTTATTTCATCCTGGTCCTGCAGTTCCTTAGACCTTTACCACCACGCTCCCTATTACGAAGGTCAAGGCTGTAATCGTTACAATCCAGCAGCTGAAAGTAACACCTGAAGCCAGCAGGGAATTTCCACCTCTGCTGTGGACTGAACTATGTCCCCCCAGATTCATAGGTGAATTCCTAGCCCCAGTGTAACCATATTTGGAGATAAGGCCTTTACGGAAGTAATTAAGGCTAAATGAGGTCAGTCACAGGATAGGGTCCTGATGAAATAACATTAGTGTTTTTGTATTTTTTTTTTTTTTTGGTCTTTTTGCTATTTCTTGGGCCTCTCCTGCGGCACATGGAGATTCCCAGGCTAGGGGTCTAATCCGAGCTGTAGCCACCGACCTACGCCAGAGCCACAGCAACGCAGGATCCGAGCCGCGTCTGCAACCAACACCACAGCTCACGGCAACGCCGGATGGTTAACCCACTGAGCAAGGGCAGGGATCGAACCCGCAACCTCATGGTTCCTAGTCGGATTCGTTAACCACTGCGCCACGACGGGATGCGTGTTTTTGTATTATTAATGTCCACCATGTAAGGACACAAGAAAGCAGGCCTGTAAGCCAGGAACCAGATCTAACTTGGACTTACAGCCTCCAGAACTGTGAGAGATAAATTTCTGTTGTAAGCCACCTCATCTATATGTTGTTAGAACAGACTAAAACAAACCCTAACATACTAGGCCTAAACAATTTTGTGGATTAGGTTGGTTACTCCCAGTCTTGACCCCTACATAGGTACAAGACACACAATTTTTAGTGGTTCCCTGGTGGCTCAGCGGGTTGGTTAAGGATCTGGCGTTGACACTGCTATAGCTCGGGTTGCTGCTGTGGCGTGGGTTCTATCCCTGGCTTCAGAATTTCTGCATATCTAGACAATTTTCAGTGGCCATTAGGAGTGCATATGCTAGCAGTGACAAAATGTGAATAGTAAGAACATTCACCAATTGATTCGGGGCCAGAGAAGACTAAGGAGAAGATAAAACAACAATTCAAGAAAATAATGCTGGTGGTTGTGGCGTATCTCACTGATCCCTGGAACTGACCCTGGCTGAACATATACAAACACACACACACACACACACACACACACACAGAGTTATGCACTTAAGCAAAGGGATCCAAGTTGGAGTAAAGTTAATGGTATAAGTGATGCCATGGTTGCAGCTGCACAGTAAATGTGAGGATATGGGGAGCAGAGGCTAACTCAGGGAAGGGGGTGATGGTGAATCAGGGAAGATGAATGAAGGCTACAGGAGCACCTGCTGCACCACTGGGGGGTGCTGAGCCACCTGTGGCTGGAAATACACCAGCAAAAAAGCAGCTGACAATAACAGGTCTGGAAGAATATTACAGTCACTCTCTTGTTCAGTGTCATTTTTTTCCCTTTCACTCAAGCCATTTGCCCATCTAGTCTCAGTTACTGTTGGGGGTATATACATCCATTCAGTCTTCTCAATGGTTCTCAAGCCTTTAAGTACTTAGCGTTAAGAAGATCTACCATACAGCACAGGGAATGGGTGTGACTGGGCCACTTTGTTGTACAACAGAAATTGAAGAAACATTGTAAACCAACTATATTTCAATTAAGAAAATGTGAAACTTATATCTGGAATCGAATATACGGCACAAGTAAACCTTACCACAGAAAAGAAACCCATGAACTTAGAGAATAGACTTGTGGTTGCCAAGGGGGTGGGGGAGAGAGTGGGATGGACTGGAAATTTGGGATTAATAAAGCAAACTATAGCCTTTGGCATGGATAAGCAATGAGATCCTGCTGTATAGCACTGGAAACTATATCTAGTCACTTACAATGGAGCATGATGGAGGATAATGTGGGAGAAGAAGGTACATATGTATGTGTGACAGCAGAAAATTGACAGAACACTGCAAATCAGCCATAACAGAAAAAATTAACATTCATTTTTTAAAAATCTGGGGAAAAAAAGATTCTTCAGGAGTTCCCTGGTGGCCTAGCAGTTAAGGATATGGCATTGTCACTGCAGTGGTATGGGTTCCATCCCTGGCCTGGGAATCTCCATGTGCCAAGAGCACAATAAAAAAAAAAAAAAACACTTTTCGGAAACTGTGTGTTCACGGCAGATGTGCCCACTTTATCTCTATTGCCCCAGGAGTTATAAGCCACCTCATCTATATGTTGAGCTCCGTGATGAGGAAAACAGTGCCTAAAGCCCAGCATTTCCTGGAACCCATGTATGTTCATCAGGTGCTCTATGTTCCACACAAATGACCAGCGTGCAAAACACCTTAGAACACAGGACAGCTCGGAGCCAACTTCAGTTACATCTAAGAGGTGATGAACTTACTGTGAACGAGGAGAACAATTTGGTAACAGGGAGGAAAAGCAGAGGCTCTGTCTTAAGATACCCAAAGCTAAAGAAGTGCTTGTGCCCTTCCTCATCTTGGATTACTAGTTCTTTCTCCAAACACCCAGAGCCTCTTCTGGCCTCTGTATGTAATGAAGCAAGACCCTACGGGGTCTTTCTAGGACAGACTGTTCCCCCATATCCTCTGCTTTAGCTCCTCTTTGAAGTATCACATGTATCATACCAGAGGTTTACAGGAAGGTGATGACCTTCCCTCTGAGGACAGCTATAAGAACAAAAGGATTTCTGCACCAAGAAGTTTGCACCAACCAACCACATCCCCCCCCCAACCTTGCCTTTAAAAACATTTTGCAATTTTGGTTCAGGGAGGTTCAGGGAGTTCGTTCAGCATGTTTTGGGGGCATGAGCCTCCCGTCTCCTTATATGGCCCTGAGATAAACCTTTTTTTGCTCCCAACTCTGATATTTCAGTTTGTTTGGCCTCACTGTGTGTCGAGCACATGGACTTGCGATATAACAAACTGTAGGGTTTGAAATTCATACCATGAGAAAATAAAGAAGAGTTGACAAGAAATATGGAATTTAATCAAACTTCTGAAGACACAAGATAACTGGGCCCCTGATAGGACAATAGAACCCCAGGGTCTTCTGTTTCTTTGGATTCTAGAAATGGATGAATTCTAAACATTTTGAAACTGGAAACTGCTCACCGGGGTAGTTCCTGCTTGAAATTTTCATAGTAGAGCAGAGGGGGAAAAGGGTACATTTCAGAGTCAGACTAAGCATAAAGCTATCAAGATTCCATCTGCCAAATCAAAAGAATTTGTTATACAAAGAAGCTATAGCCTGAAAATAATCAATTATAAAACTGGAGGCACTGCTATCAATAAAAATGGAAAATGCACAACATACCCTGTTTTGAACACAGTTAATGCACATAAAATGAATGTAGAGTGACACTGTGTGTTGCCTTGCAGGGGACATAGACCAATGCATGGCACATTGTTACCATGAGCTCCTGGTGGGAAGACTGACAATTTCGCATCACCACATTACTAAAGCGACATGTTTCTAAACGGTAAATCACAGCACTTCATTGATGCTGTTATTTTCATTTAAAAATAAGTCGTATTTGCAATTCTAGCACTGATTTGAACTTGTGAAAAGGAATTTGACAACTTCTGTCTTTCTGGCTTGCATGAGTTGTGGTTTCTTATTAGGAGCAAGTACTAAAGGAAGTGAATAATATTCATCAACACTTCAAGCATCTGTGAGAAGCTGGCTTGTTTAAGGTAGTTAGTACTCTGGCCAGCCCTGCAAAGTTTTCAAGAGATTGAAATGCACGTTGGAGCAGTTAGGGAGCTTTCCCCTGCTACTAAACCAGAAAAATGAGACACACCCCGGGAGGTGTGACACACAAGCCAAATCACCAACACCTTCCCCACTGTTCCACTGATCCCAGTCATGGTACTCTTTTCTACTTCATTATAATCAGGCAATGAGTTCAGCTTCTCAGCCCCCTCATTTTCCAAACTCTCTTTCCAGTAGAAAAGCACACAACGGTAACTCGACATAACTAGACTAGAAACTTCCAACTCCTCCAGCTCCTCAGTATGCAAGAGCCTGCACTTGAACCCTCTTCTGGGAAACCTTCCTGACTTTTCAGGGCAGAGCCCATCACTCGCGTTAAAATAATTCAACAAGGAGACCATTAGATCAAAGTATCTCTCATGCCTTGGTAGTGACCTACATATACAAACCAAAACCTACCCCAGAGTCAATTCCTGTAGGTGCTCTGGTATCCCAGAAAATGAAATTTAAGAACCCAGCACACAGAGCCAACTAAGCTTCCCCCAAGAAGAAAACTACCTCAGCTGCAGCCCGTTACATTATTTCCTTGCTTTGCTTCCTGTCTATATTGTAAAAGCCTTACCCCCAGCCCCTGTTGGTAGAGTGCTCTTAACCACTTGCTGGTTTGGCGCTGCTGGATTCCAATTGATGTTGCTCAGATAAACTCTTGAAAATCTGAACCTGCTTCAGTTTATCTCTTAACATGAAAAATGCTCAAAGTAACAAAGTAAAGAGATCACTTTACTTCTATGACTACTGTACTTGCCACATCCTGTTACAACGATTCTTAACATCCTTCTCGCCTTAGAGTGGGAAGGTTAGTGTAGGTCTTTTGGCATAACTAGCACAATGGAGAATGACACCAAACTATTCTGTAAACACTGGCTCATAAATTAGTCGTTAAAGAATGAATACTTTTTTTTGCCTTTTTTTTCTTTTCAGGGCTGCACCTGTGGCATATGGAGGTTCCCAGGCTAGGGGTCTAATTGGAGCCGTAGCCACCAGCCTACGCCAGAGCCACAGCATCGCAGGATCCAAGCTGCGTCTGCGACCTACATCACAGCTCAGGGCAACGCTGGATCCTTAACCCACTGAGTGAGGCCAGGGATCAAATCTGCATCTTCAAAGATACGACTCAGATTTATTTCCGCTGAGCCATTATGGGAGCTCCCAACACTAAAGGCTGCGTTGATCTCTTAACGTTATAAGAAAAGGAGCAGGTTTCATTTTACTTAACAGTCAAACTGGAGCCACAGAATGTATGTTTTGCTTGTTTGTTATTTTTTTCACTTACCTTTTTATGTAGGCCAGAGGTTTCCCTAACACCAGCTTTGTGCTCCCTGCCTTTTTAATACAAGGTCACTAAGGGCTAACTCTCTTGAGACCTTTTCTGGTGCAGGACTCGCCCCAAGCCACTCTGCCGCGAGGGCTCTGCAGGTGTGCTCAGAGGGAGGGACAATGAACGGTTCCTTTCTTTCACTGTAACCAGTAGTCAGAGGTGAACTAGAAATGTTTAAAGCAACAACTGAATTATTCTTAGCACAAAGGTCAGGACGCACTGTGAGGAAAGGAGATTAAAGTCTTCCCTTCTTTGGGACAACCCTAAAGGATGTGGGACACACCACAGGACCCATCTGCCATGCTTTCTGGCATATATCTTCTCCACTGGGAATATGCCTATAATGTCCCCCTGAGAGGCGTCTGTCCAGGTCATGTCTAATCATAAACCAAATTTAATTTGAAACATTACTGGGCAGTGGAATCAGGATGGCTGTATAGCTTCCGAATTTCCCACATCCCCAGCACAAGGCAAACAGATCATGGGGATAAGGATAACATATGAAAAACCCATGGATGATATGTTTAATACAAACAAACAAAGAGGTGTCAGAGAATATCCCCAAGCTCCCCAATACTGGTAGGTGGCCACACTGATAGGTGGGGTTAGGACTGAGACATCAGTGTCAGTAGATGTCACCAGGGGACACGTGAAGCCTGCAGGCTGCCCACAAACACCCATTTACTCTCCCCACAAAGAGTCTCTGGCCCCAGGCAGAAACCAGGGCAAGTGGGCTGGCAAATTATGGCAAGCTAGGAAAAGTCCATGCAGGCCCTAAGTTGCAGGTGTGTGCAGACAGGGTGGCTGGCAGAGGGACTGAGAGTCACAGAGCACCAGGGAGCTCTGTGCTGGTACCAGACGCTGAGGAAGCTGCAGGAGCAGAAGGTGCCTGGAGCAGGGCAGGAGCAGGCAGGAAGTCCCCCTGGGGCAGAAGGGGTGGAAAGAAACAGATTCCAGAGAGATGTAGGGACAAGGAATGCACCATCCCCAGGGGAAGGCCCAATGGAAGGCCAGAAAACATGCAGCTGGTCCATGGCCCTGATAGCTTTCTTTAAACACTGTGTATTTCCTAGCTCTGAATGAGAGATGGCTCTGGAAACTATGACAACCTAATAGCAATGCTCCTACCGGCCCCCCAGGGGCCGGGTGGTATTCTCTAAATACCGGTAGAGGGCCCAGGGTGGAATGACTAATTCCAGGGCTTGGGAAAGAAATACACAAAGTGATCCCGGGACAGCTGGTGACACCCAAGGAAGGTCATATCAAAAGTCACAGAAGCCAACCTGCAGGGGTTTCCATTTACCAAATAAAGGAAAATGTGAGACTTAGAAAAAAGCACCACTGCAGCACTATTTACAACAGTCAAGACATAGAAGCAACCTAAATGTCCAGCAACCGAGGAATGGATAAAGAGGATGTCATACATATCATATGCACAGGAGAATATTACTCAGCCATAAAAATAATGAAATAATACCATTTGCAGCAACATGGATGGAAGGAGAGATTATCATACTATGTAAGACAGAGAAAGACACATATCATATGATATCATTTATATGTGGAATCTATAAAGAAAGACACAAATGAATTTTTTTATAAAAGGTAAACAGACTCACAGACATGGAAAACTTATGATTGCCAAAGGGGAAAGGTCAGCGAGGGATAAACTTGGATTTTGCAATTACCAGATATACACTACTATATATAAACTAGATAAACAACAAGGACCTACTGCACAGCAGTGGGAACTACCTTCTGGATTTTGTAATAATCTATAATGGGAAACAATCTGAAACAATATATATGTATAACTGAATCACTCGGCTGTACACCTGAAACACTGTAAATCAACTATACTTCAATTGAAAATTACTGAATAAATAAAGATGTATGAGCTTATAATGATATTCAGTAAAGTGAGTGTGAGAGAGGGAGGGGAGGGAAGAGAAAGTCACTGGTGAGTACTGGGGATGCCTACCTAGAGCACTTGCCCACTCTGAAAATTGGCAATTAAAAGGAAAAATTTTAGCATTTATCCAACTTTTCCTGTGCAGTAATTTTCCTATGTGACCAAATAGCTCTAACTGATGAAAAGTGGTTTTATGCCCAAAGACTCTATTAAAGTGGAGGATGCAATACCTGAGGCGATGCAACATATGAAATGCAGGAAATGTGGGTAATAGGTTAAATAGAGCTAAAAGAGAGAAACGAGCTAAATTTCTTCAACACATTAATGTATGGAAAAGCAGGCAGATGGATGTTCTGCTGGAGAAGGAAGGATATGCATCAGAAACATGTAGACATGACCAAGTGTGGGCACTGGACGACCAGATACTGCTCTGAACAAGGCAGCCACACGAACATGTCTGGATGTGGATTGGGCATTACAGGATGTCAAAGAAGCACTGAGAATTTGTTGGTTTATAATTGCATACTTGCTAAGTTTTAAAAGCCCTTATCTTTTAGCAAGAAATTCTCAAGTATGTAGGGGCAAAATGATGACAGGCCTAAGTTTGAATTAAAATATTTCACCATCAGGAGTTCCCGTCGTGGCGCAGTGGTGAACGAATCTGACTAGGAACCATGAGGTTGCGGGTTCGGTCCCTGCCCTTGCTCAGTGGGTTAACGATCCGGCGTTGCCGTGAGCTGTGGTGTAGGCTGCAGACGCGGCTCGGATCCCGCGTTGCTGTGGCTCTGGCGTAGGCTGGTGGCTACAGCTCCGATTCAACCCCTAGCCTGGGAACCTCCATATGCCCTGGGAGCGGCCCAAAAAATAGCAACAACAACAACAAAAAAGACAAAAGACAAAAAAAAAATTTCACCATCAGGAGTTCCCACTGTGCCTCAGGGGGTTAAGAACCGGACTAGTATTCACGAGGAGTCAGGTTCAATCCCTGGCCTTGCTGAGTGGGTTAAGGACCTAGTATTGTCTTAAGCTTCAGCTCCGATTTGACCCCTAGCCTGGAAACTTCCATATGCCACAGGCGTGGCCCTAAAAAGAAGAAAAAAATAATTCACCATCAAAAAGAACAAAAAGGAAGTGTGGCGAAGAGGGTTAAGGATCGCTGCTGTGGCACAGGTTCAATTCCTGGCCTGGGAACTTCTGTATGCTGTGGGTACAGCCAAAAAGAAAAAAAAAAGTCTGAGGAAATCTTGATAATTATTGAGTCAGAAGATGGCATACAGCATAATAGTATACTGTTCTCTCTGGCTGTGTACATGTTCAAACATTTCATAAAAAATTTCCTACAAATATTGTTGTGAGGGAAAAGTCACCCAAATATACATATTTATAATTTACTAAGTAATGGATAAAGTCTTAAAGTATTTGGAGCAAGAAATGCTATTCAGAATTGCCCCTCCCTCTCATGCTACCCCCCCCACCTCTGGCTAATAAAACCATATCAACCTGCTTCCAGATGTCTTGGAATTGCTAAACCAAAGGAGCAGATGTAATGGGCACTTGTGTGTGGGTTATCTCCTCAGCACTGCCAGAACAGCCAACTCCCTGCTGAACCGTTAATGGGACCCCAACTGCAAACCACATTTCCCTACATCAATAAAGAGGATCACATCCAGAACATTTCGAAATGAAGTAGATCATTAAAATGCAACAAGAAGAAAGCCCTGACATATCAACTTTACAGCTAGCAAATAACAACAGACTTTCAGAATGGAGCGTTATATGCCTGTCACAAGAGATGAGACCAACTGTTTGAAAGGGTGCTGCTCTCCTAATCCCAGAGTGTGGCTTGCAAGCAGAAGGAGCATTGCTCTGGGTGCATTCACAGATGGATGAGTGGAATTCAGGCCACTCTGATGATGCTGGAGGCCTGACAGAACCCTCATCTGTGTGGTGCACGCAGGGTGGCTGGATGCTATGTCTAGTGCTCTCAGATTCACCAGTTAATCCTGAGACCACAGTGTGCCCGACAGCAATGAGCCTGTGTCTTCCAGGTGCAGAGACCAGGACTAAGCATGCCTGGGCATGGGAGGCCCTGCTCTGAGCTCTGAGTACCATGGGCACCTACAGATCCCTGGAGGAGAAGGAAGATGCCAGCCCAGTAATGACTGAGATTAAACTGAATGGTGGGGCTTGCAGTCATACTTCATGTGGCTAAAAAGGATTCAAGGAACATTTCTGGTTCAGGGAGGTCTGGCGTGCAGGTACATGTCTGCTGCCTGCATGGACTAAATGAGGTGATGTTGCAAGAGGTCAGTGTCCTTGCCTGCCTCTCCTGCTGAACCTCAGCTGGAGAAGGACAGATTGGATCTGGGGCAAGTGGTAAGTAAGGAAAGTGTCGGAGAGGAGTTCAATATGCACGAGGGCAGGATAATGACTTGCAGTAGATAATTCAGGTCTTGTAATGGCAGGGCTCTGAACTACAGGTTTCAAAGGGGGAAAGCAAAGTGTGGGTGAGGGTCAATGGAGAACCCAACCCTGAGGAGCCCCAGAGAGATCATATAGTCAAGAAAGACACCAAGCTGAAGAGTAAGGGATCTTCCAAGACCCCCCAGAGACAGATGCCATGGGCTCCAGGGAAGCCTCACTGCTCACTGCCCTCTTGCACACACTGTACACACTGTCCTACCCCTGCCACACCAAAACTTTTTGTTCTGCTTACACACGTCTCTCCTATGGGCACCTTGGAAGCTAAAATCACCCTGATTCATATCTCTTTACTGCACCCGGAATCACAATATCTGACTCTGGCACTGGTTTTGGTTGACCTAGAACCGGTGTAACACATCTAAGATATGTGCAAACATGAGAAAGAAACAAAACTGCTAGGGGGAAAGGGAGGGAATACTTTTTTTTCCCTTTTTATGATTTTCCTAATTGTTGGTAGAATGCTTCCCCCCTCATATACCACACACACACACACACACACACACACACACACACACACACTTTGGGGAGAAGAGCAATGGCATGGCAGGTCCCTTTGGGCACTTCCACCAGGAGTAACAACTTGAGAACATTCTGTGTGCCAGTGCAGTTTTATTTCTAACTTTTATGTTGGTAGCCCAAGGGAAAGAAAAATTATTATTATTTTTTTAACATTAAAAGACACGGAGTTCGCATTGGGGCTCAGTGGGTTAAGGACCCGACATTGTCTCTCTGTGGATGCAGGTGTGATCCCTGGCCGCACTTAGTAGGTTAAGGATCTGGATTGCCACAAGCTGCAGTACACCTCGCAGATGTGGCTCGGATGCAGTGTTGCTGTGGCTGTGGTACAGGCCTCAACTGCAGCTCTGATTCGACCCCTAGCCTAGGAACTTCCATATGCTGCAGGTGTGGCCATAAAAAGAAAAAAATTAAAAATAAAATAAATAGATAAATAAAAAAGACAGTGAAGTAAAGGGAAGGGGTTTTATGATTTAAGATTTGATATGGATTCTCAAAGCTATAATTTATTTCTTAATTTGTGAACAAGGATTCTAAGATGTTGGGGTTTTATCAGTCCTATCAAGACATGGATGTATTTTTAGGATAAATGTTTGATGACCTGGCTCTACCATCACCAGGTGCCAGCAGTGTAACCCCTCATCAGCACTCCTAGATGTTGGACCTCTTTTCCCACCAGCTTCTTCTTCACCCCAGCACCACACCAGCCCAGCTCCTGCTTTTCTGCTGCCGCCTGATGCATAATCTGAGTCATCTACACAGCGAGAGCTAAAAGCTCAATCTGGAAGGGACAGACTTGAAAGTAGTAATTATATATTTTCCATTTGAAATTGCTTGAGTTGAGAGATTCAAAATCTATTTGGGGAAATGAATAAATAATATACTGATAATTGGCACATTTTTACATCAGCCTTCCCCTTTTAAACACTCATTTAGGACAACTAGCAAGAAAATGCTAACGAAATAAAAATGAGATCCTATTTCTTGCACACATCTTATTTGTCATATTCTGCACGTGATTCCACTGTCATGGTTTCAAAATAACCAGGAGCACTAACACTGTGATTGAAAAACTGATATACTGGGTGATTAACTGGAGTATTTGGTACATTTACATTAGACATGATTATCCATATATTTCTATTTGACTTCCATCTTGCTATTTGTTTTCACTTTGTTGCACCCGTCATTTGTTCTCTGTATTTTTTTCTGTCTTCTTTTAGATCAACTAAAATTGCCTTTATTTGTTTTAAGCTATACTTCTTTGTGGGTTTTGTTTGTTTGTTTTTGTTTTGTTTTGGTTTTTTAAGGGCCATGCCCATGGCATGTGGAAGTCCCAGGCTAGGGGTTGAATATGAGCTGTTGCTGCAAGCCTATGCCATGGTCACAGCAATACCAGATAGAGCCACGTCTGCAACCTATACCACAGCTCATGGAAATATCAGATCCTTAACCCACTGAGTGGGGACAGGAATCGAACCCTCACCCTCACGGATACTAGTCAGGTTCGTTAGTGCTGAGCAACAAAGGGAACTCCACCTCTTTCTTTTAATTTTAATGGTGGCTTTATAGTTTACAATATGTATCTTTTTTTTTTTTCCTTTCCTTTTCTTTTTGTGGTGGTACCTGTGGCATATGGAAGTTCCCATGCTAGGGTTCAAATTAGAGCTTTAGCTGAGGCCTAAGCCACAGCCATGGCAACACTGGATCCTTAACTCACTGAGTGAGGCCAGGGATGGAACCTGCAACCTCATGGTTCCTAGTCGGATTGGTTTCCACTGTGCCATGATGGGAACTCTTGAATTTTCTGCTTAGGGTTGGAACCAGTTTCTTTTGTTCTGAGGATTTATATTTTTCTGTTAAATTTAGAAAACAGCTGGTCCTTATTTCTTCAAAAAATCTTCCCACAATTTCTCTCTTTCTGGGGCTGCTATTACATACTCTTGAGAGCACCTGACCACTTGACATTGTTTCAGAGGTCACTTGGGATCTGACCATTCTTTTAGCCCTTTCCTTCAGTAGTTTGGCTTAGATGGTTTTCTTTTTCTTTTTTTTCTTCTTTTGGCTGCAAGAAGTTCTTGGGCCAGGGATCAAACCCATCCCATAGCAGTGACCCGTGCCACTGCAGTGACAATACCAGATCCTTAGCCCATGGAGTCACCTGGGAACTCCTTGAAAGTTTCTATAGTAGATATATTCTTCAAGCTCACTGTTCTTTTCTTCTGCGATATATGCAATATTAAATCTCCTGTTAAGGTCATATACGATTCTTTTAATTTTAGATATTGTCTTTTTTAGGCCTAGAATTTTCATTTGATTCTTTTCATAGTTTTCATTCTCCACTGAGAGTCTGCATTTCCTTGATTATTTTCTTTTTTCCCTTTAAGTCTTTATAATATTTATAACAGCTCTTTTAAGGTCTTTGTTATTTCTGCCATTACTATAATTTCTGAGACTTTTCTGTGAAGACTGCATCTTCTCTTGATTATTGCCACACTTTCCTGCTTCTTCACATCTTATAATTTTAAATTATATTTTGGACATTGGATGCGATACCATTTAGTGTCTAGATTCTGTTGTCTTCTTTCATGTACACCAAATGTTGTCCCTTTTGAAAACAACCAAAGCTTGTTCCTTTTGAAGCTTGTTTGTCATCTTTTTTGCGTAGGTCTAGAACTCGGGTTTCTTACTTTGGGGTCAGGCTAGCCCTATTTCTAAAGCATTAGCTTCTTTGAGCTTCGATTAAATGCCTATTGTCTCTCCCATTTAGCTGGTCTGAATTCTCATGTGTCTGAGCCCTGTACAATTTCCAAAACTGCCATTCAACTCAGAGCTTCTCAGTAATTGTTACCTGTCAGATCTAATGAGCACTGCCTTGTACAGATACGGCTTATTATTTTGGTCAGATTTCTGAACTTCCTCCTCTGAATAGTTCCCTTTTCTCTGAGATCTGCCTTGCATCTCCAGCCATATCAGCATGGCAGAACTCTGATCTCCACCCCATCAACTCAGGGAGGCCAATGAACTCTGCCTGGACTCCACTCCTCGTACCAGGGCTGGAGAGCATCTCAAGGCAGAAAGCCAGGTGACAAGGAGGCTCAGCTCACTTGCTTTCCTTTTCTCCAAGATGATCCTGTACTTTCTGTTTCCCAGCATCTAAAAACAATTGTTTCATATGTGTCCAATTTCATAGTTATTTGCAGTGGGGGTGCCAGCCTGACACATAACTTCTGCACAGATGAAAGAGGAAGTCAGCACGGATTTCTGAAAATCAAGGCCACAAATTTTAAGGAATAAACGTGGTTTCAGCAGTTCACCACCAAGGCACAAAACCAGAACTATAGTTGCCTCCTTTCCTGAGAAAGTAGAACAGTAAAAGGAGAAAAATGCCTCTGAGAGCTATGAGAACCACTCTGAGATTAAACTGAGTTGTGTGAATGGTGTTTGGGCTTACGGAAATAAGGCAGACCAAGTTAGTGATGGAAGGGCAAAATGAAGAGTGAGTTGTACTATTTCAGCTTTTGCCATGTCTCATCTCTGACTGAGACACATCTGGGCTGACCACACCAGAGCCAATGGACCTTGGCCCAGGGGTCCTCAGTGGTCAAAACTGAGAAAAACAGATGGGGATCAACTAAAAAGGCATTTTCCCCACCCCAAATCAAAACAAAACAAGATGGGTAAATGACTTGCACTCCTGTGATCTCTGCCCCCCAAAAGGAAAAGATGTGATCTGAATTGTTTTTCTGGCTGAGGAGTAACTGGTGGTTTTCCGGGACCTGGGGTCTCTGTCTTTAAGTTCATCTTACAAACCCAAACCCACCTCTGTGTACACTTTGGGGTTTGGCCTCTCACACAGACACCCCTAGACAAAATCATACATATACATAAGGGAATATTACCTAATAGGCTAAAATAACAACATTGGATGACAGGCTCTATAAGAAGCAGACATATTAGAATAAATTAATTTAAACCTTTGTATTGGCCTGATAATCACACTAAAAACTAAGGAAATACATTAGCAATATTTGATATGAAAAACATTAAAATAAATAAAAGATTAAATGGGATGAGTGATTGAAGGACTATAGCTGGGGAACCAGTTAACAAAATTCAAACACTAGATTGAGCCAAAGCCAATGGACAAGAAAGGACAAAGTCACATGAAACCTAAAAGGAAAGTTAATCTATAGGTAAGACACAGGCTGAAGTACCACCATCCAGATACCAAAAGTCTTAGAAAGAGACAAAGATCAAAATGAATTGTGAGAACTACGTAAAGAAAGAGTGAAGAATTTTTAAAATTTAAGAAAAACCTTAGATTGAAATGGCCTATGGGCATCCAAAGAATATATTCCAGGTGTCTGTTCCTGGTTTCTTAAATAGGGCTCCTGAAACCCTTATATTTAGAGGTGCTAAGAAAAACTTTTGTATTAATATTTAGTATTTGACCACAGTTCCCAGAACAGGGCTTATGAAACCCTTGAAAATACCTAAGTGATAAAAGTACCAGGAACATCTTTTGTTCTAATATTTGGTCTTTGACCCTGGTTCCTGGCACTGGACTCCTCAATCCCTTGGAAATTCTTGGGTGAGTTGACTGGATTGGCATCTGGATAGTTCCTGGATATGGGCTGGTCACCAAAAAAACCAAGCCCTACCTCCCATTTTCTAGAGAAGGGAGAGCGGCTGGAAATAGAGCTATTAATCACACCTATATGATGAAACCTCCATACCCCCCCCCCAAAGTATGGGATTTAGGAAGTTTCCAGGTTAGTGAACACATCCGCATACCAGAGTGTGATGCATCCCAAGTTCAGGGGGACTAAAGCTCCAGCACTTAGGACATTCCCAGACCTCCCCTGATGCACCTCTGCATCTGCCTGTTCATCCACATTCTTTAACAGCCTTTAACAAGCTACGAGGAGTAATAGGTTCTCTGAGTTCTGTGAGCTATTCTAGCAAATATATTTGAAACCAAGGTGTAGGGAGTCATAGGAACCTCTGATCTGTAGCCAAATCAGAAAGAAGTTGTGGGCAACCTGGGGACTTACTACTTTCAATTGGCACCTGAAGTGGGGGAAGTGACAGTCTGGTGGGACTGAGTCCTTAATCTGTGGGAGTGGGATCTGACACCACCTCCAGGTAATACTGTCAGAATTGTGTTATAAGTGTAGGGCTCCCAGCTGTTCTTGAGGGATTGCTTGGTATGAAGAATAACCGCCTCTCCCACACATCTGGCATAAAAAGTATTTTGAGTGTGGCAGTATTGTGAGAATAAAGGAGAAACAAAAGGAATGCTGAATTTTTCCCAGCACAGAGAAAAATGCTGGAACACAGGCGAAGGAAATGAATCAAAATGACATTGCATTGGACAAAAAAGATATTTGGGAGGTATCTTCAATACATTCTTTAACTTAAAGTTTAGAATTTTATACCCAGCTCAGTTCTCTTTCAAGTCAAGAGCATAAAAAATGATTCCTAGTCATGCAATAGCCTCAGAAGATGTGCCACAGAAAGACCCTCACTGATGATACTGTTTATACGAAGTACTTAGATAAGTACTTAGAAAAGGTGGAGTTGTCTTGTCAGATACATGATAAAACTGCAATCAAAAACCTCAGTAGTTTGCTGCCTTACAGATAGCTAAGGACTGAAAAAGAGAGAGAGAGAGAGAGAGAGAGAGAGAGAGAGAGAGAAATACATCTACAATATACCATAATTAAAATATGGGTAACATCTCTATGGTAAGGAGTGGGAGAACAAAAAATGTAAAAATGCGAAAAGTTCTTGCCTTTTAAAAAATTATTTTAATATTTTAATTTTTCATTTCTTTCTTTTTTTAAATCTTGGGTTTTTTTTGTATTAAAGTCCATTTAATTAATGAAATTAATACAGATGCCCCAGCTTTCTTTAGTTAGTATTTGCCCTGCTATATTTTTTCATCTTTTTATTTTCAGTTTTCTACTCTCCCTGATGCTTTTATTTGTGTCAATCTTAAACAGCACATATTTGTGTTTGATTTTTCCAATTTAAGCTGTTTTCTTCTTCCTAGAGAGTTTATCTATTGACATTTTAAACATATTTATATTTGGAACTATTTCTTCTTATCCAATTAGTTTGTCCTTCATTATCTGTACTTCTTTTTAGAAGTGTCTTCTTTTTGTAATTGGATTGATTGGTTCTGTAGAAAACAAGGATTTAGAATACTCTCAATTCTTTGCATGAGGCCCTGCTCTGGGTACTGGAGACAGAGTAGTAAAGGAGACACAGCATCTGTCCTCAAGATGCTTAGGGTTAGGTGGAGGTGAGAGAATCAGTTTCCACATTTCTGGGATAAAGGATACCTCTAGCTAACTGGTATGTATCTCTTTACAACAAATAATTTTTAAAAAGAAAAAAAATAATTGATTTCCTGATGGAAGGAAACAAAAGAGTATCAGACAGTATAAAAAATATAGAACAATGGTTACTGAACTCACACTTTTATGTGATATTTCACAAAAGTATATGAAGAAATATGGCAGAAATATAACTTTGTAAAATGACTGAAAATTTCTGTTTTTCATGTGAATTGCTTCTGAATTACGACCACTGCCATGTCTAGAACTGAGGTAAAGGACCATCTCCCAAGCAGAAAGGGAAGCTCTGAAGAGCATTTAGTCCATTTCTCTTCCAAAGACTTATGCTTCACATAAGTCTTATGACTCAGAGCTCACTGATAGCAGGAAAAAAATAACTTAGCATGTTGGTATTTTTCTGCTAAGTCTCAAAAAAGGCTTGTGGATCTGGGTTCCTATATTGCATTTTGACTTCTCTTTCCCAATCGAGTCACTTCACTTTGATATCTTCAGTGTGATATCTACTAAAATTTCAGGATGATGTGTGAGGAACACCTGGAATAACAGCTGTGAAATGACTATGAAAAACATAAATTTCTATCCCTTTAATTTATGGAAAGGAAGACATTGAGAAGGGAAGCAAGTTTAAGTCCTTCGCTCCACTACCAGGTCTTTTCCTGTCCCAGTGGAAGGTTAGGCTGTTCTGAAGGGTGGTATGATAGAAAACAGAAGTGCTTGAACGTTTTCACTGTTTCCAAGAGCAAAACAGGTATTTCTAAGGTCCAAGGTCATATTTAAAACAATCCAATTAGAAAACTGGTGAAAATACACACACCACACACACACACACACACACACACACACACACACACATACACACACATACACACACACACAACACTTATGAAGACATTTTCATCACAAAGGGTATTTGGATGGTAAATAAGCAATGCAAAAAGATTTTCAATTCCACAGGTCATTAGGGAAATGCAAATTATGAAGACCAAAATGAGCAGTCGCTACATACCAATTAGAATGGCTAAAATAAAAATAGTGACAAATTCTGGTGAGGAGGTGGAAAAACTGGATCTATTATAGATTGCTGGTGGGAGTGTACAAAGATACAACCGGTTTTGGCACTTTCTTAAAAAAATAAAATAAAAAACTAAACATGCACTGGCACACAACTCAGCAACTACACTCCTAGCAATGAAAATTTATGACCACAAGAAAGAAATCTACACACTAAATTTATGGAGGGAACTGTATCTCCCTTAAATTCATATGTTGAACTCTTAACCCCCAATGGGACTATATTTAGAGATAGGTCCTTTAAGAGGGCAATTAAAATTATGTGAGGTCATTAGGGTGGGCCCCTAATCCGATAGGACTGGTATTCCTACAAGAAGAGGAAGGGACACGGGAACCCCCTCCCCCCACACACACACCAAGTGTGCACCTCTAGAGGAAAGGCCGTGCATGTGAGGTCACGGTGAGAAGGAGAGGGATACTGTATGCAAGCCAGGAAGAGAGGTCTCCCCAAGAAACCGACCCCAATAACACCTTGAGTTTGGAACTCCCAGCCTCCTAAACCATAAGAAAATAAACTTTTGTTGTTGAAGCCACCCAATTTGTGGTATTTTGTTATGAAAGCCGTTATGCACTAATACACTAATGTTCATGTTTACTTAATTTGTAATAGCCAAATGCTGGAGTCATCTAAAAATTCTCTCAGAAAGTGAGTAGTTAACCAGTGTGGTACAACCACACCATGGACTACCACTCAGCACAAAAAGGAATGAACTTCTAGATTGTTTCCCTATCTTGGCTATTGTGACTAGTGCTGCAATGAATATAGAGGGGCATGCATCTTTTCTGAATGAAAAGTTCTTCCAGATATATGCCCTGGAGTGGAATTTAGGGGTCATAGGGTAGTTCTATTTTTAGTTTTCTGAAGAACCTCCATATTGTTTTCCATAGTGGTTGAGAACATGATGGAAAATAGGATGAGAAAAAGAATGTGTGTGTGTGTGTGTGTGTGTGTGTGTGTGTAACTGGGTCACAATGCTATACAGCAGAAATGGACACAACACTGTAAATCAACTAAAAAAAAAAAAAAGGAACTATCAATTCATACCATAGCTTGGGTGGCTCTTAAGGACACTGTGCTGAGTGAAAAAAAAGCCAGTCTCAGAACCTTGCATACTATGAGTTCATCCATATAACATTCTCAAACAGAAGAAAAGTATAGAGATGGAAAACAGATGGGAAGTTGCTAGGAGTGAGGGATGCTGGGTTTGTCTGTAAGAGGCAGAAGGAGAGGGTTCTCTATCTTAATTGCGGAGGTGATTGCAGAAAACGTGATAAGATGGCCTTGAACTGCCTTTGCACATGGTCCAAAGGTCGATTTCCCTGTTGGACACAGGAGGGCTAGCCACTGGGGAAACTGGGTGGGGAGTACACAGGACTTCTTTATACCACCTTTGAAATTTCCTATCATTATTTCAAAATAAATCTGTTTTTTTTTTCAAGAACTTGTTTATTTGAATCTATTTTTATAATTTCAAAACTAAGTTTTTTAAAAACACATGAAAAAACCCATAAAAGTATTGCTGCCCTAATGACTTTCAAGTTACCCATCATAGCTTTAAAATTCATGAAGGGAGTTCCCGTCGTGGCTCAGTGGTTAACAAATCCGACTAGGAACCATGAGGTTGAGGGTTCAGTCCCTGGCCTTGCTCAGTGGGTTAACGATCCGGCATTGCCGTGAGCTATAGTGCAGGTCACAGATGCAGCTCGGATTCTGCGTTGCTGTGGCTCTGGCATAGGCTGGCAGCAACAGCTCCAATTAGACCCCTAGCCTGGGAACCTCCATATGCCGTGGGAGCGGCCCCAGAAAAGGCAAAAAGACAAAAAAATAAAAAATAAAAAAATAAAAAATAAAATTCATGAAAAACAAGCAGTGTCCTCTAACGCATCATGTTAATTTTAGTACAAACTGATGCTTTACATAATTTATGTTAGAGAGGTGCAGGATCTCTGGCTGATCTCAAGGTCCTTAGCTCTCTGGGCCACACTTTATTGTTTTTTTTTAATTATCTTCTAATTATTTAATTATTATTTTTACTAGAGTATAGCTGATTTACAATGTTGTATTAGTTTTCAGTGTATAGCAAAGTGAATCAGTTATACATATACATATATGCATTTTTTCCATATAAGCTATTACAGAACATTGAGTAGATTTTCCTGAGCTGCATAGTAAGTCCTTGTTAGTTATCTTTTTTATACACATTTATCCCTCACCCAATCCATGGTTTCCCCTTTGGTAACCATAAGTTTGAGTCTGAAATCTGTGAGTTTGTTTCTGTTTTATAAATGAACTCTTTTGTCTCATTTTTATTAGATTCCACATATAAGTGATATATGATTTTTGTCCTTCTCTGTCTGACTTACCTCACTTAATGTGATCATCTCTAGGTCCATCCATATTGCTGCAAATGGCATTTCATTCTTTTTATGGCTGATACACACACACACACACACACACACACACACACACACATATCACATCTTCTTTATCCATTTCTCTGTTGATGGACATTAGGTTGCTTCCATGTCTTGGCTGTTGTAAGCAGTGCTACAATGAACACTGGGGGTGCATGCATCTTTTTTTTTATTATTTATAATTTTTTTTTATTTTCCCACTGTACAGCAAGGGGGTCAGGTTATCCTTACATGTACACATTACAATTACATTTTTCTCATGCATCTTTTGAATTATGACGGGAATGTAAATTGGTGCAACCACTATGGAGAACAGTATGGAGGCTCCTTCAAAAACTAAATTTAGAACTACCATATGACCAAGAAATCCCACTCCTGGGCATATATCTGGAGAAAACCATACTTCAAAATGATACATGCACCCCAATATTCATTGGGCCACACTTTAATACTCTGGTTTGAGGAAGTTTAGATCCAGCCATCACTGGGGTGAAGCTGGGTTCTGCCACTCAGTCTTGTGCCACCCAAGTGAGAAGCTGACATGAAGATATCTGTTTAAACAGAAATATTGTTTTCAGGGTAAAATACTGTTTTCCACTCTTCCAAAAATGAAAATTGGTAATCAAAATAAAAAGAAAAATCCAACTCATGTATCACAGACATGTAAAGAGTAATGAAGGATTATGGATTCACTTGTTTTTTTTAAAGGGGCATATGAAAATCTTCCTCGATGTGTAAAACATTTTAGATGATATTCACATTTATACAGTAATAATTAAAAGCAAGAGGGAAGGTGAAAAGTAATCAGGGAAAGAAGAGTTAAAGATATCCTCAGAGATGAAGAGAATTTTTAAATACCTGTGCAAGAGAGAAGAGGGGTTGGGGGAGGTAAGGTAAGGTGGGAAGATTCAGTAAAATAATAAGGATGAAAAGGAATTATTTAGACATTTAGAATATATATATATATATATATATATATATACATATATATATGTATATACATATATATATATATATTTTGTCTTTTTGCTATTTCTTTGGGCCGCTCCCGTGGCATATGGAGGTTCCCAGGCTAAGGGTTGAATTGGAGCCGTAGCCACTGGCCTACGCCAGAGCCACAGCAACGCAGGATCCGAGCCGCATCTGCGACCTACACCACAGCTCACAGCAACACCGGATCGTTAACCCACTGAGCAAGGGCAGGGATCGAACCCACAACCTCATGGTTCCTAGTCGGATTTGTTAACCACTGCGCCACAACGGGAACTCCATAGACATTTAGAAAATATTAAAAACTTGGAAAAAAAAAAAAAGATCTCTGAAATTCCCAGTAAGCTCTCTAACCATTTCTCATGGCTTTTCACCTGTGTTCTGAAAGATGGCAGAAAATCCACCTAGCAGGAAGGTCTTTGCTAGGGAAAAAAATCTTCTCTCATCTTTAACAGTAAACCGAAGGAATATCCTTCCCCTCTAAACACATTCACAGTAAAATAAAGCCAAAATTCAGAATATTACCATCCTGATTTAATCCCAGCCTTAGAAAGAGTTGAAAAGAATCACCTGTCTCAAACCAGTCATTGGATTTCCACTCTCCTGAGTTTAATGCTATTTCAAGTATTATCTATAGCTTTCCTACCCAAAAGAATGATTTTGGAATTGAAAGGGGTAGAACGAGAAAAATGAAGATGACTGACAAAAATCATTTATTGAGTGTTTAACAGACACCATTTCCGCTAGGGACATGATCTATGTTGCTCCATTTAACAATGATGTTTGGTAATATACTAACAATCATTAACATTTATTGAGAGCCAAATAAGTTTCAGCATGCAGCTTAATTTTCGTACAGTTTCATTTGGTCCTTACACTTTCATACGAGTCAAGTGAAGCTGAAGGGGGTCCAATTCATTAAAGAAGAACCTGACATGCTATGTCTGATTCATCTTTCTTAGACTGTCAGGATTTCATTTATTCAGTTTTTTGGGGGACCACCAGATATTGTGTTAAGAGGATGTGTGGTAACCTGGCCCCTGTAATTAACTGTAAATAACTTTCCTCAGTTTGTAGAGTGAGTAGGTGGCTGAACTGAGCCTCAAGCCCAAGTCTGACCACATAGCCTGGTTGTTTATCCTCATGCCACTGCCTTCAAAAGCACCTTGAGACATAAGATTTAAGGGAAAAAATGTGGAAGTTTCTGGACCAGGGATCAAACCCGTGCCACGGCAGCAACCCGGGCTGCTGCAGTGACACCACCAGATACTTAACATTCTTACAAGGGAATATTCCGGAACATTCTGACAAAGGACAGAATCTGTTTACATTCAGGAGCTGAATAAATAAAATTAATATTTTCTAAAGCCTGTGTACTAATTCAGAACAATGCAACTAATTAATACAAAGAATCATCTCTGCTTTTCAATGAAATGACTGAAGCTCATTGGAGTTATTAGTACTTAAAGAAACTGACCCTTCAATTTTCCAAACAAAGCATTCAAACACACACATATACACAGTACTACATGTAAAACAGATAGGTAACATGGACCTACTATATAGCACAGGGAAATCTACACAATACTCTGCGGTGGACTACACAGGAAAAGAATCTGGCAAAGAATGTGTATATGTCTCTGTGTGTGTGTATATATATGTGTATACATACACACACACACATATATAAAACACTGATTCACTTTGCTGTACACCTGAAACTAACACAACATGGTAAATCAACTCTACTTCAATAAAATTAAAAGTAAATAAATAAAATTATCTAATAATTTTTTTTTCTTTTTATAGCCACATCTGTGGCATGGAAGTTTCTGGGCTAGGGGTTGAATCAGAGCTGCAGCTGCTGGCCTATGCCACAGCCATGGCAACAACCGATCCAAGGTGCTTCTGTGACCTATACTGCAACACTTGTGGGCAACACCATCTTTAACCCACTGAGTGAGGCCACAGATCAAGCCCACATGGGTCTGGTTCTTAATCCGCTCAGCTACAATGGCAACTCCTAATAATTAAAAAAGAAAACCCATGCATTTATGCAGTAAATGTTTGCCATATTCTGGGCACTGTTATCAGGACTCTCAGCCACTCTTTACAATCCTAATATCTGATCATGGATACTTCTGTCAATGAGGAAGATGCATTTCAGGGAGGTGTCTGGGCTGAGTCTGAACCAGGCTCCTAGTTGCCTCCCTCTGTCAGGTTTTCCCAGCATGGCTCAGCTTTCTGGATGGAGGCAATAAACAAGGTGGACCAGTAGAATTGGCCGCAGCAGAATAAAGGTGATAACTGAATCAAGTCATAAACTTTACTGACACCTAAAGAATGTGAAGTGGCTGAGAGAATGAAGATGTCCACACTGATTCCACACAATCTGGCCAATAAGGGTCAAGAAAGTAAGGCTTGATTTTATAAGAAATGCAAAGTTTTTGAACATTTTTGAAAAAGTAAATACCAGAATAGAACCTGTGCTTCAACAAAGATCCACAGCAGTATATGGGGCTAGAGGTAAAGGGCAAGGTCTGGAGACTTTGGGAATGTTCCAGGCAAGAGGATGGGAGAACTTGAAACAGACCCTGGGTTTTAAAAGGAGGTAGGGAGTTCCTATTGTAGTTCAGTGGGTAAAGAACCCAACTAGTACCCATGAGGGTGTGAGTTTGATTCCTGGCCTTGCTCAGTGGGTTAGGGATCCAGCGTTCCGCAAGCTGCAGCATAGGTTGCAGACATGGCTCAGATGGCACGTTGCTATGGCTGTGGCATAGACCAGCAGCTGCAGCTCTTATTCTACCTCTAGACTGGGAACTTCCATATGCTGTGGGTGCAATTCTAAAAAGTAAAATTGAATTAAATTGAAATAAAGTAAAATAAAATAAAATAAAATGAGGGTACAGCCACCAGATAGGCAGGTCTTAGAACTTGCATGGATCTAAAAATAGAAGTTAGAGATAGCAGGACTTCCCACTATGGCTCAGTGGCAATGAACCTGACTAGAATCCATGAGGATGCAGGTTCACTTCTTGTCCTCACTCGGTGGGTTAAGGATCCAGCATTGCAGTGAGCTGTGGTATAGGTTACAGACACTGCTTGGATCTGGCGTTGCTGTGGCTGTGGCATAGGCTGGTGGCTGCAGCTCCAATTCAACCCCTAGCCTGGGAATTTCCATATGCCCTAAAAAGACAAAAAAAAAAAAAAAAAAAAAAAAGAAGAGGTTAGAGACAGCCATACATGTAAATTCTAAGTGGAGCCCAGAAAAGCAATGAGTGCTCTAGAGGAAGCTATTTCTGCAAAAGGAGATGATGTTCTTGTGAAGAGGGAAATGTTGCCCACCATCCCAGTTCTATAGCTGCCACCACCTAGTGCAGCAGCCCCCTACCTACCCCCACAGTGCTCCCAGAGGGGAATTCAGGATGGAGAAAAGCAGGAAGCTCTCTCTGCTTCTGATACTGGCCTTAGACAGTTAAGATGCACATCTAAGAAATAATCTCAAAATTATATATATTGTATATAAAAATACAATACATAACACATAATTAATGTATAATATAATTAATATCAAACATTTTATATAATTATATATATTATATTAATAATGCCCCGATTCTCTCATCTTCCCACACAAAGAAAAGAACTAAAAAATAACTTAAGATGTCCTTTTTTATGATCAGCAGTCATCTTTTGATGTTCAGCTACATGTTGGGTTTTTTTTTCCCAGCAAAACCCCCTGGCTCTTCCCTTGACTCTTTGGAGCAGTTCCCTCAGAGCTATTTGAGAGACTGTCTCCCAGGCTATAGTCCCAGTAAGGTCCCCAAGTAAAGCTTAACTCGCAACTTTGTTTGTGGTTGTGTGTTTGCCTTCAGTCAACACTCGCCAGTAAGATCTAGAAAACATGAAAGACCCATGAGGTGCTAAGGGCAGGAAAATAGAAGCACTAAAATGGACTTTCAGGAGACTCGGTCTACAAAAGGTAGCATTTAGTTGTACAATGAGGTTTTTAAGTTTCAGGTTCAGGAGACCTGCCTTCCGCATAGATGTAACAGTAAACCACCAGGAGGGCAGAGAACGGAGTGGTTATGCAATTGTGGAATCTGGCTGGCTCACGCTGCTTTGATTTTCATAGGAGGGAAATGGTACGTTTAGGACCGACTGGTAAATTTAACAATCTCTTCTTAAAGGCAAGAATAAATCATTATCAGGTGGTTGTTAAGCCTTTAGAAAAGGGTATTCTAATCACCAGGAGCTAAAATGGAATCATTGGGTAAAAAAAGTCAAGGTGAACAGGAGTTGCCAAGTGGTTCAGAGGCAATGAACTGGATTAGTAACCATGCAGATGCAGGTTCAATCCCGGGCCCTATTCAGTGGGTTAAGAATCTGGTGCAGCTGTAGCTGTGGTGCAGGTTGGCAGCTACAGCTCCGATTCGGCCTCTAGCCTGGGAACTTCCATATGCTGCAAGTACTGCCCTAAAAACAAAACGAAAAAAAGCCAAGGCAAACAATGCCTTATCAGGAGTTCCCTGATGGCACAGCAGGTTAAGGAACTGGCGTTGTCAGGGCACCATCCTGGGTTGCTGCTGGGGGAGGGTTTGATCCTTGGCCTGAGAACTTCCACATGCCACAGGAGCAACCAAAAAAAAAAAAAAAAAGCCTTATATCATCTCAGGACAGAGGAATGCCAAAGTTAACCACCATGTACCACGATTTTCAGCCCACGTATGTTATGGCGAACACAGAATTACATCCTGAACAGTACAGTAGGCTTAAGAAAGATGAAGAGCCATGCTAAGAGAATGGCTGAGAACACAGCCTTCAGCATCATAAAGGTTTCTTGACATCTGAAAATATGGGTGACGACACAGGAGGCATGGTACATCATGAACCACCCAGCTGATCATTCTGTGGAAGGAGGGAACTATCAGATGATATTAATACCCAAAATGTTCTTTCCAGGTTATGGTGACCGAACTTCAAGGGGATAAAAGTAAAAGTTGAGTATATGAGAACTGAATAAAGAGATCATTTAGCAAGAATTCATTTGAGAAAAAGCCTCAGTTTGGGTTGCAAACAAACTTCAAGCTAGCTCCCCCCTCCCAAAAAAAAGTGCCACCACAAATGCATACTGCATAAATACAAGTCCTATATCCTTACTATTTTTTTTTGGAGGGGAGGCCCTCACCTGTGGCACATAGAAGTTCCTGGGCTAAGGGTTGAATCTAAGCTACATCTGCCAGCCACAGAAACGCCAGATCTGAGCCTGTCAAGTCTGCGACCTACACCAAAGCTCAGAGCAACGCCAGGTACTTAACCTGCTGAGCAAGGCCAGGGATCCAACCAGCATCCTCATGGATGCTAGTCAGTTCATTGCCGCTGAGCCACAACGGGAATTCCCCTTTATCCCCATTAAGGGCAGAAAAGGTGGCCCAGCACTGGGCACTGAATTTACTATATCTGTAGTCAGTTCATTGCTGGAAAACTTACTTTTAAAAGTTCATCACTGAATGAGAGAGTTTCCAATAGAAATCAGCAGCACTGAATATTCTGAGGAATGAGATGTATAAAAAAATGCTTAGGTCTAACGAGGCTGGAGAAGGGAATCTCAGAAGAAGAAAAGGAGTTTTTAACTTTGAAAATGGAAGACTTATTGGTAATGAAATTAGATGCTCAAATATCTGAAGGGCTGGATAAACAAAGAGTCTTGGTTATTCTGTGTAATTCCAGGAGGGAGCATTAGGATGACTGCTTTGACAGATGCTAATGAGTGCCTAGGAATATTCTAACATGGAATATTAGAGAGATTTGAGGAAGAAGTATGATTCAGGTGGTCCAATATCCTTCAGGCAGAAACATACCCAAGTCATGGACACACTGGCAAATGCCAAGACAAAAATAACATGGATTTATTGCACAGATATTTATTAAGCTTTACTGTGACGCCCATATTGGGTTTGGGGCTGCAGATGTACTGGTAAACAAAGAGAGATAGTTCCTGACCCGTAAGTATGGGGCTGGTCAGAGTGGGATCTTAGGCAGGACATTTCCATGAAGGTGACCTCTGAGAAGGAAATGCTACATAGGATGCTGAATTGTTGGGACAAGACTTGTAACCAAAAAACAGAAAAGAGGGGGTGGGTGGAGGCTGGGTGTTTGGCTAACCAATATCATACTGGAACAAACATGAAGCAAAATAACTTTGCCCTTCCTTCCATGGAGGGTTGTTGGTCTTTCCTTTCCTCTCCTCTCCTCTCCTTTCTGCGGTTTTGCTCTGAGGATAAATGAGTTTATATGTGTGAAACACCCAGAAAAGACCCAGGCACAGAGAAAGTGCTAAGTAAAGGTTGACCATTATTGTCATTGTCATCATTGGACTTTTTCTTCATGGTCCTGGAGGGCTGTATTATGGGCTGAATGTTTGTGTCTCCCCCAAATTCCTATGTTATAGCTCTAACCCATCCCTCAGTGTGATATTTGGAGGTGGGGCCTCTGGGAGGTGATGAGGTCATGAGAGCACTCATGATGGGGTTCGATTTCTTTGAAGAGGAAGAGAGACCAGCTTTCTCAGCACCAGGTAATGATACAACAAGAAGGCAGCCATCTGCAAGCCAGGGAGAAGGCCCTCATCTGGCAACTGCATAGTTGGCACCTAGATCTCGAACTTCAAGCCTCCTGAACGATGAGAAAACAGATGCTTATTGCTTAAGCTACGCAGTCTACTGTATTCTGTTATGACAACCTGAACTAAGACAAAGAGAGAGAGGGTGCTATTATGAGAGGAGGCCAACCATCTCCCTGGTCTGGGGGCAGATGCTCTTCTTGGTCACCAGCTACATCCCCTTTCATACAGGAACCTTCAAGTGGAAGGGAACTGGCACACAATATTGATCACTTTCCCATCACCATGTCCTCCCCCCCAACTCACTTTCCATAGCACTCAACACCTATGAACCCAAGATGAGCTTTCTCATCCCATGTCTTCAGGGTCATCTGGCAAAATGCTCCTCTTCATTCTTCTCCTTGGGCCCGCTGGCTTTTGATCAGCTCTTCCAATGGCCATGCTTCCTCCAGCCTCATGCCCTTTCATGCTCTTCCCTCTGTATGACACAATCTTCACTCCCTTCCCCATCAGCATTTTTCCAGTGAAGTCTGATTTTCCTAACCAGATAAATTCTCCCACTGTACAGTTCATGATGCCTTAGCACATACCAACATTGGGAAATATGTCTTCTGTGACTTTGAGATTAATGGCTTCCCCCTATACTTTCCCCACACTCCAGAAAGGCAGGGACCCCATGTCTAATTGCTCACCATCACACCCCAGCCTTCAGCACAGTACCCAGCACATATCTACTGGGCACTCAACATGCCTGTTCTAATGGACATTCATAAAGAGCAATAAGGACTTGAACCCACCATACGTGAGGTCATGTCTCCACCTGGACTTCATACCTCTGCATACACCTTGACTCAAGGGACCATGCTGAAGAACAGGAGGAGGATCTTTTTAACTACACAGCTGCATGTCCTTCCTCTTACATGGAGAACTGCTTCCTCACTGTGTGTTGCAGATATATGTGGGGTGATCACCTCCCAGGGAGCTGTGGCAACTCATTTCATTTTTTTTTAAGGACCACACTCATGGCATATGGAAGTTCCCAGGCTACGGGTCTAATTGGAGCTATAGCTGCCAGCCTACACCATGGCCACAGCAACACCAGATCTGAACCATGCTGGTGGCCTACACCACAGCTCACAGCAATGCAGGATCCTTAACTCATTGAGCGAGGCTAGAAATAGAACCTGCAACCTCATGGTTCCTAGTTGGATTTGTTTCCACTGTGTCACGATGGGAACTCCTGCGGCAGTTCATTTTATGTGTCCACTTGACTAGCCTAAAGAAGCCCCTTATAAAGTATTATCTCTGGGTGTGTCTGTGAGGATGCTCCAGAAGAGATCAGCATTTGAGTCAGCAGACTGAGGAAAGAAGGTCACCCTCACCAGTATGGTTGGGCACCATTCAACCTTTAAGGGCAGAGGAAGGAGGAAAAAGATGCCAGGTGGCTGTGATGATGGGAGGCACAGTGGCCTTGCTGATGGGCTCCCTGTACTCATTTCTGAAACCCCCTGCCCAAATCAACAGGCCTGATGCACAAAGGCTGAGGCCTGCATTGTGTAGCAGCTCGGCAGCATGGGCTCAGAGTCCAGTGGTCCAAGGTGGTAGTTTAGAGATGTATGTGTCCAGAAAGTTGGGCAGAAACAGTCTAAGTCACATGGAACTTGAAAGTTAAACCCAGGCAGAATGAGGCCCCACATCCCTTGGATTTTTTGGCAAAATTAGAGTCTGGGGGTGACTTGAAGTCCCCTGAGGTGACATGGGTGAGGGCTTCAGTCTGGAAGGCTCATCCTATCATCCCCAGAAGGCAGATGGAACCAGTAAGGCCCACGTAAAGCTTGAGACATTCACTCTGCAGGACAGCAAACTTCTCCTTGGCTGTCATTTTGTTCAACAAATCTATCTGCAATGTTCTGTTATCTATATGCCCCAGGAAAGAGCTGGAGCTATTTGCCACACCAGTGCCTCCTGGGGTGTTGGGACTTAACAGGCAAGGCCATACAGAGAGTGTAGCACCCTGGCTGCAGGGCCAGGAGGCCGAGGGGTGCTGTGCCCACACAGTGGCACATGGGCCACACCAGGAGAACAGGCACAGGCCTCCCTGGAAGACCTTGCCTTGCCTGGAGAGCTCTCCAGAGTCTGGAAGGGGGACACAGAAATGCCTTTCTTTCTCCTCTTGAAATTAAAAACAGTCCTAGCAGTTCCTGTTTGGTGCAGTGGGTTAAAGATCCAGCATTGCTGGAGCTGTGGTGTAGGTCACAGCTGCAGCTCAGATTTGATCCTTGGCCTGAATTTCCATATCCTGCGGATGCAGCTGAAAAAACTTTAAAAATTAAAAAAAAAAAAATCCTAAAGGCAAAAGAATGTACTGCATATGTTAGGCCACTTCTTAAGATGTTTGTAATGAGTGAAAGCGAAGATAAGACAGAATGAGTGGGGATATTCTGTTTGCAGTCAGCTCAAGTGCTATACTAAGAGCAAAGAAGAATATAGTTCTTCTCATAAATTTTTCCATTTTGGTATTTCTGAATGTTAGTTGAGAAGTTGCTCTAAGTTGATTATAGACATTTTCTGTCAGATGTCCTTCTTAAAAGTATATCTGCTCCTATGACTACTCTCTGGTGAAACTCATTCTGGTAGCTTCCCATTGCCCAAAGATATGATCTACATCACTGAGAAGGGCTCCAAAGGCCCCTACCTCCCCTTCCACCCACACCCTACACTTCCTGCTGTGTGGCTCTGCACATTCCCCCAATCTGGAACTTGGACCAGGCCCACCTCTCCCTAAAAAACTGCCCCTCTTCCAAAACTGAGCTTACGTTTCTGTGGTGAGGTTGGTGACCACAGGCCTCAGCTGAGATGGGATCACAAGCGCCCCCTGGTGGTTCTTCTTGCTGATTGTCTGACTCTGCCCACACTGCTCCCCGGGCTCCCCAAGGATGAGACCTCTCCCTGGTGTCCCCATGCCTATAGCCACATGACCCAAATTACTGTCTGAGGAAAGAATCCTGATATGGAGGGAGGGGGAGAGAGAGAGAGAGAGAGAGAGGACTGAACACACATTTTAAAAAGAAAGCAGACAGAAACATGGGCTTAGAGGAAATACCCAGAGGATGAGATTGGGATATTTAAATCAGAGAAGACAATTCTGAGAACACACACATGACTGAGAGTTTTAAGGTAGATAAAGGCCTGAATGTCACCACCTCAGTGGGGACCAGCCCCGCAGGGAGTTAGTGCTGTGACCAGGACCTGGCAGGAACTTCCTAACACTGAGAGCCAGCTTATAAATAAGTGGTCACGACTCATATGACCTCTAATAAGAAGTCCCCCTCTGTCTGTTCCTTAGATATAAAGGAAAGAAAATGATCTAGGACAAGAAACTAAATGGCCCCTAATAACTCAACTACCATTAGTTTATGTTCTGTCAAAATTTGGATTCCATTTTTTTCCCCCCAAGTATTGTGAGTAAACACATTAGAAGCACACTGGCCATCCTGGAACTCCTGAGAAGACTTCTAGGAACAGCCTGGAGAAACCTCTGATCCAAGACTAATTACTCATCTGTTTTGGGGACTGAAATTCTAAACACTTCAAAACAACACCAATTTGATGTGAAAGACATCACTTTCCATTAAGAGGAGCAGGTTCACCTGTTAATTTTGTTGGGAGCGGATATACATGTGCAGATTATGAGGCAAAGACTCCCTTTCACAATAGCAGTAAATGCAATACTTAATATTTAATGTTTGAATTACAATTATTTCACCAACAAGATATTATTTGCCCACAAATGTTCAGTGTAAATTTAATCATGATGAAGCAATCAGATATCCCAGAATGTGGGAACTGATAACTGTGACCAGATAACTAGCCTGGAATCTTCAGGGGAAAAAAAATGCAATAACAAAAAAACACTAAAAATCAGAAAGGAGGCTGCTAGTCTAGATCAGACTGAAGAGATGTAAATAATAAGCATCAAGGGTGAACTTTGACTTTTGGATCAAAATCAAAGCTCTGAGAGCCATTTCAGATCCAAGTGGGAAATTTTGGACTACAGACAAGATACTAAATGACAACTTTGATTTAGCAATATTATGGGTGTGTAGGAGAATGCTGTTTGTCTTGGGTGGTGCATGTTATGCATTCAGAGAAGATGTGATGTCTGCAATATATTTCAAATGATTTGCTAAAGAAAAATTGTGTTTGTGTGAGCGTATATGGTGAGAGAGAGAGAGAAAATAAATGTGCAAAAACTCAGTTAATCTAAGTCAAGGGTTAAGAGGTATCTATTGTATTATGCTTTCAGCTTTTCTCTACATTTGAAAATGTTCACAATTAAAGTAGGAAAATATTTTATGTTAAACATTCTAATTTCTTCTGTGTGCCGTGACTATAACATTTGCTTAGGGATATGGATGTGGTTCCCTCTGTTTTCTCCTTCTTTCAGCCCCTCCGCTGGCCAAACTGAACTCAACTCCACTCCAAAGAAGGCAGCGCTGAGTGACAGAAAGGTGAGTGCTGTCAATGGCGGGAGAAGAGGTGGGGGTTGGCCCTGCTGCACAAGGTCCTTATAAGGCTCCTGCAGGGAAGATGCCCCAGAGGCCTGGCCACTTCATGTCTTCACAGAATGTTCACCTCCTGGCAGGGCTAGGACAAGCAACTGTGTATACACAGCAGAAAACAATGCTTGCATTTGGGAGAGATGGTCATGGAGTTTATGAAGCTTTGGGAAATCTCCAGATGTTTGGAAAATGGGTTTGACAAAAGAATCAATGAGAAGTGAGAGATAATGAAGACGGGAGTTTGGCTGCCAGGCTGAGGAGTTCATATGTCACAGGAGGGGCAGTGGGGAGTCTCCAGGGGTGGAAGAGCATGTAAGAGCTGTGTTTTAGCAGGGTACGTCCAGGAGTGGTCTTGTAGGCAGACAGGTCAGGCTGGCTGAAAGGGACTGAGGGTGAGAGTCCACGTGGGGACAGCAGACTGAGAAGATAAGAAGCTAGAGAGAAATTGCCCTCCACAGACAGTCTCCAGTGGACCTGGATTGGCTACTAAGATGGTCAGCAAAGCCCAGCCTCCCTGTGAACCCCCCACCACACTTTTCACCTTGGAAAAAAAACAGCGACAATCTCTTGGGTTGTTAAAAGAGGATCAAATAATTAAGAGCACAGAAATGTTCTCCATTCTAACAATAATGCTATCTTACATGTGTATATTAAATGTCATTTTCTGCTGGTGCTTCATCCCAGCTGCTAACTTGGGACCTCTGTGCTTCTCCTTCTTCTGTGAATAATCCATACCTGGCTGGGAGCATCAAAGGGATGTCCCACATAATCACTGTGGGCTGCCTACTTCCTTCCCTCTGATTCTATTCTAGAAAATACTGTACATTCTTTCACATTTGGCTTGCTTTGGAGACTATATACATTATTGCTGGGTCTTGCGCCTCACCTGGCACCTGTCTTGTCCAAAAGCTGCCACTATCCTGGCAGCTCCCTGGCCCTGTAGCTCTCAGTATAGGGCTGCATCATAGTCAGTAGCACAGGGAGGAGGAATTAACATCACCCTTCTGTGTGGATCCTTGTCCAGGAAGTTGTAAAGCAGGACAGTTTGAGCCCCAATGTCTAACAGCTTTACCTGCCCCCTCCCCAGCTCCCTCATGTTCCCTGGAGGAAAGGGAGTGCCAGGTGCCAATACTAAGAATGATCCTGCACTTCTGTTGACCAAAGCTTTGTTCATGAGTCAAGTTTGCCATTCCTGGGTAACCCTCAACCTTGGGTTGAGTTCTCTCCAAGGAAATTCCTTAATCTGTGATGAAAAACAATCCTTTCAGGCCCCCAATTTTCTTTAGGCATGCCCAAATACTTTGGAGCAAACACAACTGCAGTGTTAATGATCACATACTCATGGAGCTATAGGAGGTCTTAAAGAAACATGTTATCAGTTTTATGGCATAACTTCTCCATTTTTATAAATAAAATAAATATGCGTAAAGCTTATTTATATCTATACATTTATAACCTCCTTAAAGAAATATAACAGGGAAGTTACCTTTTATCTCTTTATTTCCTTTGAATAGCCTAACCTTTATCTGGTAAACACACAATAAAGGCAGCTGTATTCGATTTCACATGCTTTCGTTTAGAGAAGCAATAATATATTAAAGTACAGATACACCCTCCCAGTCATTAGGATTCTATGCACTCTTTCAGATGGCCTTTCCAGTATGTCATCCTAAAGCAACTGGATGTCTTTATAGGGGGAAAAAAAATGAACCCTGACTTCTATCCCATACTATAAACAAAATTAACCTGAGGTGGATTCTAGGTCTAAACGTGAATGCCAAAACATTCCAATTTTAAGAAGAAAACAAATAAAAAATAAGTTAGACATATTTCTCTTAAAGAGGACATAAAAAGAGGCTAATATCTCTTAAAAGGCACTAAGCATAAAAGAAAAAACAAATTGACAAACTGAATACCTTTAAGAACTTTTCCTCATCAAAGACATTAAAAATGCATGCAGGCATTGAAAAAAACTGGGGTTTCCTAAATTCAGGGTCCATTGGCTGTGACACAAATCCCTGTCTGTTTCACCTTTGCCTCACAGAACTTCAATGCAAAGACAGCTTCAAGATGTATCAGGCTGCCTGCTGTGCCCTGAGTAAGAAAGTCTTTTGTCTCAGATATCCCAGGCATCTTCTATCTTCTGCCAGCTGCAGTAACTTGCAAGCTTGTAAGTAAAGGAGTATCTCAGACTGTCACAGTTCTTGACATGGAGAATCCTAACACACCTCAGGGGTTGGAACCTGTCCAAAATAGAAAGTGGAGTTCGGATTCAGATTCCCCAAGGCACAGAACTGGCAATCATCTCTCTTTACCCCAACAGAAGATGGGGTTCTCTGTACATGGAGGTTGAATCAAAGAGACCCAAGATCTGGTGACACACCTGCCATTTCCCTACTAGGCTAGCTCCCAGCCTTTTGTCCACAGCTTTGCAACTTCCCAGGCAACAGATTTTTAAATAAATAACTAAATAACAAAAAAATTAAAAACCCTTCCATCTTATGCAATTAGCAAACCAAACTAAAAAAGGCCTAGAAAGATTAACTAGTAGCACCTCCCCCAATTCTAAGTCGTCACTTAGAAAAAAATGGGGCCCACAGAGAGCTTCCAAACAGCCATGAGTGCTTCTTTTCTAAATATTAATGAGAGGCCAGTGAGGAAATGCTTTATCATGACAAATACACTCCCAAACAAACAGAAAGACAGGATATCAGAGGTAACAAAAGCAATGTAGTTCCAGAAGAAAACTTCAAAGAAACCATGGTCAATGTTCTCAGAGAGAGAAGAGAAGTTATTAAGGTACTAAAAAAATCAGCAAGATGCTATAATAAAGGAATTTTCCAAGAACAAGAAGGATCCTTCAGAAATTTTTTAAAAATCTGTAGATAGTGGAAAGGTAAACTTGGCAGAATTTCCCCAAAACTAGCACTGCCACTTGGAAGTAATGAGGTGAAACACTAACTACTCCTCTATTGAGTGGCTTTGGGAAAGCCAGCTAAACCAAAAAGTTTAAATAAAATAAAATACATATTTTCATAACATAGTATCTAAAATTTCCAGGTTGCAATTAAAAAACACTCATCATATTAATAACCAGTAATATCTCAAACTGAAAGAAAAAAAGAAAATCTCTATATGCCAAAACCAAGAAGACAGAGATGTTAGAATTATCTGACAATTATTTTGTCAGGTAAAAGCAGTCATCATAAAAGTGCCTTACTTAGCAATTATGAACATACTTAAGACAGATGGAAAAATAAAAAGGATAAGCAAAGAAACAGAAAGACTCAATAGAAGGCATGTAGGATACAAATGGAAGTCTTAGAACTGAAAAATGAAACTTCTAAAATTAAAAAGAAAAAACCCATTGGTGAGTTCAGAACAGGGAACAGAGGAAAGAATCATCAAACAGAATGTAGAACAACAGAAATTATACAATCTGAAAAAACAGAGAAAAAAACATAAGCTTATTTTCAGGGACCTGTGAGACTATAATAAACAATCTAGTATTCACATAACTGGAGCCTAGGAAGCAGAGGAGAAGCTGAGTGGTGATGAAAAGTACTTTAAAAATATTGGCTGATAGCTTCTTAAATAGTTGAAAGACATAAGCCTACAGAATAAGCTGAGCAAACCAAAATCAGAATAAGTGCAAGAAAATGTAAACCACAACAAAAAATGCACTATAACACATCATAGTAAAATTTCTGAAAAATAAAAGTTAAAAATCTTAAAACTAGTGAAAAAGAAATGGTACTTTACGTATGGAGGAAAAACAATTTGAGTGACAGTGAATGTCTCATCATAACTAATGTAGGTCATTTACAAGTGGTACAAAATTTTCAAAAACTTAATAGAAAGAACTATATAATCTTATATTCAGCAAAATTAACCTTTAGGAATGAAGAGGGAAGAGAGACATTTTCACATAAAGAAAATCTAAGAAAATGTGTCACCAGCAGACCTATCCAAAAGAATGGCTAAAGGAACATCTTTAAACAGAAAGAAAACCAGCAGACCTATCCAAAAAGAATGGCTAAAGGAACATCTTTAAACAGAAAGAACATCAGGAAGGAAGGAAATACACAGTTAGGAAAGATATAAAAAATACAATGAATTTTCCTTCTCCTCTTTGGTTTTCTATGTTTGATGATGGATATAAAAATTATGATTCTGTGTGATGTAGTTATATATGTACAGAGATGGACTATTACAACAATTTTATTATAAAGTGGGAAGGATAAAAGAAATACAGTGTCATATTCCACTTAAACTTATAAAATTACAACACCAGTAAATTGTGATGTTATGCAAATATAATGTAAAATTTAAAGCAATCACTGAATACGTACAAAAATCAATACACATAATTACTACAGATAAATCAAAATGGAATTCTACAAAAGCTCAAGTAACCTGCACAAAGTCAAAAAACAGAAAACAAAAAATAGGAAGAGTAAATAGAAAACAAAACAAAAATGGTAGACTTAAATCTTAACATATTGATAATTGCATGAAATGCAAATGGTTTAATAACATCGATTCAAAGTTAAAAATTGGGGAAGTAAATAAAAAACATGCATCAATTATGTTTCACTTAAAATAATTCAACAACATAGGTACATTGAAAAAGGATATAAAAGGTATAAGATAAGTAAAAAGCAGGAAGGGCTAAATTAACAGCAGATAGAGTGTACTTCAGAGTAAAATGAATGATTAGAGAGAGAGTATGACATAATGATGTAAGTTTCATCCACCAAGAAGACATAAAATTGAATATTATGTATGCATCAAACAACAGAGCCATAAAATATGTGAAGAAAAACTGACAGACTGAAAGGAGAAATAAATTCACTATTACAACTGATGACTTCAACATCCCTCTCTCAACAACTGGTAAAACAACTAGGTGGAAAATCAAAAAGGATACAGACCAACTCACAAATATCATCAGCCAACATGATCTAATCAACATTTATGGAATAAATCACCCAAAATGAGATGAATATATATATTTTTCAAGTACCCATAGAATATATACCAAGAGAGACATGCTGTGTGATAAAACAAATTCAATAAAGATAAAATAGAAATCATACAAAGTACCACAGTAGAATTAAACTAGAAATCAATAACAGAAAAATTTCCAAACACATGGAAACTAAACAACACACATGTAAATAATCCAAGACAAAGGAATCAAAGAGAAAGCCTGAAGTGAAACTAAAAAAAAAAAAAAAAAAAAAAAAAGAAAATACATTGGAGTTCCTGCTGTGGCTCAGCAGTAATGAATCCAACTAGTACCAATGAGGATGCAGGTTCAATCCCTGTCTTTGCTGAATGGGTTAAAGATCTGGTGTTGCTGTGAGTTGTGGTGTAGGTCATGGAGGTGGCTTGGATCCCTTGTTACTGCGGCTGTGACCTATGCTGACAGCTGCAGCTCCAATTCAACCTCTAGCCTGGGAATCTCCATATGCCCTAAAAATAAAAAAAATACATAGATTCAAATAAAAATAAAAATACAACATCAAAATCTGTGGGATGAAGCTAAAACAGGTCTGAGAAGATATTTATAGGATTAAATGCGTACATTAGAATAAAGGGTAATAAAATCAGTTACATACAATTCCAAATTAAAAACCTTGAAAGTGAGGAAAACTAAGTACAAAGTAAGCAAAAGGAAGAAAACAAGACAAAGAGCAATCAATGAAATAGAACACACACACCAGAAATATAAATTGAATCAACTGAAATAAAGAACTCTGAAAAGATAATGAAATTGACAACCTTGGTAAAGAAATGAAAAGACAATACATATTATAAAAATGAGGACTTTCACCAAAGACCCTGCAGATACAAAAACATAGCATGGCAATACTATGAAAAACTTTTCATGTATATACTTGGCAAATCAGATGAATGGATAAATTGTTAAATAAAAATACATACTACTGCTCAACACAAAATAGATAAATTAAACAGCTCTGTAATTATCAAGACCATTACATTCTTTTTTTTTCTTTCTTTTTGCCCTTTCTAGGGCCACTCCCCCGGCACATGGAGGTTCCCAGGGTAGGGGTCCAAATGGAGCTGTGGCTGCCAGCCTACACCACAGCCACAGCAATGCCAGATCCCAGCCATGTCTATGACCTACACCACAGCTCATGGCAATGCCGGATCCTTAACCCACTGAGCAAGGCCAGGGATTGAACCCGCAACCTCATGATTCCTAGTTGGATTTGTTAACCACTGAGCCATGACAGGAACTCCTGGAAGATTACATTCTTAATCTTTAAATTTCCATAAAAGAAAACTGCAGAGTCAGATGGTTTCACAGGAAATTCTCTCAAATATTTTTAAATAATCAATATCAGTTATACACAAGGTCTTCAAGAAAGAAGGAAAGAATACTTATAAATTCATTTTATGAAGAGGCAATATAACCCTTATACCAAAACCAAACAAGTTTTTGAAAGAAAGAAAACTATAAACCAATATCCCTTAGGATATATCTGCATAAACCTTTAAAATATGTGTAAGCAAAATGAAATAATCGATACACAAAAATAACTATACTGTAAACCCCAAATTCCAAGGATGCAAGGCTGGTTTAATATTTGAAAATCAAATAATATAATTGAGCATTATTAACAAGATAAAGAAAGAAAATCACATGTTCATACCAATCCATGCAGGACAGGTATTTGCCAAAATACAACATTCATTCTTGGTAAAACCTCTTGGCCTATGTTTTCTTCTAGGAATTTCACAGTTTCTGTTCTGAATCCATTTTGAGTTTATTTTTGTTAGGTAGTATGAGAAAAATGTTCTAATCTCATTTTTGCACAGGTAGCTGTCCACTTTTCCCAGCACCACTTATTGAAGAGACTCTTTTTTCCCTCCATTTTATACTCTTGAATCTTTTGTCATTGATTAACTAACCATCAGTGTGTGGGTTTATTTCTGGGTTCACTATTTTGTCTGTTTTTGTGGGAATACCACACTGTTTTGATTACTGTAGCTTTGTGGTATAGTCTGAAGTCAGGGAGTAAGATAATTCCAGCTTTGTTCTTTTATCTCAAGATTGCTTTGGCTATCTGAGGTCTTTTGTGGACTCACATAACTTCAGATTTGTTCCAGTTCTGTGAAAAAAATCATGGGTATTTTGATAGGGATTGTATTAAACCTGCAGATTGCTTTGTATACTATGGACATATTAGCGACATTTATTCTTCCAATTCCTGAATATGGGATATTTTTCTCATTTATTTATATGGTTTTCAATTTCCTTCATCGATGTCTCATAGTTCTTAGAGTTTAGGTCTTTCATCTTCTTGGTTAAGTTTATTCCTAGGAATTTATAACTTCTAGAAGGAAACAGGCAGAACACTATGACATAAATCACAGCAATTCTTTTTGGATCTGTCTCTTAAAGCAAAGGAAACAAAAATAAACAAAACAAATAGGATCTAATTAAATGCAAAAGCTCTTGCACAGCAAAGGAAACCACCAACAAAACACAAAGACATCTACTGAATGGGAGAAAATATTTGCAGATGATATAACTGATAAGGAGTTAATATCCAAAATATGTAAGTGGCTCATACAACTCAATACCAAAAAACCCCAAAAGAGCCCCATTTAAAAAATGGGCCATAGAGATAAATAGATATTTTTCTAAATAAGACATACAAGTGGCTAAGAGGCACATGAAAAAAATACTTAACACTGCTAATCATCAGGGAAATGCAAATCAATACCACATTGAGATTTCACCTCACAACTGTCAGAATGGCTATCGCCAAAAAGGACACAAGTAACAAATGTTTGTGAGGATACAGAGAAAAGGAAATCTTAGTACACTGTTGATAGGAACATAAATTGGTACAGCCACCATGTAAAACAGTATGGAGGTTCCTTCAAAAATTAAAAAGACCTAATATCCAGCTCCTGGCTATATACCAAGGATAACAAAAATACTACTTTGAAAAGTACATACACCCAAAATTCAAACCAGTATTATTTACAAGAGCAAAAATATAGAAGCAACCTAAGTGTCCATCAACAGATGAATGGATAAAGAAGATGAATTATTACTCAGTCACAAAACACGAATTAAATTCTGACATATGCAATAATATGGATGAACTTGGAGGGTATTAGGCTTAGCAAAATAAGTCAGATAAAGACAAACAACATATGTTACCTACACATGAGATCTAAAAAGAGAAGAGGATAAAGAGGTACAAACTACTATGTTAAAGTAAGCTACAAACATACACTTACACAGATAAATAGAAAAATACAGCCATTATTTTATAACAACTTTAAATGTACTAATGCAGTAAAATTTATTAAAATATTGAATTACTATGTTCTACTCCTGAAAGAAATGTAAATCAACTATATTTCAATAAAAAAAAACCCTCTCAGAAAAGTAGGAGAATTTGCTCAACTTGATAAACATCTACAAAATACTTCAGCTAATATTACAATTAATAGTGAACAACTAAATCCTTTCCCCATTAGATCAGCAGCAAAGCATGTCTACTCTCACCACAGTTATTCAACACAGCAATGAAAGTTCTAGCCAATGCAATAAGTTAAGTAAAGGAAATAAAAAACACTTGCATTGGAAAGTAATAAATAAAACTGTCCTGATTTGCAGATGATATGATGGTCTATGTGTGATGAAATTCCCAAAGAATGGACAAAACGACTCCATGAAGTAATGAGTGAGTTTAGCAAGACCTCAGGATATCAAATTACCAAACACACACGAAATTTATTTCTACATACTGACTAAAAACATGTGGAAACCAGTAAAAATACATTAGCATGTGTAATCTTTTTTTTTTTGTTTTGTTTTGTTTAGGGTCACACTTGTGACACATGGACATTCCCAGGCTAGGGGTCAAATCAGAGCTGTAGCTGCTGGCCTACACCACAGCCACAGCAACAACAACACAGGATCCCAGCCATGTCTGCAACCTACACTACAGCTCACAGCAACGTCAGATCCTTAACCCACTGAGCGAAGCCAGGGATTGAACCCACATCCTCATGTTTACTAGTCAGTTTCGTTACCACTGAGCCAAACCACTAATAATCCTTTTTTGTTTATAAAACAATATCTTTCAGATTTTAGTTTTATTTACAGCATGTGAAAAGCTTGAAAGTCCTCTCTTATCCTTGCAATGAGAATAAAGCCCAACAATTTTAATCAATGACTTCTCCTGGACACACTGAATAACTGAGGTTGGATGACACCAAAAGTGAGGTTGCAGCCACCCCAACATCTGCAGAGACAAGTGAATACAGAGAAATAAAGCTGATGATCAGCTTACATGTAGCAGAAGCCATTGAGCCAGAAACTGGTAGAAATGCTTTAAGAGTAATTTTAACAAGTTATTGCGAGGTGAGTGTGGACTAGTATGTAAATGAGAGACTCCTGGGGTTCTCAGTCTTAACAAAACAATCACACTCCCATGGGTCTTACAAAACTCCAGGAATCTCCCCAGGATCTCATAGTGATGCATCAAGAAGCAGCCCCTTCTGTCTCTGGCAGTGGTAAGGGAAAAGTAATTACTGTGAATATGACCAGAGTGTTCTCCAAACCAAGGCCTACTCTCTTATGAGAGCCTTATCCCACATAGGGAAAAGGTCAATTACCCAACTCCTGTGCCATGTACTTTTCCTATCCTACTGCCTCAGGGAGATGAGGGGAGGTAAGAAACAATATTGAATGCCATAGCCTAGGGACATCAGGCCACTAAAATATAGACTCAATCATATGATAATAGAACACTTTCTCTTTCCCTCATCTTACTAACACCTCCATCATGGCTTCATTATCATAATATTGGATTACAGCTGAGAGTTGCAAAGCATGAATTCTATCCCAGGAGAGGTCTACAGGGAAGGCCATAGATGAGGGAGACCAAAATAGAATTTGAAGTCCCTTTACCTAGAGCTATAGCAAATATTAAATAAACACAGTCCAACTACTAGCCAGATTAACTAACATAAAACCTCACCCTGAAAGCCTATTTTCCCTTAGTGCCTATTAGTCAGTAACTCATATCTGCTGTTTGCCTTTCAATGAAGAATTATAAGTCATACTAATAGGCAAGAAAAAAAAAACGCAATATGATGAAGCAAAGCAAGTATGAGAAGTAGTTCAGATATGGCACAGGCTTCAGAATTATCAAAGAGGGAATTTAAAATAATTATGACTACTATAAAGGGGTGTAAAGGAAAAAAAATAGACAAAAAATGAAAATAGATGGGTAATGTAAGCAAACTTCAGAAAACCAAAGAAAATAAGAACACACTGCTAGAAGCCAGAGAGCAGAAAAAAATTATAAATATTTAGGTGTAAGACTAATACAACATATACAGGATTTTTACATTGAAAACATACAACATACATTTCATCATGTCTACAATGAGGTGAAAGATCTAAATAAATAGAAAAATGTTTCATGTTTATGGATTAGAAGATTCAAAATAGTAAAGATGACTTCTTTCCAAACTGATAAACAAGTTTAACCCAATTCACCTAAAAACTCTGCAAGATAATTTTGTATACACGAATCATTTATTCTAAAACTTATATGGAAAGGCAATGAAACAAACAAATCTGAAAATGAAGAATCAAGTAAGAGGACTCACTATACACAATTTTATGGCTACTATAAAGCTACTGTAACCCAGACCATGTGGTATCGCCCATGGAGTAGATGTAGATCAATGGAGTAAAATAGAGAGCCAAGAAAAAGCCACACACCATAGTACAAATGCAATGCAATGAAAAAAAAAAAGAGAGAGAGAGCATTTCTAAGAAATAATCCTGGAACAACTGAACATTCATAAGCAAAAAAGAACCCTAAATTAAATCTTAAACTTTATATAATAAAACCATCCCACCAAAGATCATGCATTTAAATGTAAACTTATAAAAAGGAAGACTCAATTGTAGGACATTTAATTGGTTGGAAAGCACTGACAGATAAATTATATCTAGAATATATAAAGAACTCTTATAACTCAATTTTAAAAAATCCAATTAGAAAATGGATGAAAGATGGAGGCATTTAGCACTCATGAAAGAAATCAAAGAAGATCTTAAAATATAAAAAGACAATTTTTATGAACTGAATGACTCAACGTAATATGTGTGAAAGCAGACATGATTCTCTCCAAATTGATACACAGGTTTAATAACATTCCTATCAAACTTCAGGCAAGATTTTTGTAGGCTGGGATTATTCTAGCATTTATATGAAGAGTCAAAGAAACTAGAATAGCTAAAACAATTTTGAAAAAAATAGAATAAAATTGGAGAAATTAATCTATCTGATTCCAAGACTTATTTCATAACCATACTAAACAAGACTGCATGATATTGGTGAAAGGACAAATAAATAGAACAGAACAGAGAATCCAGAAACAGACTCAGACCCACACAAATATATCCAACTCATTTTTGACAGAAGTCTGTAAGCAATTCAACGGAGGAAAGATTACTATTTCAGCAAGAAGTGCTGGGAAAAATGGACATCCATTAAGAAATAACATCCTACCTTATACAAAAATTAAAATTAATTCAAAATGTATCACAGCCTTAAAGAAAACCACAGGAAAAATTTAGGGGATCTAAGACTGTGAAAAAATGGTCTTGTAATGTCTCCAAAAGCCCAGCCTATAACAAGACAAATTGATAAGCTGGACTTCTCAAAATTTTTCAAATCACTCTGAAAAACCTTAAGAGGATGTAAAGGCAAGCTGCAGACTGGGATAAAATATTAGCAATGACATAACGAAGAAAAAATTAGCATCTAGAATATGTAAAGAACTCTTGGGACTCAACAGAAAACTGAGAGAGGTTTCTCTGGGCCAAAATGAGGGTGTTGAGGAAACACTACTTCCTAGAGGAAAATCTGTTTCCTTGCATTTTCCTAAAGGTTCCTGCATTCCTTGAGCTATGGTCTCCTCTATCAACTCATGTTAACTCCTGCGTCCTTCTTTACATCTCCTCCTGTGAGTCTTCTGTCACCCCCCGTGATTATACTGAGTCAACCCTATAGTCAAGATAATCTTCCCATATTAAGATTTGTATCTTATCATGTCTCAAAATCCTTTTGCCATGGAAAATAAGACATTCATAGGATCCAGCGATTAGGGCATGTAGGTAGGCTCTGATTCTGCCCAATGTACTATCCAATGCTATTCACTAATAAAAGATAATCATCTATTGATATACACAATAACCTGGATCAATCACCAGAGAATTTATACTGAGTAAAAAGATCCAATCTCAAAAGGTGACACTTCATAGGATCATTTTGCCATAATAATCATGAATTAACAAAATTATAGAAAGGGTTGACACGTTATTGATTGCCAGGGCTTCAGCAGTGGGTAGAGGTAATAGGGAAATGTGTATAGCTATGAAAGGAAAACAAAAGAGATCCCTGTGGCAGTGGAAATGTTATGTATCCTGACTGTACCAATGTCAATATCCTGATTGTGACATTGTTCTATAGTTTTGCAAGATGTTACTACTGGGGAAATGTGAGTAAAAGCTCCTGGGGATCTCTTTGTATTATTTCTTATCACGAAATATCAATCTATTTTATTCCTAAATAAAAAGTGTAATTTTGAAAATCTATCTTAGACATGTTGAGAAAATCAGTAAATTTGGAAATGAGATGCTTGCATCAGTCTTAGTCTTTAACTAAGCCTCCCAGAAAACCCCTGCTGAACTGTTCCTTCTCAGAGCTCAGTCTGTGTAGCTTGGCCAAATCCCCTCATCTCTAAAGTACCAGTTCCCTTCCATTTATCCACGTGGTCCAAGTGCTACTAAAGATTTCATTTAGAGAACCAGAGCAGTGGGCTGTGTTGACAAAAAGTAGATTGAGAAATCCAGCCCCCTCATCTGCACTCTGCCAGGGACAAGCTGTGTGTTGCATTAACTGTGAGCAGGTGATTCACAAAGTACATTCCCAGGGAGTAAAAAGGCGTTAAGTGGGAAAACAGCAATGGTCAGTAAAGAAACTATTTTGCATTTTGGCTAGGATCAACCTAGTTATTAATAGGGTTCTTTTTCCCCCTTTATTCCTATATTATGTATTACGTATATATTTATAACTGAGTATATATAATTCTTTCTCATTGTAAATCAACTATACTTTAATAAAAATAGATTAAAATAAAACATTATTATAAACATCAAGGACCTACGGTATAGCACAGGGAACTACATATTCAATATCTTAGAACCTATAATGGAAAAGAAGGTGAAAAAGAATAAATGTATTTTAACAGCACTTACAAAAGTATCTGACAAAATGGAAGCCTATCCAGCCCGCTTTTACATTTTTTTCCCATGGAATCATCTCATTAACTATTGTCTATAGAATACGGTTTGGGAAATGCTGAGGCAGATAAAACGAAGGAACATTAATGTTGTCTTACTATGTACATGTGTGTGTATTTTCTAATTTTAAAGTAATATTCAGTGGTTGTAAAATACTTAAACAATACACAAGCGCAAGAAAATTCAAAACAGAACACTCATTTCCCACCCCTACTCCACAGAGAGAGGAAAATTTTTTTGAAGTCTTTAAAACTTTTTATTATGAGAAACTTCAAACATATAGCAAAGTAGAAAGAATAACGGAATAAACATTATCAATCTACCATGGAAACCCAACAATTATTAACATTATTTTCATAATTGCTTCATCTCTTTTTGGTTGTTGAAAAATTTTTAAGCAAATTACAGAAAATATAACACATCACCCTAAACTTCAGCATCCATCCCTAAAAGGGGATGTTTTCCTACATATCCACAATGCCATGATCACACATTACCACACTGACACTGTTTTCTTAATATCACTAATAACCTACCTATATTGAAATATTCCCAGTTGTCCTTATCATGTCTTTTATAGAGGTTTTCAAGCCAGGATATAAACAAAGATGACACTGAATTGGATTGCTTTGTCCTTTAGGTCTCTCAATCCAGAACATCAAGGAAAATGGTTTTAACAGTTTGATGTAAACATGTTCACATTTTCTCTCTGTATTTAAAATTATATCACTTTTATAATCAGGAAAAAAAATGCCATAAAGTAAAGGAAGAACATCAATATTACCAAAAGAGAAATCTAGTTGATGGATATCTGGACCTTCAAGGAAGAAGGAAGAAAGGGTCATTACTGATTAGCTCAGATCACCCTTGTAAGGAAGACATTCATTTTACACATAGCGCATCTGAAAGTCAAGGACATTAACTGGCCTGCCCAACAGCAAACGACAGTAGTAAGTGAGCACTTAATTTATATTAAATTCTGAACCAAGTGCTTAAAAAACTTCTCCTTTTGAATGATTATGACCACACTAATGAGGTAGGTATTGTGATTATCCTTGTTTCAAAGGAACTGAAGCCCAGAGTGAAGTCAAACGATTTTTCCCCATTGAACTGTCTTGTGACTCTGGTCAAAAAATCAACTGATCATAAATCTAAGAGTGTATTTCTGGATGCTCAATTACATTCCATTTATGTGTATGTTTACCCTTACGCCAGTACCACACACTCTTGATTACTGTAGTTTTGCAGTAATTAAGAAGTGTCAGTCCTCCAACACTGCTCTTTTCCACTACTGTTCTTGCTCTGCTGTGATGTTCGCAATCCACATGTGAATTTTTAGAGCAGCTTATTGATTTATGCAAAAACGGGGCTGGGATTTTGACAGAGATTGTTTTGAATCTGTAGATCAAACTGGAGATATTGTCATCTTAAGTATGTTATCATCCAATCTATGAATATGTATTGTCTTTTCATTTATTTAGATTTTTAATTTCTTTCAACAATGCTTTGTAGTTCAGAGTATACTAGTCATACTCTTATTTTGTTAAATTTACTCCTAAATATTTTACCCTTTGTGATACTATTATAAATGGAATGTTCCTAATTTAATTTTCAGATTGGTCACTGCAAGTGCCTAATATTCACCTATTTCTATATATTACTCTTGCATCCTGTGACTTTGCTGAACTTGTTTATTAGTTCTAATATAGGTTTATGGGTAAATTCTTTTGATTTTCTATGTACAGGAGCATATCATGTTCAAAGAGTTTTACTTCTTTCTTTCCAATAAGATGTCTTTTATTATTAACTTGCCTAATTTCTTTGGGTATAACCTCTAGCACAAAGCTGAATAGAAAGTGAGAGTGGGCATCCTTGTCATGTTCCTGCCCTTAGCATAGAAGCTTTCAGTCTTTTAAGTATGATGACTGCTGAAGGTTTGTCATAGATTCCCTTTCATCAATTTGAAGGAAGATAGATTCTATTCCTAGTTTTTTGGGTATTTTTATTATAAAAATGTGCTTGATTTTGTCAAATGCTTTCTCTGCATCTACTGTGATGATCACTTGATTTTTGGGGTCTATTTTATGGATTTTCTATGAATATTCATATGGATATGAATTATTCTATATATATGGAATATTACACTGAAAGATTTTTGTATCTTGAACCATCCTTACATTCTTACAATAAATCCTATTTGGTCTTGGTGTATAATCAAATTTATATGTTCCTGGATTCAGTTTGCTATTATTTCAGGATCTTTGAACAAAGTCATAAGGGATATTGATCTCTAGTTTTCATCCTCTTGTCATATCTGTCTGGTTTAAGTATCAAGATACTATTGCCCTCATAGAATGAGTTTGGAAGTATCCCCTTATTTTCTGAAGAGCCTGTGAAAGGATGGTGTTAATTCTTCTTCAATGGTCTGGCAGAATTCATTAGTGAAGCCATCCAGGTCAACACTTTTTTGATGGGAAGACCTCTGGTTACTAGTTAAATCTCTACATATGATAGATCTATTTACTCAGATTTTACTTCTTAAAAAACTTTATTGAGATAAGCTTAATATAAAAAGTGTTTCCACCATATGATATCACTTATAACTAGAATATAATATCCAGCACAAATGAACATCTCCACTGAAAAGAAAATCATGGACTTGGAGAAGAGACTTGTGGCTGCCTGATGGGAGAGGTAGGGAGTGGGAGGGATCAGGAGCTTGGGCTTATCAGACACAACTTAGAACAGATTTACAAGGAGATCCTGTGAGTAGCATTGAGAACTATGTCTAGATACTCATGTTACAACAGAACAAAGGGTGGGGGGAAAAAATGTAAATGTAATGTATACATGTAAGGATAACTTGATCCCCTTGCTGTACGGTGGGAAAATAAATAAATAAATAAATAAATAAATAAATAAATAAATAAATAAATAAATAAAAATAAAATAAAAACTGTTTCCCAGAGTTCCCATTGTGGCTCAGAGGAAACAAACCCAACTAGTATCCATGAGGATGTGGGTTTGATTCCGGGCCTCGCTCAGCAGGTTAAGGATCCAGCACTGCCAAAAGCTGTGGTGTAGGTTGCAGATGCAGTCAGATCCTGCGTTGCTTTGGCTGTGGTGTAGGCCAGCAGCTCCAATTTAACCCCTAGCCTAGAAACTTCCACATGCCATGGGTGTGGCCCTAAAAACAAAAAAAGAAAAAACAGTGTATCTTAATTTTAATGAGTTTGAACACATGTGATATATTTGTGATATGACCACCACAAACAAGATAATAAACACATCACCTCCAAAATATTTCTCGTGTCTCTATTTTTTTAATGATGTAAGAACACTTAGCACAAGATCTACCCTGTTAAGTTTTTAAGTGCATAATACAGTACTCTTAACCATAGTTTTCATGTTGCACAACATATCTCTAAAACGTAGGCATCTTGCACAACAATAACTTTATACCCATTGAACAAACTCCATTTCCCCCTCCCCCATCCCCTGGCAATCACCATTCTATTCTCTGCTTTTTGGAGTTAGACTATTTTGGGTTCTTCATGTAAGTAGAATCATGGAGTAGTCGTGCTTCTGTGTTTGACTATTTCACTTAATGTCCTCCAGGTCCACCTATGTTGTCACAATGATAGGATATCCTTTTTGTGAGGCTGAATAAAATCTGAGTGCATGTATATTCACATTTTCCTTACCCATTCATCTATCTATGGGCACCAGCATTGTTTCCAAATTTTGGCTACTGTGAATAATGCTGCAGTAAACACAGGAGTGCAATTATCTCTTTGAGATCTTGATTCAATCCATTTTGATATACACTTAGGAATGGGATCTCTGGATATGGTAGTTTGTTCTTTCTTTCTTTTTTTGGCTATACCCGTGGCATGTGGAAGTTCTCAGGCCAGGGATCAAACCCACACCACTGCAGCAACCCAAGCTGCTACAGTGACAATGCTGACTCTTTAACCCACTGAGCCACAAGGGAAATCCAGTGGCTATATTTTTAATATTTTTATTTACTTCCATACTGTTTTCCATAGTAGCAGCACCAATTTACATTCCTACCACTGTGTACAAGGGTTCCTATTTCTCCATATCCTTAACAATACTTACTGTCTGTGTGGTGTTTTGCTTTGTTATTGCTGTTGCTACTGTTGTAGTTATATTAGCCATCCTCATGGGTATGAATCTTGACTCAGTTCTGGTAATTTGTCTTTTGAGGAATTTGTTTTTGTTTGTTTGTTTGTTGACTTTTTGCCTTTTCTAGGGCCCCATCTGTGGCACATGGAGGTTCCCAGGCTAGGGGTCTAATTGGAGCTGTAGCCACAGGCCTACACCACAGCCACAGCAACGTGGGATCTGAGCCGTGTCTGCAACCTACACTACAGCTCATGGCAACGCCGGATCCTTAACCCACTGAGCAAGGCCAGGGATCGAACCTACAACCTCATGGTTCCTAGTCGGATTCGTTAACCACTGAGCCACGACGGGAACTCCGAGGAATTTTTTTATTGCCTCTAAGTTATTTCATTCATTGACATATACACTTGCCACATGCCCGATCTCTGTCACTTCCCAGGATCCTGCAACTAGGAGCACCCTTTACAACACCTCATATGTAGGCTAAGTCAGACGGGTTTCTTCATGCATGGCCTACAAGTGGCGGGGGCAAACCACCACAGTTATTGTTGACTCTAGAGATGGTCATGGTCTGCTCCTACTAGGGGTCCCCGAACAGGCACCACTGGTGGTTCCAGTCACCTCAGAGGAGGGCAATGCCATCAAACACAAGCTGTTGTTGCTTTCATTCCCCTGAGAACTCACACACCCTGCTGTTGCTACGGCCAAATGCTCTGGTCCCCTTGAAGATCTGCCTAGAGCTTATTACCACTTCCCAGGGCCCTGCAACTAGGAGTATCCTGTGCCACCTTCCTGCAGGTCCTTGATGCTATTGAGAGCCCAATGACCAGGCACTGATTGCTGGCCCTACCCATCGCCTCCTTCTCACTGAAAACACACTGAGCATCCTGGGAACAACAGCCTTCTCACACCAAAGAAAGAGACAGCAAATATTCAAACTCCCACACCAAAAATAAATAGTAACCTCCCCAAAAATACAAAGGGGTATTCTTGCATAGAAGTAGCCTCATAAGACTACAGTTTGGCTTCCCCAAACTCACAGAAAAAGAAAAACACAGGTAAGATGAAGAAGCACAGAAACCACTCCCAGTTAAAGGAAAAAGAGAATTCACCTAAAGCAGACAACAATGAAACAGACTTCTGCAGTCTGACAAACATTAAGTTCAAAAGGGAGGTACTGAAAACACTGAAGGAATTAAGAGAGGATATTAACAGTAATGCAGATTCCTTTAGAAAGGAACTAGAAAATATAAGGAGAAGCCAAGAAAAACTAGAAAATTCATTTGCATAGATACAAACTGAGCTTAAGGCAATAAAGAGCAGTATGAATAATGCAGAGGAACGAATTAGTGACATGGAAGACAAAATAATGGAAATCACCCAATCAGGACAGCAGACAGAAAACCAAATGAAAAAACATGAAAGCAATATAAGAGATCTATGGGATAATATAAAGGAGGCCAATCGACATATACACTTGTTCATAGTTTTCCTTTTTAATCCTTTTTTTTTTCCTTTTGGGGTAATGTTCCCTCTTTATTTCTTAATTTTTTAAATTATTCAATGAATTTATCACATCTGTAGTTATATAATGATCATCACAATCCAATTTCATAGGATTTCCATCCCACAACCCCAGTGCATCCCCCCACCCCGCAAAACTGTCTCCTCCGGAGACCATTAGTTTTTCAACGTCTGTGAGTCAGCATCTGTTCTGCAAAGAAGTTCAGTCTGTCCTTTTTTCAGATTCCACATGTCAGTGAAAGCATTTGATGTTGGTGTCTCATTGTATGGCTGACTTCACTTAGAATGATAATTTCTAGGTCCATCCATGTTGCTAAAAAAGTGCCATTATTTCACTCCTTTTAATGGCTGAGTAATATTCCATTGAGTATACATACCACACATTCTTGATCCACTCCTCTGTTGATGGACATTTAGGTTGTTTCCATGTCTTGACTATTGAAAAGAGTGCTGCAGTGAACATCGGAGTACATGTGTCTTTGTGAGTTGTGGTTTTTCTCTGGATAGATGCTGAGGAGTGGGATTGCTGGATCAAATGGTAGGTCTATGTTTAGTTTTCTGAGGCATCTCCATACTGTTTTCCACAGTGGTTGCACCAATTTACAATCCCACCAACAGTGTACTATGGTTCCTTTTTCTCCACACCCTCTCCAGCACTTATTGTTTATAGATTTTTTGATGATGGCCATTCTGGCTGGTGTAAGGTGGTACTTCATAATGGTTTTGATTTGTATTTCTCTAATAATGAGTGATACTGAACATATTTTCATGTGTATTTTGGCTATCTGTATGTCTTCTTTGGAGAACTGTCTGTTTAGATCTTCTGCCCATTTTTTGATGGGGTTGTTTGTTTTTTTGGTATGGTTTATTTCTTAATTTTTATCTTCTCTCTTTTTATCTTCAGGTAGCTGAGGGTTTGTCATTTTTGTTGGTCTTTTCGAAGAACCAATTTTTGTTTTTGCTAATTCTCTATGTTATTTTTCAAGTCCCTTTTCATTTATTTCTGATGTAATCTTTATTGTTTCCCTCCTCTCCTTCTTTTTGGCCATTCTGATCTTCTGTTTGTGTTTTATTAAGATGGAAGTTTAAGGTATCTATCTGAGGTATTTATTATTTTTCACAATAGGCATTTGCAGCTATTCATTTCCCTCCAAGAACTGCTGATGGAGCATCTCATAAGTACTGGAACATTGTTTTCTTGTTTTTTCATCTCAGAGTATCTTCTGTTTTCCATTTATTATTTCACTCATTTGTTATTTAGGAGTGTACTATTCACTTTCCACATATTTGTGAATTTCTTTATGTTATTGATTTCCAGTTTAATTCCATTATGAAGAAGCTACTTTGTATTACTTCAAATATTTTAAATTAAAACTTATTTAATGGTCTAACATAGGAATTTTTCCCTAAAGAATGAAGGAGAATGGTCCATGAGTACTTGAGAAGACTATATACAAGCATATCTCAGAGATATTGCAGGTTTGATTCCAGACCACCATAATAAAGAAAATACCACAATGCAGTAAGTCACAGGAATTTTTGGTTTCCCAGTGTATATAAATGTTCCCAGTGCATATAAAAGGCATATAAAAGTTCCCAGTGCATATAAAAGGGCATATTCTAGTTCTATACTGTAGTCTCTTAAGCGTGCAATAGCATATCTTTAAAAATGCACAAAACTTAATGAAAAAATACACCCTTGCTAAAAAATGCAAAGCATCACCTGACAGTAGAGGGTTGCCACAAACCTTTGTTTTGTAAAAACCTCATTATCTGCAGAGCACATTAATGCAAAGTGCAATAAAACAAAGTATGACTGTATTCTGCTGTTTTTAAATTCCACAGATGTCTGTTAGATGGAGTAAGTTTATAGTGTTAAAATTTTCTATTTTCTTGTTGACCTGGTGCCCAGTTGTTCTATTCATTATTGAAAGTAAGGTATTCAAGGCTCCAACCATTATTGTTGAATTGTCTATCTAAACTTTCAGTTCTGCAAGTTTTTGCTTCATATATTTTATGGCTCTCTTGTTAAGTCTAAGTATGCTTGTAATTATTATGTTTATGCCTTCTTGGTGGATTAACCCTTTTATAATGATAAAATGTCCTTTCTTTGCCTCTAATCACTTTTCTACAGATGTCCGTTTTGTTTGATATAGCCACACTTGACCTTTTTTATTATTGATTGCATGGTATATATTATTTCTATCCTATCACTTACAGTTTTCTTGTGTCTTTGAATCTAAACTGTCTCTTATAGACAGCATATATTTGGATCAAAAAAAAAATTTTTTTTTTTTTTTTAAGGCTGAACCTGTGGCATATGGAAGTTCCCAGGTTTGGGGTCAAATTGGAGCTGCAGCTGCTGGCCTATACCACAGTTACAGCAATGCCAGATCCAAGCTGTGACCTATACAACAGCTCATGGCAATGCAGGATCCTTGACTTACTGAGTGAGTCCAGGGATTGAACCCACATCCTCATGAATACTAGTAAGGTTCATTTCCACTGAGCCACAGTGGGAACTCCTGGATCAAAATTTTTAATCCATTCTGTCAATGTTTGCCTTTTCATTGAAGGGTTTAAAGCATTTATTTATTTATTTATTTTTTGGTTAACATAAATTTATTTATTTTTCTTGTTTTATTATTTTAATTTTTTTCCACTGTACAGCATGGGGACCAAGTTACCCTTACATGTATACATTTTTCCCCCACCCTTTGTTCTGTTGCAATATAGGTATCTAGACATAGTTCTCACTAAAGCATTTACTTTTAATGCAACTATGATAAAGTAGGATTTGCATATTCCATTTGTTATTTTTTTGAATATACCTTTTATCTCTTTTTTTTGTTCCCGTCTGCTTCCATGGCTGTATTCTTTTGCATTAAGTTGATATTTTCCAGTGTACCATTTTAATTCCCTTGTCCTTTCTTTTACTATATTTTAAAATTATTTTCTTAATTATAATCACCTAGGTCACATCAATTCTAACTTAATTTCAATAATATATAAAACCTATGCAACAACCACAAAAAAGAAAATTACAGGTCAATATCACTGATGAACATAGATACAAAAATCCTTATCAAAAAATTAGCAGACCACATACAGACATACATTAAAAAGATCATATACTATGATCAAGTAGGATTTACCCTAGGGATGCAAGAATTCTTCAATATCTGCAAATCTATCAATGTGATACATCACATCAACAAAATGAAAAATAAAAACCATATGATCATCTCAATAGATGCAGAAAGAGCTTTTGACAAAATTCAACATCCATTCTTGATAAAAACTCTCCAGAGAGTGGGCATAGGGGAACTACCTTAATGTAATAAAAGCCAATTGTGACAAACCCAGAACTAACATCATTCTTAATGGTGAAAAACTGAAAGTATTTCCACTAAGATCAGTAACAAGACATGGATGTCCTCTTTCACCACTGTTATTCAACATAGTCTTGGAAGTCCTAGCCATGGCAATCAGAGAAGAAAAAAAAATAAAAGGAATCCAAATTGGAAAAGAAGTAAAACTATCACTGTTTGCGGATGACATGATTCTATACCTAGAAAATTCTAAAGATGCTACCAGAAAACTATTAGAGCTCATCAATGAATTTGGTAAAGTCGCAGGCTACAAAATAAATACACAGAAATCAACTGCATTTCTATATACTAACAATGAAAAATCAGAAATAAAAATTAGGGAAACAATCCCATTTACTACTGTATCAAAAAGAATAAAATACCTAGGAATAAACTTACCTAAAAAGACAAAAGAACTATAAGATATTGATGAAACAAATCAAAAAAGACACAAATAGATGGAAAAATATACCATGCTCTTGGATTGGAATAATCAATATAATCAAAATGACAATCCTATCTAAGGTAATCTGCAGATTCAATGCAATCCCTTTCAAATTACCAATGACATTCTTTACAGAACTAGGACAAAATATTTTAAAATTTGTATGGAAAAACAAAATACCTCAAATAGCCAAAGCAAGATTGAAAAGAAAAAACCAAACTGGAAGAATCATGCTCCCTGACTTCAGACTCTACTGCAAAGCTACAGTCATCAAGATGGTGCTGGTACTAGCACAAAAACAGAAATATACGTCAATGGAACAGTATAGAAAGACCAGAAATAAACCCGAACACCTATGGCCAATTAATCTATAATAAAAGAGGCCAGAACATACAGTGGAGGAAGGATAGTCACTTCAATAAATGCTGCTGGTAAAACTGGACAACTGCATGTAAGAGAATGAAATTAGAACATTGTCTAACACCATACACAAAAATAAACTCAAAATGTATTAAAGACCTAAATGTAAGTCCAGACACAATAAAACTAGAGGAAAACACAGGCAGAACATTCTTTGACATAAATCACAGCAACATCTTGTTGGACCCACCTCCTAGAATAAAGGCAATAAAGACACAAATAAACCAATGGGACCTAATTAAACTCAAAAGCTTCTGCACAGCAAAGGAAACCATTTTAAAAAATGAAAAGACAACCCACAGAATGGAAAAAAAAAATTGCAAATGACTCAACTGACAAAGGTTTAATCTCCAAAATATACAAACAACTCATACAACTCAGCAACAACAAAAAAGAACCCAATTGATAAATGGGAAAAATACATAAAAAGACATTTCTCCAAAGACACATCTCCAAAGAAGACATACATAGGCCAGCAGGCACATGAAAAAATGCTCAATATCACTAATTATTAGAGAAATGCAAATCAAAACTATAGTAAGTTACCACCTCACACCAGTTAGAGTAGCCACCATTACAAGTCAACAAATAACAAATGCTGACGAGGATGTAGAGAAAAGGGAACACTCCTACACTGTTGGTGGGAATGTAAATTGGTACAATCACTATGGAAAACAGTATGGAAATACCTCAGAAAACTACATACAGAACTACCATATGATCCAGCAATTCCACTGTTGGGCATATATCCATACAAAACTTGCATTGAGAAAGACACATGCATCCTTATGTTCATAGCAGCACTATTCACAATAGCCAAGACATGGAAACAACCTAAATGCCCATGAGCGGACAAATTGATTAGGAAGATGTGGTACATATATACAATGGAATACTACCCAGCCATAAAAAATACAAAATAATGCAATTTGCAGCAACATGGATGGAACTAGAGACTCTTATACTGGGTGAAGTAAATCAGAAAGAGAAAGACAGACACCACATGATATCACTCATATGTGGAGTCCAAAATATGGCACAAATGATCTATCAACAAAACAGAAAAGATTATGGACATGTAGGACACTCATGTTTGCTGGGGGGAGGGGGAGGGTGGATTGGGAGTCTGGGGTTGGTAGATAAAAACTCCTGTATTTAGACTGGATGGGCAATGGGATCCTGCTGTATAGCGCAGGGAGCTATATCTCTAATCACTTCTGAGGGGACATGATGGAAGATAATGTGAGAAAAAGAATGCATATATGTGCATGACTGGGTCAATTTGCTGTACAGCAGAAATTGACAGAACATTGTAAATCAATCATAATAAAATTTTTTAAAAAATAAAAAAATAAAAATGACTATTTTATTAAAATAAATAAATGATTTAAAGTCCACACATAAAGCACTGGGCATACTCAAAGCCCTACCCACATGTCAAATGTGTGCCCTTCTAGAGTATCAGGAATATGCTGGCGCTTTTCAAAGTCCCCTATGAACGTCTCATTTCTAAGATGTTCCCTTTAAATATTTGTCAGTTTTGTTTGCCCTGAACTTGTCACAGTAAGGTATCATAGTAAAAATTACTTTCAACAAATACCTCAGGGAAAGAGCTATTTGTATTGAAAGCATTCTGATATAGGTAAAAAAAGGACAAACTCTGTGAATGATGGCTCCCTAGAAATTTTCAGACATAATGAATAATGATAATTCTCTAGGAGTATTGCTTTAGTGGAGCTACAAATCCATTCTGCCTCTTCCAGTGACTACTTGGTTGCTAATTTTCACTTTGATTTGGGAGCTATTGGTTTTCAAGGCTGGGGAGAGATAGAGAGAGAAGCATGGGAATGAAGTAAGTGGATATTACCAAGATTGAATAAATGCTACTCAGATTACTGCAAGCCAGATTTCTGAAAAGTTGATTTTGACAATTTTTGGCAGCATTCTGATTGTTTTTGTGGATATGCAAATTTTTGGAGGTCCTTACTCCAATATTCCCTTTAATATCACTTAGAGTCTCAATATTTCACAATTTCTGTTCATGGCAAGCCTCTGGGTTGTGTTTAAATGTTTTTTGAAAGGTAGCAAAATAGCATCTTATCTTTTTTGTAAAGAAATGCATTTTCTATTTTCTAATTATTTCCCTACATTATCAAAGTCTTCATCATACCAAAGTTTATGGTCAATAAATTTATGAACTGATCAAGAGGGGAGACATAAACCACCAAATCAGCTTTTAAAAAGAACCCAAAGCAATCCAAACTGTCTTTTAGACAAAGTTATTTTAAAGCAAGTCATTTAACATTTTACATTATTGTTTTGCCCATTCCTTTCAAAACATCCTCCCAGGATTTACAGAATGTCAGTTATTTCTCAGGTCTAGAAAAGACACACTCACAGATTTCAATATCATGATATCAAATGTTGTGAAATAGCATCCTTTACCTTGGCCTTTCCTTGTACTGAGTATATATAATATGTTTTATGCCTGTCTACTAGCATGAAAGATTCTTTCTCGTTTGAAAAGTAAATGCTTTCAACCCATGAGAATGATTGGTAAGCATTCACTGGACTCATTTAATCTTTAGAGAAGGGTTGGTCTGGAGGGTTTCTTGCTGTATCCTTTCCTTAGAAGCCCAATAATCCTTTCCAGTGGCTATGAAGGGGTGGACTAAAGTAATAAACAGATGTGAATATAAAAAAACTGACTTGTCCAAAACACTGACTATTTTAGCATAAGAATGTGATCAAGAGGGAAAAGTCATGTACAATAGCAGCATTTGAAGTGTCCATGATGCAACTTTTATCTCAAAATATAATGTGGGTGCAAAATACAGTAAAAGAAGAAATTATCAAAGGTAAAACAGAAACATGTGCATTTTATATAATAAACTCGGCCATCAATAATTCCATTATGACATTATACCCTATGAAGGACTTATTTTAAGTAGAAACTAAAAAGAAAAAACCTGATAGTCTTCAAACCCAGGTGGAAATGTAAAAACTTTTTGATTCACTTCTTCTCTCAAAAAAAAAAAAAAATCAAAGAGGAAAAGAAAAAGGGTGATAAACTCTAATGAATCTAGAAATATTTGAAACCCATTCAAAAAGTGAAGACAGAAAGGAAAGGATGAGTGTGAAATGACTGAATGGTCAGCAGAAAGAGTAAACATGAGCCCCCGAAAGGCAGTCAACTGGGGAAAATATATCTTGAAAAGAGGAAATTGGATTTATTCTGCAGTACCCATGCTGGGTTTTTAATCTTTTCTTTATTACTTGTATCTGGAATGTGCACACATGTTATTCAGGATCAAAGGTGTATTTCTTATTATTTCTTCACTGTGCACAACAAGTTTGCCTCCCCCCATGCCTACCCCTCCCCCCACCGTGCAACCTGTTGCCTTAGGCCTTATCCCTGGAGTGATATGATGAGAGCCAAGCCAATCATCCTAGGGGGTAGCCGGTCACCTCATAGGTGAAGGACGAGGAAAAATGATTTCTCTCTGCTTAGGAAAGGGAAAGAAGCATCTATCCCTTGTTCCCCCACCACATCCCTTCCCACACCCTGATAGGATCTCCTTGGAAATGTAATGAGTCTGAGTCCTAACTCCAATTCTTTGGTGTGTTGGTAAAACCTCTCTAGGACCCTGATGACCCTAGAGGTATCTCCAAGGCTCATTCCTTCTTGGGATGTAAATATTTAGGAAGATGGCCATTCCAGTCTTCTTCTTGAAACCCTAGAGTTTAACCTAGAATATGATGTGAGCTGTAAGTATTTGGTCTCTTTGTGGCAATAAGAGATGTTTACTGTCCTCTCAGATCAGAGCAATTAAGTAGACAAACGGCTAGAGAGTTAATTCTCAAAATGTGTGAGAGCTGGATTTACGGAGTCTAGGGCTCTTTATAGAAACATGAAGACCTTCAAGAAAGTTTAATTTTCCCACAGTCCCAAAGGCAAGTACACCATATGTCAAAAGCTGAGCTTATGTACACTGCTGCACTAACCCAAGACAATCCCTCCAAGGCAGCACACGTGACCCTGCTTTTCTGGACAGACAATCACAGAGCACAATAACAAAAAACCAATGCAGCAATCAACAACTGCAGGCCCTAACAAAAACATAATGGGAGCCCTTCCAGTACCCCTACAGTGAAGCTCTCTGGCCTATACATCCCATTTCATGTGCAAAAACACAAACACGTTTTTCTAGTGAAGAACTGTGGATTTATAATGTTGTGTTAATTTCTGCTATACAGCAAAGCGATACAGATACACACACACACACACACACACACACTCACTCTCACTCTCTTTTTAAATATTCTTTTCCATTATGGTTTATTATAGGACATTGACTATAATTTTCTATGCCATAGAGTAGGATCTTGTTGATTATACACCCTCTGCCATGTATTACAGGTTACATCTGCTAACACCAACCTCCCACTCCATTCCTCCCCTTTGGTAACCATATTTGTTCTCTATGTCTGTGAGTCTGTTTCTGTTTCATAGAGAGGTTCATTTGAAAAACACAGACATTTCAATCAACTTTTTATTGCCTCACTCTCAGATATAAATGACAGTCAATAATCAAGGAACTAGAACCATTAAAGAGACAACAAAATAAATAGGGAGTTCCTTTCATGGCTCAGCGGTTAATAAACTCAACTAGGAGACATGAGGATGCAGGTTCGATCCCTGGCCTTGCTCAGTAGGTTATGGCTCTGGCATTGCCATGAGCTGTGATGTAGGTTACAGACGCAGCTTGGATCCCATGTTGCAGTGGCTGTGGTGTAGGCCAGTGCCTGTAGTTCCAATTCGACCTCTAGCCCGGGAACTTCCATATGCCACAGCTATGGCCCTAAAAAGCAAAAATAAAACAAAATAAATGGATAAAACAATGCAAATTGCGGAAGAAAATATCAAAGTATCTATAATTAACATCCTCTGAGAGAGAAAAGAAGTCAGCGAACCCATAAAATAGCAACAAGATGCTATTCTAAAGGAAAAATCAGGGAACAAGATAATAAATCTTAGAAAACATGTATAAGACAATTTATAAAAATGCAACAGAAACCTATAAACTGAAATTGCGAAAATTTCCCAGAAAAGAAGAAAAAAGATAAAGCTAAAGGAGTAATGGAAAGACTATTAGATGATTGGTCCAATGTCCAGTTAATATCAAATCCAGAAAGAGTGGGGAGTCTGAAGGCTGCCCCAGCAGCAGTCATCCAAAAGAGAAATGGAAAAGGCCTGAGCTGAGAGGAGGCAGGGGCAGTGGGAGGGGTCACCTACACTTGAGAGAATTTGGGGGTGCAACCATGACCTACTGACTGAGTTGCATGATGAAGGGAACCTAAGATTAATTCACATTTTCAAGACTGGGGAATAAATTTAAAATATATTCCTTGATATTTAAAAAATATATCTGAGAAAATGCAAATGAAAAATGCCATTTAAATTTTTTAAAAAGAAGAATCATTTCCACATAATAAGAACATGAGGCCACTAAACCATGATCACATTACAAGAGAGCATTTGACTGAGAAATGATCTCTATTATCCATGACTAATCCCATCCATTTAACATTATCGCCTCCTGGTAAAACACAAGGAAAAGCATGGATTCTCACAGTCACCTTCTAACCCCTAAAGTTAAAACCTATACTTTCTCTGAAACCTTGTTCAATTATATTCAGATACAATTCAGGAGAATTAGAACATGCAGTCAAAAAAAATCACTCTCCTAAAAATCACTCTCTCAAAGCTTATATATGTCAGTTTCCCATTCCATACCAACCATTATCAAATTCAACCCAAATTTTCATTCTTTGAAGACCATTCTAAATGATTCCCTAATGCAGAAGTCATTTTGTCAAATATGAATCTATAGGACCTTTAAAAGAACAAAATGTTTAATCATTGTAATCATATTTAATGATCACAGCATCGTTCTGATGTAAGTGACATGGATTGAGCTTCAAGGATAGAGACTGACACTTCTTTTGCTTCAAGATACTGTGTGTCTGTGGACCCCACACTTTCCACCTCTTGGGGTGTGGTCAGCTCTTCATAACTCCCAGTTAGAGGGAAGCAAGGAACAGGCTTTTGGAGCAGCAGCTCAGGGCACAGCACTGCACTTTTCCCCCTTTCTCTCCTTTAGCCTCATGAGAGACCTAATGTCAGTGCTGCTCTGGGTCACAGCATGCTTGAGACATGGTTTACCCAGCCCATCAGAAAGGTCCTCCTTGAATGTCAAGACCAAGTACTAGACCGCTGGGGATACTGGAAGTAGCTGCTGAACAAACTAAGATGTGCACAGAATTTCCTTGGCTGCTTATAAGAACAGACTGTCTTCAAGTATCTAAGAACAGCCACTTAGGAAAAAGGCCATTATCCATTCAGCCAAAGAAGCTCGACCTGTTACTCTGAGTTATTTAATGTTCTCCCTAATTAAGACTGGTTGTTAGTTTACTGTTTATTTGCAAGGAACACACACAGACACCTCAATCACATTTATATAAAATAGTGGAATTTACCATGATACAAAAGAAGCATCTCTGCCTACATAGCAACTGATTATTTCTTGTTACCATAGCTGAAAACATATATTTATTTTATCAGTATAATTAGATTTTAGACTACATGTTTTAGAGGAAACGATTGACCTTGCTTTTGTGCGATGTCTGAAAGTCCCACTTTATCACTCAGAGTGATAACTGTTCTCATTACACTTTGGAAAATTGACTCCAACTTAGGGAATACCATTAATGAGTCCCTGGAAATCTGCATTTTTTAAAAATTAATTTAGGGGAGTTCCTGTCATGGTGCAACAGAAACAAATCTGACTAGGAACCATGATGTTGTGGGTTCGATCCCTGGCCTCACTCAGTGGGCTGAGGATCCTGCATTGCCGTGAGCTATGGTGTAGGTTGCAGATGAGGCTCAGATCTGACATTGCTGTGGCTGTGGTGTAGGCTGGCAGCTGCAGCTCCAATTGGACCCCTAGCCAGGGAACCTCCATATGCCACAGGTGCAGCCCTAAAAAGACAAATGGCAAAAAAAAAAAAAATCAATTTAGAACCAGGCTTATGGGTTCTAAGGCAAAACACAGATGCTTCAGAAATGATCTATCTTTAAGGAAGTTTTGATTCTCTTACGGAGAAAACTGTTTTTCCACTGACATCTACTTTGGAAAAAGTGTTAAATTACACAATGACACTTTTCTATTGTCTTATGTTTGGGTGAAGAAACCACAATAACTGCAATGAAACTAGAAATCAAAAGCAGAAAGAAAACTGGAAAATTCAAAAGCATGTCTACATTAAACAACACTCTTTTAAACAACCATGGATCAAAAGAGAAATCACAAGGGAAATCTGAAAATATCTTGAGACTAATAAAAATGTCACATGCAAAAACTTATAGAAAGCAGCAAAAGCTGAGCTAAAAGGGGATTTAGAGTGGTAAAACATTAAAAAAGAAGAAAGTTTTCAAATCTACAACCCAACTTTATACCACAGAAACTAGAAAAATAAAAAATTAAGTCCTAAGCTAGCAGAAGAAAGGAAATAAAAATCAGAACAGAGATAAATGGAATAGAGAATAGAAAAACAATAAAGAAAATCAACAAAACCAGGAGTTGGTTCTTTGAAAAGCTCAACAAAACTGACAACACTTTTAAGTTAAACTGTCTAAAAAAAATAATAAAACACAAACAACTAAAATAAAAAATGAGAGGTCATTATAACCTTATGCTACCAATAAAAAGGAATATGTGAAAGAACTTTGAAAGATATACACCAACAAATCAGATAACTAAAATGAAATGAAAAATTCTTAGAAATACAACCAATCAAGACTATATAATGAAGAAACAGAATATGTGAGCAATTGTATAACTACTAAGAAGACTGAATCAGTAATCTAAAACCTCTCAATAAGGAAAAGCCCAGGACCACATGACTTCATTGGTGAATTCCACCAAACATTTAATGAAGAATTAACACCGATTCTCCTCAGTCTCTTCCAAAAAAAACTGAAGAGGAGGAAACACTTCCAAACTCATTTTATCAGGCTAGCATTAGCCCAATAGAAAAACCAAGCAAAGACACTAGGACAAAAGAAAAATAGACTCCAATCTCCCTTATAAATATTAACACACAAAAATCAAAGAAATACTAACAAACAGCCCATTAAAAGGATTATAAATTATCACCAAGTGGCATTTATTCCTGAACAGCAAGGATGGTTCAACATATGAAAATCAATGTAGTGCACTACAGTAACAGAATAAAGAAAAATGATGTGATCTTCACAAGCGATGTGGAGAAAGCATTTGATAAAACACAAAACCTTTCATGATAAAAACAATCAACAGACTAGGAATAAAAAGAAATAACCTAAACATAATAAAAGCCATATATGAAAAGTCCACAGTTAACATCATACTCAATAATGAATGGCTAAAGTTTTTCCTCTAAGATCAGGAAAAAGGACAAGGCTATATCTTTTTTCCCACTTCTATTCAATGAAGTACTGGCCTCCTAGCCAGAGAAATTAGGAAAGAAAAAGAAACTTGAAAAGGATTCTGCATTGCTGTGGCTGTGGCATAGGCCAGCAGCTGTAGCTCTGACTGGACCCCTAGCCTGGGAACTCTCATGTGCTGTGGTGCGGCCCTAAAAAAAAAAAAAAAAAAAAAGGCAGCCAGATGAACAAAAAAAGTAAAGTTAACTCTGTTTATAGTTGACATGATCATACTCTAAAGATTGTACACACACACACACACACACACACACACACACAAAACCTATTGTAACTATCAACAAATTCAGCAAAGCTACAGGATACAAAATTAATACTCCCAAATCAGTTGTGTTTCTACACACTAGCAATGAACAATCCAAAAGGGAAACTAAGAAAATTACTCCATTTGCAACAGTATCAAAAAGAATAAAATACTTAGGACTAAACTTAGCCAAAGAGGCAAAAAAATTTAGATACTGAAAACTACAAAATATTGCTGTAAGAAATTAAAGAAAACATCCATAAGTGGAAAAACATTCTGCGTTCATGGATTGAAAGACAATATTATGAACATATTAACACCACCTAAAGTGATCTACAGATTCAATGCAATCTCTGCCAAATTCCTAATAAGTTCTTCCGCAGAAATAGAAAAAAAAATCCTCAAATTCACATAGAACTTCAAAAGACCATAAGTAGCCAAAACAATCATGAGAAGAGCAAAGTTGGAGGTCTCACACTTGCTAATTTAAAAATTTACTACGAAGTCCAGTAATCAAAATAGTGTCATACTGGTAAAAACAGATATATAGACCAGAAGAATAAAAATGATAGCGCAGAAATAAATCCAGATGATTTTCAACAAGACTATTAAATGCGGGGAAAGGACAGTCTTTTTAATGAATGTTGGTAAAACTGGATCTCCACATTTGAAAGAAGGAAGTTGAACATGCACCACATACAAAAATAAATGCAAAATTTATTAAAGACCTAAATGTAAGAGCTAAAACTATAAAACTTTTGAGAAAAAAACAAAAAAGTTTCATGACATTGGCCATAGCAGAGTCATTAAAAGAAAAAAATAGATAAATTGGACTACATCAAATTAAAAACATGGTGCAACAAAGGGTACTAACAACAGAGTGAAAAGTCAACCTACAGAATGGGGGGAAATGCTTGCAAATCATACAATTGATATAGAGCTATAATCCAACATTAAAAAAAAAAGCCTACTTTAAAAGTAGGCAAAGAACGTGAGTAGATATTTCTCTAAGAAGATATATAAATGGTCAATAAACACACATGTAAAGATGCTCAACATCATTAATCATTAAAGAAACACAAAAAGGAGTTCCCATAGTGGCTCAGCAGTAACAAAACTTACTAGTATCCATGATGATGCAGATTCAATCCCTGGCCTGGCTCAGTGGGTTAAGGATCCAGCATTGCCATGAGCTGTGGTATAGATCACAGACAGCTCAGATCCTGCATTCCTGTGGCTGTGGTGTGGACCAACAGCTGCAGCTCCGATTCCACTCTTAGCCTTGGAACTTCCATATGCCACAAGTGTGGCCTAAAAATTAAAAAAAAAAAAAAAAAAAAAAAAGAAGCAAGTTACCCTTGTGGCTAACTTGGTAACAAATCCAACTAGTACCCATGAGGATGTAGGTTCGATCCCTGGCCTCACTCAGTCGGTTAAGGATCCAATATTGCTGTGAGCTGTGGTGTAGCCCATAGATTAGGCTCAGATCCTGCATTGCTGTACCTGTGGCTGGCAGCCGCAGCTCCAATTTGACTCCTAGCCTGGGAACTCCCATATGCCACATGTGTTGCCCTAAAACAAGCCAAAAAAAAAAAAAGAAAAAAAAAAGGGATCCACAAAGAGACACTACTTCATACCCCACAAGATAGCTTTAATTAAAAAAACCATTTAATGCCATTTGTAGCAATATGGATGGAATTAGAAAATCTCATACTAAGTGAACTAATAAGTCAGAAAAAGAAAGATAAATAACCACATGATATTACTTATATCTGGAATCTAATAAACAGCACAAATGAACCTATCTACAGAAAAGAAACAAACTCATGGACTTGGAGAACAGAGCTGTGGTTGCCAAGGGGGAAGGGGAGGGAGCGGGATGGACTGAGTATTTGGGGTGAGTAGATGCAAACTATTGCATTTGGAGCAGATTAAGCAATGAGATCATACTATATAGCACAGGGAACCATATCTAGTCACCTGTAATGGAACATGATGGAGGATAATGTGAGAAACAGTATATATCTATATCTATATTTATATCTAAATATAATTTGTATTGACAATTTGCTGTACAGTAGAAATTGACAGAACATGTAAATCAACTATAATGGAAAAAGAAAAATCTTACAAAAAATAAATAAAATAAACCAATATGAAGTAGATAGATTAAGAATATCTTTAATATTGTTGGATATACAAGGGTGTATTTTTAAGAACGATGAGAGAGAGATTTAAAGAATTTAGTGGTGCACCAGATTTGTAATTATAATTCAGGGAATGATTTGTAACATGACATATCCAAATTATTATAATTGTAGACTGAATTATTAATAACATTATTAAATGAGATATAAAGTAGCAGAGATAATTTTCATAAAAATTGTGAAAAGTTCTCATATTTTTATACAATGAACAACTTTTGAGTTTTATGGGGTTTTTTTTTTAATTAACAGAAAATAACAACCGTTAGTGATGATGTGAAGAAACTGGAATGTCTGTGCACTGCTGATGGGAATATAAAATGGTGAAGTTACTATGGAAGACAATATGATGGTTCCTAAAAATGAAAAAATTGAATTACCATATGATCCAACAATTAAACTTCTGAGTATATACCCCAAAGAACTGAAAGCCTAAACTCAGACAGATATTTGTGCACACTTGTTTATAGCAGCATAATTCATAATACTAAAAGGTGAAACCAACTCAAGTATCTATTGACAGATTAGTAGATAAATAAATGTGGTATATACATATAGCAGAATATTATTCAGCCTTGAAAAGAAAGGAATTTCTGACACGTTCATTTTCTCTCTCTCTTGCTTTTTTTCGCTGTGCCCACAGCATGTGGAAATTCCTAGGTCAGGGACCGAACCCTTCCCACAGCAGCAATATAAGCCTCTGCAGTCCCGTTTCTTTGCTTCCTTGCCCCAGGCCTCCAGTCTCCGCTTTTTCTTCATCATTTCCTCTCTGCTCTGTGTCCTTTCAGTGTGGGCACTTCATCCTGTCATGCTCCAGGGGAAGGACCACATCTGAGGGCATGAAGATGCCCTGTGGAAAGGCTGACTGGGTGCCAGTTTTAGCGGTGAACCCAACGGCGACACTCTCCACTTGGTAATGGCTGTAGGCTTATAATAACCTGACTTTGTAGGCGATTTCATCCTTCCAAGTTTGGAGTTGAGAACTGCCTTTTCCCACCCATTAAGGCCCTGAATTTAAGAACTCCTTTTATTATCTAATATTCCTGCTTGCAAACAACCAGTTGTTCTGGGGATCATCTTTTTCTTTCAATGCCTTGTCAAATGCAACCAGTAACAAGAAACACGTATTACTGAAAATAGGTTTTCTATTCTGCCTCCTGGCTGCCTTTCAAGTTGTCACCTATTAAAACCAAATGTTCTCTTACTGCCTAGCACAGATCAAGGTGCTGTCAGCCCCAGAGAACGACTCCTCTGCTACCCACTGACAGTCCCCTAATCAAGGCTGTATGTTTTAAGCTTTTGGGTATCATGTTATCCATTCCTAGTACCAATTTCTGATTCCATCATAACAGGTTCTATTTAACTATCACAAAAGACAACCCTACAGTTTTTGTGGCCTAGGTCAACACACATCACTTTTCTTGTGCAGTGTCCCCTGCAGGTTGGTGGGCAGAGCACTGTGACATTTTCTCAGTGGACATGCTTCACTAAGGGTCTGATTCACTAGTCAAGGGTGAGAAAAAGGGCCTTGCACAGGCCATTCAATGCTCGGACCCATTGCTTCTGCAGAAAGCCCATGACCTTACCCAGGCCTAATTATAGTCAGGAAGCGCAACCCAGTAGGTGATGAGAAGATAGACATGCAGAAGTACAGAGAAATTACAACTGACTCCATAGAAATACAAAGGATCATAAGAGACTACTATAAGCAACTATAAGCTGTCCAATAAAATGGACAGCTTAGAAGAAATGGACAGATTTTTACAAAGGTATACCCACCGAAGACTGAACCAGGAAGAAACAGAAAATATGAACAGACCAATCACAAGTACCAAAATTTCATATGTGATTAAAAACCTTTCAAAAAACAAAAAGTCCAGGACCAGATGGCTACACAGATGAACTCTATCAAACATCCAGAGAAGAGTTAACACCTATTCTTCTGAAACTCTTTTTAAAAATAGCAGAGAAAGGAACACTCCCAAGCTCATTCTATGAAGCCACCATCAGCCTGATACCAAAACCAGACAAAGACACCACAAAAAAGAAAATCACAGACCAATATAACTGATGAACACAGATGCAAAAATCCTCAACAAAATACTACCAAACCAAATCCAAGTATATATTAAAAGGATCAAGTAGGATTTATCCTAGGGATGCAAGGATTCTTTGATATCTGCAAATCTATCTATGTGATACACATCAACAAATTGGAGCATTAAAAACCGTATGATCATCTCAATAGCTGCAGGAAAGGCTTTTGACAAAATTCAACCCCCATTTCTGATAAAAACACTCCAGAGTGGAGCTAGAGGGAACCTACCTCAACATAACAAAAAACATATATGAAAAACCCACAGCTAACATCATTTACACTGGTGAAAAATTGAAAACATTCCCACTAAGATCAGGAACAGGAGGAAGCACGTCCACTTTCACCATTATTATTCAACATTGTTTTGGAAGTTCTAGCCACAGCAATCAGAGAAGAAAAAGAAATAAAAGGAATCCAAATTGGGAAAGAAGAAGCAAAACTATAACTGTTTGCAGATGACATGATACTAAGGAAACCCTAAAGACAGCACCAAAAAAAAAAAAAATTGTTAGAACTCATCCATGAAATTGGCAAAGTTTCAGGATACAAAATTAATACACAGAAATTGATTGCACTTCTTTATACTAATAATGAAAGATCAGAAAGGGAAATCAGAGAAACTATCCCATTCACAACTGCATTAAAATGTATAAAATACCTAGGACTAAACCTACCTAAAGAGACAAAAGACCTATATTCTGAAAACTATAAGACGCTGAAGAAACAAATCAAAGACTACACAAACAGATGGAAAAATATACCATGCTCTTGGATTTGAAGAATCAATATTGTCAAAATGACTATACTACCCAAGGAAATCTACACATTCAATGCAATCCCTATCAAATTACCAATGACATTCTTTACAGAACTAGAACAGAATATTTTAAAATTTGTACGGAAACACAAGAGACCCCAAATAGCCAAAGCAATATCAAAAAAGAAAAATGAAAATGGAGGAATCAAGCTTCCTGACTTTAGACAATACAATAAAGCTACAGTCATCAAAACAATATAGTACTGGCACAAAAACAGAAATATAGACCAATGGAACAGATATAAAGCCCAGATATAAACTTAAGTAGTTACATGTAAAAGGATGAAAGTAGAACACTACCTAATATCATATATAAAAATAAACTCAAAATGGATTAAAGACCTAAATATAAGGCCAGATACTATAAAACTCCTAGAGGAAAACACAGACAGAATGCTCTTTGACATAAATCTAGAAACATCTTGTTTGATCCAGCTCCTAGAATAATGAAAATAAAGATAGAAATAAACCAATGGGACCTAATCAAACTCAAGATCTTTTGCACAGCAAAGTAAACCATTACAAAAACGAAAAGACAACCCACAAAATGGGAGAAAATCTTTGCCAATGATGCAACAGACAAGGGCCTAATCTCCAAAACATACAAATAACTCATGCAACTCAACAACCAAAAAAACCAAGCAACCCAAATGAAAAATAGGCAAAATACATAAACAGATATTTATCCAAAGAAGATATATAGATGGCCAACACACACATTAAAAATTGCTCAAAATCAGTAGTTACTAGAGAAAGGCAAATCAAAACTACAATGAGGTACCACCTCACACCAGTCAGAATGGCCATCAGTAACAAGTCAACAAATAACAAATGCTGGAGAGGGTGTGGAGAAAAAGGTGTCCTCCTCCACTGTTGGTGGGAATGTAAATTGGTACGTACATTATGGAAAATAGTTTGGTTATCCCAGGAAACTAAATCTAGAGCTACCATTGATCCAGCAATTCCACTGCTGGGCATATATCCAGACAAAATTTTCATCGAAAAAGATACATGCACCCCTATGTTCACGGCAGCACACAACAGTCAAGACATGAAAACAACCTAAATGTCCATTAACAGACGAACAGATTAAGAAGATGTGGTACATATATACAATGAAATATTACTCAGCCATAAAAAGAAAAACTAATGCCATTTGCAGCAACACGGATGGATCTAGAAACTCTTATACTAAGTGAAGTAAGCCAGAAAAAAAAACACAAATACCATATGATATCAATTATTTGTGGAATCTAAAATATGGAACAGGTGATCCTATCTAAAAATAACAAACAATAACAAAATAAACCCAAAAAACAGAAATAGATCATGCCCAGGAAGAGCAGACTCGGGGTTCCTGGGGTGGGGGAAACAGGAGGGAGTGGGATGGATAGGCATTTCGGGGGGTTTTGGGATGCAAGCTGTTATATTTGGGATGGGTGGGCAATGGGTCCTACTGTACAGCACAGGGAAATGTGGGTGATTGGTCACTTTGTTGTACAACAGAACTTGACTAAACATTGTGAATCAACTATACTTTAATAATATAAAATAAAATAAATAAAATAAAATAAAATACAGTGAGAACAGTATGATGATAGCCACCATCAGCATGAAAGACTAGGTGACTAAATGGAACTTGATGCATTTTTTTTTTCTTTTTACTGCCCACCTGTGCCATATGGAAGTTCCCAGGCTAGATGTCAAATCGGAGCTGCAATTGCAGCCTACACCACAGCCACAGCAAAATGGGATCTGAGCTACATCTTTGATCTACTCTGAGGCGTGAGGCAACGCCAGATCCTAAACCCACCGAGCAAGGCCAGGGATTGAACATGCATCTTCACATAGACAACGTTGGGTTCTTACCCTGCTGAGTCACAGTGAGAAATCTGACCTTGACCCATTTTAAGTTAAAGGTTAAGATGGCTTCACCAAATTAGATAGCTCCAGGTTAGGAGTTCACCTCTCTATGTGTTGCATATCTAGCCCCACGGACACCCCCACATCTAGTTTTCTCATTTGCAAATTGGGACAAAAATATTTACCTCTAGGATATCTGTGAGGCTCCAGTGTGCTAATATATTAACTGTTCAGTAAAGAGAGTGTAAAATGAAAAATTCTGTCCTCTCTCAACTTGCTCCCCACTGGTCTCCACACACCCCTCCTCCCCCAGTGCTGGAGCATGAGGTTCTACTTCTTTCAGTGGATTTGGCCCTAGAACAGGCATCTTTCCTTCCACTGCGGTCAGTGACTCCAATCTCTACTCACCTCTGCTGTGTCACTTATGAGGGTCCTTTCTTTTCACTGCAACATGTCATTTTAAAGCTCCTAATACACCCTATTATGATCTACCTTCAGTTCTGTTCAGGGGCATCCAACACAGATTTCCATATGGCATTGCATTTGGTGTTTATGACAGTCCCAATCAGGCTCTAGGACGTGGTTCAGCCAAGGCAGGTCTGGCTGTCTGGCACCGTATTTTACTTTGAGAGCCCATCTCCAGCTAACAAGGCTTTTTTTTTTAACCTATCTTTACCTATTCCTTATTTCTTTATCTATCTTTGAGTTACCTTGTATTGTACAACAGTGGTTGCTAAACCTATCCATCAGTGATACATTTCAGCTTTTTTCCTTGGGGGAGAAAAGGTCCTTTAGCACTTCATCACACTAAATCTCTTTGGGATGAAAAGAAGTAATATAATTAAATGAAGATGTTTTGGAAAGGCAACTGGCTGTTGCCACTAAAAGCCAATGTCTGAGGAACATTTGGGGAAAAACAAGCCCGCAATGACTAGTAAGAAAGCATTAAGAGTCATATTGGAAGGAACTGAATTTTTTAGAAAGCAGTAGCTATAATTAGAGCAAAAATGTAATTATGAGGCACCAAACAGGTAGTCTCAGCAACATTTTTGAAAGAGGAAAAGAAAGGGTAGGGTAAGCTTTCAAAGTGTATTTTTTCCCCAAAGGAACCTGAACAGCTCCTCCAGGATTCTGTAAGTATAAAAAGAAGCTGAAGCCTCTGTGCTCGAGGCAAGGGGCTGGTGCCACAGGCTGCATTCACTCAGACCCACAGCTGCTCCCCCTCCCAGGGGTTTGCCATGTCTCTCTCCACTCCTCTCCTCCCCTTTGAGAGCTGTTATCCCAAATGAGGTGTTTATTCACATAATGAAGTGCTAATACACTACCACATCTCTGGGAATGGTTTCCCTTTAGTGAGAGACAAAAACCAGCAAAGTCCATGTAAATGAATCAAGGACTTGAGCGATGGCCATGACCAAGGGTGCAGCATTGGTGTTTCTCCCTCTGCGCCCCCATTACACCCTAGATCAATGCCATCTATCTGGCCTATATGGGAAAATGATCGACACAGGATGGCTCAGCCATGGTCAGCCTAGACTTAGAGCCAGAAAGTGGGGTCACCGGGCTTTTGATCTGGTTCAGTCCAATCAAACCTCAAAGCTCCAATTCCTCACCTGTTAAGTGGGTGAGGCTTCAAGGGCTGCTATGAGACCCCAGGAGATAAAGTGCTGATTAGCTAGACATGAATGGGCTAAGTACAGTTTCTTACCACAGTTGTTTCAATGATCCCATTCGAGGTGTGTTTAACAAGTGAAACCATAGACATCACCGATTTGATAATTTATTCCCAGACCTTAAAAAGTACAAGCAGAGCCAATTCCATTGTGATTTTGTGAGAGTCAAACTGCTCTAAAGGTTGGCCTCCTCACGGATGCCCTCCAAATACCTCAGACAATCTGGATTTTAATTCAATCAGAATTTTAATTTCTTCACTAAAACGCAAGCTTCCCAGGCAGGTCTCTGTTAGTCAGCAGAAATGTATCCAGCCAAGTGGGTGTTAAGCAAATGTCTGGTGGATGGACGGATGGATGGATGGATCAAGAGTTAAGATGGATGGGTATATAGACATATGGATCACAACCCCTTTAGTGATCCCAGTCACCCCAAGTGACCTCATGCCCCTTTTCTACCTACATTCACTCTCTTGGGTCCTGTTCAAACTCTAAGTTATCATTTTTGTGGATATACTTCTCCCCAGCCAGACACCAAGCTGTTTGACAGCAGGGGTTGTAAGTTATCTTTATTTCTTCCACTATACTTATCATTAAAGACTATATGGATGGTGCTAAATAAAAATCTGTTGTGTGTAGGCTATGGCAAAAAAAATGTGCCAAGATGTTCAACCAGACAAAAGATATTTGACATCTCAAAGAGATGAAATCCACCTTTTTTCGTGAACACATTAGCACACCTATTTTATAATGAAAGCTTCACTCGCAAAGAAAGAAAAAGGAAGATTTCATAGTTGATTAGGCAAAATCAACATGTGGGGTTAAGATGGTTCTTAGAAGTTTGGAAGGTAGGAGAGAGGAAACTCCTCCCAGCTAGCTCCAAGTTATCATTGTGAACCAGGTCCTTTTGTGCCCAACATCTTCCTAGAGGTGGACTACACTGACACTGGGGACCATTTGACATTACTGAAACAATTCCCCTGCTTTCTTTCAATGGTAAACATTAGTCCATTTTCCAAATGTCAAATGAATTATAAAAGGGGAATAAATGAAACTACTTAGGTGCAGAAGGTATACTGTTCTACAGAGCTTCCAGCATAATCGCAAGCTTATTATATACTTTGTTTGACTGTAGATCTGTTGCTACGGTGCTAAGCCACTTCTTAGTGCCCAGGCCTAGCGACTCTGCTGATGTAAGACCAAGGAACCTTGGTATGTGGTATATGCAGTGGCACCCTCCCCAGGGCAAAGGTTGTCTGTACCGACACACGGTAGGAGAGGGGTACTCTGAAATGAAGCTGCTTTGGTTTTGTCCTTTTGCTTTCTGTTTTTTAAACCAAATTCAGAACAGGGCCACCCAGATAAATATATACCTCTACCCACTCTGCACACGCAATAATAGTTCTTTAACAATGTGGATACTACGCTTGAATCCTCTTCTAGCTATGGGACTTTGAGCAAGTTATATCACCTTTCTGTACCTCAAATTCTTCATCCGAATAAAAAGATAATGATAACAACCTACCTTACTTCACAGTGTTGTTCTAATAATAATACACATTTCTATGTATGAAGCACTTAGTACAGCATCTGGCACATAAATGTCTGATCTACTTTATTTAAACGAGGCCGATCTTATATACCATGTATCTTAGGATTATATATAATACTGTAGTGGGGATCAGACTGCTGAACTCATACTCTGCATGAATTATTTTCTAGCTTTGCAATCTTGGGCAGATTATTTAACTTTTCTAAGTATGTAAGGGGCTTAGAATAGTAGACAGCAGAGAATTTACCCTGGTGCCCAGTATAACTGTGGTGGTGGATGGCTAGGCAGCTCTATACTGGAGCTTCTACAGAAGCTGCTTAGTCACAGTGGCTGCACAGCTCTGGGATCCCTCAGTGCTTATACATATGGCTATCCACTAAACAATTTAGGACCAGCTGCTCAAAGGAAATTAGAAATGGTAGGACAGGGTACTACCAAAAGGGAGATAAGCTAGTCTCTAAGATTCTGACTCCCTGAAGCTGTGAGGTGCAAATCTGAGTCCTCTCTATGGGAAAAGGCATCAGCAGTCTATGAACATCTGCTTTAAAACAATCATGAGTATCTCATTTCAGCTTCAAACACAGAACCAAAAGGCAAGCTCCATTTTACAGCTGAGAAAATTAATCTGTGAGCAAAATAGTAGACATTTGATTCCTTATATAATTGCCAGCACAGAGCTGATGTTTGCAGTGCAGCAGAACCACAAGGTGCTGTTTAAGAATGGCATCCTCTTGTTGTCTATAAGAACTGAACTACTTAAAAGTTGCACGATACAAAATTAATAAACAGAAATATCTTACATTTCTATGCATTAAAAAGGAAAGATCAGAAAGAGAAATTAATGAAACAACTCCATTTACCATTGCATTAAAAAGAATAAAATACCTAGGAATAAACCTACCTAAGGAGGCAAAGGACCTGTACTCTGAAAACTATAAGATGCTGATGAAAGAAATCAAAGATGATACAAACAGATGGAAAGGTATATCATGTTCTTGGATTAGAAGAATCAATGTTGTCAAAATTATCATCCTACCCAAGATGATCTACAGATCCCATGCAATTACTATCAAATTACCAATGGCATTACAGAACTGAAACAAAAAAATATTAAATTCACATGGAAACAAAAAAGACCCCAAATAGCCAAAATGATCCTGAGAAAGAATAAGCTAGAGGAATCAGGCTCCCTGTCTTCAGACTATACTACAAAGCTAGGTCATCATAACAGTATCGTACCAGCACAATAAAGGAAACACAGATCAATGGAACAGGACAGAAAGCCCAGAAATAAGCTCACATACCTATGGTCAATTCATCTACAACAAGGAGTCAAAATACCCAATGGAGAAAAGACAGTCCCTTCAATAAGTGATGCTGGGAAAACCGAGCAGCTACATGTAAAAGAATGAAATTAAAACATTCTCTAACATCATATACAAAAATAAACTCAAAATAAGTTTTTATAGTAAGACTTTTAAATCTTTATAGTAAGACTGGATACTATAAACCTCTAAGAGGAAAATATAGGCATAACTCTCTTTGACATAAGTTGCAGCAGTAACTTTGCAGATCCACCTCCTAGAGTAATGAAAATAAAAACAAAAATTAAAAAAATGGGACCTAATTAAACTTAAAAGTTTTTGCACTCAAAGGAAGCCATAAACAAAACAAAAAGATAACCCATACAATGGGAGAAAGTATTTGCAAACGAAGCAACAAACAAGGGATTAATCTCCAAAATACACAAACAATTCATGAAGCTCAGTGTCAAAAAACAAACAACCTAATCCAAAAATGGGCAGAAGACCTAAACAGACACTTCTCCAAAGAAGTCATACGGATGCCCAAAAATCACATGGAAAGATGCTCAACATTGCTAATTATTAGAGAAATGCAAATCAAAACTAAAATGAGGTATCACTCACATTGGTCAGAATGACCATCATCTAAAACTCTACAAACAATAGGAGTTCCCGTCGTGGCGCAGTGGTTAACGAATCCGACTAGGAACCATGAGGTTGCGGGTTCGATCCCTGCCCTTGCTCAGTGGGTTAACGATCCGGCGTTGCCGTGAGCTGTGGTGTAGGTCGCAGACTCAGCTCAGATTCCGCGTTGCTGTGGCTCTGGCGTAGGCTGGCAGCTTCAGCTCTGATTCGACCCCTAGCCTGGGAACCTCCATATGCCACAGGAGTGGCCCAAGAAATGGCATTAAAAAAAAAAACAAAAAAAACCCAACTCTACAAACAATAAATGCTGGAGAGGATGGGGATAAAGGGAAACCTCTTACATTGCTGGTAAGAATGTAAATTGGTACAACCACTATGGAGAGCAGTATGGAGGTTCCTTAGAAAGCTAGCGGGTTTGATCCCCAGCATAGTGAGGTGGGTTAAAGGACCTGGCATTGCTGCAATTGTGGTATTAGTCGCAGGTGAGGCTTGGAGTCAATCCCATATCTCACAGGTGGCACCATAAAAAAAAAAAAAAAAAAAGAACAACTCCATTTGCAGCAACATGGATGGACCTAGAGGTTATCATATTAAGTGAAGTAAGTCAGACAGAGAAAGACAAACATCATATGATATCATTTATATGTGGAATCTAAAAAAGAATGATATAAGTGAACTTATTTATAAAACAGAAACAGACACACAGACTTTGAAAACAAACTTAACGGTTACCAAAGGGAAAAGAGGGGAGTAGGGATGGACTGAGGGTTTGGGACTGGCATATGCACAGTATTGTATATGGAATGGATAGTCAACGGGGACCTGCTGTATAGCACAGGGAACTCTACCCAATATTCTTTGATAACCTATATGGGAAGAGAATCCGAAAAAGAATGGATATGTGTAATTGTATAACCGAATCACTTTGTTGTATCACAGAATTATCACAACACTGTAAATTAATTATACTTCAGTAAAAAATTTTAAAAAATGTACTACCTAGACATAATAAAGTGAAAATATAATTCAAAACTGAATAAACATCCTTCCCCCAGGCAGTAAATTCTCCAAATTCTAGGCTATCTGAATGACCTTATATTATTTACTTTGTTTCTTTAAAGGCCAATTAAGTGATTAGTTTGGCATAAGCTGGAGAGAAAACCAATTTAAAAATGAGCAGTGCTTCCCCAACATATTGAGGCATTGACAAGAGGGGAGGTTAACTGACATTTTTATAACAATGAAGCTATAGCAATTACTATGTATAATATATAATCTAAGTTTCCATAAGATGAACAGCTATACCAGGTGAGACACATTCAAAGAAGTTGAAGCTTTTAAGAAGTTTCTTACAAGTCAACATTCTGTCAACACCAAGATGTGCTTCAGGATTTGGTCTCAGCAACGGAATTTCATCAACCAACAGTCTGGGTACCAGGAGCCTGGTCAGAAGACATCAACTGGCAAGGACAAGGCCCATCAACGAGTCTATATCTCAGTGGCCAAAGACAGAATATCATGATTCCCTATAATCTTTGGCTCAAAATGATGACCAGGATCTCATAAGTGGTGAAAACATTCAAAGAGAGTCTAAAGAAAAGAATGAAGTAACGTCATATATTTAGACCAGGAGTTATGGAAACTTAAATGCCAGAAGAGGTCAGCCAGGTAACACACACAACTGAAGCGCTGAATGTAAGAAAAACAACCATGTGTGCAGGCCAATGTACAGAAAGGAGACAAGGGGACTGGGATGGCAGGAAGAGCAATGGACCTGTTCAAATGGAGTAGCTACTTCTCAGGTCCCACTAAACTTGCCATGTAAAACATACCTAGGAGCAGGCTTCTTAAAATCTGGGAAGCCTGGTTTTCAATACATAATTTCCCAACATTTAAACAGTAGCAATGAATTTAATGCTTTAAACATGTGTCACTGACCGACTTGAGGAGTGGTCCTTCACCACCCCTGTCTCCTGGCGATCACATTTTTGCTTAATCGCCTCTTCTTGAGTGAGAGGAGTACTTATGACTTGTTCATAACCATGAAAATTTAGAGAGGCGATGGGCAGCATTCCCATGATTTTGAGATATTCTAAGTCTAGGGACTCTCCTTGTGGTGGAATGAAGTGAGCATCCAAGTAGGGAAAGCCTGTATACCTAGGAGCTGAGGGTGGCCTCTAGGAGGTGAAGTTCCCCTACGGTGCCCTTTGGGAGCTGTGATTTCCCTAGTAAGGCCTCTAGGAGCTGTGGTTCCTCTAGGGTAGCCTCCAGGACCCGAGGGTAGTCTCTAGGAGCTGTTGGCAGTTTAACGCTGACATTCATCAGGAGCCCATTTTCAGTCCTACCACCATGTGGATATGAACTCTATAAACAACCTGACTGACTGCAGAAGCAGATTCTCCCACAGCTGAGTTTCCAGAGGAAAACACAGTCACGTGACTCTTGGACAGCAGACTCCTTAGACACTAAGCAGAGGATCAAGTTGAGCCATATCCAGACTCCTGACCCCAAGAAACTATGAAACAATAATGTGTGCTTCTCTAAACCACTAGTTTGTACTCATTTGTTACATGGCAGTATGTAGCTACACTGTGAAAAAGGAACAAATCATGTCTAAAGAATATATGTTTCCATGGACATATAATAACATATGCTGTATTCCATTAAACCTGGCATCAATATTTGCCAAAATTATTAAGTTATCTAGGCTGAGAGCTCAAAACATTTAAAGGACACAGATGAACCCAGAGTGTCATCAGAATACATGCAGGGTACGATTTTTCTAATTCATTTCAGGAGGATTGAGACATAACCCTGGATTTTACTATCACAAAGATTTATGTGATCATTTTTACTGAACCAGTGTGGCCCGGTTAATAACACAATCAGCTTCAGAGGTGGATTCTTTAGGGATTGGATGACTCACCAAATGACATTTAGAACAGAATTAGATGTACAATAATTATATGTTAAAAGAATACAGGAATGACATTTAAATATCAGGTGTTGCCCTGGTATGCCAAGGTGCCTGAACTTGTGCTGTTCTTCTACAATATCAGAATTAGTAATTATTAGTAATTATAAACAAAACAGAAGGTCTAGATAACAAATTAATGAATGATATTGTTCTCTGAAGGAAAAGCAAGTGATTTGAAAAAGGGAACAAAACAGACTCAAAAGGTCAGAATGGTGCACCAACTCGAATGATATATAAATTTAAAACTCTCCATTTAGATTGAAAAGTATCAACTACACACCAATAAAATGGAGTATGTATGGTAGCAGAAGTGGAAAGGGTTTATTTCTTGGGCTACATGCTCATTCTTTGTAAGCTGAAAGAAATGTCATATTAGTTAATGGCATTATTGTTATTGCATTAACTGTACAGTAAATATACACATGAGCCAGGCTATTGGCCTTTCATTCTATCTTAATTCCATGCCTTTGGAGAACCATGTTTAACTTTGACAAGTATCACCAACATGAGAGCCCATTTAGAAGAGTCAGGCCAGCATGGTGGCCCAGTACCTGAGACACGGCTGACATTTAATAAATGTTTACCCAACTACTACAGTATGCAGTGAGTGACAATGCTCTTTAAACTAAAGTTCTGAGAAAGAGTTTGAAAAAATGAAGTGTTCCAACTAAGAGGAGAAGACAGTGGAGGATGCAATTTGTGATTGTGGCAAACTGGTGACAAGGCCCAGGATATGCCACCCCCAAATACAGCACCTGAGCATATTAAATACTTCAAGCTCAAGGAATCTGAGAAATGGCATACAGAGGAACGACTTCTGATCTTCCCTTGAAGCAAGTCATAAACCCTTGAGCATCCTTATCTCCAAAGACAGAGGAACACACAGCAGAATTTGAAGGAAGAGGCCTTGCTAAGTTTCTACAGGTCACTACCCTTAGCTCTCTCAGTTTACTTTTCAGACCAGGCAGGGACCCTAAGAGAGTTAAGGAAAACTTCTTCCTCTCACACTGTTAAACACACAGACACAAGAAATGGACTATATAAGTTCAAATCCAGCACGTGCATCTGCATTTACTGTCATTCACCACCTTTATACTTGTTTTCTTATTTGTAAAATGAAGATCAGAATACCAGCACCCATCTCAAAAGGGTTTTCATGAAAAAAAAAAAAAAACAATATGTTAGCACATTTACCCTGTTTAGAGGAAAGTACAGCACCTGGTAAGTAGCACTTTGTAAGCATTAGTGATTAATATTATTATATTATTATTAATATTATGCTTCTATTAGCTAAAAGGCTAGTTGGAAGCAGGCCTACTCTGAGTCATTTCACAGGTCAGAAATAGTATTAGTGGATAGAAGTTAGAAGGAAGGAGTCTGGTTCTCCATGAAGAATTTTCTAATTATCTGAGCAGCCGCCAAATAGAAATGACATTTTAGAAGTAAAGAATACCTGAGAATTTGCAAATAATTCTGTATGATTTTTTAGAGAGAATTCTTATTAAAAAATCTTTGATTTCTTTCAGTCACTCAACAGTTCAAGTGATCTACTTTATGAGAGTCCCTTTGACCCAAACACACTCCAGAATGGTACAGGGGCACCACTTTTTGTGTGTTTGGAAGAATGCACAACAGTGTGACTGATTCAGAATATGGAGAGGAAAAGACTTTTTCTGTGGCCTGTTAATAGCTGCATCTAAGAACACTTGAGTATTGTTCAGATTCAGGCAAGAAGAGTCTAAACTGAAATCCTAGCCTCATCTCACAGGGATAAGAGAGAAATTTACATATGGAAGACTTTCAGGGAGAGTAAAATTTCAAGGGAAATACTTCAATGAAATAAGATTTAAAAGGGAATTTAAACAAAGACTATGCTCTAAAGCCAAAGTGTCTTGGCTTAAATTCTGTCTCCATCTCTTATTAGCTCTGTGACCTTGAGCTAGTACTTAACCACCTTCTGCCTTGATTTGGTTTATCTTAAAAATCAAGACAGCAGAGTTCCTCTGGTGGCTCAACGGGGTAAGAAGCCAGCATTGACACTGTTGTGGTTCAGGTCACTTCTGTGGCACGGGCTTAATCCCTTGCCTGGGAGATTCTGAATGCAATGGATGTGGCCAAAAACAAAAACCAAACAAACCAACTAAAAAAATCAAGACAGCAAAATCACCTAGCTCATAGAGTTACAGAGATTAAATGGATTAGTATGTGTGAAGTATTTAGAAGAGCTTTACACACCAACAGTCACTATATTTCATCTCCTTCGCCTCCTTTTTTTCTTTGTAGCAGTAATTGCAGGAAAATACCAGTAGAAATGGTAGTACTCATATTATTTTACTAGAATCCTTCTTTAATCATAGTATGGTGCCTTGGATGATAGAGATAGACAGTAAATACTCCTAGCTTTTTATGCTATTAAGGAACTCAAGATAGAAGAACAGGAGTAGTATATATCCCAGGATGTATGTGGGTGAAAAAATTCACTAATAGACAAATTGTAGAGGCTAACTCATGTATAAACTCATGTAGAACTCCTAAAACTGAGGCTGTCCCAGAAGCCAGATGAACGTCACAAATCTAAACCTAAGTCACCCTACAGTTACAGCAGACATACCTACCACCACCCACGATAGACCTATGCCACCTACCAACACCCTCGATCGATCTATGCCAGATTCTTTAACCCACTATGCCTGGCTGGGGATCAAACCTGCCTCTTGGCACTGCCGAGACACCACCGATCCCACTGCACCACAGCAGAAACTCCTCAAATCTTATTTTCAACATTTGTGTGTAACTGACTTGATTTGGAAACTGGGAACTTGGAAAGTTTTACTTGGTTTATGAACCTATGAAAGAATTTTGGAAATGCTGATTTAAAAATAAATATTTAGCACATATACTGGAATATTATTAAACTCAAAGGTATGAAGTGAGGGTTGCTTCCGGCAGGAGCTGTTGCACTGAAATAAGAAACATGTTTATATTGGACTGACCCACTGTCAAGGCATGAAACACAGTAACTGACAATGCAGTTGGGAAGCACAGATCTGAGGAGTTTGCAGAGTGGTATGCACCTACTTCTCAGCATTGTTTACTGATAACAGTGAGACTGATGAATCACACCTGACAAAGGGAGCACTTGCAAGGTTCGTGCAGTGGGGGTGGTAGGGTGGTAAGAATATGCCCACATGACCAGTAGAATAGAACACATCCTGACCAAGACTCATTTTGAGGTGTTCAGACCCAAGGTGTTTGGGGCACATGGCAGTGGTACCTGGTCTCTTCACACCTGTAAGGGAGCTTCTGACATGGGTCTCCTTTTTTCAACAGTGCTAAATCCTTTTCCTGCAAAAACCTGTAGCTTTATAGGCATCATCACTGTGGGTCATGTGATGCTTCTCGGCAGTTGAAACTTCTAAATGTAAAAGTGTACCAACTTTAAAAATGTATTCATGTATGTCACGATTGCTGTTTATTTTGTTTTTCATTTTTTAAGTATATCTTGGTTGTGATAATATGAAACTAAGGACATATTTTAACTTAGGATAGATATCAACATCTAAAAATTAGTTATTTCCAGAATTTGAAAGACCAATACACATCTGTTATTTATATATAACATCTGTATTCATCTAATAATGATAATAAATTCCTTTGCAATGAAGCCTACAAACCCAAATACACCTGCGAATTCAGTGCGATAGCATGTTTCCAGGAGTAAAAAGAATAATCTTTTTGTGTAAACAGTCCCTTATTCCTCAATAAATCTGTATATTATCTAGCCAATTAACTTTATCTCCTACTTTCCATTTTAAATTATTATCTTCATTTATCACCTAAAACAAATGCTTGTTCATGCTCACTCAGCTACATTCATGACAATTTCTTGTAAATCAAAACTTAATTTTTTAGGAGAATGCAGCAAGAGGCCCTTAAAAAAGCACTACATCTTAGTGTCGGTATTGTTATGCTGGGACTGTTATGTGTCTGTTGCAGAACAAAGCAAATGAAGAACTAAATCAGGGAACTGGCATTTTCAACCATCTGAGAGAGAAACTACAGTTATAAGACTGATGAAGTTAGATAAAATCATGTAGTTCTAAATTGCAGTTAAATGTATCAGTTTGAACTCAGGCTGTACCTTAACTTATAAACTACATATTTTCTGGAGTTCCCACTGTGGTGCAGTGGGTTAAGGATCTGGCATTCTCTCTGCAGTGGCGAGGGTTAAAGATCCAGCATTGCCACAGATGTAGCGTAAGTCACAGCAGATGTGGTTCAGATTCAATCCCTGGCTTGGGGTTTTCCCTATGCCATAGGTGTTGCCAAAAAAGAAGAAACAAAAACAAACAAAAAAACCCTACATATTGCCTTGATTGTGCCACTGAAAAAAAGAGCCTAGAAACATATCAAATCTAGTAGCAATGAGTACACCTAAACTCCCAATTTTCATCTCTAAATACTATTTAACAGTAGAGGAAGCAGAGCTCCTTAAAGAAATGGTTGTTCTAGGTTTGATGCAAGAAATACATAAGATAAGCACAGAATATCATGTTATAATAGAATGTAAATAATCTATTAAAGACAGTTAAATGTATTTCCAAAGATGTTCAGAGGAAATTTCAATATTTTCTCCTGGCTGAAGATAAAATTTGAGTTTCAATAAGAGTAAGTGCAGTGGATTGAAAATATATCAGATATGTTTATCCCATGCCTTCAGGGAGTTTGCAAAAATTGATTGGTCATCTTTGCAAAATAATGAGCTGGTGCCCTAGCATCCTCTAAGCCAGTAAATAAAGGAGGAAAAAAATTAAGCATTTATCTAGGCTTTTCTGTACCAACTGCACCTTAGGGTATCTGGGCAATCAAATAGTTGATAAGAAGTTTATAGAGTATTATATTCCCTGCTGCTATTAAACATATTTCATTCATATATAAGGTTACAGTCTAAACAGATTTTTTATTTTAATAAACTGGTTTCTTTTGGAAGTGAATAACCAAAGAGATCTATTTCTCAAGGGAGAAAACATGAATCTCCAGGATTAAGGCTCAAAGGATTAATCAATTAAGAAGCTATGGGCACATGCTTCTGCCAAAAATGTATTGGAATTAGGATTGTCTAGCCAACCTACGTCTTAGTGCTCTGCATGGGTCTTAAAGCTCAAGAATATTCCAAATGCATCAATTCCCTATGAGGTCACAACCAGAACATCCTTCATCCTACTGATGGATGAGCCAGGGATAGACACACTACCTGTGGTTACTCCATTAATCTTTCAATTGCTCACTGCCTACATATTATTCAATGAAACATCTTGGATCCACTTGTCAAATTATAATTTATGGACAGATGAGGGAGGATAATAGAGATTAAAGAATATAAACAAAAAAGAGGAGATTAGGATGGTGGAGTATGAGAACCATCCCATGAACACCCCATGTATTAAAATACATCTACATGTGAAGAAGTTCTCACTGAAAACAACCTGGAGACCAGCAGAAAGACTCTTGTACAACAAAGGCTGTAAAGAAAGGTCCACAAGGAGTCAGGTAGGATGGGAAGAGAAGTGATCAGGTCGGGACCTGTGGCCCTAAAAGAGGGCACAGAAGAGGAGGGGGCTTACACAGGCACTAAGGACCTCTGTGGAGAATTAGCCACATATTGGGTGCTCCAGTCCTGGGTACTGGGAAGGCAAGTTCCCTAGCTTGTTTGAAAACCAGTGGGACCAAAGGAGGGCTGTAGGAGACCTAGACTTTGCCAGTGAAGAGCTCACACATGCTTGTTACTCCCAGGAACAAGGCAGAGAAAGCAGACTGAAACTGCCGAGAACTGTAGCTGGATTCCCATAACCAACTCAGTGCACCCCAGCCCACAATGAGAGCTCACTCTGGCCCCTGTGCCTCTGGCACAGCTCCACACTATGGCAAAGGCTTCTGATGCCAAGGAGAATGCACAGCTGAGAGGACAAAGTTGGCATAACACCAGCATAGCAACAAACATGACAAAGGTGGCCATTAAAGGCATTCACTGAGGCAATCAATCAGGAGCTGTCTGACCTGTATGCCAAGACTTTCCAGCATCTGCCCCAGCCCTCACCAGGTGGCCACTCTGGGCACTTACTTCAGTGCTACCCTCCTCTGGGGCACAGGTGCCTTTGCTCAGAGAGGGCAGAGTGCACAATTAGAAGGAATGGAACAAGGTGGCACCCAACCCACAAGGCTTCTGTTCCAGCAACCTGGAACCTTCTCCTGCCCCCAGTAGGGTGGTGGTGGCCATTGAGCAAAGGAGAAGCTCAGCTCATACCTAGTCTGGCTCCTCCACCTCCACCAGGGTGATAGTGGGCAGCATATTCCAAGGGGAGACATGATCCTGTTCTCATGTCAGCTCCAGTTCTCCCACCAAAGCCACTGGGCATATATAGGCACTATAGGGACACTCCAACAGACACTCCTTCCAGACTGTGATAGGTGACCATTTCACCTAATTTCATACAGACAGAGAAAGTTGAACAAAGTGAGAAGACAGGAATCTAGTCCAAACAGAAGAACAAGGAAAAAATCCTGAAAAAACAACTAATCAAATAGAGATAAAAATTTACCAGATAAAGATCAAAGCATAGTAATAAGAATGGTAATTGAACTGGGGAAAAGAACAGATAAACACAGTGAGAAGTTCAATAGGAACCAGAAAATATATATTAAAAAAAAAAAAAACAGAGCTGAAGAATACAATAACTGAAAGGAACAGCACACTAGAAGGAATTAAGAGCAGACTAGATGATACGGAAGAATATATAGCTGGTCTGGAAGGTAGAATAATGTAAGTTACCCAACCAGAACAGCAAAAAGAAAAACAAACTTTGAAAAAACAAGAACAGTTTGGATCTCTGATACAACACTAGCATACTAACATTCACATTATAGGGGTTCAAGATGAAGAAGACTGAGAAAAAGCCATTGAAAATTCATTTGATGAAATTAATGCTGAAAACTTACCAAGTCTGAAGAGGGAAACAGATTTTCAAGTACAGGAAGCACAGAGGGTCCTAAACACGAAGAACCCAAAGAGATTTGCACAAAGACATATCATAATTAAAGCGGCAAAAATTAAAGAGAGAATTCTAAAAGGCAACAAAAGAAGAACAAAGAGTCACATACAAGGGAACCCCCTTGTATGATTAAGGCTATCAGCTGATTTTTCTGCAAAAACTTTGCACACCAGAGGGAGTTACATGATTTACATGAGATGCTGAAGGAGAAAAATCTGCAACCTAGAATACTCTACACATCTAGATTGTCATTTAGAGCTGAAGGAGAGATAAAGAGCTTCTCAGACAAGCAAAAACTACGAGTTCATCAATACTAAACTGAACATAAAAGAAATGTTAAAGGGTCTTCTCTAAGTGGAAAAGAAAAGGCTACAACCAAAAGTAAATATCTATGGGAAAGGAAAAACCCCACTAGCAAAGGCAAATATAAAGTAAAGGCTGAGGATCAACCACTGAAATAAGCTAGTATAAGTATTAAAAGACAAAAATGTAACATAAATTATAGCTTAAATAAACACTGAAGGGATCATATGAAGATGTAAAATATGACATCAAAAACATGAAATGTGGGAGATGGGAACTAAAAAATGTAGATCTTTTAGAATATGTGTGAACTTAAATGACTCTCAGTTTAGAACAAGTAGATATATTATAGATTAAAATATAAAAACCCTAAAATAGATACACAAAAAATTAGAGACAAAGGAGACAAACATACCAATAAAGAAAATTATCAGAGTTGCTCTTGCGGCTCATTGGTAACAAACCCGACTAGTATTTATGAGGACATGGGTTCAATCCCTGGCATTGCTTAGTGGTTTAAGGATCCGGCATTGCTGTGAGCTGTGGTGTGGGTTGCAGATAAGGCTCAAATCTTGTGTTGCTGTGGCTGTGGTGTAGGCTGGCAGCTACAGCGCCAATTCAACCCCTAGCATGGGAACTTCTGTATGCTGTGGGTACAGCCCTAAAAAAAAAAAAAAAAAAAAAAAGGAGACAAAAAAAAAAGAAAATTGTCAAACCACAAAGGAAGAAACTAAAAGATGAACTATATAAACAGCTAGAAAACAAGTAATAAAATGGCAGTAAGTATACGTATCAATAATCACTTTCAATGTCAATGGAGTAGAAGCAACAATCGAAAGACATAGTGTGGTTTTGTGGATAAAAACAATATACTGCCTAATAGTGACACACTTCAGAGCTAAAGACATACACAGAGTGAGAAGATGAAAAAGAATATTTTATGCAAATTTAAACCACTAGAAATCTAGGGTAGGAATACCCATATCAGACAAAGTCTAGGAGTTCCTTCTGTGGCTTAGTCCGTTAAGAACCCAACTCGTATTCATGAGGATGTGGGTTTAATCCTGGGCCTTGCTCAGTGGGTTAAGGATCTGGCATTGCCATGAGCTGTGGTGTAGGTCACAGACCTAGCTAGGATCCTGCATTACTGTGACTGTGGCTTAGCCAGCAGCTGCAGCTCTGATTCGACACTTAGCCCAGAAACTTCCATATGCCACAGGTGCAACCCTACAAAGAAAAAATAAAATAAAATAAAACAAAGTCTATATAAAGACCAGGATAAGCATTATATATTGATAAAAGAATCAATACAAGAGGAGAATACAATACTCATTAACATATATGCACCTAATATAGGGACACCTAAATATATAAAACAAACATTAGCAGATATAAAGTCAGAAGTACAAAATACAATAATAGTAGGGGACTTTAACACCCCACTTTAAATAATGGACAAATAATTCAGGCAGAAAATCAATAAGGCAACGGTGGTCTTAACTGACATACTAGACCAGTTAGACTTAAGAGAGAATAGAGATACTCAATCCCAACACAGCAGAATACACGTTATTTTCAGGCACACATGGAACATTCTCTAGGTAGATCAAAACAAGTGCCAACATTTTTAAGATGATAAAAATTATATCAAGTATTTTTTGGTGACCACAATGATACGAAACTAGAAATCAATTACAGGAAGAAAATGGTGAAGAGCACAAACATGTGGAGACTAAACAGGCTACTAAGAAAGAAAAAAAGAAAGAAAGAAAGAGAGAAAGATCAAAGAGGAAATCAGAAAATATCTTAAGGAAAATGAAAATGAAAACAAAACAAAAGGTCATTGAAAATAAGAGTTGGATTTTTGAAGATTTGAACAAAATTCAGAAACCTTTAGCCAGGCTTATCAAAAAATACAAAAGACAGAGAGAGAGAGAGAGAGAGAGAGCATGAAACCAAATAACCTAAATAAGAAATGAAAGAGGAGAAATTATAACCAGTATCACAAAGAAACAAAAAATTGTGGGTATGCTATAAATAGTTATATGACAATAATTTGAACAACCTAGAAGAGGCAGACAAATTTCTAGAAACATACAATCTTCTAAAACTGACTCAGGAAGAAATAAACAATCAAAACAGAACAATCACTCATAGACTTGTAGTGAAATTGAATAAGTAATCAAAAAACTGCCAGCAAAAACCCCCAAACCAGGCTTCATGGGAGAATTCTACCAAACATATAAAGAAGAGATAATATCTATTCTAGTCAAACTATTCCAAAAAAATGAGGAGGAAGGAAAACTCCCAAATTCATTCTACAAGGCCACTGGTATTCTTAAAGCAAAACAGACACTACAAAAAAAGAAATTACATCACTGATCAATATAGATAGAAAAATCCCAACAAAATACTAGCAAACTAAATTCAACAATATTATATAAAAAAAGATCATACACCGTACTCAAGTTGGATTGATTGCAGGGATACAAGAATGGTTCAATATCACCAAATCAACTAATGTGATACACAACATTAACAAAAGGAATGATAAAAATCACATGATCATATCAATAGATGTAAAAAAAAGTATTTGACAAAATTAAAATGATAAAAATGCACATAGAAATTGGTAGAGAGGGGAGAGAATGCAAGAAAACAATCTTATTTAAAATCACATCAAAAAGAATAAAGTACCTAGGAAAAAACTTAATCTTGGAGGTGAAAGACCTATTCCTATTCCTGGAAAAGCATAAGTCACTAATGAAGGAAATTAAAGTTGGTAAAAAAAAAAAAAAAAGAAAAGAAAGAAAGATTTTTCTATGTTTGTGGTATGGAAGAAATAATGTTGTTAAGTATATGCAATCCAAAGCAATCTACAGATTAATGCAATTCCTATCAAAATACCCATGACATTTTTTACAAAACTAGGAAAAATAATCTTAAAATTTATGTAGAACCACAAAAGGCTTCAAACAGCCAAAGCAATATCAACATAAGTGAACAAAGCTGGAGGTATCATCCTCCCAGGCTTCAGACCACACTATAAAGTTTCAGTAATCAAAACAGTATGGTATGGGAAAAAAAAAAAAAAAGATGCGTAGATCAATGAATCAATGAAAAAAATAGCCAGAAATAAACCCATACACTTATGGTCAATTAATCTACAATAAAGGAATTAAGAATATACAGTGGAAAAAAGTCTCTTCAAAAAGCGGTTCTCAAAACAGAATGGCTGCACAGCAAAGAATGAAATTAGAACATTCAGTAACATTATATACGAAAGCAATCTCAAAGTGAATTAAAAATCTAAATTTAATATATTAAACCATAAAATTCCCAGAATAAAACATGAGAACACACTTAGACATAAATCATAGTAGTATGTTTTATATCTGTCTCCTAAATCAAGAGAAAAAAAGCAAAAATTAAAAAATGGGACCTAATTATATTTAAAACATTTTGCACAGTAAAAGAAACCATCAACAAAGTGAAAAGACAACATACTGAGCAAGATAAAATATTCACAAATGATATGATAGACATGGGGTTAATATTCAAAACATATAAAAAGCTTGTGTAACTCAATACCAAAATAGCAAATAACTACATTTAAAAATGGGTAGAAGACCTGAACATGGCCAATATACACATGAAAAGTTGCTCAACATCACTAATCAACTGGAAGTTTGAGGTTAGTAGATGCAAACCATTGCATTTGGAGTGCATAAGCAATGAGATCCTGCTGTATAGCACAGGGAACTATATCTAGCCACTTGTGATGGAACATGATGGAGGATAATGTGAGAAAAAGAATATATATATATATATATATATATATATATATATATAATATATATATATGAATGACTGGGTCACTTTGCTATACAACAGAAATCAACAGAACATTATAAATCAACTATAATAAAAAAATTTTTAAAAAGAAATGCAAATCAAAACCACACTGTGATTATCATCTCACACCTCTCAGAATGGCTATCATCAAAAAAGACTACAAATAACAAATGTTGGCAAGATGTTGAGAAAAGGTACCCCTGCTACACTGTTGTTGGGAATGTAAATTGGTTAAATCACTTTGAAAAACAGTATGGAGGTTCCTCGAAAAACTGAAAACAGATCTACCACATGATCTATAATTTCCACTCCTGGGGTATATCTAAAGAAAATAAGAACACTAATTTGAAAAGATACATGCACTCAAATGTTCATAGCAGTGTTGTTTACAATAGGCAAGATAAGGAAGCAACCTAAGTGTCCATCGACAGATGCATGGATAAAGAAGATGAGGTGAATATATACCATGAAATATTACTCAGCCATACAAAAGAATGAAATTCTGCCATTTGCAACAGTATGGATGGACTTGGAGGGTATTATGTTTAGTGAAATAAGTCATACAAAGATAAATACTGTATGTTATTACTTATATATGAAATCTAAAATATAAAGAAGTGAATGAATATGTCAACGCAAAAAAAGACTCATGGATATGGAGAACAAACTAGTGACTACCAGTGAGGAGATGGAAGAGGAAAATGGCAAGATAAGGTTAGAGAAATAAGAGATACAAACTACTACATATAAAATAACTAAGCTACAAGGATATATTGTACAGCACAGGGAATATAGCCAATATTTTGTAATAACTTCATATGGAGTATAATCTATAAAATACTGAATCACTGTTGTATGCCTGAAACTAATGCAATATTGTAAATCAACAACCTTCAATTTAAATAAGTTAATTGATTTAATTAGCATAAAACAGAAATCAAAATGCACAGGAATAAAAATAGAATGCCAGCTAATATCCATGGTCAGCAGGTGAAGGTGGACTAAAACCAATCTGCCCCCAGATCCAATCTCTTCAATCAAAAAAAAAAAGAACCTTCATGGAGTTCCTGTGGTAGTGCAGTGGTTAACGAATCCGACTAGGAACCACAAGGTTGCGGGTTCAATCCCTGGCCTTGATCAGTGGGTTAAGGATCCAGTGTTGCTGTGAGCTGTGGTGTAGGTCGCAGACGTGGCTCAGACCCCACGTTGCTCTGGCTCTGGTGTAGGCCTGTGGCTACAGCTCCAATTGGACCCCTAGCCGGGGAACCTCCATATGCCATGGAGAGTGGCTCTAGAAAAGGCAAAAAGACACACACACACAAAAAAGAACCTTCAAAGTTAGAATCAATTCCAACTTAGCACCTACTCATAAGGACCTGCTGGGAGCAAGCCCATTTCTGGCCTCCTGGAATAGCATTGCATTTGGCCTATAAATAAGCAGAAATTAATAAATTCTACAAAATGTTAACAGTGTGTGTTTTTGCCTGCCTGGCATGCTATCCTCTTCATGAGGAAACAAATGCCCAATTTATCTTTAGAAAGCTACTCCTTTTTCCCTTTTCCGTTCAATTCATCAATTCATATGAGTCATTTGGGTTTGGTGGTACCCTATGTTCCTTTCCAAATGCACTGCCCACCTCTAAAATAGGACTTTTGCTGAAACTATGGACAAAGGCAGTTTAACTGCCAAAGAAGGAACATGTTAAAGACCATGGAGGCCTGTACCTGTTAGGGGCCACGTCTGGTGTAAGTGACACAGCCTGTCTGAAAATGAAGCTAACACAAAAGAGACAGGGATTATTTGAAATAGAATCTGGGGAATTCCCTGGCAGCTCAATGGGTTAAGGATCTGGCATTGTCATTTCTGTGGCTCAGGTTACTGCTGTGGCACAGGTACGATCCCTGGCCCAGGAATGTCTACATGCCATGGGTGTCACCAAAAAAAATAAAATAAAAATAAAAACCTAAACAAAACATAATCTAAACACTGGGACTCAGCCCTATCTGAAGCTAAGAATACTCTTGGACTTATTAGTTACCTAAGCCAAAAAGGTCCCAAGAGCCATTTTGACTATCTATCCCTTGCATTCAAAAGAATTTTTTTTTGTTTGTTTGTTTGTTTGTTTTGGCTTTTTAGGGCCACACCTGTGGCATATGGAAGTTCCCAGGCTAGGGGTCAAATTGGAGCTTCAGCTGCCAGCCTATACAACAGCCACAGCAACAAGAGATCTGAGCCGTGTCTGTAACCTATCCCACAGCTCACGCCAATGCTGGATTCTTAACCTACTGAGTGAGGCCAGGGACTGAACCCACATCTTTATGAATACTAGTTGGGTTTTTAACCCACTGAGCCACAATAGGAACTCCCTCAAAAGAGTTCTGAAGGACACAACAGTTAGCTGTGGATGGGGAGATTTTAGGAGATATTTTTTTCTTTTGTACTTTTCTGTCTTGTTTGAAATATTTAAAATAAACATGTATCTTTTTTTCTAAAACAAAAAAAAAATATTAAACAAAACAGGACAGCTAAATTTGAGGTATCACCATATATAAAGAATTGACTCTGCAATCTGTGGATCTCTTGGATAAAGCCAAACATTATAGAAAGGACCCTAAAGCCACCTTGTTTATTCTAATATCCTGGACAAGAGAAGCTATTCCATGTTGAAAGCTCTTCAGAGAGAAGGCCTCTCTCTAATTTCCATCAACCATCCATAATATCCAAAAATTGTCATTTACCATTAGGAAAGTCTTCCTTAGTTTAATTATGAACACTCTCAGCTCATGTTCTGTTACTCTTTCCTCAGTCCAGAAGCACAAGTGTTCATCCAGCCATATTTCCACTGCAGAAGCTTTCCCTCCTTTTTCTACTTCTCCCTAAAAAACATGCTACCACATGAGATATCAGAAAGAAGGAGCTGGATAATAAACTCAAAATGGCTTAAAGATTTAACATAAGACAAGACGCTATAAAACTCCTAGAAGAGAACAGAGGAAAAACATTCTCTGACATCAACCGTACAAATGTTTTCTTAGGTCAGTCTCCCAAGGCAACAGAAATAAAAGCAAAAATAAACAAATGGGACCTAATCAAACTGACAAGCTTTTGCACAGCAAAGGAAACCACAAAAAAAAAAGACACCCTATGGAATGGGAGAAAATAATTTCAAAGGATGCAACTGACAAGAGCTTACTCTCTAAAATATACAAACAACTTACACAACTCAACAAGAAAAAAAAAACCAACTGAAAAATGGGCAGACCTAAATAGACATTTCTCCAAAGAAGGTATACAGATGGCCAACAGGCACATGAAAAAATGCTCAACATCAGTAATTACTAGAGAAATGCAAATCAAAATTACAATGAGGTACCACCTCACACCAGTCAGAGTGGCCATCAGTAATAAGTCAACAAATAACAAATGCTGGAGCGGGTGTAGAGAAAAGGGTATCCTCCTTCACTGTTGGTGGGAATTGAATTGGTACACCCACTATGGAGTACATATGGAGGTACCTCAGAAAGCTAAATACAGAACTATCATATGACCCAGCAATCCCTCTCCTGGGCATATATCCAGACAAAACATTGATTGAAAAAGACAAATGCACCCACACGTTCATTGCAGCACTATTCACAATAGCCAAGAAATGGAAACAACTTAAATGTCCATTGACAGATGAATGGATTAAGAAGATGTGATATATATATACACAATGGAATACTACTCAGCCATAAAAAGAACAAAATAATGCCATTTGCAGCAACGTGGATGGAATTAGAGACTCTCATACTAAGTCAAGTAAGTCAGAAAGACAAAGACAAATATTGTATGATATCATTTATATCTGGAATCTAATACATAGCATAAATGACCCTATCTGCAGAAAAGAAACAAACTCATGCATTTGGAAAACAGAGTTGTGGTTGCCAAGGGGGAGGGGAGGGAGTGGGATGGACTGGGAGTTTGGGGTTAGTAGATGCAGACGGTTGCATTTGGAGTGTATAAGCAATGAGATCCTGCTGTATAGCACAGGAAACTATATCTAGTCACTTGTGATGGAACATGATGGATAATGCGAGAAAAAGAATGTGTGTGGATATATATATATGTGTGTGTATATATGTATGTATGACTGGGTCACTTTACTGAATAGCAGAAATTGACAGAACAATGTAAATCAACTGTAATAGAAAAAATTAAAATCTTAAACAGTAAAAAAAAAAAAAAAAGAAAGAAAGAAAGAAAGAAAGAAGGGGCCAGGCCCTTATATTGTGCCTAGAGAGAAGTAAGAATGAGGCGAGTCACTTTTCAATTTTAAAATAATGACTTCCTGAATGTCAAATTCCTTTTCCCACCAGCTGGAGCTGCCCAAGGGAACTTATTCCTCTCCACAGTAGCATAGTTCCAGGGTATAAACAGACTGTTCCTGCCAGGGATCCTAGAGCAATGTCTAATCTCATGGTGGCAGATTTCTGGACACTTCTACCTTCTGCGACTGTTGGGACAGCCCAGTGATCCTAAATGTATGTCTAAATATTTCTAAAGAACCTGTCATTGTCATCTCCAAGCACCCAAACCCCATGTGCATATCCAACTTCAGAATGATTCTACCTTCTGAATCATCAGAGATTAAAGAGGGTTGAGTATAGTTTCTGTGTTAATGTTGAATCAGTGGTTATCTTCCCATTTCCCTGAATCGGGTCTTCAGATATTTCTGAAGTATCTGAAAGAAGCATTCACAGGGATCTGTGGATGGTTCAGAGGTCTGGGGAAAAGGAGGAGGGTCAGGCTCAATAGGGAGGTATGCAGTCTAGACAAGAAAAACCATGTCCTTGAAGTGACTGCCTGGAGCAATGGTTATAGGCAGTGTCACTGAGAAATAAAATGAAATACAAAAGCAAATCTGTGGCAAGTAAAAATCATTACTTATGGCCTCAAGCAGCAACTACTTAAAAAAAAAAGCTGGTTTGTGCAGGAGAGCACTCTATAGCTTCTTAATATAGACAGGTCATGTGGTATTGTGGAAAGAGAGGAGGCTGGGAATCAAAACACTTGGGTTTGATCAACGACACTGTTTTTTTACAGGGATAATAGTTAGAAAACCCAAATGTGAATTTCTTTATGTGGAAAACAAAGGAAATAATGCCTTCTCTCCTATATTAAAAGGTTATTTGACAAATTTGTGAACTCATTATTATCGGTGTACACTAATAAAAAAAAAAGGAACTTGGAGGAAGCAGAAATAATCTACAGAGAAATAGCATAAAATAAACTGTCATTAATAACCTCAGAGAGATTTTTAAAAAAATTATTGCATCCAGTAGACTAAGAAAAACATTCATAAAACAAAATGAGCTCTTTAAAAAAAAAAAAAACACACATTCCAAATAGAGGGAACAGAAGATAAAGCTGAGGAAATCTATGACCCAAGATTAGAAAAACAAAGATGAAAAAGAACAGGGAAAGTATACGTAAAATAGCAGGGGATCCCTTCAGAAGCTATCTGAACTACAGGAATTCTAAAAATTAGAATGAGAGAATATATATTAGAGAAAATTAGTGAAAAAAATATTTTGAGACTTTATTCCTGGACCTGCAGGGCAGAGTTTCCATGTCAAAAAGGATTCCTGACCATATATAAAGTACAACATATTTTAAAAGTCCGAAATAAATCACAGTGCTATGAACTAGTAAACTACTAAGTTAGTTTTATATTATTACTCATAGATATTAGGTGGCTAATTAGCACATCCATACAATGGAAGGGAATAAAACACGAATTTTCTTTTCTTTTTTTTCTTTTTCTTTTTTCACAGCCACACCTGTGGCCTATGAACATTCCCGGTCCAGGGCTTAAATTGGGGCCACAATTACAGGCCTATACCACAGCCACAGAAACACCAGATCCAAGCCACATCTGCAACCTATGCCACAGCTTGCTGCAATGTGGGATCCTTAACCCACTTGAGACCAGGGATCAAACCTGCATCCTCACTGAGACAACCTTGGGCCTTGCCCTGCTGAGCCACAACAGGAACTCCCAAAATTATTTTCTAAAAATATTTTATGACATAAGAAAATGATCTACACAGAAGTTGAAATGGGAATTTTTTTAAAAAAATGGGATATCTGAATTCAGTTACAGAGAGCTTAGAAGTTGTCACTTATACTTTATGACAAGAAAAAGCTAGACAAAATGAAACTCAACAGCTTTTCTTGGGGGAGTTCCCATTGTGTTGAGGGGGTTAAGATCCTGATGAGCTACAATCCAATTCAACCTCCAGCCTGGGAACCTCCATGTGCCACAGGTGTGGCCATAAAAAGAACAAAAAACAAACTTTTCTTTGAAAAATCCAAGAACTAAAGTCATAAAGAAAATGACCAGCCCAACATCTGGAGAGATAAGCACATTTTGAGAGGTAAGTAATGACGATGTTCCTGCTTGGGGCAAAAGTAACATGAACCATAAAATAAGAGGAACAATGAAACGATGATTCACTGGAAGCTGCATAAATATCTGACTGAAAGTGAGAAACCCTCTGGGCCCCATCAAATGTGACATCCCATGCTTCCCTGGCCTTTATTTCAGGAACCCCCCATATTTTGTGATATTGTGATTTATAATAATAAATTATATAGTTGGATTTCTTCATTTCCAGCACAGAGTTCCTAAAACCCTTGGAACCCTTGGAGTTGTTGGAAAGCAATAGAGTTGTCTTTGATTATGTGTCTGAGGTGACTTTTGGACCACGCCTAAGGATGGGGCCTGGTGTTAGGAGAAGCAACCATGTGATTAGAGGGTTGGAACCTGAAGCCGCACATTCCCTGACCTCAGATCTCTGTGGATGTGAGAAGGGCTGGAGGTTGAATCAATAGCTAATGGCAAATAATTTAATCAATTAATTAAATCATGGATTAAATTAATAAGTTCATTGATTTGATACTTGTGCCTAAGTAATGCAACCTCCATAAGCATCCAAAAGAATGTTTGGAGAGCTTCCAGTACGGTAAACAAGTGTAGATGTAGGAAGCACAGCATGCCCAGAGAAGGTATGGAAGCCACATGCCTTTCCCATACCTTGCCCTGTGAATTGCTTCCATCCGGCTGTTCCTCAGTTATACCCTTTTATAATGAATTTGCAGTAGTAAGTGAATGCTTCCCTGAGTTCTGTGCGCCACTCTAGCAAAGCAATCAGACCCAAGGAGGGGGTGGTTGGAATCCCTGATCCATAGCCAGTTGTTCAGAAGCACAAGTGACAGACTGGACCTGCAACTGATATTTGAAGAAGGAGGTCAGGCAGTCTTGTGGGACTGAACCCTTATCATATGGAATCTGATGGTATCTCCAGGTAGAAAGTTTCAGAACTGAGCTGAACTACAGGACACCTAGTCGGTGTCAAGAGAATAGCTTATTGGTATGGAACCATACCATGCACACACACATTGGAACTGATGATCAGAATCCTTATATTCTCATGGAAAAGATCCAAAATAGATTCCATCATGGTCCTGGTTGGGGAAAGGTAGAGAAGTTATTGTGAAGCATCCACAGAGCTTTCTCTATAACAAGTGCCTACCCTCCAGGGGAAATGACTTTGCAAGAGCAAAATTCTGAAACTTTATTTCACCTGGAAGAAAGGTGTAGAAAGAAAACCTAACCACAGGAGTATGGACAGAAACACTTGTGAAGCCCCAGCTCTGAGATGTAGGTCTGTTAAAAGTCTAAGGCTCTATCAGAAAAGTATAGAATGCTCCCCTACCCCACATAGAAGCCACACCATGGCAGCTCCAGTATAATAACAGTGGGTTATAGCTGAAATAGCTGCAAGATAGAGACTCTGGAAGATGGCTGGTTCTGGGACCAGGGAGGGAATATACAACATGAGCCTGGAGAATCTTATAGCACCAGAAAGTAAGGAAGCACACACACAAAAAACAAACAAACAAGTAACAACAACAAAAAAACTCCACAATGGAGATATGAAAACTAAATATTATGTGATATCCTCAATGGGATCCTGGACTAGAAAAATAAAACCCACTGTTTTATATATTCTATAGGGAAAAACAAATGAAGTAAGGAGTTCAGTTAAGGTAGGTATCAATATTTGCTCACCCCTTGTGACAAACAGATTATATTGATGTAAGATGTTAACAAAAGAGGAAACTAGGTGTGAGATATATGGGTACTTACTTACTGTACTATTTTCATGACTTTCCTGTAAATCTAAAACTATTCTAAAAGTAAAAACATTTCTTTTAAATGGCATAGCATTGGAGATAATATGACCCTACTTCTATTTTATAGATGACAATGTGTAAAACTGAAGAGATTGCATGGAGTTGTTCAAAGAAACCATCTGTACAGGGAGATTTCTTTTGAGGGAACTTTGTAATTACAATTTCAATTTCTATAGTAGCTGTAGGGAGATTTAGACTCCCTATATATAATCCTATTTGGGGTTGGTAGTTAGTAGTTTTCAAGGAATTAGTCCATATCTTAAAGTCATTGGATTTTTGAACATCAAGTTTTTCAAAACATTTCCTTATTACTTATTTAATAGCTGCAGGATTCCTAGTGCTACCTCTTATCACATTTCTAATAATGATAATTTGCATCATTTCCCTTCTTATTTTTGTCAGTTATGCCTACCGATTTCATTGATATTTTTGAAAAAGCAACTTTTGTTTCATTGATTTTCTCTATTCTTTGCCTGTTTCACCTCAAAATGATTTCTGATCTTATCGTTAGTATTATCTTCATTCTGTTTGCATGGGTTTATTTTGCGTTTCCTTTTCTAATTTCTCGTAGGAATTTAAATTACTGACATGAAATATTTCTTCATTTCTAATCTAAGTATTTCTTGCTGTAAGTTTCCCTCTCGGCTTTAGCTTTTACCCTACATATTTTGGTTTGCTTTCATTTTTATTCAGTTCTATGTATTTTTAATTTAAAATTTTTCAAAATTTTTGATGACTGGATTATTTATAAGTGTGTTCCTTTCCATTGGCTGAGAGATTTCCTTGTTGTCCCTCTGTTATTTATTTCTACTTTGCTTTATGGACACAGAACAAAATCCATATGATTTAAATTATCTTAAATTTGTCGAGGTTTGCTTTATGATCCAGCAAATGGTCTATCTCAGTAAATGTTCTCCAAGCACTTGAAAAGAATCTGTATCCTGCTGTTGTTAGGTGAAGTAGTTCATACATGTCATTTCAATCCTATTGATTGATTGTGCTGATCAGATTTCCTGTATATTTCCCAAGTATAATGGTGGATTTATGTATTTCTTCTTTCAGCTTTTTAAGTTTTTGCTTCATGTATTTTGAGGTACGCACATTTAAGATCATTATATCTTCTTGGGGCACTGATCCTGTTGTCATTGTGTAAAGTCCCTCTTTTTTTTTTTTTTTTTTCCATTTTAGTTGGTTTATAGAGTTCTGGAAATTTTTCTACTGTACAGCAAAGTGACCCAGTCACACACACACACACACACACACACACACACATATATATACACATTCTTTTTCCTTACATTATCCTCCATCATGATCCATCGCAAGTGACTAGATATATTTCCCTATGCTATAGAGCAAGATCTCACTGTTTACCCATTCCAAAGGCAATAGTTTGCATATATTACCCCCAGATTCCCAATTCATTCTACTCCTTCCTCATCTCCCTTGGCAATGACAAGTTTGTTCTCCATGTCCATGAGTTCCTTTTCTGTGGAAAGGTTCATTTGTGTCATATATTAGATTCCAGATATGTGATATCATATGGTATTTGTCTTTCTCTTTCTGACTTACTTCACTTGGTATGAGAGTCTCTAGTTCCATCCATGTTGCTGCAAATGGCATTATTTTGTTCTTTTTATGGCTGAGGAGTATTCCATTATGTATATATATATATATATATCACATCTTCTTAATCCATTCATCTGTCAATAGACATTTAAGTTGTTTCCGTGTCTTGGCTATTGTGAATAGCATTGCAATGAATGTATGGGTGCATTTGTCTTTTTCAAGTAAAGTTCTGTCTGGATATAAGCCCAAGAGTGGGATTGCTGGGTCATGTGGTAGTTCTATATTTAAGTTTTCTGAGGTACCTCCATACTGTTTCTCATACTAATTGTACCAATTTACATTCCCATCAACAGTGTAGGAGAGTTCCCTTTTCTCCACACCCTTTCTAGCATTTGTTATTTGTGATAAAGTCGCTCTTTATTTCTAGTAGTTTTCTTCATCTTGAATTATATTTTATTACATATTTACATATCTCTCCTGCTTTAACTTTTAATTTAATATTTGTATGGTATAAATTTTCCATGCTTTTACTTATTAGTTTTTGGCCACAGTGTACAGCAGATTGATGCAGGATCTCAGTTCCCAGACCAGGGACTGAACCTAGGCCACAGTGGTGAAAGCACCTAATCCTAATCACTATATCACCAGGGAACTCCCCCTCCCATTCTGTTACTTTTAACCTACCTATATTGTTGAATTTTAAATGAGCTTCTTGTAAGCAGCATACACTTGGGTCATTTAAATTTTCTTTAAAATTTTTAATCTACTCAGCTTATTTATTTTTTAAATTTTTATTTATTTATTTATTTTTTATTGAAGTATAGTTGATTTATAAAGTTGTGTTAGTTTCAGGTATACAAAGTGATTCAGTTCTATATATATCCATTCTTTTTCAGATTCTTTTCCCATACAGGTTGTTACAGAATATTGAATAGATTTCCCTGTGCTATACGGTAGGTTCTTGTTGATTAACTATTTTATGTATAGTAGCGTGTATATTGCTAGTTCCAAATTCCTAATTTATCTCCCCCCATCTCTCCCCTTTGGTAACCATGAGTTTGTTTTTGATGTCTGTGAGTCTGTTTCTGTTTTATAATTAAGTTCATTTGTATCATTTTTTTAGATTCCACATATAAGTGATATCATAAGGTATTTGTCTTTCTCTGTCTGACTTACTTTACTTAATATGATAACCCCTAGGTCCTATCTCTGTCTTTTGATGAGTGTATTTTGACCACTTACATCTAAGATCATTATTTATCTATTAGGGCATAAGTCTGTCACTTAACATTAAATTTTCTATTTTTTTTAATATGGTTCTTCTAATTCTACTTTTAAATTTTAAAAATTTTGGAGTTCCCAATATGGAGCAGTGGAAATGAATCTGACTAGGAACCATGAGGTTGCAGGTTCGATCCTTGGCCTTGCTCAGTGGGTTAAGGATCCAGCATTGCTGTTAGCTGTGGTGTAGGTCATGGATGCGGCTTGGATCTGGCATTGCTGTGGCTGTGCTGTAGGCTGGCTGCTGTGCTGTAGACTGGCAGCTGTAGCTCTGATTAGAGCTCCAATTAGAGCTCCAGCTGCCAGCTTAGCCTGGAAATCTCTTAGCCTGGGAATCACCATATTCCGCGGGTGCGGCCCTAAAAAAAAGCAAAAAAAAAAATTAAAATTTGGAGTTACACACAGATAACAATGACAGGAAATACTGCAATTTGTTACAATGACTGTTTCTATACTCTATGATTCTGGTTACTTATATTTCTGTGTACTGCATTTTCTATCTCCTATTCAACTGAGGAGATGGAGAACTCCTGGGATTTTGTTCCTACCCAAGCAGACTAACCCTGTTATGAGGAAAAAGCTATAACAAGATTCCCACTGAGACCAGTTTAACATCTCACAGGAAAGATAAATCGTGCCTAACTGGTGTCTGTATAACAAACACATAACAACCATACAGGTAGCTCTCAGTGTTTCCTCAGTGATTGAATGAGTGACAGAAAAGGATTAACACAACCCATAAACAAAACTATAGAAAAAGACGCAGTCGTCAAACTTTAAAATACTCTCAAAATTCACATCTCACTAAGGCTGAGTGAATAGCACCCACATTCATAACTCAAAAACCAGTACATCTTGGCTATTATCGGGCCATGTTTGTGAACCTACAAAAGCCTCCAGAAAGCAAGAACACTTGACCAGTCTGAATTAGTCTATCCTTGTTTATACATTTGATTTAGTCAAGTGCCATGGACAAAAAGCTAGAAAACAAGATATCATAGAAAAAATTACTGAAATCATTATTTCGAAGCAGAACGAACAGCTGAACATTCTACAAGTGGGAGCTTACGAGGGTCATTTTCCATGTGCCTTCATGTTTCATTAGGAGCAAGGTTGTTTCCCTTTCCCAAACACTATAAGGCAAAGGATAGTCATTCTCTGTGACCACATACACTGCCATGAAACTGTCTCAATGAGTAATTTACACATATTGAACTGCACAGTTCCATAGAGTTCTGGCTGAGCTAGCCTTTTGTTCATTAAAAGCAAGTGCTTATTTATTTCCTCCCTAACCATTAAAGAAAGCCCTAACCATGAAAAGCAGCTATGTCAAATGATCATTTAAAAGGCATCATTTAAAAGGCATATATTCTATATTTGAATGCATTCATAAGCGCCAGGAGAAAGCTGTGGGCAGATATACCCCAAGCTATTGACAATGGTCACCTCAGGCAGGTGGGAAGGAAGAGAAAATAGAAAGGGGCGTTAGCTGTTTTAACAGTGTTGTACCGTATGCCTGTTACAATAGATATGTAAAACTGCTGTAATTTCTAAAGCAAATTAAAGAAAGATTTAAAGGGGAAGCCACTCCTTTTACCTTTCTCTTCTCTGGGCTGCCTGCTCATACCTTGCTTGCTATTTATAAATACTGGTCCTGTTGCTCCCAACTCCCTTCCCTGCAGAGCACCTCTGTCTTATCTGAGTGAGCCTGGCTGTGAGCCCCCCTGGGGAATTCAGGACTCCCACGTTAACTACGCCTGAGCGGAAGTCTTTGACTTGAGGCTTTGACAGCCAGGCGGTTGACTTTTAAGCATTAAACGGAGATAATGTGAAGGAAAGAGGAGTCAGTTCCAAGGAAAGGCTTTTCAGTGCAGACAAGTGTGGGTGTAGACTGATGGACCAGAGAGGAGGCAAGGACCCCGGCAGGCCTGGATCTTCCTGAGACAGACTGTGGAATGTCACTGAGAGTATCACTATACGATAAGAAAGATCACACACACACACATAAACACCTGTTAAATCTTCTACATGCATTTCGAGGTGAGAAAGATTATGACTACGACTATAAAAGAATAGAAAAAAATATAATATTGGTCTCTGTGCTCGGTTCCTAGAACAGAGCTCTTAAAACCCTTGCAATTTCCTAAGTGACAAGAGCACTAGGAATATCTTTTGTTCTAATATTTGATCTCTGGCTCAACATCCTGACTGAGAGCTCCTCAATCCCTTGGAATTTCCTGGGTGACAGGAGCATCTATTGTACTAATGAGGTGACCTGACAGATTCAGGATGGCGGCCAGTCACCAGAAAGATGAAGCCATGACTTTCCAGGCACACTTTTCCAGGCAATATCCCTCCTTCAAACCTCCAGGAAGGGGAAAGAGGGAGGAAATGGAGCTAAGCATTAATTATGTTTATATGATGAAGCCTCCATAAAAATCCCACTAGTACAGGGCTAGGAGAGCTTCCAGGCTGGGGAACACATCCCTGTACCAGAAGGGGCAGTACATTCCAATACCACAGGGACAGAAGCACCTATGCTCGGGACCCTCCCAGAGCTCACCCTGTCTACCTCTTCATCTGGCTGTTAATGCATTTTTTTTTTCATTTTTTAAAGTTTTATTGAGGTATAGTTGATTTACAATGTTGTGATAATTTCTGCTATACAGCAAAGTTCTTGTTATACATGTACGCACATCTGTGTATTCTTGATGGCAGTCTTTATTGCATAATGCACCAGTAAACATGAATGTTTCCCTGAGTTCTGTGAGCCAACTTAGCAAATTATCTAACCCAAGGAAGTAGTCATGGAAAGCCTGATTTACAGCTGATTCATCAGAAATACAGGTGAATTACAACTGGCATCTAAAGAGGGAACTGCCTTGTGTGACTGAGCCCTTACCCCAAGGAGCTTAAGCTACCTCCAGGTAGAAAGAGTCAGGATTCAGTTCAACTGTAGCACACTCAGCTAAGTGTCACAGAATTGCTGGTTGCAGGGAAAAAAACCCACAGCTGGTGTCAGAAATGATGTGAGTGAGGCAGGCATGGGAAAGCAAAGGAGAAACATGGGAGTGGGAAGTGTTTTTCTTATACAATGACTAATACTTATTTTGTAATTCACAAATCTGAGAGTTTGGCACAATTTTTTTTTTAACTTTTTAAGGAATAATAATCCGAAAACCATGAAAGGAGGAGTTCCTGTTGTGGCTCAGCGGAAACAAGTCTGACTAGTATCCATGAGGATGCAGGTTTGATCCCTAGCCTTGCTCAGTGGGTACTGCCGTGAGCTGTGGTGTAGGTTGCAGACCTAGCTCGGATGCCATGTTGCTGTGGCTGTGCTGTAGGTCAGCAGCTACAGCTCCAATTCGACTCCTAGCCTGGAAACTTCCATATGCCTCAGACAAAAACAAAAACCATGAAAGGAAATGCAAGCTGGAAATCCTGCTGTATCATTTCTGTCAATAGAAGTTTTATCTGTTTTTCCTGGGATTTTCAATGTTCAACACGTGATTAAATTTTAATATAGGTGATACCCTTGGGAGGGCTGTAGAAGAAAAAAATACAAACATGCATCCAGATCACATATTTATGTTGACAAATCAGATATTAGCAAACACACATACTAAATTCAAGTACTGAAACATATTCCCTGTTGGCACTTTCACTGGGAGAAGTGAGCTCGTTAGTGTGGGGGCAATTCTGTAATTTAATTCAGAGCATCACATCCCTGAGGCACACAGTACAGAAAGCAACTTGTTCATGGGTATATGAACATAAAATTGTCTTCAGCCAGAGATTTCATAAATTGACCAGAAAGACTGAATAAGAATGCCCCCCACCATGTGAAATCTCTCTCTCCTAGAAAGCCTGTATTACTTATTATTATTATTATGGAGCCAGGCCATTTATCTGAACACCTACCCAGGGAGGGAATATGCCTCCCGATCATTTTTTCAAAGCCAAGTTTGAGTTTCTAACTCCTCCGTGGAAATTCTGATCAGTTATCCTCAAATCCCTAAATAACCAGGTCTCTAAGAATAAAGAGGCAAAGTCATAACAACAGCCAGAGTCTTTCGTTTCAGAAACTGTGTGGGAAAAGGCAGTTTTTTTGTTTTTCTTTTTAGATGATTTCTACTTTTTCCATTATAGTTGGTTTACAATGTCTTGGCAATTTTCTACTACAGAGCAAAGTGACCCAGTGTCATATATATATATATATATATTCTTTTTCTCATATTTCCTCCATCATGCTCCATCAACAGATGAATGGATTAAGAAGATGTGGTATATATACAAAATGGAATATTACTCATCCATAAAAAAGAACAAAACAATGCCATCTTGCAGCAACATGGATGGAACTAGAGACTCTCATACCAAAAGGCAGTTTTGAAGATCTCCTTTTTTTTCTTTTTCTGCCACACCCGAGGCATATGGAAGTTCCCAGGGTCATGGATGAAACCAAGCTATGGCTGCAACCTATGGCCGCAACCTATGGCCGCAGATGTGGCAACGCCAGATCCTTAACCCCCCGCACTGGGCCAAGGATTGAACCCATGCCACTGCAGAAACAATGCTAGATCCTTAACCCACTGTGCCACAATGGAAACACTAGGGTTTTATATTTTTAAGATTAAAATGAATTAACTGGCTCCATGAGCTTCTAATATGGATGGACAGCAGACAACATGTTTAATTGGACAAGTGGCCCTTGCTAAGCAGAGACCAGGACACTTCTGAAGACCTCTGACACCAGAAGGCCTTGTTCACATTTAGTGGCCTCTCTGCCTCTAAGTTGTGTGAGTACTAGAATTACACACTCAGCCATGCCCGCTGTGAAAAGCCTCCCCCACACTTAAAGTCATGAACACCCCGAAGTCTTCACTGTATACAACTATGTCCAAGTCTTTCTTAATGCATCCATATGCGTAATACAAAAAACATGCTCTTCGATGGGCATTTTGACTTTCTTTTTAAGATCATCACAGGTTCACATTCCGTCTTAGGAAATAAGGCAGATAGTACCCGTGTATTCTTTATCTGGTTTTTCCCAATGGTAACATTTTGCAAAATTATAATACAAATTCACAATCAGTATTCATCAACTTTTTAAAAATTTTATTAAAGTATAGTTGATTACAACGTTGTGCCACATTTCTTTTTTCATATTATCTTCCATCATGGTCTATCCCAAGCAATTGGATATAGTTCCCTGTGCTATACAGTAGAACCTCATTGCCCATCCATTCTAAATGTAATTGTTTACACCTACTAACCCCAAACTCCCAGTCCATCCCACTCTCTCCCCTTCCCCACTTGGCAACTATTCTCTGTATCTATGAATCTGTTTCTGTTTTGTAGATAGGTTCATTTGGGCCATATTTTAAATTCCACATTTAAGGATATTATATGGTATTTCTCCTCTTTCTTCTTTCTTCTTTTTTTTTTTTTTGTCTTTTTGCTATTTCTTGGGCCACTCCCGCAGCATATGGAGATTCCCAGGCTAGGGGTCTGATTGGAGCTGTAGCCTCCGGCCTACGCCAGAGCTACAGCAATGTGAGATCCGAGCCGCATCTGCAACCTACACCACAGCTCACGGCAACACCGGATCGTCAACCCACTGAGCAAGGGCAGGGACCGAACCCGCAACCTCTTGGTTCCTAGTCGGATTCGTTAACCACTGCGCCACGATGGGAACTCCTATTTCTCCTCTTTCTGACTTACTTCACTTAGTATGAGAATCTCTAGTTGCATCCATTTTGCTGCAGATGGCATTATTTCATTCTTTTTTATGGATGAGTAGTATTCCATTGTGTACCTGTACCACATCATCTTATTCCATTCATCTATTGATGGATATTTAAGTTGTTTCCATGTCTTGGCTATTGTGAATAGTGATGCAATGAACACTGGATTGCATGTATCTTTTGGAATCACAGTTTTGTCTGGATATATGCTAGGATTCATTGACTTTATTCAGAACTCACCAGTTTGCTTGTATTAATTGTGTAAATGTGTGGGAACTTATTTTTATGCTATTGAATCATGTGTAGATTCACATCACCTCCATCACAGAGGTGTTCCATTATAAGAATCCCTATGAAACTCTTTTATATCCATGATTATCTTTTGTTTGCCTCCCCACTCATCCCCCAACAGCTGGCAACCACTAAGCTAGTCTCTGTTGATATACTTTTCTCATTTCAATGTTATATAAATGAAATCACTCAGTATACAACCTTTTGAGTAGGTTTCTTTCATTTCACCCAATTCCCTTGAGAAACATCCAAATCATTTGGTGTGTCAACAGTTCATTACTTTTCATAGCTGAGTAGTATTCCATGGTAGACTGCAGCACAGGTTGTGTAATCATTCTAATCAACTGAAAAAGATCTGGCTATTTTCAGATTTGGAATTACACATAAATCTGCTATGAACAGGTTTGTACAGCTCCTTGTGTAAGTTTTCATTCCTTAGGGACAAATGCCCAAGTATATAACAGGTTAGATTATAAACACATGCTGACTTTCGTAAGAAACTGCCAAACTATCTTCCTGACTGACCCATTTTACATTCTTACCATCAACATATAAGTGATCTGAATTCTCCACATTCTGGTTCCAAGTGCCAGCATTTAGCATTAATACTATTCTTTTGTTTCAGTCCTTCTGATAGGTCAAGAGTGATATCTTTTTGTGGTTTTAATTTGTATTTCCTAATGACTAATAATGATGCTAAACATCTTTTATTTGTCATCTCTTTTCTCTGGTGAAATAGCTCTTCATGTTTTCCTATATTCTAATTGGCTCGGTTGGTTAGTTTTTTACAGTTAAGTTCTGAGATTCCTTTAAAATTCAAGATCCTAGTCTTTTGTTGGGTATGTGGTTTGCAAATATTTTCTCTCAGTCTATAACCTGTCATTTCATTCTCTTGGAAGGTCTTTGGCAGTGTCTTAATTTTAATGAGGTCAGCTTATCACTTTTTCTTTTTATGAATCTAGGTCAAGTCTAAACATTATTTTGACTAGCCCTAGATCCTAAGGATTTTTCTATTTTAAAAATAAAAGCTTATAGTTTTACATTTTATTTGGCGTTACTTTTTTCACATAAAGTGTGAAGCTAATGTTTAAATTTTATGGGCATTTTGTCTGTTTGCCTATAGATGCTCAATTCTGTCAAAAGTCAGTTGAACATAATTGTGTGTGGCTATTTCTGGATTATCCACATTGTTTCACTAAATTATCTGTCTATTCCTCTGCCAGACAACACTTTATTAACGTAGCTATGTTAAAAAGTCCTGAAATCAGGTAGACTCATTCCTCCAACTTTATTCTTCTTTTTCAAAATTGTTTTAGCTACTCTAGGTGCTATACTGATACATATAAATTTTAAATAAGCTTTCATTGTCTATATTCACCAAAAGTTTTGATAGTTTTCTAATAGGAATTGCATTAAACATATCAAGTAGGAGAAGAATATCATCTTTATTTTGTTGAGTCTTCCAATGCAGGAACAAAATATTTATTTACTTAGGATTTCTCTGATTTCTTTCATCAGCATCTTATAATTTTCAGCACATACATGTTTTGTTAGATATATACTTAAGCATTTCAGTTTTTGGAGCAATTATGAATGCTATTGTCTTTTTAATTTTGACTTCCATATGTCTTTGTTATTATACACAAGTGTGACTAAATTTGTGTGATGATCTTTTATCCTAAGACCTTGCTGAATTCATTAGTTCCAGGTGAATTCTGTAGATTTCTTATGAAAAACAATAGATAATCGGGTTATCTGCAAATTGACAGACTTTGCAGATATTTTCCTTTTTTTTTTTCTCTTTCCAATCTGTATGCCTTTTATTTCTTCTTGCCATACTGCAGTGGCTTAAACCTCCAGTACTATGTTGAATGAGATCTGTGAAAGCATACATCCTTGCCTTGATTCTGATTTCAGTCTTTCATCACTACGTCTAATGTTGGCTGTAGGTTTTATTTATTTATTTATTTATTTATTTATTTATTTATTTACTTATTTCTCAGGCGTTTGCACTGTCATTTTAAAATTTATTTATTTATTTATTTATTTATTTATTTATTTATTTTGGTCTTTAGGGCTGCACCCGTGGCATATGGAGGTTCCCAGCTAGGGTTTGAATCAGAGCTATAGCTGCCGGCCTACACCACAGCCACAGAAACGCTGGATCTGAGCTGTGTCAGCAACCTACACCACAGCTCATGGCAATGCCAGATCCTTAACCCACTGAGTGAGGCCAGGGATCAACCCTGCATCCTCACGGTTTCTGGCCAGATTCATTTCTGCTGAGCCACAATGGAAACGCCTGTCATTTTTTTCAGGTTTTTATTTTTTCTATTATAGTTGATTTGCATTTTTCTCTCAGTGTCTGCTATACAGTAAACTGACCCAGTATATATACACACACACACACACACATACACACATACACACACACTCACATTCTTTTTCCCACATGATCCTCCATCATGTTCCATCAAAAATGACTAGATATAGCTTCCTGTGCTGTACAGCAGGAACTCATTGCTTATCCACTCCAAGTCCAATGTTTGCATCCACTAACCCCAAACTTCCAGTCCATCCCACTCCCTCCCATTTTATTTTATTTTTTAACAATTTATTTATTTTTTATTTATGGCTACACCCATGGCATATGAAAGTACCTAGGTCAGGGACTTAATCTACGCCACTTAATCACAGCTGTCTGTGATCCATACTACAGCTGTGACCTAGACTGTAGCAACACCAGATCATTTAACCCACTGTGACAGGCTAGGGCTTGAACCCACACCTCCACAGAGAACTGAGTCCCTATAGTCGGATTCTTAACCCACTGCACCACAGTGGGAACTCCTGTGCCAATATTTTAGATGCTTCTTATATTAATTTGAAGACGTTTCCCTTTATTCCTAGTTTGCTGAGAATTTTTATATAAATAAGTATTAGGTTTTATCAAATACATTTTCTGTATCAAATGATAAGATGATTTTTTTCTTTAGTCCACTGATTTAGTGGGTTGCACTAACTGATTCAAAAGTAAGTTGAATCAGTCTTCTACACCTGATATTAAATCCCACTTGGTCATTTTGTTTAACTCTTTTATAGTTTGCTGGATTCTATTTTATAATATTTGTTGAGGATCTTTGCATGTAAGTTCATCAAAGAATCTAACATGTATTTTTCCTTTTGGTACTGCCTTTATCAGTTTTGCTATCAGATAACACTAGCTTCATAAAAAGGGTTGAAGGATGTTTCCTCCTCCTCTATTTTCTGGAAGAGACAGTATAAAAATGCTATTAATTCTCCTTTAACTGTTTGATGAAATTTTCCAGTAAAACTATATGGAACTCAAGATTTCTTTGAAGGGAGTCTTTAATTACTAATAAATTTAATGGTTATAAAGAATATACAAATTTCCTCTTTCATCATGGTTTTGTTTTGATGATTGGTAAAATTTCTAATGGTTCATTTATTCTAATTTATAAAATAATGTTGAATTTGTAAGTTTAAAATTGATTATAATATTATCTTATTATCCCTTCAATTACTATAGGGTCAAGAGTGATATACTTTGTTTTATTCCTAAATTGCTGTTTTGGGGGATTTTTTTTGGGGTTTTTATTTGTCCTCTGTTTCTCTTTTCTTATCTCTTTAGGGGCCCTTGAGCATTTTTAAGCATGCCTGCTTATCTTATTTATAGCAGAGTTTTTTTTGCATATTATCTGTATAGTTTTCTCTGTTTACTCTAGATATTACAATATGCATATGTAACTGTAATGGGCTAAATTATGTCCCACCTAAAATTCCTGTGTTGAAGTCCTAACCCCCAGTACCTCAGAATGCGACTGTATTTGGAGATAGTCTTTAAAGATGTAATTAAGTTATTTAAAAGGAGTTCCTGTTGTGGCATGGCAGGTTAAGAACCCAACATAGTGTCCATTTATTAAGATACAGGTTCAATCTCTGGCTTCACTCAGTGGGTTAAGTATCTGGCATTGTGGTGTAGGTCACAGATACATGGCTCAGATCTGGTGTTGCTGCGGCTGTGGTGTAAACTGTAGCTGTAGCTCTGATTTGACCCCTAGTCCAGGAACTTCCATATGCCCCTGGTGCAGCCATAAAAATAAAAAAAACAAGGTCATTACAGTTTGCCCTAGTCCATTTTGACTGGTATCCTTCTAAGAAAAAGTCAGACAAAACCCTACACAGAAGGACCACATGAGGACCCAGGGAGAAGACGGCCTTCTACAAGCCAAGGAGAGACACCTTGGGAGAAACCAACCCTGTGCACACCTTGGCCTTCTAGCCTCCAGAAGTGTAAGGAAATGAACCCAGTCTGTGGTAGTCTTTTAGGGCAGCCCTAGCAAACTAATGCAATAACTTAGCATCATCTACAGGCTACTGGTACTGACAAGTTATCACTCTGAGGGACGTGCAGAGAACTCAGAGAACTTTTTCCATTTCAGTCCTATTACCCCGCCCACGTTCAAATATAGTTGTTTGAGTGTTTCTTCTGCATACTATATTCTTACTTATCTTGGTGTTGGCATCTCTTCTTTTTCTCTTCTCATTAAGTTGGGATTTGCCTGCTTCACTGTATGAAGTGTGAGTTCTGGGTATATCCATGGCATTTTGGATATGATATACATGGTGGCACTAGAGCTAACTGCTGTGTTATCCCTTGTTCTAAGCTCCCTGGGCAGTCTGCCTAAAACTACCTGGAAAAAAAAAAAAAGTCTAGGCCTTGGGAAAACTGTGAATGCAGAGAGTTGTGTCTATTTCTTCCTAACCCTTTCCACCTATGTGGCTGTGCCCCAGGGTAAAGAGGTCCTATGCCTCTATGTACCCCGAGGTCTCCACTAGCCCATACCCCTGGTTTCAAAGCACTTAGTCCCACTCATCCCAGGCTTTCCCCCCACAGCCTCCTGCATCACTCACATTTCTATGTTCCAGGCAGTGGACAGAGTCTGTAAGCACCTGCCTGGGGTCAGAACCTATTAGATGGGACTGAGGCAAAAAATACATCAGCCTGTGGTTCAAGAACATGTTAATGTAGAGAAAGACACAATTTAGCAATAGAGAAACAAAAATCAACGCAAAAGGGAGATGAGCAGAATTTAAACCTTGTCTCTTTCCTGCCTGAATTTCAATGTATTTATTATTTAGAAAGTGGTTCCCGATTTGAAAAATAAGCGTACAAAGAGAGATTAGTATCTCATGGTTATTTGTCCATCTCAGAAAACATACAAACAAAATACATGCCCAGAACTTGTGCTGGCATGTAAACGCAATTTCTAATTCCATGCTTTGTCTAAAATTGCCTATTCGTTTTGAAAAATTAATTTTGTTGAAGTATGGTTGATTTACAGTGTTGTGTTAATTTCTGCTGTCCAGCAAAATGATTCAGTTATACACATACACATACCCATTTCCATATAGGTTATCACAGAATATCGCATAGAGTTCCCTGTGCTATAGGGCAGGTCTCCATTGACCATCTATTCCACATTCAAAAGTGTGCCTCTGCCTATCCCAAACCCTCCCCCTCCTATCCTGTCCTCTTTGGTAACTATACCTTTGTTTTCCATGTCTACGAGTCTGTTTCCGTTTGTAAATAAGTTCATTTGTTTCATTTTTTTAAATGCCAAGTATAAGTGATGTCATATATTTGTTTTTGTCTGACTTACCTTACCTAGTATGATCATCTTTAAAATTGCCTATTCTTGACCAGAGATTCTTGTCTTAACACAGTTAAGCCTGCAGCTCTGCAGCTCTGCAGCTCTGCAGCTCTGCCTTAAAAGATCCAAAGATGCACAGGGGAAGAATCAATCCATCATCTCTCGGCTGCAAGACCCAGTTTCTCCTGGCCTCCAAAACACAAGAGAGAGACAGCAGATCAGGATTGCCTATGGCCAGGGATGGGGGTTGACTGTAAAGAGATACAAAGGAAACTTTTGGAATGATGGAAATAGTCTACATCTTGATTATGGCAGTGGATACACAGATATATACATTTGTGTGTGTATGGGTTCATATTTTACACTTACCAAACTGAATATCTGAAATGTGTGCATTTTTACAGCATGTAACTTACACCTCAATAAATTTGCTATAAAAAGACAACATAGGAGTTCCCATCGTGGTGCAGTGGTTAATGAATCCGACTAAGAACCATGAGGTTGCAGGTTCGATCCCTGGCCTTGCTCAGTGGGTTAAGGATCTGGCGTTGCCGTGAGCTGTGGTGTAGGTTGCAGATGCGGCTCGGATCCCGCATTGCTGTGGCTCTGGTGTAGGCCGATGGCTATAGCTCCGATTCGACCCCTAGCCTGGGAACCTCCATATGCCGCGGGAGCGGCCCAAGAAATAGCAAAAAAACAAACAAACAAACAAAAGACAACATAAAAAAAGAGACATAATATGTCATCTGGTTTATCATGTACATTTTAGCCACTACCCAGACTAAATGCTCTTGAAGGGCAAGACTTTCTCTGACCATAACACAGAGTCTAGGGCCTTGACACAGTTTTATGTGATGAATATCGGTTCAACTGAATTACAAATAGGAAGAGGAAATACATGGAAACCAGAGCCCTGCTTTGTGTGATGGCATGTACTGTGAGTCCGTGGAAGAATAATCTGGCATGATTGTGTGTGAGCTGATTGTCTATATTTCTCTGGGAACGGGACGTGATGAATTGGTGCATTTCTGAATGTAAGAATCTTCAGCCTGCCAGGCTGACCATATGGTGGCTGTTCATCTGCTGTTATCATCCAGGTCAAGTTGAACTGTTGGGAAGTGGAGCCACAGTGGGCAGAGAGGAGGGGAAGTGGGCCCCCTGGGAAATTCTCCTGCCAGGAGGAATTCGGCCTCAGAGTACAGGCAGACACTGAGCCCGCATCCATGTGCAAAGACTAGAGTGGTGTGAACAGAGAAGCTGGAGAGCAGAAAGCGTGGGGATGGGGTGGGGGCTACCCTCTCTGGCTTCCCCTTAAGGAAGTACATCGGTCTGGCCAGAAGGCAGAGGGTGGGCAGATACAAGAGTCTGGGATCTCTCCTCAGGGTAGCCCCAAGAGGCCCCTCCACAGAGGCTAGATTCCCAAACCCTGACTCCACAGAACACAGCCTCCCAAGGGAAACATCCAAATTTAGTTAAAGATGGGGGAGCAAGTTACTCTGTCTCCCTTCCTTGGCTTTGGCCTCACTCAGTGCTAGCAAATGATTAGTACAAGCTCTGGGGAAGTTTTGTGAATTGTAATAAGAGACAAACGCCTGTGATTCCAGAAGAAAGGGATTCCACTGTCAGATACCACTATACTACAGTACAGCACCAAATGCCTAAAAGGAGACGGACGCCTAGCCAAAGAAGATCATTTAGAATGAGAAAGCTTCAATTTCCCCCATCTGAGGTAGGAAAGTGATAGGCAGTGAGGCAGAGAAGGAGGATGTGATTATGAGCTAGGTCTTGATTTCAAGAACTCTCCTTTGCCGTTATTTACATAAGTGTATGTGGCGTATGTGGAGTTCCTGTCATGGCTCAGCAGTTGGCAAACCCAAATGGCAGCCATGGGGACGTGGGTTCAATCCCTGGCCTTGCTCAGTGGATTGAGGATCCGGCATTGCCATGAGCTGTGGGGTAGGTCACAGATGCAGCTCAGATCCTGCGTTGCTGTGGCTGTGGTGTAGGCCAGCAGCTGCGGCTCCAATTTGACCCCTACCCTGGGAACCTCCATGTGCCATGGGTGCAGCCCTAAAAAGACAAAAAAAAAAAAAAAGAACCAACAATAAAAGGTGTGTGTATGTGTCTGCATATTTGTCCTATAAAGCTCCATACCTATATCCAGGCACATTAGCCAAAACAAGTGTATTGAGGCCTTCACTCGACAGAGTTGCTGACAGCCAGCTACAAAGAAGCATGAGCTGGACACTGTCAATATGTTGATGTAAAGACAGGCTAAGTCTGGTCCCTATGGAATTAACTGACCCTTCATTTTTTTTTTTAATTTACAACTGGAGACACTGATATGACAGACAAGCCAGTATTACACTGCTTGTTTGCAGAGATCTCTGTCTCTCAGTTGAGACTGTCAAGGTTCCATATGGAGGTCAAAAATTTGACTCATGGCTGTAAGAAAAGATGGTATAGAAGTTAATGACACAGGTACTTATGATGTGTTTGTGGGAAAAGCTGACTAAAAACACTACCTCCAGTACAAACTGTACACGTATATGTGTGTGTATGTGTTGTCATCATGCATATATCTGGAAAACTATATTCCAAAATGTCAGTGGTGATATTTAGGATTTGTTTTTCCTTCTCTGTGTTTTTATATATTTTCAAATTTCAACAGTAAATATTTAAAATACTTTGGTGATCAGAGAACATTTTTTTTTCGTCTTTTTGCCTTTTCTAGGGCCGATCCCACACATGTGGAGGTTCCTAGACTAGGAGTCTAATCAGAGCTGTAGCCGCCAACTTACGCCACAGCCACAGCAACTCAGGATCAGAGCTGTGTCTTGACCTACACCACAGCTCACAGCAATGCCAGATCCTTAACCCACTGAGTAAGGCCAGGTATCAAACCTGCAACCGGATGGTTCCTAGTCGGATTCGTTAAGTACTGAGCCACCACGGTAACTCCTAGAGAATAATTTTCATGGTGGATGTTTTTCGAATTACCTTTTAAGTGTAGAATAAACACAAGGGATAGAAATGTTCTTAGGCCCCACCACACCAAATAAGAAGGCATCTGTCTCTCCCTGCTCGCAGCAGAACTATGGCCAATCCACCTATGTGCTCTGGGTCTCTAGAATCTGGGCATCCTCTCCCCAGGGTCAGGGGCTTCTCTTAGAACTCAGGAAATAAGACTGCAATGCAACCATCTATTTTCCTTAGTTGAGACTGAGGATTGCTGCTTGCTAGATGAGGCAAGTTGCAAGTATCAGTGGCAGACAACATTTCAAGAAGGCAATGTGGGAACTCCCTGGTGGTGTCATTGCAGCAGCTCGGGTCGCTGCTGTGGTGTGGGTTCAATCCCTGGCCTGTAAAACTTCCACATGCCTCAGGAACAGCCAAAAAACAAAACAACAATAACAACAACAAAAAAGCAATGTGGTACTATGAAAAGCTCCGGAGTCTGACAGTCCTTATTTGCAATCCCTGTCCCCCTACCTGCTTTGAATAAATGTGTTCAGTTTCTGAGTCCTGGTTTCCAAAGGAATAACAGGGAAATAATAGGGAAGTAAGAGTAACCCTTGCAATCTCTGAATAACTGATAACCCCACTGAAATGGGAAGGGAGGGTGGAGTGCCTGAGTCCTGGCTCAGAGCCCAGGGTGGGCACATGAAAACAGTCAGCTTAGCAAAGGTCTGTGGCCTGTCCTGAGTAATGCTAATTGTGTGTGTTTCCTATGTGCCAAGAACTTTGATATGTGATTTGCATGCATGAAACCAACTGCAGATGTCAGAACACTGCAGAAGGAATTATCACCTTCCTATTTTAAAGGAGACCCAGAGTTGACAAGGTTAACCACTTGCTCAAGATTCCACAGAGTCGGCTTTGGAACCGGGCAATATGACTAAATTTGAGCCAATACATTTCTATGCCCACCCCCTCGACATAAAGTAAGACATTAACAAGTGCATTAATACACTGAGGGGACCTCCACCTCAGAAGGTACAATAGTGTCAATAACATTTGGAGTTCCCTCTTGTGGCTCTTTAAGTCAAACTCCTGACTTCTTGAGACTCTGTAATATGGACAATTGGGTTTCTAGATTGAGTGTCCAAACACTGTTACCAAAGTTGCCCAACCTGGTATCTTCAGGGTTTTTAAATTTATTTTATAGAAGTATAGTTTATTTACAATGTTGAGTTAATTTCTGCTGTATAGCAAAGTGACTCAGTTATATATATATGTCTGTGTGTTTACATATTTATATATATATATTTATATATATATTCTTTTTAATATTTTTTTCCATTATGGTTTATCACTGGATATTGAATACAGTTCCCTATGCGCTACAGAAGGACCTTGATGTTTATCCATCCTATTTATAATAGTTTGCATCTGCTAATCCTCCCCTAAATATGGAGCACTTCATGAATTTGCATGTCATCCTTATGCAGAGGCCCTGCTAATCTTCTCTGTATCATTCCAATTTTAGTCTATGTGCTGCCAAAATGAGCACCAACCTGGTATCTTTAAAAATTTTAAAAAGTAAAATTTCTAGAGGAATTTCTTCTCACAGAAACATCGTGGCCATCAGCATATGTAACCTTTCTGTACATCCAACAGTAGAGTAAACAGCAACGATAAAGGAAAGGCACATGGGGCTGGGATTCGTGCACCCTGGCAGGAAGAATCCCCAAACCCACCCGGGAGCCGCGGTGCTCATCACAGGTTCCAGAGCAGCGATTATGAAGTAACCATAGCTAACACTCAAGGTACTTAATGTACTATCCTAGGAACTTCATATATTTTCTCACTAATCCTATTATTTATTATTCCCATGGTACAGATGGGGAAACTGAGGTGCAGTGCATGTGGGTGGTCTGCCCAAGGTCACACAGCAGTAAAGGGCAAAGACAGGATGTGACCAGAGCGGGCCTGGCTGAGCTCCTCCCACTTGATCACTGGCTCTCCTGCCTCTGGCTCTCCAACCCGGCTGCATGAGCCTTTGGTTTGTTCCCTCTTTGCTTATACAGTCATTTCCTCTCCTGCTGCAGACCTCAGTCCAAGCTTTTCTCCTCAGACACCAATGCACTGGGTAAGCCACCCCTCCTGAGGATATACTCTCATTCATATTGACAGCTACAGATCTAGAGGAATGGAGAGGACTAGGGAAAGATATGAAGAAAACCTTAGGAGAGGAGGTACTTTCTCAGTTGCCTTTAATTGCACCACAGGGAGTTCCTATTGTGGTGCAGCGGTTAAGGATTTGGCATTGCCACAGCTATGGTATAGGCTGCAGCTGCAGCTCAGATTCGATCCCTGGCCCAGGAACTTCCATATGGTATGGGCGTGGCCAAAAAAGAAAGAAATGAAATGAAATGAAATGAAAAATAAAATAAAATGCACCACACAGGAATCTGAAATTCTAGCTACCAGACAGGACTTTGGGAAAACCATGGAGAAGGACCCTCTAGATGAGAGAATTAACAACAGTGGTAATACAGGGGGTGTATTACGAAGGGGAGGGATCTGCCAGCTGATGGACCTTTGGGAGTGCTTTCCTTAATCTATACAAGGAAGACACTGGATAGACCATTTCAAAGATCACCTTCTGTTCTAAAAATGCTATCATTCAACCTGCAGGCAAAGGAAACAAATGTTTGATAAGAACGTCCCTCTTTCCATGGCAGGACTGTCTGCCATTCTCACCAGCACTAGATCTTCAGAGACTGAGTACAACCAATCCACGTGAACTGGAAAGCACTATTCTGAGCCTCTAGAATGCCAACTGGTTTCTGGCGCAAACAAGAAAAACCACAAAGTGTGTTACGGATCCTTACACAGTGGCTATAAGTTAGGAACAACCGCCAAATGAAGGCATGTCGAGACAGGATGAGGTCTCAGAAAGTGAAAGGGGAAAGCAGGAGAGGTGTATAAAGGTGACTCAGGCTCTTGTCGAAATTTTATTAGAGAAATCAAGTGAGAAAGAAAGGCACTCTGTCACACTGCACATATAATGAAAACTCACACACACAAAAAACATCCTTAACGAGGCTCAAATCTGAGGGACAGAGGCCCCTAAAGTAAACGGTCTCCATTTCTGTAAATAAAAGAAATGGAAAGCTCGTAGACCAAGTTGTGAAAATAAAATGGCTGGTGTATTAGCGGATGAAGTGTGACCCAGACATAAGTCATGTGTTAACGAATGCCATGGAGGGATTCATATAAGACAGAAAAAATAAGAGAATGTTTGAAATTCTAGATTAAAAGAACTGATGTTTGAGAAGACTTCACTATGTATCATAAGTGTATTTGATAGCACTGAATCACCAAAAATGGCAGAGTACAGACCTTGGAGCATCCTTTCCAAGAAAATAGAAAAACTTGGAAAAAACTGCCAGCATCAACCTTATCAGAATTCTCAAAGCTAGTGAAAGGTTGGCAGTAACCGAGTGAACACCTAACCATGAAGGAGGTCCATGGGAACAGGGCAGGAGAGAGCTGTGGCATTTTCATTTATCTAGGCCAACCCTCCTCCCCAGTGCAGCATCAGTCTTAAAGACAATAGCCCATGTGTCCCTGTGGGGACCTGGTGCTGGAGAGAGCAGAAGAGACCTCATTTCCAGGAAATTGTGTTTGTTGGTTTTGACCTAACAGGAGCTGATACAAGGGGTTGATTCACAAAGAAAGTGAAAAAATCTGCATAGACTCAGGACAAGTAAAAACGGTAGATCAACAATCAAAACCTTCCAGCAACGAAAAGGCCAGAAATAGATGGTTTCATGCATGAATTCTGCCAAATTTTTAAAATATTAACATCAATCTTTTTCAAACTTTTCCAAAAATAAAAGGGGAGGGAATACTTCCTAACTCATTCTATAAGGTCATCATTACAAAGTCAGACGAAGACATCACAAGAAAAGAAAACTACAGAACAATATCCCTTATGAATAGGCAGGCAAAAATTCTTAACAAAATACCAGCAAAATGAGTGCAGTAGCATATTAAAGGTTTTATCTCTCATCATCAAGTGAGATTTATCACAGGAATGCAATGCAAGTTCAACATACAAAAATTAGTGTAATACACCAGATTAAGAGAATAAAGAAAATAATCTACACAAGCATCTCAATTGACACAGCAAAGGCAATTGCCAAAATGTAGTTTTTAATAATAAAACAACTCATTAAACTATAAATAGAATTTCCTCAAAATTATAAACGGCATATATGAAAAACCCACAGCTAACATCAAACTCAATGACAAAACACTGAAAGCTTTCTCCCTAAAATCAAAAACTCACTAATAGATCAAGGATGCCGAATTTTGCCACTTTCAAGCAACACTGCACTGGAACTTTCAGCCAGAGCAATTAAGCAAAAAAAATGAATAAAAGGCATCCAAATTGGAAAGAAGGAAGTAAAACTATCTCTATGTACAGATGACCTTATCTTATATGTGGAAAATTCTATAGAACACACACACACAATGTTTGAGCTAATAAATAATTTCAAATGCATTGTTGTAGGATATAAGACCAATTTATCAAAAATTAGTTGTACTTCTCTGCACTAGCAATATGATCCTGAAGAGATGATTAAAAAGAGAATTCTACTTGAAATAGCATCAAAATAAATTTAACCAAGGAATAAATTTAACCAGGGAGATGCAAGTCTTCTATACTGAAAATTATAAAACATTGCTGAAATAAATTAAGGAAGACACAAGAAGTGAAAAGAAACCCTATGTGCATGTAATGAAACATGTAATACTGTTAAGATGCCAATATTATCCAAACCAATCTACAGATCCAATACAATCTTTACCAAAATCCCAAGGGCCTTTTTTTGCAAAAATAGAAAATACACATGGAATTTCAAGGCATCTCCCAAATAGCCAAAAAAATAATGTAAAAGAAGAACAAATTTTGAGGCCTCACATGTCCTCATTTGAAAACTTACTACAAAGTACAGTCAATGAAAAAGCATCATACTGGCATAAGGACAGACATATGGATCAATAGAATAGAACTGAGAGTCCAGAAATAAATCTGTATATCTACAATCAATTGATTTTAAACTAGTGTGCCAATACCACTCAATGGGGAAAGAACAGTCTTCAGTAAATGGTGCTGGGACAACTGGATACACACATGTGAAAGAATGAAGTTTGACTTTTACCTCACGCCATATACAAAAATTAACTCAAGATGAAGATCCTAAATTTAAGATCCACAGCTATCAAACTTTAAGAAGAAAATACAGAAGTATATTTTCACTAACATAGATTCTCTTTATTATTGAAAGCACAAACAACAAAAGAAAAACATAAATCTGACTTTATCAAAATGAAAAAATTTTGTGCATCAATGGACAATTACCAAGAGAGTTAAAAGATAAGACACAGAATGAGAGAAGATATTTAAAAATCATGATTTTGATAAGTGCCTATTATCCAGGATATATATTTAAAAAAAAAAAAACCTCTTACACCTCAACATTAAAAAGACAACACAATTTTCAAAATGGTCAAAGAATTTAAATAGATATTTTTCCAAAAAATATATATAATCAGCCAACAAGCACATTAAAAGATGCTTAATATAATTAGTTATTAAGAAAATACAAATAAAAAATACAATAAATAAAGAGGATTCTGGAAAAATGGTAGATGAGGAAGCACCAGAAATCTGTTTCTCTATCTAGAAAACAACTGCACTGCCAAAATCTGTCTGATGTAATTATTTTGGAAATCTAAGATCTACTGATGATTTGCAACTTTCAAGGAAAGACTTGGATGATAACTTTCAATTCACTCCAGTCAGTTTTAGCTCTTAGCACAGGAGCAGCTACACACCCTCTACCTCAGCCTCATAACAGGCATCTATACACATGTTTCTAGAGCAGCCTACACATAGCTAGTGGGAGTCAGGATAGGCAAAAGGGACCCTGTCTTCCAAATACCGGGGATCTAGTGCTCTGATCACTGACTGCCGCTTCTGATCACAGAAGTGCAGAGGAAAAGGTGGGAAGGCATGGTTGTTGTACTTCCCCTCACTGTTGAAAGTACCTCTCTCTCTGGCTGGAAAGACTTTCAGGGGACTGCAAAGACCAGCAACCTTTTTTTCCAACTTTTATTTTTCTTTTTTCCCCTTTTGGGAGACAGACATTTAGAAACAAGGACATCCTGGAGTTCCCATCATGGCTCATAAGAAATGAATCTGACTAGCATCCATGAGGACACAGGTTTGATGTCCTCGCTCAGTGGGTTAAGGATCTGGCGTTGCTGTGAGCTGTGGTGTAGGCCAGCGGCTACAGCTCTGTTTCAACCCCTAGCCTGGAAACCTCCATATGCCGTGGGTGCAGCCCTAAGAAATAAGAGAGATAAAAACAAGGACATTCAAAAACAGCTGTATGAGTGGGGTAAATGAGAAAGTGAAGGACCATGCTCAGGGAAAGAATCAGAAAAGACCTGAGAAGACCTTAGTATTACATATCAAACTAATCCTCACCACAGGGACAGTCTATGGCAATCAAAACCAAACCAAACCATGGACAATAATTAGTAACAATAACAAAAAGCAGCAAACCCTGGGGAAGAGACGAATCTGATTTCCAGAGCAACTACATTATTATATCCAAACATTCAGTTCTCAACCAAGGGAGTTCCACAAGGTGAAATGAAAAGACAGTACATAGTAACTTGAAGCTGTATGGAGAAATAAACATCTCAGTAGAGGTAAATGCATGGGCATTTATAGAGGCTAGTGTTATCCTAACAATGGTTTGTAACTGCACTTCTGTTTTCTATGTGATTTCATAGGCTAATATACGTTTAAAGAAAAGAAATAACAATTATTAGTCTAAAAGTTAGTATCACTATCCACTTGATGTATAACTCCAAAACTTGTTTCCTGCATAATTTGACTAATATATTTTTTAAATTAAAATTTTAAATTATAATTTAAAGTTTTAATTTTTAAATTGAAAAATATTAACTTTACATTTTTAAAAATGTAGAAGAATGAAATTAGAACATCCTCTCACACTATACACAAAAATAAATACAAAATGGACTAAAGACCTAAATCTAAGGCCAGATACCATAAAAAGCTTAGAGGAAAACATAGGCAGAACACTCTTTGACATAAATTGCAGCAATATCTTTTTTGACCCACTTTCTAAAGTAATGACAATAAAAACAAAAATAAACAAATGGGACCTAATTAAACTTAAAAGCTTTTGCACACCAAAGGAAACTATAAAAACAAAACAAAAAGACAACCCACAGAAATGGGAGAAACTGTTTGCAAACAAAGTAACCAACAAGTAATGACTCTCCAAAACACACAAACATCACATACAGCATTATATCAAAAAAACAAACAAACAAAACAATTAAAAAACAGTCAGAGGGAGTTCCCATTGTGCCTCAGTGGTAACGGGCCCCACTAGTATCCATGAGGACAGGGGTTTTGATCCCCGCCCTTGCTCAGTGGGTTAAGGAGCCAGCATTGCTGTGAGCTGTGGTGTAGGTCACAGACACAGCTCAAATCCAGTGTTGCTATGGCTCTGGCATAGGCCAGCAGTTGTAGTTCTGATTAGATCCCTAGCCTGGGAACCTCCAAATGCTGCAGGTGCGGCCCTAAAAAGATAAAAGACAAAAGACAAAAAAAAAAAAAGTCTACAAAGAATAAATGCTAGAAAGGATGTGGAGAAAAGGGAACTCTTCTATACTGTTGGTATAAATGTAAATAGGTGCAACCACTATGGAGAACATATGGAGATTCCTTAAAAAACTAAATATAGAATTACCATATGAGACAGATATCCCACTTCTGGGCATATACCTGGAGAAAACCATAATTTAAAAGATACAAGTCATTGAAGCAACCTAAATGTCCAATGACAAAGGAATGAATAATGAAGATGTGGCATATGGAATATATATATATAGAGAGAGAGAAATAGAGAGAGAGAATATTAGCAAAAAAAGGAATGAAATAATTCAATTTGCAGTAACATGGATGGAATTAGAAATTATCATACTAAGTGAAGTAAGTCAGGCAGAAAAAGACAAATATCATATGAGATAACTAAATTTGTGAAATCTAATAAAAATGATACAAAAGAACTTATTTACCAAGCAGAAACAGAATCAAAGATGTGGAAACCAAAATTATGATTACCAAAGGGGAAACTTTGTGTGTCGGGGGATAAAATAGGAGATTGGGATTAACATATACACACTACTATATATAAAATAGAGGATTAAGAAGAACCTATTGTAAAGCACAGGGAAATCTACTCAATAATGTGTAATAACCTATATGGGAAAATAATCTGAAAAGAAATGGATATATGCATATGTATAACTGATTCACTTGGCTGTATACCTGAAACTAACAAAACATCATAAGTCAACTATATTCCAGTAAAATTTAATTTAAAAAATAGTTTATGTTTTGGGGCATACCATGTATAGAGAAGTAATTTTGTGACATAAAGAACTAAAAGAATTGGGAACAAACCTGTAAAGGAATAGAGTTTTTGTATGTTATTGAAGGTAAGCAGATATAAAGTAAAAACTAGTCTTGTTGCTTTAGGATGTTACATGAATCATCAGGATGACCATATAGAAACAAACTATAGAATACATACAAGAAGATATGAAAAATGAATTTCAACATTTCACTACCAAAAAAATCAACTAAAAGCACAAAAGAAGATAGTAATGAGGAAATGAGAGAGAAAGGAGCTATAAAGCAAACAGAAAAGAAAGAGAAAACGGATAGAGGTAAGGTTTTTTTTTAAATCATTAATTACTTTAAATCTTTAAACTCAGTCAAAAGACAGAGAATAACAGAATGGGTAAACACATGCTTCAACTATATGCTGTCTATAAGGGATGAAGCACTTGTGATCTAAGCACACAAAGAGATTGAAAATGAAAAAAGTAATACAAAGTATCATCTCCAACCACAATGGGATGAAATTAGAAAGTAACAGAAGGAAAACTGAAAAATTTTAACAACTGTGGAAGTTAAACAGCACACTTTAAACAACCAATGAATCAAGAAAGGAATCACAAGGAAAGTTAGAAAATACTTAGAAACAAATGAAAACAAAAACACAATATACCAAAACTTATAGAATGCAGTGTTAAGGAGAAATTTTACAGCTATAAACACATGAAAAAACAAGAAAGATCTCAAGTCAATAACTTTACAACTTGTGGAAGTAAAAAAGAACAAACAGGAACCAAAGCTAACAGAAGGAAAGTAAAAATAAAGATTACAGCAGAGATAAATGAAATAGAGAATAGAAGCACAATAAAAGGAAGTCACTGAAATCAAGAATTGATCCTTTGAAAGGACAAATTTCTAAAGTCAGAAATGAAAATGAGGACATTATTACTCTTTCTAAAGAAATAAAAAGGATTATAAAGAATACTATGAACAACTGTACGTCAAATTAGATAATGTAGATAATACGGAAAATTTTTCTGGAAACACAAAACCTACAAAGACTACATCAAAAATAAATAGAACGTGAATAGACTTAAAACTAGTAAAGAGACTGAATCAGTATTTTAAAAAAAACAAAACAAAACAAAACAAAAAACAAAAATACTCCTGATAAAGAACAGGGTGGGCCTGACAGCTTCACTGGTGAATTTTAGCAAACATTTAAAAAATTAACACCAATCTTTCCTTTTTTTTTTTCTTTGCTTTTTAGAGCCATACCTGTGGCATAAGGAAGTTCCCAGGCTAGGGATCAAATCAGAGTTAACAGCTACTGGACACAGCTACAGCCATGCAGGATCTGAGCCACGTCTGTGACCTACACAACAGCTCAGGGCAACACCAGATCCCAGACCCACTGAGCAAGGAAGGCCTCAGTGATACTAATCAGATTCATTTCTACTGTGCCACAACAGGAGCTCTGACACCAATCTTTCTCAAACATTTTCCAAAAATTAAAGAGGAGGGAACATCTCCTAACTCATTCTCTGAGGCCAGCATTATCCTGACACCCAAGTCAAAGACACTATAAGAAAAAAAATTACAGACCAACATCCCTTACGAACACTGGTGCAAAACTCCTCAAAAAAACACTATCAAAGCAAATTAGAAGCATAGTAAAATGTTTATACATCACGACCAAGTGAGATTTATTCCTGGAATGCACGGATGATTCAAGGTAAGAAAATTTATCAATGTAAACATTAATATAATGCAGTGGGGGGAATATGATCATCTCAATTGGTGCAGATAAAGCATTTGACAAAATTAAACACTTTTTCATGACAAAAAAAGAAAAAATCCCACTCAAAAACTAGGAATAGAGGGAAACTATCTCAGCATAACAAGAGGCATATATGAAAAGTCCACAGAAAACATTATATTCAATGGTGAAAAACATAAAAATTTTCCTGTAGGATCAGGAACAAGGCAGGGATGCCTGTTTTTACTACTTCCATTGAACATAGTACTTGAAGTTCTAGCCAGAACACTTAAGTAAGAAAAAGAAATAAAAGGCATCCAACTTGGAGCGAAGAAAGTAAAATTATTTCTACTTGCAGATAATAGTATCTTATACATAGAAAACCTTAAAGATTTTCCCAAAAAAGTTAATAAATGAATTCAGCAAAGTCAAGAGACAAAATTCAGTTACATTTCTACATATTAACAATCAACAATCTGAAAAGGAAATTAAGAAAACAAGTTTACTTTAAAATAGCATCAAAAATAACAAAACAGTATGGAGTTCCCATCGTGGCTCAGTGGTTAACGAATCCGACTAAGAACCACGAGGTTGCTGGGTTTGATCCTTGGCCTTGCTCAGTGGGTTAAGGATCCAGCGTTGCTGTGAGCTGTGGTGTAGGTTGCAGAGACGGCTTGGATCCCACGTTGCTGTAGCTCTGGTGTAGGCCGGGGGCTACAGCTCCGATTCGACCCCTAGCCTGGGAACCTCCATATGCCACAGGAAGCGGCCCTAGAAAATGGCAAAAAGACAAAAAATAAAAATAAAAATAACAAAACAGTAATCACTTAACCAAAGAGGTAAAAGATTTCAACAATGACAACTACAGTGAAAGAAATCAAAGATGATGTAAATAAATGGAAACACAGGCCACGCTCATGGAACGGAAGATTTACTATTGTTAAAATTGTCCACGCTACTCAGAGTGAGCTACAGACTCAATGCAGCTGTATCAAAAGCTCAGTGAGTTATTTTCGCAGGAATAGAAAAACTCATTCCAAAATTCATATGGAATCTCAAGGGACCCAAAGGGCCAAAATCGGTAAAGAAAAGAACAAAGTTGGCGGTCTCACATTTCCTAATATCCAAACTCACTACAATGTTAACAGTAATAAAAAAACAGTGCGATATTGGTATGAAGACCAATGGAAGAGACACAGAAACAGAGATATAGACAACAGGCACACAGACTAATGGGACAGAAAAGAGAGCCCAGAAATAAACCTACATATATATCATCAATTTATTTTTGACAAGAATGCCAAGACCTTAAGTGGGGAAAGGACAATCAACCAGCCTGAGATCCCCACAAACCCTCCAGTCTGCTCATCAGCCTTGATTCCTCAGACCTCTCCAAGACCTCATTTCCCCTCCTCCCCAGTGGAATTCAGGGGCCCTCCCCTTGTGTTCCCATGAACCACTTGCACCCCCCTCTCTCCGCTTTGTCCTGTATTGCAGAAGGCAACAGCATCTGCTTTTCTGCTCAGCACACTGCACCCCAGGTGGCCAGAGGAAAACCCCCTCCGTCAGCAGCCCTCCTACTTTCCTGCCCTCAGAGCATCACTCCTCCTAGACGGAAGACACTGTCTCTTCTTCCAGGTCTTCACAGGGCCCTGGAGGCCCCCATGACAAGGTTGGCTCCTCTAAGTCCATCCTACTCCTCTGTTCCTCTCCTCTACACACACGAGTTCTCTGGCTGTTCTCCAGAGTGTCCCTGCCTCAGAAATCTGTTTCCAACTGGAGTGCCATTTCTCCAGAGTCACACAGGTATCTCTCAGCCACTTCAGTGGCTCACACACACATGCACACACACACACAGACACACACACTCAACACACACAAACACACTTGCACACACAAATACAATCACAGACACATACACACATCAGAGCCTCCTTATTCCCTCTCTCTGCTTTTAACACTTAGAATTCATATTTTTCCACATAGACTTTACCACCAGTTGTCATATTATACTCTTGTTTTCCTTTAAAACTGTCTCATCCCATACCTTAGAATAGAATGTCTGGGAGCACAAGGACATTGTTTTCTCACTGCTACATTCCCAGCACCCCAAGAGGGGTCTGGAATGTCTAGGTCACCAATACATGTTTAGTGAATAAATAAGCACCACAGAGCTCAAGGAAAAAAAAAAAAAAAAAGAATCCGGACAGAGGCTGGAAAGTGACCCGGGCATCTGGCCGCAGCCCCTCCCTGACCTCAGCCTGCAGGACCCACCCCTCACCTCAGCAAGGTCTCAGTGCCCAATGTTCACTCTGCTCCACTGAAGTTTAGCTTCACCTGGCATCAAGTGTAACTGTGATTGGCTCCAGTTGAATCAACTCTGGTTGGGAGATGTCTGGGGTCCCTGGAAGAGCTACCTTGGGTGTGGGAGTGGCTGGAGGATGCGGTGCTCTGTCCAGCCTCATGCCCACAGCAGTGGCTTAGTCACCCTGTAGCTTACTTGTGCCTATGGAAGCTCTTGCGGGAAGGAAATCCTGACTTCCTGGAGGGGTGGAATGTCTTGGGCCTCTGTTTGTCCTGGAAACCTGGGTATGGACAGAGGTGTGCAGATATGGCAGGGAGACAAGAATATCAGCTGGCCTGGAACTAGAGAACCCAGGACAGACACCCCTGGGGGCTCAAGATCCTCAACACAGAGACTGGAGACCCATGCAAAGATAAAATTTTAACTATGTCAAAAATAAGCAAATCCATTTTTTTTGTGCTTTGCTTAAGAGGTAGCAATTTAAATAAACTATCCCTTGAAAAGAGATTTATTTGTCCAACAAACTTGAATGTATATATTAAAACACTGTTACTATAATATCCTTTTTGTAGTACAGTTTTAACACCTTTCCACTGTAGAGGACTTTCCAATCTGAAACATGCTTCTATGCATATTATTCCTTGGATTCCAATAAATCCTGGTCAAGGAGGCTGAATAATAATTATTGCCCTCATTTTCAGATAAGGAAGCAGAGCCTTAAGCTCACTTAGGTCATGATGCACATTGTCCAGGGCTTGGTCTCATGCACCATGGTCTACACCAACTTCTGACCAGCTCAGAGAAGCTTGGTCCATGCCCCATCCTCAACAAGAGCAGTCTGCCAGGGGCAGGGGGTGGGGTGAGGGTGTCCGCCTACTCCAGGTAGCCCCTCTCGCCCGCCACCCTCAGGGGGCATTTCATTACGTGTTGCCTGGAATGGTGACAGACATCCACAGATGCACAAACATTCCTTTATCTGATTCCCCATCCACAAGTTCTTGATAGAAGAAAGGGAACTGTCAAAATTCCAAAGGTTTAGTTGCTGAAAATGTATGTAATGTATAATCTCAGCAATACTGCCTTGCACCCTAACATTTTTGTTAAGGGTATATATCTTATATCTCATGGCAAGTGCTCTGGTCACAGTAATATAAAGTTGTAAAAGGAGAATTAGGGAGGATGAAAACACTGGGAGGACAGTCAGCTGTTAATTTGAATTACGCCGTTTACAATATCCATTTGGAGTCAGTTTTTAGCTCTTCAATAAAATGCTTATTGTTGGTGACTATAAAGCGCCTGGAGTCATTATCTTTCCTCTAATAAAAAAGTATCATTTTTCAAGCAGCATAAATTTTAATTTTAGATTTATGGGAGGAGAGTAAATTGTAAAGTTCACACATCATAGGAAGGCCTTTCACTGTTAAAATAATATTCTAGCACAAAAATAAACCCCAGATTTTGACTGTATTTATAAATTAATATTCTAATATTTTAAAACTAACTGAAGCTTGCTGCCACCCCCACTAATATACACATATATGCTACCTCAATCAATCTCTCCCAAATGTACATCATTTTTTAAATTGTTACAAATCATCAAATTAGCAATTTTCAAGTTAAAGTGGGATCATATCAGGGGGGAAAAAAAGCAATCTTCTAAACCTACACTACTGACAGTGGCAATCTGAGACAACATCTTAAAATTTCTAAGTGAAATCTGGCAATAACTATAAAAATTAAAGTGCATAGACATTGACAGTAACACCATTTCTAGGTATGTATCCTACAAAAATACCCCCAAAATGTGAAAGGGTGAATATAGAAATAAACTTATTTCCAACTGATTTGTTTAGAGAAAAACTAGGGACTGGTTAAATAACAGACCATGGAGTCACATTATAGAACATTTGGCACCAATTAAATAGAACAGGGCATACCTATTAAATGTGTGTAAAAGTTAATTTATAACCAAATGAGTCTTAAAAATTATCTAATGCAAAAAATTTACAGAAAATGAAATTACAGCCTGGGGATGTGGCATCTCACTCATCTCCATCTCCTTTGGGATTCTCAGAATCCTGTGATATTGACCACCACAATCAGCCTGGAAATCACGTCTTTATTTCTAGCATTTCCTGCTCTTGTTCATATATACACCTATGGGAGTTCTCCAGTGGCACAGCAGGTTAAGGATCCAACGTTGTCACTACTGCGGTTCAGGTCGATGCTGTGGTGCACGTTTAAATCCCTGGCCTGGGAATTTCTGCATGCCATGGGGAGGCCAAAAAAAACAGAAACAAAAATGCACCTAAGGAGTTGCATAACCGTGAAGTAAGTGGCAATATGCAGCCCTTCCGTGAATTGCTGAGATTAGAGCACCCTTTCCTGTGAAAGAGGCCCAAGTGCTGAGTAGTCAAAGAGACAGTTAAAACACCAACATCAGGAGTTCTTGTCATGGCGCAGTGGAAACGACTCTGACTAGAAACCATGAGGTTGTGGGTTCGATCCCTGTCTTTCGCTCAGTAGGTTAAGGATCTGGATTGCTGTAAGCTATGGTGTAGGTTGCAGACATGGCTCGGATCTGGCATTGCTGTGGCTCTGGCATGGGCCAGCAGCCACACCTCCGATTGGACCCCTAGCTTGGGAACCTCCATATGCCACAGGTGCAGCCCTATAAAGACAAAAAGACAAAACAAACAAAAAAACAACATCAAAACCAGGACCACACTAGGAAGTTCCCATTGTTGCTCAGCAGGTTATGAACCCAACTAGTATCCATGAAGATGCAGGTTCAATCCCTGGCCTCACTCAGTGGATTAAGGAGTTTTGCTGTGAGCTATGGTGTAGGTCACAGATGCGGCTTGGATCCCATTGCTGTGGTGTAGACTGCAGCTGCAGTTCTGATTTGACCCCTAGCACAGGAACTTCCATATGCTGCAGGTGTGGCCCTACAAAATAAAAAACAAAACAAAACAAAAAAACCAAGGCTCACATTTTATGGTCATCTCATTTGCTCAGGAACAAGGGAAAGAACTGTTCAGAGCAGAAGATACTCAGGCTTCATGATTTCACAAATGAGTCCAGCTGTAACTGTAGCTCAGTCTCTATTCCCTAAAACAGAGGCTTTTTTTTTTGCCCATGTGTAAAGTTTGTTAACCAATGCTTTGGTTTCTATGATCTAAAACAGACACAATAGGAGTTCCCATCGTGGCACAGTGATTAACGAATCCAACTAGGAACCATGAGGTTGCGGGTTTGATCCCTGGCCTTGCTCAGTGGGTTAAAGGATTCGGCGTTGCCATGAGCTGTGGTGTAGGCTACATACGTGGCTCGGATCCCGAGTTGCTCTGGCTGTGGTGTAGGCTGTTGGCTACAGCTCCAATTAGACCCCTAGCCTGGGAACCTCCATATGCCGCAGGAGCGGCCCTAGAAAAGGTAAAAAGACAAAACAAAAAACAATAAAACATGCACAATAAAGAGACTGAATGATAAGTATTATTATCCGGTGTACCTTATATGTTCCCGAAGTTTCCCTGACTCTGGCACCCCCAGCACCAGGCTAACCTATAGGGCCTTTTATTCACCTTCACTGTTATATTAGGTCCTGTCTTCTAAGTGCCTCCTGATTTTTCTCACTGCAAAAGCTCCTTGAATTAAAGATGGGGGTAATCTCTATTATACGCCAATGTCCTAGGCCAGTGCCAGGGCAGAACAGACACCGTCTCCTATTCTGAAGAGACGGTAGGAGGCATCCTATCAGGGTCAGTGGTGACATAGACACTCACAGGTTTTCCCTGAATTTCATCTTATCCAGAGAATGAGAAACATGATGGAAAACTAAGAAGAAAGCGAGGATGCAACAAGAGGTCTAAGACAGACACAAAGGACTGCAGAAATTCAGAGACATCCGGGATCATGCAGACAAGGCTCGAGGACAAGACAGCATTTGAATCTGATCCAAAGAATGAGTACTTTCATGGATATTGGTTTACTTGGACAGGTTTGGGGGTTGAGCATCAATAGAGTAGTTGAGGTAAGACGGTGGGCTAGACAAAATGTGGTCCTAAAACCAAGCCAGTCTCTCCCACACCCACTATGCCTGTGGACAGTGTAACATACAAGTCATTAGTAAGTGGATTTGTGATGGTGTAGACAAAGGTTAAAAGCTGACTTTTACAACATGTTGAAAAAAAATGATGCTTGCTGAATAATGCTGAATAATAGAAATGAAGTCTAGAAAGCAGGAGTTCCTGTTGTGGATCCACGGTAACAAATCCAACTAGTATGTGTGAGGATGCAGGTTGGATATCTGGCCTTGTTCAGTGGGTTAAGGATCCGGCATTGCCAGAAGCTGTGGAAAGATCACAGACGTAGCTCGGATCTGGTATTGCTGCGGCTGTGGTGTAGGCTGGCAGCTGCAGCTCTGATTTGACCCCTAGCCTAGGAACTTCCCTAAAAAGCAAAAAAAGAAAAAAGTCTAGAAAGTAAACATTTACTTAAACTCCATTCATGCAGCTTTAAAGCACTCATGGTCCACCTATATGGTAAGATGATACTGCAGACAGGGCCTCGGGCTCTGAGATGCCACTTGGAAAGAATCTATACGTAGACGGATATGTGTTCTGCATGTACTGAAAGAGACTCTTCCTGGCAGAGGCCATGTTTGTTTGCCTTTTGCATTTAACTAAAAGCATTTAGAAATACAAAACTTCCTTTTAAAAAAAGGGCCAAATAAATAAATAAATAAATAAATAAAATAAAATAAAAGGGAGTTCCCGTCGTGGCGCAGTGGTTAATGAATCTGACTAGGAACCATGAGGTTGAGGGTTCAGTCCCTGCCCTTGCTCAGTGGGTTGACGATCCAGCGTTCCTGTGAGCTGTGGTGTAGGTTGCAGACGTGGCTCGGATCCCGCATTGCTGTGGCTGTTGTGTAGGCCGGTAGCTACAGCTCCGATTGGACCCCTAGCCTGGGAACCTCCATATGCCACAGGAACGGCCCAAGAAATAGCAAAAAGACAAAAAAAATAAAAAATAAAAATAAAAATTAAAAAAAGGGTCAATAGTTCTTTTTTTCAGTAACCAAAATCTTGCCAGGAGTCAGTTCAGATGACTAAAATTTTTATGTAGATTCCCTGGTAAATAAATGTCATAAAAAAGAAATGATCGTACCCTTTGTTGCCAGGGGTTAACTTGCTTGCCTGCAAGCACTATTTGAGTCATGAAAACTATTTTTCCCTCTGCCTCATTTATGTTAATGTTAATAAGCCCAACTTATAAGGTACCATTAAAAACATGAGAAAAGATATTTTGTATCATTTAAATGCATGTGATCACTTCCCTATATGATAAAGCATAATGATAAAACCAAAATTACACTACACATACACACAAAGGCCTTCTCAAGCATAGAAAGTGGTTAATGAGAAAACCTGCAGCACTGGCAACACTGCAGGAAGCGTGGAGACCCATGCTGAGATGAGAATGAAGGGGTAGCCAAGAGCTGGTGCTGCTGGGGGATGACCACACCCTACTAGTCCTCATTCACCAAGCCAAGATCCACAACAGATTTTGTTTGTTTGCTGTTTGTTGTTGTTGTTGTTATTGTTTTGGGGGGCCACATCCATGGCATGCAGAAGTTCCCAGGCCAAGGACTGAACCCTTGCCACAGCAGTTACAACTCTGGATCTTTAACCCACTGCACCACCCAATAACTCCTACAGCAGGTTTTGTGGCAGGGGATTTTAAAAGGCTTCTCTTGGCTTCTGAGAGTTATTTCTAATCCTTCTGTTTGTAAGCTAAGTAAGCTTTATTTATCCTTTACACATAAACCACGTTTTCTGCCAACTATCTAATGATGCTGCAGTATCCCCAAGATCCTGAATTCCCTGTGACGTCCTTTGCCAGGTGCAGGAATCAGAAGCAGACCCAGCCCTTGTGTGAGTGATTCTGAGTCAGGTCCCAGTGAATACCGTGCACCCATTCATCTTGATTCCTCCTAAAACAACATTTCTGATCTGAAATCTTGCTGACGGGAATGGTTCATTCTATTATTTTGAAAATTTGCTTAAGGATCTGATGAAGGAGTACTACAAGCTCACGTGCTCCCTCCACCCCCAGATAAATAAAAGATTGTACATTCAAGATGTTTGGATTCTGGCAATCATTATACCTTCATTTCCTTTGACTAAAAACGTGAACAGTGGCTTTGACCTCCTTTGAGAATTGTGCAGGTTGCCAAGTCGGAAGCCAAATGCCCTGTAACTTATGTTTCAGAAGACCTTTCATGACTTATACTATCCATCATCGTAAGGGAGCAGACGGACTACTTCTGTTACCCGGGGGCATGGGGTGGGGTGTGGAGGTAGCTTGCAGCAAGTGTAAGGATTATATCCAGGCTCCTCTCAGCCAGAATTGGCCATAGGGAATCTTCACAGTCAGAGGAAAAACAGAGCTTCTCGCAATGAGCTAGGTGTTCTATTTGTAATTTTGTATGACTGTTTGTCTTGCCTCACAATTCACCAGGATGTCTTCAGATAAAACTTAAGCACATTCTGAGTTTCCAAGCAAACTCTCACTGAGGATTACAACTCAATTCAAGGAAATATGCCAGTGAATAGACACTGGAGGTGTATACCACACCATCAAATACAGCTCTGAAGGCATCTTCTAATATTAAACATCTATTTAATACTCATGCAGGCAAGCCTGAGCATTCGAAGTATGTTTCCCCCAGTGAGCAGGGTCGGCCATAAGCAGATGGGCTCAGTTACAGGTTATTAGACACTGACTCCAGTATGAGCTACTCATATTATAATAGGATGAGAAGGACCTGAGTTTTCCCCAGGCACTCAAACAAACAAACAAACAAAACCTAAAGTCAGCAGAAGGAAGGAGATAATAATGATGAGAGAGGACATAAAATCGATAATTAAAAATACAATAGAAAAAAAATCAATAAAACCAAGAGCTGGCTCTTTGAAAGTGTAAACAAAATTGACAAACCTCTGGCCAGGCTCACCACGAAGAAAAGAGAGAGAACCCAAATAAACAAAATAAGAAATGAAAAAGAAGAAATCTCAGCTGATATTGCAGAAATACAAAAGAAAACCATAAGAGAATACTATGAACAATTATACGCCAATTAATTTGACAATCTAGAAGAAATGGACAATTTTCTAGAAAAACCGAATCAAGAAGAAATAGATAACATGAACAGACCAATCACTAGAAGTGAAATAGTATACATTACTTAAAAACTTCTTACGAAAGTCCAAGACTAGATGGCTTCACAGGAGAGTTCATGTACAAAGAAGAACTGATACTGATCCTTCTCTAACTCTTCCAAAATACTGAAGAATAGAGAATATTCCCAAAGACATTCTATGAAGCCTCCATCACTGTGATACCAAGACTAAAGATATTACAAAAAAAAAAAATATATATATATATATATGCCAGTACCTTTGGTGTATACAGATGCAAAAATGCTTAACAAAATATTATCAAACTGAATCCAACAACACTTAAAAAAATCATATACCACAACCAAGTGGGATTCACCCCAACTTCACAAGGATGGTTCAACATAAGCAAATCAATCAATGTTAAGACCACATTAACAAAAGAAAAGTCATATGCTCATCTTATTAGATATAGAAAAATCATTTACAAAATTCGAATCCATCCATGATAAAAACTCTTATGAAAGTGAGTATAGAGGGAACATATCTCAACATAATAAAAGCCACTTATGACAAACCCTATAGCCAATATAATACTCAATGGTGAAAAGCTGAAAGTCTTTGCACTAAAATCTGGAACAAGGCAAATAATGCCAACTCTCTATTCAACATAGTATTTGAGGTCTGGCCACAGCAATCAGACAAGAAAAAGAAATGAAATGTATCCAAATTGAAAGGGAAGAGGTAAAACTGTCACTGTATACAGATGAAATTATAATATATATATATATATATATATGTATATATATAAAAACCTAAAGACCCCACACAAAAACTATGAGATCTCATAAATGAATCTAGAAAACAGCAGGATATATGGTTAACATTCTGAAATCAGCTGCATTTCTTTACACTAACAATAAAATATCAGAAAGGGAATATTAAAAAATAATACCTTTTAAATTTGCACCAAAAACAAAATACCCAGGAGTAAATCTGACCAAAGATGTGAAAAACTTATACACTGAGAACTAAAAAACACTAATAAAGGAAATTAAAGAAGATACAAAAAAATGGAAAGAAAACCCATGCTCTTGGGTTGGATGACTTAATATTGTTTAAATGGCAATACTACCCAAAGCAATCTCCTGATTTGATGCAATTCCTATCAAAGTATCCATGATATTTTTCAAAGAACGAGCATAAATAATCCAAAAATTTATATGGAACCATAAAAGACCCAGAATTACCAAAGTAATTCTGAGGGAAAAAAACAAAGCAGGAGGCATAATTCTCCCAGACTCCAGATAATACTACAAAAGCTACAGTAATCAGACAAAATAGCATGGTATTGATTCAAAAACAGACATATGGATCAACGGAACAGAATAGAGAGCCCAGAAATAAAGCCACACACCTAGGGTAAAATGAATCTTCAAAAAGAGGCAAGAATATAAGATGGAAAAAAGACACTCTCTTTAGCAAGTGGTGCTGGGAAGTTGGACAACTGCTTTTAAGCCAATGAAGTTAGAACACACCCTCACACTATGCACAAAAAATGAACTCAAAATAGCTTAAAGCCTTAACCATAAGATATGGCACCGTAAAACTCCTAGAAAAGAACACAGGCAAAATATTGATATGATATAAATCATATCAATGTTTTATTAGGTCAGTCTCCCAAGACGATAAAAATAAAAACGAAAATAAACAAATGGGATCTAATCAAACTTAAAAGTTTTTACACAGCAAAGGAAGCAATTAAAGAAAACAAAAAGACAACCTAGAAAATGGGAGAAAATATTGCAAATGATATAGTGGACAAGGGATTAATCTCCAAAATATACAAAGAGTTCATACAACTCAACAACAAATAAACAACACAAATGAAAAATGAGCAGATGACCTCATAGGAATAGACATTTCTCCAGAGAAGACATATGAATGGCCATTAGGTACATAAAAAAATTCTCAACATCAATTATTAGAGAAATGTAAAAACTACAATGAGGTACCATCTCATACCAGTCAGATTGGCCATCATTAAAGTCTATAAATTAAAAAAAAAGTCTACAAACAGCAAATTCTGGAGAAGATTTAGAGAAAAGAGAACACTCCTACACTGTTGGTGGGTACATAAGTTAGTGCAACCATTATGGAAAACAGTACGGTAGTTCCACAGAAAAATAAAACTACTATATGATCCACCAATCCTACTCTTGGGCATATATACAGACAAATCAATGATTCAAAGGGATTCATTCACCTCTGTGTTACTGCAGCACTATTCATAATAGCCAAGACTTGGAAAAAACATAAAGATCCATCAACAGATAGATGGATTCAGATGTGATACATGTAAACAATGGAATACTACTTGGCCATAAAAAAGAATAAAATAACACCATTTGCAGCAACATGGATGGACTTAGAGATCATCATACTAAGTGAAGTAAGCCATAAAGAGAAAGACAAATACATATCATCTCACTTATGATATCATATATCACTCACATGTGGAATCTAAAATATGGCACAAATTAACCTATCAACAAAACAGAAACAGATTCACAGACATGGAGAACAGATTTGTGGTTGCCAAGGACTGGGATGGGGGATGGACTGGGAGTTTGGGGGTAGTAGATACAAACTATTACATTTAGAATAGAAAGACAACAAGGTCCTACTGTATAGGACATGGAACTTTACCCAGTCTCCTGGGATAAAGCACATTGGAAAAGAATTTTTTTAATATATCACTTTGCTATAGAGCAGAAATTAGCATAACTTTTTAAATCAACTATATTTCAATTAAACTTAATTTTTTTTAAAAAAAAAGGTAGGAAGAGCCCTCGATCTAACATCAGAACAAGCAGACCATGGTTCTGTCACTAGACATCCAGCATTCTTCAGGGCTTCAGCTTTCTAACTTGCAAACTAAAGCTTTGTCAGCAACTGTTAGCTGTCACTATAACCAACACTTAGTGGCTTAAAACAGCAACCATTTATTACTGCTCATGTGCCTGTAAATCAACTGAGTGGTTTTGCTGATTTGGGCCAGGCTCTGCTCAGTCTGGCTGAGCTCAAAAGTGTGGGCTCCATCAGCAACCCCTAGGGGATATCTTACCTAAGACAGCCTCATTGGGAATGGCCCATCTCTATTCCACATGGTCTCTCATCCTTTAGCTGGCCTATCTGGCTAGCCTAAGTGGTTTCCAGGGTGTTGGGGAAGGGTCTCAAGTAAATAGGTGGGAACAACAAAGCCTCTTGCCTCCCAGGCTTGGGACTGAGGGGTAACTTCTACCTCCTTGTACTGATCAAACCAAGTCCAAGCCGTATTGATACAAAGGATGGGGAAGGAGATTCCATCTTTGGGTTTTATCTGTTTGTTTGTTTTATGGCCACACCTGCAGCATTTGGAAGTACCCAGGTTAGGGACTGAATTGGAGCTGCAGCTGCTGGTCTATGCCATAGCCATGGCAACGCTGGATCCAAGCCACCTACCCTGCAGCCTGTGGCAACACCAAATTCTTAACCCGCTAAGCAAAGCCAGGGATCGAACCCGCATCCTCATGGACTCTATGTCAGGCTCTTATCCTGCTGAGCCACAACAGGAACTCTGAGACTCCATCTGTGAATGGCAGGGATTAAAATGTCACACTATGGATGCAAAGGGATGTGAACATGGAGTGGGGGACTAGAACTATTGCTTGTAAGCAATCATTCAAGATTCTTTTGAACTATAAAATGCTGTTACCTATCACTCATTCCCAGAGGTCTTCCTAGGGATTATCCTTAACTAAAAGCCAGCCCCTCAAAAAATCAACGTCTGCATGTGAAAAATAAACTGGGAATTATTTGTAGAAGGCACTATTCTGCTAGGAATATAATCAGGGAAAGAGTAAGCCTGAGAAGGTCAGAGCTGATTTTTATTTAATTCTCCACCAACCTATCCTTTTGCCACTGAAGGTCTGGAGGATGGTATGTCTGGGGCTGGCATGAACCAGTTCTTAGAGCTGTTTGGGCTTTGTGTTTGGAGGCTGTATGTGTTCAATTTACCTTCCTTTCAAGTAAGTTGATGGAGTGTTTTGTTATTTAATTAATTACATTTATTACTAGCAGGCCCTGTGACTGGTCCTAGAAGCTCAGAAAACAAGCTTACTGCAAATTCCCTCAAGGCCCTTCATAAGACTACTGCACTGCCATTCTGTTCCCTTTCATTCTGCCACTTGATAGACTGTTAGCCGTTACCAGGGTTTAAGTCCATCTTCCAATGAAATCTTACCCACTCACAATACACACACCCTCTGCAGCATTTTCTGAATCGACTCTATTTGCAGCTTTTGTACTTAAATCATAATGAAGAACTGTTTCTCCAAACACTTTCCCTGCTCCCATTTAATTTGAAATTACACTGGGAGTTCCTGCTGTGGCACAGTGGAAACAAATCAGACTAGTATCCATGAGGATATGGGTTCGATCCCTGGCCTTGCTCAGTGGTCTAAGGATTTGGAGTTGTCATGAGCTGTGGTGTAGATAGCAGATGCGGCTTGGATCCCCTGTTGCTGTGGCTATGGTGAGGCCGGCAGCTACAGCTCCGATTAGACCTTTAGCCTGGGAACTTTCATATGCCACAGGTGTGGCCCTAAAAAAAGGAATAATAATAATAACAAATTGCACTTATTTTTTTTAAAGTATCATTCTAACTTTCAAAAGTTCTTCATTTTTGTAAAAGAATGGGGGTGGGGGAGGGGTTGGTCCCTTTTCTTAATGCTCTCCTGTTGCCTCTCTACCTTTTGCTTTTGAATTTTCTTTTAGCATTCACCAGTTCTCTGTTGGGGGCTATTAATGACTGTCCTCACTATTCACTTATGAGCCAGTCTCATAAGTGCCATGGCTATGCTCATGCCTGATCCTGCCTGCAGTCTGGAATCAGGGTGCTGGCTGGGCCATGCTCTTTCTCAGGCCCCTCAAGGAAAACCAGTCCCTACTCTCACAGCTTCTGGTGTTGCCAACAACCCTTGGTATTCCTTGGCTTAGAGACACATCATTCCAAGCTTTGCCTACAGCATCACAACGCCTTTTTCCTTCAGGTCTCTGTCTCTCTTCTTCTTCTAAGGACACAGTCATAAGGGTCCACTCTACTACTCCAGTATGATCACATCTTAACTAGTTACACTGCCAACAATTCTATTTCCAATTGGGTCATGTTCTGAGTTTCTAGGAAGAATGTGAGTTTTCAGGAGACACTACCCAACCCAGTACAGGCCTCTTAACTAGGTCAGTTGTTTTTTGTTTTTGGTTTTTGTTTTGTTTTGTTTTGTCTTTTTAGGGCTGCACATGGAAATATGGAGGTTCCCAGGCTAGGGGTTGAAACAAAGCTATAGCTGCTGGCCTACACCACAGCCACACTACAGCAACATAGGATCTGAGCTGCATTTTCAACCTACACCACAAATCAGGGTAATGGCAGATCCTTAACCCACTGAGTGAGGCCAGGGTTCGAACCTGTGTCCTCATGGATACTAGTTGGGTTCATTACTGCTGAGCCACAATGGGAACTCCAAGATCAGCTGATGTTTACTGAACCCATAATAGGGCTATCATGCAAATGACATTCCATCCTGACAACAACTGTCTCAGGGAGAGTCTCTGATTATCCTTGGACCATTACTATAGCATGACGGGGCCCCATAGCTTTGGGGGACTTGGGATGACTTAAAGAGGATACATCTTTTCTAGAGAGAAGACTTTCTTCCAAACTGACTTGACTCCTTTAAAGTGTCGACATATTGCCTCATATTTCACCCGATCCCAGAGATGATCAACAGCTTCAGATGAGGAGACCCTGGATAATGACCTAGTGATATTCAAGGCTCCATTATGCCCTCCGGATGAGGCACTTCTTCTGTTGCTTCAGTATTCCATACATGGCATGTATTCCAGCTTCTTTAGTGTAGTTTTATTTTACTTCTGCAGATTTCTTCATGTGTGATGGTCTAAGCATATTTTTCCTTCTCTAAATATGGGTTGTTGCTCCCCCCGCCCCGCCATAGGCTAGAGAAGAGCTAAGAACTTGATTTTCCAAAGTTAGAAATATTGTGAGAAGAACTGAGTAAATGATCAAAATACCAAATGATAAGATGAAACAGAACCAAGAAGTGATTTTTTTCAGAAGGAACTGACTCCGGGATTTGGGAGGCTGGAAAGTGGCAAGATTCTGAGGGTGAGTCAGCAGGTGTACACCTGGGGCGGGGGGTGGGGGGGGCATTACTTGGGTCTGTGTCTAAGACCAGGAGAAATGATGGTGCTGCTCTCATTTGAAGGCTGCAGGCTCAAGGCATCAAGACTCCATGTTTCAGTTTGAATAAAAAAGCAGAAAGAGTTCCCGTCGTGGCGTAGTGGTTAATGAATCCGACTATGAACCATGAGGTTGCGGGTTCGGTCCCTGCCCTTGCTCAGTGGGTTAAAGGATCCGGCATTGCCGTGAGCTGTGGTGTAGGTCGTAGACATGGCTCAGAACCCGCGTTGCTGTGGCTCTGGCGTAGGCCAGCGGCTACAGTTCCGATTAGACCCCTAACCTGGGAACCTCCATATGCCACAGGAGCGGCCCAAGAAATGGCAAAAAGACAAAAAAAAAAAAAAGCAGAAGAAAGCCAGTGTTCTAGTTTGAAGGCAACTAAGTAGGATGAGGTCTCTCTCTTTTTATTTTTGTTCACATCTACAGCATGTGAAAGTTCTGGGGCCAGGGACTGAACCTGTCCCGCAGGAGTGACCTAAACCACAAGCAGTGACAATGCCAGATCATTAATCCACTGCACCACAAGGGAACTCTGGATGAGGTCTCTCTTACTCAGGGAGGGTCAGCCTTTTTGTTTGATCAGACCTTCAAGTGACTAGATAAAGCCCATCCACATCAGGAAAGGCATCGGCTTTACTCTGACTATCCATTTAAATGTTAATCTTATCCAAAAATACCCTCAAAGACATACTTAGACTAAAATCTGACCAGGTATTTGTGCACCCAATGGCTCACTCAATCTGACACACAGAATTAATTAGCACACAAAGAAGATCGACAAGCCTGTGTGTTCAGAATCTCTGAGAGCCCAGAGAAATATTAACATGGCACATGTTTAAACCCTTGATGTGACCTGACCTGAAACTCCAGCTATGTGGGTCTGGGCAGGGCCAGTAGTGCCAGGCTACTGTACAGGTGTGTGCTGGGCTGTAGGGGATACTCAAAACCACCCTGCAGAGAGATTCAGCCTTAGAGCTCGCCTTCTCTTTGACCCACAGGCCTTGGCCTTAAACACTGTCCAGGACTAGAAAGAAAAATCCCTTCCTTTGGTTTCCAGAGCCACCTTCAGCTGAGGAAGAGATCAGCTGATCATGACAAAGCCTAGAAAATCACTGGTCATCTCAGGAAGCTGCATCTCTCGTTTTTATCCAATTTCCTCAAAATATTCAGGAAGCTGACAGGGCAACAGGGAGGAGGGCTTGTGGAGAAGGCCAGGAGGAAGCTCTGTCCTCTGGCTGCCACTTGCACACAAAGGTCAGGGCAGGAAACAATCCATTAAGCCATGAGGGGCGTTTGCAAATTAGTCCCTACTTGCCTTGGCATTTCTAAAATGATGCACCCCGAAAAAGAACAGAATAGAGGAAAAATAATACTGAGAGAATGAGAGGAGAGCTGCCCCGGAAAATGCAGCAGGGCCCAAAGGAACCCAATAAGCTGGCGTGTGGCTGCTCTGGCCCATGGGGACACAAGGATTTTTTCATCCATATTCGCATTAGAGGAGTTTCCATTGTGGCTCAGCGGGTTTAGAGCTTGACAGAGTGTCAGTGAAGGTATGGGTTCCATCCCTGGCCTCTTTCAGTTGGGTTGAGGATCAGGCATTGCCACAAGCTGCCGTGTAGGCCACAGATTTGGCGGACCTCCATATCCTACCGGTTTGGCCTCAAAAAGAAAAAAAAAAAAAAGAAAGAAAGAAAGAAATAACAAATTCCCGCTAGAAGACCCTTGTGAAACAGTGTGACACTCACAGGGTTGGAACCACATGACTAATGTAGGCCGCTAACTCAGTAGGTGGTAACACAGTGACACACCCCATCCAACCCCACACACCCCTGTATGGCTGGGAATGCACAGAGCTTTTGAGAAACCACATGTCTCAGACAAGGCTGCTTCACTAACATCCAGCCACCATCCTGCTAAGACTGCCCCATGCGTGCCTCCTTGTATGGTCTGTTCTGAAAAACATCAGAGGAGGACAAATCTGATAGGTGTGAAACCTTGGCAAATCATGGAATCCAAAATCAAAGATCCATGTGAGGGGTACCCAGAGGGAGGCCCAGAGGGGCAAGTCATCTGAAGGCTCTGAAATCAACTTTGTCACTAGCCAATAAGCCAACTCCTGTGGCTGCTATAATGAAATACCACAACCTTGGTGGCTTAAAGCAGTGGAAATTTTTTGCTCACAGTTCTGGAGGTCAGAAGTCCACAATGCAGGTGTTGGCTGGGCCTCACAGCCCCAGAAGCTCTAGGGGAGGATCCTTCTTTGCCTGCCCCAGCTTCTGGTGGCTGCCACATTCCGTGGTTTGCAGCCCCATCACTCCAATCTCTGCCTCCCTCTTCTCACCATCTTCTCCCTCTGTGTGTCTCAACTCTCCCGCTGCCTTTCTTTCACAAGGTCACTTCTCCTTGGATCTAGGAGCCCCCAGATAATCCAGGATGACCTCAGCATTGTCAACTTAATCTCATCATCACAGGCTCTTTTTACAAAGAAGGCAGCATTTACAGGACGCAGGGAATGTTAGGAGATATATTGTAGAGCTGTTTTTCCATCTTCCATGGAAGAGCTAGGTGAGGTCACCTACAGGACCCAGCCAGTCCTAACTCTCTGGGCCAACAGAAACAAAGCGATGTGGTGCCAGCACCCCTGTGAAACTAAGACAGGAGGAAACATGTGCAGGGTCTGCAAGAAGGGCATCCCAGGGTTTAAGACTAGCAAGCTCAGGACTGGGAAGAAACCTGCAAAATAAAAATTCCATGACATCCAGGGCAGAAACTCTAAATATGCACTAAAAGACTTGAGTGTCATTTCGGTCTTGAAGGGACTGAGAGATGGCAGACCAAGAGCCACACGTGGCAGTCACCTGCATCAGGACCTTCACCCTGTGATTCCCCTAAACTGGAATCCTTCGCATCTTTCACTGTCTGACAGACAAAGAACTGATCCTTCTAGCACAATCTCACCTCCACCAGGAAGCCAACCTGGCTTTCTGTATGAGCAGGCCACTCAAAATCACGGCCCTCTTGCTCTCTGTACATCTCCTGCTTGACCAGTGCCTGCTTCGCCCACATTCTACTCATATTATTGACTTTTCTACATACTTGCCCCAGGCCCAGTTAGTGATGGTTCTTATCAAAGGGGCAGTGAGGGGCATGTCCCTCTGCTGGTTTCCTTGGTAACACATGAGCCAACCTGATGTCATTTCCCCCTATAACTGAGAACCTCCACTCCCCACAGAGCAAAGACAGCTGCCATGTCCTGACCGTGGTCCACACACACAGTGAGGTATCCTTCAGGACCTTGCTTCAGACATGTAGGCTCTCCCATCCTTGAAACCCTGGACGTTGCTGTTGCTGACTCCAAGCTCTTTCTTTGAAGTACAGACCTTTGCAAGCCTGCGGGGTATAATCCAACACCCTCCCATAGAAAATTAAACACAACAAAATGACTTGTAAATCCTTTGAATAGCAAAGATCACATTTCCCTTTCACGTGGCTTTAAAAAAAGATTCTAACTACATACCTTTGAACATCTTTTCCAGCTCACCTTCTGGGTTTTGAATTGTTTGACTCTTTCATCTGCAACGAATTACTCAAAAGGTAGAAGGGATTTCTTATACAAACACCACAGTAACACCGTGGCTGCCCAAAGCTGTCATCTCCTGGCAGCTGCCTTCATCTCTGCACTGTGTTGAGGATGAATGAAAGAACACTTTTTTTTTTTTTGGTCTTTTTGCCTTTTTCTAGGGCTGCTCCCACGGCATATGGCGGTTCCCAGGCTAGGGGTCTAATCGGAACTGTAGCTCCCAGCCTACGCCATAGCCACAGCAACGCAGAATCCGAGCCGAGTCTGCGACCTACACCACAGCTCACGGGAACATCGGATCCTTAACCCACCGAGCAAGGCCAGGGATCGAACCCGCAACCTCATGGTTCCTAGTCGGATTCATTAAACACTTAGCCAAGATGGGAACTCCAAGAACACATTTTTTTTCTAAAAATCAGCCTCTAAGTCCTACTTTGGTGGGTACAATCCATGGTGCTGGGTTGCCAAAATAAAGAAAATTTCATTTCTTTCCTCAGGAATACATAACATAGCTCCATCACAGTAGAGCCTGTACACCAAACCATTTGCAAGTAAAATGTATTTGTTTTCAAAGCTTAATATACCTTAAAATTAACACCAACCTCTCCCACTAAATACTTTAAGATATTTTGCTCAAGAAAAGAATGAAATTTTCTGTAAATAATTTTCATGTAACTTCAGATACTATTAGTAGTCAGTGATATTACTCTAAACAAATGAGAATATTAACCAAAATAGCCAACGAAAGTTTTCAAAAAGTTATTTTAAAAATTATGTTCTATTTAACTTGAAGTTGATTATTTCAGATTCACACACTGGTATCAGTAGAAATTTTCTTTTTCTAATATCGGTTTTGAGCATAAGCTGTTAGGGGTGACTATGATTATTTCTGAAAACTCCTTGAAGGGTGTAGATATCCTCTCAGCCTTTCAAACACAACAGCTCCTCCTGGAACTTCGGGATGAAACTTCAATGTGGGATTCACATCCTTTACAAACCAACCCCAACCTATCTTTTCAGCTCCACTTGCTTCTACCTGTCTCTTTTCTTTACCGCTGCTGCCTCCCACACCACGCACACAAGTGTACATACACACCTAAGTGTGTTACACTAAATACTAAATTTGTACTCTTGCTATACCACTTAGTACCAGGTTACTAATTCAACAGGTGCCTTAAGTTTTGTTGTAAAGAGTAAGTGCTACATTCACAAGTGGCAGATTCTCAATAAAGGCTTTAGAGTAATAGGGAAGAATAAATTGGACTCCATATTCGATCTATTCCTTTTCCTTTAATCTTACTTTAACCTTTGTCCTCTGTCACGTGTGCTTAGTCATTCTGACTCTGCAGCTTTTGCAAAAGGATGCTGCCTATAGCCTGAAATACACAGGATAGCCTATTCTCAAGGCTATGACCTGTAAGAGTATTACATTTTTCCATAAAAAGTTGCAGAACAGAGAATAACATCTGTTTTGTTGGAGGTTTACAAGAATATCTTGAACTGACCTTGGAGAAACAAAGGATTTCTACACCAAGAAGTTTGCAACAACTAACCACTCCCCCTCTCCCTTTCTTATATAAAAGGAGCCTGAACTCTGAAGGAGAGTAGATGCTTCTTTGAGACATCAGTCTGCCATCTTCCTGGTCTGCTGACTTTTTGACTGAAAGTCATTATTCCTTGTCCTATCACCTCATCTCCCAATTTATTGGCCTGTCATGCAGTGAGCAGAACGAGCTTGGAATTGGTAACAACAGGATGGCCACATTAAAAATCTGAGGCCTTCCATTCAAGAGGCCATAGGAACTGAACATGAATGATAACCACAAGGGCTTGGAAGGGGAGCCCTTCCCAGTCAAGCTATGAGGTGAGAATCCAGCTATGCTGACACCTTGATCTCAGCCCTGCAGTCTGTCCAGCCACGTCATGCCTGGACTCCTATCTCTCAGAGTATGTAACATAAGAAACACATGTTTTTCTCAAGTCACCATGTGATAATATAATTACACCACTAACCAACTGACAAGGTAGTACAAGAAAGACCTGAGCTCAGTCAAATCCTAGCTTGTGCAAAATTGTAAGTAGATGGTAGAAAGAGAATCAGAAACTGGAGCCCTTTGGGAGGTGAAATTGACTGCCTGTGAAGTCATGATACAAAGCAACATGATAAAAATGCTGAACAACAAAATTCCATTAAAAATTCTCACCCCTAGGATCTCCCTGGGGGTTCAGAGGGTTAAGGAACCAGCATTGTCACTGCTGTGTCACAGGTTACTGCTGTGGGGCAGGTTCAATCCCTGGCCCAGGATCTTCACCATGCTGCTGGTACAGCCAAGGAAAAAAATAAGAAATCTTAGCTTCTGGGGATGTAACTTACAGCATTGGTGACTATAGTTAACGATACCATACTGTATATTTGAAAGGTGCTCAGAAAGTAGATCCTGGAGTTCCTGTTGTGGCAGACTTGTTCCAGCTTATTAGTTCTGGTACCCAGTGCCAGCCACCAGCATGTCCAGAGCAGACTAGGATCCCTAAGCCCACAACCTGCCTCAAGACCTGGCCCTGTCCACCAGAGAGCCTAGGACCTGGCCCCCACACCAGTGTCCAGCATTAGCCCCAGGACCAGCCTTATACACCAGCAGGCTGGCACCAGCCCTAATACCTCCTGGGCATTGGAGGCCCCATCCACCAGCAGGTCAACACCAACACTAGGAGACCATGGGCTCCTTAATGAACCTCACTGGGAGCCAGCAGCACCCAGCAGCACACCAACACAGCCAGAGCACTCCAGCCCAAGATTCTAGAACCCAGCTATGCCCAACAATGAGCAAGCACTAGCCCTGGGCCTTGGTCCCACCCACCAGCAGTCCAACACAAATTCTAGGATCTGTGGGTCCTATAGCAAGAGACTGCAGGGCACAGCTCTGCCTTCCAGGGGGCTGGAACTAGCCCTAGAACTCAACTTCACCCACTGGTGGGTGGGCAGGGATTCACTGGACTCCAACCTTGCCCATAGGTGAGCCAACACCAGCCCCAGGACCACTGCAGCCATGCAGACCACTTTGTAAGGCCCCAGTGAACACAAGAGGCCAGCACCTGCTTCTGGGCCCCCTGGACCCCAGCCCTACCCACCAGCAAGCCAACACCAGCTCTGTGACATACTAGACCCCTTAGCCACCAGCTCCGGAATACAGTACCCCCCAACCAGTGAGCTTACACAGGTTTGGGACCCCCAGAGCCTATGGCCAGAGACCCCAGGACATGTCACTGCCTACAAGTGAGGCAGCACTAGCCATGGGACCACCTGGGCCTTTGCTCCACCCACCAGCAGGCCAACACCAGCCCTTAGGTATCTTGGACTCTTCAGCCAGCCCAGAATCCAGCCTCACTCAACTTTGGAACACCCTGGAACCCACAGTCAGCCATTTTAGGAAGTAGCCCTACCCACCATCAGGCAGACACTAGACCTAAGAACCCAGGCCCCATAATCACCCAACCCCTAACCTGACTCTTCCCACCAGGGAGCAGTGCCAGCCCTGGGACCTGGCAGGCTTTCATAGCCAGTTCCCTCAAGACCCAGCTGTACTAACCAGTGGATGGCAACTTCTGCACAAGGTGGGCCATAGCAAAAAACCAGACTGGGGGCCAGGGATGCCCACCAGACACCCACAGTAGTCAGCCTTGCACAAACAAAAGACCCACGCAGCCCACAGAGGGGCACCCCAAGGGCATTTAACACTGGTGATGAGAGGAGAATGCACTGCTAAGACACACATGATGTCTCCAACAAAAAAGCCATTTCTTCAAGATTTAGAAACATAACCAACCTACTAAACGCAGAAATAAAAACATTATCAAATTAGGCAAAATGAAGCAAAAAAGGAATATGTTCTAAATAAATGAATAAGGAAAAATAACCCAGTAGAAGAACTAAGTGAAGGGGAGATAGGCAATCTATCCAAGAAAGAGTTCAAGATAATAATAGTAAAGCTGACCAAAGAAATCAGGAGAAGATTGGATAAACAGGGGAGAAGTCAGAAATGTTTAACAAAAGGTTAGAAAATATGAACACCAACCAAATAGAGCTGAAGAATACAATAACTAAAATGCAAAATACACTAGAAGGAAGCAACAGTAGATTAAATGTTACAGAGGAACAGATTGGCAAGTTGGAAGACAGAGCAGTGGAAATCACCCAAGCAGAACAAAAAGAGGAAAAAAATAAATGAGGACAGTTTAAGAGACCTGGAGGACAACATCAGGTGTATTAACATTCACATTATAGGGGTCCCAGAAGGACAAGAGAGAGAAAAAGGGTCAGATAACATATTTGAAGACATAACTAGCTGAAAACTTCCCTAACATGGGGAAGGAAATAGACATCCAGGTCTAGGAGGCAGAAAAAGCCCCAAAGAGTATCCATCCAAAGAGGACCACACCATGACACACCATAATTTAAATGGCAAAAAGGAAAGATAGAGAATGTTAAAAGCAGCAAAGGAAAAGGAATAAATTTCATAAAAGGAACTCCCATAGGCTATCAGTCAACTTTTCAGCAAAATTCTGCAGGCCAGAAGAGAGCGGCACAATATATTTAAAGTGATGAAAGGGAAAAACCTGTAAACATGAATAGTCTGCCTGGCAAGGCTGTCATTCAGATTTGATGGAGAGATCAAAAGCTTTACAGATAAGCAAAACCTAAGAGTTCAGCATTATCAGTCTAGCTTTATAAAAAGATGCCTTAAAGGGACTTCCCTGAGCAAAAAAGAAAAGGCCAAAGCTAAAAATATAAAAATTACACAGTAAGAATCTCATTGGTAAAGCAAATTGATATACAGTAGAGGTAGTAGATCAACCATGCATAAAGCTAGTAGGAAAGTTAAAAGAGAAAAATAGTAAAATCATCTATGTTCACGGTAAGTAGTTAAGGGATACACAAACTGAAAAGATAGAAAATATGATGTCAAAAACAGTAAACGTGGGAAGGGAGTAAAAAATGCACAGTTGTTGAAATGCATTCAAACATTTCAGCAACTTAAAATGTTGCTTAAAAGAGATCAGCAACTTAAAAAATATATACAGCTATGTACAGTGTGGAGAATAGAGTCAAAAACCCCATAATATCTTTGAATGTGACACTTCATAACTAGGCATACTGTGCTCATCATTATTAAATGTATAGAAATATCAAACCACTTTGTTGTGTAACAGAAACTAACATAGGGCTCTAGGTCAATTATACTTCAAAGAAACAAACAAACTCAGAAAAAAAGATCAGAATGGCAGTATCCAGATGCAGAGGGTGGAAAGGGGGTGGAGGAAGGAATTGGATAAAGGTGGTGAAAAGGCGCAGACTTTTACTTATAAGATAACTAAGTATTAGTGATGTAATATACAACGTGACAAATATAATTAGCACTGCTGTATGTTATACATGAATTTTTTTTTTCCCACTGTACAGCAAGGGGGTCAGGTTATCCTTACATGTATACATTACAATTACATTTTTCCCCCAGCCTTTCTTCTGTTGCAACATGAGTATCTAGACAAAGTTCTCAATGCTATTCAGCAGGATCTCCTTGTCAATCTATTCTAAGTTGTGTCTGATAAGCCCAAGCTCCCCATCCCTCCCACTCCCTCCCCCTCCCATCAGGCAGCCACAAGTCTCTTCTCCAAGTCCATGATTTTCTTTTCTAAGGAGATGTTCATTTGTGCTGGATATTAGATTCCAGTTATAAGTGATATCATATGGTATTTGTCTTTGTCTTTCTGACTCATTTCACTCAGTATGAGATTCTCTAGCTCCATCCATGTTGCTGCAAATGGCATTATGTCATTCTTTTTTATGGCTGAGTAGTATTCCATTGTGTATATATACCACCTCTTCCGAATCCACTCATCTGTCGATGGACATTTGGGTTGTTTCCATGTCCTGGCTATTGTGAATAGTGCTGCAATGAACATGCGGGTGCACGTGTCTCTTTTAAGTAGAGTTTTGTCCGGATAGATGCCCAAGAGTGGGATTGTGGGGTCATATGGAAGTTCTATGGATAGATTTCTAAGGTATCTCCAAACTGTTCTCCATAGTGGCTGTACCAGTTTACATTCCCACCAACAGTGCAGGAGGGTTCCCTTTTCTCCACACCCCCTCCAGCACTTGTTATTTGTGGACTTATTAATGATGGCCATTCTGACTGGTGTGAGGTGATATCTCATGGTAGTTTTGATTTGCATTTCTCTTATAACCAGCGATGTTGAGCATTTTTTCATGTGTTTGTTGGCCATCTGTGTATCTTCTTTGGAGAAATGTCTATTCAGGTCTTTTGCCCATTTTTCCATTGATTGATTGGCTTTTTTGCTGTTGGGTTGTATAAGTTGCTTATATATTCTAGAGATTAAGCCCTTGTCGGTTGCATCATTTGAAACTATCTTCTCCCATTCTGTAAGTTGTCTTTTTGTTTTCTTTTGGGTTTCCTTTGCTGTGCAAAAGCTTTTCAGTTTGATGAGGTCCCATGGGTTTATTTTTGCTCTAATTTCTATTGCTTTGGGAGACTGACCTGAGAAAACATATACATGAGTATTTTTAAGAGAGTTAAAAATTTTTCTATTTCTTTAATTTTGTGTCTCTATGAGATGATGGATATTCACTAACCTGACGGTGATCATTATTTCATGCTGAATGTAAGTAAATTATTATGCTAAACACCTTAAACTTATACGGTGCTGTATGTCAATTCTATCTCATTAAGATCAGAATGAAAAACATTTTAATAAACAAATAAAACTTTCATTTCTTTTTCCCTTTAAAAATAAATTTCAAAAATTTGCAGTCAAGGGAGTTCCCATTGTGGACACGCAGGTTATGAACCCGTCTAGTATTCATGAAGATGTGGGCTCTAGATCGGTGAGTTAAGGATCAGTGTTGCCATGAGCTGCAGTGTAGGTCACAGACTTGGCTCAGATCCTGCAAATCCTGTGGCTGTGGTGCAGGCTGGCAACTGCAGCTTCGATTTGACTCCTAGCCTGGGAACTTCCATATGCCATGGGTGTGGCCCTAAAATAGCCAAAAAAAAAAAAAAATTGGCAGTCAAACATGGGGACTCAGGACTTCATAGATGTTTAGGTAACATTGTTGTCTATAAAATAAGCTTAAAAACCATATTGGGGAGTTCCCCTTCTGGCTCAGTGGGTAACAAACCCAACTAGTATCCATGAGGATGCAGGTTGGATCCCTGGCCTCGTTCAGCAGATTGAGACTCCTGCATCGCTGGAAGCTGCTATGCAGGTCAAAGATGCAGCCCAGATCTAGTACTTCCGTGGCCGTGGCGTAGGCCAGCAACTGCAGCTCTGATTTGAACCCTAGGAACTTCCATAGGGCATGGGTGTGCCCTCCCCCAAAAAAAACCCATATTTGTTTCACATGGTTTCAACCTGGCCATCATGTAGCAGAGGCACAGGCTGTACCACCCTCAAGGAAGGCATCTGCTGTGTCCACCTGACAGGCTTTGATGCATGGATGAGGCAGAATGCCCAGAAGGCACAGCAGATGCCTTAGACTTCCTCCTTTGTGAGGGTGGAGATGCTGCATCAGCCAGCTGGGTTCCCTGGAGGCTGGATTCTTGCAGCTTGCACAGGTTATGCACATTCTTCTCTTCTCCCTAGGCGGGTTTTTATGAGAGATGGTTCTGTCTCTACTTCTCTACCATGTTCAGATGGCTGTGTGCAGAGAATGCAGTGTTCATAAATCCTGAGACCTATAGAGTCACATCAGACTAGACAAACTGCCCAAACATCCTGACTCTATCCTGAGCTGGATGTAATCTTTTTTGTTTCCTTCTTTTTCGGCCACACCCATGGCATAGGAAAGTTCCTGAGCCAGGGATCAAATCCGAGCTGCAGGTGTGACCTGCACCACAGTTGCAGCAACACAGGATCCTTAGCCCAGTGTGCCAGGATGGGATGGAACCTGTGTCTCCACAGCAACTCAAGCCACTACAGTCAGATCTTCAACCCACTGCGCCACAGCAGGAACTCTGTGGGTTCAATCTTTGACAGGATTTTGGTTGTCTGCTTAAGAGAGTGGTAAATGTGTTTGTTTGACATCTCAAAAATTATTTGGTGACCAGAGGGATGGATGGTTGCAGAGACTGCTAACCACTCACCGGAAATCCACACTCTACATTCCACGATGTAAAACTGTCCCTGGGTACTGATGAGCATGTCCCCTGAGAGAGGTGATATTTTGGTCTATTATGTGCCTTGTAGAATCCAAAATCCCTGGTTGGCTATAAATAAGTTTTCCAGAAGAAGGGTGCTTCAAGACGAGGTGATAAGATGTGGAAGACAGACTTAATATACTGCACACTCCTAGAAAACAGATTGGAGAAAGGAATTCCACTTATAAGATGAAAAACAAATAATGTCTTTTCTTGCAGGTAAGAGTCTTCAGCGCATAAGAAGGCTTACAAGGGAAGCAGCTAGCCTTCTGGGACACAGACAAGGAGAGGCAGGGAGCTGTCATTGCGAACAGTGTCATTGGAGATGGGATATTGTAAGAGACTCTCTTTTCTAAGGGAAGTATGAGAAAAGCAAGGCTGTATGAACTGCGGTCCAGCTTAGCACGTGGCTAAAATATTGTCCTGATTTATTAGACATGACCCAGATTTCTTATCCACGCCCTGAGGCTAGCCAATGGGCAGAGAAAACTCTGTGAGGTTTCATTTGCATGAATTGGTACAGCCTGAGAGGAGATGTCAAGATTATTTTTCCTCATTCCCACTACTGTGAAAGAGAAAAGTAGCTGCTCTTCACCAGAAAAACTTATTCTAGGGCTCCTGAATAGAATGTTCAAGATCTAAGATAGAGTTTAAGGCAGTGACAGCTTAACAACCAAAATTTGGAGTAAATATCCATATCTAACTACAAACATAATTTTGCATCTCCAGGAAACAGGTTTGCATTAGAGTGAATACTGCTTTTACTACTGAGAGGAAGAAGCCACACTAAACCCAGAGGAGAGAGGTCCCAGCAGCGTGTAATGTTTGTCCTGGCATTCCCACAGTTTGCAGACTGCCCAGTAAATGAAGAGCAATCATGTTTCTGGACTTGGTATTGAAAGCCAGAGATTTATTAAGCTACAGCACCAAATCAGGACTGGTAAACAGGCTCCCCTAATTAAGAAACACTCAAGCCTGCAGCACCATCAGTGCATTCACCTGCAAAAGACAAAAAGCAGCACCCAGGCCATGTATTAGTAACCGTGCAATTAGCACTGTCCCTCCCTACCCTTCACCTCTGCTCAATTCCATCCAAGCAGGGTCTAAGGGAAAAGAGGGCAGGGGGGTGCCGGTGGTAAAAGGATAGATGTGTTCCCCCCTCAACCTCATGTAGCACCTCTGAATGCCACTGATGACTGGCAGCTTTTGAAACTGACAGCACTAATGGTCTGAACCTAGCCAGAACCCAGATTGGGACTCAAACACATGTCCTGGGACTCGAACCCAGCCTAAACCCATGCTGGGACTTAAACCCACAGTTTTAAAATAGATCACTCACCCAGTGTCTAGACTTACTGAGGTTCAGGTTTTTATGGCTCCATGCAGAAGGAATTCAGCAAGAGACAAAGTAATAGGCAAGAAATAGACTTATTAAGATAGGATGTTTGTGAGAGATGCAAGCAGGCAGGCAAGGAGGCTCTGGCCCCAGGATCCAGTGGGCTATCATCCAAGGGGAATGGGGGCTGGAAAAGACCACCTCTTCCTCTTTCTTTGAGTGTAGCTCCTCCTTAGTATCCTGTAAGGTGTGTATTCAAATCAATAGAAGGGCAGTCCTCAGACTCCTGCCCTTGGTCTGAATCTGAATGCAGGCCTCACCCCATCCCCCACCCAAAGACCTGAGGCAGTTCTCAGAGTCTCCACTAGTCAAGCAAGCCTGCCTTGTTCTGATGGCCCTCTTGAGCAATTATTAACTTACAGTGATCTCCCAAAGTCCCCTAGGTTTCCCTCTCTATCTATGGTCCCTTATTGGAATGTCTACAACTACCTATGTCTACTCCATCCCTATCTCTTTGACCCAAAGGATCAAACTGACAATACCAAAATAGTTACCACTAGCTGGGACCAGGGGTTGTAACAGAAATACACAGGCAGCCTCCCACTTTGGATTACCTTTGCTCTAAATGGTTGCCTAGGATACAAGGGAGCCCAGATTTTGAAAAACAACACAGATGCTGAATGTAATACCAGACATCTATCAAGTTAGTCAAGGGGAAGAAAAACAAGAATGTCACCAGCAAGTGGATACTCTGAGCCAAGGGAGGGAGGTCTTCAGGTGGGAAAGGGGCTTGCCTCATTAGCATCTGCAAAGGGAAGCTGATTTCCACTAGCCAGTAGGAGACAGGGTGACTATGTGAATTCAAAGAAATGTTAATTGTGTAGTTCTCTTTTTCCATATTCAGAATAAAATATGGCCTTCTATCTCTGAGACATTTACCTCAGCACTTCAGCACCTTATTTCAAAGATTCCTGTTTACTAAATAAACACTTCTGACCTGTCCACTCTGTTCCTGGCTTCCCAGGAGGACTCCAGGGTCACAGCCAGAAACACGTTTCGGCTTCGCCCATTACACCAGTTATCACAAACCTTAAAATCCCATCTAATCCACTACCTTAATCTCTAAGACCAGAAAGGACACAGATACGAATTGACCTCAAACTCTTCAGACTGTTGGTAAGTATAATTCCATCCTCAAAGATGCAGAAGACATTTTGTTGGTGCAAAACTTACATTCCCAAGACATTCTTTTCTCTTCTTTCACTGACCGTTAAGGATTGCAGTCTGATGGGACAGAGGACAGGTGCTATGTGGCCACAGTCATGCTCAATGATGAAAACAGATATTTACAGAAGTTCCCTTGTGGCCCAGCAGGTTAAGGATACATTGTTACTGCAGCAGCTCAGGTTGTTGCTGGGGCGTAGGTTTGATCCCAGGCCCAGGAACTTCCGCATACCATAGGTGTGGCAAGAATAAATAAAAAAATAAATACAGATTTAAAAGAGTAAAAAAAAAAGAAAACAGATATTTACAGATGGTCATAATGTTATAGGACCATTAACCAAAACTGCCCACCTTGACCAAGCACTACAGTAGTTGTTCGCACAGCAGGAGACCCTGATAAGGAACAGGGTGCCACCCTAAGGACTAACCGGGAGGATGTGGGAGGGGCCAATAGGAAGGAGGAGACAACCAACCTTCCAGGATCCTTGGTGCTGGAATCCATCTTGACTGAGAGATGTGTATGCAACCAAGAAGGACCCTGAGCCAGACCAAGTAAGGGCTGAGCACGATGACTGGCCAGAGACAACCTGGGAACTAACCCCATTCCCATAAAAGCAGAACTGTGAGCCACATGGCAGATCAGTTCCCCTGGGCTCCTTCACTCTGCTGCTCTCTACCTGGGCGCCCCTCCCCAGTAAAATCTCTTTCTTTGTCAGCACATGTGGTACCACAGACAATTCATTTCTGAGTGTAAGGCAAGAGCCCATTCTCAGATCCCCCTTCCTGCAACAATAACTACATGATACTGGCTCAGAACACCCCTGCATGCCACATGGAATGCAGTGATGTAACGGGAAGCAATACCCAAATGGATTTTCTGCCTCTTTTCACATTGGCACTGAAGACACAGAGCTAGGTTTAGACAGCATTTAGGATGTTGAAAAAAACATTTGGTTTTGCAGAGAAGGTGGTATACGTGTAACCTGGATATGTCCCCCTCCTCAAAGGGGAGATGATTTCCCTCCAGGCGGTCTGTACATCTACCCCCCACCTCTGAGGGTTCCTGTTTCCCCAGCACTCTTGGAAAACTTTTCCTCCTCTCACTCGCCCCTCTTCCCACTTCTGGGAAGGGCCACCTGCATAATGTTCAAATAACAGAAATACCAGTGTGATCACAAACAGTTGAGGGTGTTTGAAAACAGACTTCCATCCAGTAGATGGAAGAGCATTGCCAGAAAGTGTAACCGAGCAGGGCCCTGTGGGGCTCCTGGGCACAAAAGCCTTTCTGTGTCCCCCAATTCTTATTCTTAGGAAATGGGCCTCATTCAGCCTCTGTGGCCTTCCCTGAGTTCCAAGGGGCAGGTTCAGACAGTTGCTGATCAGGAAAGGAAGGTGATGCAAAGACTGGGGAGGAACAGTCAAGAAACAACAGTACAGCCTTGGGGCAGGACGCTGGTTCCTTCTCAAGGGATACACATAATGATGGAGGCATCTTATACACCTAAGAAAAAAGTTATATTCTTTATGCTTCTTTTGGAAATGAGTATTTTATTTATTTATTTTTTGGATTGATTTCATCAGCATTTTACTTTATTTTTATTTATTTATTCATTTATTTTTATTTTCCCACTGTACAGCAAGAGGATCAAGTTATCTTTACATGTATACATTACATTTTTTCCCCACCCTTTCTTCTGTTGCAACATGAGTATCTAGACAAAGTTCTCAATGCTATTCAGCAAGATCTCCTTGTAAATCTATTCTAAGTTGTGTCTGATAAGCCCAAGCTCCCCATCCCTCCCACTCCCTCCCCCTCCCATCAGGCAGCCACAAGTCTCTTCTCCAAGTCCATGATTTTCTTTTCTGAGGAGATGTTCATTTGTGCTGGATATTAGATTCCAGTTATAAGTGATATCATATGGTATTTGTCTTTGTCTTTCTGGCTCATTTCACTCAGTATGAGATTCTCTAGCTCCATCCATGTTGCTGCAAATGGCATGATGTCATTCTTTTTTATGGCTGAGTAGTATTCCATTGTGTATATATACCACTTCTTCCGAATCCACTCATCTGTCGATGGACATTTGGGTTGTTTCCATGTCCTGGCTATTGTGAATAGTGCTGCAATGAACATGCGGGTGCACGTGTCTCTTTTAAGTAGAGTTTTGTCCGGATAGATGCCCAAGAGTGGGATTGCGGGGTCATATGGAAGTTCTATGGATAGATTTCTAAGGTATCTCCAAACTGTTCTCCATAGTGGCTGTACCAGTTTACATTCCCACCAACAGTGCAGGAGGGTTCCCTTTTCTCCACACCCCCTCCAGCACTTGTTATTTGTGGACTTATTAATGATGGCCATTCTGACTGGTGTGAGGTGATATCTCATGGTAGTTTTGATTTGCATTTCTCTTATAACCAGCGATGTTGAGCATTTTTTCATGTGTTTGTTGGCCATCTGTATATCTTCTTTGGAGAAATGTCTATTCAGGTCCTTTGCCCATTTTTCCATTGATTGATTGGCTTTTTTGCTGTTGGGTTGTATAAGTTGTTTATATATTCTAGAGATTAAGCCCTTGTCGGTTGCATCATTTGAAACTGTTTTCTCCCATTCTGTAAGTTGTCTTTTTGTTTTCTTTTGGGTTTCCTTTGCTGTGCAAAAGCTTTTCAGTTTGATGAGTTCCCATGGGTTTATTTTTGCTCTAATTTCTATTGCTTTGGGAGACTGACCTGAGAAAATATTCATGATGTTGATGTCAGAGAGTGTTTTGCCTCTGTTTTCTTCTAGGAGTTTGATGGTGTCCTGTCGTCTATTTAAGGCTTTCAGCCATTTTGAGTTTATTTCTGTGCATGGTGTGAGGGTGTGTTCTCGTTTCATTGCTTTGCATGCAGCTGTCCAGGTTTCCCAGCAATGCTTGCTAAATAGACTTTCTTTTTCCCATGTTATGTTCTTGCCTCCCTTGTCAAAGATTAATTGACCAGAGGTGTCAGGGTTTATTTCCGGGTTCTCTATTCTGTTCCATTGGTCTGTCTGTCTGTTTTGATACCAGTACCACACTGTTTTGATGACTGTGGCTTTGTAGTATTTCTTGAAGTCTGGGAGAGTTATGCCTCCTGCTTGGTTTTTGTTCCTCAGGATTGCTTTGGCGATTCTGGGTCTTTTGTGGTTCCATAGAAATGTTTGGATTGTTTGTTCTAGTTCTGTGAAAAATGTCCTGGGTAATTTGATAGGGATTGCATTGAATCTGTAGATTGCTTTGGGTAGTATGGCCATTTTTACAATATTGATTTTCCCAATCCAGGAACATGGAATATCTTTCCATTTCTTTACATCTTCTTTGATTTCTTTGATTAAAGTTTCATAGTTCTCGGCATATAGGTCCTTTACCTCCTTGGTCAGGTGTATTCCGAGGTATTTGATTTTGTGAGGTGCAATTTTAAAAGGTATCGTATTTTTGTATTCCTTTTCTAATATTTCATTGCTGGTATACAGAAATGCAACTGACTTCTGAATGTTAATCTTATATCCTGCTACTTTGCTGAATTTATTAATCAGTTCAAGTAGTTTTGGGGTTGAGAACAATGAACATTTTTGTCTTCACCCTGCTGGTCTTTCCCTCACACACTGAGGTATCAACACACTAAGACACATGTATGTACACAGAGAGGAGTGAAAGGGAAGAGATGGTTGTGTGTACACAACTGGATCTCTGCATGACTCTCTCTACAGAGCACAAATCATTGAGATACAAAAGAACTGCGGAAAACATGATACTTAAGAGCTTTTTGATGTAACTCATTCATCAGGTGGATGCAGTGACTGAGCCAAGGCGCCCGGTGAGAATTTTCAGTGACCCTGCTGCATCGGAAGGGGAGCCATCTGCCTCCAAGCACAATGATGTCTCCACTATGCCCTGAAAGTCTCGGGCAAGTGTGTCCTCACAATTTGACACTATGTTGCTGGAGGCCACCTCCGGTGGCCAGGGAGTGTACACCTTCCCAAAGGAGAGGGACGGACATCGGCTTTTGCAATGGAGACAGCCTCTTTGTCCCTTCTTTCAGGGCGCTGGACTGCTCAAATTTTATTGGCATAAGTGGTTGATTATATAGACAGTTTTTTCACTACAGATTACATCATAGTGTTAAAAGTACATTGGTTAACTTTTACATGGTACAGCAGCTATACATCACATTCTAACATCTTTGTTTTAACTACATTTAGTGAGTACAATTTAAGGGCAATTAGGTACAATACATCATGTGGAAAGGAGGAGACTCAGTACAAATCATCCCATGACCAGCAAGTCTCCACAAGTTGAAGAGGTCACGGACACAAGAATTTGGCATTCACAAATCTTGTTTTTAGACTGGTGCTTATCTTTAAAGTGTTATGGCAAGGAGACAGTGTATGAAAATATAAACCAACTTAACTAGCTATCACTTAAAAGCTTCTATAACGCACAGCTAGGTGTCTTTTGGTCAAGAATAATATATGTCTAACTTCTATGAACCTCATTAAAATCCTAACTCTAAAGTTTACAGTATAACTAGTTAGTAGATAAACACTATGTTTTAATTAAGTTGGATTTAAATAGGGGAAAGTCCTTTAGGATAAAATTCTTATTATATTATTGTTGTAATTTTGTTAAATCACAAATCACCACAGGAAAACAAGAATGGAAAAGAAGAATAATAAGCAAGTAATCAGGAAAGACTGAGGAAAACTAAAAAACAAGTAAAACAACAGGAAAGACTAGGTCACCTTAGAAACAATCCGTGTTCTCTGGCACAAACATGGAAATTTCTTTCCCAGGAAAGCCCCAATTCTTCCCCATCAACATCAAAATGAAAGCTGTGTAACCTGAGGCCTGCCCTTGGCTTGTACCCTGCAGGCAGGCTTTCATTCTGACCAGAGGCCCACCTTTGGCATGCACCATTCAGGCAGGCTTTTTATCCTGATCAGAAGCCCACCTTCGGCTTGTACCGTTAAGGTGAGCTCCCTTCCTTGGTTAGGAACCTGCCTTCAGGTTTTTCTGCCTTCAGGCAAGGTCCTTGTTTTGAGTCCCTGCATTTTCTCAGCTCCCCACAACACTAGACCTGGGGAAAATCACACATACAAAAATCCACAAGTAGGATGCTAAAAAGCATGAAGCTGCTTCTATGAGCAGACCCTGGGCTCAAGGGAACACCGTATCCATTTAGCTGTTTCTGTGACCATTCCCCCATACAGGACTACAAGCTTGCAGAAAGAGGAGCAGAAACATAATCTGTCTGGCAGAGTGAGCATAGACCTTACCCTGGGACTGGGAATGGGGGTGGGGGGAGACAGGGCAATGTCTCACTGGAAGTGAGGAGTGTCTGCCACAAGGCCTGAGCTGTGTGCTTGCTGGAAAACACTGAGATGGGGTAGCCAGACTGCCACCCCATCCCCCTGAGTTGTCCACCTCAGAAGATTTAGGAAGCCTAGCAAAGTGACAAAGCAGAGAGCTCTGATTAGATCAAATGCTTTGACTACTGCTCTGGGTAAATGTTTTTCACTTTCCTTTTACAAAGGGTACAATTCATCCTCTCCCTTGTCCTGCCCTTTTGCAATGCTACTGCATATTTATCACACCCTCCCAACCCCATCCGTGACCAGCATCATGCGAAGAAGTAAGACGCTGAGCCATTTACCAATACACTGCCTCTTAGCTCTGAGTGCCTCCTTCGCTGCCTGAGCCACGAAAATGAATGTGGGCCCTAAGTCAGTTTTATCAGCAGGGGATGCTGGAAAGACACTGCAAAGGCTTTGATTATGGGTTCTGAAGCGCTTTCTGAGCAGCCGCAGCAGCCCAGTCCAGCTCTTTCAGTGTGCACAGCCTCTACTAGCTCCAGCCCCCCATGCCCCTCCAACCCCACCCTATGCCCAGCTCCCCAGCACCTTCCCTGGTAATGTTTACTCCTTGAGTAAAGGGATTTCCCTGTCACTTGTAAGGTGGATTTCTGGTAAGTTCCACGGGTGCAGGACGACAGACTCCTCTACTGTCCAGCCAGCCCGAACCACAACCCCTCCCACAATGTCTGCATCTCAGCCCTGGGGCCACTTCCTTGGGCATGTCTCCTTTTATAGGCTATTCCTGTATTTTTCAGCCTTCTCTTTACCTCCCACTAGCCCATACCTATTTACTTCAGTCCCCAGTTATAGTCAGCAGTTCTTTCTATTCTCCTTTCCTCGTTCCAACAGCTCTGTAGTTGCTCTCTCTTGAGCCGACCCTGAACAGACCCAGGCATCCAGCCTTCTGAGCTCTGGACCTGTGAACAATACACACCAACTCATCTGAGACCAGAATAGAGCTGAATGAGAGGCGTCCAGCAGCTCAAAGAAGGAAGGGGAGGCTTGGAGGTCAGGCTTGGAAAGGAGAGTGATCTCGGCAGAGCGAGGATTCTAGGTGTCAGAGCCAATGGGAAGGACCTGACCTGAGTCAGGCTCCTTGAAAGCAGAGCCTGGGACATGCTGTGGGTGGGTGATATACTGGGGGAGGGGTTCAAAGCACGGGAGGGAGGGAAGGCAGGCAGGGCAAGGCAAGCAGGTTATTAGGTGGAGGCTAGCTGGCCCTGTGGGGGTGCTCTGGAGCACAGACACAATTACAGAGTTACTCTGGTGGCAAAGGGGCCAGCCTCTTATACCAGCTATCAGCCACTAGCTATCCCACCTCCCAAGGAGTGTAGCTCCATTCAGCGAGGGATGTCCTCTGGAAGGAACCACACAATGCTGCCTTCTCCATAAGACATCGTAAGTCAGAAAGGAAGACGAGCCTCAGGTGGATGCAGGGAATTAACGTCTGATACGGGAAAACTTCACCAGTCCACAGCCCTGCCACAGCCAGCCTTGAAATGGAACACAGGCCTGAGATGGCAAGAGCATGCAAACAGCTGAAGCACTTCCAAGGCTTCTTTGCTGTTTTTATCTAAATGAATCCAGTTGACTCCATCTGACTCCAAAGTGTGTCCTGTCTCACTAAGCTGCAGACCTTTGTGGTTGGGAAGACTAGAACAGAGCATACTACAAAATGCTCCCCTGATTAGCAAAGAGGAGCAGAAAGGAGGAAGGCAGTGGAGAGTGTACAATGTTTTGATGTGTTTGGGGAATTTGAAAACCTCGCAATACTTATGTATACGTCAATGCTTTCATTTTGCTTGGAAAATGCTAGCAGTCAAATTATTCTCCTACACATCTCCAAAGTCACACTCACATTGAAGAGGTTTGTGTGTTTGTTCATTGCTTGTTTTTGATTTTGTTTGAACCACTTGCCCTTGATAGCTACTTCCCAGCATTTCAGCACGTAGCATACATTTAGCCATGCAATATTTTAAATGAATGTTACCCATGTCTTCACTCCTAGAACTTGAAATGTACAATTAACCGGGTAAAATCAGGAAAGGGATTATTTTGGAAAGATTTTCCAAGATGAGGGGGAGTGGGAATCTGGAAAAAGGGATCCAGGCACAGCCTCCTGAGTCCTGGGCAGCCCCTCCCCGACCCCAGAAATGCCCCTCCATCTGCGATAATTACATACCCCTGCTGAGGTTAAAGGTCTTCCCTTTATTTTTTCCAGTGAAGATTTGTTTCACCGTGTTTTCCACATAGATAGCTTTTTTGATGGGGGGAAAAAAAAAAACTCACTACAAAAACAATCTATAATTAAATCAGTAGCAAAATTTAAATGAGTTGAGTATTCTGCATTTGAAATTCAATTTCACAAACTTTCAGGATTAGTGTGGTAAGGAAAAAAGGGACTAGCAGAAAGAAAAAGAGACACCTTTTCAAGTGATAGTAAGCTGTAAACCTTTTTAAAAATTGCTTTGGGAAACACCCAGTATAGTTATTTAAGAAAAGTCACTTGAGGAAAACAAGTGCTTCAAGTCAAGAGGGCTTCAGACTGAAAACCATTTTAAAAATTTCCAAGAAACTGAAGCCTTTCCATGCAAGTGTGGACAACATTAGTCTTCCCTGAAAGTCCTTCAAGTGGCCTCAAGTCTACTTTTAAACTCATCCTTCTGATGGCACTTCTTTCTCTCTTCTTCTCCCAGGAATATCTGAATCATAGCACAAAACATGTATCAGCATTTCATTAAAAGCAGTCTCAACTGTTCAAAAAAGCTATTGAGATGCTTTTTCTTGCCTAAAATTTTACATCGTGGGTCTTCCAGACCACTCAGACACAAGGTTTAAGCAATATCTTAACTCCAAAAAACCTCAGACATGAATAAAAGGGCACCGTTTCAGGAATATTTAGAAAAGGACATAATAAACAAAACCAATTATATCTTTGATGTGCAAAAGATACATGGCTAGTATTAAGCATGGTTTCTGTGAACATATGTATATCAGAGCAAGAACTGCTAACTCTTTCAGGGGTTAGAAAAAGAAAAAGAGAGAAATCTCAGGGAAGTCTAAAATACCAGAAGATTTTTCTAAAAACATAATCTTACTTACACATAGCCAGAGCCACTTTAGTTCATTTATTTCAGCTATTAGTCAACAACATCACAGAAGTATGATCACAAAAAATTAGTAATTTTCTGGGAATGTACATAGAAGGGAAATCTATGTACATCCCACAGAGAATGCTTTCCCCTTTAAAAGTAGAAATCCACGTCGACACACTTAATTGATCAGGATTTTGTCTGCAAGAAGAGAATTCCACCTGATGCAATAGCTGTCTAGTTAAATTCCCCACAGAGGATTCCAGTGGAGACAAAAGCTGCAGGTATGCTCAGATTCTTTTCTGCTATTTTTCCAAAAAACCACGTGAACTGCTGAGATTTATCAGGCTGTATTTTGGCCCAAGAGACTGCCTGATCACAATTCAGCAGACAGCTAAGTTCTGTTTTGTCCTCTTCCCTTTTTGCATTACTTTCCTGGGCGGGGGGGAAAAAGATCTACCACCCATAAAAGCAACAAAAAGCACATAAAGACAACTTAGGGACTCCCCAAATCCTTGTAACACTGCTGCTCCAAATCCATGGGGTGTCACAAATGGGAGGGACAAAGACCTGTCTGTTCCTCAGAGTATCTTTCAGAGGATCTACAGAAAGGTAAGAAGTTGGCCCCCTGTGTCCTTACCACTAAGAAACATCACTGACCAACCAGAGAAAAACTCACACATTCCTGATATTCTGCATTCAAGTCTTCCTTTACACTGAAACAACTTGATGTCATTTCAAGTTTTCAGAATAGAGACATAGGTTTTGGAGCAGGGTTTTTCTGAATTCAATTCCCATCATATTAACATGCTGTCATTACTGTGACATAGATAATGACAACGAAATATGAAATTTTAAAATTTGCGTTTTGAAAAGGTTCCATGGATGGACGAATGGATAAAGAAGGGGTACATATATACAACGGAATACTATCGTAAAAAAGAAAGAATGCCATTCATAGCAACGTGGATGCAACTAGAAATTCTCATACAAAGAAAGTCAGAAAGAGAAAAACAAATACCATATGATATCACTTTTGTGTGGAATCTAAAATGTGGCACAAATGAACCTGTCTACAGAACAGAAACAGACCAGATAGCTAGAATGCAAGCTATCCAGTCTCTTGGGATATATCATGACAGACGATAATATAAGAAAGGTAGTGCATAATTATTACAGAAATGCAAATCAAAACCACTATGAGGTACAACCTTATACCAGCCATAATGGCCATCATCAAAAAGTCTACAAACAATAAATGCTGGAGAGGGAGTGGAGAAAAGGGAACCATATTACACTGTTGGTGGGAATGTAAATTGGTGCAACCGCTGTGGAAAACAGTATGGAGATTCCTCAAAAAACTAAAAATAGAATTACTGTTCCATCCAGCAATCCCAATCCTGGGCATCTATCCAGAGAAAAACATGACTCAAAAAGATACATGTACCCCAGTGTTCACTGCAGCACTATATGCAATAGCCAAGACATGAAAACAACCTAAATGTCCATTGACAGAAGAGTGGATAAAGAAGATGTGGTACATATACACAATGGAATATTATTCAGCCAATTAAAAGGAAAGAGCAGCATTTTTAGCAACATGCATGGACCTAGAAATTATCATGCTAAGTGAAGTTAGTCAGACAGTGAAATACTACCATCATATGCTATCACTTACATGTGGAATCTAAAAAAAGGACACAATGAACTTCTTTGCGGAAGAGATACTGACTCACAGACTTTGAGAAACGTATGGTTTTCAAATTAGACAGGATGGGGGGTGGGGGGATGTGCTGGGGGATTTACTAAAAAATAGTAAAATAAAAAAAAGTAGTGCACATATATACATGTATGATTGAATGCCTCTGCTGTATACCAGAAACTGGCACATTGTAAATCAACCATACTTTAATTAACAAAAATTTTTTTTAATTTTGCCATGGTTCCAACTTTTTAAAAAATCTTTTCAATGCCACAACTGGGGCATATGGAGGTTTCCAGGCTAGGGGTCAAATCGGCACTGTAGCTGCTGGCCTACTCCACAGGCACAGCAAATCAGGATCTGAGCCACATCTGCGACCTACACCACAGCTCACGGCAATGCTGGATCCTTAACCCACTAAGCGAGACTGGGGATCAAACCTGTGTCCTCATGGATGCTTGTCAGATTCATTTCCACTGAGCCACGATGGGTGCTCCTGGTTCCATATTCTTTGTTTTGTGACAGTTTAGCCAAGGTTAGGCAAGTGAGTAATTAAAGTACAGTATAACCCTACTATACCTAAAATAGATAACCTACAAGGACCTATTGTACAGTACAGGGAACTATTCTCAATATCTCGTAATAGGCTATAATGTAAAAGAATCTAAAAAGCTATATTTACATATTTATACATGTGTGTAGCAGAGGAAATCATGTTCAGTCTCTTGGGATAGACCATAGACCATGATGTAAGGTAATATAAGAAAGGTAAACTGTGTGTGTGTGTGTGTGTGTGTGTGTGTGTGTGTATAACTGAATCACTTTGCTGTACACAAACACAACACTGTAAATCAACTATATTTCAATTGAAAAAAATTTAAGTTTGGTATAGATTTCACCCCTCAAGTCTGTCCCTCTTTAGGGAGAAAAGTAATGTGCCACCTGCTGTTTACATTTTGCAGTGCAAAATATGGTTCCTCATGCAATTTATCAGAGGATTTCAGCTCTGAAAGGAAGCTCGGATATATTTCAGCTGAATCCACTTACTTTACAAATAAGATAGTAATTTGTTAAATTTCTCTTTCATGCTTACTGCTTCTTTAAAAAACCCTGAGTTCAATACGCATTAATTAAACATTAACCAGTAAATATTTAATTGAACATATCTGGTCCTCATGGGACCTACAAATGAGATGAAATATCTAATTAAACTATTTATCTAAATCTAGCCAAATATACATATGCCTACTGTCAAGCTAAAGACTGAAATGTTCCTAGTGTTTTAAATGGGGCCGAGCTCGACTGCAGGCCCCACATGGACACAAGTGCAAGCAAGTCCAGAGACCACAGCCAGGTGGTTGGGTGGAAACTGCCAGCACATGACAAGGGGCTGGGCGTGAAGCATGCATACATGGGAGACCACTTCCCAAGTTTAAAAGCAGTGGAGAGCGCTGGGTTAGGCTTATCCTGTTAAGAGCCACCAGGCAAATACAGTGTTAGTGGACAGAGGTAAAAGGCAGACGATTGTAACCGTATGAGAGGAATTTTTCAGTAGCTAGAATTTTTCCAAAATGTTTCCTTGGCTCCCAGTGAAAACACAAAAGCAGGGGGTGGGTGATTCCTCTCAAAGAAAATTTTCTGTCCAGGGAGGAGAATTGATTCCTACCAGGCCCCAGGTACCTTTTAAAAATGGTCTTGCTGATGGAAAGCAATTTAGTTGAGGTTATCAACATAGCTGGGGTCAGAGCTGGATTTTAGTTTGCAGGAGAAATAGGGATCCCCTCCTTTTTTTATTTTTTAGGGGGAGGGGGAGGCAGTAAGATAGGAAAGAGGGAGACTGGCTCCATAAATCAATCCCAGCATTTCCTTTGAAACTGGTACCGATTATAAATCTTGAGCTGCATCCAACTGGCCTATGAGGTCATAACTAATAAACACATGGTTTAAACTTGAGAGAGTTGGGCTGGACAGTTTGTTTTTTGGTTAAATGGTAAAATCTGATGTTTAACAACAACAACAACAAGAGTAGTCACCTTAATGGAACACTGTTTTGTTATCAAAGATTTATTAAAAGCTTTACTCAGTAAGATGGCCAGGGTTCAGAATCCACCCAGCCCAGCATAAGGTACAAGATCAAACTGTGTGGTTTAACCACACTGGGGCTTCTTCAACACAGAGGAATGCCACAGAGTTCAGGGAACTGCACTACTTTTTAATGCACTTTCCCCCCTGACATTCTAGAAGTCTCAGGCACCTTTTGAAGCTAGAGTTGAGTCCTGTGGGCAGCGACTGTTTGGGAACACATGGCAATGACACAGTCTGCTAGTTCTAAGAGCCCAGGGTAGGGGTGGGGGGTGCCAGTTGTTGGCTGGGGAGCTGTCTCTCAGAGCATCAGGCCATGACTTCGTAGGACCAGCAAGTGGGGCTTCAGCCCTGCCCGGGAGCCCCGCCAGCCAATGGGGAAGCAGGCTACCCATCCATGGGATGTGCCCAAGGAGAAAACCACCCTGACCCTTCTAGCACAAAGAAGGTTCATGTTTGAAGAATGCCCTCCCCTTGAAAAAGTGCATGACCACAACTGGTTCAATACTGCAAATTTTAAAAATTGACTGGATTTTAAATTTTCTTTTGACGTATAAATCAAAGTATTTAAATATTATCTTATTTCCACAGTTCTTCATCTCTTGGTTTATAACCACAATGCATTGTCCATATTCTAAGCATTTAATCTGAAAACATCATTAAAGGTTGTAATTAATATGACAATATCTGTTCATACATGTGGTGAAAAAACTAGAAGGGTGAACTGGTTCATTCTTCCATAAGCTTTGGCTGCACAGAGGTTCTGGGAATGATCAAGTTTTGCTGCTGTGAAATACAGATACTTCAGCAAAGAACAAACCTTTGCACCCTGGTGACTATACAGATAGCGATATTCTCTGTGGTGTCGCCTCGTGGTTCAATCATCTAAACTGCATCTTTACACAGAGACTCTATAAAGGCCTATCATCAGGCAGGTGAAAGCTATACACATGGTTGCAAATCTTTTTACCTTGCATAATTTACCTTCATACCATCTCAAGACTATGGTCTTGGAACATGTGTCTCCTCTCTGGGACATTTAAGTTAGAAATGAAGAATATTTGCCAAACTTTAGGTTTCTTGTCAGGGTGAGAGAAGAATGTAGTTGGTCTTCAAACAATTGATTGAGAGTCGACAGAAATGAAAAGGACTCAGTCCTTCCAGGCGAACTGGCCTTGTGCACTGTCAATGCACAGTGGGGAAAATGCCATCGCTGAGTGCAGATAGGGAAAGAAATGCTATTAGGAGTCTGGGTTTAGACATTGTTACATGATAGTAATAAAGACTTGGTTTGAAGCTATTATATTTAGAATGGATAAGCAATGAAGTCCATTGGATATATCTAGTCTCTTGAGATAGAACATGATGGAAGATAATATAAGAAAGGGAATATATACATAGCATGCCTGGGGCACGCTGCTGTGTAGCAGAAACTTGCACAACATTGTAAATCAACCATACTTAAATTTTTTTCAAAAAAAAAGACTTGGTTTGAAAATACATCCTTGACTCCATATTTTTTGAACCATATTTTCAAATTGGAATAAAGGTTAAAGTTCTCCTAGTTATCCACAGAAACTTAGAAATTACAGGTAAACAAACTAATCTTATAACTTGGATTTAGCCTATAAATTAAGCCAATAATAGTAGAGGTGACATACTATTTGCCCACCAAATCCATTCTTCCAGTTTCCTGCAATAGTAGAGATGCAGGTAGGAAGTGAGTGCCAGACAGGAACCCAGTTCACAGACTGTCTTACAGCTGGCTGCAGCCCTAGAACATTTCTTCCCAAGGTAAATGTGAACATAGAGTAGGGAGTGCACTCCAGGCTCTGCACCCACAGTCAGCCTGCCTCCCTGAATGCCAGAAGGGCCAGAGCAGCCTAGTAGAACCAAGAAATTTCTATACTTTTCATATTACTGCCTTCCTTGGAGTCTCCTGTTACAGCAGGAGTTAGTGTTCCCTAACCAAAGGTCTAAAATTACCTTAATTGCTACCCGTGGCATCCAAAATCCTTTTGTGTGTAGACTACACAAATGGTTTTACCGGTGACCATGGCTGCATCTAGCCTAAGAGTTTCAAAAACACATTAAATAGTAACTGTGTGGTGGGAAGGAGTGGTAGCTGCCTACCAAAATGATTATGGTGGTAATCATTTTGCAGTTTATAAATGTACAGGATCAACCGGATCATAAGCCTTAAATTTACAGGCTTTTGTGTGTCAATTATATCTCAATAAAGCTGGAAAAAGAAAGAGAAAATATATACTCCAGCAATACAAAAGCAGTTAAAAAGCAATTTTATTTTATCCAAAGTGGCATAGTTTCAGACTTAGTGCTACTCACTTATCAATTTTGATCAAGTCAAGGAATATACTAGGATGTAACGGATTAAATTAGTCTTCAGAACTACAAGGATACATTCAGACAGCACATCTCTATGGTTACTCTGATTATTTTTGAAGTGGTAGCCCTTAGTTTCTATTGTAGCAATTTTATTTTTTAAGGACTTTGATAAATAGCAACAGATCAAAACAATGACCAGACACTGGATGTGTAGATAGAAAGTTTCGGATGCATAATTAATTTCTCAAATTCAAAGACACTTGAGACTTTTTGGTGAGCATAGCATAGCTCACTTCCTGTTCAACTGGTTTCTCAGAACTTAGTCACACTGAGAAATCAAATGATTCAGACCTCTGCTGAGTTTTTCATCCTAAAGGCTATACATACTGCAACTTAAAATGAAAAGCATACACAAAATTCTTCCCCTTATCCACAACTACTAATTAAGACCCTGCCACCTGTTAATTACACCAAACTGAGGAGAGCTGAGTATAAACTCTTGTCACCATCTGCTCCCCTCTTTATTATTATTTTTGAACCTTTTTAGGGCTTCCCTTGACATAGGGAAGTGACTGGGCCAGGGATCAAATTAAAGCTGCAGCTGTGACCTATGCCACAGCCATGGCAACACCAGATCAGAGTTGCAGCTTGTAGCAATGCCAGATCAATCCTTAACCCACTGATCCAGGTCAGGGATTGAACCCACATCCTCACAGAGACAATGTCAGGTCCTTAACCTGCTGAGCCACAAGAACTCTGATCCCTTCTCAGATGCATTTAGGTAAATCTGAAGCCCTGGCCTTCCTGGGGAAAGCAACATTTCCCTCATTTCACTCTGGCATATTTAAGATTTTGTGAGTGTCTGATGTCTTACTGTGAGTCATCATGGGAATGCAATAAGACAGGATTTTAAAGGCAAAGGCTGTCTTTGTAGGTAGAGCAGATCAGCACACTCTTTAGTAAAAATCCATGGCCTCTCCATGCAACTGTTTGTAAAACTCTGCCTGGAAATGTCCCTAAGAGTCACTGTGACAGGAGTAAATAAATAGTTTTCCAGTTGAGCTCACATACTTTAGTGTCACACAACAAACCTGCTGCCCAGGGCAGGGGAAAGGCCCTCAGGGCAATGCACTGCAATGACTTTCTATCTGGACGTACGTGGACCTTCTGTCTGCACGTACAGAGTCATATCTTTTTTATTTCTTTGTCCCTGGGACTTCTTTCAGGCAAGTAAATTTGGCCTGTTCTTAGATTAAATAGCAAATGCCTTGAACCATGTTGCCTCACACCTACCCACCAGGATGGTAAGTTTCCAAAGAATAAGTACATGGGAAAATCCCTTTAAAGCAACGCCACCCTTTACATGTGGAACTCATGAAGGGCGTGCAGAGGGAGCCCTGAGGATAACTTGGTGACCAAGACTCACTCTATCACTAGTGCCCTTTGCCACCCAGTCTTTCCAGGCTGCACAGAGTCAGCCTTCAGGAAAGTGCAACGCTGTGAATGTGTAAGGCACAGACAATGAAGCAAACCTCCAATGACTCCAAGACACAGCCTCTGGAATCCTCTGGTTTTATTTTATTTATTTATTTTTTATTTTTTTGCTTTTATTTATGGCTGCACCTATGGCATATGGAAGTTCCCAGGCTAGGAGTCAAATTGGAGTTGCAGCTGCCTGCTGACACCACAGCAACTCGGGATCCAAGGCACATCTGTGACCTCCACCACAGCTTATGGCAACAGTGGATCCCCAATCCACTGAGCAAGGTCAGGGATTGAATCTGCATCTTCATGGATACCAGTAGGATTCATTTCCTCTGTGCTACAATGGGAACTCCAAGGTTTTTTGTTTGTTTGTTTGTTTGTTTGTTTCTCTTTTTTTTAATCTTTAACATTATAGTTGATTTACAATGTTGTGTCAATTTCTGCTGTATAGCAAAGTAACCCAGTCATGCATACATATACATTCTTTTTCTCATATTATCTCCCATCATGTTCTATTTCAAGAGATTGGACATAGTTCCCTGTTCTGTACAGCAAGACTTCATTGCTTATCCATCCTCAATGTAATAGTTTGCATCTACAAACCCCAAACTCCCAGTTCATCCCATTCCCTCCCCCTCTTGGTTTTAATACATCTCAGACACCCTAGTTATTCATCATTTCGTCCTAGAAACCAAAAGCATAACTGACCAGAGACATTGAAGCTTTCTTATGTGGATTCCAAAAAAATTCCCTACTGGAACTACAAGAGCAAAAATGCTTTAATCCCATAAAAACCGTGTATCCAACAACTTGTCCTAACCCAGCTTATGCAAAGAACCCAATTAGAAAATGTCTTCATGGAAGTTCTCAGTCATTTAGGGTATAGAAAGTTGAAAGGTTTCTCATAGATCAGCCACCCATTTATTTGAGCCTGGATAAGAAGGGGGAAAGTGCCCCTGGGGTTGTCAGAAGCTGAAAATCTGGAGGCTGCTCCCAAAATGGAATCAAGGACTGAATGTTTCAAAGCAGGGCCAGCTTTATGGGTTTCTGGCCACCTGCTAGAGGGTCTTGTTTTTTCATCTGGACAGCAGATTCATGCCTACTCCAGCCTCTGTCTTTGGATCCTGAATCTTTTGAAATGTACAAAAAAGGGTGCAACATCTGGGAAAAGGGAGAAACAGACATTATGGTTATGTTGTGTTTCTCTGATGAAAGTTCAAGCCCTTGCTGTATATACCTGAACTAAGTGATCTGCTGCTGCTTTCTCCTGATCTAAGTCTTGGGTCTTAGGAGGAGTCAGTTCAGGAAATCAGAGGAATGTCCTAGAATTATCCTTAAAAATTCACTATATGACTGAGTTTCATTTATTGCAGAATAAATATGACAAATACAACTTTAGAAATCTTGGAGTTCCCTGTGGCACAGTGGACTAAGGATCCAGCATTGTCACTGCAGCAGCTTGGACTGCTGCTATGGTGTGGGTTCAATCCTTGGTCCACGAACTTCCACATGCCACAAGCGCAGTCAAAAAAAAACCAAAAAAACAAAAAACAAAACAAAACAAAAAAAAACCACTTCATTCACCATCTGGAGTTTGTACTGCTTTTCTGTCTGGAGTGGATGCTGCTGTGATGAGGGCTCAGGGGCCCCATCCAGCTGTGCAAGGTAGGCTGAGAAAACCTGATGTGATAGCTTCCCAGTGGAAAAGCTCCAAAAGAGCTCTCCAGAAACCCATTTTATTCTTTCATAAACACTGGACAATGTCTCTCCCCTATTCCCACAGCCCTTTCCAGCACTGTGAGAATATCTGCCAATTCCCGGGTTGAATTACTGGTGTTAACTTTGATGTCAGGACCTAAAGCAGTGCCTGAGGGCTCATAAATATTTATTAAATGAGTGACTTTCTTTGATGACCGATTTCATAATTGTTTCATATCTTTATTTTCTATTTGTGATTCAACTCTGGTGCATTTTCTAAAATACTTTCCCCCAAGACTTCTGGAATAATGGTGGATTTTTCTCCTTATTCATTTTTGAGAATGCACTTATCATTGTTCTCAAACCTTTAATAATCTCTATCATGTTCAAAATTTTTCCTGAGATTTTTTGGTTCCTGCTGTGGTTTTTTTTTAAATTGTTTAAAAATGCAGAGATTTTTCTTAGCTAACCAGCAATTTAAGGAAAAAACAAATAAACAAAAAAACCCAGGTCTTGGCCCCATCTGGCCCAAATTACTGAACCTTGACCTCATGCCCAGGTTTGATGTTCTTGCTATAAGGCCAACATTCATTCTACCAGCTGTCCATCTCAAGGTCCCCTGCAGAACAGGAACAGCACTTATTGTTTGAGTGTTTGAAGTTAATCTCCATGACTACAGGTGTCTCCTTCTTGGTCTCAAAGCTGTGATGTTTACACAGTTGTTCCTCCTTCAATGCAAAACCACCTTACGATCTGTCAAAGGGTCCCCAAGGAGGGAGAGATCAAGATGGCAGAGTAGGAGGCAGAACACACCTCCTGCCAAAACACATCAAAAATACATTTACATGTGTTTTACTCTCACTGAAAACTAACAGGAGACCAGCTGAATGACTGCTGTGCAACCAAGGCTGTAAGAAAGACTTACTTGGAGTCAGCTAGGAAGGGAGAAGTGATCAGTCAGGACCTGTGCCCAAGGGAGGGGCTCAGAGGAAAAGGAGGATTACACAGGTGGAGATCTTCCCTAGGGAGTGAAGGGTTTGAACCACATATTGCACTCATCCCTGGAGTCCATCACCAGGAAGATGAGTCCCCTCAGCTGGATTGAAAACCAGTGAAAGTAACAATAGGGCTATAAAAACCCTAGACTCCACTAGTGAGGGGCATCTTTGTGCCCCTCAAAACAAGGCAGAGGAAGTAGACTGAAACTGCTCAGGACTCTGTCCAGTTTTCCATGACTTCCCCAGCACATCCCAGCTCATGCTGAGCACCCACTCCAGCACCCCTGGCTCTAGTATAGCTCTGTACTACAGAGAAGGATGCCACTGCTGAGGAAGGTACACAAACGGAGGGGATGAAGTGGGCTCAGACCCAGCACTGCATCTGAATGGGGCAAGGGCAGCTATTACCAGCATTCATAGAGGCTTAGCTCTGACTGCTACTAGTACTACCCAGTGAGCCTGTCAGCCCATAACTGAAGCACACTCCAGGTCCTCTTCTTCCAGTGTTACTTCACTCTGGGGTGAAGGTGCCTTTTTAGGAAGGGGGAGAGTACACACATAGAGGGAATTGAATCAGCTCAGACTCAACATTCAGGGCTTCTGCTCCAGCAACAACCTGAGACTCCACTGCCCCCCCCCCACATGGGGCAGTGACAGCCACTGGCCAAAGGAGAATCAAAGGAGAAGTTCACCTCACACCTGGCTCTGACTCTGGCTCCTCCATCTCCAGACCCACCTCCCACCAAAGTGATAGTGGCCAGCACACCCCCAAGGGAAGACACGACCCCATGCTCACGTCAGGTCCAGCTCTTCCACTAAAGCCATTGGGCACATGCAGACTGTGTAGGGACATTCCCATACAAGAAACCCCTTCAAGAGCAGGATATTTGACTCTTTCATCTAATTTCATAGAGGCAGGGAAAGTTAAAATGAGAAGACAGAAGAATTTGTTAAAAATGAAAGAACAAGGGAGAAAAACATGAAAAAAAACTAATAAATTGAAGACAATTTACCATATAAAGAATTCAAAGCACTAGTAACAAGAATGCTAACTGAACTTGGGGAAAGAATAGATGAATACATAGAATTTTAACAAGGAACTAAAAAAAAATAAATAAAAAGAACCAGTCATAGCTGAAGAATATAATAATTGAAATGAACAACACACTAGAAGAAATTAACAGCAGACTAGATGACAAAAAAGAAGGCATAAGTGACCTGGAAGATAGAATAAGAGAAATCACCTAATCATAACAGCAATGAAAACCCCAAATTCTAAAAAAAGTTTAAAGAACCATGTGGCCAACACCAAGCATAACATTTTCATAAAAGTGATCTCAGAATGAGGAGAAAGAAAAAACAGTTGAAAATGTATTTGATAGAATTATTCCTGAAAACTTTCCAAACTTGAAGAAGGAAACAGACATGCAGGTATGGGAAGAAAAAAGGTCCCAAACAAGATAAACCAAATGAGACCCACACCAAGACATACCATAATAAAAATGACAAAAGTTAAAGGTTAAGAAAATTCTAAAAGCAAAAAGAAAAAAACAAAGGGTCACATACAAGGGAATATGACCCCCCATAAATCTATTTGCTGACTTTGCTGCAGAAATTTGCAGACCAAAAGAAAGTGGTATGACTTACACAAAGTGATGAAATGGAAAAATCCACAGTGGAGAATATTCTACACAGCATCACTGTCATTTAGAATTAAAGGAGAGATATGAACTTCTTAGACAAGCAAAAACCATAAAGTGTTCATCAATACTAAATGGACACTAAAAGAAATGATAAAGGGTCTTCTCTAAGCAAAAAAGAAAAAGCTACAACAAGAAATAAGAATCTGTAGGAAAAAATTCCACCAGTAAAGGGAAATATATATTAAAGGTTGAGGGTAAATCACTTAAATAAGGTATTACAAAAATTAAAATGCATAAATTGTAAAATCAACTATAGCTACAACAAACTATAAAGGGATGGATAAAAATGAAGATGTAAAATATGACATCAAAGACACAAAATGTGGGGGAGGAGAGTTAAAAAACGTAGATCTTTTAGAATGTGTCTGAACTTAAATGACTGTCAGTTTAAAACAAGTAGACACACAGGTCAATGTATATAAACCTTACAGTAATCATAAATCAAAAGACTGTAATAGATATACAACAACTAGAGAGAAAGGAACACAAGCATACCACTAAAGAAACTCATCAAATCACAAGAGAAGAAACTAAAAGAAGAAAAGAATAAAGAACTACAAAAACAACCAGAAAACAAGTAACAAAATGGCAATAAGTACCTACCCATTAACAACCACTACAATGTCAACAAACAAAATGCTATATTAGAAGACATAGGGTTGTTGGATGGATTTTAAAAATCTATATGCTGCTTACAAGAGACTCACTTCAGAAATAAAGACAGAGAGACTACATGTGAAGGGATGGAAAAAGGACAGTTCATGCAAATGTAAATGAAAAGACAGCTGCAGTAGCAATACTCATATCAGACTTTAAAAAAAGTCTAGAGTCAAACAAAGAAGGGCACTGTATTTTTATAAAGGAATCAATACAAAAGAATATAATATTAGTAACATATATATACTTAATATAGAAGCATCTAAATACAGGAGGCAAAAATTAACAGACATAAAGGGAGAAATTGACAACAATACAACAATAGTAGAGGCTTCAACATCCCACTTAAGTCAATGGACAGATCCTCTAGACAGAAAGTCAATAATAAAGTTAGTGGTCTTAAATGACACATTAGACCAGCTGGACTTAATACATAACTATAGGACATTCCATCCAAAAACAGCGGAATAACATTCTTTGCAAGTGTACATGGAATGTTCTTCATGTTGATCATACGCTAGGCCACAATAAAGTCTCAACAAAGTTAAGAGTGTAAAAATCATATCCAGTATTTTTTTCCAAACACAATGGTATGAAACTAGAAATCAATTAGAAAAAGGAAAACAAAAACATGAACACATGGAAACTAAACAACATGCTACCAAAAAAAAAAGAGAAAAGAAAGGGTCAAAGAAGAAATTAGAAAATACCTGAAGACAATAAAATCACAAAAAAATAAAAGCACCACTTTCCAAATCATACAGGATACAGCAAAAGCAGTTCTAAGAGGGAGGTTTATATTGATACATGACCACCTTAAGGAAAAAAAATCTCAAATAAACCATCTAAACTACCACATAAACAAATTAGGAGAAAAACAAACAAAGCTCAAAGTCAGCAGGAAGAAAACACAATAAAGATTAGAGATAAAATAACAAAATAGAAACCAAAAAAAGAAAAAGAAAAAGAGAAAGAAAAGACCAATGAATCCAAGAGCTGTTTTTTTGAAAGGATAAACAAAGTTGCTAAGTCTGCAACCAGGTTCAGTAAGAAAAGAGAGAGGACACAAATGAAATAAGAAATAGAAGAGTAGAAATGGCAATGCCAAGATATACAAAAAAATCGTAAGAAAATACTATGAGCAGTTACATGTCAACAAACTGGACAATCTAGAAGAAATGGATAAATTTCCTAAAACATTCAATCTTCCAAGACTGGATTAGGAAGAAATAATGTGAACAGACCAATCACTAGTATTGAATTTGAATTAGTAACCAAGAAGTTCCAGTAAATAAAAGTCCAGAAACAGACAATTTCACAGAGGAATTCCACCAAAAGTTTTTTTAAAAGCTATCCTATTCTTTTCAAGCTATTTCAACAAACTGAAGAGGAGAGAACATTCCCAAATTTATTTTATGAGACCACTATTATCCTGATAACAAAACCAGACAAAGAGACTGCAAAAAAAGAAAATTACAAATAACTATAATAAATATAGATTCAAAATCATCAACAAAACATTAGCAAACTGAATCCAACAATACATCAAAAAGAGCATACATCATGATCAAGAGGGATTTATACAAGGGTTGCAAGGATGATTTGATATCTACATAAATACCTCCTTCAACTCAACATTAAAAAAAATCAAAAGGGATTAAAAAATGGGCAGAAGTCCTGAATAGATATTTTTCTAAAGAGGATATGCAGAGGGCCAAGGGGTGTGTGGCAAGAGGCTTTAGATGGCTAATCATCAGAGAAATGAAAATGAAAACCACAATGAGATATCACCTAATATCTGTCACAATGGCTATCATCAAAAAGAACATAAAAAGGCAAATGTTGATGAGGATGTGGAGAAAAGGGAATCCTCATGCAGCATATTAGTGGGAATAGATCAGCATGTGAATCAGTAGACTAAATAAAAAAGATCTCCCTCACCAATGTCAGTGAACTATCCAATTCATTGAGGACATGAATAGAGCAAACAGGTGGAAGAAGCTTGAGCTGGGACATCCACCTCCTCCTGCATTCATTCATCAGTGTTCCTGGTACTTAGGTTTGGACTGGAACTAACCACTAGCTCTCCCGGACCTCCAGGTGGCAGAGGGCAGACCGTGACTGATTTGGAATGGAAGCCATGGGGTCTAATCATTACCTAAAATGATTAAAGTCAGGAGAATTGACAAGCATGGTTTGTCTCTAGATCTCCTGGCTTTGGAATGCAAGCCCATCAAATTTAAAAGACAGGTGGAAAAAAAATTGTATTGTATAACAAATGTACAGAATTTGTGGATTGTGTTCTACTACCTAAACTGAAAATAGAAATGTGATATTTAAATCATGTATCTTTCACCCTACAGAGAAGACAAATCTCTTAGCTTTCTCGTATGAATTAAGAAACTACCAAATTTAGAAGAGCAAGGCCACTTTATTAAACACTATATTGTAAGCAAACTGAGAACATATAGCTATTGGTAATACTGTAATTCATAATACAGTAACTAGTAGTAATATTTTATTACTAATGGTAGATTACAGTTTAATTATAATTATAAATTATTAGCTTATAATTTGCCAAGCTGAATAGTTAACAAAATATTATATTAAGTAGAAAAAACTTATAAAACTGATGTGTTATTATCAATTTAGAAATGAAAGAGTTTGGAATTTTTGAAAGTAGTTGAAAACAGCCAAGTCCAGAAGTCTGAAAGTTAAAGTTTTCACTCAGCAACATCTATATTACTGTGTTTACTTTTTCTAAGGATATCTTGCTCTTCTTGGCAAATAACAATTTTACTGTTAGTAAAATCCATAGCACCTCCTAAGATCCACCCTTCAATGGTGCTTAATCCTAAGAACAGCAGGAGGGTGAAATGACTCAGCTCTGCTAAGAAGCAGATGGAGGCAAGGCTTTTGGAGGCTGTCTTGGCCCCACTTTCTCCTGGTGCTGAAGCCCCACGGGCAGTTATGACTGAGCCTGACCCTACCCCAGGGGATAACAGTGCAATATGCTGTGAGGTCAACACACTGACCCAACAGTCTGAAAAACAGTTTCAGACACAAGACCAGCCTAAGGAGAAGGAAACGGCCCAATGTAAACATATTCTTTCACATAGGAAATAAAATATTGTAGGTTTTTGTTTTTTTTTCCTGAGGGTAATCTCTCATGTTATCCAAGCATCAGTGGAGGCTATCAGTCTATGCCCACTTTGGAGACAGACTCTCACTTAAAAATCTGCATATATAGGGAGTTCCCATCGTGGCTCAGTGGTTAACAAATCCGACTAGGAACCATGAGGTTGCGGGTTCAATCCCTGGCCTTGCTTGTGGGTTAAGGATCCAGCATTGCCGTTGACCTGTGGTGTAGGTTGCAGACGCGGCTTGGACCCCGTGTTACTGTAGCTCTGGTCTAGGCCGGCAGCTATAGCTCCAATTAGACCCCTAGCCTGGGAACCTCCATATGCCACAGGAGGGGCCCTAGAGAAGACAAAAAAAAAAAATCTGCATATACACACAGGGACTAAAACAAACAGATATACCAAAAAATCACTTCTAAACCTTCCTCTACCCAAAGACACTTGCTTCATCTCTGCTTTTAAAAAGGCCCATCTCAGAACTGGGGCCAGGAACTCACTTATTATGGATCTTATTTAACATACATCAGGAGCATCCCAGGTGCCTGGCATAACTGTCTCATTAATCCTCAATCAACCTATCTTTGACAGGGTGTAAAAATATAAAATGGATGTTCAGGGAGGGCACACACACAGCATATGTTGTCACAGAACTGTACACAGTCACTCCTGGTCTCCTCACATTTCACCCACTCCCACTTCCCCTGAATCCTATATTTATATAGGCAATTAATCTACAACAAAGGAGGCAGGATATACAATGGGAAAGACAGTCTCGTCAATAAATGGTAATAGGAAAACTGAACAATTACATACAAAGGAATCAAACTGGACTTCTCTCTCACATCATATAAAAAATAAACTAGGGAGCTCTCTGGTGGCTCGGCAGGTTAAGGATCAGGTGCTGCCACTGAAGTGGCTTGTGTTGCTGCTGTGGTGTGGGTTCAATCCTTGGCCCAGGAACTTCCATATGCTGCCAGTATGGCATTAAATTAAATTGAATTAAATTAAATTAACCAAAAATAGATTAAAGACTGAAATATAAGACCAGAAACCATAAGATTCCTAAAAGAAAACAGGCACAATGCTCTTTTATATTTGTCTTAGCAATACTTTTTTAAGTTAAGTTTCCTCAGGCAAGGGAAACAAAATGAAATGTTTTTAAAAATGGGACTACATAAAATTAAAAAGCTTTTTTCCACAGTGAAAGAAACTATAGACAAAAAAAAAAATAACAGACTACCTACTGAATGACAGAGAATATTTACAAATGATGTCTCTGTTAAGGGATTAATATCAAAAATATACAAAAAATTCATACAACTCAACATCAAAAAAACCAACCTGATTAAAAAAACAGAGAACCTGAACATACATTTTCCCAAAGAAGACACTACAGATGGCCACTAGATACATAAAAAGATTCTCAGCATCACTAATCATAAGGGAAATGCAAATCAAACCACAATGAAATTGTCTTGGATTGCATAATGGTTTGCCTAAGTGATATCTGTGGGATTATAGCCTGTGTAAATACACCAAGTAAAAAGGCACCAGAAGCCAGAATGCCCATGTAATTTGTAAGGTCCAGGGTAAAATAAAAATGCAGGGGCATTCCCACTGTGGCGGAACAGGATTAGTGGTGGCTCTATAGCACTGGGATAGAGGTTCAATCCCCTGCCTGGCACAGTGGGTTAAGGGTATGTTGTTGCCATGACTGTGGCTTAGGTCACAACTGTGGCTCAGATCTGATCCCTGGCCCAGGAACTCCATAAACTGCAGGGTGGCTAAAAAAGAAAAAAAAAAAAATGCAGGGACTCTTGTCCAAAAATATTAAGAATGTCAAGACAGATACAAAGAATCACAGAGATTACTATAAAAATTTAAATACCAATACAATGGTCAACCTAGAAGAAATAGATAAATTCCTAGAAGTGTACAATCTCCCAAGACTGAATCAGGAAGAAACAGAAAATATGAACAGGAGTTCCCTTCTGGTGCAGCTGGTTAAGAATCCGTCACTGTTACTGCAGCAGCTCAGATCACTGCTGTGGTGCAGGTTTGATCCCTGGTCCAGGAATTTCCACATGCCACAGGCATGGGAAAAAAAAAAAAAAAAAAAAGAAAATACAAAAAGTCTAATTGCCAGAAATTAAACTGAGTTAGTAATTTAAAATTTCCAAACAAACAAAAGTCTAGGACCAGAGGGCTTCATAGGTGAATTATACAAAATATTTAAAGAAGAGTTAATACCCATCCTTCTACAACTATTCCAAAAAATTGTGCAGGAAGGAACACTTTCAAAAATTCATTCTATGAGGCCAGCATCACCCTGACACTAAAATCAAATGAAGATACCACAAAAAAAGGAAAATTACAGGCTTTAATTTTCACTGATTATCACTGATGAACATAGACGTAAAAATCCCCACAAAATATTAGCAAACAAAATCCAACAATTCATTAAAAGGATCACAGCCCACATCAAGAGGAATCCCAGGAATGCAAGATTTTTCAATATCTGCAAATCATTCAATGTTATACACCACATTTACAAACTGAAAAATAAAAATCATATGATCATCTCAATAGATATAGGAAAAGCATTGAAAAAATTCAACATCCATTCATGCTAAAAACTCTCATCAATGTTGGGATAGAGGGAACCTACTTCAACATCATAAAGGCCACATATGATAAGCCCACACCTCACATTATGCTCAATAGTGAAAAACCTGAAAGCAGTTCCTCTAAGATCAGGAACAAGATAAGGATGCTCACTACCACCACTTTTACTCAATATAATATAAGAAGTCCTAGCCATGGCAATAAGACAAGAAAAAGAATTAAACTGAATCCAAATAGGAAAGGAAGAAGTAAAACTTTCACTGTTTACAATGAATGACACGATACTACACAGAGAAAATCCTAAACAATCACCAAAAAATAAAGATAAAAACAATTAGAACCCATCAATGAATTCAGGAAAATTGCAGGATACAAAATTACTATACAGGGAGTTCCCGTCATGGTGCAGTGGTTAACGAATCTGACTACGAACCATGAGGTTTCGGGTTCGGTCCCTGCCCTTGCTCAGTGGGTTAACGATCCGGCGTTGCCGTGAGCTGTGGTGTAGGTTGCAGACACGGCTCGGATCCTGCATTGCTGTGGCTCTGGCGTAGGCCGGTGGCTACAGCTCCGATTCGACCCCTAGCCTGGGAACCTCCATATGCCGTGGGAGTGGCCCAAGAAATAGCTAAAAAAAAAAAAAAGACAAAAAAAGATTTACTATACAAAAACTGTCACATTTCTATACACAGAACTACAGTCATCAAAAGAGTATAGCACTAGCACAAAGACAGACACATGGATCACTAGAATAGAACAGAGCCCAGAAATAATGAATACTTATATGTACCCCTATATTCACTGCAGCATTATGTTATAATAGCCAAGATATGGAAGCACCCTAAGTGTCCATCAATAGAGGAATGGAAAAATATGTATGTGTGTGTGTGTGTGTATGTGTATATGTATATATTACTGAGCAAAAATGTATATATATATGGCTGCAATATATTTGAATATTACTCAGCCGTAATAAAGAATGAAATCTTGCCATCTGTGACAACTGGGATGAACCTGAAGAGTATTTTGCTAAGTGAAATAGTCACACAGAGAAAGGCAAATACCATCTGTTTTCACTCCTATATGGAATCTGAAAAAAAAATGAACAAACATAACAAAACAGAAACTCACAGACACAGAGAACAAACTGGTGGCTGCCACAGAGGAGTGGGATAGGGAAATGAGTGAACTAGATAAGAGAGATTAAGAGGCACAAACTTCCAGTTACAGAGTCAATGAGTCATGGGGATAAAATGTACAGCATGGGGAATGTAGTCACTTGAATTGCAATATCTTTGTATGGTGACAGATGGTAACGAGACATATGCTGATCATTTTGAAAGGTACAGAAATATCCAATCACCACATTGTGCACCTGGAACTAAAATAGGGTTGTAGGGCAATGATCCCTCAATTCAAATTAAAACATGCAGATATTGAGAAGAAACAAACAAACAAAAATGTCAAACCACAGATACCAGTCAAAATCAGAGAAGGTGCTTAAACAGTAAAACTCTCAGTTATAAAATAAATGTCTTGGGGCTGTAACACACAGCATAGCAACTATAGTTAATAATACAGTGTTGCATTTGTCAAAAGTTGCTGAGAGTAGGTCTTAAAAGTTTTAATCATAATAAAATAAAGTTTACTATGAATGGAGATGGATGTTAACTATACTTATTGTGGTGATCAATTCAAAACATACAGAAACACCAAATCACACTGTATGCCTGAAACAAATGTAATTATTATGTCATTTATATCTCAATAAAAAAGCCTATCTTGGAGTTCCTGCTGTGGTGCAATGGATCAAGAACCTGACTGCAGCAGTTCAGGACACTGCAGAGGGACAGGAGCAAGCCCTGTGGCTGCCTGGCTATGGCAAAGCAGATGCTAGAGGACAGAAAAAGCACCCTGAGCCAATCTCAGGCCCAGGCTGGTTGGAGGATTCTGAGCCCAGGGCAACTACAACCTGAGCACACAAGTCACATCACGGTGACAGTGTGCAACCCCTCACATCTCTGGGGAAAGACTTCAAAAGTGACTTTCAGATGGTTGCTCAAGAGTAAGACATCAAAGGAGAATTATGATGCCAGCTCTTGGGGACCAACGGATGCTATGATGTCATGATTGTACACTGTTAGCATAATGGCACCCTCAGGAGCCTTTAACCTGTATGTTTTTCTCAAACAGCTAAAATTCTGGTATTATTACCGGTGGGACTGGGTGTAGGAGCAGAGGGAAGCAGGTCCGGGACCTTCCCACCTGGGGTCCCTAAGGAGGGGCCATGCCCCACACTCTCTTGCCCAGGGACAGATCAATTCCCTGTGGCTTTTCTAAACATACCTGTCTAGATGTCTGTTTCTGACATCAGCTGTGGGCCTGGAAACTGGAATTTACAAGAGTTTCCCTAGATGGACCTGGTCCAAGTCCCAAAGTTCTGGATCAGAGGGTGGGCTCGCCTAGAAACTGTCAACAGCCCCTCTGGGAGGCACGGGTCGGGGGAGACCTCCAGGCCCTCAGCAGAGTAAGGAGTCTAGGAGAGGCACAGCCAACTTCCAGGGGCAGGAGGCTGGTGGCCCTCAGTGGGGAGGAGGCATGGGGCCCCTCTGCCCTGTCCCCTGCAGGGCCCTTTGTCAGAGCTCCTTCCAAGCTGGAGCAGCCTCCCCTTGTTCCCAGATGCAGCCCCACCATCCACCCCCCAACCCAAAGCACAGGAGACTTTCCAGGGTATCACCTTGCCCCTCCCCCATTTTACTAAATATAAATGAGCTATTCTTGACTCATTTGCTTGCTTCATGTGATGCTATTTTTTTTTTTTCTGTAATTCAATCATTTCACAAATCACATTCTTCTTTGGGTTCAAAACATTTAGCAAAATGACCTTGCTTAAAATCTAGCAGATCCAAATAAAGAGAAAACACACAATGAAATGTTGTTTCCTAGAGGAGAGTAAAAGGTAATCCATCTGGCCTCCATTTTTAGCCCCCAAATAGATTCACACTGCTTCTCCCAGATCACCAAATTGGAAGCAGCCTGACAGAAGACACCAAATTATTTCCATTCTTTTTCTTTTAAAGCAGAACCTGACTGTGATTCTCTGAAGCTAAAAACAAGGATGCTTGCAAAGCATAAATTTGAAAATTTTTAAACTGTGCATCGCCAACTTTGTCTCAAGTACTGAAAATTCCCTTTTCCTTAATCAATTAATAGAACACTAACACAAATGGAACTTCTCTTGTCTTTTGGCAGAACTTTTTCACATGCAGATATGTGAGAACTAAGAATCATGATCAAACATCAAAACCACACACAAGGCCCTGTGTCCTGTCCTTTGAAGTAAAAGGCTTTGCTTTAGTCTCCCAGGCCTGCCCTGAGTCTCAAAAGACTGACTCAAGTGTTAATGATTAGGAAATGTGAAGATGCAGAAACAAAGAAGAGCTGTTGGGCCTGGAAACTGGTAACAATTTAGACTATGAATCCCCCACAGTGTAGAGTCCCCGAACTCCCGGTTCCCTGAGAGGCCTGGCACACATTCCTAACTTGTTTTTTATAGGAAGTAGATCCCCACCAGATGAAAACTGCTGGCTGCAAGCACATAGACCCCAGATTGGCTGAAACCAAAAGACCGGTGATGTCTGAAACTTCACCTTGATGCCGATCAATCTAAGGTTGAACACAAGCTAATCAGGCAGCCCTCTCCCTCATGCTGCCTTTAAAACCCCTTCTCTGAAAGCCCTTGGGATAGTTTGGGTCTTTTTAGTATGAGCTGCCCATTCTCCTTGCTTGGGGCCCTGGAATAAATGCTGCACTTTTCTTTTACCACAACCTAGTGCCAGTAGATTTTTCTCCCCATTTTTGGGGGGCCACATGTGTGGCATATGGAGGTTCCCAGGCTAGGGGGTGAATCGGAGCTGCACCTGCAGGCCTACACATAGCTCCAGCAGTGTGGGATCCGAGCTGCATCTGCAACCTACACCACAGCTCACAGCAATGTCAGATCCTTAACCCACTGAGCAAGGCCAAGGATCAAACCCGCATCTTCATGGTTACTAGTCAGGTTCAATACCACTGAGCCACAATAGGAACTCCAGTAGACTGGTTTTACTGCGGTGCTGGAGGTGCTGGGCCCCCTGTTCTCCAATGAGTCTACACACAATTGTAGTGACCTATGGGAGAGGTTTGGGTCCTTTACCTAACTCAGGATGATGTGCACTCCTGGACTTTCTAGTCCTCAATAACGCCAGTAATATAAGAACCACAAGACTGGAAGTTTCCCCTGAGGATAAGAACAATTGACCAGAATGTCCCTTCAGAGCAGAACCACCTAACAATACCCAACATGCTGGATTTTATTTTATTTTATTCTATTTTTTCTTTGTCTTTTTGCCATTTCTTGGGCCGCTTCCACAGCATATGGAGCTTCCCAGGGTAGGGGTCTAATCGGAGCTGTAGCTGCCAGCCTACACCAGAGCCACAGCAACACAGGATCCAAGCCGCGTCTGCAACCTACAACACAGCTCACAGCAACGCCAGATCCTTAACCCACTGAACAAAGCCAGGGATCGAACCCACAACCTCATGGTTCCCAGTCGGATTCGTTAACCACAGCGCCAGGACGGGAACTCCAACACGCTGGATTTTAAACGGCGGTGTGGTGGTTTATCTCTGGAAAGGAAGGAAGCATGAAAAATTATGCAACGACGAACTGAGTAAGCCGCTGACACCATATGGTCCCACCACAGACAGTATCTTACATCATCTCTCACCACCTCAGAGTATCAAAAAGAAGAGTCACTAACGAAGGATTTTAAATAAAAAACAATATATGTGAAACGTGAAAGACAAGATCCATAGGTGTAGCCATGGTCGCAATTGCACTGAGCTACAATTTTGCCCAAAGACATCAAATTATTCAAAGTGTCTGTGAGTTGCAGATGTGCCTGATTATATTCTAAATCTAAAAGAAGAAAAGCTGGAAGACAAAACTGTAATGAGTGTTCTCTTCCACTCCCAGACTGGAATAATGTTTTAAAAGCATGTGCCTATTTTCAGACCTCCAAAAAACACACCTCCCATGTGGAAAAGCAATGAAACTTGAGCGTGAGGTGACTCTGAAACTGGAGTTGAATGAATTTCCTATGGCTATTTTAAAGAGCAAAAGAAGCATGAAGGACTTGTTTCTCCTGAACCACGGAGAGGAATTAAGATGTTGATCAGGATGCAGGACCCACAGAGTGCATGGTGATCTGAAACACGGCAGCTTGCAGGCTACAGGAGAACACAGGCGTGAGCCAGAGAGATACTGAGGAAGAAGAAATGATTTTTAAAAGTGTGTAAGGACACAGGATCTGTCTGCTGTTTATTATTCTGACCTCTGAACTCTCTGCAGTTCGCAAGTCAAGCTCACATTTACCACCTGTTCTGACACAGTGAATGCAATTACAACCACCATCTGCAGATGGAGAGACTAAAACTCTGCTCCAAAGTTAGCCAGGGTTTCTCTGTGCACCTAGAAGTAATTGGCCTGTTGGTGGAGTTCAGTTTTGCTGCCAAGTGAAGAGGAGGCCACTCTGCAGGTGACTGCCCTGAGCCTGCAGGCCATTGTCTAACCGTACTTGGTTCCCTGCCTGAAAAGACTCTGGGAACACTGGCTTCATAAGTACTAAATGAAACAATATGGGTAGATTCTCTGGCGGGTGCTGGGAACTAAGTAGAAGCTAGTTCCTTTCTCTTTCTCCTTCAGTAAACACACATCTGCTTTTAACAGAGAAAAGTAGTGCTACTGCTAACATCTCTTAATACCTAGCAATTTCAGCAGATGTGTAGTTTTGTGCTCTAGCTGAAGGCTGTTTAAATTGATTGCTGCCAAAGCATGTATCATTCCATTCGTTCTAGATAGTTTAACTTGCAGAAGACACTGGGTGCATCCAAAAAGTGGAAATGTGAAGAAACACCACCAAGTTGTGTAGAAACCAATAAGGATAGAGTATAAGGGATTGACCTTCTAAAGTTTATTTCCCAGGCAGAGCAGGTGGGATTATTTGCCCACTTTTGTACACCTGGGGCATGCTGTGTAGTGCTCAGCATGACATCTTTGCACCAGCTATTCCCTCCTGCTCATGACACCCCAACATCACCTTCCATGCCATACACCACCTCCCGCCGGGTCAACATCAACTCATCTTCTTAGCTCCACAAGCTCCCTTCGGAATCCTCTGACAACCTCTGATCTGGGCAAAGTACCCTCATAACAGCCCTTTGAAGAAGCTCATTCCATTTCTTCCAACAACTCATCCCAACATGTACGATAATATAAGTCAGAAAGTCTCTGAATTAATGATGAATTTATCTTCTAGGCTTTATCCCTGTGATTTCAGAGACTATGCCTAGATTGGCATTGAGAGGGTGCATGGTCATCATCTTCCATACCAGCCCTGGAGGAGATGCTCCTGATGCAGGGAACACAGCAGAAGTGACAGATGAGATTAGGGAAACTTACCACCTAGGTTTCCCCACCCATCCCTTCCTCTTCCATCTGTCTGTCTGTCTATAGCTGCCCTGCAGAGAGGCCTGTGTGACAGGAATAGCAGGAGGCTCCAGGTAAAGACCAGCAAGGAACTGAGACACTCAGCCCAACAGACAGGGAGGAACTGGGTCCCATCAGGAGGACCCCAGAAGCCAATTCTCCCCCATCACGCATGGAGGTGCCTGCAGGCCCCACCTCACCTATAGCCCCTGAGAGGCCTTAGAGCAGAGGGGCCAGAGAAATCTGCATCCAGATTTCTCACTACACAAACTGCAAGACAAGAAATGCGTCACCTAGCACTTTCTGGGGGGGATTAAAAAAAATGATATAAATGAACTTATTTACAAAACAGAAATAGACTCCCAGACATAGAAAACAAACTTATGGTTACCAAAGGGGATAGTGGGGATGGGGGCGGAGGAGATAACCTAGTTAGTTTGGGATTAACAGATACACTCTACTATACATAAAATAAATAAACAAGGAACTACTGTATAGCACAGGGAACTATATTCAATATGTTGTAATAACCTATAAATGGAAAAGAGTCTAAAAAAGAAGCAAACTGAATTACTTTACTGTACACCTGAAAGTAACACAACATTGTAAATTACCTATACTTCAATTTTTATAATAGATAAAAATTAAATTAAATTTAAATTTGAAAAATGTGGCACCTTAAGCCCTTGAGTGTTGGGATAATATGTCAGGCAGCAATAAGTAAGCCATACTTCTCTGCATCCTTTTAACCTGATGGGGAAACGCACATTTATATCCGAACAACAGGAAAAAATATGGGGTGCCTTTCTGATTGTAGAAAGAGAAATGTCCCACATAGAATTCAATTCAGTAAGCAATTCTGCCTGGGTTCGGCTGCAGAAAGTTTTACTAAAGGGGTGGTAGATGTTACAGTAAGGCTGGAAAGACAGAAATAAATCTGCCTGGTGGAAAAGAACATGCACAAGCTAGTCACATACAAAGGGAGCAAAAGACAGTTACTGAGCATATGCTAAAGGTCAATCACTGAGCCAGGACCCGCAGCCTTGATGACTTGTGATAGAGAACAACACACCAACCTACAGAGAGATAATCAACAAGGATATTTGATAAATGTCTCACACACCAGAAAGAGGCCTCTGCCCAACCTGGAGTGCTGAGCATGCCTGGCAGAGTCAATGGCATCAGCCAAAGTACAATGTCCCAAATGCCTTGTGAACAGTCTGACATTCACAGAAAGAAGGCTCAAGTCAAGCCCAAAAGCTTTGGGAAGCATTGATGAAATGTGAACAGGTAGCCAGGAGGAGGTGCCAGGAGTCCCATGCCAAGGAGCCTCCTGCAGCACCATGCCAGTAAGACCAAGTGATGTATCAGGACTCAGGAAGGGAAGGGGAGGAACTGCCACAATCACACTGCCATATGAAAGGGACAAGGCAGAGGGCGTTCCTCAAAATTTTTTCAAACACCTATTCTTCTGAAACTATTCCAGTAAATTGTAGAGGAAGGAATACTTCCAAATTCATTCTATGAGGTCATCATCACCCTGATGCAAAGACCAGAAAAAGATATCTTAAAAAAGGAAATCACAAGCCAATATCACCAAAGAACAAAGATGCAAAATCCTAACAAATCGAAGCCAATAATACAGCAAAATCAAACACCATGATCAAGTGGGATTTATCCCAGGAATGCAAGGATGGTGCAATATCTGCAAATCCGTCAATGTGATACAAACCACATTAACAAACTAAATAACTAAAAATATACAATCATCTCAATTGATAAAGAAAAAACTTTTGATAAAATTCAACATCTATTTTAAATTAAGAACTCTCCATAGAAGGCATAGAGGGAGCACACCTCATCATAATAAAGACCATGTATGACAAATCCATAGCTAATATCATACTCAACAGTGAAAAGCTGAAAGCATTCTCTCAAAGATCAGTGACAAGACATCAGTGACAAGACAAGGATGCTCCCTCCTGCCACTTTTATTGAACATAGTTTTGGAAGTTCTAGTCATAGCAATCAGAGAAGAAAAAGAAATAAAAGGAATCCAAAACAAAATAGAAGTAAAATGATCACTGTCTGCAGATGACAGGATACTATACATAGAAAATCCTTAAGATGCCACTAGAAAACTAGTAAAGCTCATAAAAAATTCAGTAAAGTTGCAGGATATAAAATTAACATACAGAAATCAGTTCTATTTCTATGCACTAACAATGAAATATCATAAAGAGAAATTAAGGAAATAATCCTGTTTACCACTGCATCAAAAAGAATAAAACACCAAGGAATAAACCTGACTAAGGTGGCAAAGACTTGGACCTCAAAAACTATAAGACACTGATGAAAGAAACTGAAGACAGAACAAACAGATGGAAAGATATACCATGTTCATGGACTGAAAAAAATCAATATTGTTAAAATGACCATACTACCCAAGGCAATCTACATATTCAATGCAATCCCTATTAAATTGCCAATGGCATTTCTGACAGAACTGAAACAAAAAAACTAAAATTTGTATGGAAACACAAAATACCCCACATAGCCAAGACAATTTTGAAAAAAAACAGAACTGGAGGAATCAGGAACCCTGACTTCACACTATATTGGAAAACTACAGTAATCAAAACAGTATGGTACTGGCACTAAGGAGACACAGATCAATGGAACAGGAGAGAAACCCAGACATAAACCCATGCACTAATTGTCAATTGATCTATGACAAAGGAGGCAAGAATACACAATGGAGAAAAGATCATCCCTTCAACAAGTGGTGCTGGGAAAACAGACGTAAATGCAGAGCTCAAGCCCCACAGTTGTAGAATCACCTGGCCAGCACACCCCAGACAAGACTGAGAACAAAAAAGACAAGATCAATGACGATCCCAACTGTGCATCAGTTTATTTTGATTAGCTGAATTTGTAAGTAAATATATTGTCAACATTATGGAAACCAAGAAGGGTAAGTCTGAATGGCCCAGTTAGGATGCTGAGTTAAGAACTAGTGGAGTGAGGTGTGGTTACTGGACAGCCACACAAGATGTAGGAATGAGTCAGAAATCATGCCTGTAGCTTAGGGGAAAAAAACTCAGGAGAAGAGTTCTTTTGTAGCTAAGGGAACTAGGGATCTGGCATCATCACTGCCATGGCTCTGGTTATAGCTGTGGCATGGATTCTATTCCCAGCCCAGGAACTTCCCCATGCCGAGGCATGGTCAAAAAAACAAACAAATAAAAAACAAGCAAAAACAAAACAAAACTATGAGCCTCAGTAGAGGCTCAAGTTATAGAATTGTCAAATAAGGAATATTGTGTATAGTGCATATGGCATCTAAAGTTCTCTCTTCAGTGGCCAACACTGCTAGAGAGCTAGGGAGAAAAAGAAATTTTCAATAAGTAAGTCTATGAATGCTGCATACTGCAAGCATTTTCACCCAGCAGGGGACCTCACTGAAAGGTCAGTTCCTCATAGAGAAAGGGTCTCGTTGGTCAATTTCAACAGGACATTGTGACTCAGAGAAGGCTGGACAATTTCAGAAGGCAAAAGAAAGGGGAACTGAATTCACAGGGTCACTTTTTTTTAATCTCATGTAAATTCCTTTCAAAGGCTTAAACCTTAATTGCTTTTCTCATTCAAATGTCTTTCTCGAAATATGTAACTTGTAACTTTGAAGCCAAAAAAAAAGGAAAACAGTACTTTACTGCTTTTTCTGATAACTCCAGTTCATTTTCATTTCTTTGCCTAGCTCAAGGACAAGTCTATCTTTAGATTTCACTATTATGAAGAAGAAGGATGGGGCAGATTAGAGAGTCTAGAAACAAAAGGTGAGTGATTGCAAATCTTGCAAATAACTGGCAAAATTAATTGTTGGTAGGAAATTTTAAGAGCTTCTTCAGTTTCATAAAATCAAACTTTCCTTGTTGTGTCTTAAAATCATAGGATATTCACTCTGGAAGAGACCACAGGAGCCACTGTGTGCAGGTTTCTTCTCCCCAAGAACATCCCCAGCACCAAGGTGTCCATAGGCACCTCAGTGACCTGGGAGCAGGTGGCTCTGTCCTACTGGAGCAAGGGTGCAATCTGCCTGCCTCCACCACCCAGCTGTTTATTTTCTTCCCATTCTGTCCTCTTGCAGAATTTCCTGTGCTCTTCAGTGGACAAAGCAGCGAGCAGTGGGGTGTGTGCAGACTGAGGTATGTCTCAGGATCCTCCCAGCCTGGGTGCCTGGCAGCCCATAGAGTAAATTCAGCAGATAATGGTGGGTCAGCCGGATTCCCATCCCACCAGGACATGAGCCCAGCCCCACTCCGCTGATGTGAGCCACAGGGCAATATGAGCACAGTGACATGAGTTGGGCAGCTGAGCCACCAAAGCAAAGGCAAGGTTGTGGAAAAGCAAGGGAAGGAGAACCAAGCTGGACAAAGTGAGGCCTCAGGAGGAGGTGGATAGTGTCTAATGAGGAAGGCATTCCCAGTGAGACTAAACCAGTAGCAGATTCTCACTGGTGAGCGGCTAAATGCCTGTGAGGAAATCCCACAGCTGGGCAAGAATCACTGAACCCACTGCACATCATTAATGGTGGCCCCTAGGAAAGGTGTGAAGGTCAGCACTTCACATCCATATGGTCTGATTCCTTCCTTCCTTCCTTTCTTTTCTTCTTCTTTTTTTTTTCTTTTTTTTTTTTTAATGGCTGTACCCACAGCACATGGGAGGTTCCCAGGCCAGGGATCGAATCTGAGCCACAGCTGTGACCTATGCCACGGCTACAGTAACGCTGGATCCTTAACTCACTGCACTGGGCCAGGGATCGTACATGCACCTCTGCAGTGACCCAAGCCACTGCAGAGGAATTCTTAACACACTACACCCCAGTTGGAACTCATGATATTTATTTTAAAACAGGAATACAGTTCTGACAAAAGAAAAAAATCTGTGCTTTCCTGACAGAGCAATGAACTATCCAAGAGTGGGCCTTACTCAGAGTTGAGTTATAAAGCTGATTTTGATGGTTGGAGAACTGAACTCAGTGCTATGAAGAGCTCCTTCTGACATCTTCATACCATGGTTGTACCTGTGAGCTGGATTCAGGGTCGTAGTGTGTGTGACCTGATATGTCGTCCCTTACATTTAACTACTAAGCAGCAAGAAGCACAGGGGGCTCTTTATGGTGCCAGCCAGCAAGGAGTGGCTGGGCTGTCAGGTGTGCTTTTACACTGAGGGTCACTTGCTCTCCTCTACCTCCCTCTCTTATTCAACACAAGAACTCCAACATTTCTGTAGCACTCAAGCCAGCTCCCATCCTCAACGTTTCTCTCCAAGAGGAGCATTACAGAGCCCATGCTGGTTTCCTGAGACCACCACTTTCCAACTATGGATCACGGAGAAGCTACCAAACTGTATGAGAGGCATCATTGAGAATCATCGAACTTTGATTTCTCTGACTTACGTCCTTTTCGAAAATCAAGGAAGCATTTACTCATCCTCATCCAGCACATGTCTTACTTTCCATAATTTATCCAATATCACGGATTCTGGCTTTGTGCTCACATGGACACTTTTTTAGGACCCTAGACTCATGACTGTTGTGGGGTAGGACTCTTGTATTTAAAAATAAATGACTGAATTACATCCTTTCCAGTTTGAAGATTATTTTCTTTTAACTGAACTTTGCAAACCTCTTCCAGGTGCACTGAACCCCTGAAAATTGTAGAACAAGCCAAAAAGAGCACAGCTCCTTAGCAGTGAACTCCAGGAGAAGTTAAAAAATGTATGGGGTCAGACATACATTGAGAGGTTTTTCTGTTTTGTTTTGGATTTTATTTGTGTTGTTTTGCTTTTGTTTTGTTTTATGGCCATACCTGTGACATATCAAAGTTCCCAGGGTGGGGCTGAACTGGAGTTGGAACTGCTGGCTTACCCAGCAATGCTAGATACAACGACCATCTTTGACCTAAGTCACAGCTTGCATCACCTCTGGATCACTAACCCATTGAGTGAGGCCAGGGTTTGAATTTGCATCCTCGTGGACGCTATGTCAGTTTCTTAACCGGCTGAGCCACAATAGGAACTTCACACTGAGATGTTTTCTTTGTCCTGTTTTGTTTTTTTGTTTGTTTCCTTTTTGGCTGTGCTTGAAGCATGCAGAAGTTCCTGGGACAGGAACTGAACCAGCACCCAAGCAGTGACTTGAGCCACAGCAGTGATAACACCAGATCCTCACCCCACTGAGCCACCAGGGAACTCCACATCTTGTCTGTTTTTATTGCAACAGTAGCTGAAAAAAGATTTTGACTGAATGCTGGTGGTATCTTGGAGAGTGAGGGAAGGCATCAACATGAGCCTTGAAGAGCAAATACCATCTTTACAAGAAGAAAAACTAGTCAACCGAAGAAAGAATCAGGCTGAGCAGAGGGATATAAGTGAATGCAGAGGCAGGGCAGTTAGTTCAGCATGACCAAAACAGCACATCTCTGGGAGCACAGTGGGCAGGTGAGGCTGAGGGAGGCTGCAGGAAAACCTTGGAAGACCCACAGCACTAGTTGAGGGAGGCTTGTTCTGCAGGCACCTGGGACCCACACAAGGGTTTTGAAAAGAAGTGCAATGAACTCAGAACCACCTTCAGAATGACAGCTGCAGTCAGGACTTGTGTGAAGTCAATATGGAAGTGAGAGAACATTTCACACAGGAAAGCCAATTAGGACATTAAGGAAACAACGTGGGCAAAATATGGTGCAAGCCTGAAGAGAGAGCAAAAAAAATTAAAGATACAAACAAAGAAAATAGCTCCTGGAGCAAAGTGTCCAGGGAGAAGAGGAGACAAAGGAGAAGAACAGGGGACAGCTGGTGAGAATGCTCCACCAGGGCAGGCTGGTCAGAAGGAGGAGGGTTGGACAGAGAGACATTGAGCAGACAGAGAGTTTAGAGCTTAGGAGGTGCCAGGTGCATGAACGGCAGAAAGCCCCCACGAGAATGAGGTGCTCTCCATTAGTGCCCACAGTCCAGGGGGCACAGAGGGAAAGCGTGCATTTCTTCTGAGGGCCTGTGTTCTTTGCTTACCTCCTTACTGCTCACAAATGAGGGACCAAGAATACGTGCATGCACCTTTCACTCTTGCTCTTGACAATCATTGTTCCTCCTCCTCATTCCTTACCAACACTCCGGGGCAAGGTCACTCTGACACTTCCCATCCCCTGTGTGCACCTGTGCTCAGCTCTTTGGAGGGCTGAGCCCCAGCACACTCCTGAACCTGCATCACTTGCATCCAAACTAGGGACAGCATGGTGCTCATTCCCCAAATGGGAAAGTTTCAGGCAGGTTTCATGCAGCTTCTGTGACCTGGGCCATTTTTCCTACCCTACTACAGGGACCAGGTGAACCCAGCATTGTCAAAAGCTCAAGGAAAGAGGGAGAGCAGTAATGTGTAACACACCACACCAAGAAGGAGGGCCTATATTCATGAACATGGCCTTTACTCTCATGGTGCCCCTTCCTCACAAAAGAAGGTCAGGGTATGGGAAGGGATGAAACCTTGGCACAGAACTCCACTCCTGAGAAGGACATCCTGAGCAAGTCCTGTGCTGCTCCCACTGTGTCACGTGGTATCTGTGCATGTGAGAAATCCCAGACTCTGCAACCTAAGTTAATTCCACTGTAGTTGATCTGGAATGATGTTAGTGGTCATTTCTATGAAAAAAAAAATTGTCGAAACATCAGATGCCTGAGTAGGAAAAGTAATCCCCATGGACAGCATTACAGCTCTAAAGGAAACGGTATTTTAACAAACATGATTTTGAATTGCTGTATCTTTTCCAAAAACCTAAATCTTTCCATCAGTTTGAACTGATTGAATAGCATCTGGACAGAAGTACAAAGGAACACATTTCTTTTCATTCTTTTATATACTATGCAACTTGTTCAGTGAGGCAAGGTGTACACATACCTACCAGGTTAAAAAATCACAGACTGGAGTGGCAAGGTGGAGGAGTAGGAAGACCCTGAGCTCACCTCTTCCTATGGGTACATCAAAATGACAACCATATACAGAGCTACTATCTATGAGAACGACCTGAAGACAAGCAGAAAAGATTTTCCAGAATGAAAGATATGAAGAAGGAACAACGAGATGGGTAGAAGCAGCAGAGATATGGTATCGTCAAGACCCATAAACAGGAAGATAATAACAATTGCAAGGTTTTCCCCAAGGAGCAAGGGGTCCAAGCTCCACATTAGGCTCCCCATCCTGAGGGTCCTGCACCAGGAAGACAAGACCCCAGGACATTTGGCTTTGAAGGCAGAGAGGCTTAACTTCAGAAGAGCCTTGGGGCTGTGGGAAATGAGACTCCACTCTTAAAGGGCATGCACAAAACCCCACCACACCCTCTAGGATGCAGGGCATAAGCAGTCATTTGAAAGAAGCTGGGTTAGACCCAACTGCTGATCTTGGAGAGTCAGAAAGCAATCGAAGCTCACCCTAGGGAAATAAACACTAGCAGCAGGCATTTGGGGGAGTTCATTCTAACATGCCATTGGTGCTGGCAAGGACCATTTTGGAATCCTCCCTCCAGTTTATTACCACTGAGACCTTACCCACCCAACCTCAGCCCAGCACCAGTCCTGAGACCCCCAACCCCAGAAGTCAGCTGTGCAGTGACCCAGTCTCATCCACCAGGCAGCTGATATCAGCTGAAGGTTCCTCCAATCTCTGCCTGGCTGCCTCAGGATCTGGATCCATCCATCAGTGGATCCCCAGGACCCAGCCTCACCCAGCAGGGCTGGCAGCCAAGCAGGCTAGGGAGTCACACCATCTACAAGTGCACCCACAGTGGTCAACCCTGCCACAAAGAAAGGCTAACTCAGCCCACATAAGGAGCACTCCTGGTTCATAGGACTCTGATGACCAGAAGAGAGTGTGCTGCTGGGATATCTTCTACTTGAGGCCACTACCAGAAAACTGAGAAATGTAATTGACATACATAATACATACAAATAAAAATGGAATGTTAGGCAAAATGAAGCAACAAAGGAGTATGTTCAAAACAAAGAAAGAAGATAAAGCCTCATTAGAACTAAGTGAAGTAAAGATAAGCAGTCCAAATGATTAAAGACTTCAAGGCCATGATGACAAAGCTGCTCAATGTACTCAGGAGAAGAATGGATGGACAAAGTGAGAAGTTTAACAAACAAAAAATATAAAGAAAAAGCAAACAGAGTGGAAGAATAAAATATCTGAAATAAAAATACACTAAAAGGAATCAACAGTACACTGATACAGAGGAATGGATCAACAAGCTGTAAGACAGAGTAGTGGAAATCACTGATGCTGAACAGAAAAAAAAACCTGAAGAATTTATAAACTGAGTCCAGTTTAAGAGACTTCTGGGACAACATCAAGTGCACTAACATTACATTATAGGGGACTAAGAAATAGAAGAGAGAGAAAGGGGAAGAGAACATATTTTAAGACATAATATCTGAAAAATTCCCTAACCTGGGAAAGGAAACAGTCACCCACAAGAAGTGCAGAGAGTCCAAAACAGGATTAACCCAAAGAAGACCACACCAAAACACACTGTAATTAAAATGGCAAAAATCAAAGATAAAGACAGAAAATTAAAAGCAGCAAGGGAAAAGAAACAGAGAAGTTGCATAATACTACCAGCAGACTTTTCAACAGGAACTCTGCAGGCCAGAGGAGAGTACCACAATATATTTAAAGTGATGAAAGAGAAAAGACCTCCAACCAAGAATACTCAACCTAGCAAGGCTACCATTCAGACCTGAAGGAGAGTTAAAGAGTTTCACAGACAAGCAAAAGCTAAAGAATGCAGCACTACCAAACCAGCTTTAAGAAAAATGTTAAAGAAAATTCTCTACGTAAAAAAGAAAAAAACACAATTAGAAATATAAGATTTATGAAAGGAAAAACCTATTGGTAAAGGCAAATATATAGTAAAGGTAGTAAGTAATCCAACCACTTACACAACTACTAGGAAAGGTAAGAGACAAAAGCAGTAAAATAATCTATATCCAAAGTGGTTAAGGGATACACAAAACAAAACATGTGAAAATGTAAAATATGATGTCAAAAACAATAAATGTGGTGGGCTGCACAGCAAAAATACAGGGTTGTTAGAATGCATTTGAAATTAAGAGATCAACTTAAACTGATCATGTATATATGTAATTGCTATGATGAACTTCATAGTAACCACAAACCAAAGTGTATAATAGATAAACACACACAAAAGAAAAAGGAATTCAAACACCACACCAAGGACAGCCATCAAATCACAATGGAAGAGATCAAAAGAAGAAACAAACAAAAAGAACTACAACCCCCCAAAAAATTTTCACAAAATGGCAGTAAGTTCACATCTATTAATAATTACTTTAAATGTAAATAGACTAAATGCTTCGATTGAAAGTCACCAAGAAGCTTGGATTTCCCACTGTGGCTCAGCAGTAAGGAGCCCGATTAGTATCCATGACAAATGAAGGTTCAATCCCTGGCCTCACTCAGCGTGTTAAGGATCCGGTGTTGCTGTGAGCTACAGTGTAAGCCATAGACATGGCTCGGATCTGGCATGGCTGTGGCTGTGGCTGTGGCATAGGCTGGCAGCTACAGCTCCATTTCAACCCTTAGACTGGGAACTTCCATATGCTGCTGGTGTTGCCCTAAAAAAAAAAAAGAAAGAAAGTCATAAAGAAGGAAGCTGAATGGATTTAAAAAACAAAAGCCATTTATATGATGCCTGTAAGAGACTCACTTTAGATCTAAAGACACACAAATTAAAGAGGTGGAAAAAGTATTCTACGCAAATGGGAATGAAAAGAAAGCTGGAGTAAGTATACTTAGATCAAACAGATTTTGAAACAAATACTGTCACAAGAGACAAAGGAGGTTATTACATAATAATAAAGAGACTGATCCAACTAGAAGTCATAACAATTGCGTGTGTATATATGTGTGCATAGATAGATAGATAGATAGATAGATAGATAGATAGATAGATAGATAGAGATATAGCCTCCAACACAGGAATACCTAAATACATAAAGCAAATATTAACTAACATAAAGGAAGAAATTGACAGTAACACAATCATACACAGTAAGGGACTTTAACATCCTACTTACACCAATGAGCAGATCACCCAGACAAAAAAATCAATAAAGAAACACTGGCCTTAAACATCATATCAGATCAGATAGACTTAGAGCATTCCATCCAAAAACAGCAATACACATATTCTTTTCAAGTGCACACGGAATATTCTACAAGACAGATCACATGTCAGGTCACAAAACAAGTCTCAATAAATTGAAGACTGAACCATATCAAGTATCTTTTCTGACCATAATAGTATAAAACTAGAAACTTTTTTTTCTTTCCCTTCAACTGTGTATGTGTATGGGATGACAGATGTTCACTAAACTTACAGTAATCATTTCATAAGTCATTACGCTTTACACCTCATGCTTCTACACTGTTGTCTGTCAATTCTATCTCAATAAAACTGGAAGAAAAAGAAGCACAAGGGTGAGAAAGCATTCTATAACTTTGGATCTCTCAAATCTGGATCAAAAGATAAAGATGTGCATGTCCAGCCAACACGGGTGGAATGTTCTGTGCCCGGAACTGTTCACATACTAGGATGTGATGGTAAACAGCACACAAAAGACTCTGCCCCTAGAGTCAACCTTGAATATTCACACCCAGTTCTATGAAGCTGCTTCTCAGACGGCTTTATTTCTTCCCCATTAGTCCTCACTACCCCATGCCTTGGCTGGAAGCCTGTGCCAAGTCATACATCTGTGCTATGTTGGGGGATAAGAGAACACAGGTCTGTGCCCTGCAGGACTTCTGGCTTTCGAGGCTCCTAGGGGAGGTGGATCTGACAAGTGATTATCACTCATGAAGAGGTGCCCTGGCCACAGTGCTGACATGGGTACCATAATACATGACACTCATCTTGATTTGGGATTCACAATCCCTAGTCATGTGACATGGGGAATAGAGACCAGAGGACCCAAACTGGTGGGTACCTTCCTGCAGGCAGAGGGGGGATGCCACTCCCGCTTCCACATCAGGCCTTCTCAGACCTGAGTCCTGTCCAATGTCCCCCTCAACACCCCCATGCCCACTTAAAAAGCTTTACTTCCCAGGAGCTGAGTAGATGCCAGGCTGGTCACAGGACCCAGCTTGGCTCTTTGAGAATGAGTTAACAGCATGGGAATTTCAGAAGCAGTGTTCACACCCCTGGGCTCAGCCTTGGATTCAAATTCTACTTCCAGAGTTCCCACTGTGGCTCAGTGGGTTAAGGACATGACATTGTCTCTATGAGGATGTGGGTTCACTCAGTAGGTTAAGGATCCAGTGTTGTTTCAAGCTGGAGCATGGGTCCCAAATGTGGTTTGCTAGGGCTAACATAATGAAGGACCCCAAACTGGGTGGCTCAAACAACAGAAATGTACTATCTCACAGTCTGGGGGCTAGAAGCCCAGCATCAAGGCATCAGCAGGGTTGGTTCCGTCTGAGGGCTTTGTGGGAGAATCTGGTCCTGGCTTCTCACCCAGCTGCTGATGGTTTGCTAGCCACCTTTGGCATTCGTGGCCTTGTAAATCTTTGCCTTCATCTTCACATGGTGTTCTCCTGGGTGTGCATGTCTGTCTCCAAACTTCACCTTTTTATAAAGACTCCAGTCATATTGGATTAAGACCTCAATTTAACTAACTACACTGCAATGACTCTATTTTCAAATAAGGTCACATTCTAATGTCTTTGGGAAGATTTGAACATGTGAATTTGAGTCAGCAGAGGTAGGGGACCTTTCCTTTTGGAATTTTTTTTCTTTTTTTTTTTTTTCGGCTGCACCTGGAGCATGCAGAAGTTCTGGGGCCAGGGATTGTACCCACAGCATGGCAGCCACCCAAGCCACAGCAGTGAAAATGCTGGACTCTTAACAAGCTGAGCCACCAGGGAACTCCAAGAAAATAGTTTTTACAGGCAATATAAAGACAGTGCTCTTTTCAGGAGTCCATAATATAGCCCATATAGTGAAGAATGAGGGCTATCAATTGGGAAATAACCAGCAGAAATGGAAAAGTTCGAGATGAAAAGAAAAAGAAGCTACTCCCACATCCCAAGGAGTTGGTGTGCAAATCATAGCTGACAAAGAAGGGGCAGAAGTTTTGTCTTACAACATCTATCTCAGAGTTCTTAAATTGCTAAAAAGTTCACCTCTATTCACAAAGGGACATAAATGCCCCATCTTACAAGGCAGCATCTCTAATGACATTTTGCATAAAATGGTGAAATGTTCCAAGACTCAGGAGAACAAAAAAGACATACAGTGTAAATTTGAAATGCACTGGCATTACAGTGAGTCTTGCCCACTAGCAGAGCTCACACTGATTTCCTTTTCACTTTAAAATGTGGCTGTTGCTTCTATCATCTTTCCACAGGCACAGCCTTTGAGATATGACCTGAGGATCCTACACCTTAAGCTCCTTAGCCATAAGTTTGGGTGATGACATCAACAGCCTCTACTGATTTATCATCAGAATTAAATTCCTGCAGCAGTGGGAGCCCTGAAAACTGCTAGCTAATAAAATTAGAGCAAGAGAAGTGGATCTATTCACTAATGAAGGTGTAACCTAAAGACACTAGAAGGATACGTATATGCATCTCCCACACCAGAATGGGTGAAAATGTGGAGAGGCAGAGTCTGAAGGTGATTTTTATTCATTCATTCATTTGAGAAACACTCCAGAGACCCTCAAACTGCATCCCAGGGGACCAAAACGAGCTGCAGGTATTGGTCTCAAGGGCTCACCATCAAATGGGCACCTGCTATAGAGTGAGGCTAAGTGGATCTCTGATTTAAAAAGTTTTATTTTCTTGGGAGTTCCCTGGTGATCTAGTGGTTAGGATTTAGCGCTTTTACTGTTATAGCCTGGGTTCAATTCCTGGTCTAGGAACTGAGATCCCACATCAAGCCACTGCGCACCATGGCCAAATAAATAAATAAATAAAAGCTTTATTACTTTTTTCCAAGCCCTTAAATGTCTTCTTCTTTCTCATTCTTGGAGAGTTGTTTTTCTTTTTTTTAAGTTCCAAAAATCATTCCCATTTAACCATGGGGAAATGAGCCAGACAATAGGGGTTTTCCCTCAACACCTTCACAGACTAAGCTGCACGGGGCAGCTTTTAAACACTCTTATAAAAATTCCTTCTAAAGAAAAGAATTTTTAGCCACTTGATGCTGCCAGATATATAAAAATTAGATTCTTGGACCATTCTGGAGTGGTCCTGGGAAGCATCCTAAGCCCTCAATTGGGACCCCTTGGGGAGCTATGTCCAAGGCTTGCTGGAAAGGTGTTGGTACCAGAGCCCAACTGAGCCCCAACAAGGGTCAGGACAGCCCTCAGGCCAGCTCCAACCTCCAGACATGAGAAGGAATATTGCCTGAAGTCTCTCCAACATCTGTACACAATCAGAATCACCAGGCAGACTGAAACTGGGGCCAAGCAATAAGACACAAGTGAAACGGTACCACATGTGGCCAGATACTATAGCTATCAGCTGTGAATTTAATGATTAGTATGTTCAAGAAAATATATTTCACAGGGAGAGTTCCCTGGTGGCCTAGCAGTCAGGGAACCAGCATTGTCACTGCTGTGGTTCAGGTTCAATTGCTGGCCCAGGAACTTTTAAATGCTGCAGATGTGGCCCCCAAATTAATTAATTAATTAAGATAAAATTAAAAAGAGAAAAAAAACAGACTGCAAGATAGGAAATTTCACCAGAGAACTGACATTGACTAGAAAAAATGAAATTAAAATTTTAAAAATGTAAACTACATTAACTGAAATCGAGAACTCAACAGAAGGTTTTAATGGATAACAGACACAGGAGGGGCAACTCGGGATGCTGAAAGGTAAGGCTGGAAGGTTTCCACAGACTGACGCCTGGAAAGCAAAGGGATGGAAAGGAAAGCACAAGTCTAAAGGACAAAGGGTACTGGGAGAAATGCTTAACATTCATAGGATTGGAGTTCCAGAATGTGAAGAGAGAGAGAATGGTACAGAAGCAATATTTTAAGAAATAATGGCCAATGTTTTCCCTAAACTGATGAAGGGTATCAAACTACAGATGCAAAAACTGTGGTGAATCTTCAGCAGCATAAATGCAAAGACCAAATGCAAAGACCATGGTGCTGCAGTTGCCACTTCTTTTGGACTTTCCTGAGTTTAGATGCCTTCAGAAAAGTTTTACAGAGCAATGGTCATCCTCTAATGCTAATGGTCCTTTTAGAAATGGAATTTACTATCTTCCCTCCAGGACTTCTGTGACTCCTCATGGTCACTGACTTCACCTCCCCAAACCACAGCCAAAAATTAAGGAATGGGGACAAGGTTCACAGATGTCACAGTGAGCTCCATGGCCGCCCCCTAACCCTGACCCCCTATGCCCCTCCTGGCTGCATGCCATCCTAAATTTTTATACTTTTGGTTATGGATTATATAGTGGAACACAGTCTGGTGATTTTTCACCTGTCCCTATGAACAACACACCCGCCTCCTTGATATATGGCTGACGCCTTGTCACAACCAGCTGTTACAGCCACATCATATTGACTCAATCACGTTAAGTCTAGGATATCCTCAGGTAACTTACACTATTTTTTTTTTTTTTGGTCATACCTGCAACATGCAGAAGTTCCTAGGCCAGGGATCAAACTCGTGCCACAGCAGTGATAACACTGGAATCCTTAACTGCTAGGCCACCAGGGAATGCCCATACTAGTTCTTTTAAAAACAAAGGGAAAGAAGCCTGTCTTAAAAGGCTACATACTGGAGTTCCTGCTGTGGCACAACAGGGTCAGTGATGTCTCTGGAGCGCTGGGATGCAGATTTAATCCCTGGCCCATCACAGTGGGTTAAGGATCTAGTGTTGCCTCAACTGCAGCATACATTACAACTGAGGCTTGAATTTGATCCCTAGCCAGGGAACTCCATATGCCCTGGGGCGGTGAAAAAGGAAAAAAAAAAAAAACTTCAAAAGGCAACATACTGAGGATCCCAACTATATGACTTTCTGGAAAAGGCAAAACTATGGAGACAGTAAAAAGAACAGTGGCTGTTAGGGCTTAGAGGGTAGGGATGAACAGGCAACACACAGGATTTTTAGGGCAGTGAAAATACTCTGTATGATACAACAATGGTGAATACATAATATATGTCATTATACATTTGTGAAAACGCATGGAGTGCATAACCCAAACGTGAACCCTAATGTAAACTAAGGATTCAGTTAATAATGTGTCAATATTCATTCATTACTCACAACAAATGCACCACACCAATGCAAGATGTCAATAATAGAAGGAGTGTGTGTGTGTGTGTGTGTGTGTGTATGCATGTGTGCGCATTTGTGTATGCAGAGGCATATGGAAACTCTCTGTGATGCCTACCCAATTTTTCTGTAAACTTTAAAAACTATAATACATGAAATAAGGCAGACAGAGTAAGGCAAATACTGGATGATCTTATCTATACATGGAATCTAAAACACCTGAAGTCCCAGAAACAGAGAGTAGACTTGTGGTTTCCAACGATGGAGGAGTCGGTACTTATGGATCAATGTTGGTCAAAGGGTACAGTTTTCCAGAATTAAAATAAACAAATTCCAGGGTGTAACGTACAGCATGGTGGCTATAGTTAACAATATGGTATTATACACTTGATACTTTCTAAGTGAGCAGTCTTAAAATCTCTCAACACAGACAGAAAAAAAAAAAAATGATGTGGGGTGATGGTTAACCTTAACTAATCTTATTGTTTTAATCATTTCATAATATACATGTATAGCCAATCACCAAGCTGTACCCCCTAAATATGTTACATGTTACATAATCTGTTACATAACCTTACATGGCAATTATATCTCAACAAAGTTGGGGAACATTTTTTTAACTGCTCTAAAAATAAAGTCTATTAATTTGTTTTTTAATAAAAGGTAAACGATCTTATTAGCATGAGACTCCGCCCAGAGCCCTTTCTCACTTCAAGTTCCAGGTTAGAGCTTTAGGTCTCGAGGTGCTGCCCCAGGTAGCCACAGTGACTACATGAACACAGTGGGCTAGGTCAGGACTCCTGCTCTGAGGTCTCCATGCCCACGAGCTCAGCTCCTTCATCACAAAGAAGTGGGAAAGGCAGTATCTTCTCTCCCACAATCTCATGAAGATCAAACAAGACAGGTAGCTAGCAAAGGATAGGTTTCAAAGCACTAGTTTTCTTTGTTTCTTTCCTAAAATGTTTCTTACAGTGAATAGTCTCAAAAATAAACTCTCAAGCTCCCTGAATGCAGCTTCCTACAAGGCCTGAAACAAACCAGGCACAATTTCCAGCAGAAATTGGGCACCTTTAGATAGGTTATAATGACAAAGACAGAGGATGTGATTGAGCTTTGTAAAAAAAGATTCTCTTCAACCCATCCGAACCATTTCTAAACTCCTCTAAAACTAGAAAAAAGCAGAAGCAACTCTGGAAGAGACAAGACAATGAAAATCAATCTGTTAAACTAAACAAGTGACTGAAGTACAACTTCATTCTTACGTAGCAGAGAGAATGCCTGAAGCAGAAAAATGGGAAGAGGAAGAAGAAATAGTTGCTTTCTCCATTTTCTTGATTGTTAAATGAATATCTGGAGGGGAGAAAGCCTTAATTTTATCAGGCTTTAGCTTATGGTCAAAATCCCAATAAAAATGTACATCCTTAAATCCTCTACACATCTCCAAACTATGCCTTTTTCCTATAATAAATATGAGAAATATAGATATACATTTTTTTTTTCTTTTTAAAGCTGCGTCTGAGGCATACAGAAGTTTCCAGGTTAGGGGTCAAATCAGAACTGCAGCTGCTGGCCTACGCCATAGCCACAGCAACACTGGATCTGAGCCACATCTGCGACCTACACCGCAGCTTGCACCAACCCACTGAGTGAGGCCAGGGATCAAACCCTCATCCTCAGGGACACTAATCAGGTTCTTAACCTGCTCAGCCACAATGGGAACTCCCCCGTAATATACATTTTTAATTTGATTGTTTTAATCTCTCTCATATTCTTTTTTGATTATTGCTGACTCAATCCCCAATTCCCACTTAAACAGTCAGTTCACTACATTTAAATTGCTGTTATTTCTCATGAGGTCCCCTTTATTGCACTTCACATTCTTTTGAAAGTATGTCATTTGGTTTCATAGATATAGTGGGTACGTGTGATGTATTCAGCAATGTGAGAAGTGTCAGGAAGATAAAAGCTGAAATCCCATCCTTCATGAAGCAGGTGCACAGAGAGAACTGTTAGGGCCGCGGGACTGCTTTGTGTGATACTCTAATGGTTGAAACATGTCATTGCACATGTCTAAAATCAGGGATGAACAACACCAAGCATCAACCCCAGTGTAAACTCTGGCCTTGGGTGGTGATGACGTGTTGATGTGGGTTCACTGACTAACAAGGGTCCCACTCTCTTGGGGCATATTGATAGTGGGAGGGCTACACATGTGTAGGGGCAGGGAGTACAGGGGAAATCTCTGTACCTTCCTCACCATTTTGCTGCGAACCTAAAACTTCTCTGCCCCGCCCCCTAGAATAAGTCTTTTTAAAAATTTAAATTTAAAAAAAGAGGCAACTCAGAAGCTCCTGCTTCCAGAGGTCTCCAAAACCTACCTCAGAGGTATTCCATGTTCTTGCCTGTGGATGCTCAGCCTTGAATCTGCCTTTGCTCAGGTCCCCAGGCTACCATGATGGTTTCTCTGTGAGTCTGGATTTGAACTAGGCTCTCGTGAAGCTGGACCTGCAGGTGCCTCAGTGGGGCGTGTCTGCTTCTTTATGGAAGGGTCTGTCTGGGGCGGAGCCAAGGACAACACTTCACCACAGATCTTGCCCCCATCCACTCCACCCATCCACGTGGCTTTCAAACAACATGCCCTTCAGCCCTTCAGTCCCTGATGGTGTCACACACCTGCAATCCTGCCTTTTACCTGCCTTCCCACCTGTCCCACCGAGCCACCTGCTGCCTACCAGCCACATCTCAGACTAAGAAGACCTCATCAGAGAAATCTATTCCAATTGCTACTGGGCTTTCCCAAAGGGGTGCCTGCCATTAGCTGAGTCCTTATCACCCTGGGGGTTAGGGGCGGGGATGGTCACTTGCAGCCACCTCTGCAGCCTATGGTTTTCATATAGAAGTATCCATCAATTCCACTGGCAAAGCCTAAGCCTGGACACAAAGTGGAGCTCACGGGTACAGGAGTTCACGAAAATCCCAGGTTGGGCACAGGCAATTCTTCCTAAAACAATTTTGTGGCTACACATCTACGGAGTCCCTTATGTTTTAGTGTTAGGACAAAATCTAGTGTCTGAATGGAGTGTTGTGAAATTAATATAAGAAAATTAAACTCCAGCATAAGAAACAAACTCAGAAGCAACTACTCTATGTGGTCAACTGAATGATATTTATCAAGAAAAGGGAATATTACATTTATAGCCTACATTTCACAATCTGCCACCCACAGTTTGTGTGAAATGAATCCTTTCATTTATTTCACCTCTTTGCCAGCACCCCATCTCCAGTTTATGGGTGACACGGGGGATTTTTTTTCTTTTTTGGTTGCCCTTCAGTATAGGGAGTTCCCAGGATCAACATATGCCACAGCTGTGGCACTGCCAGACCCTTAACCCACTGTGCCACAGCAGGAATGCTGCAGATTTTTTTTTTATGTGAGTCACCCACAATTAGAATTTTAGCCCCACATGGAACCTTTATATCTTCAGAGAAAAGAAGAACACTTTTAATGCCTGGAAATGAAAAGAAATGATTTCACTATTAACTTGGAAGGGTTATACCCAGTCACAGAACTCCACAATGAAAAGATGGCATCTTAAGCTGGCATTTTGCAAACCCCTCCCTGCTCGGCCTTATATGTCCAAGTCCAGGAGCCACTGTGAATTAAGAAAGCACAGAGTAAGTCCCAGCATTAGGACTTCCTGCCATCACTAGGCCTGCAAGGAATCCTGGAATCCTCCATCTTCAGCACATGAAGGCCCACCCCAGCCTGTGGTACCTGTGAGGAGACCCTGACGGACTCCAACATTCCAAGACCTTCCCAAGAGCTAAGCACTTCCTACAAGGATGGCCTCCTTTCACCCTGTAAACAGTTACCTCTGGAGCTTGTTTTGTCTCTGCATCAGAAAAGACCCTCCTCTACTTGGGAAAATTGCATACTTGATCATATACTTCCCCTTATTAAAAATGGCAATATATTTAGCCTTGAGTTCAAACTGAAGACAGAAATGTAAGCTAGGTAATGTCAGGTCCTTTCCTGAGAAACACAAAAATGCACGTCTTTGGATCTTGAAAAAACGAACTTAAGAAAGCTGTCATTTATACTCATCCCTAATCTCAATGACAGCCAATAACTGCACAAATGCAAATCATGTCACCTGGAAATCTACCTGCAGCACATCCATGCAGGGACAAGATGGGGATGGGATACTTTTTAATCATCAAAGCAACATCTTACTCCTTGTGCACAATCCCTGCTCCTTGAGTTGTACCATTTTCAATATTTAAACTACCAAAACAAATGCCACCCACTGAAAAAGTCAGTTACAAACTTTAAACCCCATGATAAACCTCAAACAGAAGCCCACGACGAGACCTGAGTAAACAGGAACTGATTCAAAGATGGTGGATCAGAAAAGAAAATTGCTTCTTACCATGTTTATTGAAGACACAGGACCGATACTGTTAACATAGATGTCAACATCGATTACAGTCGGTTTTACTGTGGAGAAAAACACATGGGTGTTAATACGCTGTGCCAGAGAGACCCAGGAAGGTGCTACTCAACCTCCTCCGCTTCACACACTGACACTTCAAGAGTAGTTTGGAAAGGTGTGGATTTTTCTTTGAGACTTGCCTTGTCATTACCATTTTCAAAGGATGAAAGAGTCTTACTTGTACTTATTGATTAAGAAAAACCAGGTGCTTATACACTGCAAGTTGCAGTAAAAATACCCTTCAACATTTAATAAGCTGATTATATGGCAAAGAAAATATAAATTGTGGAGTTCCCACTGTGGCTCAGTGGGTTAGGACCCAATATTGTCTTTGAGGATTCAAGATGGATCCCCTGGCCTCGCTCAGTGGATTAAGGATCTGGTGTTGCCACAAGTTGTGGCTTATATTGCAGATGCGGCTTGGATCCGGTGTTGCCATGGCTGTGGCATAGGCCGGCAGCTACACCTCTGATTCAACCCCTAGCCTGGGAACTTTCATATGCCCCAGGCATGGTCATAAAAAGAAAAAATACACATGTAAATTGCAAGTTGCCAGTGATAGGTGACTATACAGATACTTTTTAATATTTATTTAGCTGATTATATGGCAAAGACAATAGAAAAAGACAAAATATAAGACATCGTGTAAGAAATTCAATGTCAAAGTTATGCTATAAAGCCAAAACCAAGTGATGAGTAAAACCAGACAGTTCAAGTTATTTATCCATCACCTGGTTGCAACTCAAAGCAAAGATCTGGAGAGTAGACATCTCAAAGGAGATTAAGAAATACTGATAATTATTATCATTATAACCTAAACACACACCCACAAATCACAGACCTCAAATCCTATAACTCAATAAGGAATAGCATTTTTATTAAGGAACTACTGTCTCCACTATGAAGGAGTAAAATTCATGTAACAAGAAAACTTACTACCTAACCCTGTGCATCAGAGGTAAAATTGGCTCATTTAACCTTAAAGAAAATCAGATTCCTTTTCCTTGGCAGAAATGGAACTTGGGAGACCAGTAATGAGATTCGTCAGACAGCCAACCTCTGAGCCAGGAGTCCATGCCATCTGTAAAAGAGGAGGCTCCTTCTCCCCAGCAACTAATAAAGGAGAGAACAGCACCAATTTCAGGATCTCACTACCCTAGAGGAACATGAACCTTTGGCCATGAACACAGAGTGTTTCTATGGAAACAAGAGCATTTGTATCCACAATTATTGTAACGAGTTTCCTTTAGTTTCACCACAGAGCTCATCATTCACCAGCAGACTTGGAGCTCTTGGTGTGCCTGAAGCTCACAGTCTGTTGTTGAATTATGTACCCAGAAATCTGCAGCCTGTGCTCTGCAGTACAGACCTTCACGAAAATGCAAATAATGACTATGAACTGGAGCCAACTACTCTGACATCCGTCAGTACAATCAAGTCACATGAGCTTCAAAGAGCTGTTGGCAGTTTAGAAAACACCCCAATGCAATTCTGTGTACTCTGTATACAGTGCTTAAATTTCATAAGACTGTTCTTCATTTTTAGACTGAGCTATGCTAACTACTATGAATAGTAAGTAGCATCTTTCTTCAACTTAATTGGATTCAGCAAATTCTCCAAATGCTACATAACCTTTGGTGATGTTATACACATGCTGTGTGAAGTCAGTCAATTGAAGATCCACTTCTTGCAAAAGACTTTTCTGGCTGTTTCACGGTATTTATTCAACTTTAGGCTTCCAGAGCTTTTAATCTCATTAAGTAAAACGGACCTACAGATATAAAGCCTTAACAACTTGCAATGCGAAGTGACAAATGAGTATTAAGTGCAACAGTATAAGAAGGCTTTTGGAGATAAGAGTTTGGAAAATACACACGTGTGCAAACATACACATGCGCAAACATGAACACATAAAACCTGGGGAGAATAAACCATTTTAAGCAAATATTCATTTAAGCAGCATCATGCTAAAGCAAAGGGAGCATTTAGGAAAGTGATTCTGACACCAGTACCCAGGAAATAGACTGGCCACAGGAAGCTCAAGCGTTATAATTCAAAGACTTGTGATTAAGCCCTGACAAAGGAACTTTAACAAGGATACCAAGACCACTCAATGGGGGAAAAGTATTTTCAACGAATGGTGTCATGTAAATTGGATATCCACAAACAAAAAAATGAAGTTGAACCCTTACCTTACACAAAATACAAAATTAATTCAAAGTGACTCTGAAACTACATAATTCTTAGAAGAAAACATAGGATAAAAGCTTCAGGACATTGGATTTGGCAGAGATTTCTTATACATGCACCAAAAACACAAGCAATAAAAGAAAAAATAAATTGGACTATATCAAAATTAAAAACTTCCATATAGCAAAAGACACAATTATCACAGTGGAAAGGCAACCCATAGAATGCGAGAAAACATCTGCAAATCATATATCTGATATGTGGTAAGTGGTTAATATCCCAAAAATAAAAAGAATTTCCACAACTCAACAACGAATAAGCAAAACAACCTGATTTAAAAGTGGGTAAAGGATACTCCAAAGAGACATGCAAGTGACCAATAAGCACATGAAAAGACACTTAACATTATTAGTAGTAAAACCACAATGAGATGCCACTTCACATCCCTTATAACAGCTACTACTCAAATACAAACTACCTACCAAAAAACAGAAAATAACAAGTGCTGGCAAAGATATGGAGAAATTCAAACCCTTGTGCACTGTTGGAAGGAATGTAAAATGATACAGGCACTGTAACATTATGGTAGTTCCTCAAAAAATTAAACACAGAATTACCATATAACCCAACAATTCCACCCAAAGAATTAAAATCAGGAACTCAAACATATATGTGTAGACCCATGTCCATAGCAGCTTAATTCACAACAGCCAAAAATGGTGAATGCAAGCCAAGTGTTCATGGAGGGTAAACTAAATGTAGTATCAACATACGGAATTTTACTCAGCCTTTTTGTATGTGTTATGTGATGGTCAGTCCAGAACAGCCAGGAGAAGCTGAGGAAAACAAAGTTTACTTTCTCATAGGTCTTAGAAAGAGGAGGTCTGGCCCTCTTTGCAGGACTGCATGGGAAAGACATCAAGGAGATCAGGAGGCAGAGGAGAGGGCAAGGGAGGGGCACTTAGGACATGATCTGAATGGGGATCTCTAAAGGGAAGGCACAACAGGGCAGGGTAAACCACGGGGATTGGCTAGTCTGGCTAGTTGGAATAATTCTTGCAGGGTTTGGGCTGTAGAGTTGGTCTCCAGCGGCCTGTCACCTGGCCCTGGGAGGCTTAAAACTGAAAAGCACTGTCTACTCTGGGGAGTACACTGAGGAAGCATGGCCCTAGATTGGATTACTTTGTATGTCCAAGCCCTGCCCCAGGCTGGGATCCTTGCCATTTCTGAGAACTGGCTAAGCCTGGAAAGGTCAGCCTCTGCCCAGCCAGGAAGGGTTTTTAAAGATATCAACACATCGTAATACACAGAAAAACTAAAATACATGTATACGTCTATGTATGGACAATAACACAGACATGTGCTACAAAGTAGATGAACTTTGAGGATATTATGCCCAGCGAAATTAGGCAGTCACTACCAGATAGATCCTGTATGATTCTACTCATAGGAGGTCTCTAGAGGAGACACTCTCATGGAGATGGAAAGGAGAATGGTGGTGGCAAAGACTTGGGAGGAGGGAGGAATTGGGGGTTGGTTCTAAAGGATACAGAGTTTCACTTACACAAGATGAAGAGAGTTTAGGAGGTGGTTGGTGGTGATGGGTACACAGCAATGTGAATGTTCTTAACAAGACAGAGCTGTACGCTTAAAAGCGGTTAACACAGGAGTTGCCTGGTGGCCTAGCAGTTAAGAATCCAACGTTGTCACTGCTGTGGCTCAGTTTCAAGCCCTGGCCCAGGAAATTCCTCGTGCTACAAGCATGGCCAAAACAAAGTGGTTAAGACAGTAAATTTTATGTTAGGGGTATTTTACCAGAAAATTTTTTTCAAAAGATTAAGCTACGGGGAGTTGGGGGAAGGCTGAAGGGTTACACAGGGGTTAGGGGAAAAAAAAAAAAAAGCCAAGAACAGGAAGAGAGGGGACAATAACTTTCTGAGCAAAAGAGGGCAGATTTGATTGGGGAAAAAAAGTGTGAAACAGAGCTGATGGAATTGAATGCCTTACATTTAGTTCAAAATGGATTCAGAGTTTGTATTGTGGCTCAGCGAGTTAAGAAACCAACATAGTGTTCCTAAGGATGCAGGTTTGATTCCTGGCCTTGCTCAGTGGGTTAAGGATCTGGCTTTGCCATAAGCTGTAGTGTAGGTCACAGATACGGCTCAGATCCAGTGTTGCCATGGCTGTGGTGTAAGCCTGCAGCTACAGTTCTGACTTGACCCCTAGCACAATAACTTCCATGGGCTGCTGGTGTGGCCATTAAAAAAAAAATGGTTTCACTTTCAACTCTTCATGTGATTCTACCTTACCTATTTGGAATCACTATTTCCTAAAAATTCATAATTCATAGGACTGAGAAGAAGAATAAACTCATAAATTGTGTGGCACACATGAACATTACAAAGTTGCATTGGGTAAGCCTTACTAAGAATCGGCTCCCTCAAAAGACTGACGGTAACCAAATAGGAATTATGTAGACTGTAGTTCTACTTGCCTCTGTTGTGAAAACATCACAGATACCTGGTGGTGTGTTTTTCTCCACCTGTCCTTGGCTTCCTGATCCTAGAACAAGCGTCCCAGAACTATCAGTCATGAGCTGAGGAAATGACCCAGACACACCAAAGGAAATGGCCCCAGTCAAGTGGCCTATTCTGGGGAAGAACACAGTGCAAGGCTGATCTGACTGCTGAGCCTAGAGGCACATGGTTAACCTCTGTTTTCCCGAATGCCACATAAAGACTGGAGGTGAACAGAGTCTTTGTCTTGTTTATAATGGACACAAAAGAAACCTAGTTATGGTAAAAAGTAAATAAACTATATTTTAATGAAAAAAAAAATTCTTCATGTCAATTTCTTTGGGGCTAGACATCCAAAACTACTTTTAAGATAGTACAGAATTCCTAATAAACAAAAATCTGCCCCCTCATAGAGAAAAAAAATTTGACATTTCTTACCAAAATGCCCAAAAAGTTATCTGTTCAGGGACCTAGTCTGGGTGTCATAAAGGGGTACGTACTGAGATGGGATTGAGATGGCAGAATAGAAGGTCCGAAGAGCAATTTCTCACCTAAAAACAACAAAATTCACAACTAAAGGCTGAGCATTCGTCACCCAAATGGACTGGAAACCTTAAAAAAGATATCCTACTCCAGAAGAAAAAGAGGAAGACACATCAAGAGGTAGGAGGGGCGATTTCATGATATAAACAACCCCATACCTCCCAGGGGGGAAGCTCCACAGACTGAAAACTAACTGGTTCACAGACACTCACCTACAGGAGTGAGAGTTCTGAGCCCCACATCAAATCCTCCTGTGCGGAATTTGGCACTGGGAGAAAGAGCCCCTGGAGCATCTGGCATTGAAGGCCAGTGGGGCTTGTGCACGGGAGCTCCACGGGACTGGGGGAAACGGAGACCCCATTCTTAAAAGGCCCACACAGATTTTCATGTGCCCTGGGTCCCAGGGCAAAGCAAAGTCTCCATAGGAATCTGGGTCAAACCTGACTGCAGTTCTTGGAGGACATCCTGGGATAACAGGGGTGAATGTGGTTTGTTGTGAGGGAGGGACACTGAAGGCAAAGCTCTCAGGAATATTCAGCAGCATGCCTTTCTCTGGAGGTGGCCATTTTGGGAAAATCGGACCCAACCCATCAGTCAGTGCTGAGAAGCCCCAGGGCAAACAACAATCCAGGTGAGATCACAGCCCCACCCCTCAGTAAATAAGCTACCTAAAGACCCCTCAGGCACACAGCTACCTCTAATCCCATCCAGAGACTAAGCCCCACCCACCACACGGATTAGAATCAGCTCCACCTACCAGTGGGCAGGCATCAGCCCCTCCCATCAGGAAGCCTACAGCAAGCCCCCCACACCCACTTCAGCCACAAGGGGGGCAGACACCAGAAGTAAGAGAGGCTACAACTCTAGTATCTGGAAAAAGGTCACCACACCACAAACCTATAAAAATGAAAAGACAGAGAACTATAACTCAGATGAGGGAGAAAGGAAAAACCCCAGAAAAACAGCTAAGCGATCAGGAGATTCTCAGCCTCCAGGAAAAAGACTTTAGACTGTTGATGCTGAAGATGATACAAGACATTGGAAATAAACTGGAGGCAAAGATGGATACTTTACAGAAAACACTGAGCAAAGAGATACAACATATAAAACTTAAACAAAAAGAGATGCAAAATACAATAACTGAAATAAAAAATTCTCTAGAAGCAGCCAACAGCAGAATACAGGAGGCAGAAGAACAAATAAGTAAGGTGGAGGGCAGACTACTGGAAATTACGGATGCAAAACAGAAAAGAGAAAAAAGATTGAAAACAAATGGAGACAGTCTCAGAGAACTCTGGGACAATGCTAAAAGGCTCCAACATCTGTATTATAGCGTTGCCAGAAGGAGAACAGAGAAGAGAGAGAGAAGGGGACAGAAAAAATATTCCAAGAGATAATAGCCAAAAACTTCCCTAAAAAGGGAAAGGAACCACTCACTCAAATCCAGGAAGCACAACGAGTACCATATAAAATAAACCCAAGGAGGAACACCCCAAGACACATATGAATCAAACTGACCAAAATTAAAGACAAAGAGAAAATCTTGAAAGCAGCTAGGGAAAAGAAACACATAACATACAAGGGAACCCCAATAAGGTTATGGGGAGATTTTTCAGCAGAAACTCTGCAGGCCAGAAGGGAGTGGCCTGATATACTTAACATGATGAAAGGAAAAAACCTCAAACTATGATTACTTTACCCAGCATGGCTCTCACTCAGATTTGAAGGAGAAACCAAAACCTTCATAGATAAGCAAAAGTTGACAGAATTCAGCAACACTCAACCAGCCTTACAACAAATACTAGAGGAACTTCTCTAGGCAGAAAAGAACAAGAGAAGAAGGAAAGAAAAAAAGAGCAACAAAAACAAATCCAAAGCAATTCAGAAAATGGCAATAAGAACATACATATCAATAATTACACTAAATGTTAATTTCCAAACGCCCCAACAAAAGACACAGACTGGCTGAATGAATACAAAAACAAGACCCATATATATGCTGTTCTCAAGAGACCCACTTCACTTCTAGGGACACATACAAATTGAAAGTGAGAGGATGGAAGAAAATAGTCCATGCAAATGGGAATCAAAAGAAAGCTGGAGAAGCAATACTCACATCAAACAAAATAGACTTTAAAATGAAGAATATTTTAAGGGACAAAGAAGGACATCACATAATCATCAAAGGATCAACCCAAGAAGAAGATATAACAATTTTAAAGATCTACGCACCCAACACAGGTTCACTACAACATATAAGGCAACTGCTAACAACCTGAAAAGGAGAAATCGACAATTACACAGTCATAGTGGGGGACTTTAATACCCCACTGAAAGCAATGGACAGATCATCCAAACAGAAATTCAATAAGGAAACACAGGCCCTGAATGATGCATTAGACCAGATGGACGTAACAGATATTTATAGGACATTCCATCCAAAAGCAACAGAATGCACATTCTTCTCAAGTGCACATGGAACATTCTCTAAGACTGATCACATCCTGGGCTTCAAATCCAGCCTTGGTAATTTAAGAAAATTGAAATCATATCAAACATCTTTTCCAACCACAATGCTATATGATTAGAAATCAACAACAACAAGAACACTACAAAAAACACAAACACGTGGAGACTCAACAACATGATACTAAACAACCAATGGATCACTGGAGAAATCAAAGAGGAAATTAAAAAATACCTAGAAGGAAATGACAACAAAGATATGACATTCGAAAACCCCATGGGATGCAGCAAAAGCCATTCTAAGAGGAAAGTTTATAGCAATACAAGCCCACCTCAGGAAACAAGAAAAAGCTCAAATAAACAAGCTAACATTACATTCAAAGCAGCTCGAGAAAGAACAGACAAGACCAAAAGGTAGTAGAAGGAAAGACATCATAAAGATCAGAGCAGAAACCAATTAACTAGAAACAAAGAAAACCATAGAAAAGATCAATGAAACGAAAAACTAGTTCTTTGAAAAGATCAACAAAATTGATAAACCCTTAGCCAGATTATCAAGCAAAAAAGAGAGAGGACTCAAATCAATAAAATTAGAAATGAAAAAGGAGAAGTAACAATGGACATCACAGAAATACAAACGATCATAAGAGACTACTGCAAGCAACTATACACCAACAAAATGGAAAAACCTAGAAGAAATGGACAAATTCCTAGAAAAGCACAATCTTCCAAGACTAAACCACAATGAAATAGAAGAGATGATGGGACCACCCACAAGAACTGAAATTGAAACTGTGACTAAAAAACGCCCAACAAACAAAAGTCCAGGACCAGATGGCTAAACAGGCGAATTCTATCAAACCTCTAGAGAAGAGCTAACACCTATCCTTATGAAACTATTCCAAAAAATCACAGAGGAAGGGAGACTCCCAAACTCCTTCTACGAGGCCACCATCACCCGCATACCAAAACCAGACAAAGAAACCACAAAAAAAAAAACAAACTACAGCCCAATTTCACCGATGAACATCGATGCAAAAAATCCTCAACAAAATACTAGCAAACCACATCCAACAATACATTAAAAGGACTGTACATCATGATCAAGTGGGATTTACCCCAGGGATGCAAGGGTTCTTCAGTATCCACAAATAAGTCAGTGTGATACACCACATTAACAAACTGAAGCATAAAAACCACATGATCCTCTCAACAGATGCAGACAAAAGCTTTGACAAAATCCAACACCCATTTCTGATAAAAACCCTTCAGAAAGTGGGCACAGACGGAACCTACCTCAACATCATAAAGGCCACATATGACAAACCCACAGCTAACATCATTCTCAATGGTGAAAAGCTGAAAGATTTCCCGCTGAGATCAGGAATAAGACAAGGATGTCCGCTCTCGCCACTACTCTTCAACATAGGTCTGGAAGTCCTAGCCACACCAATCAGAGAAGCAAAAGAAATAAAATGAATCCAAACTGGAAAGGAAGAAATAAAACCATCCCTATTTGCAGATGACATGACACTATACCTAGAGAATCCTAAAGACGCTACCAGAAAACCATTAGCGCTCATCCACGAATTTGGCAAAGTCGCAGGATACAAAATTAATACACAGAAATCGACAGCATTTCTATATACTAACAACAAAAGATCAGAGAGCGAAATTAGCAAAGCAATCCCATTTACCATTGCATCCAAAAGAATAAAATACCTAGGAGAAACCTACCTAAAGAGACAAAAGACCTGAACTCTGAAAACTATAAGCCACTGATGAAAGAAATCAAAGATGACACACATAGATGGAAGACATACCATGCTCGTGGACTGGAAGAGTTAACATTATCACAATGACTATACTACCTAAGGCAATCTACAGATTCAATGCAATCCCTATCAAATTACCAAGGACATTTTTCACAGAACTCAAACAAAATAGTTTAAAGTTTGTCTGGGAGCACAAAAGACCCAGAATAGCCAAAGACATCCTGAAAAAGAAAAATGGACCTGGAGGAATCAGGCTCCCGGACTTCAGACTATACTACAAAGCAACAATCATCAAAACCACACAGTACTGGCACAAAGACACAAATAGAGATCCCTGGAACAGGACAGAAAGCCCAGGATTCAACCCAAGCACCTACAGCCCACTCATCTAGGACAAAGGAGGCAAGACTATACAATGCAGAAAGGACAGCTTGTTCAGTAAGTGGTGCTGCAAAAACTGGACAGCCACATGGAAAAGAAGGAAATGAGAACACTCCCTAACACCAGACACAAAAATAAACTCCAGATGGATTCAAGACCTACACAGAAGACCAGACACTATCAAACTCTTAGAGGAAAACCTAGGCCAAACGCTCTCTGACATCAATGACAGCAACATCTTCTCTCATCCACCTCTTAAGAGTAATGACAATAAAAACAAAAATAAACAAATGGGACCTAATCAAACTGAAACGTTTCTGCACAGCAAAGGAAACCCTAAACAACACGAAAAGACATCCCACAGAATGGGAGAAAATCTTTCCAAATGAATCCACTGACAAAGGATTCATCGCCAGCATTTATAAACACCTTCTGCAGCTCCGTCCCAAAAAAACAAACAACCCCATCGAAAAATGGGCAGAAGATCTAAACAGACAGTCCTCCAAAGAAGACATACAGATGGCCAAGAAACACATGAAAAGATGTTCAACATCACTCATTATTAGACAAATGCAAATCAAAACCACCATGAGGTACCACCTTACACCAGTAGAATGGACATTATCAAAAAGTCTACAGACAAGAAGTGCTGGAGAGGGTATGGGGGAAAAGGAACCCTAGTACACTGTTGGTGGGATTGTAAATTGGTGCAACCACTGTGGAAAGCAGTATGGAGATGCCTCAGAAAACTAACCATAGAACTACCATTTGATCCAGCAACCCCACTCCTCAGCATCTATCCAGAGAAAACCACAACTTGCAAAGACACATGTACTCCGATGTTCACTGCAGCACTCTTTGCAATAGCCAAGACATGGAAACAACCTAAATGTCCATTGACAGAGGCGTGGGTCAAGAAGATGTACATATACACAATGGAATATTACTCAGCCATTAAAAAGAATGAAATACCTGCATTCCTAGCAACATGGATGGACCTAGAAATTATCATGCTAAGTGACGTCAGCCATACAATGAGACACCAGCATCAAATGCTTTCACTGACATGTGGAATCTGAAAAAAGGATAGACTGAACTTCTTTGCAGAACAGATGCTGACTCACAGACATTGAAAACTTATGGTCTCTGGAGGAGACAGTTTGGCAGGTGGGGGGGACGTGCTTGGGCGGTGGGATGCAAATCCTGTGAAATTAGATTGTTATGATCATTGTACAACTACAGATGTGATAAATTCCTTTGAGTAATAAAAATAAAATTCAATTAAATTTTAAAGAAGAGGTACTTCCTAGTGCATGTTTATAATGCCAACCCTGAATAAAACCAGGAACAAGAAAAATTTCTGTGTGTTATATTGTAAGGCTTCATTGTTTAGCCATTCCAAATGTAATAGTTTGCATCTACTAACCCCAAACTCCCAGTCCATCCCACTCCCTCCCTCCTGACCATGGCAACCACATGTCTGTGAGTCTGTTTTTGTTCTACAGACAAGTTCATTTGTGCCATATCTTAGATTCCATATATAAGTGATATCATATGGTATTTGTCTTTCTTTTTCTGAATTAGTGTCCTTAGTATATGAATCTCTAGTTTCATCCAGTCTCTTAGTATAGACCATGATGGAAGATAATATAAGAAAAGGAATTTAAGTATATGTATGACTGGGTCACTCTGCTGTACAGCAGAGATTGGTACAACAGTGTAAATCAACTACACTTTAATAAAAAAATAATAACATTTCTATGTAATCTCCTCCACCAGTTGACTGGTTCTCGGTGCTATTAAAACCTTGCTAAACATCATTTATCTCCTAAACATCATCACCAATTTCAGTGGTTACTTTTCTGGCCCTGGGCCCTAGAGGTGAGGACCAATGTCTTCAACAAATCAAGGATGTCCCAGCCCCTCAAAGTGAGGTCAGCTCCAAGCCTCTCAGAACAAAGACAAGGCAGACTGGTGATCCTTCTAATTTTTCCACAATGAAATGGAAAGTTGTATTGAGCTGGCTTTTCAAAACCTCCAGAAGTTTCTCTCTAAAACCACTGAATTACTATGACATGTTTTACTTTAGAAAACTCAGAGGAGATGAGAAAAGGTAGTAGAAAACAGACAGAGGCATTATGCATGGTGTGATGTGATTCTCCGGGCCCTGGGTGAGCACACATCCTTTCTCTGGAGAAGGCAGAAAGCAGGAACCCAACCCAGCCTGAATGAAACGATGGACTTAAGCAAAGGCCATGGGGACCAGTCCTGAAAGTCATTTGGTTTTCATGAGTTATTTGAGTAGCATCTCTTACAAAAAGATGATGTCATACAAATTCTGAATCAGTGTCTGGGGTCTTGAGGAAAATTCTTACATGAAATAATGCATGTCCATATTATTTCCATATTATTAGGTCATGAGCAGCCCTAAAAACCCCAGTGAGAAGGACTGGCCTTGGAGAAAAGACTTACACCTGAGTCATCTTCATCCCTGCCTCCAGCAAAACAGTACATACCTATGGTTCCTGAAAGTTGTGGCTTTTAATTGAAGTATAGTTGATTTAGAATATTGTGTTAGTATCAGATGTACAGAATAGTGATTCCTATATATTTTTTAAATTCTTTTCTATTACAGGTTATTATAAGATACTGAATATAGTTCCCTGTGGTATACAATAGGCCTTTATTGGTTATCTATTTTATATATAGTAGTATGTATGTGTTAAACCCCAACTCCTAATTCAAACTTCCCCTACCCTTTCCCCCTCTGGTAACCATAAATTTGTTTTCTATCTCTGAGTCTGCTCCTGCTTTATAAAGTGTTCATCTGAACTATTTTTTTAGATTCCACATATAAGGGATGTCATATAATACTTGTCTCTCTCTGTCTCACTACACTTAGAATGATAATCTCTAGGTCCATCCATGTTGCTGAAAATGGCATTATTTCATTCTTTTTATGGCTAAGTAATATTCCATTGTGTATATATATATATATATATATATATATATATATATATACACACCACATCTTCTTTATCCATTCATCTATCAATGGACATTTAGGTTGTTTCCACATCTTGGCTATTGTGAATAGTGTTGCTATGAACACAGTGGTGTGTGTATCTTTTCCAATTGTAATTTTCATCTTTCCCATATATATGCCTAGGAGTGGGATTGCTGGGATCATATGGCAACTATTTTTAGTTTTTTAAGGACCCTCCATACTGCTTCCCACAATGGCTGCATCAATTTACATTCTCACCAACAGTGTAGGAGGGTTCCCTTTTCTCCATGCCCCCTCTAGTATTTATCATTTATAGACTTCAATGATGGCCATTCTGACCAGTGTGATGTGATATTTCATTGTAGTTTTGAGTTGCATTTCTCTCATAATTAGCAATGTTGAAATCTTTTCACATGCCTATTGGCCATCTGTATGTCTTTTTGGAGAAATGTCTATTTAGGTCTTCTACCTTTTTGTTGTTGTTGTTGTTGTTGATTGAGTTTTTTCAATATATATACTGAGTTGTATGGACTGTTTGTATATTTTGGAAATTAAGCCCTTGTCAGATGCATCATTTGCAAATATTTTCTCTCATACCATATGTTATCTTTTTGTTTTGTTTATGGTTACATTTGTTGTGCAAAAGATTTTAAGTTTGATTAGGTTCCACCTGTTTATTTTTGCTTTTATTTCTTTTGCTTTGAGAGACTGACCTAAGAAAATATTGCTACGATTTATGTCAGAGACTGTTTTGCCTATGTTCTCTTCTACAAGTTTTATGGTGTCATGCCTTATGTTTAAATTTTTAAGCTACTTTGAGTTTATTTTTGTGTATGGTATGAGGGTGTGTTCTAACTTCATTGCTTTACATGTAGCTGTCCAGCTTTTCCAACACCACTTGCTGAGGAGATTGTCTTTTCTTCATTGTATATTCTTGCCTCCTTTGTCAAAGATTAATTGATCAGAGGAGTGTAGATTTATTTCTGGGCTTGCTATTCTGTTCCATTGATCCATATGTCTGTTTTTGTGCTGATACCTACTATGCTGTTTTGATTACTGTAGTTTTGTAGTGTGGTCTGAAGTCTGAGAGGATTATGCCTCCAGGTTTGTTACTTTTTCCTCATGATTGCTTTAACAATCTTGGGTCTTTTGTGGTTCCATATAAATTTTAGTATTATTGCCCTAGTTCTGTGAAAAAAATCATAGGTAATTGGATAGGGATCACATTAAATCTGTATATTGTTTTGAAAAGCATGGACATTTTAACCATATTAATTCTTCCAATCCAAGAGCATGGAATATCTTTCCATTTCTTTGAATCATCTTCAATTTCTTTCATTAATGTTTGATTGTTTTTACCATACAAATATTTTACCTCTTTAGTTAGGTTTATTTCTAGGGTATTTTTTTATGTGGTTTTAAACAGGATTTTTTAAACTTTCTCTTTCTGATATTTCATTGTTAGTGTAAAGAAATGTAACAGATTTATATATACTGTATCTTGTATCCTGTTACCCTGCTGAATTCATTTATTTATCAGTTCTAACAGCTTCTGTGTGGAGACTTTCAGGTTTTCTATATATAGCATCATGTATTCTATCGATAGAAAATTGTGGTTTTAAGTTATTATATTTACTTGGACTTTACATGTTAAATATTCACATGAGATTACATACCACAAGAAGAAAAATAATTTTTAAGGTCCCTGGAACCTGATGGTCACCACAGGCTAGCTCAAGTAGTCAAATGGGCAGAGAGCTGCTATGAGATCATCCAAGACAAGGATACTCATGAAAACAGGCATATGTTACAAGAGAAATTATACTAACTCCTTGAGAGAGGAAAAGGCTAAAAGTGGCATTGGAAGAACAAATGAAACTGTTATATTTACTTATAAATAAGATATAGAAAATGACAGACACATTGATTAGAATAGATGGACTACAGTGTTGGTAAGTGTTGAGAGGGACAGAATTTTAGAGTGGGGTGACAGTAGCTGTCCACAGATGGCAATCCTAATGAGCTATCCCCAGACTGGGATGAGGAGTAGATACTCCAAAGTAGATGTGCTGCATGGGCGAAAGCCAGGAGATCATGCTTCCTGGATGCCAGGCTGCAAAGAGGCCCTCACCAGTTCTGTAATCTTGAAAAGTTTCTTAATGTCTCTGTGCCATAGTCACCCTATGTCTAAGATGAGTTGATAATAGAACCTGATTCATGATGAGGGCTGAAGGGGTGTGGGTGGTTGCACTGTTGTAAAGTAAATTGTAAGTACTCAGTGTATTTTTCTGCTATGGTTACAGGGGCCATTAGTGTTAGACCCAGAAAAAAATGCCAAAATTTTGCATTTTTCCTTCTTTCAAATAATATTTATGGCTACAAGTCACCCTGGTCACTTAAAGTTTTATTTTCTCATGAAAAGTTTAAACATACTCATAGAAATATTCACACAAATGAAGAGAAAAAAGAGAAATAAAAAATATCAACTCTCATACTCATGAGGATTAAATAAAAAGGCTCTTCCAATAGTGGGGACCCTCCCTTCCAATATTTGTGCCTTTGAGGAAGGGGAGTGGAGCTCATCTGTTGTTGCTCCCTCCAGCTTATTGCTCCCTTACTTTACCTAAACTAAGAGTCCCACTGGGCAAGAGGTAGGCTAACCCCCAACTCCATCACTAATTCTCTTTCAGTACTTCCTCCCCTCCTTTTGCTAAGGCCTATAGACAAAAGATATGATCTCAATGGAGATGTGTTTTCAAATGTGTTTATCTAACTTGGAGGTTAATGGTACAGTTTTTGCCAAGACACTAGGTCCATGCAGAAATGTCTGACATAGCCTAGTACTGGAGCATTTAGATGATGAAGTCACTGTTATGGGTCCCATTTCCAGTCTATTAAGGCTCCTATTTCGCTAGTTCTGACTTTTGGTTACAAGGTTTAGAGCTAATTCCACCTCCCCTAATCCCAGAACTATGGATTCAACTATAAAGGTTCTCCTTTCTCTTCAATCATTCTTTTGATCTCAAGTGGGCCAAGAAGGGTTTACAGAGGTCAAGATAAAACTGCCATCACCTCAGATCTAGGTCATACCTAATAAGTAATATGGAGAAGCTAAACAGTGAGAGTTTGCATTTCTATACACTCTTGTAAAATGTATTGCTAAAGTCTACTGCTTGAGAATCACATTCTCAGAAAAATGAAAAGAGCCCTGGTGTTAAAGTTCAAAACCACAAATTCTCCATAGCTCCACTGGGTAGTGCTCCAAGGTTCAATATTTCCACCTCTTGAGAGAGTTTGGTGGTATGAATATAAGAGGGTTGAGAAAAGCATCTGCAAAAATCTTAAAATCTTACCAATTTGACTCTAAAGTAGCCATGTAGCTTTATGAAAGTTAATTTAAATTTCCTGGGACTCATCTTCTCCATTGCAAACCGAGTGTTTGAAGTAAGTTTTACTTCCAACTATGAACTCTACTGTCTATAATAATTAAGATAACTTTATCAACTCCCTTCACAATAGGACTTTCTCCTTTCTGCTATCTGCAGGGAATATCCTACTGCATTCACCAACTATTTCAGTAGCACAAGGGAAAAGCTAACTGCACCATACCTTTAAACAATGAAAACACTGAGGATGGTATAGAAGCCTTATGTTTGACAGATCTCACTACACTTTGAATGAACAACAGTGACATAGCACAATGGCAGAATAGGAAGCCCCTAGAGAGAATTCAGGTGAACAACAATACATGGACCAATTGCCTTTGTGAGAAATCCAAAAGCCAGTTAAGAGGTTCCTGCACCTGGGGTTGGCTTAAAGCCCACCACAAGGGAGCCCAGGAGGAAAAGTCATGGCATGCACTGACCAGGGCCTCTCTCCCTGACACTGAGAGAAAACACTGGGGGAAAACTCTCAGCTCCCACCTTCTCCCTGGGGAAGGAAAGAAAAAAGTAGAAAATACATTTATTGTTCTGACTTTTGGGAGAACTGCCCAAAGGACTGGTTTTTCTTGACTAAACTTAATCACTGACAGGAAAAGACATGAGGCTGGGTGATAGTGAGAACAAAAGCCATAAACGGGTTTGTCCTATCAGCAGAGTCTGCTGTATCTCAGACGATTTGGGGAGCTCCAGTACCACAGCATGCTACAGCAACAGAAAGGCCTCAGTACTGTAAGCAGACACCAGGGTGAGATCCAGGGTAGAAATCGGCAAACCTCCTCAGTTAGATTATTTGCAAAAGCCCAGGGAGGATCCATTCTCAGACAATCTTGAGGGATTGTTAGCCTCTCTAGTCAAAAGACTGACAAAAGTCCTCCCCATATAAAACCAAACTGCCAAGACTGGAAGAAGTGGCTGATTTTTCAAATGCCTAATTCCCAAAAAAAGATAACAAAGCACATAAAGAAACAAAAAAACCATGGTCCAATGACAGGAGCATATTAAATTTCCAGGAAATGACATGGAAATATATGAAATAACAGACAAAGAATGCAAATTAACCATCATAAGGATGCTTAACAAGTGAAAAGAGAGCACACATCGACAACTAAACAAAATAAGGAAAACAATATATGAGCAAAACAAGAATATCAAGAGAGAGAGGGAGAGAGAGAAATTATAAAGAAGAGACAAACAGAAATTCTGGAGCTGAAGAATGTAATAACTGAATTTAAGGAATTTCCCTATAGTGCAGTGGGTTAAAGATCTGGTGTTGTCACTGCAGCGACTCAGGTCATTGCTGTGGCACAGGTATGTTTCTTGGCCCAGAAACATCTACATACTATGGATGTAGGTAAAAAAAATAACTGAATTGAAGAATTCACTAGATGAACTCAGCAGCAGGTATTACTGAAGAGAAGAAAGAATCAGTGAACTCAATGATAGACATTCGAAGTTACTAAGATAGAAAAGCAAAAGGAAAAAAGAGTGTAAGAAAAATGAAGAGGGCTTACAGGACCTATGGAATACCATTAAGAAGAACAACATGTGCATATGGGCGTTCCAGTAAAAGAAGAAAGACAGAAAAGTGCAGAAAGTCTATTTGAAGAAATAATGGCTACAAGTGTCCCAATATGGAGAAGAGAAAAACACGTACAAATTCAGGAAGCTCAAAAAACTCCCAGTAGGATAAATCAAAAGAGATCTACACAGAGGTACACCACAATCAAGTTGTAGAAAATGGAAGACAAATGAAAACAGAAAGAGAAATGTGACTGACTCACCCCATATACGGAAGCCCCTTTTAGGTCATCACTGGATCTCCCAGCAGAAACTTTGAAGAGTAGATGATAATAAAATAACATATTCAAAATGCTAAAAGGAAAAAACCTGGCATTCAAGAATACTATATACTGCAAAACTGTCCTTCGAAAAAAGAAGCAGAAATTAAGATTTTCTCAGTTCAACAAAAGCTGAAGGAGTTCATCACCACCAGACCTGTCCTATAAAAAATGCTGAAATGGAGTTCCCATAGCAGAAAAAAATCTGACTGGTATCCATGAGGATGAGGGTTCAATCCCTGGACTAGCTGAGTGGGTCAGGGATCCAGCATTTCCATGAGCTGTGGTGTATGTCACAGATACAACTCAGATCCCACTGTGGCTGTGATACAGGCTGGAAGCTATAGCTCCAATTCAATCCCTAGCCTGGGAACTTTCATATGCTGTATGTGTGGCCCTAAAAAGCAGGGGGAAAAAAAGAAAAGAAAAGAAAAAGAAATGCTGAAGTAAATCCTTCAAGATAAAGTTAACAACAATAAGCAGCAACACAAAGTCATACCAAAAAAATATAAAATTCCCTGGTAAAGTATAAGGACAAATGTAGAATCCCATAGTATCATAATGTTTGTGTATAAATCACTTTTAATAATGATACAAATTTTTTTTTAAAAAAACAAAAGCACAAAAGGGAATTTTAAGTCTGTGCTAATAGATATATAATATAAAAAGGAATAATTTGTTTCATCAATAGCATAAAATTTTCAAGGAGTACAGAGATGTAAAGTAGTAGAGTTTTTATATGCAATTGAAGTTAACTTGTTATCAACTTAAGACATATTGTTATAACTTTAAAATGTTTAAAATACTTAAAAGTGGTAACCACAAAGAAAATATAGAATATAAACAAAAGGAACTAAGAAGGGCCTCAAACTATGTCATTACAAAAAAAATGAAAATAAAAGAATGTAACAAGACAAGAGTGACAAAAAAACCTGCAAAATATACAGAGGTCTTTTTTTTTTTTTTTGGCTTTTTAGGGATGCCCCTATGGCATATGGAAGTTCCCAGGCTAGGGGTCAAGCTGGAGCTGCAGCTGCTGGCCACAGCCACAACCACAGCAACACCAGATCCAAGCTGCATCTGCAACCTACTTCACAGCTCACGGCAATTCCAGATCCTTAACCCACTGAATGAGGACAAGGATCAAACCCACATCCTCATAGATACTGGCCAGGTTTGTTACTGATAAGCCACAACAGGAACTCCAGAAAACATTTAATAAAATGAAAATAGTTAATCCTTCCTTACCAATAATTACTTTAAATGTAAATAGATTAAATGAGCCAATTAAATACATAGGTTGGCTAAATGGATGAAAAATAAGATCCAACTAGAAACTATTTATAAGAGATTCACATTAGATATAAGGGCATAGATAGGCTAAAAGTGAAAGGATGGAAAGAGATATTCTATGCAAATGGGAAACTGAGGAAAGTAGGAATGGACACTTATCAGACAAATGAGACTTTAAAATAAATACTGTCATAAGAGTTCCGATGGTGGCTTAGGAGTAACAAAGGCCAAAACCATGAGGATGTAGGTTTTATCCCTGGCCTCACTCAGTAGGTTAAGGATTGGGTGTTGCCATGAGCTGTGGTGTAGGTCACAGATGCAGCTTGGAACCCACGTTGCTGTGGCTGTGGTGTAGGTGAGCAGCTGAAACTCTGATTTGACCCGTAGCCTGGGAACTTAGATATACCTGCAGGTGTGACACTAAAAAACAAAAAAATAAATAAAAATTTTTAAAAGGCAAAATAAAATAAATGCTGTCGCAAGAGACAAAAAAGGTCATTATATAATGATAAAAGGCCAATTCACCAGAAAAATATAACAGCTATAAATACATATGCTCTTAACATTAGCGCTCCTAAACACATGTAGCAAACAATGACAGAAAGGAAAAATAGAGAGCAAGACATTAACAATAGATTTCAATACCTCACTTTCAGTTACAGGTATAATAATGAGAAGATCAATAAGGAACCAGAAGATTTTAAAACATTAAACCAACTGCACCTAACATATATATAGTAAACATTTCAACACAACAATGGCAGAATATTCTTATCAAATGCCATAGAACATTCTTCAAGATAAGCTGCATGTTTTACCACAAAAAAGTCCCAAATTTACAATGTCTGAAATCATACATAAAAAGTACTTTCCCTGTACAACAGAATGACACTAGATATCAGTATGAGCAGGAAAACAGGAAAATCTACAAATGTGGAAATTAACTCATTAAACCATAGATCAAAGAAGAAATTACAAGTGAATTTTAAAATATTTGGAAAAAAGAAAAACACAACACATCAAAACTTATGAGATTCAGTGAAAGTAGAATGTAGGAGGAAGTTTATAGCAATAAACACATTTTTAAAAGAAAGATCTCCACAAACACTTCCAAACTAATTCTATTAGGTCAGTCTGATACTTAAAGTTGACAAAGACACTACCAGAAAAATACAGAATAGTGATATTTCTGATGGATTCTGATGAAAAATCCTCAACAAAACTAGCAAACAGAATTCAACAGCAAATTAAAAGTATTAGACATCATAACAAGGCAGGATTCACTCTTGGAATGCATGATGGTTCTACATATTAAAATCAATTAATATACTACAAAACAGTAACAGAATTAAGATAATACACATGATTATCTCAATAGATTAAAAAAAGCACCTGACAGAATTCAACACCCTCACAATAAAAAAACATTCAACAAACTAGGAACAGAAGGAAAATACTTCACCACAATAAAAGCCATAAAAGAAGAGCCCACAGCTTACCTGAAAAAAATAAAAGGCATCTAAATTGTAAATTATAGATTTATAGAAGAAAAGTATCTCTGTTTACAGAAACATTATCTTGTAAGTAGGAAACTAAAGATTCTAAACACACAATGTTATAACTAATCAAAGTTTCAGGATATAAACTCAAAAAAATCAGTTGTGTTTCTATACATTTACAATGAATAATCTACAAAAGAAAAGTTCCATTTACAATAACATCAGAAAGAATAAATTACTTAGAAATAAAATTCAACTAAGGGGGCAAAGGACTTGCATATTGAAAACTACCAAACACTGCTGACAGAAATTAAAGAAGACACCAATAAATGAAAAGACATCTTGAGTTCATGGAGTGGAAGAGATTTAGTATTTTTTTAGAATGTCATTACTACCCAAAGTTGTGTACAGATTCAATGCAATCCCTATTAAAATACCAATGGCAGAGTTCTCAGTGTGCTGCAACGAGATTGGCAGCACCTCGGCAGCATCAGGATGCAAGTCTTATTCCCAGACCAGCAAGTGGGGTTAAAGGATCTGATCCCTGGTGTAGGAACTCCATATGCCACAGGGAAGCCCAAAAAGGTTAAGTCAAAAAAAAAAGGTACCAATGGCATTTTTGGCAGAAACAGAAAAATCCATCCTGAAGTTCATATGGGAAACTGAGGAGCAAAAACATCTTCTAAAAAAGACTAAAGTTAGGGAGTTCCTGTCATGTTGCAACAGAAATGAATCTGACCAGAAACCACGAGGTTGCGGGTTTGATCTTTGGCCTTGCTCAGTGGGTTAAAGATCCGGCATTGCCCTGAGCTGTGGTGTAGGTCGCAGACACGGCTCAGATCTGGTGTTGCTGTGGCTCTGGTGTAGGCCGGCAGCTTCAGCTCTGATTAGACCCCTAGCCTGGGAATCTCCATATGCCACATATGCAGCCCTAAAAAGGACAAAAGATTGGAGTTCCCGTCGTGGCGCAGTGGTTAACGAATCCGACTAGGAACCACGAGGTTGAGGGTTCGATCCCTGCACTTGCTCAGTGGGTCAAAGTTCCGGCATTGCCGTGAGCTGTGGTGTAGGTCGCAGACGCGGCTCGGATCCTGCATTGCTGTGGCTCTGGCGTAGGCTGGCAGCTGCAGCTCCGATTCGACCCCTGGCCTGGGAAACTCCATGTGCTGCAGGAGTGGCCCAAGAAATGGCAAAAAGCCAAAAAAAAAAAAAAAAAGGACAAAAGACAAAAAAAAAAAAGACTAAAGTTTGTAGTCTCACATTCTCAATTTTGAAACAACCACAAAGCAACAGTAGCCAAGACAGTGTGGTACCAGCATAAACACAAATATGTAAACCAATGGAACAGAATAAAGAACCTAGAAATAAACCCTGGTGTACATAACCAAATTATTTATTTATTTATTTATTTATTTATTTATTTAGTCTTTTTAAGGCCCCACTGGTGGCATATGGAAATTCCCAGGATAGGGATCAAATTGGAGCTGTAGCCGCTGGCCTACATCACAGCCACAGCAATGCAGGATCTGAGCCACATCTGCAACCTACACCACAGCTAATGGCAATCCCAGATCCTTTAATCCACTGATCGAGGCCAGGGATCAAACCTGAATCCTCATGGATACTAGTTGGGTTTGTTGCCGCTGAGCCACAGTGGAAACTCCCATGGCCAAATTATTTTTTTTTAACTTTATAACGATTTTTATTTTTTTCCATTATAGCTGGTTTACCCCAAATTATTTTTGACATCAGTGCCAAGACTATATCATTAGTCTTTCCATAATCTTTATCATTCCATAGGAAGAGGACAGTTTCTTCAACAAAAAATATTGGAAAAACTGGATATCTACATGCAAAAGAATGATGCTAGATCCTTACTTAACCTCATATAGAGAAATCAACTCAAAATGTATATCAAAGATCTTAATGTAAGACAAAACTTTAAGCTGCTCAGTCTTAAAACTATGTGGGAAGTTTCATGCTATTGCATTTGGCAATGATTTCTTGAATATGACATCAATAGTCCAGGAAACAAAGGCAAAGATAGATAAATGGGATTACATTAAGTATATAAAAGCTTCTGTACATCACAACAGCTAAGAGGTGGAAGTTACCTAAAGGTCCATCAACTTTTGGGTGTTAGATGTACTTTAGATCTTTATCTATTAAGAGTGAATTTTTATAATGTGGTATATACATGCAATGGACCATTATTCAGCCTTAGAAAAAACGAAATTTTGTCATATGCTACAATATGGATGAACCTTGATGACATTACGTTAAATGAAATAAGCCAGTCACAACAGGACAAATACTGTATGATTCCACTAATATAAAGTATCTAAAGTTGTCAAAAACCAGCTGTGAAATTCTATGATTCTATTACAATTGATTAAGCCTAGCTAGTAAACATAGTTTTTACTGAATCATTCTGAATTTATTTCATTTTCCTTCATAAAAGTAAATGTAGTTTTACAATTCAATTTTGCAGTATTACAACTAAAGTGTCTTATTAACACTTACCTATTATTACCTATCCTTGCCTTTCTACTTATCATTCTTCATTCATTCAACAAATAATCAGCAGGTGATTATCAAGCTGCACAGAGTTCTAGTTGAGAACAGACCATAATCAAGACATAAGGCTCCTGTCATCGCAATTTAAATCCTAGTGGGTTAAACAGATACAAAGTAAGTAAGCTAATCAAACTAGATGTTTGGACAGTGGTGAGTACCATGAAGGGAATAAACCAAGGTACTGAGAAAAAGTGACTAAGTGTGGGGAGCGGAGCCCACTTTAGAGACAGTGGCTCACTCCCGTACAGCCATTAAACCCTACAGACTTCATATAGCCTTGCCTGTAATTGGTTTTAGATAAGCATACAGTCCAATTACAACCAGTGAGTTATAAATATAAAAATTTGGAGTCCCAGAAAGAGATATGGAGATGAAAAAAATTCAAAGAGATTATAGTCAAGAATTTCCAAAACTGATGAAAGATATCAAATCACAGATCAAAGGAATTTATCAAACCCCAAGAATCATAAGCATAAAGAAAACTATCTATAAACATGTCCTTAGCAAACTGCTGAGTAGTCACTAAAGAAAAAAATCTGGGGAAGTTCCCATCGTGTCTCAGTGGTTAACGAATCCGACTAGGAACCATGAGGTTGCGGGTTCCATCCTTGGCCTTGCTCAGTGGGTTAAGGATCCGTTGTTGCCGTGAGCTGTAGTGTAGGTCGCAGATGCGGCTCAGATCCTGCATTGCTGTGGCTCTGGCGTAGGCCGGCAACTACAGCTCTGATTAGACCCCTAGCCTGGGAACCTCCATGTGCCGCGGAAGCAGCCCTAGACAAGGCAAAAAGACAAAAAAAGAAAAAAGAAAAAAATCTTGGCGTTCTCTTGTGGCACAGTGGGTTAAGGATCCAGCACTGTCACTGCAGCAGGTCTGGACACTGTTGTGGCATGCGGGTTTCATCCCTGGCCCAGGAACTTAAGGGCAGCCAAATAAAGGTAAATTATAGACAAAAGGAAAATAATGGTTGATGCTTCAAAAGAAATAACAGAGGACAGAAAATAATGGTACAAGATTTTTTAAGTACCGAATAAAAAATGTTAACCTATAATTCTATACCCAAAAAAAATATCCTTTGAAAATAAAGGGGAAGTAAACATATCTTTAGCAAGACAAAATCTAAGAGAATTAATTTGTCAAATGAGCACTATAAAAAACATTTAAAGAAATTCCTAATAAACAAATTATAGCATCTGCAAGAAGGAATGAAGAGCACCAGAAAGGGCTGGTTATGTACTTACCAAGACAATTTTAATTTAATTCACTCCAAATTTGTTATGCTCCTACTATGACAAAATGTTATACCAAGGGGAACATAAGGACAAATTAGATGACCTACCTTTGAGACTCTTACAGTGAAGTAAAGAAAATAAGATATATATGTCTGAGTAGAGAACAAAGCTGAAATATGCTCTATAAAAATTACACATGTATTGGTAGAATTTACAGTGGTTTGCAAAGAAAGCTCAATGGACAAAATGACCTTTTGAAGTGAAGCTAGACTAACAGAAACAGGTAACCTAGGCAGTCAGAACAGAGATAAAGCTGCACAGAAAGTGGATATCACTAAATACACACAGGCATCATCAGATAATTCCTTTATTTATTTATTTGCTTTTTATGGCCGCACCTATGGCACAGGGAAGTTCCTGGGGTAGGGTTAGAATCTGAGCTGCAGCAGCCAGCCTACATCAGTCACAGCAATGCCAGATACAAGCCGCATCTGTGACCTACACAACCGCTCAAGACAACACGGGATGCTTAACCCACTAAGCAAGCTCAGGGATCGAACCTGCATCCTCATGGATACTAGTCAGTTTGCTACCACTGAGCCACAACAGAACTTCATAATTCCTTTATCTTTAACTGGTATTTAGCATGCATGAAAGAAAGAAAGGACAATATGCTGGAAGAAAGGTTCATTATAAAAATTATTACAAAAATTTGTTGCCAGAATAAGAAGCTTAACTTTCATGTTGAAGAATTCTATCAAGGAAAGGCTTTGCATCATAGCTGACTTTATCCAGATGGTTCTGGCAACAGTGGAAAGCTATAGGATGAGATGTGTAATTGCCAGACCAGTTGGGACTGATTTTAAAAAGCTTCTGTACATGTGAAGTTAAAAAGAGTCTGACAGAATAGCCATGCACCTCAAATATCCAGAAGCAAATTGCAAATCTAGATCTAAGTAGCAGTGGTCCAGGCCAAAGTAACAGATTTTGGAAAATATATATTAATACACAGTAATACATAAGGATGGTGGTTAAAGCCACAAATGCTGATGTTACTATCAAATTAAAGATGATTTATATGAGATCAGTAATACGTGGAATCTAATTTTAAAATGATACAGAAGAACTTACAAAACAGAAACAGGGAGTTCCCGTCGTGGCGCAGTAGTTAACGAATCCGACTAGGAACCATGAGGTTGCAGGTTCGGTCCCTGCCCTTGCTCAGTGGGTTAACGATCCGGCGTTGCCGTGAGCTGTGGTGTAGGTTGCAGACGCAGCTCGGATCCTGCATTGCTATGGCTCTGGCATAGGCCATTGGCTACGGCTCCGATGAGACCCCTAGCCTGGGAACCTCCATAGGCCGCAGGAGCGGCCCAAAGAAATAGCAAAAAGACAAAAAAAAAAAAAACAGAAACAGATTTAAAGATTTCAAAACCAAACTTATGTTTACCAAAGGGAACACATGAGGGGAGGGATAAATTAGGAGGCTAGGACTGACATAAACACACTACCATATATAAACTAGATAAGCAACAAGGACCTCCTCTATACAGGGAAATCTACTCAATACTGTATAATAACCTATATGGGAAAAGAATCTGAAAAGGAATGGAAACATGTATAACTGATTTACTTTGCTGGACACATGAAACTAGCACAACTTTGTAAGCCAACTATTCTCCAATACATTTTTTTTTAATTAAAGATGATTCATAAGGGAGAAAGGAAAATGAAAGCTAACTTATTGAAGTCCAGGGATCTTGGCAGTAAGAGGAGGGAGAGGTGCCATAAAGGGGCTTGTAAGTGAGAGGAAGGTATTTTCACTGAAGCAAATGGAGATGGGCTGATGTAGGGCAGGTATCAAGGTTCTAGAGAATGCAGTAACGTTAGGGAACACTTCTGAAACAGCCAGCGAGATGGAGGATTTAAGAGTAGATGCAGAGATCAGAATTCAAAATAAGAGTAAGAATGTCAGTGCGTAAGCAGCTCTGAGTTATGTCAAGGATCAAATCTGGGGATAAAGGGATGGGAATCAGAATGAAGGTTCAGATCTTTAAACCTGAGCAGGTCCTGGATCTATGACACAGACATATTGTTTAACAGTGGGGAACAGTGACGAGAAAACTGGGAAGGATCAGTGGGTCAAAGGGATGAGGGAGGGAAGGAAGGTCACTGAGAGAGAAGAGGCTGCACATGGGGTGGAAATGACTCAGGAGCATGAAATGTGCCAAACCCAATGTAACCTGACTCTGCTATTTCCTCAAATCTAAATTGACATTACCCCCGATCTCTTTTCAATTTAGGAATGTCTAGGGATATAATTTTAACCGTAGTGAAGCTGTCTCCATTCTTCCAGGGGAAAGGCTCAAGCGAAGTTAATATATTTCTAGAGTAGTTAGTTAGCTTATTCTCATTGCTGAAGATAGAAACCTCTCTTTGCTCATGGCTGGGCATTCCGTAATGAAGACTCTTTCAGCACAGGGCATTAACAAAGAGGACGATTCCTAGGTAAGTGTACATGTGTATATGTGTGGGTGGAGGGTGGTTCTAAATATGAAACATATTAGCCTACATATGCAACACCTCAGCCTAGATATGCAAACATCAGCCTAGATGATATGCAACACATCAGCCTATATATGCAACACATCAGCCTAGGTATACAACACAATTGGCCTAGATATGCAACACATCGGCCAAAGTAGGCAACACATCAGGCACTATTAGCCCTTCAGGGCTAGGAAGCAGGCTGGAAAATATAGGACTCTGCTCTAGGAATGCTTCACATCTTGGGTCAGTTCTATGCAGGAACATGCATGTGATCCCTGGAGTATATCAGACTCTCCCTGGCTGCCCACTGTAATCTAGCTCCATCTTTGACCAGATGATACATGTCTGCAACAATGGACCCCAAAAGGCTCTGCCTTGAGGATGAGAACAATTTCACTCTAAGAACAACACTAGTTAGCATTTACTGAACAATTATAATACCATCGATCTTAGCAGTAAACTCATTAAGTAAACCCTAGGCAAGTGAATATACATTAGAGACTGAAGAATATTTGGCAAGATTCCCAGGCCTTCCTCAAATTTCTTCTTTACCTGGCTAGAGCTTTTGTTAATTTACTTGTTTATCTATCTACCTTTGTGGATATGTATGTACATATATACATATATATTTATTTATTGGAATCAAACAGTTTTTCATTCTGCATGTATCACCCACTAAAACACAAATATGTTGGTAGCATTAGCATGTTCCAATTTGCACAACCATTGTGGTCAGTACAAAACTGAGAAGGAAAATAAGACTCCAAAGACCTATATCCAATCTCCTGGGATAGACCATGATGGAAAATAATAGATTAAAAAAAAGAATGTGTCTGTGTGTGTGTGTAACTGAGTCACTTTGCTGTACAGCAGAAATCAACACATTGTAAACCAACTATATTTGAATAATTATTTTAATTTTAAAAAAAGAAGACTTCAAAAACCAATATAGCCAATTTCAATAGATAGACTGTTCCATATGAGTTGCTATCAATACTCAAGCTATATAAATGGGATTCTTTATGCCACCTAGAGGAGGCCCCATCACCCCAGAGTGCAACTGTAGCATCTGCAGATGCCCAGATCAGCTGGAGAGGAAGCTGTGGACCAAGCCAGGGCACAGTGCAAGCAGAGCCTTGCTCAGAGGATGTTTTCCCTTCACATCTTTCCCTCTTCCAGCTCCTTGTCCTCACCCTCTCCTAACTTTCTCCTCTGGGAATGGAGCCTCGGCTGTACTAAAAAAGGGAGCAGCATCCAAATTTTTCTCTGACCCACCCTGTAGCTAGCTAGGTACTGGTCAGAAGGCCCAGGGAGAAGCCCCCAACACACCAACTAAGTTTCACCCCTGAGCAGTAATGCAGAAGTGTCAGCTCACGGCCACCCTTGAAAGAAAAAGGCTGGTCTGCAGGTGCTGTTTATCACATCAACACTGTCCCATTTCCTTTGTTTCCAACTTAAAAAAAAAAATTATGTGTGCCACTTTGCAAGGTATCAGTCAGAAGTGGTGAAAGGAGAATGTCTTCTTGAAAAAAGCTGCCAGTGAATTGAAGAAAACCAATAGACTAAGCATGCAGTTTTATTGACAGAGGCCACACAAGCCTGTCAGCTCCCACTGGAGCAGAATTCAGGCCACTGTACCCCAGATTCTATTCTTGACTGAGTCTTTGAGTGATTATCACTCAAAAGTTTCCCATCCCATCTATATTTGGAAGAACAATTGTTCATCATAATTTTGGAATTAAAATTAAGGGCATGTGCGCATTCACCTGAACTGCAGACCAGATGCTTAGAATATGAGCCTATTAAAGAGTCAGTCACCGTTTTTAGCCATGGAAGTTCATTGTTAACCTTCCACAATAACAGTAAACACTAGCACTAAATATTCAGTGCCTATGTGCTAATATATTTGAGTAGATTAATAGATATGTATTTTCTTTTTTTTTCTTTTTTTTTTTTTGTCTTTTTGTCCTCTTAGGGCCGCACTGCAGCATATGGAGATTCCCAGGCTAGGGGTCTAATCAGAGCTGTAGCCGCCCTGCCTAAGCCAGAGCCACAGCAACACCAGATCTGAGCCACGCCTGCAGCCTACACCACTGCTCATAGCAACGCCGGATCCTTAACCCACTGAGCAAGGCAAGGGATCAAACCTGCAACCTCATGGTTCCTAGTCAGATTCATTTCCGCTGCACCACAATGGGAACTCCGTTGAATTATGTTTAAATGACCTGTACCCTGGGAAAATTGTGGCTAACTTTAATTCACTACCTGTGCCATATGTTTAGTGACAGTTTGTATTATTCTCTAGAAAGGGAAGATGAACAATGGATGAGATTTATTGAGGAATCTTTTTCCAAAATTTTACTTTTGAAAAATGCATGCCTAGATAAAGGCCAAGCATTGGTCCAAATAAGAGTCAATAACTCTTTAGGAGATCAAATAAAGTTACTCCCTTTCCCCATTTCTCTTATTAATGATGCTCATAGCTTTGATCTAGAAGTGGAAAAATGATGGTAAGTTTTAGAAATGGTCACTCACTTCCATGCCCCTGAAGCATATCAAGACAACTTTTTAGAAAGTTTGTATCATTCAACTTTTTAGAAAGTTTTTTACATCATTCAACCAAGTTCTGATTCTGTAAATTCAAATTGGGGAAAAGCTATCATGTATGTTGGAAATAGAAAAAAACTCTACCAGCAAGGGTAGAGCCTACTTAACCTAGGTTCACCTGGTAACTTACTTTGACCATATAAAGCAATTCTGGTCCAAACTGAATTCCAATTGCTCCTTGGTAAATAAGCCCAGACTAGCCACCTTGAGGAAGAGACATGAAGGGAGAGGCCAAAGTATCCTGGCCATTCCAATCACCCCACCTGAAGCCCAGGTAGGCCAATGAGGTCAACAGGCCCCAGGCAGCCCCTGGTTGATCATCCATCTACGCCCATTACAACCATTCCTGCTCATACTGCCAAATAACACAGTAACACATTTTTAGACACTAAAACCTGGAATGGTTTATTTTATACTAATGTCAAACGAGGATAAAAATTGATGCACTGGTGGTGTTTACAGGAATGAAACTTTTAAACCAAGTAAACGTCCAACAAAATAAAAATACAAAACAAATTACAGCTTTAAATATTTCAAGACACTCAGTTACCAATCATATACTGTGATGTGGGAAAAGAGACACTAATAAACTTTCTAACTTTACTATCTATAAATTTTTAATAGAAGCTTGAAAGAAGTATGCCAGAATATTCACGTGTGATAACTTCTGAGTAGGGAGGTGCGCTGTGTTTATTTTTAATGTTTTCTACAATTTCACACATCCCATTTTTACAAAATAATGTCTTTTTAACTTAAAAATAAAAAGAATAGCCAAAGGAAAAATGAAATGTCACATCTAAAGCAAATTACTTCATTAAGATACTTAACGGAGTTCCTGTGTGACTCAGCAGGTTAAGGATCTGGCATTGTCACTGCAGTGGCTCAGGTCACTTCTGTGGCACAGGTTCGATTCCTGTCCAGAAAACTTCCACATGTCATGGGTATGGCCAAAAACCAAAACAGAAACAAACAAACAAAAAAACCCAGGATACTTAGAAATGTAACTGTTGAGGGAAAACATTACATAGTTTAAACCAATAGTGCCATAATCATGCTATGAACATTCCTAAGGAAGGATATGAAATCAGAATGATTTACCTAGAGAGAAACTAATATGCATAAAGACTAGCAGGCTGCCAGGAACAGGTAGATGGATTCAGACACAAAATAGGCTCTACCCTGGGATGACCTTGAAAACTCTTCCTGGGAGCCTATGAGCCCCCACAACAGCATGTCATCAAGGCTCTGAGTCCAGAGAGCACCTTCAATAGACTGCATTACAGTTAGGGCTTAAGTAAGGTAATGGCAGGGAGGTTTTCAACATGTGAGCAAAGTACTGATTACTTTTCAAGCTTGCTTATTGTTGGAAGAAGAATAAACTTACTGGTGGGAATATTTTTTAAGTTTAAGCTTTTTCACTGTTGCAGTTGACATAGGTAAAAATAAGTGGGTTCCTATGTAATTACTGTAAAAAGAAATATAATGCCCCCCCCCAAGCACAATAGGTATCCTACAAAATTGGCTATTACTTGCTAATACTCAAACGTTCCCTAAACAGTCCACATTGCCCTGACCAAACTCTGAAAAGCTGGATAATGGGCATCTCCCTTCAGGAGAAAACCCCCTCTTCCATCTGTTCCTAAGCCAGACAGTTGTCAGTAGATTCATCCAGATTCAGGGACTGACTCAGAGAAAAGAGACCAGTGGGATACAGACAGATGACTCCATTTTCCCATTCCTCCCACAACCTACTACTGACTAGTATGGGAACAGAGTGTAGGGGATATAAAACCAGTGTGAGCATAACAACTAACTACTGCACATCTCTGCCTTGGGACAAGTATGACTTCATAAAGGGTATCCCAGGAAGAAAGTAGCTAAAAATAAGGCATAACCCCTCCTGCTGTGGCCAATTTAAACAGGAGCTCCTCAAATCAATTGGCTAGAAGAAATCCAAGGTCCACAAATGTCAGCCTGCAGAGAAGTAACACGCTTGCAATATTCAACTCAGCCAGGAAGATAAGATCCTTCTTTTTCCACTCAAGATGGCAGAAGGAGGAACTGGATCCACTCTTTACTTGAAACAGTAAAAAAAAAAAAAAAAAAAATCAGACAAAAATATATGAAACAGTGCTTTTCAAGCCACTGGACACCAGGACAGTAGTCCCTGAAACTGGAAGCAAGCAAAGTTAGCCTGACAACTTTCCCAGCTTACTGCTTTGAAAGAGTTTCCAGGTTGAAGCTCAGTGCAAAGCACCCAGGCAGAGCTCAATGGATTCCCTGAGTTGAGATGAAGCTGAGAATATTAGAAGTCAAGGCAGGAGCTCCCATCATGGCTCAGTGGTAACGCACCCAACTAGTGTCCATGAGGATGCAGCTTCGATCCCTGGCTTGTCTCAGTGGGTTAAGTAGCTAGCATTGCCATGATCTGTGGTGTAGGTGGCAGACTTGGCTAGGATTCTGCATTGCTGTGGCTGTGGTGTAAGCTGGCAACTACAGCTCTGTTTCAATCCCCTGCCTGGGAACTTCCATATGCTGTGGATGTGGCCCTAAATAGACCAAAAAAAAAAAGAAAGAAAGAAAATTAGCAGCCAAGGCAATTGGAGTTCTCAGAATGCAACTCTGAATAAGAAACAGCCATACAGGGAGAATTTACCTTATCAGTGTACATGTGTAAGGAAAACCACCTGGAACCAGTGTAAGAACCAGCTGTAAGAATTACAGAACAATTTTCTGTGCTCCCATATGACTGGGAACAGTGCCTGGTCCCAAACACCAGAGCAGAGAAAAATTCAAGATTCATGGGGTTTTGGTGGAGTACTCAGTGGAGAATAATTAGCCAGAGCACTTCTCCATATCTGCCTAACCAAATAAGTAAGATTTAAAGGATCAAACTGTTTCTAAGTAACTGTACTTCACCCAGAATGACACTCAAGAATATTTACAGGAGTACAAAAATACCCAGCAGTCAACAAGGTAACAATTGCAATACCAGCAAAGATTAATAGGTGTGCAAAGAAGCTAGAAAACACAACCCACAATGGGGAGAATATTCAACCCATAGGAACTGACCCAGACTGATAAAATTGCTAGAATTAGAAGCAAAGATGTTAAAACATGTATTAGTTTTATTCCAAATGTTCAAAAAGTTAAGTGGAGACATGGAAGATATAAAAGAGATAAAAATAAAATTTCCAAAGGTGAAAACAATGATATCTGAGATGAAAAATATGTAGGAAAAGATTAATGGTAGGTTAGACATGGCAGTAGAAAAGAACAGTGAACTTGAAGATATGGCAATAGACACTATCTAAAATGAAACTTACAAAAAGAAAAAAAATTTAATGAAAAGAGCATCAGTGAGTTATGGACAACCTCAAGTAGCCTAAAGCATTTTAACTAGTGTCCTTAAAGAGGAGAGAGAGGAAAAAACTAGGAAAAAAAAAAAAGTTCTTGTAGAAATATTACCTGAAATTTTCAAAATTTAAAAAAAAGTATAAACCCACAAGTCCAAAAAGCCCAAAGAGACTCAAGCATGAGAAACATGCCAAAAGCAAATCAATCAAATTGCTTAGATCTAGTAATAAATAGCATATCTTAAAAGAATCCATAGGGGATGAGAATCTACTGTATAGTACAGGAAAATCTACTCAATAATTTGTAATAATCTATATGGGAAAAAAGAATGGATATATTTGGAGTTCCCATTGTGGCTCAGTGGTTAATGAATCCGACTAGGAGCCATGAGGTTGCAGGTTTGATCCCTGGCCTCAATCAGTGAGTTAAGGATCCAGCATTGCTGTGAGCTGTGGCGTAGGTCACAGGCATGGGTCAGATCCCGCATTGCTGTGGCTCTGGCATAGGCTGGCGGCTACAGCTCCGATTAGACCCCTAGCCTGGGAACCTCCATATACCGTGGGTGCAGCTCTAGAAAAGACAAAAAAAGACAAAAAAAAGAATGGATATATTTATATGTATAACTGATTCACTTTGCTGTACATCTGAAACTAATGCAACACTGTAAAAATCAGCTGTGCCAATAAAATTAAATTAAAAAAAATAAACCATGAGGAAATATATGAAATACAAAGGAATAAAGATGAGTATGATAGTATATTCCTTATCAGAAAAGGGCAAGTGAGAAGACAGAGGAGCAATGTCTTTTGAGTACTAAAAGGGGAATAAACAAATGAACAAAAATGTCTATTAATCAAGAATTCTATACCAAAAATGAAGGCAAGAGACCTCCAGAATGCCAGAGGCAGGAGGTCAGAAGACCCATTTCCAAAGAAAGCCATTTAACTGGTTAAAATTACTAGGACCGAATGTACAGCATGGTGACTACAGTTGATAACAAAGTATTGAATAACTGAAATTTTCTAAGACAGCAGACTTTAAATGCTTTCTCCCAAATATATATAAATATGTGAGATTATGGGTGTGTTATTTAACTAGATATATATGTTCATCACAATGTGTATGTATATCAAATCATCATGATGTACACATTAAATATCTTAATAATTTTATTTATAGTTATGCCTTGAAGAAGCTGGAAAAAAATTTTAAACCCTAGAAATTGTCCTAAGGGCATACAGCAAGCAGAGAAATATTCCATTAAGAAAATCTACTAAATAACAGCAAGAACAGTGAGAGACTGTGGCATTTTAGTCACAAAATACTCTCTCTGCCCCACCCCTAGACTCACTTAAAAGAAACTCTATTCTGGCACCTATACTGGGTGGGTTTGGCCAAGACAGCATAGGCTCCAGGCCTCCTGTCTCTGAGTCTAGGGTTATGGTTTCACCCCATGAGGGGCATGTCATTTCACTCTCTCCGGCCTGATTTTTAAGAAGTTCTGTTTCAGGGAGGCATGGTCCAGAGGACTGACGTTCCCTTTCTCCACTGTGGCCTTCCTCAAAGAGAGGAAGCTTATTCTAGATGCTCACACCTTGTTCACTTGTAGGCTAGAGGTTCCACACTGCAAAGAGCAACCTCAGTAGAGAGAGTTACCGACCTTCCTCCCCCATGGTGCTTGAACAGCACAGACCTCACCCTGGGAATAGCAGGCTGTAGTCCTAGACTCCAGCAAATTTTAGTGGTATAGAGATTCTTTCCAGGAGAAGGGAAAGGTCAGTAGTATGAAACACTCTGTGGATCTCCATGAGGAGGGTAACATTTGACACAAAGTGTGCAAATTTCATGCCTAAGGGTGTTGTTGAAAACAACACAAATCTTGGAAGACAGGTATTAAGAGGGTGCTCTTAGCTTTACAAATTACTAAATAAATGAATAAATAAATAAATAAATAAATAAATAAAACAGCAGAGCAACCAGAAGTTTAACACAGAGAAACAGAAAGAGATATCTACAAAGAGCATTCCTGGAATCCACGCCAATCCTAAGTGTCAGAAATTCTTTATCTATGCCCTAGACTATATCCACTCAGGAGCAATCAGAGCAAGATATAATATACACTGAAAACATTCCCAAGACATAAAATCAATAAAGGTCCATCAATAAAGACTGGAAGCCTCAGTAGCACAAAAGATTAAATATGATCACAGGCCAAGCACTGGCTGAACAATAAACTCTTTGACCCAGGGACAATTCCTAGGGAAATCAGGTTTTAAATAAAATCATCTCTATGCTGGAAGCTAGGAAGACTGTGCATGACAAAAGCTGCAACATCTTAGGAGTGGTTAGGGAGAAATATCCAAGCTACCAGTCCTCAACGAAACATGGAATAAAATGTAAAATTCCTAAACTGTGACACCAGCCTCCAAGTATAACACAAACATCCATTAATAAAAAAAAAAAAAACCTATCTGGGTAAGGGAACTTAAGGACAAAAATTAGCCAATAAGTAGATATGCTAACCCAGGCAAGAGGCAACCACAAGATAGCTACACTAAAAGAAGAAAATAAGGCAGAAAAAAATCTTAGCAGTGGTATCAGAGGTTGCCTACTCTAGGGGAAATAGATTTCTCAGCATTTGTACAGGTAGATAACTAAACAAATAAACAAAGGACCAACCAAACAAAAATAACATCAATGCCTAAATAATGAAGGATTCATATCCAGAGTTGCTACAATGAAGCGTCAAGTTTTCAAAAAATGTATAACACCTACAAATTAACGGGAAAGTGACCCATATACAGGGCGGGAAGTGGACAATAGAAACTACTCTTTGAGGTTTTAGATGTTGGACTGAAGAAAGACTTCAAAAGAGTTATACAATAAAAACTCGAGAAAACCTTATCTAAAGAATCAAAGGAAAGTAAGATAACAAAATCTCATGGAATAGAGAATATCAATAAACAGAAATAGTAACAAAGAACCAAATGAAATTCCAAATTAAAAAAATTAAAAACCAAAATAAAAAATTCACTGGAGAGACTCAACAGTAGATTTGAGCCAGTAGAAGAATCACCAAACTTGAACATGATGTAAGAGAGGATGGAATTTGAAGAACAGAAAGAGAAAAGGAATGAAAAAAATTAACAGATTCAGAGAAATGCAGGGAACCCCTGAGTACATCAATATATGCAAAACAGGAATATCAGAAGGAGAAAGGGAAAGGAGCAGAGAATATATTCAAAGAAATACAATTTAAAATCTTCCTCAATTCGATGAGAAACAAAAATTTACACATCCAAGAAACCTAACCCCAAGAAAGGTAAATACAAAGCAATCTACATTTATACATATCATAGTCAAAAATGCTAAAACCCAGAAATACAGAGAAAATCCTGAAAGCAAAAAGAGAAAAATAACTCATCACACACACGGAAGCTCAATTAGATTAAATGTTGACTTATCATCAGAAACAACAGAGGGCATAAGAAAGTGGGGTGATGTATTGCAAGCGCTGAATATAGAAAACTATCTTTCAAAATGCAGTGGACCCTTGAATAACATAGGGCTTGGGGACACTAACTCTCTGCATGGTCAAAAATCAGCATTTTAACTACACAGTCCTTCCATATCCATGGTTCCACATCTGTGGATTCAACCAACCACAGATTGTGTTATACTCTAGTACTTACTATTGAAAAAACTGACATATTATTAGACCTTTGCAGTTCAAACCCATGGTATTCCACATCAACTGTAAAGGCAAAATTACAAATATTCCCAGGTATACAAAAACTAAGAGAATTTATTGCTAACAGACCTGCCCTACAAGAAACACTAAGGAAATTTTTTTGGGTGGAAAGCAAATGACCCCAGACAGTAATTCAAATCTAAACAAAAAAACAAAGAACCCAGATAGAGATAACTACATAAGGTATTACCAAAAAAAGCATAACTTTTCTTTTTCTTCTTAACTAATTTAAAAAGTAACTGAAGAAAATAATAAGTATGTAGTTGTACTGTTAGGCCCATAACAAGTGACATATTTATAAATAAAAATATAAATATAAATAAAATATATATATAACAAATATATTCTAAAATATATGTAACAGATATATTTGTTAACAAATATATTTAATAAAATATATTTCACAATAACAAAAAACTAGAGCACAAGAAGGTGGGTAGGAATACAGCTGTACTGAAATAGGTAATGACCCCAGATGACCTAAAAAGGAATCATTTGAGAAAACAAAAAAAGGGAGGAGAGGGAAAAGGACAAAACCCATACAGGTACATGAAGATAAGATGCTACCAGCAGAAAAAGGACTATTTCATCTATGAGATATTGTATACATACCTCATTGTAACCACAATATATAAATCTAGAGAAGAGGAGTTCCTTGGTGGCCTAGCAGTTAAGGATTTGGCATTGTCACTGCTGTGGCTCAGATCAGATCTCCAGCCTGGGGATTTTTGCATACCATGGGCATAGCCAAAAAGAAAAAAGAAAAAAAAATTAATCTAGAGCACAGATATGAAACATTAAAAAGAAGAAACCGAGAAAAACTTTATAGAGAACCACAAGCCCAACGACAGGCAGAAGCACGAGGAAAAAGAAACAATGGATATATAGAACACCCAGAAAACAAAAGAAAAAATAGCAATACTAACTCTTCATCTAGTAATAATTATCCTAAATGGATTGAATTTACCAATTACAAGACACAGAGTAGTCAGATGGATTAAAAAATAACACCCAACTCTGCTGGGAGCCACAAAGTGGCTAAGAAGAATAATCCTGTGTGAGGCCTAACTGTAAGCAAAGCTACAGCAGAGGCTGAAGAAACTGAAGCTGCAAAGCAGTTTCGAAGAATCCCCCAGCTGATCCTGTTTAGTAAAAATTTCTGAAATATGATTTCCTCTTCTATTCTTGTGCTTCTTTTCTGTCTGATGCTTATGTGTGTTGTGAGTCATTCTTGGCTCATAATATGGGAACTTTCTCAAATTCCTGAGCTTCCACCCAAGTATGGGCCATTATTTACTTATAAACCTAAGCCCTTGTTAAATAGGTTGAAAACAATTGAACCATGCATAAAGAACTTTCCTAAGAATGGGAAGTTTCCCTTCAGAGGAGTAATAGTAAATATTATGCAGAACTGCCATGTAGGCCTGGAGATTTTTGTTGGACTCTGGTCCGTCCCCATGGAGACAGATTAGGGGGTGGTTTGGGTGTTGCCCATGGCCCAACAATTGTGGATATTATAAGACAAGACATATTTTTTTCTATAATAAACGCTACCTGTTGGGACCCAGCAGGTGGAATTATTATTATAATTGGCAAGATTTTTTTTGATATATAAATTTTATAATTAATAAGCTTTTTATAATAGATAAGGTTTATTTAAGACAGTTTATGTTCGCACAACCTGCTAATGGTCTGAGGTCAGCCTGACCTCGAAAGCAAGCCACGTGTGAATACCCCACTCCCTATCAATGGCTATTCATGCCTGCTAGAGGAGCACAATAGGTAGCTTAGGCAAGAATATCTATCACCTTATGCCAAATCATTGTTAAAGTAAAAATTAGATACCTATCATTCTGCTTGCTATTTACTTATTTTCTAAGAATAAAAGTACAGTTTGTACGTAATCTTCATTTAAAATCTAAAACTAAAAGAATAGTTTGGAATAATAAATTAACATATATTGTTGTTTGTATAATCATGCATAAGAGTAAAATGTATAAAAGCTGATGCTCTCCTTTCAATAAACGGGTCATCTGCAGCACTTGCTGAGGGAGTTGGCTCCAATTCTTTCCGCGCCTGTTTGTGGCCCCTCCTCCTGTTCATCATCTCCTGGCTGCTGGGGCTGGACCCCGGCACAACTCTATGATGCCTCCAAGAGAATCATCTCCGCTCTAAAGTGAAGGGATGGAAGGTGATACTCCAAGCCAATGACAGTCAAAAGTAAGCAGGTGTAGCCATACTCATAACAGACAAATTAGACTTCAAGGCAGAAAAAAAGGTGACAAAACAAAGATGGACAGGATATGATGATAAAAGGGACAACTGATCAATAAGATATAACAGTGATTAACATAAATGCAACTAACACAGTAGCACCAAAACACATACAGCAATTACTAACAAACCTAAAGGAAGAAATTGATAGCACCACAGTAACTTTATGCCCATCTCTGGATGGGTTATCCAGTAAAAAAGTTAGCAAGGAAAGAGGGGCCTTAAATGAAACATTAAGCCAGATGGATTTGATAGACTTGAACAGAACATTCCATCCAAAAGCAAAAGAACACACATTCTTCTCAAGTGCTATGGAACCTTCTTAAAAATAGACAATATGTTGAGACACCAAATTTAAGAAGAATGCATTTATATCAAGCACTTTTCTAATCACAATGGTAGGAAACTAGAAGTCAACTATAAGACCACAAATATGTGGAGAATGAACAACATACTACTTAACAAGTACTGAGTCAATGAAGAAATCCAAGGAGAAATTTAAAAATACTAGAAGACAATGATAATGAAAACACAACATGCCAAAATCTAGAGGATGAAACAAAACAGTATTAAGAAGGAGGCTTATAGCAACCCAGATATATCTCAAACAATCTAACTTTCCACCTAAAGGAACTAGAAAAATAAGAATAAATTAAGCCCAGAGTGAATAAAAGGAAGGAAATGATAAAGATTAGAGAAAAAATAAATGAAATACAGACTAAAAAGTCAATAGAAAAGATCTATGAAACTAAGAGGTGGCTCTTTGAAAAGATAAACAAAATTGACAAGGCTAGACTCACTAAGAAAAAAAGAGCCAAGACTGATAAATAAAACCAGAAACAAAATGGGAGACATACAAAGGATTATAAGAGAATATTATGAACAGCTATATGCCAACTGAACAACCTAGAAGAAATGGATAAATCCTTAGAATCACTAAACCTTTAAGACTGAATTCTGAAGAAACAGAAAATATAAAGAGAATGATCAGTGGGAAAAAGACTGAAAGAGTAATCAAAAATATCCCCCCTCTCAAAACAAAAGTCCAGATCCAGAGGCTTCACAGGTGAAGTCTAGAAAACATTCAAAGAAGATATAATATCTATCATTCTCAAACTCTTCTCAAATATTGAAGAGGAGGGAATACTTACTAATTCATTTTACAAAGCCAATTTTTTGTTGTAAAGCAAACACAACAAAAAAGAAAATTCCAAGCCAAAATCTCTTATCAATATAAATGTAAAAATCCTCCATAAAATATTAGCAGATAGAATACAACAATGCATTAAAATGATCATACACCATATCAGGTGGAATTTATTCCAGGATAGTTCAACATCCATAAATCAATGTGAGATACCACATAAGCAAAATGAAGAATAAAGATCAGATGTTCATCTCAGTCAATGCAGTAAAAGCATTTGGCAAAATTCAACATCCATTTATGAAAAAAACCAAACAAAATAGCTATAAAAGGAATGGACCCCAACACAGTAAAGCTACCCAATGGCAACACACCACAGCTAACACAGCTAACACCATACTCAATGGTAAAAACCTGAAAGCTATCCCTCTAAAATCAGGAATAAGACAAGGATATCCACTCTTGCCACCCTTATTCAACATAATATAGCAAGCCACAATCAGAGAAATTAGGCAAGAAAGCAAGGCATCCAAATTGGAAAGGAAGGAGTAAAGCTGTCAATGTTTATGGATGACATTATTTTATATATAGAAAACCTTAAAGACCCCACCAAATAATAAACAAATACAGTAAAGTTGCAGGGTACAAAATCAACATACAAAAATCAGTTGTGACGACAGCAGAATAGAAGGACTGGAGCTCAACTTCTCTCCTAAAAACAACAAAATTCACAACTAAAGGCTGAGCATTCGTCACCCAAATGGACTGGAAACCTTAAAAAAGATATCCTACTCCAGAAGAAAAAGAGGAAGACACATCAAGAGGTAGGAGGGGCGATTTCACGATATAAACAGCCCCATACCTCCCAGGGGGGAAGCTCCACAGACTGAAAACTAAATGGTTCACAGACACTCACCTACAGGAGTGAGAGTTCTGAGCCCCACATCATATCCTCCTGTGCGGGAATTCGGCACTGGGAGAAAGAGCCCCTGGAGCATCTGGCATTGAAGGCCAGTGGGGCTTGTGCACGGGAGCTCCACGGGACTGGGGGAAACGGAGACCCCTTTCTTAAAAGGCCCACACAGATTTTCATGTGCCCTGGGTCCCAGGGCAAAGCAAAGTCTCCATAGGAATCTGGGTCAAACCTGACTGCAGTTCTTGGAGGACATCCTGGGATAACAGGGGTGAATGTGGCTTGTTGTGAGGGAGGGACACTGAAGGCAAAGCTCTCAGGAATATTCAGCAGAATGCCTTTCTCTGGAGGTGGCCATTTTGGGAAAATTGGACCCAACCCATCAGTCAGTGCTGAGAAGCCCCAGGGCAAACAACAATCCAGGTGAGATCACAGCCCCACCCCTCAGTAAATAAGCTACCTAAAGACCCCTCAGGCACACAGCTACCTCTAATCCCATCCAGAGACTAAGCCCCACCCACCACACGGATTAGAATCAGCTCCACCTACCAGTGGGCAGGCATCAGCCCCTCCCATCAGGAAGCCTACAGCAAGCCCCCCACACCCACTTCAGCCACAAGGGGGGCAGACACCAGAAGTAAGAGAGGCTACAACTCTAGTATCTGGAAAAAGGTCACCACACCACAAACCTATAAAAATGAAAAGACAGAGAACTATAACTCAGATGAGGGAGAAAGGAAAAACCCCAGAAAAACAGCTAAGCGATGAGGAGATTCTCAGCCTCCAGGAAAAAGACTTTAGACTGTTGATGCTGAAGATGATACAAGACATTGGAAATAAACTGGATGGGATTAGAGGCAAAGATGGGTACTTTACAGAAAACACTGATCAAAGAGATACAACATATAAAACTTAAACAAGAAGAGATGCAAAATACAATAACTGAAATAAAAAATTCTCTAGAAGCAGCCAACAGCAGAATACAGGAGGCAGAAGAACAAATAAGCAAGGTGGAGGACAGATTAGTGGAAACTGTGGATGTGGAACAGAAAAGAGAAAAAAGATTGAAAACAAATGAAGAGAGTCTCAGAGAACTCTGGGACAACGTTAAACACACCAACATCCGTATTATGGGGGTGCCAGAAGGAGAAGAGAGAGATAAAAGGACAGAAAAATATTCCAAGAGATAATAGCCAAAAACTTCCCTAAAAAGGGAAAGGAACCACTCACTCAAATCCAGGAAGCACAATGAGTACCATATAAAATAAGCCCAAGGAAGAACACCCCAAGACACATATGAATCAAACTGACCAAAATCAAAGACAAAGAGAAAATCTTGAAAGGAGCTAGGGAAAAGAAACACATAACATACAAGGGAAGCCCAATAAGGTTATGGGCAGATTTTTCAGCAGAAACTCTGCAGGCCAGAAGGGAGTGGCATGATATACTCAACATGATGAAAGGTAAAAACCTCCAACTATGATTACTTTACCCAGCAAGGCTCTCATTCAGATTTGAAGGAGAAACCAAAACCTTCACAGATAAGCAAAAGTTGAGAGAATTCAGCAATACTAAAGCAGCCTTACAACAAACACTAGAGGAACTTCTCTAAAAACAGCAACAGGAAACAAAATTCCACAAATGACAAGACTCACCAGTAAAGGTATATATGCAGTAAAGATACGAAATCATCCATGCACAATTATACCACCAAAATCAGAAATCATGAGAAGAGGTGGGTACAAATGTAGGACACTGGAGATGCACTTGCAATTAAGAGAACAACTTAAAACAATCTCATATACATATAGACTCTTATATCAAAACTTCAGAATAACTGCAAACCAAAAATCTACAATTGACACACAAACAAGGAATCTCTGGAGAAGAAAGATATCTCATAGTAAATAAGTGCATAATCCACCATGAAGGGGGTCATTTGACATCACTCTTGGAATGCTGAAGTCTCCTTAGATCTGATTCTAATTTCCTCTCCATCAAAGAATTTATGAGAATTATAATTAAATAATGCAATTGTACAATTAAATAATATAGTTCTACAACTGTATTATTAATAACCATTTCTCTCCTTGGTAGAATGTAAGCTCTATAATGTCTTATCACATCACCTAGAATGGTGTAATGCCTATACTGAAGAATCAATAAGATGTAACAAATTGTGAGGACATATTTATATAGTTACACAGTTTTTTAAACAATTTATGCATTTTATATTTTACTTATTTTCAGAGGGTGTATTATTTTTGTTATTCTTAGCAGTTATTCTTTTTATTATGCTATATAAAATATTTAATGGTATATAAGGCTTTCTTTATAAATTTTAGTTGCATAATATACATGATTTTAATACAATGCTAATTTTTAAAGAAAAATTGAAATGTAATAAATAATACTAAATAGTAAAGATGAAAGCCATACAAAATGGAATAAAGTATAGAATAAATTTCCTAGTTGTCTCAGCATATTTTCCATTCCACTTCTCCAGAGGGAGTCACTTAATCTGTTTGTTAAGATCCATGATATAATGATCTGTGTGAATTTAATTTAATTTAAACTGTGTTTAAATATATGTATTTTATTCTGTAAAAAAAAAATAAAAATTAAATTTTAAAAAATTGGTTGTGTTTCTATATGCTAACAGTGAGCTAACAAAAAGAAAGTAAGAAAACAATCCCATTTACAATTGCACCAAAAAGAATAAAATAAGAAATTTAACCAAGGAGCTGAAAGACCTATGCACTGAAAACTGTAAGACACTGCTTAATGAATTTGAAGATAACACAAATAAATGAAGAGATATTTCATGCTCATTGACTGGAAGAATTAATATTGTCAAAATGTTTGTGCTATCTAAACCAATCTACAGACCTAAATGCAATTTCTATCAAAATACCAATGGCATTTTTCACAGAACTAGAAATAATTATAAAACTAAATGGAAATACAAAAAACCTCGAACAACTCAAGCAATTCTGAGAAAAAAAGAATAAAGCTGGATGTATCACACACTCTGATTTCAAACTATATTACAAAGCTATGATAATCAACACATCATGGTACTAGCTGAAAAAATAAACATAAAGAGATCTATGGAACAGAGCTGACAGCCCAAAAATAACCCACTCACATATGGACAACTAATTTACAACCAAGTAACAAAGAAGATACAATGGAGAAAGGGTAATAATCTCTTCAATAAATGGTGTTGGCGAAACTGGAGAACTACATGTCAAAAAATGGATGTAGACCACTATCTTATACCATATACAGAAATCAATTCAAAAGGAATTGAAGACGAAAGGAAGACCTAAAACCACAGAACTAGAAGAAAACAAGAAGTATGCTCTTAAATATCAATAACAGCAATATTTTTCAAGATATATCTCCTCTGGCAAGGGAAACAAAAGCAAAAATAAACAAAGGGGACTACATCAAACTAAAAAGCTCCCACACAGCACAGGAAACCATCAACAAAACAAAAAAACAACTAATGAGAAAAGATATTTCCAAATCACTGTATAGCACTGGGAACTATAGCTAGTCACTTATGATGGAGCATGATAATGTGAGAAAAAAGATTGTATACATGTATGTGTAACTGGGTCACCTTGCTGTACAGTAGAAAATTGAAAGAACGCTGTAAACCAGCTGTAATGGAAAAAATAAAAGTCATTATATATAAAAAAAGCCATTTCCAAATCACATATCTAACAAGGGGTTAATACTTAAAATATCAGAAGAATTCATACAGTCAAACACACACACACACAAACAAGTAACTTGATTTAAAAATGAGCAAATGGAAAAAATAAAAATCATTATAAATGAAAAACAAATGAACAAAGGAACTGAATAGACATTTTTTTCAAAGAGGACATACAGGTGGCCAACAGGCACGTGGAAAGATTTCAGCATCTCTGAAATCAAATCAAACCTACAAAGGGATATCACCTCAAGCCAGTTAGAACAGCTATTATCATTAAGCAAGAAATAACAAATATTGACAAGGATGTGAAAAAAAAGGGAACCCTCATACACTGTTGATGGGATTGTAAACTGGTGAAGCCACTGTGGAAAACTTATGAAGACTCCTTAAAAAATTTAGAACCAACATATCTAGATATCCCATTCCTAGGTATATATCCAAAGTATATAAAAAACACTAATTCAAAAATATGTATGCATTATGTTCACTGCAGCCTTACTGACAATAGTCAAGGCATGGAAGCAACCAAAGAAATGCCCATCAATAAATGAATGGATAAAGAATATGTATGTGTACATACATACACACACATACACACAAAGGATTACTACTCAGCACTAAAAACATGAAATATTTCCATGTGTGACATCATGGATGGAGCTTGAAGGTATTCTGCTTAGTGAAATAAGTCAAAGAGAAATACAGATACTGTAGGATTTCACTCATGTGTGCAATATAAAAAAATGAACAAACACCAGAAATAAACACACATACCTATAGTCAACTGATCTTCAACAAAGGAGGCAAGAATATACAATGGAGAAAAGATAGTCTCTTCAGCATGTAGCAGTGGGAAAGCGGGACAGCTACATGTAAATAAATGAATTTCGAATACTCCCTCATGCCATGCACACAAATAAATTCAAAGTGGCTTAAAGACTTAAATGTAAGACATGACACCATAAAACTCCTAGAACAGGACACAGGCAAAATATTCTCTTGACATAAATCAGAGCAATATTCTCTTAGGTCAGTCTCCCAAGGCAATGGAAATAAAAGCAAAAATAAACAGTGAGACCTAATCAAATTTATAAGCTTTTGCACAGCAAAGGAAACCATAAACAAAATGATAAGACAACTGGAATGAGAGAAAATTATTTGCAAATGATACAACTGACAAGAGACTGATTTCCAAAATATACAAACAGCCCATACGATCGATAACAAAAAAACAAACAACCCAATCAAAAAATGGGCAGAGGACCCAAGCAGACATTTCTCCAAAGAGAACAAAAAGACGGCCAACAGGCCCATGAAAAGATGTTCATCATTGCTAATTATTAGAAAAATGCAAATCAAAACTACAATGAGGTATTGCTTCATACCTGTCAGAATGGCCTTCACCAAAAAGTCTACAAATAGGAGTTCCCGTCATGGCTCAGTGGTTAACGAATCTGACTAGGAACCATGAGGTTGCAGGTTCAGTCCCTGGCCTTGCTCAGTGGGTCAAGGATCTGGCGTTGCCATGAGCTGTAGTGTAGGTTGCAGACGTGGCTCGGATCCCACATTGCTGTGGCTCTGGCATAGGCTGGTGGCTGCAGCTCCGATTGGACCCCCAGCCTAGGAACCTCCATATGCCATGGAAGCGGCCCTAGAAAAGGCAAAAAGACAAAAAAAAAAGTCTACAAATAATAAATACTGGAGAGAGTGTGAAGAAAAGGGAACCCTTCACACTGCTGGTGGGAATGTAAACTGGTGCAGCCATTATGGAAAATAGCATGGAAGTTCCTTAAAAAACTAAAAAAAAAAAAAAAAGATTGACCATATGAATCAGCAAGATACATGCACCCTCCAATGTTCCTAACAGCACTGTTTACAATAGCCAACACATGAAAGCAACCTAAATGTCCATCAAAAGAGGAATGGATAAAGAAGATATGGTACATATATATAATGGAATACTATTCAGCCATAAAAAGAATGACATAACGTCATTTAAAGCAACATGGAGGGACATAGAGACTATCATACTAAGTGAAGTAAGTCAAAGACAAATGCTATATAAAACATTTATATGTGGAATCTAAAATGATACAAATAGGAGTTTCCATTATGGTGCAGTGGGTTAAGAATTCAACTACAATGGCTTGGATTGCTGCAGAGGCAAGGGTTGGATCCCCAGCCCAGGAACTTCCATATACTGCAGGTGTGACCATAAAATAATATGATACAAATAAACTTATTTACAAAACAGAAACAGACACACAGACATAGAAGTCAAACGTATGGTCACCAAAGGGGAAAGGGGGTGGGGAAGGAATAAATTAGGAGCTTTCAATTAGCAGATACACACTACTATATATAAAACAGATAAACAATGAGGTCCTAATATATGTAGCAGAGGGAACTATATTCAATATCCTGTAATAAATCACTATGGAAAAGAAAAAATAAAATAAATCATCAAACCAAATACAAATACAAACACATAGAGACAGGGAACAGAATAGCAGTTACCAGGGGCAAAGGGGAGGGTCATGGGGGAGGGTGAAATGGGTAAAGGAGGTCAACTTGAAAACTATGATTAGTACATCTGCATTTGTCCCTCAAATGTGAATAAGTAGAATAACAATCTAATCAGCACGAGCTCAGAAATACTTTATAAAAGGATCTGTAAGATATTTCAGATCAGGATATTAATTATACAGACTAATGAAATGCTGACAGCTCAACAGAAGCCTCAATTTAAGACAGAGCCTCCAGGACAGAGGAGCTGAGGGCTCCATTCCACTCTTCATAAACCTATTTGAAACCTCAGCCACGACAGCGTGCACGTCTGGGAACATGGGACAGGAGGCACCTGCCACTTTCTGACCTCTCTGCAGTTCAGGTTTTCTAATCTATAATTCTTCCAACAAAACTGTCATGTAGGTTTAATTATTCCACTTGGAGATAGAAACCTCCATCAGTGAGGGCAGCGAGTCTGCTGGTAACTGGCAGAAGAAGCCATTATTTGCATCCAGGTCTTTTCTCACTCAAAGTCTCTGAGCCACATGAAGCTAATTTGCTCAATTTCTGCAGTAGTAATGAATAAACATAAGAAACTGGTCATTTGTTATTCTATAAACTGAACTGAACATTCAAATCAAGTGCAGTCATTACATTATTCCTAGGGACACGTGACCTTAGTTATTCACCAAATTACATATAAGAAAAAAATAAAATAAAACCTCATTATACAATGGGTACAAAAAAAAGTAGACTAGTTAAGGATTTTTGGAGCTCCCTTGTGGCACAGAGGATTAAGGATCTGGCACTGTCACTTGGGATGCTGTGGCACAGGTTCGATCCCTGGCCCGGGAACTTCCGCATGCTGTGGGTATGGTCAAAAAAAAAGAATTTTTAATAAACTGAACTGCATGCTTAAGCTATAATACAGCCTTGTCTTACATAGAATAATGGCTTAGGTAAGTCCGTCATGGGGCTAAGGCGTGCGTGTGGAGCAGCACGGAAATTGTGGGAAGGGTCCTCTGACAATGCATGTAGAGTTGAGATACTGGGTCTTAAGTCAGCACCCTCTCGATGTCTAATTAGTCTCTCATGGAGATGACAGGTATAATTTCTCCACCAAACCTGTTCTCTTTGATGCATCTGAATTAACTTTGTGAAACAGCTAACTAAGTCTACAATAATAGCTTTTCCTTCAAGCATGGCAATTAAGAGTGCCTGTTTCCTCTCCTCCTACATCTGTTCTGAGAGTGGAGTGAATGCGTTTGAATTATTTTCTGGATATAAAGTTATTGCCCGGAAATGACAACTCATCCGTCTGTAGACTAGGCTGTGGCTTTTAGGTGAGGACTGGCCAGGCTAGCCCAAACGTACAGTGGAGACAGTCATTTGATGTGCAGTAAGAAAAGAGGAGTTCCCATTGTGGCTCAGTGGGTTAAGGACCCAATGTTGTTTCTGTGAGGATGTAGGTTCAATCCCTGACCTCATTCAGTGGGTTAAGGATCCATCCTGGATCCTGTGTTGCCAGGGCTATACCGTGGGCCCCAGTCACAGCTCTGATTCAACCCCTGGCCTGGGAACTTCCACATGTGGCAGATGAAAAAGAAAAAGAAAAAAAAAGAAAGAAAGAAAGGAAAACATAGTTTGACTTGAGTTAGGAAGAGCATTCATCCAAAAACCAGCACCCAGCTAAGGCAGTTAGATTGTGACCTAACAGTATGCTATGCTTTAGGGACCCCAGAAGATCCCACACCCTTCCTCCAACCCCTTTTCCTCTAACACACAAGCACCTGAACCTCAAGCTTTGTACCTCCTTCCTTTGAATGAAAATCTTGTGTCTCTTATTTTTTCTTAAGATATGAAACCCACTGGAATGAGGAACAATGGTATATAACCAAGGTAAATCATAGTACCTTACTATTTAAATCATTGTACAGCCCTTCAAACATTTCAAAATTCCCTCAAATTCTGTGATCCAATCAGAACTCTCAAAACCCTGGTTGGGCTTGGCAGGAGTTGAAGCATTTACACACACCAGGAACCAGGTGAGGAACATGTGGGGGCTTCCTCTGGCTTTCCTTGGGCTATTCCAGGCATATCATATCTATGACCAATGGTCTGTAAACATTCTTTTTTTATTATTTTTTATTTTATGGCCTCACTTGCTGCATATGGAAGTTCCAGGGCCAAGGATTGAATGCAAGCTGCCTTTGACCCACTGCAACAAGCTGGGGATTGAAACCACACCTCTGTGGTGACCCAAGCCATTGAGCTGGATTCTTAACCCAGTGCACCACAGCGGCAACTCCTGCAAGCATTCATTTTATGTTCTTCCGGTAACCCAGTTATGCTCATGATTTTTCACTGAAAGAAATCAAAGAACAGCATGATAAGCCTTGCTCTAAAAATTATACTTTAAGGCCCAGATGATTCTTTCTTTGTTTTTTGTTTGTTTGATTGTTTTTTGGCCATGCCTGAGGCATATGAAAGTTCCCAGGTCAGGGATCAAACCAAGCCACAGTAGTGACAGTGCCAGATCCTTAACCTGCTGCACCACCAGGGAACTTCCTAATTTTTTAACAAAGATTATCTGCAACAAAACTAACTCCTCTCACATTGAAGATCATATTCCCACTATTTAGTCATTTTCCCTCTTCCTACCTTACTGAGAACACGACCCCCGGCAGGGCCAGAGCTCCTTCCACAGCACCCAAGGGGACTGTCCAGGTCACATACACCCCCACAAACCTGAAAGAAAGAAGGGCCAGAGGCATCTCTCCCACGTGTACTGACTCTGGTGAGGTGGGTGGGCAGCCCCCACTGGGAGGCACCTCCTCACCCCTGCAATCAGCTTCCTCCCACACTGGATGTTCCCCATCCCACATCTAAAAGAAGTTGTAACTAAGCCGGGAAAATAAGCTTTAGGAACACCTGGCAAAGAAATCCAGACAGGCCAACACCTGAGGAAGAAGAACAGGAAATGAACATAGCTATGGACACAGTCAAGAGGAGGCCTTCTAGATGTCTGACTGACTTATTCAGGTCATTTCTATGCATTGTGCATGTCTTCCCAGGGTTCGTTCGCCTTCAAAAGCCAATTTTATTTTTCCCAACACTGATTGTTTTTGGCATAGACCATCTAGATTATGGACCGGGAGGGAATGTGTACTCTGTAATCATCTATTTTCAAGAGAGGGCTTCAAATTTCTTGAAACCCTAAAGGGAGAAAAACTCACTCAGGTCATTTCCGTTCCTTTTCACAATTATCTTATTAAAAGGTTTATCCTCCTCCAGCCTTTTTGAGCCCACATGACAAGATCTGTTGCTGAGATAAATGACACCCCGCATGGCCCTGAACGAACAGAGGACATAGCTGAAGTATTACTTAGGATGATGGATAGTTAAAGACCAGGAGCTAAAACAGAAACATCCATAATGCAGAAGGTGGCTGAGGAGAGATGGGAGCTGGAAAAACAGTGAGTATTTTTAAAACACAATGATCACAATTTGTATTATGAAAACTAATTAGAGTAACATGTGGATGCATTACTTCTATGCAACACAAATGAGTCTGTTCGATTCTCTATTTTTGGAGACAAGAACAATGATGAGCCATTTAATTTACTTCCTGATGTTGGATCTTTGTCGATGCAGTTGAGACAGACCAAAGTAAAAGGACGCAGCTAAAGTTAGGAAATAGGGGAGTTCCTGTTGTGACTCAGTGGGTTAAGAACCCAACACAGTGTCTGCGAGGACACAGATCCATCCCTGGCCTCGCTCAGGGGGTTAAGATCTGGCGTTGCCGAAAGCTGTGGGATAGGTCACAGATAAGGCTTCGATCCAGTGGTGCTGTGGCTGTGGCACAGAACTGCAGCTGCAGCTCCAATTTAACCCCTAGTGTATGAACTTCCATATGCCACAGGTGTGGCCCTAAAAAAATAATGTCAGGAACTAGGAACTGTGTCTGAGAGGACATGTCTCAGCTGCAGACTCGTGGAAAACACACAAAGACGTTGAAGGGGCTGTTTTGTGGTTATAACACATCACATCATCCTCGAGACAGTCCTTCAAAATGTATTAATTTCGTGGAAAAAGAGGAAAAACTGATGCTAGAAGACATCAGTGGAGAGACACTTGATCCAGCCTGGCAGGGAGGTAAAGGAGTGCAGGCCATGGCAGAAAACATCAAGGCTGGAAGGGAGGCAGGAATGAGCTCTATGCACAAATAGGAGAAAGGGGTTAAGAGGCTGGAACGAGATAACAGCCAAAACAAGGATGCAGATGAGGAAGAGAGGAGTATGCGTGTCCCCAGTGGGTATGACACATCAAGTAGGCAAGGGCAACAGAGTAGCTTATCTCTTTATGTCATTTGAACAGGCTTGGACTTTATCTTTGAAGTAAGGGGAGTTTTCAAGGAGGTGAAGCCAGGGAGAGCTGTAACAGTCCTGCTTTACTCCAAAATGAGAACAGCATTATCAAATCCTAGGGGCTACCTGCAAACCCCTTCCCTTCCCCTTCCCCTCCCCCCCACCTCAGAAGGACCCAAATGTAGACTGCGTCAGGGCTGCTCCCCACCTGACCAAGACCCAGGGCTGGGTGCAGAGAGAAAGCTCAGTAAAGATGGGCACACTGGCTGAGGGAGGGCTGGGGAGTGATAAGCGAGGTGAACAAATAAACTGGTAATTACAACAAACGACTGATAAAGCCAAGCACAGCAACTGTATTATGTAAATATACACTGACTGTACCTTGATGAGGAGGCATGATGGTGACAACAAATAAAACAGTGCTACATGTGAGAAGAAGTCGTCAGAAAAGAAATTCAGATATTTATAGTAAGTTATCCCTTCAAGTAGAGCCCTTTTAAACCATGAAAGAAAATGATGCCTAATTCGGTATGTCTTACCAGAAGAGCTGTCCTTAGGCAGTTTCTCTGAACATCAGTGAGTTGCTGGATTCTGCCACTCAGATATCATTTAGCCTTTAAAGGAGACAGGAAGAGGAGTCCTAAGGTACCCAGTGATCCTGGGGCCCTTCACTAGATCATTCTGCTGCCCCTGGGCCATGGCAGTGTGCATGGTGCGACTTTCAAAGAGGAGTGTCCTGCTTATGGTTTTATTTTTATTTTTTGGGTATGTGGAAGTTCCCAGGGCCAGGGACTATACCCATGCCACAGCAGGTACCCAAGCCACTGCAGTGACCATGCCGGTTCCTTAACCCTGAGCCACAAGGGAACTCTTTTAGTCGTTTTTAAAATCTCTCTCCCTCAACAACCACAGAGCTCTTCTGATATATGAACATAGCTTCTGAGGACCAAATGACATGTGGCCTCAGAAGATCTGCCTTCTAAAAATGAAGCATCTGCTCTTTATCTTATGCTGTTTCATTTGGAAAATTCACAATTCTCTGTGTAATAGAGGATAAATAAAATCTTTAGAATTGTGAATTCTGCTTGCCTGTTGCACAGGACAAAGCCTTAGTACATCCCCTTCTAAGTACTCCTGTGAGTGTGCAGGAGGGGTGCCCTGATTTTGAATAGGCTTGCCTTGCATTTTCTATAAATAGTGCAGCAGCTAAGTGATCTAGCTATAGCCAGAGAGATCTGGGTTGGAAGCCAAGTTCACCCACTTTCCACCCATGTTCAATATTCCCCCTCAGAGGATGAATGTGGTGCTGCATAATACCAAGGTGTGTTCTAGCACAGGATAGGCAAAGGACCAACTGGATAAAACTTACCCTCAAAGGCAAAGAGCAAGTCTTATTTATCTTTTCTCTAAGGTCAGGCACAGTATCTAACAATTAATGAGGAAATTAGTAACATTTCCTCAATTTTCTCTCTCCATATGAATGCAGAATTGCTGTACACTTTTCATACTGGATAGAGCTTTTATGTAATTATGATGGGAAAACTATGCTGACAATCGAATTTATGAACCGTGTGCAATGGTAATTTAGATATATTGCTCACTGAATAAATACCTTAAAGCTAGGAGGAAGTTTAAGAGTAATCTTGTTCCCTTCTTTAATGGTATGAAAGAGGCAACTGAGACAGAGAAAGATGGTAAGATTATTCCAACATTGCACAGGACATACATTTCCAAACCCTCTGCCCACTGCCCCACCAGGATTCTGAAATTCTATGCCTATTGGAACCAGTGCAGTTCTATGTCCTGCTACAGAAGAATTGGAGATGTGAGCCTCAAACTTAGAAAAACAGAGGGAAAGCGTGGCTGGGGTAGAGTGAGGACATACAAGCTAGGGCTCTAAATGAAACTGAGCCCCATGGAGAAGAGGAAATAAGCCATGGTCTAGGTGCATCCTATGAAGATACAGGAGAACTCAACAAACAGGATCCAGTTCATCCAATAATAGCAGAATACACATTCCTTTCAAGTCACCATGGAACATTCACTGAAACAAAGCATGTCCTGGGGCATAAATGAAATATTAACAAATTGAAAAGAATTTTGAATTCATACAGAGTACATTCTCTGATCACAATGGAATCAAACTAGAAATCAGTAACAGATAAGAGGAAAACTTCCAAATACTTGGACACTAAAAACTTGTTCTAAATAATCCATGAGTTAAGGGGGAAAAAAAACTCAAGGGAAATAAAAAAATACATTGAAGTGAATGAAAATGAAAATACAAAATATCAAAATCTGTGGGAAACAGCTAAAGCAGTGCAGAGAGGGTGACATAGAGCACTAAATGCTTACATTAGAAAAGAAGAGTCTCCAGTCGAGACTCTAAAACCACAAAGAAAAGCAAAATAAACCCAAAGCAAACAGAAGAAAGCAAATAATAAAAGGCAAAATGTAATAATATTGAAAACACAAAAACAATAGAGAGAAATAATGAAGCAAAAAGATTAGTTCTTAAAGTGGTGCTGAGAAAATTAGACAACTGCGTGCAAATCAATGAAGTTAGAACACACCTTCACATACAGGGCACAAAGGAACCTTTCCACAGAAAAGAAAATCATGGAGTTGGAGAACAGACTTGTGGTTGCCAAGGGGGAAGGGGAGGGAGTGGGATGGACTAGGAAGTTGGGGTAAATAGAGCAGAATGTTGCCTTTGGAATGGATTAGCAACGGGATCCTGCTGTGGAGCACTGGGAACTCTGTCTAGTCACTTATGATGGAACACGTAATGTGAGAAAAATGAATGTATACATGTAAGTGTAACTGGGTTACCATGCTGTAGAGTAGGAAAAAACATAAAGAAAGAAAGAAAGAAAGAAAGAAAGAAAGAAAGCAAGCAAGCAAGCAAGCAAGCCATTCACAGCAACATGGATACAATGAGAGATCAGCATGCTAGATAAGTCAGAAAGAGAAAGACAAATACCACATGATATCACTTATAAAGGGAATCCAATATATGGCACAAATGAACCTATCTATAAAAAAGAAACAGACTCACAGACATAGAGAACATATTTGTGGTTGCCAAAGGGGATGGGGAGAGAGTGGGATGGACTGGGAGTTTCAGGTTAGTAGATGCAAATTACTACATTTAGAATGGATAAACAACAAGGTCCTGCTTTAGAGCACAGGACACGACAACCAAACTCCTGGAATACATCATGATGGAAAAGAATATAAAAAAGAATGTATGTATGTATGTGCATGATTTTATATATTCCTATATATATATAACTGAGTAGCTTTGCTGTACAGCAAAAATTGGCACATCGTAAGTCAAGAATAATTTTTAAAAATTTTAATTAATTTTTAAAAAGACTTGGTTCTTCGAAAAGGTCAGTGAGGAATTCCCTTCATAGCACAGTGGTTAACAAATCTGACAGAACCATGAGGTTGCAGGTTCTGATCCCTGGCCTTGCTCAGTGGGTGAAGGAACTGGCGTTGCCGTGGGCTGTGGTATAGGTCGCAGACGTGGCTCGGATCCCGCATTGCTATGGCTCTGGCGTAGGCTGGCAACTACAGCTCTGATTAGACCCCTGGCCGGGGAACCTCCATAAGCCATGGGAACGACCATAGAAAAAGGCAAAAAGACAAAAAAAAAAAGTCAATGAAACCAACTTACAACAAGCTAACAAAGAAAAAGACGACACAAATTACTGTTATCAGAAATGAAATGGGGATGGGATTAAGATGGCAGAATAGAAGGACTAGAGCTCAACTTCTCTCCTAAAAACAGCAAAATATACAACTAAATGCTGGGCAAGCTTCAACCAAATGGACCAGAAACGTTCAAAAAGATATCCTACTCCAGAAGACAAAGAGGAGGCCACATCAAGAAGTAGGAAGGGTGATTAGAAGATATAAGCAACCCCATACCTCCCAGGTGAGAAGCCCCACAGATTGGAAACTAAAGGGTTCACAGACACTCACCTACAGGAGTGAGAGTTCTGAGCCCCACATCAAATCCCCATGCTTGGGGATCTGGCACTGGGAGAAAGAGCCCCTGGAGCATCTGGCATTGAAGGCCAGTGGGACTTGTGCACGGGAGCTCCACGGGACTGGGGGAAACGGAGACCCCATTCTTAAAAGGCCCACACAGACTTTCATGTGCCCTGGGTCCCAGGGCAAAGCAAAGTCTCCATAGGAATCTGGGTCAAACCTGACTGCAGTTCTTGGAGGACATCCTGGGATAACAGGGGTGAATGTGGCTTGTTGTGAGGGAAGGACATTGAAGGCAAAGCTCTCGGGAATATTCAGCAGCATGCCTTTCTCTGGAGGTGGCCATTTTGGGAAAGTCTGGCCCAACCCCCATCAGCCAAATCCAGGAAGCACAACAAGTACCACATAAAATAAACCCAAGGCATCTATCCGGACAAAACTCTACTTAAAAGAGACACGTGCACCCGCATGTTCATTGCAGCACTATTCACAATAGCCAAGACATAGAAACAACCCAAATGTCCATCGACAGAGGATTGGATTCGGAAGAGGTGGTATATATACACAATGGAATACTACTCAGCCATAAAAAAGAATGACATCATGCCATTTGCAGCAACATGGATGGAGCTAGAGAATCTCATACTGAGTGAAATGAGCCAGAAAGACAAAGACAAATACCATATGATATCACTTATAACTGGAATCTAATATCCAGCACAAATGAACATCTCCTCAGAAAAGAAAATCATGGACTTGGAGAAGAGACTTGTGGCTGCCTGACGGGAGGCGGAGGGAGTGGGAAGGATCGGGAGCTTGGGCTTATCAGACACAACTTAGAATAGATTGACAAGGAGATCCTGCTGAATAGCATTGACAACTTTGTCTAGATACTCATGTTGCAACAGAAGAAAGGCTGGGGGAAAAATGTAATTGTAATGTATACATGTAAGGATAACCTGACCCCCTTGCTGTACAGTGGGAAAATAAAAAAAATAAAAATAAAATAAAATAAAATAAAATAAGCCCAAGGAGGAATACCCCAAGACACATATGAATCAAACTGACCAAAATCAAAGACAAAGAGAAAATCTTGAAAAGAGCTAGGGAAAAGAAACACATAACATATAAGGGAAGCCCAATAAGGTTATGGGGAGATTTTTCAGCAGAAACTCTGCAGGCCAGAAGGGAGTGGCATGATATACTAAACATGATGAAAGGTAAAAACCTCCAACTATGATTACTTTACCCAGCAAGGCTCTCATTCAGATTTGAAGGAGAAATCAAAACCTTCACAGATAAGCTAAAGCTAAGAAAATTCAGCAACACTCCACCAGCTTTACAACAAATACTAAAGGAACTTCTCTAGGCAGAAAAGAAAAGACTACAACCAGAAATAAATATACCACAAGTGACAAGGCTCACCAGTAGGGGTATATATATAGTAAAGATAAGAAAGCATCCACACACAATTATGCCACCAAAATCAGAAATCATGAGGAGGGTACAAAATCAGGACACTGGAGATGAACTTGCAATTAAGAGACCAACAACATAAAACAATCTCATATATATATATATAGACTCATAAGAAAACTTCAGAATAACTGCAAACCAAAAATCTACAATTGATACACACACAAATAAGAAAAATCAACTCGAATACAACACAAAAGATAGTCATCAAACCACAAGAGGAGAGAACAAGAAAAGAAGGGAGGAAAAAAGAACAACAAAAACAAATCCAAAGCAATTAATAAAAAAGCAATAAGAACATACACATCAATGATTACCATAAATGTTAATGGACTAAATGCCCCAACCAAAAGACAAAGACTGGCTGAATTAATACAAAAACAAGACCCATATATATGCTGTTCTCAAGAGACCCACTTCACTTCTGGGGACACATACAAATTGAAAGTGAGAGGATGGAAGAAAATAGTCCATGCAAATGGGAATCAAAAGAAAGCTGGAGAAGCAATACTCACATCAAACAAAATAGACTTTAAAATGAAGAATATTTTAAGGGACAAAGAAGGACATCACATAATCATCAAAGGATCAACCCAAGAAGAAGATATAACAATTTTAAAGATCTACGCACCCAACACAGGTTCACTACAACATATAAGGCAACTGCTAACAACCTGAAAAGGAGAAATCGACAATAACACAGTCATAGTGAGGGACTTTAATACCCCACTGAAAGCAATGGACAGATCATCCAAACAGAAATTCAATAAGGAAACACAGGCCCTGAATGATGCATTAGACCAGATGGACGTGATAGATATTTATCGGACATTCCATCCAAAAGCAACAGAATGCACATTCTTCTCAAGTGCACATGGAACATTCTCTAAGACTGATCACATCCTGGGCTTCAAATCCAGCCTTGGTAATTTAAGAAAATTGAAATCATATCAAACATCTTTTCCAACCACAATGCTATATGATTAGAAATCAACAACAACAAGAACACTACAAAAAACACAAACACGTGGAGACTCAACAACATGATACTAAACAACCAATGGATCACTGGAGAAATCAAAGAGGAAATTTAAAAATACCTAGAAGGAAATGACAACAAAGATATGACATTCGAAAACCCCATGGGATGCAGCAAAAGCCATTCTAAGAGGAAAGTTTATAGCAATACAAGCCCACCTCAGGAAACAAGAAAAAGCTCAAATAAACAAGCTAACATTACATCCAAAGCAGCTCGAGAAAGAACAGACAAGACCAAAAGGTAGTAGAAGGAAAGACATCATAAAGATCAGAGCAGAAACCAATGAACTAGAAACAAAGAAAACCATAGAAAAGATCAATGAAACGAAAAACTAGTTCTTTGAAAAGATCAACAAAATTGATAAACCCTTAGCCATATTATCAAGCAAAAAAGAGAGAGGACTCAAATCAATAAAATTAGAAATGAAAAAGGAGAAGTAACAATGGACATCACAGAAATACAAACGATCATAAGAGACTACTGCAAGCAACTATACACCAACAAAATGGAAAACCTAGAAGAAATGGACAAATTCCTAGAAAAGCACAATCTTCCAAGACTAAACCACAATGAAATAGAAGAGATGATGGGACCACCCACAAGAACTGAAATTGAAACTGTGACTAAAAAACGCCCAACAAACAAAAGTCCAGGACCAGATGGCTAAACAGGCGAATTCTATCAAACCTCTAGAGAAGAGCTAACACCTATCCTTATGAAACTATTCCAAAAAATCACAGAGGAAGGGAGACTCCCAAACTCCTTCTACGAAGCCACCATCACCCGCATACCAAAACCAGACAAAGATACCACAAAAAAAAAAAACAAACTACAGCCCAATTTCACCGATGAACATCGATGCAAAAAATCCTCAACAAAATACTAGCAAACCACATCCAACAATACATTAATAGGACTGTACATCATGATCAAGTGGGATTTACCCCAGGGATGCAAGGGTTCTTCAGTAACCACAAATAAGTCAGTGTGATACACCACATTAACAAACTGAAGCATAAAAACCACATGATCCTCTCAACAGATGCAGACAAAAGCTTTGACAAAATCCAACACCCATTTCTGATAAAAACCCTTCAGAAAGTGGGCACAGACGGAACCTACCTCAACATCATAAAGGCCACATATGACAAACCCACAGCAAACATCATTCTCAATGGTGAAAAGCTGAAAGATTTCCCGTTGAGATCAGGAATAAGACAAGGATGTCCGCTCTCGCCACTACTCTTCAACATAGGTCTGGAAGTCCTAGCCACAGCAATCAGAGAAGCAAAAGAAATAAAATGAATCCAAACTGGAAAGGAAGAAATAAAACCATCCCTATTTGCAGATGACATGATACTATACCTAGAGAATCCTAAAGACGCTACCAGAAAACCATTAGCGCTCATCCACGAATTTGGCAAAGTCGCAGGATACAAAATTAATACACAGAAATCGACAGCATTTCTACATACTAACAACAAAAGATCAGAGAGCGAAATTAGCAAAGCAATCCCATTTACCATCGCATCCAAAAGAATAAAATACCTAGGAGAAACCTACCTAAAGAGACAAAAGACCTGAACTCTGAAAACTATAAGCCACTGATGAAAGAAATCAAAGATGACACACAAAGATGGAAGACATACCATGCTCGTGGACTGGAAGAGTTAACATTATCACAATGACTATACTACCTAAGGCAATCTACAGATTCAATGCAATCCCTATCAAATTACCAAGGACATTTTTCACAGAACTCAAACAAAATAGTTTAAAGTTTGTTTGGGAGCACAAAAGACCCAGAATAGCCAAAGACATCCTGAAAAAGAAAAATGGACCTGGAGGAATCAGGCTCCCGGACTTCAGACTATACTACAAAGCAACAATCATCAAAACCACACAGTACTGGCACAAAGACACAAATAGAGATCCCTGGAACAGGACAGAAAGCCCAGGATTCAACCCAAGCACCTACAGCCCACTCATCTAGGACAAAGGAGGCAAGACTATACAATGCAGAAAGGACAGCTTGTTCAGTAAGTGGTGCTGCAAAAACTGGACAGCCACATGGAAAAGAAGGAAATGAGAACACTCCCTAACACCAGACACAAAAATAAACTCCAGATGGATTCAAGACCTACACAGAAGACCAGACACTATCAAACTCTTAGAGGAAAACCTAGGCCAAACGCTCTCTGACATCAACGACAGCAACATCTTCTCTCATCCACCTCTTAAGAGTAATGACAATAAAAACAAAAATAAACAAATGGGACCTAATCAAACTGAAACGTTTCTGCACAGCAAAGGAAACCCTAAACAACACGAAAAGACATCCCACAGAATGGGAGAAAATCTTTCCAAATGAATCCACTGACAAGGGATTCATCACCAGCATTTATAAACACCTTCTGCAGCTCCGTCCCAAAAAAACAAACAACCCCATCGAAAAATGGGCAGAAGATCTAAACAGGCAGTCCTCCAAAGAAGACATACAGATGGCCAAGAAACACATGAAAAGATGTTCAACATCACTCATTATTAGACAAATGCAAATCAAAACCACCATGAGGTACCACCTTACACCAGTAGAATGGACATTATCAAAAAGTCTACAGACAAGAAGTGCTGGAGAGGGTATGGGGGAAAAGGAACCCTAGTACACTGTTGGTGGGATTGTAAATTGGTGCAACCACTGTGGAAAGCAGTATGGAGATGCCTCAGAAAACTAAACATAGAACTACCATTTGATCCAGCAACCCCACTCCTCAGCATCTATCCAGAGAAAACCACAACTTGCAAAGACACATGTACTCCGATGTTCACTGCAGCACTCTTCGCAATAGCCAAGACATGGAAACAACCTAAATGTCCATTGACAGAGGCGTGGGTCAAGAAGATGTACATATACACAATGGAATATTACTCAGCCATTAAAAAGAATGAAATACCTGCATTCCTAGCAACATGGATGGACCTAGAAATTATCATGCTAAGTGACGTCAGCCATACAATGAGACACCAGCATCAAATGCTTTCACTGACATGTGGAATCTGAAAAAAGGATAGACTGAACTTCTTTGCAGAACAGATGCTGACTCACAGACTTTGAAAAACTTATCGTTTCCAAAGGAGACATTTTGGCAGGTGGAGGGGATGCACTGGGGTTATGGGATGCAAATCCTATAAAATTGGATTGTGATGATCATTGTACAACTATGAATGTAATAAATTGAGTAATAAAAAAAAGAAATGAAGCAATGAATACTATTATAGGTACCACCAGTAGTAAAAGAATTATAAAGAATTAGAAAATAGATTTTAGCAATATATAAAAAGTTTTTTTTTTAAAAAGTAATTTTAAATATGATAACTAGATGGTGTTTATCCTAGGGATGCAAAGCTGGTTCAATATCTGAAGATTAACCAATGTAATCCACCATATTAACTGACTAAAAAAAAAAAAATCACATGCTCAAAATCAACTGATGCAGAAAATGTATTTGGCAAAGTTCAACATCCATTCATGATAAAAAAAAAAAAAGAATTCTCTCAGAAAACTACGAATAGAAGAATCTTTCGTAACTTGGTAAAGAATATATATAAAATATCTCTAGCTAGTGGTGAAAAATGAACACTTTTCTTCTAAGATCTGGAACAAAACATGATGTCCACTCACCCTACTGTTATTCACGAACACTGGAAGTTCTAGCCAGGGCAATAAGGCAAGAACAAAAATAATAAAAGGCATACACATTGGAAAGCAAGAAATAAATGTCTCATTTGCAGATGACATGATGATATACATAGAAAGTCCCAAGGAACCTATGAAAAAACAAACAATACTTCCTAAAACTAGTGAGCTCATCAAGTCAGAGAACACAACATTAACTTATAAAAATTAACCTCACTTCTGTATACTAGAAATGAACACAGAGGAAAAGAAATTTTAAAACACAGTACCACTTACAAGCACTCCAAAACCATGAAATACTTAGATGCAAATCCAACAAAATATATTCAGAATTTGTATACTAAAAACTGTAAAACACTGAAGGCAAAATATTAATGAAGATCTAAATAAATGGAGACCTGTCATGTTTATAGATTAAAATACCCAATATAGGAGTTCTCATTGTGGCTCAGAGGAAACAAATCTGACTAGCATCCATGAGGATGCAGGTTCAATCCCTGGCCTCACTCAGTGCATTAAGGATCCAGCGTTGCCGTGCGTTGTGGTGTAGTCACAGATACGGCTCGGATCTGGCGTTGCTATGGGTGTGGCATAGGCTGGCAGCTACAGCTCCCATTTTACCCCTAGCCTGAGAACCTCCATATGCCACACGTGTAGCCCTAAAAAGACAAAATAAATAAATAAATAAATAAATAAATACCCAACACAGTAAAAACGTCAATTTTTCCCAAAATTCATATAAAGATTTAATACAAGATTTTTTGTAGATTATAGACAATTCTAAAATTCACATGAAAACGCATGTTATAGGAGCTAAAATAACTTTGAAAAATAAAAATAGACTGAATCATCCTAACCCAATTCCAAGATTTATTACATAGCTATAATAAGCAAGACTGCAGGTCCTGACACAGTGATAGACAGAGACAAATGGAAGAAAACAGAGAACCCAGAAACAGCCCACAGAAATTGACTTCTGACAAACATGTGAACATAATTCAAAAAGGAAAGATAGCTTTTTCAACAAATGGTAATAATATAACTGGATATCCATAAGCAAAGAAAAAAAAAAGAAACTTTACATTTACCTCATTATCAGTTTTGAGTTGATTTTTATATGAAATGATTTTATATGAAATGATATCAACTTGATTTCATTTAAAAATCAACTCAAAACTGATAATGAATTAAATGTAAAACATAAAATTATAAAACTTTTAGAAGAAAACAAAGGAGAAAATCTCCAGGAACTAGGCCTTCATGAAGAGTTCTTAAACATTACTCCAGAAGTATGTTTCATCAAACTGTAAAAATCAATAAATTGGACTTCATCAATATTAAAAAACTTTTCCTCTACGAAAGATCTTGATAAAAGGATGAAAAGACAAGCCACATGGTGAGGGGAAAAAATATGCAAACTACATCTGGCAAAGGAGTCATATCTACATTATAGGAAGAACTCTTAACAAAGCAGAAGAAACAAAACAAAATATCCAATTTTTAAAGGGGCAACTAATAGGAGGAGACATTTGGAGGAAGAAGCTAAATTACTGGAAAATAAACACAAAAAAGAATTCAATACCACTAACAATTAGGAAAATGTAAATTAAGATCACGATGACATATCAACCTATTAGACACATACCTATTGGGGCAGCTAAAACAAAACAAAACAAAAAATAGTGACAATACCAATTGCTGGTGAAGATACAGAAAAATTGAATCTCTTATACACTGCTGATAGAAACAGAAAATGGTACAGAAACTTTAGAAAAGAGTTTGACAGTCTTTAAAAAAAAAAATAAACATTTATCACAGGACCCAGCAATCCTATATCCACACAAATACCTGCATACATATACACACGGTAATTTTATTTGTAATAGACAAACACTGGAAACAACCAAAATGTTCCTCAATATACATTACACTAACTAGGGGCCATCCATACGAGGGAAAATTACTTAGCAATAAGAAAGCACAAACTACTGATACACACAACAACTTAAATGGATCCCTGAGTCATTCCGCTGAGGGAAGAAAAGTCAATCTCAAAAGGTCACATACTGAATGACTGCAGGTATGCAACATTTTCAAAATGACAAAAATACAGAGATGGAGACCAAATGAATGGCTGACAGATTAGAAATTCTGGAGGAGGGAAATGGGTCTGACTCTTTAAAGAAATAGCAGGAGAGGAGTTCCCGTCGTGGCGCAATGGTTAATGAATCCGACTAAGAACCATGAGGTTGCGGGTTCGATCCCTGCCCTTGCTCAGTGGGTTAACAATCCGGCGTTGCCATGAGCTGTGGTGTAGGTTGCAGACGTGGCTCGGATCCCGCGTTGCTGTGGCTCTGGCGTAGGCCGGTGGCTGCAGCTCTGATTCAACCCCTAGCCTGGGAATCTCCATATGCCGTGGGAGTGGCCCAAGAAATATCAAAAAAAAAAAAAAAAAAAGAAAAGAAAAGAAAGAAGTAGCAGGAGAAGAATCTTCCTGGTGATGAAACAGTTCTACATCTCAACTGCAGTGGTCATAACGCCGTTCTGCACGTGACAAGATGGCATGGAGCCTCAGCCACACATGATACCAATGTCAACTCCTGGTTTGACAACCATGAATTGTGTGATTCTGCACTATCTTTCCAACTTTCTCTGGATTTACCACTACTTAAAATAAAAACCTTAAAAACATATCATCACAGTATGTTTTCTACTGGAATAACAAACATCGATACTCACTTCCAATATCCGGCCTCAGCTTTTTATCATATTCTCTTAGCAACTTGTTGAGAATAAGAGTCACGTCTGTGTCTTGGGACTTGGGAGCCAAGACCCACTTTTGATTTGACGACGAATCTTCATATTCATCCTCTTCCACTTTTCTGGACCTGTAATAATGGTACAAAGTGTGACATATAAGTTGTAGCAATGGCTCCAGGAAGTGTCTTTTTTGGTTGCCCCATAGCATATGGAGTTCTCAGGCCAGGGATCAGATCCAAGCCAAAGCTGCGACCTAAAGGGCAGTTGCAGCAATGCTGGATCTTTAACCCACTGCACTGAGCCAGAGATTGCACCTAAGTCCCAGCACTGCAGGGACACCACCGATCCCACTGTGCCACAGTGGGAACTCCAGGAAGTATCTTAAGCGAGGCCCACCCAACCACTACTGAAAGAAGTAGAAAATCCCCAGGACCCTCAGCCCAACCAACAGATTACCTCTAAAATTAAACAAATAAAACAAAACACAAATTAGAAAAAATCCAGTAAGAAGAATGCCACTGCTATCAATATACCATGATGTTTTCATTAAATGTGACAAAAAAATGAATCTATGTCCATGTTAAACCATAGACATTGCAATAAGTCATCCAATGTAAGAAATCAAACTAGCAATCAATCAGCATAGGCTGCAGCTGCAGCTCCAATTCAACCTGTGCCCCATGAACTTCCATATGCTACAGGTGAAGCCATAAAAAGAAAAAAAAAATTAAAATCTTTCTAATATGTCTTAATCATTGGCCCCTTGATAAAGGGGTTCAAATAAATGATGAGCACCTCTGAGTCTGTCCTGAGCAAGGCTGAGCCTGACAGCCACCTCCTGGGTGATCCAGGCTCACAGAAGTACTTGAATGGAGAGGCCTCAAAGAGACAAGCTAGTTTTCTCAGTGAGTGAGGCCATCTTAGCAATACAGCTAGCAGGGCATGAAAAGAGCAGTCTCCTCTTTAAAGTAGTACTTCCAGGGGGCCTGCCACTTACCAGGGCAGAAAAACTTGTCACACAAACAAGCACGCAATCTTCTTCCTTTACGGCTTGTCAGTGTGTGTGGCTTTTTTTCTTCACCAAAGAGAACAAAATACAGGATAGAAAAAACTGCACTGAGGTTGATTCGTCCTGACTATGTATGAGCTCATTTCTGTGTAGCTTCCCAGACAGAGTCAAAATGGCAACAACATCTCAGGGCAGTTGTGCTCTGGGACATGTTTCTTTAATTTGTGGAATCATCTAAACGATCTATGATGACCATGAAATACATGAAAAAAGATAAACTTTTTAAAGTTCATTATCGCTACCTTGTTTAAAACTTCAGAATCATATATATTTATATACAATAATAATATAACAACACACATATAATCATATGTATATGCCATATACTGTGTACATGAGTCTTTTTTATCAGTGTTAACTGGCCTTAACATAGACCAGAGCAGTGTCAGATTGTCTGGTCCTATATGAATATATATGAGATTTTGATAATGAGTATACGACATTCATCTCGAAGATTGACTCCATTTAAGTTTTCCCTAGGCCTATACTAAACTGTAATTCTATTTCTTGACTAGAAGGGTAAAATACATCATCCATTGGAACTATAAATTGCTGTGGATTTTTCTTCACACTGAATACTCACCCATCATCAACAGGAACTTGTAAAATTTGAGACACATCTTAAAGAAGTGATATACTTCATTTCATTATTTGTAAGCCAGAACTTTGACAAATTAGAGTACAGAATATAAAATGCCACTACAAGAGTTCCTGCTGTGGTGCAGTAGGTTAAGAATCTCGGGTTGTCTCTGCAGTGGCTCAGGGCTACTAATGAGGCGGGGATTCAATCCCCAGCCCAACACAGTGGGTTAAGGATCCAGCATTGCCACAGCTGTAGTGTAGGTCTCAGCTGTGGCTTGGATTCAGTCCCTGGCCCCGGAACTTCCATATGCCACAAGTGTAGCCTATATAAATAAATAAAGTTTAAAAACAAAATGTCACTGCAGAACATTTTGTTTTATCAGGAATATTGTCAGGAGTATTAATTTTATCAACTTGAAAAAAAAAAGTGGGTTGACACAGGTTCTGCAGGACATGGATTACTAGGAGCCAACCACTGCCCCTCAGAACCTGGCAGTTTGGTCCAGAGTAAAGGCACTTAGGAACAAAGGGAGAGATTGCCTCAGCAAAATCACATACAACATTCTCAGGACTCCTTCCAACTCGTTCACAGCTTTCCTCTCTCCCTCTTCTGTCTGTCACTTCCTCTCCCCTCCTCTCTTCCCCTTTGCCTTCCTTCCCAGAACAGCTCACCAGCACAGACTAGCTTAGCCCATGCTCTCCATGCTCTGTATCTTCTAATGCCCCCAAACTCAGATATACCCAGAAGGAGCACACCATCCCTCCATCAGTTCTCTGTATACACAGCCTTAGTTTCTGAAAAATACTTTGAGCGACTTCAATAACAGGTATTATAATAAGACTAATTCTCCCTCTAGCGGTGAAGTGGGGACGAGAGGGTTTTCCTGAAATTGCATAAGCGTTTTCCTCAGAGGCCAGGGCAGGTGAGGGGAGACAAAGCAAGGAACAGCAGCTACATCCTCTCCGGCCCCTTCCCCTTCAGAAGGGAAAGTGATACCAGCCGCTCTGTGATCAAGCTGTGGGGAGACAGCAGGCAGGGCAAAGGCAGAGAGGATCTGGGCCCCTCAGTGGCTGACACTGGGTGCCTCCCTATCTTGATGTCACATCAGTTTGCTGCAGGACTTCAGAGAATGAAATCCAAGCTTCCCAGTGCTGGCGCCAGACCACCAGCCCTATAGAAAAGCCTCCCCTTGACGAAAACCAAATCTCATCTCAGGACTCACTGGAATGTGAATAAAACAAAAAGCCCTGTTTTTCTAAACTGTTATATCTAATCTTCATGAGGTTTCTCTTATCAAGATTGTTGGATCCTAAACACCATCACTGCAATTTGTCTTTTCTTAAAAAAACAGACTGGCCACATATTGTCACTGGGAAGCAACAGCTCAGCCCTCAGATGGTATTTTCATGTCTTACACCTTCTCTTCAACCACAAGGACAGAGACAAAGTTGGAACTACCTTATGAACATAAAAAGCAGCTCCTACACCTCAGAAAGCAGGTAGTCAGCCACTTAAGGTGTCACCAAGGTCCAGGTGTGACTTAGTGTGTTTTAAGAAGCTTAGTGTGTAGAAGAAGCTCGTCCATGGGTGTCAGAATGGGGTGCTTTTCTCTCCTCAGAGCTGCCAAGACATCACATGGGGCGCAACTGTCAGTACCTTCTCCAGGGCTCTTCCACACCAGGAAGGCATTCCAGAGTGCAAATGAGCACCCTCTCAGAATTAATAACAGTTTTGAAAGAGGATGCCTGACATTGGATTGCTTTACATGTCTATAAAACCTATTCAGAGACATGAGAGCAAAGATGCTTTCAAAGGAGAGGCATACAGCAATAAAATTAGTTTAAAATTGGGTTTTTTTTTTTTCAATTGGTATGTCAAGGCCATGGAACCAACCCTGACATAGAACATATTAAATTTGTTACATCTGCCTTGTTGAGATGGAAGGATGAGGAATCCCCAGAGACTGTATGTGTATTTGGGAACCCTTAGACACTTGAGCGTTTCAAGTTAGACACCCAAACATCTTCCTACTAAGCACATAAAGTAATAAGGACCATGAGCAGTTTTCCTTCTCCCATGTTAGGTATCTAGAGATCTACACAGCCGACTGTCCAACTCTGAACTGCAGGTCATTTCATCCAGTCGCAGTGGGAAAGCCAATGAGACGTAATCTCAGATCTGGATATGACCTGGGACCTCTGTGTTGTGCCTGGTGTTGTCTGCTTCTAAACAGATATTCAACCAGGCAGGAGCAACCTCAGAGAGCACAATTCCATTTCCCTTCTCAGCTGGCTCCTTAGGAAGATCCAAAGAGCGTGCTATCTGGTTAGGATTGCTGCCATGAGTCTCTGGTGAGTCTGCTGTCCCCCACCTCACCCCCGACATAAAACCTGCCTTTCTCACTCTCAGCAATTAGGAAAGACCTGCAGTGTAAGGTGGGGAGGGCCAGGACTTCCTTCCTCAGGGCTTCTAAAGGTAGAGAGTGAGAAGCCATTTACATTCATGTCTTGTAGGACTTGTTAATGCACCTTCCTAGTTCCTGGGTACTTCACAAATATGAATGACCTCCTGGTACTGCCTGCTGATACCTGCAGGGTTTATGGCACACAGGAAGGCTTGCCAGCTCTCTAGCTCCCAGATCTAAGAAATGAAGACCTGTCAAAAGAGAAGTGTTCTGGGGGTACGAGTACCCTGAGATTCTTGGGGTGGTGAGGCTAGGCAGGAAGAAGAGAGCTGCTCTTATTTTCAAACTACAGGACAGTCTGCAGGTTCTGGGCCAGAGATCTAGCCCCAGATAGAATTAAAGGGATCAAACCCAGACGTTCCAGTTATGTGACAGCAACAGGATTTAACCCTTCTGGTCCCACTATCCTTCCCTCTTCATGAGCCATTTTCATCTCTTCCTGGAGCATTTCTGAGCTCCCATTAGCTGGCTGATGTCCCAGGAAGAAGGTTAAGGGTATTCACGGTGAGGTAATTTCTTACAGTTACTACCAAGAAATCTTATTACCAGTGTCAACATGCTCCTTCTACAGGGGTAGGTTTGTGCATGCTCCTGTGTGTGAATGGGGTGCACATGTGTACTGTGCGTGTGTTTTCAGGACCTGGAGAGGGAAATCCTCTCTGAAAAGCAGGGCACTCAGCTGCCCACCTGGTCCCAGTCCTCTTCTACTGCCTCCAGCCCAGCGACTCCTCACCAGACCGGTTTAAACTGGGCAGCTAGGAAATCATGACTCCTGGGTCCTGGGAAATTTCAGTGATGGAAATGATACAGAATGTCGCTCAATGTGTGTGTGTGTGTGCACGCGCGCACGCGCCTGCCCCTGGAACACTTGGGGGAGGGGTAGAGGTAGATAAGGAGGTAGACACCGGCTTTCCCCTATACTACTGGTTTTCAAAATCCCTTAAAACCACCAGATCCTAAAAGCTTCAGGGGAAGAGCCATTAATCTGAGTCCCCATATTTCAGGCTGCAGAGAAGGCTGCAGCCGCCCAGCCAGGAGAGGCAGATGGCCTTGTCCCGGGGAGATGGGACAGGTAAGGTGCCAGCCGACTTCCCCTCTTCTCCTTGCCTGGCCGCCGGCGGGCTGTGCCACAAACCGGCCGACGGACAGAGGGGCGCTCCGGGGACCCGGGGCCAGCCGACAGCGCCCCCCGCCGCCCTCCCTCCAGGCTTGGAGGCTCCGGGGATGCGGAGCCCCGGCGCCACTTACCGCGCGTGCAAGCCCGAGAACAGGCAGAGGAGCAGCAGCAGCTTCGGGGCCATGGTGCCGCGGAGCGTGGGGCGCTGGGTCCGAGGCCTGGGGCCGGGCGGCGCTTCCTCCGGAGCGCGGGCCTCGCCTCCGCCGGCTCTCCCCGCCCTCGCTGCCTCTGGTGTCGCCGCCTGCGGCGGGACAGGTGTGGGCTCCGGCGGCCAGCCGCGCCTCCGACGGCCGCCGGGTCTGCGCGCGGCTCCGCGGGGCTCACGCGGGACGCCCGGGCCCCCTCGGCGCGCCGCCCCCGCCGGCGCACTAGCGCCGGGTCCTCGCAACTGGGTGGCGGGAGCTGGTGGGCGCTGGCGGTCCCTGGCCCGGAAGCCCCGTGGCAGCCCACCCGCCGCGCGCCGGTGCGGGGCGGTGGGCTCTGCGCGGGCTGTGCGGTAGCCGCGCGCTCCAAGGTGGGGGCAGGGAGGCGGCCGCTCCTCGGGCAGCGCCTCCGTGGCGGCCCCGGCGGGGAGGAGTTTCCCCAATTACACGCTTGACAATGCGCGAGGCGAGGAAAGCGAGGTCTGAATGGACTCGGAGTTTGAGGCTGGGAAAGGGGCGGGGCTCGGCGAGGGCGGAGAAGCTCCGGGATCCCGCCGGGAACCTGCAGAAGGGTCCCAGAATTGGCACCCCGCGGTCCAGAGAGAGCCCCCGAGCCAGACGGGATGCGTTCCTTCCCGCTTTTCAGCAAGACGTCGCGGTTCTCCGCGCTCCCTGTCCTCCTAGAGCGTCCCCACCTAGGCGCCCTGGCGAAGGAGCTAAACAGCCTGCAGCCCTCCCATCGCGCACGTCGCACTCATTGAACCCCTTCCGTACACTGCTGAGATTCAGCGTGGAAAAGTGGCGAGCCTGGGAGTATTTGGGGAAAAGCTCCCCCGATGTGTACCTTTCACACACAAATAAAGACTATTCCATAGCAATAAACAGCAGTGGTGAAAAAGAATGTTGAATGTAGGAGACAATGACCCTAAGTAAAAGAGCAAAAAATGTTCTGTTTGAACTATGAAGGGCTCTTCAACATATTTTCAAAGACTCAAAGGCTGTGAAAATTGCATTTATATTTTCATTCGTAATAATCAGAGTGTTAGTTTTTTACCATGTAGATATTACAACATCAGCATACCTTAGAATACATCCACTAAGAAGCTGGCTTTTCTATTGGGAAAAAAATGGTTCTTAGGAAGTAGTTTTTTCTTTAAACTACTGTTCATAGAATTATAAAATGATGTGATGTTTCTTGAATATTGTCAAGCCGCATTGTTCATAGAATATCTTCAAGGGTCAGTTGAAAATTGCCTGCTGTTCTTTCCTTATTTGTGGCTTCACCAGCATGAACATGGTCACGAAGTAGAGTGAAGTTGTTGGTAATGGAGATATATATACACACACACACATATATTTTAAGCAGTGGAGCTGTGGCTTCCTTTGCATTGCCATCTTCCTGCCTCTCTCTTCCGCTACATGGCCTTGAACTTTCTCCAGCTCACCTCTTCCCAGCTCCTTCTGGCATCCTCTGCCTTCCACATCTCTTACTCAAATCCTCACACTAGGAAGCCTCCCAACATCATTGCTTTACCACTTCTAGAACATGTAACACTTCTTCCAGCTTCAGGGGGATATAAGCCTTTATAATACTCTAATCTTTTATTTACTCTATCCTACAATGCAATTAAGCACTTTAAGAATTAGATGATGACTTATCATTTGTTAATTGCTTATAGAAATATGTCAAGTCCATAGAGAACAGACTTGTGGTTGCCAAGGGGAATGGGGAGGGAGTGGGATGGGCTGAGAGATTGGGGTTAGTGGATGCAAACTATTACATTTAGAATAGATAAACAATGAGTTCCTGCTGTATAGTGCAAGAAAGTATATCCAGTCTCTTGGGATAGACCATGATGTAAGATAATATAAGAAAGAGAATGTATATATATGTATGACTGGTCACTTTGCTGTATAGCAGAAATTGGCACAACATTGTAAATCAACCATATTTTAATAAAAAAAATGTTAACCCCTCCCTCCCAAAAAGAAAAGAAAAAGAAGAGGAACCTGGAGTTCCCTGGTGGCTCAGCACATTAAGGATCTGCTGTTGTCACTGCAGTGACTCGTGTTGCTGCTGTGGCTCAGGGTCAGTCCCTGGTCCAAGAACTATTGCATGTTGCCAGTGCAGCCAAAAAAAAAAAAAGCCAAAAACAAACTAACAAAAGAGCAAGTGTAACTACAGTATGTTTATGTTCTTAATAGCGGGGGAGGGGGGGGGACTCAAAATGACAGACAATAAAATGTTAACAATGGAAAAAAAAAAAGGATACATTTCAAGTGTCCACAAGCTTCTTATGTGTGCTGTGAGAAAACTGCATGTATAAATAAACACTTTTCTATGCCTCAATTTTAAACACAGTAGTAGGAACTTAGGTAACATAACAGTCAGACATGGATAACATAATAGGGGCCCAGGGGTTAATGTGGAGGCTTTATATAAATGAGCTCTCTCACAATACTAGTCCCATTTCAGTGATAGAGAAACCGCACAGAGAAGGTAAGTCATTTCCCTAAGATCACACAGCTAGGAGATTGAAGACTGGGAGTTAAAACCCAGGCAGCAGGCTCCAACATCTCTTCATCACTATGTCATACTGCCTTTCAGATGAATAGGAGCTCAGTAAACCTTTGTTTGGTTCTTTCATCAAAGTTTTAGACTCCTTGCTGTATTTATTATTTAACATGAGTACAAATGCTTACAAGTTGTTTATAATACAAGCAGCCAGATACTTGAATGTTGTTGTAAAATATCAGTATAATGAGAAGTGCCCAGTGAAGTTTTTACAGTAGAAACAGTGGAAAAGAAAACGTGATGCTCTTTTTGCATTCCTGTGTTGGTTATTCTTTTCCTTTCTTGCATATTTTCAGTCTGTTGTCATGAATGGATGTAACTTGATTTCTTCTAGCTCTTGGCTCCCTTTATTATACCTAGTGGGTCAGTTTGGTAGACTTGAACGTTTTACCATAGAAAGCCCCCCTTTCCATGGTGCTGCCTGGGACATGATTTCCTCCCCACCCCTGCTTTTTTTAAGCAAAATGAGTTGAGGAAGAACAAATTTAAAGCAAGCTTTCTGGGCATAAGTGTGAAAGCAAACTAGAAGGTCAAGAATCTAGAATCTTCAAAGGAAAATCTTTCTGTCTTTGATTTTCCTGCCTTGCTCAGCTTGACTGGCGTAGAAAGTGGGGGCAGATAGTGAAAGGGGGAGGGCGGCAGGATGCTTTACGGAGCATGCGCAGTGCTCATTCTCCGTTTTCCTTTTGATTCCAACCCCCGCCCCCCAATTCCTCTGTCTGCAGCACTGAGGAAGCTGACAATTCGGTTCCACTTGGGCGCGAGGGTTTTGCATTCCATTCCCCTAGTTCGCAAGAAAAGGGAAATTAAAAGTAACAAAAGGGATAAGGGTTGGAGCCTATGCAATTCCACGTGCTCCGCGAACATCCTCCAGCGATGCAGATGCATGCTGTTTGTTTCCAGTCTTGGCATCAAATCCGGACTCAAGGTTTCTGGGGAAGACCCGGGCTGGCTGCTACGTCTGGCAGGAGGCGGGAAGGAGCCAGAGAAGGCAGTGAGACTGGCTGCCTTGGCTGGGGATCCTCTTGAGGCTTCTCCAAGAAATACCTCTCAGAATTCCTTGCCTGGCCTCGGTTCACCTCATGCTATTGAAGCAGAGAGAGATGTGGTGCTGCATGTAACAAGACCACTGCATCAGCTGATCTTATTCTTTATTGCCTCTGGGTTTTCCGTTTGAATAAAATCTCTCCCACCTTCAAACTTATACTTTTGAATTGTATTAAGATGTTTCATGGTTGAAAAATGCTTTCCCTTCTCAACTTTTAAAGATTTATATTACCAAGGGATAATACACATACAACAAAATGCACCATCTTCAAAGTACGGCTTAATGAACTTGATGATTGTATATACCATATGTATAAGAATGACATGTGCCTATCTTCCAGATTAGGATAGAGAACATTTTCCGGGTGCCTGCTCACAGGCGCTGGGCTACCTTCACTATCAACACGCACCCTGGTAACCACTATTCCACATTCAACCCAAGAGACCAGTTTTGCCTGCTCCTGAATCTCACATTGAATCCTGTACTTTGTTCTGTTTAACCTCCGGCTCTCTCATCCAACATAATGTCTTCCAGATGTATCTATGTTGTGGCACGTAGCAGGCTTTTGTTACTTCTTATTCTGCACAGAGTATTTCACTCTAGTATTCAGCAGAGCACACGCTATTTAGCTAACATCTTTTTGCAGGCCTACATGATATTTTCTCTTGGTTATCCGACTAAAAATGGAATTTTTAGATCACAGGGAAGGCATATGTTTAGTGATAATAAATATTACTAAAGAGATTTCCAAGACAGCTATATCAATTACTACCCTTTGGCTGTGTATAAATTCCATATGTAGCCATGAAATGCGCCCCGGAGTTCCTGTTGTGGCTCAGCCGGTTAAGGACCTGATGTCTCTGTGAGGATTCGGGTTGGATCACTGGCCTCCCTCAGTGGGTTAAGGATCTGGCTTTGCTGCAAGCTGCAAAGCCAGATCACAAATGCCACACAGATCCAGTGTTGCCATGGCCTTGGTGTAGGCCACACCTGAAGCTCCAGTTTGGCCCCTGGATGGGGAATTTCCATATGCTGCAAGTACAGCTGTAAAAGAAAAAAAAAAATGCCTTGACTTTTTTTTTTTTAATTCTAGCCATTGTGATATTTCGTTCTGGTTTCAGTTTCATTGAGCTCCTTTCAAATTTTTACCAGCCATGGAAATATCTTCTTTTATGAAGTATCATTCAGATCTTTTCCTCATTTTTAAACTGGGCTGTTTGTCTTTTTGTTTACAGAAGCTCCTTGTATTCTTGGTATGAGCCCCTCAATGTGTGATGACTTTCTTCTCTCAGTCAATGGTTTGCTTTGCATTCTGCAAGTTGTGTTTTTTTCTTAACATTATTGCTTTGTGTCCTATTTAACAAATCACTGCAAACCCAGAAGTTATAAAGATAGTCTATGCTGTAGAAGAAAGCTACTTTTAGGTCTAGGTTTCATTTCTAATTAATTTTAGTATATGATTTTATGAATGAATATTTACTTACTTCCAAACCAATAACAAATTGACCTAGCATGATTTATTTAAAACACCATCTCTTTACCACTCAATTTGTATAAATCAGGTGACCATATATGAATGCATTTTTTTTTTGAGCTCTGTTTTCTTGATCTGTTTGTCTGTACCTGCATCATTATCTACTTTTTTTCATACTTAGACAGTAGGGGCCTCTTGAAGCTAATACCTGACTCCTTTTAGGTGTTAGCCCATCCTTACTTTCTTACACAAGAAGTTTTTTCCAGGCTCACTCATAATTTCCTTTTCTTAGCCCTTGAATCCACAAAATTCTCCCTGGTTTCTTTTAACTGGGAGCAACATTTAGAAAAGAATTGTTTAAAAATGTCATTGCTTCAAACTAAGAGGTGAGAAATAATATCTCAACGTAGTTCTAACCTGCATCTTTCTTGTTATAAATAATACTGAGCATTTTTAAATGTTTATGGCCATTTTATATTTTAGCAAGTTATCCATGCCCTTTGCATATTTTTCTATAAGATTTCTTCATATCTTGTCCTCGAATTTTAAGAATATCTTTTGTCTGTGGGATATATTGCAAATAATTTCTTCCCTCTTGTCATTTTTCATTTGATTTGCTTGTACTTTTCTCATATTGCAAATTTTTAAAAAATTTTGTAGTCAAATATATTTTACTACATCTCGATTTAAATGCATAGTTGGAAAACTTCCCCCTATACTCAAGTTATAAAATAATTCACTCATGATTTATTCTGACCATTTTTTTTTGCATTTATATCTCTGATCCATTTAGAATATATTCTTGTATACTCTGTGAGGTATGAAGCATTCAGACATTTCATAATTGATTATCCAGATCTTCCCAGACCACTTACTCCAAAGTTCAACTTTGTCTTACTGATTTGAAATACCATTATCATATACCACACTTCTATATGTACCTAGATCTGTTTTGAATTTTTATTCAACCCCAGTAGCTTTTTTTACTACTAATATGCTCATATCACCATCGTAATTATAAAGACTTTGTACTACATGTTACTATCTGTTTGGGCTAGTGATAGCTCTTAGTCTTCTTATTCAGTATTTTTATTTTCACATATTTTCACATTTATCTTTCCAAGTTAACTTTATCTCAACTTGTAGAGCCCCAGGGAAAAAATTTTTTTTCATGTTTTAATGGAGTTCTATTACATGGATAAATTAAATTAAGGAGAATTGACATCCTTATGATGTTGGGTTACCCTTTACAATAAGAAGAGATAATTTTTCTATTTGTTCATGAATACTTCAGATAGGGTTTTCATATTTCCTCTTTAATTTATTTGTAAGAATTTTACCTTTTTTATTTCTAAAGTAAATGCTGTTTTCTCTTCCACAATGTCATCTAATTAATGCATAGAAATACTTCAGATACTTTTATATTATTTTTCTATTTTGCTTGCTTTCTGAGTTCTTTTGAAGTCTGAGTTAATTGATCATTGATTCTCTAGTGCTTTTCCATTGTATTATCACATTATCTGCAAATAGAGATCGATTTACTTCAATGTGCCCTGTTTTTATGCCTCTAGGAGTTTTCATTTGTCTAATTACAGTAGCTAATGCTTTAAGTATGATGATAAAGAGAGAAAGTATTGGAGAAAATTTCTTATTCCAAATCACAGAGGAAATGTCTAGGGTCTCTTAATGGGAGTGAGAAAGAAAGAAGGAGGAGGAAAGAGATACCCATAAATATTTATTTTTGAGGTTTTTAATAAAACAGGAATGAGTGTTAAAATTTGTCAGATTTGTAGCACCAATGGAATTAAATGATTTTCTCCATAAATGATTAATTATATTAATTATATAATTATATTATTGAATTTCCTAATATTCTTACAGTTGAAAATAAACTTGGAAGTTTTCCATCACTTTCTATGTTTTGAAGCAATTTAATTGAATTGGGATTATACTGTCTCTCAAAATTTAGTAGCATTCCCCTGGGAAGACATCTCGTCCCTTTGTGTGTGTGTGTGTGTGTGTGTGTAGAAGTTTCTTGATAAAGTTCTCTTTTCTCTTCCTTAGAAAACTGACCTCTTTAACTTTCTATCTCTAATGGAGTCAGTTTCAGTAAACTCTATTTGCCCCAAGAAATGTTCCAATTCATCTGTGTTTCAATGTCATTGGATAAAGGTGTGATAAGTAGTCTTTTATGACTTCTTTTTGTTTTTTTCTGTATAAGTAGTATTGTTTCTTATTTTGTGTATGTTCCTCCTTTTGTCTTAAGCAGCCTATATATTTTGTTTTATTAATCTGCAGAGTTTTGATTCATTAATTAGATCTACTCTATACCCTATAAAATTAAATTCTGCTTTTACCTTTATCTTACTCACCATGAATTTTCATTTGGCTTATTTCATTATTTTACTTCTAGATTTTTGGTGGAAATTTAATTCATTTTTTTTGCATTTTTTCATTTGCGTTGAAATAGGTGTTTAAGAATGTGAATTTTCTTCTGATGTGTGTTAAATGTATCCCATAGATTTTATGCGTAATTTTAAATTAACATTGATTTTTTTTTTGAAAATTTGACAATTTCTACATCTCCCTTCATTTTTGTGCTATTGGAAGAATTTTATATTTCCAATTGGGGGAGAGCTTTTTATTTGTTTTTAATTTCTAGTTTAGTCATCAGAGTGTTATTTATGAAACTTCTACTTTATAGATATACTGATATTTCTTAATATTACTAAGTGATCTAGTATGTGATTAATTGTGTGTCTGGTCCCTGTGTATTTGAGAAGAAAATCTATTCTCATATATGAGCATGTAAAGTCAAGATACATCAGATATCTACCTCATTTTGATATTTGGGTTTTTTCTTTTTAACTTACTTTTTGTTCTCTTGCCTTATTTTGTCCTAATATTGAAATTTTAATGTGTATGTATTTATTTCTGTCTCCTTTCATCTCTTATAATTTCTACATTGTATGGATGATGGCCATACTTTTCAGTATATTTCTGTATATCTTTGCCTTTAATTGTGGCTTGTCATGTTTAATCTTTTCATGCCTGAATGTTACCTTGCCAGATGTCAGGACTCTGCTTTCTTTCGGTTTTCATTTGCCCGGAATATCTTTACTGAGACCTTTACATCTCCGTTTCTTGGATCATTGGGTTTTGGTGTGTGTGTTTTCTGTGTTGCATAGCATTGAGATCTACTTTATGAACCTATGTGAAAATGTGTTTCTTTTGATAGAAGAGGTAAGTCCTTCCCCTTAAGAACTTACTTTGAGGACTTGCCCCAGACTCACTTTGGTACCAGGCCTGAACTTTCTCTACTTATTGTGTCTTTTTTGCTCTTTTTTGTATTTCATGTTTGGAATACAGGGAGTTTGATATTTGTTCTGTTGCTTGTAATTCTTTTTCTTCTCCTCAGCAGTTTGGCTGTTTGTAATGCCCTACTCTGATTTTTCCCTGTCATCTGTGTAATAGTCAAAGGGTTAATTTCACTTTCTCCTTTCTCTCTCCTTCCTCTGCTCATCATCATACAAAGCATACAGAACCATCTGGAAACTAGGCTGCAGCTCTTTTCTTTCATGCAACAGGCTGCAAGGAACTTCCCAGGAGCCCACAGCTGTGGCCAAGAGAAGAAAGTAAGGAAGCAAAAGCTGCCCTTTAGCCACTGAGTCACCTCCCTCTTCTGGAAGGGAGAGGTGGTTGAGGTTTCTGGTGGGATGAATTAAGACTCAAGACTAAAGAGTTGCTATACCAGGGATTCAGGAGGGGACAGAGATGGGAGTGAGGGTGTAGCTATAAAAGGGTTATGAGGGGCCCCAGTGGAGACGGAGTGGTTCTGTGTCTTGATGTATTCATGTCAATGTTTAGGCTGTGATATTGGGCCCAATTCATGGACTTCACAGGTCTTACTATATTACCCTTTTCCTACATCTTTCTTGATAGACTAGTGGGATAGTGTTATTGACTGAACATTTGTGTTCCTCACAAATTTATTTGTGACATACTGAGGTTGCACTGTGATGGCATTAGGAACGGGCCCTCTGGGTAGAGATTAGTTTGAGAGGGCAGAGCCCTTATGATGGGATCAGTGCCCTCAGAGGCTCAGAGGAAGAGACTGTGAAAGCTCGCTTTCTCTCCCCCTGATCTCCACCATGTGAGGATCCAACGGGAAGACCCAGAAGTGAGCCCTCACCAGATGCTGGACCAGCCAGTACCTTGACCTTGGACTTGCCATCCTTCACAACTTTGGGAAATAAATGTTCATTGTTTCAACCACCCACTCTATGGGAATGTGTTATAGTGGCCTAGGAAGACAGCAATGACACCAGCTAGGGAATAATACCTAGAAAAATTTCAGTTCCCAGCTCCTTGACCTTAGACTCTGCTGGTCTAGAGGGTTTAGTTCCAAAGGGAGGAATGTAGCCCTCTGGGGATGTGACAATGATTCCATTAAAAACAAGGATGAAATTGGCAACCAACTATTAGGGCTCCTCAGGCCTCTGAATCAATAGGCAAAAAAAAAAAAAAGTGATGGACTATGCTGGCTAGGGGACTAATCCTGACTACCACAGGAAATTGGATTGCTGCTCCCCAATGGAGGTTAGAAAGAGTATGTCAGGGATACAGGAAATCTCTTAAGGAAGCTGGTAGTATTTTCATGTCCTATGATCAGAACCAATGGAAAACTTTAACAACACAATTTGTTAGAAAGCCACGAGGAGTGAATCTGGGTAAGCCCATCAGGCCAAACACCAAGACCAATTGAAATGCTTGCTGAGAGCCAATTGAATAGGAAATGATTCATGGAAGTAGGTATTTGTAAATAACAGCTATACCCATGTGGCCAGGTTTAAAAATGCAGAGTCTAATAATTATGAATATTTCTTCTTTATTTTGGAATGAATCTGTTTTTTGTGTATCTACAAATATTACTCTTTTCTTCCCTCTATGATCCCCTTTTCTAATATAAAATGTGTTAGTAATAGTTAATTTTATATCTCATCTTTTAAGTTATAAGATATGGCAGGATGAGTGAATAGCACCCAAAACACTTTGTATTCTCTTCTGGGGAAGGCGTTAGTGTGCTTTTTGGTTGTAGCAGGTGCCTTGCATTACGTTAGGCAGAAAGGTAACTTTGTAACTCTCTACTTGGGGATTAAATTTGGGTAAGGAGATGTGTATAGGGGCCAAGTGAACAAGGGGAAGACTGTGGTGGCATTTTGATGTGTCAACTTGCTTAGGCTACTCTCCCCAGTTATTCAACCAAACATGAAATCCAGATGCTGTTGTGGAGGAAGTTGTAGATGTAATTAAGGTCCCTAATCATTGGACAGTAAATTAAGGAGATTTTCCTCCATGCGCCTGGCATTACCAGATGTAAATCGTTAAAAGCAGGATTGAGTCTTTCTGGAGAGAGACAAAAGAGAAAAGAAGAGAAAGAGGAATGATTCCCACTAATGAGCAACAGCTTTGGCCTGTGTCACCAGAGTTCCAGTCTGCTTCTGATGGTCTCCTCCTAATGGCCTACCCTGTAGACTTTGAACTGGCTTCACCATCTCGCACAGTGTGCAAACAATACATACGTGTGTCTATCACATACATATCTATATATTTATTGATCTATATCAATATCACCTATTGGTTTGCTTCTCTGGTTTGCTGCTAAAGAATATGAAATCATGGAGTTCCCCAGTGGCTCAGTAGGTTAAGGATCAGGCTTTGTTACTGCTGTGGCTCAGGTTTGATCCCTGGCCCTGGAAAGTCCACATACCACAGGCATGTCTAAAAAAGAAAAAAGAATATGAAATCATTAACTATTAAACATTTGGTGGTATAGAGGGTTAGTTTCAGTAGCAACTTAAAAGGGTCACAGCAATATTCAACCCACTTCCTCTCACAGGCTGCACTCAGGAATTTAGAAGAGTGTTTCATTTTTTTTTTTTAAATTTAAAGTATAGTTGATTTAAAATGTTGTGCCAATTTATGCTGTACAGCATAGTGACTTAGTCATACATATATATTTATTCTTTCTTTTTATACCATTTTCCATCATGGCCTATTCCAGGAGATTGGATACAGTTCCTTGTGCTATACAATAGGACCTTATTGTTTATTCTAATGTAATAGTTTGCATTTACTAAACCCAAACTCCCAGTCCATCCCATTCCCTTCCTTCCCTACACTTTGGCAACCACAATTCTCTTCTCTATGTCTGTGAGTCTGTTTCTGCTTTGTAGACAGGTTCATTTGTGCCACATTTTAGATTCCACATATAAGTGATATCATATTGTATTTGTTGTTCTCTTTCTCACTTTCTTCACTTAGTTTGATGTCTACTTGCATCCATGTTGTTATAAATGGCATTATCTTGTTCTTTTTATGGCTGAGTAGTAGTATTCCACTGTGTATATACACCACATCTTTTTTTTTTTTTTTTTTGCTTTTTATGGCCACACTTGAGGCATATGGAAGTTCCAAGGCTAGGGGCCAAATCGGAACTGTAGCCTATGCCACAGCCACAGCTATGTGGGATCTGAGCCACATCTGTGACCTTACAGCAACAGCAGCACAGGATCCTTAACCCACTGAGTGAGGCCAGGGGTGGAACCCACATTCTCAGGGATACTAGTCAAGTTCGTTACTGCTGAGCCACAACAGGAACCCCTGTACCACATCTTCTTAATCCATTCATCTGTTGATGGACATTTAGGATGTTTCCATGTCTTGGCTATTGTGAATAGTGTTGGCAATGGACATAGGGGGTATGTATCTCTTTGAATTATGCCTTTCTCTTAGATAGATGCCAGGAGTGGGGTTCCTGGATCATATGGTAGTTCCATATTTAGTTTTCTGAGGCAACATCACTAATTATTAGAGAAATGCAAATCAAAACCACAATGAGGGAGTTCCTATCATGGCACTGAGGAAACGAATCCAACTAGGAGTTCGAATCCAACTAGGAGTTCAATTCCAACTAGGAGTTCCAGTGGGATCCTTAACCTGCTGAGTGAGGCCAGGGATTGAACATTCCTATACGATGAGGTTGCGCGTTTGATCCCTGGCCTCACTCAGTGGGTTAAGAATCCAGCATTGCCATGAGCTGTGGTGTAGGTCACAGACACAGCTCAGGTCTGATGTTGCTGTGACTGTGGCGAGGGTGTGGAGAGAAAGGAAATGCCAACATTGTTGGTGGGAATGTAAATTGGTACAGCCACTAGGTAAAGCAGTGTGGAGGTTTCTCAGAAAACAGAAGCATGTTTTTGAATGACCAGAGCTTTGCATTGACTTTGCCCCTTTCATGCTCAGATACTTAAGTTAGGCTACTTCTCCTAATAAAATCCCTTCTATGTAGTCAGGCTCCATTGGCTCACTCCTATAAACTAAAACTATAGGTAAGAAAACTGCAAAGTATTTCTTTTCCCCTCTATTATTTATCATATGAAGGTTTCAGGATATTTGAGATTTGGCATGGTATTCATTTCTAGTAAAGCACAGAACTTCCAGAATATTATGAGTAGAAATTAACCATTTTAAAATGTCAAGCATTCCCAAGGCCAAGACAGGGTCAGTAGCTAGAGGCAACAAAAAAGTAAAGCCAAGATTTCCTTGCAAATTTCCCACAGCCCACCTTTTGTCATGTGGGTTTAAGAAAAAAATATAAAAAATTCTGACTGAATCTGTTCTTTAAATGGTTTAAAATAGGGATGGGGCACAGTGAAATTTAAAATTAAATCATTTGAAAATGAAGGGCATGATTTTTGAAATACCCCCAATTCAATCTGTAAAAGAGGGGCTGCTGACTCAAAGTTTACATGGTAAGGAAGGTTTCACTCAAGATGCCTGAGGCAGAAGAGTCGGAATTCCCATCCATATAGTGGGTTCCCTGCCAAAAGCAAAAGCAACACAGTACTTAATTTGCTCGAGTCAGTTTTGATTTTTACCTGTTGTCCTGGTGTAGTTATTGTCTTGAGCCCTCCTAAAAATGTCTTGATTTGAACAATAAATTCCTAATTTAGTGCCATTGTGTTTTGAGAACATGCTTTATATGATTTTAATCTCACTAAATGTATTAAAATGTTTTGTTGTATAGAAAATGCTGTATCTTGGAGAAAAGCACAGGTGCATTTGTATACCCTTTGTATACTCTGTCATTGCTGGGTAGACTGTTCATGTCTGTTAAGTCAGGCTGGTTGATAGTGTTGTTCTTATCTTCTAGATCCCTGATGATTTTCTGTCCAATTGTCCTATCAATTATTGAGAATGGAGTATTGATATTTTCAACTCTTATTATTGAGAATCTATTTCTCCTTTCAAATCTGTCAGCTTTTCCCTTCATATATTTTGGGGCTCTGTTTTCAGATGCACATCTGCACATCTGCTTTGAATTGTTCTGTATTCCTGATGAACTGACTGGTTTTTGTTTTTTCTTTCTTTCTTTTTTGGCTGCCCTGGGGCATACGGAGTTCCCAGGCCAGGAATCAGATCTGAGCTATAGTCATGACCTAAACTGCAGCTGCTGTGCCAGGCTGGAGACCAAAACCATGTCCCAGCACCCCCAAGAGGCCACCGATCCAATGTGCCACAGCAGGAACTCCGTGAACTGTTTTATTGCTATAAACTGTCTCTCCTGTCTCTAGTAATATTTTTTATATTATTCCAGCAGTCTTTTAGTTACTGTTTGCATGCATGGTGTATGTTTTTCACCTTTGTACTTTTAACTTATTTGTGTCTTTGAGTCTGAAATCTGTCTCTTATTGGTAGCATATAGTTGGATCTTTTTTTTTTTTTTTTAAGTCTGACAATCTCTACCTTTTGATTGGACTATCAAATACACCTGTAACATAATTATTGATATTGAATTTATATCTCCTGTTTTGCTTTTTGTTTTCTTATATCCTCTCTGTTCCTGTATTACTCATTTTCTGCCCTCTTCTGTGTTAGATATTTTCTAGTACACTGTTTTAATTCCTTTGCTGGATCTTTACTCTTCTGATTTTCTTTGTGGTTGCTCTGGAGATTAAACATGCATCTTTCCTTAAGATAATATAGCTAAAATTGTTACTAATTTATTTTCAATAGCATATAGAAATTTTGTTCCAATATGGTGCTCTGTCTTTATTGTGATATTATTCTATAAATTACTGCTTATAAACTTAACAATATAGTTTTATAATTTCTATTTCCTATAACTACCTTTTAAAATCAGGTAAGAGGAGAAAGAATAAAAAGTATGTTTATCTTTTCTATTACATTTACCTATGAAATTACTTTTACTGGTCTTCTTACTTTGTATGGATTTAAGCTGCCACCTAACATCATATATTTTCAACTTGAAATACTTTTGCTATTTTTGGTAAATTTGGTCTATAATAGATTAATTCACTCCATTTTTATTCACCCAAGGATGTCTATTTCAGTTGCTTTTTCGAAGGATAACTTTGTTTGATATAGGAGTTTTGACCATTATTTCATCAAATGTTTTTCTTCTTTATCTTTCTTCTAGGATTCCTGTTTCCTGCACACTGGTCTATTTGATGGTGTTTCATGGATGTCCTGCTCTGTTCATTTTATTCTCTATAATTTCTTTCTGTTCCTCAGACTGAATAATCTCCATTTACTTATTTTCAAGTTTGCTGGTTCTTTCTTCTGCTTCCTCAAATCCAATACAGAGGCCCACTTGCGAATTTTTCACTTCATTCCTTTCTTTTTGCTTTTCTAGGGCCACACCCGGGGCATTTGGAAGTTCCCAGGCTAGGGGTCAAATTGGAGCCGCAGCTGGCAGCCACAGTCACAGCCACAGCAACACCAGATCTGAGGCATGTCTGTAATACATGTCTGCTACTACAGCTCGCAGCAATGCCGGATCCATAACCCACTGAGCCAGGCCAGGGATCAAACCCACATCCTCGTAGATACTGGTCGGGTTCATTATCTCTGAGCCACAATGGGAACTTCTTATTTTTTATTTAAGTTACTATACTACTTAACTACAGAATTTCTAGTTGGTTCTTTTTAGAAGTGACATCTAGGAGTTCCTATCATGGCTCAGTGATAATGAACCCAACTAGTATCCATGAAGACATAGGTTTGATCCCTGGTCTTGCTCAGTGGATTAAGGATCTGGCATTGCCTCAAGCTGTGGTGTAGGTCAGAGGTGTGGCTCAGATCTGGCCTTGCTGTGATTGTGGTGTAGGCCAGCAGCTACATCTCTGATTTGACCCCAAGCCTGGGAACTTGCATATGCCACAGGTGTGGTCCCCAAAAGACAATAAAAACAACAAATCTACCTACTATAGGGCTAATTAGCTCAAGTGGTTAGTATGTGGTGCTGATAAAGTCTATCTACTGAGTTGAACATTTGGGTATCCTTGGGGTCCATTTTTTTCAATTGTTTTGTTTCCTGTATATAGGCTATACTTCCTTGTTTCTTTGCATATCTCATATTTGTTGAAATTAAAGCATTTGTTGAAAACTAAACATACTAGACATATGTATGAAATCCAATCATACATCCCTTCTTCCCAATTATTTGTTGTTGTACTTTCATTGTCATTGGGGGTTCTATTTGTTTTTTTGTTTGTTTGTTTGTTTAGTAACTTTCCATTTCTGTAGTGTTTGTATTTCCTATAGTGTGAAAATCTCTGTTTGTTTTAATTTTGTTTAATTTTTAGTCTTGGCTCCCTAGGTGTCATTCCTGGATCAGCATAGCTCTCTGTGCTCTTTCCTGACTCTTCATATAGCCCTGAACATGGACACAACCTTCCAGATCCCTGGGAATGTGCCAGAGGTTTTCATAGTCTACCTTGAACATATGAGTCCCTACATTAGCTTTTAAATTTTTTGGCTAGCTCTTTTTAGCCCCAGCTTATTTCACAGCCCTAGGAAGCTGTAGTGTTTACCTTCCCTGACTGCTACTGGATGTCTGTTTTTTCAACAATGCCCTGGGAACAAAGCTTTTCCTTGGAGTTCCAAGTCAGGCCAAATAGTAGCAAACCTGGAGTTTCCATGTGGCTCAGCGAGTCAAGGACCTGATGGTGTCACTGCTATGGCTCAGGTCACTGCTGTGGTGCAGGTTTGATCCCTGACCTGGGAACTTTTGCATGCTGTGCCTGTGGCCAAAAATAATAACAGTGGCAAAGTTTTGGGGAAGGGGCTTTCTGTGGAGTTCCAAATTAAGTTAACTCCCACGGGAGGCAGCAAACTGCTGGTCTTCATGGCACCATGCCAAGGAGCTGGTAAGGAGGTGGGAGTATCTTTAAGTTAAAACGTCATAGTCCTTAGGGTTCCTCCTGTGGCTCAGTGGGTTAAGAAACTGATATAGTGTCTGTGAGAATGTGGCTTTGATCTCTGCCCTTGCTCAGTTGGTTAAGGATCCAGCGTTACCACAAGCTGTGGTCACAGATGCGGCTTGGATCAAGTGTTGCTGTTGCTGTGGTGTAGGCCTAGCTGTAGCTCTGGTTAGACCCCCTAGCCCAAGGATTTCCATATACTACAGGTGCAACTTTAGAAAGAAAAAAAAATGCCATAGTCTTCACTTCTAACTGAGGTTCAGTAGATTTTCTTCAATAAAGTTTTTTTTTTTTTTGGTCTTTTTAGGGCCACACCCTTGACATATGAAAGTTCCCAGGCTAAGGATCTATTTGGAGCTGTAGCTGCAGGGCCTATGCCACAGCCACAGCAACTCGGGATCTGAGCCACGTCTGTGACCTACACCACAGCTCATAGCAACTCTGGATCCTTCACCCACTGAGCGAGGCCAAGGATCAAACCCACATCCTCATGGATACTAGTTGGGTTTGTTCTGAGCCACCATGGGAACTCCCAACAAACCCTTTCAATTTGTTGTGTGCCTTTAATTAAATTTCCAGAGTTCTGAAATTGTTGCTTTTGACAATCTCACCAGAGCTGTCATTGCTTTCTGAGAGGAGATGTATCAAGGTAATCACTCCAGCTCTGAGTAATAAATAACACAGCCACTTTATAACTAAAGGGTTGGTCTCTTGTCAAGCTGTTGTTGTGGGTTGTGTGTGGGTTGTGTGTCCACTGTTGTTATGTCAAACATGGATAGCTTTGTAAAACCCCTTAAATTTTTACTCCATAAACTCTTAAAGACATATTTTCTTTGGGTGGGATATCCAAAGAAGTTTCATCACATCCAGTCCTCTCACTTTCCAATATTCTTTCCCCCCATTGGTTCACATTCGCTGAGCACCTGTTAATGTCCTGGAATAGTATTGGCTGCTAAGGAGACAGTGGTAGCAACACTAAGAATTCAGAACAAATTAGACTTAGATTAGTGTATTGAGTCAATTAAAGCTCATTTCAGATTTTCCTTTCTAAGGCCATAATTTTCAAAATATAGTATCTGATCTTGAGTTTTACTTTAAATTTGAACTCAGAAAAACTAGAGAAACCTGTTTTTTTTTTTTCTTCAGACTTTTATATTAGGGAAATTCTAGGCAGTAAATATTTTTAAACTACAAATTTCCATAAAGAACCCATGTTTATTTTAAAAATAAGCTACATAACCACTGAGATTGGAGTTAAGTCTATTGAAAATGACACTGACAAACAGATAATCATGCAAATCTCTGATGAAATGAACTTTTTGCACACTTCAAAAACATTACCTTACATCACTGCAAACCTGGCAAGTAATTGCAATGATCAGAGTAATTCATATTCAAATACTCACCATGTTTGCTCATGGCATTGCTTGTCCCAGATGTGCTGGTATTGTAAAAGACATGAAGGCTAATTTTTAAATATTTAAAATACTGTTTTCACTGAGGGAACGATGGCATTTCCAATTAAAAAACGAAAAGTTCTTTTTGATTTGAAGCTGCTTCTTACAATGGAGGCACATTGATTGAAGATTTATGTCATTGTAGTTACGTTTTCCCCTTGAGGTAGAGCTCCCTTCCCAGTGCAGTCATTTAGATCTTCTGGAAGGAGCAATCCCATCCAGACACAGGCTCTAGTCCATCAGTGCTTCTCTCTCTCTCCTCCCTGCATCCTTGCTCCCTCCTCTCTCAGATGGGAAGAGTGCTACCTCCACGGGTCCTTTCAAGCAAGAGGAGTTTCTAAGATCACAGAAGCACAGCACTTTAATATAAGCAGGAACAGCCTTAAAGGTTACATTTTCAGTGTAAAAACTATTCTCTAGGGCATTCTTCATAATCACTCAACCAGTGCTTAAAGCAAGATTTCCCCATTTTAGGTTACATTTTGGTTCTAAATCCACTTCCACCTGGAAGCAATTGCATGGTGTTCTGAACCCAGAATTAGAAGCTATGAGAATTGAAATCCAGGCCTGAGTTTTCTCCTAAGGTGTGATAAGATTGGAGCCAATGGATTAACCTCTTTGGGTTTCAACATCCTTGTTTGTAAAATAGAGTTTTCTCATTTACTGCACCCTTTTTCCCTAACTTATCCCAAAGGAGACATAGAGCATTATTTCTAAAGAATTAATGTAACAAATAGGTTAGAAGATTTGCTATTTCCTTGTCAATCTTCAACGCAGGGTGTTGCTGTACCATTTAAACTATGATAGTTACTTTAGAAATATTTGAACCCAATTATTGTATACGAGCATTATGTTAACCTTAGCCATAGCCTCCCTTAGATAGACCCATCACTTCCTGAGAAATAGGGAAATAATACTTATTGCAGACTTTTTAGAATATTCTGTCTTTCTATTTATGGTGATGTCAAAAGAGATACATTTAAATATTCTGGTTCTAAAGTAGGGCGCTGTAATTTATAATTGTTTTCAAAAAATTTAATTTCTTGCCTAGTTATTTTTCCCAAGGTGATTATTATGTCCTCATTAAAAATAATAAACACTGAAATATCTACAAAACAAAATCAGCAGAACTAATGTGATCTTTTTCACTAAATATTCATCACATTTAAGACTGAGCAGCACGTAAATGCAGTAGGTACATCTTCAAACTGGAATTTACCTAGTAGAACTCCTAGGGTTTCCAGTAACAAAGGCTAGACTTAAGAAAATTATTGCAACCTGATATGGAAAACATCATTTCCCATTAGGATTGAGATGTTTAAAGTGAGCATTTGGGAGTTCCCCTTGTGGCTTAGTGGGTTATGAACCCAACTAGTGTTCGTGAGGTTGCGGGTTCAATCCCTGGCCTCGTTCAGTGGGTTAAGGATCCAGTATTGCTGTGCGCTGTGGCATAGGTTGCAGACGTGACTCGGATCCTGAGTTGCTGTGGCCATGGTGTAGGCCAGCGGCTGTAGCTGAACCCCTAGCCTGGGAACTTGCGCAAGTGTGGCCCTAAAGAACAATAACAAAAAAAGTGAGCATTTGGATGTACAGCTTTTTAGACCTAACCTATAGTATATTTTTTTTCCAAAGTACAATACAAAGCAAAACTGTAAAAACCATATAAGAGAAATATAAATTAGTAGTTAATGACGACAGAAGTTCCAGTGTCATCTTTGGCTCTGCCTTTGGTTTTAACCAATTTTATGCTATGATATATTGGAAAGCACACACCTAGTTATACAAATATAGCACCACTAGAAATACAGAAATGGTTCTTGTGTGAATTTTTAAATGCACCTTTTTTGTTGTTGACCTTTACCTTCCTACTATGAGAGCCTGAAACCAGTCATAGAAGGGACAATGGAACAAGAGATGCCAAAAATGGGCACCTGTCTTTTTGAATAATGTAGTAGTTCTGTGCATCTCTCATAATACACTGGTAAAATATAATATCTGACCTTGAATTCTGTGAAAAGGTTTTTCAGGATAAGTACTTGGAGTTTTCAGTGAATGGATGCTACAGGCATTTCTAATGACCATTTATATTCAAGACAAAATACTTCTGAATATCTGCCTATACTTGTGTCCATGGCCATTTCCTTGTCTGTGTCCACCAAACACAGTGAGGTGGATGGGTTTTAAAGAAAAGGATACCATTAAGTAGTCAATCTAGGAAGGACTAATTTTGATACCCTTATCATAATGTCCCTTTTATAATTCCAAGCGAGTCACAAAAGAGGCAGGAAGTATTTATTTTATACATGTTGTTCCTGGATACTTCCTCCAACAGTAAGTAGATGGTCTACATGCAGTACTTTGCATCACTGTTCACTAACAGCAAAAGGAAAGGCATGTCACCTTGACCACAGCAAGAACCCACCTTGGGAACACCTTCAGATATGGCTCTATCAAGCAAAGACCCAGGGGGTCTGTACCATGGAGACATATGTGTTGGAAAGAAATTTTGATTTTACCTATTTGCCTCACTGTGGTTGAAGTCAGCTTTCTTTCTACATGCTTCCCAAAGGAATGAGATTGGAATAGAGGTGAGCAGCCAAGTAAGAACTTTTTCCCCAAGCAACTTCATGACGGGTTTCGTTTACATCATTTTGAGGAAATGAGTCCAACCACCAAAATATGAATTTTTTCCTTCAGAAGAATGACATTTATCCACAGGATCAGTTTGGTTTTTATTTTTTAATGAACATTTAAGATTCATCTACAAAAGCCAACAGAGCAATAAGTCAATCATGAAACATATACAGGGAAATAAGATGGAAAATAACTCAGTTACAATTTTTCACCACTGATGCACTACGCACTGGCGGCAGTGAGGTGTGGTCAGTGTTTCAGATAGTGGACACTCAGGCCAAATGCCAAGACTGTCATCACACTACTTTTTGTTTTAAGATCTTTTCCTCCTTGGTCATTGTTTTGTTAGCAGTGTGGGATTCAGGGGGAGAGAAGTAAGTTTCTTCTACTGCCCCCCCCAAAAAGATTTTTTTAAGCAGTTAAATTTTTTTCTTGGGGGAATATTTTATCTGTTAATCTAACATAACATATAATTCAGTTATTAAATGTCTGCATCAATATTTGTTTTATCTATGTCTGAATGTAAGATCATGCAGCGCTCTTCATTTCAGAACAGTAAGAATTATCAAAGGCAATTAGTTTTGTACACAAATGCCCACAGTTTCCTTTTTAATGAAAAATGTGCTCTTTGCGATATTTGTTTCTTGTGAGAGCTTGTCAAGTAATAATCATGGAGCATTTCCTAAAATATTTATTTGCTGGGAAAATTTGTATGAAATGATATTGAAGTATAAAAAACATTGTTAGGTAACACTTGGAACAGTTAAAAATATACTCCTTTGTAAACTATCAATGTAAGATACTGAGCGTCTGAGTGTCAGAGTCATTGTCTCCTGTTTTTCTAGAAAGTAGTTTGATTTTTATCAATGGAACATCTTTGAAACATCTGACATTATATATAGAAACATCAAGGCAATATTATTTGTACAGATTATTCAACATGCAAACATTTCCTGAAAGATAGTGCCCAAACCTGGGAGGTCCCCCAAGCTCAACCTCTCCTTGGTACCTGTCACTCAACGTATGGCTCTCTTGGAGATGGGAGTATGGCAGGTCATTTTGGAGAGGTAGCCCCTTTAATCACCGGCTCCCTATTCAAATATGTTGCCCAGTAAACAAGGTTGAAAGTGCCAAAGAGGACTGGGAATATAATTCGGGACATTTTGTCAATCTTGCTGATGCTGTTGTAAGTCTTTTTGTTTTCAGAAGTCTTGTCTTCAGAAGGTTTGACTGAGACTGAAGATGCATTTGAGGTTCCTGCGGAGGTCTGCTCCTTTGGGATGTTTGGGGGGTGGGTCATCTTCCCAGTAGTATAAGCATTTGTTGACTTATTTAGTGTAAGTTCACGCTCCTTTTTCTGCAAAAATATAAGAAGAATGTAAGGGCATGCCCCTTGCAGGCAACAGTCAGTTCACTTCTAAAGGTTCCAAAGGTTTATCTCTCAAAAAAGAGAGGGTGGGGTTGGGGGGAGGGACAGATAGATCAGCTTGGCAGAGAGCAGCCATCCACAGACTTCTAAGCCTAGAACTGCACATGGCCAACCTTGGATGTGAAATCCTAGAACAGGCAAAACACCTTATGGTAGAAAAATTTGGAACAATGGTTACCTTAGTTGAGATGGGAACGGAACCGAGTAGGACAGGGTATGGTGAACTTTCTAGAGTGGTGGTGATGTTCTCTATCTTGATAGGGATTTGAGTTATACTGGCAAATGCTTATCAAAACTTAGCAAATGTACTGTTAAGATTTCTGCATTTCACACTACGTAAGTTTTGCTTCAAAAGAATCAAACAACGAACAAATACTGAACTCTAGTTAGTGATATGCTTGCTGAAGTATTTAGTGTGAAATGCACTGCCATCTGACATTTACTTTGAAATACAGAAAAAAAATAAGATACATTGACAGATGGATTGAGGATGGTGGATGAATGAATGGATAAATAGATTTTAGGTAGCACAGATACATAGTTAAACAGATAGATAGATAGATAGATAATAGGTAGATAGGCAGTAATTATAAGCATAGTAAAATGCTAATGATAGACTGGTTTTCATTTTGCAATTCCATTTTTTTTTTGGCCACAGCCACAGGATGTGGAAATTCCCAGCCCAGGAATTAACCCACACCACAGCAGTGACCCAAGCTGTTTCAGCGACAACACTGGATCCTTAACCCACTGAGGTACGAGAACTCTCAATTCTTTAAACATTGCTGTAGGTCTGAAAATTTGTATGACAGAATGTTGAAAAAAAATCCTGTTCCTTTACCAAAGTAACATAATCTCATTAAATAAATTTGGAAAACACATAAATATTAAAGAAAATATATCATCATCTAAAAAAGATATCTGTAGCCCCTTATTTGAAACAGCATTTTTTTGGTCTTTTTTTTTTAGGGCTGCACCTGCGGCATATGGAGGTTCCCAGGCTAGGGGTCCAATAGGAGCTGTTGCCTCTGGCCTATACCACAGCCACGCCAGATCTGAGCTGCATCTGCAACCCACACCACAGCCCATGGCAACACGGGATCCTCAACCCACTGAGTGAGGCCAGGGATCGAACCCACGACCCCATGGTTCCTAGTCGGATTCTTTTCCACTGTGCCACAAAGGGAACACTGAAATAGCATTATTCACACTAGCAAGATACAGTAACAACTTAAGTGTCCATCAATGGATGAATGGTTAAACAAAATATAATATGCGCATATATATGCATATATGGAATACTATTCAGCCACAAAAAAGAAGAAAATCCTGCCATTTCCAACAATAGATGAACCTTGACGGCATGATGCTAAATGAAATGTCAGACAGAGAAAAACAAATACTGTATGATTTCACTAATTTGTGGAATCTAAGTAAACAAACAAAATCTGAACTCATAGATACAGAGAACAGACTGGTTGTTGCCAGGGGTGGGGAGTGGTGAGGGGAGCAAAATGGCTGAAGGTGATCAAAAAGTACAAACTTCCAGTTATAAAATAAATAAGCTGTGGGAGTTCCCATCATGACTCAGCGGCTAATGAACCTGACTAGCATTCATGGGGATGTGGGTTCAATCCCTGGCCTCGCTCAGTGAGTTAAGGATCTGGTATTGCTGTGAGCTATGGTGTAGGTCTCAGATGCGGTCAGATCCTGAGTCGCTATGGCTGTGGCATAGGCCGGTGGCTACAGCTCCAATTGGATTCCTAGCCTGAGAACATACATATGCCATGAGTGCAGCCCTAAAAAGACAAAAAGGCAAAAAAAAAAAAAATCTGGAGTTCCTTGGTGGCTCAGTGGGTTAAGGATTCCACTTTGTCACTGCTGTAGCAGTGGGATCTATCCCTGGCCTGGGAACTTCTGAATGCCACGGGCATGGCCTCTAAAAATAAGTTCTGGGGATGTAATGCACAGCGTGGTGACACTAGTTTAAAAAAAGAGAAAGAAAATATACTCGCCATTAAAAATATGTGAAAGATAAAACACAGAAGGGAAGTTCAGGGAGCAAGGAGCAAAAAGAAGCAGTGAAAAGCGAAGTGGTGTAAGAGCACAGACTGACCCAGGTGCAGGGTGAACAATGCCCCAGGGCCACAGCCAGGGTGGCCAGAGCTTCAGACCAGAGCAGGGCCTGGGGGCCACTCTGTGCAACACCCAGCATCTTGGCTGGGTTGCCAGAATAAGTGCACCAGGCAGAGGGACTGGCCCATTGAAGGCTTGGCATGGCCTCATCTCTGAATACAACCAGGACAGAGCAGACACTTTAGGAGGGGGTGGTGGGTCTGGGTTGTGGGCATTTCCTACAGGAAAGGGGAGGCAGCAAGCAGCATGGGGCTCAGAGCAGCCTTGGTAGTCCTGGACACATGCCTCTGGCCCTCCTTCCCGGGTGATAGGCAGCCCTACCCTGGGCAGGTAGCTAGGAGACAGCACCCCCTCACCCCACCCTACCATGGTCAACTTCAACCTCTTCCTCTGACCTTTCACAGGTATTCACCCCTCACAATGGCCCTGCACCCCAAGCTCTGAAGATTCCCACATGCAACAGTGGTGAACACAGTCCAGGGTTCAGGTTTTCTCTATTTGTAAATGAAAGCTAGTTCATGCCACAAAGCTGATGCCAGCTTATGGATTTTTGCCCATCATCTTGTCTAGCAGTGGGATCCACCTGCTGGGATGCCTGCAGACTCCCCGATGCCTCTTCCACTGGCCTAAGGGGTGGATCTCCAGCACCGCAGCCCTGAGGGAACAACACTTCCTCTTCTAGAAGATCAGAGCTAACCTGGGATTCGATGAGCCATGTTACCCACCCTGCCTGCAGGTATGCAGTTCAGATCTATGACGAGCAGCAGGGACAATGAGGCTGAACGTGACAGTGATAGCAGCCCATTCAAGGACATTCTAGGACTCTCCATGGCCTTGTGGGTTTCACCTTCTTCCTAAACTCACAGACACAAACCTGGTGGTCTCGATCCCTGCAATACCTCCCAGCTGGTCTCCCCCCTCAGGGAGGCCACCTCCAGTCCACCGTCGCCCAGGCCCTTAGCAAACATTTACTTTCCGGCAACACAGTGCTAGCTGTTGGGATACCCCCTCTCCCCAGGCTCCATTCATGTCTGTCCCCCGACAGACATTCCTCCATGCTCCACCAGCCTGGGACAGGTAGGTCCACGCATGGTCTGAAGGTGGTCTGCTTCTGCAACCTTCTCCCAGCTCCCCAACCATCTGCTGCCATCTGCTCATGCCCCCCCACCCCCAAACACACCCATTTGTGAGATTCCTGCTCTTCAAGGCCCTCCCTCCCAGGGAGCTGGGCCTGGAAGAGGGTCTTTCTTCAGTGACTGAAACCCGGACTCCTGGAGTTTGGAGGTGGCAAGAACGAGAAGGGCCAGGTCAAGTCAGAACTTTCGCAACGCTGACTTTTCACAAGAAAAGAAGTGCAGTGAGGAATGTGAAACCAAGCGTGGATGGTGGGTGAGCCCAGCTGAGTGTCCTCAGCAGCAGTGGGGTGTGCTGATGAAACCACAGGTTTGGGGCCCAGTTTCCCATAAGATTCTCCAAGAACTCCCTTTGGGACGTTTTCCAAAGTAGTGTTGAAATTTCACTTTCAAGTCCATTCTGGTCACACCGGCCTGCACGTCTCTCAGAGAAAGGACTCGTTTGTTTTAGGCATGAGCTGATGGGCACTTTACCATGTGCTATTTATTTTTCAGTCCATGTATGTTATTCTCATTTGCCCAAGGACCTGGTTCAGTCTGGAATGTTGTACAAACTTTTTTTAGCCTCAGGCACCAATCTCCCTCTCAGTCCTCAACACTTAATTGCTTTGAACAGAGGAATGCTTCTCACAATAACTTGTGCACATCATTGAAGCGAGCCAGATCATCTCATCAGCAGAACTGTGCTGCTTCCAGTAAGTCGAAGGCTCTCTCTGTGACCTTCGGCCTCCTTGCAGAAGGCACACTGCGTGGTGAAGTGGCAAAAGGGTGAGCAGAAGATTCAAAATTGATAGGCAGTCCCTGAACAGACAGAAGGGACCTTAGCAAAAGTAACAGGTCTGCATATGAACAAGCCCAAACCATTCCTATGACATCAGCCCTTTCACCTGAATGAAGATGGGTGATTCCAGATAAATTTAAAACAGGACCTGCTGTAACACTTCGTAAGGACCTGGACTGTAAGAAAAGGCATCACTTTTCAGCGGGAGGGATGTAGGGAAGAGAAACACCTGTCTTATATTGGGGCATAAAACCAGGCACGCTTCCTCTGGAGTAAGGAGGAGGAGAATGAAGTTGGTACCTTGATCTTGGCTGCTTCCAAGGCTTTTTTGCCATCCCAGGCCCAGCCTCTCTTTGTGAAATAGTTGACTGTGGCAAACTCTATCAGCGCAGAGAACACAAAAGCATAGCACACGGCTATGAACCAGTCCATGGCCGTCGCATAAGCCACTTTGGGCAGAGAGTTCCGGGCACTGATACTGAGGGTCGTCATGGTCAGCACCGTGGTCACTCCTGTGGTTGTCAATGACAGAGGTGAGGGGGAGACAATGGGAACAAGGATCAGTGTCAGCACCGGACCCCAGTGTAATACCCCTGGACCTTACAAAGACAGAAAGGAACTGTCACTCCAACCCTCTAGCCCAAATTCCCCTCTCACTTCATGATTTTCATAGCACAACACATTTGTGCATTTAAAGCACTGCTTAATTTATTTACCTTATCAATCATCTCCTTTCTCTAGAATATAAATCAAAGAAGGCAGGGAATTGTGTCTGATTCACGCACATATCCTAGCCCTGTCTCTATTGTCCAGACCTGAGCCCTGCAGACATCTAGTGCTCTTGAACAAGGATGGGTCAGAGGAGTGGGGCTTCTTCATGGCTCCAAGGCAAGTCTAGCTGAGAAGGGCAAGGGTGTCCCCAAGGCTCCATGAAAGCCCTTCACAAAGTCTCACTGTGTACCTTGCATACCTGGGCTCCAGCCAGCTGATGAGACAGGCTTGTTTTCTCATGGACCAATGCAGCCTGAAGATGCCAAGGACCCAAGGGCAACAGAAGCACCATGTCTGAATCTGGGTCTCAGCACTTCACTTCCTCTAAGGAACCAGGTCATTTTGAGGCTGCCCTGTGAGTTGCTTGTGGCCATTTGCCTTGTCTTCTGGGGAAATCCAAAGTAACCTCACAGCAAGTCTGGATCCTTGGAGGAGGATGTCCCTCTAATTATTCATTTTCTTTTTAGGGCCACACCTGCAGCATATGGAAGTTCCCAGGCCAGGGGTCGAATAGGAGCTGCAGCTGCGAATAGGAGCTGCAGCTGTGAGCCTACACCGCAGCCACAGTAACATTGGATCTGAGCCACATCTGGGATCTACACTACGGCTTACAGCAACGCCAGATCCTTAACCCACTGAGTAAGGCCAGGGATCGAATCCACATCCTCAAGGATACTATGTCAGGTTCTTAACCTGCTAAGCCACAATGGAACTCAGGGATGTCCCTCTAGGATGAACAGATGATAGGCCCCTATCAGGTGTCTTCTGAGGGCCAGACTCTGACCTAAGCCATATTCTGGATGGGGTCATTATCCCCATCTTGCAGATGAAGAGCTTAAAAGATTTAAAAATTGTTTATAGGAAGTTCCCTGGTGGCTCAGCAGGTTAAGGACTCTGACTCTGTTGTTACTGCTGTAACTTAGGTTCAAACCTGGTCCAGGAACTTCCACATGCCAAGGATGCAGCTAAAAAAAAAAAAAATTTGTAATATACTTGAGTTCACCAGTTGGCAAGTGAGTAGCTCTACTGGGATCCAGGTCTGCTGAACCCTTACTGCCCACATAGTGTCCACATGCTCTGTGCCTTTCTTCTTATCATGGTTTTGTTTGCACAAGGGTGCAATCCACCTGTTATGCATTGAATTGAACCCCCGCCAAAATTCACAAGACGAAGTCCTAATGTCACCTTACTTGGAAATATGGTCTTTACAGAAGTTATCAAGTTAAAATGAGGTCATTAGAGTAATGACCAATGACCAATCCAATATGGCTGGTATCACACACACACACACACACACACACACTCGGAGAACACCATGTGAAGACTGGAGTTATGCTGCCACAAGCCACGAAACTACCAGAAACTTGGAGAGAAGCCGAGAACAGAGCCTTCTCTCATAGCCCTCAGAAGAAACTAACTCTGCTGATCGTGAACTTGTAGGCTCCAGAACTGTGAGACAGTTATTTTCTATTGCTTAACCCCCATGTGTGGTACTTTGTTAGAACAGCCCTAGGAAACCAATGCAGTATCAAAAGAGTATCATGGGGCTGGTGGTCACAGCAGCTTAGTCTCCATTCGATGACATCCTTTCATATTTATATATACTCACTGACCATAGTACTGTGCATGGAATTAGTGCTTAATGAGAAATCAGTAGGCATCTTTGATTTTTCTTAGAAATCCAGTTAATCATTGTGCTGAGGAGAAGTGCGGTGGGCATGACCTTGAACAAGCTTCTTGTGTTTCCTCAGGTCCTTCGACATCCTAATATGCACTGAGAATATCCAAGAGGAAACATACTAGAATATGAAGTGTTCTCCAAACTAAATTTTTTTCATTGCCCACCTACTAACGTTCTCCTAAGAGCTGGGAGAGCACTGCCTGGCTACGAGCTGACCTCCACACCTCCCTGAAGCCTTCCTGAAGCTAAATTTGGTGAGGCAGGGGAAGATGCCCATGTGATTCCAGATAGAGCAGTGGTGAGCCAACAGCACTCCTGGGTCCTCACTCAAAACCCCCAGGACCCTCAGCTTCCTCCACCTCTAGGAGCACTAGGGGGAAATGCAGGCCAAGCCTTCTTTCTTTGGAAAGGAAAGTGCAACAGGAAGAGCTGATGTGAGAACTGCATTTTACAGTTTAGAAAGATGAGAGCATCAGAGTTCCCATAGTGGCTCAGAGGTAACGAACCCGACTAGTATCCATGAGGATGCGGGTTCGATCCGTGGCCTCCCTCAGAGGGTTAAGGATCTGGTGTTGCCATGAGCTGTGTAGGTTGCAGACATGGCTTGGATCCCATGTTGCTGTGGCCGTGGCATAGGCCTGCAGCTGCTCAACCCCTAGCCTGGGAACTTCCATTATGCTGCGGGTGCGGCCCTAAAAAGCAAAAAAAGAAAAAAGGAAAAAAAAAAAAAGAAAGATGTGAGCATCTATTACAACTGACCTTCAAAATTCCTTTTAAGATCACTACCTGAATTTGATAAAATGAGCTTCCTGGTAAGAGTCAAAATTCAGTTGTGACCGCTGTGCCAAGATGCCTCCTGAGATCTTGCTATCCTACTTGATTTATGTCTCAGGAATGTTAGATAATATCGTTCTAGATTCTTATCATATATAAAATATATATATATATGTACATTTATACATGATATTTTATATATATACAATTTATTACTATTGTATCGCAAGTAACATATTGATTGCCACTAAGGGGTTAATTTTGAAGAGGCATGCACATTTTTAAGATGCGCCTGATAATACAGAAAACAGTCCTTCATGAGACCTGTGAAGATGCTGCGACAAAATCTCACAGATTGCTGGCAATTTCAAACCTCAAAAAAAAAAAAAAAGGCTACCAGAGAAAGGCCTTTCAAAAGGTCAACAATGATTGTCTGTCTCTGAACCCTGGTTCAGAGGGCAACCTTAAATCTAGTCTTTGACACTGAGTTCATAACTAATCGGTCTGTTTGTTTTCCAGGTCACAGAACACACAGGCAGCATTAGGGGGTTCCAGTCTGTTCCTATTTGGGGGTGGTCAGAAGCCTTTGCAGAACACAGTCTGCAGGATACTCACCGAACACTGTCCTGGCTGGGACTGATTCTCGGTTTAGCCAAAAGGACACTTGCGACAAGATCACGGTCATTATGCAGGGGAGGTAGGTCTGGATGACGAAGTACCCGATCTTCCTCTTCAGATGGAAATGAGCCGTCATGATCGTGTATTCACCTGCACATAAGCAAATTAATGCATCGGGCCCCTATACAAAACCCTACATCCAGTAGGTATGATTCCTGCCCCTTGTCAGAGTCCGACCCCTTGTCCTGTCTCTCCACCTTGCCTTTGGACAAGCATTTATTTGGACTGTTTGGGTGAAGGAGAAGATGGAGGATGCATGGATTTCTTAACGGTTGTTTTATAAGTAAATCTCTTGACCTCCAGCCTCTGAAGAGCCTCTGCTGGCGGATGCTTTTCCTGGGGAAAATCAGATTTGTATGTTTTCCTAATCCCTGGTCACAATCTGTGCCACTCTCCACCTGCCCCCCTCGCTGCTTACTGACATCAGGATTTCAGGATTTAGCTTCTCCAGATATAACTCAGGACATCACAGAGCCCTGTCGTGGGTGGAGGGTTTTCTCCCTATCTCCAAGCCAGGGAGGGCTGGAAGGAGCGGGGGGCTAACACCCCCTATAGACTCGGGCTCCCTCACTGGGAGTTGGGGCGAGGAGCAGCAGCTTCAGGAGGCCACAGGTCCTGGGTGCTCCAGGCTTCCGCTGCCCAACCGGCAGAGCAAGGGCATTTCCTTGGCAATGCCCCAGTGCCTTCTCTGGATCTGTCTGGCTGTGTGGGAGGCGAGTGCAGACCTTCCCTTCATTGCTGAGAATGATGCTGCCCTGACGGTGAACTGGTAAGGAGTCAAAGCGACTGGGAGGCGGTCTCGGTGGGAGGGTGTGTGGGACAGAGTCTCCTTTGCTATGGGGATCTGCATCTCCCTAGGGAGAGGGGAAGGATGCTTTGAGGAGTGGAGGCAGAGGTGAGTTGATCAGAGGACAAGAGTTCTTTGGCAGAATTGCAAGAAGTAGATGGTGTGGCTAGGGAGCCTGGTGGGACAGTGAACATGGGGGGTGGTGGCTGCGGGCCTCCACTTAGGTAGACCCCAGGGAGGGCCATCTGGTCAGGGGGGATTGGCTGGCTGCAGGAGCAGAGTGTTGAGACATTTCAGACTGATTACATAGCTCAGACGCTTGCTGTTGGAATTGAAACCCAGCACTTAGCAAGTCCAGCTGTGGATGTGTCCCACTGTGCCTTTTCTCACAGCATGAGTTATGATCACAGGTGGCAAAATATGTCCTCTTAGAGAAGAGGAGACCAAAATTCCGGAAGGGCCCAGAGCCACCCAGTGGCAGGCCACGCCCCTCCCAGCCCCAGGCAAGTGACGGCACGTGAAATGAAGGGAGTGAGCCAGGTCCCAGCAGAATGAGACAGGGTCAGAGAGAAAGGGGGTGAGGGGAGACCTGTTCAGCAGCAAAGACTAGATCTTTATCCTGATCCAATTTTGCCCCTCGATGCTAGAAGAGGGAAAACACCATTCTGTTTCTATGCAGTAGGCTCTGAAATTAATCTCCTACCTCTAATTCTTTTGCTGTTGTGGTTCTTTTTATTCTGTTTTGAGTTGAGAGTAGCAATATTGGATAAGGTTTCAAAAGGACCATCTCTTTAGAACAACCCCAAATGGTAGCACTCTCCATTAGCACTGTGATTCTTAACCTCATCTGTCGCTGTACCACCTTTCAACTTGTTCCCATAAACTCAGGCCGGCTTCCTCTTCTTTTTCCCTTAAGTGCGTAACCGCATGGCACAGTGGCCTCCCCCAAGCCCTGCCAGGCTCCCCCACCTTCCCTTCTTCTCAGGACACCAGCCCGGCCTAGGATGGGACCTGGGTGCCTGTGTGACAGGAGGCACATCTATAGGTCCCTGTGCTTCTGCTAGCTCCTACGGCTGGTGATGATCACTGAATGACGCTGAAAAGGGTAACTTTGGGGTTCAGAACTCCTGCGGTGACAAGGGCTCACTCCATCCCTGTTCCATAGTTCTCCTCTGCCCCGTGGAGCCCTGGAGTACCCGCCCCTGCTCACAGCCAAGCTTGCAACGTGACCAATAGGGCCAAGGCTGCTGTGGCCAGGAGGTGTCTAAGGACAGCCTTGCAGGTGCATTCTGAAGGGAGTGCATTCTGTTCCCTGGGACACACGCCCACTTGGCGTCAGGTAGGGGTAAGCTTGTATTGCCCCCGTGGGGCTCAGGCCAGTAAGGGGGGCGTAGTGGGCAGCACCTCCTTGCTTTCTGCTAAGGCTTCTGCTTTTCTTCTGCTGCTTGGTTGTGCTTCCTCAAACTGAACCCCAGGGAAATCTATGAAATGTGCAAAGCAGGAGGTGGTAGCACAGGTACATGGGAGTATTTGCAGGAAGAAATTGACCTTTCCTGCAGAGGCCCAAGTCTCCTGTCCCACGGCTTGGGAGAGGCTGTTATATAAGCAGATCCCTGCGGCCTCCTGGCATGGCCTGCCATCACCAGGGCCACTCACGGGGTGGCAAATGCACCTCAGATTAATGCCTCTCATGCTCTTAATGCCAGGATGTCACAGCTGGTGTTTCCGTGGGCAGCTGCAGAGAGGGGGGCCAACACAGGGAGCTCCTCGCAGCCAGTGCTGCACAGCCCTATGCTCTTCCAGGGTCCTCGCTTATATGGAGGTCTACCTGTGCTAGTGCTGATGTTCTCTGTGCCCACCGTCTGCCCCATCAGGTGGTACTGGTTTAGCCTGGAGCCGTCTTCTGCCACCACCACCGACTTGGTGGTGCCGTTGGTCCAGACGTAGACAACTTCGGAATTAGGGTATGCGTCTGTATGTGGAGGACAGAAAGTGAGGTCAACACAGGAGCATATGCAGCCTGACACAATCAATGATGTTTATAAATGAGAAAGAGAGACGGTTGAAAAGTCAAAGTTAAACAACCTAAAGGAGGTACAGGCAGCCAGACCAGGTCAGACAGCACCATGAGTCAGCCCTTCTCATTTCTTTTTTATGTTTTTAATTTTATTTTTAGCATTATTTATTTATTTTAAAAATTGAATTGCAGTTGATTTACAATGTTGTTTTAGGTTCAGGTGTACAGCAAAGTGATTCAGATTCTTTTCCATCATAGATGTGGAATATAGTTCCCTGTGATATACACCAGGTCCTTGTTGGTTGTCTATTTTAAACACAGTCATATGTGTATGTTAATCTCAAACTCCTACTTTATTCCCCCATCTTTCCCCTTTGTTTAACCCTAAGTTTGTTTTCCAAGTCTGCGCGTCTACTTCTGCTCTGTAAATAAATTCATTTATACCATTTTTTAAGATGCCACCTAGAAGTGATATCGTATATTTATCTTTCTCTGTCTGACTTCACTAAGTATGATAATCTCTAGATCCACCCATGTTGCTGCTAATGGCATTTTTTCATTCTTTTTTTTATGACTGAGCAATATTTTATTGTACATATGAACTAAGTATTTATCCATTTCTGTTGATGGACATTCAGGTTGTTTCCATGTCTTGGCTATTGTAAATAGTGCTGCTATGAACATAGGGGTGCATTATTGTTTTAAATTAGAGTTTTGTTTGGATATCTGCCGAGGAGTGGGATTGCAGGATTGTAAGGCAACTCAGAGGATGGCTGAGGAGTGGCCAAGGGGGCCTCATGGGGTCTGGTGACCTCAGCAAAAGCAGTTCCAGAGGAGCAGGTGGCTTTCAGGAACCAATGGCCTCAAATATTCCCTGTGTCTCTTGAGACCCTGGAAGGTAAATCCCCACATCTGTTCTGTAGTTTAGCCTGAGCATCTTCACAGCTGCCACATCCAGCACCCGACGCCTTCCGACAAAGCTGTATGCCTGGCTCCCAGTGACTTGAGCAGAGCCTGATGCCAACTCCAAACCATGTGTGCTCACAGAGAGGCATCTGCAGATGGGGCCTGTCAGGCAAGGAGTTGATAAGTGGGACAGCAGGTTCCAGGGGTCCACCAGGCAGGGCTAGTCCATGGCATGGCCACTCCTGGGGGGACAGAAGTGTCCACAGAAAGAACCAAAAGAAGGGCCTCGTGAGGGATAAGAGGTGCCCCTACCAAGTGTGGAAGTTTCTTTGCCGGCGCACATCACTACCCTCATTCTTGCTTTGCTTTACATGCAATGGAGTATTCTTTTTTTTTTTTTTTTTGGCTTTTTAGGGCCACACCGCAGCATAGGAAACTTCCCAGGCTAGGTATCAAATTGGAGCTGAAGCTGCTGGCCTATGCCACAGCCACAGCCATGCTAGATGTGAGCCATGTCTGTACCTACACCACAGCTCACAGCAATGCCAGATCCTTAACCCACTAAGCAGGGCCAGGGATTGAACCTGCATCCTCATAGATACTAGTTGGATTCATTACCGCTGAGCCGTAACAGGAGCCCCCTAAAGGAGTATTCATAATACTTGAAAAATAGTAAGACAAGTGTGTATGTAGCAAACACTGAGCTTAACACAGAGGGAAACATCAGAAGCTTCAAGGTCTTCTGTGCAGGATGCACCGAAGCCTCCTTTCTCCCTACAGGAGAGAGTCTGAATTTTACAAAGGGTTTGACCTGGTTTGCTTTGCAGTTTTACCTTCTGGGCAGATGTCGCTAAACAAAGGGATTTTTCGGCTTTGCCTATGTCTTTTTGAAATCTGTTGGTGTTTTTCACCCATCTGATTCATGTTTTCTTTATACATTCTGATAAATGTACATGTTACAAAAATCTTCAAGTCTGTGGCTATTTCACTTTTTTTGTGGTCTTTTAAAAATTTTTTGATGTTATTATCTTGAATGAGTCAAATTCGTCAACCTTTTCATCTTCCAGCATCTTATTTTGGGGGCCGTCCAGATCTGAGAGGGGCGGGGGTCATGATATGTGACCTGTGCAGTATCAAAGCTGGAATGCACCGTCTGTGACCATTAGGGTCTTGATCACATGGAGCTGACTTCTGTATACATTTTTCTCCATAAGTAACCAATCCCATCTTCTCCACGTGGTTTCCCGTGTTGCCAACAAAATCATTAAACCCGTTCCTCCCATTAGCCATGCACCTGCAGGGCCTATTCTGACGAGCAAGGCCTGGTTTCTCTTTGAGGGGTTCTCTGTTGTGCTCCCTTTCTCTATCCCAATTTCAATCTCCTCTGTCTTAACTGCACAGACTTTAGAATTCTCCACACCTACAGCTGGAAGGGTGAGGTGGCCCCTTTGCCTCTTCATGGGGCCCTGGCTGTTCTTGGCCCTCTACTCCTCAGGCTCCCCCTAAAAATACTCTGATGAGATTTACGTTGGACCCAGATTGGAGTTACAGATTATAGCTTGGGGAGACATGATGTCTTAAGACATTGCATCTTTTTATCATGGACATGACCTGGATGTAGGTCTTTGTGGTGAAAGTGCCTGACAATAAGCTTTTTTCTTTCTTTTTTGCCATTTCTTGGGCCGCTTCCGCGGCATATGGAGGTTCCCAGGCTAGGGGTCTAATTGGAGCTGTAGCTGCCAGCCTACGCCAGAGCCACAGCAACGCGGGATCCGAGCCACGTCTGCAACCTACACCACAGCTCACGGCAACGCCGGATCATTAACCCACTGAGCAAGGGCAGGGACTGAACCTGCAACCTCATGGCTCCTTGTCAGATTCGTTAACCACTGCACCACGACGGGAACTCCAATAAGCTTTTTTGATTGTCCTATGAGCACCTGACATCTGATTGCTGACGTACCTATTTAAAAGGCATTCACCTACCCTGAGCACATTGCCAGCTACACCCCTAAAGGGCCAGCCCCCTACCCCATACAGTTCCCCTTCTAGAAAGCCCAAGGTGACCGAGATTACGGACCGCTTGATGACCCCAATTCTCCCTAATTAGTGCACCTAATTCTTGTTCTTGGGTTTTAAAGACTGAACTCATGAAATCCTAAGCACCCCACCCTGGACTCCAATAAAGGCAGAGCCCCAGGTCTGCTCTCCTCTCTCCCCTTCCCATGATGGCGCCGTGCAGTTCTGGGCATACCAGGCACCCTCTTAGATCTGAATAACACACCTTTTTTTTTTTTTCAAAGTTCCCCGCTGGTTGCTGCTGAGGGTGTTCTGCAATTGTAACAGGAACCACAAAAGTGCGTCCAGCCTCACCACTGTCTCTGGGCCAGGAATGTATGTGGGGGCTGTCCCAGGTAGTACTGGCCCAGGGGAGTGCCCCAGTGGTCCCTGGTCACAGCATCACCACTGACCGCTAACAATGAGCTGAGATCAACACAAAGCAGTCTTCTACATTGAAATAGCTTTCAGTGAACCTGTACCACTTTCTGTCTTTGGCCAGACATTCTCCCCTCAGATATGTGTTACTCAGTGTGGTTCCAAAAGCTGTGCACCTGTCTCTGAGCAAAGTTGCTTGGGATGCCAACATATCAGCAAGCTCGGTGAGGGGGATGGTCAGAACCCTGAGAATTAGTGATATGACTCTAACCTTCATCTGCACATAAGTCAAGATATGAAAAAGAAGGACATGAACAGAGTAGACCCAATACAACAGCTGATGGGAAACCACGGGTGCTCAACTAGACATACCCTGTGCGTGGATGCTGAGTGGTGTTGTCATGTTTTTTTTCAAAATTAGCATGACCTTCTGTTTCCAAGTGTGTCTTCACATAGGCAGCCCTGGAGCCCTCCTGACACAAGTGCCTTCTGCTGTAATTTCCTTCCTCTACTGGGGGGACTCAGGGCCGGATGATGCGCTCCACCTTGGCAAGCTGCTTTCTAAGTGTCTGTCACAGATACTACTGGTCGTGCACTGAGACTCAGATAGCTTTCTGAGTTCCACGTAACTTTGTGAGATTCTCAGCTGCCTATTCTGTATGTGTCATTGGACCCTGAATACTGGAGGGCCGTGATGCTTGGACAAGAACTTGAGACTTGAGCAGAGCAGCCAGGCTGGATCTGGGCTGTGAGTCTGGAGTGGGCAGGAGATGGTGATAAGCCAGCATCTCCTGGTTTCCCACTGTCCCCAGACTGGCTCAGGCAGCTTCTGACCCTGGTGTCCCATCCCGCATCTTCTCCCCAGGTCCCCTGACTGTAGCAGGCAGAGCTGCTGTCCATGAAGCTGGCCTCCCCGGGCCACCTCATTCAAGTCCCAATCCACTTGTGAACTATGAGTCCGACCTCTAGCCAAAGGATGTAGTGGGGGGAGTTATTGTCATGGCGCAGTGGAAATGAATCCGACTAGGAACCATGAGGTTGCGTTTTGATCCCTGGCCTCGCTCAGTGGGTTAAAGATCTGGCATTGCCATGAGCTGCGGTGTAGGTCATAGCTGTGGCTCGAATCTGGCATTGCTGTGGCTGTGGTGTAGGCTGGCGGCTACAGCTTCGATTAGACCCCTAGCCTGGGAAACTCCATATGCCGCAGGTGTGGCCCTAAAGAAAGACAAAAAATACGAAAAAAAAAAAAAAAAGATGTTGGTGGGAGGCTGCAGAACCCCTGGAAGATGTGTGCTGGCTGGGAAATGTGAACCCTGAAGCTCAGAAAGGAGCTCCAGCCTGGGGTGGGGGTAGGGCGGGGATAGATCTTAGTGACCATGGCAGGAATGACTGGGAAAGCAAACGTGTGTCTGAAGAGGGTATAGAGTGCAGAAAACGATGTGACCTCAAAGACAACAGAGAGGAAAGAGAGCGAAGAGCAGGTGACATGTTAGGAGAGAGGGGGCATGAGAGATGAATGAAACATTTGGGAGAGCACAGAAGGTGCCCCCCAGAGGTGGCCTGGGGGGAAGCTGAGTGAGGATGCTGGGATGCAGGTGGGAGTCGGGGTGGGGGGAGTTGGGGAGAGGTACAGAGGTGGGTTGCATATTGTGACGGAACAGTTGGGGACTCTGTCCTGACTGCAGGCTGGGCATCACCCTCCACTGTGGGACAAGGGATGGCTCTCCTTGAGCCCTGAGGCTCAGGGGCATATTGACCAGGCAGGTGTGTCCACGCTTCAGGGCTCAGTGGCTTTGGAGGAGGCTGGCTCTGTTACCTGCAGGACTGCTGGGCACAGGGCCACCAAGCCTCTTCCTTCACTGTTGGTGGGGGATGGGGGGGCAATAATCCTTATCTTACAATAAGGACCCAATAAAATAATAACTGTAATTAGACAAAAAGTTACTTGAAATCACAAAGTGATGTATGAATGTCACCTACAATGCATACTGATAATTCATATCCTCTTTTTTTTCATATTGCTTGTACATATTAAATGACCTATTGATATAGCTGACGTTAATAGCATTAATAATAGCAGCAACAAGAAGCAGCTGGCCTCTGGTGTGTCAGCTCAACCTCACCGAGTTCTCAAATTAAGGATGGGAATAAATGAGGCACTTGTGTGCCTTTCTGCTCAGCCATTTAGAGCCACTAAATTCTTGTCTTTGTGTCAGAGGTGTGGCGGCCAATCTCTTAGCTGGGATGACAGTAAACGAGGCCATTAAGTTTGCCATGCTATCATCTGTCATGATTTAGAGCTGCAGAAACACAATGCTTGCCTTTCTCCAAGCATACATCAGCAGAGCCAGGCAAGAAGCTTTGAAACATCTTCACCCACAAGCAACTCTGGAAATTCATCACTGCTTCCCAAGCAGCTCTGTCCCTGGCTTGACGCTTTCTGTCTGTCCTCTTCTGACACTGCAAATCCTGAAGAGGTGGCAATGGCATATAAACCCCTTATTTACAAGGCCTTTTAGAACTGATGAATTTCTGCCTAAGGATGAGAAAAATATGCCAATGTATTCACTATGGAAGGACCTTCAACAACCTCTTCATGCTTTAGGCTCTACATCCTCATGTGCAGATTGAGGAAACAACCTTGGGGAGCTTAAGAGTAATGTCTGTTCATGAATGTCAAGGATTTAGCCTGTGCCTGACCTACAGTAGATGCTTAATAAATAGTAAACCTTAAGGGACATAGCCATAGGTTGGGAAGAAGTTTCAAATCCAGCCTGATGAGACAATCTTTCTATGCACATTCACTTAAAAAATTTTTTTTTAAATTAAAGTACAGCTGATCCTCAATATTCCATCAATTTCTGCTGCAGAGCAAAGTGACCCAGTCATACATATATATATATTCTTTTTCTCACATTATTTCCCATCACATTCTATCACAAGTGACTGGATATAGTTCCCTGTGCTGAACAGCAGAAGTGCATTCACTTTCTAATTGTCTGTCAAAAGCAAATCCAGTGTGAGGACTGTTGGTTAGCCTTATTTGACAGGCTGCTTGAAGACCCAGAAACTGCCAGTAACCAGAGAGGAAATGTCTTTCACTCTGTCCCTTCACTGCCTGTGGTGTTCGAAGAAATGCAGGTTAGGATGTAATATTTCAATGACTGGCAAAACTTAGAGGATTTGAGTTCTCTGACACCCATGCCCTCAGCCTTCCTCCCTGTTCTAAAGCTGGAGGTAGGAACAAGAGGCTAACTGCCTCAGAAGATACTGACACACCATCACCTGTAAGACCTGCCCATCCTCAACCTCTCTGAGCCTCAGCTTCCTGAGCTGAAAACCGAGTCAACATCCGACATAGTGATTACATAATCTAAATTAGAACCTTGGTAAAATATACATGTCTGTATATTGGTAAAATATACATTGTCTCCTATGGCCTATTAGACACCCCAAATCCCTGCTTTCAATTTAGCAGGTAAAAATGAGATCAACGGGGCTTTGCCATGCCTCTTTCCTTGTCCAGAATCAAGTGAGGGGTGATTGCAACTATCTGCAGATGGAGATTCTTCCCTGCTACCCAGGAGGTGGCACTGGAAGATTGAGATTTGCCAGTCAGATGGCCCATCACCACCCCAAAGTTACACCCTGGTAAAATTACGTGGGGTCCTGGTTGGTCCGAGGGGGAGAGTCAAGAGGCCATGTTCTCTGTGTCTACAGACTTAAATAGGACCGAGTCAGGACAGAAGGATAAAGGACTGTCACTCTCCCAGCAGAAAAGCTGCTTCCCTTGTGAAAAAGAGGGAGCAGGAGGTCAAAGGCTGGGAGTATTAGGAGGAAATCCCTCCCTGAACTTTCCTACCCCCTCATACACTGATCAGCTTTTTGTTTTTTACCTTCAAATCAGTAGCTCCTTCAAGTTACTTCCAGTTTCTCACAGAAAATATTATTTTCAAAGTCCCCTGATCTTAAAATCACGATGCTGTCTTTGACTCTTAAATATGCACCAAGAGCTCATCCCATAATCCATGTGTCACATCCAGCCACCACCCTGCTCTCTATCTTCATTGCTTCATTGCTTCCACTGCTCCTGGCATTCCAAGGTCTTGGATTCACTTCCAAAATTGCGATTTCAGCACAACCTCTCCTTACTCCAAAACATCACTGCTCTGCCTACTACTTTTAAGCTTTGGGATTTAAGCTCCCTCTAAGTTAGGTGGTAACGCTGCCCAGTTCTCCCAAAAGGGGCATTCAGTACCTCCACTATCTGATCACCTGTCATTTGTGCGTTGTCTTTATTGCATCACGTCTTCTATCCAATCATCTTCTATCCAAACATAACCCCCATGATGAGCTTCCCCATCTGGAAGTCTAAATGGCTTTCAGTTTCCCAAGGGTATCAACCTGATTATCCAGTGTGTCCACCAGCAGCACCTTGTGCCCTGATGACGCTTGTTTCTCACTGCACCTAGTGGAGTGCTAAGTGCAGAACACACCCAACACATCTGTTAAATAGCAGTTAAGGTTAACCAATGCGGGACACAGATAAAACTTCAATGCGTTTCTAAGACCTTCCATAAGTCACTCCAAAATTTGTGCTCCAACCACCCACAGGTGAGCCAAGTCCTACATACTGGGCATGACTAACGCAGTAGCAAACTCATGATTCCACATGTTTGAATGACATTTACCCCTAAAGGGCCAAAATTCTCTCCAATGGACAGCCACCAAAGAAGTATCCAAGTCAAATTTAGAAAATATTTTCATGCATCCAGATGCATGAAATACTTAAGGCATTATTTCACAAGTAAAAATGAACAAAAACACAGTATTTTTTCTTTTCTAAATATTCTTGATTTGTTTAAGCACCTGCTTCCAAATGTAAGCCATTCTATTATATCTAAGGAATTTCCTTATGGACTAGGAAATATCCCTCGATAAGCCAGGGCTAATTTCAACAATTATTTGGATTCTTGAGAGTAGAGAGAGCAATAACAGAAATGTCTGTTAATTCAGTTCTGCATTAGAGCAGCAGAAGCATGTGGCTCGTTACAGTAACGATAACTATTTGGATTGCTTTGTCTCTTCCTGGCAGGGAACTGCTGGAACGGGTAATTTGGAGGGTTTTGTTTTTTGGCTGCAGCATGCAGTGGCTTGGTGTGGGATCTGAGTTCCCAGACCAGGGATTGAACTCAGGGCCCTAGTGGTGAAAGCGCTGAGTCCTAACCACTAGACCACCAGGGAACTTCTGGGATTGGGTAATTTTAAACTCCTTATCTGATCTCATTTAGCCTCTGCAGGCTCAGATGACAATGGTAGGAGTGAACTACTTGACCAAGAAGCTATTTTTATTAAATCCAAAAGATGAAAGACAAGTAAGAAAAATGCTTCATTGAATGGTACGTGTTCTCTTAAAATTATTAAATCCTGAGCTGAAATCGTATAAGCTCAGGAAGGTGAAGTTTGTGCAATTTTCTAGCTCTTGGTCAACTGTATACAAACATGAAACATGAATAAAGTCTTCTTAACTGCTTTGTATATGACAGCAGTGACAGTAACAGCAAATATAGATAAATGATCAGCATCTAGTTCAAGCCAATCTTCGAATCTTAGGCAAATAAAAAGAAATTTGGCATGAGAGTTCAAAATCTCTATTGAGTTCAAGAAATGTTTATACCGAGTTTGGCTCCCTACTGAGTTAAAGAAATGCACAAATTGTTATATATATAAATCAATCTTGTTCTGTTTGGATGAATGAAGGAATGAAGACGTCCTATCAGATGCATATTTTAGCTCTGAATGTGATAAATGACATAACTGCAGTTGGTGAGTTATTGAAAATGAGATGATACAAAGAAGGCTTAAAAGCTCACATACTTTGCTTCACCAAAAAACCACTTTTATACTGCTTTCCCTGCATACCACGGTCATGAAATCTGAATATCACATTGACTTGAATTTATTTAACTTCTGATGAAAAACATAACAATTTTTTTTTAATGGCCTCGCCTGAGGTATATGGAAGGTCCCAGGCCATAGATTGAATCCGAGCCACAGCTGCGACCTACACAACAGCTGCAGCAACAGCAGACCCTAGTTGCTGCAGAGACAACCTTAAGATCCTCAACCTGCTGTGCTATAGCAGAAACTTGGGAATAAAAAACAACAACCTTTGACTTTAAGTGTTTTACCTTTGATCAAATGAAGAGCATAACTTTTGCGTACAGAGAGTGGCATAATTTTAAGGCATGGCAATTCATTTTCCTCTTAGGGACATGAATCGGTGATTCCCAAATGAGGTATTATAGAGACCTTTTGAAGGTTTCGTCCCAACTAGTAATGTCCACAGCCATTCCATGGCAGCAAGTGGTTTAAACAAAGCCCAGTGAGAGTCTCTTTCCATTATACTACTTCCCTCCAATAAATGTATGTTTTATCTCTCCATGGCATTTGAAGATCAGAGTTTGGAAATAATGAATTATTCCCATCCAACCTAATTCTTTTGGCTTATCACACATACTTTTCCTAGTCCCCAAAATCCTTTTGGGTTGATAGAGGCAATATAAAAGGAAACCCTCAGAATCAAAGGAAATTCCCTGCCAGGAGTGTCAGAGGGGCTGTTAGGAGGTAACAAATATTAACCTTGGACACCATGTGAAAAATAACTCCCTGAAGGCACTGGAGAGGGAACAGGTGCAGGTACGCCCTGGAGAAGAGCTGGCACTTGGACAAAGGGAATGGCTTTTCTCCGAAAGAGCTGTGAGTCAGAGTCCTGAGGTGGCTGTGGTTCAGAGGGATCCCTTAGTCTTGTTGGCTTGAAGAACCAAAAGGAAGCGACTGGAACTGTCAAAGCAGCACAGCTGGAAAGTGAGGCATAAAAGCCTAGAAAGAAAGAGCCACAGAACGGAAGCCCTACACTGATGTCAATAGACATAAGTAACCTCTATCCCATACCTAACTCAAGGCTGAACTATATATAATGGAACACAGTCCTACCAGTCCAACCAAATAAAAGACCCAGCGGGAGTGATGGCTCAGAGGAAATGAACCTGACTAGGATCCATGAGGATGTGGGGTCGATCCCTGGCTTCACTCAGTGGGTTAAGGATCCACCAGTGTTGCTGTGAGCTTCAGTGTAAGTCAAAGACGTGGCTTAGATCTGGTGCTGCTGTGGCTGTGGTGTGGGCCGGCAGCTGTAGCTCCAATTAGACCCCTAGCCTGGGAACTTCCATATGCTGCAGATGTGGTCCTAAAACAAAAACAAAAACAAAAACAAAACAAAACAAAAAACCTATCGGCCATCTCAGTTGTTACCACAGGAAGGACAGAGTTTGGAATGAGGTCAATGGGCAACCGTGCTCCTCCCCCAACACACACACACTATAAATTTAACAAAATCCAGAGTCTCTGCAATATAACACTGGCTGAAATATCCAGGAAGCAATTCAAAATTATTACATGTAAAAGAAATAGGAAGGCATTCCCACTGTGCACAGTGGGTTAAGGATCTGGTATTGTCTCTGCAGGGACTCAGGTTGCTGCTGAGGCTTGGGTTCAATCTCTGGCCCAGGAACTTCCATATGCAGAGGGTTCATCCAAAAAAAAGAAAGAAAGAAAGGGAGAAAGAAAGAGGAAAACACAACTCATATTAAAGGGAAAACAATCAAGGCAGAATGACCCCCAAGAAGATCAGATGGTGGATTTTACATAGGATTTTATTTTACTCATTTATTTTTTGGCCATGCTTGTGGCGTCAGTAAGTTCCTGGGCCAGGGATCGAACCAGTGTCACAGTAGTGACACCACCAAATCGTTAACTGCTAGGGCCTCCAAGGAACTGCTGCATAGAAGGATTTTAAAGCGGCTACTATGGCTATGCTTAAGGTTGTAAAAGAAAAAGAATACAATGTTTTGTAATGAAAAAGTGTTGGAATGAAAACAGAGAGTAAATCTCAGCATACTCATTGAAGCTATTTAAAAGAACCAAATACAAATTCTAAACTGGAAAGATACACTACATAAAAAATATTTACTGTATGAGCTTAATGGCAGATCAGAAAGGACAGGAGATCTTGGGGATCTTGAAGACAGAGTGATAGAAATTATCCAATATAAAGAAAAGAAGGGAAAAAAGTTTTTAAAAAAGTGAACAGACCCCCCTAGGGACCAGAGGTAGTATATCTAAAGTTACAATTCATACAGCTAGAACTCCAAAGGGAAAAAGAGAGGATGAGACGTAAAATTGTTAGCAGGAATAAGGGTTTTTAAAAAATGCCTCAAATTTGAAGAAATACACAAATTTAGAGATTCAGGAGGTTCAGCAAAACCCAGAAAGTATAAATAATAATAAAGACACATCTGGGAGATTTCTCCTTCCAGAAGAATGGAGATGTGTTTTCTCCTTCTCTTCCTACTAAGTGTAGCTAAAAACCCTGGAGATTAATGTAAAACGAATATGGGGAGAGAAGAAGACAAACAAGCCTCGAGACTAAAGAAGCTGGCAACTCGGAAATGCCAATGGGCACAGACATCAGTAACAAAAACCAAGGAAGCCTGCTTTTCCCTACCCAAAGGAGCAGAAAAGGGTCCACCTATCAAGACAGAAAGGAACTGGAGTTTTCGCCATGGTGTAGTGGGTTAAGAATCCAACTGCAGTGGCTGCAGTTGCTGCAGAGGTGTGGGTTTGATCCCTGGCCTGGCATCCAGTGTTGCACAGGTTGCAGCTGTGGCTCAGATTCAATCCCTGGTCCAGGAACTTCCATGTGCTATGGGTTTGGCCATAAAAAAGAAGTAAATTAAAATAAATATATATTAAAGTGTGGCTGATTTACAGTGCTGTGCCAATTTTTGCTATACAGCATAGTGATCCAGTCATTCATACACACATACATAAATAAATAGTTAAAAATTCAAAAATACAATGGTGGGACGGGGCACAGGACAGCCCCAAAAGGGGGAAAGTAGAAGGAAGAAAGGGGTGACAAGTCCCAAGCAAGTCCAAAACCTAGCAAGGCAAGTCCCAATAGATTTTTTTTTTAGGTCATTGGGAATTTAAAAAATTTTTTTATTAGAGTATAGTTGATTTACAATGTTGTGCCAATTTCTGCTGTACAGCAAAGTGACTCAGTAATACATATTTATACCTTACATTGCTTATATTATCTCCCATCATGTTCTATCCCAAGAGACTGGATATAGTTCCCTGTGCTGTACAGAAGGACCTCATTACTCATCCATTCTAAATGGAATAATTTGCATCTACTAACCCCAAACTCTCAGTAAGTTCCATTAGATCTTAAGGCTCAAGAATAATCCTCTTTGGTTTAATGCTCTGGGGCAGTAGTGTCAGGCCCATTGCCTCACAGGGGAGGTACCCAGGGTTCTGCTGAGGGGCAGTCCTGCTTTCTTAAGCCCAAGTGGGGGTAGTGTGGCTTCTTGGACCTGTACACTCTGTGTCTGTGGTGGGGCTGGCAGCCCTGATGGACTCTGAATTGCCTTTGGAGTAAATATTTCTGGCTTCTGTTGAAATGGCTGATAACACCAAGAGTAACTTTTTACTTGGGGTTGTCTCCTAAACAAATATCCTCATTATTTGCAATATGAATATGAGAATTTTCCAAATCTTGAAGTTCTGTTTTTTCTCTAATGGCTGCACCCATGGCACATGAAGTTCCTGGGACAGGGACTGAATCTGAGCTGTAGCTGTGGCAATGCTAGATCTTTGAACCCACTGTGCTGGACTGGGGATCAAACCTGCACCTCCACAGAAACCTGAGCCACTGCAGTCAGATTCTTAACCCACTGCACCACAGCGGGAATGCCAACAATGCCTTCTTTAATTCATCTCTCACCTCTCACATTTTACGATAAGCCATTAAGAGGAACCAACTCCATCACTTTGCTTAGAGAGTTCCTCAATCCAATTTCATTGCTCACAAGGTCTACCTTCCACAAAACGCAAGAACGCAACTTAGCCAAGTGTGTCATCAGTTCATAACCAGGGGTATTTTTCTTCCACTTTCCAGTAACCTGTCCCTTCTTTCCATCTTAGACCTTTAGCATCCATATTTCAATCAGCATTCTGTTCATGGTTTATTTGGATATTCTCTAAGAAAGGAAAGTTTTCTCTCTAGTTCTCCTTTTTCTTTCTGAGCCCTTACCAGTATCCCCTTCAACACATGTTTCAGCCAACAGTCCCTTCATATAGGCTTCTCCTGACATGCACCACAAAACTGTCCAGCTTCTGTCCGTGAACCAGTTTTAATTCCACATTCACATTTTCAGGTATTTGCTACAGTAGCACCCAATTCTCATAACGAAAATCTATATTGGTCAAGGTTCTCCAGAGAAATAGAAACAACAGGCTACATACATACAAACATACACATACATGTTTTTTAGTAAGCATTGCCTCTTGAAGTGCTGGGGGCTGACAAGTTCTAAGATCTACAATCAGCAAGCTGAATATCCAGCAGAGCTGATGGTATAGTTCCAGTCTGGGAATTGTTAGGCTAGAGACCCAAGAAGAGATGTTTCAGTTTGCTTCCAAAGGTAGGAAAAGAGCAACACTCCTGCTCAAGACAGTCAGGAGGGAGGAGTTTCCTCTTACCCAGGGGAGGGTCAGCCCTTCTTTTCCATTCGGATTCTGCAACTGACTGAATGAGGCCCACCTGTATTAGGGAAGGCAACCTGCTTTACTCAGTCAACCAAGTCAAGTGCTAATCTTATCCAAAAATATCCTCATAGACCCCTCCCTACCCCCCCAGAATGTCTCACCAACTATCTGGGCATCCTGTGGCCTAGTCAAACTGACACATAAGATTGAAAGAAACAATAACCATAATAAGAATCTCAATGAATGAGTTCATCAGTTCATCAAGATGGAGGGGACAAAAGAAAGAATCAGTAAAATGAAAGAGAGAGCAATCAAAATTAAGTTATCTGAAAAATAAATTGTTGTGTCCATGGTTTGATGGATGGGGGAACTTATACCTCTGAAGCGAGGTCCTGGAGAACATCCCATTGTGTGCCATGTTTGGTGGGCAGGACGTGGTAGTGTTTTCGCTCCCTGAGGGGGTGGGAGAAGTTCCCAGTTACAGGTTGCTTCCTCGGTTACCAAGGAAACCAGCAGAGGGGCATGCCCCTCACTGCCCCTTTGCTAAGCATGGTGGAGAGTTCTAACCTAAGGCTAGAACAGTCATTATTAGCTGGGGGCCAGGAGCAAGTATGAGGAAAGCCAGTCATGTGAGTGGGGTGTAAGAGAAGCAGGCACTGGTTGAACAGGGAGGTACCGAGAGCAAGAGAGCAGCCATCCCAAGGGGCTGGGCCATACAGAGAAATAATAGAAAAAAAGGAAAAGAGCCTGAGTACGGGGATATAACAAAAGCTCTATTATCCCTGTCATCAGGGTCAGGAAAGGAGGAGAGAAAGTGGATGGAGCAGAAAAAGGGTGCCAAGAAATAACTGGTCAAACTTCCTAAGTTTGACAAAAATCTATAGATTTGAGAAGTGGGGTAAATCCCAAAGCAGACAAACCCAAAGAAATCCATACCAATACGCATTAGAGTCAAACTTCTGAAAAACTAAAGATGGAGAAAAAAATTTGAAAGCAACAAGAGAGAAATGACATCTCACCTATAAGGAAAATATGATTTGAATGACAGCAGATTTCTCATCAGAAACCACAGAGGCAAGGATAAAGTAGTACATTTTTCAAGTGTCACAAGAGCTGTCAGAACAAAATCTTATACTCATTAAAAATATTCTTCAGCTGTGAAGGGAGAAATCAGGATATTTTCAAATGATGAAAAACTAAGAGAATTTCTTGCCAGTAGTCTATCCTAAAAGAATGGCTAAAGGAAATTTGCTAAATAGTTATAAAATAACATTTATTACAAAAATATTTTATTATTTTTATTACAAAATAACTTATTTATAAAAGAAGAAATCCTGGGACACTGAGAATAAAATAAAGAACACATGAGTAAATATATTGATAAATATTATAGACTTTCTCTTTTCTCTTGAATTTTCAAAATTAAGCTTGATGGTTCAAATAAAAATTACAACACTCTCTGACATGATTCCATATATATATATATATGTGTGTGTGTAGAAGAAATATTTAAGACAACTATATTATCATTATGAGAGGGTAGAGGGACATAGTTTTCATCTGAACTGGTAAAATAAAGACAACAGTAAACTGTAATAAGTTATGTATATATAAAGCAATGTCTACAGAAACAACTAAAAACGATATACAGCTATATATATCAGTAACCCACAGGGAGTCAGAAAAAAGAAAATAGAGAAATGGAAAACATAGAGAACAGAAAACAAAAAAATAAAATAAAATGGCAGACTCGAGCCCTAACATATCAATTGTTCCATAAAATGTAAAGAATGAAAATACACCAATTGAAAGATAAAGTGAATTAAAAAATACAACCCAAATATATGCCATCTACAAGAATCTCATTTTAACATAACGATATGTAGATGTTTAGCATAAACATATGGATATATATATATATATATATATGTATATGTATATCATTCAAATATTAATCAAAAGAAAGCAAGGAGTTCTCTAGTGGCTCAGATTAAGGATCTGGTGTTATCACTGTAGCAGCTCAGGGTTTGATCCCAGGCCTGGGAAAGTCCAAATGCTGTAGGTGCAGCAAAAAAAAAAAAAAAAAAAAAAAATCAAAAGAAGGCAAGAGTGGCTATATGGATACTAGGTAAAGTGGACTTCAAAGCAAAAACGTTACCAGACACAGAGAGGGATATTATACAATGATCAAGAGTTAATTCACACAGAAGAAATGGTAATCCTCAAATAACAGCTGGGAAATACATGAAACAAAAATACTGAATTGAAAGTAGAAATAGACAATTGCATAATTACAATTGGAGACTTTAACACCTCTTTCTCAACAACTAATATAGACAGAAAATTGGCAAACAATATAGAAGAGCTCACATCCTAATCAATAGGATCTAATTAATACTTGTAGAACATTCCACCCAGCAACCTCTAAATACACATGATTTGCCAGTGTTCACAGAACAAGTATCAAGAGGAATCATCTTCCAGGTCATGATCAATATAAATCATATTTGAGGTCATTAAATAAAGCTCAAAAGATGTAAGAAAAGTGGAAATTATAGGGAAGAGTGTCCTCTGACGACAAAGGAATTGAACTAGAAATCGAGAACAGAAGGATATCAGGAAAATCTCCAAACTATTTAAAATTTAAATAACCCACCTATAAATCATCCATTGCTCATATGGAACATTGGAGAAGTGAGTCAACACAGCAATGACTACCAGGCTATAAAAAGTTATTGGTTAGGTGGTGGAAATTGGGTCACTGAGGACCCTCGGAGGAGGTGACCTTCCATCTGGGAAGTGGAAACAAGAAAGAATTGCCAGGTGAAGGTCTGAGGTGGGGAAATGCTTACCCAGGAGCAAATCCAAGAGGGTGAGTGTTTCCATGGGCATCCTCTTAGTTACAGACAAGGGAACCAGTCTCTGAGGACCATCATGCGTGCCTCACCACACTCCCCAGCCTTCCCAAGTGGACTGCAGCTCATATTGTGCTTATTCACACACAGAATCTAAATGCCTCTGAACACAGGAGGAAACAGCCCCCAAAATACATCCAGGGTTCTTACTTGGGAAAATAACTTACAGCTGCCAAATTTCAGAGGGCAGGCGTGGGCATCCATTGGGAAGTCTTCCAGTTGCATTGGGCATTCTGCAGAGATGGTCAAGCTGAAAAACAAAACACAGGGACCCTTCAATGACTCACTGACTCTTGGCTCTTTACTGGACAGCTATCATGTTTCAGAAAGCCACATGAAGTCCTTTACTCATTATTTTAATTACTATAGTTTGCAAAATTACCTAAATGGCCCCCACAAAATTACACAGGATTGCACTGTAGATGATTATCATTTAGAAATGAGGCTTAAATCGGAGTTCCCGTCGTGGCACAGTGGAAACAAATCTGACTAGGAACCATGAGGTTGCAGGTTTGATCCCCGGCCTCGCTCAGTGGGTTAAGGATCCAGCGTTGCCATAAGCTGTGGTGTGGGTCACAGGTGCAGCTTGGATCTGGAGTGGCTGTGGCGTAGGATGGCAGCAACAGCTCCGATTCGACCCCTAACCTGGGAACCTTCATATGCTGAGAGTGCGGCCCTAAAAAGACAAAGACTGAAAAAAAAAAAAAAAGAAAAAGAAAAAAAAAGAAAAAAAAAAGAAAGAAGGCTTAAATCAAATCTACTGAGGAGTTCTGTGGCTCCGTGTGCATCAGCACATACATTACTGCTTGTAAAGCAATCTGAGATGCCTTTAAAGATAATTTATTCTTTGTCTCCCATCCCTTATTCAGAGTAATCTCCAAAACTTTCCTTGACAAGGCTAAAAAGTTATGCATTTTCTAAAATAATTTATGTGTTCAAAAGGCATAAATGTGGAATAAAGGCGTAGCTGCACAGCCCAAATTTTGACCAGAAGCTGGCTGTAATTATTGTGTTCTGGGCTGATGTCACAAGACTGTAGAATAAGTGAAATTGTGTTAAGAGAGCAACCTTCTGATTGTTTTTATCCAAGGCCAGTCTTCCACATACGAATACCACCATCCATTACCATTGTCACCAATGGCTAAAGTAGAGCTGGTCATGAGAACTGTTGGGTCTATGCCAGGCACTGTGTTGAGTGCTTTACCTGCATTAACACATCTAATCAGAAAAGTATGTTCCGATCTGTTGCAACTATCACCCCAGTTTACAAAGTAAGAAAGTGAGGCATGCATATTAAGAGATTTGGAGAAGAATGCTTAGCCCCTAAGGGCATGTCCCCACGGGCACTATGACCTGAGGCTCTGTCTGTACTTCCAGAGTTGCCATGCTGGGTGTTTTTTTAATTTCTCTACAGATTTACTAATTAGGCAGTAAATCTAAATTTCTTTAACAAGTTCATCATCAGTTTCTTAGTTTTTAATCCTATTACTGAAAATGAAATGTAATTACCTAAAATGAAATCAAATCGCACAATTTTCAACTTTAAACAGCCTTTACAATCCCATTTTGTTTTATCACGTCTGGTTCTTGCTTATGTGCCTGGGGTGAGAATTCAAACATAAAAACCATGTTTTTTTGCCTTCACTACTTCCTTCTTTTAGGACAGATTAACCTTTTGCTACTAAATGGGGCACATAATTCACACCTGATGGTTGCAGATGGACTAATCAATGTATAGATCCTCTGGATGGAACTAAAACTAAAATGTGTGTCAGTGGAAGGGAAGTGTGCGTCCGTCACAGAGACAAAATCCTCTTGTAGCTCTGCCTGGGGGACACAATGGAGTGATTTCCAGAATGTGTGAGCATACATGGGTGAGAACGCACCTCGAAAGTCTCATATTCAGGCTGTCTCATATTATATGCCACACATGGTCATCAAAAATATGGAAAATACAGAAAAATGTTAAAGGAGAAAATTACAAATACTTATCATTTCACTTATAACTTCACTTGGTACCTTTTGCCCAGATTTTTTCCACAGGTACCTATGTTTTCTTTTCATTCTTGGTTTATAAAATTCAGTCTTGTTTACCTAACATTAGAGCAGGGGTATTCACCACATCATTAAAATCTCTACATAATCATGCCTTTGAAAGATGAAATATTTAATTCCAGCATGCAGGTATGTGTGTGTATATAATATACATATATCTGTATATATGTGTGTACATCTTTAGGCGTGAACTATGGAAAAGAATTATTGTTAGAGAATATGAAATGGGTAAGGTAAAGGAAGACTTACTTATTAGAATTAAGGACATCAGGACTCATAAAGAGAAACACTATATATCACTTATGATAGCTAAAATATGGCACAAATGAACCTATCTATAAAACAGACTCACAGACATAGAGAACAGACATGGTTGCCGAGGGGGAAGGGGAGGATGTGGGATGGCCTGGGAGTTTGGGGTTGGTAGATGCAAACTATTACGTTTATTTATTTATTTATTTATTTATTTATTTATTTATTTATTTTTTGTCTTTTTGCTATTTCTTGGGCCGCTCCTGCGGCATATGGAGGTTCCCAGGCTAGGGGTCGAATCGGAGCTGTAGCCACCGGCCTACGCCAGAGCCACAGCAACGCGGGATCTGAGCCGCGTCTGCAACCTACACCACAGCTCACGGCAACGCCGGATCGTTAACCCACTGAGCAAGGGCAGGGACCTAACCCGCAACCTCATGGTTCCTAGTCGGATTCGCTAACCACTGCGCCACGACGGGAACTCCGCAAACTGTTATGTTTAGAATAGATAAGTAATAAGGTCCTACTGTACAGCACAGGGAACTGTATCTAATCTCTTGGAATAGAACGTGATGAAAGATAATGGGAGGAAAAATATGCATATATATGCATACACACACACACACACACACACACACCTGGGTCACTTCGCTGTGCAGCAGAAATTGGCATAACATTGCAAATCAACTATAATTTAAAAAATTACAATACTAAAAAAAAAAAAAAAAAGAATACCAGGACTTAAAAACCACAGCCTGTGAGGACATTCAGCCAACATAAAGAAAAAGAATGTTATTTCTTTGTATACTAATGTTATCTTATTGTCAGTAAAATTAACCAGTTTGTTAAATAAAGCAATAGTGCGACAGAAAACTTAAAGGAGTCCAATATGTTGTAGAGAATACAATCACAATGAGCTCAGTAAATGTAGAATTTCCTTGAGAGGCAAATTTTCAGTAGGGAAAGAGAAAGTATGTACACAGCTATAGTGCCAGATATGAAGCAATAAATGTGAAAATAAAGCACATGAGGAAAGGATGCTTTGGGACCATGAGACCCTTCTGTGGAGGAGAGTTCATCTCAGGACTGGTCCACGGCCTCTGTTCCAACAATTTCTGGACTTGGTCTAAGGAAGAGGCTGGACTTGGCCAGTGGGAGGGGACTGTGGGTGCTTCAGGGGTCCTAACTCTCCCAAGCACAGAGGACTTCAACCAGCAGACCCAGTACTGCAGTCTTCAAGTTGCCTCACCAATGTCAACAGCTAGAGGGCTCACCCCCACCATCAGGGTGACATGGACATGGTCCATGGCTACCAGCTCACATAACTCGGCTTCTGCCGGTTCCCACACAAAAAAACACCCTGTCACCTACTGGGTCTGGAGGCTATCTTGAAGCCAGGGCTGTTGGCAGAGCTCTTGACAGTGTAGTGAACCATGGTTAACTTTTCTCTGCCCTTGCTCTGTGCTGGGACCTGGTTTCTATCTCCATGACCTGTGGAGGTGCTGCCACCTGCATTGCTGTTGTTTGCCCCCACTTGTCAGATAAGACACCCTTAGGGAGATTTGACTTCCTGTATTGGACTGTCTGCCCTCCTGCCTTTTTCTCCTTTTCCTCATGTACTCCTCTTTCTTGGCCAACATCATGTGTTTATAAGAGAGGTGGGAAGCCATCTGGTCACTGTGGTCTCAGCTCTCATTTAAAAATTTTTTTTATTATAGTTGATTTATAGTGTTGTGCCAATTTTTGCTGTACAGCATATCGACCCAGTCATACATATCTATACATTCTTTATCTCACACTATCCTCCATCATGGTCTACCCCAAGAGACTGGATAAAATTCCCTGTGCTGTACAGTAGGACCTCACTGCTTATCTATTCTACAGGTAATAGTTTGCATCTACCAAACTGAACTCCCAGGCTGTCCCACTCCCTCCCCTCTCCTCCTTGACAATCACAACTTTGTTCTTTATGTCTGTGAGTCTATCTCTGTTTTGTAGATAGGTTTATTTGTGCCATGTTTTAGATTCCACGTATAAGTGATATCATACAATATATAGCCTTCTTTTTCTGACTTACTTTACTTAGTATGAGAACTCTAGTTGTATCCATGTTGCTGCAAACATCATTATTTCATTCTTTTTCTTTTTTTTCCTTTTTTTGCTTTTTAGGGCTGCACCTGCTGCATATGGAGGTTTCCAGGCTAGGGGTCGAATCAGAGTTGTTGCTGCTGGCCTATGCCAGAGCCACAGCAACACCAAATCCAAGCTATGTCTGTAAACTACACCACAGCTCATGGCAAAGCCAGATCCTTAACCCATTGAGTGAGACAGGGATCAAACTTGCAATTTCATGGTTCCTAGTTGGATTTGTTTCCACTGAGCCACAGCAGGGAACTCCTATTTTGTTCTTTTTCATGACTGTCAGCTCTTACTAAATATAGTATCTAATATTTTGCTTTCCTCTGGCTGTCTGGCCCTAAGATCTAGGCCAACACCACTGTACTGACCACATTTAAAGATGGCAAGGAACGGACTCAAGGAGTCTGATGAAGCAGGGTGAGTAGAGACAGGTGGACAGAATTTAGCTGGATTTAAAAAGAAGACTCTTTTGAAGAAAAAAATGATTCCAGTAAAAAAGACAATAATTCTACGACTACCATCTCATGAAATGTTATCATTAGAGCCTCACAGATTGTTCCCTCATTTTAATAGACCTCCTTTGAAATTAGAATTCCAAACATGGGACAATATATTTCACCTATGAGACTATCTCTCCTCTAAAGAATGAATGTATTATTCAGATGAATTCCCCAATAGCATCTGTTTCAGCCTTAGTAAGATGACAGCATTTAAAATTTTGAGCCCTTTAAACATTTCCAAAGAAGCCTATGCTTTTATAGTACTCAAAAAAAAACTCTAGATAAGAGGGAGCCTTCTAGTCATAAGGTCCTTAAAATGTAATGTGCCTTGATGTATAACCAATCTCCTTCACACAGAATTGAGATCAAATCACTCTATGGAATGTAGACTGTCAGAGCTCAAAGGAGCCAGCCAGGCCACCTCCTAGAAGTCCCTATTTTTCTTAAAAGGTTAAACAATGCGCCTGTAGAAAAACTTCAGTGAATTATTGGTAGACCCAAGAATCAGACTTTTTCCCCAAAAATCAAATGTCTGTTTTACTTTCAATTTCTTTCTTTCTTCTTCTTTTTTTTTGGCTGCACCCATGGCATATGGAAGTTCCAGGGCCAGGGATCAAACCTGAGCTGCAGCTGTGACCTACTCCACAGATGTAGCAATGCCAGATCCTTAACCCACTATACTGGACTGGGGATTGAACCCACACCGCCACAGGGATAATGCTGGATCCTTAACCTGCTGCGCCACAGCGGGAACTCCATTTCCAATTTCTAAGACATCCAAGCATTTATCGATTGGAACATAATGTCCCAATTTTGAACATCCTGATTTTAAGGTCAAGAAAAGGGTATTTTATGAGTTAAGCTATTTGCTTCAACTTGGATGTAAACTTCCTTGTGAGCTCTCTGCTAGCTCAGGGGCAGCTCACGGTGAGTACGCTTTTAGATGTTAAAACAGAGCTCCTGCTGTGGTGCAGTGAGTTAAGAATCTGACTATAGCAGCTCAGGTCACAGCTGAAGCCCAGGTTCAATCCTTGGCCCGGGAACTTCCATATGCCACAGTGCAGCCATTAAAAAAGAAAGAAAGAAAGAAAGAAAAGAAAAGAAAACATGATGTTAAAACAGCCAAAGTCTAGAGTGCTTTTGCTGCTGAAGAATCATGCAACCTTTGTAAAACTGCCTAACCTCTCTGGTTCAGGCTTCCCATTTGATAAAGAGAAATAATAACAGTTGCTTGATTTGCTGAAATAAATAGTTAATAGGCATCAAAAGAAGGTTAGTCTTCAGATTTCTACCCAACATGCTCTTCACATTTGAGCCTTCATGAAGACACTGCAGCAATACAATAAAAGGGGGTTGGTGGTAGGCAGAATAACTTGAGTCCTGCCAAGATGTCCATACCCTAATACCCCAAACCTCAAAACTTGTGAATATGCTAAAGGGCTTTGCAGATGTGATTAACTCAAGACTCCTGGGAGAAGGGAGATTATCCTACATTATCCAGATGGGCCCAGAATAATCACATGGTTCTTATGAGAAGGAGGCGGAAGTGTTAGAGATGAAGTGGTGACAAAAGCACAGGTCACAGAGTGTGATCATGAGCCCAGGAATGCAGGCGGCCGCTAGAAGCTGGAAAAAGGCAAGGAAATCGTTCTCCCCTAGAGAATCCAGAAAGAGCACAATCCTTTCACCTACAGCTGGATTTTAGCCTTCTAAGACCCTTTTTGGACTTTTGACCTCCAGAATTATAAGATAAGCAACTGGTTGTATTTTAGCCAATAAATTTGTGATAATTTGTTATCACATCAATAGGATGATAATAACAAAATGTGGTACCTGAAAGTGGGAAGTTACTGTCAGAAATACCTAAAAATATGGAAATGCTTTGGAATTGGGCAGTGGGAAGAGGCTGGAAGAATTTTGAGATTCATTGAAGGAAAAGCCTAGGCTGCCTTGAATGGACTGTTAATTGAAATATGAATGTTAATGATTCTTTAATAAGAACTCACGTGAGAAGCATGATAGAGAAGACCTATATTATATGGTCATAAACACATTGTTGGTAGGTATATGGATATCAAAGGCCCTACCGGTGAGGGCTCAGAAGGAAATGAGGAACTGGTCATTGATAATGGGAGGAAAGGAGACTCTATATAGTGACAGAAAGCTTAGCTTAATTATGTCTACAATTATGTGAAAAGCAGAGCCTGAGAAAGATTGCAGTAGGCTAAATAATGCCCCCCCAAAGATATCAAGTCCTAAAGCTTGGAAGTTGTAAACATCACTTTATATGGGTATCTTTGCAGGTATGATTAAGTTAAGGGTCTTGGGATGGGAAGATGATCCAGGTGGGCACTAAATGCAGTCACAGATCCTTAAAAGGGAGAGGCAAAAGAAGATTACACATAGATGAAAGGAGGTGATGTGATGGAAGCAGAGAGATATTTGAAGAAGTTGTGCTGCTGGCTTTGAAATGTTGGAAGGGGCCCTGAGCTAAGGAATGTGGGCACGCAGCTCTGGAGACTGGAAATGGCAAGTAAATAGACTTTTTCCTAGAGCCTCTAGCGTGAGTAAAGCCCTGCCAAAGCCTTGATTTTGCCCCAGTGACACTGACTTCAGACTTATGGTCTCCGGCAATACAAGAGAATAAATGTGTGTTATTAGGTCACCAAGTTTGTGGTAATTTATTTTAGCAGATAGAAGAAACTAACGCAACAATGAGATTGGAGACTTAGAGGAAGAGATTCCAGGCTAAGTGTTAAAATTGTGACTTCTTTCTTCTGGTGGCTTATAGTACAATGTGAGAAGAAAGAGATTAAGGTAAGAACCGCCACCAAAAACAGGACCAGGACTTGCTCAGGGAAATTCTGTTTATCCAAGATGCAAAAGATGCTAGAATTAGGAGACTCACTGTCAGGAAAGCCTACTCTTAAGAGAAGCCCTAACCCTAAGAAATGGTTGTGATTGGACAAACTTCCTACTGCCTCAGATGCTTTGAGGAAATTAGGTGTGTGACTCATGGGTCCTCTGAGCCACGGAAGCAAAAGCTAGAAATTGAGAATGAATTATCCATGAAAGATTTATGGAGGAGCCTCATAGTGCAAATTCTTGAGACATACACAGGAGACTTACATCATTCTTGAACATTTTATACCAGCAGAAACACTGTCAGTTTGGACTGAATGGGAGAGACAGAGGCCAAAATAAAAGTGTGCTGTCAGAACCCCAACATTCTACAGGCAGGAAACAACTTGTAAAAACTCCTCAATTGAAAGCATGTGCCTCCCTTCAAGATAAAGGAAGGATGACTCCAATGATAGAGCCTTAAATCACAGATGATTCATCCCAGGCCTTGAAACCTAGTGTTGTTTTCCTAACTGAATTTAAGAATTCGTGGGGAATATTGCTTCCTTTTTCCTACTACTTTCTTTCCTTTCAGATGGGAATATCTATAACCGTTATCCTATGCTTGTCCCACCATTACATTTTGTGGGTCATTAACTTGTCTCCTGAGTCCCACAAATTCACAGATGAAGAATTGTGCCTCCAGGTTGATCATACCTCATACCTGTATACTCACACACAGCTGATTTAGAGGATCCAGATGATGAGGTTGGGAAATTTTGAGTAGATGGGATTTAGGTGAGATTATGGACTTCAATTTGATGCTGTAAAGAGTTAGGACTTTGGGGGATGCTGGAATGAGATTAATATATTTTGCATGTAGGACAGACATGAACCAAACAGCGTGGGGGCAGAACACAGATGGTGGGAGGCTAAAGAGTGGTTCCCAAAGATATTCATGTCTTAACCCATCATGCTTATGAATATGATACCAGTGATGGCAAAAGGGGGAGGGGTGATGCTGGAGGCAGTGATGATGCAAGAAGTGATACAGGGCCATGAACCAAGGAATGCAGACAGCTTAGAGAAGCTGCGGAAGGAAGTAATTCTCTCCTAGAGAATCCAGAAGAGACAATCCCATCAACCTGTTTCAGACCTCTGGTCTCCAGAGCAATAAAATAATATACTCGTGTAGTTCTAAGCCACTAAGTTTGTGGTGATTAGCTACAGCAGTGACAGGAAACTAGTAGAGTAGCTTCCATAAAATAAAGTAATAATGATATTACTTATCCAATGGCCAGTTTTAAGTAATTTTCATAAAGTTAAAAAAGAAATTTGGCTTAGCCAACTTATAAATAGCTCACCAAGTATCCACAGCCATGAACATCACAGCCTTGACAAAGAAATGGACTGGACACCTTGTGCAAGGGGCCCCTGGTCAGTCCCTGAGTTGCAGGGTGCACCTCCTCCGGTTCACTCAGTGGGAACATAACCTTCCTATTAAGGTGCTGCAGTGACTCTAAGGTGATGTATGGAAATCACTGGGGACTTTTGAAGTTCAGTACTAACACAGCATCTAATGACTGGTGTTAAGGGAAAGAAGTAAGGCTGTGATACTTCTCTGAGTGAGTCTCTGTAAGGACAAAGGGATGCTTAATGTAGATAACTTTCTATATTTTTGGGGGGGTGGGTCCTGTGCCCAGGGCATGTGGAAATTCCCTGGCTAGGGACTGAATCTGCACCTCTGCAGTCACCAGAGCCACTACAGTGACAATGCCAGGTCCTTAACCTGCTGCACCACCAGGGAACTCCAAGATAGCTTCCTCTTTGCCACAGCCATGCCACCTGAGGGCTGCTGGGTTTGGAGATGGAGGAAAGCTGGCACTGCTCAGCCGACGTTAGTGTAGGCAGCATCTTTATTGTTTTGCAGCCTGACGGTGCTGCCTCTGGCTTACTCCCACCTGGATGGGGCTGTGCAGGGCTCCTTTAACACTCTGGAGAGTCTCTGCTCTATGCCTGACTCACATCCTCAGAGATGATGGAGCTGAAGAAGCAAATCTGCATGCGGAGCACCTTTGGTGCTGGGAGGGGAATCTCTGAAAGGAAGTCCAGCTCTGAGGATTATATGCCTGTTTTCCTTGTATTTGACTTACGTCTAGATTGGCAAACCAGAGAGTTTATTCAGGTATTACATAGAATTAGCCTTTTTATTAATATAAATACATGTGTAAATTTACGTGTCCACATATATATATTTAATAAGTCACTGGTGCTAGGAATACAGATAGCCCTATTTCTCCTTCAGAAACTTCCCCATGAGCACTGCCTGAGGTCAATGTTCTGTTTACCAGAGATTTCTCCCCTATATGCCTGTGCTCAGAAAGAACTGTAAACTTATTCATTAAATAAAAGAGTACTGCCACAGGATCAGCGGCGTCTCTGCAGTGCTGGGAACAGGCTTGATCCCCGGCCTGGCACAGTGGGTTAAAGTATCCGGCATTGCCGCAGCTGCAGTGTGGGTCACGACTGTGGCTCAGAACTGATCTGTGGCCAGGGAACTCCATATGCCATGGGACAGCCAAAAAAAAATAAAAAAAATAAAAAAGAATTAAAAAATGAATTCTCCTCCCATAAACAATCACAGTTCCATGTATTATGATAAACAATGATATATGATGTACAGCATTTGTCAGTTAGGCATTGCTGGTCTTCCTGGGAACTAACCACAGTTCATAATAGTGCTTGGAGGAAAACATATTCTAAAACTCAGCTATGTAAAAACTGAACTTTTAAAATCTAGATATTGACCAATGGGGAACAATATAGCGTATGTTGGAACTCTAAGGTCATTGCCAGGTTCAGCTATGCCCATCCTGTCTTTTTACTAACTGACCTGGCTGAGAGTTGTAGGGCTATTACAAGTGTGTTTGATCTAAACCAGAATTGCAAGCGCAGTTTCTTTCAAGGGCCAGCCATGGAGCTTGTCCTGGTTAGTTGACCTCCTGAGGGATCGCCACCTTAGCACTGACCCTGGCCCTACTCAAATCTGAAACAAGGGTTTTGCCTGTGATAAAAAGATGAGATGAGATACCAAGTTCAGGAGACACAACTGAGGCAGAAGAATGTATGCAATGACTTGTATAAAAGGTAACAGAATCTACAGTTCTCTGGTGGCTCAGTAGTTAAGGATCCAACATTGTCACTACTGTGGCTTGGGTTATTGTGGCACAGGTTTGATCCCTGGCCCTGGAGAACTTCCATATGCTGAGGGGGTGGCCAAAATAAAGCAAAACAAAAAGTAATAGAATTTACATTCAGTGATGGGCAAACTTGTAGAAAGCAGAATTTAAGGCATTATCTGAAAGTTCCATTAAGACTACATTAAAATGATGCACATTTTGATTTATAAAATTGTAAAGTTCCATACTTAAAAATAAAAATCTGTTACTGAGATAACATGATGAATGTCTTCCTTTTACCAATGAAGCCAAATTCTACAACTTATTTCCAGCCTGAGTTACGCATTTCACACGTCATTCTAAAGCTAAATGATTCACTCATTACTCTCCAATGTAATGGGGATGCAAGCAACAGAATTATACTGGGCTGAAAATCCTCTCTGAACTCTGTACTATTCATTAAGATTCACATTCCTCTTTAGCTGTTGGAAAGAGGATGCCAGCAATTCTTACAGATTTTGGGAAAACTAGTAAACGTGTGATAATTTTACAAACTGAGCATGTTTCTTGTCAAAAAGGGATGTAATCCTTATTGACCTCTTTTGATGAAGATGGTTGCTTCTTTTTTAATACTTGTGTTTCTCAGGAAGGCATTGTGATGATTGATGTGAGAGTGGAAACATTCTGCTTAATTTTTTATGTGTATCCACACACCCAGCAATAAACCTTCTTAATAAATCAAATGTAGGAAAATAAACATAAGCCTGGGCAGTAAAAAAAAATGCTGTAAAAAATGAACAGCAGAAATATGCAAAGATGCTCTTTTTTTCAGCATAAAATTCAAGTACGTCTCTAATCATAAAGCATAATGCAATCAACAGGGTCCTGGGGGAGGGAGCAGATGGAATAGACAGTGAAATCAAACAGATCCAACTCCAACCTCAGCTCAGTCTCCATGCGCCCAAATTTCCCCATGAAGGGGGTCATGTAAAGCTTATGTTACAGTGTTAAGGCCCAACACACTGATACAGACAGGTAGTGCAATGCCTGACATTTAGTAAATGCTCTAAAAATCCTGGAGAAGATGTAAAGATGATATTGGTAGATGTGGCAGAATAAGCTGCAAAACGGGTCAGCATCAATCTTTTATGGAACTCTGGAATCTCATTTAAAAAAAGTACAATAGGTAGAGAACACTTAATGAAGGGAAAAAATGTCTGAAAACCAGTAAACAAGTTACCATAGCATTTTTAACTTCCCAGTTACCAGCCCCCATGCTTTAGCTCTGCAGCGGCCTTGAAAATGGAAACCCACATTCTTAGTGCAGGTTGCTGGTAACAGGAAATGATAAGGACCTTATTTTCAAAGAATGTTAGTTTCTTGTTTTGATCTGTCTGGTGGGTCCCTGAAGGATAGGCTCAAGGACTTGTCTTTGTTTCGACTGAGCGGGAGGTATCCTCCTAGGGTGTATTTATTGAAAACTCTTAAAGGCAAATGTATTCACCAAAGTTCCAGGAGCAATGGATAGAGTTGGGGCAAGCAGCAGATTGAAAGCCTAGGAATGAGAGGCTGAAGATGGAGACACTTGGGGAAATAGGGCTGAAAAGCTCCCATGTATTCCAGAGAATCTAGAAGTCCATGTGCATGCCCAGGACTGGACACATGCTCAGAAAAGACCCAAGAAGAGCCTAAGTCCTCATCTCCAGTTGATCTTTAGACTCTGCAGAAGCAGGAAGTGAAAGCTACTGGAAAGTTGTAAATTGCCTGGCTGAGCTTTAAAGAGCACTTCAACATATAAAGCCTAACCTCAAAGACTAGGTGAGTTTTTGTTTTCTGGTTTCTGCTTCAAGTTATTAAGGAATCTGTATCAAATCACTAGCTGGCCATTAATTCAGCTTAATGGGAGTGCCCATACATGACAAAGAATACAGACTTTTAAAAATTGTTGAGAAAACTCACTAAACAAACAACAATACCACACAAAGCAAGACGGTAAGCCCTATGGGTGGGGGAAGATCTGATTTCCCAAGTTACTACATTATAATAATCAAAACATGTAGTTTTCAATAAAAAAAATTAAGAGGCATATAAAACCCCCAAAATAGATATCCCATTCACAGGGGTAAAAAGAATGAGCAGAGACCATACCTGAGGAAGCCAACACATTGGACTTAATAGAAGACACTTTAAATCAATTGCCTTAAATATCAAAGCACTAAAGGACCACAGACAAAGAAATTAAGGAAACCCAGAGAACAATATTTCAACAAATAGAGAACATCAATAAAGAGACAGAAATTATAAAAAGAAGCAAACAGAAATTCGGCAGATTAAAAAAAAAAAAAAAAAAAAGACCAAAATGGAAAATTCACTAGAGGGTTTCAATAGCTGAGAAGGTAGAATAATTGGGTAAACTTGAAGACGAGTCAAATGAAATTATCCAGTTTGAGAACAGAGAGAAAAAAGAATGAGTAAAAATGAACAAAGCCCAAAAGACCTCTGGGACACCATCAAGAATACCAAAAATATACATAATTTTAGGGAGTCCCAGAACAAGTGAGAAAGGAGAAAGTCGCAGAAAGAATATTTGAAGAAATAATGGCTAAAACATTCTCCATTTTAATGAGAAATATTAATCTAACTTCAAAGTATAACAAGCACCAAGTAGGATTAACCTAAAGAGATCTACACTGAGAAACATAATCCAACTGTTGAAAGCCAAAGATGAAGAGAGAATTTTGAAAGGAGCAAGACAGAAGCAACTTCTCAAGCACAAGAGATCCTAAGATCAACAACTTATTTCCATCAGAAACCATGCAAGCCAGTGGCAGTGAAGCGACATTCCAAGTTTTAGAAGAAAAAGAATCTGTAAACCAACAATTCTATTTCTAACAAAATGTACCCTTCAAAAATGAAGGAGAGAGGGAGGACAAGATGGCGGAGGAGTAGAGGGACACGCTCGCCCTCTCCCACAAACACAACAAAAAAAAAGCACATCTACAGAATAAATGACTCGCACAGAACAGCAACCAATCGCTGGCAGAAGAACCTAAACTCCAATAACGGCAAGAAGTTCGTGACATTATGGGGCAGAACGGGAGAAAAGAGGAGAGTGAGAGAAGGTGAATCCGAGCGGGACGGGCACTCCCGAAAGGGAACTGTGGAGGAGAAAGGGATCCCGCACCCTGGAAAATCACCTACACGGGGGAAAGATCAAACGAACCGGAGGAATCTCCAGATGCAGAGAAGAGTGTAGCAGTAAGTTGGAGTACGGAAAAGCCGATCAAGAACCGAACAGACCATCTGAACTACGGGGCACAGTCACCAAAAATTGAGACGCCTGGGTGGGGGCTGGGCACCGAGACCTCGGCTCCAGAGGTTAGTCTCGGAGAAAGGGCTGGGGGACGCCTGGGTGGGGGCTGGGCACCGAGACCTCGGCTCCAGAGGATAGTCCCCGGGCTGGGGGGGCGGGGCGGAGTGGAAACTGCTTGGGAGGTCTAGAAAACAAAGCTGTTGCAGAGGAAGGGAGCAATACTCTAGGGGCAGGGAAGTGGAAAGCTGCATCAGAGGGAACCGGGGAAAAGAGCCTGGTCTGCGCCCATGCTGGGGAGGGGAGAGAAGAAGGGGTGGGTCCCCATAGAATACCCCCCACGCCACAGCAAGCTTACAGGCCCGCTAGCTACCTGAAAGCTGTGCTTCCCAGTGCATCCCCTCCCCCCACCCCCGCCACCCACTACACTCTCACCGAACCTGGGGCTGCCTGCCATCCAGGAGGGCTGGCCTCAACAATTGCCTGAAGCCTACCACCACGGGGGCTGTCCCTGCACAGGCCTGCTTGCCCTTTGGAGGGGCTACACTTCCGCAGAGTAGCACCAAACACCACCAGCCCCCGAGAAAAGGCCTGCAGCCCAGAAAAGCTAGAACAAGCCTAGCCAGGCAGTGAATAGATCTGCCTAATTCCCGGACAGTTTTTCTGAGTCGGGCTGCCCCGGAGGAGCCTCTTCGGTTTCCAACGGCCCTGCTACCCGCCCTAGCCCCCAGGGGGTGCCCTAGTGGATCAGCTGCATAGGACTGCCAGCTCCAGGCAGGACCCCCTGCAGCCCAGAAAAGCTGCAACAAGCCTGGCCAAGCCGGGAAAAGATCTCAGACGGTCTTTCTGAGTTGGGCTGCCCTGGGGAGGAGCCTCTTGGGTTTCCAGTGGCCCTGCTACCCGCCCAAGCCCCTAGGGGGTGCCCCACCCCCGGAGAATAGCTGCTCAGCACCACCAGCCCCCTAGAAGAGCCCCTGCAGCCCAGAAAAGCTGCAACAAGCTTGACCAAACTGTTGAAAGATCTGCCTACATTCTCAGGCCATCCTTCTGAGTTGGGCTGCCCTAGGGTTCTCAGTGACCCGATAGCTGCTGCAGCCCCCAGGGGGTGCTGCACTCCTGAGGAACAGCTGCCCAACACCACGAACCCCCTGCAAGAACCCCACAGCCTAAAAACACCAGACCAACCTCTGCATGACCAAGTGAAATCTGCTACCATCGTGGTGTGGACCTCCCAGTCCTGTCTGCCCTCAGGAAGTCCTCCTTTGCTTCAAAGAAACACTGTTAGCCCCATCAACACTCCAGAAAAGCCACACTGCCTCAAAAAAGATTGACCAACAACGCCAGCCCTCAGGAAATATTCCACGGCAGTGACAAGGCAAACACTGCCCGATAACGGAGACTACAACTCCCTCAGGAGAAAGAAAACAACAAGCAAGATGAAGAAGCTGAGAAACCACCCCCAGTCAAACCAACAAGAGAACTCACCTAAAACAGTCAACAATGAAACAGATCTCTGCAGTCTGACAGACCTGGACTTCAAAAGAGAAATAGTGAAAATACTGAAGGAATTAAGAGAAGATATGAACAGTAATGCAGATACCCTCAGAAAGGAACTAGAAAATATAAGGAGGAGCCAAGAAAAACTAGAACATTCATTTGCAGAGATGCAAACTGAACTAAGGGCAGTAAAAACCAGAATGAATAATGCAGAAGAACGAATCAGTGATATGGAAGATAGAATAATGGAAATCACTCAATCCGGTCAATAGACAGAAAACCGAATCAAAAAACTGGAAAGCAATATAAGAGACCTATGGGATAATATAAAGCGGGCCAATCTACGCATAATAGGAATTCCAGAAGGAGTAGAAAAAGATAAGGGGATGGAAAATATATTTGAAGAAATTATCGCTGGAAACTTCCCAAATCTAAAGGATGCTGGGTTCAAGATACAAGAAGCACAGAGGGCCCCAAACAAACTGAACCCAAATAGACCCACAGCAAGACACATCATAATAAAAATGGCAAAAGTTAGTGATAAAGAGAGGATCCTAAAGGCAGCAAGAGAAAAACAGAATGTTACCTACAAGGGAACCCTCATAAGAATATCAGCTGACTTCTCTACAGAAACACTACAGGCCAGGAGGGAATGGCAAGAGATATTTAAAGTGCTAAAAGGAAAAAATATGCAACTTAGACTACTCTATCCAGCAAGAATATCATTTAAAATAGAAGGGGAAATAAAAAATTTTTCCAACAAACAAAAACTTAAAGAATACTGCAACACAAAACCCAGGTTAAAGGAAATATTGAAAGGGCTTCTCTAAACCAAAAAGAAAGGAAGGAAAGGGAAGAAAAAAGAAAAGAAAAAAAAAAAAAAAAGAAGAAGAGGAAGAACTAGGACTGAGGAAACCACAATCAGAGAGCAGCCACTCAAATAAGCCAGCATACAGATTTAAACATGAACAGGCCTCAAACAAAATAAAATTAAAAAGAAAAAAATAAAAAAGAGTCATCAAAACCATAAAACGTGGGCAAGGGATGTTAGGAAGTAAATAATCCTTTTTGTTTGTTTGTATGTTTCTCTTTTTAATTTTAATATAGTAATGAAGTGTTTGAACTTACAGGACCATCAGGCTAAAACACACAATTATGGGAAGGGGTTAGCATACTTAAAAAACAGGGCAACCACAAGCCAAAACCAAATATGGCATTTGCAAAAAATGAAAAAAAAAATACACTCAAGCAGATAACAACAGGAGACCATCCAACCAAAAAAAAAAAAAAAAGAAAGGAGGAATGGAGAACCATAGAATCAACTGGAACACGAGGTTCAAATGGCAATAAATAATCATCTATCAATTATCACCTTAAATGTCAATGGACTGAACGCCCCAATAAAAAGACACAGAGTGGCTGAGTGGATAAAAAGGCAAAAACCTTCAATATGCTGCCTACAAGAAACTCACCTTAGGACAAAAGATACATATAGATTGAAAGTGAAAGGGTGGGGAAAAATATTTTGCGCCAATAGACATGACAGAAAAGCAGGGGTCGCAACACTCATATCAGACAAAATAGACTTTAAAACAAAAGACATAAAGAAAGACAAAGAAAGACACTACCTAATGATTAAGGGATCCATCCAAGGAGAGGATGTTACTATCGTCAACATATATGCCCCAAATACAGGAGCACCCAGATACATACAACAAATATTAACAGACATAAAGGGAAATATTGATGAGAATACAATCATAGTAGGAGACCTTAATACCCCCCTCACATCAATGGACAGATCCTCTAGACAGAAAACCAATAAAGCAACAGAGATCCTAAAGGAAACAATAGAAAAGTTAGACTTCATTGATATCTTCAGGACACTACATCCAAAAAAAGCAGAATACACATTCTTTTCAAATGCTCACAGAAGATTCTCAAGAATCAACCACATACCACATATTGGGACACAAAGCGAATCTCAATAAATTTAGGAGCATAGAAATTATCTCAAGTATCTTCTCTGACCACAATGCCATGAAATTAGAAATCAACCATGGGAAAAGGAAAGAGAAAAAACCTACTGCATGGAGACTAAACAACATGCTACTAAAAAACCAATGGGTCAATGAGGAAATCAAGAAGGAAATTAAAAAATACCTTGAAACAAATGATAATGAAGACACAACTGCTCAAAATCTATGGGATGCTGCGAAAGCAGTGCTCAGAGGGAAATTTATTGCAATACAGGCCTTTCTCAAAAAAGAAGAAAGATCCCAAATTGAGAACTTAACCCTCCACCTAAATGAATTAGAAAAAGAAGAACAAAAAAGTCCTAAAGTCAGCAGAAGGAAGGAAATTATAAAGATCAAAGAAGAAATCAGTAAAATAGAGACTCAAAAAACAATAGAGAAAATTAATAAAACCAAGAGCTGGTTCTTTGAAAAGGTGAACAAAATTGACAAACCCCTGGCCAGACTCACTAAAAAGAGGAGAGAAAGAACCCAAATAACCAAAATTAGAAATGAAAAAGGAGAAATCACAACGGATACAGCAGAAATACAAAAAACCCTAAGAGAATACTATGAACAACTATATGGCAACAAGTTTGACAATCTGGAAGAAATGGACAATTTTCTAGAATCTTACAGCCTGCCAAAACTGAATCAAGTAGAAACAGACCAACTGAACAGACCGATCACTAGAAATGAAATTGAAGAGGTCATAAAATCACTCCCTACAAATAAAAGTCCAGGACCAGATGGCTTCACAGGTGAATTTTATCAAACATATAAAGAGGAAGTGGTGCCCATCCTCCTTAAACTCTTTCAAAAGGTTGAAGAAGAAGGAATACTCCCAAAGACATTCTATGATGCCACCATCACCCTCATTCCAAAACCAGACAGAGATACCACCAAAAAAGAAAACTATCGCCCAATATCATTGATGAATATAGATGCAAAAATTATCAACAAAATCTTAGCCAACCGAATCCAACAACATACCAAAAAAATTATACACCATGACCAGGTAGGGTTCATCCCAGGTTCACAAGGATGGTTCAACATACGCAAATCAATCAGCATCATACACCATATTAACAAAAAAAAAAGTCAAAAATCATATGATCATCTCAATAGACGCAGAAAAAGCATTTGACAAAGTCCAACATCCATTCATGATCAAGACCCTCGCCAAAGTGGGTATAGAGGGAACATTCCTGAATATAATCAAAGCCATTTCTGAGAAACCCACAGCAAATATAATACTCAATGGGGAAAAACTGAAAGCCTTCTCACTCCAATCTGGAACAAGACAGGGATGCCCACTCTCACCACTGCTCTTCAACATAGTTTTGGAAGTCCTAGCCACAGCAATTAGACAAACAAAAGAAATAAAAGGCATCCATATAGGAAGAGAAGAGATCAAACTGTCACTGTATGCAGATGACATGATACTATACATAGAAAACCCGAAGGACTCAACCCCAAAACTCCTTGAACTGATTAATAAATTCAGCAAAGTAGCAGGATATAAGATTAACATTCATAAGTCAGTTGCATTTCTGTATACCAGCAATGAAATATTAGAAAAGGAATACAAAAATACGATACCTTTTAAAATTGCACCTCACAAAATCAAATACCTCGGAATAAACCTGACCAAGGAGGTAAAGGACCTATATGCCGAGAACTATGAAACTTTAATCAAAGAAATCAAAGAAGATGTAAAGAAATGGAAAGATATTCCATGTTCCTGGATTGGGAAAATCAATATTGTAAAAATGGCCATACTACCCAAAGCAATCTACAGATTCAATGCAATCCCTATCAAATTACCCATGACATTTTTCACACAACTAGAACAAACAATCCAAACATTTACATGGAACCACAAAAGACCCAGAATCGCCAAAGCAATCCTGAGAAACAAAAACCAAGCAGGAGGCATCACTCTCCCAGACTTCAAGAAATACTACAAAGCCACAGTCATCAAAACAGTGTGGTACTGGTATCAAAACAGACAGACAGACCAATGGAACAGAATAGAGAACCCGGAAATAAACCCTGACACCTAGGGTCAATTAATCTTTGACAAGGGAGGCAAGAACATCAAATGGGAAAAAGAAAGTCTATTCAGCAAGCATTGCTGGGAAACCTGGACAGCTGCATGCAAAGCAATGAAACGAGAACACACCCTCACACCATGCACAGAAATAAACTCAAAATGGCTGAAAGCCTTAAATATACGACAGGACACCATCAAACTCCTAGAAGAAAACAGAGGCAAAACACTCTCTGACATCAACATCATGAATATTTTCTCAGGTCAGTCTCCCAAAGCAATAGAAATTAGAGCAAAAATAAACCCATGGGACCTCATCAAACTGAAAAGCTTTTGCACAGCAAAGGAAACCAAAAAGGAAGCAAAAAGACAATTACAGAATGGGAGAAAACAGTTTCAAATGATGCAACCGACAAGGGCTTAATCTCTAGAATATATAAGCAACTTATACAACCCAACAGCAAAAAAGCCAATCAATCAATGGAAAAATGGGCATAGGACCTGAATAGACATTTCTCCAAAGAAGATATACAGATGGCCAACAAACACATGAAAAAATGCTCAACATCGCTGGTTATAAGAGAAATGCAAATCAAAACTACCATGAGATATCACCTCACACCAGTCAGAATGGCCATCATTAATAAATCCACAAATAACAAGTGCTGGAGGGGGTGTGGAGAAAAGGGAACCCTCCTACACTGTTGGTGGGAATGTAAACTGGTACAGCCACTATGGAGAACAGTTTGGAGATACCTTAGAAATCTATCCATAGAACTTCCACATGACCCCGCAATCCCACTCTTGGGCATCTATCCGGACAAAACTCTACTTAAAAGAGACACGTGCACCCGCATGTTCATTGCAGCACTATTCACAATAGCCAAGACATGGAAACAACCCAAATGTCCATCGACAGAGGATTGGATTCGGAAGAGGTGGTATATATACACAATGGAATACTACTCAGCCATAAAAAAGAATGACATAATGCCATTTGCAGCAACATGGATGGAGCTAGAGAACCTCATACTGAGTGAAATGAGCCAGAAAGACAAAGACAAATACCATATGATATCACTTATAACTGGAATCTAATATCCAGCACAAATGAACATCTCCTTAGAAAAGAAAATCATGGACTTGGAGAAGAGACTTGTGGCTGCCTGATGGGAGGGGGAGGGAGTGGGAGGGATCGGGAGCTTGGGCTTATCAGACACAACTTAGAATAGATTTACAAGGAGATCCTGCTGAATAGCATTGAGAACTTTGTCTAGATACTCATGTTGCAACAGAAGAAAGGCTGGGGGAAAATTGTAATTGTAATGTATACATGCAAGGATAACCTGACCCCCTTGCTGTACAGTGGGAAAATTAAAAAAAAAAAAAAAAAAAAGGAGAAATTGGAGTTCCCACTGTGGCACAATGGGATTGGCAGCATCTCTGGAGCACTGCGACATGGGTTTGATCCCTGGTCCAGAACAGCGGGTGAAAGATCTGGTGTTGCCACAGCTGCAGCACAGGTTGCACCTGCACCTCAGATCTGATCCCTGGCCCGGGAACCCCATATGCTGCAAGGCAGCCAGAAAAGAAAAAAAATGGAAAAATTAAGATATTCCAGATAAACAAAAACTGAGGGCATTCATTATTGATATACCTGCCCTATTATAAATACTAAAAGGAGTCCTTTAAGTGCACTTAAAGCAACTAGCAGCAACTGGAAGTCACATGAAGAAATGAAAAATACAGTCCTGTAAAGACATAGGTAAATATAAAAGCTAGTGTTATTTTTACTTTTGGTTCATAAACCTCTCTTTTAGCTTATATTATTCAAAAGACAATGCATAACAATGGCGATTATAAATCTACGTACTGGACACACTATATATAAAGATATAATTTGTGACAATAACAACATAAGTGGGGAACAGACCCATAGGAGCAAAGTTTTTTATATACTATTGAAACTAAGTTGGTATTAATTCAAACTAGATTGTCATAAATGTAGATGATAACTTAAACCCCCAGAGTAACCACTGAGAACATAACTGAAAAATATGTAGTAAGAGAAATGAGATGAAAGTTGAAATAGTGCACTAGGGGAAAAATAATCAATTAAATACCAAAGAAGATGATAGTGGAAGAGCTGAGTAACCAAAAAAACATTAAAGCATATTAAAAGCAAATAGATTTTATCACCTCTTTAAAGATCCCATTTCCCCAAATATGGCCACAATTATGAGGTACTAGGAGTTAGGATTTCAACATAGGAATTTGGAGGGATACATTCAGCCCAACCCTTTACTAGATTATTTTTAAACACTTATTTTAAAAAAAGGAAAGAAAGCAAAGAGAAAAAAGGCAAAGTCCTTCTTTGTCAGTAATTATATTAAATCTAAATGGAACAAACACTTCAATTAAAAGGCAGAGACTGGCAGAATCAATAAAGAAATATGACCTAACTATATACTGCCCACAAGATATTCATTTTAGTTTCAAAATCACAAATACATTGAAAGTGAATGGGTGGAAAAAAGCATTCCACCCAAACATAACCAAAAGAGAGCTAAAGATAAAATCTGTTGCAAAAGCCAAAGAAGGGCACTATATAGAAATAAAAGTCTCAACCCACTAATAATACATAGAAATTATAAACATACATGAACCTCACAACAGAACCTCAAAAATTTGTGAGGCAAAAACTGACAAAATTCAGGAAAAAATAGACATTTTTACAATAAATGGAGTTGGAGACCTCAACATCCTACTTTCAAAAATGGTTAGAACAACCAGACAGAATAATGATTGGAAATAGAAGATTTAAACTATGCTATAACCCAACTGGACCTACCAGACATATTTAGAGAACTTTACCCAACAATACCAGAATACACACTCTTTTCAAGGGCACATACAACACTGTCCCAGATAGATCATATGTTCAACCACAAAACAAGTCTTAATAAATTTTAAAATACTGAAATCATACAGAGCCATCTCCTCTGACCATAATGGAATGAAATTGGAAATCAACAAGAAAAAAATGGAAAATTTCACAAGTATGTGGAAATTAAACAACACAATCCTAAATAACAAATGGGTCAAAGAATAAATCATAAAAGAAATGAAAAAAATAACTTTGAAATTAATGAAAACAAAAACAGCATATGAAAACCTATGGGATAGAGCAAAAGCAGTGCTCGGAGTGAAATTCAGAGCTGTAAATGTCTAAATTAAAAAAGATAGTTGAAGTTTCCACCATGGCACAATGGGTTAAGAATTTGACTTCAGTGGCTTGGGTCCCTGTGGTGTGGGTTCAATCCCCAGCCTGGCCCAGTGGGTTAAGGAACTGGCATTGCTACAGCTATGGCATAGGTTGCGGCTGCGGCTCAGATTTGGTCCCTAGCCTGGGAACTTCCATATGCCATAGATGAAACTATGAAGCTATTAAAATAAATAAATAAAGGGAAGCTTTCAAATCAATAACCTAATTTTACATATTAAGGAACTAGAAAAACGAGAGAAAACTAAACCCAAAGCTAACTGAAGGAAGGAAGGAAATAAAGACTGGATAAGTGAATCTGGGAACAGAAAAACCACAGTTTTTCCCACAAAGAGGCCAGAGAGCGTGCTGCCCACTGACCTCAAAGCCAACAGAGTCTGCAGCCCTAGTGCCAATTTCTACACCACAGATGCTGCAGCTTTCTCTCAATGAATCTCTTCCTCCAGAATTCCAAATGTCTCGAATAATGGCTAATATGAGTGGGATTTAAAATGTTATTTAACATATTTTATTTTAACAACCCAGAATCTCTGAAATGCTGACACGACATCCTTCTTTGGGGAAGCTGATAGAGAGGGTGGTGCTGAAGCATGTGGGTGAGAAGACAGACACTTTGTGCTGGGTGATGCTAGATGACTAAGCCCCACCTGAGCGGCAGCTGCATCCTCTGTAACACAAGGACTTCGCTTAAATTTTCTGTTAGGCTCACTGGACAGTGAAGACTTCTCCATCCAAACTCAGAGACTCAGTTATTTTCTACCTAGAACTGCCAGCCAGGATCATTCCTCTCAATTTTCACAACTGTGGCCTGACCACCGAGATCTTCTTTCCACTTTACATTTCAGAATGCTCTACTTTCTACTGGGGCAACTCTTTTTGTGACAGTCTATCATTTCCATCAAGTGGCCAGACAAACATTCTGGAACTGTATGGAGTTTTTGTAAGTCAGGAAGGGTTTCAGGCTTTTCTCACTATCATTTAAATTACTGAGCTCAAGGCTACCAGTCCTCACATGTCATCAACTTAGGAAAAGCGCATCATTAAAACAAAACAAAACAAAACAAAAACAGCATGGTCAAATATGCCCTAAGAAGTGCCTCTCTGGGTTGGTTTTTACCCCAGCACACAGTGAATGTACACAGTAACTGGCACTGACTGGTCTGTACCATGCAAGTTCACAGAGCAAAGAATCAGATACTTGTAGTGGGGAAATTGAACATAAAACAGGGAAAGCAACAAGACGAATTGGGTTTCATTGTCCTTATCATTAGTAGACATGAAAAGACATGTGAATTCTGAAACCTTAGATTTTATTAATGAGTAACTTATACTTCTCCAAGTCTGTAAGGAAACTGATTGCTTGAATGTGCAGGTGAGGCAGCTGTGGTGGTGGGCTGGGATGTTTTGTCTGGCAATGCAGCTTTTCACTGATATCTGTGTTCGTTCAACTAGGGTTGCCAAAATAAAGTGGCACAGACTCAGTGGCTAAAACAACAGAAATGAATCTTCTCACAGATCTGGAGGTTGCATGTCTGAGATCAAAGCAGGGCTGGTTCCTCCCGAGGCCTCTCTCCTTGGCTTACAGACGGCCGCCTTCTTCCTGTGTCTCCACTTGGTCCACTGTGGTGGTCTGTGTCCTGATCTCTTCTTCTGAGAAGGGCACCAGTCATAGTGGGTTAGGGCTCCCTCTAATGATCTTTTTTTTTTTTTAAGTATAGTTGATTTACAACATTGTGTCTAATGACTTCTTTTTAACTTAATTACCTCTTTAAAGGACCAATTTCCTTTTTTTTTTTTTGTCTTTTCTAGGGCCGTCTCCTGCGGCATATGGAGGTTCCCAGGCTAGGGGTCAAATTGGAGCCTAACGCCACAGCCACAGCAACTGGGGATCTGAGCTGCGTCCGTGACCTACACCACAGCTCACAGCAACGCCGGATTCTTAACCCACTGAGCAAGGCCAGGGACCAAACCCGCAACCTCATGGTTCCTAGTCGGATTCATTAACCACAGCACCACGATGGGAACTCCACCTATTTCTAAATATAGTCACATTCTGTGGAACTGGAGGCTGGGACTTTCAGGTTCAAAGTGGTGGGGGGAAGGGGAGAGTGGAGACAAAATTCAGGCCATAACAATATTCAACTAATTTGCCTCTTACCTGCAGCACCCCCACCCCCACCTCTTACCTGCAGCACCCCCACCTGACAAGGACAGCATACAGACTAAAACAGACAATGGGAAGGTCTACTGCCTAAGTTGATTAAAACTGGATTGTTGAAAAGTGACTTTAAAAGGTGGGGGAAGACTTTTGAATGTGTGAGACATTCTGTTCCATTTCATTTGCCTTTTATGAGATCTTTTCAAAAGCTCTTTTTAAGGCTGCTTTGCAGAGACAACAGATTTTTGGTTCTTTTAGGGGCAACATTACCACACACACTCAGAGATGCCCCAGAGCCCATAAAAAGATAAGAAATCTATGCCCAATGGCCTTTACACGACCCCGTATGATACAGAGTAACGGATCAGACAGAGGTGCTGGGTTCCAAGGCAATTCAAGTTTGGGGAATGACCAGCGGTGGGAAGGCTGTCAACTGATGAGTCTGGAGGAAAAACATGTAACAAAGGAAGGTGGATCGGGTCCCCTTTATCCATTTGCGGGAAAGCCTAAGGCGGGTCTGCGAGGCTGTCACGGAGACCCTGACCCAGCCTGGCTGACAAGGACTAAATGGGCTTCTCCTCTGGGCCGGGTGCTGTGAAAAAGCTCCTTTCACTTATAAACATACAACAAGCCTAGACGTCAGGCACTATTTTTCGGCCCACCTCACAAACAAAGAGAAGTTACTTGACTTCTCCCAGGTCACACAATTAGTGGCCCAGTAGGATTCTAGCCCCAGAGGAATAGTTCCAGAGCCTGCACACAAGCTGGTTTTGAGTCAGGAACGTGAAAGTTACTTAACACGCTCTCCAACCTTAACAAGGGAAACTGAGACGGTGCTGTTAATCATCCAGGCTTCTGCACTCAGATGAATAATTCAGGGGAGTTCCCACTGGGGCTTAGCAAGTTAGGAACGTGACATAGCGTCTGTGAGGATGTGGGTTTGATCTCTGGCTTAACTCAGTGGGTTAAGGATCCAGTGTGCAAGATGCACCATTGGTCACAGATGTGGCTTGGATCTGGCATTGCTGTGGCTGTGGTGTAGGCCGGCAGCTGCAGCTCCGATTAGATCCCTAGCCTGGGAACTTCCATATGCCATGGATGTGCCCATAAAAAGGAAAAAAAAAATGCATGAATAATTCAGAATGACTCCCAGAGAGCCAGAAGTCTGTCAAGTGCAGTGGAGGTGAGGGGCCTGAGTGAGCTAGCCAGCTGGGCATGGCATGAATGAATGGGAGTAGCCAGGGCTGGAAAAGAAGGGCCAGTGCCAGAGGACAGAGAAGGAAGAGGAACTAGCTGGTCAACATAAAACTCGCAAGCAGTTGCTATTTGGGAAGAACTCTGGACTGCATTTCAGACCTTGGCAGGTGTGCATGAGGCTGTGGGGGTCCTACAGGCCACTGGGAACTTGGGGCCACAGAGGACGAAATCAATGCTTGTGTTTTACAGCATATAGGTAAACAGACAGGTTGGGTCGTGGAAACAGAGGAACTTTCAGAGAAGAAACCCAGGAATGAGACAAGAAGGCAAAACACCAGAGCACAGGGTGCTCGGTCGGCCTGGCTGTGCCTCTAGGTCTGTATAGCTTTAAAAGGGTCTCAAGACTTCGTTCGACTCCCTAGAGAACAAGGCAAAATACATGCCCAACCTCCCACTGGAGGGCATACCACGCACCTCAAGTGGCTGAAATGACAGGTTTTGGCATCTTCCTGATGTGACAGGAAAGGAAGACACAGGAAAACACAGGTTTATTAGGCAGTGACAGGGGAACACTTATGGAGAGAGTTCAAGCCCTGAGATGCAGAAGGCCAAGAATTTTTGTTGTTATTGTTGTTTTAAGGTCTCATCTGTGGTATATGGAAGTTCCTAGGCTAGAGGGGGAATCGGAAATACAGCTGCCGGCCTATACCACAGCCATAGCAACATGGGATCCAAGCTGCATCTGTGACCTACACCACAGCTTAAGGCAACACCAGATGACTAACCCACTGATCGAGGCCAGGGATCGAACGCTCATCCTCATGGATACTAATCGGGTTCGTTGCCACTGAGCCACAATAGGAACTCCCAAGAAATTAAGACGAAGGAGAATGAGGGGGACTGGATGTGACAGGGTTGATTCTTGATAACCAAGGATCAGCTTCTATGAACAAGTGATGGAGAAAGTGCAAGAGCCTGAACATGTGTGAGCCCCACGTGCTGCCTGCCTGTCACAGGAGAACAGGGATACCTATGACTTTAAGACATCTGAGAAGAAAAGAAGTAGCCAGTCTGCGGTGTCAGGAAAGGTTGGGCTCCTTGCCCTGGAACTTGCAAGTGGCCCAAAGCAGGGACCCTTTGAATTGGTCCTCATCCACCTTTTAGGTCTATTCTTCTAAGATCTCATCACACATACTTTTAAAAACTATTTCACTCTGACTCCTATTTTCATATTTTTGCACATTTTTGTCCCTATGTCTAGCATACCCTCACCCTGAACTCAGCAGTTGCAGCCGACCCAAGACAGCTGTCCATCACTCCCTGTTAACCTACCCTGCCCACTAGCCCAGAAGGCAGAACCCTCCTGTCATCTCCCCAGACATGCCTGCCACCAACACCATGACATCCAGGTTCCAGGGTGTGATGGGGTGTGATGCATCTTAAAACAGTGGCTCAGGACACCCAGCCACTGCCACTTTGTCCTTCTGGCCACAACTACAAAGGGACTTAGAGAAACCTTTCCTGGGCTCCCGCTGAACCTAAAAGGGCCCCTCCTATGAGTCTCTCCCAAGTCCTTTTTCTTCTCTGTGTTTTAATACCAACAGAAAACAACATTCCCTAAGTTTATACATAAAGGTATGTGTTTATTGTTCTTATTAATATTTCTGGGAAGCACTGTGGGAAAAAAATTGATTCAACTGGAAAAAAAGTTTGATAATAAAAATTAGATTAGCAATGTTTATTTTCTTGTTGGATGTCTTTAAAAATATTTATAGTCTATTTGATTATTCACACATTTAAAATGTGCATTTTTTTTTTTTTTTGCCATGCCCATAGCATGCAGAAGTTCCCAGCCAGGGATCAAACCTGTGCTACAGAAGCGACAATGCCAGATCCTTAATCCAGAAACCACCAGGGAGCTCTTTAAAATGCTTTAAAAAAAAAAAAAATCACTCCATCAGGAGTTCCCCAGTGGCCTAGCATGATAAGGACTTGGTATTGTCATGGTGGCATGGGTGTGGCCAAAAAATTAATTAAAAAATAAAAATCACCCCATTAAAAGATTGCAGGGGAGGTACGTCATCGTTTTGGAGACCCAAGTCTCCACTCCCCACAAAGATCAACAATTAAACAGTTATCTATGAACAAAATCAGCTGAGACAGGTCGAGAGCCCACTTTCCACTTCCAGGAAAGGAAGAGCTGAGTGAGCCATCAGGTTTCCTGCCGTTCTGGGCACCATGCCAAAGTCTTGCCTCACCCACACCCAACCAAGACTGGCAGAGCTGGGTGTCCAGACAGTGGGGAGACAGTGCTTCACAGTGACCTGCTCTGCAGACAAAACTAGTGATGCTGTCACTGAGGAAACCAAAGGCCTGCACAGCCACCACTGAACCCCAGAAGATTTTTCCAGCTTTCACCCCATAGGGATTTCACTGACACCAGCCTGAGTCACCCGCCTGAGTTTGTCCTCAGTACCTCCCCTGTCCACCTGACAAAGCCTGGACACCACACCAGCAGTCAGCCCAGGCCTCTACAGCTGAAGAAGTTCCAGCCTAGACATCCACCATGGATGCCCATCACCATGCATGCTCTGGAGGCCAGCCCCTCCAGCACGCTGTTCACATTGCTGGCCTCCATGACAGAGAGCACACCCAGGAGGGACTGTAGGCATGGGGGGCGCACAGAAAGCCAAAGTCTCACAACTGCTTGTTGACCTGTATCAGGTCCTGTCTTCTGTCACTGTCCTGCACCACTGTGATGGCCCCTCCAGCAGTGCACCAACACACCCCCAGCCCAACCTGTCAACTGTCTCTACTGCCTCACGTCTGTGGCATGATCTAGCAACTTCTAGTGCACACAGAGAGCCAGGGCCCTCAGAGCTGCCAGTGAGCCCCCAGTCGACTCAGGCCTTGCTGTTTGTCCTGGCCCCCACCACTACATGCGTGTCGGCAACTGGCCCCTGCAGCTGGGTGTGTGCACACTACCGGATCTGGCCACCACCACAACCGCGTATCAAAACTATAACAAGCAACAAACAAAGGTCATTATATAATGACAACAGGTCAATTCATCAAGATGATATAACAGTCCTAAATATACATGCACCCAACATTGGAACACCTAAATATACCAAACAAGTATTAACAGAGCTGATGGGAGAAACAGACAATACCATAATAATAGGGAACTTTCAATAATATATACATTATCCAGACAGGAAAGGAAGAAGGAAAGTCTAGGGTCACTGCTGCGGTGCAAGTTTGATCCCTGGCCTGGGAACTTCCATGTGTCACAGGTAGAGCCAAAAAAATAAAAAATTAAAATTAAAATGTGCCTCAATATAATAAAGGCAATACATGACAGGCCCATAGCTAACATCACACTCAATGGTGAAAGTTTGAAAGATTTTCCTCTAAGAGCAGGAACAAGACAAGAGTGCTCACTCTTACCAGTCCCGGCCAGAGTAATCTGGCAAGGGAAAGAAATACAAGGCACACACATCAGAAAAAACTAAAATTATCTTTGTTTACAAATGATATGACCTCATACATAGGAAATCCTAAAAACTCCGTCAAAAACCTGTTAGAACTAATCAATGAATTCAGTAAAGTTTCAAGGTACAAAGTCAACAAACAGAAATCAACTGCATTTCTGTATGCTAATAACAAAACCTCTAAAAAGGAAATAAAGAGAAATCCCATTTTCAATAGCACCAAAAAAAAAAAAAAAATTAGGAATAAATTTACCCAAGGAGGTAAAAGATCTTATTCACTGAAAATGATTTTGATGAAAGAAACTGAAAAAGATACAAACAAATGGGAAAAAAAAATCTCATGTTCATAGATTGGAAGAATCAATATTGTTAAGATATCCATATTACCCAAAAGCATCTATATATTCAATGTAATGTCTACAAAAATTTCAAAGGCATTTTTCACAGAGATAGAAAAACAATCCTAAAATTTGTATGAGACCACAAAGACTTTGAATAGCTAAAGTCATCCTGAGAAAGACGAACAAAGCTGCAGGCATCACACTTCCAGATTTCAACTATACTATAAGGCTACAGTAATCAAAGCAGTGTGGCATTGGCTTAAATACAGAAACACAGACTAATGAAACAGAATTGAGAGTCCATTCAATCCCTCAAACATACAGTCAATTAACATTTGACAGGTGAGCCAAGAATATTCATTGGGAAGAGAATAATCTCTTCAATGCTTAGTGTTGAGAAAACTGGATAACCACATGCATAAGAATAAAATCAAATCCATATGTCACACTACTCATAAAAATTAACCTGAAATAGATCAAATACTTAAACATAAGACTTGATACCATAAAACTGCTCAAATAGGATTTTTATTGCCTTGACACTGGTCTTGCAATAATTTTTTTGGACATAACTAAAGCAAAAATGAATAAGTTGGGACTACACAAACCAAAATATTTTTGCGGATCAAAAGAAATAATCATCAAAATGAAAAGGAACCTATGGAATGGGAGAAAATATTTGCAAATCACCTATCTGATGAGGTGTTATTTTCCAAAATATGTAAAGAGTTCATACAATTCAGTAGCAAAACCTGAACAATCCAATTTTTTAAATGGGCAGAAGAACTGAAAAGATATTCTCCAGATACATTTAGGTGGCCAACAGGTACCTGGAAAGATGCTCAGCATCACTGCTGATTAGGGAATTGCAAATCAAAACAACAATGAAATACCATCTCACACCTGTCAGAATGGCTATCATCAAAAAGTCAAGAGATAACAAGTGTTGGTGAGGCTGTGGAAAAAAGGGAACCCTCTTACACTGTTAGTGGGAATATAAGTTGGTGTCCTCAAAAAAGTTAAAAATAGAATTACCATATGATTCCTACTTTTGGGAATATTTCCAAAGGAAGTGAAAACACTAATTCCAAGAGATACCTACACTCCCATGTTCACTGCAGGGTTTTTTTTGTTTGTTTGTTTTTGGTTTTTTTTTCCACAATAGACAAGATATAAAAACAACCTAAATGTCCTTCTCTGGATGACTGGATAAAGAGGATGTGATATATACACACACATCTACATACAACAGAATATTGTTCGGTCATGAGAAAAAAAAAATTCTTCCATTTGCATCCACTTGGATGAAGCTTGAAGGCATTATGCTAAATGGAATATATCAGGGAAAGACAAATGCTACATGATACCACTTACCTGTGGAATGTAAAATAGCTGAACTTATAGAAATGAGAGTAGATGGGGCCGTAGGGTAGGATAAATGGGGAAATGTTGGTAAAAAGGTACAAACTCCTATTTAAAAAATGAGACAGTTCCCATCATGGCTCAGAGGAAACAAATTTGACTAGTATCCATGAGGATGAGGGTTAGATCCCTGGCCTTGCTCAGTGGGTTGAGGATCTGGTGTTGCCGTGAGCTGTGGTATAGGTTGCAGATGCAGCTTGGATCTGGTGTTGCTGCGGCTGTGGCGTAGGCTGGCAGCTGTAGCTCCGATTCGACCCCTAGCCTGGAACTTCCATATGCCACTGGTGCAGCCCTAAAAAGCACAAAAAAAAAAAAAAAAGTTCTAGGTATAATGTGGGGAAGCAAGGTAATTTAGTTATAATACTGCTTTACACAATTGAAAGTTGCTAAGCAAGTAGATCTAAAGCACTCTCACCACAAAAAAGATAATGGTGATTGTGTGATGTGATGGAAGTGTTTTCAAATATTGTGGTGGTTATCCTTTTGCAATACAGAAGGTATCAAAGCAACAAGTGTACACCTTGATCTCATTCAGCCTTATAAGTCAATTATCTCAATAAAGCTAGAAAATAAATACACTAAAAACGTTGTATCTGGAGAACAAATACGTTGTATCTGGTTGCCAAGGAAGAGGAGGTCTGGGGGACAGATAGAGTGGGAGGTTGGGGTTAGCAGATGTAAGCTCTAATACATGGGATAATCAACAAGACCTCGCTGTAGAACACAGAGAACTATATTCTATGTCTTATGATAAACCACAATGGAAAGTATTTTTTTGTTTTGTTTTTTGTCTTTTGTCTTTTTAGGGCTGAACCTGTGGAGGTTCCCAGGCTAGGGGTCGAATTGGAGCTACAGCTGCTGGCCTACACCGCAGCCACAGCAATGCCAGATCTGAGCCACATTTGCAACCTAGACCACAGCTCATGGCAATGCCGGATCCTTAACCCACTGAGCAAGGGCAGGAATTGAACCCACAACCTCATGGTTCCTAGTCAGATTCGTTTCCGCTTTGCCACAATGGGAACTCTGGAAAGTATTTTTTTTTTATATAGCTGCACCTGCAGCATATGGAAATTCCCAGGCCAAAGAATGAATCAGAGCCAAAGCTGCGACCTATGGCTGCTGCTGCAGAAACACCAGATCCTTTAACCTACTGCACAGAGCCCAGGGATCAAACTCAAACCTCTGCAGTAACCAGAGCCACTGCAATCAGATACTTAACTCACTGCACTGTGGCAGCAACTCCCAGAAAAGAATATTTTTTTAAAGAGTGTGTATATATGTATAACTGAATCACTTTGCTGTACAGCAGAAATTAACACAACATTATAAATCAATAATACTTAAAATGCAAAGTGCAAAAAATATATACAATGGAACATTACTCAGTCATTAAAATGAAATAATGCCATTTACTGCAATAGGGACCTAGGAATTATCATATTAAGTGAGGTAAGCAGACAGAGAAAGACAAATCACATGATACCACTTATATGTGGGATCTAATTTTTTTTTTTTTTTTGGTGGTGTAGTGGCTTTTGGAACTTCCTGGGCCACGGATGGAACTGTGCCACAGTGCTGACCTGAATGCTGAGCACTGACCCTTAACTGCTAGGCCACCGGGCAACTCTTCAATGTTTTACATTAAGTTTAACATTAAGGTACAGTGGCTACTGTGTCAGACAGCACAGATTAAAACAAAACCCCAAACTCCTGACTCCACGCCACTTGGGAAATATTCTGAGCACCAAGGACTTGGACTCTTTGTTCTCCATCAATGTCAGACATAGGCATAATCATTTTCTGGGTAAATGCAGAAGTCCTCACAGCATGGGCCACATAACTGAGAGACAGAAATGTGATACCACCCGAGGTACCAGGTTGAAATCTTGGATGATCTTAAACTCACAGCATGGGCAGAGCAGACATGGGACGAGACCACCAACTGCAGCACACTGAAGGACCCTGCATGTTTCCCCAGGGGAGGGGACAGGAGGACTTTTCAGTAGCCCTTGGACACCGAGCCAGTGGCTTGGTGGGAGGTGCAGGCTGGTTGCATGCTGCTGAGAGTGTGGGGCTAAGGGCGGATTTCCAGGCTCTGAGAAACTGCAGCTCGTGGGAACTGTCTCCAGAAACGAAGTGCTTTGCTTCCCCTGAAAATGCTTTCGTGAAATCTGTGCTTTACTTGGGTCTGAAACAAGGCACTCTGGATCGCCAGCCCATTCCTCCTCAATATAAGTGGATGGGGCTCCACCTGGTGGCGACTATTTTCACCTGTGTTGGCTGAATAGCGTGAATCGCTGAAGGCTGTTTCTCGGCTGTTACATTACGTGAGTGTAGGCAGTTGAGTAGGGCATTTGGGCTTTATGAATGGACTAATTCCTGTGTATTCATTTTTACCTGCTTCATTTGCTTCATCTATCCACAGGGATAATGATGGTATCAGATTCTTTGGGTGTCTAGAGGGTTAGATGAATTTATATTTCTAAAGTATCTGGCACTTCATAAAGGCTATGAAAAGTGATTAGCTGCCCACGTCAAGTGGTTCTTTCCCCCTGACATTACTAAAGGCTTTGTGAGGCTGGGGATGGGGCCTGGGACCAAGAACCGAGCCAGTGGCTGTCTATGCCTTTCTCCCTGTGGCCTCTGAGGAGAGGTCCCTAGAGATTCCTTGACATCTTGTGGCAGCTTTGGCCCTTTCGACAAAAGTCCCTGCCTGGTGAGGGACCTCTGAGACTCCAGCCCAAGATAGCACAGTGCCAGCAGCCTGGAATGGAGTGTCTGATATCTTACATGGGGTCAGAACCTAAAAAGAAAAATGTGCTGGAGCTGACCTACTTGCAAAGGATGAAGTGGCCTGATCTTGTCCACAAGTCTAGACTGACTGGAGTGAACTGACCTTGGATAATTCCAGCATGTTTTCAAATCAAATAGGCAAGAAACTGGAATTAAGAGTTCCTCATTTGTAACCCCAAAGAACAATTTGTTAACCCGACATAAACTTGAATTTACATAAACCTGGCAGAATCCTGGCAGTCAGCATGTCTGTGGGAGAGAAATTTTCTAGATCTCACTTCTAAATACCCCCAGCTAAGGTCTGAGTGGTGAGACGGCCTGGGTTAAGAAAGGTCATGGCTCAATGGCAACAAACTCAACTAATAAACATGAGGATCTGGGTTCGATCCCTGGCCTCGCTCAGTGGGTTAAGTATCCAGTGTTGCTGTGAGCTGTGGTGTAGGTCTCAGACACGGCTTGGATCCTGCATCGCCGTGTCTGAGGTGTAGACCTGCACCTATAGCTCTGATTTGACCCCTAGCCTGGGACTTTGCATATGCTACAGGTAAGGCCCTAAAAAAAAAAAAAAAGAAAGAAAAGAAAAAGAAAAAGAAAATTGGTCTTCTTTCCTCCATCATTGTTTACTCTTTCATGAGCAGTAAATTCCTCCTGAGGGTTGGCCCAGGAGCCAGACACCCAGAGCCCATGGACTGTATGAAATTACACAGAATTATGTGTAATCAAGACATGAGCTCTCTCCCAAGTTGCTCAGAAGTTCAGCCTGGATATCAAATGCAGCTGCAAAGCTGCAAAGGTGACTCTGGCCAAGATAAGCTGGGAGCAGCCAGTAGAAGACCTAGAGCTGGTGGAGCAGGGGGCTTTGGGGAGCCATCTGGGGACGTCTGGGTGCCATGGGCCTGAGGAAACTGATGGAGAGTGAGTGCGCACACCCGCTGGGGAGTCGGAGGTGGGGGCCATGCTGTACAGCCAAGTCCCAGGCTCCACATTTAGGAGCAAAGGTCACCCTCAAGCAAGGGAAAGACAAAAACAGGTGTCCAGGGAATCTGGGGCTGAGTAACTGTTACCCTTGGGGTCCTCTATTGCTGATCACATCTCATGCAGCAAAATGGGCTGGTCCTTCATTTTCCTTTTTACAAGGTGTCAGTGAGGAAGCAACAGAAACCATCCCTCCTCTCACTGCTGGGGGGGAGAGGAATTGGTGCAGGTTTTCTAGACAGCAATGTAGAACTATGTATTGAAAGGTTGGTCATTTGGCCAATTCTTGGAATTGATCCAAGTGACAGGATTATGTGCACAGTGGGGATCTGACTACAGTGGCTTGAGCTGCTGCAGAGGTGGGAGTTCAATCCCTGGCCCAGTGCAGGAGGTTAAAGGATCTGGCATTGTTGCAGCTGTGGCTTAGGTTGCAACTGCAGTTCAGATTCATTCCCTAGCCAGGAAACTTCCATATGCCACGGGTGGGACCATAAAAAAAAAAAAAAAAAGAAAGAAAAAAGAAAAATTACAAAGCTTACTTACAAAACAATTTTCTGAGAATAACACCACTCAAAAGCTACAGGAGAGTATATGTGGACACACAAAGGTTTACACAAGTGTATGCATGCACGTGATACACACCAACATGGATTTTTTTTGGGGGGGTCTGAGTGTCAAGACTGTATTTCATATTTGGTGATTTTTCCATGTTTTACAAATATTTAACTCATACATTGATTCTGGTCACTAAAATGTTATCTTAAAGATGTCAAGATTTGGGCAATATAGCTGTTGGGGTCATGAAAGACATTATTAACTAGACACTGGTGTTATATGTGGGGCTGTAGATACAGAGGCTGTATAAAGTGTATATACACATACATGTACATACCAGTGCTTAGTTACAAACCTTTACTTTTATATGTATAACTCCCTTCAAACATATTACCCACAAATCAAACATATGAAACATGTACATTGATTCCCTTCAAGTAAATTACTTATACTAACCAATTGTGATGCAAAAAATGTGACTGTGCTACCTCCCAGTGGCCATTCAAGGAATAGCTGTGTTTACAATCAGATTTTCAAACTGACATGCTCAAGACCCTGCAACTATAGGGCACTGAAAGAAAGAAACAAATAACCAAACCATGGTTCTCAGAGATTAAAGTAAAATGACCATGAACTCATGACCACTAAATTATAGAGTCCAGACTTGAACTTAAATCAGCCTAACTCCAAAAACCATGCTTTTTTCTCTTCATATTGCTCCAATGCAAAGCATTGTTTTCCCCTAACAGCGAAAATCTGAATGGAGTGTGAACAATCACAAAAATATTCCATTCTCTTCAGTGAACTTGAAAATCATTCAAATTCAAATTCAAATTTTCCAAACTGAAACACAAAGAGAAAAAATAGTGAACAAACAGAAGAGAATACGTAAAGCTGTGGGACAATATCAAGAGATGTAAGATGCCCGCAAGTGGAATATCAGAAGAAAAAAAGAATGGATCAGAAGAGATATTTGAAACAATAATATTCAAGAGCTTTCCAAAATGAGTGACAAAAGGTCTAGGAAGCTTAGGATACCACACGAGATAAACACTAAAAAAACCCCAAGCATGGACATAATATATTCAAAAAACACAACACCAAAGACAAAGAGAAAATCCTGGAAGAACAAATAAAATCAGTCTTGAAAACTCTCTGATTACGTCAATGTGGTACTAGCATGTGAGCTATATATACAGACTATCTCTAGGCAAATTTCATATACTGTGCATATACAGACAAACCTTGGAGATACTGTCTGGGTGTTGGGTTCTAGGTCACTGCAATAAAGTTTTATCAGAATAAAAAATGCCTTTATTGTTTATCACAATAAAAAAATGCCTTTCTCTATATAAAAATAGCAAAGGGGACTACAGAGTGTGCCAGAGTGGCAATGCAGAGGGCCCTGCTCTGTCCCAAGTGCAGGGCACTGTGTTACCCACAATGGCACAGTTGCCAGCACACTAAAGTGTTTGCCCACATCTTTCTGCTACATGGGCGTGGCACCGTGATCTTGGGTGGAACAGCTGTCAAGTGGTACTAGCAAAGCCTTCCTTCTAGTAAGTATTCTTTAAAAAAATTTGTTTTTAGAGAGTTCCCGTTGTGGCTCAGTGGTAACAAACCTGACCAGGACCCATGAAGATGCCGGTTCGATCCCTGGCCTTGCTCAGTGGGCTAAGGACCTGGCGTTGCTGTGAGCTGTGGTGTATGCTGAAGACTCAGCTCGGATCCCACGTTGCTATGGCTGTGGTGTAGGCCAGCAGCTGTAGCACCAATTCGACCCCTAGCTCGGGAACTTGCATATGCTGCGGGTACAGCCCTAAAAAGCAAAAAATTAATAAATAAATAAAATTTAAAAAGTAAAGGAGTATTATTTTAAAAAATTAAAGTATAGTTGATTACAGGTTGTGCCAATTTCCGCTGTACAGCTAGTAAGTTCTTTCTTGCCTGCTGTGGTTCCTACATGGACACTAAGTAAGAGTGACTGACTCTTCTGCTGGGAACTCAAAGACCAGCGGATTAGGCTCTAAGATGGTCCACATAAGAGTCTGCCCCTTCAGAGGGTGTGGAGGAAATGGAGATGAGAGGTGGTCATTGTCTCCGTATTATAAGGAAAATGTGTCTCAGATGTGCATGGCCCCCGAGAGATGTGGTCACCCTGGACTGCCCAGCCTTGCTGGGGAGTGGAATCAGAATCCACTGCTACTCAGTGATGACTAAAAATTCTACTCATAAAAAAAAAAAAAAAAAAATTAGCGAGGCTGGCCAGAGGGACAGTCATTCAGTCACTGCGTGGACTGAAGTCAAGCTCTGGGATCTGTGCCTCTTCCCTCTCCAGTCCAGGCAAGGACAACCCAGGGAGACCACGGTGTTGAGGGTTCCTTTGAGGATGCCTGGCCTCCAGCCTGCTGTCTGACGCACAACTCTAAGGATGGTTCTGGAAAACACATCATTTTGCTTGCCACAAGACTATTCTGGAAGAAGCTACTAGGCACTTCATATGTCCTCTCCTTGAGGGTCCAACAGGATGTGTGTGTCGCTTTTTTTGGGCTTTACCTTGAGCAGCTGGTGACTATAGGTCCTGTAAGCAGATCAGGTATTGGTGGTAGGAAGTGCCTCACAACTGAAATTGTAGATTACCTCGAAGCAAATGCTTAAGGCTTTTTAGAAGCTTTGGGGGTGCAAATGGTATTAATGGGTTCTGTTCTCTTGGCTTTTTTGAAACCACCTATTTGAAGAATTCCATCTTTCTGAATTGTGTGCGTCTTTGAATATTACTTTAACTGATTAGCATGGTGGGGATTTTACATAACTGAATCCTTCCCATGTATAAGCAGCGCTACAGAGTTACTTTTTAGAAGTTGGTAACAGTGCTTTTTCAAATAGTTCTTGACATTTGTCTCAGGTTAAAAGTGCATCGTGTGAACCCTTGTTCTTCACTTTCATGTTTTTTTTTTTAACTGGGTCCAAAGTCTGAACAAACATTTTAAAAGATAGTTTTAGTTGAAAAATAAACAGACTTTTTCTATTTTTTCCAAAGTTTGGTAGCACAAGCAATATGAGCATAAAAGCCTTGGTGCATAAAACTCTGCCCTTATTCCTAACCATTCCTTAGGATGGACATTACCTAGGAATTACTCGGTCAAAGTATATCATGAATTTTATAAGACTTGGCAGGAGTGACCCAAGTGCTAAACAGAAAGGCTATGCCTCCCGAATGCTCAGTGACTGTGTGGTCTGCCCTGTCACCAGTTAATTCCTATTGCTATTTCACCATCTTTGCTAAATCAGCAGATTAAAATGCCATCAAACCATAGCTATACAGTTCCATCACATTAAAATTCCTAACTCTTCCAAGTGAAACTATTTCTACTTTCCAAGTGTTGTATATGACTGAAGAAGAAAAAAGAAAATTGGTTATCAACTTTGCAACCCATGAGCAGCAGGCTTGCACTGCATAAATAGGACAAGTTACTGCTGACAATCTAGTTTTCAGTATCTTCCTTCTGGGCAGGACACTTTTTTTGTTTTTGTTTTGTTTTGTTTTAGGGCCACACCCGCAGCATATGGAGTTCCCCAGGCTAGTGGTCGAATTGAAGCTGTAGCTGCAGGCCTAGACCATAGTCACAGCAACTTGGGATCTGAGCTGCGTCTGCAAACTACACCACAGCTCACGGCGACGCTGGATCCTCAACCCAGTGAGCAAGGCCAGAGATTGAACCTGCAATCTCGTGGTCACTAGTCAGATTCATTTCTGCTGCACCATGATGGGAACTCCATGCGCAGGACACCTTAACAAGGGTAACAAGAAGGCCATTATATATCTAATAAGGTGCCATCCTTCCAATTTTCAAATGCAGTGGATAAAACAAGGAAACTGTTCACACTTCAAATCCAATTCCTGCTGTTCCTGCGTCCAGCTATGTGACCTTGGGCTGATTGCCAAACATCTCTGAGCCTCAATCTGTCTGTTAGTTAATGGAAATAGTGTCTTTTAGCTGGCTGGGCTGTCTGAGGACTTCACTTGTCTGTGAAGGTACCTGGTACACAAACACTCAGTAAGAGGCCCCTGTGCTGCCTCTTCCCCTTATGGACAAGGGGCTTATCCCAAGACCCTGTCCAAGCAATTGTCCTGTACCAGGTGAAAACATCCTATTGCTATGGGCGATGGACCTAACTGATGTCTCAGGGATAGGAGCCACGTGTCAATGAAGGATACTAACCCATGGGGGCTGGGGGTTTTTTTATTCTATGAACAGAACGTGGGTGCACAGCAGGTCTACCCAGTGCCCTGTATGCATGGACCCGGGCATCCTCCAAGATGTGGAACTCCTCTCCAGAACTGATCTCTGCTCACAAAGTGCTCTTGGCTTTATTGCCCAGCCTTCTTTTTCCAAAGAAGGATGACCAAGGACTGTCAACCCTTGAGAAATTTCTCAGCTTTTCACACATTCTTGGCATGCAGAAGGCACTGTCTCGGGCACTGATGTGATGATGTTCACAACTGTCTCCATCTATGGGTGAGGTGTTCAAGATCAATGCGGGGAAAAGGAAAGAGTGAGGACTGGAACAAAATGCCAAGGTGTGTGCATGGATCACTGATCAGAATCCTTATTGGGTTGTTGTCAGAAAAACTGAGTCCTCTTCTCAAATAGGCTTGGGACACAATGTGTCAAAGCGTTCCTCAGAATATGTGTTAGGACATGCAGCCTCTGAAGGTGACTGTATCAATATTATTTTCCACTATGATTAATTATTTTAAATATAAAATGTATTACGAAAAATTGTATCTAAGATAAATTCCAATAACAGTTACATAATTGCACATGCTTTCCTTTTTTAAAAAAAAAACCCAACTTAGCTTTAGCGCGTTTTGCTTTTTTGTTGTTGTTAATTTCAAAAAAAAAAAAATTTTTTTTGGATGTCTGCTTAGCTCCATCATTGAAACTGGAAAGATATAAGGGAGTCTTTCTCACAGGTCAATTTACTGATTTACTCAGATGCAATAAGTAATTCAGAATTTTTTAAGAAATGACTGATGATCACTTTAAATGAGAAATACTAAAATTCAACCTCGGCATTTGAAATGTTAAAGCATATAAGAAATGGACTTTTAAAACTTCAAATGGGTTGCACAACTGCAATAACAAAAAAGGGTTCTCCTTAGCTTTTTAAAATAAAATTTCTGTAAAATAAAGTTTCTCTACCTTATGTTATCTGGGTTACTATTCCAAAGATGCCCTTGATCTTGAATTAAAGAAACAAGTATAGAAAAGAAATACTATGGACCTATAGTAACCCAAGGAAATGATCTACTTGGACATCAGTCTGTGCAGGTCAAAAGGTAAAAACTACCCCCACACACAAGTCACAATCCTCAAACCCACTGCTTTCTGGATGTAGGACTCTTGGGGTAAAATAGTGCAGCCTTGTCCTGGCAAAGGCCACATCACCTGCCTACCCCACCTCTGCGCCTACCTTGCCATCTCCGCATCGCCCCGCCTATCCCACCCATCCCCGCCCACCTCTGCCCTCTGGGAGCCCCAGGGCCCTAGCACTTTGGTCACCAGCTGCTCCTCCACCGCTCACCGCATGGTGTAGAGCAGCGTGCCGTCGTCCTCCAGCCGCAGCAGCTTGTTCGGCGTTGTCATGTTGTGGGCAATGGACTTCTTCCCATTGTGGAAGAATGTGTCTGGGGTCCAGATTTTGCTGGCGAGAAGGTTGTTGAGAGGGAGGCGCTGCATGGGCCCTTTAAACCGAAGCCTTTCATCTTTCCAGCTTTGTCGGAAAAACACATCAATGGTGTATTCCTAGTGCAAAGGGAGGCAACCAGGTGATGGCTCAGCAGAGGTGGACCCAGGCCAGTGCCTACAGGTGGAGAATGGCCTGGGTGGGGCCCTCCGGGTGGGGCCCTCCCAGGGACCTACCATTTCAGTGTCGGACACTGGGCCGAAGCTGGTGACGTAGATGTCCGTTCTCACCTGAGTGATTCGCTCTGAAACAAAGACACAGGTTCCTCACCAGGGCTCCCAGCTCACAATTCAGAGGGACATAATTCTGGGTGTGTGTGTGGGGGGAGGGGTTGAATGGAGTCAGGGAGCCTGCCTGCGTGGACTTTGCTTGTCAAAAACACGGAGAATGTCAAATCCTGTTTTAAGTAAATGTCCCTGTTAAACATGCAAATAACGGAGAAGGACTAACATTTTCCTTGGAGAATGCATTTGCCAGAGGGTCTCTCTCCTTTATGCAATGCAGCAAATTCAAACGTAGCACATCTAAATCGGTTACAGCCCAGGGTACTGCACACGCCTGGAAACAGGACATGATTCTCAGCACAAAATTAAACCAATCGTACCCTGAAACCATATTTTACTATTCATTTAGTTTTATCAACTTTATAGGGTCACAGTAAATACTGTGATTATGGCCCTAGTGAAAAATTAAACACAGAGCTTAACAATGTGAACAACTCTGGCAATGAACAGTGGATTTCTGAAAAAGGACTCCCATAGATAGAAGGGCATGAAGGTGATTACAAAGTATTTCTTAACACAGGATAACCTCAGCTTCAGTAACACGTAAGAAGTGGTTCCTCTATAGGTGGACCAGAATGGACAATAGCATTATCTGGAGAGAAAAGTGACTTTGCAGGGAGACCACTTTCCCTGGCTTCTGGCATTTGCAAACTGGTAATATGCAGGAGCCTTGGCAACCCCATCAATTCAAACTCCTGGCAGGGAACCTCTTTGAGGAATCATGTGAGTCACAGCAAACATGAGCTTGAGACTGGGTTTAAGCAAAAATTTCTGTTGGGCCTGGAAGGCCTCTGCCAAGGAGCACACACCCACCTCCGAGTCCTGGCCTCAGCCTGTTGTCATAGCCATCCAGGAGCCCGTCCAAGATCCTGGTGAATATCGTGATGTTGTCATTGGTCTCCTCTTTTACAGAACTGGTTGGCATTTGTGAAAAGCTTTTTAATGGAGAAACAAAAGAAAGGGTTTAAACTCTTGTAAGAAAAAACTCTTGTATGAAAGAGTGATTATTTCTTACAAATTCTTCTCAAGGTATAGCAACCAGGGAATAATACAGTGACTTGTCCTGGAGGGAGGGCATCTGAGAATGATCTTCGGTAACACCCATGTGACTGTTTCGCATACATAAGCCCTACTCTTGAATATCTTGAAAAGCCCTAATTCTCGAATAACCAAGCAGAGAGTGTTGGCTCTGGGCTGGCTGCCCATCAACCTCACATGATGCTCAAAAGCCATCCCTCCCAGATTCTGAGGAGCTGCTTGTGTCAACAGTATAACCATTTTTAAAACAAATTAGTCACTGAGCAGAGACAAGCAGGCTTAACCCACTCATAGGGGATTTCCAAGGTTTGGTTCAAACACAGAAAAACGGAGCCTTCCTTTTGTTCGTGCAGTAGGGCCAGGGGGTGTTAGGAGAACATTTAAAAACTTTATCCAAAGTTGAAAGATAAGATCGGTGTCCCCGAATTTCACTGGATCCTTAATTGGGAGCATCAGTGTTGTGAGCGTTATGTCAGGCCTAGAGCATATGGTGGAGGAACTATGGGGCCTTGGAAACCTCTCTGGGCTTCTGCATCATCAGCACTGCTAGTTGCTGGCACAGGAGCAGGAATTGTGAAGCCCAGCCTGAAAACCCTGGCTTTAAGTGATGCCGCCTCAGAGCAGAGTCTCAGGGACCACAGTGTCCTGTGTAAACAACTTACAATAAAACCCAGAGGTGGGCAGGCTGAACCTTCCAGGAGGTTCACAAGAAGACGAGTCTAGTTTGTATGATTCAGTGAAGTGACCCAGGCCTCAAAAATTCATGTCAACAGAGCAGCTAGAAATGAGAAGGGGCCTCGAGCAGATCCAGACAAACTGAGGAAGTGACTTGGAGGGAAAGAAAGTCACAAGTCGAGAAGATGGTCACATATACCAACATCATGGATTCTGCCTCAGGGGTCCATCACTGCTTTTTCAGACATGCAAATAGCAGGCTACGTATTGTTACTAAGAACCTGACCCACGCAACTTGGCCTGGCTTCCAGAGGAATTCACCCAGCTGAAGCCAGCTATGGTCCTAAGAAATCAGAACCCTTGGTACTTCGGAGCAGAACAGGGGGGCTCCTGGCACGGCCCTTAAGTGCCTGGCTGTGGAGCCCACCTTGGCTCACGGGTTTTCTCTTTCATGAAATGGCTGAAATGAAGCCTGAGTCCTGCCATCAGCAGGTGGATCTGAGGGCTGCCTCACCCACTTCTTGAAAATTGGTTATTTTCACAGATTGCATCAAAACAGATCAATTCTTGACTGGCCTAAAGTGACTGCCTTTTGAATAAGAGAGTATCAAGTTCTTTGGATCTAATTTTCCCATCACCATTAAGATGCATATAATCGAAGCACTCACAATCTCAAATTTGATCCTGTTAGGATGGAGCCCACAGACACAATGTTTTTACTCTGTGACTTCTTATTTAAAAATATTATATTCCTTTTTCTCTGACAGCCATTATAGTTTCACAGTTTAGAAGACAAAGCACTCAGCCTTGCAGACCCAAAGCCAGGAGAAATTTGTCCTCCAAGTTTGCGAAAGAAAGTCTGTTGAACTACTGCTCAAACTAAATCTGGCTTCACTGTCCACTTCTCATGGAGTTCCTAACTCTCATCAGTTTGGCTATTCAATTCTAGACTTGGCCCAAACGTCCAATTTTTGGAAGGTGCCCGTTGGCTCTTTAACTTAGAATAGAGGTGAGAGCATAAATAGAAAAAGCTTATGGCATTTTTTCCCTCTTTTTTGGCCACCCCGTGGCATATGGAGTTCCCAGGCTAAGGATCAGATCCGAGCCCCAGTTGCAACCTATGCTGCAGCTGCAGTTATGCCCAATCCTTTAACCCATTGTGCCAGGCCGAGGATCAAACCTGTTTCCTAGTGTTGCAGAGACATCTTGATCCTGTTGTGCCACAGCAGAGACTCAGAAAAAGCTTATCACTTATATGCAGTATCTAAAAAAGCTTAACTTACAGAAATAGAGAGTAGAATGGTGGTTACCAGGGGCTGGGGGGTGGGATAGACTTGGGGAGACATTGTTTAATATTACAAACTTGCCCCTAGAAGATAAATAAGTTCTGGAGAACTAATGTCTGGTACAGTGATAACATAGTGCTTATAGTCAACAATACTGTGTCATAAACTTCAAAGTTGCTAAGAGGCTAGATCTTAATTGTTCCCATCACAGAAGGAAATAATTATTCTACATGATAGAAGTGTCAGCTAATGCTAAGGTGGCGATCATATTGCAATATATAAATGTATCAAATCAACAGTGAAACTCACACAGTGTTTTATATCAATTACATATCAATAAAAATTTTAAAAATCAAAATCAGAAAAAAGAGAAAAAGCATGTCAATGTTTCAAGTAGATTTTTAAAAACTATCCATTAGCTGTTGTGAAAATGTTCTTACATTATATTTGATCTGAAGACCCGCGACTCTTAGGAGGTAAAGACCACAGAGAGGGCCCACAGACCATGCAGTTCCAGTGCCTGCCTCTAGGAGCATTCAGGGGCACTGCTCCATCACACTCAGAGAAACACCACTCCACGTGGTTCTGTTGTTGTTTGCTTTTTAGGGATATACCCTCAGCATATGGAGGTTCCCAGGCTATGGGTCTAATCTGAGCTACAGATGCTGGCCTACGCCAGAACCACAGCAATGCCGGATCCTTATCCCATTGAGTGAGGCCAAGGATCGAACCCAAAACCTCATGGTTCCTAGTCGGATTCATTTCCACTGCGCCATGATGGGAACTCCTCCACATGGTTCTGAATTCAACTTCACAAATATCCAAATCATTGCCGAATGCAGTGGTATAGTATGCAATGCCTAAGAATTCCAAAGCTAACCTTCCACTTTTAGGCCAAAATTAAAATAACTTTAAAAAGCGTTTGAATATATCTACAGCTACTTATACATAATTACACTTTTCTTGGAAGAGTTTCAGTATCTGCCTTTTTATGCTATAATTGCTTCTTGCAGTTATCCATTTTTTGTTGTTGTTTTGTTTTGTTTTTGATAGAGGCCATGGCTGGGGATTTGCCCTGATTTCATCTCTGTATTTACTGAAGGCAGGACCTAGGAGCTAGGAAACAGTTTCTTAAAAAGTCCTGAAAAAATGCCTGTCGGGGAAGTAGTGGTTCCTCTCATGAACAGCTGGGAAGTCCTCCTCAGTTCATAGGTCCTCCTCAATAACGATTCATCTGCAAGGATTTCCTTTGCGGCATAGCAGGTTAAGGATCCTCCATTGTCACTGCAGTGCCCTGGGTCACTGCTGTGGTGTGGGTTTCATCTTTGGCCCAGGAACTTCCACATGCTGCAGGTGTGGCCCAAAACACCCAAAACGGACCTGCAGCTTGTGGTTATGAAGTGCACCATTTTCACAACTAAGGAGATGAATACCCTTCCCTTCTCACAGAAAGCAAATGCCATGCCCACATACAGGAGACTCTCAAAGGGGTTTGGTGGACTTGCTCATGCATATCAAGTTGTATAACCTGTATGGGACTGCTTCTAACATAAAAAGCAACATCAGTTCGCTTTGTTCCACCCTGGCTAAGCTAAACCTCTTGAAAAACAAAAGAAGGCACAAATGCTGGACTGCGGCTTCAGTGAACAACTCTGTGCAGCGTCACATCTATGGGGCCTCCAGGAGGAAATCCTCCCTCAGCCCTCCAAGGCCTTCACTTGGGAGCAGAAAGCAGGCTCCTCACATCTTAACTGCCCTGAATAAAACTAAAGAGCTCTGCTGGCCTGCAGGTCAGCTGCGAACATCCAGATGCTTTAGGTTGAGCCAAAAGCTCTGTTCTGGAGGAGCAGGGAGGGCGAGATTTTGTGAGGTAAAACTAGACCCATTATTTCTGACAACAGCTTCTTATAAAGTAGAAAGAGTTGAAAATTTTGGTAACGTCCTCTTCAGTCTGAGGATGAATTACTAGGTTCTCTTAAAATAGGATCTATTTCCTTATACATGCACCTTTTCTACAAACACATGTCACATTTAGTCCATGACATACTTGCAACATTTTCAGATGATTGAGGTTCCAGAAAAGGGATGAGAAGGGAACAGTAGACTCAACCACCTATTGAAATATCCTCATGTTTTTCTCTCTCCCTGCTCAGGTATGGGTCTATACAAAAGGCATAAAGACTTGATCCCTAAGCTTGAACTCTGAGCCCCATATTCCGGCCTGAGGAAGGAAAGCAGTGGTTGTGACAAGGGCAGGGACATAGGTGGGACATGACACTCAGCATGGGAGGGCTTCCTAGAAAGCTGCGAGTGGCTCCTGCCAGACCTGAAGTTCTGGATCTTTTCAGAGACTTCTAATGAATTCAGTGGGGGATGGGCAGCTATGAAATGTGTTGCCGTTCGGGCTTATTTCACCAGCAGCATGTTTCAGAACTGTGAATGTGAATGAATGACTTTAGAAAGGGTAAACTCATGAAATTTCATGAACTGCCCGCCCCTCCCTGTTGTCTGACATCTGGGCTCTTCAAGATTCTGTGACTCTTGCATTAGCCTCTTCTGTCTTTCTAGACCTAGAGACTCAGTTTCTATTGATCTAGGAGGAATGAATACTGGAATTTTTAAGGTTCCCAACTGATCTTCACATAAGCCTTGGGGGAGAGTGACCTCTCTAAGCCTGTCTGGGTAGGACATGGAAAAGTTGCTCTGTGAGCCACCTGCCAGAGTGACTCTAAATGACCCCAGAGAGCATCTCTCCTCTGTTACATCTTCAGAGAGGCTGCTGGGTTGGATACAGTGCTTATTTCAGCAGCCACTCTCAACAAAGTTATTTTGGATATGGTATTGACCTTGTGTTCTGTGAGTACTGGCAATGTGAAGGTGACAAAGGTGACGCCCCCCACCTTAAGAACATGAGTGTATCTAAAAGAATGGCCACGTTCTCAAAGGATTTCTATAACACACAGTTGGTGCAGGAAGCTTTGCAATACACAAGCATTCTAGCAAGCCCAAGGAAAGGAATCGAACTTTGTCTGGGGTCAGAGGAGAGGAAAACAAACATGAGCCATGGAGCAGGAATATCAGGTCTCAAGCCGAAGGGGCTGTGAGCAGTGACACTGAGAAAAGAAATAATGATGCCTGCAAAGGGCATGCAGGAACTCTGGTGAGAAGAGCCACATGTTCAGGTCAAACTGGAGCACATTCACGTGCCTCGCTCCACTCCTATGATCTGACTTGAAGGTGGTGGGAGACTCAGAGCATCTTCACAGGGATACCTTCTTTCCTTGTGGCCCCTAGGATGCTTAGGGATGATGGACTTAGTGGAGGCACCTGGAGGCATAAAGGCCCAGTACTCAGGAGATGGCAGGGGCCTAGGACAGGATGGTTGAGGCCATCAGCGGAGTTTCTTGTGGGGCTGGGCTGGGGGCGGGGAGAGGGGAGGGCCGGGGAGGAAGCGGGAGGAAGGAGTCTGAGTACAACAGGATAGAGATCCCAAGAAAGCTCTCTCCAAAATCAGCCAGTTACCAACAAAGTATGACTTGGGCAGTAGAATCTATGCATTACCCAAGTGGGGAGAGAGCAAAGAGTTGCATTATTAGTCAAATCTAAGAGTCTCTTTATGAGAAAATTTTACTCCAATGTAACTTTCTATCAGTATTACAATCTCTGGTGATAATAATATGCTATAGATTCTATCTTTAAAGGTGCTTCATTTTACCAAATGATGCCTGATGACCTCCCCTGGTATTGGTATTTTAAAGGGTACACGTTCAAGGGGTAGCATCATTTCCAGGGAAGAAAAATCTTTTGAGTCTTGTACTACAAATGGTGCTACCGATGGCCACATGTGATGCATTTCCTGTGACCGTGATCTCTGCTTGCGCCAACAGCCATTTTTGATTTCTAGAAAATGAGTTAGATAATGGCATCTGCAGACTGGAGTTAATGTGAACTGATTTGGGGCTTGAATGGGCTTGCTTTTAGGCGGCAGTGAATCTGTCTTCCTGGATTGCATTTCTTTCTGCATTCTTTCTCCAGTGTTTAATTGCTTCTGAGAAATGTATCTCTAGTTTTTTGGCTTGTTACTTTAAGAGCATTAAATAAGCAGCTCTCCTCAAATCTCCAGTGTGTGCGCCACTTTAGCTAACCAAAAAGTATGTAAAATTTTATTCAGTGTTGCCAATGCTGTGACTTGGATCACTGCTGTGGTATGAGTTCAGATCCCTCGCCCAGGGAATTTCTCAATATCTCAGGCGCAGCCAAAAAAATACCGTGAAATTTTTTAAAAACATGGTGATGTGAAAGTCAACCAGAATTTCCAAATAACATTTGTTCCCTCTTATGATGGAAAACCTGGATTGACACATGCTTTATGTGGATAAAGTCATGGCCATAAAACATTATGCTGGAACTCTCAGATTGCTTCTACTCCCTTGGGCTGCATGCCACAGGTGTCCCCAGTCCCGCCTGCCAGCCACCTGGAGAGTGCTCAAGTCCACCCTAACCCTGCCTGCCACCTCTCTGGTAGATGCTCCACTCTTGTCCTCACCACCATAGCCTCCTTCCCAGTCTAGAGTTTGCAGGCCATGCCCCCTCAGCTGATCCTGCCCACTTCCCTAGACTCAGTCCCTTCAGCATCACTGGATGCCCCATGGATGTGATCATAAAGCATACGGATCATCCCTGCACTCACCACACACAGTTTTCCCTCCTTCCCTCACCGTTGCCATCAGTGATTACAGCCGCTATCATCCATCAGGTCTTCAGAGTCTTTAATTCACCCTCTACTCCTTTCCAGGTATTACTCCATCCCTAGCCTCTCTTCTCACTAAAACTCACTGAAGACTTGTCTCCTCTCGAGGTCTTGCTGCCTCTCCTCCCTTCTCTTACTCCCGCTTGACTAAGGCTTTGCCCACCTGCCTCCCAGTGCAAACTATCTCCTGGATGTTCAGTTGCATTGCCAACCCCAAGGGTCCAGTCTCAGTCATCATCTGATCTTAGACCACATCACCTTCTCATAACACTTTTCCATATGGCTACAGGACACAGCTCTCCCTTCTTCTCTCCACTGGCCTCTTACCCTCCTGACCTAAAACACTGGCATGTTCCAAGGTAGTCCAGGGACCTCCTTTCAGTCTACATGCAATCCCTAACTGATCTCATTCAATCCAATGGCTATAAATATCTCTCTGCCGTGGAAGAGATGTCATGTCTCCTGCTCCAATCTCTCGGACTCGGGACCTGTGTGTCCAACTGCCTACCTGGCCTTGGCTATCTGACCAGCATCTCACAGGTCCAAAACTGCCCTCCTGATTCTCAACCTCTTCTCCAAATATCTCCTTCAGGTAAAGGAACCAGTAGCATTTTCAGGTCAAATACCCAGGAGGTCCTCTTCTTTATGTTCACATCAACCCATCAACAGATCCTGCTGGTCAAAGTGTCCTTCCGGGTTACTGCATTTGCCTCTTAACTGACATCCTCGGTCCCTCCTTTACTGCACCTCTCCATTCTAGACTCCTGGTTTATTCTCCACGTGGCAGCTGGAGCCAGCTTGAATGTTTGTCACTCTACTGTCACATCTCAATGGGATCGTATTTCACTGACTTCAACAGCCGACTGCTCATTCTGGTGTTACCCAGCATGGCCCCTAAGGACCTGCGTGATCAGTCCATCAGTCCCCCATGGTCTCTCTGATCCTGCCTCCCACCACCCCTCCCCTTGCTGCCCTATACCCACTGCCCTTCTCACCTGGCCAGTCTTCTCCATGAAGAGTGCTGCTCCCATCCTCACTTTCTTTAGACATCTGCTTGAGTGCCTCCCTCCAGCACACCTCGCTGCTTCCTACTCTGAATCACTCTGCATAGCAACACTTGTGTCCTCACTAATGAGTATATGTTTACTGTACTCCAGACGTTGTCCTCCTGGACGGCAGACTCTACTCTGCCCACTGCAGGGTGTCAGCACCAAGACTAGTGCCTGGCACATAGGAAGAACCCAATAAACACTGATGCATCAGCAGGACACATTCCTCCAGGATGATCACATCCTGGTTCCTGGAACCTGTGACTGAATGTGCTACCTTACTATTTTTTTTTTGTCTTTTTGTCTTTTCTAGGGCCGCCCCTGCGGCATATGGAGGTTCCCAGGCTAGGGGTCTAATCAGAGCTGTAGCCGTCGGCCTATGCCAGAGCCACAGCAACACAGGATCCGAGCAGAGTCTGTGACCTACACTGACCTACACCACAGCTCATGGCAACACTGGATCTTTAATCCACTGCGTGAGGCCAGGGATCAAACCGGCAACTTCATGGTTCCTAGTCAGATTTGTTAACCACTGAGTCACAACGGGAACTCCTGAATGTGCTACTTTACATGTCAAGGGAGAGCCTGCAGAGGTGACAAAGGTTATGGATTCCATTGTGCCCCTTGCCCCCGCCCCCATAGGTCTAGTAAACCTTGGGTGTCTCCTGGTCACAACATCCTGAAAAACAGCTAGCCTGGACCTAGCACTGCTTGCCGACTTGGTCATGTTTTGGCATTTAGCCTACATGTAGCTACTCATTCTTCACATCAACCCTGTGATGTAGGCTCTGTTTTTTGTTCGTTTGTTTGTTTTTGGTTTTGTTCTTTGCTTTGTAGGGCTGCACCCACAGCGTATGGAAGTTCCCAGGCTAGGGGTCGAATCGGAGCTGCAGCTGCTGGTCTACACCACAGCCACAGAAATGTGGATCCGAGCCATGTTGTGACCTACACCACAGCTCATGGCAACGCTGGATCCTTAACCCACTGAACAAGGCCAGGGATAGAACCCGAATCCCTGTGGATACTAGTTGGGTTCATCCTCGTGGATACTAGTTGGGTTCATCCTCAGGGATACTAGTCAGGTTCATTACTGCTGCACCACTATAGGAACTCCAGGATCTGTTATTAACTGCACTTAAAGATTAGGAAACTGAGGAGTTCCTGCTATGGCACTCTGGGTTAGGAATCTGGCTGCAGAGATATGGGTTCCATCCCCAGCCTCGTGCAGTGCGTTAAAGGATATGGTGTTGATGCAGCTCTGCAGTATAGGTTGAAGCTGTGGCTCAGATTCTGTGTCTGGTCTGAGAACTTCCATATGCCATGGGTGTAGCCATTAAAATATATATATTTCCTATACATATTTTCCTATATATTAGGAAACTGAGTTACAGGAAGGTTTAGTAATTCCAATGCCATGCAGTAAAAGTGCAGCAACAAGGACCAGAGCAGCTTGACTGCCCTCTGTCCAAATGATACCTACATCCCCCAAATAGGAACCAATTGATTATAGAATAATGGCCCAATTGCTTTGCTGTTGTTGAAACTGAAAATGAACTGGCCTTGGGTTTCATTAATTTTAGGTTTGCTTTTTGATCTTGAAATAAATTGTTAAATAAGTACAAATAAAATAGAATTTTCAATGAACTGCTAAAGCCTGTTTCATAGTATATCTTACATTTCCTAACATATGATCCCTTCTCTATAATATACTTCACAGTTCATATTTTGTATTTGACTTTATTCAGGCTACTCTTTTGTAGCCTATCTTTAGAGTAGTGTTATTTGAGTTCTAGGTTAGGACATTATTTTGTTTCCCCATTCTGTCCCTTTTCGTTGTACCTTAAATAGTCAATATTCAGACATTCCGGAGAAGGTCCTGCATGGACAGTGTTAGCCCAGGCCCTGAGCTCTGACATGGATCCTGACTTTGACACTTTCCAGGCACATTTCTCTATTGCCTGAACTCTTTTCACCTACAAAGCTAGGGTTCTGTGAAAACTACACAGTACATTTTTTTAAAACACATTCTGGAAATGAAGGAGATATACCCATATAAACACTGATAATTACTGTTGCAGTCCTATGATAACATTTTTCTATCTTTTTTGTTTTGTTTTATTTTGCTTTTTAGGGCTGCACCTGCTGCATATGGAAGTTCCCAGTCTAGGGGTTGAATGGGAGCTACAGCTGCCGGGCTACACCACAGCCACAGAAACTCGGGATCCGAGCAGCATCTTCGATCTACACCACAGCTCACAGCAAGGCCAGATCCTTAATCCACTGAGTGAGGCCAGAGATCAAACTTGTAGCCTCATGGATACTAGTCAGGTTCACTACTGCTGAGCCACATTAGGAACTCCCAATATTTTTCTACTTTTGATTCTAATATTTTCCTTTGAAACTTCACACCAATTAAAATAGGCATGTTATGCAATTGCACCTTTGTAAAAATCCAAAAGCCTACATTCTCCTTCTCCCCTTGAACCAAGCCAGTGACTCATCTTGGAGCTGATCGGCAGACAGGGCTGGCTGGGTCGACTCTGGCTGCCCGTCCTTCTGAGCTTTGCCTTAGCTCACTGCCCGCTGGCATGATAAAACTGCCAAGAGTTTTTTCTATATAATAGGTAATTTGGAAGTATTTTCTTTTGGTGCTTTAGAAAGAAATGTTGGACATTACTCTGTAGCAGGGTCTTAGTCACCTAAAATGTTTACACTAGATGAGATCCCTGGCCATCCCCAGGACTTCTACCTAGACGCTCCATCACCTGTGTGTATCCTAACTGCTTCACAGCACTTCTCTGTGTTTTCGGTTTTTGTTTTTTTTAAATAACTTTTACGATGACTGTTTGTCCTAGTCTCGTGAACCTACAGTTACAGGCAGGAAAGAACTTGCCATCTGGGGATTCACAAGAGAGAACTTGCCATTTAAAAAAGACATTGTGAGTACTTGAATGACTCAGAGAAAGAGAGTACTTTCTGCTCTAGTTAAAAGAAGAGAACCGTCCTTGAGAACGTGTATAAACAAGTCCTCTTCATGAAACCAAAGGTCACAGTTAGCATGCTCATGTAGACTGAGAAGAAGAACCTTATCTATTCCTGCTCTTAAGTTCTTCTATGAGAATATGCCTGTAATAAAATACTGTTTTCCAAAGCCTATTTGAATTATAGCTCCCATGTGATAAAATTCTAACTCATTTTCATATTTTCCAATAGATAAACCTCTCAAAAATGTTTAATACGGTTAAATGAATGGAATCAGATTTTTCCTTATCATTGAGTTGATAATTCTCAAATGTATCTTACAATTATTCCGGGTCAATCAAGTCTGATAAAGTATGATTTTTCAAATGATAAAAAATTAATTCAAGATTAAATTTTTTTTTTGTCTTTTTGCTATTTCTTTGGGCTGCTCCCACGGCATATGGAGGTTCCCAGGCTAGGGGTCGAATCGGAGCTGTAGCTGCCAGCCTACGCCAGAGCCACAGCAATGCAGGATCCGAGCCGCGTCTGCAACCTACACCACAGCTCACGGCAATGCCGGATCGTTAACCCACTGAGCAAGGGCAGGGACCGAACCCACAACCTCATGGTTCCTAGTCAGATTCGTTAACCGCTGCGCCACAACGGGAACTCCTCAAGATTAAATTTAATATGATGTATTTTGACATGACATTGACTCAAACGCTGTTTCTGTGCTAGTTTTTTATACCATGTGCATTTGATTACTGGTCTCGTTAAAATAATGATAATGCCCCAAATTATACCTTGTCCCTAAACGTGACATCGCATAAGGCTGACAGTCACATAAGGCCTCTGCTCTGTTATACACTTGACTCATGCTCTGTTATATAACTTAAAACTAACAAAAGAATTACAAAGGCTATTGAAAATGAGCTACTAGTGGCTCTGATCAAATTTACGGAATAAAAGAGGTAAGAAATGAGACCTTTTTTTTCCAAAGCAATTTTACATTAATTATCTCTTATAGTCACCAAATATATTTTACCTAACACATTTATAAACTTTCTGATTGCCAAATCCACATGCTTTTCACAACCACTGAGATAAATTTGTATGGCACAGAAGCACGAGTGTGCTTGCCTCTTTCCTTCTCCTCCCTGACTGGTTTCCCATCATCCTCCTAACCCTCCACTACATCTGGTTTCCTTTATGTATTTACAGACACCAGCATTTCCCCTGTCCCACAAAGTTCAAACCAAGGCCTTTTGTGCTTCCCTGTTCACCTTTCTTTGGAACCAAACTACATAAACTCTTTCTTTGGGGGAAAATAACAGCGCTTACCCAAACTCTTTTTTTCCTCGTAATCTCAGAATGGAAAACTCTCACTACTGCAATGCAGAGAAAACCTTCCAGAATTACACCCCCTTTCCCTAGAGATTGGTCTGACCTAGTCCTTCCTTGCATGTGAAGTCAAGGGGGGAGCTCCAGGACCACCAGGGTTTGCTCTGAGAAGGGCTGCGTACAGGACCCCAGGATGACCAGCTCAGTGAACTTCCCCAGGAAGCTGCCCATCACTCTCACCTCCCCTACTATAAGACAGGGCTACTGATGCTTGGCTCATGAGGGTCCTCCTAGGGTGTCCCTAAAACATAACAAGAGGCACTCCATATTGCAATAGCTTTCTGTCAAGATTTTAAGCCAATAAGTGAAACCTTTTTTGCAATTCGACAAAACTACTCCTAAGCACATTTAGAGCAATAAGCAAGTGAGGAGAAGTAAGTAGGGATGTCAAGATGTCTTCTGTAGAAAACCACACCCTGCTGGGCAGGGCATGTGAAGCAGGCTTGCCGCTTTGCTATAGACCTGGTCATCAGAGGCAACTGGACGTGTAGGGCCGAGAGCTAAAAGCACTCAGAAGGGCTGATGTAAAATTCCACTTACAGGAAGCTCATCTAATAGAAATGATCTCAAACACTTAAAACAATTGTAAGCCGAATATGATCACTGTAGGAAAATGTATAATAGCACACCTCGAACAAGGCAAATATCCCAAATTAGGAAAGAAGCTGATGGTGACACACTGCAATCATACTCATCCATTTTAAATCATGCATTTTAGAGTGTGTAATAACAAAGTATTGGTATGAAGAAAGCAGGAAAATACAAAACTGACGGTACAGTATAACCCCAACTGTATAAAAGTAGACACAGAAGGAAGGGGAAGAAAACACCATGATATACAGGATGGTTGTTTCTGTGTGGTGAAATTAGGGATGTTTTCCTTTTCCACATACTATTCTGTATCTCACACATTTTCTGCAGTTTGTGGGTATCATTTTAAGATAGACTATTGACCTTCTATCTAACATAACCACTCAGATTTGGGTGCGGCCAAAACCCAAAAACCCAAACAAACCAAACTCCTCCAATAGCTAATTCTCTAGGGAGACCGAGGGGTTATTCTACCATTTGTTCAGTATGAGTTTCTAGAAACTAACAGTTATCTCTCTATTTTGAAGATGAGCCCAGAAAACCACCAAATTAAATAAAGTATAGCTGCTTCTAATGGCCAAACTCCATATGCACATTCCTTCATAATTCAGACTTTCATCTACCAGGAAATACAGTAACTTCATGACTTCAGGATGCAAATTCACAAAAGCAGATCTGACCAAAATCTTAGAAAACACATGTTCCCAATCCAAGCATATTTCTTACCCCTGAAATAGTGCTAAATACATGCAAACTAACTGCCCACTGCATTAACCTAGCAATTTAAATATTGTGTCTGATTTTACTTCTATACACATGTCTCGTTCAGAGGAACACTGGGAACATCATGGTTAAATCCTCTAGGATTCAGTGGCTGGGAGAGTCCTTGGAAGGGACAACATTCATTGAACAGATAAGGGAACAGAAAGCAGAGGTGGGGACTACATTGAGAGAAATAAGCAAGGGAGTGGAGCCTCTTGCATTCAAGACTGGCAGCAAGGCAAGAAAAACAACTAACACTCTGTCCCAAGGGAAAACTCTATGGCCAAGGGGCACATCCCACAGGCATGGTTAGCATGCAGTCTGTCGCCTCATGGTGCTGAGGGGCTGGACCAGTCCCTGGCAGACCTGGCACACAGTCTCAGGGCTGTTAGGTACCAGCCACACCCCTGGGAGTGGCCACATGCCTACCTCTCTTTCAGGTTCCTTCTCTGTACAGACCTGGGAATATCAGAAGAACAGAAAAATTCCAGAGGACAAAGAGAGAATGGCATGGAATTGGAAGGGTCCTCCTTCCTGTCAGCTAGCATGGGGGTGGGTAAATTTACAGGCTGGAACAGGATCCCTGGCCCCTTGTGTTTCATGAAAGTGCTGGCTGCACTGTGCAACCTCCTCGGCTGATTTTCACAAGAAGAATGCCTGGCGACTTTGATCCTAAAATTTACCTTCTTAATTGTATTCCACCAATTTCACATCATAATCCTTTTGATTAGTCAGAACAGTTTTGGGAAGGAGAGGAGAGTAAAGGAACATCAGCACCTCTTAAGAATATTTACCAGGAAAGTGGATTTTCATTAATTTGATGAAAAAAGATTAGAATTGCTACACTGATACTCAAGGCCAAGATCAAAGAGCTGAAAGGAATTGATATCGCCTAGCGTCCTGGGGTTGTGGGGGGGTGCGGTCCTGAAAATCTTCAGACAAATATAATTTCTGGTATCTGCACCTGTATTCAGATGGCCAGTGCAAGGCCTTTGGCTCAAGCCAGGCCTACGGTGAGTCCTTGTCAATGCCACCTAGCACGAGCCAGGCAAACTCTTTAAAAACGCAAACTCTGCATAATGCAACCAAGGAGGGCAATCAAAATGTTGAACACCACCTTGTCCAACAAGCAGTAAATGTCCCTAAGGCATGTCAATTTCTGAATCTTGCTTTAACCTGAGTAGGAGGAAACACAGCTTCCTCTGGAACCATCTTCTGCTTTCATTTCTGTAAACATAATCTGCCTCTTTTCTCTGACTCACTTCAGAGACCCCACACTTGAAGCAGCCTTGCTCAGGAATAAAGCATGGGGTAGGGCAAAGACTCTTATTTATTTACAACTGATAAAAAGGGGGTGGGAATTGTAAAGGTGGCCAGCGAAGGCTTGCTGATGTACACTCAGCAAAGTTTCTGAAAGGCACTTGTGCCCCCAAAATTGTAAAATCAAAGCATAGATGATAACTTACCCAAAGTGACTGGCTAAGTTCATGGAAATACAAAAGAGAAGGAGATTTTTGATCATGATAAAGCTAGAGAACATTCCATTGTCCATTCCCAGTAAGAGTAATAGCTGAAGCAGATGAATTTGGAAGAATAACTGTTTCTTTCTCCAACTTGATCTTGAAGCTGCAAGGTACATAAGGGGGAAAAGCATATAAACATGAATGTTCTCATGCCACAGTTCCTGGAATCAAATCCTACTGCTAACAGGCAATTCAGAAAGAAAAGAGCCTGGCTATTCTTATCCAGCATGGCTCCACCTTAGGTGTTTTCTGAGTTCAATGGCCAGCAAGTTGGGGCATAAAAAGAAGTTACAATATGCCTTAATCTTCACTTTTACTCAGAGTGCAGAAACATTCTCCTAATTTATTTTTCCCATGTCTCAAATACTTTGTTGTACTTTTACCATGTTATCAAATGACCCATTTAGTCCTATTATTAGAATAAATGCCTCAAGTTATCTAACTGTATTTTGCATCTGTCAAATCCACAAGTGGAATCATTTTACCTTTCTGAAATATTTGCCACGCGTTCAAAGCCAGCAAGCTACTCCTTGTTCTGCAAGGTGCTGAGAGAAAGTATGTGGAAAGAGGGGAAAAAAGGCACATTTAAGAAACAGATCTTCGCAAGATCACGATGCTATAAGAACTGCTTATCAGGGGGTTGCCACGTTCTCAGCATTCTGTCCCCCTGACCAAAGAACTTAAGGATCAGATCACTGCATTTGGGGAAGTCTCTAGGCTCTGTTATGGGCCCTAATGAATGAATTTGAAATCCAGGCAGGCACAATCCCTGGGCTCTGCAACTAACCTTAGCGAAGGCATATATTTCTCAACATGCGCATAACGCAAATAGGTGCACACCATACAGGAACACCGCGTGCTCAAAAGAAACGTTTTCCCAAGACGACCCCAGGCCAACTCCAGAAGAGGGAAACACACAACAGGTACTTCCACCTCAGAAACCGGGGCCTTCGAGTCGAGAAAGGCAGGGCGGGGGTCGCCTGGGCGCGTCCTGGGGCTCGTCGCCAGACCCGGGCCGGAGTCCCGGCGGCGAGCACGCGGCGCTGCATGCGGGAAACCCGGGCGGCGCCTCCTGCTGCCCTCAACCCGGAGCTGGGACCACCCAGGAGAGGCTGCCCTCCCACAGTCCCGGGACCGTTGTCGGGGCTCGCCGGCGCCGGGGGCGGCATTGCGGAGCCGCAGCCTCCACCGCCCCTGGCACCCGCGGCCCCGCAGGGTCGGCCTCCCGCCCGGTCCGCAGCAGCGTGCCCAGCTCCTCCGCTCGCCGACCCTCCCCGGCTCGCTTCTGGCCCCGGCCGACCTCCCCGGCTCCTGCCCCGGGTCCAAACCGAGCGTCCTGCGGGGCAGCGCTCTCTTCTTCGCGAGGAGCGCGCGGTGCGGCGGTGGCTCGGCGTTCCCCGGCCTCGAGAAGCCCGCGCGCCCCGCCCGCGCCCCCTTGCTGCCGAGCCCGCGCCCACCCTGCCGGCAGCGCTCGTACGACACGCGCCTCGGAGCCCCAGGGCCGCGGGGCCCTCCGCGTGCGTGATCTCGCCCCTCGGCTCCAGTGACATAGGCGGGTGCCCCACGTCCCAATTCCTACCGGCGGGCGGGCGGGCGCTGCGCCCTCCTGGTGCCCCGTCCGGCCAGGCTGCGCCGCTCTGGACGCCCCTGCTCTCCCGCACCGGCTGTGCCTCCGCAGTCGCCGGGGGAAAGTTTGCGCTCCTGGCAGCCCGCGGCGCCCCGCCTGTCTCCACCTCCCTTCCCGAGCCAGGTGCCCGGAGGACAGGGGCCGAGCCGGGGCCGCCGGTCCTCTCGCCCTCGCCTGCAGCTCCTTACCCCGCTGCCCCGACCTGGCGCGCCCGGGCTCACCCTGAGCGCCAGCCCAGGAAGGCGAGCCGTCGGCGAGGGTGCATCCTCCTTGTTCGCCTGTTCTCGGCCGGCTGGCAGGCACGGAAGGCCGGTGCGGCGTCACCGCCCCATGCCGCCAGCGCGAACTTCCCCACTCCTCCCGGGCAGAGCGGCTTCGGCGCCCCCCGCGCTCCCGCCGCCGCCTTTCGGCTCCGCTCCGCGCCGAGCCCGAGGCCGCGCGCTGCCCCGCTGCGGATTCCCCCCGCACCCTCAGCGCACTCGCGCGCTCGCTCTCACCTCTCCCGAGCGCCACATGTCGTCTCCGGCTTTGAGGAACGTTCCTCTGCAGAGGCGCTCCGGTAGAGGCCGCCAGACGCTCACCAAACGAACCCTTGCCTCCGGCCGGCTCTGTGGAGGGGGAGGGCTCGGGACCCGCGGTTGGCCAGGTTTGGGATAGGCCACATTCCTAATGAAGTTTCTTGGGGACCTTCGGGAGCACCTTGGTGCCCTCTGTAATAAGCAATAGCCCCTTCTTCTAGAGCAGAGATGGACAGGGAGTGTAGGCAGGCAGCCCAGAGGCCGTTGCTCTGAGAGCTTTCCTAGTCTAGGACCCACCCTGAGCACCTTACTGGCCTGAGCCTAGCCCTTCCTGGGTCCTCCACACAGGCCTCTGTGTCCACATCTCCTATTTGCTTTAAAAAGAAACTAGCTGGTGAGGCTCCCTTTTTTTTTTTTTTTTTTTAATCTGTAATTCATTGCTAAGGGAGGGAAAGTCAGAGTAAAATCGGATTAATTAGAATTAAGCATTTATCTAATTGCAATACATATTTGAGAGGTTTAGAAAATTCTTTTTGCTTGATAAGAAGCCGCCTTAGTAGCAAGGGGCCCTGGAGTCTGCAGACCTCAGAGTGGGTCTGGGGCGTGGACAGAGGTGCAGGCACCCTCCTGCACCCATGTACATCCGGGATTTCATTATTGGGGGTTATGTCTGTCTGCCACGCTTTGCCCACCATGAGAGGTGAGGCTGGCATTAAGTCAGGATGGAATAGGAATGCAAAAGTAGGCACAGACCTTGGTTTTCAAAAGGCAGCATCTGGTTTCCTGGAAAGGGGGATGTCTCCTGACTATGAGAAAACATAGGGTGAGACCTTTGAGATTTAAAGCAAAACCACCAAGATGGGAAGTGTATTGTTATTTCCACATCTTTGTGACACTGCGTTGCTTACAATTGCTTTTAACAGAATAATTGTGAGAAAGGCAAATTTCTAACTGTCAGAATCTTTAATCTTTCAATGTGTGAAGTCACTGTATTCTGCAGTTATGAATAATGCGTGTATTCCAAATCTAAGCTAACTTCTGGCACTTTTGCACATTCTGGAAAGTCTGAGATTTTCCAAAAATAACACCTTGTGAATATATTTCAGGAACAGGACATAAAAATGCATAAGTGTTCTAAATATAAGGAAGTGTTATTCTGAATATATACTTAGTTACAGTATTCAATAACTCTGATTCTAGTGGTTCTGTATGAAAAAAAATTAGGTAAGATGCTCATTTGAAAGGCTTTTCTGATTCTAAAATGAATAAGTTGAACACATGCATTTCTTCATTTTCTAATTTTTCAAAAGTCCTATCACTAAGATAAAGTTCATTGATAGTCAAAAACCATAAAATTAACAGTAATTTAAAATCATATAATTTTAACATACTAGGTGTGTAGAATTCTAGATTTAGAGGTACCTGTAACAGATGCTCTTTTCCCAGGATTAAACAACATAAGGTAAATTAAATAATTCAGATAAAGAATGTATTTAAAGCTTTATAGATTACCAAAGTCATTCAGTAATTTTTGCAAAAATAATGTAGATAAACCAGGGATTATTTTGGATTAGTGAGAGTTACAAACACTAATTCTTAACAATAATACCTTAATGAATGAAATTAAGTGTAAGAGAATTTATGTTCTTTTGATGAGTTATTTTTTAAATCTCCATGTTTTTGATGTTTTCTATCAGTTTAATTTCAATGCATATTATTGCACACATGGAAATCATCTTTAGTAAGATCTAATCTTTAAAACTAGATTTAGCACATGGCTTAAATACTTACTTTCTCCCTGTGATGAAATGATAACCTAGTCTCTCCTTTTAATATGTATGAACAGATAACAGATAATAGAGCCTTAGGGTCAGATGGACCTGAAAGGAGGATGAAATAAGAAGATATATCATAACCTTACAGAAATTCACATTTCAGAAGATATTTATTCCCATTTCATGTTTGTTTTAATATGGAATTCAGTGTTTGCCCTGAGAAATAATGGTCTGTCAGCTGCATTCCCATTTGTTCCATTAGCATTTCCCTTTGACTGAATGACAGAAAGCCAAGTAGTTATAGTTCTGAAAGGCAGTAGAGGGCACCCCAGTTCCACATAAGCTTTGTGTTGGACCAGTCTTTATAAGATTTTAGTTTCCAGTGTGAGAGCCTATAATAGCTGAGCTTTGAGAAGCTGGGTATCAGTGGACCACTCTCTGTCCCACCCAGAACAGAGGCAGTGAAGACAGGCTTGTGTTTGTGGGGGCAGGAGGAGTAGAGATGGCTAAACCAGAAAACTGTTGCAATGAAGAGGCAGACAAATGAAGAGAAGCTGAATGGAGGGGGTTCTAAGCTGAGAGTCCCCTTATGTAGAATAAGCCATGTTCATGGAACTGTGTGTTATTTTGTACTTAGGAAAACTCAAGTACAGGGTAAAGATAGCAAGGGTAAGATGAGATAGGTATTAAGACAAGAAATGAGAAGCCAAGGAATTAACTTCCTTCTCCCAGCAAGAAGCTGTTGAATTGGTCAAAGGAAGGATGTGTTCCAGAGCAGATTTACTGTACCGACAAGATACAAAAACACTGCTGGGGAAGTTCCTGTTGTGGCCTAGCATGTTAAGAATCTGACTAGTATCAATGAAGATGCAGGTTCAATCACTGGGCTTGCTCAGTGGGTTAAGGATCTGGTGTTTCCATGAGCTGTGGTGTAGGTTGCAGACGCAGCTGGGATCTGGCATTGCTGTGGCTATAGTGAAGGTCAGCAACTGCAGCTCTGTTTCAACCCCTAGCCTGGGAACTTCAGTATGCTAGCAGGTGCAGCCCTAAAAAAAAAAATAAATAAATAAAAAATAAAGAAGAAAAAAAAAGAAAAGAAAAAGTGCTGAGAAGAGACAAATCTAAGCTGAGAGCATGATTGAATATCACAGGACCAGTCCATGGTGGAAGTTTAATAAATGTTTGAGTTTTTTCATTGATGGAATGATAATCTTATTGATTCACATGTACTCAAAGCACATTTATCCGTGCTATGCCCAAACGGAAACAAAAGGGTCTTCGTTGTTAAGGAAACAGAGAGGTTAGTTCCGACTGGAAGAAGAAAAAAATTTCTAGGCAAAGATGATAGTTGACTTGGACTCTAAAAAAGAATTTGGACCAAAAATGCCAGAAAAGGTAAAAGAAAGAGCAGGAACAAATGTAGGTGGGTATAGGGTGCACTAAGTAATAAATGCTCCATTCACAGAAATCACACTCAATGTTTAATCCATCACTGATATCTTTCATTATTCACCTTATTTAAATTAGAGCTTTCATACTAGTTATCTGAAGACTACATATAGACTACAGAGGTGTTTTAATTAATCAGCATTATTCTAAATTAAATTAGAGACATTAAAAAGCCAGAAGATTTCACATGAATAAATAAGTCAATGGATAAATAAATAAATAGATTTCTGGCTTTTCTTGAAAGAGAGAAATAAAAAGCAAATTTAGCAATGATGGATATACATTACCACCCTCCTTCCCTTCAGCCTCCCAAATCCTCACCTACTTATACTGGGCGTGGGCTCCTTAGAGTATCATAATCTCTTCTTTTTTTATACTTTGCCTGGCCCATTACTTATGTTACCGGCAAATAGGAGAAAACGAGGTTTTAAAAAATATTTAATTTTTTTCCTGATTTCATTTCATCTTCTTTATTGGCTTGTTAGTTACATCTACTTTATTTTGTTTTTCCTAGTTTTTCTATGACCTAAAGAAATCTTCTGGAGTTCCCTGGTAGCTCAGCAGGTTAAGGATCTAGTGTTGTCACTGCTGTGGCTCTGGTCACTGCTGTGGCTCTGGTCACTGCTGTTATGTGGGTTTGACCCCTGGCCCAGAAACTTCCAAATGCCACGGGCATGACCAAAAATAGAAATATTTAAATTATTATGGGTTACCTTTAAGTAACATTATACTATTTTATATGTAGTATTGAACCTTACAACAATATACTTGTATTTTTTTTTTGCTGTCTTATTTGCTGTCATTATCACATGTTACTTCTACATAGGTTAATTAGGCAAGTAATTAATTAACAATCAATTATCTTCTTTTTTTTTTCTTTGTCTTTTTGTTTGAGGGCCACACCCATGGTATATGGAGTTTCTCAGGCTAGGGGTCTAATCTGAGCTGTAGCTGCTGGCCTACACCAGAACCACAGCAACGCCAGATCCGAGCCGTGTCTGCAACCTACACCACAGCTCATGGCAACACAGGATCCTTAACCTACTGAGCAAGGCCAGGGATCAAACCCGCAATCTCATGGTTCCTAGTTGGATTTGTTTCCACTGCACCATGACGGGAACTCCAATTACTTTCTTTTTAAATTGTGGTAAAATATGCATAACATAAAATTTATAGGTACCTCTATTTAAGTGGACAGTTCAGTGACATTAAGTTCACTCACAGAGTTCCTGTTGTGGCTCAGCAATAATGAACTCAACTAGTATCCATGAGGATGTGGGTTTGATCCTTGGCCCTGCTTAGTGGGTTAAAGGATCTGGCATTGACATGAGCTGTTGTGTAGGTCACAGACTTGGCTTGTGTCTGGCATTGCTGTGACTGTGATGTAGGCTGGCAGCTGCAGCTCAGATTTGACCCCTAGCCTGGGAACTTCCATATGCCAAAGGTGTGGCCCTAAAAAAGACAAAAAAAAAAAAAAAATTCACTCACATGTGCTGCCATTACCACTCTCCATCTCTAGAACTCTTTCATCATCCCCAACTGCAACCCTGTAACTATATGTAATAACTCACCATTCTCCCCTCCTTCCTTGCTCCTGGTAACTACTGCTCTACTTTTGATCATGAAGTACCTTTTGACTTTTCTAAGTACCTCATATCAGTGGACTCAGAATAATTCTCCCCTTGTGTCTGGCTTATTCTACTTAGCATAGTGTTTTCAAGGTTCATATCCATAGTATGAAATTCATTCTTTTTTCAAGGCAGAATGACATTCCATTGTATGTATGTTCCATAATTTGTTTATCCATTCATGTATCCACGGACATTTGGGTTGTGTCCACCTTTCGAATATTGTGAATAATGCTGCTATCAACATTGGTGTAGAGATAACTATATAAGCCCTTGTTTTCAATTCTTTTCTGTATACACCCAGAAGTAGAATTACTGGATAATACTATAATTATATATTGAAAATTTTTAGGAACTCTCATACTGTTTTCCATAATGGTTATACCATTCTACATTCCTAAGAACAAGATTTCCGATTTCTCCACAGTCACCAATATTTGTCTCTGTTTTTGTATATAATAGCCACCCAAATAGGTTTGCAGTGTTACCTTATTGTTTTGATTTGTATTTCCCTTATAGTGATGTTGATGATCCATGTGTGCTTATTAGCCATCTGTACATCTTCTTTCAAGAAATACATATTCGAGAATCTCGTTCATTGTTGAAATGGGTTGTTTGGATTTGTGGTGTTGGATTATATACTGGCTATTAATTCCTTACCAGATATATGATTTGAAAATATTTTCTTCCATTCTAGGTGTTGTCTTTCTACTCTGTTGATACTGTCTTTTGATACACAAAATTTTTATTGTGATGAAGTCCAATTTGCCTGTTTCACTCTTTTGTCTAGTTGTTTTATCTGTTATTAAAAGTAGGGGGAGTTCTTATTTTGGCTCAGCAAAAATAAACCCGACTAGTATCCATGAGGATGTGGGTTAGATTCCTGGCCTTGGTCAGTGGGTTGACGATCTGGAATTGCTGTGAACTCTGGTGTAGTTTGCAGACACAGCTAAGATCCCACATTGCTGTGGCTGTGGTGTTGACAGGCAGCTGCAGCTCCAATTTGACCCCTAGCCTGGGAACTTTCATATGCAGTTCCTGCAGCACTAAAAAGCTAAATAAATAAATAAATAAATAAATAAATAAAGTAGGTATTGAAATCTCCAATTACTACTGAAGAATTGTCTCTCTTTGAAGTGCTGTCAATTTTTTTCATATATATTTGAGGATCTGTTATTAGGTTCATAAATGTTTATGACTGTTATATCTTCTTATTGTATTTAACTTTTATTAATATATAATGTCCTTGTTTGTCTCACTATATTTGTCTTTTTGTTTTAAGTATATTTTTTCTAGTGTTAATACAGCTATCCCAGCTCTCCTTTGGTTAGTGTTTAGATGGAATATCTTTTTCCATTTTTTCATTTTCAACCTAGTTGTGTCTTTGAATCCAAAATGAGTTGCTTATAGATAGCATATAGTTGGATCATAGTGTTATCCATTCTACCAATCTCTGCCTTTTAATTTGATAGTTTGTTACAAAGAAAAAGTAATAATTGAAAAAGAGAAACTTATTTCTGCCATTTTGTTTTCTATATGTATTATAGCTTTTCTATCCCTTGTTTGCTGCATTACTGTCCTCCTTGTTTTGTTGATTATTTTTTTTGTGATGAAAAAATTTTAAATTCCCTTCTCATTTCCTTTTGTGTATATTTTATAGCTGTTTTCTTTGTGGTTACCATGGTGATTACATTTAACATCCTAAAATTATAACACTCCCAACTTCCTAAATTATTCTTAAAATATTTGCATACATTACAGTTCATTTCTTAAACTATAAAATACTACAGGTTTTGACAAATACGAAGTGTCATATATCCACCGCTACAATATCATACGGAATAAGTTCATTGCCTTAAGAATCCCCTTGTTTTATCTTCCAAATATCCCCCTCCATCTGAAACTTAGGCAACCTTTGATCTTTCTGCCATCTCTGTAGTTTTGCCTTTTTAAGAATGCATATAATTGGAACAACAGAGCATATAGCCTTTTCAGACTGTCTTCACCAACTTTTCAGTATAGGTAAATATTTAAGATTTACCCGTGTCTTTTTATGGCTTGATAGTTTATTTCTTTTCAGCAGCTATATTGTGTACTAGTACCACAGGTTGTTTGTCCATTCACCTATTGAAGTACATCTTGGTTCATTCAATTTTTTGGTAATTATGAATAAAGCTGTATAAACATTCACATGCAGGTTTTTATGTGGACTTAAATTTCAACTCATTTTGGTAAATAGCCAAGAGTATGATTGTTGGCTTTTACAGTCTTACTACTGTAAGTTATATGTTTAATTTTGTGAGAAACCCAAATTGACTTCCCAAGTGGCTGTACTTTTTTGCATTCCCACCAGTAATGGAGGAGAGTTCCTGTTGCTCCACATTCTTTCCAGCAATCTTGAACTTATTTTATTTTAATTTTTTACTTGCTTTTTAAAAATTACTCAAATGAATTTATCACATCTGTAGTTGTATAATGATCATAACAGTCTGATTTCACAGGATTTCCATCCCACAGCCCAAGAACATCCCCCCACCTGCCAAACTGTCTCCTCCGGAGACCATAAGTTTTCAATGTCTGTGAGTCAGCATCTGTTCTGCAAAGAAGTTCAGTCTATCATTTTTTCAGATTCCACATGTCAGTGAAAGCGTTTGATGTCGGTGTCTCGTTGTATGGCTGACTTCACCTAGCATGAGAGTTTCTAGGTCCATCCATGTTGCTAAAAATGCTGGTATTTTGTTCCTTTTAATGGCTGAGTAATATTTCATTGTGTATATGTACCACATCTTGATCCACACCTCTGTCAATGGACATTTAGGTTGTTTCCATGTCTTGGCTATTGCAAAGAGTGCTGCAGTGAACATCGGAGTACATGTGTCTTTGCAAGTTGTGGTTTTCTCTGGATAGATGCTGAGGAGTGGGGTTGCTGGATCAAATGGTAGTTCTATGGTTAGTTTTCTGAGGCATCTCCATACTGCTTTCCACAGTGGTTGCACCAATTTACAACCCCACCAACAGTGTACTAGGGTTCCTTTTTTTCCACACCCTCTCCAGCACTTCTTGTCTGTAGACTTTTTGATAATGTCCATTCTACTGGTGTAAGGTGGTACCTCATGGTGGTTTTGATTTGCATTTGTCTAATAATGAGTGATGTTGAACATCTTTTCATGTGTTTCTTGGCCATCTGTATGTCTTCTTTGGAGAACTGCCTGTTTAGATCTTCTGCCCATTTTTCGATGGGGTTGTTTGTTTTTTTGGGACGGAGCTGCAGAAGGTGTTTATAAATGTTGGCGATGAATCCCTTGTCAGTGGATTCACCTGCAAAGATTTTCTCCCATTCTGTGGGTTGTCTTTTCGTGTTTAGGGTTTCCTTTGCTGTGCAGAAACGTTTCAGTTTGATTAGGTCCCATTTGTTTATTTTTGTTTTTATTGTCATTACTCTTAAGAGGTGGATCAGAGAAGATGTTGCTTTCGTTGATGTCAGAGAGCGTTTGGCCTAGGTTTTCCTCTAAGAGTTTGATAGTGTCTGGTCTTCTGTGTAGGTCTTGAATCCATCTGGAGTTTATTTTTGTGTCTGGTGTTAGGGAGTGTTCTCATTTCATTCTTTTCCATGTGGTTGTCCAGTTTTTGCAGCACCACTTACTGAACAAGCTGTCCTTTCTGCATTGTATAGTCTTGCCTCCTTTGTCCTAGATGAGTGGGCTGTAGGTGCTTGGGTTGAATCCTGGGCTTTCTGTCCTGTTCCAGGGATCTCTATTTGTGTCTTTGTGCCAGTACTGTGTGGTTTTGATGATTGTTGCTTTGTAGTATAGTCTGAAGTCCGGGAGCCTGATTCCTCCAGGTCCATTTTTCTTTTTCAGGATGTCTTTGGCTATTCTGGGTCTTTTGTGCTCCCAGACAAACTTTAAACTATTTTGTTTGAGTTCTGTGAAAAATGTCCTTGGTAATTTGATAGGGATTGCATTGAATCTGTAGATTGCCTTAGGTAGTATAGTCATTGTGATAATGTTAACTCTTCCAGTCCACGAGCATGGTATGTTTTCCATCTGTGTGTGTCATCTTTGATTTCTTTCATCAGTGTCTTATAGTTTTCAGAGTTCAGGTCTTTTGTCTCTTTAGGTAGGTTTCTCCTAGGTATTTTATTCTTTTGGATACGATGGTAAACGGGATTGCTTCCCTAATTTCTTTTTCTGCTCTTTCATGGTTAGTGTATAGAAATGCCATCGATTTCTGTGTATTGATTTTGTATCCTGCGACTTTGCCAAATTCGTGGATGAGCGCTAATGGTTTTCTGGTAGCGTCTTTAGGATTCTCTAGGTATAGTATCATGTCATCTGCAAATAGGGATGGTTTTATTTCTTCCTTTCCAGTTTGGATTCGTTTTATTTCTTTTGCTTCTCTGATTGGTGTGGCTAGGACTTCCAGACCTATGTTGAAGAGTAGTGGCGAGAGCGGACATCCTTGTCTTATTCCTGATCTCAACGGGAAATCTTTCAGCTTTTCACCATTGAGAATGATGTTTGCTGTGGGTTTGTCGTATGTGGCCTTTATGATGTTGAGGTAGGTTCCATCTGTGCCCACTTTCTGAAGGGTTTTTATCAGAAATGGGTGTTGGATTTTGTCAAAGCTTTTGTCTGCATCTGTTGAGAGGATCATGTGGTTTTTATGCTTCAGTTTGTTAATGTGGTGTATCACACTGACTTATTTGTGGATACTGAAGAACCCTTGCATCCCTGGGGTAAATCCCATTTGATCATGATGTACAGTCCTTTTAATGTATTGTTGGATGTGGTTTGCTAGTATTTTGTTGAGGATTTTTGCATCGATGTTCATTAGTGGAATTCGGCTGTAGTTTTCTTTTTTGTGGTATCTTTGTCTGGTTTTGGTATGTGGGTGATGGTGGCCATGTAGAATGAGTTTGGGAGTATCCCTTCCTCTGTGATTTTTTAGAATAGTTTCATAAGGATAGGTGTTAGCTCTTCTCTAAATGTTTGATTAGAATTTACCTGTGAAGCCGTTTGGTCCTGGACTTTTGTTTGTTGGGTGTTTTTTTTGTTTGTTTGTTTGTTTTTTTGTCTTTTGTCTTTTTGTTGTTGTTGTTGCTATTTCTTGGGCCGCTCCCACGGCATATGGAGGTTCCCAGGCTAGGGGTCGAATCGGAGCTGCAGCCACCGGCCTACGCCAGAGCCACAGCAACGCTGGATCCGAGCCGCGTCTGCAACCTACACCACAGCTCACTGCAACGCCGGATCGTTAACCTACTGAGCAAGGGCAGGGACAGAACCCGCAACCTCATGGTTCCTAGTCGGATTCGCTAACCACTGCGCCACGACGGGAACTCCTGTTGGGTGTTTTTTAATCACAGTTTCAATTTCAGTACTTGGGATTGGTCCATTCATCTTTTCTAGTTTATCTTGGTTTAGTCCTAGAATATTGTATTTTCCTAAGAATTTGTCCGTTTCTTCTAGGTTTTCCATTTTATTGTTGTATATTTGCTTGCAGTAGTCTCTTATGATCCTTTGTATTTCTGTGATTTCTATTGTTACTTCTCCTTTTTCATTTCTAATTTTATTGATTTGAGTCCTCTCTCTTTACTGCTTGATAAGTCTGGCTAGGGGTTTATCAATTTTGTTGATCTTTTCAAAGAACTAGTTTTTCTTTTCATTGATCTTTTCTATGGTTTTCTTTGTTTCTAGTTCATTGGTTTCTGCTCTGATCTTTATGATGTCTTTCCTTCTACTAACTTCAGGTCTTGTCTGTTCTTTCTTGAGCTGCTTTAGATGTAATGTAAGCTTGTTTATTTGAGCTTTTTCTTGTTTCCTGAGGTGGGCTTGAATTGCCATAAACTTTCCTCTTAGAATGGCTTTTGCTGCATCCCATAGGTTTTTGAATGTCATATGTTTGTTGTCATTTCCTTCTAGGTATTTTTTAATTTCCTCTTTGATTTCTCCAGTCATCCATTGGTTTTTTAGTAGCATGTTGTTGAGTCTCTAAGTGTTTGTGTTTTTTGCATTTTTTTTCTTGTTGTTGATTTCCAGTCGTATAGCATTGTGGTCAGAAAAGATGCTTGATATGATTTCAATTTTCTTAAAGTTACTGAGGTTGGATTTGTAGCCCAGGATGTGATCAGTCTTAGAGAGCATTCCATGTGCACTTGAGAAAAATGTGTATTCTGTTGCTTTTGGATGGAATGTCCTATAAATATCTATTACGTCCATCTGGTTTAATGCATCATTCAGGGTCTGTGTTTCCTTATTGACTTTCTGTCTGGTTCATCTGTCCATTGCTTTGGGTGGGGTGTTAAAGTCCCCCACTGTGATTGTATTATTGTCGATTTGTCTTTTTAAGGTTGTTAGCAGTTGTGTTATATATTGTAGTGAACCTAGGTTGGGTGCGTAGATATTTAAAATTGTTATATATTCTTCTGGGATTGATCCTTTGATCATTATGTAATGTCCTTCTTTGTCCCTTAAAATATTCTTCATTTTAAAATCTATTTTGTCTGATATGAGCATTGCTACTCCAGCTTTTCTGATCCCCATTTGCATGGACTATTTTATTCCATCCTCTCACTTTCAATTTGTATGTGTCCCTAGAAGTGAAGTGGGTCTCTTGAAGACAGCGTATATATGGGTCTTGTTTTTGTATCCATTCCACCAGTCTCTGTCTTTTGGTTGGGGCATTTAGTCCATTCACATTTAAGGTAATTATTGATATGTATGTTCTTATTGCCATTTTCTGAATTGCTTTGGATTTGTTTTTGTTGCTCTTTTTTCTTTCCTTCTTCTCTTGTTCTTTTCTGCCTAGAGAAGTTCCTCTAGTATTTGTTGTAAGGCTGGTTTAGTGTTGCTGAATTCTGTCAACTTTTGCTTATCTGTGAAGGTTTTGATTTCTCCTTCAAATCTGAATGAGAGCCTTGCTGGGTAGAGTAATCTTGGTTGGAGGTTTTTTCCTTTCATCACGTTAGGTATATCATGCCACTCCCTTCTGGCCTGCAGAGTTTCTGCTGAAAAATCTCCCCATAACCTTATTGGGGTTCCCTTGTATGTTATGTGTTTCTTTTCCCTAGCTGCTTCCAAGATTTTCTCTTTGTCTTTAATTTTGGTCAGTTTGATTCATATGTGTCTTGGGGTATTCCTCCTTGGGTTTATTTTATATGGTACTCGTTGTGCTTCCTGGATTTGAGTGAGTGATTCCTTCCCCATGTTAGGGATGTTTTGGGCTATTTATCTCTTGGAATATTTTTAATGTCCCCTTCTCTCTCTCTTCTCCTTCTGGCACCCCATAATATGGATGTTGGTGCATTTAATGTTGTCCCAGAGTTCTCTGAGACTCTCTTCATTTGTTTTCAATCTTTTTTCTCTTTTCTGTTTTGCATCCGTAATTTCCACTAATCTGTCCTCCACCTCCCTTATTCGTTCTTCTGCCTCCTGTATTCTGCTGTTGGATGCTTTTAGTGAATTTTTTATTTCAGTTATTGTATTTTGCATCGCTTCTTGTTTAAGTTTTATATGTTGTATCTCTTTGCTTAGTGTTTTCTGTAAGTTATCCATCTTTGCCTCCAGTTTATTTCCAATGTCTTGCATCATCTTCAGCATCAATAGTCTTAAGTCTTTTTCCTGGAGGCTAAGTATCTCCTCCTTGCTTAGCTGATTTTCTGGGGTTTTTCCTTTCTCCCTCATCTGAGTTATAGTTCTCTGTCTTTTCATTTTTATAGGTTTGTGGTGTGGTGACCTTTTTCCAGATACTAGAGTTGTAGCCTCTCTTACTTCTGATGTCTGCCCCCCTTGTGGCTGAAGTGGGTATGGGGGGCTTGCTGTAGGCTTCCTGATGGGAGGGGCTGATGCCTGCCCACTGGTAGGTGGAGCCGATTCTAATCCCTCTGGTGAGTAGGGCTTAGTCTCTGGATGGGATTAGAGGCAACTGTCTGCCTGAGGCATCTTTAGGTAGCCTGTTTACTGAGGGGTGGGGCTGTGATCTCACCTGGATTGTTGTTTGCCCTGGGGCTTCTCAGCACTGACTGATGGATTGGGCCAGATTTTCCCAAAATGGCTACCTCCAGAGAACGGCAGCTGCTGAATATTCCCCGGAGCTTTGCTTTCAATGTCCTTCCCCCGCAACAAGCCACGTTCACCCCTGTTTTCCCAGGATGTCCTCCAATTATTTCCAGTTTTGAAGGCTGTAAGACCTCTGTTGCTGGTGCCCGCCAACAGCCCTCCTTTTCTCCCTTCCCTCTGGCCACTTTCCTCCTCCCCCTCCTGCGGGCTGGGCACTGATGCCCCTGCTCCCGCCTGCTCGCCTACCTGCTCTCCTGCTGCCCAGAGCGGTGGCGTGGCGAGTCTGGTGCTCGGTGGCGGTGGCGGCGAGGCTGGACTTGATCTTATTTTTGACAGAGTTTAGGTTTTTAGGTTTTTAGACTGTATATTTGTTTCTCAGCTCCTCAGTAAAAAATGATATTGAGTATCTTTTTCATATACTATTTATTATCTGTATATCTTCTTTAGTGAAGGTTAGGTTAACTTCTTTAACCTATTCCTTTAATTGGGTTATTTTCTTATTTTTGATTTTTTAGGAGTTCTTTGCATAATTTGGATACAAGTTCCATTCCAATAGGCATTTTGCAAATATTTTCTCTCAGCCTGTGCTTGCCTTTTATTTTTTATTTTTGCTTTTTTGGGCTGCATTGTTCCCAGGCCAGGGGTTGAATCAGAGCTTGCAGCTGCTGGCCTATGCTACAGCCACAGCAATGCCAGATCTGAGCCACATCTGCAACCTACACCACAGCTCATGGCAACACTGGATCCCTAACCCACTGAGAGGGGCCAGGGATCAAACTCACATTCTCATGTGTACTAGTCAGGTTCATTACCACTGAGCAAAACAGGAACTCCCACCTTGCCTTTTAATCTCTTAAAGGTGAATTTCATGGAGAAAATGTCTTTCATTCTAATCAAGTCCTACTTAATACTTTTTTTTTCTTTCACGGATCTTGTTCTTGGTTTTATATTGAAAAACTCATCTCCAAACCCAAAGTCATAGGGTTTTTCTCCTGTTATCTTCTAGAAATTTTATAGTTTTGAATTTTACGTTTAGGACTATGATTCATTTGTGCTATTTTTTGGAAAAAAATATACGTGTGTTTCTAGATTTTTTATTTGCATGTAGCTGTCCAATTGTTCCAGCACCATTAGTTGAAAAATCATTTTTCTTCATTGAATTGGTTTTGCTCCTTAAAAAAAAATCTGTTAACTACTTTGTGTGAGTCTGTTTTGGGGCCCCTATCTGTTACATTGATCTATGTTTCCATTCTCTTGCCAACACCATGCTGTGTTGATTTCTGTAACTTTATAGTAAGTATTGAAGTTGGATAATGCCAGTCCTCCTACTTTGCTCTTCTCCTTTAGTGTTATGTTGGCTATTTTTGGACTTTTGTCATTTTTTAATAAATTTTAGAATCAATTTGTCAATATCTGCAAAATAGCTTTGCTGGCAATTTTGATTGAGATTACATTGAATCTATACATCAAATTGGAAGAACTGTCATTTTAAAAATATTGAGGATTTCAACAGTTGAAGACAGAGTTTCCCTTCATTTATTTAAGTATTTGATTTCTTCCAACACAGTTTTGTACTTTTCTGCATTCAGTGAATTGACCTTCAAAGCATTCATCATAAGAAAAAAATTTACGTCAGTATGTATGTGGCAGATTGCAACTACATTTATTGTGGTAATCATTTCACAATATATGCAAATATTGAATCATTCTCTTGTACACCTGAAATTAATGTAATGTTGTGTTAGTATAATATATCAATGAAAAATCTCAATTAAACAGACATTGAATAAGTGCATCAATATTTTGATTGTAAATCAGGAGTTTGCATGAAACCTGCTCTGTTTTGTGAGCTCCAACTGTTCAATATTGTGCAAAGCTGGTGAAAATTCATATTTTAGTAGTGAAAAAGAAACATTAAAAAAATCTTACAGCTCAACAGAAGCTGAGTCATGATCACTCTCTAAATGCAAATCTGATAGTCCATAACAAAAAAAGCTACACTCCTATAAATTGGAAGGGAAGAAAGTGGACTAGGCTTATGTTTTAGGAAAAAGTGAGGTTCAAACTACAAGTTTGTCAACACTTCTGAGACATAGTAAAGTAATTTAGCTTAGATTTGCTATGTCAAGATACAACTCAAAGACACTAAAGATAAATGTCATATCTGCTATTAAAAGAAATACACATTAAAAACAAGGACACAGAAAATTTGAAGTGAAAGCCTAGAAAAAATTCGACCCTAAACACAAACCAAAGAAACCAGTATAGTTATATTAACATGAGATCAAAGTAGACTTTAAGGTAAAAATTTTGCTAGTGAAAAAAACTAATTTCTGCCTTTTAAGTTACATAGAAAAAGTAATAACTGAAAATTTTTTTTCATAAATTATGCTACGAATATATAACATAAATTGCTAGGAATATATAACAATTGTAACTTTTTAGTATCTTAAAAAAATTAGACTCAAACATATATAAAATTGTAAGAATTAAGAGTGAATCAGAAAAATCTCCAGTCCTTATGGGAGATTTTTACTCAGTTCTCTCAACAACTGGTAGAAAAATCAATGGAAAAGCATCAATAATTGTACATAAGAGTTAAATGATTCAACTTTTAAATTGATTATACAACCATACACAAATATTCAACATCTCCTAATAGAAAACCATGAAACATTATTGAGTGATATTAATATATACTTAGGTAAAGGGCTCTATCATAGCCTTCACTGAAAGACTCACAGTGTTAAGTTCTCCAACAAGACAAAGAGAATCATAGCATCTCTACAGAAATCTCAGCAGACGTATATAACATTTTCTTTATCCATTCATACATCGATAAACGCTTAGGTTGTTTTCATATCTTGGTTACTGGAAATAATGCTGCAGTGAATATGGTGGTACAGATATCTCTTTGACTTAATGTCTTCATTTTCTTCAGAGTTCATCCAGAAATGGAACTGTTAGATCATGAGGTAGTTCTATTTTTTATTTATTTGAGGAATTCTATATTGTTTTCAATAGTGTTGGACCAAGTTACATTCCTACCAACAGTGCACAAGGGTTCCCTCCTTCCACATCCTTGCCAACATTTATTATTTTTTGTCTTCTTAATAATTGTCACTCTAATAAATGTGAGATGATATCTCATTGCAGTTTTGATGTACATTTCCCTGGTGATTAGTAATGTTAAGCATCTTTTCACATATCTGTTTGTCATTTGTATGTCTTAATTGGAAAAATGTGAATTCAGATTCTCTGCCAATTTTTAAATTGGATTGTCTGGGGTCTTTTTGCTATTGAGTTGTATGAGTTCTCCATATTTATTAGATATTAACCCTTTATCAGATATATGATTTGCAAATATTTTCTCCCATTTTGTAGTTGCCTTTTCATTTTGTTAATAGTTGTTTTTGTTTGTTTGTTGTTATGCAGAAGCTTTTTAGTTTGATGTAGTCCCACTCATTTATTTTTATTTTTGTTACCTTTGCTTTTGGTATCAAATCCAAAAGTCACCAACAAGGCTGATGTCAAGGAGCTTAGTGCCTGTGTTTTCTTCTAGGAGTTTTATGGTTTCAGTTCTTATGCTCAAGTCTTTAATCAATTTTGAGTTAATTTTTGAGTATTGTATAAGATAATGTTCTGTTTCATGATTTTTTTCATGTGACTGTCAAGTTTTCTCAACATTATTTATTGAAGAGACTGTCTTTCCATATTGTATATTTTTGGTTGTTCCTTCTTCTATTAATATATGGGTGGGTTTATTTTGAGGCTTTCTGTTCTGTTCCATTGATCCATTTATTTGTTTATCTGTCAATATAATACTTTTTTTTTATTCTAACAGCTTTGTAATATAGTTTGAAAGGGTGTGTGATGCCTCCAGCTTTGGTCTTCTTTCTTAAGATTTCTTTGGCTATTCAAGGTCTCTTGTGATTCTATATAAGTTATATGATTATTTATTCTAGTTCTCTAAAAAGTGCCCTAAGTATTTTGAATTTGAAGATTGTTTTGGATAGTATGGACATTTTATAATTATTAATTCTTCTAATTAATTAGCATAGAATATATTTCCATTTATTTGTGTCTTCAATTTCTTTCATTAATGTAGTTTTCAGTGTATAAAGGTCTTTCACTTTCTCAACTGAATTTATTGCTAAGTATTTTGTTCTTTTTATATAGTGGCAAGTGGGATTGTTTTAAATATTTCTTCCTGACACTTTGTTATTAGTGTATAGAAACTTAACAGATTTCTGTATATTGATTTTGTATCCTGCATTCTTAGCAAATTCACCTGCTAGTTCTAGCAGTGCTTTTGTGGCATCTACAGGGTTTTCTATATATGCTATCATGTCATCTGCAAATAGCAACAGGAGCTGGCCCCACCCACCAGCAGTCTAACATCAGGTCTGGGACCCCTGGGCCTTGAAACCAGAGACCCCAGGATTGTGCTCTGCCCACAAGTGAGCCAGCATAGCCCCAAGACCCAACTTTTCACTGGGGCTAGGTAGTCACTAGATCCAGAATCTCCTGAACATTGACCCTGCACACCAGTGTGTGGACACTATTCCCAAGACCACTTCAGCCCTGAATCCTGTCTTGTCAGGACACAGGCAACACACCAGAAAGCCCATAACAACCCTGAGACCCACCGGGGGCTGCAGCCCTACTCATCAGCAGGTTAGTATCAGCTCTGAGACACCTTGAACCCCTCAAACAGCTAGCCCTAGGTTCAGCTATATTTACATTGGGCCAGCTTGGGACACTCAAAAAGCCATTCTAGGATCCAGTACCACTCACTGGCAGGTGAGCACCAGCTTTTGGCCACCTCAGAACCAGAGCTAGCCATGACAAGAACAAGCCCCACACACAAATAGGACAGCTAGATCCAGGAACCCCAGACCTACAACCACCTACCCAAGAACCTGGCTCCTACTATAAGTGAGCCAGTACCAGGGTTCTGCAGCCAGCCACCTGATGTCCCAGCCCCACCAGCTAGTGATCAACAACCTATGCACAATGCAGGGCCTGCAACCAAACAGACTTAGGGCCAGCCATGCCCACAAGACTTCCCATAGGTATCATCTTGCCACAACAGAAGGATCCACACAGCCCTCAAAAGGGAATACCCTAGAGCATATAACACTAGTAACCACAGGAGAATGTGTTTCTGGGATGCATAGGATGGCTCCTTAAAAAAGGTCAGTTCTTTAAGGTTGAGAGACAACTGACCTACCAGATATGTAGAAGTAAAAACACAAAATTAAGCAGAATGAGACAATAGAGGAAGATGTTCCAAATGAAGGAACAAGATAAAACTCCAGAAGAACTAAGTGAAGTAGAGATAGGCAATCTACCCAATGAAATGTTCAAGGGAATGATTGTAAAGATTATCCAAGAACTCAGAGAAGAGTGTATGAACAGAGTGAGAAGTTAAAAGATTTTAACAAAGAGTTAGAAAATATAGCAAAGAATGAAACAGAGCTGAAGAGTACAAAAACTGAAATGAAAAATACACTAGAAGGAATCAACAGTAGATTAAATGATACAGATAAATGGATCAGCAAGCTGGAAAACAGAGTAGTGGAAATCACTGAAACTGAACAGGAAAAAAGAATAAAAGGAATGAGAACAGTATAAGAGACTTGTGGGAAAACATCAGGTATACTATTACCTGCATTATAGGGGTCCCAGAAGGAGAAGAGAAAAAGAGGCAGAAGACATAATAACTGAAAAATTCCCTAACCTGGGAAAGAAAGATACATTCAAATTGAGGAAACAGAGAATTCCAAACAGGATCAATAGAAAGAGGTACACACTAAGACACACTGTAATTAAAATGGCAAAAATTAAAGATAAGGAGAGTCTCTTAAAAGAAGCAAGGGAAAACACCAAATTGAGTACAAGTTAACTCTTATAAGGCTATCAGCTAGCTTTTCAGCAGAAACTCTGCAGGCCAGAAGGGACTGGCATTGTATATTTTAAATAATGAAAGGGAAAAACCTACAACCATGAATACTCTACCTGACAAGGCTTTCATTCAGATTTGATGGAGAGATCAAAAATTTTACAGATAAGCAAAAGCAAAAAGAGTTCAGCACTATCAGTCCAGCTTTAAAAGAAAGAAAAAGTCACTAGAAACACAAAAGTTATGAAAGAAAAAAGTTCATTGGTAAAGGCAAATTTACAGTAAAGGTAGTAAATCAACCACAAACAAAACTAATGGTAAGGTTAAAAGGCAAAAATAGGAAAATTAGGTATATCTACAGTAAGCAGTAAAAGGATATAGAAATCAAAAAGTGTAAAATATGGTGTCAAAAATGGTAAACATTGAGGGCTAGGGAACAAAAGAGCAGGGTTGTTAACGTGTTTGAAATTAAGAGAACTGCAATTAAATATACATATACATAAATATATATACATAAATATATATGTATACATACTTCAAATGTAGCCACAAACCAAAAATCTATAACAGATACACATACACACACAAAACCCCAGAAAGGTATCCAAACACAGCACTAAATACAGTCATCAAATCACAAAGGAAGAGAACATAAGAATATGAAAGGAACAAAGCAGAACTACAAAAACAACCCCCATACTGTTAACAAAATGGCAATAAAACAAGATATATTTATGCTGACTACAAGATACTCACTTCAGACCTAAAGACATACGGACTGAAAGTGAGGGGATGTTTGTATTCCGTGCAAATGGAAATGAAAAAAAAAAAAAGTGAGGTGGCAATACATATATCAGACAGAATAAAACTTAAAGATTGTAACAAGAGGCAAGTAGAATATTACATAATGATCAAAGGACCAATCCAAGAAGAAATACAATTGTAAATATGTATGCACCAAACGTAGGAGCACCTAAATACATAAAGCAAATATTAACAGACATAAAGGGAAAAACTGACAGTAACACAATAATAGTAGGGAACTTTAACACCCCAATCATATCAATGACACATCATCCAGACACAAAATCTGTAAGGAAACTTGACCTTAAATGACAGATCAGAGCAAATGGACTTTGCTATTGAACATTCTATCCCAAAATAGCAGAACACACATTTTAATTGCACATGAAACATTGTCCAGGATAGCTCTCATGCTAAGTCACAAAACAAGTTTTTGCAAACTTAAGAAAACTGCAATCATATCAAGTATCTTTTCTAATTACAATGCTATGAGACTAGAAATCAACTGCAAGAAAAAAACTGCAAAAAACCCAAACAGCTTGAAGCTAAACAATATGCTACTAAGCAACCAAAAGACCACTGAAAAAATCCTAGAAGAAATAAAAAAAAGTACCTGGAGACAAATAAGAATAAAATCACAATAATCCAAAATTTACGGGACACAGCAAATGCAATTCTAAGAAGGAAATCTGTAATGATACAAGCTTACTTTAAGAAACAAAAATTTGACAACCTAACTTTATATCTAAAGAAACTGTTAAAGAACAAACAAAACCCAAAGTTGGTAGATGGAAAAATCATAAAGATCAGAGCAGAAATAAATGAAATAGAGACCTAAAGATAGAAAGGTCAATGAAACTAAGAGCTGATTATTTCAAAAGATAAAATTGATAAACTTTTGGGCACACTCATCAAGTAAAAAAGAGAGGGGTCCCAAATCAATAAATTCAGAAATGAAAGAGGAGAAATTACAACCAATATCACTGAAATAAAGTATGATTATGCAGTAATCATAAGAGATTACTACAAATAACCATATACCAATAAAACAAACAACCTAATGTGCAAATTCCTAGAAATGTATCATCTTCCAAGATTAAATCAGGAAGAAATAGAAAGCATTAACAGACTAATGAATTTGAATCAGTAATTAAAAACTACTAGCAGTCCTAAGTCCAGGAACAGATGGCTTCATGGCTGAATTCTCCAAAACATTTAGAAAAGAGTTAATACTGCTTCTTCTCAAACTCTTCCAAAAAACTGTAGAGGAAGGGATATTTGCAAACTCATTCTACAAAGCCAGCATTGCTCTGATATCAAAACCAGACAACATCACAGAAAAGAAAATTATAAACCTCTATTACTAATGAATATAGATGGACAATCTTCAACAAAACACTGTCAATCCAAATCCAACAATACATTAAAAGAATCATATACCACGATGAAATGGAATTTATCCTAGTGATATTAGAATTTTTCAATATCTGCAAACCCATCAACATGATACACCACATTAAAAAATTAAAGAATAAAAATCATATGATCACCTCAGAAGATGCAGAAAAAGTTTTGACAAAATTCAACATCTATTTATGATGAAAAATTCTCAACAAATTGGGTATAGAGGCAACATACCTCAAAAAAAGAAAGGCCATATACAATAAGCCCACACTAGCACGACACTCAATAGTGAAAAGCTGAAAACATTTCCTCTAAGATCAGAAACCAGACAAGGATTCCCACTCCTACTGCTTTTAAACATAATATTGGGAGTCCCAGGCACAGCAATCAGACAAGAAAAAAGGAATAAAAGGAATCCAGATTAGAAAGGAAGATGTAAAACATTCACTGCAGATGGCATGAAACTGTACATAGAAAATCCTTACGATGCCACAAAAAAACCCACACCAAACTAGTAGAGTTTATTGATGAATCAGGTAAAGTTGAAGGATGAAAAATTAATATACAGCATGTTCATAGCAACATTGTTTACAACAGTCAAGGCATGGAAGCAACCTAAATACTCATTAAAGAGATGAATGGGTAAAAATGTGGATTATATATACAAGGGAATATTACTCAGCCATTAAAAAAAGAATGAATTTTTGCCATTTGCAACAACATGGATGGACCTGGAGGGTATTACGTTTAGGGAAATAAGCCAGACAGAGAAAGCAAAATGCAATATGTTATCACTTGTATGTGGAATCTGAAAAATAAAACAAATGAATTTAACAAACAGAAACATATTTACAGATATAGAGAATAAATTGGCGGCTATCAGTGGGGGAGGGAGGGAGGAAGGGCATGATTTAGTACAAACTACTCTGTGTAAAATAAATAAGCTACAAGAATATATTATATAGCACAGGAAATATAACAAGTATTGTATAAAAGTTTAAAGGGAGTGTAATCTATAAAAAAATGAATCACTAAGTTGTTTACTTGAAAGTAATACAATCTTGTAAATCAACTATACCTCAATTTTAAAAAACTGGACATCAGGCTTGTGTGGAAGCTTTTCTGGGATAGATCGGTGGTCTGGTGCATGGTAGAGGGGGAGAGGGAAGATGACACTCACTTGCTAGAGTGAGGCAGAGGAGGAGTGCAAAGATGGTACCTGCTGAAAAAAGGAAATTGTAAAAAGAGGAAAGAAACTAAAAAGAAATAAAAATGATGATACCCACTGATTTTAGCAGAGGGAATGCACGAAGATGACACCTGCCAGCTTTCAACCCTGAGAGGTATCTTTGAAATTCCCTGCCCCTCAGATCAATGCTTTAAAATTAGGAAATGAGTCTCTTTCACAGGAAGTCTGGGAGCTTTTCAAGACACTGGGCTCTAGGCTTACTTCACCACAAGTCTGCAGATCTTCTGGGCACAAGCCCTGTTGATCTCTGAAGACAGATGTCCTGGGGTCTTGTTCCTCAGATGTCTGTCTCCAAAGTTGGAGTGCTCTTTGTGGGATGCAAACCCTTTTCTTCTCAGGGGGAAGCTTCAGGTTTGGGGTTCCCTTCTGATTATGGGTCACAGGGCTGTGCGTGGAGTTTATGGTGAATTTGCGTTCTCATTTAGCCTTTCCCACCCGCTTTGATGTGATTTCCCTCTTATTTGCCTGATGTGAAGGTGTCACTGCCAGCTTTTAGGGTTTTTTGTTTGTTTGTTTGTTTCAGAAGAAATTATTCCATATATAGCTGTAGATTCTATGCGTCCATGGGGGGAGATGAGTTCAAGATATTCCCATATTACCATTTTGAATTGGAACCCCCAAAGGTAGGGTAATGTAAATAGTGGGGTAGCAACACAAGGGCAGAAGACAGAGAGGAACGTAGATACATATTCACCTGGCATATGACAAAGGAATACTGTGGTACAGTGGAGAAAGGGTGATCTTTTAAAATAAATGATGCTGGCTCATTTTAATATTCATATTGAAAGAAACTAGCTTACAACTACGTAATACTCATAGACATCAATTCCACCTGAATCATTCATGAAAAGACATAAAGGAAAAGGCTGATACATCAAACTGTATTAAAGTTTAGAACTTGTGTTGATCAAAAGCCAAAGAGTGGGAAAAATATTTGCAAAAATTTTTATGTATCAAAGGCCTTTTGTTGAAAAAATGTAAAATATCTGAGAAATCAATGGGAAAAAAATCAGTAATAATTTTAACAGGTATTTCACTTCCGTCCTAGACTTTGGACCTTCTCTCTCAACAAAGTTAAGTATCTAGTCACAGTGATACACCAGCAGAATGGTGAAGAGAATGAAGTTCATTATACAACTAGGTCAACTATGAACTCAAAATATATCATGTGGACTTTTTTTGCCCTGCTTTGACCTTCCTTTATTTTTTTAATCAAGTGAGAGCTTAAAATAAAGCAGTGGTCCAGCCTTCCTGTCTCTCAACCAGAAGGAAGAATGCGTCAGCGGTTCCAGGGTAGAGAGCTGTGTAACAAGAAAGGTGGGACCTCAAAAATATCTTCCTGTCTTTAAATACTTAGCATCAATATTATTCAATAGGACTTTTGACATTTGAAAAGGGGTAGAAAATGTGGTGGAGTTGGAAGAAATGCACAGTGAAAGTAGCAGTGCCAGCCATTGTAAATGATTTGCCTACCATGTTCCAGATAAGAGGACGTACATTCCAAGGGGTTAAGCCTCTGAGCCCTCTGCCCACGCTTGGAGTTATTATAGACAAATAGGTGATCAGAGACTGCCAGCACCTGGCCATCCACATTGACTATCACAGACACCATGGCCTGGAGATTGAAGAGAGGAATGAATGAATATTTTAATATAAAAGCATGGAGGGTAATAAACTCAAGTTAAAAAAAAAAAACAAAACAGCTGGGCACTGGAAAAAAAAAAAAAACCTACCACAACATAAAGGTGTTTCACCATAAATAGAATCAAAATGGGCAGTACATATGCAATAAGGTTCTTTGTGGCACTTGTCTTAAGGGAAATAAAAATGATTCACCACCGCTAGAGACTTCTCTCTAGCTGAGAAGATAAAGATAGGCAATTTCAAGCATTGCTAAAGATGTGAATCAATTGAGACTCTTATATATTAATTGGGATGTAAATTAATATAATTGCTTTGGAAAACTGCTTGATATTATCTACTAAAATTGAACATCCATATATTCTATTACCCAAAACTTTCAATACTAGGTACTTAGAATCAATGGGTGCACTTGTGCCTCCAAAGGCAGGTACAAGTATATTCTTAACAGCATTATTTATGGTAGACAAAATTTGGTAACAAATACTCATCCATAATAGGTTGAATATAAATTATGGCATATTCATACCTTCAAATACATACAGTAATGAAAAGCGATGGATGACTCCACCTGCAAAAATCTCCTAAACAAATGCCATGCACAAAACAATATTTATTGTGTGATGCCATTTTTTAAACATTCAAAACCAGGCAAATATAATACACAATTTTAGAAGTCACTATAGTAGCTCATGCCTAGAAATAAAATACATATTTTGTGAATTCAGAATGTTGGATAATCAATTAATTAAATTGGAATTTTTATTTTACCTGGCCTGAAAACATCATTTAAAATGAGGTACTAGGGAGGTCATTTGACTGGCGAGGAAAAACCTAGATTTTAGTATAGATTTTCCTTCTGTAATTAACCTTAGACACCTGAACACGTTCTCTTTTCACTTCCTCCTCTGTAGAAAAAAAGGGCACACCTGTTCTACAGTTTGCTAAAGGATCAAATGCAACATTGCATATGAAAGATATAAAGCAAAACATAAACTTGATGGCATTATTATGAAACTCAGAACACTCATTTGTATCGGAGATCATTTTATCTTAAGATTGTTTACAGATTTGCCTAACTAAGACTTTGGGTTTTTAGTATTCAAGATGATGAAATATATTTGATGAATTTAGAATTCTAGTCATCAAGAATGTATTATTTTGTTCATGAAATGTTTTGAGTGTTGTCCAGTCACCCAAAGTTACAGTAATATTTAGCAAGCAAAGAATGGTCCCAGCATGGACCCTGGGCGAGGTATTCTTCTGCTGTGACTGAAGAGGCTTGTTTTCCTGTGTCCAGCATATCACAGTTCTGTCATAGTCCATGGCCTACAATATAAGCTTATTTAAAACAGGAGGAAAGGGAGTGGTTGGCGAATCCGACTAGGAACCATGAGGTTGCGGGTTCGGTCCCTGCCCTTGCTCAGTGGGTTAACGATCCGGTGTTGCCGTGAGCTGTGGTGTAGGTTGCACACACGGCTCGGATCCCGCGTTGCTGTGGCTCTGGCGTAGGCTGGTGGCTACAGCTCCAATTCAACCCCTAGCCTGGGAACCTCCATATGCCCTGGGAGCGGCCCAAGAAATAGCAACAACAACAACAAAAGACAAAAAGACAAAAAAAAAAGTAGAAAAGAAGGGGGAAAAAAAACCCCATGTATCTATTTTGCACAAAACCTAGTATTTTATTCGGGGTTATTCTCAGATGTAGACTGTCCGTACCATCAGTGAACTATCCAGGAGTTAGTAGTCATATTTTGAATCTGACTGGAAGTCACCCTCCAATTGTATGTAGTGTAGCAATAATTCTAAACCTTTTTTATAGAAATGCCGCAAAAATGAACAAATGGATTATAAAATATTTAACTTATGAATGAAAATACATATTTTATTTAATGATCTGTAAAATTTGTACTACTTCCTGTTTGATAAATATTTAAATAAATTTAAAAAAATCTGTGAAGTGGGCAATTTGCAAATTTCCAAACACCTTATAGAAATTTCAAGAAATAGTAAAACTAGAAGAAAATATAGGACTTGGGAAAGTTTTGATCAGATCCAAAGCATCAGCCTGGGTTTTTAGGTGTGTTTTTAGTATATTTTTGGTCCCCTTTCTCAGAAATTTGCATCTTTTAAAATGTGAATAAAAGATGCCTGTATTGATCTATGTTACTCATCTACATAAAGGAGAAACATTCTCAGTTTTCAAATACTCATTTACTGGAATTGGAAAAACACATAGAATAGAGTCACTTAAGCATGGTGAACAGTATGAAAGTGATACATAGTATATAGATGAAAGTAAAGATGATTAATATTAAAGAAGAATTTATATGGAAATTTGGAACATACTTCAAATTTTTTGGTAGGACAAAGGAGGTATATGATTAAATAAACAAATAAATGCAACAAAGATATTAAGCCAACGATGAAGTAAAGCACTGATGAACCTTATGTAGTTTCTGATTGGAAATGTGCTTATGTGATCAGAATAAGGCAGCAGTCTCTAAGTAAAACTTATATTTGACCCACTTTATTATTTTTATTATATTTCTTTATGGAAGTAAACTGGTGCTGGATCTGCAAGTTTACTACCTGTGGTATGATAAATAATTCCATTCATCCCAAAATTCTACATAAGCCCACTGATGTGAAGCTGCATTTAAAAAATAACATTATTGGGAGTTCCCATAGTGGCGCAGCGGAAATGAACTCGACTAGGAACCATGAGGTTGTGGGTTCGATCCCTGGCCTTGCTCAGTGGGTTAAGGATCTGGAGTTGCCGTGAGATGTGGTGTAGGTTGCAGACATGGCTTGGATCTGGTGTTGTTGTGGCTGTGATGTAGGCCGGCAGCAACAGCTCCAATTAGACCCCTAGCCTGGGGACCTCCATATACCATGGGTGCAGCCCTTAAAAGGACAAAAGACAAAAAAATAAAAAATAAAAAACAGGAGTTCCCGTCGTGGCGCAGTGGTTAACGAAGCCGACTAGGAACCATGAGGTTGCGGGATCGGTCCCTGCCCTTGCTCAGTGGGTTAACGATCCGGCGTTGCCATGAGCTGTGGTGTAGGTCGCAGACATGGCTCGGATCCTACGTTGCTGTGGCTCTGGCATAGGCTGGTGGCTACAGCTCCAATTCAACCCCTAGCCTGGGAACCTCCATATGCCACGGGAGCGGCCCAAGAAAAGGCAAAAAGACAAAAAATAAATAAATAAATAAATAAATAAAATAAAAAACCATAACATTATTCATTGGAACAACATTGTAAATCAACTATAATTTTTAAAAAAATAATAAAAAATTTAATAAAAATTAGCAAGTTTAAAAAAGAACTATTTGTAATAGTTGTAAACTCAATTTTTCAAACACACACTGCCGGGGCCAGCTCAGCAGGATGGAGCTGGAGAACGGGTGCTGTGGAACTTAAGGAAAAATAGTTAACATAAAACAAGACACAGAGACATTTATCTTAAGTAGAGGTGGGAGCCAGGGAACTCAAGGTCTCCGGGACCCGGGACCAAGAGCGCGGGGGACTCAAGGTCTCAGGGACCAAGAGCGCCCTGCCTCAAGAAACCACACTGCTTTTATTGTGCTCTTTAGATGAGATCAAGTGAGGAGTGGCTATGGGTGGATGATACAGGGTTTGTTTACTGTTATATAAGTTCTTTTACTATTTAGAAAGCCACTTAGGTGGTAAAGGGTTAAGCTCTTACTCTGACCTCTAGGCACATAACGTTCTTAAGCTTAAGTCACTTATGCCTTTAGGTCTTTGCTCTTAAACTTAAGTCATTTACCAGCACTGTGACTGTTTTTCAAAGCAGGAAGGTGGGATAAAGTAAGACAAGAAGATGGGATAAAGTAAAGAAGGACAAGATGGAGTTTTCAAGGAAACATGTCTTGCAACAACACACATGTAGGCAGAGGCTCATTTTGCCACAGGCACAAGAAGACAAGATTCATGTGACAAAGAGTGACTGCATCCAGGTTCTAACTTATGGCTCCTCTACCTTGAAGAGTCTTCTCTTTGATGTCTCTTCAAAAACAACAACAACAACAACAACAACAACAACAAAACAGCCATTTGTTTCCTTCTTGTTGGAAATAATTATATGTAACTACAATTGTATAAAAGCTATGCATACTCTGCTAGAAAATACAGTGAAGTTTCCACAACATTATAAATGCATGGGTTTCAGTAATATATGTTTTGAATGTGTGTTTGCTGGCCAGTGCTTGCTGAGCTGGAGGATATCACTAACTCCAGGCTGTGCAATAAGTGTAGCTCTGAAATAAGCATAGGTACTGAATCTGGATGGATTTAGGACTACGGAACAGATTTGAAGAAATGAATACAACACTATACCAATTAGAATTTCATTCTTCTCTCAACACTTGGTTAAGCTTCCAGTTATGAATTTGTTTTCTCTTGAGGGACCTTCATGCCCACTCCTCTATTACTGGGAACAGTAATGCCTTTTGCTTAAAAAAAAAGTGTTGTACAAAAAATTAGCTGAGAGGAATGTCTACTTTAACAAGTCATCAAATTACTTTCTCAACCATGCTCTAAGGAGTAAAAACTTATAATATGCAAGTAAAAATAATATAGTTTGGGAGAAAGGAAGCTGCTGCCCACATTTCCACAGGCTACTCCTGCCTTGGGTCAAAACAGTGTCTTGGAAACAGTCACCAAGTCTTTCCTTGGTCTGGCTCTGATCACAAATACCAGGGTTCATATCTGGGGACCCTTTCATTGGTCCTCACCTATCCAAGATTCTGCTATTTTCCACTTCTCTTCTTGGTTTGCCCAATGCCCTCCAATGGTGCCTTTTTGTGTTGTTATCAGTGCTGATCACTGCCAAATCTGTACAGGACAACTAGCCCTTTCTGTTTTCAGTTCAAGTTTTATCAAAATATGGGTCTGCAGTTTATGCACTTTTGAATGTGCTTTGCATTTTGCATTCAATATACTCAGACCTGTGACAGTAGAGGTCAAGTCCAAGGGCAATCTTCAAGACAGTGATGACTTTGTGATTGGCATCCTCTCTTTGTCCTCCGGCTTTGGTGCTCTGCTCTCTTCTGTTGACCTCAGTCCTCTTTGCATTGCAATGACAAACTTCATGGGACTCCCTGTTCCCCAGAGTAAATCAGTTTTTAGCAGAACCTCAGTGACCAGTGTTTTAGCTATGCCCAGATTTGAACCCTAGAGAGATCAGGGATTGGGTTTAAACTGAAATCTGATTTAAGAGTTTATTTTTTAAATTAACATTGTAAAGTCTTTGATCATTTTTGGCTCTGGGAATGTATCTTTGTATAAATATTCCTTGTAATATTAAGAGAAATAAGATATTTCTAGCTATAGATTTTACAGAAAAAGAAATCAACGGGTAAATATTTTTGAGTTAGAAGATGAAAAAGTATGGCACAAGTGAACAAATGGGCCCACAGCATGTGGATGTTTCCAGGACAGGGATGGAACCTGCACCACAGCAGCAACTCAAGCCACTGCAGTGACAATGCAGGAACCTTAACCCTCTGTACTACAAAAGAACTCCAAAAATGTCATTTTTTTATGTATAAGAAGAAGTGAATTGAAAACAAAATCCTGGAATTCCCATCGTGGCTCAGTGGTAAACAAATGTGACTAGGAACCATGAGCTTGCGGGTTTGATCCCTGGCCTCGCTTAGCGGGTTAAGGATCTGGCATTACCGTGAGCTGTGGTGTAGGCTGCAGACATGGCTTGGATCCCCTGTTGTGGCTCTGGCGTAGGCTGGTGGCTACAGCTCTGATTAGACCCCTAGCCTAGGAACATCCACATGCTGTGGGTGCTGCCCTAGGAAAGACAAAAAGAGAGAAAAAAAAAAGAAGAAGAAGAAAACAAAGTCCCAAAGACAAAGACCGTGTCACTTTCGAACAAAGTATATAGTAAGAAAACTCATTCTGTACAAAAGCTGCATGCTGAAAATGGCCCTTTTCAGCTCTTCTTAGCATTATACTTATTTGACAATTAAATTATTATTGAATTATTAGTAAGTGATGGCCAAGTAGAAGTGGTACATGCTTGAACACATTCTTGCATGTTCTCAGCTGGCATGGTCAGAAAGACACATTTTTCAGCCAAGACTTTTTATAGTTTTAATACCATCTACTTCCTTAGATCCTTCGTTCTGAGGAGTGAGGTAGGAGAAGCTGCAACAAAATCATGCAGGAAGAGGCAGTGGAGGATCAAAGGCCTTCTTCCAGCTTACATCTTCAGAAAATGCTTGCTGTGACAGAGTAATATCCTGGTGTGGCTCAGCTAAGACAGAAATTGTCCCACCTACAGCAGAGTTCTGATCTTTCTTCTTGGGAGTAGTTCTGTACCTTATTTTTAATTTAGCCCCATTTCAGAAGAAAATTAGTTTTATTCACAGACTTATTTTCTGTTAAAAACTGTGTTGTTTGGAAGTTGTAGAGTAGCCCTACATGTATCAAAATAAAAATTTCAGCAAAGACTTCAAAAAGCAAATAATTTCACATTTCCAGAATGTTTTTTTTCTCAGTTAAGAAGATAAATTGTTAGCTTCCTAAATCACCTTACCAAGAAGTAATATGGGAGAGTTCCCATTGTGGCTCAGTGGAAATGAATCTGACTAGCATCCATGACGGCACAGGGTCGATCCCTGGCCTTGCTGAGTGGGATAAGGATCCAGCATTGCCATGAGCTATGGTATAGGTCACAGATGCCAGTTGGATCCAGCATTGCTGTGGCTCTGGCTTAGCTGGCAACAACAGCTCCAATTCGACCCCTAGCCTGGGAACCTCCATATGCTGCGGCTGTAGCCCTAAAAAGACAAACAAACAAACAAACAAACAAAAACAACAAAAAAACCCAAAACAAAACAAAACAAAAAAACATAAGGAAGTAATACGGAAGTATCTAACAAATTGTCATCTCAATTACCAAGGTGAGGTAAAGATAATGTATTTGGAGGTTCTGAGAAGTATGGCATACCCACAGAAGGCACCTATCATTAATATTGCGATTTTTGTTATTGAAAACATGGGACTTTTTCTCACACACACATCCCTAAATAAGATGGTGTTGTACATAATAGAATTACCTAATAAGGAGCTGGATCAGACAACCACAGCCTCAGAATAAAACAATATGCAATGAGGTACTAATATTGCAGTAATAACAGAAAAGCTAAAAGAGATAAACAAAAGAAGGATTGAGACTGATACAGTGGCCAGATAATATGTATGAGAGCATTTTAAGTTACTTTAGATAACAATGATATGGAAACAGTGACTACAAAGAATTGCAGAATGGCAAAGCTGTTGACACCAGTGGCTAAACTTAACAGAAAATTATAAAGAAAAAGAGTGTCTTTGCCTGAGGGTAATAATCACATGGGGCACACAAGTTACTTCATGAAATTAAATATTTATTTAATTGAATATTATTTAATTCTTGATACTTCACAACTTTAAAAGAATCATTATCACTGAAAATCCAGGGAAAAGAATACAATAAAACCAAATCAACTATTTTAATGTATTGGAGGTTTTAAAATAATTTTGCAGCAATATGGAATCTACTTCATGTACATAGTCTAAAATAAATGTAATATTAAATTAATTCAGTTAAATAATATTTAGTTTCATGAAGTAACTTTTGTGCCCAAAGCTGAAAAGAACAGTTAACTGAAATGAAAAAATCATTAGAGGGATTTAAAAGGCAGATTTGAGCACATAAATCTGCCTTTAAAAGAATCAGCAAACTTGAAGATAAAACAATGGAAATTATCACATCTGTGGAACTGAAAGAAAAATGATTTAAGAAAAGTGTACTAAAGGACCTGTGGGACCCCATCAAGCAAAACAGCGTATACATTATGAGAGTCCCAGAAGGAGCAGAGGCAGAGAAAGGGACAGAGAGAATACTTGAAGAAATAATGGCTGAAAACTCCCCAAATTTGGTGAAAGGCATGACTATAAGCATTCAGAAGGATCAAGAGGATTAGTTTCAAGAGACTGCACCAACACATTATAATTACACTGTCAAAAGCCAAAGATGGAGGGAATTTTGAAAGCAGTAAGAGAGAAGCAGATCATCATATACAGAGAATCTTTAATAAAATTATCAGCAGGTTTTTTCATGAGAAATTTCAGAAGCCAGATAGCAGTGGGCAGATATATTCAAAGTGCTAAAAGAAAAAAAAAAACCTATCAAACAATAATCTCACACCCTGTAAAACTGCCCTTCGAAAGTGAGGGAGAAATTAAGAGATGCCCAGTTAAGCATGTAGGCTAATAACACTTGAAGCCGTGTGAAGAAATAAAGATATAAAAAGGAAATAAAGATGTCTGTAATACTACCTACTATGTATAAAATAAACAAGAGCCTATTTAATATATTGTAAATAAATTATATTGGAAAAGAGTCTGAAAAAGAAGGTGTCTGTAAATGTACCTATATAGCCATTATAAAGGCTAATATTATTGTAACAATTGTTACAACTCCACTTTTTGTTTTCTATATAATTTGAGACTAGTGTATTAAAATTAATTATTGAAGTTTTGGGACACAATTTATAAAAATATTATTTTATGACATCAACTGAAAAGCATGAGGATAGATCTGTTAAATGAACAGAGTTTTGATATGTTACTGACATTTAGCTCTTATAAATTCAAATTAGAATGTTATAAATTTACAAAATATAGTCGAAAAAGATACGTTTCACCCCTACGTTCATAGCATCACTATTCACAAAAGCCAAGTCATGAAAGCAACCTAAATGTCCATCAACAGATGACTGGATTAAGACAATGTGGTACATATATGTAATGGACTAGTACTCAGCCATAAAAAAGACTGAATTAATGCCATTTGTGGCAATATGGTTGAGTCACTAGAGTCTCACACTAAGTGCAGTAAGTCAGAAAGAGAAAGACAAATACCATATGTTATTACTTATATGTGGAATCTAAAATATGGCACAGCTGAACCTATCTGCAAAACAGAGACAGACTCACAGAGATAGCAAATAGACTTGTAGTTGCCAGCAGGGTGAGGGGGGGTGAGGGAGTGGGATAGATTGGGGTTTTGTGGTTAGTAGATGCAAATTGTCACATTTAGAATAGATAAACAAGGAGGTCCTACTGTATAGCACAGTAGTATATATCCAATCTCCTGGCTAGACCATGATGGAAAATAATATAAAAAATATATGTACATATAACTGAGTTACTTTGCTGTATGGTAGAAATTGGCGCAACATTGTAAATCAAATATAGTAATGAAAAATTATAAACTTCATGAAATTCACAGTCATCAGAGACTTTTATAGATGTCAGGGATTGATGCTATATTTTTTTATTGGCTAACCTATAGCATAGTAATAAAAAGTGTACATATTTCTTAGCAATATGCGAGCAATAAATGAAGGAAATCATAATAAAATGGGTTTAGATTACTTTAAAAAAGAATATTATAAAGTTAGATTGTCCTTTCATTTTGTTGATGGTTGCCTTTGCTGTGCAAAAGATTTTAAGTTTAATTAGGTCCCAGTTAGTTATTTTTGCTTTTATTTCTTTTGCTTTAGGAGACAGATCCAAAAAATATTGTATGATTTATGTCAAAGTATGCTCTGCCTCATCCTCTTTTAGGAGTTTTATGGCTTCAAGTCATACATTTGGGCCTTTAATCCAATTTGAGTTTATTTTTGTATATGTTGTGAGGAAATTTTCTAATGTCCTTCTTTTACATTTAGCTGTCCAGCTTTCCCAGAATCATTTATTGAAGAGGCTGTTTTTTCCTCTATTGTATATTCTTGCTTACTTTGTTGTATATTAATTGAATAAAAGTGTGTTTGTTTATTTCTGGACTCTATTATTGTCCATTGTTCTATGTATCTGTTTTGGGCTAATACCATGCTTTAGTTTGAGACCTCTAGCCTTGTTCTTTTTTCTCAAGACTGCTTTGGCAGTTTGGGGACTTTTTTGATTCCTCATAGGATTATTTATTTTAGTTCTGTGAAAAATGTCATGGATATTTTGATAGGGATTGAATTAAATCTGTAGGTTGCTCTGGGTTATGGGGCCATTTTCACAATATTAATTATTTCAATCAAAAAGCATAAGGTATCTATCCATTTCTTTGTATAATCTTTAACTTTCCTCATCAATGCTTTAGTTTTCAGAGTATAGGTCTTTCATCTCCTTGGTTAAGTTTATCCCTAGGAATTTTAAACGTTTTCATATGGCTTTATTTATTTATTTATTTATTTGCTTTTTAGGGTTACACGCATGGCATATGGAGGTTTCCAGGCTAGGGGTCGAATTGGAGCTGTAGCTGCTGGCCTACTCCACAGCCACACCAACACAGGATCCAAGCCACATCTGTGACCTACACCACAGCTCATGGCAACGGCAGATCCTTAATGGACTGAGCGAGGCCAGGGATTGAACCTGTGTCCTCAGGGATGCTAGTCAGATTTGTTAACTGCTGAGCCATGACGGGAACTCCTGATATGGTTTTAAATGTTTTTTTTTAACTTCCTGTTTCTGATAGTTCTTTATTAGTTTACAGAAAAGCAACAGATTTTGTCTCCTGCAATTTTACTGAATTCATGTATTAGTTAGAGTAGTTTTATGGAGGAGACTAGGTTTTTCTATGTAAAGTATCAGCCATAAAACATAGTGACAGTTTTATTCTTCCTTTCCAATTTAGATACTTTTTATTTTGTTTTCTTGTCTGATTGCTGTGACTAGAACTTCCAATACTATGTAAAATAGAAGTGATGAGTAGTCATCCTTGTCTTGTTCCTGAATTTAGAGGAAAAATGCTTTCAGCTTTTCTCCGTTGAGTATTATATTGGTTGTGGATTTGTCATAAATAGCATTTATTGTGTTGAGATATGTTCCCTCTATACCCATTTTGATGAGAGATTTAAACATGAATGGTCAAATGCTTTTTCTTCGGCTAAGATTATCATGTAATTTTTATCCTTTTATTAATGTGGTATATCACATCGATTGATTTCTATATGCTAAACTATCCTTGTAACCCTGGAATAAATACAACTTTATCATGGTGTTTGGTTCTTTTTATATATTGTTGAATTGGTTTGCTAATATTTTGTTGAGGATTTTTGCATTTATATCATCAAAGATATTGGCCTGTACTTTTCTTTGTTGTAATATTTTTGTCTGATTTTGATATCAGGGTAATGGTGGCCTTGTAGAGTGAATTTGAGAGTGCCCTATCCTTCAATTTTTTCAAAATAGTTTGAGGAAGATAGGTATTAATTCTCTGTATGTTTGGTAGAATTCCCTGTGAAGTGATTTGGTCCTAGATTTTTTGTTTGCTGCCTTTTTTTTTTTTTTTAAATAAGCTCAATTTTACTTCTAGTGATCGGTCTGTTCAAATTGATTCAGTCATGGTAGGTTGTATGTTTCTAGAAATTTGTCTATTTATTCTAGGTTGTCCAATTTGTTGGCATGTAATTGTTCACAGTATTTTCTTATATATCTTTGCATCTGTGGGGTATTGATTGTTATTTCTTCTTTCATTTCATATTTTGTTCATTTAGGATCTTTCTCTTTTTTTCTTGGTGAGCTTAGCTAAAGATTTATCAGTTTTATTTATTTATTTTTTAAAAAGCCTCTTCGATATATTGATATTTTAATTTTATTTTGATCTCATTTTTATGTTCTATTATTAATCTTTTTCAGAGTTTTTCTCTTGCTCTTTCAGTTGAGATCGCATAGTTCCTCTGCCTATTCATTCTGCCTAATTTTCTCTGCTTCTATGAATTTAGGTTAAACAGTTACCTACTGTGGTTTTGAAGGTGTTGTTCTTATGTTGGAGTGCCCCTATACAGACTGTGTGTGCCCAGGACCTTTTGGTGGAAGAACTGGATTTGATGGGTCACAAGTCATGTCTTCCTTCAAGGTGTGCTGGCAGCTATCAACTTGGTAGAGAAGGGGCTGAAAATGCAAGGACTATAGCTGGAGCCAGGTTTGAGGCAATAATTTCCCTCTTCTCAGTGGCCATTATCAACCTACTGGGGAACACAGTCTGATCCCAAGTTGCTGGATCAGAAATCCTGAGGAAAAATGTAAAAACAACTTTGAATGAAAGTAAGCAAATGATGTATACTGTAAGATTTCATTTAAATAAAAATTTAAAATAAGCATTACTGTATTATTTAGAGATGCAAACCCCAGAAAATTACTGCTACAGAAATCAGGGCATATGTTGCCTTGGGATGGAAAGGAAAAAGTTAATGACTGGGGAAAGATAAGATGGATATCAGTAGAGTGGCTGGCAATGAACTAGTTTGGACAACAATCCTTTTTTTTTTTTTTTTTTGGGCCACTCTCATGGCATATGGAGGTTCCCAGGCTAGGGGTCGAATTGGAGCGGTAGCTGCCAGCCTACGCCACTCTCATGGCATATGGAGGTTCCCAGGCTAGGGGTCGAATCGGAGCGGTAGCTGCCAGCCTACGCCAGAGACACAGCAACACAGGATCCAAGCCGCGTCTGTGACCTACACCACAGCTCACAGCAATGCCGGATCGTTAACCCACTGAGCAAGGGCAGGGATCGAACCCGCAACCTCATGGTTCCTGGTTGGATTCGTTAACCTCTGCGCCATGATGGGAACTCCTGGACAACAATTCTTATAAAGTCCAAGTGGCTCCTATCATACCAATATCCCCCAGAAAATAGCTATAAACTCTTGACAAGTCTAAAGAACATGAAGACATTATAGAAGAGACCAAAAGAAGGCTGATACTGGCACATCATAATCAATGCTTAAAAAAGATACTAGCATTTATTGATTACCTCTCTTTTTAAACTTTAGTCTGAAGACAGGCTCAGTCTACAATAAGTAGAGCAGCTAAACTGCAGTAGAAAACTAGCATATTACTGTCTTGAAGAACTAAATAGAGACTTCAAGTTAACCACATCCCCTGGTATTTGAAGTTAGTATTCCAGAAGTGAGAGAATTAAAAAGAAAGAGTCCCAAATTCTGTATACATCCCCTGCCCAAATTTCTTGCTGACCCTGCAACCAAACGTGTATTGGCAGATTCTAAGCAGCCCCACTAAGAGTAAAAGGTCTTGATGGTAATTTAAATTCCCACTCATTCAGGGAAAATAAAGTTTATAGTTTGAGTCTCATAAGGTTAAATGCAAAGTCAAACAAACAAAAAAATCTATAGCAGAAATGATAGGGGTTGGCAAATGAACATATACAGTTAAAGGGATTCTTCATTTTATGTGAAATTATAAAAAGATAAGTTTATGAGGAATGTGAGACATTAATGATGTTATTTTAATATTCTAAGGCCCTGTAAGAATGCAGAAAAGTTATACTAAAAATCCAATGGATATGCAAAAGTGTAATTAAAATATGTTTAATCAAAAGATGGCAGAAAAGGGAGGACAGAGAAGCAAAAAACAACAACAAGCAAAAAAGGGGACAAAAAGTAAAATTGAAGACTTAAATCCAATTACATAAATAACTGATGGAATTTTAATGGAATAAACACTCCAATAAAAAGGCATAAAATGTCACAATGGATAAAATTGAAGAAGTAGATGTACTTGGTACTTTCACAAAAATAGAGTATATCTTAAATCATTAAACAAGTCTCAATAATTTAAAATAATTGAATCACACAAAGTAGTAATTAATGACTGAAAGCTTTCTGAAAATTCTCACTAGTATTTGGAAATTAACAACACATTTCCATATGATACACAGGTCAGAAAAGAAACCACAAGGAAAAATAGAATATATTTTAAACTGAATTATAATGAAAATACAACATAGAAAAAACCATAAAGTTTGAAGCAGTGCTTTAAAGAAAACGTATATATATTTTTCATTTTACTATTATTAGTTTTAATAGTTATTTTCCCAATGCAATTTTTTTTCTACTGTACAGCATGGTGACCCAGCTACACATACATGTACACATTCTATTTTCACACATTATCATGCTCCATCATAAGTGACTAGACATAGTTCGCAGTGCTACACAGCAGGATCTCATTGCTAATCCATTCCAAAGGCAAGAGTTTGTATCTACTAATCCCAAGCTCCCCAACTATCCTACTCCTTCCCCCTCCCCCTTGGCAACCACAGGTCTATTCTGCAAGTTGACGATTTTCTTTTTTGTGGAAAGGTTCATTTGTGCCTTATATTAGATTCCAGATATGTGATACCATATGGTATTTGTCTTCTCTTTCTGAATGTATAATTTAAATGCTTCTTTTGGATAAGGAAAAGGTCCAAAGTTGTGTCCCAAGATTTCACTATAAGAAGCAAAACAAAACAAATAGTATCTTCAAAGTGAGCAAAAGGACAATATAAGAGCAGAAATAAATGAAGTAGGAAACAAATCAAATAGAAAAATTAAATCATTGACACAACATTTTAAATCAACTACACTTTAATAAAATATCTTGAAAAATTAAATCAAAGATTATTCCTGAGAAAAGATCAATATTCGTTGCTAAACCCATAGCTGAACAATAAAGCAAGAACCTAAGTCACAGCATTTTTGGACAGGTGTTTCTTTAACAATAAATTGTTGAATTAAATATTTTTGTTTTATGCATTTTCCTGGATGTGTTTATATTTTAGAATAAAATATTTTAAAAATATAAAAAAGAAACAATTATACATACACACAAAGATTATTTATTTAAGGACATATGTGGTGTTCTTTCTTTCTTTCTTTTTTTGTCTTTTGTCTTTTTAGGGCCGCATCCACGGCATGTGGAGGTTCCCAGGCTAGGGGTCTAATCAGAGCTGTAGCTGCTGGCCTACGCCAGAGCCACATCAACACCAGATCCGAGCTGCATCTGCGACCTATACCACAGCTCACGGCAATGCTGGATCCTTAACCCACTGATCGAGGCCAGAGATTGAACCCACAACCTCATGGTTCCCAGTTGGATTCATTAACCACTGAGCCATGATGGGAGCTCCTGGTGTTCTTAATAATAGTTCAAAATATGGGAAGTCTTTTCTACCTTGCCCAGCTTCGACTGCTGTCAGCTTACGGCCGTTCTTGTTACATTTTTGCCCTCACCTACTTAATTCCTTCCTGCCCTCAGAATTACTTTTAAGCAAATCCAAAATATGATACTCTTTTATCAATAAATACTTCCATTTGTTTTCAATACATATATTCTCAAGAGAAAAAAAAGCAAGTCATACAACAATGTTTATACTATGATGCTTTTTTAAAGGTATATGTGTTTACATACTTACTTGAATTTGTTGGCTGCACGTACAAAGAGCCATGAAAACTTATACCAGTCAGGATGCAAACATATTTTGCCTCTCAAAAGACAAGCAGAGAATGGTTTTCTTATAGGATATAGTGCTTCACACTCTGTTTGCTGCCCACAGACACATACATTGTACCTCTTGACAGCTTTTTCAGCCTATATTTAAAAATAGGAATTCAAATGGATTAAGAAGATGTAGTACATATATACAGTGGAATATTACTCAGCCATAAAAAGAATGAAATAACGCCATTTGCAGCAACATGGATAAAACCAGAGATTCTCATACTAGGTGAAATAAGTCAGAAAGAGAAAGACAAATACCATATGATATCACTTAAATGTGGAATCTAAAATCTGCCACAAACGAACATATCTACAAAACAGAGACAGACTCATAGACTTAGAGAACAGACTTGTGATTGCCAAGGGGGTGGGGGGAGGAAGGGGGATGGATGGGGAGTTTTGGGGTTAGTAGATGCAAACTATTACATTTAGAATGGATAAGCTTTTTTAAAAGATTTTTTATTTTTTTCTATTATAGTTGCTTTACAACGTTCTGTCAATTTCTGCTGTAGGGTGAAGTGATCCAGTCATATATATCATATATCATATATATATATATGTGTATATGTATGTTTTTTCTCACATTATCCTCCCTCATGTTCCATCACAAGTGACTAGATATAGTTCCCTGTAGTATATTTAGTTTTTTGAGGTACCTCCATACTGTTTTTCATACTAGTTGTACCAATTTACATTCCCACCAACAGTGAAGGAGGTTTCCCTGTTCTCCACACCCTTTCCAGCATTTGTTATTTGTTGACTTGTTAATTATGGCCATTCTGACTGGTGTGAAGTGGTATCTCATAGTAGTTTTGATTTGCATTTCTCTAATAATTAGTGATGTTGAGCATTTTTTTTATGTACCTGTTGGCCATCTGTATATCATCTTTGGAGAAATGTCTATTCAGGTCTTTTGCTGATTTTTCAACTCTTTTACTGTTGAGTGGTATGAGCTTTTTTGTATATTTTAAAGATTAAGCCATTGTCAGCTGTATTATTTGCAAATATTTTCTCCCTTTCTGTAGGCTGTCTTTTTTTATGGTTTCCTTTGTTGTGCAAAAGCTTGTCAGTTCGATTAGGCCCCATTTGTTTATTTGTGTTTTTATTTCTATTGCCTTGGGAGACTGACCTAAGAAAACATTTGTATGGTTGACGGCAGAGAATGTTTTGCCTATATTCTCTTCTAGGAGTTTGATGGTGTCTTGTCTTATGTTTGTCTTTAAGCTATTTTGAGTTTATTTTTGTGCATGGTGTGAGGGTGTGTTCTAGTTTCATTGATATGAATGCAGTTGTCTAGTTTTCCCAGAACCACTTGCTGAAGAGACTGTCATTCCCATTTTATATTCTTGCCTCCTTTGTCGAAGATTAACTGACCATAGGCGTCTGGGTTTATTTCTGGGTTCTCTGTTCTGTTTAATTGGTTTGTGTGTCTGTTTTTGTAATGGTACCACACTGTCTTGATTACTGTAGCTTTGTAATATTGTCTGAAGTCTGGGAAAGTTATGCCTCCTGCTTAGCTTTTGTTTCTCAGGATTGCTTTGGCAATTCTGGGTCTTTTGTGGTTCCATACAAATTTTTGGATTGTTTGCTCTAGTTCTGTGAAAAATGGCATGGGTAATTTGATAGTGATTGCATTGAATTTGTAGATTGCATTGGGTAGAATGGATAAGCAATGAGGTCCTGCTATACAGATCAAAGAACTATATCCAATCTTTTGGGATAGACCATAATGGAAAATAGAATGAGAAAAGAATGTCTATATATGTATGACAGGGTTGCTATGGTGTATAGCAGAAACTGACACAACACTGTAAATAAACTATACTTTAATAATAAATAAATAAATAAATAAATAAATAAATAAATAAATAAAATAGGAATCCAGGAGCTCCCACTGTGGTGCAATGGGATTAGCAGCATCTCTACAGTACCAGGGTTTAGGTTTAATACCCTCCAGGCACAGTGAGTTAAAAGATCTGACACTGCCACAGCAGTGTAGGTCACAACTGTGAATCTGATCCCTGGCCCCCAGAACTCCATATGATGAGGGCCAGCCAAGAAAGAAAGAAAAAAAAAGCAATTCAAATCCTACTAGAGATAACCAGATATTTTGGCAGTCAGAGAAGGACACACACACACACACACACACCAGAAATAATTCATTATAGATGAGTAAGCAAATAAGTGAGTAAAAGGGCTGAAAAGCATAGAGACAACATGTCCAGTGTAAAAGTTCAACATTCCTTGGGTACATGCCAGGTAGGGGTCAGAACAAGAAACCAAGGAAGGTGTGGAAATGAAAAACAGTGGTCCTCTCTTTGCAGTGTCGGCTGCAAGAATGACAACTATTCTTATAGTCAGACAGTTGATATTTCACAAAATGTCATCATTGCTTGGAAAGAAAACCCAGATTTTATGAAGGACCCCAGAGGAATCCTGCAGGGGAACTTAAATCACATTCATGGGAAACTCAGCATCCCTGGGAAGGAAAACAAGCAGCTCTGGGCTGACTAATAGTAGGGGAAAAGAAAGAAATCAGCTACCATGTGCATGTGCACTATCTATTGTGGTGGGGCTTCCATTACAGGAGGAAGTCTGCAAGCATCCACTTGCCCAACAAGGTCATTCTTCAGGAGAGTCGATGTCTCACTGACATCCAAATTTCTTGGGTGGAAATACTTCTGCAGGGTTTGAATGAGGTCAGGTATTGCTTGCTTGATATTTCAATCCCAGAAAAATGAGTTAATTTCCAAAAGAGATGACATTGAACGTGTATCAAATTCAGCTGCATTGATCTGTCATCATGAAAGTAAAAAAAAAAATAGAAAATTTGGAAGGGTACCTATTTCTGTAAAAAAAACATGCTGATGGGTAAAACACAGGAATTCTTCAGTTATAGAAACAGGAAGCTGGATATTACCTAAAGCCTGTTGCTGATAATGTTTTTAAGAACAATAAAACTTTCTATTGATCAAAGAAGACCAGGTACATATTCCTTTTATTTTCCAGGTTTGTTGAAATGTGACTAACATATATCATTATGTGAATTTAAGATGTGTAACATGTTGATTTGATACACCTATATATGGTAAAATGATAAGCACCTTTGCATTAGTTAACATTGGTATCATATCACATGATTACCGTTTCTTTTTTGTGGTAGATCATTTAAGATCTACTCACTTAGCAACTTCTTTCAAGTATATAAGACCATGCTGTACATTAGATATCCAGAAATTATTCATTTCATGATTGGAAGTTTGCATTTGGTGACCAACTTCTCCCCATTCCCTCCTCCTCACCCCCTTAGCCTCTTGTATCACCATTCTACTCTCTTTGTCTATGAGTTTGGCTATTTTAGATTCCACTTATAAGTAATGTCATACAGTATGTGTCTCTCTCTGACTTAGCTCACTTAGAATAATGCCCTCAAGCTCCATCCATGTTGTTGCAAATAGCAGGCTCTCCTCCTTTCTCAATAATATTAGTTATTCATTCCTTGAAGGACACTTCCATATCTTGGCTATTATGAGTAATGCTGCAATGAACATGCAAATAATCTCATTAATATCCTGTCTTCATTTCCTTTGTGTACATACCCAGAAGGGAGACTGTTGGATCATAGGGTAGTTCTATTTTTAATTTTTTGAGTAAATTCCATGCTGTTTTCCATAGTGGCCATACCAATTTATGTTCCCACCAACAGTGCAAAAGTGTTCCCTTCTCCCCACACCCTCACCAACACTTGCTCTCTCTTGCACCCTTCTGAAAGGAAAGACTTCCTCCTGCAATGTTACCTCCATTGGTTTCTTATTTTGTTTCAATTGGATGCTGTCCATACTTCAAATATTTTTATGATTTTTATTTGCTCCATTATAGTTGATTTACAGTGTTCTTGTCAATTTCAACTCTACAGCAGAGTGACTCAGTCATACATATACATATATTCTTTTTCTCACATTATCCTCCATCGTGTTCCATCACAAGTGACTAGATATAGTTCCCTATGCTACATAGTAGGATCTCATTGCTTATCCATTCCAAATACAATAGTTTGCATCTACTAACCCCAAACTCCTGGTCCATCCCACTCCCTCCACTTCCCCCTTGGTAACCACAAGTCTGTTCTCCAAGTCTATGAATTTGTTTCTTTTCTGTAGATAGGTTCATTTGTGCCATGTATTAGTTTCCAGATACAAGTGATATCATGTGGTATTTGTCTTTCTCTTTCTGACTTACTTCACTTAATATAAGAGACTCTATTTCTGTCCATATTGCTGCAAAGGCATTATTTGTTATTTTTATGGGTGTGTATATATACCACATCTTCTTAATCCATTCATCTGTTGAAGGACATTTAGGTTTTTTCTATGTCTTGGCCATTGTGAACAGTGATGCAGTGAATATGGGGGTGCATGGATCTTTTTCAACAAAATTTTTGTCTGAATGTATGCCCAAGAGTGGGATTGCTGGGTCATATGGTAGTTCTCTATTTAGTTTTCTGAGGCACATACTATTTTCCACAGTGGTTGTATCAATTTACATTCCCACTAACAGTGCAGGAGGTTACCCTTTTTTCCACACCCTCTCCATCATTTGTTACTTGTTGACTGGTTAATAATGGCCATTCTGACTGGTGTGAAGTGGCACCTCATAGTCGTTTTGATTTGCATTTCTCTAATAATTAGTGATGTTGCACATTTTTTGATGTGCCTGTTGGCCATCTGTATATCATCTTTGGAGAAAACTCTGTTCAGGTCTTTTGTCATTTTTCAATTGTGTGTGTGTGGTTTTTTTTTTTTTTTGCTGTTGAGTTTTATAAATTGTGTATTTTATTTTATTTTATTTTATTTCATTTCATTTCATTTCATTTTGTCTTTTTAGGGCCACACTGGCAGCATATGGAGGTTCCCAGGCTAGGGGTCTAATTCGAGCTGTAGCTGCCAGCCTACACCAGAGCCACAGCAAGGCCAGATCTGAGCTGCATCTGTGACTGACACCACAGCTCACGGCAACACTGGATCCTTAACCCACTGAGAAAGACCAGGGATCAAACCCGCAACCTCATGATTCCTAGTCAGATTCGTTTCCTCTGTGCCATGACGGGAACTCCTGTTCGTATATTTTAGAGATTAATCCCTTCTTAGTTGCATCATCTGAAACTATTTTCTGTAGGTTGTATTTTTTTTTTTTTATGGATTCCTTTGTTGTGCAAAAGCTTGTCAGTTTGATTAGGTCCCATTGGTTTATTTTTGCTTTTATTTCTATTGCCTTGGGAGAATTACTGTCATCTTTGGAAATAATGCCATACTAATTTAAACACCAGCATAGATTAAAATACTTCTCAAGAGCTTAGCAGAAATTAACATTAAAGAGCAGCATGGTTAAAAGGATGCAAGGGTTTTTCTAAAATAAGCCAAGAAACCTTCCAATACACACTCAGTCCATGCAGCATCATTGCAATATGACTGTAAGATGACTCTGGAAACTGGGATTCCCTGTACTGTTCCACAAAAATCAGCTTGAGAGGAATAGTTAGGGGTACAGGTATTGTGGCTGACAAATTTGGGTCAGAGCAGTGATGTCACAACTTCCTAATCAGGTGACTCTGGACAGGTGATTTAGGCCCTTGGCTCCTTCATCAACAAGTTCCCATAGGAAGGAAGTGATGAGGGAATTAGACAGTGCATGTGAAGATGGTGTGCCTGCATAACTCAGGTGCTTTGTAACTATCTGTTTTCCCTAGACCTGCCTTTTTCTTGTCTCTTACTCAGTGTTCACCTGGCTCACAGATCTACAGAGGGATACTCTTTAACACAAAGCAAGAGAGGTTCAAGTATGCAGCTAAAACAAGCAGCCCTCCTTTTGCTTCCGAAGTGTATAAATTCCTGTTATGAGTAACATTTCCTTTTCTTTTTCTTTTTCAGCCACACCCACAGCATATGGAAATTCCCTGGAAATTCAAATCCTAGCCACAGCAGCAACACTGGATTCGGGCTGGGGATTGGACCTATGCACCTCAGGGACAAAGCTGGATTCTTAACCCACTGTACCACAGCAGAAACTCCCTAAAGTAGCATATTCTTTTTTGTTTGTTTGTTTTTTTACTTTTTAGAACCACACCTGTGGTATATGGAAGTTCCCTGGCTAGGAGTCTAATCAGAGCTACAGCTGCCAGCCTATGCCACAGCTCATGGCAATGCCAGATCCTTAGCCCACTGAGCAAAGTCAGGGATTGAACCCACAACTTCTGGTTCTTAGTCAGATTTGTTTTCCTGCGCCACGATGGGAACTCCCAAAGTAGCATATTCTTGATGCCCACCCAAAACTGTCTCTCATTTCCAGTGATTTCAGGTTTACAAGTTCCCTTCAGTTTTCTACCTCCTACCTAAACCATCTCCTCTTCGTGGAAATCCAGAGAGCACATCATTTGAACCTAGGAGCTTTCACTCACTAGCCCTGGAATGTTATTCCAATCATTTTTCTTCCATCTGTCTTAGCTTTTTCACTTGTAAAATAAAAAAGGAATGCTTACTTCCTGGAGCTTGCATTCTAGTGGGGAGACATTTTTTAAAAAAGAAAGAAAACTCAGGTGTGTATATAGTGTATTAGCTAGTGTTAAAGGCTGAGGAGAAAGATAAGGCAAGTCAGATAGCTGGGAAGTATGATGGTGGAGTAGTTTGCAATTTCAGATAAGATGTTCAGGGGAAATGGCATTGGTGTCAGGATTTGAAGAAAGTGAGGGAGTGAGTCCTTTAGAAATCTGGGAGGGAGGTCATTGAGGCAAAGGACAGTAGTGCCTCCAGTATATTCAAGGGCCAGGGAGGAACTAAGCATGGATGATGGAGGCTTGAGGCAGTGGGGCAAAGAATGTTAGAGCCAGTCACATGACCTTGGAGGTTACAGCAAGACATTTGGTTGTTGGTCTTGAGTGACAGGTGACATCATTGGAAGCTTCCAGGTGGAATAGCAACATGGTAGGTCCTTTCTATCAGTAGGACTTGTGCTGAGGAGAGAACGCATGGAACAAGAGAAGCCTGGAGTCCCACCAGAATAATTCAGACAAGAGATGATACAATGAGAGCCAAAATGGCAGCAGTGGAGGTATTGCAGATAGACAAAAGTAGAATCATAGACCCTGTTGCAGTTCAGACATGAGTATGAGAGAGACAGTGAAGTTAGGTTCTGAGCAGTTGAAAGGATGACCAGTCACTTCAAATAGGAGTCTGTGGGAAGATCCAATTGGAGAGGGAGAAAGAAATGCCAGAAGTTTGGTTATAGACATTTTAAATTTAAAATGCCCATTAGATATAAATGTTGAGTTCTTGAGAAATGTTTGAGGTGGGGATGCACGTGAAGGGGTCTTCAACCCAATAAATGCTGTCTATAGGCTTAGAAGTCCTGGCATGAAAATATGGCACAAGCAAAGGAGAAATTAAAGAGGGTTTCATGGAGAGCACCAACAGGGATCACCCTTAGCACTTGGAGAATAACAGTGGGACATTTTTGTAAGAATCTAGCAAGAGTTATAGACTTGGGAAAATCATTGCCCCAAAGGAGCCATTGCCTTAGGCAAAGGTGACAACCTCACCCAGGCCACATCCTGGCACTTTGGGAGCCAGGGAGTTAATACTCCCAACATTTCTCTCTGCCTGCTCTCTGACCTCCTACAGGTGCTTCCCATGGGCTGATTCCAATCAGAAGCCAGAGGCAGGGGAGCCCAAGTGGTACAGGCCATGGAGGGTAGCCCTTCAGGACATGGAGAAGGGTGGGAAAGCCAGAGAGTGAATGGTAAGTGAGGCTGTGAGAAACTATGAGATTATGTAGGGAACATGTGTAGATAGAAATGAGAAGTCCACTGACTGAGTTCCAGGCGTTCCAACAATCAAACAAAGAGGAAAAAATAATAGCAAGGGAGATCGTGAGAGTCAGAGAAGGGGGAAGAGAAACCATCAGTTAACATGGAGACCTGGCTGGAAGAGCCACTCTTGCACTCCAGACTCAGACTGGCCTCTTCATTCTGCAAACTGACAGATCATTCAAGGTCGTCAGGCCTCATTTTTCTCATTTGTGAACAGATAGTATTGACCTATTTTATTTCTATGATTCTCTGCTTTCATTGAATATGTTTGGGCACTCATGGTCCCTAAGAATTGGTACCTACTCCCTGCACGGCCCTCCATCCATCATGTTTCCCATACAAGACAAACTGAACTTGGATGGACTCAACATGTTTTGAGTACACCAGTTAGCAGCTGAAAGATGCTCCCGTGGTTGTGATTAGTTGCACTAAGCTCAATGTAAGGACATGCAAAACAGATTCCAAGAGGAAATCTGCACCAAGTGAACTTGCCAAGATATCAGAGCTCTCTCTGCCTCATCTCTTTCCAGAGGAAGGAAAACATCTGCTTTGGAAAGATGAAAAAATGCATAGGGAGTAGTTCAGAAATCTGTAAATGTGATAGGGTGAAAGATAGTATAATACATTTAGGTCACTGAGTCATCCTTTACCTGACATATTAGTGAAGTATTATTTAGGATGACACTAACAATATCCAAAGCAAAATCAATGGATTTTGGGTTCAACTAGATTTGCAATGCTGATTTAAAGAGACTTTTCAGAGTTCTTAATATGCTAATGAGTGTTAATGAATGTCTAAAAGAGAAATAAAATATGCCAGGATTCCCAAAGTAACTTAGCAAGGAAATTCACAGGCCAGGTGGTCAAAACAGCACCTATAGAAACACTGCATAAGGTGACTTTTTCTCATTGAATACTTTTTTATTAGATTGCACATCTTTCCTGAAATCAAGATCACAATTTTCCCACATTACTTTAAATTCATGGACTTTGGTTTTTATTTATTTACTTATTTATTTTTTGGCCATGCCCATGGCACATGGAAGTTCCTGGGCCAGGGACTGAACCTAGGCCAGTGCTGTGACAATGCCAGATCCTTAACCCATTGTGCCACACAGGAATTCCACAGACTTTGTTTTTTATAGCAGGTGTAGATTTACACAAAAATTGAGCAGAAAGTATAGAGCCTCTTCATGTTGTACTTCCCTCTCTCAACAGAGTTTCCTCTATTATTTTGACATACTGAATTGGTGTGGAACATTTGTTACCACTGATAAATGAATACTGATGCATTAATCAAAGTCCCTAGTTTACATCAGGGTTCACTCTTGAACTTAGGGCAAATGTCTTATGTCACGAACATATCCATCATTTCAGCAATGCAAGATCAGTTCCAACGCCCTACACATCTCCTGTGCTCTGCCTCTTTGTTCACCTTTCCCTCTCTTTGAGCCCCTGGTGACCACTGCTCTTTTCACTGTTGCCATAGTTTTGCCTTTTCCAGAATGTCATACAGTTGGAATCATACAATATGTAACCTTTTCGGACTGACTTCTTTCACTTCTGCAGTGTGTTTTCAATACATAAATTTCAATCTTTTAAAAATTTCCTTGAATTGTAGTTTTAAATAGGCATTCTGTTGTTTCACTGCCTTCATGTTCTTGCTGGAGAATTTCAATCTTACATAGTTTCCCACCTGTATTCCTTTTCCTCACACCCTTTTAACCTTTTCTATATTTGTTTGAAAATTTCACTCTTCTCCTTTCTGTTTTCCATTCCTCTTTTTTTTTTTCATTTTATCACCACCACACCTGAGGCATATGAAAGTTCCCAGGCCAGGGATTGAATCTGAACTGCAGCTGTGACTTGCGCCACAGGTGTGGCAATGCTGAATCCTTTAACCCACTGTGCTGGGAGGGGTATCGAACCTGCACCTTTGCAGTGCCCTAAGCTGCTCTATTTGGATTCTTAACCCACTGTGCTATAGCAGGAACTCCTGTTTTCTATTCCTCTTATGGTATTTACTAGAGTATTCATCACTTTCGGGGCTTTTTTATTTCAAATGTTTTTGAAATATTAAATTAGAATTTTTGTCTTTAGCCCGGGCTTTCCTAGAAGCAAATCATAAGAAGAGAATTTGGTTAAAGTAGTTTATTTGGAAGATGGAGGAAACAAGTGGAACAATAGAAGCAGTGAGGCAAGGAAGTGAAGATAGACAACTAAGCGTGCATTGTCAAGAAAATTATCTTCATGGGTAATTGGAGCACAGTCCCTCTGGGGAATTCTGGACACTGAGGCAAAGATGCTCTCTAAAATGAGCCTATCACAGGGTGTTTGAGCTAAGCATTTATCAGCTTCCATCACTGGTTGAGGGCCTTCATTCTGTAGCATTTCCACCAGCTCTGGAAGTAGAGCAGCAGGGCTCAAGCAAGATGGAAAATGCCTTTGGCAATGACTCAGAGATGCTGAACGTGGGGCAGACAGGCATCAGATATGGGGGGAGGAAGCTACCTCATTGTCACCGTTTTCATCTTTATATTCCTTTCATTACCTTTGTCCTGGTTTTCATTATTTGTTCATTATTTCTCCTAATACTATTTAGCCATACCCCACAAGTGTGATATATAGATTGTTTTATAGCTCATTTCAAAATTTAAAAAATCCTTATGATTTCTTCTCTGATTCATGTGTTAAATTCTAAGAAAATAGTAATTTTACATGTATCTCTTGACATTGATTTATAAATTAATTGCATTTTATTTAGGAAATATTTTGTATTATTTTATTCCTTTGATATTTAGTGAGATAAGCTTTAAGATAGCATTGCATTTGTAAATGTTCCATGTGAACTTGCAAAGAACATGCATTCTGCATTTATTGGAAGTGTCCCATTGTACATAAGGTCAATTTTATTAATAATAGCATTCGAGTTTTCTATCATCTTCCTAGTATTCTGAGTTTTGTTTGTTTGTTTGTTTTTGGTAACATTTTGGAAAAATAAGTATTTAAAAAATTTTCCACTGTTATTGTTTGTTTTCCCTCATGTTCTGTAAATGTTTGTTTTATGTCTTTTTGGAATACACTGTTATATGAATACATATTTAAGAGCTTTTTTTAAAAAAGGAAATTTTTCATTCTGAAATATCCATTCAACCCCAAGTAATGCCTTAAGTCTGTTGTCTATTTTATTGAGTTAACATATAACTACATCAATTTCCTTTTGGGTTATCATTGCAGATATATCTCCCTTCATCCTTCATTTTTAACCTTTCTATTAAAATGAACCATATTTAACATTGCCTTTTCGTAAGTAAAAAGTTTGATATTGTAAAAAAAAAATCTAGAAACTAACAATCACCCATCTTTTAATTGGATTATTTATCCTAATCATACTTAATAACCACTTTTAGAAAGTCCCTTTAAAGATATTCCCACTCTTTTAAAATATGAGTTTGCTTGCAGTCACTAAAGAAATAGGCAAGAAAGGAAAGAAAGAACATGTATGCCATTATTTTCAAGTACTATGATCATATACATAGAAAAGCTAAGATTAAACTGAAACAAATATAAATTATTTTTAGCAACTTACAAAAATGGCTAGCTACCTACTTAATATGTGTTCTAATGGAAGACCTTTAAATCATCAAGAGTCATAAAAAATTCAAAGAGAGTAATATCCTTCACATTAGACATGTAATTAACAAAATGCTTTAGAGTAAGTGTAAGTACTCTGTAGGACCTTAAAAATATAATCACAAAATGACATTGAAGGATTTAAAATAGAAGACTTGAATAAAAGGAGGGAGTGTCCATATATCTGAATGGAAGAACACTTGAAATTGTATTAATTTTCATATGTATTATTTACTATGTCCAAATTTATGAGCAAGCACTAAATTATAGTGTTATAGTACCTTGTAACATTTATTGCTTTCACTGCAATGTAAGTGACACTCTGCAATAAGTTAACAACTTGTATTAGACAGCATGTTAATTTAAAAAGGAGAAAGTTCTGCTTTTAATATTTTTTTGCCACAATTACAGCATGTGGAAGTTCCCAGCCAGGGATTGAACCCATGCCACAGCTGTGACCCAAGCCACAGCAGTGCCAATGCCAGATCCTTACCACACTAGGCCACCAGAGAAATCCCATCTGCTTTTTTGTGTACTGCAAATCCTTACTGAAGCATTAATATTGAAGCTTTCACATATGTGTATGTTGTATACTTTGTATAATTTTTAACATTTTTAATTTAAAAAAACCATACAAAGAAATGTGAAGGAGAAAATGCTCACAAAAGTTCGGGAAAAATTATTATTCTAGAGAATGAATTAAAGTTGCAAAATTTCACCTTCTGTTGGTTGTAATTAACTTTCTTTCTTTGTTTTTATTCTGCTTTTTAGGGCTTCACCTATGGCATATGGAAGTTCCCAGGATAGGGGTCAAATTGAAGCTGCAGGTGCTGACCTATGCCACAGCCACAGCAATGTAGGCTCTGAACCATGTGACCCATACCACAACTCATGGCAATGTCAGATCCTTAATCCATGGAGCCAGGCCAGAGACTGAATCCCCATCTTCATGGTTACTAGTAGGGTTCATTACCACTGAGCCAAACAGAAACTCCAGTAATTAACTTTTATTCAGAGGATGTAATATATAACTTAATCCTAGGTTTAGTCCTCCTAAATTACTGCTCCTAATTAGTTTCTCTGTCTCTATTCTAGCTCACCCCATAACCAATCTCTTCTCCATGAAGAATCCAGTGTGATCTTTTAAAAACAAAGCAAAACTGGGAGTTCCCATCATGGCTCAGTGGTTAACGAATCCGAATAGGAACCATGAGGTTGCAGGTTCGATCCCTGGCCTTGCTCAGTGGGTTAAGGATCGGGTGTTGCCGTGAGCTGTGGTGTAGGTCACCGACTCGGCTCAGATCTTGAGTTGCTGTGGCTCTGTTGTAGGCCAGTGGCTACAGCTTCGATTGGACCCCTAGCCTGGGAACCTCCATATGCTGCTAGTGCAGCCCCTATAAACCAAAAATAAAATAAAATAAAATAAAATAAAATAAAATAAAATAAAATAAAATAAAAAATAAAAACAAAGCAAAACAAAAAGAAATCATACTCTGAAACGAATATTTTGCGAGACATTTATCCAGCAAAGATGAGTTTTATGTTATGTTATTTATAATCAGCAGACAGTTGCAATTTGGAGTTTATAGCCATGAGAGCCACATGTAAATCCACCCCTCCCCCACTCCTCCCCTCCCCAGCCCCCTGGCAGGGAAAGGGAAAAAACTGTTATAGAGGGGAAAAGTAAGTTAAAAGGGATATAGAAAACAAAAGATCCATGGCTTTTCCTTGGCTGAGTCCTTACCAGGAAAGAAGAGGAGTCTTTCTTCTGTCTCTTGGGCTCTGCTATCATCACAGGGCATGAGGGTACACCCTGGTTTCCCAACTCTATTTCAAGTTTATGTTTATTAATTTTTTACATTTCCTCCTTTTGATCAAGATCTTTCTTGAAAACATCACTGATCAACAGTCAGTTACTTGCTAGTTTTAATGGCTTTTTGTCTCAAAATGTCAAGAAGGAACTTTTTAGGGTGTAGTGTCTCATATCAGAGGGATAGTGCATAGAATGGAAACCTATCAAGGTCACATTTGAGTAAGAGAGGGGTAAGAGGGAGAACTCTTAAGCACTTTTAGTCTAAAGTCTGTATGTGTGAAGATCACAGACAATGGAGATCATCTAAAGCATTATGTGGTCAATGAAGGTTTTGCCCCAAATTTCCAATTGGCCTGGTTTGGATATTTTGGGAAAGTTGTCTCATTAGATGAGGTCTGCTTCAATTCCAGAAAATCTTCACTTTCAGGTCACCAGATGATGTGTAGGGCCAGTCAATGTTTAGTGCTTTCTTTAGCTGTATCATTTGAATCTACAAGTCTCTTCTTTGGTGGAACAAGGGTTGGTAAGCAGTACCTGATGGAAGCCTTTCCAGTGAAGTTGAAGAGACTACTTCTGAGGATATCTTTTCCAATAGATGAAATCTGTAGATTGCAAACTGTGATGCTTAGGGTCTTTTTCTCCCGGGGGCACACCATGAAAAAGATTGTTCTAACAAAACATGATTATTATTATTATTCTTTTGGCTGTGCCTGTGGCATGCAAAAAAAGTTCCTAGGCCCAGGATCTACCCTGTGCCACAGCAGCAACCTGAGCCACAGAGTGATAATGCTGGATCCTTAACTCACTAAGCCACCAAGGAACTCCAAACATGGTATTTTTATTAGAAGCAGTAGGCCTCTGAAATATTGGAGTATCCTCATATTAATTGTGGGTCAAAAAAGGCAGGAGCTGAGGGCACTGACTGTGCTGTGCTGTGACTATCTCAAAGGCTGAGCATTCCAAAAGAGGGTGGATCTTATATTTAGAAGGAACAATGACAATACCTTTGCCAGGCTTCCTCCAGTTTTTCCAACTGAGTCTTAATAATGCAGTTATTGCATTTGAATAAACCAGAGGATTGAAGATGAAATACAGTGAAAGTGTTTTACAGCAGTGAAAGTGTTGTAAAACCAGCCAATAGTACAGAGTTGTCAAAGCACCCTAGCCATTAAAATGGGTTCCTCAATCACTATAGAGTTCCAGAGTTCCCCAAGAAGGGATAATCTTCTCCAAAGGAATTTTTGCCATAGAAGAGGCAATAACCTGTGTGCAGGTGAAAGCTTCAATCTAGTATGAAAACATACAGACTATGACTAAATGTATTAATATCCATTAGAGGAGGGAGTTGTATGAAATACATTTGCCAGACCTCTAATGGTCCATTAGGTAGTTTAAAATGTCCAAGAGAAGTACAAACAGCCTTCCCTAGATTGTAGTTTGGACAAGTGGGACAAGTGAGGGAGGCACTTTTTGCAGCCTCGTTAATGGTTCCCCACCAATATTAATTCATGAAGGCTCTCATTTTGTCAGTAGACCAATGGTTTAATGCATGTAAAGTGGGGAGGAATGGACATTTTAGTTTCTGATAGGGCCGAGTTGTTATTTGATCCAAACCAGAGCTCTATCTTTTTATCAAATTAACAATCATTGAATTTCAAATCTTGTTTTTCCTCTTCTGAGGACAATTATTGACTTCTCTAGTCAATGTTTCTAGATTATCATTTGGGAAAGCATCCCTTTAGAACATGGCATGTTGGCTGCTGTTGGTCCCTTTAAGGATAGCATTCCTTGCAAAAATATCAGCAAGATGATTTCCCTTCGCTTCCAGAAAACCAAGCTAAAATGCCCCAGCATTTTGTTAATAAAAGCAGGTAAAAGTACTGTATTTAATATTTCTTGAGCATGGGGGCCACTTTAATTTTATCTCCACTGAAAGTAGGGAAGTCAAACTGCTTCCATATTCCAAAACCATGAGCTACTCTGAAAGCATATCTACTATCAGTATAAATACTGGCAGTTTTTTTTCCCCTTGTCTAAGTTATTTTTTAACCTAACATATAAGTTTTAAATTAAAGTATAGTTGATTTAAAACTTGTCCTTGGCTAAGTTATACCTCCATATAAGAGTGTACAATTCAGATTGTTGAACAGAAGCAGTAAAGATACGGCCTTGACAACATAAAAAAGAGTTATAGTAGCCTACCCAGCACAGTATTTGCCACTGAAACCTTTTAACTAAAAACCAACAGTGATCAATGAGAAGCCAGTGTTACCCAATGGAATTTCTTATAGATGGTCACAAGGAGACAGGAGGTGGCCAATTAGCCTTAAGCAGTTGTGAGGTACTTCATTGGTGTTGGAGGGGAGAAGAGTGGCTAGGTAAAGGTTATGGTTAATACAATGTAAAAGAGTTATACGAAGAGTAGTTAACAAGGGATTTCATAGAAAGCGATATGGCTGGCTGGAAGTCATTAAGTGTGATAGCTCAGGATTTTCTGGTGGCCTTAACTGAAAGTGTCGTGATCATAATGGTTCTAAGGCAAGGGGATATTCACATGTCACATGGTATGGCAGAGCCCAGTGGCAACCTGTGGGTTGATGGTGGTCCCCATGCTTTTGCATAAGTACTACAATGGCATTAACTTTCACTTCCTATACAAAAAAAAAAAAAGTAAGTGGATATAATAACTGGATGCCCACAGGCAAGTAGGTTCATCAAACCCTCCTCTAAAGCTTTGAAGCTTTAAACTGCCATCCAGTTCTTCCTATAAAACTGGGTTCAGGCTGTTATTGTTGAATAAAACATATAGAGAATTGGCCATAAAAGAAATCTGGAAACAAGTTTTGGTAGTAACCTACTAGTCGGAGAAAATTTCACAGTTGGCACTTTAGTTTTGAGTTTTGGGAAACTTAGGACAGCATGAAGTCTATCGGATCTAGTACAGCCCTTGTTCTAGTATTAGATGCCCTAAATATCAAACCTAGGTTTGGGCAAACTGAAATTTTTCTTTGGTAACCTTCTATGAGGCTGCTTGAGAAAGAGGGCAAAGAAACAAGTTATCTATATGTTGCAACAAAGTAGAACCTCTAGGAAACTTGATGTCCTCTGGATCTGCCTTCAGGATTTGTGAAAAATATGAACTTCTAATACAACCCTGAGGTGAACTGGTTTTCTTTCCAAGCGAAGGCAAAAAGTTATTGCTAGCTTCATTAACTGGGATAATAAAGAATGTGCAGCAAAAAATTTACTAAAAAAAAAAAAAAAGAGTTTCTGTCATGGTTCAGTGATTAACAAACCTGACTAGTATCCGTGAAGATGTGGGTTCAATCCCTGGCCTCACTCACTGGGTTAAGGATCCAGCATTGCTGTGAGTTGTGGTGTAGGCTGCAGATGCGGCTCAGATCCTGAGTTGCTATGGCTGTGGCATAGGCCAGCAACTCCAGCTCTGATTCGACCCCTAGCCAGGAATCTCCATATGCTGCAGGTGCGGCCCTAAAAAGACAACAACAACAACAACAAAAAAGAATTTACTTGTGTGATTTCCCAAGTGCATTAAGAATCTGACTGCATCAGGTTAGGTCCCCAGCCTGGTACAGTGGGTTAAAGGATCTGCATTGCCACACCTATGACGTAGGTCACAGCTACAACTCAGATTTAATCCCTGGCCTAGGAACTTCCACACGTTGTGGATGCAGCCATAATTTTTTTTTAACTTGTGTTAGGAATGGATGTTAGCAATGTGTGAAGGTTAGAAACAACAGGATGTTGAAGAATAATGATGTTGTTTATTGCTTGGAGATTCTGAACAAACCTCCACCCTTGGCCTTTAGGTTTTCACACTGGTAAGATGATTGTGTTACAGGGACCAGTACAAGACAATGAGGCCCTTAAATTTGTAATATTTTATTATGGGCTCCACACCTTGAAGGGGCCCTTTACTTACAGGATATTGATTAATTCTGGGGAGAGATTGTGAGGAGTCTATTTGAATTTTGGTGGGAGGTGTGCTATGAAATTTGCCAACATGAATTGGAGATTTTGCCCAAGAAGAAAGTGCTATCTAATTCCATAGGAACAGATGATCAGTGTTTCCAGAATAAGCTCTAGTACCATCAGAGACAAACAAAAGATATCAGTGTCATTTAATTCATCTGGTTGGTTATTTTGACGACTATTGCCAAATTCTAGAAAAAAATTTCTCCCTTTTGGGGAAGAAAGAAATTTTGGCATGGTATTTTTCTAGGAAGTTTTGGCCTAATAAATAAGGAGAAAACTGTGTGTATCTCTCAAAGTGCCTAACTAGAAGGGAATAGGTTCAGAAACAGGAACTAGAGGTTCATTTGAGATTGCCATTATTTGAATTGTTTTAACACTCTGAGGCAGGGGCTATATTATAGTTATGGCTTGAGCACCAAGAGTATGTCTCCAGTGTCAATTAGGACTGGAAGAGATTCATCCCTAATCTGGAGAAGAGTTTGTTCAGGCTGATTAAGAAGGGGAATGGGGAAGAACCCATGGAGTTTCTTGGAGCCCCATCACTCCAAGAATTGGGAGGACACAGGAAAAGCTGGTTAGAGAGCTGTGGGCACCTGAAGTGCCTAAAATTTTTAGCAATCTGTTTTCCAGTGTTCTGGCTCTTTGCAATAATAGCAGATAGGAGGGTTTTAGTTTTGTTTAGGAACCTTCAGTTGCTGGATTTGAAGATGAAGAATTTTGGTGGTCTTATTAGAGGTGACTCTAATAAAGTCTTATTAGAGTATGAGAGAGCTACATTGTCATATTAACTAATTCTGGAGTGGAAACAGTTTCCCATTATATCCTTGCCCTTTTTAATAGAAGGGAAAATTCCTGGTACGGCCCATTAATAAACAAAAAGTTCAGAGCTCTTTGGGTAGACTAAACAACTGAAGGAAGACTAGAATTATCTTCCAAATCATCTGAACTCAGCTGTAATAATCATGAACATGTCAGTCAGAGTTTTGTATGCAAGTGTGAATTTTGTTCCAATCAACAGGTTTTGCAAAAGTCCTAGAAATTGTTTGATGAAGTTGCTTAGTGATTGACTAAACCTGATCATATAATAAGTTAAAGGAAAGATACACCATGTTTATGGATTGGAAAAATTAACATTGTTAAAATGACCATATTACTCTAGGATATGTACAGATTCAGTGCATTCCATACCAAAATGCCAGTGGTATATTTCACACAATGGGAACAAATAATGTTAAAATTTGTATGGGAAAATCAAAAGACTACAAATAGACAAAACAATCTCAAGAAAGAAATATAAAGATGAAGGTATCATGCTTTCTGATTTGAAACTATACTACAAAGTTACAGTAATTAAAACAGTGGGGTTACAAAAGAAGCACAACTTTAAAATGGAGAAAACACAGCCTCTTCAATAAACGCTGTTGGGAAAACTGGATAGCTACATGCAAAAGAATCAAACTGGACTACTTTCTTATACCACATACAAAAATATACTCAAAATGAACTAATGACTTAAATGTAAGACCTGAAACCATAACACTCCTAGAAGAAAACAAAGCAATAGCTCTTTGACATTGGTCTTAGTAATATTTTTGTGGCTTATCTTCTCAGACAAAGGAAGCAAAAGCAAAAAAAAAAAAGTGGACTATATCAAACTAAAAAGATTATTATGTACAGTGAAAAATGCTATCAGCAAAACCAAAATGCAGCCCATAAAATTGGAGAAGATATTGGCAAATGATATCTTTGACTAAGTATTAATATCCAAAATATGCAAAAAACTCATACAACTCAACATCAAAGAAACAAACAACCCAATGGAAAAAAATGGGCAGAGGTTTTGAATAGTCCTGAGTTTTTTCCAAAAAAGACACTCAGATGGCCAACAGACACAAAAAAGATGCTCAACCACACTAATTATCAGGGAAATTCAAATCAACACCACAGTGAGATACCAGTTCATGCCTATCAAAAAAGAAAAAAAAAGACAACAAATAACAAGTGCTGGTGAGGATGTATAGAAAAGTAAACCTTGTGTACTTCTGTATGATTGAATATTTGTGCAGGCATTATGTAAAACAGTACAGAGATGAATCAAAAATTAAAAAATAGAACTATCATAAAATCCAGCAATTTCACTTTTGGATATTTACCCATAGGAATAAAACCAACACTAATTTGAAAAATGTGTGCACTTCAATGGTCATTTGCAACATTATTTACAATAGCCAAGATGTGGAAGCAACATAAGTATCCATGGTAGACAAGTGAATAAAGAAGATGTGATATGTACTTTGGAATATTAATCGGCCTTAAAAAAAGATGAAATCCTGACATTTGCAATAATGTAGACAGATCTAGAGGCTATTATGCTAAGTGAAAAATGTCAAACAGAGAAAGACAAATACTTCAAGATCTCCTTTTCATGTGGAATCTAAGTACCAAACCAAACCAAAACAAAACAGATTTATGGATAAAGAGAACAAAAAGATGTTTGCTAAAAGGGAATGGGCAAAGACTTCAATAAATTAGACTTCATTAAAATGAAAAAACTTTGTTCATCAAAGTATATTATTAAAGTGAAAAGGCAACCCATTGATGGGAGAAAATATCTGCAAATTGGATACATATTAAGGTTCTAGCATCCAGAATATATAAAGAACCTTCAAAACTCAATAATAAAAAGAATAACTCAATTTTTTAAATGGGTTAAGGATTTGAATAAACATTTTTCCAAGGAATTTATACAATTGCCAACAAGCACTTGAAAGGATATGCAACATTATTAGTCTTTAGGGAAATGAAATCAAAAGTACATTAATGTACCCCTTCATAGCCACTGAGATATTTATAATAACATTGAAATGACAAATAACAAGTGCTGGTTAGGATACAAAGAAATTGGAATAAAATGGCTTGTGAAAATGACAAACAAGGAGTTCCCTGGTGGCTTGGTAGGCAAAGATTCTGTGTTGTCAATGCTGTGGCTCTGGTTACTGCTGTGTCGTGGGTTCAGTCCCTGGCCTGGGAAATTCCACATGCCGCAAGTGTAGTCAAAAAGGGGAAGAAAAAAAAAAAGACAAATGGTATAGCCACTGTAAAAGCAGTTTGAAAGTTTGGCAAACTAGGAGCTTTTTTGTAGATTCATCCAAGTTTTCTAGACAATCATGTCAGGTGATTTATTTTTTCTGTTATTTCTAATATGAAGGCCTATTCTTTTTTTTCATTGTGTTTGTTAGGCATTCTGGGGCAAAGCTAAATAGGAGTAGAGTGAAAGAATCTTTTTGCCACCTTTCAGCTTTAAGAGTGGAAGGGTGGAAGCATTCATTCTTTTAGCTGTAGGTCTTTTGTAGATGTCCTTGGCCAGTTTAAGGAGGTGCTTTTCTATTTTTAGCTTTCTAAGAGGGTTTGTTTGTGTGTGTGTGTCTTTTCGTCTTTTTTTTTTTTTCTTTTAGGGCGGCACCCATGGCATATGGAGGTTACCAGGCTAGGTGTCTAATCAGAGCTATAGCTGCTGCCTAGGCCAGAGCCACAGCAATGCCAGATCAGAGCTGAATCTGAGACCTACACCACAGCTCACAGCAACGCCAGATCCTTAACCCACTGAGCAAGGCCGGGGATCGAACCTGCAACTTCATGGTTCCTAGTTGGATTCGTTTCCGCTGCACCACAATGGGAGCTCCACTAAGAGTTTTTTATTTGCTTGTTTGTTTTAGTCATATAAAATTCATGTTACATGAAATTTAATAGTTTTATTCAGTGGTTTTCAGTGTTTTCACAACATTATATAACTATGACCACTACCTAGTTCAGAATACATTCAAATACCCCCAACAAATCTATACTTCTCAGTTTCCCCCTCTCACACCCCTTGGCAACCCTCCTGGACATTTCAAATAAATGGAATCATATAAGATGTGCTTTTATATTCAGCCTCCTTCCTGTAACATATTTCAAAGATTTATCCTTGTTGTAGCATATGTATTAGTACTTCATATTTTTTTGTCCTTTTTTTTTTTTTTTTTTGGGGCGGCACCCATGGCATAAGGAGGTTCCCAGGCTAGGGGTCTAATCAGAGCTGTAGACACTGGCCTATGCCAGAGCCACAGCAACTCGGGATCCAAGCTGCATCTGCGACCTACACCACAGCTCACCACAATGCTGGATCCTTAGCCCACTGAGCAAGGCCAGGGATCAAACCCGCAACCTCATGGTTCCTAGTGGGATTTGTTAACACTGAGCCATGACGGGAACTCCCATTCTGTTTTAGAAAAACTAATTTTACACATGACAAAGGCATGATTCACACAAGGAAAAATGGGTAAACTAGCTTTCAGCAAGAAAATTATACTCTTTGAAAGATAGTGTTAAGACAATTAAAAAAAGAGAAGCCACAAGCTAGGAAACTGGAAGAAAATATTTCTAAATCACATCATTTGATAAAGGAATTTATCAGATCCAGAATATATCCAGATAACATGAAGAACTCCCAACATTTAATGGTAAGAAAACAAACAACTCAATATTTTAAAATGGGCAAATGATTAGATTAGACATTTTACCAAATAAGGTATACGAGTGGCTACCAAGCATGTGAAAAAATGTTCAGTGTCATTAGAAAAATACACAGTAAACTACGATGTGATACAACTAGATTTCTATTAAGCTGGCTAAAATTTTTTAAAAAACAAAATAAAAAGTCCTTGTGAAGATGTGGAGAACCTGGATATCTCATATATTACCGTCTGGAAAGCAAACTACACAGCCACTCTGGAAGGCATTTTGGGTCTTATAAAATTAAATATTTCTTTATATGCTTAATACATACACACACACACACACAGTATATCTTAGGAATCCCACTTCTAGATATTTATGAAAGTGAAAGGAATACTTACACTTGTACAAAATCCTGTACCCGAATGTTTATAGCAGCTTTATTCATGCTTGGCAAAGATGGAAGCATGCCAGATGTCTCACAGCAGATGAAGGATAAACCACCTGTGGTACATCCACAAAATGTAACACTACTTTGTTCTAAAAAAACAATGCTGCTTTGGAATTCCCATTGTGGCTTAGCATAACAAATCCGTCTAGTGTCCATGAGGTCGAGGGTTTGATCCCTGGCCTCACTCAGTGGGTTAGGATCCGGCGTTGCCATGAGCTGTAGTGTAGGTTGCAGGCACAGCTCGGATTCTGCATTGCTGTGGCTGTGGTATAGGCCAGCAGCTACAGCTCCAATTTGACCCCTAGCCTGGGAACTTCCATATGCAGCGAGTGCAGCCCTGAAAAGAAAAAAAAAAGAAAGAAAGAAAAAGAAAAATCAATGATGTTTTGATTCACACAACATGGATGAATTTTTCTAAGTGAAAGAAACCAAATCCAAATGTTTCTTTCCATTTATATGACATTTTGGAAGAGGCAGTACTATAGTATTAGAGGACAGATCTGTGGTTACCTAAGGTTGGAGATGGCGGAGGAGCTGACAACATCAAATCTTGAGGGGCCATTTACCTGCTCTAGATGGTACTTTGCTGGTGGATATCACGCATCTGCAAACAAACAAACAAACAAACAAACAAAAACAACAAAGCTATAGAAGTATACATGTAAAGAGTAAATTTTTACTTTATTTCAAAATTTAAAAGTCAACCAGGATATTGATAAAAGCCAAGAGTGAAAACAGACCATGACAAGTGGATCTAACTCTCTTACAAGTAAATGACATAATCACACTGAAAAAAGGTGGGGAAGAAAGGAGCATGTCCTCTTGCCTGGATGCATTGATTGATGTAGGCATGAAGACCCTCTTAATGGATGAGGCTTTCTTAGTCACCTGTAGAATGGGAAGCATGTGGTGCTCCATTCACTTTGCCTCTAGGAGGACAGAAACATCCAAATGAGGATAGAATAGAAGGTCCCAGAGTGTCTACACCAGGGTTCTGAACAAATGTGTCTCCCACCTACCCTACTTACTGTTTAGGTAATAATTAGTACATTCTCCTTTTTCTCCCTTGAACGTTTGCTGCTACTAGTAATCCAAACCATCCTATCAGAAACACCTTCCATATGCCATTTGGAGGAATTTACTTAAGCCCGTGTTTCTGTAAAGTTGATGAGGTTCAGGAAAGTGTATTTAACCCACAAATTCATTACAGCAAGTGCTGTGATCACAGCTTTGTAGTAGGTATGGAAAACAGCCAGTCTAGGCTGCAGCAAGAGGCAGCCATCCCATCACAGGTGAGCAAAGTGGGATGCTCTGGATTAGATGTTGTACTTCAAGGTTTCAGATTGGTTTAAAAAATGCAGAATAAGGACAAGATTATATTTATTGAGAGACAGACATTTTTCAGAAGATGCCTAGAAACTTTAGTATGAAGTCCCATTGGCAAAGACTAGGTCATTCATCTTCACCTAAACTCACCCCAGGCAAGGGATACGAATCCTTAAGAGAAGGCTGCCTCTTTTGAATTTATGGGAGTTTGAAGACCCTGAAACCTCTAGCTTATGCCATCAAGCAGGGGAAGTGCTGTTTTGTCACTGCCAACACTCTTCTGCAGTCCTTGAGAAATTTCTGTCACCTTACTCCCGAGGTCTCATCAGCTCACAGTGCCAGGAGGGGACACCACCAGATCTCAGGCTCCCCCCCAGGGGCCAGGAGAGAGAATAAGGAGCCCACTTAGCACCAAGTGTGTTCACATCCTGAATTGCAAGTTGCAGAAGTCACTGAGGCGGTTATTTGGATACTGTGAATGGTCTGCATTTGGCAGACTGGGGCTTGAGATGGGAAATTAACTTGAATTAATAACAAAACTGGCATTTGGCACTCCAGAATTTTCTGTGACTGTAAATTCACATGGACTACATCTGTAATAGATGCGAATTAATTTTGTAAGAAAAAGCAATAAAGGTCATTTAAAAGGGGGTGGTGTGGAGGGTACATTTGCAGCTGGGGATGATGGATGATGAAGATGAGGCCAATCATGTACTTCCGTCAAGTGGGTTGTGAGAAGGGCTACATGCACGTCATCAGTCACAGCAATTTCCTGGGCAGTAAGCTCTCGTGTGATTTTGCAACACATATTTCCATACCAAAATTGATTTTGTAGCTTTCTCTGTGGTTGCAAGAATTACTTGCTGCAAGAAGATGTTTTCAAATGGCAACCTCCACTCTTGATGGAATTGATGACATTAAAAGGGCTTCTTTCCACAGAGAAATTCAATTTGCTAGCCCTTTACTCCAAAGATATTATTTCTGAGCAAGATAAATAAATAAAGTTTCTCCTCCTAGAGAAGATTAAGAAAGTTTCAGAGCCTCAGGAGAACATGTCAAATGAGGCAGGGCAAAAAATCAGAAATTGCTCTATAGAAGAGCAATTCTGTATCAGTCTCTGAGGACTTTGCTTTCCCTGATCACTACCAGTTGCCATTGCGAAGGACTTCACAGTCATGGGGAGATATAAATAGCAATAGCGGCAGCAGCTGACATACCTGTTTCAGGCTACTCTTACTTTGTTTTTGTTGCTGTTGTTCTTTTTGCCACTTATTGTGCCGCTCCCACAGCATATGGAGGTTCCCAGGCTAGGAGTTGAATCGGAGCTGTAGCCACCAGCCTACATCAGAGCCACAGCAATACGGGATCCGAGCTGCATCTGCGACCTACACCACAGCTCACAGCAATGCCGGATCATTAACCCACTGAGCAAGGCCAGGGATTGAACCCGCAACCTCATGGTTCCTAGTCGGATTCGCTAACCACTGAGCAATGATGGGAACTCCTACACTTACTTTTTAAATACAATTGTTCTGTAATATCTATCCTCCTAATTGTTTTAATTTTCTGAATTTTGATAAAAATGCATGAGAGTTTTCCAAATTTTGTTGAAATGGCAGTTGATTTACAATGTTCTCTTGATTTCTGCTGTACAGTAAAGTGACCCAGTTATGTTATGTGTATGTATGTGTGTGTATGTATGTATGTATACACATTTCTTTTTCTCACATTATCCTCCATCATGTTCTATCTCAAGTGACTAGATATAGTTGCCTGTGCTATACAGCAGGATCTCATTGCTTATCCATTCTAAATGTAATAGTTTGCATCTATTAGCCCTGAACTCCCAGAGCATCCCACTGCCTCCACCTCCACTTGGCAACCACAAGTCTGTGTCCATGTCTGAGTCTGTTTCTATTGTGTGGACAGGTTTATCTGTGCCATATTTTAGATGCCACATATAAGTGATATCATACGGTATCTGTCTTTCTATTTCTGACTTACTACACTTAGATGACAATCTCTAGTTTATCCACATTGCTGCAAATGACATTCTGTTATTTTTTATGGCTGAGTAGTATTTTATTGTGAATATGTAACACATTTTCTTAGTCCATTCATCTGTCAATGGACATTTAGGTTGTTTCCATGTCTTGGCTATTGTGGACAGTGCTGTTGTTGTATCATATGGCAGTTCTATATTTAGTTTTCTGATGACCCTCCATACTATTTTCCATAGTGATTGTACCAATTTACTTTTCCCACCAACAGTGTAGGAGGGTTCCTTTTTTTTCATACCCTCTCCAGCATTTGTTATTTGTAGACTTACTAATGATGGCATTCTGACCAGTGTGAGGTGGTACCTCATAGCAGTTTTGAATTGCATTTTTCTAATAGTTAGTGATGTCGAGCATTTTTTCATGTGCATGTTGGCCATCTGTTTATCTTTGGAAAAATGTCTATTCAGGTTTTCTGCCCATTTTTCAGTTGGGTTGTTGGCTTTTTTTGCTGTTGAATTGTATGAGTTGTTTGCATATTTTAGAGATTAAGCCCTTGTCAGTTGGGTTGCATCATTTGCAATTATTTTCTCCCATTTCTTAGGTTGTTTTCCTTTTTTTTATGGTTTCCTTTGTTATGCAAAATCTTATAAGTTTGATTAGGTCCCATTGATTTATTTTTGCTTTCATTTCTATTGCCTTGGGGGACTGACCTAAGAAAAAAATTGTACAGTTGATGTGCAGAGAATGTTTTGCCTATGTTCTCTTCTAGGAGTTTGATGGTGTCTTGTCTTGTTTACGTCTTTAAGCCATTTTGAGTTTATTTTTGTGCATGGTGTGAGGGTGTGTTCTAGTTTCATTGATATACATGCAGTTGTCCAGTTTTCCCATCATCACTTGCTAAAGACATTGTATTTTCCCCATTTTATATTCTTGCTTCCTTTGTCAAAGATTAATTGACCACAGTGTTTGGGTTTATTTCTGAGCTCTCTGTTCTGTTACATTGGTCCATATGCCTGTTTTTGTACCAGTACCACACTGTCTTAATTACTGTAGCTTTGTAATATTGTCTGAAGTCTGGGAAAGTTATGCTTCCTGCTTGACTTTTGTTTCTCAGGATTGCTTTGGCAATTCTGGGTCTTTTGTGGTTCCATGTAAATTTTTGGATTGTTTGCTCTAGTTCTGTGAAAAAATGTCATGGGTAGTTTCATATGGATTGCATTAAATCTGCAGATTGCTTTGGGTATTATGGACATTTTAACAATATTAATTCTTCCAATCCAGGAGCATGGGTTATCTTTCCATTTCTTTTAACTCTCTTTAATTTCCTTGATTAATGTTTTATAGTTCTCAGCAAATCTTGACCTCCTTGGTCAGGTTTATTCCTATGTATTTAATTTTTGGGAGTGTGACTTTAAAATGTATTTTTTAAATATTCCGTTTCCAATATTTCATTGGTAGTATACAGAAATACAACAGATTTCTGAATGTTAATCTTGTATGCTACTACTTTGCTGAATTCATTGATAAGTTTGAGTAGTTTTTGTATGGAGTCCTTAAAGTTCTCTATATATACTATCATATCATCTGCATATAGTGACAATTTTCCTACTTCTCTTCCAATTTGGATGCCTTCTTTTATTTCTTTTGTCTGATTGCTGTGGATAGAACTTCCGACACTATGTTGAATAAAAGTTGTAAGAGTGGGCATCCTTGTCTTGTTCCAGAATTTTAGCTGGAAGGCTTTAAGCTGTTCTCCATTCAGTATTATATTGGCCATGGATTTGTCACAAAAGGTTTTTATTTGGTTAAGATATGTTCCCTCTGTACCCACTTTGGTAAAAGTTTTTAATCATAATTGGATGTTGGATTTTGTCAAATGCTTTTTCTGCATCTATTGAGATCATCGTGTAGCTTTTGACTTTTCTTTTTTAATGTAGTGTGTCATGTTGATTGATTTGCATATGTTGAACCATCCTTGTGAACTGGGGATGAAACCCACTTGGTCATGGTATACTATCTTTTTTGTGTGTTGTGGGATTCATTCAGTTGGCTAGAATTTTGTTGAGAATTTTTGTGTCTATATTTTCAATGATATTGGTCCATAATTTTCTTTTTTGGTAGTATCTTTGTCTTCATTTGATATTAGGGTGATGGTGGCTTCATAGAATGTCTTCAAGATTATTCCTTCTTCTTCAAACTTTTGGAAAAGTTTAAGAAGGATGGGTATAAGCTCTTCTTTGTTTGGTGGAGTTCACCTGTGAAGTCATCTGGTCCTAGACTTTTGTGTGTAGGGAGTGTTTTTATTAATACTCAATTTCATTTCTAGTGATCAGTCAGTTCAATTAATCTATTTCTCCTTGACTCAGTTTTGATGGGTTGTACATCTAGAAAGTTATCCATTTCTTCTAGGTTGTAAAATTCATTTGCATATAATTGTTCATGGTATTCTCCTATGGTTTTCTGTATTTCTGCAGAATCCATTGAGATTTCTCTGTTTGCATTTCTTTCTTTCTTTTTCTTTTTCTTTTTTTTTTGAGTTATTTCTCTCTTCTTCTTGGTGAATCTTGTCAGAGTTTTGTCAATTTTGTTTCCCTTTCAAAGACCCAGCTCTTGGTTTTATTGATTTTTTTCTATTATTTTTTGAATCTCTATTTTATTGATTTCCTCTCTGATCTTTATGATTTCCTTCCTTCAGCTAACTTTAGCTTTTGTTTGTTCTTCTTTTTCTAATTCTTTTAGGTGGTAGATTAAGTTGTTGATTTGAGATTTTTCTTCTTTTTTGAGGAAGGCCTGTATTGCTATGAACCTCCCACAAAGAAATACTTTTGAGTACCCATGGATTTTTAATTGTTGTGTTTTAATTGTCATTTGTCTTGAGGTATTTTTAAATTTCTCTTTTGATTTCCCTGTTGACCCATTGGTTTTTTAGTAGCATGTTGTTTAGTCTCCATGTAGTCACTTTTTTCTCATTTATTTTCCTGTGGATAATTTCAAGTTTCATGCCATTGTGGTCAGAGAAGATGCTTGAAAAAATTTCTATACTTTTAAATTTGTTGAGGTTAGTTTTGTACCCCAGTATGTGGTCAATCCTTGAGAATGTTCCATGTGCACTTGAAAAGAATGTATATTCTGATTTTTTTTGGATGTAATGTCCCGAAAATATCAATTAAGTCTAACTTTTCTATTGTGTCATTTAGGGTCTCTGTTGCCTTATTAATTTCCTGTTTAAAAGATCTGTTCATTGATGTGAGTGGGATGTTAAAATCTCCTACTATTATTGTATTCCCATTGGTTTCTCCTTTTATGTCTGTTAGTATCTGTTGTATGTATTTGGGTGCTCCTATATTGGGGGCATGTATATTGACAAATGTAATATCCTCTTCTTGACTTGATCCTTTTATCATTAAATAGTGTCCTTCTTTGTCTTTCTTTATGACCTTTGTTTTAAAGTCTATTTTGTCTGATATGAGTATTGCAACTCCTGCTTTTTTGTCATTTACATTCACATGAAATATCTTTTTTCCATTCCCTCACTTTCAATTTATATGTGTCCTTTGCCTTAAGATGAGTATCTTGTAGGCAGGATATTGTAGGCTCTTGTTTTTTTATCCAGTCTGCCACTCTATATCTTTTGATTGGAGAATTCAGTCCATTGACATTTTAGGTAATTATTGATAAAAATGTATTTATTGCCATTTTAAACCTTGTTTTCCAGTTGATTCTATGTTTCTCCTTTGTTCCTTTCTTTCTTTTTTTGGATTATTTCCTTGTATGTTATGCTTGTGTCCTCTGTTTTTTTTTTTTTTTTTTTTTTTTTTAGTTCTTATGAATGTATTTGTTTGTTTTGATTTGTAATTGCCCTGTTTTTCAAGTATGGTAATACTTCCCATGTCTGCTTGCTTTACCCTGAGAGTCATATAGGCTCAAACACATTAAAAAAAAATCCAGATTTTCTTACTTTCCTTCCCCACATTTTATGATTTTTATGTTTATCTCTTGCTGTTCATTGTGTTTATCATCTCTTTTACAAATAGGTTTTTTTTTCCATTTAGATCTGTATACTGGCTTTTTTAAGTGATTACTTTCCAGTCGTTATTTTCTTCATCCTATGTCTTCTTACTTCTTTCCTATTTAGAGGAGATCATTCAATATTTCTTTTAGAATGGGTTTAGTATTGCTGTATACTTTTAGTTTTTCTTTGTTGGAGAAATTCTTTATTTCTCCTATTTTAAGTGATAATCTTACTGGGTAGAGTACTCTAGGCTGAAAACTTTTCCCTTTTAGAACTTTGGATATATCTTGCTACTCTCTTCTGTCCTGTAGTTTTTCTGTAGAGAAATCAGCTGATAGACCTATGGGGTTTCCTTTATAATTAACTCTTTGTTTTTCTCTTGTTGCCTTTAGAATCCTCTCCTTATCTTTAACTTTTGCTATTTTTAATTATACTGTGTCTTGGTGTTGGTCTGTTTGGGTTCAACTTGTTTGGGGTCCTCTGTGCTTCCTATATATTGATATGTTTCCTTTATATTTGGAAAGTTTTAAGCCATAATTTCTTCAAATGTATTTTCAATCCCCTTTTCTTCTTCTTCATCTTCTGGAATCTGTACTATGCATAGATTGGCCTGCTTTATATTCTCTCATGGATCTCTTATATTGCTTTTGTATTTTTTCATTTGGTTTTCTGTCTGATGTTCTGGCCATTATTTTATCTTCCAAGTCACTTATTCATTCTTCTACATTAGTCATTCTGCTCTTCAATGCCTTTAACTCTGCTTGCAACTCTGCAAATGCATTTTATATTTTTTCTTGGCTTCTCCTTATATTTTCTAGCTCCTTTCTATAGTAATATGTGCTGCTGTTCATGTCCTCTCTTTAATTCCTTCAATATTTTCACTATCTTCTTTTTGAACTTGGTGTCTATTAGACTGCAGAGGTATGTTTCATTGTTTGCTCCTTCAGGGAAATTCTCCTTGTCTTTTAACTGGGAATGGTTCCTGAGCTTCTTCATTTTGCTTATATTTTTCTTATTCTGTGAGTTTAGGGAAAACAACTGCTGCAGTATTGGGGGGCTATTTATATGTGAGAGTGTTCCCTAGGTAGTTTGTGAGGACTTACTATTTTTCTTGTGTGTGTGTGTGTGTGTGTGTGTGTGTGTGTGTGTTGGGGGGCTGTTTTTGGTTTGGATGCTTGCTGTCTCTTTCCTCATTGTATGCAAGCTGTTATCCCCTTTGTAGGGAGTATGCTGGTGTAAGGCCTGTGCTGGCTTCTAGGAAGATGGAGGCAACGGGCAGGGCCAATAGCCAGTGCCTGATTGCTAGGCCCTTGACAGTGGTGAGGACCTGTGGGGAGGTGGCACATGCTACTCCTAGTTGTAGGGCTCTGGGAAGTGGCAGTGACCCTCAGGGAGGTATAGCTGGTGCCCAGAACCTTTGGCAGTGGCAACAGCAGGGTATATATGTTCTCAGGGGAGTGATGGCAATAGGTGGTGCTTGGTTGCAGTGCCATGCCCCTGGAGGTGACTGGGGCCATAGATGGTGCCTATTCATGGACCTCTAGTGGTGGGCCAAGCCTGGAGTCTGAGATGCCTGTGTTGATTACCCCTGTCACCTATAGCCTGTGTGAGATGTGTTCTATTGCCCAAGAGCCCACAGAAGAGGCAACCAGCCACCTGAAAGCCTGTGCATGGGCAGAGAAAGATATTCCTGTGGTGGTCCCTTCCTTCCTCTTCTTACCCTACCTAACAATTGTGCCTTGCTTTTTGTGTTGGCCCTTGCCTCTTCCTGCACTCCCTCTGCTTGCCAGCTGCGGCACACCACTCCCTGGCCCCTCAGGCTGCCTCCAACAGCCAACCCTAGTCCTTTCTTTAGACCATCTCTGAAACCTGAGTTTCAGCACACACCCAGCCTCTGCCTGAGTGTCTCAGGCTGTAGTGTCTGAGGGTGCTGGTACCAATGATCTGCTTTGCCCTCCTCAGTCCAGATGCTTCACTTTTTTCTCTGAGCTTTGAGGTTCCTCCTCTGGGACTGTGGCTTCCCAGGGTGTGGGTTCCCTTCCTCTTTCACATTTACTTATCAGGAGTAATGGTTCCATCCTTATTCCTTTTTTTTCTCTTCTCTCTCTCTCTCTCTCTTTCCCTTTTGTTCTACCCAGTTATATGAGGGGTTTCTTGCCCTTTTTGGAGGTTTAAAGTATTTTGCCAGTGTTCAGTCAATGTTCTGTGCCAATCGTTTTCCATGTAGATGGGTTTTTGGTTGTTTTTGTGAGATAAGGTGAGAGCCAAGTCTTACTCCTCTTCCATCTTGATCCTGCCTCCAAAACTTCTGAAGGACATTTTCTTGTAATAGATTCAGTTTTATCAGTTTATCTGTAATTTATATTTACTCATTATTGTGAAATGGTATATGCATTTGGAAATGACAGAGAACTAAAAATTAACTCACTAATGCAACATTCAGTGTTGTTCATTGTTTGAGTTTTGATGTATTTACCAAGAAAACACATGTAAGATTTCGTATTATGTTGTCCATTTACTATCATAGCATGAGCATTTCCTTATGTCATTAAAAATTATTCCAATAGATATAATGCCTGCTTAATATTCTTTTCTTAGGAAAAAGAATATTACTTTTACTTAACAATTTCTGCAGTGTTGGTCACTTAGACTATTTCCAATACTTCACTAGTAAAAATATTTAGATCAATATAATTGGCAAACTAGCTTTTTTAAAATAAAAAATTAGCTGTGACTATTTCCTAATGACAGATTCCCCATCTTTGTAATTATTGGTTCAGAGCAAATGAAATTTCTTGAGGCTCAAATAGACATATGAAAATTAGTAGCACTTATTGAAAGAATGCATTAGAATGCTCATTTTACAGAACCCTTGACAAAATTAATGATATCTCATTATTTTAATTCATATTTTAATCAAAATTTATTTATACTATTCTTTGACATATTCAACTTTTAAAATTTTGTGTAACGTTTATTATTCATTTATTTTCTAATTTCAAATATGTTTTTTTCTCAAAAGATCTTTTTCTACTTCAAAACTCTAATAATAGTTAACAACTTTTCTTCTACAATGTTTATGGCTTAACTTTTTAAAATAAACTTTTTGTTTGATACAATTTTAGGTTCACTGGTGGCTGTAAGGAGTAATACAAAGAAACCCCATGTATCCTTTACTCACCTTAAAAAATTATACTATAGTATCACAACCAAACAGTGACATTGACAAGGTCAAAACACACATTTACTTCACTACAGGGTCCTTTATGTGCCCACTTGAACTCATGTGTCCCATAGCCAATCTCCCAACCCCACCTTTCCTTAAACTCTGGAAATCACCACTCTGTTTCATAATTTTCATTTCAACGATGTTATACAAATGGAATAATCCAGTATGTATTCTTTGGGGATTAGCTTTTTTTCCACCCATCTTATTTCTTCATAATTTCATCAGATGGCATGAATCAATATTTTGTCCTTTTCAATGGCTGAGCAGTATTCCATGACATGAATTAACAAAAGTTCATTCGAATGTTTATTTATTGAAGGGCATCTGGGCCATTCCACAAAGCTGCTACATATGACTGTGCACAGACCCCTGTGGAAACATAAATTTTTATTTCTCTGGAATAAATGCCAGGAATATAATTGGCAGGTTTTATGTCACTTGCATGCTTAGATGTTTTGGAAACTGTTTCCTAGAATGACCACATTTTAATACATTTTCATCAGCAGTGGGCAAGTGATTGATTTTCTCTGTATCCTTGCCAGCATTTGATGTTGTTAGATTTTTTTAACCTCATAAGAGACTGCACAATTCTTGCATCATGGCTATAGCATTTTGCATAACCACCTGCTATAGTAATTTCAATTGCTATTCATCATCACTGTCTTTTTTTTAATTTCAGAATTTCTAATTATTGTGTAGTATCATCTTAATATGGTTTTACTTTGCTTTTTTCTAATGCTTAATTTTGTAGCACACCTCTTCATAAACCATCTTGTATCCTATTTGCTGAAATAGCTCTTTTGCTAGTTTTCATTGTTTTATTTTTTAACAGAAGAATTTGAGAGTCCTTTGTAGATTCTGCATAGAAGTTATTTGTTGCAAATGTGATTGACAATTATTTTTGCAAATATGTAACTTGTCATTTTATTTCTTAAACTAATGCTTCACATTTTTATTAAGCACAATTTTTCATTTTATAATGAGCTATGCTTTTCATGCCATGTCTAAAAAATTTTTGCCTGATCTCAGGTCATGGAGATTATTTCCTATTTTCCTAAGTTTCTAAAATAGACAATTTTAGATATATAAAAATTTAGAGATGTTATAAATTTGAGATAGTTTTTGTTTTGTGTTAAGGTATGAAGTTTAATCTTTGATATGAATGTCTAGTTCTAACACTATTTTCTGAAAAACTTATCTTTGGTAATTTGACCAGATTTTTAAAAATGTGTATTTCTGGATTTCCTATTCTGTTCAGTTGATCTATGTGTCTGTTCCTGATCAATAAAACACTAGATTAGATACTATGGTTTTATAATAATTATAATAATGCAGTAGAACCTCTCCTATTTAATCTAAAATATTTCTTATTTAATTCTTGGAAGTTTGTCTCATTTAATCAAATGATTTATTTACTGATTTAATTTTTTTTCTACTTCTGGTACCTCCTGTTATCCTGTTATAAATTTGTATTTATATATTCTATTTATCCTGGCTATTCCTTTACATTATTATCTCCTTGTCTTTTAATCCTGCCCTTGAAAATCCTCTATATGATCTTCTAGATCACTAATCTTTTTTGTCCATTTATATTTTATTTATATTTTAAACACATTCTTTCTTAAAACAGTTATATGTTTTATAACTAACAAATTATCAGATGCTCTTTTTATCCTGTTCCTTTTCCAGACTACTAATGTTCTCTTGCCTCTTTGAGATATTTGTTTTGCCTATTTTATTTTCTCCCTCTATTTTTAAATTTGCTTTGTAGTTTTTCCATCTTTTTCAATAATTTCAGTTAGTGTGAAAATGTTGCCCCCATTTTTCTTCTTAATTCTGGACTTTTCTTGAATGTGCATTTGTTTTTGTCTGTGAGCTCATGTCTTGCTGACCCAGCAGCCAACCAGGCTGGTAAGAGGCACTGGGAAAGGCTAACTTCCCAGCCTCTGGCTTGTCCTCTTTCATGTCACCAAGTAGTTTTTCACTGTCAGTTATGGTTCTGATGCCTTGAATTTACCTCCATTGGTTTACTTCCACTGATTTACCTCCATTGATTTACTTCAATTATTTTTATTTTCAGTGATTCTTTCAGCTTGTGAAATACAGCATCTTTTACATAGTAATCAATACATAACTATTGTTTTGTATTGCTTCTGTTTTCCTACAAATCTCATTGATGACTTCTTCCATGATTCAGATTTCCGCTGAAAATTTATTTCCTCACAGAAGATTTTCTTGCTATCCTATGTAATATGACTTCTCTCAATTCATTTTCTATTACATCACCTTGTTTCATTTTTATCATTGCACATACCACTATTTGAAATTATTTTATTTTTTTAATTGTTTGCTTTCTGCCTTCACTAAAATTTTAGCAGTGGTTTAGTAATCATTTAAGCTTATCTAACATAATGTGTATTGCTTTTAAAATGCGTGCACATTTCTATAAATATTATTTCTTGAAATTCACCAAAAAGCTAACAGAGGTATTTCATCACCAAATATACATAATTTGAGAACACATTTATTGGAGGAATTTCAGACCTTAGCAATAAATTTAAAACTTATATTTTGTCTTTTATTTTTTTCAGGAATGCGGTCAAAGAACATAAAAAACTTTACACCATTTATGAGACCAGGTGAGTTCATGATATATTTTTTTCTATTAAAATTTTCCACTTTTTACCAATGATACAAGTATTAATAACCATTGTAATATGAGCTATGACTTTTCTTTCTCTATGTATTTTGTGTTTGAAACATCTATCAAAGTTACTATAAAGCATACACAGAAACTAAATTAACATAATAGTAATAATAATAATAATGACATAGTATCACCTTAATTTATCTTATGTAATTTTGCTATAATTTTAAATAAAAATTTCATGAAATTATAATAAGGCATGTAGCTCCCTAGAGATTTTGGCACTAAGTGCATCCAAGTTTAAAAGTACAGTGTTTCAGCACTGGAAAGAACTTCAAACATCATTATTTTACATATTTGGAAGCCCAGATAAGTTAGGCTTGCCTAAGATCAAACAGCAATTCAGAAACACAATTAGGAAAATACAGTATATTGCTTACTTTTGTCATCATAGTTTTAGATTCCTGAGGAAAATAATCCCTAACAATTTTGTGTGAATAAAAGCAAGTTCTTCAGCTGATAGTCTCTTGGAAAGAAATGGACTCCAACAACAAAATTTGGGGGCAAATCTTGAAGACACACATTTAATGGAAATGAATCATCTTATGAATTCTTGTTTATCTTTAAAAATTCAGTTACAACATAACTTCATAGTTAAAACTTCTCTGGTCATAAACTACTCCCAAACTCCAAACTCAAATCCAGGCAAAATTCATCCTTCTGTGGGCCTGCCCCCTCCTCCCTTTTTTACTTTATAGGCCCACACCCAAGGCATATAGAAGTACTCAGTCTAGGGGTTGAATGGAGCTACAGCTGCTGGGTAATGCCACAGCCACAGTAACACTAGATGCAAGCTTTGTCTGTGACCTACACCACAGCTTGCAGCAAATGCTGGATCCTTAATCCACTGAATGTGGATTGAACCCACATCCTCAAGTATAAATGAATCACTTTGCTATATACCTGAAACTAATACAACATTGTAAATCAATTATACTCTAGTATAAAATAAATATTAAATTTAAAAAGTAGTAGTTCCCACTGTGGCTCAGTGGTAAGAAATCCAACTAGTAACCAAAAGGGCTCAGGTTCGATCCCTAGCCCTGCTCAGTGGGTTAAGGATCCAGCATTGCCATGAGCTGTGGTGTAGGTCGAAGATATGGATTGGATCCCACACTGCTGTGGCTGTGGTGTAGGCATAGATTGGCAGCTGCAGCTCCATTGGACTCCATATGCAAGTTTCTATATGAAACTTACATATGCCATAGGTGCTACCCTAAAAGACAAAAAAAAAGTAAACTCTACATACATTTTAACCCTATGAGTTATTATTATTACATTACTTTTAGTATAAGCAGTATGTTTTATACCTTCATTATTAATTCAGGTATACTTAGATATTTACTACTAATATAGCTTTTCATTCCTTCCTACATTGGCATGTTTCTTTAGCAATTGTATTCTGTCAATTAGAAGGACTCCTTTTAGTATGTATCTTTCAATGCATATGTGTTGGCACTGATTTCTCTAAGTATTTTTGGTTTTATATATATATATATGTATTTTTCCTTCAAAAATGTAGAATGTTTACAATGAGTATCAAACTCTTTGTTGGCAATTATTTTCTTTCATCACTTTAAAGATGCCATTTCTTTTTTGTTTTTTTTGCTTTTTGTTAAGAAATCCACTGTCAGTCTTATCATTTAGAGTTGATTTTTACATATTTGGATATGCATTTAAGATATTTTTCTTTGACTCTGATTTCCAAAAGTATTATTATGATGCACTTAAGTGCCATTTTTCTTTCTGCCTTGGAAGCAGACCCTGAGGTAGGTGTTAGAATCAAAGTGATTTCTTTGGGGGAGCACAGCAAATGAAAATCAAGTTATTAAGCCAGTTACCACAGTAGACAACTGGGGCTGACTCCTTCAGAGAAAAAAATGGTGCAAAACACAAGACCTCCGATAGACTGTATCCAGATGTTGAGAGATCTGGAGTGTTTTTATACCAACTCCCAAGGGTTGTTTTGCAGCATAGGCAGTGTCAGTAACACCACTTAGAAGAGCAGCATTCTGAGGGTCCAGAAAAAACAGATCATCAGACTTGGAAACGCACACACTGGCAATGGAGAGTTGGCTGGAGTGTACTAGGTGGGTGACAAATGGAGCTCTAAACATGGCATGGAAAGTCACAATCAGGAGTTCTCATTATGGCGAAGCAGAAACGAATCTGACTGGGAAACATGAGGTTGTGGGTTCGATCCCTGCTCTCACTAGTGGGTTAAGGATTCGGCATTGATGTGAGCTGTGGTGTAGGTAGCAGACGTGGCTCATGTCTGGCATTGCTGTGGTATAGGCTGGCAGCTACAGCTCTGATTTCATCCCTAGCCTGGGAACCTCCATATGCCATGGGTGCAGCCCTAAAAAGACAAAAAGACAAAAAAAAAAAGTCACAATCACCTCAGTCAATGTATTTGCTTTACAGGATTTTCACCTCTCAAATTCTGGCTATCTTAAGAGCTCTGTAATACCCTCTCATATTTTTTTTTCTATTTTTATCCCTTTTTCCTGCTTATTCTAAGTAGGGGGATTGGTCTTCCGAAAGCTAGTCAGTCATAGCTGACAGTGGAAATCTAGGTTATCATATTTTGGACACTAAAAAGTATTTTACTGAATGATTTATGGGTCTGGTCCTAAAATATCTTCTTATTGATTTGGAAGGTGGCTAGCTGTCATTCAATTTGTACCTGTTAATTTGGGGTGTTTTTAAAGATTGTCAAACATTTTTCAGCAAACATGAATCCAGTGGTAAGTCATTTCCTTATTTGAACGGTATAATGACTGTGCGCTCTTTCCCATTAAAATGCTCTTACTCTATATTTGCTTGTTATTTTTTCATAAGTGATTATAGATGAAAGATGAAAAAAACTGAGTAAGCTTCTTCTTCAACATCATGTTTCCACATAATTCATTGATACAATTGTGTTGAAAACGAAATGGAAAATGCTAAGGAAGAGGAAGGTTTCTCCCTAATCTGTATTATTTATGTTTGCAGAATTCTAATGTTCCAAGGCTTGATTCCAGACCAGAGTAGTACTCTGTGGTTGAAGGATCCTGGCCTCTAACTTGCTGAGAGTTCATTTTTCTCTTTCTGGTATTGCTGTGGGTGTCAGTTCTCACGGTCCTTGAAGCATTTCCTTGCCGTGGCTGAGTTTTGCCAGTGAGTGACAAGTGTCAATGTACATCTTCACTTGTCCCTGACACTTGCCACTCAGCTGCTAACTTGTTCCTTAGGAAGGCTGCTCACCACCTGACATGATGCTATCAGCCTAGAGCATGCCTGGCAATAGGATGCCAATCAGGGACTCAAAACAGAGTTTCTGCAGACTGTTAGGGCTAGCATGCAGCCAGATGAATAGCTATCATGGCAAGTTCAGGAACTGTGGATTAAGGATGGAGTAGTCACCACGCATTTCTGATCACACATACTAACAGTAAAAATAATTCGGTACAGCCCACATGTACATTATGCTCTTTATAAAAAACATTAATGGATGACATTTTTTTTTTCAATGTCAGCGAAATCCTTTAATTCCCTGTGGGTTTGCTTGCTGATGTCCTGTGGGCCATTAATATAGACAAGAAGATAGCTAGGTACCAGGAAACCTGAAGGCACTGGGACTAAAAGAATGCCAGTGCAAGGGCAGCCCAAGTTCAGTCCTTGCATACCAGTGACAATAGGCAGAGAGACTGCTGTGTGCCAAATTCCATAGGATGCTCTTATTGAACGAGCTTCCCCCAGGACAGAATCCAATTTCTGAGGAGCTTAACTAAGCCCTGTAAGCAGAATAGTTAATGAGAAGCTTTGAAATGAAGAGGAATATTTAGAGAATTAGTAGAGTTTCCAGTGAGCAAATTCAAATAAATCCTGAGCCTGTACCGAGAGTTTCTTGGCCTATAAAACCTCATGCAATGCAATATACCTTTGGCTTGGCAGAGTTTTTGTTTTGTTTTGTTTCATTTTTTTAAGGCTACACCTGCAGCATGTGGAAGTTCCCTAGCTGGGGTCCAGTAGGAGCTGCATCTAGGGCCTATGCCACAGCCACAGCAACACCAGATCCCAGCTGCATCTGAGAACTACTCCTCAGCTTGCCACAATGCTGGATCCTTAACCCACTGAGCGAGGCTGGGGATTGAAGTGGCATCACTATTTTGTATTCTTAATCCACTGAGCCATCACTGGAAATCCTGCAAAGGTATTTGTATCTGTTGTACAACATCCAGCAATGTAAGGGTGACTTTTCTATCTGTTGTGAAAGGGTTCAATCTAATTTTAGAGCAGAAATGAAAGGTAACATGAATTTAGATCACATTGTTTGGATTGTATGAGTCAAAATCTGATATAGACTTTGCAGTTAATGTTGCATTGGGAGAAAAATAAAGCTATGGTTGGTAGTATAAGTACTAGCTCAGATTTCTGGGGGAAGTTTGGTTTTAAGCTTCTCCTATCCAGTTCTCCTGTGATCCACATTGGTATCGAAAGTAATAATATGACTAATACTGTGAAGGACCCATAGATTCCTGTGGTCTTTTGACCATAGGTAGACTCCAGTGAGGATCCCCTTTATTTATCAAGGCTCCTTGTAAACATCCATAAAGATGAGAAGCACCATAGTGCACTCTTTTCTCACTAAATGAGTGGAGAGCCCCAGGGAGTTTCTGACTCATTTATCTTTATTGTTGGTGCTTCTCCATTAATACCATACTCCTGGTGATTTGATACTACCAAGATCATGGAATGAGAACACTTAGAGTATCCTCAAACAAGCGTGCTGGGGCATTGAGAAAATAGACTCAACTCCAGTTATGGCTAGTGTGTGTCACAAGCCATGACAAGATTCGAGTGAATGTCTGATCTCAGCCTTAGAAGTGTATATTTTATCCTTAGATGTTTGCTTACTCCTAACTTGAAAGTGTGTGTGTGTGTGTATGTGAGAATATTGTTGAGATTCAGCAAAAAGATTTATAATTATCTTCATTTTCCCATCTCACTTTTTTCTATGACCTGTCCATTTGTAAATTTTACACCAAAGTTGGAAAAAAAGTTCTGTTTAAGTCACATGTTTTGTTTCTTTGTTGGTTTGTTTTTGCTTTTTATGACCACACCTTGCAGCACATGGAATTCCTGGGCCAGGGGTTGAATTGGTGCAACCTACACCACAGTCATGACAACACCATATCTGAACCACTTCTGTGACCTACACTGTAGCTTGTGGCAACGCTGGGTCTTTAACCCACTGAGTGAGGCTAGAGATCAAAACTGCATCATCACAGACACTATATCAAGTCCTTAAGCCACTGAGCCACAGTGGGAACTTCTAGGTCATATGTTTGAGAGCATTAGGAAACTGGTCATAAGGATATTTAAGTTGTCTTGTGGTCTCACAGTCAGTCTCTCCACATCACCTGGTCCAATTCATCTCAGGAATGATAATAATGGAGGAAGAGTTTCCCATGTGGCAGCCAGGTCAGTTTGTACAGTAGCAGTTTTTACATCCCACCCAAGGGCTTTAATGGGCTCAGAGCTAAGATCTTTGAAAAGAGAAACAACCAAGGGGACACCTATCATCACTCAAATTTCTGCCTGCAGGTAGATTCCAGACCTCGGTGTAGGAAGGATAATCTAAAGAGTCTGGCAGCCTTGCTGAGTCAAGGAGCAGGAATCAGAGTATGCAGAAAAAGAATTTCAGAAATGTAGATGTGATACATTTGAGTCTAGTTGAGCATCATTCTGCATATCCATAAGGTAAAAGTCCTTATTGCAGGACAAAAAGAACCTTGCAGAAAGGACTCCTTGCTCAGGCAATCTTCAGAGATCACAAGCAGTCAACAATCATTTGAATCCACAATATCCAAAGTGGAGAAAATCCCTTAAATACACAAGATATTCAGTAGCCTCCAGAAAGATAATGTCTTAGAATTGAACTAAATTGAACCTAGAAGAAAAATCAACGCTAGATCCATCATTAAAAAAGCTTAAAAGCCAGTCTTGAAAGCATTAAATGGATCCACTGAAGCCAGCCTGAACAAAGTTCAGCAATCTTTATTGGAATATAACAAAGCTAGAACTCAAAAATGAAAAATTCACAATGTGGTATTTTGCTGTGTGTAAATTATACCTCAATAAAAATAGACATGAAAGAAAAAGCAAAGTCTTTATGGTTTTCTCAAGAGATTGAAAATTTGATAAAGTTTATACTAGCTCATTAAAAAATAATAACAATTGGTAATAGGAGAAGCTACCTAAACTTGATAATAAGTCATATATTCCTACCAATATCACAGTTAATAATGAAGCATCAGACACATTCCCAGTAAGTAATTAATACCTGCTCTTAGCATCTTATTTAACAAAAAATAGAGTTTCTAACTAGGACAATAAGGCAATAGAAAGAAATTAAAGCTCATAGGACATAAGGAAAAATTAAAATTCATTTTTCACATATAACCACTGGGTACATAAAAAGTCACACATTAATAATATCAAAGCAGGGATTCGAACTCAGAGAATCTAACTCCAGAGTATTTAAATTCCTCAGCAACAATTTATTAGGAAGTATAATTTTTTAAAAAAAGCTACAATTTGTAATAACAAAACCCCCACCAGGTTTTGTGCTAAGGAAGTACAGAGGAATACATTTAATTTAATTAAATTTATTTATTTATTTTTCAGTCTTTCTTAGGGCCACACTCACAGCATTTGGAGGTTCCCAGGATAGGGGTCGAATCAGACCTGTAGCCGCCAGCCTACACCACAGCCACAGCAATGTGGGATCCAAGTTGTGTCTGCAACGTACACCACAGTTCACGGCAATGCTGGATTCTTAACCCACTGAGCGAGGCCAGGGATCGAACCCGTATCCTCATGGATGCTAGTCAATTTCATTAAACACTAAGTCACGACAGGAACTCCAAGGAATACATTTTATTAAGCAAACATGAAAACCTTGAGGAAATGATTAAAATTTTAATGAAAGCCATAAAGGAAGACCTAAGTAAACAGGAAGATATGTTCATGGATGGCAATATAAAAGTGGCTTTTCTCCTCAAAAGGATCTATAAATTCAATATAATTCTAGATACTTAACAGGAATCTTTGTGATATTTGAGCTGTAAATACTAAAATTTATGTGATGTTTGTAACCAGAAAAATACAACTGAAGAAGAGGAATAGTAAGCAAGGGCCTATCCTACCCTATATCAGGTATCATAGCAAAGCTATGGTAAATAAAAATGTGGTCCAGAGAAGGCAAATAAGCCAATGGACCAGGCTGGAAATGGTAACAATGAAGCAAAAAGAATATATAAATATAGGAGTTCCTGCTGTGGCTCAGTGGGTTAAGGACCCGACGTTGTCTCTGTGATAATGTGGGTTTGTTTGATCCCTGGCTTTGCTCAGTGGGTTAAGGATCTAATGTTACTGTGACTGTGGCATAGGCCTGCAGCTGCAGTTCTGATTGGACCCCTGGGCTGGGAACTTCCATATGCCATAGGTGTGGCCATAAACAGAAAAAAAGAAACAAACATGAATTTAGAACTGGAACGAGGTGGTAACGCAAATCAGAAAGGAACGTTTGGACTTATTAACACATGATACTAGGGACAACTGGCTATACATTTGGAAAATAATAAAGCTAGATCTTTATCTCACACCTCACTCAAAATTAGTATCAGGTGAACTAAAGACAGAAACATGAGGGAAAAAAAATCACTCAAATCTCAAGTAGAACAAAACACAGGAGAATATCTTCTTCTTCTTTTTTTTTTTTGATCTTTTTGTCTTTTTATGGTTGCACCCATGGCATATGGAGGCTCCCAGCCAGGGGTCCAATCAGAGCTCTAGCCCCCTGCCAATGCCAGAGCCACAGTGACGCGGGATCTGAGCCTTGTCTGCGACTGTGTCTACAGCCTACACAATAGCTCACCATAACTCTGGATCCTTAACCCACTGAGCGAGGCTGGGATCAAACCAGCATCCTCATGGATGCTAGTTGGGTTTGTTAACCACTGAGCCACAGCAGGAACTCCCACAGGAGAATATCTTGGTGAAAGTGGTGGGACATATGGATTTCTTAAACTAGACACACAGGTGAAACACAAATTATAAAACAAGAGATGGAAAAATTTGAATTTAATATTATTTTACTTTACATTGTTTACTACATATTTCTTTCTACCTTAAAATTTTTTCTTCGAGTTCCCATCATGGCTCAGTGGCTAACGAATCTGACTAGGAACCATGAGGTTGTGGGTTCAATCTCTGGCCTTGCTCAGTGGGTTAAGGATCCGGCGTTGCCGTGAGCTGTGGTGTAGGTCGCAGACGCGCTCAGATCCTGCGTTGCTGTGGCTCTGGCTAGGCCTGTGGCTACAGCTCCAATTTGACCCATAGCCTGGGAACCTCCATATGCTATGGGTGCAGCCCTGGAAAAAGACAAAAAAAATTTTTTTTTCTTAATTTTTTCTTTTACACAACACAGTCAATTTCTGTGACTGATCTGCATGTGTTTGTAAAAATTATGTTGGTTATGCATGTATATATGACTGCATTATGTTGTTTTTTTCAATATACTTATATTTTTATTCAAATCTCCTATATCATATTTATTCTGAGAGAATTGTGTTAATACCTCCCACTAATTTTGTGGATTTGTTAAGGAATTTTCCTTGCATCTCTATTTATCTTTATTGTCTATTTTGTGCACACACTATATTAATATCATTAGAGAAAAAAGGGAAAATAAACCTATTTTACAAGGGCATATTGCAAATTATCCATTTCCAAGAAGCCCCTCTCTCTCTCTCTCTCTCTCTCTCTCTCTATATATATATATATATAAATATAAATATAAATATATATATATGTGGGGGGGGAGGGAGGGAGAAAGTGCTTATTTTTTTGACAATTAGTGATCTTGGAAACAAGGCATACAATTATCCACCTTAAAAATATTAATAGTTATAAATAGACTAAGAAGTGGAATGGTCACAAATAAAAGAGTGAAATATGTATATGAATATATTGAGTTAGAATTTTTTTAAAGTTTCATTGAAGTATAGTTAATTTACAAGGTTGTGATAATTGCTGTACAACAAAGTGACCCAGTCATACATATACACGCATCCATTCTCTCTCAGATTCTTTTCCCACATAGATTATCACAGAATACTAAGTAGAGCTCTCTATGCTGTATAGCAGGACCCCATTGGCCAATCATCCCACATACCTCAGTGTGCATCATCAAGCCTATAAACTACATAAAACATTTATGACAAAGATTTAATTGTCTTAAAAGATTCTTCCAAGTCAATTAAAAAATTACAAACCCATGAAAGAAAAATGGGCAAATGAATGCAATTCATGAATGAAGGACAAATAGAATATGAGTGTATGGAGAAATATGTATGTAATAAACATGCAATAACACATGAATAAATAAATAAATAAGTGAAATTAAAGCTACAAATTAAAGTCCAGAGAACTGAAATCTCCATGGCATTTTAATTCAGGGGAAGTGAATTTAGGTTCTTTTTTTATCCTCTTAAACACAGAAATCTTGGCTTCTTTGGCAGAGTCTCATATTTGGGGGGTAATTAGGCTGACTTAAAATAGAAGGAAAGCAGTTTCTACACTTTTTCTTCAATGGCAATGCAAATAAATATTAAGCTCCACACATTTATAAAGAAGTCCCTTGGTGTTAAGACTCCTCTTAATATATCCTTGGACAGGAAGCTTGGGACTTCCAGGTTTCTAAATTCATGTGAAAATGGAATAGCATGTACATTTGCTCCTTTTTATGTGTTATATTAAAATAATTCAAGAAGATGTTTGAGAATACTTGGGAAACAACAACCAAAAACAGTCTACAAAAGTAAAGCCTTGAAGTTCCCATGGTGGCTCATTGGATTAAGGACCTGACATCTCTGTGAGGATGCAGGATTGATCCCTGGCCTCACTCAGTGGGTTAAGGACCCAGCATTGCTGCCAGCTGCAGTGCAGGTTGTAGATGCAGCTTGAATCAGTGTTACCGTGGCTGAGGCATGGGCCTTCAGGACCCCTGGCCCAGGAACTTCCATATGTCGCAGCTGTGGCCCAAAAAAGAAGAAGAAGAAAAAAGCAAAGCCTCGTTTTTCATCTACACAACTTCTTCCTCACCTGTGCCTCTATACTCTCAGTGTCTCTGCAAGCACAGTCTTTTCTCTGCTAAGAAATGGGCCATAGGAAATGCCTGGGCCTCTTGTTGGCTTCAAAGATGTAGTGGCCAGAATTAATCTGCATGGCAAAGGTGAACACTGAGGTTAAAAAGCTTTAAGATACATTAACATGTTTACATACATTCTTTTTTGTGTTGGGAATAAGAGCAACTTTGTATTCTTTTTTATTATCCTACAGTGATATTTATCATTTGCATAATTTTACAACAAGACTAAATAAGGAAAAGATTATATAAAAGGATAGGATGCATTGTTAATTATTGGTTTCAATATGTAATATTTGCATTTCATTTCTTGTCTTCGAATTACTAGCAAAATGATATGTGTTTTAAAGTTTTAGTATGCTTATTTTGACCTAAAAAATGCACACTGTGGGAATTGTGAGTTAAGTTTTATTTGGGGCAAAATAAGAACTATAGCCTGGAAGAGAACATTACAGATAGCTCTGAAAAACTGCTCCAAAGGAATAAGGGAAGGGGGAGGTACATACAACCAAGCACACATTTTATAGAAGGCTGCTGCTAGTCTCGAGAAGGTTACTGTTAGTCATGAGACGCAGACATCACTGTGAAGGATTTTAGTGCTTTTCTGGATAAAAGGAGATGCAAGAATTGGGCTCATAAAATCTTCTGAAAATACCTATCTGAAGGCTAGTTTTCCCAGAACACAGGGTACCTCACTCCTAATCTCCATCCTGAGCTCTTTTCATGGTGGGTTGAGGATCAGCAGCTACAGTGACTCATGATTCAATCCCTATAGAGGGACATGGAAACTACCAATCTCTAGTTCACACTTAGGTCACTGACACAAAATGTATGATGATGACCACAGTAACATCAAATAGCCACAGTGTTGTTGTAGAACATTTGGATAGCTCATTCTTCATTACCATTCCCCCAAACACAACAATCAGTGTCAGTAGGTTAATGCCTTATATTAATAATACATACTTTAAGGTCCTCACTTGGAATTATAATGATATATAAAAATGTGGGAAGTGTATCTTTAGATGGTATAAGTAAATTTGTAGGTTGCTTTTAATTTAAAAATTATCAGACTTCTGATTTCAGCCCTGACATGTTAAAGGAGCTGGGAAGCAGCCACTGCTATCCCTACAAGAACAAAAAATCTGAAGAAAGTGAAAGTTAATAGAATCTTTTTGGATCCATCAGACAACTGAGGTCACCCCAAATTCTGGAGATATAGGTACTATGGAGAGAAACAGCTGAGTATACTTTGAACAGCAGAAGCCACTGGAGCCATAATCTGGTCAGAACACTCAAAGGGTAATTTTGACAAAGTAGTGTGAGATCAAGACACTGTTGCGGGAGAAACGGTCTTGGAGTGACTCATACTTTTGTAGATCTTACCTCAAGAAACATCACCTGGTATTCACTGTAAAGATCTGAGAAAGATTCCTTAGAGGTTCTATGGGAGGGGATGGGGATGAGTTGTGATGATCAGAGTCTTCTCCCTGACAAAGCAAGGCCTATTCTCCAAAGAAGATTTTACCTGAGCCTTACCAAAGCTGGTGAAAAATACTCATCCTTAAACAACAACAACAAAAACAAAACAAAAGAAAAAAAAACACTCTCTGTCACTAGAAAAAGAAAAAAAGAGACTGTTGTGAAGGTCATAGCCCAGAGACACAGGCTGGTACACCCTGAGATGTAATCATGATATTATAAAATGCTTCTCTTCCTCCATACCTGATCACCACGCCAACAGGGCCTCAGTAGACTGAGTGAATTATAGTGGAACAATATGGAAAACACAGACTCTCTGAAGGAAGATTAAATAGGAAGATGAAAATCAAGAGAGAAGACAAAAAAGGGCAGGGAAGGAAATTGATTCTCTTGACCCCGCCACCACCTCTTTCAAGAGGGCACATTAAATAAAGTCAATTTCCATCCAGAATAACATAAATTCTCACATTTGAGGCTTAGTTATCTTAGCTCCAATTACCTGACACAAGTCCAACTTTCAACAAAAAAAAGGACAGGGAATACCAAAAGGCATCAATAAAAACAAACAATTCAGTCTCAGATATGACACAGATGTTGGAATTAACAGAGAAGGCATTTAAAATAATTATGATTAATAGGTTTAAGGGCTCTAATAGAAAAAGTAGGAATATTTAAGCCCAGATGGACACTGGAAGCAGAGAGATGGACATTCCAAAAAAGAATCAAAAGGAAACGCTAGAAATCTAAGAAGACAAAAAGAATTGAAGGATGCTTTTTCTGGGTTTATGAGCACTTTGGACAAGGTCATCAAAGGATCAGTTAGCTTGAAGAGAGGACATCAGAAACTTTTCAAACTGAAATGCAGAGAGAGTGAAAATGAAGAGTGGGATTATTTCAACAAGTGTAATAGACACACAACTGAAATAGCAAGAAGAGAAGGAAGAGAACACAGAGCAGAAGAAATATTTGAGGTGAGAATGTCTGCAAAGTTTTCAACATTAATGAAAGATAGCAAATAACAGACCCAGGAATCTCAGAGAACACCAAGAAGAATAAACACCCCAAAACCCAAAGGCAAACTGTATGGGGGCACATAGTAATCAAACTGCAGCAAAAACAAAGAGAAAATCTTGAAGGAAGTCAGAAGAAGGAAAAAAAAACTTTTACCAAGAGAGGAACGGATACTTCTGTCAGAAATCATGTAAGCAAACAGAGGCTGTAGAGTGGAAGGAAGTATTTAATATGCTGAAAGAAGAAAAACAATCCACCTGGAATTCTATATCCTGTGAAATTGTCCTTCAAATGCGAAGGAAAAATAAAAGTCTTCTGAGGTAAACAAAAACTGTGGAAATATATCACCAACACACCTACTGGGCCAGAAATGTTAAATGAAGTTCTTTTGGAAGAAAGAAAATTATATAGGCCAGAAATTTGGAAGGACAAGAAGAAAGGAAGAACATCAGAGAAGTTATAAATGAAGTAACACATTTCACTTGCCCTTAATTGATCTAAAAGACAACTATTTCTTTAAAGTAGTAATAGTAGAGATGTATTAAATGACTGTAGCACATGGATAATTGAAGTGGATGCTAGCAATGTTACAAGGAAGTTAGAAATATTTAGTTATAAGATACCTGTATTGGAGTTCCTGGTGGCTCAGCAAGTTGAGGACTAAGCATTGTCACTGCTGTGATTTGGGTTACTTCTCTGGCTTGGGTTTGATCCTTGGATTGGGAACTTCTGCATGCCATGGGTGCAGACAAATTAAAAAAAAGATGCGTGTATTATTTGTGAAACAATATATTGTTACTTGAAGATGATTTTATGTATATTAGTCAAAATATGTAGTAAACCTTAAAGAAACCATTTAAAACCACTTTAAATAAATATAACTAATATCCTGAGATAGGAGACAAGTGGAACAATACAAAATGCTCAAAGCACAAAAGGTAGAAGAAAGTGAGGAAAAAGAAACAAAGAACAAAAGCAAAGAACAGAAAACAGTTACAAAGATCATAGCTATTAATTCAATTACATCAATAATCACTTTAAATAGTATAAATATACCAAGCAAAAGACAGAGAAAAACAGGTTGGATTAAAAAGAATATACAACTATATGTTGTCTATCAAAAAAAAAACATAAAAATAAAGTCTTTGGAAGATAGTATGAGAAAAAGAATGTGTGTATATGACTGGCTCACTTTGCTGTACGGCAGAAACTGGCACAACATTGTAAATCAACAATACTTTAATTTAGAAAAGGAAAAAAAAATAAAGTCACAGGCTAAGGTATAGGGATAGAGAAAAACACACTGTGCTGTATTGGGTGGAATAGTGTCCTCCAAGATTCATAGCGAGTCTGAACCTCGATATGAATGGGACGTGGTTTGGAAATAGTCTTTGCAGATGTAATTAATTAAGATGAGGCTATAGTGGAGTAAAATGCACCCTAAATCCAAAGACTGGTATCTTCATAAGGACATGTGGGTACACAAGACACAGGGACACATGGAGAATACCTCGTGAGAACAGAGGCAGAGAGGATTGATGCACCTACATGTCGAGGAGCCCCCCGAATTGCCAGTCACACCAAAAAAGTGAGCACAGCCCCGCAAACACCTGGATCTCAGACACTGCCTCCACAAATGTGAGACAATATATTCCTGTTGTTTTAAACTGCCAGTTTGTTATTATTTGTTACAGCAGCTCCAGGAAACCAATACATGGGCTAACAATCATTAAAATAGAGTTGGAGTATCTACAGTAATTTCAGACAACATAGACTTCAGATGAAAAAAGGACAATTACCAGGGATAAAGAAGAGGATTACATAATGATAAAGAGGTCAGTTTTCCAAGATATAACACTCCCCACCTTTTGCATGTCAAGAACAGTCTATGGAGACCTGGTAACTAAGCATCATGTAATATTATGAATGGAAGCCTGGGAATGAAAAAGAACATTAGGCAATTTGAGCAAAAGATAACATTTATATGATGAAGCAATGTTGGTTCATTAATTATAACAAATATACCTTGTTGCTATGTAAGATGTTAATAATAGGAGCAACTGGGTGTGGTTTACATGGCACTTTCCGCAGCCTTTACACAATTTTTCTGTAAATATAAAACTTCTAGGAGTTCCCACTGTGGTGTAGTGGGTTAAGGATCCAAATACTGGGTTGAAGTTTAGGTACAGGTTCAATCACTGGCCCACCATAGTGGGTTTAAGGATCCAGTGTTGCTGCAGCTGTGGTGCAGGTCACATCTGTGGCTTGGATTCGATCCCTGGCCTGAGAACTTCCATATACCAATGATGTGGCCAAAAAAAAAAAAACCTTCTAGAAGAGATATTGCGTGTGTGTGTGTGTCTGTGTGTGTGTGTGTTTCTGTGTGTCTGCGTGTGTGTGTCTGGGGAAATACATGAGTAGATAATTTAAGCAATGTTGAGTATTTATGCTGCGAGCCACACGGGAAGTCCAACATGACTAGATAATTTAAGAAAAATTAGAAATGTCTCATAATATTTGTAAAATATTTTATTGTATTAAAAACTGAATTAATATTGTTTTGCTCACCAAATATGAATTAGAAAATGCAGCTAAGATCTATGTGGGGTTTTGAATTGCTCACCATCATACTCTGCTCGTGTGAAGAAAATTGTTATAACCTTTGGGAAAAATAATTGGTGATATTTACAGAGCTTTCTTTCCCATAATATCCATACCATTTGACTAGGTGACTCTATTTTTTGAGATGTTTCAAAAGGAAAGTGTCAAAATGGGAACAAAGGTTTTAGTCCCAAGATATCAGAAATGAGACATACTTATAATATTAAGTATTAAATATGACATGCCTTGTCTAAATGTCTTGACAGCTGACATTTTCTTAGTAGAAGGCCACTTGGTTCTTAAAACCCTGTCTTTATGGGATATATGTCAAAAGCCAAGCAGAGCTGGAGACAACTGGGTTGCTTGTTTAGGGAGTAGTTGATTCAGACAAGCCAGAGAGAAAGGAACTGTCAAGCCTTGAGCCAAAACTGCGATTGATCCTAAAGCAAGATGTGATACGGGAGAAATGCCAACCCCCCACAGCAGTGCCTACTGAGGGCCAGGTAGATCTGCTCTAAGGAGTGGATCCTCTCTACCAAAGGAATCCCAAACAAGTGGCTCCTGACATTTTGTGTGTATACCTACAAGCCAGGAAGGCCTAAAAGTGGGAAAATACTGAGCCCTGAGTTGAAGTGGAGAAGTATCCTCAAGGTCACCCACTCCCAGGTGATGGAGAGGCCCCTGGGGAAGGTCTCCAAGTAGAGGTGCCTGGGCTGTGAATGCTGACATTTCCTAGAGTGTGGTCAGGAGGGCCTGAGTCCTGAACGGAGCCCCCCACCCTGCCCCAGACTGCTGTGTGCTAGGCCTGCTCCCTAGAGCTTTATGGGCCTGAAAAATTAAACATGGTATTTTGATCTGGATCTGGAGTCCTCAACATGTATATCTCTTAAAAGACAGCTTTCCTGTGGCTGTGGGCATAGGAAAAATACATTTATGTTTCCAAGGACAGGATATATTTCTCACAAAATGATGAGAGGTAAAATCTTTCAAATAACATTCCAGACACGGTGGGCAGGATGTGAAGATCATATAGGGATGTTGGGAAAGAGTGTCAAGGATCAAATGGGATGGAAAGTAGAGAGATGTCATGTTACTGAGTGCAAGGGTGCTGTCAGTTAAGAACCATACTCAGTCAGTGCACAGGAAGTAATGTTATAAGCATGGAGGTGGTTAGGAAATGAAGTGGGAGTTTCAGGTGGATATGTACTATAGTACAAACTACCCTGTTTAAAATAATAGGAAAAATGCTTCTGGTTACAATGTTCTAGTGTAAATTTAAAATTTAGGAACAGGAGTTCCTGCTGTGGCCTAGTCGGTTAAAGATCTGGTGTTGCCACAGCTATGGCTTAGGTTGTAGCTGTGGCTTGGATTTGATCCCTGGCCCAGGAACTTCCATATGCCGTGGGTATGGACCAAAATTTTTTTTTTTTAAATTCAGGAACAGGTTACTGATTTGAAATAGGAGATGCCTATATCTGGATAATTATGGGAACTTATTGAAGTATGGATTCATTCAGTGACTAGTGAATGGCTACTAGGTCAAATGGTAAAATATGTTATTTTATATTCAAATAATTGATGAACTAGAGATTAGATCTGGAAAACTATTTCTATTTCAGCACAGAGAGAAAAATGAGATGGAAAGTATGGGATTTTCACAGTCAGTGTTACATTAGGAAACTGTTTCTTTAAGCCCTGATGTGCAGCTTAAGATTTCCACCAGGGGAAGCTAGAGAGAAGAGGGTCAGAGAGGACGGGAAGGTAGACAGGTTGAGTGATACATTTTTTAGAACTTAGTACGTGCATGAATTCTTGCATTGAATGGTCCAAAAGTAAGGATAAACAAAAAGAAATCCACAGCCAGACTCTTATAGTTAATATATAGAACATCACAATGTCCACGGATCTGAGCAAATTCCAAATAGGATAAACTCAAAGAAAGCCATGGAAAGACAGAGAGAGAGAGAGAGAGAGAGAGAGAGACCAGTGAAAAATGATATCTGTTTTCACAAAAACAAAAATGAGCTCTTTAGACAATGAGCTATTGTTATCAAACAACTCATAGAAATTGTTAGCTATTGTGACATTAGAAGAGGCATGTCATATGTAATAGTCAATGTTATAAATCTCTTTTCTGACATCTTGGGGTCAAAACTTTCATTTCCATCTTGACAAAGACCCCAGAACCTTAGAATTCCATATTTAGCTAGGTGATATCCTACAATAAGCACAAAATAAATAGAGTTTTCCAATACAGAGAAATGAAAGAGCTTACCACTTATAAGTTCTCACTGAAAAAGAAAAAAAAAAATCAAGAACAGGTGTGAGAGGAAAAGAATGCAAGAAATATGACAGCAAAGAAACTGTTAAACATCGCAACGATCCACAACTAATAGTGGCTTTAAAGTTAATAATAGTGAAACTTATACTGATACATGAGCACAAATTAAAATAAGGACCATGAACAGTTATGATCTTATTTCAAGAAGGCAAGAATAATACGACGTTGGGAAATTCATTAATGGGGCTGAAGATTAAACATGGCAGAGTAAATCTAGTCATTTGTCTCTCCTCCTTATGTCTTATTTTACTCACTGAAATGACCATATATATATTTTTAATATTGTACAAAAAAGAATAAGGGGAAAGGACAAATGTACTATTTAAGATAGAATAAATATACTATTTCCCATTCCTTCCGCTAAGCATAGCTAAAAATACTAGATATTATATATTTGAACATTACAAATGTAAGAAGGCATTGAAAGGTGGGTAGAAAAATGCAGCTGGCCTATGGAGCTGGAAGTGAGACAGCAGTGAGTGATCTAGGCTTTCTTTTTGTCTTATGTATCTCAGATCAAGTACTGTAGAAGCCAGCAATCTGGAAATGCCAGCAAGTACAGACAAAAAAAAAAAAAATAGGAACCCCAAGAAAAGTCTGCCTTTTTCTAGGCAAAGATCAGGAAAGGGCAGTGCAGGAAGACAGAAAAGTTTTAGATAAAAACATCTTTACTCCTGCCAAACACCACTGAAAATGCTGCAGCCTCACCGACTCCTGCCTTCAAGGCTGAGCAGAGTCTAGACTGACAATCTTATCAGGCTGTGAGAAGGATTCAGTGCCCCCCAGGGTTGGTGTCAAAGCAGGCTGAGTGCAAAGGCAGGACGGACTTTCATTCCTACTGGATGTAACAGAAACTTCTAGACCTCTCACTGGGGATCACATGGGGAGCATGGCCTCCCTTCCTGTCACTCCCCATGGGAGTGGTGCCAGAGGAGATTCAGTGGAAAGGTCTTTTATCAATACCCAGGGGTAATGAAGCCACCCCTCTGCAATGTCAATGGAGGATCAATGAGGAGCAGTAGTGAGACACCCCTCCCAATCTCTCCACATATTATCAACGAAGCCCTACAGGGGATCCTGAACCCCAGCAGGGGCTCTCTCCCTCCCTGGAGTCAATGAAAACAGAGGGGTGAAATCTTACTTCTGCCCTTACCTGGTAATAAGGAGGCAGGCCCCTTTCCCTAATAGAGTGGAATTGGTGGGTCCCAGATAAAATGGAAGAGTTCAAGGAGAGCCACATATTTGTACATAGACAAAATGTCCAGGTTTCGATAGAAAATAATTCATCATACTGAGACAAGGAGGATATCCAATGGTATGAAGAAAAAACAAAACAAAACAAAACACTAAATAAATGTTAGCACTGTGATGACAGAGATGTTAGAATTATCAAAAAAGATATTTAAAGCAGCCATTATGAAAATTTGACAAGAATTAGGAACACATTTGAAATGTATGAAAAAAAGATAAACTCATTAAAAATAGACTATATTGAGGAAAACGAAATGGAAATTTTAGAGCTGAAAAATACAATAGGAGTCCCCTGGTGGCCCAGTGAGTTAAGGATCTGGCATTGTCACTGATGTAGCATAGGTTTGATCTCTGGCCTGGGAATTTCTGCATGCTGCAGGTGCAGCCTTAACTAAAATAACCAAACTGAAAGATTGAATGGAAGGGCTCAACAGCAGAATGGAGTGGACAGAGAAAAGAAGCCATGTCTTGAAGACAGAAACTAGTCAATCTGAATGGCAGAGAGAAAATAAACTGAAAGAAAAAGTAATGAACACAGTCTCAGGAAATATAACAAAAGACCTGGCATTCATACTATCAGATTCCCAGAACTCCTGAGTCCCAAAGGGAGAAATTAGAGCTAAAAAGTATTCAAAAAATAATTGCTGAAATATCCCCCCAAATTTCAAAACACCTGAACTGACACTCATGAATCTGAGCAAATTCAAAATAGGATAAACGCAAAGAAATCCACTGAAAGATACATCGTAATCAAACTTCTGAAGACTGAAGACAAAGAAAAAATTTTAAAGCACTCAGAAAGAAATGACACATTACAGATAAAGGAAAAACAACTCAACTGGCAGAAAATTTCTTATCAGGTGGAGGCCATAATAAAATGGTGCACTACTTTTCAAGTGCTGAAAGAACTATTAACTGTAAATTCTATATCTGGTAAAAAAAAAAATATCCTTCAGGGATGTAGAAGAAATCAAGACAATCTCAAATGAAGGAAATGTAAGGGAATTTGTCAAAAGCAGACCTACTTGAAAAGAAAGGCTAAAGGAAATTCTCTTTAAGAGAAGGAACCTTGGATAGGAATAGATTAAGGTGACAGAGTAGGAAGATGTGGAACTTACCTGCTCCAATGAACACATCAAAAATACATTGACATGTAGACAATTCTCAATGTAAACTAACTGGAAAATGGCAGAAGGACTCCTGTACAATCAAGGCTGTAAGAAAGCTACACATGTAATTGGGCAGAAAGGGAAGAAAAGTGATTGGAGTGGGACCAAGACCCCTGGGAAGAGACTCAGAGAAGAAGGGAGATCACACAGGTAGTCATTCACCCTGGGGAATGAGTGGGTAAAGCTACAGACTGGACATCCTATGCATAGGAGACAAGCCCCCTCAGTGTCCTGAAGGAATTCTGGGGAAGATAGGAAGGCTGGAGAACCCTATACTCCCCTCAGGAGGATGGTGGGTGTGCTGGATTTCCCCTAGGCAGGGCAGAAAGAGGGCTGCCCTGGTGGTTTCTGGGTTTCCTACAACCACATTTTCATGATCCTGAACCCCAGCTGAGGGATGTCCTGGATCTGCTTACTCACATCACGGTATGGCACTGGATCTAAGGATGTGGGAAAAGAGTTGACCTTTGGACTCAGAGTGGACCAAGTCTTAAGGAAGAGCCCTAGGGTGATGGTGGTGTCCATTGTTGGTGTTTACTCAAGCAGCAACTCTCAATCAGTCCAGATCTCTGATGGCAGCATGGCTGTAGGGCTTCTTGTGATGGCTTGCTAGATACCCAAGCTAAGTGAATCCTCTGACCCAGCTTACTCCACACCACAGCAACACAATAGATCTGGGGCAGCCACAACTCAGAAATGGATGTAACACTGAGTTGTGTCTCACTGGAGCTGCAGAAGTCAACACAGGCAGAGCATAAGACCTCTGATTGCATGAGCCCCACTTGCTTCAGCACTCCCCTCCTTTGGGGAAAATTGCAGGTTCTAAATTATTTACATTTGGGATTTATCTGGGACCCTCTGTGCTTTCTGTACTGGATATCTGTTTCCTTCTTCAGATTTGGGAAGTTTTCAGCCACAATTTCTTCAAGAACATTTTCAACCCCCTTCTCTCTCTCTCTTTTCCTTCTGGGAACCCTATTGTGCAAATATTGCTATGCTTAATGTTATCTTAGAGATCTCTTAAACTGTTTTCATTGTTTACAATTTGCTTTACTTTTTCTGTTCTGATTGGATCTTTTTCATTATTCTGTCTTCCAGCTCACTTAAGCCTTCTTCTGTATCACTGTGATTTTAATTTCAGCTATTAAATTCTTTATTTATGATTAGGTGTTTTTTATATTTTCTAGATCCTTGTTAAAATAGAAACTTTTTTTTTCTGCTTTATAGAGCCACACTGCAGCATATGGAAATTCCCAGGCTAGGGGTTGAATCGGAGCTGCAGCTTCTGGCCTAACCACAGCCAGAGCAACACCAGATCCGAGCTGTGTCTGCAACTTACACCACAGCTCATGGCAATGCTAGATACTTAACCCCCTGAGCAAAGCCAGAGATCGAACCCACATTCTCATAGACACCAGTCGGGTTTGTTAACACTGAGCCACAGTGGGAACTCCAAAATTTTAACTGTTTGTATCAATGTTTCCCCTAATCCAGTTAACATTTTTATAACCAATGCTTTGAATTCCTTATCTGGTTAATTGTTTATTTCTGTTTTATTATTTAATTTTTCAAGAGTTTTCTCTTGGTCTCTCAGTTGAGAGTAGTTCCTCTGCCTTTAATTTTACTTACTTTTATTTGTCTCTAGGAATTTAGGTGAAATACCTGCCCATTGTGGTTCTAAGGGGTGGACTTGTGCGCGAGCATCCCTGTGCAAAATGCATGTGCCCAATGTCTGGATTTGGTGTGGGTGCCAGTCATGTCATTCCTCAGGGAGTTCTGGCAACTATCACCTTGGTAGGGGGTGTGCCTGGTGATGGAGGAACTACAGCCACTCCTAGTGTGAGTCAGGATTTCCTCTCTGGTCAGTGGCTATCACTGCCCTATAAAAATTAAAGTCTGGTTAAGGGTCTGATCCCAAGTTTCTACAATAGAGGCCCCGAGGGTCATACTTGAGCTTGTTTCCTTTAACTGTGTGTGTGTGTGTTTCCCCTCTCCCACACTGCAAGTCTTACCCCATATGGGGGAGTGCTTAATGCCACTGGGGCTCAAGTAGCCTCCTGACTGTTTCAGTTGCAGACAGAGATGAGCTCTCTCTGATGTCCTGCCTGCTCAGGCACCAGTATTTGTTTCTTTCGCTCTGGTCAGTCCCAGCCTTAGGTCAAGTTTCCCCTTTGACCCTCACAACTCGTTGGTTCCCCCAGCCTCCACTGCAGGGCTGCGATGGCCCACATGGACTCAGCATGTATGGGGAGGTGAGCTGTGATGGAGCAGCCACCATCAGAATCTGGGCTGCTTCTGATGTGCTGCTTGACAACAGCCACCCCTGCCCCACCGAGGCTCTGCCCTGGGACTGACATCTCTGGGTCCCAAGGTTGCATATTTTCCCTGGTCATATCTGCCTCAGATTTAGTGCCCTATTGTGATGTGGAATGAGTGGGGCTGGAGTGTTTGCTCAGTGAGGGCTGGGGTATGCACCGAGGTCACCATGGGAAAACCAGTAGCAGCTAGAGCAGACCTCTCTCCATCCTGATCTTGGGGTAAGCAAGCCAGTGTGCGCACCTTCCCCATGAGTGAGGTCTGGTCTTCCCACAGCCCTTCCATTAGTCCAAGTGGACCTCCAACTGGCCAAGCAGGCTTGACCCCTCAAAGTAAGATACTTGGACTGGGGCCCAGTCTGTGGCTCTCATTACTCACTCCCAGGATGGATGTCCACATTGATAGTCTTCGTTTTCTACTGTCCCTTCCTGGGGAACAGGCCCAATATGATCAGTTCTCTTCCCTTCCTCCTGATTATATGTGGATCTTTCTTATAGCCTTGGTTGTACAGTTGTATTCCTGCCAGTTTCCTACTGGTTTTCAGTGAGAATTGTTCAATATGATGATGTGTTCATGGGGGGAATTGAGCTCCACATCCTTTTACTGTGACACCTTGGTTAATCTCCTTCAAATTTGTTTAAAGTATAAATATTCTGTGCATCTCATGATTCTATACTGTTTCTTAACAAAAAATTAATGTTATGAAACTTAACATAGTTTATTTTCTTAATATATTTGTTATATAGTGTATATATGTATATTAAGAATATAACTTAGTCTAAGTTCTTTTAACTTTCATGCTTTGTTAATCTTTCATTATATAACACTGGAGAATACTGAAATCCACAGTGTTTATAATTTATACATATTAACACATATTATCCATTTATATTTTGCTATATATTATATAAAATATACTAACATATTATCCTTTTACATGTATTATACATTATATAATATATGCAGTACATATTATTGATAGATATATGTCAATAAATGCTAGAGAATATTCCTTTCTAACTGAATGAATGGCCCAAAAGTTTAGATATATTGAAATCACATGTTTTTTTTTAACTATATTTTTACCTTGGCTTTAATTTATACTCTCCATTGAGATTCAGCCTTACTTTAAAGTCAAACAATTAGAACTGTGTTACTTTCCTATTTTATGGTCTTAAAACGTTAAAACAGTTCTTGATTTTACCTGTTTCTCACTGCACACAATTTATACTAGTAAGTATTTTGCCATCTCCTTCATGTGTCCAGTCAGCATTGCTACACGATCAAGATTAGGAAGGTGATTCACACGAAGAAATTAATGGTGATTTTGCAGAATACAATTGATTGATATACTTTTAGGGCTATTGTTATTGAATATGGTATTCTCTCAAGTGATACTTCAGAATGCACCTAGTTTAAGATCTTTCCATTTGGCATTTATGGTGCAAGTAGAATAGCTTTGGTAACCTTAGATAGTAAAAAGTTCCAGGTACATGAAGACAATAATAAACATATTATTTATTGACTAAAATAATCAATAATGTAAGTTTCCTTATTAGAAGCTAGAAAAGGAAGAGGAAAGTAAACCCTAAATAAGTAAAGAAAGAAAATAATTAGAGTAAGAGCAGAAATCAGTCAAACATAAAACAGAAAAGTGATAAAGAAAAATCAATGGAACCAAAAGCACATTCTTTGAAAACATTAATAAAATCAATCAACCTCTGGGCTTGTCAAGAAAAGACAAGAAGACATAAACTACCAATATCAGGAAAGAAAGATGGAGCATAACTATGCAAACACAGACTTCAAAATTATAATAAGGGAACATTACAAGCATTTTTGTTAATAAATTTGACAACTTAGGTGAAATGAACAAACTTTTCAAAATATATAAATTAGCAAAACTGTCACCAGAAAAAATAAAAATCTAAATAGTCTTATTATGCCTGCTAAAGAATGATATTTATCATTGTTTTGTTATTTTGTTATTTTTTTTTTGCCTTTTTTAGGGCTGTACCCCTGGCATATGGAGGTTCCCAGGCTAGGGGTCTAATCGGAGCTGTAGCTACTGGCCTATACCAGAGCTACAGCAACTTGGGATCTGAGCCACGTCTGCAACCTACACCACAGCTCATGGCAATGCCAGATCCTTAACCCACTGAGCAAGGCCAGAGATCGAACCCGCAACCTCATTGTTCCTAGTCAGATTCTTTAACCACTGAGCCGCGACAGGAACTCCGAATTATATTTATCATTAAAAACTGTGGGAAACTTCAAGGGCAGATGACTTCATCGATGAATTCGAGAAAATATTTAAGGAAGAAATTATAATTATCCTACAAAAAGATCGTTCAAAACTTAGAGGATGGTGGAGCATGTTGTAGCTTCATTTTGCACTGGAACTAAAACCAGATAAGAAAAAGAAATTATACACCAGGCACTCATGAACATCAACAGAAATCCTTAGCAAAAATTTTAGGGTGTCTGGAGTTCCTGTTGTGGCTCAGTGGTTAATGAATCCGACCGGGATCCATGAGGATGCATGTTTGATCCCTGGCCTCACTCAGTGGGTCAAGGATCCGGCATTGGTGTGAGCTGTGGTGTAGGTTGCAGATGTGGCTTGGATCCTGCATTGCTGTGGATGTGATGTATGCTGGAACTTATAGCTCCGATTCGACCCCAGCCTAGAAACTTCCATATGCTGCAGGGGTGCAGCCCTAAAAATGAAAAAATAAAAATAAAAAGTTAGGATGTCAAATCCATTGAAATATTAAAAATATAAGCAATATGACCAAGTAATGTTTATTTTGGGAATGCAAAGGTGGCTTAAAATTTGAAAATCAATGTCATCTACCACATTAAAACCATAAAGGAGAAAATCCACATAACTCCATAGACACACAATAACAACAAAAGCATCTGACAAACTCCACGTCATTCTTGATAAAATTTTCCACAAATTTAAATGGAAGGCATTTTTCTTAATCTGTTGAAGGCTATCTACAGAAAACTTTTTTGTTTTTTTTTGTAAATATTTAAAATCATCATAAACTTACAGAAAATTTGAAGTACTTCAAAATGAACTTTTCCTTGAGTCATTTATGTATAAGAGGCCAAGCAGATGACAGTCAACCTCAAAGAGGTGAGTATTTTTCACACATGCAAGGAGATTTTCCCAGGTTATTATAACACAATCATCAAAATAAGGAAATATATATTAAATTACTGCTATGTGATCTTCTTTTTTTTTAAGTTTTATTTTTATTTATTTATTTATTTATTTATTTATTTATTTATTTATTTATTTATTTATTTATTTTTTGTCCTTTGTCTTTTTAGGGCCGCACTGTGGCTTTTGGAGGTTCCCAGGCTAGAGGTCTAATCAGAGCTGTAGCCACTGGCCTACATCAGAGCCACAACAATACCAGATCCAAGCCGTATCTGTGGCCTACACCAGAGCTCACAGCAATGCCAGATCCTTAGCCCACTGAGCGAACCCACAACCTCACAGATCCTAGTCAGATTCATTTTTGCTGCACCATGATGGGAACTCCTACTGCTATGTGATTTTCAGATTCTATTTGAGATCTACCAATTGGCCCATTAATATCTCTTGGAGAAAAATGACCCACTTCAGAGTCATACATGCATTAAGAACCTCTGAGTCTTCAGTTTCCCTCAGTTTGGAATAGTTTCTCAGTCTTTCCTGACTTTGATGACCTTTTAAATATTATGGGGCCATTGGATTGTATTTGAAATCTCTCAATTGGCTTTGATTTTTCCTCATAATTATATTCAGATTATATATCTTTGCTAGGAATGTCATAGAACTGATATGCTGGTACTCAATGTTTTGTATCATGGAATACATTATTTCGATTTATGTCATTCTTTAATTTATTTGTATTGATTACTTGATTAAGGTGGATCTGCCAGCTATACAGCAAAATTTCCTCATTATTAGTATTTTGTGGGGGATATACTTAAAAGCTATGTAAATGTACCATTTGTGATTAAATTTTAATTAATCGATTAATTAATATGTATTAACTCAAATTTAATTTTTCTATGGGTTGTGGTTTATCACTGTCATGATTTACTTTTATGCTCAATTTTTTTTCCAGAATTGGACAGTGCAAACACATTCTAGGTCTCTTTGATATGTCTGCATCATCCTCTGACATAAGATATTTTAATCTCACCTTTTACCTTCCTTGCCCATCCCTTTTTCCAAGTAGCCATGGTTCCTTTCAGTCAGAAAATTACATATAGTATATGGTTGTATATATGTATATGTGTATGTGTATATCAACATATTTCTACTTACTATACATTTTCAAAATCTTCAGTTCATACTAATATATCCAATAGCAATGTCACACCATAAGGATTACTTTTCCCTTTTTTAATATTTCCCACTCTTGGAGTTGCTGTTGTGGCTCAGTGGAACCGAGTAGTAACCATGAGGATGAGGGTTCGATCCCTGGCCTTGCTCAGTGGGTTAAGGATCTGGGGTTGCTGTGAACTACAGTGTAGGTCACAGACACAGCTCTATCTGGCATTGCTGTGGCTGTGGCGTAGGCCAGCAGCTGCAGCTCTGATTGGACCCCTAGTCTGGGAACTTCCATATGCTGTGGGTGCGGCCCTAAAAAGACACACACACACACACACACACACACAAATTATCACTCTCATCTCTAACCTGGAGAAACCTGGCTTCCATTACCCTTAACATGTTTACTCATTTAATCAGTGCCCCGCTATATAACTGATCTCTTGTTGCCACAACTAACCATACTCCCTGCATACTTTCCCCTCCCTGTTCAGATTCTGAATTCCCATTTGGGGCCAGCCCAGAGTGTGGATGCCCTCCTAACGTTTCTCCAGCTCCGAGTTTCTGTGGCAGGTTGCTAGGCACATGGCTACCCACATTACCTTCTCCCCTTGTCTTCCTCATCCTTCCTGGGCTTAGACCCTCACACAGGGTACCCCTCGTGCCAGGACCCTCTCCTACCCTCTGAGATCCTTACTTGCACATTAGGCCAGCTTCCCCTGGGACATGGTTTCACCTTGTCTTGGCTCTATTTTCAAACACAGTCTGCTTTGTCCACATCAATGCCTTCTTCATCTCCCATGGGCTCTGACACTCCTGCCGGGCTGTCCTTCCCCAGTGATACCCAAACTTGTCTTCCACCCAAAAGGATGCCTTTTTCCATCCACTCAAGGTATGAAACCTCATGACCTCCTCATGCTGCCCGGGCTCTGACATCCTAGGCCAAGTCCTGGAAGTTCCTCATTCCATGCCAGGTGCATACCTTGTATTGCCCCATTCTTAAGACCGAACTTTTCACTTTTCAGAGAGGTGTGCAAAGGGGAAAAGAGGAAAAGATAGAGAGAACAAAAGAAAAATAAGAGGAAGACTTTAACATCATATTTAACAGTACATATATGTGTGTGTGCACATATATGTAAATCCGAACATTTTCTCTTAACATTGGAATAAAGCAAGTGTGTCCAATCTCACCACTTCTATTCCACATTGTATTGGAGGTCTTTGTCAGAGCTGTAAGGCAAGAAAAAGAAATAAAAGGCATCCAGATAGGAGAGAAAGAAGTAAAACTGTCTATATTCAGAGAGTATATGGTTGTTTTTAATGTAATCCCAGGGAATCTACAAAAATTTTATTAAAATAATAGTACATTGAGCAAGATTGTAGTGTGCAATATCCATATATTAAAATCAATTATATTTCTATACACTACCAACAAACAATTGAATAATGAAGTATTAAAAGTAGCATTTATAACAGCATAAAATAGGACAAAACGAGGGGTATTATTTACTGAATCAAACGCAAACTTTGCATTGAAATCTACACTGTATTTCTGAGAAAAAATTAAAGATCTAAATAAATGAAGAAAAACAGGGTTTTCAAAGATTGGAGGATTCAGTATTAGGATGTCAAGTTTCCCTAAATTCATCTATAGATTTCATGTAATACAAATTAAGACCCATGAAGTTTCCTTGTAGAAATTGAAAAGATCATTCTAAAATGTCTATGAAAATGCAAAGACCTCGAGTAGTCAAAAACATTTTTTAAGTCTTCTTAAAGAGCAGAGATGGACAAATTATGATATTTATTTTCAATATTTACAGCTACATTAATCAGAATAACATAGAATTAATGAAAGAATATATCTTTAGATCAATTAAACAGAGTAAATAAAACAAGTCCCCAAATATACTCACACATATAAAGTCAATTAATTTTCAACAAAAATATAAGATTTTTAACAAAAATGTTACATATATTTGACAAAGGACTTGTATCTAGCATACATAAAGAACTCATAGCTCAATAAAAAGACTAATAATGCAATTTTAAAATGGGCAAAATTGAGTTCCTACTGTGGTGCAGTGGGTTAAGAATCTGACTGCAGTGGCTTGGGGTACTGTGGAGGCAAGCCTATGATCCCCACCCCTGGGCAGTGGTTTAAAGGATCTAGCATTGCTGCAGCTGTGGTGTAGGTCACAGCTGTGGCTCAGAGTCAATCCCTGGCCTGGTAACTTCCATATGCTGTGGGTATGGCCACTAAAAAAAGGGAAAAATCTTACATATTCAAAAATAAGTATGTGTGGCCAGTGTGCAAATGAAATACACTTGTGTGTCATCAAGAACATTCAAATTAAAACCACCTGAGATACTATTATACATCCACAAGGATTGATGAGGGGGGATATTGAAGCAGCCACAATCCTTATGCATTGCTGGTGAAATTTAAAAATCCTTCAATTACTTTGGAAAATATTTTAGCTGTTCCTTATAAAGCTAAACATGCGTTTTCCTTTATGACTCAGCCATTCACTCTTAGCAATTTACCTAAGAGAAAATAAAACTTATATCCACACGAAAACTAATACATGACTTTTTATTCATAATAGCCCAAACTGGAAAGGTTCGTCAACAGATAAACAGACAAACAAATTGTGGAATAACCAACCACACAATGGACTACTACTCAGCAGTAAAAAGAAACAAATCAAACAAATCTTGGATCTGCAATGTGACAAGGATGGCTGTCAGAGACATTATACTGAAGGATAGATGCCAGCCATAAAATAACATATACCGTGTAATTCCACTTATATGGGCTGTTAAAATGGGCAAAAAACAAAAAAATCTATAATATAGTACCTAGGTTCATGCTTGTCTGGATCTGGAATGACCTGTAGGCTAATGGACTGAGAGGGAGTTTGGGGCTTGATGAAATGTACACTGGTCTATACATTTTTCAAGACATCTAAATATATGTTTACCCTTTTATTTCATGTGTCATATCTCAAATTGATTAAGTTATTTAAAAATAGCTTTAAAATATATTGTCAGAGACTTTGATACTGTTTAAAAAGACAACTTGGAGTTCCCGTCGTGGCGCAGTGGTTAACGAATCTGACTACGAACCATGAGGTTGCGGGTTCGATCCCTGCCCTTGCTCAGTGGGTTAAGGACCCGGCGTTGCCATGAGCTGTGGTGTAGGTTGCAGACACGGCTCAGATCCCACATTGCTGTGGCTCTGGCGTAGGCTGGTGGCTACAGCTCCGATTAGACCCCTAGCCTGGGAACCTCCATATGCCACGGGAGCAGCCCTAGAAAAGGCAAAAAGACAATAAAATAAAATGAAAATAAAAAGACAACTTTATTTTCTATAAGTTAGAGGCAATTGTGAGCAAACACAGTTTAGTGAAAGGCATTTGGGTCTGCCACGGACTAGGTAAACTGATCATGTTATGATGCTCTTCATCTATCTCTTTCCTTTCCTTCTTCCTACCTTCAGGACCTCCAAAGTTTATTCTAGCCTGTTTAAAGCCACTTTACTATGAACAAAATGGCATTCATCTTCTTTTTCTTCTGACATGAAAATCTATCCATTGTGGGACACCTAAAGCCTTTTACTCTTTCTATAGAAAATAAATGAAAGTAGGAACTGCATTAGCAATGTCTCATTGATTTGGCTAATATGTTAGCACCATCTAGTAAAAGCATGACAATATTCTTGGTTTCAGGAATCCTGGAAAGAGAGTGGAAAGATGGGGGTATCTGGGGTTCTGTGCTCATCAAACTTTCCTAGACAGCCGTGGGAGGAGCTCAGACAGGAGGGTTACCAAAGGTTTCATGCCTAGCTTTTGTTACTCCTGTAGGTGCAAGTTGGCAGCAACTGTGATGAGCCTCATGGCCCCATGTATCTTGATTATACCAGGGTACACTTACCACAATATTTCTCTTTGATTTTTCTTTCACACTATAAAAAGATAGCATTTTGGGTGATACTTTTAATGATTTTCCAATGGCTTGATTACTTAGTTTGGGTTCCCCAGAAAATATACCCTCCGGCAAATCTAAGTGCTATCGCTTTTCTAGGGTGTGTAATACTAATGAAGACAAGAGTGAAAGAAAAGGCATGGAAGAAGAGGGAAAAAAGAGGAGTTACTAAGGCATCACAGGACATTTCTTAGGAGGAAATAGAGGGAGAATCATTTATCTCCTAGCTCCCAACTTCAGTTCATCCAAGGTCCACCCCAGGGATGGCTAACTCTATGATAACTTGGGTTGCACATTTGGACCTCATTGCTCTCTGAGAAGCCTGAAGGTGGGAGGTGAGAAACAAGTAATGTGGACAGAAGGTGAGGAGTATTCATTAATTCCCATGAAAAGCTGATAAGAGTTCTTGCAGAACTGCATGCTGAAGCAGCACCTGGGATAGAAAATAAGGCCAAGAGACTCAGAGACTGGTTGATGCCAAGATCTGAGGCAGTACATGATTGGATAATAATATTTGTAATGTTGTTTTCAAGTTTTAGAACATATAAAATAATGGCAAGGGGATTATTCTTGATATGTTGTCAGTTTTACTCAAACACCATATTGTCATTGTTTATTTTCTATAGCTGTGATCCCTCATAGGGCATTTTTCTAAAAGAGGTACATGCAAACAGGAGAAAAGATGGAAACATGAATGTGGAGGGGAAGCTATGGTAATACAGATCTAATTTTCCTAAGTAATTACATTGCACATTAACAGGGCACAGAATACAAAGTAGTTGTGAACAGACTTTTCCAGAAAATAATTAGGGAGCTATATTTATCTCTTAACCTATCTTAATAGCAACCTTTCAGGTTTTGCGGTCACATTTTCTGTTTCAAAAATATAAATTGCTGATTTTTTAAGAAGGGCAAAGATATTTACAATTAATGCCAGAAATATGCCCAGGGTATAGGTTTAGATATTTACCAATATAAAGTCTTGACAATAGAAAAGAAAACCTTAAGCTTGGTAGAAAAAAATAAGTCAATACAGAGAAGCAGTTATCTATTACCAACCATTCATTGGGTCATGTAATGGCCCAAGGAAGTCTATCAAGCAGAAAATGGGCTTGATTGGTAAGTTTTATTGGTTGACCACAAGTAGGAATGTGTGACCATTTTCTTCAATATTAGAAGTCTGAAGCACAGAGAAACTTTGTTGAGGATCATTCAGCAAAGAAAAATATACAACCTATGGCCACGAGTGAGCAGTCATTCCTGAAGTACATAGTGGTGAGACCCAAGGCAGAGTGGACTGTTTCTTGGCCAAGAAGTTAGAGGCCTAAAATGAGAACCAAAGGATGGGAGCTGGTCACAGAGAAATCCAGGTTCCTTATCTTACATTAAGAACCACGGACAGCTCCAGGCTGCGGGAGAAAAGGCCCATCTCTGGGATGACGACAGTCTGGGTCTCCGCATCTAATGTGAACACCGGTTTACAGCTAATAAAGTGTGCATATTCAGACCTCTATTAAACACTTATTATGAATGTATTTATGTGAGTAGGGAGGGCCTAATGCTCAAATGAAATGTTCGGGGGGTGAGGGTGAAGAAATAGTTTAAGGATTCAATTTTAGAAATGGTTTTACATTGCATAAATTATTAATCGAGCCGCCATGCAAGGGGCTGGATGATGGGTCAGGCGGGAAAGCCCGTGGGTGGGGGCAGGGGCGGGGATCCCCGCTTCGCTGTTAGAATGTTGCGTGACGGTGGGGGAGAGCGGATCCCACCCAGGTTAGGTCGGAGGAACAGCGCCATGTGCTCCGGGCTCCCCGCTCTCCTGCTGCCCATCTGGCTCTCCTGGACCCTGGGGACGCGAGTCATAGAGCCCCGCAGGTGAGGTAGGGGCTTCCCCCGGGCCCCGCAGCTCCCTCCCGGCGTTGCAGCGCGCAGTCCGGCGGGCCGAGGCGCTCAGCTGCACCCATGGACTCGGCCTGCGCTGCCGCTGGGCGGGGGTCGTAGGGAAGGAGTCGGGCTGCGGAGCGGGTAGGGGGAAGCGGACAGCGTTTCCTTCTCAGTCGCTGCCTGTGTCGCCGTCGCTGACAACCCCGCTCCTTCCCGGGTCGCAGGAATCCTGGCCGCAGGGAGCTGGCTTCGCGGCCGACCCCCGGCCCTACGCCGCGCCGCACCGCCCCGGCTCCTGCCTGCAGTCCCGGGCCAGGCTCAGGGTCCCGCTCCATAGAAGCCTAGGCGGGCGAGAGCGCGGAGGGCCAGGGCCACCGGCCGCGGCCAGTGCGGGGGAGGGCCGGGTGCGCGGCGCGGCGGGCTCGGCCTTGGGCTCGGCGTCTCCTCCCCCTCCCAGCGCTCCCGCGCCCGCTGCTCCTCCTCTCCCAGCTCCCGCTCCTCCTTCCCCCTCCCCCTCCCCCTGCGCCCTCCTCCGCTCGGGGCCAGCGCGGCGGCGGCGGCGGCAGCAGCAGGAGCAGCCCCGGCTGCGGGTCGCGACGGCGGCGGGGCGCCCCCTCCCCCGTGCCGGGGCGCGGCGGAGGGATGTGGGGCTTTGCGGGAGGAAGGCTTTTTGGCATCTTCTCGGCCCCAGTGCTGGTGGCAGTGGTGTGCTGTGCCCAGAGGTAGGGTCGCGGTTGGGTTGACGGGAAACGGGCCGGGCGGCGGGCAGGGCGCGCGGGTGTGCGCGCCGGGCGCTGGCTGGCAAGCTACCGCCTGACCCGGCTTTCTGTGCCCCTCGCCCCTCCCGCAGCGTGAACGATCCTGGGAACATGTCCTTTGTGAAGGAGACGGTGGACAAGCTGTTGAAAGGCTACGACATTCGCCTAAGACCCGACTTCGGGGGTAAGTGGGGTGTGCGCGGCCGCTGCGGGAAGCGCGCGCGACCCACCGCGCTGGCGGCCTGGGTGGAGGAGGGGGGCGGGGGTCGCTTCCGCCGAACTGCGGCGGAGTGGGGAAGGGGACACTTCGCCTGCGCCCCCTCCTCCGATAGCCCACCCCCCCTCCTCAGAGCCGCCCGCAGCCGGTGCCGGAGCCTGGCTGATCACCGTGTCGTGCGCTTCCCGCAGGTCCCCCGGTCTGCGTGGGGATGAACATCGACATCGCCAGCATAGACATGGTTTCCGAAGTCAACATGGTGAGTGCCTGCCCTCCGCAGGGCTGTCCCCGAGCCCCTGCCCCGCTGTCTGGGCCCACAGGCGTACACAGTATCGGGTCAGAGGCCTTCTCTGACGGGCCGAGCTTTCTGGGCCCGCAGAGGGAGCGGCGCTCCCGGGTGCCGGCCTTCTAGTCGCTCGGCCCCCTCCGCCAGCCTGAGCGCGCAGAGGGCGTCGTAGGCGTCAGAGCGGCGCGAAGGGTGCACCTTTCCTGTAGTAGGAAGGGGTCATGGTCTCACCTGAAGCTGGGCTTCCACTGCTGCCTGAGTGCTCCCTGCTCCTCCCGAGGTCGCTACCCTGGTCCTGAGGCTGCCCCAGTGCCATCTCGCTCCCTAGCAACAGGCGCCGGGAAGCGGGGGAGGAGAGGAGAGCTGTGGGGGTGGATCGTATTCTAGGTAAGAGGTACTTCAGGGTTCTTTTGATGTCTTTTGGAAAGAGGTGCTGGCCACTGGAGAGAACGATGGGCGCCGGTCTGTGTGTTCTGTGTGTCTTGGGTCAGTTTCCTTGGTGTCAGCGGCTTTTCCTAGGGTAGGCTTAGGACAGTGAAACCCGGAACCCACTCCTGCAGTCTCTGTCTGAGGTGCTGACGGCCCGGGAGGCTCTGAGAACTGAAGGGCTTGTGCAACCAGCGGGCTCTCTGTGCCCTGAGAAACGAGTGTCCATTGTCACTGAGGGCTGTGTTCATGCTGATGGGATTCAGTGTTCTGACCTGTGGGAAGCAGAGGTCCGTGTCCCGAGGTGCGAAGTGAGTGCTACGGGCTTTTGCTCAGGATCCTTTAGGACGACAGGGAATAAGGAGGAAAAGGACCCCTTTTGTTTGTTAATTGAGCTGAAATATCATGGGCTTCGGAAACAGGTGTATTTTTCTGTTGAGTGACACTTTAGAAATTGTAAGCATGGGCTTTTGGAAACTATAAATATGTGTGTGTATATATATATAGAAAGAAAGAGAGAGGGAGGGCAGGAGGGGGGAAGAGAGAGAGAGAGAGAGAGAGAAAATATATGTGTTTTTTTTGAACAAAATCATTTGGCAACTTTTCTTTTTAAAAATATAGCACTGGCATAGGATAGACTCAATAGATTTCTCAAGTCTGGTGGACCTCAGAGTCACGTGGGAAAACTTGTTTTAAATGCACACTCTCAGGCTCTGATTTTGTATGGAATGGAAGCTTGAGGTCTCTGCATTTAAAACTAGTGCTTCAGATTATTTTGAAGCAGGCATTTTGTGGACATTATTTTGAAAAACATTGCAATAACATAGAAATATGGATGTTTACAAATAAACTAAAACTATTATTTTAAATATACTGTATTTTTGACTACACAGAACTATTTTTATACATTTTTCACTCAATCTAAAGATTTTAAAATTATAAAATGTGATTTTTTAAAAAAGTATCCTTCTTTCAATGTGTATCACTCAGGACATTTATATTCAAAGCATTATAATAATGTGTTAGCAAGAAATGTAGAAGGATATATCGAAAATATCATGTATATTTTACTTTTTGTAATTTTGTAAAAGTTTCTGTTAAAAGGGAGACAAGTTAATATATTCAAGATCTACTCTGTAATATGTGATTTTCTTAATTGGAAACTTTACATTCTTTAGAGAAGATAGTTTTGTACAGAAGCTAATCAACTCTTTAGTGAACTTTTATGTCAAAAATGAAGGAGAAAATATACTGATATGGTGCTTTAAGGACTCCATACTACCAGGGGAATGAGGAGAATGTCTTATTGCAGACCATTGTGTATTTTCTTTGAATTTTTAAACTTAGTTATCCAGTCATTCATGCATCATATTGATACTTAGTATTTTAAAAACTTCATCAATACTTGCCTAATTCTTGCACTATGAATTGAGGTGTCCTAGTTGTCTCTGGACCCAATAATAAAAAGTCAAATTGAAGATACAAGCCATTATATTGAGTAATATTTAATTACATATCGCAAAGCCTATAATTATGCATAATGTAGCTATAGTATAGTTGTGTGCATTTTTTTTTTGAATTCTCATGATGGTAATTTTTGTGGCTTTCAAAACTTGAGGATTGATTGGATTGGAGATTGAAGGCCATTGGATAGATGGACTGACTGGCATCTGAAATATCTTCCACAGGTGGATTGGTAAAATCAGCCCCTAGAAAAATCTGATTTCCCTTAACTCATGATCAAGATCATAGAAATGGTATTTGACCTATTTTTTATTAAAGGAATTTGAAATATAGAATCATAGAAATGGTGAAGTATCATTTTGGAGGTAACATTTTATAGGGAAGGAACTGAGAGTATGTGAGCATAAGATTAAACCCATCCCTCAAATCATGTTGCTTGAAAACAATAAATTATATTTATGAGCTTCCTTCATCACCTTACTAATTGCATAGAGCTAAGTGTTCTTAGGTTATGAAACTAAAGAAGAAATAATATTGCTCTTAGGATGTTGTGGCTAGCAGAGGAGACTTATCAACTATATGTCAAATAGTTGTAACAAAAATTGGTAAGCCCCATTAGAGGAACAAAGGAAAGGGTCTAGGCCTACTGCCAAAGTGGGGAGGGAGAGGGATAGAGGGAGGAAAAGAAGAAAGGATGAAAGAATGGGGGGGGGGGAAGGAGAGACTGAGCTTAGTTCTGACATGGAAAGCCTCCTTGAAGATATTAAGAATGATGTTTTACAGCAGAATTTGACAGAACATTGTAAATCAACTTATAATAATTATTAGGTGATATTTAAGTTGGGTGAGCGAATAGGGGGAATAGAATTGTGACAGACATAGGAAGAGAAGGATGCTCTGGGTCAGGCAAGAAATTGGCAAAGCTATGGATGGACAGATAAGCAGGATAGGAGATTATGATGAAAGCAGGACAAACTCCAGTTCACCTAGGCCCTTCTCTGCCTTGCCAAGGATTTCAGATGCTAATTTTTAAAAATTAAGGCGTCTGAGAGTTCCTATCGTGGCGCAGTGGAAATGAATCGGACTAGGAACCATGAGGTTATGGGTTTGATTTCTGGCTTTGCTCAGTGGGTTAAGGATCTGGCGTTGCTATGAGGTGTGGTGTAGGTCACAGACGTGGCTTGGACCCTGCGTTGCTGTGCCTGTGGCACACTAGCCGGCGGCTGTAGCTCTGATTGGACCCCTAGCCTGGAAATCTCCATATGCCGAGGGTGCGGCCCTAAAAAGCAAAAATAAAAAAATAAAAGTTAAGGGGTCTGCAAATGTTTTCAAGCAGGTGGTGGACATGGTTTAAGATGCGGTTTAAGCTGACTGTTTTGGCCAAAATGTTCGTTAAGGTTCAGGAGTGAGGATGATAAGGTAGAAGAGCAAAATTTACCGGAAGATTAAGGATGAATGATCATGGAAGGCTGTTCTTTGAAGTTTTCTTCTCAACTATATTTTTGAAAACATGTATTTAGTGAAATAAATAAAAACTCACTAATATTTGAAATAAGGATGTGTAAAATATATATCTCAAAGTGGGACAGAGGTGTGCTTGTTAGCATTTTGGGGTGAATGTAAAAAATATTGTTACTTTTCTCTTTAAATGATTGTACGGCACAGTCTTTATCTACTAGTATTGCCTATAGTTGGTACCTCCAATGAATGCCTCTGACTTCCAAAAACTATGTAAATAGATATGTTATGCATACACATATATATGTCATAATGCATTTTGGTGTTTATTAACAGTCTAAGAATGAATTTTAGTATTTTAATATTTAACATTATTGTGCCATAACATGCTTCACTGATAATGGAGATATTCTACATTTCCATGTTTTACTAATCTTCCAATTTTTCTTTCCATGCACTTCTTATTTTTTTAATTAGCTGATTTGATAGCAGTCAAACAAAAAAACATTTTCTTTTACATAACTTCCCTTTTCTCTTAACTCTTAAACTTTTTAGACAATCTTTAAAAACTGTGCATGTTGTTAATTAATAACTTTAATTATTGAGATTTAGTTTACATATTACTTTAAGTGAGATTGTACACATGGTAGAACACTGTCTACTGAAAACTTAAATGCATGTGTTGTGATTCTGGTGCTTAGCATTGGCCCAAGTGTATAATAAACATATGCTGAATAGATATATGGAGGAATGGGTAAGTGGACAAAAATTACTGAAAATTTAGGAAACATAAGGGAATGCTAAAAATATTAAACAATTGGAAAATTTTAATTCAGACATAGTTTTTACTGAGAGAGAATGAAGTATTTTCTTTAAAAATCAATTAATTAAAAAATAGAAACAATATTTTAAAGTAGTCACGAATTCTTTTTTTGAGTTATTAGAATAAGCCATTGTTTGATTTGTTAATTCAGAAACTACACATACTTAATTTTTACTTAATTAATTCTGAAGTATTGGGGATATAAAACTAGACTCAAACTCTAGTAACATAAATACTAATTTCCTATGATTTAACTTGAACTTTGTTATTATTCTATCCTTTATTAGTCTATTAAAAATAGCTTATCCTAATGAAACAGCAACTAGAGTATTATTCGTCCTGATTTCATGCATATAAATCATAAACTATTGTCTTTCTTTTGCCCTGCCCATGGCATGTGGAAGTTCCTCAGCCAGGGATCAAACCCCTGCCACAGCAACGACCTGAGCTGCTGCAGTGACAAAGCTGGATCCTTAGTCTAACTGCATCACAAGAGAATTCCATTTATTGTCTTTTCTTTTCTTTTTTTCCTTTTTTTTTAGATTGTGAGTACCTTTTATGTAACATATGGTGTGTGTCTTTAGTTATTATGAGAGGTGGATTTGTCCCTTATGTTTGCTGTATTGTATCCCTTTCTCATTTGCTGTATTTTCTTTTTATAAAATCAATTTGTTTTCCAATGTCTCGGTATAAAAGAAGTATGGTACATCTCAACAAGCAGCTTTGACACGGCATCACTGATGGATGCAGTCATAGGAACACATAAGCATTTGCACTCATTTTGTGTTTCCCCTCTTAGAAGAGCAGGAAAGAGGAGAGGGTTATCTTGGCTAGAGTGAGCTGAGCTCAACTGGAGAATTCAGCTTTTAGGCATCTTTGATACAACTTCCCTTAATCAGCTCCCCTCCAGCACTGCAGATTCTGGAGTTTCTCTGCCCTTAGTGAATGCTGAAGGAGTACCCAGTGTCCAGCACCTGGCCAACTTCTCAGGCGGAGGAGCTGAATTCCAGGTCGTGTGCTACAAAGAGTCTAATGGGATTGGGAGTTTCAGGTTCGGTTTCCAGGTTTCTGGGAACATCTAGCCCTAGGCAAGTCACTTGACACTCAGTAATTCAGTTTCAGGCTTCCCAGGTGCCTGTGGCATTCCCCACAGAATTACTAAAGTGACAGCACAAAGGGCTTAGTTCCACATAGAAAACTGAGTTAAAGACACCCCCACCATCACAGCCACATAAACATATGTTAGAAAGCTGTCCTTTACTGATTTCTTCTGGAGAGGCTCTGTCTGCACTCAGAGTTTGCATAGGAATTGTTCCTAGCGTTTTAAAGGTTGGAAATGTGCTAATGCTCTTATTACCAAGTAAGCTGGGGGATGACTCAGCAGAACGGAAAAAGTGTCTCTCTGACCCAGTTGGGTTTGGAAAACTGCTTACGTGGAAGGCACTCCAGGGGTCAGGTCCAGGGAGCATGTTGGCAGTTGGTTTCTGATTGCTGCATTTAGGAGGTAAGACTGTTTATTGAGGACATTACTTTCCCCTGGCAGTATGTTTCATGCCTAAGTTATGATCAGACATCAATCCTGGGAAACTGATAAGAAAGCATATAATAGACTTCATAGATGGATGAGAATAATCCCTTACATAATATGCTCTTCATGGAGGGAGGTTTGTGTTTAATATTATAAGGGGTGGTACCGAGAGTGCAAAGAGAATGCTTTTTGTCTTCCCCTTAGGGAGAGTGTTAAACTGTGTTGCTACATCTCTTAAAAGATGGATCTTACTCATTGTCCTGTGGTGAACAACCTCTGCCTGGAACTTGTGCCAGGCTCAGTGATCATATGCTGCATTGCATGTAGAAGTAGGTATTTGGTTTGAATTTAGGGCACAAATCATTTACATATTAAGAACTTTATGAATTTTACTAGTAAAGCAACATGAATTCAACATTTGATGCTGTATAATCTGATATCTATAAAGAGCTCTTCTTTTCTCCCATTGATAGCAGAACCTTTCTTTCTCCCATGGGTTCTATGTCATATCATGCATACTGTGTTTTGAAGCCTACTAAACATTTGGTATAAATAAGTGAAGCTTGCTGACCATTTGGAATCGTTAAATTTTTTTTTTTTTTGTAATACATGTTGAGGTTTAATTTAGGGAGATGATAGCAAACAACAGCTTTATGTCATTTTGTAGTTTATGATGTACTTCAGTTATTTTGTCATATTTGATCATCAAACCTGATGATCCCCTTGGGGAAGTAGATATTATATGTATAGGTAGGTGTTAATCTCATCTCCATTATTTGGGTGAGAAAATAACCTCAGGAATAGCACTGACTTACTACAAAGGCAAAGCTAAGACTTGGTCCTATTTCTTTGTTGTTTCTACCTCATTATGCAACAGAGCAGTAAAAAGATCCTCTGTTAGGGCCTCCTGAGATTTTACCTTTTTCCATGACCTTCATTGCTTTCTGGAAAAAATGGGAAAGTGGATTTTCCCATTTTCCTTTTCCATGAACTCTTAGTCTATCCTTATCACACTATCAAAGTGTAAAATATGATTCTGGTGTGCTTGTTTGATTAGAGTCTTTCTATTTTTCTCCCCCTTAGACTGTAAGCTCCACGAATCAGATCTGTGTCCCAGACCAGCCCTTGCATGGTGCCTGACACGTGGTGTGTGTCGTTCTTCATTTGTATATTTTCCTTCAACCAATCCTATAGATACCTATAATGCCTACCTATAGACAGCATTCAATATTGGTTGAAAGAAAAATGAATGAAGAAATATATGAGTATGAATAAGGAGAAATATTTATTTATTTACAATGAAATATTTTTACAACCCAGAATTTGGGCTCATGACCAAGAAGAACCTTTTACAGGCTAAATGTAATATATACACTTTTTACTTTAAGGGACTTAATTGGATCAGAATTTATATAGTTGTACACAATATGATACCATCAGCTGTCAAGTATTCTTTAGTGGTTACTCCCTTCCCTGGAGAACTTTTACACTGATTTTGATGCGTAAAGGAGGGAATTATGGCAGGCGATGTACAACCTGTGGAAGGGGTAGTGTGGGTATTTCAAATACCGGTCACTGGTGCTTTTGTACACTCCACATTTGTGTGTAATTGGGTGTATCCGTGGTTTGAGCTTTTCTGTATAATAGGGAAGTTTTGGTGCTGTTTCTTATACAGCTCTGTCTTCCCTTTCCGATGGCCACTTGGCAGTGCAGTGGAGCTGCAGTGGTTTTCATGGGTTTGCTGACTTTCCAACACAATTGACTTCTGGGCCATTTATGAAAATTTTCTAGCTGCAAATCTTGGAGGACTAGGACTGGAATAGGTTCCATTTCTTGACAGTTTGCTCAGTCCTGTCGATTCGAGACAGCTAGCCTCCGATATCTGTGGTGGGAGATGTAGATTCCCTTATCCTTGGTTACCAGGAGACTGCAGTAAGAAATAGAAGCCATTTGTAGGCACTAACTCATGTATCCCTTTTTGGCATTTCCCCATTGAACTTAAGCATCACAGAGAAGTGTTAATATAATTAACAGAAACCTTAGCATGCATGAAACTGACGTATTAGATAAATAGGAATTAGATTAAGATATGAGGGTGTCATGGCTTTTTAAAAGCTCAAATTTATGCTTTTCCATTCAATATGAGAGATGATATGTAATCAGTTGATTACATCATACTATTTTACCTCAGTTCTGCAAGGAAAGTGCTCCTATCTTATAAAATATTTAATAAATATACATGCTGTGATTCATGACAGGAAATGCATTTGTTTTATTATGAATTTACTTTAAAAGATAGCAAAAAGCTATGTAACTCTTATTGTGTTTGATACATATATATAAAACATTTGTTACTTAACTCAACATCACATCACTGTTCTTTTAAAATTTAATTGTTGAATAAGATTTTACAATTGATAACTTCAATGAGGAGAAGGAGCAAGTTTTCTGGGTCACCTGTCATTTCATGTTTGTGTGTGTGTGTGTGTGTGTGTGTGTGTGTGTATGAATCCATGCAAACCAAAAAATTAATTTTAAAAGAAATGATAATTTGGAGAATTCATTGTAATATCAGTGATTTTTCTTTCAAAAGAGGATGACTAAAAAATCAAGACTAGATCAGACACCAAGCATAATGCCCGACCTGTAGGATATGTTTAGTAAATACTTGTTCATTGCATTTGTGTACTCCATGACCCTTGTGGTAAAGCTTTACCTTCTGTTTGTTTTATTAGAGAGATTCCTTTATTTGGCTATTTGTGGAGCATGTAAAAGTAACCATAGCTTTAACACATGAGGGTTCCGCGAACTTACCATGGAAAAGACATCTGAATTTTGGAAAACAGTGTCATTCCTATTGTCTAGACCATGGTTTGAAAGGTATAGACCAAGCAGCCTTGTGTGCTGTTAGAGTTATTGCAGGGATTGATACAAGTAAGTACCCTCCAAGCAGAATTTTTCATCACTGTGTTCTTGGGCAGCTGTGGGGCAAGAATGCTGAACCCTAATTTTTTGATGTAGGTCCCCAGTACTTGTACTTGTCCCTTTGGAGGAAGAATTTGGCTGCAGAAGACTGAGAGTAGTGAGGCAAATAAAGTGTTTATTAAGAGAGGAGAGAGAAGATAGGTGTGGAGAAAGCACAGGCAGGTTCCTCTCTCCTGGAAGGGAGAGAGAGAGAGAGACAGAGAGACGGAGAGAAAGAGCAAGAGAGGAAGAGAGCAACATGCCCTTTGGAGGTGGTTTAAATCTCTTGTATAGGGGCAGTCCTTCCGGGCTTCCTCTGGCCAATCATCTTGCATCATCTGGTCTTGAGTCCACATTGGGCCTGACTCAGGGTCCTTCTCTGTGTCTGTACATCTTTTAGCCATAATGGATGCTACAGCCAGGGTTTCTGGGAAGTTAACAGGATGTACTACCTTCTGGTGCCCCTCCCTTTTCTGAGCCCTGAGGAACCTTTCTGTGAGTATGTAGTTCCGGAGGTCTCCTTGACCTCGAGTGAGAAACATGTGGTTTCTATTTTGTATCCAAGCAGGATGCAGCTCCTCCTTGCTCTTGCCTTAGTCTTTCTCTTGAAGCATCTGTCCATAGGGGGCAGATTCCAAGTGCTCAGCCTGGGACCCATCTATCTCCTGCCTTAATTGGTGTAGTCTCTGTTTTGCTTTCCCAAAGCAGTGTACATACTAGAAAAAAGTTGGGAATAACTGTTTGAGTGTATGAGGACCAGGATTGATTGTGCTGTAGTCCTTTTTGTGCTATTAAACATTCTGCTGATAATTCGTTGATTGGTGTGAGGGAGTATTTGATTGTGACATTGAATGAGTTTTCATTTTTGAATTTTTCCTTTGTTTGAGGCCTGGGCACCCAAATTCCTTGTGAGACTGTAATTTCTTGTGGTCTAGGCTAAAATTATGATTGCTTAAGAGAACACTGTTCTGTAGAATGTACATGTGCTCCATAATCAGGATGTTTCTGCCTAGATAATATTGGAATTTCTGTTAAAGATGTAAAATAGGTTTCTTTCCTGCAGGAATTGTCAAGCCCTTTAATATGCTAATGTTTTTTTGGGTAAATCTTATGAGAGGGATGAAGAATTCAATACTTAAAATATATGTTTGGGGATTTTTTTTGGTGAGAAGATGGTGGACCTTATTAACACTTCTTCATGAAGTTTTCTCTAGACACAGTTTAGGAAACGTGGGCCTTACCCATTAAATTAGAAGGATCTTTGATAGGGACAGGATGATTTTTCATATTTCCAGGATGATAACTGAGAAAATGACTGTATTAATAATGCCACTTTTGGTGACCATGCACCAAAGCACAGAAGACACCATTTTGACCCCCCCCAAAAACCCAAAACTAGCAGTGCATATCAGAATGGGTAATATTTTCTGATTATAATTTGGTCGATTAAACAGCACAAAGATTTCTTTTATAATAATACTTTCCGTCACATTGAAGGAAGATCCGTGTGTTTTAAACCTCCCTGTTTTCTTATAAGTGTTAGAAGAGTAAGTGATACAGAAGCAGAGATAGTTGTATTGAGCAAGAGAGAATGCAGAAAAGGCTCTTGGGCCAACAACAGTGGGTTAATTTTGAGAACAAAATATTACTCCTTGAGGCTGTTGAGCTTGGCTGGTGGTTTCTTGGAAGGCTGGAGGTTCCTTCTTGGGTCTGTGGCAGGTAGAACAGACAGTGTATCCCACTTGGGAGGGTTGACCTCTATCCTTGAATAAATTACATTGCATAAACAGATATTTATTACAACCTGTAATATATATTATGTATAATGAAATTGTGTGGTATACTATGTATTGTGCAACTTGCATTATATTTATATGTAAAAGTAAAATTCTCTTTAAAAAGAAGATTTTTGGAGTTCTCTTGTGATGCAGCAGGTTCAGGATCCAGTGTTGTCACTGCAGCAGCTTGGGTCACCGCTGTGGCGTGGATTAGATCCCTGCCCCAGGGACTTCCAAATGCCAAGGGCAAGGCAAAAATAAGTAAATAAATAAATAAATAAATAAAAAGGGGGATTCTCTTTGGTTGAAAGGTTCTGTTGATAAACATTTAACATCCCCTTGAGTAAGTCATCTGTAAAATTTCCTGTGTGACTAATTCTCTATAGTTCTATGAGGAGTCTATATATGTTCATGAATAGGCAGTGACAGTAGCCCTGAGGGCACATGCATTTTCTGGACTGTTCCAGAATCACAGGAATAGTGTAAGAGGGCAGTATTGCTCAGGTAGCGCAGTGGAGGTCCCCCTGGGAACCTGGGCTTGGCTGGTGATAATGGGTGAGTAAACCAAAGTTGATCCAGAAATGTAGAGATTCAAAACTGTTAATTGACTATAAGAGTAATAGATTTTATTTGTTTGCTTGTTTGTTTGATTCTGCACTTAGAAGCATAGAAAGATGGTTTTAAAAAAAAGTGTTCTTGTTTCGCTAAAATTATGTATCTATAGATCCTTTTCTCCTATGCCATGCTTTATTTGTCATTATATCATACTGCCTAAAAGCTTATCTTTCTAATTGAAAAGCTACTCTCTAAGTTTGAAATTTTACTTTATTATTGTGAATGGTTTGAAATTTTAATTATCAAGGTAATTTCGTCAGTATCCTAGGTTATTTTACCTCTAGAAACCATAGGAGGTCTAACTGGCAAGATTGCCCTCGACTGTGAAAAGAGTTGGTTGTCAGAATTCTCAGATTGCAAAAGGGAGTGTGTTAACTTTGGCAAGTCATTCAATCTGTGGTCCTCAATCTGATCATCTTTTTACAAGTACCTTAAGAAAGATTCTCTAAATTGCCTTCTAATCTGATTTCTGTGGTTTCTTAGAGTCTGTGAGCAGTTCGAAACGTAAGGGACCTTCTGTTTGCCTTACACAGACCACTGCTTCTTGTCATTTGATGCCGCATGTGGTTTAACTAGTTATCCAAGTGGTGGTCATTTGGCAGCTTACAGCCTTATAGTCCAAGCGTGGCCAGTGTGAAACTCAGGCCCATTTTCCCAAGCTGCCTGTGCTGTGCACAGTGAGTGTGGGAAGTGTTGCACATGAACAGTGGGATTTACAGTTTATACCCACACACCTAAATTTTTGGGTTTCAGACCTGGTACTGTTCACTTTCTTTGGTAAGAATTTAGAGTTAACCATTTATGAGTGAAAACTGTAGTGGACTGTTAAAATGGTTCTGTTGAATTCAAAGCATGGCCTTTCCCATGATCTCCGAAGAAAAATAACTCAATCTGGAAATGTCAGTTAATGCTACGGGGTACCAAATTGACCACAGTCATTTAAAAAAAAAAAAAAATTCTACATAAGCTTAATTCATGAAGCAGTTTTGAGTCTTCTGTGGTATTCAGCAACATAATTTTAATACTACTTGAGTTCATAATCTAGTCGGAAAGGAAGCAGGCGTGGGCTGAGTCAGTCATCTGTATTGTGCTCTCGGTCACTTTGGGATGATTAGCCAGTATTTGGTGAGGATGATTGTAAGCTTAGGCCACATTGTGGCATCTTTACAAAAACTAAAGTTTTATCATGTTCTACCTCTTTTTTGATTCCTTATCTCAATTAAAATCATTATACATAAAATCCGAGCAAGTCTAACCTGTGTGGATATAGGGATAAAGACTTGGGCTTGCCTGAACTAGAGATTGCAAAGTGAGATACATAAAATTGTTGAATTTTATTCTGTCAGAGGAAAAATGCAGATGTGTAAATTATTCTTTATATATATATGCTTATATATATATAGGATATATGTATTATATAGGAAGCTACCTATTTAGGGTGGTGTAGGTCAAAATATATAGTGTGACTCTAACGTGGATGTAATCCATGATACCCCTTCCAAAATTCATAATTTTTAAAGTGTTTATTTCATAGTTACTGAATTCCTGCTAATAATAGATTATAGTTATCTGGCTAGGGGAAATTGTAGCACAGTCTAGAGATGGTAAATAAGTGATTCCTAATTTAGCCCCTTGAAGTAATATGTCTATGGTGGTAGCCACATGTAGATGTTCCTCAAAGGTCCCCCCCACCCCCGGCTCTTTTCATCCAGAGCAAGAGGGGTGTGGCAGCTAGTCTGAACTAGCAGAGTTCAGATGTTAAAGAGGGGAGACCTTGTTCTAAGTTTAACTGATTTATTGCACCTTGGGCAGCTCCAGCCCTGAGGATCACTGGGTGGTGGAGGTCCTGGGCATCATCTGGTTTCCTGAGAGTAAGGAGAAAAAGTCCATTAAGGCAGATAGATATCCTTGTCTGTCTCTCAGCTGCCCACCTGAATGGTATCTCCCCTTATGGGATAAGAAAGGGGGGCGGTTTACCTGACAGTTTTTCTCTGCATTTATCTTTCTGGGGATTTGAATAAAAAATTTAGATAATCCCAAGCCTCAGTGTGGCTCAGTAATGTCTCTCCTTTGAGCATATATTTCAGTTTCTAAAACCATTAAGGAGAATCCTCTTTTCTTTTCCAACATACTTTGGAGGAAAGTGGGATGAAGTTTGTTAAACAAAGGCTGACAGGAAAGCAAGCATCTATTAATTGAGATCCAATTTCCTGATATGCCAACCTTCACCCAAGTCTATACTTGATTATGCAATAATGTGCAAACAGAAAATTGGAATTTTCTCATGCTGTAATATTAATAGAAACTGTCAGTTAACCAGAGGAAGGACTCACACATCAGTCTCACATATTACTGAACTGATTTCTATGTCAGATAAGTGTGTGTTTCTAGATCACACTTCTGTGGAGATTTTTTTCTGTGACTACTTACATTATAATAGAAGTTGTGAAAACAGCAATCAATAAAACCCTGAAAGAGAAAAGAAAACGTGGTAGGAGTTCTCACCATGGCTCAGTGGAAATGAATCTGACTAGTATCCATGAGGACACAGATTTGATCCCTGGCTTCACTCAGTGGGTTAAGGATCTGGCATTGTCATGATCTGTGGTGTAGGTTGCAGATGTGGCTTGGGTCTGGCATTGCTATGGCTGTGGCTGTGGCTCTGATTTGACCCCTAGCCTGGGAACCTCCATATTCTATGGGTGCAGCCCTAAAAAGACAAAATAAAAGAAAAAGAAAAAGAAAACATGGTAGAATTCCATCACACTGATAGGCAAGCCTGTAGCCATGGTAGAACAGGGGAGTGTAAGGGGCTGATTTCGTGAGTATGAACACAATTTTTGATGCTTCAGAATAAAGTGCTATATCTAATTTACACTTATTCAAATGCATTAGTCCAAAATAAGCTGAAGACATAGATTTTTAAAATTCCAGACATATCAAAGCACCTTGCATTTGTAAGTCATCTCTGGAACTAGTTGGAGAGGGGCAAAGCAATGAACTCCCCCCCCCCTTTTTTTTAAATTTTATGGCTGCATCCACAGCACATGGACGTTCACAGGCTAGGGATTGAATCTGAGCTGCAGCTGCAACCTATGCTAGATCCATTAACTCACTGCACCGAGCCAGGGATTGAACCCACACCTCCACAGCGACCGAGCATCTGAAGTTAGATTCTTAACCTATTGCACCACAGAACGAACTCCTGAACTTTCCCTGTTTTGATTCTCAAAATAATGAATGTGATTTAATAATTACTCTTGTATTATCTTTCATGGCTTGACTTTTTGGTTCACCTGTTCTATGCTTATGAGCACATTCTAGATAGTTTAAATTTCAGAGGTGACTTAAATAGTGTATAACTGCTTTCATGAGCCAAAGAAATGCTCAGGATCATAGATCTAAATGACAGTAGTTTGGGATTTTCCATCTTTTTCCAATTTAGCACACCTCTTCACACTTTGCCTCTGTCACTTCAGACTTGAAGCTCTGGCGGGCACTCAGTGCCACATGAAGTTCCTGCAGAAACTCAGGATGCGAGGCTGCCTGTTTGGAGCCTGGGAGTGAGCCAGTCAGCAGATATGCAGAGAGCGAATAATCATCAACTTGTGCAGACATGGGCAGGGGATGGGGGGTGGGGATGGGGATAGTGGCCATGAATGCAAGGATGAGGAAAGGGCAGAGCTGAGAACGTTCTGAAAAGCAGTTGGGACGACAGTATGGAAAAGACTGAAGGTGTGATTGAAATAGCAAAAAATGGTAAAAGTGTCAAAAGTAACAGTCTTTGATTCTTTAAATGCTTGAGGTACTTGGACCTTTTGCTATGTTTAATGAAAAAGTAGATACATGCCAGTTGGTACTGTGCAAAAGAATAGCTAAATGTTTATTCTGCTCATCTTACATTTTCCTTTCATAAAAGTGGAACCACTGGGGATGTCCAAGTCCCTGAAATGGAGCCCGTCACCCTCCTGGTGGCAGTCACCTCAGATACAAAGTCATTGAGGGGGTTTACACCTGCAGAGAACCTGTGCCGAAAGCCCAGGTGTTTTCAGGGCTAGAGGCCTGCCTGGGATGCTTTAATGCAGGTTCGTTTCAGATATGGCAGGAGAGAGGCAAGCAGAGAGAAGGAAGGCAGGAGACAACAAGATGACTTGGAACTTAGGTTCCTTTTTTTTAAATTAAAAAAAATTTTTTTTGGTCTTTTTGTCTTTTTTTAGGGCCATGGCTTCAGCATACAGAGGTTCCCAGGCTAGGGGTCCAATCAGAACTGTAGCCGTTGGCCTGCACCACAGCCATAGCAACGTGGGATGCAAGCCATGTCTGCAACCTACACCACAGCTCACGGAAATCCTGGATCCTTAACCTACTGAGCCAAGCCAGGGTTGGAACCCGCGTCCTCATGGGTACTAGTCAGTTTTGCTAACTGCTGAGCCACGATGGGAACTCCAGGAACTTAGGTTCTAACTGCATCTTTACCAGTTTCGCAAAATAGTGTCTGTTGTTTTCCAAAATTAAAAAAAAAAATTGCCATTAAGAAAATTTAAAATGTGTAGAAAAATATATCTGGCTGTGTTTCTTTTTTTAAATGTACCTACGATATGTAAGTACTATTTTTTACACACTGTATACATAAGTTATTATCATACTTTTTCATATTTTATGTTATAAACACTTCCGTGCTGTTGAATATTTTACAGTTATTTTAAGAACTGTATGGTGTTTCCTTGCATGGCTGGGAAATATATTTTACTTAATATTTTCCTATTGGATGTTTAGGGTATTTGCTCTGATTTGCTAGACTAAATAGTATTTAAATGAATATCTTCACATATAAATCATGTATTATTTCCTTGAGTAATATTTCATTAAGGATTGCTGAATCAAATAGTATGAATATTTTAAAGTCACTTTCAAGAAAAGATCTGTTGATTTGGATTCCCAGTGATTTGCTTAAAAAATGTTTTATAGCTAATATTCTAGAATAAGTATCTTTTGGTGAAAGGAAAGAGAACCATAGCCCACAAAACCTTAGAATTTAAAACTAAAATTGAGTTAAACTCCGAAACTGGTCTTAAACTTTATCATTACTCCAACACACTCTCATCTAACAAAAAAATATACAAGTAATTTGGTTTTAAATTAAAATTGCCTTTATCTTAATTTTATATTTGGTATTCCAAAATACATGTAAGGAACAGCACAAGTTCAAGTCACTCTTTTGAATGGATCTGAATGAATTCTAATTCCCCAGATAACTTTTACACTAGAATACTAGAATTTTCTCAGAAATCAGGACTAAGAAGTTGAAAAAAAATTTATTACTAGGGGCTTTGAGGTCACACTGGAGCATTTTTATCTGGAGGCCCACATTATCAGATTCTTACAAGACATTTAAAATTCAGGGTAGCCTCATATTTAATCCCAATAACCAAGCAGAACCTCCCTGTTCGAGTGCATGGGGTCTGCTAGCTAAGTGTGGGGAAGCTGAAGGGGTTGTGGGTCTGGCTGCCCTAGTGTAGGCATGGCCATCCTGGCATGGGCATGACTGGCCTGGTATGGGCAGGGGCGGGGGGGTGATGGCTCATGTGTAGCTGTCTTGTTCTTTATAAAGAGTCCCATGAGAGACATGAAGAGCACATCTGATTAATCTGAAGAATTGTTTAAGTATGAACTTATTTTGCCTACATGAGTAACATTTTTAGGAACTTTTTTCTGTAGAGTTAATGAGGAAAATATCAGATATTATTTAATGTGTTCCAAAGTCTGGTCTGCTAATGAGCATTAATATTTAATTGGATAGGGATATTTAAATGAATTTGGATTTTTCCGCATTGATGATGAAATAAGTGAGTAATCATTTTTTTCTCATTACCCTGATTTTGAGTCTTGCCATCATGCCAAGGCATGGCATCTCAGTGAAGCCATTATGGAACAAACCCATATTTGATCAAAATTTTCACCTTCCCCTGAGCTTTATTTTCTTTTAATCTTTTTTTTTAATTTTTAAATTTTTTTTTTTTTTTTTTTTTTTTTACGTAAAGTCACACATTTGACCGGAGGAGCCGTCTGGTTTGGAGAAGACTCTTTTCTCACTGGTCCGCTTGTCTCTCTTTTCCATTCTCCTGCCCTGTCAGCAGTTTTAATTTCATTCTCCCTTAAACACTGATACTGCCTTTCATCCTAGATGCCAGAGAAATCTCTTTCAAGCTTCTCTAGCCCTTAAACATCGTGACTGTGTTTCTCTTGCCCAGCCTTCAAAATGATGTTGGTTAAAGTCCATGAGCCTATGGCACTAGGAGAAATGGTCTCCAACCACAACAAGCCCCCTAGTAAATAATTTTATTTAATCTTTATTGTCTTCATCATGCAGAACATTCTGTCTTCTTAAGGCCTCCATCCACACTTCCCATCTTTCCCGAACTTAGATTTCATTTCCCTCAGAGTTGCTGTTGTGGCTCAGCAGGTTAAGGACCCAGGGTTGTCTCTGTTAGGATGGAGGTTTGATCACTGACCTCGCTCAGTGGGTTAAGGATTCGTTGTTGCTGCAAGCTGTGGTGTAGGGTGTACATGTGGCTGGGATCTGGCATCTCTGTGGCTGTGGCATGGGCTTCAATTGCAGCTGCATTTCAGCCCCTAGCTGGGGAACTTCCATATGCTACAGGTGTAGCCATAAAATGAAAAAATAGCAAAAAATAAAATAAAAAAATTAGTTTCCCTGGAAGATTACAATGTGGGCTTACTTTGCCCTGTTTGGCAGGATACAGGGACCCCTGCCCCTATGTGTTTCTCAGGGACCAATGTCTTTCCTCCTTTCAGAAATTGTTCTTGCTGTCTGTGCTCTGTTTTGGCTTTTCCTGTGCCCACATTCACTCTCTCTTTTGGAACATATCTTCCTCTGCATTACTCTTTCCTGTAGTCTTCCTGCGGGATAAATTAAGTATCTGTATATAAAAGAGATGCTCTGAGCCCTTCCCTTGGCTGTGCAGCCCTAGATGTTAATTCTCTTCTCCAGCCATTTTCCTCGGCCATATATTTCTGGACACTCTTTCTGGGAGGAGTATCAACCTGTAGACCCCTTGCTCATTAAATATTGTGACCAGGGGCCACCCTCCTGCGTAACAAATCATGGTGGGCCAGGCCTCCTGAATTGTGATTTTTCCACCTTGTCACTCAATCCTGAAGATACCTTTCATCTCTTTACTCTCTCTCTCTCTCTCTAGAGTCTAATTATTCATCAAGTCTTGCCCAGTAATTTGGATAATGTACTGAAGACTGCTTTTGTCCCATGACCCTAGTTTGGAGCCCTCAAATGCAGGGATCATTGATGGGTCTTAAATCTGTGATTCTCCTCTGTTCTGGTTCCACTTTTGCAGAGTGACCACTCTGTTCTTCCTGTCCTTTTGAGGATGGGCGCTCCTGATGGTTCCAGAGTGGCTGCTGAATGTGATAGATTGGGGTGATTGGAGAAAGTGACAGGGGATGCTCAGATTAAGAACCAGCTCCAGGATCTTGTCAGGGTGGTGGTGGGGGACACCAGTGGGAGGGAAGTGCCTATGGGCTGTGTCAGTGGATATCCCCTTAGCCCTGAGGGAAGAGAGTGCAGCAGAAAGTTTTGAGGTTCTCAGCACATATCAGGGGCTTCTCCATTTGGTCCATAAAAGGGGCAAGATTTAAGGCTTTTCTTGAGAAAGTGCAGGAAGAAAAGAAGTTGAGTATGGACTGGACACTGAGACCTCACAGAATCTAAGAGCTGGGTTAGTGGCAAAACTTCCACCTTGACAAGCCTTACTGACCTTGTGTTTACCCAACTTCAGTTTATGCTAATCCTCAGCACAGTGTTAACATATTTATTTTTCTACTGCTTTTATGTTGGTCTCAAATTGCTTCACTGGTAGATTTCCTCCCTTTGTCATATGATATATCCCTCTACTTCCGTATATTCCATACTTACTATCAGCCATAAGTAGATGTTTTAACAGTGGGTACTGATAGTGCTTCTGTTTTGATGGTGGAGATGGCCAGAGGCAGAAAAGGCCCTATGAAACCATCACCATAAAGAATGCAAACATGGAAGTTCCCCTTGTGGCTCAGTGGGTTAAGAACTGAAGTATCCATGAGGATGTGGATTTGATCCCTGGCCTCAATCAGTGGGTTAAGGATCCAGCATTGCCATGAGCTATGTACGTCACAGATGCGGCTTGAACCTGACATTGCTGTGGTTGTGGCAGCTGCAGCTCTGACTTGACCCCTAGCCTGGGAACTTTCACATGCCCTAAAAATAAATAAATAAATAAATAAATAAATAAATGCACACATGGAACTATTAAAAATTCTCATTAAAGAGAGCACACAATGAATACATATAATTGTGAAATCAGGAGAGTCTAATGTCCATGGACTCTTTTCCCTTCTAGTCATCATTTTTATCCTGGGTAATATGTGGTTAAAAAGGAGATTCAGAAATCAGAGATGGAAAGAAAGAGTGGGTGTTAGACACAGGCTCTTTATCTGCTAGTTAAGTAACACTGTGTTGTTGAATTTTTAAAACTATTTCAAAGCATGATTTTTTTTTTGTATAAAAATTATAGTTCTTGGGAGGAGCAGGGGTGCCATCTCAGCTAAATGTCCATTTTAATGTGTACTCTCTCTCCTTGCTGAGTACCCAGGTTGGTTACACAGCCCATCAGTAAATCAGGGATGGAGATGAGGTTTGCTGAGTGTAATGCAAGGGCATAGCTTTTATTCCTGAAAAAAAAATCTGAAATTAGCTAAAAAAGGAACCAACTTGACAGTCTGAAACCTAAAGGAGTGGTGGTGAGATTAGTGCTCTGACCAGGTTTAATTTACTGGATGTGGAGTCAACAGCAACATGGACACCCAAGAAAAGCAATAATGAATTAGATCTGCCAACGTTTTTTGTTTTTTGTTTTTTTTTTCCAAGGAGCTTTGAGAATATTGGGGTATGATGAAAATGAGGAGTTGAAAACAGATTCCATACAAATTAGGACGGGGAAGGAGGTGGGGAGGTGGTTAGTTTTCAGATCCTTTATCTCATGATCTTCTATATGTAGAGAGCTCATTTACACTGAAGGGAATCTGATCACTGCTCTGTTATTACTGTTGGGCCCTATTCCAGGAGTTGGAAACCATAGGCTTCGGAACAATGCACCTTTCCATCTACACTTGTTCTGGACACATTCCGGTGCATTTCTAGTTTGAACTTCCACATTCTTGCCATTGTTGTCAGTTGATATTTAAAAGGTTATTATGATATTTTAAATATTTGATTAACATGAGTTGTAAACTGTGGTTTGTTAAGGCAAGAAAGGAAGTCCATGAATTCTAGATAGCTTTATCATTGAACACTTTTTTTTTCAAATTTGCTAAAATGAAAAATAGAAATGCTCAAATTGGAGAACGCTTACAAAAATGCATTATGTAAATTTCAACATTAGTAGTTCACAGATCTTCCATAATCTAGAACAATTTTGAAAAACTCGATTTCACTATTCCCAGGTGCTAATTGGGTTTTTATAGTGCATAACTCTAGTGGGGAAAAGAGCCAAATGTACTATTGTTATATGTAGGACTTAAGTAAAAAAATTCATCTATCACAATAAAAGTCATGGAGTTCCTGTCGTGGTGCAGCAGAAACAAAAGCAACTAAAGAACCATGAAGTTGTGGCTTTGATCCCTGGCCTTGCTCAGTGGGTTAAAGATCTGGCATTGCTGTGAGCTGCAGTGTAGGTTGCAGACACAGCTTTTGTCCTGCATTGCTGTGGCTGTGGCGTAGGCTGGCGGCTATAGCTCCCATTGGACTCCTAGCCTGGGAATTGCCATATGCCGTGGGTGTGGCACTAAAAAAAGAAAAAAAAAAGAAAAGTCATAACATTTCTAAGCTTCAGTATGTTTTAGCAAAAAAAAAAAAAAAAAAACTTTTCTTATTCATCCAATCTAAACAACATTACTTTCTACCTCTTCATCTTCCTAGCCTACCTCACAGGCTTTCTTAGGTTGTCACTCTGGCAGTTTTCTACCATTTTGTGGAAATTGGTAGAAATTGGAATATTTCTTCAACTTAATAGAGGCATTTTATTCTAAAACAGCTCCTTATGGTAACTTTGCATAATCAATAATAGCTTATTTAAATTTGATGTAAATCCCATGTTTTACTTAATCTTGAATTCACTTGTCTCTATGTACTCAGCCTGCCTCTTATTAGTTGGGCATGCTGCAAAGATAGGTACCAGGCCAGCAGGTCCCTTCTCTTAGTACAAAGCAAAGCAATTTGTAAAGGCATAATTTGTATTTTTCGTAAGAAAATAAGTTGTCGTTCCTTTTTTGTCCATTCCTATTTGTAGTTTCCCAGTCTGGGTAGAAAATACCTTATGGTTTTCCAAGCAGTTTCATCTAGAAAGCATTTGAAGGGCAGTATCTAGGCAGTGAATAGGGTTGAAGCCTTAGTGTTGTACGACTGCTAATTGAGGGCTTGGGTTGAGTGGAAAATCAACATCCATAGATTATTGGAAACCTCATTTTAAAGTAGTTTCAACTTCTTTCACTGGACCTCTTCCAGAGTTGCTAATGAGTAGCAAATGGACTGATGTTGAATTCTAGCTCCATGCCTTCTTTCTGGTGGAGGTGCTAATAATCATTGTGCAACTAAAGGCATGAAGACAGAAGGGGGAAGAATTAAATGAAACTTTTTAAAAAACCTCTAAACAGATTTCTAGTTCCAGCCAAGATGGATAATCCTCAATCTCCCTAGTCTTCCCACTTATAACTAAAAAACCTTCATCATAATACAAAAAAGCAAACACAGGGAGGTTCTGAATGTTGAAAGAAGAAATTCGATTGCCTGTAGACCTCAGGACATGGGCAGTGACTTGGTGTTGAGTTCCCCAGGTTTTTTTTTTCACCTTTCAGTATTCTGAAGAGTGTACTGGAAAGCCTACTGCCTAGAACTGCCAACAAAACGTGGAGGAAAGAAACTCCAAAAAAGCTCCTTAGCCAAATGATCAGGAAAAGGATGACCTAGCAAAAACTATTTTTGTCTTTTTAAGGCTGCACCCATGGCATGTGCAGGTTCCCAGGCTAGGGGTTCAATTGGAGCTATAGCCGCTGGCCTACACCACAGCCACAGCAACAGCAATGTGGGATCTGAGCCACGTCTGTGACCTACACCACAGCTCATGGCAGCGCCGGATCCTTAACTCACTGAGCGAGAACAGGGATTGAACCCGCATCCTCATGGGTGCTAGTTGGGTTCATTAACCACTGAGCCACGACGGGAACTCCAAAACCAGAAATTTTTTGATCATATTTACCCTATTTCAGCCAAACAGCAGTCAAAAACTTCAGACCTTCTCTCCCCATGGTTTTAGCAGAGTCAGACAGGGAGCTGATTGTCCACCTGCTACTCAGTAAAACAGGTGGATGTGCTAGGATGTAGAAAGACTGAATATCACCTCAATCAGCAGGAGCTGATTGACACTGAAGGAACACTTTACCCAACAACAGCAGAATAGACATTCTTTTCAAGTGCCCACAGAGCATTCCCCAGCATAAATCATGTGCTGAGTCATAAGACAAACTTCAACATATTTAAAAGAATTCATATCATATGGTGTTATGTTTTCTAACTCTAGTGGAATCAAACTAGAAATCAGAGCAGAAAAACAACAGGCACATCTCCAAATACTTGGAAGTTAAACAATAAACTTTTAAGTGATCTGTGACTCTAGGAGGATGTCTCAGGAAATAAAAAGATACCTAACACTGAATGAAAGTAAAAATGTAGCATATCAGAATTTGTGGGACACAGAACAGTGCTGAGACAGAAATTTATAGCCCTAAATGCTTACATTAAAGAACGGAGATGGAGTTCCCATCATGGCTCAGTGGGTTAAGAACCCAACTATTATCGATGGGAATGCGGGTTTGATCCATGGCTTCACTCAGTGGGTTAAGGATCCAGTGTTACCGTAAGCTGTGATATAGGTCACAGAGGTGGCTTGAATCTGGTGTTCCTGTGGCTGTGGTGTAGGCTGGCAGCTGCAGCTCTGATTTGACTAGCCAGGAAACTTCTATATGCTGCAGGTGAGGACATAAAAAGAAAAAAAAAGGAGAAGAGTTCGCAAATCTAGGTCCTTAAAAAAGAAAAGGTAGATCAAAATAAACCCAAACCAAGCAGATGTGAGGATGTTATAATGATAAGAGCAGCAGTAAATGAAACTGAAAACAAAAACAGTAGAGAAAAATTGATCAAACAAAAAGTTGGATTTTTCAAAAAAATCACATTGCTAAATCTTGGGTAAGAATAACACAAAAACACAAATCTCCAATGTAAGGAATGAAATGGGAATTATCATTATATATCTTGCACTCATTTAAAGGAAAAATAAAGGAATAGTACAAACAATTTTACACATATAAATTCAACAACCTTGGGAAAAAAAACAATTTCTTCAAAATCATGTTACTAAAATATACCCCAAATGAATTAGATAATCTGAATATTCCATTAGTGTCTAAAGAAATTGAATTTGTAATTAGAGCTTCCCAAACAAGAACTCTCTGGGCCCAAGTAATTTCACTGGAGAATTCTATAGTACATTTAAATAAGAATTAGATACGAGCAGTACATAGTCTCCTCTAGAAAACAGAAGAGGAGGGAACAGGTCCTGACTCATTTTATAAAGCCATTATTGTCCTGGTACCAAATCAGAGAAGGACAGCACACATGGGGAGACTAAAGAACAAAATTGCTCAGGAAAATTGACACAAAAATCCTGAACAAAAAATTTACACCCAGCAGTGTGTAAAAGGAATTCTACACCATGACCAAGTGACATTTATTTTAAGTATATAATTTTAAGTAATCACAAGTCAGCAGTATCTACCACTTCAGTAGGCTAAATAAGAAAAAAGCTCATATTGTATCAATAGAGACAGAAAAAGTATTTGGAAAATGCAATACTCATTCATGATACAAATTTTCGGCAAACTAAGAATAGGTCATTTCCTTAACCTATACAGAGAATCTGCCAAAAACCTGCAGTTGTCATCATGCTTCATGGTGAAAGACTGACTCCTTCCTCCCTGAAATCAGGAATGAGGCAAAGATGTCCACTCTCACTTTTTTTATTCTAGCCACATCAGTAAAGCAAGAAAGGTAAAGAAAAGGCATTCAGATGGAAAAAGAAGAAATAAAAATGTCTCTCTTACCAGATGACACCTTTATGTAGAGAATCCCAAGAAATCTACATAGGAAGTCCTAAAACTAGTATGTGAATGCAGCAAGATGTAGGCTATGAAATCAATGCAAAAGTCAGCCACATATCAATGTAGTAACTGCAAACATAGGGGAATTGAGATTAAAATAAAAACATAATAATACCCAAAATCACTCTAAGAAAATGAAATACTTAGGTATAAACTTAATAAAACAAAGAACTCGTGTGCTGGAAATGACAAAATACTGATGAAAGAATTAAAAGACCTAAATAAATGGAAAAATCGACTGATAATTTGGAAGACTCACCAGAGTAGGAGTTGTTTTTAGTTTTATCAAATTGATGTGTAGGGTTTTTTTGTTTTTGTTTTTGTTTTTTTTGTCTTTTTAGCTATTTCTTGGGCCGCTCCCGCGGCATATGGAGGTTCCCAGGCTAGGGGTCGAATTGGAACTGTAGCCACCGGCCTACACCAGAGCCACAGCAACGCGGGATCCGAGCCGTGTCTGCAACCTACACCACAGCTCACGGCAACGCCGGATCGTTAACCCACTGAGCAAGGGCAGGGACCGAACCCGCAACCTCATGGTTCCTAGTCAGATTCGTTAACCACTGCGCCACGACGGGAACTCCTGATGTGTAGGTTTTATGCAATTCCTATCAGAATCCCAGAAAGATTTTTGTAGACATAGATAAACTTATTCTAAACCGTACATATACAGTTTTTCCATAGAAAAGCATAAGGGCAAGGAGAGCACAATAAAATCATGTTCAAAAAGATGGAAACACTGAGAGGAAATACAAATACACTCTACAGTGTTTGTGACTGCTGTATAACCACAAGCCAGTAGGTTTTGGTGGAAGGATAGACATATAGATCAGTGGACTAGAGTAGTGAATCCAGAAATAGACGCACACATATATGTCCAATTGATTTTTTTTTTTTTTGGCCATGCCAGCATCATGCAGAAGTTCCCAGGCCGGGGATGGAATGTGCACCACAGCACCAACCTGAGCTGCTGTGGTGACAACACTGGATCCTTAACCTGTTGCACTACAAGGGAACTCCACATGCCCAACTGAATTTTTTTTTTTTTTTGTCTTTTTGCCATTTCTTGGGCTGCTGCTGCAGGCATATAGAGGTTCCCAGGCTAGGGGTCTAATAGGAGCTATAGCCACCGGCCTACGCCAGAACCACAGCAACATGGGATCCGAGCCGCATCTGCGACCTACACCACAGCTCACGGCAACGCTGGATCCTTAATCCACTGGGCAAGGCCAGGGATCGAACCTGCAACCTCATGGTTCCTAGTCGGGTTTGTTTCCACTGCACCACGATGGGAACTCCCCAACTGATTTTTAACAAAGGCCCAAAAGCAATTTAATGGAGGAAAGATAACCTTTTCAAAAATGGTGGTGGAGCACATGAACTTTGACCTAAGCCTCAGACATATGAATTTTTATGTAAAAATTCACATAAAATGGACATTAGAGGAAAACATAGAACATCCTTAGGACCGGGGGTTAGAGGCAGGGTTCTTAGACTTGATGCCAAAAGCATGATTCATAAAAGGAAAAACTGATAAACTTCACCAAAAGGAAAACATTTGCTTTGCAAATCATTCTGTGAAGATATTGGAAGGACAAGCTATATACTCTGAGAAAATATCTGCAAACCATATTTTTGACAAAAGACTTGGATATAGAATATATAAATTAGAAATTAGAAAATGGGCAAAAGATACAACAAACAAGCCAAAATAGGCACATGAAAAGATGCTCAATGTCTAAACACCTATGAGGATGGCGGTAATAAAAAGTGACAACATGCCATACTGGCTAGAATATGTGGAGAAATTGGATCACTCATACATTTCTGGTGGGACTGTAAAGTGGTACAGCCACCCCATAAACTAAGTTGACATTTTATTATAAAATTAAATATGCAGTTACAGTACAACCCAGCAATTGCACTCTTTGGCATTTATTCCAGAGGAATGAAAACCTGTGACACAGAACCTGTAAATAAATATTCATAGCAGCTTTATATGTAATAGCCCCAAACTGGAAGTACACAAAATATGCGGCAGTTGGGGAATGGTTAAACCAACTGTGGTGCATCCACACCATGAAATACTACTCAGCAATAAAAAAGGCATGAACTCTTGATGAATCTCATGGACTTATGCTTTGGAAAAGCCTCATCTCAGAAGATTATGAGTCTATTTACATCATGATTTTGAAACAAATTACAGACAGATTAGTGGTTGCCAGTGGTTAGAGGTAGAAAAGGAAGGGTGATGGTGGGTATGATTATAAAGGGGTGGGAGGGTGGTGTGTGATGTTGGAACACTTCTGTGTCTTCGAGGTTACACAAGTCTCCACATGTGAAACAATTGCATAGGATTATACCCCCCCCACACCTGAGTCCCCCACTGTCCATCCCCCCCCACCCCCATACACATACACACCAATAAGTGCGTGTGAACCTGGTGAAATCTCAGTGAGGTCTGTGGATTATACTGATGTCAATTTTCTGGTTGTGATGTTGCCCTGAAGCTATGCCAGATGTTGGGGGAAACTGAGTGAAGGGTATATTACAATTTACTATAAATCTATAATTATTTCAAAGTCAAAAAAATTAGAAAGTCTGGAGACTTTTATGGGTACATATGTACATATATAAATATATACACATAAATAAACATAATGAGAGAAGTGTTTCCTGAGAATGTAACTTGAGAATTGAAAAGATGAGTTTCAAAATCATGAGCAGGATACTGGTTATTCAAGTTTGAATGAAAGTTTCTGTTACTGTTAGGTTGAAAATAATCCCCACTGTAGCTGATTTATAATAATCTCCACTGTAGTTATTTCAGTAAGGAAGCCTAGTTAAATTTATTTTTAAGTGAAAAGAGGAGTTCCTGCTGTGGTACAATGGGATTGGCTGTGTCTCTGGAGTGCCAGGACACAGGTTCGATCCCCAGCCTGGCACAGTGGGTTGGGGATCTGGCGTTGCCATGGCTGTAGCGTAGGTAGTGACTGCGGCTCAGATCTGATCCCTGGCCCAAGAACTCCATGTGCTGTGGGGTGGCCAAAAAAGAAAACAAAAAGTGAAAGAAAATGGGAGTTACAAAAATTGTTTGCATCTTTTTTTTTAAGGATTCCATGTATAAATGTTGTATGATATTTGTCTTTCTCTGATTTACTTCATTAGTGTGATAATCTACATGGGAAAAAGAATCTGAAAAAAAAGGATATATGTGTATGTGTATAACTGAATCACTTTGTTGTACAGCAGAATCTATCACAACATTGTAAATCAACTATACTTCAATAAAACTTTTAAAAATGGGAAGAAAAAGGTTGTTAATGTCTATAGAGCTTATCTAATTTTCTAAATGAAATAGCTGAGAATTTTCACACTTAATCTTAATATCAAATGCAATTACTAGATGGTGAGGCCCTGATCCACACTGAATTGAATGGAGAAGAGCACATGGACTGGGCTGTGTTTATATGCCTCATTCAGAAAGCCTTACCCCTTTCTCTTCCAGGTTGAGTTGAACTTTGTTGGTTTGTTTTAGTGGGACATGGTCCTAGGCACACGGGAATGGAATTAAGAACATAGGACTTTACTTTAGGTGACTAGCACTGTTCTTTTTCCCTTGCTTCCTTCCTAGTCTGTAAATAGAATCTCCTTCCTAGTTAGTGGGTGGACTTGAGAAAGGCACCACCTGAAATGTACTTGGAGATGAGTGCTAACTGCATCCACACTGCTGTTGACTTGAGTGTGGTTAGTTTCTTCTTTGGTGATGATCCAGTGGGTTGCTGGTTGAGGTGGTAGAAGTAGACATGGTACAAGATAATGTTCATAAAGAGCAGTGACTTGACCAAGAGTCATTTTCACGCCAGAAGATGGCCTTTTCCTATTAAGGCTGTCATATTGCATTTTGCCTAAGAACAGAATAGGCAGAAAAATGAATGTGATATGCGTTTTCCCCACAATTTTGAACTTTTATTTTCTGGTGTGGAATATGCATGGAGCTAATGAACTCTTATGGGAATACCACATTATACACTGGCATCTTTTGAATCAGAAAATATTTATAATAATACCAATAATTAAGTACCTAAATGCTTCTAGTGGGTTGGCTGGTTCAGTAAAGGTGGATCCTTTCAGAGAGTTGAATGCTGGGAAACCTGTTAAAGAATGAGGTAGATATAGCCACATGATGTGGTCCATGAATATTTGCAAGATGGCATGCATAGTATAAACGTAAATTGGAAAATAATGTATAAATACATTGGACCTGGTCAGGAAAGATATTTATCAATTATACTATGTATTTTATTTAATATACTCTCTTTTTTAGAGAGCTTAGAGGAGATGGGATTATAGGGTACCTTCATCTTATAGTTTTTTGGTTTTTTTTTTTTTAGTTTTATGGCTAAGTGACTTATTTTTTCTAAGTGGAGATTAGAAGTACTGGAGAGCAGACTGCAGTGGGTCTCATGTCTTGGTGTTTGGTGAGAGTACTTGTGCCCAGTGAAACAGCTACAGTGTTTGTTCTCCTTCCTTATGTGGGAAGAATAAATGGAAATCACTGGAAGCAAGAATTCATTGTGTTACAGAAAATTCAGGTCAGTTCACCCAAGGCTTACGTATTTTTTGTTCTGACCATAAGCTTGAAACTGTGAGGAATAGAAGATAAATAAAAGAAGTAGCAAGAGGAGCTCCTGTGGTGGTGCAGCAGGATTGTTGGTGTCTCTGGAGCACTGGGACACAAGTTCCATCCCTGGCTTGGCACAGTGGGTTAAGGATCTGGTGTTGCTGCAGCTTTGGTGCAGGTCACAACTGTGGCTCAGATCTGATCCCTGGTCTGGGAACTTCCATGTGCCATGGGGTGGCCAAAAAAGAAGACAATAGTAGCAAGAAATGAAGACCATAGAGGTGGTGCTTGCTATGTGCCAGGTATGCATATAAAGTACTGGTGCCCACACACCCATCCTGCGCTCCTGATGCTGTTTCTCCTGCCAGGAATGTGGCAGATTCCTTAGGTCCCCACCACACTGCACCCATTCTTCTCCATGGAGAATTTTTGGTCTTGCAGGATCCCTGTGCCTTCTGCACTTGTGGTAACTCTTGCTCCCCAGCTTAGCTGGGTGCACCCTAGCTGGGGAGCAGAGGTTTGCAGTAGTGTCTGGCCTGAGGCTTGAGCCCAAAACCTGGCACACCTAAGGGTGGTGAGGTCAAGGGACAGGAGTCATCTGATCAGTCCTGGGAAGCTTCCGGATGTTGTTTGAGTAGGGGGTTGAGAACACCAAAACTGACCTGTAGGAAGGTTATTTTATTGACAAAGTGGTTAAGAATAGGGGAGTGCTGGGGACAGAGACAGGTGAGGAAACAGGAGGCAGCAAGGTCTGTAGTCAGATGATGACAGGCACTGGAGGACCACTCTTGTGTACATCTCCTTCTGTTTTCTGAAGATAAAGCATATGTCTCATTTTAACTTCAATTTCTCCCTTTCTATTTTTATAAAATCCTCTTAATCTTTTCCTAATGAATCCCTATATTCCACTTTTCCAACTGATAGTCTACATGCAAATGTTTATTAGTATATTATTACTATTATTAATAGTAGTATTATCACTACTACTACTGCCATTTAGTCATACTTGCGGCATATGGAAGTTCTGAGGCCAGGGATCAAACCCGTGCCACAGCAGTGACAATGCTGGATCCTTAACCCACTGAGCCACCAGGAAATGCCTTCAGAAATCTTTATTATTGAGAAGTACCTGGCCGATGAGAAAAGGAGCCTCCTTTCTACCTGCTGCTTCCGCCTCTACTGCATCTTGACTGTCTAGTTGGAATAGAAAGTGAATGAACTAATGCGTTCATTCCTGTAACACATATCGATTGAACACCTGCTGACCCTGTAATAGATTTCTAATTTCCCAGCAAAATATTAGATCAACTGAATACTGTAAGCAAGGAATTTCTGTCAGCAAGCAAATCTGTCTTGATTTTTGAGAGTTAACTCTTCCTTCTGCTGTCACTTCTGACACAGACACACACAAGGGAATATCGTGCACAGAGTTGTGTTTGTTTGGTCAAGTGCTCTGCTTGCTTGGGGACCAGCCTCTGGGGCTTTCTGTGGGTGCTAGTCTTGCTGACGGCTGGGTGGGGGAGAGCCCTCCGCCTCCTAGTGTCATCAGCAACCAGTACAGGGCACTGAGCAACTGGGCCACCTAGGCCACTTTGTCACTTCCCGAAGCCCAAACTTGAGTGCCTATCTTTGATAAAGACCTGTCATAGTTATTATTAAAATTAAATATCACCAACAAAGAATATTGTATATGCTCAGTGTATCTTAGGTTCTTTCTCCCATCCTATTACTCTTCCCTTCACTGTCAAACTGAAAAGGCACCCTCTTTTCCTCTGTCATGCTGTCCTTTGCATTTTATTAAGACAGATGGCTCATCATTCATTGGTTAACCTGTCCAACCTTCAGGATGCAATAGCTCAAGCAGTTGCAAAGCTTCAGAGAGCCCCAGCCTCCACAAGAGTGAGATACCCTCTCTCTTGATTGCATCCGCTCAGCTACTTGTCTGGAAGGGAATTCCCAGGTGGGGAGGGAAGCGGGGTGTGGACGTTGTTATGGAGAGGAGATCAGAATGTTGAGGGGCTGATAGAACAGAGACTGTTGGCCATTCAGTGCTCTCTGAACTGGGTGCATGCAAACTTGCAGTTCTCTGCCTACCAGTATTAGTATTGTGTATTGAGACCTTTTACGAAATGTCAGCCTAAAAAAGAACTAATTCTCATTGAGGATGAGGGGGCAGGGACAAAGGCCAGCTGATAGAATGACAGATTTGTACAATTTGTGATTATAAGACTTATAGAAAGTTGATATAGAACTACCATGTGATCCAGCATTCACACTCCTGGGCATATAGCTGGACAAAACTACAATCCAAAAAGACATGCATCTGCATGTTCATAGCAGCGCTATTCACACTAGCCAAAACATGGAAACAACCTAAATGTCCTTTGACAGATGAATGAATTAAGAAGATGTGATACACATACACAATGGGATACTACTCAGCCATAAAAATGAGTGAAATAATGTCATTTGCAGCAATATGGATGCAACTAGAGATTTTCATACTAAGTGAAGAAGAGAAAGACAAATACTATAAGATTATTTATGTGTGGAATCTAAAATATGGCACAAATGAACCTATTTAAAATAAAAAAAAGAAAGACGTAGAAAACAGACTTGTGGTTGCCAAGGGGGAGGATGGAGGAAGTGGGGTGGATGGGGAGTTTGGAGTTAGTAGATGCAAACTATTACATTTAGAGTGGATAAGCGATGAGGTCCTACTGTGTAGCACAGGGAAATTTATCCAGTCTCTTGGGATAGATCATGATGGAAGATAATATAAGAAAAGGAATGTAATTATATGTGTATGACTGGTTCACTTTGCCGTACAGCAGAAATTGGAACAACATTATAAATCAACTATACTTTAATTAAAAAAAGACTCTTTAAAAAGTTGAGATCTTTGCCTAGTTAAATAAAGGATGGTACAAGTTGAAATGGTAGAATATTATGTAGTAAATGAACAAATGTCTTCAAAACTATTTCCTGATAGGACAATGAAAAAGTGGGATATGAAATTAATGAACAGAATAACTCCAATTTTAGATTATCTGTCTATCTATCTATTTTATCCTACATTGAATCAAAATATACATAAGAACTGACCAGAAGAATCCCATCCCATTGGCCTACAAATTCATCTTTGTTTTCTGTTTCTACCTTCATGAAAATACTTGCACTGACCTAGCTAAAGAAATAAAATTTATCCGTATTTCAGGACACTTAAGTGATTTATTTTGCTATACTTATCTATATCCAATCCTGTTTCACATAGTGAGTTCTTCTTCCCTGGGGCTGTCCTGTCATCACCATGTTGGAGGTCCCAGCTCTTGGAAGCAGACAGCAGAAATCATATACACACGTGTGGTTTATGTAGCCAAAGTTCCACCAGGAGGCAAGCGCCATGGCCTCAGCTGTGTTAATGGGAGTGAACACTGAGGCTTCTCTTTTGTGGGGGAGCGAGCACAAGAACGTGTCCCAGCACCTAGGAGGTCAGGGATGGCACCTGGGAGGTCAGGGATGGCCCCTGGGAGCCTGACAGTGACACAGGAGGCTGAGTTAGGACATCAAAGTCAGACCCAAAGGGAAAAGGTGGCTCTTTGCCAGTTTCCTTCCTGGAATGTGCACCCTCTCTGGACGTGACCCAGCAAATAATGGTGACCGTGTTTGTATCTGAGGGCCTCCCAGGCACCCAGCATCTTCAGGCCCATCCTCCTGTCCAAGTGGAAGCCTGTTGTCATCCCATTGTCCATTAATTCAAGTCAGTATTCACCAGGCACCTGCTGCCCGCCAGTCCTCACAGGATGTCCAAATGGAAACCCATGCTAACTAGTTATTTACTTCGCTTTATGTCCCAGAGCTATCCTGTTCTCCTGACCTACAGCCCTCAACTATTGGCCTTTCCATGAGGGAATCATCTTTCCTCTTGGAAGCGCAGGGCTTTCCCAGGCAGAGTGAAGTTGGCAGCTTGTTTTCTTCACACTCTGGGTGGAAGATGCTGGTTGAAACATGTAGCTCTCAACTTCAGAGGGGGTAGTCCTCAGGACAGCATCCCCGTTCTGTTTAATTATTCCTTCCCTGTCAGCTGTTAGAAAAGGAAGTCTCATTATACCTCACTTTAAAACAAAATAGAGGTTATGCCTTTTAATTTTATCACATGGTTGAATAGAACATTTCTCTTCGCCTTTATACTAATGGAGAAAAAATTTCATGTAATTCCACCAAGGATGCTGGCTTATCTGAGCAGCCTCTTTTTTTGCAGCTTCTTCAGATATGATGGGAGGGAGTTCCCTGATGGCTCAGCGGGTTAAGGATTTGACATTGTTACTGCTGTGGCTCAGGTTGCTGCTGTGATGCAGGTTTGATTCTTGGCCTGGGAACTTTTTACCTCATGGGTTCCAGTGAGGTTAAAAGAAAAAGGAAAAAACAAACAAACAAACAAAAAAACCAAGCTAAAACCATGATGGAAGTCTCTGTTAATGAATAATTAGGTCTGTTGATGTCTCCGTTGATCAGTCTATCTTAAATTGATTTTTTTTCCTTCTAACCAGTTAAAATTCTGTGTTGACCTTGTTCCCAGTACACAGATATCATAAATCACCCATTTTAGCCACTTTGTGCATCTCCTTCAGAACAGTTCTGAATGGTGTGCTGGCCCTTCTTTCCCCTATTCACAGCTTTCCTGCTTATCTCTTCTCTGTTTGCTGGTTTACTGAATTCGTATGTCAACTCTTTGCTGTTAGTATTATGGTGTGTAACATTTCATGCAGAAAGAGAAATACCAAGGGTCAAAAATATGAATCTGGGGAGAAAAAGGACACTGTGTTAAGAGATCCATTGTCCTGTCTTTGTTGTTTCAAAGGCAGGTGTGAAAACAGTCTTCCCTTGGCCTGTGTACTCTCTGAATGCAACCCTGCTTCCCATGTGTGTCCCCAGAAGGAACCCATGAGGTTAAAATAAGCCCCCATCAAAACTCCAAAGTGAAGTCCAAGAAGCCAGCAAAGCTCAAAAGGGTTTTGAGAACTCAAGAAGGATATTATTCTGGTGAGAGCTGTGTACAGTGAAAAAATAATTCTTTCGCTGGTGGAAAGGAGTCTTTTGAAAACTTGAGATGAAATGAAAGGCTGGCTGGAGTAAGCAGTGCTGATTTGTATGTGTCTCCTGGTTTGTTTCCTTTATGCTGTTTATCTTTGTTTTATTAGTGTTGCATGGTTATTTCCTTCATTCTCTTTTTAAAATTTAATAGGTCCCATATTTCCTACAAATAATTACATTTTTAAAACAAGTAGAATTGCAAAATCGATGTCGATCACACACATAACTTTTGGGTGAAAGTAGTGTTATTGATTTGTTAAAAAGTTTAAAGAAGAGAGGGTGCATCATTCACAATAGTGTTGCTGAAAATAAAAAGGACTTAGCAGTAATAGCTAAAAGGATCATGCCTGTAAGGCTAAGTGTTGAACCCAAATTTTATTCATGATTGCCTGACAAGAGTTATTTGCACTTCTCTTGTAAGTGCTGTGCATGTATAAATTCATTTATTGCTCACAGTGGTCCTATGAGGAAACTATATCATTGTTAATGCCTTTTTCTCAATGAGGAAAACAGAGGTGCAGTTGGGTTGAGTAGTTGTGCCATGTCATACAGCCAGCAAAAGGGAAATGGAGGACTTCAGTTCAAACACCGTGAGCTCTGAAGATTTAACCTTCTGTGTCATTAAGTCAGTCTCTGATACATGAGTTTTACGCATGTAAAACTAACCAGCTAAAATTCTGTGTTGACCTCCCTCCTAGCACACAGATATCATGAATCACCCATTTTAGCCACTTTGTCTTTGTGCATCTCCATAAGACAAAGTGGCCTTTCAAAACAGATAAAATGGCCTTAATATGTAAAGGAAGAGCAATGGCCACGAGGGTCCTCTTGACTGCAATTGAGATGCAGGTGGGCTCAATCCCACCCCTGCCCTTTTCTCCCCACAGCTTCAGGCCAGGTACTCTAGCCTCAGCTTAGTGTCCTGCTCTGTACAGTGGGATGCGGGGGCGGGGGGGGGGGGGCGCGTGTCCGTATGTGCACTCACGTGCACACATGTGCTAGGAAACTCTAGTTCTCATTCCCTAAATCTTGTCATTCCAGATGTTCCTCATCGTGGAATCAGTGAGTATTAGGGGTTCAGGAATTGGGACATCACTGACAGAACAAAAATACATTTTCTTCAGCTTGGACTATCAAAGCCCACATTTGCTAGACTACTCCAAAATTCAGGGGATTTGAAAACTGGGTTGCTTCTCAGCTTCCTTTTGTAGTATCTTGGTGTTCCTTCCATAACTACAGAAAAAATACCTCTTCCTGCCTGATATGGCAAGGCTGTTTACGTGTTCAGTTTACACATCCATTTTACAGTATTTAGAGAATACTTTTCTGCTCCAGGCCTGTTCTAAGTTTATATCTAAGGTTACAACAGGGAGGAAAGTCAAGTCCCCGCTGTAGTGGACTTGACTTTCCTCCCTGGAGAGACATGCAAACATGTGAGTAAAGACCCCTGTGTCAGGTGGCGATACCTGCTTTGGAGCTTGCAAAACCAAGCATTGGGGGAGGGTGAGTCCATAGGCAGCCATCAGGGAGGCCCTGCTTTGAGAGTGGAATTGGCTTGTGTCCCTGGAGGAAGTGAGGAAGTGGGTCATGCCTGGAGGAAGTCACTTCAGGCAGAGAGGACTGAAAGTGTAAAACTTCTGTTGGAAGAAAGAAAACAGAAAGAGATCCATTGTTTTGGCCCAAAGGATTGGAGAGGGGGTGGGGGGGAGTGAGATGTTGAAGAAGTGGAGAGAGTACCCCACTCATGCACAGGATACTTTGGGGCCTGGTCCCTGGAGGCTTAACCCCCCACCACCACCACCATCGAGTCACCCTGATGGTTTCTTCTGTTGGAGCTTTGTGCAAAGGCTATAGGCCTCCAAGACCCCAGCCATTAGTGTGTTGCCTTTGTCTGAGGGGTCTAGGAAATATGTGGCCAGGTGGCCTTCGGTGGTGCACCATTGTGCTCCCTGGCCTCCCCAGGTCTGTGTATCCCAAGGAGGAGAATGTGGAAGAGGGGGCAGAACCCTCTGGGCAGCGGTGATGGACAGGGCTATGAGACGGTTGGGCTCCTGGGTTGTTGCCTACACATCACTTCTGAAGGCCAGTTGTAGGCAATTATGCTCTGCAGTTTCCAGGCTGGAGAGGAGAGCAGTGTAAACACTGCATCTGGGGCCACTGAGAAACCAGAGACCCCATGACCTCCAATCAATGCCTCCCCCATTTAGACAGCAGCGACCCTGTGCTCTCTTATTACTGCCTCCCTCCACTGATTTTTATGAGACCCAAAGTGTGCACCTTCTTGAGTAAAATCACCTACGAAGCTATTTTTTCATTGCACATTTCCCTGTTGGGTGATCACATTTATATAACCAGGTGTATTTAAATTGCTTAGCAGAAAACTTGGTCTATATAAAAGGTGAAAATAACAGTCACCTGCTAGTGTGATATGGACTAATGTATATGGAGAGGATCAGCGATACTGTGAAAAATGGCACACAAAAGGAATTCCTCGTCCTTTGAGTTTGGAACGTTGGGATAGTCCTAAAACACCGATGTGATGAGATCTGGAATAAATTAATGATGACTCTTCTAGATTTCTGCATCAGAGTCTTTCTGAAAACTTTTATGATACATACTACTCTCTCCCTCATGAATATCTTTCCTTGCTACTGGTGCAGTGTGGCCAAGGTGGTTACCTGCTCACAAAATCCACGGTCTCTTTTTCTTCTGGACCTGCTGCAGACTACATCCCTGAGCCTCTCATGGAGTCAGGTTTGACCTCATACTTGAGTCCCAGTGGAGGTGGGCCCCTTCTAGCTGTGGCCCATACACACCCTGGGTACATACGCGAGTGGAGACAGTGCCCAGGCTAGCCTTGCAAGCCATGTGTTGAAGGCGACAGGGTCTTCATATACTTGGGGATCCAAATGAGTGGAGGGGACCACTTGCTCAGTGCTATCACCCAGGAAGAATTAAGCTTTGGTGGTGTTTGAGCTTGGGGTCTCATTGATACAGCTAACCTAACTAATTGGCCTGACCTCATAGAAGCAGGATTTGGTGAACCATTTGCCAGAGCATCCCTTGGCTTTCCCCTCATAAGAACATCTTTCTTTTCTATTTAAGTCTTATCTTTAGATATGTGGTTAAGGGGGTAAAAATCAATGTAGGTAACTATGGAAAACAGTGTTTTGACCATGGATGCTAAGGCATTAATACTGGTCCTCATCGTTAAATTGTATTTTTGTTACTGCAAATACTGTACTTCAGTTTCTCACAGGTATATGGGTTATAATTTCTGAAACTATGTGTATTATAATTTTGAACACATAAGTAAATATATTATAGGTTTCTTGTTGTCAGAGAAAGGAATGATAAATGAGGACAAGGAGGGCTGGCATGAACCCTGTAATCTCTGAGCACTTGGGTTTTTATTATGCAGACAGAGAGAGAGAGAGACAGGAAAGGATGCAGATGAGCAGGATGTGGTCTCCCAGGATGTGGATGTCCCAGCCCTGTCCACTGAGGGCCCAAGGGGCAGTGACACCTCACTAGCAGTGAGCACACGGCATCCAAATTTTGGTTTTTAAATACTCTGTGATAAAAACCAGTATACCTTGGACTGATTGTAGGGCTGGAGCAGGGAAAGTGCAAGGTGAACCTAGAATATCTTCCTATACCGGAGAGTAAAAAAATGCTGATCATGATGGGAACCTATTGAAAAAACATGGAAACCAAGTTGAAGGGTCTTCCAGTGGCCAAATCTGGGACAATTTGAGCAACAGAAAAGGACAGTAATGGATATAATCTATAGAATAAAAGTAATCCACAGAATAAGATATCCTTGTGTTCACACTGGTACAAATAAATAATCTAGCAAATAAGAATGTAAGTAAGTAAATAAATAAGGGAGGAAGGACAGCACTTTAACACAGTACAGTGATGGATTTAGAGTGTCACCATTTGGGAGGCATCAGAGAAACACCTGGTTGACCAATGTGTGCTAAAGTTAGTGGGCGAAATTTTGATGGGAACCAATATTAGCATAGTCTCTAAGTGTCTCCGCATGACTTAGCTTATTAATTACAAAAGGAAATAACAGGTGAATTTAAATTGTAGACATTCTGCAGACACCAGCTTAACCAAGTGATGAAAGTTAACCTTTCCAGCTGTGGTACAAATTGACATCCTAGGTCTCCTGATAGGATGCAGTGAGAAGGCCACCACATTGTCTCTGTGATGCTCTTGTTCCAAACACAGGGCCTGAACTGAATCATGCAGAAACATCAGACAAACCCAAATTGGAGATATCCCACAAGATACTTTGCTGGTATTCCTCAAAGTGTCAAATTGTGAAAGACAAACCAAGATTGAGGAAGGGTTCAAGATTCCAGAGACTAAGAAGCCAATACCGAAAAATGCAACATGTGATCCCAGTCTGGATCCTGGTCCAGAAAGGGACATTAGTGGGTCTGTAGATGAAAGGTGAATAAGGTCTGTAAGTGGGAGTACCATTTTTGATGCCCTGGTTTTGATCATTTTTCCTCTGGTTTTGTATGATGTAGACAGAAGAAGCTGGACAGATGTTACACAGGATATCTTTTGTACTACTTTGGCAATGTCGTGAGGCTGAAATTATTTTGAATGAAAAATTCAAAACACAAAGTTATTAGAAATAATTCACATGGAAGCCTCAGAACATGTTGCTTGTTATGAGGTAAAGGCTCTCTTTCACTTTGGAGGCATGAACTTATCAGAACATCTTGCATGGAACCTGGGAAGGCAGTTGAAGTAACTTGTTACACTGCCACTTACAACTTACCCAGGAAAATACATGATCTGTTGAAACTTTTCATAGACCTCCAGGATGACTTGTATGTGATCCAGAAAATAAGGCACCTTTTCCTAAGAACCAGTTGTGAACTGCAGATTGGTCCTTTCCTTCTGCCTCTGTGTGGATTGAATCATGAGCTGCTGCAGCTGCTGACCCTCAGCACCCCTTGAGAGCTCAGGGTGGAGATCAGGAATGAGGTACTCTGTGCTCTGGGAAAACTGGCAGAACAGGTCTTCAGATAGTTAGATATTTTCAGGAGAAGATTTTATGAGCCCAATTCTTACATCTCCTCATATCTAGAAAAGCACAAATATCCTTAGGGTGATGTCTGCGTCTCATGACTAACAGTAACCTTCACGAGACTAGCAGCAGCCTTCTGCAAAATGTGTGCTTGGTTGCATGTACCTCCCCCTTCACCAAAATCACATATATACCGACAATCCTCTCTACCTCTTTGGAGAGATTTTTTTCGGAGTTATCTATAATGCTGTCTCCTGGGCTAGACTCCTCATTTTTTCCCAATAAAACTTAACTCAGAACTCTCATGTTGTGCATTTTTTTTTAAAGCTGACAGCGATCATTCTACAGATACCTATAGAGATATAGCATTTGTAGCAGGCACAGTGTTGTGAGTTCAGGGACGAATAAGGAATGGCATCTGTCCTCAAGGAGGTTACATGTTAACCTGTTGCCTTTGGCAGTTCATGACCAGCTTTGACCCTGTGCTATTTATCCTGGGATAGCCTGAAAGGGAGTGGGGGCAGGGGGAGCCACTGATGCTTTTGGAATTCATTTTGTAAGCAGAAGAGAAACAGTTGCAAAACAAGTGATGTTTCAGGAAGACAGGCAGAATGTTCCCTGAGAGAAGAGTGTTCTCAGTCAAGAGTTCTATATAAGTCAAGAAAAACAAAAAGGAAGGCTTGGCTTGTTGGAGAATAGCCAGGAGAGCAGAGTGATGAACATGTGGACTGTGACAGAAGATGACAGGTGGAAAAAAACCAAAAACACAGAAAGGGTGTTTCCAGATCATGAGCTGTGATGCTGAGGAATTTGCTTGTTCCTCGTGGCTAACAAGTTTGTTTCTGACATTCTTATGGAAAAGAAATGTGGGAGGGATGCTGGTGCAGTGGTTGGAGATCAGTTTCTTTTCTTTTTGTAAGTAATCAGTGGAGCTTTAGAAATTGCCAGTGTTCATTTGCCTGATGGGCAGGAAGAGAGAGAGGGAGGCAGTGATAATGTTTGGTCCCCAAACTGTCTTAGAACTAATCCCAGCAGCCTGTTTCTCCCTTCTTCAAACCCAGTTGACTAAAATCTGGGGTGGGATCTTGTCCTGGTTGAAAGCTTGCCAGGTACTGATGTCGAGGACTCCTTTCCTAGATGGAGCAAACTGACCCACAGGGAAGTGAAGTTAGATGGGGTGAATGTGGGAGAAGATTCATGGCCTGGGGCTGGCATGCACTGGGAGGCTTATTAAAAATACTGCTTTCCTGGGTCACCTTGCTGTATAGTAGAAAATTGACAGAACACTGTAAACCAGCTGTAATGGAAAAAATAAAAATCATTATAAATGAAAAAAAATACTGCATTCCAGGAATTTCCACTGTGATGCAGTGGGTTAAGAATGAATCTAATTGCAGCAGCTTGGGTTGCTTCAGAAGTGTAGGTTTGATCCCCAGCCTCACGCAGTGGGTAAAAGGATCCACAGCTGCTGCAGCTATGGAGTGGGTCACAGCTGCAGCTCAGATTCTGTTCCTGGCCTAGGAACTTCCATATGTGGAGAGTGCAGCAATAAAAAAATGAAAAGATAAAAATTTAAAAATACTGCATTCCAATGTAAAGAAGACAGACCTCTTTTCTGAGTCAAACTGAGTGGAGGGAGCTTGGGGTGGAGCTGTAGTTGGAAAGACCACCTGTGATTATGCAGGAAGCACTAATGAACCACTGCTATGGGCACCAGCCTTCTGCAGCCTGTTGTGTGAAGTCCTCCAGGAATTGGAAGGTACAGCCAAAATCTGCCAGTTTGGATCCCTCTGGCTGACTCGGCAGACTCACTGAGGAGCCTTGAGTAATCAGGCAAGGAGCAGGGTTGCTGTGTGCATGTGGGGTGTAGGCCTTTGAGAGCCTTTCAGGAGGGCGTGGACCAGAAAAAAAAAAAAAAGAATAACCTGAAAGTTGAGAGAGGCAGCATGTCAATAATGCTGAAAAACTGTTCCAAAGAGGTAAGGAGGTGGTGGTGGTGGAGTGGGATGGGCAGGATGCCTAGGATTTTTTGCAACAAAAGACCAGGTAGTCAGAACAACTGTCGATAAAAGAGAACCAGATGTCTCAAGTTAAGAAATTTATTGCTTTTTTATGTATGCGAAGATGCAAGATTCTGGGCTTACTGAAATCATTCCTTTGATATGCACCTTAGCTGTCTGGAGCCAGTGTCCTGTGTTTTCTCATCCTGAGTTTCCTCAGGGCTCACCTTTGCAGGTGGCTGCAGCATTGACTATGAGATGGTGGTCATTCTTTATTTCTATCCTGAATTCCCTCAGCTCTCACCATGGCTTTAATGCAATGGCTTGATGCAATGGCTTGATGGCCGCAACATCTTCTGTTTACTGATGTGGCAGGCAATATTTGAGTTCACAAAGGTTAGGTTTTCTGGCCCCATCTCCTGAGTTTAGCCACACTCCAGGCCTCTGGCTGCCAGAAAGCCAGGTATGTCCACCTGGCCTCAGGAGAGCTGGTGGAGACTTCTTGGTAGATGGAAGGAGAACGAAGCCCTTGCAAAATGATGTGTTTGCTTTCCATTCCACATTTCAAATGTTGGCATATTTTAGAAAGTTTTTCATGGTGGGATTCAGTCTGAATCCCACTTTTGAGTTCTTCGTTTGACTCAGTGGTGAAATTGAAATTCTGGGAATGCTTTATAATGAAAGAAAGCAAATAGAATCCTTGCACTATCATCAGATCAGGGCTTGACTTACTGGATTTATAGGTTTTGAAACTGAAAATACCTTTGAACCCAGCCTAAACCCAGACTGGGACTTAAACCCATAGATTTTTAAATTAGAATCACTCACCTGGTGTCTGGACTTACTGAGGCTCAGGTTCTTTGTCTTCAGTGCAGAAGAAATTCAGTGAGAGACAAAGCGATAGGCAGGAATTAGATTTATTAAGATAGGATACTTGTAAGAGATGCAAGCGGGCAGGTGAGAGGCTCTGCCTGGAGAATTAGGTGGGCTATATTTTTATAATCCAAGGAAAGTGGGGAGGGAGACAAGACAAACTTCTTCCTTGTTCTTCAAGAAGATTTCAGGCTTATATCACTAGCTTCTCTTTCATATCAGGTAAGAGAATATTTGACCCTATGAGGTCAAACCAGGACTGTCATGGTGCTTATTCAAATCAGCAAAAGGGGGGTACCATTATGCTAAAATATGCTGAATCATCTCAGGTTGCCTTCTAATGAGAGTCTCCTACTTTGGAATGTCATCTTTCCCTTAATTTCCTATCCTTGGTCCTAAGGATTATTGTCTTGCTGTGCTGAACTTGAATGCAGGCCTCATTTTACCTTTCACTTAATGATCTGAGGCATATCACGTGCTTTTATTTATGTTTTTACAGTTTAACAAGCCTGCTTTGTTCTGTGAACATTCTGATGGCTTTCTTGAGTGATTATTATTATTATTTTTTTTTTTAGGGCCACACTCAAGGCATATGGAAGTTCCCAGACTAGGGGTCGAATCAGAGCTGTGGCCACTGGCCTACACCACAGCCACAGCAATGCCAGATCCGAGTCTCATCTGAGACCTACACCACAGCTCATGGCAGTGCTGGATCCTTAACCCACTGAGTGAGGCCAGGGATTGAACCTGCATCCTCATGGATTCCAGTCAGATTTGTTTCCTCTGAGCTATGATGGGAGCTCCTCTTGAGAGATTAACTTACAGTGGTCTCAAAGTTCCCTAGGTCTCACTCTCTATCTGTGGTTCTCTACTGGGACTTCTACAACTACCTGGGTAACAACCCTACTCTGTCCCTATCAGTTTCACGTTTCAGTCTTAGGCTTTACGCTATTTCACACCCCAGTCTGAGGAATCATTCTTCCTTTTGAAATAACTGGGACTTTGAAGTTCTCTGGAACTTTATACTTAACTATCTATATGTGTGTAATGAGGCTTGGAAAGAAATAATGTAAAAATTCCTGAATTGCAGAACTCTTAAGCAAAAATATTTGTGGCTTAAAGGAAACCTGCTACCTTTCGAGGGGGGGAAGGGGAAGGAGATCAAACAGTAGCTAGTTTTTAAAAACATTTCTTTTTGGGTCCCTCGATACTCTGAAATACATGCCTGCTTGTTGTCATCTGGTCCCTGAGACATAGCACCCTGTGTCTCCACACAGTCCATTAAAAAATATGCACAACCTAAAAATAGAGAGTTAAGTTATAATTGGGGCAAAATGAAGACTTAAGCCTGGGAGGCAGCATCTCAAGTAACCCTGAGAAAACTGCTCCCAGGTGGCAGCAGAAAGGAAGTTAGGATATACAGTAGTTTTGCAACAAAGGGCAGGTAGCTGGAACAAAAAATTACTGTTAATAACAGAGAACCAGATATCTCAAGTTAAGGAATTTAGCACTTCTCTGTGTATGGGAAGATGCAGGGGTCTGGGCTCATTGAAATCATTCCTTTGATATGCACCTCGGCTGTCTGGGGCCAGGATCCTGTGTTTTCTTGTCTTGAGTTTCCTCAGGCTGCACCATCTGGGGCGGGAGGTGGATGGCTGCAGCGCTTGACTGTTAGATGGTGGATATTCTTTGTTTCCTTCCTGAGTTCCTGAAGGGCTCACCTTCACCATCAGAGTGGCTGTAATGTGGTGGCTTGATGGCCACAATATCCTGTGTTTACTGATGTGGCAGCAGTATTTTAGTTCACTGATGTCTCAACAAATCTCATTTGTATGATGGATATTTGTAAATATCCTTCCAGTGTTAATTGCTCCCAAACATACATCTCTAATTCTATCATTGCTATCTTCCTTTCTGGCTGTTCTCTTACCTGAAGTACTATTCTTGGTTGGTTGTGGGGTGAGAGCGCTGCAACCTAACCACTTGTAGGTCCCCAATCCTTGTCCCTTTGGAGAAAATGTGGCAAAGAGACTGAGAGTTGGAAGTGGCTGCAGTCTGATGGTGGCTTCCTTCCTGATTTCCTCAGGGCTGACCAGCATCAAAAGTGGCTGCAAATGCAGATGACTGTGACATTCTTTGTTTACTGATAGGGTGGGAAATATTTTATTTCTCAACAGGGCTATTTAAGACCCCAAATTCCACCTGGGTCTGAGTGAAGTGTTGAACTGATGCCAGGAGATAAGGGTTTTTTTGTTTTGTTTTTTGTTTTGCTTTGTTTTGTTTTTTGTTTTCTTTTGTTTTGTTTTGATCTTTTTGCCATTTCTTGAGCCACTCCTGCGGCACATGAGAGGTTCCCAAGCTAGGTGTCTAATCGGAGCTGTAGCTGCCAGCCTACACCAGAGCCACAGCAACGTGGTATCCGAGCCGCGTCTGTGACCAACACCACAGCTCACAGCAACCCCGGATCGTTAACCCACTGAGCAAGGGCAGAGATCGAACCCGCAACCTCATGGTTCCTAGTCGGATTCATTAACCACTGCGCCACAATGCGCCACAACGGGAACTCCCCCCCCCCCTTTTTTTTTTTGTCTTTTTAGGGCCGCACCTGAGGCACATAGAGGTTCCCAGGCTAGGGGTCTAATTGGAGCTGTAGCCACCAGCCTATGCCACAGCCAGAGCCAAGCCAGATCCAAGCCGCGTCTGCAATCTACACCACAGCTTATGGCAACGCCACATCCTTAACCCACTGAGCGAGGCCATGGATAGAACCCACAACCTCATGGTTCCTAGATTCTTTTCTGCTGTACCACAACAGGAACTCTGGAGATAAATTATGACTTATGATGGCTGACCCTAGGCAGATGGAAGGCAGATTCTGATTAGGTTTGGGGATTGCCAGTGTGGCTTATGGTATTAACTTTTGGGTTGAATTTTGCTTCTCACTCCTTCCCTTCTGCTTCTGACCATTCTCATTTCCTGAACTGGTTTGTGAAATTAGTCATCAAGACTCACTTTCCTGGAGTTCCTGTTGTAGCTCAGCGGGTTAAGAATCTGACTAGTATCGATGAGGATGATGGTTTGATCCTGGCCTTGCTCAGTGGGTTAAGGATCTGGCGTTGCTACAAACTTTGGTGTAGGTCAAGGATGTGGTTCAGATCCGGGGTTGCTATGGCTCTGTGGTGTAGGCTGGCAGCTGCAGCTCTGATTTGACTCCTAGCCTGGGAACCTCCATTTGTTGAGGATGTGCCCTTCCTCACACACAAAAAAAGGAATAAAAAAGGGACTCACCTTCCTGAGAAGACCTACATGCAGACTGCTAACCTGATGTACTTCATGATAGAAACAGCTGTCAGTGTAGGGTACTAAGATGCAGTATAGGAATCTGTGGTCCTTGGGTCATTCCTTCAGGCAGTTTAAAACGTAGTGTTCGAAAGATAGTAAACATATGTTACCAAACATTGTCAATCATTCAAGGTTGGGATATTTTAAATTTAGTGTTTACATACCACTGTTGCAAAATGGACTTAAAGTGTGAATAAAATGTGATATGAACAATTTGAAGAATTATCGACAATTGCTTGGCTCCCCATGCCCTGGATTTTCATAGGATGGTTTCATGCCTGATTAAAAGTGTGAAATTGGAAGCAAGCACATTTAGTGTATGGAGCTTGCCAGCCTGAGTTCCTGGAAAGGTTGGCCTTCTTGTTGGTGGGGGTGTGGAGCAGTCCGGGCTGAGCAGGGTTCTTCCTGTGCTCCCTCTGTGGTCTGTCTTGCATTCCCACCACTCACATTCCCTGAGGCCTGCTCCAGGTGCCCAGCTCTGTGCAGAGCAAAGATGGTGAAAAGGATCTAGAGTCAGTGTGGTACACAATAGGGAATGGTGGGGGACATGCAGGAGGAGCCATGTGCCACACCTGGAAGGTAGGTCCACAGGAGAAGGAAAGAGGGGCCCGGTGCACTGTGGTGCAGACATCTGGACTAGGGGCTCCTAGAATGCTCTCAAAATAGCATTGCACCATCTCCAGGGCATTTTAGCAGCTTTTTATTTCTGGGGCAGTTTCCACCTCCACTCCAGTGCACACTCCAGCACTCACTTCTGCACATGCACCGACATTCAGGGTGGGAGGGTCAGCCTGTAGCCTTCAGTTGCTGAAAGCTTTTTTGCAGTTCATATCCTCTGGGGCCCTAGGAGAAAAATCAATCACGGTTTTGAAGATGAGAGTTTTCAGTTTCCTTCTAAGGGTTTATCGATCAGCTCCTGTGTAGCATGAGTTGGGTGGGTTTGCATTAGGGGGTTTGGGGAATTCCTGCAAGGCTCTTTCCCATTCTGCTTGAAAACCAGCCTGTGTGTCACCATGGTTTGGTTTATTTTCTTACTGCTAGCTCCCTGTGTATTTTGCTTTTAGTGTCTGGAAGATGTAGCAAGTCTGGACCTTTAGAGCAGTCTCTGGAATGTCAGAGTCACATTCTGTATATTATAAATGATTGGCAATTAAGCACACCTGTATTCCAGGCCATGGATGCTTAAATAGCTTACTGACAAAGGAACCCATTTTGCACACAAGGCAACAGATGAGAAATAGTTTACTGAAAAATGAACCCATTTTGCACACAGGCAAGGAAGACCTCAGAATAATCCACTCACTGTTAGTATATTACAGAGCATCACAGACAGTGCACCATCCCACCTACATTAACTCATTCTGCAGCATTTTGCTTTCAAGAGCATATTCTGTGTGCTCAGGACTGGTAAGAGAATTGAATTTATAAATAGCAATTGTTTCTCCATTTGGTTGATGTGATTACCAATGATAAGTCTTGGCATCCTGGTTCCTGTCTTGGCACTCAATGACTTATTTCTGTCCTGGGGCATCCTTATGAGAGTCTTATTCCAGCAGGTAGGTTTTCTTGCCTGTCTTCTGGGAGGCAGCATACCCCATACACAGCTGCTGGAAAATCTTCTCTGACCATTGTATCTGTCACCTTCTTCTCTTCCCTCTTCTTAGAGAGGCTTCTGAGGACTTTCTATGCTCCAAGTTGACGTTGCAGGGGACAAAAAGTTTTCCCTCCTTATCTTCTAAATTCTGCAGCTGGTCTTGTCGTTCAGTTACATAGGATAGGTTAACGAGAGAAAAACAAATTGGATTTCATATCTTTGGAAGTCCCACAGAGATATGAGACTTTGAAGCAGGCAGCCAGTCATCATGACTGTCTTGAGCTGAGCAAAGGAATAGGGTTCAGGGGCTTCAGAAGGAGGGGGGCTTTCACTGGAAGGTGAAAAAAACAAATGTTTGGTGAATAAAACTTACCTGCCATGCAGAGAAGTCTCTCAGAAGAAAAATCATCTCCGGCAGTAGGTCTTTTCCTGACACAGACCCCCTTCTAATTGGTGGTTAAAGGGCAGGTAAAAAGCTTTTTCTGAATTTTCTGGGTCTTGACTGTATTCAGCTCAAAATAATCTTCATGCCAAAGTGGCGTATTCTCGGGTTGGTTTTCCTGATTCCCCTCAGCAGCCCAGAAGCAGTAGCTTCAGTTATTTTTTCCGCCTTTCCTCAGACCATTCTGCCCCAGTCCCCCAAATTCTGTCCTGCTTGTGTCCATCAGTGGCTGGTCCTGGACACTGATGGCCTCTCCCCAGGCCACGTCCACCTCCTCCTTCAGGTCACTCACACCTCATCTCCTCCAGCCACTCTGCTCTTACATTCTCTACACTTCAGCTCATCTAAATTTAATCAGGTCTCTCTCTCTCTCTTTTAATACCTAACTGCTTTGCAATTTTTCACAAGCTGCTTTTTGGGGTTATGTTTTCTCTCCTCTTGAGGCAGGTGACAGGCCCCTTTCTCTGTTCCTGATATGTCTTCTAAGATCTTCCTTTTCTCCATGAGTTTAGATTTGTCTTTGACAAACTTTCTATGAACCAGCGGCAGGCTTGAGTGATTTCAAACCCAGGGGTTGTCATGACTACAGTGATGGGAATAATCAGAGGTTGCTGTTGGGGGATTATTGTGTTTTTGCACAGTAGACTCAGCAGTTCGCGTGTATCACCTCATTTAATCACCACAATGAGAGCTCTTAGGACTCCGAGCAGGAATGTTCTGAAGCCTGTTCTACATGTGGAGAGACAGGCTTGGAGGAGTTTCATAAGCTGCCCAAGCTCATGCATCTCCCTTGTTGGAGTTCCCGAGTGTTGCGTGGAAAGTAAGCATGCTTCCTGTGCAAATCTCCTTGCTGGCCTGTGTCAGCGTTTCCTTCTGGGCCAGCGGCCCTGTCATCAGAGGACCCCAGCCACACTGCAGAGAGCCAGGCTCAGGGGCATTTCAGACTTCTTCATCACCAGATGCTTGTACTTTTCTGCTGTGCTTCTCTCCCTTTGGGGGCTGATTTCCCAGTTTTGTTTGTTTGTTTGTTCTGCTTTGTTTGTTTTGCTTTTAGGTATAGCATACCTGCAGTAAAGTAAAAGCAGGCACATTGAGTGTGCAGCTTGATCACTGCCCACTTACCCAGAAGCTCTTATCATAAGGGGCCCATCGAAGTGGAGCTATGCTCAGCCCCACCCTCACACTAGTGGAAACAGCAGATTGCATGGCTTTTCCCAGAGCTCCTGCATCACAGCTTCCAGGGTTAGTTCTTCCCTGCAGGGGCCACCGCATAGAGCGCTCTCATGGAGAACCTTTTCCATGAGGCTCTTTAATATCTACTCCCACATCCTACAGACCCTGGCCAGAGCCTACCTGTGGTCTCCTCTTTTCTCACCTGGGAACCACAGCACCACATTTCAGGGCCAAGGAAAGGAGGAGCTGTCCATGGTAACCAAGCTGCCTGAGCTGAGGACTGGATGTGATCTCACCTCTGATCTACATTCCCACCTGTGTTCTCAGCAGATGACCTCCTGTCTCACGTCTGGGGGTTTTCAAGAGGGCATCCCCTTGGCTCTCCTCCCAGCATCAACCCAGCTCTGCTCCTGCTTCAGGGCTGCTCCTTCTGGACCTCCCCACTCTCGCCCTCAAAGCCAGTTCGTCTCTCCCAGCGGGGTCCTTTCTCCATCCTTAACCCATGCCTACCCCACCTGTAGCTCTTGATGGCTTCCTGCTGTGTCTGTGGCTCTGGTGTGGTTTCCTTTGTGTTTCCCAGCCAGGGCCTGGAGTACAGCCTGCAGGACCTGGCTGCCTTGGAAGCCTCAGCTCCGTTGCCCCCCTGTCTACCTCCTCTGCCTCTGCATGGAGCTCTCTGTGCTGGTCTTCATGCACGGAGCCTCCTCCCTAACATTTCCAGGTCACTGCCTGCCTCTGCCTTCCCTCCTGGGCTTTCCAATGTCATAGGCACTCTGATAACCTCACAGAGGGTTAGTGCAAGTCTCTCCTCCCCTCCCCAGCCCTTCTCCCAAGGGCCAGATTCCTATTTTCAACAACTACTAAGGGGTTGAGCATTACAAGTATGAAATGTCTGAAATAGCACTCTTGAATCTTTGGCTCCTGGCTTCCCCACACCCTGTTTCCCGTTCCACAGAGAATCCTGAAGAGTGCCGTTTCCTGCCACATCTGTGCAGCCTGGGGCTTCTGCCAACCCATCCTCCCCCACAACTTCATCATCTCCATCTGGACTGGGTCTCTTTGCTTCTCTTCTTGTTCCCTCTCTTCACATAGTAGCCAGAGTGACTACTGGAAATCAAGCATTATACTCCCTAATTAATTAATTAATTAATTAATTATTTTGGCTGTACTGACAGCATGCAGAACTTCCCGAGTCAGGGATCAACTCTGTACCACAGCAACAGCCCAAGCCACAGCAGTGACAGTAAGGGATCCTTAGCTTGCTGAGCCACCAAGAAATTCCAATATTCCCTATTTTAAATCCTCTGACTCTTTATGTTCTCCCAGCCTGGCTGTTTGTCCTCCCTGTCCTGTCCTTATGCCCACCTCCTCCTCAGGCCCAAGATGCTGACCTCCTGGCCATCCTGATATTCCACCCATGCATTAAGTTCTCTCTCTCTGGAACCTTGTCTTCTCACTCTCTGTTCTCTCTCTTTACTGGACAAGCACTTTCTCAATATTCAAATCTGTATTCAAATGCCTCCTTATCAGAGAGCCTTTCCTGTATTTAAAATAGCTGCTCCTTTCCCTTCAAAGCCTTCAGATACTGTGGAACTTGCATTATTTAATCGTTCATTTATGTCTTTATATTCTCTCCCCCATAACACTGTAAGATTCACCAGAGAGGGTAGCTTCCTGTGCCCATGAAAAAGGAAAGATCTTGCTCTCCCAGAGCGATGCCACACAGTGCCCACTGCTGGTCTCTGCCTGTCACCAGGTGGATGCCTTTTACCTGCCACTCTCTGCTCTGCACTATATCTAGCAAGAATTAGGGACAAGATGAATGAACTTCCTGGGAGCTGGTATGTGCCATCTGTGGGTCCCTCTCTGTTTCTGCAATGTGATTTCTCGGGGAGCCATTTGACACATGACACACTTCTTGGGGGTGACTGTTATGTAGAACAATCAGTTTTATTCTTTGTTTAGATTAAAACTCCAGAAGCAGACCATGGACATTTCATTTCATAGACCATCTCTAGGAAAACTAGTTTTTGAGGCCTTTTCTTGGGAATTCTGAATCAGGCTATGCATGATGTCTCTGTGAGGGACACTTGTTTCCTCTCCTCCTCTGAAGCCTTCCCAGTCAGTGTGACTTCTGTCCCCATCATTATACTGCAACCCTTCCTGCTAAAATTGTGTAGAGCCACCAACTTGCCTAAACTCTTCCTGCTAAAGTGGCCTAAAATCAGCAGATCTAAGGGTGCAGTAATTCACACTGCATCAGAGTGGGTCCCCTGGCAGCATTTGACACCTCTGTCTGTGGCAGTGAATCCAGGTTATGTCTCAAGTGGAGAAGTGTGTCTTCCTCCATTTGGCTGTGTCAGAAACATCTCACATCCTCCATTCCTAATAATGATCGCTTCTCTGCAGTGGATGAAATAGGGAAGGAAGCCACACCCCTGTCATTTCCATCACCCAGGACAAAGTCAGGTTCATGCCTTATGCCAGCTCCCCCTCAGCTTGGACCTCTAATTAGTCATTAAGTCCAGTGGACTCAGTACCCTTAATACTTAAATTTCAATCCTCTTTTTCATCCTGAATGCCACTGTTTTAATTCAACATCTTGCCTGTCTTATTTGGATTTTTGTAGTCTTTTCTCAATTGGTTTCTCTGCTTCTTGTCTTACCATCAATCCTCTGTGCTGACAATATATTTCTTTAATACAAATCTTGTAACTTTCTTACAAAATATTTGCCAGAAGCACACCTGTTTTGCTTCTCTAATAAGAGCCTTATCCACAAATTCAGGGCTAATATTTTCTCCATGAAGCCCCTCTGACTTTCACAGATAACGTTTCTTCCATGATTCCATAGCACCTGGTACATTTTTGTTAAAATATTTATCACATGTGTGCACTAATGCATTTCTGGGCTCCTTTCTTCTTGGCTTTATGAGTGCCTCTAGGATGGAAGCCATATTCCCTAGATGCTTGTTGAAAATGCATCTAGGATGGATACACTTCCAACATGTGGCACATTGCCTAGTGCAGAATTGGAACCTAAGCACTGCTTCTCAAATAGAAGTTCTCTTTCTCATCTGAACTTGTACCCCCATCTCCCCTCCTTATAGACTCCTGAAGGTCAGGGAGGGTGGGTGGGAGGTGAGAATCCCTTTATTTTCATGGAGAGATCTGGCTTCAAAAATCTAGATGAATGGAGTTCCTGCTGTGGTGCAGTGAGTTAAGAATCTCTCTGCAGTGGCTTGGGTTGCTTCGGAGGTGCGGGTTTGATCCCTGGCCCTGTGCAGTGGGTTAAAGGATTTGCTGGGGCTCTGACTCAGTCCCTGGCCTGGGAACTTTCACATGCTGTGGGTATAGCCATTTTAAAAACAAACAAACAAACAAACAAATAAACAAACAAAAACAAGAATCTCGAGGAATCGAATGAGTGAACCCAAAACTCTCTTCCTCCCAGAAAACCCTTTGTTGTTGACTCCACCTTACTCGTGGCTCTTACTTTCAGGTCTCTTTGTGCTTGATGTTTATGTTTCCTCTCCTCATGCATTTGTTCTTATTTTCTACTTAGCTTAATATAAGTTGTTATTAAAGAAATGAACACGTGTCACCAGAAACGGAGCAGCACTTTTTTTCTTTCTGACTACAGTTAGTACATTTTTTGGTGCAGAGCAGATGCTGAATGAATGCTTGAAGTAATGACATATTAAATAACACTATGTCTCAAATACAAGGGAACAAGAAAAAAAAAAAACCCACCATAAATGAATATTATCTGGCTTCTTGAAGAATAACAGCAAAGTATGAATTTCCAAGGAAAGTTTTTTAGGCTTTCATGACACTTCCCTATGAAGAATTCTCTTGGGAATATCTAATGAATAAGTAGATCTATGCTGTCTGAGTGGCTTCGTTTCACATAGTGGATGTTTCTTCAGGGTCCTTTGCCCAGCTCCCATTTTTTTTTTTTTTTCAGCCACACCTGCAGCATCTGTAAATTCTCAGGTTAGGGGTCGAATTGGAGCTGCAGCTGCTAGCTTATACCACAGCCACAGCAACACCAGATCTGAGTTGCATTTGTGACCTATGCTGCAGCTTGTAGCAATGCCGGATCCATAACCCACAGAGTGAGGCTAGGGATCAAATCCATATACTCACTGAGACAAAATCGGGTCCTTAACCCTCTGAGCCACAACAGGAATTTCCTGACTCACTTTTGGGGCTGAGACCCCATGAGGTGTGAAGGTGGGTAGAGCCCGAGTGAAGCCTGAAGCATTTTTTGATCGAAATGTACCAACATCGAACAGAGGAGGGCATTTTCGTTTTGTTGTGTTTAACATCTTCTTTTGTTGTAGGAAAACCAAGTATTTTATCTCCCTCTCTCTCTTATTCTGTGTGTTTTTAATAACTCCATTGAGAATATAATTGACCTACATAGACTGCACATATTTAAACTATACCCTGTGGTGAGTTTTGACTCATTACCCTTGTGGAACCATCACCACAGTTAGGGGAATCAACATGTCCATCACTCCCCAAAGTTTCTTTGGGCTCCTTGGTAATCCCTTGCTCCCACATTCCACCCCCATGCCCTGTCTGCACTGATGGGAGTTTTCTAGAATGTTATATACCTAAATCATATATATAATGTAAACTCTTATTTGTCTGGATTTTATTAAGCATCTTGGTTTTCAGAGATTTAGCCATAGTAAAGCATATAGCAATAGTTTCTTCTGAGAGTTCCCATCGTGGTGCAGCAGAAATGAATCTGACTAGTATCCATGAGGATGTGGGTTTGATCCCTGGCATTGCTCAGTGGGTTAAGGATACGGCAATGCTGTGAGCTGTGGTGTAGTTCGCAGACGTGGCTTGGATCCTGTGTTGCTGTTGCTGTGGCTGTGGTGTAGGTCGGCAGCCTGCGAACCTCCATATGCTGTGGGTGCGGCCCTAAAAAGCAGTAAATAAATATTTTCTTCTCTTTTATTGTATTGTATAGAGATACAAAAGTGGTTTTTTTTTTTTTTGTCTATTCACCTGTTGATGATCATTTTAGCTCTTTCCAGTTTTGATTATTAAATTAAAAAGGCTGTTATGAACATTCATGTACCAGTCTCTGTATCTACATATGCTTTCACTTCTTGTGGGTGAATACCTGGGAGCAATATTGGCTGTAACTTACAGTAGGTGTACCTTTCTTCTGAAAACCACAATATTTTTCACAGTAAATGCTGTTTAATATTCCCATCGGCGATGTGAATACTTCCATTCCTCTGTATCCTTGGCTGTGCTCTGTATCTGTATGATCAGTCATTTTAATGTTAGCCATTCTGATAGATGTATAGTACATTTTTTTAGCCATTTTATGTTATTATTTTATTTTATTGATTTTTTTGTCTTTTTAGGGCTGCACCTGTGGCTTTGGAAGTTCCCAGGCTAGAGGTTGAATTGGAGCTACAGCTGCTGGCCTACACCACAGCCACAGCAATGCTGGATCTGAGCCGCATCTGTGACCTACATTACAGCTCACGGCAACACTGATCCTTAACCAACTGAGCGAGGGCAGGGATTGAACCCGCATCCTCATGGATACTAGTCAGGGTTTCGTTAACCACTGAGCCACGACGGGAACTGCAGTGTACAGACCTTTTTAATGTCTCTAGTGACAAATGATATTGAACATATGTTTATGTCATTCTTTTCTGGATCAGTAACTTCTTTGGTGCAGCATCTGTTCACATCTTTTGCCCATTATCTTATTGGGTTGTTTTTTTTCTTATGATTGAGTTTTGAGCATTCGCTATATAATTTGGTTTTAACTTCTTTATCGGAAATATGCTTTCAGATGTTTTCTCCTAATCTCTGGCTTTTCTGTTTTATTCACCCTCCTAATAGTATAACTGTATCTTTCCAAAATTTTCCACAAAATTTTTCACTCTGGTCCAGTCCTATTTGTCAGTTTTTTTTTTCTTTTATGGGGGGATTGTGTTTTGGTGTTGAATCTCAGAAATCTTTGTCTAACCTTAGGGCACAAAGTTTTCTCCTATGTTTACATCTAAGTTTTAGGTTTACATTAGGTCTGTGATCCATTTTTACTTAATTTTTGTATATGAAACAAAGTAGAGATTCAGGTTCTTTTTTTGCATATGGATTTTTTTTTTTTTTTGATTTGTGGATATCCAGTTGTTCCAGCACCATTTGTTGAGAAGCTTCTTCTCTACTGAATTACCTTTGTACCTTTGTCAAAATCCCTTGTATCCAGATCTATTTCTGGATGCTCTATTCTGTTTCGGTGCTCTTTTGTCTAATCTTATGATGTTATCATGCTGTCACATACTGTAGTTTCATAATGATTTTTAAAATAAGGTGGTGTTAGTCCTATGGCTTTGTCCTTTTATAAAAGTTGTTTTGGATTTGCTAGGTCTTTTGTATTTCTATCTGAATTTTAGAATAGATTTGTCAGTTTCCACAAAAATGCTCTGATTTTGATTGGGATTGTTTTAACTATGCAGATCCTTTGGGGGAATTGACATATAAGCAATATGAAGTTTTCCAACCCATGAATATGGTATATCTGTTCTATTATTTTGGTTTTAAAAAACTTCTTTCAGCAATGTTTGGTAGTTTCCATTGTACAGCTCTTTCACGTCTTCTATCACATTCATCTCTGTTTCTTAATGTTGGAGGCTATCATTTGTGGAGGTTTCTTTTTCTTTTTTTTTTTTTTCCTGCCTTTTTGCCATTTCTTGGGCCGCTCCTGCAGTACATGGAGGTTCCCAAGCTAGGGGTCTAATTGGAGCTGTAACCACTGGCCTACACCAGAGCCACAGCAACTCGGGATCCGAGCCGCATCTACAACCTACACCACAGCTCACGGCAACACCAGATCCTTAACCCACTGAGCAAGGGCAGGGACCGAACCCGCAACCTCATGATTCCTAGTCAGATTCGTTAACCACTGCGCCACGACGGGAACTCCTGTGGAGGTTTTTAAACTGCAATTTCCCATTGATTGTTGCTAGTACATAGAAATAAAAGTTTTTTCTGTATTGATCTTGTATCTTGCTATCTTGTTAAACTTATTTGTTAGCTCTAGTAACTTTTTATAGATTCCCTTGGATTTTTCACAATCATGTTGTATGTAAATAAAGACAGGGTTGCCTTATCCTTTCTAATCTCAATGATTTTTATTTCATTTTCTTGCCTTATTACACTGACTAGACTCTCTTTTTCAGTGTTCCTGAACAAGAAGTGGTAAAAATACTACCCTTGTCTTGTTTCCTAATTTTAGAAGAAAGTGGTTGGTCTTTTTACCATTAATTATGATGATTTATGATGTTTGTAGTAGATGTTCATAGGTGCTTGTTATTAGGTTGAAGTTCTCCTCTATTCCTAGTTTGCTCAGTTTTTTCAATGAGGCATGGATGTTGAAATTTGTTAAAAATTTTTTCTTCTTTATCTATTGTGATAATATGATTTTTCTTTTGTTAATATGTTATATTACATTGGTTAATGTTTTTTAAAAATGTCAGACTTACCTTGGATTGCTGAGATAAACTCAAATTGGTTAAGATATATTATCCTTTTCCTATGTAGTTGATTTGATTTGTTAAAAATTTGGCTAAAATTTCACATGAAGTTTCAACATGGATATTGATCTGTAGTTTTCTTTTCTTGTGATTTCTGTCAGATTCAGGTGTCGATGTAAATTTGACCTCAGAAAATAAGGTGGGAATCATTCCCTACTTGTCATTTTTCTGGAAGATTTTGTATAGTATTTATACTAATCCTCCCTTTTATGTTTGATAGAGTTCACAATTAAAACCACAATCTTTGTGGAAAGGCTTTAACAAAAATTTAAGTTCCTAAATAGGTGTAGGGTTTTTCATGTTACCTGTCATTTCCTAAGTGAATATTAGTAGTTTGTGTCTTCGAAGAGTTTGATCATTTCATCTGAGTTGTAGAATGTGTCAGCGTGAATTTGTTCATAACATTCTCTTATATTTTTAAACATGGGTAGATCCTGAAATAATGTCACCTCTCTCATTCCTGATATTGATAATCTTTGCTTTCTTTTTTTCCCCTTATTAGTCTTGTAAAGACTTTTTAATCTTCTTAAAGAATCAGCTTTGGTTTCATTGATTTTTTTCCTATGTTATTTTGTTTTCTGTTTCATTGATTTCTTGTTTCATTTTTATTAATTTCTTTCTTCTATTTACTTTATTAATTTCTTTCTTCTATTTACATTTGATCTTCTGCCGGAGGCCAGCTCTGGCGGCCAGGGAGTGTACACTTTTTCCCGATAGGAGAGGGACACGTGTCGGCAAATGTACATACAGAGGCAGCCTCTTTTTGCCTTCTTTCAGGGCACTGGACTGCTCAAATTTTATTGGCATAAGTGATTGATTATATAGACAGTTTTTCACTACAGATTACATCACAGTGTTAAAAGTACATTGGTTAACTATTACATGTTATAGCAGCTACACATCATGTTCTAAGATCTTTGTTTTAACTAAATTTAGTGAATACAATTTAAGGGCAGTTAGGTACAATACATCATGTGGAAAGGAGGAGACTCTGTACAAATCATCCCATAGCCAGTCAGTGTCCACAAGTTGAAGAGGTCACAGACATAAGAATTTGGCATTCACAAATCTTGTTTTTAGACTGGTGCTTATCTTTAAAGCGCTATGGCAGGGAGACAGTGTAAGAAAATATAAACCAACTAAACTAAACTAGCTGTCACTTAAAAGCTTTTAAAATCAAGGACAAAACTCACAGCTAGGTTTCTTGGATAATATATGTCTAACTTCTATGAACCTCATTAAAATCCTAACTCTAAAGTTTTCTGTATAATAGTTAGTAGATAAACACTATGTTTTAACTAAGTTGGATTTAAATAGGGGAAAGTCCTTCAGGATAAAATTCTTATTATATTATTGTTGTAACTTTGTTAAATCACAATCACCACAGGAAAATAAGACTGGAAAATAAGAATAATAAGCACATAATCAGGAAAGACTGAGGAAAACTGAATAACAAGTGAATAACAGAAAAGACTAAGTCATCCATGGAACAATCCCCACTCAGCAACGTAAAATGGAAGTTGTTTCCTGGAAAATTCAGTTCCCCACCAATGTCAGCAGGCGAGCCTTATTGTCTTCTGGAGTCTTATTGTCTTCTGGAGCCTTATTGTCCTCAGAATTGTGCCATAGAGGCAGATGTCTCCTTGTTTAGGAATCTGCCCTCGGAATTGCACCGTTCAGACAGGCCCCTTTTTCTGATTAGGAGCCTGCCTTCAGAATTGCACCGTTCAGGCAAGCACCCTTCTTTGGCTCCTTGTGTCTTCTCGGCTCCCCGCAATCTTCCACCACCCTAGTTTTATGAAGTAGAAGCAAAGGTCATTGACTTGAAAACTTTTCTAAAAATAAGCAGTGTTGTAGCTTTCTTCAGTACTTATTTAGTGGCACCCATGATTCTGATATGTTATGTTTCAATTTTCATTCAGTTCAGAAAATTTATTATACTCTTTTTTTTAAAATTTTCCATCTGTAGTTTCTATTGCTATGTCCTCGAACTCACTATTTTTTTCTCCTGCCATGTGTAGTCTGCAGTTATCTTCATCTATATGTTTTTTTATTTCAGATAATTTAGTTTTCATTTCTGAAAGTCCAAGCTTTTTTATATCCTTCATATCTCTAACTTTTTGAGTATATACAATAGAGTTATAATAATTTTTTCAATGTCTTTGTCTGTTAATGTTACCATTTTTGTAAGTTCTGGGTCTGTCCACTGTTGATTGATTGATATTTATTCATCATGGGTTGTAGTTCATTCTTTGGTACATTCCTTCCAGTCACTGTTTGGATGCAATATGCTGTGTATTTTAACTTGCTGAATGCTTGATATTTCTGTCTTTCTATAAATATTATTGTGCTATGTTTTGAGGCACATTTAAGTTCTTTAGAAACAGCTTTATCCTTCAGTCTTGCTTTTATTATTGATTATGCACAACTGGAAGATTGCTCATTCTAGGGTTAATTGTCCCCCATTACTGAGGTAAGACTGATGAGTACTTATACCCCATGGACACTATTCATTCTTAGCCCTGGAAGTTTCTTTTTAAACCCTTGCAAATATTCAGAAGAATATTTGTATTCCTGCTTCTCAATTGGCCTTTAAATCTGTTTTTCATTTTTCTGTTTAGAAATATTAGCTTAAAGTAAACACAGACACTCATCACACTATATGAAGAATGACATGCCTTTTCTCCATTGCTGTATTGAAATTTTGTTTACCTAATCTAAATTTGGCAATTATGTTACTATTATAGAGGTTCAATACAGCTCACTCAAAAATAAATGTCATTTTTTTTGTTGTTGTTGTTATGGTGGTAGTGGTTGTTGTATCAGATTTACTATATCAGCTTTCTTTTTCACCTACCTCAAAACTAATGTTTTAACAGATGAAGTTTCTGACAGCTGAGTTTCAGGAGAATCAACATGAGTCTGTTGAATACAAATGAAGTGGGAGGTTTTGGGGAGATAGAGGGGAAAGATGAGCTTGAGAGAGAGAGAGCCCATAAACATCTTTTCCCCTTCCATTGGAACTTCTCTTCACCTTTCTCTTCCCTTCCCTTCTCATTCTCCTTCTGTTTTACCTCTTCTCTCTTGGAAAAAAAAAAATCAATCAATCTAAAAAGTTTCCTCTAATCTACTTTTATCTTTTTGGACAAGACTTTTAATCTTAAGCCTTTTTTCTTGTTGTGGGTTGCTTCTCACTGTGGTTTTCTATTCAGAGAACAGTCTCCCATAAATGTCTTATAATCCTGATTCCCTGAGTGTGGTCCTGTGAGCCAGTGAATTCTAATAGATTTCACTCTGATATTCACAGCCGAGTTGCAAGAGAAATGGAAGAATATGTAATAGAGAAGGACTGCTTCTTTTTACCAAGAAACAAGCTGAAATATTCCCATCCCTTACCTTTGTGAAGCATATGGGTACATACTCTCATGTTTTCTCCTTGTTTCTAATTCCCAGAGGCAAATAGGCTAATGACATTAGTCATGTCAATCCATCTGTCCCCTTTTCCTTCTGGAGTGTAATCAGTTGACATTTCTTTGGCAGTCAGAGAGGCTAACCTGGCAGCCTGCTTTGCATCTGTCTTTTCTGCAGATTGCATGGGGGATGTTTTATCCCCTTTGCTGTGTGTGATTCATAGAGGCTTGCTTAGCTGATAAGCTGGGACTCTTGATTGGTGCTAAGGTGATGCAGGAGGCTGGGGTGAATGAAGTGCCAGATCATCTCCAAGTCCTTTCCTAGATCTGTCGTTCAAAGAAAAATAAAAGCATTTGATGGTGCCTGTCTTGATCAAGGCTCTGAACCCAATAGGAGAAACCATGCCTATGGAGATAGCAATGTAAGGAGAGCATGATTACTCAGTCCTCAAGGTGCTTATATTTAGGGCCAGTTTTCTTTAGCTAGCAGTTGTGTGCTTTACCATCTCAGTGACTTGAAAACTGCTTGTCCTAGAGGTGGGGTGTGATATTTCAATCTGTTTGCAACCCAAGGGATAGAGTGAACTTTTTGCTTGTTCTATCTGAAACTATGGGTAAGGGACAGTAGAGGGTCATGGAATACAAGTGAGAGCTGACATGTATGCTCCCTGTTTCCTGGTTAATGTGAGGTCCTACTTCCCTCTAGGATTTGAAAAGTACATGGGAAAATGTGCTAGACAGAGAGATCCCTGTGGAAATACAGAGGGAGACAGGCCACTTTTTAGGCTCAAGCATTGAAAAGTTACTAAGCAAATTGTGCTGTATAGGTTTTACATCCTTCACATCATTCTCAGGCAAAAATTCAATAGGGTGATTATTTTAAAAAGCGAATGTAAATAGTGTTTATTTTCAAGGAATTCAAAGAAGAATCACATTATTTTAAGAATAATAAATGCTTACACTTTTAGAATAAGCCATTATTTATCCTATTTAAGGAGGATAACATATTTCTTCAGAAGTACTTTTCCCAACCTTGTGTTACAAGTAATTGAATTTTTAGGATTTTACTTACCATACAGTCAGCACTCTGCAGAATCTATGGGGATCTGAAAATTGCAAGGCCATCTGCTCCCAGAAGAGCCTTGTATCTTACAAGGATTCTTAAGAATGTGTGTGGGTTTGAATAGGAATGTGTTTTAAGCATGTGTTTTGTTCTGTCATCTCTTTTTCAACCCCCCAAACTGGGTTTTAATTCCTTATGTCAACATTTCTCAAATGCATTACATGTTGGTCAGTTTCTGGGGTACAAGATTGCATTGGCAGATTTAGTCCAATAGCACATCTACAGAGATCTCCATGGTCAGATACTCCATGTGCATGCTTTTCTTGAGAGTATGTTGACATCTAAGGCTCCCAGTGGTGTCCAGGTACTCTTGATTATGCTATGAACTCCAGTTACCCACTGCAAGGTTCACATGGAGTGCGATAAATGGGCTGACCTGTCACAAAGCAGTGTGGGTCTGCAGGTTGCTGGGGAGATGAGAGTCAGATTGTCTGGAGCCTTGCAAAGACAAATCCCTGTATAGATTCAGGTCATGTTTGATCCAGGGCCAAGGTGAGAGTCCATTCTGACTCAGTACATGGGGTTGCCCCATGCATGAACTCATAGTAAGTGCCAGAGAATGTACCATTTGCTTTATAAACAAGTATTAGCCTGTGGAAAGGAGTTTGGGGGAAGGAAGGATGTCCATAGCTGAGACTCCTAAAAATTTGCTGTGAAAAGAAATTTCAAACAATACAAAATTCTTAATTCTGGGAGAAATGATATAAGCCCATACACCATTTCATTTTTTTTCTTTTTTTTTTTTTTTGTTTTGTTTCATGGTTTCTCATGTGGAATTTACCTCTTACTTTCTTAAACTACCATGAAAGCAAAGACTGTTGAGAGTTTTAATAAGCACCATGAAAAGGAATATTGCCTTGGAGTTCCCTGGTGGCTCAGTGGGTTAAGGATCTGGCACTGTCACTGTTGTGGCTATGGTTGCTGCTGTGGCACAGCTTTGATTCTTGGCCAGAGAACTTCTGCATGCTGTAGGTGCAGCCAAAAAAAAAAAAAAAAAGGAAGAAAAAGAAAAATTGCCTTGCAATGCTTGAAGACGGTCTCCTTCTATTCGTTGTCTCATAATCAAACCCTGCTATTAGGTTCTATGACTTGGGATATTTTATTTATTTCATTTCTCTATAAGCTGTAAGCCCCAGTTCTTTTGCTGCTGTTATTTTGAACAAAAAGTTATCTTGTTAGACCAACTAAGAATCAGAAACATAAAAGATTTCATTCACTTATTCTTTCTTCCTTTCTTTATGTGGATATGAGTTTCTAATATATATCAATTTTCTTCTCTGAAAAAATTCTAAAACTTCTTGCAAATCAGGCCTATTGGCAACAAATTCCCTCCACTTTACTTTGAGAAAGTCTGTTCTCCCTTTACTTTTGAAGGATAATTTCACTAGATATAGTGGCTTTCTTCTTTTAGCAATTTAAATATTTCACTCCACTTTAGTCTTGCTTTCATGGTCTATGAAGCAAAGTCTGATCTAATTCTTATCCTTGTTCTTCTGTAGGTAAGAGGTCTTTTCCTCTGTCTTCTTTCAGGATCTTCCCTTTGTCTTTGGTTTTTTGTTGTTTCGATATGGCATGCTTAAGTGTAAATATATATTCATATGCATTTCTTTCCTTTTAATCTGTTTTGTTTCTCTGAGCTTCTTATATCTGTATTTTGGTGTCTGTTCCTGACTGTGGAATGTTCTCAGCCATTATTTAAATATCGTTTATATTCTTTTCCACTACATACATGTTATACCTTTTTTAATTATCTCACAGTCCTTGGAGAGTCTGCTCTGTTTCTTTCATTCTTTTCCTCTTGGTTTTACAGTTTGAGATGTCTCTACTGACATTTCTTTGAGCTCAGCGATTCTTTTTTCAGCTGTGTCTAGTCTAGTACTGAACCCATCAGAAGCATTCTTTCTTTCTGTTATTATGTTTTTGGTTTCTAGCATTTTTCTTTTTATACTTCCTTAGAGTTTGTCTCTCTGCTTATGTTACACATCTTTTCTGGCATATTGTCCACTTTTCCTTTTAAAACCCTGAGCATATTAGTTATTGTTACTTTAAATTTTCTGTCTGACAATTCCCAAATCTCTCAGTTTGGGTCTAATGTTTGCTTTGTCTCTTTGCACTGTGCTTTTGGCTTTTAGTATGTCTTGTAATTTTCAGTTGTATGCTAGAAATGATGTGTTGACTAAAGAGAACTAAGGCAATTTGGCCCTGTGGTGTGAGGTTTTATGTCTATCTGGTTAAAAGCTGTATTTAACTCTTTGCTGTACTTGCTGGGGCTAAAATTTCATTTGGTATCCTGTTTTTGTCTACTGTCTGAGTTTCCCTAGAAACTCCTAAAAAGGAATCTGAGTCTTTCAGTTCTTTGAATTGTAATCCCTCATTAACATACAGGAGTCCTGCTGGTGTGGTGGTGAGGTGTAGGAGGAAAGAAGCATCCCATAGTCCTGTGATCAGTCTCAGTTTTTTAGTGGCCTGTCTCCCTTGAGGGTTGTGACCTTCTCAAATGCTTCTCAGCCTTTATCTCCCCCTTAAGTAAGACAGGTAGGCTAGGGGGTGGGGCCGGGAGGGCTGGAGTTGGGTATTTTACCCTTCCCTCACATTGGCTAGTCTCCAGTAAAATTGTTTTCCTTGAGGAGAGGCCTTTCTTAAGTGGAAAAGGGCATTCTGCTTGTTTCAAAATGATTTCTGTTCCTCACCCCTTGCCAAAAGCACAAGGGAATTTTTCTACAGTCTTCACCCTGAGATCCTGATGGGGCTCCTGGTGATAAAAACTCACAAAAGTATGGGAGCCTGTCTAAGAGTGGGTTCTCAAGACTTTTCCCCTCTCATGGTAGTCTGTGCGCAGTCTCCAGCTATCCATCTGTGACTTTGTTGCTGGCTGCAACAGTAGTTTCTGCTCCTGTAAGCTGTGAATCTCTGTATCTATCTTTCTGTCTCTCCAGTTTTCAAGCAATAGTTTGTTCTGTGACCTGAGCTCTGAGATAGATCTAAGAAGAGTGGTTGAGTTCCAGTGTGGTCAGCCTCCAAGCTCTCATGTTGGAATGGAAACCAAATGCTTCCATCAGTTCTCGAGTGTCCTCCCCCAGGGTGCAAAGCAGGGACCCTCTGTTGCAGGCATGTGGCTCCACTAGACTTCCCTTCCCAAGCCAGCATGGGCACTAGATATGCCTGTGTATTTCACATGGTCCAAATAGGAGAAATGAACTTCCTTTTCCTTCTGTGTGTTTTCTGTCCCTATTTCAGTTTTCTTGAGAATGTTTGCAGTACTAGGCCATCTTGGGGTTCTCAGCCTGTCTCTGCCACTGACTAGCTGAGTGAAATGAGGCAACTCCATCATCAGTCTGTGCTTTTGGTTTCCTCACTTGTGAAAACAGTTACTGATACATGTGTTCTTCTCCTGATTGTTGGAAGGGTCAAAAACAAAAACAAAAAAACACCCAAAGTACTGATGCTTTTTAAAATGAGAAATCTGAAGTTCCTGCTATGGCTCAGTGGTAATGAACTGGGTAATGCACGTGGGTTCGATCCCCAGTCTGGCTCAGTGGGTTAAGGATCTGGCATTGCCGTGAGCTGTGGGGCAGGTTGCAGACGTGGCTCAGATCCCATGTAGCTGTGGCTGTGGCATAGGCCGGCAGCAGTAGCTCCGATAGGACCCCTACATTGGAACTTCCATATTATGCTGTGAGTGCAGCCCTAAAAAGACGCCCCCCCCCAAAAAAAAAGAGAGATAGAGAGAAATCTCAGGCTGTGGATTTCTTGGTGCTGATGTATTTCATCAACTGGAACCATCATGGCTTTATCTCCTAAAAGTTTGAAATGTGCGTGCGTTTGGGGACAAGCAAGGCATTCCGGTGCAGTCCTGGTTTTCTTGTTCTCTCTTTCTAGTGCATGTTCTCTTTTGACCTAATAGTTATTCTTAAAGTTAGGATGTAATCCTTTGCTCCACGGGGAAAAGTTTAACCAAAATAAAAAAAAAAAAATTTTTTTTTCTTTGCTCAAATTTTGAAACATTAGAAATTGGTTAAGTAACATGAGATTTCTCACTTTGGTCATGCATACATAGTTGTGGTCACAAAGCACCTTAAGGTATATACATTTATATTGTACCATTTTCAAAGCAGTGTAAATAATGTGAAAAGATTCTCAAGGTTTGTTTCTTGTGCCTTCATTGAAAAAGCTATTGCCATTATTCCAAGTAAACCCAGTGGCTAAAGTAAACACGTGTCTATCCTTACCCATGACCTATGTAACCATCTACCCCATATGATGCAGAACATAAGCCTTCAACTGCGTCAAGTGCAAAAGTAGGGAATCAGTAATCATAATTTAATGCCATCCTGCTATGAGCTAGAGTTGACTGCTTTCTTGGAGGGATAGAAAATGTTTGGATTATGAGGATTTGCTGTTTCACCAAATTTGCTTTTCTCCAAATATTTCTTAGAAATATAGAGGAGAACTTTGTGGTGTTCAAGCATGGGAGCTATTACACCTGAAAAGTTTTTTTTTTTTTTTTTTTTTGCTTTTCTCACAATCACTTGACCCTTTGCTCAAGCCCATGACCTTGACGCCTGAATGGCTCACAGTTGCCCTTCTTTCATATGCAGCCCTGAGGCCAAGCAAATAGCCAGAGAGTCTCTTTGAGCAGTGATGGCCAGCAGGGGGCCCAGTACAGCATCCTTTCCTCCCATCCCTGTTAGGCAAATGGCAAGCATTTTGTCTTAAAAGGGATTTTAAAAGTAGATACAAAATGAGTAGTATATACTTAATAAGGTATGCTTTTATTTTATGGCATTTGTTATTTTTTTCATGAAAAAGTGCTTGCTCAGATCCCAGAGTGCTCAATTTTCATTCCCTTGTGGCAAAGGTGTGGGTTAGGACCAGGGAACACTTTGATCTTCAAGGACTGTAAGCACAGAAATCAGCCCACAGGAAGGGTGTTTCATTCCCCCTTACAAACTTTCTCCTTCCCTCATCCACGTGACCTCTTATTTCTGTTCAGCATTAACATGTGTTTCTGTTGGGTATTCCCTCACCTGCACTGTGATAAACCAGGAGGGGATAGTCCCCAAAGGAAGGCGAAGGAGATACTCAGGCCTTGAGGCCTGTTGGTGTGGAGGTAGTCAGTGAGGAAGGTGTTTAGCAGAGGTTGGAGGTGGGAACAGGATGATCTCCTTAGTTCCACCTCTCGTTTTTTATAATTATGTTCTCTTTAGCCTGATTCCCTCCAGTCTGGTTTATAACAAACTGTTGGGAAGAATCACTAAGTTCTAATTGTAACCGCTTGGACCAACATATGGCCTTGAGCAGTTAAGCAACTTTATTCCTTGTAATTTCTTTTTCCTAGAGTTTAGGCCATTAAACAATCTATGCTCTGTCCTCTCCCTTGAAGCACCAGGGGTCCTTTACTTCTGCTGACCTCTCCATGCTCAGAGACTCCCTGCCCACTGAGACAGTTGCCTGGATGCAGAGTAATGCAGTGCAGGGCAGTGACCCCTGATGGGGCCCCAGACCCCCAGGGCCATCTTTTGCAGGTTCAGGGCCGCTTGTCCCTGTCACTTTCTGTCATTCTGGCTTCTGTCTTCCTTTCCCCCTCTTTTCCTTTTTCATGCTCCCTTTGCTTCCCTAGGAGGAACATGTCTAACTAAATCACCCCATGTCCTATGCTGTCATCAAACTCATTTATGGAACAAATGAGAAAAGAGAGAAAAACAAATCCATGACAGAAGAACACAAAGGCTCAGTGAGAAAATAGAAAGGAGGGGCAAAGAGAAGGAGGTTGACCAGTCTTAGGGTCTCAGTACCTGCTGAGAAGTGCCTGTTATCTTACCAGTGCAAAAACATCTTTGGAGAAAGAAAGGGATGAGAAGGAAGTAAGGACACCTAGAGAAAAGGCAGAGGGGAGCAGAGGAGGGCCTGGAGGACACTGGAATTTGAGTCTTCAGAACAAACACAAGTTGTCAGAACTCTGTTTTTTGTTTGTTTGTTTGTTTGTTTGCTGCATCTGGGGCATGTGGAAGTTCCCAGGCCAGGTTTCCAACCTATACTGCAGCAGCAACCCGAGCCACTACAGTGATATCACCAAGTCCTTAACCCACTGAGCCACCAGGGAACTCCTCCAGTGTTCTTTCTTTTTATTTTTATTTTTTATTTTTTTGGCCATCCATGGCATGTGGAAATTCCCAGGCCAGAGATCAAATCTGCACCATAACAGCCACCCATGCTGCTACATGCTGCAGGGACAATGCTGGATCCTTAACCCACTCACCACCAAGGAACTCCTCTGGTGTTATTTCTGATGTGCTCCTGTGTGTGAGAATGTAAGGTGTGGTAGGATGCCTCCCACCAGAGATCAAAATCCTCACACCCTTTGCTCGTCTCCCAGGAGAGTTTGCCGCCAGCTCAGGCATTGTGTCCCAGTGTTTGTGCTGACACCAGAAGGCTGAAGCCAGGATCAGAGGATGATATGTACTTGGCTTAAGACATAACCTTATTATTCCTTCAGAAACCATTACTTTCTTATCTGCCTGGAATGACAATGATTAGCTTTTCTTCCCAATGATTGTCCCCAGGTCTTCACAGTTGCTTTTGTACAAGAATTTCCATGGACGCTCTCATTTTCCATGGGGATATTGTGAGGACAAAGAGGATTTGAAATCTCTGTGAACTTTTTTTTTTTTTAAGGAAAGAAGATTCTAGGAGTGTGATTCCTACTTGAGAATGTGATGAGAAAATGAGGCTTAAATAAATCTGAAAATATGAAAGCAGCTAAAGTTTCATTAGATGCTTGTGCTTTAAAGTCTTACCAGCAGCATAGTTAGATCCTCAGGTAATGGTACTTTGTTCATGCTATCTAGACAGTTTAAATTGTCTAGCTCTAGGAGTTCCCATTGTGGCTGAGTGGGTTAAGAAGCTGACATAGTATCCATGATGATGCAGGTTCAACCTCTGGCCTTGCTCAGTGAGTTAAGGACCTGGAGTTGATGCAAGTTGCAGCATAGGTCGAAGGTGCAGCTCAAACACGGAGTTGCTGTGGCTGTGGCATAGGCTTCAGCTGTAGCTCTGATTCAACCCCTAGCCTGGGAACTTTTATATGCCATAGGTGCAGCTGTAAAAAAAAAAAAAAAGAAAAAAAAGAAAAAGTAATTGTCTGACTCTATAAACCTTTTTAGGATTCCTTCAGTATTAAAATGTTCGGCATTGGTGGCTATCTGTCAGTGGTTACTTTTACTTATGATCAGAATTTTTTAGCTCGTTATAAGTAACTGGTGTAATTCTCCAGAGCCATTGAATACATACAGTGATCATGACTCCCTACAGATTTTAACCGATATGACTAAAATCTGGACTGAAATAAGCAGTGATTTGCACGCTCAATCATAGAGTCCATAATGATGCTGGCACACCCTGTGGCATGCATGGTCTGTTAACTCCTTTAGATGCACCTTCCCCTTCTCTGACTGTCTCATGTCTATTCTCCCAAAAAACATGAACAGCAACCAGGTAACCAGCCTCAGTATGGAGTCTTAGAAGCTTTGTCCACAGGAGGAATAGCCTCACATCAGACAAGCACGCCCTCTGAGGCTTTCACTGTGATGTTCCTAGAGTCCCAAGAAGTATGGTGGGTGTGGCCTGCATTTCTGGCAGGCATTCTTTCTGCCCTGGGACTGATTCACATTCAAATTCACAGTTGGCCACGTGCTGAATATCTGCCACAGCACTATAGCTTGTCTGACAACCAAGATCTCCAGGGGAGAGAAAAAAAAAAAAAAAACATATTGGGTGCATTTATCTTTTTGTCTTTAAACGATGCCCTGTGTCTATTTGAGTTTATGAGAATCCACGGCTTATACTGAGTTTTTCACTCAAGTGACCAGTCTTGGGGTCATTATGTAATAGAGAACATTTCATTGCCAATTTTAGTTTCTTTTTATTTTTTGACTCAAGATAATATGTCAGAAAGTCAGCACGACTTTACTCAATAGCGGGGGGCGGGGGGGGGGTGAGGCGGGACTGGATGCAAAAAGTTTTCTGAAAAGATGAAAGTGATTTTAAGATTCAGTAACTTGTAGTCTAATAAATACTAAGATACTACGTGTTTGTCCTGGGTAGTTTTTGGTTTGAAGCAGGGCTTCTTTTTAGATATACATTCCCAAAGGATGTGAAAAGAACATCCATCCTGGAAACAGTTATTAAAATTTGCAGTTGGCAGATATAATTAGACAGGACCAGATATCCTACAAGACAGCAGAAGCTAACCTGTAGGAGAAATGTAAGACATGGGTAAATGAAAGACAAAAAAGTAGGATATGATTATATTTTAAGTGATATAATTTTCCATCTTTCTGAGAAAAGATTGGGCAGGAAGAAGGATGGAAGACAGGAGAGAGGAAGAGAGGAAAGAGGGAGGGTGCTGAGAGCACAACTGTTGAAGGAGCTCCAGGTTACTCTTGCTTGGGACATGGCCTTTGCATTTTTTTTTTCTTTTTCTGATAGCACTATTTTTTTTTTTTTCCTTTTTTAAATAGGGGGTTGCTTCTGTTCACAGCTAGATGTTTGTATGAACAAATTCATTTAACAAAGACCTTTGGAGTACTCGTGGCTCATGGAGTTAAGAACCCTACTAGTATCCATGAGGATGTGGGGTTTGATCCCTGGCCTCACTCAGTGGGTTATGGATCCAGCATTGCCACAATCCGCTTCTTAGGTGGCAGATGCAACTTGGATCTGGTGTCGCTGTGGCTGTGGCGTAGGCCCAGCAGCTGCAGCAGCTCTGATTCAACCCCCTAGCCTGGGAATTTCCATATGCCATGGGTGTGGCCCTAAAAAGAAAAAAAAAAAAAGCTCTTTAAAAGATAAAAGTCTTCACTGAATTCTAAATCCCACAGACATAGTCTTGTGCTTTCAAAAGGTGGTATTGATAAACTTCTTGTGAGATATCTTCAAAGTAAGTGATGAAAGTTAGGCTGAAGGAAGAAGGTGAGTGCCTTGACATGGCTGGGCCAGCCACACAGTGGGAGCCTTCCCCTTCATGCTCTCTGCCCCACAGGGAACTGCCTGCAGGCCTAGCTGTGTGGTGCCCCAGGGCTGGGAGAGCTGCCTGGTCATCAAGTTTATGTTTCTTTTGCTGAGATGGTCAGTTACACCTCAGCACTTTACCAGATGCACTGCTGTGGAGAAAAGAGCTTCCACTTAGTGAAGAATGATAACTCCATAGGCAGAGCTCTGTAAAGGTGTTCTTTCCAAAGTAGGCTTTGTGCGAGTACTGATGGATAGCAACTCCTCTGTGCTATCCAGGCAAAGTGCCCCAAGACTAGTAGCTTAAATGTGTTAGCGGCCTAATGAAGAGGGAGCTCACGCCATCTCAGCACTTTTCCTGGGGTATTGCCAGAGCAGGACAAAGCAGCACCGTTGACATCTTAACTTTATGAAAATCTGTTGATTTGTGGATATGTTCATGAGCTATCCAGCTATTACCAAATGTAATAGCCAAAGTGGCCATCTAAATGTTTGGAGCCCTCAACATCTATCCTTTTTTTTTTTTTTAATTTTTAAAATTAAAGTATAGTTGATTTACAATGTTGTGCCAATTTCTGCTGTACAGCAAAGTGACTCAGTAATATATACATATACATTCTTTTTCATATTACTATCCATCGTGGTCTATCCCAGGAGATTGGATATAGTTCCTTGTATTGTACAGTGGGACCTCATTGCTTATCCATTCTAAATGTAATAGTTTTCATCAATTAACCCCAAACTCCCAGTCCTTCAACATCTGCTCTTGACTTCTAATTGAAATCATATGCTTTTTTAGAGCTTTAGGTATAGGAAGCGACTTCATACTTTGTTATTTATCAATATAAACACTTGCTAAGGGTAGTGGAATATTTTCAGCAACAGCATGAAGGTGAGAATAGCCTGAAAACTGTAGTGGCATCTCATCCTTGCTTCTTGTTGAAAATCTGTGATTTTCATGTCCTGTCCTTTTTCCAAATAACTGATGAGCTTTGTTTTTGTGGCTGCCACTCATATTTTAGGAATGTGAGAACCATCATACTTACTGAAAAATGGTGGGTCCAGCCCAGTGTCCCAGCTGACAGCCAACATTTGTGGGTCTTTCATAGCAAAGACCATTACAAGTTAGGAGTCTGTTCCTGTTATCTCAAGCTTCCTGTCGTAATTTATTTATTTTTATTTTTTATTTTTTGTCTTTTTAGGGCCACACCTGTGGCATATGGAGGTTCCCAGGCTAGGGGTTGAATTGGAGCTGCAGCTGCTGGCCTACACCACAGCCACAGCAACGCAGGATCCAAGCCACATCTGCCACCTACACCACAGCTCATGGCACTACCAGATCCTTAACCCACTGAGCAAAGCCAGGGATCGAACCCGCATGTTCATGGATGCTAGTCAGATTCGTTTCTGCTGAGCCACGATGGGAACACCTAGTAATTTATTTTTGATAAGTGATTTCATAAACTTGTTGTAACTGTTGAACCAAATTACTTGTTTCATTCTGTATTACCTCTTGAGATAACTTCACCTGTTTGTTACTTAATACTGCTTATCATAAGCTTCTTCTAAATTATATCTTTTTTTTTTTTTGTCTGTTCCCACAACATGTGGAAGTTCTGGGTCCAGGGATAGAACCTACACCACAGCAGTGACCCAAGTCGCAGCAGTGACAATGCTGGATCCTTAACCTGCTGAGCCACCAGGGAACTCTTTCTATCTTTTAAACTCACATTCAGGGACAACACATAGATATTTTCAGAATGTAGAAAACAAACCCAAATTCACTCTTTGCTTGCAAATTGTGCTCTTATAGACTTGGACATAGCTCTCATCTTCCATGATTCTCTTCAGATAGTACTTTTTTTTTTTTTTTCTTTTCCACTTCCCTGCTCCCAAAAAGTTTACAGGCCAGGAATTGAATTTGATCCATAGCTGTGACCTACACCACAGCTGTGGCCCCCGGATCCTTAATCTGCTGCACCACAGCGGGAACTTACAGATGTCATTCTCCCACTCACTCCTTCATCACTGGTTATCCTACTTGAGGATTAGTTAACTTCTGGATCTCGAGTTTCCAGAATATTAACTATTACTTTGGCTCTCCTAGAAGCAGACCCTGCAGTGAGGATCCAAGTATAGGTGCTTTTATATGGGAGGGACCTTGAAAGCTGACAGAGGATTGGGGCAGTGATTTAGGATGGAGAAGGCAGCCCACAAGCCTTGTTATTAATCCACTAACTGCTGAGAGTGACTGGAACTTAATTCCATGGGAAATGGTAGGAAAAGTTGGAAAACATAAGCTCAGTATTAACTAACCCCAAATAAATGGAAGATGCATAGTATACAGTAAGACCCTGCATTTGATTATGGTGAGGTTGCTATGAAGAATAAATGCATCATTTTGTGGGAAATACACAGAGTAAATAGGGCCTCGCACATGGTAAGGCACTTGATATCTGCTAGCGATTTTGATTATTTACTATGAAATTATATGATAGCTGTTTCTAAGAGCAGTACAAGTTTACTGAGTGCCAAATATAGGCTGACACTTCATTACATCCTAGGAAGACCCTTGTAGGTGGCTCCGTGGTCTCCCTGAGCTTATGATAGAGTGGGAAGTCAGGCATGTGAAGAGACCAGAGTGGTGAGTACCAGGACACCAGTGGGAAGGGTGCAGAGCCATTCTCCCGGGTGACAGGAGAAGGACTGTTCAAGGCTCCCTGGAAAAGACAGACCACTGAGTCTGGCCAGGCTGTGGAAGGGGACACTGGGCTGAGAAGATGCAGAACAGATGTGGAGGGGGGGGAAATGGCTTCTGTCATTGAGCAGTGAATTTATTTTTTATAACAAATCTATAATTTTATTTATTTTAAAAATTTTATTGGAGTATAGTTGACTTACAATATTGTATTCATTTCAGATGTAGAGCAAAGTTATATATAGAGAGATATATGTATCTCCATTCTTTTTCCCAGGTAGGTTATTACAAACTACTGAGTAAATTTCCCTAGCTACACAGTAGGTTCTTGTTAGTCGTCTATTTTATACAGTAGTGTATATGTGTTTATTCCTATACTCCCAGCTCCTCCCTCCATACCTTAGTTTCCCCTATAGTAACCACAAGATTGCTTTTGAAATCTGTTTGTTTCTGTTTTATGAATAAGTTCTTTTGTATCATTTTTATTAGATCCCACATATAAATGATATCATATGACATTTGTCTTTGACTTGCTTCACCCAGTATGATAATCTCTAGGTCCATCATGTTGCTGCAAATGGCATAATTTCATTCTTTTTTATGGCTGAGTAATATTCCATTGTATATATGTACCACATGTTCTTTATCTATTCCTCTGTTGATGGACATTTAGGTTGCTTCCATGTCTTGCCTGTTGTAAATAATATGAGCAGTGAATTTAGAAGACTGAAGAAAAGGGCCAGCCTCAAGGACATGTTACCTTTGCCATCCCCCAAACCTTCCACTTAGAGGGCTCCACACATGGCCTTACTGCTCTGCTGTCACCATTCTGAAATTCTTCATAATTCTTGAACCATTTTGAACAGTATTTCAATTTTCACTAGGCCCTGTGAGTGCATCACCTGTCCTGCAGAAGAGTGTTAAGTTTGGGACTTATTCTTAAAGGTCTTCTAACCGTGCTGCAGCAGTTAACCTTAGGTGTCGACATGACAGCTTCACGAGGTGTCAAGACACATGGTCAGATGTTACTCTGGGTGTGTCTGTGAGGGTGTTTCAGGTTGATGTTAACATTTGAATCTGAAGACTCAGTAAAACAGATGGCCCTCCTCAATGTGGATGGGCCTCACTCCATCGGTTGAAGACCTGAATAAAGCAAAAGGACTGACCTTCCCTTGGGTTGGAGGGCATGTCTTCTGCCTGACTGTTGGCTCTTCTTAGGATTCAATCCTGCTAGCCTTCAGTCCAGAACTAAATATGGCATTAGCTCTATAATTACATGAGCAAGTCTTTATAACCTCTGTATCTGTCTCTCTCCATCTTTGTCTCTATAGCTGTCTGTCTCTTGTTGGTTCTGTTTCTCCAGAGAACCCTGACTCTGTATCTGCAAAAGCGTTTGTAGTTTTTTGCAGTAAATGTCAGACTGTTTAAGTTTCTTTGATATAGGAAGGTAATAGGTACCCTGGATAAAAATCCATAACACAGGAAGGGTGGATTAAACCAGGAAGAGGCTAGTGCATTTGCCCAGAAGAGAGATGGTGATGGTCTGCATTTAAACAAAGTAGTGGAAAAGGAAAAGAAAGCAGTCGGCAAGTAATTTGATGTGCAAACTTAAGACAACTAGGTTGACTAAGAAGGAGAGAAATTAAAGACAATTGTACCACCAAGAAAAGATACAATCCCAGAGCCCTAAGCACCTCTGTGTGCCCACACTTGAAAATTTCCTTTATTTCTCCAGTTGTTTTTGCTCTCCTCACCTGCACTGCCTCCAGCTGCATCTTCTTATTCCTACCATGTGACCACCCAGCATCCAGATATGGGTGGATATGTGGGGGCATGCAGACAGTCTGTTTTGTCTCATTTCCATCCTGCTGCATGAATCGAGGCTTTGCATCTTTCTTTCTTTCTTTCTTTCTTTCTTTCTTTCTTTCTTTCTTTCTTTCTTTCTTTCTTTCTTTCTTTCTTTCTTTCTTTTTTTTTTTCCTTTATCCCTCTCTCTCTCTCTTTCTCTCTCTCTCTCTCTTTCTTTCTTTCGTCATGCCTGCAGCATACGTAAGTTCCTGGGCAGGGATTGAACCTGTGCCACAGCAGTGACAATGCCGGATCCTTAACCCTCTGAGCCCTGAGCCACCAGGGAACTCCATGTCTTCATTTCTGACTGCAGAAAACATTGAGGCCTTCATAATTTCTAGCTTCCTTTCTTAGGTTGCAAAATGAGAGCCTGGAGCCATTCTTTTTGTAAATATCCACATGAACTTGAACTTGCATACACTGAAGTGCCACCTCCTGCATCTTTTTGCCCCCTAAATCTCACTGCCAAAAGTTCTAGGCAGTTATTCCCACTAATTGGACATTTTACTCCCCAGGATAGCTCAGGAGCCGTCTGCACACTTGGAGACGGATTTGTGCCTTCCTCCTTCTCGGTCACTTATGGAAATGTCAGCAACGATCTCCATGCCTCAGTAGAGAGTTCTCCCCACTTATGTGTCTCTATTTCCAGCCTTCTTTTCAATCAGCTAATTCACTCCTCGTGAGTGCATAATTTTATGTGGTCTGATAGTGGCTTACATTTGTTTCGGTTGGTTGCATTTGGTGGAGAAAGCTATAAAGATCTTTCCCCCAAGTCTAAATACATTATATGTATCGCATTTTCTTTTTGCAGACTCCAGGAGATAAGGGTGGCACCACCTCTTCTTACAAAGACTGGGTTTGCTTCGATCTTTTCTCCCATGACAGTTATTTTCCCAAACAGAGGTCAGCAGAGAGGTGTTCATCTCACTGATTTATTGATTCCATGAACACTGTCCAGCTTTGACTGTATGTCAGGGGCCGGGCAGGGGCTGTCATAAGCGCAAGGAGCAGACCCACATAGCCTCCCTTATTCTCCATCCCAGCAGCAAGGAGTGGTCTCCCAGCAGGAAACCAGATGGTGGGGGTGGGGGTGGGGGTGGGGGTGGGGGTGGAGTGGGTGAGGTGCTCTGAAACTCCAGGGGGCTCTTCTTTAGTCTTGAATTAATATTGACCCTCAGCTCTCTAGGGAAGTTCTGGCTCACATATGCCATTCTCGTTTTTATTATTTCATAGCAGAGGGCATCTCAACAGAAAGAGCCCTTAGAACCCATCCCCCTTAACCTCCAGCCTCAGTGGGCAGCAGCCATGGGGACTCAGCAGTGTTTCTTGGGGCAGCTTGTGCCATGCTGGCCTGGGAGCCCCTTTTGAAGCTGAGGCAGAAGTCTTGGACCCCTGATACCTGACCCTTTCTTGAATTTGTTTCCAGGACCCAGGGGACCTGCTAGGTTGGGACTCTGGTGTTCGGACTGCAGTGTGCATTCTGCTGGTGTCATCAGATGGGTTGTTCCAGCACCTGCCTTGACCCTGGCTTGCTGAGGGCCATGGGGGTTGGGACCTGTGGGCATGTCCACAGGGCCCTGATGGGCCTGGAATGAAGGGTGCTGCCCACTTCCTGTCTCACAGTACCAGCCCCTCTGGTACTTACATCAGGAAGGTAATCTGGTTTAGTACAGTTCCATCTCTATGTCACGTATATTAAGATACAAGATATGACTTGCCCTGGGTTTCTCTGCTTGTCTGGGGGAAGCTGGGACTCTGACCTCACAGCCCCTTTGCAGCTTCAGGCTCCTGTGGGCACAAGAGCTAGTTTCCAGAACGTGGAGTTTATGCTCCTTCATTTAGGTAGGAGCTGGAAGTCACCTGTGAGGTGGTCAGCATCTGGTCACATTGTAGGTTAGGTCTGCCCTATTTTTGTCACACGTCCCACCCCAATTTCATCCAGCTCCATTATAAGACTTTATCTGCTTTCTGACAGCAAATAGTGGGGAAGCTTATGGGAAACCCACTCGGGCATTTTCTCCAAAATAACAGGAAAAAGGGTTGGTTTCCCTGGGAGTATATATGCTGGGGGGGGGGGGAGCATATAGAAACACTCATCCCAGGATTTAATACAAACCTTATTGAGAACATTATTGATATGAAGGTGGTGGCAGGATTTCATATATTACAAATGCATCCTTAGGACAGAAATGTAAGAAACCAAAGATCAGGCACTGGCATCATATATTATATAGACACACCTCAGGGTGAAATATTTGAGCCGACAATTTGTTGGTAAGCTGTCCCAAGAAAGACACAAGGACTCATAAAGTGTTCAGGGAAAACTGAAGCAAGATGGCAAGTAATTCTGATGGTGGAAATTTCTCCAAATGCTGTGGTGATTTTATGATAAATGTTCCTTTACTTCATTAGAAATATGTTTCCCAAGTCTCAAGGCCTGGGAATGTCTGACACTAATTAGAACCACAGTAAACTTACACTTTCTATTTTGTAATGTGGAACATTACCTGTATCCAGACACTTGGAAACATAAACATGGGGAGTCAAGCTGAGACCCAAGGACTGTCTTAGATGTTCTGGCTTCATGTATGCTCAGTGTGGGCCCAGAATAAGTGGAATCATATTGCTGGTCAGATGTGACAACTTACATCTGCTAATATGCTCACATTGCCCATAAGGGGAGACTATCAGTTGGGATATTATTTATGCTTTTAAGAATCTGATTTCGAAGAGTTCCCGTTGTGGTTCAGTGGGTTAAGAACCTGACATAGTCTGTGTGGAGGATGAAGGTTTGACACCTGGCCTCACTCAGTGGGTTAAAGATCCAGCATTGCCCCAAGCTGTGGTGTAGGTTGCAGATGCGGCTTGACCTGGTCTTGCTGTGGCTGTGGCATAGAACTCAGCTGCAGTCCTGATTTGACCCATAGGCTGGGAGTTTCCATATGCTGCAGGTGTGGCCTTAAAAAGAAAAAAAAAATTGAATCTGATTTTGAGGAGAAGTGGGAATTTAAAAGCTCATATCGATTTTCTCCCTAAAGAGGAAATGGAAGGCCAGTATATCCTCCTCTCATCTTAATTCATTTAGGGTGCATGCATCTTAAAAGTCTAATTTCTGGACCAAGTGAGCAATGAATCCAGGATGACTGGATCAGGTCAGGCTCATATTAGAAATGCCAATGGTTGGCTGGTTGGTTGATGTCAATTGCCTCTGAAAGATTTAAGGCAGCTTACTGAAATGCATAATGAGCAATATGGTTTTCCAAAGAGATGTGGAATTGGGTGTAGAGGAAAGCAAGGGTCAGAAGAGTGGCATGGAGCCAAGAGGGAGGTTGAATGGAAATACCCATGCATTCCTGCCACTACAAACACAGGAGAAAGGACCCGCAACTGGCTGCATTCTTCCTGACCATCAGCTTGGAGGAGTTAGGCCAGATCTTCGTGAAGAGCATGGTGTCCTGGAGGCCTGAGGAAACCTGCCCTGGGTTGGGTTCTGAAGCAGGAAATTCTGTTCTCATGACGTTGGTGGTGATGATGACCTTGACCACATCTTGAATGTTTCCTACGTCTTGTTGTAGGAAAGATGTGAAGCAGCAGCTCACAAAGATCAGCTGCTAGTCCACAGTTCTCCCTGCAACCTGAACACCAAGGCCTTGCTTTTAACTGCCACATTGTAAAGGGGGAAAGAAACACATGCAGGGCATTTTAGTCTGGAAAGACATGGTGAACGGGGAGGTTGAGTTGACCTACACGTGACTTACTGTCTAAAGTAGAATCGAATCTGTATCAACAGGGTTTGGTCCCATGACAAGGCTGTTATGCAGTGTGGCTCTGGGGGTGTGTTCTTTTTTTTTTTTTTTGTCTTTTTGCTATTTCTTTGGGCCGCTCCCACGGCATATGAAGGTTCCCAGGCTAGGGGTCGAATCGGAGCTGTCGCCACCAGCCTACACCAGAGCCACAGCAACGCGGGATCCGAGCCGCGTCTGCAACCTACACCACAGCTCACAGCAATGCCGGATCATTAACCCACTGAGGGGACCAAGGGCAGGGACCGAATCCGAAACCTCATGGTTCCTAGTCGGATTCATTAACCACTGCGCCACGACGGGAACTCTGGGGGGTGTGTTCTTGACTGATGGCTCTTCCCAGGGAGGCTTGAGTTCCACCAAGGTGCTGGGAAAGTAGCAGGAATGATAAAGTGCCTGAAAACCATGTCTCAGGGCTTTCTCCAGAGAAATGAACCAATAGGAGGTATACATGTAGAGAGATTTATTTTAAGCAACCGGCCTGTGGATAGAAGGTTGACAAGTGTGAACTCTGTGGGTGACAGCAGGCTGGAGACCCACAGAAGGTGGGTGCTGCAGATTGAGTCCAAAGGCCGTCTGGAGGCAGAATTCCTTCCTCTTGGGGGGGGGGTCCTCTGTCTTTTCTCTTAAGGCTTTCAGCTGATTTCATGAGACCCACCCACAGTTAGGAGGGTCATCTGCTTTACTCAGAGTCTGCTGATTGAGATGTTTATCTCATCTGAAAAACACTTCTGCAGCAACACCAAGACTGGCACCAAAAATCTGGGCAACTTAGCCACGTTGACACAGAGTCAACCATCACACCATGTTGTAAAAGGAACAGAGGGAAGAGGTTAAGAAAGTTCGTCTGTAGCATGTAGATGAGCTGTCCACTGGCTTAGGGCCTGTTTTCAACATGCATTTGAAGGGCATCTTAGAGATGGGGTTGAGGGGGTTCTGTGTATGCTGTGGGGCTCTGGAATAAAGACCCAGATCTGAGGTCAGGAAGGGCTCTGGACAGGGTGCTTTCCTCAACTCCAGAAGTTTTCTGAAAACAGCGAGATTGCCTCTGAGCTTTGGTGGAGGGAACCATTTGTGGCTTTAGGTGGTCCTGGATCCAGTTCTACTGTTTGAGAATATTTTGCTTACCATTTTGTGATCATCAAAAATTCATTTAGGTCTTTCCACCACAAACTTGAGTCAGTGTACCAAACATACAAATAAGATAAAGAGGTCAAGCCTGGATTTGGATATTGAGAAATGGGGGCGGGGGTAGGGGGCAAGGTGAATGTACAAAAGAAGTGCCATCATATGGTGGTATGCTTAACCAGATCAGAGTGAAATTATGTTAATTTAGTGTGAATTCTCAAGATCCAGGGAGTGCGATTCTCACTGTTTTATTTTGAAAGTTCAGAAAGGGTATTTTAGAAATGTGATGTCAGCCAGTACTTAACCTAATGAGGTCAGAGAACAAGATTTCAGGGGCCATGGCAGCCACCACGGTGATCAATGCATAAGGGGCTTAGAAGCATTTACCAGAAGACCTGAGGATTTTCCCACATTGAAGAGTTTCTGTGTTTGTTTCTGTTATTAGATTCAGTAATGAGAGCAGTAATCACCCAGGTCCTGTGTGTCATGTAGGATGGCTTCGTTGCTAAGGCTTCGTTGCTAAGGATGCAGGATGGAAGCTGGTCTCCGTGCATCCTCTCTGTTCTGCTGCAGTGGAGAATACAGCCTCAGCGGAGCTGCCCTCCTCTGCTTCCAAATCAAGGCTCAGGCCACTCTTCATGTGACTCACACTGGCATTTCATGGCTTTCCACTTAGGGAAGTTCTGCAAATCCTGGGCTCATTTGGTTCTTGAACTTGTCTCAGCGAGGCACAGTTCAATTTGGGATAGAGAGCTGCACGAGTGCTCAGATAACCTGGAACTGGCCTTGTGCTTCCAGGAACCAGGGCTCCTTCAAGGCCCTTTCCCCAAGAGTACCCACCCTGGCACTGCTGCCTGACCTACTAAGAGGGTATCCAAGGCCACAGCCACCTCAGAGGGATTATAGTTCCACCATGTTTCCCTTATATGCTCCCCCTTTCCTCCCCCAGCTGTCTGTCTGTCTCTCCTGTTCTCTCCTTCTCAAATAAAATGAGGGTCCGGAGAAGCAATGAAGGCTTTGGTCCTGGGCAGGAGGCTGCCAGTATCTCTCCACTCCACATTCAGTTCATTGTCACCATCCTGAGATCATAACACTGGATAGCAGAACATTCCAGAGAGCCTGGAGAAGGTGCCAGATTGCAAACCGATTAATTTAAAATAATAAATTGTCATCAGGCATTCCTATTGTGGCTCAGCAAGTTAAAGACCCAACATAGTCTCCAGGAGGTTGAGGGTTCCATCCCTGGCTTCACTCAGTTAGGTTAAGAATCTGGTGTTGCTGTGGCTGTGGTGTAGGCCCCTGCTGTAGCTCCAATTTGACCCCTACCCCAGGAACTTCCATATTCTGTGGGTGTGGCCATAAACAAAACAAAACAAAACAAAACCCAAAACTAGGAGTTCCTAATGTGGCTCAGTGGTTAACAAACCTGACTAGTATCCATGAGGATGCGGGTTTGATCTGTGGCCTTTCTCAGTGGGTTAAGGATCCGGCATTGCTGTGAGCTGTGGTGTAGGCTGGCAGCTGCAGCTCTGATTCGACCTGTAGTTAGGAACCTCCATATGCCACAGGAGCAGTCCTAAAAAGACAAAAGGAAAAAAAAAAAAGGAAGACAAAAAAAAAGACAAAGAAAAAAAATTGTCAGCAGACTAAGCACAGATGTCCACTCAGCCAGCTGAGTCTCTCCCTGTGATCAACCTTTCAAGAAGCTGGATCATGATGAAAGCTTTCTTCAATGGGTACACCTGCCAAAGGAACTGAGTGGGTCTCACGAACTCATCTTTTGAGAGCCTGAGAGTCTGCCTTTGCCAGCCCCTGTGTAGTTCTGCTTTCATTTTTGCTTTGGCTGCCCTTTCTTTGGTGCTAGGCCTTTTTTTTTTTTTTTTTTTTCTTTCATACTAGATAACATAGCCACCATCCAGTCTGGAGTCTAGGGTTAGGGTTAGGGTTCACACAATTAATGAACATAACAATGAACATAATAGCACTAGGGGATCCAATTCCTGGGATGCTCTGGGAAAGCAAACCCTAGTGCTTAATTGGAAAAGGAATTCTTTATCTACTCATGTATTGATGGTATACTAGGTTGATGGATCTGTTTTTTGATGCCCTTGTCACTCTCCTTAGGTGCTCATATCTGGGTGAAATTTGGAGGATGTTATTTCCCTAATTTTCAAGTGCTTTTGAGAAACTCATTACAGCCTTCAAATACTAACAACAACAAAAAAAAGAACACAAACTATTAATTATTAAAGCAGTTTCATGAGTTAACTTCAAAGGAGATAAGCAAAATTTAGAGCAAAGAGATAGCTCGGAAGAACAAGATGCTCCATATTAATGTGACATTGTCATTTGGGGTCACTTTACTATAAACTGTAAGTAAAGACAGAAAACTGTTGTACCTTTTCTTCCTTCTTCTGGATCCCTAGAAATGGGTGTTTTTACTTGCAGTTTGAACCTTGGAATTTAGGTAAGTGCATAAGTGGTATCTCTGAAGTTGGGGAAAGAAAGCCCCTTTCCCTGGGCTAAGGAATGGTCGAGGGGCCAGAGCATGTGGCTTCATGTTTTGAGGCAATTTATCTATCCCAGAAAATGAACTTTTAGGGAAAATCTCTGATAAAGACACTGTCACCGAGATGTCAGTGAATGAGAAGACTTAAAATTATACCAGTTCTAGGAGTTCCCTGGTGGCCTAGCAGTTAAGGATCCTAACACTGTGGTGCGAATTTGATCCCTGGCCTGGGAACTTCCACATGCTGTGGGTGCAACCAAACAAAAAAAGTTCTCAATTCTAAATAAATAAGCAGTGTTTGTATTAATATCCCCTCCTTTTTTTTTTTTTTTTTTTAATTTTATGGCTGTACTTGAGGTATACAGAAGTTCTCCGCCCAGGGATGGAATCTGAGCCACAACTGCGGCAATGCTGAATCCTTTAACTCACTGCATTGGGCCAGGGATCAAACCCTCGCCTCCACAGTGACGTGAGCTGCTGTGGTTGGAGTCTTAACCCACTGTGACACAGTGGGAACTCCTGTATTAATCCCTTCTATGGATATTTACATTTAAATAGTCCAGTTCAAAATAGTTTGAAATAAGCTAAAGGGATAGGAGATTTTAACTGGAGGCTTGGGGCATCTTCCAGCTAGAAAGTGGGGACATTTGGAGGGTAGGATGGCCTGAAATCAGCGGTATTCCCTACTAAGACCTTTGAAGGGAAGGTCTTCACTTTTAGATGTTTTAGGTGAGGCTGAAGAAAAAAAGTGATGTAGAGGCCAAAGAGCCATCTCAGCTTAAATGAATGAATGTTATTCCCTGCAGAGCTGACCCAGTTAGAAAAGAGTCCTTCTCAGCACAGGGCCTGGACCTGTACTACCATGTGTGCTCAGGGAGGCAAGGCTAACTGATGGGCATGAGCCAGTTTTGTTTTTGTTGTTGTTGTTGTTCTTTTTTTGGGGGGGCAGCACCCAGGCATGTGGAATTTCCTGGGCCAGGGATCAAACTCATGCCACAACAGCAATCCAGGATACTGCAGTAACAGTGATGGATCCTTAAACCTCTGGGCCGCAAGGGAACTCCCATGAGCCAATTATTTAGTTAATGTTATTTAGCTACTAAAATGTATCTTTAACCAAGTCACTATATAAGTTTAAAAAATATTTCTAGGAGAGGAAAAATAAAACCCACCACCCACTAGAAAATAAATATTTAAATAGTGTGTTTGGTAAAATGTGAAAATCTTAATCATTTATTTCATTTTAAAATTATTATTATTATTTGATTAATGCTGGTTGTGCCTATGTCTGTTGGTAGGGCATGAATGAGAGCTGTGAAAGATGCTCTTAATAAGTTACGTTCATTTTAATTGTTGAAGATGTTCAACCATGTAGAATTTGGGGGGTGGTGTGCCTAAGAAATTGAAACCAGGATGGAATAGCTCACCAACAGTAAGTTTATTTTATTTTTATTTTAGCAGGTTGAGTTTAAGAAAGACCCGTTTTTTTTTTTGTAATGAGTTTAACACTTCTAAAGGAATGGCAGGTGTGAATGCATGTGTGTGAGTGTTCAAATAGGTTTACTTCCACCAAGTTCTGCATGGCTGCAGGGTCACCTCTGCCAGTTCTAGGCAGGCAACTTTGCAGCAGCCCATCCACCTTGGTCTCATCAGATGGACAGACAGTGGCTGTGAATCAGGCTTGCCAGGAGCAGAGTCAGAAATGAGAAACCCAGGGTGATATTTAGAAATTGGATTTTGGGTAACTCAGTCAAGTACGAGTCACACAGAGAACTAAAAGTCTGTTGAAACAGAATGGGTGGTGGGAGCAGGTGCTAAAGTTTTCATTACTTAACCAGCTCAGAAGCTTGGGGAGGTCAACTCCCTGTTTATGTCTAACAGTAATTCTGTAGGTGGTGTAGTCAGTTATCTTAATTTTTTTTTTTTAATCAAAGATGCTTTCCGTACTCTCTGTGATTCTGCTGAGCTCTTTTAAAACACATTCACACACCGGCACACATGCAGAGGTACACAGCAGGCCCAGGAGGTGGAGGGCACTCAGGATCTTCTAACCTCTCAGCTGCTCCCTGACTGAGAGTCATCTTTCTGGGGGCTCATGGTGCAGGGGAAGCGAAGAGACCAATGTTCTGCTCTTGCTTGAGTAGGGTTGAGGCACTGAATCAAACAGAAGCTTTGGTTTTATAAGCTGCAAAGGATCTGTCACATTTCATTGTCATTGTTCCAAGAATTTGGGAAAAGAAATTGTGGTGCTATGAAAGTCAAATCCTTACTCTTGGCTGAACTCAGGAGCCTCCATTGTAATTTAATATTCAGTGTCTTATTAGGAGATCCAGAGACCCCTGGGGTTTCTGAAATCACAAGTAATTATTTCACAGGGAGGACTCACCAGCTTGATAGGTTTGATCCTACCTATCCTAGTGAGAGGGAAGGTGGAAGCATGGATTGTGTGCAGTTAAGTCTTTGCGTCAACTTAATTTCATTTCATGTGTTACATCCTTGACCTAGGAGAAATGGTGCATGGCCTCAAAGCAAGCCAGCCCTTCTTTTGTTTGGGAGTGTAGTAGTATTGGTTTTGTAAGCCTTGCCCTTCTCTCTCTTTCTCTTTTTTAATTTTCTTTTGGCTACACCTGTAGCATGCATAAGTTCCAGGGCCAGGGATTGAACCCATGCCACAGCAGCAACCCCAGCCACTGCAGATCCTTAGCCCACTGAGCCACCAGGGAACTCCAAGCCTTGCCCTTCCTGAAGCTGGTAAACTTCTGGTGAAATCCCTGCCCATAATTTTATAGCTACAGTTTGGTTCTAATTTCACTATTTTAGGTCCTCCCTTGAGCAGATTTCATCAGTTTTCTGCTCACAGTCATCTGCCTAGGAGTTGCCACTGTGGCTCAGTAGGTTAAGAATTTGGCTAGTGTTCATGAGGATGCATGTTTGATCCCTGACCTCACTCAGTGGCTTAAGGATCTGGCATTGCTACAAACTGCAGTGTAGGTCACAGCTACAGCTCAGATGTGGCTTGTGGTGGCTGTGGTGTGGCAGCCCCAATTCCCCCTAGGCTGGGAACTCCCATGTGCTGCAGGTGAGGCTGTAGAAAAATAAAGAAAAGAAAAGAGAAGAAAAGGAAGTCATCTGCCCAGAGAGGCCTTGTCACGTCACTCTCTCCCCTCCCAAGGCTCTGGTTTTCTTCACAACACTTAGCAGTCTCCATCACTGCATTGTAGGTGTATGTATATTTAGTTCATTGGTTCAGAATTTCAGTGCCAGAAGAGCAGAATCTTATTAAATTCATTTCTACTGTGTCCATGAGATCTGAAACTGTGTCTCAGGAAATATTAACAAGCAAAAATGCTAAATTGAATGAATGATTGAGTGAAGTCATATAGTCACATGCCCATTCCTATAACCTGATGTGGCTATTCCTGCCAGGTAACATATTTTATATATTAACAATGTAATGAATATATGTTTTTGAGCGAGAACTTCCCTAAAACTGTTGTGAAGGCAAAAAGATAAAAATAGAAAAAGAAATATGCTTTAATGTGGAGTTTTCCCCGGAATGGGTCATGAGTACACTTGTCCTGTTGTGTCTTCTATCTCAAGAAGTAAAGCTTTGGACAGAGGATTTCCCATTGTGGCTCATTGGTAACGAGAACCTGACAGGTAACCACAAGGATGTGGGTTTGATCTCTGGTCTCGCTTAGTGGGTTAAGGATCTGTCGTTGCTTTGAGCTGCGGTATTAAGTCATAGATGTGGCTTGGATCTGGCGTTGCTGTGGCTGTGGTGTAGGCCAGCACCTGCAGCTCTGATTCGACCCCTAGCCTGGAAACTTCCATATGCTACAGGTGCAGCCCTAAAAAAACAAAGCAAAACCAAAACAAAATAAAAAAAAGTTTTGGATAGAGTGGGTAAAACCCAATTGCATTTCTTGATTGATTCCCTACTTGTTGGGTTTGGCTGAGAAGAGGGTGAGGGGAACACCGTGCCTCCTGCATGGGACACGGGGTTGTGGCATGGTGTGCAACGCTGTCTGATTTGCTCTGAGTGAGGATGTGCCTTGTGACCTTCACAGTCACTGCTTGCAAGGGCATCGTGAGTGGGGTCTTTGCTGCTGCTTTCCCTAAGAGGCAAAGAGTAACTCTCCCCTCCGGGGTGTATAGCCTGATGCTGGCTCTGGGTACCATTCATTGCAGATCATATTACCACTCTCAGTGCCTTAGGAGACAAAGCAGCCTTTTAGGTGAACAGGTGAGAATTCTAGTAGCAGAGATAAACGATGTAGCTACCCGAACTCACCTCCCTGTGAGACATTGTGAAGAGAACAAGTCAACCAAAGCCTGAAATCCGTTACTCACTCTTCTGTAGTTGAAAAGAACCTTGTCAGGGATGTGCCTGCATCCACCCCACAAGAGAAGATGCAGTTGCAATTTGAACTTTTTTTCTGGTAATGTTAGGGATGTTGAGTTTGAGAAGTTAAATGAATTGTAAATGTTCCAGCCCTGTGCCCAGCATTTTTTTTTTTCTTCCCCAAACAAGTTAGAATTAATCTCAGGGAGAGCTGCCCCAGGAAAACACCACAGGAGGTCACTTTTCAGCTCAATTATGACATCCTTTGGTTTGGGCTTAAAATATGCAAATCCTATCACTTTGTGTATTTTTAGACATGTAAATATGACAAGCACTTATAATTTCTGTGTGTGTGTGTGTGTGGAATAGAGTTTAAGACCCCATGAAATAATTGTCTGTTAAATTCTGAGAGAACCTCCTTTTTCCTTAAGTGTTTTTTTTTTTCTCTCTCTCTTTTTTTTTTCCTTTAGGGCCATATCTGAGGCATATGGAGGTTCCCAGGATAGGGGTTGAATCAGAGTTGTTGCTGCCGGCCTACGCCAGAGCAATAGCAACGCCAGATCTGAGCCCCATCTGTGATCTACACCACAGCTCTCGGCAATGCCAGATCCTTAACCCACTGAGCGAGGCCAGGGATCGAACCTGCAACCTCATCATTCCTAGTCAGGTTCATTTCTGCTGTGCCACGATGGGAACTCCTTTTTCTCTTCTTTAAACACATGTTATCTTTCCTCCTCTCATCACATGTCTTTTTCATCTCTCTTCATGAACATCACTGATGGCGCTATAGGACCAGAGATTCTTCCCACTGTGGCAAATTTACATGTGTGAAATGGGGAGTTAGGCCAAGAAAAAATTAAATGGTATTGAGCAGCCTGTGTATAAAGCATCCAAAGAAAAGTGGGGAGGGAATAGAAACCATACAAAAAGAGAAAAAAGATTAGTAACAAGCAGGGTACAGGGATAATTCTTCCAACATATTTCTGGTATTATCTGTCCTTCCCACAGGGGAAACATTTTTGATATTGTATCAAACTGAATGAAGACTTTTGTAGATGTGAAAATGAAAAGTAACGTTTTCCCTTAGAGGAGATGAAAGTCTTCTGGAAAGTGGCTGTGAGAGCAGACAGAGTTCCTGGCACAGGATCTGCTCAGAACCTTCTGCAACCTGTCCCAGTGTCATTGGTGGGTGGGAATAAGAACTGAGTGTCTCTTTCCAAAATCTCATTTCGATTTCAATTTTTTAATAGTAAAAAGTAAATTGAAAACATGTCAACCATAAAATTGATGAACCATAATAAAACCATCCTGAGATCTGAGAGTCGAAGCCAAAAAACCAACTGAAATTAGTCAAATAAAAAATGTACAATTCTTGAATACGACTCCTCCATAAAACACCCTCGGCATTTGTGAACCACCTGTCTCTATTATGAAATCTGTTGATCACTTGATGAATGTTGAAAGCACTCGAAAGCAGCAAAGAAAGGTGCAGCCCTCACTGAGGGTCTTTCTCAGCAGTATTGGTTCAGCCTCTAAACTCAGAGGAACATGTCCCAGACTCAACATTAATCCGACATCTTTCCGCCTCCCAGGTACATCACATGGATGACCCCTGAAGCCTCTTGATACAGCATCTTCCCTTAGATGTATTTGAACAAGGAATTTGGATTTTACTATGGATTTGTGAGGTGCTTGTGGAGCATACTGATTTCTGTTTATTTCAGATGACTTACTGATGGATTTTTTTTCTAACTGATTTCCTTTTTTTTTTTTCCTTTCTTTTTGGGGCTGCACCTGCAGCATATGGAAGTTCCTGGGCTGGGGGTCAAATTGGAGCTGGAGCTGCCGCCGGCCTATACCGCATCCACAACAGCACTAGATCCAGGCCACATCTGTGACCTATGCCACAAATTGCGGCAGTGCTGGATCCTTAACCCACTGAGCGAGGCCTGGGATGAACCCGAGTCCTCATGGACACTAGTCGGATGCTTAACCTGCTGAGACACAATAGGAACTCCTCTAATTGATTTTCTTATGGACAATTTTTTAATAGATATCAAGGACCCGAAAGGAAAATGGTAGGTTATTTGCATCTTGTTCTGGGGACATTTTTGGAAAGAAAGGCCCTTATTTTTCTTGAGGTGCATGTTTGGGGAAATTTTTGTCTTTTCTTTCTTTTTTCTTTCTTTCTCTTTCTTTTCTTTCTTTCTTTTCTTTCTTTCTTTCTTTCTTTCTTTCTTTCTTTCTTTCTTTCTTTCTTTCTTTCTTTCTTTCTTTCTTTCTCTCTCTCTTTCTTTCTTTTGGGGGCCACACTTACAGCATATGGAAGTTCCCAGGCTAGGGGTCAAATCAGAGCTACAGCTGCTGGCCTACATCACAGCCACTGCAGTGTGGGATCCGAGCGCCGTGTCTATGACCTACACCACAGCTCGTGGCAATGCTAGATCCCAGACCCACCGATCGAGGCCAGGGATCAAACCTATATCCTCATGTATGCTAGTCAATTTGTTTCCACTGAGCCACAGCAAGAACTCCTTTATTGTCTTTTCTTTGTGCATCATGCTGTTTCTTCCTTCAGTATGTGGCCTTGGAGTCAGATATCTCATAGAGTAACTGCTGGAAAGGGACCTTATTAGTGACTGGTCTTTGGAGGAGAAAGCAAGGGCTTGCAAATGAGAAAGGAAGGCCACGTGGAGACGGGAGACCCTGATGCAGACACCTCCAGTCTCTGGAAATCCACACAACTTTAAAAGTTATGCTGTGTCTCAGAGTTCCTGCCAGTGGCACAGTGGGTTAAGAATCCAACTACAGAAGCTGGGGTCACTGCAGAGGTGTGGTTTCCATCCCTGGCCCAGTACAGTGGGTAAAGGAGCCTGCGTTGCCTTACCTGCAGCTTGAGTCACAGCTGTGGCTCAGATTCAGTCCCTGGCCTGGGAACTTCTGTATACTGTAGGAGTGGCCATTAAATAAGTAAATATTTTAAAAAGTGATGCTGTGTTTGGATTACGTGCGTACTGATTCATCAAATTTCTCAAAATAGTTACTCTTCATGTGTCAATATTATCTTCTTTTTATTTTATTTTATTTTATTATTTATTTATTTATTTATTTATTATTTTTGCCTTTTCTAGGGCTGCTTCCCATGGCATATGGAGGTTCCCAGGCTAGGCGTCTAATTGGAGCTGTAGCCACCTGCCTGTGCCAGAGCCACAGCAACTCAGGATACGAGCTGCGTCTGCGACTTACACCACAGCTCATGGCAATGCTGGATCCTTAACCCACTGAGCAAGGCCAGGGATCGAACCCGCAACCTCATGGTTCCTAGTCGGATTCGTTAACCGCTGCTCCATGACGGGAACTCCTATTTTATTTTTTCACTTTTGCTTTTTAGGGGTGTACCCACAGCATATGGAAGTTTCCTGCTAAGGCAGCTGCTGGCCTATGCCACAGCTCACGGCAATGCTGGATCCTTAACCCAGTGACCGACCGAAGCCAGGGATTGAACCGAATCCTCATGGATAACCTTCTGAGCCACAACGGGAACATCCATCATCCTTTTAAATGTCAGATTTTTATTTTTCTCATTTCCATTGGAAAAGCCAGAGCTGGAGGTGTAGAAAACACAGTTCGGGGTACCGGTATGTTAACTGGAGTCCCAAGGTGCCACCACGTGACAGGGCTTACCTCCAGCCCTCTGGCCTTATTTCCTGCTCTCTTCCCATGACATCCTCCATACTCGCTTTGCCTGGTCCTCTATGAGGGGACTGGCCTTTGGGGCAAATGCCCAAATCAGATTCATCCTCTTTCCCTGCCTGCCCCTTCTGCTGTGGGCCTGACGGCAGGGCTGCCCCCACCCACCTCCTCTTGCTACTGGAGAGTCTATCCTTCATGTCCTGGCCATCTCTGTCTTCTTCCTACTGTCTTCACCCCACTTTGCTTTCCAGCTGAAGGAATAACTGAAGGTAGTCTTTTAATTATTACAATAAAAACTAGGGACAGAGTTCCCTTTTGGTGCTGCAGATTAAGGATCCAGCATTGTCACCACAGTGGCTGGGGATGCTGCTATGGTGTGGGTTTGATCCCTGGCCTGGGAACTTACGCATGCCATAGGCGTGGCTAAAAATAAAAAATAAAAATAAAATAAGAACAAGGGAAATTATTCTTGACTGAGATTTTTTTTTCCAAATATTTATTCATGTGAGAGTTGCCCATCTTTTCTGAACACTGGCTCCGTGCTGATATCAAATGGGGCTGAAGAAAAAGAACAAGAAAGAGAAGGAAAATTGGTTCTCCCCGCGGGGTGCTTGGAATCAGCAAGATCATCTTAGTTGGCACCAAAACCAATGCATAGGAAAGTTTTATTAAAGACTCCAATCCATCTCTGTCCAGGGGTTCAGCATTGGCAAATGGCAGTTGTTGGATTATCATTTGTTTCTGTTTTTATAATAACTTACTTTGCCTTTTCTATGCTTCTTAATAAGTTTGCACAGTCAACCTAACCTACCTAGAAATTTGGGTAGATTAACCCAAAATTGTATGTGGAAAATCAGCCACGTGTAATCTTTCTGCCCCATATAAAATCTTCTTAAAAAGATTAGGCATTTAAGAGTGAGGTCGCAGAATTCCCACTGCAGTGCAGCAAGTTAAGGATCCAGCATTGTCTCTGCAGAAGCTCTGGTTGCTGCTGAGGCATGGGTTCAAGCCCTGGCCCAGCACAGTGGGCTCAGGATCCTGTATTGCTGTATCTGCGACTCGGATTTGATCCCTGACCCAGAAACTTCCATATGCCATGGATGCAGCCAAAATAAATGAATAAATAAAATAAATAAAAGTGAGGTTGCATTAGGTTGGAAGTGTTAAAAAACGAGTTTTCTGATAAGCTTGCAGTACTTAAATAGAATCAGTCTGGATAGCATTTTGAAGTATTTCAAACTAATGTCCTTCTCACCTAGGAACTCTTTAATGAGGAAGGCTGCAGAGAGTCTAAACTTTACCTTGCTTCCAAATGGAATGTAAAAGCTCTAATAACATGGTGATTTAAAAAAAAGTGAAGTATAATTGATTTACAATGTTGTGTTAATTTCTGCTGTACAGTAAAGTGATTCATTTCTACATCTATGTATTATTTTTCATATCCTTTTCCATTATGGTTGATCATAGGATATTGAATATAGTTCCCTGTGCTATAGAGTAGAGTAGGACCTTGTTTTTTATCTGTCCTGTATATACTATATATATATTTTTATATATTGTATACATTTATAAATATATAAATTTAAATATATATTTTGTACATGTTTTATATATATTTTAAATATATAACATATAAATTTAAATATATAATATATTATATAATTATTAGATTATTTATAATTATTATAAATATTCAAATATTATATGTATATATAAAATATATATACTTTTTGGCTTCTGCTCATCCCAAACTCACAGTTTCTCCCCTCCCTGCCCCACCCCTTAGCATAGCAATTTCATACTAAATGTAAACTTGCTTCCATCCCTCACTTATTCCTCTTTCTAGGCCCTGGGGAGCCCCACCTGGCCATCAGCTCTGGCCCTGGGCATCCATCCCTGCTCTGGGCACTGTTTCCTCTGGCACAGGGTGAGAAGATGAAACAGAGGCTAAGCAGCCCTCTCCAGACATCGGGGTTTGGACATTCATGCTGATGGTGTCTTGTGTGGCACATGGACACCCTGGGGAGAATGGGAGCCCATCTGAGGAAGAGTCCTGGGAAAGCTGCTTGGCCTGAAGGAGAGGTCAGAATGAAGGATGGGAAATCTTGGGACAAGGTGGAACTCTTACAAGGACCTAGGGATGGGTAGTTGTGAGAAAGATGGCAAATATGACATGGAAACAGAAAAGAAGTCTTGGGCCAAGATTTTTTTTTTTTTTTTTTGTAGGGCCATACCCACGGCATATGGCGGTTCCCAGTCTAGGGGTTGAATCGGAGCTACAGCTGCTGGCCAATGCCACAGCCATAGCAACACAAGATCCTTAATCCACTGAGTGATGCCAGGGATCGAACCTGCAACCTCATGCTTCCTAGTTGGATTTGTTTCCCCTATGCCACGACGGGAACTCTCCTGGGCCAAAATTTAATAAGGTGAGAGGAAAATGTCAAAACAGGGGACATTTTCATGTCAGAACAGGAATACTGAGAGCATACAAGCTTGAAATAAACAGAAAGAGAGGGCTCTGTAGAAAGTCATGGGAGTTCTCACTATGGAGCAGTGAGTTAAGAATCTGACTGCAGTGGCTTGTGTTGCTGCAGAGGTGTGGCTTTCAGTTAGATCCCAGCCTGGCACAGTGGGTTAAAAGGATCCAGCATTGCTGCAGCTGCCGAATGGGCTGAAGCTGTGGCTGAGAGTCAATCCCTGGCCTGGAAACTTCCATATTGCATAACTGCGACCATAAAATTAAATTTAAAAAAAAAGTCTTGGGAACGTCATGGACCACCACCTTGTCCAGGGCAAAGCAATTTGTGGTTCCTCAATAATTAAGAAGTCATGTGATAATAGTCAACTTTTATGAACACTTGCCATAGGACAGAAATTGGGGAGGTGTTTCAGACGGGTTATGTGACTTCACACTCATGGTAAATTGGCGAGGAAGATACAGTTAAGATCCCCAATAAATAGATGAGGAAATTAAAGTTTACAGATGCCTCCTACCTGGGGAAGTGAAGCCAGGCTTTGAATCCACATCAGAATCACTGTCTTAGACCACCATATCGCCAAGAATTAAAATAAGGCTGTTCAACTAAATGGTTAGTGGATGTCACATTTTAATTAATTCATTAATTCATTAATTTTTCTTGGCTGCACCCCTGGCATGGGGAAGTCCCCAAACCAGAGACTGAACCCATGCCATGGCAGTGATCAGAACACTGCAGTGACGACACCAGAACCTAACCCACTGAGCCACTGAGGAACTCCTGTTGTCACATTACTAATATGTTGTGAGAATATGGTGTGGATTTAAGACTTTGAAATAAACCTGATAAATGGCCATTTTAAATGACGCAGTTTAAAATAGCCAATGCTGACAGCCTGTCTTGGGGGTCTACACATTCCACGGGAAGCTGTGTCGTGCTTCTGGAATTTACCTTCCTGATTAGCTCCCTTATGGGGACTCTTTGCTCTGTCTGGCCACCGCTTTAGTCAGAGCAGTTAAGACTGGAGTGTGACAACCCCAGAGCCTCCTACAAATGGAGAGGGGGGAGCCTGGTACAAACACCCCTGGTCTCTGGGAATCCTGGGGATGTTCCAGCTTAGCAGTTCACTCCTCCAGCTTAGCGCTAAAGATTTTGGCCCAAACTCTGCCTCTGTTCTGACTTAGTGTGAAACCTGCAGTTCTGATCCTCCATTTCCTTCTGTTATAAAATGGAAATAGTAATACATGATGTTTTAGGGGGCTGATGAATGGGAATGTTCATGAAAAATAGAGCAGTGTGCCTTCAGTAAAAACTTACCCCATTATTTTCACACTGAAAGCATCTGAAGTTCACATATGGTATGCTGGGGAGTGGACAAAAGCACAGGTTCTTATCTGCTAAGGTCATTTTCAAAGGATATGGACTATCCTTGGCCTCTGGGGAGAGGGCAGAGATGTGTATTTGGAGCTGGAGATGCTTGTTCTGGTAATAGTGACCCCTGGTCCTCTACCTCCCTGCTTTCTGGGTCATGAAGTGACTGGCGTGTGTTTCTTCTTCCTGATATGTCTTCCCTTTGAGGGCATCCTGGCATCTAAATCTTTTCTAGGACTGTGGAATATTGTCTCTTCCACACCCTTTCTCCTTCAGGGGAGTGAGGCACCCTCAGCTTAGGGTCTCGTAGATGCCTCAACCCCCTGAGTGACTTCGGTCCCCAGATATATCAAATCTTGTAGATGATGTTAGGAATCCCGGAGGGGACATTGGGTTACTTCTCTGGTTCACTGCTTTCTGTACCATCTTTGACAGGTAATAATGATTAATGACGTACATAACCACACTCCATCTCTCTGTGGCATGCAGACCATTTCACATCCCTCCACAGGTGCCTGTTACTTCTCAAGGGCCTGGTATAGATCAGCAGGTGGCTCACGAAAAGCCGTAAGGGTTGGTGCCACCCTCAGTCTCCCCCTCCTTTGCCAGCCTGAGCGTTCAGCCCCGCACACCTGAGAAGCCCAGCGCCTTGCTGGTGGGCAGAGAATACATCCCCTCTAACAAATTGCTTTTCAAAAAGAGTTGCAATAAAAAATAAAAAAAACCCTCAGTTCTTGCTTCCCATCTGCCAAGTAATAGAAATAAACTACTCAGTTGGTGCCTTAAAAATTGTTTGACCATAAGTCATCTGGTACTTGGGCAGAGTGGAGGAGTCATGCTTTAAGCTGAACAATTCATTTCCCTTGAATCCTAAAAATAGCATCACACTTGGATGGATTATTGAGGAGTTTCACAGAGGCCATTTTTCAGTGCTGTTGTCCTTACGTAAGCATGTTTTCTGTAGGCTGAAAAGCAACAGTGTGTGTGTGTGTGTGTGTGTGTGTGTGTGTATGTGTGTGTGCGTGCACATGCAATAAAATAACAGTTTTTTTTTTTCTTGGCTTTTTAGGGCTGCATCTACAGCATATGGAGGCTTCCAGGTTAGGGGTTGAATTGGAACTGTAGCTGCTGGCCTACACCACAGCCACATCAATGCCAGATCCAAGCTGCATCTGCGACCTACACCCCAGCTCATGGCAACGCCAGATCCTTAACCCACTGAGTGAGGCCAGGGGATTGAACCCACAACCTCATGGTTCCTAGTCAGATTCGTCAACCACTGTGCCATGATGGGAACTCCTGTTTTCTGTTTCTAAAATGAGAAGACTTAATTCCATGGTCTTTAAGATTTCTCCCCACACTGAAAGGTATCCTACTCACACCAAATGAATGTATAAATGAAGACTAGATTCCATTTCTGGCCAAGATGGAGCAGCCCCATTCCTCTAAACTCCTGCCTCTTCCTTAAAATTAAATCCCCAAATGTAACACAGTGAAGCATGGGAAGACTTGAGAGGCAGAGAAAGAAGGAGGACAGCCTTGGACCTCAGGACTGGCTCGTGACATGGTGAGTTCCCTGGGTTTTTCTGTCCCCTCTAGATCCCAGGTGTGGTGCTGGAGAAGGCTGCACCTCAACAGAGATGCAATCGAAGGCTGTTCTTCAGGTAGAGGATCAGGAAAAGAGTGGCCTAACAGAACGGAAAGCATTTTTGATAGCACTTGCCCTCATGTAGCCAAATACCAGTGGGAAAAGCCTTTCCCTTTTACACTCACAGTTACACTGACACTGGATCAAGAGCTAACCATAAACCCAGGTCTAGGGTGGCAGAAGCAGACACCATGACTCCGAGTCCCCCCAGGTACTGATCAGCAAGCTGACCTTCCATCCCTCACTTGGCAGAGCAGACTGAGCACTTCTTGGCAGGATGCTGTGGACTGGGCTCCGCAGAGGTTCCATCCTAACGAGTGTGGTGTCAGCAAGCCCAAACAGGGAGCTAAACCTGCATCTGGACCCAGGAGGCACAAAATTGATGAGGGAGGGTGAGTGGCAGCTGGCCTCAGCGGGACCTGATCATTCATCCCCAGGGCGGGCTGAATAAGGAATTGTGAGATGGTGTTAGTGGATGGGGGACCCCTTACAGGGCCTGAGAGTGGGCTTTATCTAACACTTGGGAATGAATTGTCTAAAGAGACATATGTACTGATAAATCAGAAGACTTTATGGGGAAGGAGCGCCTGGGCAGAGAGCGGCAGGGTAAAGGAACCCAGAAGAGCTGCTCTGCCAGTTGGCCCACAGTTTTGGGTTTTATGGGAATGGGATTAGTTTCCCAGTTGTCTCTGGCCAGTCATCCTGCTTGCCCTCATTTGGTCTGACTTAAGATCCTTCCTAGTGGCACATGCATCTCCCAGCCAGGATGGATTCCAGTGCGAGGGTTTCTGGGAGGTTGGCAGGGTGTATTATGGTCTGGCATCTTCCCCTCTTCTTGTCTCCTCCTGATTTCCCCCAGGTTGTGTTTGGGCCCTTCACTGGTTTTGTTTTCTTTTGAAGAAGCATCCTGAGGTAGTAGAGATAAGCAAACCTGTTACTTTTGTTCCAGGTGAGGGTGGGTGGTTTCGGTCAGTGGTTCCCTAATGGTGGGACTGACTGGAACTCTGCCTCCCACCCTCAGACATTAGCTGGGCTTTTATCTCCACCCAACAATGGCTTGAGTGAGACAGAACTCGTCAGCATTTCACTGGCTCCACACCACCCTGGACTTTGGGGAAGCCTAGTGTCCATGCCCCAGCAAGGTGGAACATGGTGGTGAAAAGTGGGCTGGTCTTTCTGCCCCTGCACCTCCCCCCCCAGGTCAGTGGCCAGAAAATGAGTTTTCATGCCTACGTTCCAGCAGTGAAGTGACTCACTCAGCCCTCTGTTTCTCCCTTTCTCTGGAGTTGGTGTGCCCAGCGAGGAGTGAGTACATGGGTTTGATGGTGTTGGCAGGTCTCGGGGGAAGCTGAATTTATACCCCACATCTGCAATGAGGTGTCATGAATCAGATAATGAGGCCAAGTGGAATCTTTGCTGGGTAGGGTTGGTGAGACTCCCTGGGGAGTCGAGCATCCATGCCACCTGGGCGTGCCACACCTGAACAGGGTGACTGCTCGCTAAAAACCAAGATGGAGTGGAACCTAGAGTTTCACAACATAATATACAAAATGTCTACCAAGCAATTGAAAATCACCAGGAAAATCATATCTTGTATGAGAACAGACAGTCAGCAAATGCCAATATTAAGAAGAATCAGATGTTAGGATTTTCTGGCAATGATTATAAAGCAGCAGTCATAAAAATGCTTCAGTGAGAAATTATAATCAATCTCAAAACAATTGAAAAAATAGGAAATCTCAGCAATTAAATAGAAGGTATAAAATATTTAAAGGAAAATTATGGAGCTTAAAAATACAATAAAGGAAATTTAAAAATACCTCACTAGACAGGAGATTGGAAATGGCAGAGAGAGAGAAATCAGTGAATTCAAAGACAGATCAATAGATAGTACCCAATCTGATACGATAGACTAGGAGAAAAAAAAGAACAGAACGATGTGGCATAATCACAAAAGAGCTAATGTTTGCATCACCAGATTCCCAGAGGAAATAAGAAAGTATAGACGTGCAAAATATATAACAGTTGGAAATTTCCCCAAATTTGACCAAAGGAATATGTCTGCAGATTCAAGAAGCTTTGTGAATTGGGATAAACCCAAAGAAATCCATGCCCAAAACATCATAATCAAACTCCCAAAGGAAGCCAGAGAGAAGTGAAACTTTACATACAGGAAAACAGCAATTGGATTGACAATAAATTTCTCATTTGAAATCATGGAGACAGAAGGACATGACACGTTTTTTCACATGCTGAAAGAAATGTCAACTGTAAATTCTATATCCAGCAAAAAATATCCTTCAGGAACACAGGGGAAATAAAGATATTCTAAAGTAAAGAGGATAAGAGAATTTGTCCCCAGGGGGCCTGCTCACAAAGAATACCTAAAAGAAATACTTCAAACAAAGAAGAAATGAAAATAGGAGATGGATGCATCAGGAAGACAGAGCAATGGGTAGAGGAAACTAGTAAATAGTATAGGCTGTCCTCTTTATGAGGTTTTGAAACTGTGGTTGAAGATCGAAGCAAAAGTTATAGCATCATCTGACGTGGCACTCAATGAATATAGAGGGAATTCTTAAAATATTTCTATTTAAAAAGATAAAATAGTAAAAGATGTAAGCTGTTTACACTTGGCTCAAAGTGGTAAAGTACTGATGCCAGCAGACTCCGATGTGTTACATATATATATATATATGAAAAAAACCCTAAAGTAAACGCTAAATTACTGAGAAAAATAATCAAAAGCATGATAGGTAAATCAAAGTAGACTTTTAAAACATGAAACATAAGATGACAAGAGAAGGGAAATAGGGATAAAAAGCATAACGAATAAATAAAAAACAAGAAATAAATTAGCAGGCTTTAGCCATAACCTATCAATATTTATCTGAAATATGCAATGTCTATAAATATCAATTTAAAGACAAAGGTTGTCAGAGTGGATAAAAAAAACATAATCCAAAAATGGTACATGCTTGCTACAAGAAGTTCACTTCAAACATAGCAGCATAGGTTGATTGAAAATAAAATGACAGAAAAAATATATCATGCAAGCATTAATTTTATTTATCTTCATTAAACATTTAGTGGTACACATTTATTTTTATAGGCTTATGTTTACCATTTACTTATTCTACAGTCTGTTCTTCTCCCAGTTTTATTGGGATATAATTGACATACAGCACTGTGTAAGTTTAAGATGTATAGCATAATGATTTGACTTACATACATCATGAAATAATGGTCACAATAAGTTAGTGAACATTTTTTCCTTCTGATGAGAACTCTTAGGATTTACTCTTTTAACAACTCTCATATATAACATATAGCAGTGGGATTTTTTTTGAAATAAAAATAAATTCAGGGGTTCCCATTGTGGCTCAGTGGGTTAAGAACCTGACGTAGTGTCTGTGAGGATGTGGGTTCGATCCCTGGCCTTGCTCAGTGGGTTAAAGATCTGGCATTGCTATGAGCTGTGGCCTAGGCCTGAAACTACAGCTCTGATTGGACCCTTATCCCGGAAACTTCCAGATGCCATGGGTGTGGGTATAAAAAGAAAAAAAAAAAGTTTAATGTATATATAATAAAGGTGCCACTTCAATTTAGTGGGAAAAGATCAACTGTTCAATAGATAATGTTGAAGCAATTACTTTTCGTGTTTGTTTTATTTTTTAATTTTTTTGAAAGTGTAGTTGATTTGTTGTGCTTATTTCTCCTGTATAGCAAAGTGTCCCAGTCATACATATATACATTCCTTTTCTTTTATTATCTTTCATCATGGTCTATCCCAAGAGACTGGTTATAGTTCCCTGTGCTATACAGTAGGACCTCATTGCTTATCTATTCTAAGTGTAATAGTTTGCATCTACCAACCCCAATCTCCCCATATATCCTACTCCTCCCTCCTGCTTGACAACCACAAGACTGTTTTCTGTGTCCCTGAATCTGTTTCTGTTTTGTAGGTAGGTTCATTTGTGTCCTATTTTATATTCCACATGTAAATGATATCATATGTTATTTCTCTTTCTCTTTCTTACTTCACTTAGTATTATAATCTCTAGGTCCATCCATAAACAGTGTCAATTATATTATGTTGTGCATTACATCCCTAGTACTTATTTGTAACTAAAAGTTTGTGTCTTTTGACCATTTCTTCCTTCCCCACCCCCACCTCTGGCAACCACAAATCTGAACTCTTTTACTATAAGTTTGTTTGTTTTTTGTAGTGTAGCCTATAACACTATGATATTTCTTGGTACACAACATAGGGATTCAGTAATTCCATATACCACAAAATGATCTCCAGGATAAGTCTAGTTACCATCTGTCCCCATACAAAGATACTATATTCCCCATTCTACACATTTCATCCCCATAACTCATTTATTTTGTAACTAGACGTTTGTATGTCTTACTTTCCCTGTTTGTTTCACTCATTCCTCTACCCTTCTCCCTCCTGGAAACCAGCTGTTTGTTCTCTGTCTATGACACTGTTTCTGTTTTATGTTTGCCCATTTGTTTTGTTTTCTAGATTCTACATGTAAGTGAGATCATACAACCTTTGTTATTCTTTGCCTAATTTATTTCACTTAGCATAATGCCCTGTAGGCCTATCCATGTTGCCACAAATGGCAAGATTTCATTCTGTTTTATGGTTAAGTATTATTATATAGTGTGTGTGTGTGTGTGTGTGTGTGTGTGTGTAGATAGTGTGTGTGTATGTGTATATATAGTGTGTGTGTATATATATATTTTGTGTGTATATATATATATATATATATATATATATATAGTGTGTGTGTATATATAGTGTGTGTGTGTGTATATGTGTGTGTGTGTGTGTGTGTATAGTGTGTGTGTTTAATTGCCCATATAAGTGTTGGCTCATTTCCGAGCTCTCTATTCTATTCCATTGATCTATGTTTCTGTTTTTGTGCCAATACCATGCTGTGTTGATGACTGTAGCTTTGTAGTATAGTCTGAAGTCAGGGCGCACAGTATCTCCAGCTTTCTTCTGCTTTCTCAATAAAAGAAAAAAGGCTCTTTGGGAAGTTGTGTTTTCATACCAATTTTAGAACTTTTTGTTCTGGTTGTCTGAAAACTGCCATTTGTATTCTGATAGGGATTGGATTGGATAGATGAACTTGGGGAGTGTGGTCATTTTAACAATGCTAATTTTTCTAATTCAAGAATGTGGTATATCTTTCCATTTGCTTGTGTTTTCAGTTTTTTCATTAGTGTCTTATAGTTTTCTGAGTGCAGGTCTTTTGCCTCCTTAGTTATATTTATTTCTAGATATTTTTATTCTTTTTGATGCACTTATAAATGGGATTGTTTTCTTAATTTCACTTCCTGATAGTTTGTTGTTAGTACATGGAAACACAACTGATTTCTGTATTATTAATTTTATGTCCTACACTGTTAGTGAATTCATTTATTAATTCACATAGGTTTTTGGTTGTGTCTAGGTTTTCTATATATTGTGTTATGTCATCTGCAAACAGTGATAATTTTACTTCTTCCTTTCCAATTTGGAATCCTGTTATTTCCTTTTCTTGTCTGATTGATGTGGCTAGGACTAGGGTTATCCTTATGTGTGCTGTAGGTCCTTTTGTTGTTGTGGGCTTAATACTATGGGAGTGCCAGTATGCAGGTCTGGCCCCCAGGCAGGTTGACTGCTGAGTCCTGCCTTACGTGGAGATGTTGGCCACTCCTGGGTGGTGCTGGGTCTTGGTGCTGCTTGCTGGAGGGGCTTGTCACAGGCTGAACCTGGTGCCAACCCACTGGTGGGTAAGGCTGGGTTCCCATGAGACTGGCTGCTTGCCCTGGGGAAAGGGGAAGAGGTGGTCCTGGGACTGGTGCCAACCATCTGGTGGCTTGCGTTGGTCCTGATCCTAATAGTCTCAGTGGGGGAGGGACTCCAAAATTGCAGTTGCCAGTACTAGTGTCTTCATGGTAGAACAAGCTCCTAAAACTGGCCTCTGCCAGTGTCCATGTCTTCGGGGGTAGTCCCAGGTACTTCCGGCCTCTCTGGGAGGCTCTCCAAGATCAGCACGTAGGTCTGACCCATGCTCCTTTCACATCCCTGCCTCTGTACCAGGCATCAGAGTGTGTGAGATCATGTGTGCGCTCTTTAAGAGTGGAGGCTCTGTTTCCTAGAGCTCTGTTCTCCATTTGTGTGCTCCAGGGGCCTCAAACCAGATGTCCCCCAGGCTTGTCTTCCTGGTGCAGGACCCCTGGGCTGATGTGAGGCTCAGACCCCTTGTTCCTTGTGAAGAACCTCTGCCATTGTGATCATCCTCCTGGCTGTTGTTTGCCATCAAGGGGTATGGATCTTGACTATACTGTGTCTCTGTCCCTCTTACCCATTTCATTGTGGTTCCTTCTCCATATCTTTGGTTGTAGAAAATCTTTTCTGCTTTTCTTTAACTCATTCCCATTGATAGTTACTCTGTAAATAGTCATCATTTTGGCGTGTCCACAAGACACACCATCTAGGTCACTCCCCTTTGAAAGCAATAATTATATTAAAAAACAGACTTTCAAAATAATGTTAAAACAAACAGACAAAGGAGGAGAATGCTAACACCACTGTGTGCCAGTGAGTTTGTTGGAGTTGCATCTGTGCTTGTGTTCATCTTTTTGCTGTCATCATCTAAATCTCTTTCTTGACCTGATTTGGATTGGGGTGATGACTCTGCCCCTGAAATGTATTCATTTCTACTGTGGATTGAAAGTAGAAGCCATTCTCTTGTGATTGCACGTGTGGGGGCCAGACCATGGGGGACCTGGGGTCTGGGGCATGGACTCTCCCTGTCCATCTGCAGAGAGATACCCTGGCAACAGTGCTGCACATAGTAATTAGGCCTAATTGTTGTCAGTTTTACTCCAAGCATCAGAAGCCAAAAATAGGGCCATTTATTTCCTGATGCAAGTGTAACATCTGGGGAGATGTGGCTGTGAAAGGGGAGCCAAACCCAGTGAGGTCGGACACATCTACAGATAGAAGTGACCATAGTTGAACATCCCCACTTGGATAAAAATTCTTACATATCCAACCAAATAGAAAGTTAACCATTTGTATATGATGAGATCTTTTTTAGAACTGTCTTTGAGAACAGAGCATCTTTTTAAAATTTTTGGCTGTGCCTGAGGCATGTGGAAGTTCCCTGGCCAGTGATAGAACCTGAGCCACAGCAGTGAAAACATGGAGTCTTTAGCCCTTAGGTCACCAGTGAACTCTAGAAAACAGAGCATCTTTGAAGTTGCAGTAGCAATGATTTTCTCTGGTAATAGAAATATGTATATTTGTTGTGAAATTTGGATAAAGATTAAAAGGCACAAGTAAATCACCTGGAGAAATGTATTTCTAATAAATCCACATCTTTTACGAACTTCACAAGTTCTAAAGCTTCTGCTCAGTCAAGTGGATTATGTTTTGATAATTATTAAAGGTGACCGCTGATTAAAGTTAAGAAATGCAGTGGAGATGAATGACTATGTAGGTTATTGATTTACAATATTGATACTGTCATAAAAGAGACATGATTTGGGGTGTATCTTAGTTTAACTAACGTGGCTGAATTGACTTGAAAACTCGGCATTGGAGTTACTGCTGTGGTGCAACAGGATTGACAGTGTCTGCAGCCACAGGGACAAGGGTTCGATCCCCTACCCTGTGCAGTGGGTTAAGGATCTGTCGTTGCCACAGCTATAGTGTAGGTTGCAACTCCAGCTTGGATTTGATCCCTGGCCTGGGAACTCCATATGGTGTGGGGCAGCTGAAAAAAAAAAAAAAGAAAGAAAACTCAACATCTGGTATATAATAAAAATATTTTTCATGTAATTTGTGGCAGTCAGTGATTTCACGTTAGGCGTGGCCACTATGTTAAAAGCTTAGCATGAAAGTAGCTAAATACTTTCCCAGCCAATACTTTGGCAGGTAAACCTGGGGGATGTGTTTCAGGTTGCTCCCTGCAGGTCCAGGCTCACACCCCTGTATCCTCTCTACCCTGACAGAGAAGCAGTGACTTTTCCTTTGGTACTGGCTGTGTCTGCAATCCCCACACTCATCTTCTGTGCATCCTACCTGCATGTCCCTCACCACACCTCAGATGCATGGGTCTTTCCTCTTTATTGCTATGCCTTCTCCATAAGCACAAGTGTGCTGTTTCCATCTGCATTGCCCAAGTGCCTTTCAGTGCTCCTGGTCCAGAATGAGTGCTGAGTAAGCACTACTGACTGACCAGGGAGTAGGATAATCTGTGTGGACATCTAGAGGGCTCTTGCATATAGGTGCTCAGAATTAAAAAGAAACTTTAATTTGCTTTGGACCTTAGGTATCATTTTACTCTGCGTTCTACTCAAACATCTATCAGGGTGATGCAAAAAATTATGTGTGTTTGTGTGTGCACATCTGTATGCGTGTGCATGCGTGCACATGCGTGTGTGTGTGTGTGTGTGAGTGTGTGGTAGTTTTCTCCTGAGCATCTCACTGCTTGAGGATTCAGCTGATAATCGGGAACCACATTTCCTTAGTTGTGTTAACCTCAAACTACTCATCTACCTGTTTTTCACCTGCACAAATTGTCAGTGAGGTGGCATTCATCAAAATGCTTTTAGAGTTCCTTATCATTCACGTAGAGATGCCACAAGGGCATTTCATCTTGACATCATAAGAGATGTACACAGTGGGTGTTGCAGGGTCTATCTCACTTTGAAAGTTATGAAAATGAGGCTCGCAAGAGTGGTGACATAATTTATGGCTAGAGAAGGTGGAACTAGACCTGGGACTCAGGTGGTCTCTGTACTGCTTTCCTGAAACTATCCCACAGAATTTGACTGCTGCTTGGAATGTTGCCAGCTGTTTAGAATAGTTCTTACTGTCAAAGCATTTGGGGCAGTTGCCAGTTGATTTCCATTCTAAATTTGGCAACTATTAACTCTGAAATATTCCTCCTCTTTATAGAAGTTGAGAGGAGAGAGCTGGGGAAATTGACTTGGGATTTCAGAACTCCCTCACCATCTGAGATCGGGGCTGTAACTCCAGTGTAGCAAAACTGCTTATTACACATATTCAGTTGCTATGGACATAATCATATGTCTTGTGATCAGCTAGATGTTGGAAGGGGCCTAGCTCCACTCATGTCTTCACGTGTATGTGTTCCCTCCTGAGAGTCGAGTCTCCTGTTCATCGCTGCTCCCAGAACTGTACATTTCAAAAGGTTCTGTCGTCTTTTCCCATAAGGCTGGCAAGACACTTTCAGTGACTGTGCTGCTCACCTGGACGCCCCTTGAACTCAGGCTGATGCCCGTGGCCATGGCATCTTCCTTAAGGGAGCACCCAGGTTATCTCTTGAAGCCTGTGGTGCATTTTTTTGCTGAAGAACCATCCCCTTGACAAACAGGATTCCTTCCTCATTTCCATCTTCTTCTTACCACTCTTCTCTATTCAAACTACCAGATGAAGATGTGGGAAGATGTGGCACTTGAATTAGCTTTGCTAACAAGTTTAAAGATGGTCATCTTTTCATTTCACCATCCTCATGATACGTTAGTTGCTTTTCATCCATTGTAGGCTTCATTTTTTTTCAAAGAGAGGATGAGCCTTAAACAAACTAAAGAGCAGTGGGTCATTTGAAACATGTAAGAGTGGACCCCTCATACCGCTTCTCTAGCAGCCAAATCTCTGGGTTTTGAAAGCGTGATTAAATCCTACCCTCCTCTTCAGAGCAAAGTACAGTGGATGTTAGTTTGGCTAGATGGGAAAATAAGAATATATTCCAGGATCAGTAATGGAATTGCTTGTAGGAACAATTTGATGAGTTTATCATATTTGAACACCTATGACCTGTTCAATCAATTTCAACATCTCTGACCTATTGTACCAAATGGGTATGGCCTATGACTTTCTTTGTTGCTGAATTCTAGTTTTGCGTGTTCCATTTCATTTGGCAGCATAGCAGTCCTGGGAATGTTTCAGATCAAAGCAGCCAGTTTCTATTCAAATGCCAGTCAGTACAGGGAGAAGTCCCAGAGTTAGTTCACAGATGTGTGAGTACCCACACAGGCACCATCTTGCAGTGCAAAGAATATGGGTTTTGGAATAAGACAGACACACAGTGGTTTGAGCATTTATTACTGCTGTATTATAAGTTAATAAAGTTCCCTGAAACTCAGATATCTCTGAAATAGAGGTAACACTCTTTATTCCTCACATCCTTGCTGTGAAAATTTAACAAGATCACCTCTATAAAGTCACTGACGGTGTCTGGGACATATTATGTTCTCATTGATATTCCCTTTTCTGGCCGTTAGCTCACTATATTCGTCTGGGATTTTACTCCCAGTTGGATCTATGGGTAGCTAGCTTGTTACCTGATGTCCGTCCCCAGTTTTTCCCAGACAGGTCTCAATTACTAAACTAGGGTGAGTTAGTAAAGGATTAAAGATGCATGGTCACAATCACTTGGGATTACATTCTGCAGCTGGAATTCAAGTTTGAGAATTATCAGCCACTGACTTGCAGTTTTCCCTAAAATCTTTTGTGAATTAGTGGAGAAAAAGAGGCCACTCACAGTTAGATACTGACAACTCAAAGAGAGGGAATGTTTGGTTAAATAAGGCATTAAATAAGCCTTGCCTGCCTTCAGAAGACAAAAGGTCAACCACAAATGAAGTCCACTCCTGCCCACAGCTAGCTCAGCACTTCTGGTGTGAATTACAATGAAGAGAGAAATTCTTGCTTCCTAAGACTACATTGAAAAAGCTTAAGAATTTACCAAAGGCTCCAAATACCCCCAATAGTGGGTTGTATATTCCTTCTATCTTAATGCAAAAGGGAGGGTGTTGCTTTCTACTGTGGGACCAGAACTCCTAGTTAAGAGTGTCTCTATCAGTGTCTGTAGTATCACACCATGTGCTTAACCCAGGTCACCAGGATCTCAAAATCCAGCAGCGATTCTTTCTGGAAACCCGTGTTCTAGGATATTCAGAGTAAAATTAACGAAGGTTAAGAGTGCATCAGGTATTTAAAGAAGTCTTAAGTTGGCAGCAACATAAATCATGCTTCTGAGGTTTTCTGAGGGATCTTTTATAAGTTCCTCCTTTTGTTCTTACAGATGGTACTTGTCACTTAAGTTTAGGGAGGATGAACTGAGTTTTTCCTCTTGTACTCAAGCCATGACTCAGTTCATGCTTTTGGAGCTGGAAGTGATGGAAGAGATGGACAGCTATCTCCCTTATTTTCTTTTTTTGGCTGTGTCTCCCTGACACGTGGAAGTTCCTGGGCCAGGAATGGAACCCACACCACAGCAGTGACCTGAGCCACTGCAGAAACAACACCAGATCCTTAGCCCACTGCACCACAAGGGAACTCCCTAGCTCCCTAATTTTACAGATGAAGAAGCTGCAGACCAAGTTCATGAGTCACTTAGTGATGGCAGAGTGGAAGCTTGGCTCAAGGCTGTCTCCTGTGCACATTGCCTTGGGAGAGGCAGGCTTCAATAGGCTGCTGTGTTTGATGTCTTCTGAAACATGCATGTCAAAAAGATGAAAGAAAGACACCACAAATGGAAAAATGACTTGCCAAAATATGTCAGTTAGAGGTTTAACGACTAATAGACAAAGAGTGCCATGATAAGAAGAATCCCAAATCTGAAGAGAAATCTTGGCAAAGGGCAAATTTTGTTTCCTCACAGGAGAAGAAACAGGTGATGCAACTTATGTATAATTGGTAAATCAAACTTTGCAAATGAAAACAAAATGGAACTTATTTGGTGTCTGTGAAATAAACCAACTACAAGGGCAGGTGCCTGAGTCCTGAAGCCAGGCTTCACCTACGAGGCTACACAGGCACCCACCCTTAGCGGGTTTCTCTACATGAGCATAAGTGGAAAATGTACATTCTCTTCCAGTGTGTAATCCTACAAAACAGTCGATAGGGTGGAATCTGATCTGTGTGTCTATGAAGGTAGTCATCACCATAGTATTTTTAACACACTGTGGGGGGAAGGTTAGATAAATTGTGATATATCCATATGATGGTTTATGAACATAATAACATGATCTTCAAAGAATTTGGATATAGAAATGCTACCAAATGCAATTTCATGTGCCTGATGCAGAGTGAGGACAAACAAACTAAAATGTCGGAATTTGGAGCAGAGAAAGGTTTATTGCAGGGCCATGCAAGGAGACAGGTGGCTCATGCTCAGAAGACCCAGAACTCCTTGAAAGGTTTCAGGGAAGCATTTTAAAAAGCCAGGTAAGAGAGAGGGGTCACAGGGTGTGTGATCAGCATGTGCACAGTTTCTGATTGGCTGATGGTGAGGTAACAGAGCAGAATCACAGGGGTTCACATTATCCATCCTTAGTCACCTGTTGGTCTGGGGACTGTGTGCTTAAGATCATCAGGTAGTTAATTTTTTCCATTTGATGGTGGATTTAGCATCTATAAAACAACTCAGGAAATGTGCATCAGATACTATTATCTGGGTACTTCAGAAAGGAACTACTACAGAGGTTATGAGGGAAGAGCCTGCCCAAGGAAGGCCCCAGAGGGTCCTGCTTGGCTATAGAAAGATGTTCAAAATGCAGTTTTACATGAAACAAAGCACACAGTACAAAATTCAATATAAGCATGACCCCAGTTATAGTAAATTAATCCATGTGGATAGCATAAAAATGTAAAACAGTTTTCCCAAATAGTAACAGTGGTTATCTCAAGAAAGCAGGGGTTTTGTCTTCTTAATTTTTTCACATTCTACAATCAATATGAATTGTTTTTATAACCATAAATAATAATGCACTCATGTAAAAATGATTTACAAAGGTAAATTGAAATTAAACCCATTCTTAGAGTATATTGATTTTTCATAAATTTAAAAATGTTGGAGGAGTTCCCTGGTGGCTCAGTGGGTTAAGAACCTGGTGTTGTCACTGTAGCAGCTTGGGTCACTGCTGTGGCATGGGTTTGATCCCTGGCCCGGGAACTTCCAGATGCTGTGGGCACACCAGGTGGGGAAATGTTGGAGTTATCAAACCCTTTGTATTTGTTTACGATGCATCCTCTACAGGTCACATGAAACGGCTCCTTCCTACCTCATGATGGTATTAATACAAGATGTTCTCTGTATCTGGGATCTATTGTTTGAACATGCAAGAACTTTCTTAGTTCTAATAAATGTTATAGTCATGATCAGAGTGAGTACATTTCCAAGATGCTTCCCCAATTTTCCCTAATCCTTGAAAAGAGGAACTTATCTAAATATTCAGATATCACAGTTTGTTCCTTCTTGGCTTCCACTTCTTATCCAAAAAAAAAAAAAAAAAAGCTGATGATGACTAACATTTGTTCAGTGCACCCAGAGCCTTACATATATGGTTTTATTTAGTCCTCTTGTGATCCTATTTTAGAGCTGAGGAATGGCAGGCACAAGAGCTTTACTCTTCATGCTGTCTCTTCCCTTCTTTCATGCTTCATGCCATTCATTTTTAAGTTTCTGTATCCTGGACCCAGAATAAATAAGTGGGGAAAATATTTACCCTCCCTTTAGGATCCAGCTCAATGGTCTAGGAAATTGTGAAGCTGCGTGCCTTGGGTTTTCAGTCCATCTATAGGAGATGATTAAGGGATTTTATCTAGGGTAATGTTCACCTTTTTATTGCCAAAAAAGGCTTTTGGCTTCTGTTTATGTTTTCATAAATACATTTGTATTTTAATGTGTTTTTATTAGATATAAATTTATATTTTTATGGGATTATGGGGATATCTATTTCTATGGCATCACACGGTGAACATTCTGGTGACTTTCCTCTGGTTGTTATGGATCATTTTCTTTGTTTCTGGGAAGGTACCACCCTTGAGAGCAGTAACACCATGTGTAAGAATTATTTCCATTTATAATCCACTTGCCGTTATCTCCTACGGCTATTAAGAGTGGACTCTAATCACTAACATTTCTTGAGTTGGGAACACCGCAAAAGAGGATTTTTCAATAGCATTTTTGTATAGTTGTGAATATATGTCCATGTTTTCACAAGTCAGTACATGCTCTGATTTTTATCAACAGTAGCTGAATGCAGAGGGCCAACAGTCATCCTGATGTTAAAGGAACTATTTTAATTTACTTCTGAAGACAGATCCTCTGACAGTTCACGTCTTCCCTTGCATCATCATACAAAAGCAGGATACAGATGTTAGGAAAATTAAATGAAGTGCAAAGTCCAATTTGCTGTATATAATTAAGTGCACTGATTTTAGAAAAATATGTTCACATTGTGGCCAGAGCTGCTCCAGGTCTTTGCTGAAAACCCACCAGGCCCCCATCTTTAGCAGAAGCGAACATAAGTCTTAATTTAAAAGGTCCAGGAGTTCCCTGGTAGCAACTTCTCCATGTTGCAGGTATGGCAAGAAAAAAAAAAAGTTAAACAGTCCAGAGATAAGAAAGGAAGCTACAAACCAAAAAAAAAACAAAAAAAACAAAAACAAAGCCAGGTGGAACCAGCTGGGACCAAGGTGGAGATGAATCTAACTTCCCACAGATCTTTGAGTTTCATTATATGCTTATTTTACTACATTAGCATATTAAATGATAGGCCTGCTGGTGGCTCTGGCCAGGACATTAAGGACGAAAGCAGAATAAAAAGGGGGTGGTACCCCACACCCTCAGAAAAAGCCCTGCCCTTCCTCTGTAGACTAATGCACACACCTCCCCGTCATCAACCTCAATCTTCTAGCTTTTGTCTTTACTCTTTAAAATTAAATCCCTCTTGCCTCCGTAGGCAAGAAGTTGATCTGTGAACCAAGTTCCTGCTTCTCCATTCCTTGGCCAATGAATAAAGCTTGTGTTGTGTCAATCTCAGCTTCAGTTTCATTATTCTGCTGTTCAAAAGGGAAAAAGAACACCCCCCCCCCCCAGGGGTAGAGAGGAAGGTCCCTAGGACTTAATTTAGTAATAGTGTAACTCATCCATTGGAGAGGTGGTAGGGGGACCAGTTACCCATAGCACAGCTTTTGGTTTTCAAGTTGGAACCCATCTCTTTATTTATTAGTTTTGTTGTGGCTGCACCTTCCTCATCAAATGTCCCAAAAATAGGCAGGGCCTCCTTACAGAACTGATTTATGTGTAGACAGAGCTGCCGGGGAAGGTGTTAAGTCCACTGGAACCTTTGCTTCTGCAGATTTACTTTGTGACCTTACACAGCTTTGAAATTCACTCCTTTGTGATAAGATGTGCTATAGTCATTTAAAATGCAAATTATCAGAGCTGGATAACAGAATGCACTTTCAAGGTATTGCCTCAAGGGTCCAGGTAGATTGGGGAGAAGCCAGAGCCTAGAAGGCTGGGAGTTGGGAGAGGAAAACTAAGGCCAAGAAAAGTGACTGGCAGGGCCTCAGAAAGTGAGCCTGGGTGGGGGTGGGGGTGTCTAGCCTCTGAACCTGAGAGTGGCTGCTCTGGGCTGGGGAAGGGGGACAGGCCTAGGCCCTTGCCCTGTAGGTGGGCCTGCTCAAGGTCAAATCCCTATCTGCAGCATTGGGGGCAGGGCTCCCAGTGAGCACCTGACAGAAAGAAGCAAGTGAATGAATGCCTCTAGGATAAAATGGTGAGGTGATGAAAAAGAAAATAAAAGTGGTTCTAGAGAAAAGCATGTATAAGGAACAAGTGACAGTTTTCACACTTGGATCTGATATATCAGGTATATATATTTGGCTTGTCTCAAGCCCTCTGGCTCTCTCCTGGGATTTCGAAGCTCCTTTGCTGGATATCAAGTTGTAAGCAGATTTGCCAGGCTTTGCTGACATATCCTGCATGCTCACTGTGATCGCCTGAGACAGGTTTCCTCTGGAGTGCCAGCCCTCTCCGATGGTGGTGTGGCTTTGTTGGAAGGACCCAGGGCTGGGGCCCAAATAGCGGTCTACCCAGAAGGTGTGTGGCGGGGGCCTCAGTTTCCCCATCCTGCAAAATGAGTGCACTAAGACTAATTATAGTTTTGTAGCTGTTACTGAAATATAATTGATCATTTTGTTAGGGGGCCGTTGACTAAAACTGCCCACTTTGGCCAGGCACTATAACAACCACTTGCCCAAGTTGTCTCACAACAGGAGGCCCTGATAAGGAACAGGGTACTTCCCTGAGGACCAACCAGAAGAATTTGGGAGGGGCCCATAGGAGAGAGGAGACATCTAACCTCCCAGAGTCCTTGGTGTTCGAATCCATCTTGGCTGAGAGGTGTGTGCGCCACCAGGAAGGACAGAAGAAGTAAGGGCTGGGCAAGACGACTGGCCAGAGACAAACTGGAAGTTAACCCCCTTCCCATCAAACTGGAGACTGTGAGCCCAGTGACAGATCAGTTCTCCTGGGTTCCCTTACCCTGCTCTTCTCTGCCCTGGCGCCTCTTCCCAATACAGTCTTTTGCTTTGTCAACATGTGTGTCTCCTCAGACATTTCCGAGTGTTAGACAAGAGCTCATTCTGAGGCTCCAGAAGGGGTCCCCTTCCTCTAACAATTTCAAATGTTCCAATTGTTGTTGCATCAGGAGTTGTCTAGAAAATACCAGATACTATATAGAAAAGGAAAAGAGTGCTCATGCTGTTTTGTTTTTGTTTTTCCTTTTATCCCCTGTAAAGGCCTTTTGGGATTTTGATATTGTCAGAGCCAGTACTAGTGCAATACGAGTCAGCATGTTTTAGAGCAATTTTGCTAAGTTATACTTGCCTGGAGGATGTTAGTTTTTAAGTGGAATGATCATTATTTGCTTTTAACCTGCATGTTCTAATTGGGCATCCTGGATATGATTGCTCTTTGAGAACTTTGATTCTCAAAGGATTTTAAATGACTCAGTAATTTTCCTATAAATTGCTGAAGCAAAGGATCTTTTTGTTCGGAAGGTCCTCATCTTTGATAAATAGAAAATGCTTATTAACTATCAAACAATTGTTCTGTTGAATAAAACTTTGAGAAGGTGTACTATTGCCTCCCATTGTTGAAGTTAGTCAAATTATTATTCTTTGGGGAAATAAAGAAAGGGATGAAATAATTCCTTGTTATGTTTGACAGTCTCTGTTACATGAACACATGATAAAATATTGTTTGTTTGACAATGCCTTCATATTTTCTTGGTAGGTGAATTTCAAAAGTGTTTGTTCCCCTCAGCATGGACTTTTGCACAATATCCCAGACTCTGGTGAGGAAAAATAATAGGACCAAATAATACCTGAACATGAATCTCATGTATTTGAGCATTGGAAGTTGCTGGTGTGAGATCGCAATACATAGTATAAGGGGGAAAAATTCTTTCTCTGTTTTGGAGATATTGTCTGGGACCCTGCAAATGAGCCTGGCCAGTGACAGATTAGCAAGAGAAAAAGCAGTAGAAGTGCATTCATGCATGTATACTTTTGAGTAGCTCAAAAGGGTGGTTGGAATTTGGGCTTATATAGCATCTTAATGAGAGAACAATATTCATAGAGAAAAACGTTTTTGCATTAGATTAGATTTCATTTTCAGAAAGGCAGCATTGAGTTTTTCTAACAGTTTACGTAATCAAGGAGTTTCCCAAAAATGTTAATTGAGAAATTCCACCTTCATCTGCAAAAGTCAGGCTATGCTGTTAAATCCAGCCAAGACTGTTAAGTATACACATGTTAAGTCTGCTGAAAAAGGTTAAGGGGAAGGGTTGCTAGGTGTGGCAAGCTGGGGAAAGTAATGGTTGGTAAGGCTTAGCAGGGTTGCTTGTGTAGGTGCTTTTCTTGGTGCCATCTCATCTCCTACGATAAGGTTGGAGCTCTTTCTGGTACTGAATGTGGGTAAGGTGGACACCTTCACAAAGTACCCTGTGTTCTGTTTTCTAGTAAATAGGGCAAGAGCAGAGAGCTCTTCTTGTGTCTGCTTTTTCTTAGTTGCCTTCAGCTCACAATAATCCCTGTATCAGGTGGGCACGTATTGAGTGGCTTGCTCTGAACTCCTTCACTAGATGATTGTAGGTCAGTACAGGGGCAGGACCACCCCCAGGTCCAGGAAGGGTTACAAGAACAGACTGGGTGATGCTGGCCCGGGCAGGAGGACACAGGCGCAGGGGAATGTGCCCTGGGGAGAAGATTGGAGCTTTGAGCTCAGCTTTGTCCCCCTTATAGTCTTGGTTTCCTTTAGGAAAGCGAAAGCTCCTGAACACTGAGGCCAGCCCACAGATGGGGCCTGCCTGCCCTACCATCTGAATTGTGGGAGATCCTTGGAGAGAATATACAAGCCCCAGGACTCTGACAGTTCTCGGCGGCACTGAGGGCATAGCTTCAGCTGGATTTTAAGTCTCTCGAATTCTCCTTTCTTCTGCTCTTTCCTCAGTTTCTTCCGAACTTCATTCCTTCCCCACTTGCAAAGCCTAACTTTCACCATCAGCTTCAAATTCAGAGCCACGAGCCTCTCTTCCTGGTCCCCACTGTCCCCCAGCCCCCTGACAGCCCTTTTCTCTTTTCCTTGGGGGTGACCATCTGACTGTGTAAACTCCCGTGTCCTTGCTGTGGCTTCCCTAAGGTCACATGACTGGCCTGACCTACTGTGTCTGCCACCGCCCTGCTCTCACTCAGCCTCATTGACTTTTTTTCTTTCATTTTTAAAAGTTTCATTGATGTAGAGTTGATTTACAATGTTGTGGTAATTTCTGCTGTATAACAAAGCAATTCAGTGATGCATATACACACATCCATTCTTTTTCAGCTTATTTTCCTGTATAGGTTATCATAGAATATTGGGTAGAGATCTCTGTGCTATACAGCAGTCCCCGTTGGGCAATTATTCCATATACCACAGTGTGCATGTGCCAACCCTCAACCCCCAGTCCATCCCTTCTCGCAACATGTCCCCATAAATTTTTTTGCCAAAGTCTGTGGGTCCATTTCTGTTCTGCAATTTTGTATCCCCCCAACCCCATTTTAAAAAAAATTCCACATATAAGTGATATCATACCCTTGTCTTGTTGACTGGCCCTGTGAGTCTGATTCTGTGCCTTCCCAGGATCCTTACCTGTTCTCATCTCCCTGCCTGGAATGTTCCCCTCTCGCACCACCTGAGGGCCCATCATCAGGTCACTCTGGTCTGTCCTTGATAGGTCTCCTTTTCAGAGTTTTTCTGTCCTCTCCACCAAGAATAGCATTCTTCTGCACCATTACTCTCTCCTCCTTCAATCCACTTGATTTTACTTGAAAGCACCTGGCCTACCTTTTAGTTCTTATTTGTTTTTCATTGTTTGTATGCCCCTAACAGGGACCTTCACTGTTCTGGGTCTTACCACAGTGGCCCGTCAATGGGAAGTCTCCATAGCTGGTAGCTAAATGAATTAAAGTCAGTCTCCTCTGCATTATGTGTCATTGCTTTTCTTTAAAAATTGCATTTGTACCTTCTTAGTTCTGTCTGGTACTCCTGGGTGTCAGTAATCACTTTCCTTTTCACCATTTTGCTGCCTTTCCCTCACTCAGGCTCCACAAGGCTGAGCAAGGCTGAGCAAGTAAGTGGCTTGCAGACAGGCATTGGTTCAGTGTCCTCTATTGTTTTGTGGTTTACACAGTCCAGCCGGACTATCTCCCCATCCCTGTTTCTGTTATGGCCAAGCTCCAGAGCACATTTCTGTGACTCCACCACTGATGCAGGGCCAAATCATCCAATTCCCTCCCTCCCTCAGGAGTTTTCAGTTCCTGAAATGCCACTTCACCAGCATTCCCACCCCATTGCGGAATTTTGCAGACATATTTCCATGCTAACTCCTTTGCAGTACTTGTTTCTTGATTCATGCATCGGGAACAAGCAGCTAATAAGCCTGGGATGAAAGTTGGGATCGGAGGGACTTTTTGTTTTTTTTTCTTTTTACGGCAACACCTGCAGCATATGGAAGTTCCTGGGCTAGGGGTTGAATCAGAACTGCAGCTGCAGATCTGCACCACAGCTACAGCAACACCAAACCCTTAAGCTACTGAGCAAGGCCAGGGATCAAACCCACATCCTCAATGACACTATGTTGGGTTCTTAACCTGCTGAGCCACAGTGGGAAATCCTGGAGAGGCTTTCCATTGTCCTCAAGGAAGGGATCGTTTGAGATGGAGCTCTGTGGAGGATGCTCTCGGAAGTGATGGAGGAGCCCTGGCTGCCTTTGGGGTCCAAGGAGCTGGAGGAGCTCAGCAAGTCTTGATGGGAGTGGGCACGGGGTGGGTACTTAGGGCCGTCCAAGGGCCCTGTCAAACTGTGGCTTTAGAAACCCTACTCCACAGGCCCTGGTCCAGTGGGCTTAGGTCCAGGCACAGGCATTGCATTTTTATCATGGAAAAAGGACACCTTAGACATTATGTAGACAAGCCACCTGGCCTCAGGGACCATACTCTTCTTTCACAAAATATCCTAAGGGGAGGAGTCCCATTGGGCGGGTTGCTTACCTGAGGACTGTTGAACTGGATTTATCAGATGTTATCAGCAAAGATGATTTTATAGAGTCAGAGAGTATACTCTGCTTTTTGAGACTAGAAGGAGGGAATTCCATGTGTGATGTATGCTTTCTATATCTAGATATGGGATAGGTGCTTTCCAAAGAGTGGCAGGATGATCGTAAATATAAAACACCTTATAGGGAGAAGACTAGAAGGCTACATACTGTTTACAGTAACCGTTGAGTAACCAGTCAGACCAGGGTGAAGCCCCTGGTGTGTTGGGGTGGAGGTTGTTCTGTCTGTTCACTCCTTGTGGTCCAGGCATCTGTGCTTCCTATGTTAATCGTGGTCAGGGAATCAGGTTGCCATGGTGTTTAACTGCAGAGCTTCTATCATTTTTAAAGGCAGTTCCTTTCCCCAAGTCCCATGATAATGTGAGAGGTTATGAAACATTTTGTAGAAAACTGCATGAAGTCATAATGTGAATTTTTGGAAAAAAATGTTTGTAAAATAGGGCTCTTACTGGTCACTAATATTATAAATGGAAGAATTAGTGGAAGTATTAAGTTTTCTATCCTTTTCTCACTCTCTTGGCAGTAAATATGTCTATATCTATATAATCTATTCTATATATATTTTGCATATAGGTACATTTGCACACTATTTCATGTACACGCTCTGATATGTCAATGGAGAAAAAGCAGTTCCTCTGCTCTCTGCAGCTGCTTATGTTAAAATTGTCTCTAGCATTTCTGATCCAAACATAAATTATGTGTTTCAGGAGTTCCCTGGTGGCTCAGCAGATGAAAGTTCTGGTGTTATCACTGCTGAGGCTCGGGTCACTGTGGAGATGCTGGTTTGACCCCTGGCCTGGGAACTTTTACATGCCACAGCCATGGCCCCCTCAAAAATGTTTCTTCCACATGTACTGTGTAAGATACAAAATTCATTAAAGTGCCATCTCCCCCCAGGTATGATAACCACACTTATGAATGGGCTCCCCCATGTGACATCAGCATGGCCAGGGATGGTGGTAGGACATGTACTCTTCCCTACCAGATCCCTGGTCATGGCAAATGATGGCAGTCCTGCATTGGCCACACCTAACCCTCTCCAGCCTGGAAGGTGGAGGAGCCAGGAACTGGTGGCTGCAGCATGATGCCTAGTTGGGGGAGAGCGCCGACTGCATCTTTGCATGGAAGGGTCTGAGTGTGTTTACAGGTAGAGGGAGAGAGGTCAGCAGAGCAGAGGTGCGGAAGCTTCCAGGAGTAGTAGGGGTGGTTTCCCTGTCTCCATGTCTTCTTTTAGTGATGCCTGCTTCTCCATTGTACCCCACTCCCCTGCCGGATGTGGAGGTGGACAGTGTGTGGAAGACCCAATGTCTTCTGTAGGTTCAGTCCCCACATTGTTACACTCTTCCTCTTCAACCTTCATCTGCTCTGTCAAAACACTCAGCTGTCCTTCAGGGCTCAGCATAAACCCACTTCAGTAGGCTTACTCTGAGCCCCAATCTCCACAAGCCAGTGTCACCCTCACTCAGAGCACTTTTCCCTTCCTGTCTTGTCATGTAATTATGTGTGTCCTCTGCCCAAGGGCGCCTTGACAACGGAGCCACTGAATTGGTGTTTACTTCAAAATCCAGCTTTCTGCCTCTTCTCTGGAGTATTCTGAACTTTCCATGTCTACATTGGTTTTGTCTTTTTCTGATCTTTCAAAACCCATTAAATTTTTTTTTTTTATCCCTAGGACTTATTTATTTTATAACTGGAAATTTTCACCTTCCGATCCCCTTCACCAATTTCATCTCCTCTCCCCCCAGCCCCTGGCAGTCACCCATCTGTTCTCTGTGTCTGTGAGCTTTTTTAGTTTAGTTTAGTTTTGTTTTAGATTCCACATATAAGTGAGATCATGCAGTATTTGTCTTTCTGTGTCTGACTTATTTCACTCAGCCTAAAGCCTTCAAGGTTTATCCATGTTGTCACAAATGGCAAGGTTTCATTCTTCTTTATGGCTGAAAAAAATTCCATATATATCACACTTCTTTATCTAGTTATCCATCAATGGACACTTAGATGGTTTCTATGCCTCAGCTACTGTAAATTCTTCTGTGCCATCCCCATGGGGATGCAGATTGTTTTTGAGTTACTATTTTCATTTTCATTTTTTTTTTGTCTTTTTGCTATTTCTTGGGCCGCTCTCGAGGCATATGGAGGTTCCCAGGCTAGGGGTCAGATTGGAGCTGTAGCCTCCGGCCTACACCAGAGCTACAGCAACGTGGGATCCGAGCTGCGTCTGCAACCTACGCCATAGCTCACGGCAATGCTGGATCGTTAACCCACTGAGCAAGGGCAGGGATCGAACCTGCAACCTCATGGTTCCTAGTCGGATTCATTAACCACTGCGCCATGATGGGAACTCCTGTTTTCATTTTCTTTAGATAAACACCCACAAGCTGTTTTGAGTTTGATTTCTGCTTCTTCTCTGGAGCTTTCTGAACTCCCCATCCCCACGCTGTTTTTGTCATTTCCTGACCCTTCAAAACTTATTAAAAAAAATAAGGAATTGCTTCCCTCTTCAGCGCTGAGCCTAGTCTGTCTTCAGTATTTCAGATGTCTAAGACTCTCACTCCATGAACTTGTGAGCTCAAAGATGGATGGATGGATGGTCAGCCAATGGTAGCCCTCAATACATGCTTATTCAAAGAATGTCTTCCGGGATTATTTTATTCATGGGTGTATGTCTAAGTGTTCCAGAAAGGATAGTAAGCAACCTCCAGAACCAGATAGTTTACTTCTTAAATATCCTTTCAAGAACCCTCTATCATGCCAGATTAAATGGTTAGAAAATAATCAACTATGGCAGAAACCTAGGAAATGTTAGAATCTGTGTCTGTGTGTATTACTAGTGATAGTTATGTTGAAAAGGGATTGGTGTGTAAAGTGATTTTCTATGAAGTGGTTCTCATACTTAGGAGAGGCAGGGACACATGTTTGAGGCAATAAAGGTCCACATGGTTCTGCTCAAATAAGTTACTCTGAGATTTCACAAGGAAGCTAAGGAACCAAACAGAGCCATCCTCTGCGATTTACACAGCCTAAGGGATTCCACAGAGCTCCTGAGATTTGTGTTGCTGTTTAAATAGTGCAGTAAGGATTCTGTTTGGAACTTTTTATTTATAAAGGGAACATGCTTTGGAACAACCATTGCTTACTGAAAAAAGTGTATCCCTTTTTCCTAGTTCTATTTTGAAGTGTTTATCTAGGTTGTGTGCATGTGTAAATATATATATTCAAAATAGATTTTGCTTCATTCATTCAGCCCTGTATTTTAAGTGACAGAACACTTGACTTTAAATTCATTATTTTGGGAGTGCCTGTTGTGGCTCAGTGGATTATGGACCCAAATAGTATCCATGAGGATGTGAGTTCGATCCCTGGTTAAGGATCCGGCATTGCTGTGAGCCGTGGCGTAGATCACAGACATGGCTTGGATCCCGTGTTGCTGTGGCTGTGGCATAGGCTGGCAGCTGCAGCTCTGATTCGACCCCTAGTCTAGGAACTTCCATATGCCGTAGGTGCAGCCCTAAAAATAAAAAAAAAAATCATTATTTTTTATGCATTAGCAGACCCTTTAATCTCCTCTGACTTCCCTCATAGTAATATCTGAGTATCGATTTCAGACTGAAAGCAATGAGGCGTCTTCTGGGTTTGTAGTGCTGCCTCATAGAGGATTTTTAAAAATGCACAAAAATATTTTAGTCTATAATGACTAGATGAACAATATTATATGAAAATCTCATAAAATACTGTGTGCACTGTGACTCGGCAGTCTTATTTTTTTGCATATAGATGGGGAACCTATTTAGTGTTTAAGAAATTGAAGTGATCTGCTTTCATTTATATAGAATCAGAAAAATATATTTGTAATTTCATAATTTTTGTCTCCCCTCCCCCCAAACATTTCCGCTCTGGGGTTTTGCGCAGCAGATAAGCTATTTGGGGTCCTGACCGATATGTTTCTTCTGCTGTCTGTATCCCACAAAGCTTGACATGAGGATCTGACAGAGCTGAACAAGGATGGAGGTTACAGTAAAAAGCACTGCTATAGTTACACAGATGAACAGTTTTACACTTGGAAAAAACCATGGGAAGGAGTCAACAGGCAGGGAGCTTTGGTGCCTTCATTATGGAAGCAGGAAAGATGGGCAGGTGCACAGGGAACCCCTATCTTGGCGGATGCCTCACGTTCTCCTGAGCAGGTGCAGGATGAAGAGAGGGATCTGGCCATACCCTCCACCTTACCCTGGCCCTGGTCAGCACGTGCCCAGGTTTAGCATCCTCTTGATGGAGCCTATGTCTCTTTCAATTCCCTGGTAATTCCATTCACAGAAGTTGTGTGGCATCCATACCCAAACCAGAGGAAGGTGTGTGTTCTTCTCTGTGGGCCCTGGCAGGGGTGGTGGTAGGCATGGTGCACCTCCAGGACAGCCAGCTTGGGATGCTGGCTGGGGGACCCAGAGCAGGGGCAGGAAGCCCAAGAGGCAGGGCACCTGGGGAAGACCTGGAAGCCAGTTTGCAGGCCACTCTACTCCCAAGTGACATCATCCTCCATGCAGGATGGGAACCAGCAGCTGGAGAAGGCCAGTAGCCAGTCTCCATGAGGCTCCTGAGGGGTCCCCCAGGGATTTCAAGCCACTGGGTCCCAGAGGAGGGAGGCCAAGTCAGGACTCACCAACTCCAGATACACATGCCCACTGACTGCCCAGGAGAATGGTGACAGGGCATGTGAGCCTTGCCAGTTGAATTTCTAGTTGGGCCAGCAAGGAGGCTGAACTGCCACCAGTCCTTCCAAGACACCATGGGCTCTGCCTCTCCCTGGTTCTCAATATTTGATGGTATGATGCAAATCACATCAATTGTAGGAGGTCAATGCTGAGATTCCAGAATAGATCGGATACGTGCTTCTGGCTGGAGCCCCATGCGAGGAGACCACGACATGCTCCCCTCCTGAGACACCACCAGCTGCTGCCTCCTTCTTTCTGCCACAGAGAGGAAAAAACCACCCCATTGTATGCTGACAACTCGAAGCCAGAAAGCTGATGAACCTCAAATCATCCTTGGGACTAACTCATTAATTCCCTCTTAAGTTTGTATATGAAAGTCAGAGAACTAAAATGATAATCCTTAGTTATTGTATATTGAGTGTGGTGGCAAACACATCCAAATCTATGGATTGTTTGTATTCATTTCTTTAGGAGGATTACTTAAGAAAGGGTATTGCCAAATATTTTTGCATTATTAGTTATTTTTTACATAGGAATAGGTAAGGATTGAAAAGTTATTTCTTTTTTAAAAAATAAATGTCCACAGCCTACTGATGTAAGAAAATTCATATCTTTAGACCAAATAAATTAGAGGGCATTTGGTCACTTAAGTATTTATTTATTTTTTTTTTATTTGGCCGTGCCCATGGCATGTGGAAGTTCCTAGGCCAGGGATCAAACCTGCCCCACAACCTGCGTCACAGCTGTGCCCATGCAGGATCCTTAATCCACTGTGCCACAAGGGAATTTCTGAAAACAATTATTTCCAAAACAAAAAGAAAACTGAGAATGGCTGTGTTTGCGCTACATCCAGATTAACCGAGTCATGATTTCAAAGATTATTATACCATTCCAAGTTCCAGGGATAGTGTAAATATCCAGCCTGTGTAAATTAGCAGGTAATAAATGAATGACCAGACAAAGTAGGCCAGGTTATTTCAGACCATTAACATTTAAATAGTGTTTTTTTTTTTCTTTCTTTTTTCTTTATCTTTTTGGCCACCCCAGGGCAAATGGAGTTCCCAGGCCAGGAGTCAGATCTGAGCCACACATGCGACCTACACAGCAGCTAAGGTAACACTGGACCCTTAACCCACTGTGCTGGACTGGGAATCAAACCTGGTTCTTCACGTTCCAGAGATGCCACCAATCCCGTTGTGCCACAGGAACTCCTAAATAGTATGTTTGTCTGAAGTAAAATAGGTGCTTGTGGAAGTGTGATTATCAACGTGTCTGTTTGCATGGAGTGTGTGAAGGAATGGGGCAGACCAGGCAGGCCTCTCATGGCTCTTCTCTCTTGGTGATGCTTAATTTCCTCTAAACAGGGTAGCTTCCATACCTCGAGATATAGGACTTGATTGTATAAAGTGCCTTTTTCTTGTTCATCTATCATATATACGTGAGCAATAAAATGAGTGCAGTGAGGGCTGATGTGTGCCTACCAGGATGAATTAATGAGTCAGTCACTTGGTGAGAAACTTGGATCAACCAAGAGGCAGTCGGGATTGAGGAAAAGTATAAAACTGTGCCCATAGGTACTTACATTTTATATATAGTGATCGAACAGTGCAGAAACAGCATGGATGTAGTCTGGGCAGGAACAAGATGGCTATCCCCTCAGGTTCTGGGATATTAGGGGCAAGACGTGACACAGTCCCTTTGTGAAACACTGACTCAATCAACCTCACAGGCGATAATGGGAATCAGATCAGGTGGAAAATAGAAAAGTATTTGTAGAAAACACAGAATCTGCTAAAAATAGGAAGAACATAATTAAATTATGATGATTGTAGCTAGAGACGAGCTGGAGTAATGGAGATAAGATTCTATCTGAAATGACCAAATCTTTTTGTATGCCTTGTTACCTCAAAAAACAAAAAATATGGCATGTAAGACTATATATATATACACACACACAAGTATATGTACATTTATATGTATATATATTTATTTTTTTGGATTTTTAGGGCTGCACCTGTGGCATATGGAAATTCCCAGGCTAGAGGTCAAATTGGAGCTGCATCTTCTGGCCTGTGCCACAGCCACAGCAATGCAGGATTTGAGCCCCATTTGCAACCTGTATATATGTATGTATATTTTTAAATTTTTTATTTTTTTTACAGACACACCTGCACCATATGGAAATTCTTGGGCCAGGGATGAAATTGTAGCTGTAGTTGCAAACCTACACCACAGCCATGGCAATAGCAGATTTTTAATCCACTGAGCCAGGCAAGGGATCAAACCTACATCCTCATGGACACTATGTCAGGTATTTAACCCACTGAGCCACAACGGGAACTCCTAAGACAGTAAATAAAGTCAAGACACTAGACTTCAGACAGTAAAAGGCTGTGATCCCATGAGATGAGAGCACAGGAGAGAGCCCTCTCATTGCCCCAGCTCATGGTCTTGTGAGCCAGCAGAGTGAGATGCAGGGACAGGAGCCCAGGCAGAGCCTGGAGGCAGAGTGGGCAGTATTCCTGAGTGGAGGAGGCAGAACTGAGAGACTGAGGTGGCTAGAGTTCATCAAACATGGTACCAGCAGGGAGAAAACCCCGGAAATGTATATAGGGTCCCCCTGAAGCTTTCAGCAGAGTGTTCAGGCCAGGACATGTATATGAGGAAACTGCCTGAGGCTAGAGGAGGAACAACCCAAAGGGAGCCTCCCAGCTCACTTAGGGCTGGGGGCTGCCTGTTCCTCAGCCAGGCTGGAAGCTTCATGACTTGTGGGGGTATCAGGAACAGTACCCCAGTACAGTCTTAACTGGTTGGCCACAGAGTGAGCCTAGCTGTGGTCTCATTTACTTAATTATAAAAGCCAGATCCAGAAGGATCAAACTTTTGGCAAATAACTAGACCCATTCCAGAACAAAGCTCAGGAATATTTATAGGAAAGCAAAAATGGCAGCTCCCTGGTGCTCAGTGGGGTAAGGCTCTGGTGCTCTCACTGCTGTGGCTTGGGTCACTGCTACGGCATGTGTTTAATACCTGGCCTGGGAACTTCCACATGCTACATGTACAGACCAAAAAAAAAAAAAAAAAGAAAAAAAAAAAACAAAACAAAAAAACAAAAAAAAAACAAAAACAAAAACAGAAAAAAAGTAAAATTTGTAATGTCTGCAATCCAATCAACTTACTAGTCAGAAACCTGAAAATAGGAACCATAATAAGGAAACGGATCCATCAAAATCGAGACAGAAGTTAGAATTAGCAAACAAGTGCAAGCACATTAAAACAGTTATTTTAGGACTTCTAGTTCTTTCTTTTTTTTTTTTTAATGGCTGCACCCACAGAATATGGAAGTTCCTAGGCTAGAGATCGAATCTAGGAGTTGAACACCACAGCTGCAACAATGCTGGATCCTTTAACCCACTGCACCAGGCCCAATTGAACCTGCATCTCCACGGTGTCCCAAGCTGCTGCAATTGGATTCTTAACCCACTGTGCCGTGGTGGGAACTCCTAGGACTTCTAGTTCTGACCCATTCCTCTCAGGTTCTATCATAGCTAAATATCCCCATATAATACAACAGACCCACCTAGAAAGCTCTGAAAGAGGCTGGGCTTCTAGAGACCATCAGCAAAACAGAACAAAGGTGTGGGGCTAGAGGCCACTCTGCTGCTCAGTCCTCCCTCCCCTCAGGCTTCAGTGGGAGCCCCTTGGTGAGCTGAGCTTCCATGTCAGCGCTATCACAATAAAGCAGAGTGGGGAGCCCCCTGCTTTCCCTGTAACTGGTGTTACTGGGTCCTTACGGGATTCTGATTTCACACTCACACTCAAATGAGAAATGATGAGGTGGTATGAGTCCATTCCCAATGTTCCCCAGGAAGGAGAAAGTGGGACAGAGGAGGGAGCTTGATTTCTACCATGAGCAACCCTTAATAACAGTGTGACTCAATACCTTTGTTGGGATGCTATAAGTGGGACCCGGGGGGAACTTGAGCATTCACACCCACCTGAGCCTCAAGCTATACGTGTGCATGAGGACTGCCTGCTAAAAATGATTAGATGTGATCCAGAGTCTCCCAACATAATGCCCTCAATATCCAGGGTATCACAGAAAAAATCACTCATCATTCCAAGAACCAGGACAATCCCAAATTAAAGGAGAAAAGACAATCAACACATTACCAGACACAAGTCTGTGTGCCCAAGCACACATTGTTTGTGAAGCCAAACCATATGGAAACATCTGAGTTTAGAGCAGAGAAAGGCTTATTGCAGGGCCATGCAAGGAGACAGTGGCTCATGCCTTAAAAAGCGCAAACTCCCTGAAGGCTTTCAGCAAAGCCCCTTTAAAGGCAAGGTGAGGGAGGGGTGTGTTTAGTTGTTGTGAACTTCTTGGTGTGGATCCTTTGTTCTGGAAGCTGTCCATGTAGGTCAGGACATGATGTTCCCGTTCAGGTCAGGTCACAGTCAGGCTGTCCTGTGTATTTCAAGCTACCGTCAAGATTCTTTCACAAAAGATGCAGAGCTTGACTAAGTGCAGGCAGTAGAGCACAGGGGTTAAAGTAAGGTTAAAATAAAAGGAACAGATCTAATATGGAGTCAGATTTGTTCTTGGACAAGAAGGGGAATAATGTTTTGGATGGAGAGGTTGATGATAAACTCGGCAGAAGACTCAGTTTTGGGGGACTTGGTTCCAAACTCCAACCCTGTTTCATCTTTCCCCAAGTCTTTTAGGGATCAGGGCAATGACCACTTTGGCTATTTCCTGCTGAAATAGGGTACAGTCCTATTTTGATATGGGGAATGGACAGCAAGTTGGAAATATTCCCAAGTTCCAAGTCTTGTATAATAAAGATCTCATTCTCTGTGGAATTCATAGAATAAGTCTGAAAACCAGTCTGGACTTGCCATTTGGGGGGAGACTTGTAGCCAGGTAGCCAGTTGTCTATTTTTATTTTAAAATAGGTTTTACCTTCTGATGTGGTATTATTAACATATACATAAAAGGAGCTACTGGCCACTACATGTCTCCTTTTCCTGCTGGCATATATATATGATCAAAAATTATTCTATTGTCTAAAATTATAACGGTTACAAGAGGAGACCTTGAGGTCTTAAGGTTGCAGCTGCCATCTACCAGCAGACACTGCTCTGAGAATGGCTGATGGCATCCCAAGTCTGACACAACTCAGAAAATTCACGTTCTTAGCAATACAGGAATGTGTCTGAAATCACATGCACAATGGCCACCTAGTTTTACCTGGGATGTCTGAACCACAGCAATTCCATTTTTGACATTTAAATGTATTTCCCTCCTCAGTGGGATATACAATGCATATCCAAAAGACCACAAAACAGGCCACTCTGGTCAGTAAATTTTTAAGTTAAATCTTATATCAGCCAGAATGACTCCCCTGTACCTCAGAATATGTGGGGATTTTTTTTCATCATCTTCCTTTTTTATTGCAAATCTTTCAACAGACCAAACATGTCCTTCAATCACAGGGTGATTTAGCTGTTTGCCTCAGGTCCAGATCCTGTCCCTCAGTGCTTGGCCTCTTTTATATCTAGATATTCACACTGAGCAGGGGAAGAAATCGATCAGATATTGTGAACAGGCTCAGAGGTATATTAATGGGAAAATATTTTGTAGCACAAATGTTTTATTACTTATACTCATTTGTCACATAAGCATTGTACATGTGCTTTAATTTAGCAATAGACCTAAAGTAAGCAGTGATATGTCATCAGTGCTTACACTCTGTGATAGCTCCACTAGATAATTTTCCTTTTCTCCTGAACATCAGGCAAAAGTGTGGCTAACCCAATAACTTTCAATGAACAGAACTGGAATTGAATCCCTTTTTTCCCCCTCCATCTGGTAAGTTGCCTCCTAAAAACTGGTTGTAGTATAAGACTGTAGGATTCTGAGATTCCCAAAAGGTCTCCTAAGGCTGGGAAATCCATGCCAAAGGCCTTGGTGGAATTCTTGGTCCTCAAAACATCAAGATTCTTACACATGCCAGCACAGTGTTTCCCATTCCCCTGGTAAGACTACTTAGAACCCAAGAATCTCCAGTTTCTAGAGGAACCAGCCAGAGAGAAAAGAAAAATCTTTCAATTTTACTCACAGAGGTAAAATTTACCAATTTGCTGTAAGTCATGAGTAACTTGAGGGAAAAAGTATTCCTGTGTCTAGAAAACACAGATCAAAGCCAGTAATATTCCAGACAAAACCCATAAACATTTCAACCATACTTACCAATTCACTCTGTAGCTATTCCTTTTTTAAAACTTTTTATGAAGCCATCAGGTCTTCCATTAGGATTTTTTAATTTCTTACCCAGTTCAAGGGTATAATCTGAAATTTATCAGATACCTGTTATCAAAAATCCTTCCTGTGCATCTTCTTGAAGATGAAGCACTTTTGCAGAGCATCAGTCTGTCTGTTAAATGCTGAAAATGGAAGGTTGAAGATCTGATCACAATGTGTTGACAAAGAAGCTTAATGAAGTTGCTGTGATAGATAATATTTATTGTAACAACCAGAATTATGATTAGCAGCACATATATAAATTTTGGAAACTTTATATAATTTCTAAAACTATAAAGTAATAACATTTCTCAATAGCATATAATCTGAGGAGGCTTATCATTCGACAATGTTTCCCATGTAATTAAACATACTAAATAATATTAGTTAAATATTCCTCTCTGAGATGCCTCAGAGGCTCTCTAAATCATCCCAAAGTTAGCTGGGGGTCAAGAGAACTTCAATTAAAATGTGATATTTGGGAAATTTGTCAAAAAATTTCAAAACGCTTGGTCAAGTAAGATCACAGGTTACTGTAAGCCAATGCTTACTTATTAACCAAAATGAGAAGAGATCTCAGAAGCAAATACAGATCACTTAAAGGCAAGGAAGTTCACATACTCTGCTGTTAAAAGCAGCATTCTAAATAAACTTGTTCTCTTAGCAGAGAGGAACTAAGTCTAGTCTTGTACTCATCTGCTTTTAATAACAAAATCCACTTATCTAAGTTCAATTTAAATATCAGTGTGTCCATGCACAAAACCCTTTTGCTCAAAACATATATCCTGTTTTCCTACTGTACACTGGAATGTTTATTTTATTATTTTTAGTAGCTTTAATTACATATTTAGATTAGAATCCTAAACCTCAATTTCTGGAGTTCCCATTGTGCTCAGCAGGTTAAGAACCAACATAGTGACTGTGAGGATGCAGGTTTGATCCCTGGCCTCGCTCAGCAGGTTAAGGATCTGGTGTTGCCACAAACTTTGGCATTGGTCACAGATGTGGCTTGGATCTGGCATTTCTGTAGCTGTGGTATAGGCTGCAACTGCAGTGCCGATTCTATTGCTGACCTGGGAACTTCCATATGTCAAAGGTGCTGCTCTGAAAAGAAAAAAACAAAAAATGAAAAACCTTAAATCTGTGAAAACCAAGAAGTTTGCAATTATGAACTGTCTTTTAGCATTCTGTAGGTTGGCAAACATAAATACCAATAATAATTTTTAAAAACATGTGCTTTTCATAGAAAATACCTGTGTGGCACCAAACACAGTCCCAGACACCCTTAGCTTCTCTGTAAAGGGAAGCCAGTGTTCAGTGCTTAATGTTTCAGTATCCTACCCTGCCTGGGAATGACCTCGCTATTCAATAAACCCCCATCGCCCAATCCAACATAGCACGACTCTAAAATTTCAAGTTACCAAATATCTAGAGAGACCAGGCTTTCCCAAAACATAGTAACCATTTTAAAGAGGTCACCCTAAAGCTCTCAGCCCATTCACATCTAATTTTACTTATAAGAATTTCATCATACCAAGCTAATTTTTTTTTCCTGCTGACAAACTCTACAATAGAAACAGCACAAACCCATTGACCATCACAATGGTCATCAGGCACAACAAAAGACATGTCTGTATTGGCCACACCCACAGTTTCCCTCATAATTCCTCGCCAAGAAAACCTCAATACTGTTCATTTCTTAGGCCCATGATTTTTTATTGGTCCCTCCTTAGCCCCAGTGAGTGAATGAAGATTAGGTTAAGGTAGTCCTGGTGTCATTCCTTTTCTTCTTGGCCATATTTGATTTCATATAGGTGTAACCTGGCTTAAGAAATATGAAGGCAAATAAAGGAACTTTGGGGTTTAATTTGATTTTTGAAAGGGAGAAAAGGTTTATACTTTCCTGAATCTAGTCCTGGCTGAATGAGGATTGAGGCCATGCGTAGAAGCTCTTTTGAGATCATGAGGGAACAAATCTGAGGACAAAACTGATAAGCTGAGAATGACAGGAAAAAATATGGCAAGAGCCTGGTGTCACTGAGTCACTGACTGAATCTATATTGGAAATGTTAGGAATTAGTCCTTACTGTTTCAGATACTGTTAGTTGTGTTTTTTATTACAAACAATTAAAAGCATCCTAAGTAGTTAATGTTAAAGTCCTCTCTCACAATTAGTACTTATTTTTCAGAAACGCTTCCTAGAATTTTCTATTGCTGGTTATAAGATTTATCCTAAATGATTGAATTTTCTAAAAGACACGTCTATATTAGTCAAACCAACAAGCTTAAGCTAGCTCCAATTCCATATATCAATTCAATACTGAATATTTCCCAGATCATGTGGACCTGAAATTCATTTTGGCCAGTTTTCTTATATGAAAAAAAGAATATATGTGTGTGTGTGTGTGTGTGTACACATATATGTACAAAATATATATGTATATATATATACACATACACGCAGAAATTGACACATTTTAAATCAACTATACTTTAATTAAAAAATAAATCTTAGGAAGAATTTAATTTGTAAGTGCTTACTTTTAGGTCAATTAAATAGTGGTCATTTATAATATCATCCAAAGCAAAGACATATAATCATAATGAGACCTACATATATCCAGACATAGAAAGATCTTACAGCTTTATCTTAAAATTTAACAATGCCTGAATCTTGGGAGCATTATGGTCAGCCTGTATTACAAAAGAAAATCATCTTTTTACATTTCATTGGTTTGTAACTGAAAGCAGTCCAGTTGTGGAGAATGCACCTCAAGGGGCTGCATTTGGGAAATGAATCTGAGTTGCCCATAGCTGGCACACTTACACACAGGTAAAATTCAAACATGCATACACAGACAATAAAATTTAATTCCTGTAGGACGAAAACGAAAAGGTGAAGTCCAACAATTTCAACTTATTCAGACAAAGATCCCTCTTTTTAACGACAAGCAAGATGCAAATGGAAAGATAGGGAATCTTGACTCTATGTTTCATCTCAATTCATCTGGCAAATGCAAAAACAAAAATAAGTTGGAATATTTTTGTTTTCCTAGGGTCAGTATTCTGAAAAAAGTATTTCATCAAGCCAGCTCTTTCTAACTGCGTATTCGAAAAGAACCAGTTTTGGAATTTCAAAAGAGTTTCATCTTAATCAATTTTCTCCAGTCTAAAGAATATAGTGGCAATGTAGTGTTAAAAAAAAAACTTCTTTCTCTATCTTTCTAGGAATATACTAAAGATCTCCCAGTTTTGTAAAATATACCCTAAGGGGACTATAAGATGCAACAGAACTCTGATTATCCATACTTAATTACTCACGGCCACTGTAATCAAATATCAAGCCAACTTGATGCAAAATGATCTTTCAGGATCATGGTTCCCTAGCACCAAAAAAGGGAGATTCCCAACTATTTCAAAGGGAAAATCCCAACCAATGCTCTGCCATAGGCAAAAGTGAATACAATAGGGAAACATACCCTGGCTAGTCACACTCAAGCCCCATTAGCGAAGATGTCTCTAGTGACCAGTACATACTGATACACACACATATGAATAAAAACCATATGCTCCTCCCAAAGGCACAAGCTGGAGTGGCTCATTCCCAGACAGTATACACAAATAACAAATAAACTATGGTCACATTGACAGAAAATCAGAGAAAGAGTAATCTAAAATTCCACTTCCACTCCCAGATGTAGGAAACCTCCAAAGAGATTGACCAAGCTCTCAAAAGAGAATGGACTCAAAGTGGCTCACTTCCTGTCAGGAAAGCAACCCAATGGAGTGGAGAGAATTCCCATCTGGCACAAGCTAGAGTGCCTCACCCCCTCAATCAACACCAAATGTGGTCCACACCTCCAGATGTTTCTTAGCTCCAAATAGCCCTGTGCCATGGCATGGCCAGCACCTGTCTGGGAGAGTCCCTCACAGTTCCCCAGAGAAAAATGAGCTCCAGCAGCTTCTGGGAACTCAGGAAGGGGCTTCTCTAGACAGGATTGAATTGCCTTGGGCACAAACTCCTTGCTGGCTCACCCATAATTATTATTGAATGCAAGTCCATGTGCCTGATGCACAGCGAGGCCAAACAATACTGAAATGTTAGAGTTGAGAGCAGAGAAAGGTTTATTGCAGGGCCGTGCAAGGAAATGAGTGGCTCATGCCTTAAAGAGCCTGAACTCTCTAAAAGATTTCAGCAAATCCCTTTTAAAGATAAGGAGAGGAAGGGCTTGGCTGCTTGTCATGAACTTTTGGTGTTGGGTCCTTTGCTGTTGTAGCTAGTCACGTAGGTCAGGTCACAATGTTCCTGTTATTCTCTTTGTGTGTGTGTGTGTGTGTGTGTGTGTGTGTGTGTACTGCTGTTCTCTCTTAAGGTCAGGTCACAGGCAGCCCATCTTGTATATTTTGAGCTATAGGCAGGTTCTTTTACAGAAGGCACAGAGCATGACCAGGCACAGTCAACAGAGCACAAAGGTTAAAGTAAGGGGAACAGATCTAATATGGTGTTAGATTTGTTCTTCCCTATTACAAGCAGATGCCAATACTGAAACAAATGGAATAGTGCAATGATCTGCAAAGGATTTTAGCGCAGCTGTTACAAAGGTGAATCAGCGAGCAATGACACTATAAAACAAATGAAAAAATTGATAATCTAACCAAAGAAACAAATGGTTAAAATGTAGAAATTATAGAATAGACAAAAATAACTGATTATTTAAAGACTTGCTAGATGGGTTTAGTATATAGAATCAGTGAACAAATGTAGAATCAGTGAACCTAAGGATAATTCAACAGAAATTTACCTAGTTTGAGTGACAAATTGAACTATACTACAAATAAAAAAATGAGCATCACCTCAGGGACCTGTCAGACAATGACATAGGAGCTGACATACATATATTTGGAGTCACAGAAGAGGAGAGAGAGAAAGTGGGCCTGAAACATGTTTGATGACATAACGGCTGTAACTCCCCAAATTTGGCAAAAGGTATAAACGTACAGATTCAAGAAGCTAACCCAACCCCACATAGAATAATCCCAAAGAAATCCATGCTAAAACACATCATAATTGAACTTCTGAAAACTAGAGATAATAAGTAAATCATGAAGAGAGAAATGTTGTATTACTTATAAAGGAACACCAATTCAAATGAGACTAAATTTCTCATATGAAATCATGTAGGCCAATAGGAAATGGTACAACAGTTTTCTACTGGAAGAAAAACCATCAACTTTGATTTTTTTTTTCCTGTACCCAGGGCATATGGAAGTCCCTGGACCAGGGATCAAATCCCAGCCACAGCTGCAGCCTACACCTCAGCTAAGGCAATGCTAGACCTTTAACCCACTGTGAGTTTTATACCCTGTGAAAATATCCTTTAGTCGTGAAGGAAATATGAATACATTCTCAGACAAGAAAAACAAAGAGAATTGCTTACTAGAAAATCTACCGTTTGTGAATAATTAAAGGAAGTTCTCAAAATCAAAAGGAAATGGTAACAGAAGTCATGGAATTCATAAGGAAAAGAACATAGACTAGTCCACTCTTTGTTGCTGTCTTAGATCATATGAGGTGGCTGAAGTGAAAACTGATATGATGCTCAATGTATGTAGAAAAAATACTGAAGAATATTTTATTTTAAAGTAGGGAGAATAGGGACCCCTAAATTAAACCAAAGTTTCTACACTCCACCTGAGGTGATAAAATGTTAACACCAGTAGACTGTCAGGAGTTGCAGTTGTATATTAATATCTAGAACGACTACCAACAGAACAATACAAAGTGATATTCTCAAGAATGTTATAAATAAGTCAACATGGAATCCTAAAAAAAATTAAATAAACTCAAAAGAGAGTGAAAAAAAGAGAAATAGGATACAGAGAAATCAGATAATAAAATGGCAGATTTAAGATCCAACGCATCAATAATTAAATGTAAATTACCTGAAAAATGTAAATTAGTTTATTCTGAATAAACCAATTAATAGAAATTCACTGGATAGAGTTTCAAAATAGATGGTTCCATAGTATGCTGTATAGAGGAAACTCACTTCAAATAGTTACATTGCTAGGTTGAAAGTAGAAGGATGGAAAAGATACATGATTCAGACTTTAATAAAGAAAGAAAATGAGATTTGCTGTACTAGCATAATAAAAAATGTACTTTAGAGGAAAGAAAATTTCTGAGATAAACAAGGCTGTTAAATATCAGTCCTCCAGAAAAATGCAGAACTCCTAAATGTGTGTGCCTCAAATGCAAGAAGCAGAAACTGATAGAACACAAAGGAGAAATAGACAAATCCACAGTTATAGTTGGGGCCTTCAGCACCTCACTCTCTATTCCTGGTGGAACTACTAGTCAGAAAATTGGCAAGGATATGAAAGAACTGAACAACACGATCATGACTGTTAACATACGTACAACATTCTATCCAACAAAAGGAGAATGCATACTTTTTTCCAGTGCCTATGGAACCCACCAAGATAGACCATATTCTTGGCCATAAGACAAACCTCAGCAAAGTTAAAACACTTGGAATCATATAGTATATGTTCTCTGATGACAACAGAATCAAAGTAGAAACCAGCAACAGAATGACAATGGAAAAAATCTTCAAATTGTAAATTTATCAGCATACTTCTAAATAATTAATGGGTCAAGAAGGAAGTCTCAAAGGAAATAAAAAGCAGAGAACTGAATAAAAATGAAACACTCTGTTGACATATGTAGGATGCAGCTAAAGCGGTGTTCTAAGAATGAAATTTATAGCACTAAATCCTTACATCACAAAAGCATGTAAATTTCTATTTCAGGAGACTAAAAAAAAAAAAAATGAGAAAAAGAAACCTCCAAAAAGCAAAAGGAAGTAAACAAGAAAGAGAAGTCAGTGTAATAGAGAAGAAGAAATACTTAGAGAAAATCAATGAAATAAAAAGCTATTTCTTTGAAAGAAAAATTAATTTGGTAAAGGTTAGCAGGGCTGACCAAGATACAAGGAGAAGGCACACACCATAAATATCATAAATAATAAAGGACATAGCACCATAGATTTTGACCATTAAATGGATGATAAGGGAATAGTAGAAGCAACTTTACATCCCTTGAAAATCAGAAATTACCAAAATTCAGCTGAAGTGCAACACACAACGCAATAATCCTCTAACTACTGATGAAACTTAATATGTACCAAAAGAGTAACTACTCCTCCCTCCCTACCAAATGTCAGGTACAGATGCTTTTATTCGAGTATTCTACCAAACTTGAAAGAAAGATTCACATCTATTCTATATGATCTCTTCCAGAAAACAGAAAAGAGTATATAACTCATTCTCACTCCTGTTATGAGACTGGTGTTGCCTTGCTATCCAAACAAGAGAGGGGGTGGGGGGAATGGAAAATTAGAGAGCAGTAACACTCCTGAACTTTCATGTAAAATCCACAAGAAAATAATAGCCAATTAATCCAATAATATCTAAAAAAGATTGAAGTGGGATTTATTCTTACTGGTTTAGTATTTGAAAATAAATCAGTGTAGTCTGCTGTGTCAGTTGGGTATAGAAAAAGAGTCACAATATCATATTATTTGATGTAAAAAAAACCCAACACTCATTCATGATAAATTCTTTTAGCCAAATAGAAATCCAGGGGAAATTTCTTAACTTGATAAAGAGTATCTACAGAATGCCTACAGGCAACATCATGCTTAATGGTAAAAAAAAAAATACTGAATACCTTCCTGTTCTGATTGGTAACAAATCAATGATATCTAGTCCCACTGCTCTTTGACAACAAACTTTGAAAATTCTAGCTCCTGCATTAGAGTAATAAAAGAAGAGTCATACAGATTAGAAAGGAAGAAATAAAGCTGTCCCCATTGAAAACCACGTGATTGTTTACATAGAAAATCCCAAGGAATCTGTAAAAATTCTGTTACTGCAAATAAATAAGTTTGGCAAGTCAGGATACAACATCCAACATCAATCTCATTTCTGTATATTAACAAACATATGGAAATTGAAGATAAAATCAGAATGCTGGTTGGATTTCATTGCTCCAAAAAAGTGGAATATTATATAGCTTAACAAAACACATACAGGATCTGCAGCTAAAAATTCCAAAAGGCTGATGAAAGATGATCGAGATTAATGGAAAGACATACTGACTTCATGAATTGGATAACGTAGTGAAGAGGTAAAAGCCATTCAAACTAGTTTATTAGTTTAATACAGTTCCTATCAAAATCACACCAAGGCATTTTACGGACATAGATAAACTTACTCTAAAGTAGAAGAAAATAATGTGGTAGAATTACTCAATGTTAAGGCCTACCATACACTGTAGTCATGGTGACTGTGTGGTATTGGCAGAGAGATTGACACACAGATTAATGACAGTGTTGAGAACCCAGAAGTAGACTCACCCAAATGTGCCCAACTTTCTTCACAAAACTTCAAAAAACATTCATTGGAAGATGGATAGCCTTTTTAAACAAATGAGGCTGGAGCAACTGAATATCTGTAAATCTAAAAAAAAAAAAAAAAAGCTTAAATGTCATGCCTATACAAGCACGATCTCACATTTCACATTCATAGACTTAAATGTGAAACTGTAAAACTTTAAAAAAAAGTGGAAGAAAATCCTCAGATACAGGGCTAGACTAAAAGTCCTTATATAGGAAATTGAAGTGTAATCCATAAAAGGAAAAATTAGAGCTCATCAAAGTTCAAAATTTTGCTCTATGAAAGACTTTATGAAGAAGATGAAATTATAAAATTATAAATTACAGACCTGGAGAAAAATATTGCTATCCAGAGATCAGCACAGGATTTGTGTGTGTGTGTGTGTGTTTGTGTGTGTGTGTGTGAGAGAGAGAGAGAGAGAGAGAGAGAGAGAGAGAGAGAGAGAGAGAGAGAAACCCAAGTCATCTCATTGCAGAATGGGCAAAAGATGTAAACAGACATTTCACTGAAGAGGATTTATAGGTTGCAAAAAAGAACAGGAAAATGTGTTCAACAATGTTAGCCAATAGGAAAGGCAAATAAAAACCAAAATGGTAGTTCCCATCGTGGCTCAGTGGAAACAACTCTGACTAGCATCCATGGGGATGCAGTTTCAATCCCTAGCCTCGATAGTGGGTTAAGGATCCAGTGTTGCCATGAGCTGTGGTGTAGGTCGAAGACATAGCTTGGATCTGCCATTGCTGTGGCTGTGGTATAGGCCAGTGGCTACAGCTCTGATTCGACCCCTAGCCTGGGAATCTCCATATGTTGCAGGTTCAGCCCTAAAAAGGCAAGGAAAAAAAAAAGTACCACTACACACCTGTCAGAATGGCTAAAATGAAAAATAGTGCTGGGAGTTCCCATCATGTCTCAGTGGTTAATGAATCTGACTAGGAACCATGAATGAGGTTTCGGGTTCAATCCCTGGCCTTGCTCAGTGGATTAAAGATCCGGCATTGCTGTGAGCTGTGGTGTAGGTCGCAGATGTGGCTTGGATTCCACATTGCTGTGGCACTGGTGAAGGCTGGCGTCTACAGCTCTGATTAGACCCCTAGCCTCGGAACCTCCATATGCAGTGGATGAAGCCCTAGAAAAGACCAAAAAAAAAAAAAAAAAGGAAAATAGTGCTAACACTAAATGCTAGTGAGGATATGGAGAAAATGGACTACTCATACATTGCTGATGGGTGTGGAAAATGGTATAGCTGCTCTTTATCCTTGGGAGCAGCAGTCATTTCATGTCATGTTTTGGTGGTGGCCCGGGCATGTCACTGGTCACAACATGAACCTGGAAGAATCCTACATTCTCAGATGCTCGCGGAAAAGCTCCAGGTTAGGCCTTCAAATCACAGATGTAATCTTGCTATCTGACACACAATTTGTCTGACGATGAATTTCCACCTCTGCTAAATAACTCATCCTGCCCAACAAAGAGGGCAGCACTCAGACTGCTCTCGCATGAGTATCATTCAAGTCCAACATACATTTCTTGACCATTGTGCCAGGTGCTTCCTAAACAGATGAATGCACAATTACTTCCTGCAGGAGCTTACAGTTCAAGTATTCCTCAAACACATGAGTTCAAAGGCATGTGCCAAATGCAGCAATCAAGATATACACAGGTTGTTCCCTGAATTTCTAGTCAAGGGAATGAGTAGAGAGGCTCTTAAATCCAACCTGGGATTTTGGGAACACCATCCTGGGGGCAAGATGCCAGGCCTGATTGGGAGGTAACCACGGAGCAAATTGGGTGTCCAGCAGAGTGGACAGCGGGAACTGAGATGTAGGCATCAGCCAGAGTTTTCTGTAGAATACCAACCGGGCACAGGGTCCAAAATGCATGGGCTGCCAGAGGTCACAATAGGATCCTAATGGAATTGGTGATTTGCAGGGGATCTTGAAAAGGTTCTGGGGCACACAGGAGAAATGGGAGTTAGCTGTGCCTAGAGTTACATCAGGAACCATTCCTACAGAAGGAAGAGTACAGGTGAAAGTGTTGAGTTAGAAAAGAAAATGGGTTTTCTGAAACTTGCAGCAGGTCCAGGAGTAGAGCTTGGTCAACAAGGAACTATGAAACGTTCTAAGTAGGAAAAACCTGTCCAACTGTTGTTTGAGAAAGCTCATGGTGTCATGGGGGTGGCAAGTGGGAGGAGATTTCGGGCAGTGAACTAGAATACTCTGGGAGTACTTCAGGTGACAATGACAGGGTGTGCCCCAAGGAAGTATGGAAGGGAGGGACTCCTCTGGATTAAATGAGGGAGGGAAAACTCATGGGAATGAATTGTTTGCACTCATGGTTGAAGTGATAGCCTGCTCATGAAAATGGTTAATGAATGAAGAAAGTCAACTCAGGAGGGCAGGCAGTGGCTTTATTTTGGGTTCCATTTGTTTTAAGCTTGAATCTAGCTCATCCAAGTAGATATCTTCCAGTCTCTTGGGGATGGGGAGCCAACTCTAGGAAGCAGTCAGTGTAGACTTGTTATAAGTGTCCGTTATACTTATAACAATGGTAGCATGGGTTTGTGACTGGGGCATCCAAGCACAGCATTGGTGCTACAGTATGTTGGGGCAGCCTCCATCATCAAGGGTACCTAGAGAGAGGTGATGGAGAGAGGTTGCAGAGACTGAAGGAGGGCAGACACCATGTAGTGTGTGGTCGGCCATAAAACACATCAGAGAGGACCAAGGAGCAATGACGAAAACGCACCCTGTGGACTTGGGTTGTGAAGTTCATGTGGGGGAGGACAGAGGAGACTAGGTTCAACCTATGTGGGTATGAGAAGTGAGTGAGAAAGGTGTAGGGTGGCTTGGCCAGTGCCCTAGAGTGAGCAGCATAGGACTTGACCACCAGCATGGAAGCAATCCTTCAGAACGCTGCCTTTCCTTCCTGCTTTATTAAGCAGAACATCAGCGGAATGGCGAGGCAGCAGCAGGATGTATCTATCTATGAGGATAAGGCAGAATGTGGTCTATTCTTGGTTACGCAGGGGCCACTGAGCCTGGCCACCTGTTTTTCATTCTCCTGTGTGGCTTGCACCTCAGGTGCAGTGAACCCGGCTGGGCTGATTTCCACCTGGCCACCCGAAGCCCCTTGCTGGGAAGGTGGTGCCTGTGGTGGCTTTGCCCTCGAACCCCTTCATAGCCCAGCATTCTCCCTGATGACTTTGTGGTCAAAGATCTCCCCTCTCCAGAGTGTCTCTTTCCTTTTAGCTGTGCCCTGGGCTCCTTTCCAGTGCCAGCCCCTTTCCTTCTGAGGAGCTCCCCTCTAAGAGCCAAGCTTGCTTGGTAAGGGGCTGTGTGGGGCTTTCCCAGGAGCTCAGCATCAGCCTAGAGCTGGGCTGATCGCAGGGTGGCTGGGTGTGCTCTGATTCAGGACTTGGCAGGGGCGCATGGGCCCCTGGGACTTTCTGGCATGTGGATGGCTCTGTGTCCTGCAGCTTGTTCACCCTCATGCTCAAGGTGATGGCATTTGTTGTCCCTGCAGACAGGGGTCATGGTGAACCAGCAGATCCCTACACAGTTGTTGAGTTAATATTGTTATGAGAACAGCTGCTCAGAAAAGAGTCTTTTTTACCCCCTGGGCTTTAATTCTTTATCAGTACGACAACTAAAGTAGCGGCTGATGATATGAATTTTATGTATTAACTTGATGTTCGGATCTTTGCAAACTGTCAATAAAGGGCAGAATTCAGCATCAATTCACCTCTTTAATTATTTCAGCTGTGAAATAAAGAAAATCTTCCAAAGCAATGTGTAAATGGCTTTTAAAAAACTGATATGTGCCTAAATCTATATTTGTATGTTTAAATTTATATATGTATTTACATATATTTTCTATAATACATAATATGTTTATATTATATATAATGTGTATGTTATAGATAGTGTACATAACATACATTATCTATATTAACATATAATGTACATATATAAATGAATATGTAAATATTAAATAAAATATATGAAATGTTATTGTATTATATATAAACATGAATCATACAACATATAAAATATAATCTATTATTATATAGATTAATAGATAATCTATAATTATATATTAATTATTGTATATAATATATAATATTATACAATTAATATATAATGTATAATCTATTATGCATTAAATTTTTCTATAAGAATATATACTTGTACATCTGTTATTCATATATAATATATACTTATATATACATGTATATGTTTATGCATATATTCAGTTACAAAAGCATGTTACAAATTTCTTTGGAAGGCACTTAATATTTATATATAAAATTTTATATAGTACATTATATTAAAATATGTATTTACATATAGCATATGTGTATAGATACACACACATAGATATATGTATCAAAAGTTACATGCTCTTTTTTGTATATATCCTCTGGTGTCTTGTATATCAAATTGGACAGCAGACAATCTAGGCCTGTAGGGCAGCTGGTTGACAAGGCAGTCAGTGCAACTCAAAGATTACACAGGCTTTCTTGCTGATTATAGCTCCCTTTTATATGCCTACTCCTTACTTGTCCTTCTTTTCTTATATTTCAGTATTACAATTAACAAATGGATTAAAAATGGCTTATAGCAAGTGCTTACTTTGTGCAAGCCACTTTTTTAAGCACTCTGCCTGGATTATGCTCACAACTTCTATGGGACGATGTCAGTGTTGGTTCCTACCCAACCACGTCTCCCTTCACATCTAATTTTTTCATAGAACCCCAGTTTTGTTCATTTGTTACCCTGGAATGAAGAAACTTTACTCCAGGTATAAATTCTGAAGTCATGGCACCCCATCCCCCTTGCTGGTAACCACATAATCCAGTTTTGACTGGAGTGATGAGAAGTCTAATGGGCAGCCTGGGAAATCTGTGTGTGTGTTTTTCATAGTAGTCTTTATTTTAGTTTTCTTTTTGGCTGTACCCACAGCATATAGAAGTTCCTGGATGAGGGATCAAACCCATGCCACAGCAGTGACAATGCTGTGTCCTTAACTCACTGTGCCACCATGGAACTCCTTGTCTGTGTTTTTAACATGAGTCACGAAGAAGACACCACACTGGACAGGAAACTGTGGTCTGTCATGTGTAGTGTGATGCCTTGTTCTCTGTGGCCATACTGCAACCCAGGCAAGCTATGAAGAAAGGAACAAAGTAAAAATGATCTCAGGTCTTTTCATGACATCATTGAGCCAATGAAAAGAATCTTAAAGCAGTTCTACTTCAAGGCTTCTTATGGAGATGTACCACTTAGCTTTTGCCTCCAGTATGCTGCATAACAGTCTGCCTAAAATGCAGTGGCTTTATAAAAAGAATGAAATAATGCCATTCGCAGCAATGTGGATGGACCTAGAGATAATCATACTAAGTGAAGTAAATCAGACAGAGAATGACAAATATTATCTTACATCACTTGTATATGGGAATCTAAAAAATGATACAAATGAACTTATATACAAAACAGAAATAGACTCACAGACATAGAAAACAAACTATGGTTATCAAAGGGGATAGTAGAAGTAGGATGAGGAGACAGAAATTAGGAGTTTGGGATTAATACATACACACAGCTGTGTATAAAATAAACAATAAGAGCCTACTGTATAACACAAGGAACTATACTCAATATGTTATAATAACCAAAAATGGAAAAGAGTCTGGAAAAGAATATATATATATATATAACTAAATCCCTTTGCTGTATGCTTGAAACTAACACAACATTGTAAATTAATTATATTTCACTTTTTAAAAATGCTCAAACTCACAATCATTTTTTCAGCTTCGCATGTCTACAGGTTCACTGGGTGTTGACTGATCTAGACCATGCCTAGGTGGGCTTGACTCCAAGCAACAAACTGGGTCCAGATTTATACTATATGTCTTTCATCCCCTGGGCAGGTGTAGTTGCTGGGGCACATGATGATGGAAGTGCAAGGTTGTAAGCGCAGCCATGCAAGCACATTTCGTATCTTTGCTTAGGCCAAGTGCCTGATGTCATATTGGCCAAAGCAGCCATGGCTAAGCCCACCATCCACTGGCAGGTGAAACCTGGTGAAAGTCTCTGAAAAATCCTATGACAAAGGATATAGATGCAGAGAAGGGTGAGAAATTGGGAAAAATAGCACAGTCTACCACAGGATGTCATTTTTCTAATTATGGAGGCCAGTGGAGATAGTTTGTAATGTGGCTTATAGCTGGAGACATCCAAATAGAGGTAGATGTTTTTCTTTTCTTTTTATTTCTTTCTTTTCGTTTTCTTTTTTGGTCATGAATGCAGCATTAAGAAGTTTCTGGGCCAGAGCTGTGACCTGAGCCACAGCAGTGACGGTGCTGGATCCTTAACCCACTGAGCCATCATGGAACTCCTAGAGGTAGATGTTTTAAGTTTCCTCACTTACAGGTGAGGAAACCATGACATGCTGATCTAATTCCAGAGCCTGTGTGCTTGGAGCTGAGTTGAGTAAATAGAGGATATTCCTAGGACAGTGGCCAAGAGCTCTCTAAAGTGATGATGTATTGAGTCCATTTGCATTTGTGTAGATTTTTCTCCCCATGTTGACTTCTTAAATATCACTTTGAGCAATGAGGAAAAAAGCCTATTTTAAAGAAGAGAGGAAATGGAGAAGAGAAAGTAGTAGGAAGGCGTGCATGCGTGCTCACACACGCACATACACACACCTACACACACACATTGACTAGTGATCTAAGGAAATGGACGAGCCATGCTTAATTGCTGGTTCAGTTATTATCAAGGGATTACGAGGTCAATAAAAAACAGCACCCTTTCCCCTCTTGAAACCAATGGAGAAAGAGATCAAGTCAAATGGGCAGGAAAAAAAATATATCGGGTATAGTACTGGTGAGACCTGGGCGTGGAGAATGTGTCTTTGATTTGCAGGCACCCCTGGTTTCCTCACACTCATCCCTCACACTCAGCTATATCAGCTCTGAGAAGCTGCTGGCTTTAGAAGCTGGCTTCAAAGGAGAGAGGGCTGGCACCCACATTTATGCTGCTCTCATCTACTGATGAGTTAACCCCGGTTCCCATGGTGATAAGTGATTGATTGCTTAGCATCAGTTCCCACCGTGGAGAATGTCTGCCCAGCATGAGTCCAAAGGGAGAAAAGTCTTGCATAGAAATAAATGTAGATCCAAAGACTTGGATTCAACATGAGTGTGTATCTTAAAAGAGGTAAGTGATTTAGGAGTTCCCATTGTGGTTCAGGGGGTTAAAAATCCAACTAGTATCCATGAGGATGTGGGTTCGATCCCTGCACTTGTTCAATGGGTTAAGGATCCAGAGTTACCCCAAGCTGTGGCTTAGGTTGCAGATGTGTCTCAGATCTGGAGTTTCTGTGGCTGTGGCCTAGGCTGGCAGCTGCAGCTCTGATTCGACCCCTAGCTTGGGAACTTCCATGCCACAGGTGGGGCCCTAAACAGAAAGGGGGGAAAAAAAAGAGAGAGAGAAAAATAAGTAGTTTGGACTTGATAAACAATAGGGGTGATTATAGGAAGTCCTGTAATTGTGATCGTATTTTACGAAAAGTAAACATGAATAGGACATGAATCTATTACTTAGGCTTGAAATATAGGTAAAGGCTTTATACACTTCATTGTGAACTGTGAGAGCAATCAGCTATGCCAGAAACACAGGATCCTGCTCTGTTGTCTTGAATTGGGGATTCTAGCATCTCAGATTTTGTCCTCTGTTCCCTTCCACCTTTATCTCCTGCTCAGTCTGGCTGAATCTTCAGGCCTGACCTCTCCTTCCTCCCAGGTTTGGCCCTTCCCTTGACATCACTCCCTCCAGTGTCTCCTTCCCTGTCTGTCAGGTGGGGTTTAAGGGAATGGGGTTGGGGTTGGACCTCCTTGGCTCCACCTTTTAATTGCTTAGAAGTAAGCAAATTCGTTAGCCCAGACCTCAGTCTTCTTGCCTGAGAGTTGGCGTGACTGTAGTGTGAGCCTCGGAGCATGGCTGAAATGATGAATGTCTCAGAAATGCACCGTCTTGGTGGTGTTACTATTCCAAGTTCATCACTGCTGGACTGCGGAGGGTGGCTGAAAAAAGCCGCAGAAAACCGCTGACTGGCGCCACGACAAATGGACAGGTTCAGTCTCTGTTGGCTCCTCCAAACCTCTCAGCAATTTTGTTTTGGTTTTGTGCCCAGTTATCTCTAAACATGGAATTGGACTGTTTTATCTTGCTAATAAAATATCCCTTATAGAAAATTTGGAAATTCTAAAACATTATTAAAAACCCGTGATCCCACACCCAGACGGCTATACTCCAGCACTCCCACATTTTAGTTTATTTTTAGTGTATTAGCTATCTCTATATTTATTTGTCTCTCTCCCTATCTACCTACCTACCTATCTCTATAGTATGTATGTATATGTTATGTGTGTATCTGTATATCTATATTTGTCTATATACGTATGTATGTATCTCCATCTGTATTTTTCATACATATTCACAGCCTTGTATCTGTCTTTCTTCTGTGGACTCAGCAAATCTCCCTTTCTCCTCATCAGCTTTCCCTACAGTGGCTGCTGGGGAACGTCACTCTTTAACCTCCTAACCATAACCTCCTTTTATACTTCTCATCTACCAAATGGTCATTGAAGAGATCCAGAGAGAGAAGTTGACTGTTCTGCCACCTCCCTGCTGTCCAGAACACTTTTTCTTTTTCTGCCTCTTAGATCTTTGCTCTACTGTGTTCCAGACTGACTTTCTCCAGGATGCAACTCCCATCTTTTTCTGGTACCCTTCCCCATCAGCTACCCACTTCTTTTCACCCACCAGCCCTTGTCCTTTCCTTCCTGCCCAGAGAGGGGCTGTGGTGGTCTTTCTCTCTCCTTGAAGTTCTGCTTCATGATTCTGCAGAAGCTATTATCCCTGGGGTTGCCCACACTCATGGCCTCTTTCCAGACTGCCTTGCCTCACCTTGTCCACCACTTACATAAGCTCCTGACTGCCTGCAAGTTACACCTCCCTGTTTTCCTGCTGCTTCTTCACAGCTCATTCTTCATACTTTTAAACTGATTGATTATCCTCCACTGCTTTCTGAGGGATCAGAAGCTTCTCACTCCCATTATCTCTTTAGTTATTTCATCCACTTCAAAATCTCCACCTACTTTAATGTTGAAGCTTTAGACTCTTCTTACATATGAACTACTGCTCACTACCTTCCCCCAAAGGCTCTTCTGAATGTCTGTGAGCAAAACAGAATGTCCTTACAGTGGAGTACTATTCTGTCTTAAAAAGGAAAAAAAATCTGACACTTGCTATGACATGGATGAACCCAGAGGACATTATGCTGAGGGAAAGCAGCTGGTCACAAAAGGACACATACTGTATGTTTCCACTTATAGGAGGTCCCTAGAGGAGTCAGATTTGTAGAGTAGAAAGCAGAATGGGATTTGCTGGAGGCTGGGGGGAATGGGAAGTGAATGTTTAATGTGGACAGAGTTTCTATTTTGCAAGATGAAAAGAGTTCTGGAGAAGGAGGGTGATGATGGTTGCACAACAGTGTGAATGTACTTAATGCCAATGAACTTGAAAATGGGTCAGCTGGGGTAGCTTCCTTGTGGATTCCCAAGGATCTGGTGTTGTCACTGCAGTGGATGGGGTTGCAGCTATGGCACGGGTTGGATTCCTGGCCTGGGAACTTTCACATGCCGTGGGTGCGGCCAAAAAAAAAAAAAAAAATGGATCAGCTGGTAAAATTTTTTTCCAACTTTGAGATATAATTGACATATAACATTGTGTCTGTTTAAGATATACATTGTGAAGGTTTGGTACATGTATATATTGTGAAATTAAGCTGGTAAATTTTGTTATGTGTATTGTACTATTTTTTTTTGTTTTTTTGTTTTGTTTTGTTTTTTAAATAGCAAAAAAACTGAGAACATCTTTTCCTCCTTTTCTGACTTACCCACTTCCTGAATGGTGAAGCCTCTGTATTGCATAAGCAGCTGCCCAGTCTCCCTCCACTAGCACTACAAAAGGTACATGGCCCCCGCTGCTGGCCTACCAGTGCGTGGCTTTCCTTTCAGCTTCATTGTGTCTGCTTTGGTCTGGGTTTTATCTCTGCCTTATACATTCCATCCCCAAGTTCAAATTGTACTGCTTCTGCAGAATGCCAGGCCTTTGCCCTTATACTTCTCTTTACCAGGAATGAGTACCCTTTCTCCTTTCTTTGGCAAGCGGTTATACAAACATGATTTGTATACAAAATGGATGCAAATGGATTCTAGATCTAAATGTAAGAGCTAAAACAGTGAAACATTTAGAGAAAACAAACATAGGAGTAAATCTTCCTGATCTTGGGGTGCATAAAAATTTCTTAGATGGGATATCAAAATCCCAAGTGATAAAAGAAAATGTCAGTAATTTGTAATTTTTGCTTTGTCAAAATTTAAAATTTTAACTCTTTGAAATGCTATTGAGAATGAAAAACAATCCACAGCCAGGGGAAAAGTATTTGCAAAGCATATACTGAAATAGGATGTATCTAAACTATGTAAAGGATTTTTACAACTTAATAATAAAGAGAAAACAAATTTAAAGAATTGGCAAAGCTTCTGAACAGACGTTTCTCTCAAGGAAGTTAGTGAATGGCCAGTAAGCCAAAGAAAAGACAGTTAGCATCATTAGTCTCTAGGGAAATGCAAATTAAAACCACAATGACAACCTGTTCTGTACTTGTTAGGTTGGCAATAATTTTGAAAAAGAAAATAGCAAATGTTTGTAAGGATATGGAGAAACTGGAAGCCTCTTGCATTATTGGGGTGATTGTGAAGCCATGTGGCTACTTTGGAAAAACAGTTGAACACTTTCCTATATCAGTTACCAATGTCACCCAGCTGTGCCACTCCTAGTATATACCCAAGAGAAGTGAAAATACTTATCCATAAAAGCCTTGTAAATGAATGTTCATAGCAGTGCTAATCAGAATTCCCTGAGTGGAAATATCCCAAACATTCACTGGTATATACATGAACAAACTGGCTTATCCATACTTTTAATTAACATTTTCACTAAAATGAAGCACTGATATGTGCTACACATGAACGATCCTCAAAAACACTATGAGGAGTGAAAGAGGCATAAAACACTGCACGTCATGTGGTTCCATTTATATGAAAATGTCAAAACAAGTGCATCTAGAGAGATGATAGATTCGGGCCTGCTTTGGGTGACAGAGTGGGAACAGAGACCCACTACACTTGGATACACAGTGTATTTGGGGAATGACAGCTCTGTCTTAGAATTAGACCATGGCTCACTTTGTGAATTTATTTAAAACTGTTGAATTGTAGCCCAAAATATCATGGATCTCAAGGTCCATGATGTTTTTGTTCACCTTTGGGTATATAAATAATATCTCACTTAAAGCTATTAAAATAGATCTCATTTGGTAGGGTTATGTTGAGATATGGAAATAAATTTTAAATAAATTCTTAATGAAAATATCAGGCATGTAAATGTGGTTTATTTTATGTTAACAAATCTTTGGGTACACACATGCATATGCACAGGCATGACCCCCCTTACCCCCCCCCCCCCGCCATGCACATACACCCTGGAATAGAATGAGAGAGTCTGTGCCTAGAACAGGAAAAGGAGTGACTGTTTTTAAAATTAAAAAAATTTTTTTATTAAAGTATAGTTAATTTGCAGTGTCATGCCAGTTTTTGCTGTACAGCACAGTGACCCAGTCATACATTCTCTTTCCTATATTCTTTTCCATCATGGTCTATCCCAAGAGATTGGTTATAGTTCCCTGTATTAGACAGTAGGATCTCATTGCTTATCCATTCTAAATGTAATAGTTTGCATCTAACTCCAAGAAAGGTGACTTTTTTTTTCCCCAAACTCCAAGAAAGGTGACTTTTTTGTTGGCTGCACTCACTGCATATGGAAGTTCCTGGGCTGGGGATTGAATCTGAGCCACAGCTGTGACTTGTGCCACAGCTGCAGCAACACCATAATCCTTAACCCACTATGCCACAGTGGGAACTCCTTTGGGGGAACTTTTGATGGGAGATATTAGAGGTGTTTTGAATTTTTTCTTTTTAGCTCATTTTCTAGTTTTACTGCAAATCTATAGATTAACATTGTCTTGGAGGGTTCATCACCTGCTGAGGAGATAGAAATGCTCTCATCATTGGCCCGCCTCCTACCAAGTGCTTCCTTTCCCACCCCAAATACAAACCATCATGAAGATGCTGGTATCACCTAAATTTCTCCCAAACACATTCAATTCTTTCTTTTTTGGGAAGAGGAGGGGCTTTTGTTTATTTAAAAGCGTATTTCAGTTGGCCAGAGGATACTTACTTTTTCCTCCTAGTACAGCATTGTGTCACTTTAAGGTGTATAATGTGATGATATTGGGAAATGTGTAAACACAATAAGGTTAACTACATACATCCTTTACCTCGCATAATTACCATGCCCTGTTACGGTGGTGAGACTATTAAAACTCTGCCTGCATAGCAATTTTCAAGTACACAATACAGTGGTACTATTATTCACTGTAGTCACCATGCTGTACATTAGCTCCCAGGAACTTATTCATCTTATAACTGGAAGTTTGTATCCTTTGGACCAACATCTCCCCACTTCTCCCATTCCTCAGATCCTGGTGACCATCAGTGTACCCTCTCCATTTCTATGAGTTCAAAGTTTTTAGATGTCACATAAGAGTGAGGCCATATACAATTTGCTTTTCTCTGTCTTGAATTATTTCTCTTAGCCTAATGCTCTCTAGGACTGTGATGTTTTTGCAAATGGCAAGATTTCCTCCTTTTTATGGCTAAATATTCCACTGTGTGTGTGTGTACCACGTTTTCTTTAGTCCATTCATCTTTCAGTGGATACTCAAGTTGTTTCTATGCCTTGCCTATTGTAAATAATACTGCTAAGAACATGGGAATGTGGGTACCTCTTTGAGATAATGATTTCATCTTCTTTGGGTAGATGCCCAGACGTGGGATTGCTGGATCATATGGTAGTTCTATTTTTAACTTTTTGAGGACCCTTCCTACTGTTCTCAGTAGTGACTATACCAATTTACATTCCCCCCAACAGTGCACCAGGGTTCCCTTTTTTCCACATCCTTGTTATCTTTTTTTCTTCTTCTGACAATAGCTATTCTAAGAGCATTTACCATTTTCTGTTGCTGTCATCACCACCCTTCATGGCAGTTTATTAGTCTACTTGGGCTGCCATTACAAATACCATAGACTAGGTGGCTTAAACAACAGTAATTTATTGGCTCACAGTTCTGGAGACTGCACATTTCAATTAAGATTTCTAGGCTTGGTACTACCTGAGGGCTGTTAGGGAGGATCTTTTCCAGGTCCTTCTCCTAGCTTCTTGGAGTTTCCTGGCCATCTTTGGCATGCCCTGGCTTGTAGCAGCCTCTCCAGTCTCTGCTTCCATGTTCACAGCCATTCTTCCTCTGTAGTGTCTGTGTCCAAGTTTCCCCTTTTTATAAGAGCACTAGTTATATTGGACGCTGACTGTGTCCTTTTGAATTCCCTCTCCAGTGTATGGATAGTGGTCCTCAGTAATGTTTGTTGGATAAATACATGAAAAAGTAATAAAGGACTGAGAAAGTTTGTACCTTGGAGTTCAGACTGAGGTCACTGCAGGGCAGGGCTGCTCCCAGTTAAGAGCCTGTGGGCTAAACCTCTGCAGCATGCATGCTCACCATCATCAGACCCCAGGAATGTGTGTTGGGCTCCATGTTGGTTCCAGCATGTCCCCATGCTTAGCAGGAGTGGGATGGAAATGGCATTGACCTCAGTGTATGGAGAAGGAGTCAGAAGACACCACAGGAAGAAAACTGCTCCTGCCCAGAGCTAATGACTGCACTTTGGTTGAAGCCCACAGCTGCTATTTTCAGAGTTTGCTCTAATAAGTGATTTTGCCCCTAAGGATTTAGGATTGCTTGGTGGACGTGCTCAAAATTGGCCGTCCATCTCTGATTACTCCTTGTCCCTTTGCATTATTGGCTCTTCTGTTTTCCAGCATCCATCACCCTGTGACTATTATATTATCAAATATATATTGACTCTCTTCTATAGCCCAGGATGGGTGCATGAGGTTTTCATGAAACAACAGAGAACAATTACTTGGTAAACTGTTATGCAGTCTTCAGTGTTTCAGAGAATCATCAAGCCTTAGGAATCGTGCTGGTCATCAAGGACAATCCTCCTTATTCTAGGTGAAGAACTGGCCTAGTCCATGGGGGAGGAGGGACCCAAGAAAGCTCCGTGGTGGATGTGCCATTTGAGGGTCCATTTTGAAAAGATGGTACAGAGTGGGAAAGGCTTGTACAATGGGAAAAACATGAGGAGGGCCAATTGTGGAGAGAAGCAGGTGATACAGAGAGAGTCAGACAGATTGGCTTTATTGATGCAGTAGGGAAATCATTCATCAAGCTAAGGTGGACCAGGCAGAGTTTATAGTTCATGTGATGAGCAGGGAGAACCCTTGGTTGCTTGAGAAGAGCAGGCTTTCAGCTTAGGCAGTGATGAGCCCAGGTTCAGGTTATTTGCAGATGGAGGGCAGGTCACCCTGGCAGGACGTACCTGTCTGAGCCTTGGAAGCACAGAGTGAAGGGTGTGGTGAAGTAAGAGAATGAAGTGCTGGAGCTGCAGGGCCTGGCTAGGACCAGGGGCAAGGAGAGAACTCCTCAGGAAAGTAGAGCTCCCCCTCACCCCCAGCTAGGCTGTCAATTCATGCTCCTATGTCCTGTTGTTATGGAACTCAGGTTTGGCTGCTTGCTGCTCAAAAGCCAATCATTGATAGACAAGTGTCAGTAGAAAGGCAAGTTACTTTAAACAAAAGCCAGCAATCTAGGGAGAAGATGGACTCATGTCCCAAGACCAGCTCCAAGGATTCTTATCAGCCATGACAATTTTTTAATTTTTTTGGCCCCACCTGCAGCATATGGAAATTCCTGGGCCATGGCGAGCTGCAGCTGCAACCTACACCACAGCTGCAGCAACATCAAATCCTTTAACCCACTGCACCAGGCTGTGGATCAAAATGGTGCCTCTGTAGCAACCTGGGCCACTGCCATTGGATTTTTAATCCATTGCACCACAGCCATGACAAATTTTAAAGGAAAAAGGGGGACATAATCTCAGTGAATCATCAAGGTAGGAGCTTGGGTTCTGCATCATTCTCCATTTTGTGCAGACTGGCAGACTCTTTCTTCAGATGTTACCTCGCCTGTGTGATCTGACTGCAGGATTGCTAAGGGGGCTGTTGCAGGTAGAGAGCTAGTCATTCTTTAACTACCTAATTCTTCATTCTTCTTTTAACCTGGGAAAAGGATCAACAGGTTAGACAAAGCATGGTGTACATTCAGGAGAGCATAAGTTAGGAGTTTGGTTAAATTGCCTAGTGATCTCATTCCTATGATTTGGTTCTTTTAAGGTTAGAGAGAGACTGAAATGGGCAAACAGGAAAGGAGAAAAAGAGCTGCTTTCAGTTCCCCACTGTCAGACATCATTCCATCTTCTTAGAGAAGAATGTCCTTCTTCTCTAAGTTCTTCATGCTGACATAGGGTGCAGTATTCTCAGAGGGGAAGATGTCAACATGGGTCTGTAGCATCTCTTTGCTTACATTTATGGGACGAGAAAGCTGCAGTTATTTTGATGTCCACAAAGATAGAGATTATTGTGAGTATTAGTGTTTATCCTCTTCTCCTGAAGCCAGTTCTTGGAATTGTGCTGCCACAGAGTCAGCACTGCTCAAGATAGAGCAGCCCATGTCATGGCTACAGTCTGGTCATCATACCTTTAGCTTTTTCCCTCTGGTGGCAGTTAGAGTGTCTGTAAAACAGCTGAGGAATGTGCATCTGACACGAATTGAAACTCTATGGTCTAATCATTAAACTGCTGGAGTCTGCTCTCTTGAGACTCAGGGAGGCCTGGAAGATCTCATACTGTAGTCCCCGTTGTGGCTCAGTGGGTTGAGAACCCTATGTAGTCTCTGTCTGTGAAGATGTGGGTTTGATCCCTTGCCTCACTCAGTGGGTTAAGGATTCAGCATTGCCACAAGCTACAGTGTAGGTAGAAGATATGGCTCAGATCCAGTGTTGTTGTGCCTGTGGCATAGGCCTCAGCTGCAGCTCTGATTCAACCCCTAGTCCAAGAACTTCCATACGCTACAGGTGCAAACTTAAAAAGCTGGGGGGAGGGGGCAGAGTAGAGATTTTCACACTAAGCGAAGTCAGAAAGAGAAAGACAAATGCCATATGATATCACTTATATGTGGCACAAATGAACCTATCTACAAGACAGAAACATACTCACAGACATAGAGAACAGACCTGTGGTTGCCAAGGGCGAGGCGGGAGGGAGTGGGATGTATGGGGAGTTTGGGGATAGTAAATGCAAACTATTATACTTAGTTAGAATGGATAAACAATGAGGTCCTATTGTAACAGCACAGAGAACTATATCTAGTCTCCTGGGATAAACCATGATGGAAGATAATATAAGAAAAGGAATGTATATACATATATACATATATACACATATATACCTACATACGTATACATACACATATACATAATACATACATATGTACACATACATATACATATGTATAACATACAAATGTATACATACATACATACATATATATATATTTAAATGACTGGGTCACTTTTCTGTACAGCAGAAATTGGCACACCATTATAAATCACGTATACTTTAATAAAAATACATTTAAAAAATTACATATGAATACAACTATCTATTACTGCTTTGGGTTGTAGATAGATAGGTAGATAGACAGAAAGATAGATAAAAGGTAGCAGCTAGACTATTTTTAGCGTGAGACAATAATCCAAAGCGATCTATATGTTTCTTGTTCCTTCCATGTGCATCTTGCTGTCTGCTGTCCCTTGTTAGTCAGAGTGGCCGAGTTTACCTGCCATGAACAAATGAACTGGCAGGATGGGGAATTTGTCACCTGCCCCTTGGCACTTCAAGGCTGTGCTAATGAAACTGACCAGAAGCAGATATGAGCTTCCCCACAACCCATGGCTTTAGTTCTGGACAGTTGGGAGGCAAGAGTATAATTCTTGTCAGAATTATTCTTAATTATTCCACAGGACATTTTGACCCTGTATTCCAGCATCCTTATCCTTTGGCATATCTGTGAACCTCAGCTATGCCAGTCAGTTTCCTTTCCTCTTTCCTTAACTCTTTGACCCTTATCTGGCCAGACCCAGAGAGAAGGCACCTCTGAGAAGGGAGGTCACTGGACCACTCTCTCCAGCCTGGTCTGCAGAATCTCCCAATAGTTGCCACAGCTTTGGGAAGTCATCATGTGCAGAGACCAAGTTCAGCCATTAGTTCTCTGGCTCACATGCTCACTGGAAGGCCATCAGATCATCACAGTACTCATTCATAAAAGTAAATTAGATATTGGGCTGTAAAGAAAGTCTAAGGATCTTTTACGCATGCTTGTCACTTGCAATACTGTTCTGCTCACCTTTGTGCAGATGGCCTCTTTAAGTTTTGGGGTTGAATTTTGTTATTTTGGCTGCGCCACAGCTGCAACCCAAGCCACTGCAGTGACAACACCATATCCTTAACCCACTGAGCCACAGGGGAACTCCTGGCCTTGAATTTTGAGTCAGAGCACAGCATTGGAAAACCAAGAGGAGTGTAGCTTTTGTGACATCATACCCTATATGTTTTAAGTGGCAGGAGTTTCACAGCTTTAAAGGTGAATATAAAGCAAGTGAATCGCAACTGATTAAATTACCAGTCGTTAATTATATTTCCAGTTATAAATTATAAAATCTAATTCTGATTAACACAGCAGCTAATTAATTGACATCTTCGGTTGTGTTATAACTGAATTTGGTATGCACAGGTCCAGACGGTAGGAAGGAAAAAAAAAGTCTCTATAAGCTGTGTAACATAGCAGCTGAATCCTAGCCTTGTGGTTCCTGAGAAAGCCTGCAGAGAAATGAGAAACAGAAAGGACACAGGATTATTGTCTCCCACTAAAAATAGGCTAGCTGCTCTTCAATATGAATGAGCTGCATATGGAAAACCTGTATTTTAATATCCCAACATTACTCACAAAATGAGGAAAATGTACAATTAACTTGATGATTGATGTTCTAACTAGTGCCTTTTGCTACTTTAAATCACCATCTGGATGCTACATAAAAGTTTGCCTTCAGTGGCTAGAGTCAGCATGGCTGGCCCACAGCTCTGTGTCAAGACTCCTTGGGACTCATTTGAATATGAATAGTGTCAGATATTTTGTTTAACAGAACCACACTGCCAGTGCAGGAGCTGCACCACTTTCCTTTTTTTTTTTTGGTCTTGTTTTGTTTTTTTCCTTTTTTAGGGCCGCACTCTTGGCATATGGAGTTCTCAGGCTAGGGGTTGAACCAGAGCTACAGCTGCCGGCTTACACCATAGTTCACAGCAACACTGGATCCCCAACCCACTGAGTGAGGCCAGATATTGAACCCACATCCTCATGGATACTAGTTGGGTTTGTTTCTGCTTTGCCACAATGGGAACTCTTGCACCATTTTCTTAAAACAATGCTCTCTCTTTGGAATACTGTAAGAGTTCTTGTTTATTTACTGTCTTCCAAAGCAAAATATGGGTGTTTTTAACAATCAAAACCATCCTCTCATGATTTCCGTGGGCACCATGGACACTTCACCTTCTCTTCGTGGATTCTAAACCTTCCACGTGTGTGTGTGGTATGTGTGACTAAGGGGATCATTAGAAACATCTGTTTACATTTACCGAAACAGATAGCAAAAGAATGAAAATAAACATACTCATCACCCGACACCTTAAAAAACTCACCTGCAGGAAAAATGTCTGAATACCATGAGAGTGCTGAATTTCTATATAAATGTCCTATATGAAGGCATGACTGTGTGCATGCTCTGATGACCTGAAAAGATCTTTCAACAAATGGTATCAATAGCAGAGTTAACATGTACTAAATAAGTTCTTCTGGAATAGCCATTTCTTTAATTTACTGAACAGCTCACTGGTGTGGTGTTTGAAGGTAAGGGCGCATGTTAGGTTGATAGGCACAGATATTTATGGCATCAGGGCCTGAAATGAGGCAGGATGTCTGTGCTCTGAGGCAGCCCTTGGACGCCTGGGCTGCAGCTCCTGTCTGAGACCTGTGTTTCTGGAGCCCTTGACCCATGTCTGTCTTCCTGTTGTCATGTCAGCTGTTGCCATGGAGCTGCTGGGTTTTATTCAGAGCTCCTTGAATTGATTTGCAGTGAGACCATTATGGAACCCACTGGAATCTGAGAGCAAGTGGGAAGATAGTGTTCCTTTGCAGTTCACCGAGCACACTCTCTTCTCCACAGCGCATGGCAGAAGCTGTCCATATGCTGCCTTTCGGTCCACATGTGCCTGCTTTCTAAATATAGCAATAGAGTTTTCTGATTTTAATGAAGTTAAAAGGTTCAGTATCATTTTGAGTCAGAAGAATGATCAGAATATGAACTCCTGGTGGAAAGTCTAATGACATGCAAAATGAGAATTGCAAATTGGGCTTTTCAGAAACACCAAGGCTCTGGCCTACCTCTTGCAATTCTGATCCAGCGAAGCTCTTGGGAGGGCTCTGGAATTGGATGGGGGTGGGTGTTACAAAAAGAGAAAGGCTCAAGATGGCAGGGTTCTTCCAGATGGAGCAGTAATTGGAGCAGGTAGCTAAGGAGTCAGTCAGGGCTCAGAGGGGTACCTGACCTGCAGATAAAAACCCAGAGGTAACTGTCTTAGGAGTATGTCATCTCACCTTGCAAGAGGGAAAGAAGTGGGAGAGGGGCAGGGATGAACCCAGGCAGGTGAGCCTTGAGCCCTGAATGGGAGGGGCCAGCAGAGAGAGCCAGGAGCTCCCAGCCAGTGGAGGAGAAAGGCCAAGAGACTGTCTCAGAAGCCAAGGGAGCCTGCTGCAAGCTTGAGTCAGATGAGGGCAGAAGAGTGCCCTCTGGAGGTCTTTGGGCAGCCTTGTTGGGACCAGGCTATAGATGGAAGCAGTTCCCAGGTGACTTGAAGAGGCGATGGGGGTCTTCTTTTTCCAGTAATATGGTTGACTAGAAATTCTAAAGAACTCTCAATATAAAAACCATAGGAACAATGAAAAAGTCATAATAAACATCATTTCAAGGTATCACTTAATTCACAGGAACATAAGAGAAAGCCCCAGGAGCCACACACACACACACACACACACACACAAAAGAACAGAGATTCTTTTCAGAGAGAAAGCTGAGGATGAAAATGTTGTAAACTACGCCCGAAGACTGGAAGCCCTGGAGTTATTTGCCCCAGGTAACTAAGTGGCCTAGGATTAGCAATCTGGAGACTTAACTAAGGAACTCTACAAGGCAGAGCATTAGAACTGAGTCCTCAGGAGTTCCATCGTGGCTCAGTGGTAAGGAACCCTTCTAGTATCCATGAGGACACAGGTTCAATCCCTGGCCTCGCTCAGTGGGTCAAGTATCCAGATTGCCATGAGCTGTGGTATAGGTCGCCATGACCCACACCGTGGGTTGTCTTGACCCACGTGGCTTGGATCCCATGTTGCTGTGGCTGTGGTGTAGGCCGGCAGCTGTAGCTCCAGTTCATCCCCCAGCCTGGGAACTTCTATATGCCTTGGGTGTGGCCCTAAAAAGAAAAAAAAAAAATCAAGTCCTCATAGAGCAGCACACTCAGGGGCTACATGCTCATAGAAAGGGTGAAAATTCCCCAGCCATCAAAGGGCCATCAGAGAATGTGTCAGTTTCACCTGGGCTGTAGGTGGTGTAGAAAACATCTATGCTGAGAATGTGTATTGCCTACCTGTATTAACCTGAATTTGGGGTTTGGCTTTAAACTGCAGAGAAGTTTTCACTGAAAGCGATCCAGAGTAATCAAGCAATCTGGAATACTGGCTGAAAGCACATGAGAACTTTTATCAAGGGGCACATCAGAAACCTGGGTTACAGAGAACTTCTGCTTACTTGTTCAGCAATGTTCATATAATGTTTGTTATGTGCTAAGCCCTGTCCTTGCACTGTGCTGGGAATATGTCAGTGAACACAACAGACTGTCCTCGTGCACTTACATTCTAGCACCGAAGAGGAAGCAAATGCAATATGTGTGTGTGTGTGTGTATCCAGTAAATAAATATATTAAGTAGAGTATAATAAGGGTTGGCAGGTTGGATGAAGGTTGCCATTGTTAAGGCAGGGTCATTGAAAAGGTGAATTTGGAGTTCCTGTTGTAGCTCAGTAGGTTAAGAACCCAATGTAGTGTCTGTGAGGATGCAGGTTTGATCCCTGGCATCGCTCAGTGGGTTAAAGACCCAGCATTGCTGTCAACTATGGTATAAATCGCAGACGTGGCTCGGATCTGATGTTGCTGTGGCTGTGGCATAGGCCAGCAGCTGTAGCTCTGATTTGACACTGGCCCAGGAACTTCCATATACTGTGGGTACATCTGTAAAAAGAAAAAGAAAAGCAAAAAAGACGAATTTGAGTCAAGACTTGACTAAGGTGAAAAAGTCAGCCAGAAAGTTCTCTGGGGAAAGAAAGTTCCAGGCAGAAGGAACAGCTAATGAGAGCACTTATGGCAGGATAATGCCAGGGTTGTTTGAGGAACAGCCAAGAGGATATTGTTGCTGAGATGAAGTTAGCAAAGGAGATGAGGTCAGAGAGGGGGCACGTCGACTTGGCCTTAACTTCCATGAACAAGAAGCCATGGTATGGTTTTGAACACAGGAGCAAATGATCTGACTTCAGTTGTTAAAAAAAATCACCCTGGATGCTGTGTTCAGAACAGGACCATGGAAGAGGATGGTGCAGGGAACCTGTCCAGAGGTTAGGACAGCATGGAGGGTGGCGAAGAGAGTGTCTGATCAGGAGGCAGCTGCAGCAGTGATGAGCAATGGCTGCACCGCAGTTTGAATTTCATATGTATTGACATAGAATGTGAGAGAATAGAGGAGTAAAAATAGTTTGAGATTTTAATTGATTTAATTTATTTAAGGATGAAATACCACAGATGGGGAAGATTACAAGTATATCTGATCTGAGGGTAACATTAGTGGTTCAGTTTGGATGTGTTGAGTTCATTCTGGGGTTTGGTTTAAAGTTGAGTTGGAAATTAATTTCGGGAGTGTGTGCGTGTGTGTGTGTGTGTAATGAAATATTACTCAGCCATAAACAATAATAACATTTTGCTTTTGTAACAACATGGGTGGACTTGGGAGTTCCCTGGTGGCTCAGTGAATTAAGGGTCCAGTGTTGTCACTACTGTGGCTTGGGTCACTGCTGTGGCAGAGGTTTAGTCCCTGGCCTGGGGCATTTTTGCATGCTGTGGGCATGACCAAAAAAATGGATGGACTTAGAAGGTATTATACTAAGTGAAACAAGTTAGAGAAAGACAAATACTGTATGATATCACTTGTATATGGAATCTAGAAAATACAACAAATTAGTGAAAATAACAAAAACAAATCAGACTCACAGATATAGGGAATAAACTAGTGGTTACCAGTGGGGAGAGGGAAGAGGGGAGGGCCAAGATAGGGAGAGGAGATTAAGAGGTACAAACTACTCTGTATAAAATAAGCAACAAAGATATAATGTACAACACAGGGAGTATAGCCAGTATTTTATGATTACTGTAAATGGAGTATAACCTTTAGAGTGTGAATTACTGTATTATATACCTTGAACTTATATAATATTATTCATTAATTATACCTTAATTTTTAAAAGTTTTTTTAAAAGCAGGAACAAAATGCCTATCTAAAGGTTAAACTTCTGTTTCTCCCTTTTGGGGCACTATGCTTGATTAACTGTATGAAACCCTGCATCATAGCTTCTTTCTGGCTTCCAGGCTTTGATTACAGTATCCTAGAGAATAGGATTTCTTTATGTAACTCCATGCAGAAATGCCCATCCAAATATATTCCAAAATAACTATCAAGCCAATACTTTTCAATTATATGATGTATGATGTTGTTAATATTGTGATTTGCCTAATAGCAATGACCTTCCTTACAAGTTTTGGGTAGAAACCAGAAATAGACGTGATCTCAGAAATGAATGGACTTGCTCTCTAAAAATAGCACATCTTCTTAGAAACTGAAAGTACTTTAAGATGTGTGGTATCACTAATCCATATGATTTGTCTTTGAGAAGGGAAAATCCATTGTTAAATCCTGATGTAGAGGTACATATATAAAATCAAAGGGCATTTGAAAACCCACAGTTTGTTTACAGGAGGTGTTCTTGGTTTAAAATGGAAATAGTCATCCTTTATTTTTTGATAAGTAAAGGCCCTTCTCTCTGTTGCAGCATTTCTTTTCTATTTCTTTTTCTTTTTTTTTTCTTTGCCTTGTCTGCTCTCTTGAAGGGATTAAGAGTGACACTCAGTTCAGCAAATCTAATGGTGAGAACTCTGTAAACCATGTAACCCAAGCGATGACCATCACTGTTTAAGGATATAGTGTCTTACTCTCATGGTTATCTGCAGGCATTGTGCACAAGCCAGGGAAGTGCACAGAGGCTTGAGAAATGCCACACAGTCAGAATGTGGACAAGTCACTCATATCTCTAGGGGTACTATTCTCCCAGTTCGAGGATCTTTGAAATATGGAGGTACCAAGGGCACCTTGCATAAGCAATATGGCTATTTCTCAGCCAGTTCTTGGAGCACCTTTGGGTAGATGACATATTGAAGAGGCATTGCATCCTCTTTGGAAACCTATTAATCAAAGATAGTTGCTGGGAAATAAAATTGTGGATCTGATTATACATACACACATATGTTGCAGAATTTATATCTATGTATATTTGTTTTATAAAAATATGTATACATTTATATATATAATATGTAAATTATATGTGTGTGTGTGTATAAAATTTCCCAGTTTGGTGCCTTTAATGAGAATTATTCAGATACTTATTTAAAATAAAGGAGAATATGAAATGACTCTTCCCCAGTTTATAAGCCCCTTCCAAAAGCTCATTCATACAGTATTTGTGCGAAGTTAGAACATCTGTTCCTAGATGGAATGTGAGACATCTGCTCATCTTGTATACTCTTCTTCTTCTTTTTTTTACCTTTTTTTAAAATTAAAAGTATAGTTGATTTACAGTGTTGTGCCAACTTCTGCCATACAAAAAAGTAACCCAGTCACACATATATATACATTCTTTTATCTGATAGTATCTTCCACCATGTTCTATCCCAAAAGATTGGATATAGTTCCCTATGCTATACAACAGGACCTCATTGCTTCTTCTAAATATAATGGTTTGCATCTGCCAACCCCAGACTCCCAGTCATCTTGAATACTCTTCTATTTTCCCCACAATCTATCTGTGATCCAGTGTGGGACACAGCCTACTCCAGACACTGTAGGTAAGCATTATTCTGCGGTGTATTGTGGGAGTTCAAGAGTGTGTCTCTAACCTGCTTTCATGGGGACAATAGTGGACACACTCCCCACTCTTCCCCTGCTGTGAACTCATGATCCAGTTCTAGATGTGGAAGGTATTTAGGAAATAGGGTCAACAAAAACAGGTGACAGGATGAATACAGGATGTCAGATGTGAGAGAAAGAAGAGGTTGGTGTATAGCTTCCATTCTTGGTTTAGTTGAGAGAGCAGGTAGATGTTGGTGGGGCGGGGTGGAAAGCTTATGAGTTTATTTTAGATGTATGGAACTGATTTGCATATGGGGCATCTTCATGGAAAAATTGAGAAAGGTGCTGAATCCATCAGGGACATCTCAGGCAGGTAAAATGGGCCAGAGACACTGATGGAGGAGCAAAGATTTGGAGGCTGGAGTTTGGAATAGGAGATGCTTCTCCATCAATCCTGGTTCCTTGGGGCTCAGTTTGGGAGGACCAATCTACAATTAAAGGGGACTGGGGAGAGGACACTTACCGAAAAGTTCTTTGTGTAGAGAGGGGTCCGTTGACTGTAAAATGGGAAGGACTGGGTGGGCGGAGAACCCTGGAGTGCCTAAAGGTCAAATTAGCCACAGTACGGTCAGGCCCAGAAGGCTGGCTGCTTTGGGATTTTTATTAGAGCTATAGCTATTTTACAAATTTGTTTAATTTTGATTTGTAGCATCGACAAAATTCAGTGTTTTATGGAAAATCTAGGGACCTGATACATTTCAGGAAACAAACTTGTGTCTTTTGCATCTGGATATTGGGTAGAAGATGAAACTTGGGATTTTAGAAGCAATGGGTGGGGGGGTGCTGAGAATTCTACACCAAAGTCTTAGGCTGAGTCTCCCTTACTAGCAACTTGGGGTAGTACAGCACAGTGCAGTTTTTTGGAGTTTGGTATGTACTCGGCATGGAGCAGGAGGCTGGGGGCCCACCTGATAAAGATACTCTTTTTCCAGTGGGCACCGGGGGCTTTAGGGAGGATGACTAGCCCTGCTCTAGGATGGGAAAAGAGAATGTTTTATCCAGATGCCTATTATGTGTTAAACATTGTCCACTTGATTCATTGCTAGAGCACTTTTGTAAAAGGAGCATTTTTAGTTTTATTTTTCTGCAAGAGATTGCTGAGGCTCAGAGCAATTAGGTAATTTTCCTAGGTAAGGCACAGGGCAAGAAGCCAACCTGGTGGTCTGAGGCATTAGCTTTACCACCCACTGCAAACTAGCCTCTACTGGAGATTTATTTAGCCAAGGGCATCTCTCTTACATTTTTCCTGGTTCTCACTGGTTTAGGTGGTATTGACTTAAAAAAATATACAACTTGAAAATTGAGAGTTATTATTTGGGGGCAAAATTCGGACTTAAGCCCAGGAGACAGAGTCTCATGTCATGTAGCCCTGAGAAACTTCTACAAGGAGGCTAGAAGGGAGGTAGTATATATAGGAGTTTTTGCAACAAAAAGCAAGTAGCAGGAATGAAAGAGGTCTGGGCTCACTGATATCATTCCTTTGATATGCTGCACCTCAGCTGTCTGGGGCCAGTTTTCACAGCCCTCAGGGCTCACCGCTCACCCTCAGAGGTGGCTGCATTTGCAGATGATGAAATACCACCCCAAAGAGTCAGGGGGAAATAATATCAGTGTATATGATAAAGGTGAGGGAAGGTGCATGCAGCCTTTACAAGTTTGTTGCTGGTCTCATGAAAATTACTACCAGTCACAAGGAGCAGACATCACCATGAAGGAGTTTAGTGTTTTTCTAGATGTGAGGAGATGCAAGAATTGGGCACATAAATTCTTCTCCTAAAAATATCTATCTGAAGATCTATTCTTCAACTTTTCCCAGAGCACAGAGTGCCTTATTCCTGATCTCCACCCCGAGCTCCGCTCAGGGGGTGCTGCGGCTCAGGCAGCTGAAGTGGCTCATGACTTAATCCATGTAGAGGCTGATGGCAAACACCGAACTTCACCGAAATCTCAATTTCTTCTGATATACATAGTTTTGGTCCTTTGAATGTAGGTCAGTAGAATCATTTTACATTTCATACTTCTTAGACTCCAGAAAAATATCTATGGTATCTTTTCATACGTGAAAAGAAAAGTATATTTGCAAAGTAATTTTTATCCTATGCCAGTTTTTCAGATGGCTTTAGAGGACTAGGGAATTTATAACTATTTTGATCAGCCCATCCGGATGTCATACAGAGGTAATGGTCCATCTTCTGAATATATTTAGCATTTAGGTGGATGAATAAAAAATATATACGTCTAGAGATTCTCATACTAAGTGAAGTAAGTCAGAAAGAGAAAACTAATACCATACGATATCACTTATATAAGGAATCTAAAATGTCACAAACGGAGTTCCCATCATGGCTCAGTGGAACTGAATCTGACTAGCATCCATGAAGATGCAGGTTCAATCCCTGGCCTTGCTCCGTGGGTTAAGGATCCCGTGTTGCTGTGAGTTGTGGTGTAAGTCACAGACACTGCTTGGATCCTGCATTGCTGTGGCCGTGGTGTAGGCCAGCAGCTACAGCTCCGATTTGACCCCCAGCCTGGGAACTTCCATATGCCTTGGTGCAGCCATAGAGAACAGGTTGCCAAGGAGGTGGGAGGGAGTGGGATGGCCCAGGAGTTTGGGGTTAATAAATGCAAACTATCACACTTATAATGGATAGACAAAGAGGTTCTACTGTACAGCACAGTACAGAACCATATCCAATCTCTTGGGCTAGAACATAATGGAAAATAATATGAGAAAAAAGAATGTGTGTGTGTATATATGTGTTTGTGCATGTATGACTGGGTCACACTACTGTAGAGCAGAAATAGGCAGAGCATTGGAAATCAACCATACTTGAATTAAAAAAAATTAAAAAGATAAAATAAGAGAAAAATAGAGATTAGGAGCCTCCTTGCAGGTATAATAGCTATTCGAAAACCAGAAAATCTCAGCAATCTTCCTCTATATTCGCTTACCAGCCTCCTTCTCTGCCAGCTGCAGACTTAGTGGATAATTCTAAATGTATACTCCTTTTGGTTTGTTGTTGTTGTTGTTGTATTTTAAAATAATTAAATGAATTATATTATATTTGTAGTTGTGCTACCATCATCACAACCTAATTTTAGGACATTTCCATCCCAAATGCCCAGTCCACCCCTCCCTCCTCCAGCCATAAGTTTTTCAAAGTCTATGAGTCTGTTTCTTATACACTTCTTTTGCCTTGTTGTACACTTCTTGGCTCCTCGCGTGCCCTCTGTGATGCTAAGACCTTCAGTTTGTGTGATAGGCTGACTTCTCAGATAGGTAAGTGGACTTAGGACAGTAAAAAGGCTTACCCACCTTTGCCCAATCAGCAGCAGGCAGGCTTGAGATATGAGCATGCTTGAGTCCAAAGCACCTTCTCTTAATCCCTTTCATTTTACTTGGTTTGATTTTATGTTGAGCCCACCAGCTGCTTAAGCTACCTAAAGATACAAATGATGTCTTCCTGATCTCTGGGTCCCTAGCACCCAGCAGGATTCTTGGCCTGTGGTGGATATTCAGTGAGGGCTTGAAGCAGAATGAAGAGAGGGCTGAGATTTATTCTCACGGATCACCATTTAGGAACTTGGGTTCAGCTGTACGCTGTGCAAAAGCCAATAGTCGAGAGGCAAGGGTTAGAAGAAAGGAAAGGCTGGCAATCTGGGGAGAAGACCAACTCCAAAGATTCTACTCAACCATGGCAATGTTTAAAGGGGAAATGGGGGGAAATTTCAGTGCATTGCTAAGGTGGGCGGTCAGATTCTCCATCCTTTTTCCACTGTGTTTAGATCTACTAACTGGGTCCCCATCTTCCTTAGGATGCTGTCCTTCCCTGTGGTCTGCCTGCAGGTTTGCTAAGGGGGAAACTGAGAGGAGACAATCATTCTTTTTTTTTTTTTTTGTCTTTTTGCCGTTTCTAGGGCCACTTTTGTGGCATATGGAGGTTCCCAGGCTAGGGGTCTAATCAGAGCTGTAGCTGCCGGCCTGCACCAGAGCCACAGCAATGCAGGATCCGAGCCACGTTTGCAACCCACACCACAGCTCACTGCAACGCCGGGTCCTTAACCCACGGAGCAAGGCCAGGGATCGAACCTGCAACCTCATGGTTCCTAGTCGGATTCGTTAACCACTGCGCCACGACAGGAACTCCGAGACAATCATTCTTTAATTATCTAATTCTTCCTTCTTACTCTTTCCAATCCAGGAATCAATGGATGAGGCAAGGCATTGCATACATTAAATAGAGCGTTTGTCCGGGAGTTTGGTAACTAAATGTTACCTAGTGATCTTTTTTTCATGATTATAGGAAAACAGATGTGGGAAAACAGGAAAGGTGCAAAAGAGCTGCTTACAAATATGCACTCATCAGACATCATTCCATTTCTATAGGATTAGGGGAGAAGGTCCTTCTTCTCTAACATGTTCATGCTGACACAGGGCGCCTGTATTCTCAGAGGGAAAGATGTCAAGCTGACATGGATCTGTAGCACCTCTTTGCTGACTGTTTTAGTTGCCTGCTTACATAAATGGGCAGGGCAAGCTACAGTTATTTTGATGTCCACAAAGATAGATATTATTGTGAGCAGTAGTGTTAATCCTCTTCTCCTGAGGGCTGTTCTTGGAATTGTGCTGGCCACAGAGTCAGCACTGCTCAAGTTGAAGTAGCCCATGTCATGGCTGCAGTCTGGTCATCATGCAGGTAGCTTTTCCCCTCTGCTGGCAGTCAGAGTGTGTGTAAAACAACTCAGGAGTGTGCATCTGACACTAAGGCTGGAACTCAATGGTTCTAATCCTAACTGCTGGAGTCTGCTCTTTTGTGACTCAGGGAGGCCTGGGAGAAATCAGTTTTTCTATAAAAAAGAGGCAGGGACATAGAGGAGCTTTTGTACTTTGGGGTAGGGTCCCTACCCCCTGCCCCCCACAGCATTCTGCTTGGTTCCAAGTCCATGGATTTGAAACTGACAGCACTAATGGCCTGAACCTGGCCAGAACACAGATTGGGATTTGAATCTACGTGCCAGGACTCGAACCCAGCCTAAATCCAGGTTGGGACTCAAACCCTTGTGCTGGGACTTGAACCCAGCCTAAATCCAGATTGGGACTTAAATCCACAGTTTTAAATTACAATCATCACCCAGTGTCAGGACTTACTGAGGCCCAGGTTCTTTATGCCTCTGTGCAGAAGAAATTCTCTGAGACAAAAGTGATAGGCAAGAAATAGATTTATTAAGATAGGATGCTTGTGAGAGATGCAGGCAGGCCGGCAAAGAGGCTCTGCCTGGAGGATCCCCTGGGCTACAGTTTTATGATCCAAGGGGAGTGGGGGTTGGAAAAGACTGCCTCTTCCTTTCTGGGAGTAGCAGCTCCTCCTTGGTATCTGGTATTCAAATCAGCTGAAGGATGGTCTTCAAATGCCTTCCCTTGGTCTGAATCTGAATGCAGGCCTTACCCCATCCCTCACCCAAAGACCTGAAGCAAATCTCGTGCCTCCTCTAGTCAAGCAAGCCTGGCTTGTTCAGATGTCCCTCTTGAGCAATTATTAACTTACAGTCATCTCCCAAAGTTCCCTAGGTTTCCCTCTCTATCTAGGGTCCCTTATTGGAATGTCTACAACTACCTATGTCTACTCCATCCCTATCAGATTCAGCAGATGGAAACGGAGGCACCAGTGAAGTCTGTTGTGTGTGTGGCGGGGGGATGGATGCAGTGTGGTATACTCATTTTGAGGCCATTAAAAGGAATGGATTAGAATTTTCCAAGTCAGTTTTGTTAACAGAAGTGCCAAGATGCCCCCAGCCTAATTTTAATTGCAGAAATGCCTGCAAAGGAAGCCTCCACCACCTAGAGCTTATGTAAGCTTCTCAAAACAATTTTGCATCCTCCCTGACCTGAGAACAACTTACCTGTGAGCTTTTGTCTCATAAACTTGCTGAACCAGATGCAAATGCAGGTGTCCTGTGGCTTTCACAGCTGCAGTTAAATATTTAAATTTGGCTTGGAGATTGCATTTCTTTCTCAGGGTGAGTAAATTTTTTTCATTTCCTGTGCTAAGGAAATCTAGTCAATTACCTAATTGCAGAAAAATGTGCAATATTTCCACTTTCAAATATGTATTCTTGTCATTTTAATGCGATAAATACCAAGAAATTACCATAGGCAGGAAGACACTTTGTTGTTTACCTCTTATTGCAGTTTATTTGAGCTGCTTGAATCATACACCTAAAGAGGGGCTGAGGTTTTAGTTTGTTGTTATTTGTTGTTACTGCTGTTGTTTGTATATTTTCAGATTTTGCAAGGACAGTTACCTGTGTGTAAAGGCTTGGCTCCCGAATGCCTCATATTTAAGAATGCAGTTCCCAGGCCCCTCATACTGCCGCCTACCATCACCTCTCCCTGCCCCACCCTCCCCTGCCTCAGCGCACCAGCTCCCAACCAAGGGATCCTGGCCTGGGGTGGGCTGAAACTCTGACTTCTGACTTTTGCATGAAATGGAATTTCGTAATCCGGCATAAAACCTAACAACTCTTGTGTCATATTTTTTCAATGAGAAAATATGACTTAAAATCTGAACAAAGGACTTGCAAGCTTATAGAACTCCAGCTACTGGTATTTGCCATTCCATTGTAAAGTCCACAGGGACAAGCCTAGCCCTGGACTTTAGGGGTTGTGCTGTTTGATTTGATACATAGACTCATGGAGAGAGAGAGTAGAGAGGCCATGATTTCATTATTATCAAAGGGCTTTATGATCCCTAAAAGAAGCCCAGAGGAATAAATAGCTCTTTAATTGAATGCTTTTGTTTGTAAGATTCTTAAGAAAGACTCTTTGTTTTGAATACAATTCTTCTATATTTCTTCGGCTGATCCCAAGTTCATCACAAGCCTCCTGTAATATGGAGAGAAAGAGAGATGTGTTCAAGAGGTATTATATTACCTAATGATTTTGGTGAACCTTCATAGTTCAAACCAACACTAATTGAATTACTCACATTTATACCCTAGAAAGTCCCAGTTCTCAGTGGGCTATAGAATTCTGGATGGATTCTCGCTTGCATTTTTCTCCTTGCTGCCTGAGCTCTCTCCATTGAATCCCATTTCCTAAGAGGTCAGTGCTTCTGCTCAGGTTCTCCCAAGTGTCTGGTGTCAGCCCCCTGTCAGGGTTGGAGCTGCACGTAAACCAGAAGGTGGATGTTTTCAGGGTGCCCCAGGCCCTTGAGACCTCTGCTAAGACAGTGGATGAATCAGTCTTCATGCACACACTACCAGTTTGTCAATTTGTTTACGGGATAGTGTTTTATAAGTGCTCCAAGGATCAGAGATCTCAACCCTCACCCAAAGCACAGTCTTCTAAACTCATGTGATAGCAAATTAGAACCAAAAGGGAGCTTCCTGGTGGCACAGCAGGTTAAGGATCCATTGTTGTCACTGCCTAGGCACAGGCTCCATCCGTGGCCCCAGGGAACTTCCACATGCCTTGGCTGTGGCAAAAAAAAAAAAAAAAAAAAAAAAATCAGAACCCAAAGGAGCTTTTGAGTTAGATTCCCCAGCAAGTCTAAAGGACGTGGGGCCATGTGGAGAGTGGGGTCCGTGGGCGTTCCCCCTGCAAAACATGAGCTTCTGCTTCTCTGGGACCAGGGCTCTGTTACTGCAGCCCTGGTGGCAGCTGCTATTTCTGGAAACCCTGATCTCTAGGCTGGTACCCACTCTTTCTTCTGCCAGCATGCTCTGTCTAGATGTTCAGATATGGCTGGGTATGCCGCAGCCAAGAAACAGTGCCTGGAGACCGTCTGCCTCTTCTTTGTGTGCGCCAGCCACCGGTAAGTGGGCCTGCTGGTCCCCAGTGCCCCCTACCTGCTTCTCCCTTCTCCCTCTTCTAATGCCTCTCCCCCCTACTCCAAGCTGGTCCCCTGTGTCTCTCTCCAGGAGCTTATGCCTCCCTAATGCCTCTCCCCCTACTCCAAGCTGGTCCCCTGTGTCTCTCTCCAGGAGCTTAAGTCTCCTAGCAGAGAGGGGAGGAGGGCAAGGATGGGAGAGGGATGAGTGACTGCCTCTCACTCTGGCTCTCAGTGTCTTGGGGAGTCTGTGCCAGGTACCCAGGTAAGACCCCTCCCGTACCCAGGTGTATCACAACACGGGGCAGAAAAGATGCAAGACCACCAGCCACCATCATCAATGCTGCCTGGTTCTAATCCCTATGACCCTCGGAGCTCCTAGAGGCCCTTTGTTTCAGAAATGCCACCTCATCGTCTCTGCTGTGCCCTCTTTCCTTCCGTCTTGGGTTTCCATCGGTTGCACTGTGTTTGGGGGTGAGGCCCAAGATGGAAGGCCTCTTCCTCCCCTTGTGCTGTCCTGGGGCTCACCTACAGTAGGCAGAGGGCAGTCTGATTCCATCTGTCCATCTCATCTGGGTGTCTCCGGCCCCGGGCATGGGCTCCAGCAGCATGTGTTGCCCTCACCACCCTCCCTCATCTCCCTGCTCGTTTCTGTAGCAGCACATTTCCATGTAGACAGCCCCCGAGTCTTCCACCACTGCTAAGGTCAAAGATCAGAAGCTTAAGTCCCTACCCTCACCTCATGTTCCCTGGGGGGTCCCGGGTCTCACCTCTCTACCCTGAGCCCACCACTGTCTAGACCTCTGTGGATCCTGGAGCTTTTATGTCTCAAGGTCTCTTCTTTTTCTGAGAATGGACTCAGAACTCCAACCCCCGCAGACTCTCCAGCCCACACAAATTGCATCTCCTGGTGGCTGTGCTCTTTGGTCCAGCCCACAGTACTCCAAACGTGGAAACCAACAACTTGTCTGGTGTCCCTTGGAGGAAACAAGGCTTCATGAGGCATCTGTCTATAGCGCACCTATGCTCAATGTCTGCAAGGATGAGAGGCTTCGGTGCTGCTATGTTCTTATTACCACCCCTTCAGGAATGCTTTACTGTACATGGCCCCATCCTGTATCCTCTGGAGCATCTTTGCAGAACTGGCTCACCACGCCCACTTCTTTGTGCTCACAGAACCCCACCTAGAACTGTGAGGCTGAGACCTGCTGGCTTCCTGAGGGAGGGGACCTTCATTCAAATCCCACTTCCCCCAGTTCCTTGTGTTTAATGGGGTACGGGCAGAGAGGCAAATTATTTGCGCTCTCTAAATTGTTCCTTCTTTGTTGATTGGGGATAATAATGAGAAAAACAATAATCCCTGCCTTGTGTTTAAGTGAGACCTGGCACTTGCTGCAGTCAGAACATGTTAGCTGCTGCTGTGAGTGTGTGTGGCGCTCCCCACTGCACCCCCCCCACCCCCCCGCACATAGGAGTCAGCACTCTGGCCCCCCAACAGCACACTTTCCCATTAGCTGCCCCCTCAACTGCACTAGATAGCAGAGGGGCTTGCACTGCAGTCACCTTTCCATCTGCCTCTTCTTCCTCTGCAGGAGAGTGAGGGATGTCTCCACTGACAGAAGGATGCCCGTGCTTTATTTATTTATTTTTTTGGTCATACCTGAGGCAGAATATGACAAAAGATGTGTTCATACTCTGACCAGAATCTGAACCACAGCCGCAATCTATGCCACAGCTCTGGCCATGCCAGATCCTTAACCTGCTGTGCCACAGTGGCAACTCCAAGGATGCCCGTGTTTTAGAAGGCACAGTATTAGGTTTAAATACTCCTGACTTTTCTCCCTCTGTTACCTAAGCTCTGACCCACCCTAGTCCACTCAGGTTATCTCAGCAAACAACCAAGACCATATTTGAGAGGTGCTGCTGATGATGTGAGAGTAGCACAACCCAAAATTAGACCCTGAGCCTGAGCTCTCAGACTGCGAATGACAACTGGGTTCTCAGGCCCAAGTGACACATGGCAGTGCCTCCATCCTCATGGCAACCCATGTGAGCACCAGCTGGAAGGGAGATGGGAGAGCAGTGCTAGACTTCACGACTCAGGCGTAGGCTGAGGGCTTAGAAACCAAGAAAGAAACAGATGAAACTCTTCTGTTTCAATAAGGATGTGATTCGGAGGGTTATATTTAAATTGAAAGTCCTCTAGCTGCTCTTGCCAATTTATTTCCATCTTGTTATGCCACAAAAGTTGCATGTTTCAGTTAAAATGCATCACCTACATTAACTGATGTCAGTGGTAATGATGGGGGGGTGACTGTGAACTTTACAGCCCGTTTGCATTCGGAGGGCCTACATCAAGCCTACCATCTGCAAACTTTTCGGGGCTTCCTAACCGGCCCCCCTTTCCTCTCTGCCCCCTTGTCACCCACCAACAAGTTCTCCCACTCACCTAGGCCTTTGCTCATCATCTCTCTTACCCACTAAACTCATTACTACAAGACTGATCTTCCTCGCCCACAGCTGTGTGTTTAAAATATAAGTTTTATAATTATGCAGGTATGGCAAAGCCAACAGATCAAGAAACAGCTGCCATTACGAAAAGAGTCTGTCACCCATAGACCCCAAGAGAAGGGGGCATGCCATGCCATGGGGGTGAGGGGCAGGTATGTGGGGAAGCACCAGGGCTGGCCACAGGGAGTGTGGTTTATTGTAGTTTCCATGAAAATAATGGGCGTGGTTGAGGCTGGGTAAGCAAGCTTAGGATTGGCTAGTTTGAATAATTAAAAGTGGACCCTGAGGGCTAGTCAACCCCTGATTGCCTGGTACCTGGACATGGAATGAGGGATGGCCTGGAGTGTGAGAACCTGATAAAGAAGGAATCTTGGGGTATGACTCTTGCTTGATTGGTTTGCATCTGAAAAGTGCAATCAAGAGCGTGGCAGAGCTGTTTGCAGTTTCCAGGTACTGACCACCCCTGAGGGGAGAGAAGGTAGCTCCTCCAGGATCAGCCAGAATGGAGATGTTAAAGCATGAGCACTCAGGAAACAAAAGACATGGCAGGTACTTGTGGTTATGTCACTCACTACTTGAAAACCCTAGTGGCTGTTGATTGGCTTTGGAGCTGGCCTTCATGCTTTCCACTTCCACTGCCATGGGGTCTAGCCTTGCTCATCACTCTTTACTTTTTCCTCTTGTGCCTGAGGTTCCAGCAAAACTGCCTTCCTTGGGGTTTCTCATCAATTCAGTAAGAACAGCATCCTGGTGTGATTTTTCCACGCTCCTACCTCTGTCAACTGACCAAGGCTAATCTTCAGTACCATCTGCTTTGTGAGAACCTCTAAATGAGTGGGATGAAGGTAGAGTTCACACTTAATGTGAGGCAGAGACCTCAGATTCCTGTGTTTCTTCTCATCCACTCAAATGTTAACTCGCCTTCGAGTTGCAGATAAAACCTCAAGAAAGACTCCCCAGGCCTTTTTTGCATGCTTTGCTTCTCTCTCTCACTCCTCTGATTTTTTTTTTTTTTTTGAAATGGGTCTTACAGTGTAAAACTTCTTTTGCTTGTAGTTGTTTAGTACAGGTGGGTTTTGTCGCCTCCTTGTCTTGTGAGTGCTTGGAGAGGAGCACAGGTGTTCTCTTTGTCATTTCAGAGGCTCCTATGCCCCAAGACTCTTGGGACCAGTGACAGGCATTGCTGTGTTAGCAAGCTCTAAGAACTGCCCTCCAAGGCATGTCAGAACACCTGTTTCTGGAATGGATTCTGCTCATTTGCCACCCAGTCTCATGCTGCCCACAAAGCGAGAGCATTTCTGCCAGTGTGTGAGCTCAGACATTCTTCCTGTTATAGCAGTGATTTCTTATTTCCTGGGTGGAGGGTTTACCTCCTCACCTTTGAATTATCAGCTTATATCCTTCTACAGTGGGGTTTAGGAGGTCCCATGAATGTGAACAAATGTTTAGGCACTTGAACGGTGATTGCCAAACAGAATAGAAGTGTAAAAAATTTTTTGTGTGTGTTTATTTTCATCAGTCTAGGTGGTGGATCCAAAAAGATATTTCTATGATTTATGTCAAAGAGTGTCCTGCCTCTGTTTTTTCCCTAAGAGTTTTATAGTAGCCAGGCTTACATTTAGGTCTTTAATCCATTTTCAGTTTATTTTTGTGTATGGTATTAGAGAATGTTCTAATTTCAGTCTTTTACATGTAGCTGTCCAGTTTTCCCAGCACCACTTATTAAAGAGGCTGTCTTTTCTCCATTGTATATTCTTTCCTCCTTTGTCATATATTAATTGACCATAGGTGCATGAGTTTATCTCTGGGCTTCCTATCCTGTTCCATCGATCTATATTTCTATTTTTGTGCCAGAACCGTATTGTTTTGATGATCGTAGCTTTGTAGTCTAGTCTGAAGTCATGGAGCCTGATTTCTCCAAATCTGTTTTTCTTTCTTAGGTTTACTTTGGCTATTTGGGATCTTTTGTGTTTCTATGCAAATTAAAAAAAAAATTCGTTTGCAGCAGTATGGATGGACCTAGAAATTATCATGCTAAGTGAAGTAAGTCAGAGACAAGTATCACATATTATTACTTATATTTGGAATCTAATTTTAAAACATGATACAGTAGATCTTATTTACAAAACAGAAACAGACTCATAGATTTTGAAATCAAACTTATGGTTACTAAAGGAAAAATATCAGAGGGAAGGATAATTAGGAGTTGAGAATTAATATATACATACTGCTAGATATAAAATAGATACATAACAAGGACCTACCATATAGCACAAGGAACTATATTCAATATTCTGTAATAACCTATATGGGAAAAGAATCTGGAAAAGGATGGATATATGTATATGTATAACTGGTTTACTTTGTTGTATACCTGAAACTAACACAACATTTTAAACTAACTATGCTCCAATAAAATTTTTTAAAAAATTAGAATTTATTTGCTCAGCCTCTGATTTCTTTTTTTCCACTTTCTGATTGCATTAACTACTTTGCGAAACCAAAACAGAGGGTCATATGCCTATTTTGCTATTTATTTTGTTGGAAGGCCTGTGGGGGCTGCACCAAGGCCCCATTCCTCCTCCACATCCGGATTAAGTCCCATTTTCCCTGAATGTCATCATCTCAAGGTGATGACATGGCCCCGTTGTGTAGAAATGTCTGTGGCAATCTAGAAAGAAGGGAAAATAGGATGAGTGAGGCATAGAGAACTCCCACAGGTCACTGTGTCTCCAACATGCTTTTCAGTTCCAGAGGCTTTCTATTCACAGCTGCAGGGACAGCAGAAGGAGAGGACGAGGCTTGCTGCTAAGGGTTTATAGCTGGAAGTCACCTGTCGTAGGTGGCTCAGGCCCAGGTCCCCCTTGTGGGAGAAGGTGGACCTAGGCCAGAGTGTGGGTTCCCTGCCCAGCACCCTGATCTCAGGATGACTTGGGGCGGGGGGAGACAGCTTTATTTCTAGATTTTTAAAAATATTTTTTAAAAAGTAAAGTATAGTTGATTTATAATGTGCCAATTTCTGCTGTACAGCATAGTTTTACTTATATATAATTCCTTTTCTTACATTATTTTCCATCATGATCTATCCCCAGACACTGGATATAGTTTCCTATGCTGTACGGTAGGACCTCATTGCTTATCCATTCTAAATGTAATCGTTTGCATCTAGACTATTCCTTCAATGCCAGTTTGCTTGGTCTGCTTCTGACCTAAATAAAACAGAATGTATAGATATGATGTACACCTATTAAACCTGGTATTTGCATTTGTATGAAAGCAACCACTGCCGTCAGCCCTGTCTAAACATAGTATCTATTTCTCCTGGAAACCTTAATGGGGCCAGTTCTGAAAGAAATACACTGAGCACAAACTTATTTTTCCCTTTTCTGTTTCTTTCTCTAGGACTATACCTTGACCATGTATTTTCAACAGTACTGGAGAGATAAAAGGCTCGCCTATTCTGGGATCCCTCTCAACCTCACGCTTGACAATCGAGTGGCTGACCAGCTATGGGTACCTGACACATATTTCTTAAATGACAAAAAGTCATTTGTGCATGGCGTGACAGTGAAGAATCGGATGATCCGCCTCCACCCGGATGGGACGGTGCTGTACGGGCTCAGGTCTGTCTGCCCCGTGGGCTGGTTTCACGGTTGCATGGCGCATGGTCCCTGCATTTTCACTGGAGGTGATTAGACTAAGTGAGGCCATGTCTGCAAATTAATTAAGAGATACGCATGGAACACTTTGAGCTCTGCAGGAAAAAAAAAAAACAAAAAAAACTTCTAAGATTTGGGACATGACTGTTACTATAAATAGACATCAAGCAAGTGAAAAACAGCCTCCTCAGATTGAGTTTCTATAATTGGGCTGTCATATCTGAGAACACAGATTCCCTCAGGGTGGATTTCCATATCAGAGCCACAAAGGCCTGTGATTAATATCACCCTGGTACTTCAGAGGCCTTCAGTGAATTTTCTTGAAGCCATTTGCAGAGTTGGGAAAAAAAAAAAAAATGTCCCCAGTAATGCTGAAATACGGTTTGGTCTGCACAGAGCTTTATGAGATAGTGCCCCCAGTGTTATAGGAATGAGCAACTACAAGCCTTGCTGGTGAAAATCATCTCTCACCGGGTGTCATAGGAAGTCACTGGACTGCCCTGTGGAACCCTGAGGAGGCCCTGGGCTTCCCTGGTTACCCTGTGCTCCACCTCTGCTGGTGGCTCATGATTGTGACTATCACTGAATAGCACCCTTAACAATCTTTGTCTTTTGGGTGGATGTAGCTCTGGTTTTGTTTTAGAGTAGCTGTTTCTGTCTTTCTTGACCTCCTCACCTGAAAGTGCCCAGAGGCCTTCCAGGAGCAAGGCACAGGTGGATATCTTGGAGAAAAGGTTTATCTCAAAATGTCGTGAATCCTTACTAAGATTTCTGCAGGTCTAAAATGTAATCACAACATTATATGTTTAAATCCACACCTCCATGACTTTCAGTGCTTCAGGATGAGTGAAGGGAATTATGTAACATTGCCTTAAGTCGAAAGTGCCGAGTGGCTTACTCAAGACAGCAACATAAAGAATGAGAGTTGGAATTTTAGCAGAAATCAGACTTTTTTTAACTACGAGAGATTTTCTCACAGTTGATTTCTCATAGTTGTGCAGTGGCACATCTCAACCAAGCCACGATATTACTCTGAAAGAGACTAGATTGATGTTTCTTTGGGAAACATTGGGAGGCATTTTATATTTTGCCCAGAAATGAGAGATGTGGTTGTAAAATTCTAGAGGTTCTGAGAAGCGCAAAAAATTAGTTGTACAAAAGATTTTCCAAAACCCATGTCAGCATAAAATGAGGAGTCATGTCCTTCATTTGCCTGTACCCCCCCCAAAAAAAGGGGAATAGAAATGTGTGTGTGGACAGGGGCGGGGGATGGGGGGAAGCAAATGTCAATAAAAAGTAGACTTTCTTGACTTTTTAAACCAAACTTGCTATTTGGATTCTCTCCCTTTTAATTTTTTGTATTCTTGGCTAAGAACCAAGAGTTCCCTAGCATTCCCTCTGTTAGGGTGGTATCTGAGTCCATTCATGCTGCTCTAACAAAAGACCACAGCAGACACTTATTTCTCACACTCTGGAGGCTGGGAGTTGAGGATCAAGGTGCAGGCAGACTTAGGTGATGGCCTGGGTTCTCATGCATGGCAGGTAGCTTTTCACTGTATCCTCATGTGGTGGAAATGGGGTGGGGGGAAAGAGAATTGAGTGGGGTCTCTTTTATAAGAACACTAACTAGGGAGTTCCCTGGCAGCTCAGTAGTTTAAGGATCCAGCATAGTCACTGCTGTGGCTGGGTTTGCTTCTGTGGTGCACATTTGATCCCCCGTCTGGGAATTTCCACATGTCATTCCTGCAGGCAAAAAAAAAAAAAAACAAACAACAGCAGTAAACTAAACCATTCATGGGTCTCCACCTCATGATCCAAGCCCTATCTCCCAGTACCACCACCTTTGGGGGTTAGGATTTACATATGAATTTTGTGGGGGATGGGGATGGGGCATATACATTTGGATCATGGCAGACAAAATGATATAATATGAATGAAAGAACTGTAATAAATTTCCAAACTCCATTTGAAAGTGTTGAATTTAACACCATAAAACAGGCAAGAATAAGAAAAACCAAGAGATTAAAACTATATCTTTAGCTAATACTCTGCCTGTAGATTTTAATATAAAAGTTAGCTAATAATGTAATAATAAGCTACAGGAAACTTTTAATAATAAACTTTGTTCAGTAACCTTAAAAAAATCTCTCTAGTGAAATTCACATCCATTATACATCTCAAATAGACTCTTGAATCAGTAAATGGATTTCTAAATCAGTAGCTGTTTTTATTAAAATGTACTCTCAGTATACCCCCTTAGATCCTTATTTAGAATGTCACATTTAAAAAAAAAATTCTTCCATGTGGACCTGGCCAGGCTGTCAGAAAGAAAATCTAAATAACAGACCACATTCCACATGTATTTAGCAGCTACACTGAGCCATCTGAATTCCTTTTGAAATTGGCTAATCTAGAAATTTCTGTCTTTAGATTTAAAAAACACACATAGCAATGGAGATAAATTTGCATTTGAAGGAATTTGAATTTTTAGACAACAAGCACATTAGTATCTCAAAATACTGATAATTTTATTAAATTCATGTATACACATTTTCTATTATTCCATGTGCACTGAAGTACCATTTATACATATTCTACAAGATTTACACACACATACACTCTGTGTGTCCTGTTTTTGATAAAAAAGCAAAGAGTGATGAACATAGAGAACTGACTTGTGATTGACAAGGGGAAGGGGAAAGGGAGAGGGAGAGGGATGGACGGGGGAGTTTGGGGTCAGTAGATGCAAACTATTCCATTTAAAATGGATAAGCAATGAGGTCGCCATGTAGCACAAGGAACTATATCCAGTCTCTTGGGATAGACCATGATGGAAGATAATATAAGACAGGGAATGTGTGTATATATATATGACTGGATCATGTTGCTGTACAGCAGAAATTGGCACAACATTGTGAATCAACTATACTTCAGCAAAAAAGGAAAAAAAAAAAAGAAAAGTGTGAGGGCCACCCTCCATCCTCCCCTTGTCCCCAAACCCTCCCTCCTTTCCCTCTCTTTTCATTACTGTACTCCCTGGATCATGTAGGTGATATGAAAAATAGAGTTGGCCTGTGTTTGTAACTCCAATGATCCATTGTATCCTTTTGGTAAATGGGTTCCAGGGCCCTCCAGGAGGAGGTCCAGTGTAGCTGAGAACTTTGTGGGTCAGACTCCCCATGGAGGTTCATGGAACACTGGAATTGTTGTCAGTCTCTTGCTGGTATTGCTGGTGACGGTCCAACTCAACGGAGATTGCTTTCCTACTGGCTATTTCCCTAAAATACTAGTTGACTGGGCTCCTTCGGACCTTAAGGTTGGAGTCTTCTCACCCCTGGAGGCTGGGATTGGCCTTCACCCCGAGTGCCCTGCATTTGCCCACACGGTTAGGTCAGCCATCATTCAGTTCATCTGGGCTCCTTTCCCAGGCATGTCCCGCCATCACAGTACAAGACCAGTGGAGGTTTTTGCTTTATCAAGAGTAGATGAGGATCTCTGGCTGGGGATCAACTCTCCATGACGTAGTTTGTACATCACCTCTAGTTTATTCTGGGAAATCATGAATCCATTACTCTGATGACTCTGCAGAAGTGGTCCAAGCCTGCTCACAAAAATACTGGAGAGGGATCACATTTTCACAGAGATAGAAGGTTGTTTTCAATCATGAACTCTTGTTGTCAGTGAAACTTGGGTTAACACTAGCTTAAGCTTACCTGCCTAGGCTCTGCTGAGCCTCGTGTACACAAGCAAGTCACCTCCTAGTCTGCTCTGGATGGGACATGCATACCATCCTAAAATAAAACTTGGGCTCTTTGAAAAGTTCCTTTGGGCAGCCAAATATTTTCAGGAACTAGGAAGATCTTGGCTACTTAAGAGGCGCATAAGTCTTGGTCCTGTTCCCATGACAGCTTTTCTATTTTCTTTGGTGCTAGGCTGAAGTTTTTGGCATCTATCTCTCTCCTGTCTTCCCATTTTTGTTTTTCAAGTCATCTGATCACTGATGTCTTTGAATATCATACCTGCACCACTGAGGATACTTTAATGTGATTTTTTTCTTCAGGCCATGGATTTTGTGCCTTCGGATCTTTTTTTCTGATGCTAGGAATTGGTAATGGATTCACAAAATAGTATTTGATTTGCTGCAAAGACACCTGGGAGTCTGAGGTTGAATCATTGTCATCAAAACAACATAGCCATGTTGTGCCTGAGAAGCTGACAGCAACATTTGCTGGAAAATATCTTGTAAAGTTCCCACTTGCTGTTGAAAATTGCTAAATTGTTAAAATTGCCATTCCTGTTCTTAAAAGATTGAATGTAGTGTTGAAATCAACCTAGAACTTACTTCACAAAATTCAAGTTAAATCATCTAATTGGTTTGGCTGACATTATTTCCCCAAAACTGTTAATTTTTTATTTTATTTCAAAACTTTTTTTTTATGGCTGCACTGGTGGCATATGGAAGTTCCCAGGCTAGGGGTCGAATTGGAACTGCATCTGCCAGCCTGCGCCACAGCAACGCCAGATCCAAGCTTCATCTGTGACAACACCGCAGCTCGCCACGACGTTGGATCCTTAACCCACTGAGCAGTGCCAGGGATTGAACCTGCATCCCTATAGATACTAGCTGGGTTCGATACCACCGAGCCACAATGGGAACTCCTCAAAACAGTACTTTATAGGGTAGTTCTGGCCAAACATCCTTTTCCCCAGAAAAGATAAAAGCTTGCAGAATTAATAAGGCCCACATGATCTGAGTGGAGGTGTGTTTAATTCCCAAACTCTTGTTTTGTCACTTCCTCCCAAGTGCTTTTATAGAAGTAAAAAAGTATTGATAAGTTGCCCCCCAAAAGGGATTATGACAATTTTTATACCCATCAGTGATATATTACATATTAGCTTTGGGGTTGTGATGCCTGCATGGGACATCATCATTTTTCAGGCTACTGTAAATAATCTGTCTATGTACTTCATCCCCTAAGGCTGGAGAAAATCTGCTGTCTCACTTGAACTTCAGGCTCATGAAATCCTCTCTTCCCCCCAGCCACATTCATGCTTCCTCTGCTTTTAAGGACTGTTTCTCACCTTCACTCTGACATCCTTCCTCACCTTCATTTGATACTACTGATCCTTTCATTGAAAACACAGAAACTTCTTCATCTTCCCAGTTATAAAGAGACCACCCCACATACCTGCTGCTCACTCCTCGCCTCTCCTCTCAGCATGGAAAGTGGGTCCCTGAGCACTTCAAGGGTCACCTTCCCCTGGCATCCTCTCTCTTCTAGAGGATGTGGTTTCTGCGATTCCAACCCATTTTCTTTCACTACTGCTCGCCTCTCTCATCCTGCTTCCAGTTATGCGAACCTTCCTTCTGCTCTTCAGAAATAATCAAGGACATCCCTGTTTTAGGGCCTTTGCCCAGGCTTTATGCTGGATGTAATACATTGTTTCCAGATATTTATATTTTTAGCACCATGGTATGATTATACAATTGAAGACAGTTCACTCAGTCCTTCTTTGATCACCTGTTCCCTTGCTGTCACACCATCTGGACCCACTTATCCAGATCTGCCATGATCTTGTCATTTTATTGCGTATCTTATTTGTCAGCTCTGTTTCCATCCATGATTGTGGGTGGCCACCATGAGAATATAAATTCTCTGAGAAAAGAACCTCTTGTTTATTGTTACATTCCCCAAATCCAGAATAATGTTGGGTGGAAAACAAGGAAAAAGTATAGTATGAGGATTTGGTTTAAATTCCACTTCTTCTTCCTGTAGTGCTTTATTCTCATGTTTTCTATTTAGATTCTTTTTTGCTTTTTGGCTGCACCCAGAGTGTATGGAAGTTCCTGAGCCAGAGATTGAACCCATGCCACAGCAGTGACCCAAAACGCTGTAGTGACAATGCCAGATTCTTAACCCAGTGTACCACAAGAGAACTCCATATTTTCTATTTAGATTCTTAATCCATCAGGATTCATCTTGGTGTATGATGTGAGGTAGCTGTCCAGTGTCTTTCTCCTCAAAGGGTTTGTTTATTCCAGTATTCACCAGTTTATTCTTCCACAGGATCTTAAGAATGATTTTTTTAAAATAAATTCCTAAAAATATGATTGGAGATGTTGGTTGGAATTATGCTCATCAGTATGACTTTGAGAAGAGCAAATGGTATACCACATTCAGCCTACATAACCATGGTACGTCTGTGTGCACACATGCCTTCGCTCATGGCTTTTAGCAAAAGTTTTGTCTGTTTCTCCATAGACAACCACTCATTTCTTGATAAAATTATTCCTGTTTTTTATAAATGTGGTTCTGTTAGGAATGAGATCATTTTAATTATCTTCCTAGCTTTCATTGATATATGGGGAAACTATCGATCTGTTTGTTTGGGGCTGTCTTTGTGCATTCGTCTAATGTTATACCTAGCCTTGATGATGATTTTTTATTTTCATTTGTATTGGTTTCATTCTTATTTCAGTTTTCTGTTTTATTGCATTGATTTCTACTTCCAGGAAATGAAAAACAATAGGAGTAATATCTCCAAGTTTTTAATTATAATAGGAGTGCTTCCTGAGCCCCCTACCATGAAAGATGATTTGCATTTTCAGTTTAATGTAGTTGTTTTTTTAATTCCATTAAGTACATACATACATATATACTCTCAATTTCTGGGAACTGTCATGAGTTGAATAACAGATATGACCATGTTATGAAGTTTATATCAGCAACTAATTATAAATCAGATTACTGACCCTAGATTGCATTTAATATATATCAGAAATAGAAATAGATTTTATGAATTCAGTCTCTCTTTATATGGTTGCTTCCCTCTTTATGGCTGTACCCACAGCATATGAAAGTTCCCAGGCCAGGGATTAAATTTGAGCTGCAGCTGTGACCTACACTGCAGCTCTGGAAATGCAAGATCCTTAACCCACTGTGGTGCTGGGCTAGAGATGGAATCCATGTCTCCATGGTGACCTGAGCTCCTGCCCTTGGATTCTTAGCCTACTGCACCATTGTAGGAACTCCTGTTTTCCTTTCTTAACCTTTAACTGTGATGTAGTAATTTCCTACCATGATTTATCTTTGAATTTCTGAGATAAATCCTATTTAATCATGGTGGGCAATACTCTTAAGAAATTTCAATCATTTTCAAGATTGATATAAGAAGGAAATCTTGAAAATTCACATTTTCAAGGAAAAAAATCCCTTTATCTCCATGTTCTAATTCATTAGCATGCACGTATGCATTGCCTTCTAGAATATATTTTTACGTTCCCTTCATTTATAGTTCTGTTCGTTGGTGTCAGGAAATACTTGTTTTATAGATTTATTGAGAGTTAGCCTTGGATTTTATATCATAATTTTGTGATTAATTTTTGAAATTAATTTCTTCTTTATCTTTATAAACATCCTCCTCGCTTTTATCCTTTCACTGAGGAGTGATGTCAGCAAAATGATGGCAGACCAAGAAACTCCAAGCACTTACTTCTCCACAAAAACATCAAAAACAAAACAAAACAAAACAAAAAAACAAGCAGAAGCTGTCTGAACTAACTTTGTAGGAGCTCTGGAAAATAGTCCAAGGTTTATAGCAAACAACCAAGTGACAAATAAAGTAGAAGATATATGCAAAACAGTAGGAAGTTTGGAGGCATTTTCACCTGCCATTTCCCCAGCCCCTCCCTAGTGCAGGGGCAGTTTGGATCTTGAGCAAGTGGCAGCCGAGTCACCAATGTTCCCTTGGGCAGTGGGGTGAGCAGAGTGGACTTGATTTGCTTATTATGGTATACATATGTTCTAGACTGAAAAATACCTAAGAGACTAAAGCAAGGTGCTCAGCTCTATATTGCATGACTCAGAAAATGGACAGGAAAAGAAGCAGGTTATACTCCTAAAGGCTTCAACATGTCTACAAACCCATAGATATCTAGGGCAAGAAATTCTGGGTAGAAATAGAAAATAGACTGTCAGGGGCCGAAAGGGGAGGCTAGGGCGAGACTCTTTGGAAAATTAGATAATTCACAAAGCAGCCAGGTACACAGAAGAATATAGAAAGCTAAGCATATGCCCAGGCAAGACAGATGCTCAGAAAACTTCTGGGCAGACCTTGAGTTTTTACCTTGTCTGATCCCATGCTTCAGAGCCAGCCTAGCTGAGTGGTGAAACAATTTGTGCCACTAGAAGACTGGGGGAGGTGGCTACTCTCGCTTCTTGTTTCATTGTTTTCTTTTCCTTTTGGTGGGTGGGACACATTGTTTTTAGCTCCAAGCATTCAGAGAAATCTCTGTGAAAACATTAGCTGAACTGAGACCTTGTTGATTAACCTGATAAGGAATAGTCTTTTTTAAGTTTAGATGTATCTCAAAACAAATGGGCTGCTAAAGCCTTCCCCAAAAAAGACAGCAAACCATGGGAAAGGAAAAAAATCTGATTTCCAGATCTAAACAACATTATAATAATAAAATACTCAATTTTCAAGAAAAACGAAATCACCAGACATACAAAGAAATGGGAAAACAAGACCTATTCAAAAGATCAAAATTAATCAACAGAAACTGTTATTGAATAAGGCCAGACATTGGACTTAACTAGATGAAGACTTTAAATTGTCTGTCTTAGCTACGCTCAAAGAGCTAAAGGAAAACATGGACAAAGAACTCAAGGAATTTGGGGGATGATATGTGATTAAAATGAACAAAATGAAATAAAGATAGAAATTAGAAAAGGGGGAACAACACAAATTCTGAAGCTGGAAAATACAATAACTGAAGTGGAAAATTCACTAGAGTGGTTCACAGCAGCTACGAACAGACAGAAGAATCCGCAAATTTGAAGATAGGACAATTAAAATTATTGAGTCTGAGGAACAGAAAAATGAAGATTGAAACAAAGTAAACTGAGTCTTAGGGACTCATGAAAAACCATCGAGAGCACCAAAATACATATTATGAGAGTCCCAAGAGATGAGATGGGGTGAGAGAGAGGCAGAGAGATTATTTGAAGAAATATTGGCCCAAACTCCCCCAAATTAATGAAAAATATGAACCCACAAATCCAAGAAGCTCAGTGAACTCCAAGTGGGAAAAAACCAGAGGCTCACATTAAGGCGTATAATCAAACTGTGAAGAGCCACAGACACAGAGAGACTCTTACCCATCACAGATGAAATAGCTTGTCACATAGAAGGGAGCCTCACAAAAGGTTATCAGCCTGTTTTATATGACACCTTGGAGGCCAGAAGGCAGTGGGAGGATTAAATATTTGATGGAAGACAGAACCTATCAAAAGAGAATTCTTTTGAAAATGAGGAGCAGATATAGCAGACAAACTAGTGGTTACCTGTGGGGAGGTGGAAGTGGGGAGGGCCAAGATAGGGGAAGAGGAGTAAGAGGTACAAATTATTAGGAATAAAATAAGCTACAAGGATATATTGAATTGCATGGGGAATAGAACCCATATTTTATAATAACTATAAATTGACTATAACCTTTAAAAATTATGAATTACTATGTTGTACACTTGTAAGTTATTGTGCAACGGCAATATTTCAATTATAATAATAGGAACAATTCAGAGGTTCCCAGATAAACAAAAGCGGAAGGTACACCTGAAACTATCACAATATTGTAAATCAACTATACCTAATAAAAAAGAAAAAAAAAGGGGTGGAAAGGCCAAGCAAGGAGTTTTTCAAAAAGCTGAGGGACTTTATTGCAACTAGACCTGCCCCACAAGAAAGGCTAAAGGGGGTCTTTCAGATTGAAATGAAAGGACGCTGGACAGTAACTTGAAGTTGTATCAAGATATAAAGATTTCCAGCAAAGGTGAATAGAGCCTTTAAGTATATACCCCCAAAAAAAGCAGTGAATTCAATACTTGCACACTAATGTTCATAGTAGCACACGAATACCAAAAAGATAGAAATACCCATTAACACATGAAAGGATAACCAAATGTATACATTTATGCATCTATGTGTGTATATATATATATTATATATGTGTACATATATATAAAATATATATATGTACATATATAAATGAAATGGAATATTATTCAGCCTTCAAAATGGTATGAAAATCTGATAACATGCTACACACGGTGGATGCACTTTGGAAACATTAAGTGATCTAAACTAGACACAAAAGAACAACTATGGTGTGATTGCACTTCAGTGAAATACCTAGTATCAGTAAGAATAGAAGTTACCAGGTTACCAGGCCCTGGGGGGGGGGGGGAGAATGGGGAGTTTTTGTTTAATGAAAATAGTGTTTTTGTTTGGAATGATAAGTTCTGTATATGGATAGAGGTGATGGTTGCACAGCATTGTGAATGGAGTTAATGCCACTGACATATACACTTGTAAAATAGTGAAAAAAAACTCAATTTCATGTTATGCCTATATGCCTATTTTACTCTAAAAAATTTTTTTTGGAGTTCCTGTTGTTGCTCAGTGGTTAACGAATCTGACTACGAACCATGAGGTTGCGGGTTCTATCCCTGGCCTTGCCAGTGGGTTAAGGATCTGGCTTTGCCGTGAGCTGTGGTCTGAGGTCGCAGAGGCGGCTCAGATCTGGCATTGTTGTGGCTCTGGCGTAGGCCGGTGGCTACAGCTCCAATTCAATCCTAGCCTGGGAACCTCCATATGCCGCAGGAGCAGCCCAAGAAATGGCAAAAAGACCAAAAAAAAAAAAAATTCTTCTTTATTGTCTCATATTTAATTCTCTTTTGTTGACCTGAATACTCGGCTTTTGCTCCGTTTAATAAAGCTTAGTTTCATACCGATTTTTTGTCCTCTACCGATCATCTTTGCTGTGTTTTCAAAGCTTCATCTGTCTTCTTCCTCCACACTTAGGAAGCTTTTATAAGTGGACCCTCTCCCTCCCACTCTGAAGATAGTCCCCAGGCTAGCAGCAACAACATCACCTGGAAAATTCAGAACTACAAACCTACCCCAGACCTTCTGCTCAGAATCTGCATTTTTCATTTGATTTTGTTTTTATTTTTGGTTTTGATTTGGGCTACTTGCAGCATGTGAAAGTTCCTGGGCCGGGGATCAAACCTGAGCCACAGTTGCCTGTGCCACAGCTGAGACAATGGGAGATCATTAACCTACTGTGCCACAAGGGAACTTCCCCAGAATCTACATTTTAACAAGATTCCTCTGAGATTTATGTCCCTTTCAAAGTGCAGGAAGTCATTCATGCACTTAAGTGGTTTTTAGCTGTGTGAATGGTACCAACTCTGCATTTGGTACAAATCTGAGTTCCGCACCTGTGCTGGGATCCCTTGCATCTTTTCTCAGTTTTATATCATCTGTCTATGCCTTCATCTCAGGCAGTTCTTTCCTCATATCTCCTTGTCCTTGTTTTCAAGAGAACTCATGCCTTTTGACGTCCAGACATACATCTGAATTTTTCAACTCTCACTTTGTATGCTGGCATACTCTTCCCTGGAGCACTTTGTTTTATTCCTACTGTTTATCCTTAGGTGGGTGGATTCATGGAGACGAAGTGATTTTCTAGAAAGACTTTGGATAGGATAGGGTGACCTTGGCCCTCTTCTGCCTCACTTCTTGGTTGGAAACCTTAGCCCCTAGGACATAAATACAAGGATCAAGTTAATGTGCTCCATTTATTTTGCCTAATCGCTGTTTTTTTTTTTTTAGGGTAGGTCTCCCCTCTGACTGCTGGTTAACCCAGGTGGCTGTAAAGTGGGATGGATGCAGTGTATGGTATTTGAATAGTCCTGAATGACTCTTCCTCTCTGGCATACTTGCTCCCATACCCTGTGGATATCTGCCTCTAGCTGCAGTGGCTTTTCTTTGAGGCGAAGGACTGTGTGCATTGGACTGTGTCCTGCAACCACTTTCAACTAGCGAGTGTGTTCTCTAAAGCTGCAGTAGGAGAGGGGTGAATGAAAGAGAGGAAGAGAGGGAGAGGGGATAGAAGAGAGGGAGGGGAGGGAGACGAGGAGGAGGAGGGAGAGAGAAGGAGGGGAGCGGGGAGGAGCTGGGAGGCCACGTTAACAGACAGGACCAGTTCTTTCCTCCTGTCCAGCTCAACACTGTTTCTCACCCATTCCAGTGGAACTTAGCACAGTGACAAAGATGATCTGTAATCTGTACTGTCTAATGCAGTAGTCCCCTGATGTAGGGGCTACTGAGCACTTAAAATGTGGCTAGTGCAGCAGAGAAACTGAATTTTTAATTTTATCCCTCTCTTTCTTTTGGCCACACTCACGGCATATGGCAGAGTCCTGGCTAGGGGTCGAATTTGAGCCACACCTGGGAACTACGCCCCAGCTGCAGCAACACTGTGTCTGTAACCCCCTGCACCACTGCAGCTACTTGTTAATTTTATCTAATTTTAATTAATTTAAAACTTAAATGCAAATAGGCACATGTGGCCAGTGGCTACCTTTCTAGATGGAAAGCCCTCCCCCTCACCCCCAGCCACCCAAGTGCTATCATTAGATCCAGGTGATCAGAAAGACTAAGAGTACTTTTTTGATTCTTTCAGTATGTTTCCTCCTTTCCTCTTGAGTTGAACCTATGGGGTTTTCCTTGAAACTCTCTCAGTCACCCACCTGGACAGTTCTGTTCCTGGCAGGAGCTCGGGGGTCTGGCACATACTTTTCTTTTTGTTTTGGTTTTCATCATTGCTGCTCTTTCTTTGGGCCTTTGCATTGCTTTATCACCATATGGTTTAAAAAATCAGGAGGTGGCCTGTCTGTCTCATTTGCCCGACATGACTATTCATTTCACTAAGATTGATGTCCCTACAGTGAAAGTGGATTTATGCTGAAATCCAGGAGTAAATGGGCCCATTGTAGGAAAATGCTGTTGATTCAGGGCTTCGCTGTCTTAGGGCACTCCTGAGAAGTACTAGGTTGTTATTCTATTTATTTGCAAGATAATTTGTGTTTTTCTTTATGTGTAGTTACTTGTGTTGACTGTTGTATCTGTTATGTTGCCACCACGTGGCTGAATAACAAATAGCTAGGAAGCCTCAATGTCAGGTGATAATAAGCATGCATTGCTTATGTAGCTGGGTGATTAATGAGCATCTTTGCTGATTCTGGCTGGTTCACCTGCAGGCCCAGGGATGGATGGTCTCTGCCCTCTTTGTCCATCCTCCTCCTCCTAGGACCAGCACACTTATCCGAGCGTGTTTTTCTCACAGCAAAGGTAGAAGCTAAAGGAGACCAGAAACACAGAATGCCTCTGGGGGGCTAAGCTTGGGACCAACACACTGTCAGTCCACATGTTCTGGTCAGACAAAGCAAGGCACAGAATGGACCCATGTCCATGAGGGACGGATGGCTCCTCTTAAGTGAGAAGAGTTGCAAAATGACGTGGCAGAGAGAGTGGGTACTGGGAAGGGTGAGGGAGTGGGGCTGCCAACACAGTTAACTTATTACAGCGATTTTCCCAGCAGCATCCTCAATGAGTCTGCATGGCAAAGGCCTTTCGACATTTCTGCGAATGTGTCTTCTTACATTTTTGTAAAATAAAGTACAAATTGGGGCACCTTAAATGTTGGCTTATGTTCTATGCCTTCTCCGCCTTGCATCCTAAGCACTTGCTTTAGAAGGATGCTCAGTCGGTCTGAATCATTTGATTAGGTCCTTAATCCTAGCATCGGAATTTCTCTTCTTGGAAAAAATGATAGAGGCCTCTGCTGCCCGGTGCACCTGGAATGAAGCCAGGCATGCAGTTGAGTAATAGTTACCAGGGATCAGTGGCAGAGAGCTAAGTGGTTACCTATAAAGCAGTTCCTCGGGGGTGGGGATGTAGGGGTGGGATGGGGAGGGCCTGCTGTCCCACAGGCATAGATGAAAGCCATTGCTCAGACTTCTCAGACATCTGGGCATGCCTAGTGCAAGGCAGAAGTCCCATAGGAGGTGATCAAAGGACTAGGACTCTATGATCTCATGGCCATGGATGTTGCAACATCGGCCTGCCAAGGATTTATTCTGCAGCAGAAGGATGCACAGAGACGACCAGGCTCTCAGCACATGGATTGTCATCCAAGCATCTTGGCCAGTGAGCCTAGGGCAGCTCTCAGAGGGTCAGTAAACATGCAAGGCCAGAGCTCCCGCTGGGAGTGCTTGTGAGAGGGCAGGTGCCCCTCTGGCTCTTAGATGTGGGGGATTAAAACCCAGAAGGATCAGATCACACTACCTCTCTTTCTTCCCAAATTTGGCTTGAGTTCCAAACTTTTGTTCTGCCTGGTTCCCATCTCTTCAAAGTTATTTTTGTTCCTTGAGTATTTAGGGGCCACTTGCCATGAGCATGTCATGCCTTTCTAGGCTCTGATGGCTGTGGACAAGGGTCCCAGCCCTGCTCCAGGCTCACCTGAGGACACACAAGGTACCTGCAATTCAGCAAATAGAAGACACTCCAACTATTGATGGTTCTAAGTGAAATGACATGGAAGCAGAGGTAGTGAGAAGAGAGACAGCTGGGGCTGAGATGCTTCAGTCCTGGAAGGTTCTGAGAGAACTAGTCAAGGACATTTTAACCTTTGTTCTCCTTGGTATTAACATGAATCTAAAATATTCATACAAGTGGGGAAGAGGTTGTATGCGTTGTCCTATGATTCACTAAGTGTGGGTCCTAGTTTCCACTCAAAGACCCCCCTTCCCAGCAAGGGCAGGAGCACTTACTTGTACCTCAGGTGATAAGCAGACATTTCAGGCAAGTGTACATGGTGGTAAATGTGTCTTGACTAGCCACGGGCGATGTTTCCACTCTGGCCTTTCCAGGAGTCTGTGGAGAAATCTGTGTTTGTGCAATGATACAAAGCATTTGCATCTGCCCTTATTCTTTTTTAATTGGTGGGAATTTAAAAATGGAAGTGCTGGAGTTCCTTGGTGGCTCAGCGGGTTAAGAATCTAGCGGTGTCACCACTGTGGCTCTGGTCATTGCTACGGTGCAGGGTCAGTCCCTGGCCTGGGAACTTCCACATTCCATGGGTGTGGCCAAGAAATTAAAAAAATAAAAAATGCAGGAGTTCATGTTGTGGCACAGTGGGTTAAGACTCTGACTTCAGTAGCTCAGGTTGCTGCGTAAGTACCAGTTTGATCCCTGGCCCCAGTGCAATGGGTTAAAGGATCCAGCATTGCCACAGCTGTGGCTCAGATTCATTCCCCCGCCTGGGAACTTCTATATGCTGCTGGTGCAGGCATAAAATTAAAATAAATAAATGAAAATAAATAAATGAAGGAAGGAAGGAAGTGCTGATACCAAAGCACATCTCAAAAGTTTGATATAATTGAGACAAAGAAAGAGCCCTTTGATGTGCTCATGGCTGTTCTTTCCTGGAGTGGTTTCCAGGTGGTGTCCAAAGAGGTCAGGTGTCTCCAAATAGGATTTTAAACTTGTGAGGATAATGCTCCCCTTATAAGCCACAATTTATGCCTTGAATCTTCATACTTTCAACTGTTATGTTTAGGGATGTATCACTTGCAATAGCAGGACTACCTGCTAACCTTGACCCTGTTTCACAGTGGGTGAAATATCACTACTGTTACAGTAAGTGTAGCTTTACAATATTTATTTTCTCCCTTTACATATTACATTTCCAACTTGTCATACATATGAGATATATGTTTATGACCTATTGAAGTGTGTGTATATATATATATAAACCTATCTCTCTACCATATTTGCTCTTCTTTGAAAATGAGAACCTTATTCCCTGGGTAAGCTTTTAAAAGTTGAATATATTTTGGAGTTCTTTGGTGGGGTAGTGGGTTATAAACCTGGTGTTGTCACTGTTATGGCTCAGGTTCGATCCCTGACCCAGGAACTCCTGCATGCCATGGGCATGGCCAAAAAAAACCAACCAAACAAACAAAAAGTAATCTCAATTATTGAATCTCTTCAAGTGAATAGGTACTAAAATTTGTAGGAAAATATAAAAACTTGAACATTTCTGGTAGAGCTCTTTTTCTCCTCTTCACAAAATTTATAATTTTAGTAGAACTTCATGCTAATTTTGTGATATGGGCCTCTTGTATGGATGTCAGGTTGACAAGCTGCCATGAAACATGCCAGAATTTCAAAGTGTGAGGTTGGCTCATTGGTTGGCTAGGAAGTCAGATACTGTAGAAAAACATACCAAAGAGCCATGTGTTTGTTGACTTTGGCCAGAATGTAATCTACCTTGGAATGAACATTTGAAGTGTTATGGCTTTTGGGAAGGACACACTTTCACCACTGGTGTGGATCTTATATGTCTGCATGGCACTCATGTGCTATTTGGCATTGACCTGTGATTGCCAAATAGGTTGTCATTTTCCCCCACTGTTCTTCTGAGCCACTGAAAAGTAGAACTTTCCTCAACTTGCTGCTGCACCCAGTGCTTTACTCCTATTTCATTATCACCTGCATTTAGGTTAAATGGAATGAGCCCAACATAGTTGGCACATGCCTGATGTTTGCCAGGTGTTTTGGTTAAGATCTGCTGTTAGGGAATATGCTCCTATTGCCTAAAGGTGGTAGGTTTGTTGTAAATATTCACAAGGAAGACTCTCCAGAGAAAGCTGAAGCCTTTGTGAAAGGTGGAGCCTAAATTGTTGTTGCGAGTTCAAGGTAAATCTCTGAATCTCAGGAGGAGACATTCTTACTTCTTCATTCTTTGTTTGTTTGTTTGTTTTTTAGGGCTGTACCCATGGCATATGGAGTTTCCCAGGGTAGGGGCCGAATCAGAGCTACAGCTGCCAGCCTACACCACAGCCAAATCAATGCAGGATCTGAGCCATGTCTTCAACCTACACCATAGGTCATGGCAATACCAGATCCCTGACCTACTGAGCGAGGCCAGGGATCAAACCTGCATCCTCATGGATACTAGTCGGATTCGTGTCCATTGTGCCACGATGGGAATTCCTACTTCTTCATTTTTATGATCCACTAATGAATGAGCACAGTCTGGTCTACCATTTGCACAGCTTCCACACTAGTTCTGAGATGCTTCTCCCTGTGATGTATGGCACTTATCTTGCAAGGTGTGTGCTGTGGCCCAGCCTTGGTACTGATATCTCCTCAACCATTGACTCTCTGCATTTTCTCCACCTCTGATATGCTTTATCCTGCCTCACTTTCCAGTTTGAAAATGGCATCACAAGCCTCTCATTCATGAACGTGCAAGTTTAGCTCCATTCTCATCATGAATTCATTTGAGAAGAGAAACCCTTGAGCTCCATTCTCCCTTTCAACTCAGGACACATTGTAGATTCTTGAGCAGCTGATAGTTGGCTGTCCGTGAATCAGTGACTCACCCTGTTACTGAACCAAACTTGGGTCTACTTGCCCTCATGCATTAAAGCCAATCTAATGACATCAGGTTGTGGGGAAGGAAAGCACAGCGTTTATTGCAGGCGCCAAGCAAGGAGTCCAGGTAGCTGGTGCTTAAAAGGCCCCAAACTCTTAGAAGGCTGTCAGGGAAAAGTATGTAAAGACAGGGTGAGGAAGGGGGTTGTGGGGTGTTTGATCAGTTCCTGGACATTTTTCTGATTGGTTGGTGGTGAGGGCATTGGGAGTCAACATCATCAATTGGTGATAGTTCCAACCAGTCTGGGGTCTGTGTGCTGGTAGGCAGCCTTCAGTTAACTTCTTTTACCTGGTAGGGGTTTCAGTATCTGCAGAACAGCTCACAGAACATAGCTCAGGGCTCAGGATAATATCTCCAGCCCTTGAGGAGAAACTAAAGGTTCTTGACTTTGTTGAATGGCTAAACTACTATTATTTTGCCTTGCTTGACTGTTTTCCTTTCTTTCTGCATTTTCTCATTTCTCTAATTAAATTTACTCTTTGGGAAGGCTTAGGAGGCTAAAGTTTTCCTATAGCCAAGAGACAGATGGAGAATATAGCGGGGGCTGGGGGGGATCAGGTCCAGGAAGACCCCCTTGTTTACAACGCCAGTCTGGATAGCTGTGACTGTGACTATGCAGAAGGAGTAGAATTTAGGAAAAGCAGGTGTTAAACGTGATGGCCTAATCATTGCATTTTCATCAGAGGCTTTGGGAATATTGGTTTCCCTTAAAATGAGGCTTTAGGCAGAGTAGGAAATGAACTTGACGTTTCTGGAAGTGGTTTATCTCAGTATACGATGCGGTAGAGGCTTAACTGTCCTTGGGCCATGATATAAATTCTTTTCATGGCTGCAGCTGACCCCAAGGGAAGCTAACCCATTCAATTTTGGTTCATAATCGATAAAGTAGAAGCCAAATATTCTCTTTGAGAAGATAGATGATCTTGTGGTGAAAAGCCCTGGAGCATTAGCCCAACAGACAGCAGTCCCAGAATAGGATCAAGTAGAAACTTGGCTCAGAGCTCCAAAGTGTAGCCTGTGGATTAGTAGCTACTTGAATGCTTCATATTGAAAGTCAAAGGATTCACTTTTAATCTAATCAATGCTGTTACTGCAGCTAAGTTTTCTCTGTGCTAGAAAGGATAGAGAATCACTAGACAAGGAAGCAGAATAAAATCTGAAGATAAGAGCTTCCTAAGGAGCCCCCTTCTCTGACCTTAAGAGGCCAGCAAGATTCTATGAATAATTTTATAGGATTTGAAGTTGTTGTGTTGTTTTTTTGGAGAAAGCTGGCCTATAGTATGATGGAAACTTTATCATGAAATATGTTTAATCAGATGTGCTTTGGGAAGGGGTCCTACCTGAGGGTTACTCAGTGTTTATCTCAAGGCAGTTTTTCTGCTCTTTTTCTCATTTCACCTGTAATATGTGCCCTCTCTCTGTGTGTTTCAGAATCACCACGACTGCAGCATGCATGATGGACCTGAGAAGATACCCCTTGGACGAGCAGAACTGCACTCTGGAGATTGAAAGCTGTGTGTATCTGTATTTCTCGTTCATACACTTTGTGTTTTAGGCTTTCTTATCATTATTTGACAAGGCATGTGTAATTTTCTCATTGTAGTTTTTAACTATCTTCAAGATAAGAGGTTTAATCCTCCACTCCACAAATTTCACTTCCATGACAGAGGGTGAGAGAGAAAGAGAGAGAGATAGAGACAGAAAGATGGAGAGGGGCAGAGCCAGAGAGAGACAGAGTGATAGGAGAGGCAGATAGAGAGACAGAGCCAGAGAGCGGCAGAGACAGAGAGAGAGAGACAGAGAGTCAAAGAGAGAGATGGAGAGAGGCAGAGACAGAGAGAGGCAGAAACAGAGAGAGACAGAGTCTCCGTATTAAAGAGTTCTCCACTCTAATCTGACTAAGAGAGTCTCTTTGCTGTGCTGAAATAAAAGAAGACAGACTGAGTTCTCTGATGGCTTAGCAGGTTAAGGATCTGGCATTGTCATTGCTGTGGCTCAGGTTTTATCCCAGGAACTTTTGTATGCCATTGGGCACAGCCAAAAAATTTTTTTAATAAAAATAAAAAATAAAAGAAAATAGATGCTTCCCATCTCAGTCCTTTCAGTGAGAAGGGAGTGAACACTGAGGTGGTTTCTCACGAAGGGCTTTGTCACGCACCAGTGGCTGTGCTTCTGGGACCCCATGCAGTTGGAGTAAAATTCATTTCCCATCAGGAGCTCAGCTTTACCAGCAAGCTATTTCTGCATCCTGGCAATTTTATTCAATTGGAATAGTACTCAGATGCTGTATTGATCATTCAAGGTTGAGTGGTACATCTCAGTGAGGGGTGAGAACTGTAGCCACACGTCCTACCTGCTTCCTAGACCACATCCCCCAGCATATCTGGATGTAGCCAGCTGTAGATTCATTTATCATTAATCTCCATTGGATTTAGGCTTGCCTGTATTTCTACTGATTTTTTTTTTTTCTGGATACGCACAACTGACTTTGCAGTACATTTAATGCATTTAAAGTGAGAAGCGAAGGCCTTGGTGAGTCAAATTCTGGGAAGCCTCGCTGAGCACAGGCCTGTGTTTAGACCCCTGGATGATGCTGGCCTCACTCTGCCCCTTGTTTCCATAAGACATCACTGCCATGTTTTCTGAGAGCTGTGCTTTCAGACGATGAGGGACCTGAGATCACATCGAGTGATGTCCGGGGGAAACATCTGAGGACATTCAGCATAAAGGACAGAGGACTCAGGGCAAAGATGATGGTTTCCCAGTAGCTGAAGAGCTGCATTAGGAAGTTAAATAGATTCTGTATGGCCAGAGAGCAGAGCGCCAATGAGTTGATGAATGTTTCAGGATGGCAAATTTGGTACCTAAATGAGGAAGCAGCTCCTATTCCAGCTATGATCACAGAGTGAGTGGACTTGGAGTATGTAGATTCTGTTACTGTGATATTTGAGTCGGAGCAGAGAATGGGCAGGAAGATTGGCTGTCAAAGAGATTCCTTCAGGCTGCTGCAGTGTGAGGTCCTGCCCCCTCACAGAATTCATGATTCAGGCATTTGAATGGAAGAGGGATTCTCCTAGTGTGCTGGTGACTTGAACACATGTGTGCAAAAGGTTGCATTAAAGTCAAGATGCAAACATATGGAAGAATGAACCACTTGAAGATATGAATGTCCCCTCATCTGAGCCCTAGGCACAGCAGGCTGGTCTGAGCCACAGCCAGAAGGCTGGGCTGGGTGGAAGATGGAGGGGTTGGATGTACTTAACAATGGGCATAGGGCCAGTCCTCTGGGTTCTTGGAGTCTTTGTAGGGACTTTGGACTTGCTTTGCATTGGGAAAACATTTGAGGGTTTTTGTTTTGTTTTGCCTTTTTTTTGTTTTGTTTTGTTTTGTTTTTGCTTTTTAGGGCTGTACCCGCCACATATGGAAGTTCCCAGGCTAGGGATTGAATGGAATCTACAGCTGCCGACCTACACCACAGCCAGAGCAACGCAGGATCTGAGGTATGTCTGTGACCTATACCACAGCTCACGGTAACCCTGGACACTTAACCCACTAAGTGGGTCCAGAGATCAAACCCACATCCTCATGGATGCTAATTGGATTAGTTTCTGCTGAGCCATGAAGGGAACTCCAACATTTGAGGGTTTTTAAGCAGAAAAGTGGCTCAGTAAGATGCATGTTAAGATTATTAATGGTCGCCGTGGCCATTGGGTGAGAATGGAGTGAGGGAAGTAAGAAGGGGTGGGTGGAGACAGAAGGTGCGACCATGTGATCCAGGAAGGGAAGAGGGCAGATGCGACCAGGGAGAGGGCAGAAACTGTGGTGGGCACTCATAACCACAGCTTTGGTCTGTTTGTCTTATGTCAAATATTTAGTGTCTGCCTTTAGTCATAATGTATGTTCAAATCAAACAGTCCATTGTAGTCAGGTTATTTTTCTGCTTTACCACTTAAAGTTGACCTGATTCTTTAAAAGACTCCTGGGTGATACAAATAACATCAGATGCTATATCTAGTCATTCTCAAGAAGCATTGATTGATTACTGAGTGAGCATGAGACCATGCTGAGAGCCAGCTTGGGAGCTATCATGTGGCAAATGACCACTGTTCTTTCTGCTGGGACCACTGTGGAATCTCTATGGACTAAGAGTGTCCCGGCAAAAGACATTTCCAAGGATGGCAAAGCTCATGGCCAGAAACACCTCATGAAACCATCCAAAAGTGCCTGATGTTATCAAATGTTGATTGATCAAATTCACCCTCAGTTTTTAACTTTTTAGCTTTTTAGAGAGTTGCCTTTCTAGGATTCTTCATACTTGAGATATTTTTTTTTTACAACCATTTTATTCAGTGCTATAGATATGTGGGTTTTTTTTTACCACACCTGAGGCGTGCAGAAATTTCTGGGCCAGGGATTGAACCCTTGCCACAGCAGCCACTCTAGCCACAACAGTGACAATGCCGGATCCTTAACATGCTGAGCCATGAGGGATCTCCACTATAGATATATTTTTAATTCATTTTTACATAAAGTCCAGGCCAGCCCTACAACTAGGTTTTGCAGCAGAACTCTGGTCAGAGCGCTCTGTCTCCCCACTTTCTCTGCTTTTCAACCCCAGCCTAGTCCACATCAACAGCAGAGGTTAACACAAGAATGTCCTAAAGTTAGTTCTTTGATGACACTTCTTATAGGTAAGCATGTCAAATACATCTGTTTCAAATAGGGGCAAGCTGTTACCTCCATTTTATGAGTAATGGTTGATTTAGACAAAAAGCTGCTTCCTTTCTGCCGTGACCATGCTTCTCTCTCACGGCAGATGGCTACACCACGGACGACATTGAATTTTACTGGCGTGGTGGTGACAAGGCTGTTACTGGAGTGGAAAGGATTGAGCTTCCACAGTTCTCCATTGTGGAGCATCGTCTGGTCTCCAGAAATGTTGTCTTTGCCACAGGTGAGTCCTGCATCCACTCATGCCCCCTGGAGGGACACTGGCTGCCTGGGCCAAGATGCTGTCATTGGGAAACACTCTGCTGCTGACTCACAGTGCTGGGTCATCCAAAAATGGACCATCATCAATGTTTTATCACCTTCTGTACCCCTTGTCTCTCTATCTCAAGGGGATGGAAAAACTTAGATGGGTGGGAAGCAGCTCCTGACCAGGAGATGTTCTCTGTGCTGGGTATCAAGAAAGTAAAAGACAGAGAGTGAAACTGAATAACCCTTGTTTGGTAACAACAGATTCATTCTTAGCAGATCAGAGGCCTTGGAGGCAGGAAAAAAGGGAAGGGAGGAATACCTGAGGGAGCAGGTGCTGTTCTCTCAAAAGTAAGAGATCTTCTCCCTCTTCTGGTCTGGTGTTCAGCCCTGGGCTAGGACCTCATACACCTGCTGTTGGTGATGCCTCTTCAGACACAGTCATCTGCTCCTGATATCATCTGTTAGACTGCCCTGGCCTGGTTTCATTGTCATCTTTGTTTCAACTGTCCAAAGACTGAGGAGGTATCTTCTCTCCTGTCTGGTCTTGCTGAGGTTTTATTACATTCCAGCCGCATCTCTCACAACAGGCAGTGCTTTCTGGTGTTCTTACTGAATGCTGTGCTGTAGCTGAGATAATGAGCAACAGTGCTTCATAAACTGTAAGGTATGATAAAGACTGCAAATTCTCGGTTGTAATGCTCAGTAAGGGCAGAGCTGGGATCTCTCATCTCAGCTTCCTCCTGTTGATGTAGCATAAACCGTGATGAAGGGGTAGGAATAAGTCCTGTCCTGGCTGGACATTTACAAAGCCCATGGGCCTGCATTGTCCACCTATTGCTTCTAGTTTGCATGCCCCTGACCCTCAGCCACCTGCCTTCTTTCACCTGGACACCTTCAACTCATTCTTTAGCTTCATCAAGATGTTGCTTCCTGTGGGAGGGCTTTTGCCCCTGCTTTGCCCAGGCATGCCTGCCTGGCCACATTAGGAGGCAGCTCTGCATTTCTGTAGTGCTGCAGTGACTGCCGCTGGACAACCAGGCACCTCTTGAGTCCTCAAGGATGCACCTCCCATGGTAAGAACCTGTTTTGGTCATGGTCTTGGCTGCCCCTGTCCCTGCCCCTCCCCTTGGGATGCCTGTCACACCCCAGGAATGTGGCAGCCCTCCCTGGACCAGCTTCCCTCCTCTCTACCTCAGTTTCTAGAGCCAAGTGATACACTGATCGAGACAGGAGCCTGAAGTTTGAAGTTCCAGCCTCATACGGTGCCAGCATTTCTGGGTTGCAGGATATCTTGCAACGGTGCCTGCAGGCTCTGTCTACACTCAGAGGCACCACACCATGGGTGGGTGGTGAGGCCAGAAGGCACATGGGCTGATCATTAAGGAATAGTTTTCACAACTAAGAAAACTGCCCCGTGCTATGTTGAAGAAAAGGAGTCATTGCTTTGAAAACTAGAATTCAAACTGTTCTGCTCTCCAAGTGATATGAGCAAAGGTCTGCTCACAACTCGGGGCTTGTCTTCTCTCAGGGCAGGAGTGCTTTTGTCTAGAAGATGCTGCCTGGAGGACTTTTGTTTGCATTTTCATGCAGCCTCATCAGAATGCCCGATTAGGAGGGTGCAGTGCTTCTGTGGGAAGCTGCAGTCCCCTAGAACAGCTTTCTTGGATCCTCTTGCCCAAAAGTACTCAGGACACTTTTTTTTTTTTTGGTACAATTTCTGTCTTTCTTGTAAGTATGTGTGTGGTAGAACATATCCTACACACATCTGGAGAAAATATATTCACTGCAGACTTGGGGTGAATATTTAAACTCTGCCAAGAGTCATCAGAACACGATGTCACGTCTTCTTTCAGTGCTCATCAAGTTTTGGCATTTGCAGGGTGTTACCACTGGCTCCACATCAGTCAGTTATAAACCTCCCATCCTGGAAAAGTCCTGCACTTTAAAATTAATTTGGAGTTTTCCCTGTGATGCAGTAGGTTAAGGATCTGGCATCAGTGCAACTGTGGTGTAGGTCACAGCTGCAGCTAAGATTTGTTCCCTGGCCTGGAAACTTCCATCTGCCTTGGGTGCAGCTAAAAAAATAAAATAAAACAATTCATTTATTTAGGTAGAAATATTCTAAGCCACTTTGTTTAAAAACACTATTTCAAAATTAAATACTATATTCATGTATTTTCCTTTCCATAAGTGTTCTGAATTAATAAGATTTCAGTCAGTAAACTGGGTGGAAGGACTCTCTAGCCTGAAAGAGAATTCTCTCCAAGGGATTAGGAAACCAAAGCTCTGGAGATTTCTGGAGATACTCCTTCTCAGGGTCACACAGGTTAAATTCTGTGTCTCACCCACTGCTCCCTCATTCTGCCTCTTTGAGGATCTTGTAGATGAAGGGGATCATTCAAAGGCTGGCATGAACCAGGAGAGGGGTTGGACTCTGGATCAGAGAGGGAAAGGCAATGTCCACTGCTTTTCTCTCCATATCCAGTTGAATGGACAGTTGAAACACCAATGCCTCTGATTGGCCTTCCTACCAGTTATCTATTTCATTTGGAAAGTTTTGAATTCACACACGGGATGTATCATTCCTCTGTCAGTTGTCAGATAGCATTGCTCTCACTCACATGTATATATGGCATTCATTTAACTTCCTTTGAATTAATTTCTTTGTTCATAACCATGTGCTCAGGGGTCCCACAAAATACCCAAACCCCAAATTTTCATTAGACCCATTGTGTAACAGTCACTGTTAAAAGCCATTGAATTTCTTGGAAAGTCCTGAATCTATTACCAATATTCCTTTTTGACTCAGAATGATTTTTTATTGAAAGAGTTTACGAAGTGAATACTCAGATTATTTTTTGGCATCGACAGACTGTAGGATTAAGCCAAACCTGAAAACAGGCATATTTCAGAAAATACTGAAAACGTGTTTTTTAAATAAGTGCAACTATAGATTCTTTGAAACTATTTTGATTGAAAGCTGAAAAGATATTGCCCTGCTGTATAAGCTTTGGGAAAGGTGTAGGAAATTTGTACTGAACTTAACTTTGAAACCTGTTCTAGATAAGCAAGGCATCATTATTTAAAACTTAGGGTCTGAAAATGTCTTTCAAAAATACTTAACAAAGCAAATATTATATCATTTTTATGAGTACTGCAATTAAGCCAGTGACTTAAGCAGAATCTCCATAAAGGAAGGACTCTCACTGTTTTATCTAATTTCTGTTTAGCTAAATATAAGAAATATATATATGTTGCTAGGTATTTAGGATGTGCCCAAAATATCAAGTTGAGTAACCTTAAAGTAAACAGATCACAATTCATTAAAAAAAATGGGAGAATTTTAAGTAGATTGTCAAACATAGAATGTAATTAATTATGCAAGGCACTCTTAGGAAGGATTAGAATTTTTCTCATGCTTATTTTTTAATACAAAGACTTCTATATATAGATTTTTATGGCTTTGATGATAATTTTTATAACTTGTCTGTATGTGCACATACAGAAAAAAATTTAAAGTAACAATATAGAGCTAAGTGAATTATCAGAAAATCAACAATTGTGTAACTGCCATCAAGTCAAAAAGAAGAATATTGTGGGCACTCCAAGATCTGCACTATGATCCTAAGTTCCTTATATCTCTCCTTCCCAAAGGAAACCATGCTCTTGTTATAGTAGAATTAAATTTGTGTTTTTGAACCTTATTGAATGAGATAATAGAGTTTAAGTTATTTTGTAACTCCCCTTCTTCAACTAAACATTGTTTGTGAAATCCATCTGTATCATATGGTTTATTTCTTTCCCTTGCAATACTACTGTGTGAATACATAACAATTTACTCATCATTCACTCTACTGCAAGTGGAGGTTTACAAGTAATACCACTGTGAACATCCTTGTACTTGTTTTTTGGTGTATATATACTCACATGAATGTAGGGCATATACTTAGAGTGTAGTAGTGAATGTTCAAGCTTCGCAATTATGCCAACCTGTTTTCTAGAGTAGTTTTTACCCTCTAGATCCACAGCAGTCATGCTCGTGTGGTTCTTTTTACCCCATGACATCCTTGATAATATTTCACATGGAAGTCACCTGTTGGGTGTTGGGTGATGTCTTGTGGTTTTAACTTACATTTCTCTGAATATTAATGAGGATGAGCACCTTTCCCTAATAGCTGTTTGGAGATCCTCTCTTGTGAATTACCTGTGCAACTCTTTTTTGTGAAATTTCTGTCAATTATGTATTGGAGTTACTTATAAATTCTGGATGCAAGTTTGAACAGATTATAATGTTTTACAAAAATGCATTTTTTTACATTGAGAGCTACAGTCTACCTGGAACTGATTTCTTGTGAATGGTGTGAAATTTTCGTTATTTTCCACAGCACCATTGCTCTGCGGCAACATCTTTGTCTTAAATTGTTTGTGCATGAATCTGGTTTTGGACTTTCCGTTCTGTGCCATGGATTTATTCATCCATCTTTGTACACTGACCTCACCTTAATCACTGTAGCTCAAAGTAGAGCAGATCCTTCTTTCTCTTTCTTTTTATATTCTATTGACTTTATTATTTTTGACCCTTTACATTTCCATGTAACTTTTGTAATCAGATCATTAATTTTCATTTTAAAATGATTTGGCTTTTTATTAGGAATGCATTAGTTTATTTAGTGGAAGTGGCATTGTTACAAGTCTTTCAGTATTTTATTGCTTCATTTTTTTGGTCTTTAATTTGTCTCAATAGCATTTTAGAGGTTTTTTGTGTAGAAATCTTGCACATCTTTGTTAAACCTTTCTATGTTTGATATTTTTTGATTTATTATAGATGGTAAAATTTCCTTAACTTATTTCTTGCTGACATATAAGAATACAATGATTTAGTATTGAACAACTCTACTGAAGTATTTATTACTTCTATTAATTTATTTGAGGTGTTATTTTTACATCTTACCAAGCACTGCAGGGGTCTTTGTACACTTGGATTCCATATTTCCTAATTCTGACTTAATGTATTCTTTTGCCAGTATGCATTATAATTATATATATGCATACACACACACACACACACACACACACACACACATATATATATATATATATTTGGCCCTATACCATATTATTATTATTAAATGCGGGAAAGTATCACTTAGATATAATTATAAATATCCTTATTTCTTTGTTAATCATTCTTTCCTTTACCTCCAAGTCTATCTGTGAATATTTCCTTCTGCCTAAAGAAGACTAAAAATACTTTCTTTAGTGTGAGTATCCCGGTCAGATTGCTTCTAAGGCTTTAAAAAATCTGTATATGACCTTATATCATAATTTTTCTTACAGGGTGTATTTGCTGGTTACAGAAAGCTAGGTTGGCATTTTTCTTTTTCCATTTGAAGATACTCATTTTCTGTGGTGTCCATTGTTTCTACTGAGAAGATTATTGTTGGTCTAATTGGTGCCACTTTCAAATTAATCTGTTCTTTCTCCCCTTATAGATGCTTTTATATTTTTTCTCCTTTTTTTTTGTTTCATTGGCATTTATGATGTACCAAGGTATAGTTTTCTAATTATTCTTCTTGGACTTTGTGTATCTTCTTGAATCTTTGTCTTGAAGTCAGCAGTTTTAGAGCACTGTCAGCCATCATTGCTTTTTCTCCATTTTCTCTCTCCTTTTCTTCTTCCAGGGTTCCAACACTGAATCTTGTCCATATATCTTCTATATATCTAACCTTGCTTTCTGGATTTTTTTATTTTTGTCTTCATGCTTTACTCTGGAAATTGTCTTCTGATTTATCTCACATTTCAACAATTCTTTCTTCATCTGTGTCTAATCTGATACTATTATACATGGAAAATTGTTAATATAAGTCAAAATCTATAATGGTGTTTTCTTTCTTCAGAGAGGATTTAGGCTTTCTTCTGTCAAGCAGCTAGAGACATTAGCAATCCAAGACAAGCTTCATTTACTATCTGGGATTTGGGTAATTCAGAGTTCAGAGTCAATGCTTGTGCACACTTGAATCTTTCTGATTTACCTTTACATCTTGGACTCTTTGGAATCCCAAGCTCTTGGGAATCCCTGCTTGATAGTGTCTGTCTCCAGCTTTTGCTCCCTTTGTTCCATGAGTCTGTCACATGTTCTACTTAGTTTCTCATCTTTCTGTTCTAAAAACTTCAGCTACCTGAAGCACGAAGTTCTTCTGAGTTTGTTCTAAACTGTGGCCCAGATTTTTACTGGCTTGTTATCCCTCCAGTGCCTTGAAGGAAATGTATTTAAATTTTGTCCACTTTTTCCTAGTTGTTTCCAATAGAAGGATTACCTGTTCCGTAACACCCAAACACCATAACTTACTTTTCACTCCTCTTTATTTTCTCAGAAAAAAAATTTACAGTTGTTTCAATGTTTAATTCTTATTTAGTTTAGATGATTAGTTACATGAGAATAAAAAAGAAAACATTTTCAGATACATTTTTTACAGTCACATTTCAGAAAACATAAATCATTTCATTCTTTTTTTTTTAAATAATAACATTATAGAGAGGAAACACTTATCCAGAATAATGTCCTGTTGAGGAAAGTGCTATAAAGCTCTAAGTCAGGATATCTGAGTCCCTGATTGCAACAATAAGAAGCTATGGAAATGGCAAAATATGTGAATAGCAGATAAAAAGGGTATTAGGTTAAAAGAAATACTGTGTTATATTTATTTCAACAAGTATAAGCACCTAAAAATCAAAGACCCCTTAAATATCACTCTGGACACAAGATCACTTGATTGGGATTTCAGCTTTTGTACTGGTCTTAAATGTACATTCGGCTGACCCACAAAAACTGGTATGCACAGTTTTTGCCAAATCTGAAATTACTCCTAACTTCTTCATTTTAGTTGAGCTTAAAGACTGAAATGTTTTATAAATTCATAGAGAACAGATTACTTAATATCTTTAATTATATGGTGTTTTTATTTCTCTTCTTTTTTTCTGGGGTACATTTGGACTGATATATTCTGACTTTATTTCAAAATACTTCTGCCAAGATTAGAAAAAAGAAAGAGAGAACAATCAAAAAATGAATGATGATGAAATATTTCTGTTGATACATGGATCTTCTGTTTTTAAAAAAATCAACTTTCAAAATACGATTTTGGTCCCCCCCCCCCCCCGCCTTTTTAATGGCTATACCTGTGGCATAGGGAAGGTCCTGGGCCAGGAGTCAAATCAGAGCTGCATCTGTGGCCTACACCATGGACACAGTGACACCAGGTCTGAGGTACATCTGTGACCTACCCTGCAGTTTGTGGCAATGCCACAGCTTTAACCCACCCACTGAACAAGGCCAGGAATCAAAACCACATCTTCACAGAGAAAACATCAGGTCCTTAACTTACTGAGCCACAATGGGAACTCCCTAGTTTGCTTTTCAATTATGATTATGAAACAATTTTTTTTAAGTCTGCATGTCACACTGTTAATACATGCACTTAGTTTTCTCCAGAGTCCATTTGTAAACTCCATGCTTTAGTTTTTTCCTAAACTAAAACGCTGTGATAAAATTATTACTCATTGGGTCTATAACATCTACTATAGGTCTAGAAATGATATTATATGAAACGTTAGAAGGAATTATCACTTGTATCTCATTGTCTTAAATTCCAGAGACAAATTTCCATTTTTTTTTTCTCATTGACTTGTTAGGAAGATCTTTAGAGACCATTCACCTGTCCTTATGAGCCAAATGCTGCCCCTAATCTCTCAGGCCAAACTGGTGGAACTAGAGCAAACTTAACTCTCAATACCAAAGGAGAGTTTAACCATCTCATCTTGTTACTATGAAATCATTTTCCTTTCAAGGGCTCCTGACCTATGAAATATGTCTCACTACAGAAGCTAAATTTCTTCAGGAATTTTTGCTCCACATCATCTTTGCAAAAATAACTCGTCTACCTTCATCTTTTGGAATTGTTTTTTAGACTTCCAACACAATTTTTAAAATATGTTCAATGGTAAAAACACTTAAGTTATAGAATACTGAGCACAGAAGTCACCCTAGAAAGAGAAAGAGGAAAGAAAGAAGGAACTTGCTTGTATTGAGTGTGTATGTGGGGCCAGATAGTATGTCTGGTACTTGATATGAATGAAGCAAGCCATTTAATTTCCATTAAAATACATGTAGTAGGTATTCTTTTTCTTATAACCAAGTTATTAAAATATGATTTACATACCATAAAATTTAACCATTTAAATTTATTTTTTGAAGTATAGTTGATTTACAGTGCTGTGTTAATTTCTGCTATATGGCAAAGTAATTCAGTTGTACACACACACACACATACATATGTATATATATTTTTGGCTTTTCGTCTTTTTTAGGGCCGCACCCACAGCATATGGAGTTCCCAGGCTAGGGGTCTAATCAGAACTGTAGCTGCTGGCCTACACCACAGCCACAGCAATGTGGGATCCGAGCCACGTTTGCGACTTCCACCACAGCTCACGGCAACGCCGGATCCTTAACCCACTGAGCGAGGCCACAGATCAAACCTGCAACCTCATGGTTATAGTCGGGGATCGTTAACCACTGAACCACGACGGGAACTCCCTATATATTATTTTTTGTATTTTTTTCCATTATGATTTTTCCCAGGGTACCGAAGATAGTTAGTTCCCTGTACTATACAGTAGGAGTTGTTGTTTATCCATTCTATACATAATAGTTAAAATTTAGCCATTTAAAGTAAGTTATTCATGAGTTCCTGTCATGGCTCAGTGGTTAACGAACCAGACTAGTATCCATGAGGATGCATATTTGATTCCTGGCCTAGCTCAGTGGGTTAAGGATCTGGCTTTGCTGTGAGCTGTAGTGTAAGTTGCAGATGTGGCTTGGATCCCGCATTGCTATGGCTGTAGTATAGGCTGGCGGCTACAGCTCCAATTAGACCTCTAGCCTAGAAACTTCCATATGCTGCAGCTGCAGCCATAAAAAGCAAAATAAATAAATAAATAAATAAAATAAAGTTTGTAATTCAGGGAGTTCCCACTGAGGTAAAGTTCCCATCATGGCTCAGTGGGTATGAACCCAACCAGTATCCATGAGGATGCGGGTTCAATCCCTGGCCTCACTCAGTGGGTTAAGGATCCGGCATTGCCATGGGGGGCAGTGTAGGTCACAGACACAGCTTGGATCTGGCATTTCTATGGCCGTGGCATAGGCCAGCAGCTGCAGCTCTGATTTGACCTCTAGCCTGGTAATTTTCATATGCTGCAAGTGCCCTAAAAAGAAAAAAAAGTATATAATTTAGTTATTTATAATGTATTTACAGAATTGTGTAATCATGGCCACAGTCAATTTCAGAGTATTCTCATCACCATGAAAAGAAACCCATGAGCAGTCATTCCCCATTTTCCCCAACTAGCCTCCCCTAACCCTGAGCAACTACTGATCTAATTTCTCTTTCTACAGATTTGTCTGTTCTGTACATTTCATATGAATGGAATCATACACTCTATGGTCCTTTGTGACTGGTTTCTTTCACTCAGCATGATGTTTTCAAGATTCATCCATATTGTGGCATGCATCAATATTCATTCCTTTTTCTTGCTGCAAAATATTCTGTTGCATGAATATATCATGTTTTATCTAACCATTCATAAAGTTGATTAACATTGGTCTGTTTCTACCTTTGGCTATCCAGAATAAAGCTGCTGTGAACATTCATGTACACATTTCTCTGTGGACATATGTTTTCATTCTTTTTAGGCATATACTTACTATTGCAGTTGCTGGGTCATAAGGTAACTAATGTTTAACCTTTTGAGAAATTGCCTAACTGTTTTCCAAAGTGGCAGGACCATTTAACCTGCCCACAGCAGTACATGAGGGTTCTGATTTATTCACAGCCTTATTGACACGAGCTATTGTCTGTCTTTTTGATTGTAGTCATCCCAGTAAGTATGCTGTGGTATCTCTGTATGGTTTTGATTTGCATTACCCTAATGAATAAGATGTTGAGCATATTTTATGTGCTTAGGGATACTGATCTTAACCTTCTTTGGAGAAATGTCCCTTCAAGTTTTTTGTCCATTTTTAAATTAGGTTGTGTGTACTTTTTTAAACCTTCTTTATATATTCTAGACACAAGTTCCTTATCAGATCTATGATTTGCAAATATTTTCTCCCATTCCGTAGTTTGTATTTTCATTTTCGTTATGGCTCTCTTTGCAGAATAATAGTTTGCAATTAATAGAGTATAGTTTATCTATATTTTTCCACTTATTCAAAAATTATTCTTGCACTAGTTTTACATACAAGGAAGGTGAAGACCTGAGAGAATAGTGAGTTTCCTAAAGGAATATCCCAAATAAGCACTGAGCCTGGCTCTGACTACCCCTGCTCTTTGTTCTAGAGTCATAGGTTACAACATTCTGGCCTTACCATGGAGAATCAGAAAGAGAATCATTGCCTGGTTGAGACAATCTTTGAAAAAGTTTTTGAACTCCGTTTTGTTTTTCCTATTTCATATGTTTCCTTTCCTTTGTGGAATTTTTGAATGTATATTAATTAAGGTGACTAGTAATAGCAGTGAGAAAATAGGAACACCATTTGAACTTTAGGATGTATTATAAAGTAAAAAAAAGAAAAAAGGAAAAGGTAGATAAATGATTGAGACAGCATAACAAAGACCCCAAGAATATCACTGAGCTTACAAAGCTCCCTAGGCAGTTGTGATAGAGCCCCCACAGTGGCCACCTTGGGGGGACAGATGTATGTGCATAGGTCAGCTCTGTTGCAGTTGCTAAAATATTAGCTTGTTACTTTATAGATGCATTTGAGTGACTCTTATCACTCCACAAAGATGACATGATAACTCTATGCCCATATTTTTACGAGTTCATCAACAATATTAATGCCTTAGAGAGCACTATTAATTTAAACTGGATGAGAGATCCAGAGCCCTGTTTATGGCCACAATTTTAGTGCATCTGTGAAGAAAGGGTTGAGATCAGCATCTTCAGTAGATAGTTTTGCCAAGGAAGCCCTGAATTGGAACGATGCACAAGTGTTCAGGGACTGTACTTCTGTCCATTGGCTCAGCATCTACTTGGTAGCCTGACCACATCTGCATTGGCACACAGGCTTTAGGGCTCCTGTGCCTTTCTGTTGTAATTTTTAAGCTTCTTTTGAAGGTTATGCCTTGGTGCAGCTGACTCACTACTTCTCAACTTTAAATCATCAGTCACTCATTATGATCATTTGGGGAGTTTTCTCCATGGATACAGCATGCATCAGGACATTTGTCATACCAGTGTCAGGATTTTCCTAACAGAGCTACAAGAAAAAAACCTAATTCACTCTAAGATGTACACCAAGTGGCAAAAATCCTTTGCCCAGAAGAAGAGGTCTTGATATTTCTGATGATTCTTGTATTAACATTCTGAGGTCTCTCTCTCTCATGGCATCTTGAAAGGCTTGTTTTCATTTGGTCCTGGTGGATCCTTTATCTCAAAGGCTCTTCTGCTTCCCTGCCTGTAAAGACTCTTCTTCACCCAAGAGTGTCTCAGTTCAGATACTGTGAAACCTTTCCTGTGTCACCAAATCTCATGTGCTAGAATATCCAGTTTGGCCCTTACTTCTGGTTTACTGAGGGCAATTCTCTATGAGTCTCTCTGACAAATTGGGAGCCAATTGAGAACCTAGACCATCCTCTTATTTATGTCTTTTGTCTTTTCCACTTAACATTCCCACCTGTGCGATTATGAGATGGGGGTTTGGGGGAGGGGCATAGGGTAAATACCTAAAATTTTTATTGATTTCAAGTGGTCTTTCACATTTAAGAAATAGAGTTGACTAAACAAATACCTAAGAAAACCATAAATTTTCTTAATTCTAAATTCTGGGTGAATGAGTATCTTGTCGAATTCCCAGATATTAGGTAGTTTGGAAATCAGAGAGGTACTCCCTTCTTCAAGGTCACTAATGATAGATATAGATGTACATAGTGCTGTTTAGCTTGCCTTTTAAAATGATGCCTTTGTGGTGCCACAAGCTGTGGTGTAGGTTGAAGACTTGGCTTGGGTCTGGCATTGCTGTGGCTGTGGTGTAGGCCACTAGCTATAGCTACAATTCAATTCCTTGCTTGGGAATTCCCATATGCCACACCATAGCCATAAAAAGGAAAACAAAAACAAAAACATTTTGTTCAGTAAAGCCTTGAGCCAAATCTCCTGTGTCTGCAGTGGAGAAGAAGGGACCCGTAATTGAAAAGTAAACAAGATATTTGGCATTATTGTATATTCAAAGCTAAAAGTTTTCCCAGAGTTTTCTCAGCTAGTTGTCAGATAGTTCTCAGATGAATATTTAACCTTAGAAGAGGTCCTTGTCATGACCTGATGCATAGACTGAAGATCATGCCTCTCCCAATTTCTCAACGAATATCATCAGGCAGATGGAGGCAGATTGCAGGCTGCGAACCACCTCTCTGTTCTGGGCTTTTCAGATGCATGCTGTTGACCATGGAAGTCAAAGCACACTTTTTGTCTGCTGTCTCTTCTCCAGTGTAACTCCTGTCTGTTTACCATAGGTGCCTATCCTCGGCTCTCGCTGAGCTTTCGGTTGAAGAGAAACATTGGATACTTCATCCTCCAGACTTACATGCCCTCTATCCTAATTACGATTCTCTCGTGGGTGTCCTTCTGGATCAATTATGATGCATCTGCGGCTCGAGTTGCCCTTGGTATGTGTTCTTTTTCAATGACACCTAAAATGTGAAGTCACCATATCGTTACAATATTAAGGGAGTTCAAAGAGTAGAGTTTCAGCTACAGTTTTTTGACATCATGACACTGGTCTTGCCCACATAGTCCCTTTTTATCTTGAAACACTAATTTCATGCATGATTCCCTTGATGTGTTAATGTAATTATAAGGCTCAAATGTGAATTTTCATGCCCATGCAAGGGAAAATATGCTTCCCGAATATTTGCATAATAAAACTATTTTTGACACTCATTTTAAAGCAAGTATTAACATCTCCTGTTCAAAATTATTCTATGGCCCAGAAAGAAGACTTGATTAATTGTGCATTCTTTTTTAAGTCAGAAAAATAGTTATGTATTACTCCATGTAATTGGAATTATACAAATTAATGAGCATTAAAATGGGTTATTAAATTCTGAGTGATTCCTGAGAGCTCTAGTGATCTTTTCTGGCCATTGGTCATTTGACGACTGGATTATTAGCTGATGTACAATATATATTATATGTTCCAGTATTATTTCTAATAGTTTGTGATTGTTAAGGGAAGGCTTATATTTTCAGAAACTATTATTCTCTACTGAACTAATTACTATGAATCTGCATGGACAAAACAATCATTTAAATGCATTTCTGGTAAGTACACAGCTGAAGAGCACTTGTTCAGTCGACCCCTTCTTTGGGTGGGTTGAATTCAGTTCCTGGGATTGAAGTCATCAATGATACCTTTCAAAATTAATAGGAATTACAATGTATCTGCTGGTAAAACCTGCAGAGAAATATAACAATTCAAGGATCCAGTTGTCCCTCTTTCTTCCTTTCTATTTCCCATCTTTTCCCAAGAATTTCAGTTACTTAGAATTTTGCTTCCAGGAGAATATGTGTACATATGTGTAAGTAGACATCTAGTTGAGATGCACAGATATGGGACTCACACAGATTCAAGACTGGATTTTTTTTTTCATGAAATAACATATAACAGTGACTCTAGAAATCCAGGCAACTCTTTCTAAGGTGTTTAGGTGTGAATGTAAAGATGCTTTGAGAAGAATAAAGTATCAAAAAAAATCAAAAGCATTAATCTATTTCTAACAGGTATGGTAAGGGACGGGTCTGTTAAAAGTCACTTGAAAAATCTCTTCAGGATTTTTTACGGCCTGCCTGTAACATAAATCCTTTCTGTAGATTTTGCCTTTTTCATTATTGTTCATGTTACTAGATTGCTTTTTGTTAAACTGTTTTATCTTCTCACTTGGAAAATCCACAGCTAAAATGAATTTAAAGGTGGCAGCTCCTAATTTTGTGGCGCTGTTAGCTCATCCAACTTCAGAGGCTCTGTTTAAGAAAAAAGAATATAAAATACACAAATGCAGAATTTCTGGGACCTTCCCTGAGCCTATAAGAGACCTATATTAGGGATCAGAAGCTGAAGCGTCCTGAACTTCTGGTGACTCTGCCTCAGAGAATCTGTCGTGTTTGGGTAATTAGAGAAATCTGAGTACCAAAGAACCATAATTATCTGGCATCATCAGATGTGAGGTGTACTGAAAATGTGAATTTCTCCATTTTCTAGATGATACAGATTCTATAGCTCCTTAATGGTAAAAATCATTGTCTTCTGCAGTGTTCAATAGAAAATCTATCTGGAGAGGGTTACAGTCGACACAGCCACATTACAGCGTATGAAAGTAGATACCACTGTTTTCTTAACAACACAGCCTTGTTACTAAATCATGCTGTGGTTTTGCTGGGATGGGGAAATGGTCTGCCCAGAATGACTAAGGGGTTAACACTGGAGGTGTACTGGGTTCAGATTGATGTCAGAAGTCTGGGAGGCAGGCATGAAAAGCAGAATCAAATAGGCATTTGCCATTGTCAGGGTGGACCTGAGGCCTGGAAGTCTCTAAGGCAGCTGTGCTCTCCAGGCTGAGTAGCTGGTCAGATAGACATCCAGCAGTCCAGTTCTCAGCTTGGGACCCCAGCATTCTCACTCCCTCTGTCCCAGCTTCTCCTACATAAGACATGGTCTCTGACCCTGAGTCCTCAGGACTTGGGAAGTGTCAGCTCAGTAACTCTGATTGGTTAAGGAAACATGTATCATAGAGTCACGAATAATAACAGTCATTAGGCTGAAACTTGCCAAATACTCAAGTGCAAAGTTCTGTACAAGGCCATGAGCATGGCTACCTAATCCACAGTGCAGAAGATCCATAGCGCAGTAGGCAGTGTTTCAGTTCCCATTTACAGAGAGGGAAATGCAGTTCAGAAAGGCTGTGTAACTGGTACATAGTCATGTAATACTAAGTTTCAGAAGAAAGATTTCAATCCAGTTTATCTGACTCTAGGGCCCTCTCTACACTATAGGTGCTGTCTACAGTGTCAGTAGACAGTACTGAAGACGTACAGAAGAGTTCTTTGGTCTATTACGTTGTAAAAAAGATGGATTTTTTTTTCCACACCCATGGCAGGTGGAAGTTCCAGAGCCGGGGATCGAACCCTTACCACAGCAGAGAAAATGCTGGATCCTTAACCTCTAGGCCACAAGGGAACTCCTGGAGTTATCTGGGGCTGTATGGGAAGGGAAACTGAAAAGGGAAATGCTGGTTCATCACCCAGCTGTGCTGCATAGTTGCTCTGTATGCTCCAGGATCTTATGCTTTTGCTGCCCAGAGTCTGACACCCACATCCATTGAACTGTTAGTCTTAGAAGGCACCAGACTACAAAGTTGGGAGTTTTCCTTAGAACTATGTGGTCTTCCTTAGAACTCCTGAAGCCCACTTATCACTTAAGCTAAATATTTCAGGCCACATTACTTGGATCCCAAAGAAGAAAAATATCTTTTTTTTTTTGTCTTTTGTCTTTTTAGGGGCGCACCCGTGGCACATGGAGGTTCCAAGGCTAGGGGTCAAATCAGAGCTATAGCTGCAAGCCTATGCCAGAGCCACAGCAATGCCAGATCCGAGCCACGTCTGAGACCTACACCACAGCTCATGGCAACGCCGGATCCTCAACCCACTGAATGAGGCCAGGGATCGAACCTGAAACGTCATGGTTCCTAGTTGGAATCATTTCCGCTGCACCACAACGGGAACTCCAGAAAAATATCTTTTGATTAAATGATACATTTTATTTCACAGTCATCTTTATAAATTCAGTTTTTCAAATATAGTATTTCATTAACATAACATAAATGAGAAATAATTTGAGGCTAATTATTCAGACTCAGCTTGATGTATGCCGACTATGGAAGGCACCCCTCAGCTGTCTTCCATTCTGCCATCAGACGGGGTTCCCTTAGAGATCAGAAGTTTAAGGAAAGTTCTGCCAGGACTGGGTCTCCCACCAAGAGGCTGGAGGCTACCAGAGAATGTATTTTGCAGTGATGTTGAAAATGATGACATTTGTTGTTGTGAGTGTTCACAGTGCTAATTACCCTTGGCCCATCACCACAGTGTTGAGGCTTCATAAGAGCTTTAGACAATTGTGGACCAATCAGGGCTCTCTCAGGTCATGCCACTGGGATGTGGTGGAGCCATATGGTGCTACTATCCAGGGTATGAACCACTGCATTCACCACTGCCCACAGTTATCTAGATAGGAAGTAAAATGATACATCCTTGGAATGGATCCTTAGGGATTGCATGGCCTTTTAATCTAAGAGGTCATGCGAGCCTAAACTAGAAAGCCAGGGGGACACAAAACCATATATATTTTAATTAAAATATTGTTGATTTACAATGTTGTGCCAGTCTGTGCTGTACAACAACATGACCCAGGGATCACACACACACACACACACACACACACACACACACACACACACACACACACCTTCCTTTTCTTACACTATCTTCCATCATGTTCTATCCCAAGAGATTGGATATAGTTCCCTGTGCTATACAGTAGGACCTCACTGTTTACCCATTCTAAATGGAATAGTTTGCATCTATTAACTCCAAACTCCCATAGAGCGATATCATATGGTATTTGTCTTTCTCTTTCTGACTCACTTCACCTAGTTTGATAATCTCTAGTTGCATCCATGTTGCTGCAAATGCTATTATTTCATTCTTTTTTATATCCTATTGTATGTATGTACCATGTCTTCTTAATCTATTCATCTGTCGATGGACACGTCTTGGCTATTCTGAATAGTGCTGTGATGAACATAGGGGTACATGTATCTTTTTGAATTATGGTTTTGTCTGGATATAAAATCTTACTCTTAAGGGACTCTGTGAGCCAGCACTGATGTGCCTCACACCAGTTTCCTTGCCCAGTTGTCCTTGGGGCTGAATTTACCAGGCTGAGTACTCATGACATGTGCTGCCTGTCCCTCTTCCTATAGCCCATGTCCTGGGGACACCTACTGAGGCCTCTGTCATACACGTCCACTCAAAGCAGTCACCTGGAGAGCCCAAGCAGTGACTAAAGCAGAGCACTTCCTAAAGTCCATTTGGAAGGAAAAGAAAAAGCCATGGCAGCCACGGTACAAAATTTTGGAATTACGGTGAGAACACCTGATTCCGTAGAATCTGCATGGCATTTTTGCATTTATTTGTAAACTGTAATTATCCCATTGACATTTTCAAATTTCAGATGTCCCCAGGTGTACAAGAATTTTACATTAAAGAGAAGTCTTAAAATATCCTGACATCTTTCATTGCCATATATTCATTGGCAGCCACAGTTTGCAATCAGACAAGAAAATAGGTTCTCCACTTCTGGATACCCTCCCCTCCTCTGAGCACAGCTCCAGGCTGGGTGGAGGGAGCACATGGGTCTGAAGCTTGGGGTTCTTCTCTCTTCTCCAGGTGGTCATGATCTAGGGGAGCCCTGCACCCTGGCATGCCTCCAAGGATGGGATAGGAATCCAGAGGGCATCAGACTAAGAGCTTATTGAAGACATTACCTCCTCTGCAGAGTTGCGGGTGATCTGGGGTGACCATAGGTCCAGGTGGTTAGCCTCTGGGGCTTACAACACCTGCTGTTCTTGGTGACATTGGTTTTTCAGGTTTCTGTGGCTAAAGGACCATCACCCAGAATATTTTCACCTTGTGAATCTTCTTCTTGAGGTTCTGATGTGGCAGTCAATGACCCTGTCCCAGGGGTCCCAGAAGACACCCGAGTAATTGCATTCTGTAGCAGCAGTCACGGGGTAGGAGAGAGCTGGCTCGTTGGTGCTGACTTACCTCTCTGAGATTTCTTAATATTTCTTTTTCTTCTTCTTCTCCTTCATCTTCCTTTTAGTTTTTTTGCTTTTAGGGCCACATCTATGGCATGTGGAAGTTCCCAGGCTAGAGGTCAAGTCGGAGCTACAGCTGCCAGCCTACACCACAACCACTGCAATGTGGTATCCAAGCCACGTCTGTGACCTGTACCACAGCTCAAGGCAACACCAGATCCTTAACCCACTGAGCAAGGCCAGGGATCGAACTCGCATCCTCATGGATGCTAGTCAGGTTCCTAAACCAAAAAGCCACAATGGGAACTCCAAGACTACTTCGTATTTCAAAAGGACCATTTCAAAGAGAGCAAATCAACTCCAGTAACATCCATTCCCCCACCCCCACCCCGGAAGTGAGCAATGCAGGCCATTCCTGCCCAAGAGGCTTCACTGTTCTGGTCATGTCCAGAGCCAATGGGTCCCCTGCTCTTTCTGGCTTCATATCATCCCATAAGGAATCTGTACACCAAGAACATGCCCATTGCTGTGGAAGAAGTACAAAACAGAGTACTTACATGTTTTTAGAGACTAAACTTAGGTCCCTTAGGGAAAAATGAGATGATTTACATGACACTGTCTAAATAATTCAAAATGACATCCAAAAAACCAAACCAAAACCAAAAATAGAATGTGATCATTTGCCCCAGAGTATGGTAAGATTCTGCACTTTGTATTTTGGATTTTTTTTTAATGTTTTAAGGTTTTTTTTGAAGTATAGTTGATAGTTGATTTACAATTTTGTGATCATTTCTACTGGACAACAAAGTGATTCAGCTATACATGTATACACATCATTTTTTTTTCAGATTTTTTTCCATATGGACCATCACAGAATATTGGGTAGAGTTCGCTGTGCTATATAGCAGGTCCCCATTGACCAGTTATTCCATATACCACAGTGTGCATATGCCAATCCCATCCCCTACCCCCCCACCCCTCCACCCCCATCCATTCTTCCCTCCGCACCTGTCCCCTTTGGTAACCATAAATTTATTTTCAAAGTCTGTGAGTCTGTTTCTGTTCTGCAAACAAGTTCAAAAGTTCAAAAGTATCCTTTTGTTAGATTCTACATGTAAGTGATATCATAGGATGTTTGTCTTTCACTGTCTGACTCACTTCACTTAGGATGATCATCTCTAGGTCCATCCTAGAGATGATGCAAATGTTATTATTTCATTCTTTTTTATGACTGAGAAAGGAATCTGTGCTTGAAATAAAATCCTTAGCCCTTGACTGCAGCAAACAGGTCCTAAGCAGGTCATGTAGCAGCTTTCTTAGCTGGGGAGGGAAGTCGCTCTGTGAGGTGCTCTTTCCCCAGGAGCAAACACTCCCTCTCTTTGTGCTCAGGACTGGATCCCCTTGCTTTAAGTTGTTTTCTTCTGGGGGCCTTGTCACTCCAGCCATAAATGGCCTTCTTAGAAGATTCCTAGCTTCTTAGATTCCTTCTTCTTCCCAGTACCTTCTTATTCAGACTCTTAGGGTTTTATGATAAATGCTGGGTTTCTTTTCATTTCTCCCAGCTTTCATACAGAGCAGCCTCTGTTTTGCCCCTACATGTCCCCATCCATGGGCCAGGTGTGGTGGGAGGTGCCACCCATAGGGAAGGGGTGTCAGCTTCCTGGCCTGAGGTGTGACCTGCCCAAACCATATGCTTATATTCTATTGCATTTCTTTCTTTTTCTGCTTTTACTTTTTTTTTCTCATTTTTAAAATTTTTATGGGCAAGATTTACAGTATTGTGCCATTTCCTGCTGTATGGCAAACATTATTGCATTTCAGTTGCCCCGTAATACTAAATCCATTATTTCCAGCTCCTTTATGCTGTTTGAGAAAATAAAGCAGGAACATAAGAAGTCAGGAGCTGGGTGGTGGAGCTGCGGGCCTCTCACGCTTCCATTTCTCTTGCAGGGATCACGACCGTGCTGACCATGACAACCATCAACACACACCTTCGGGAGACATTGCCCAAAATCCCCTATGTCAAAGCCATTGACATGTACCTCATGGGCTGCTTTGTCTTTGTGTTTCTGGCCCTTCTGGAGTATGCCTTTGTCAACTACATTTTCTTTGGAAGAGGCCCTCAAAGGCAGAAGAAGCTTGCTGAAAAGAATGCCAAGGCAAAGAATGACCGGTCAAAGGGTGACAGCAACCGGGTAGGCCTCCCCATCTTGACCACCCACCCCCCCTTTCTCGGAGCCCTTCCACCCTGCAGCTCATGGTCATGACCTCTGAGTAGGAGTGATGTGGGCATGTTAACCACAGCCTGAACTGTGGCCTCTGCAGGTCCCTGAGTTTTATAGGAAAGCAAAATTGGTGCAGAAGTTAGAGAAGCCAGAAGTTGCCCAGTTTCCTCTGAAAATGAAAGAACACATGGATATTGGAATAAATGAAACTCTGGGGTGAGGTGCCCAAACTTGGTAGGCAAAAGCACTTTCCAGAATGTCGTAGTGTTCCTTCAGCAGTAAATTATGAATGTGATACCTGGCACGCCACTGTCTTCACATGGCATGGACAGCCCCCTCTCTCATCCGCCCTCTGGCTGGCCACAGTCCCTGGTTCAAGGTCTCAAGTGCAGGGTAGGAGCCACGTGTCATTCTGGGACTTTCATGCACCTGCCCTGGCCCTGCCCCAGCCACCTGTGTTCTGCAGAATGCCAGGCAAACAGCCCCAGACAACAGTGGCCAAGCGGGGAGCTCCTTTGGGACCTGTGGGCTCTGAACCCAGAAAGAAGGCATCAGTCATGTCCCCTCTAGCTCCCTCAGCTTCTACCAACATCCCTCCAATTACAAACTTTGCAGTTCTATGCCATTGCAGTTTCTTTTTTAAAATAAAAAGCAACATGTCATTGCAACTACAAACACTATTTTCATGAAAGCATGTTGTCACTACTATAAAATTTTTATCATTATCCTTTTGCCTCTTGCATCCCTTCAAGTCTTCACTAATATATCTCTACCTGTTTACACACTGGGCTTGTTCCTATATTTCTTAAGTTCTTGCCAAACTTATTTCTCAAGCTCCTAAGGTTTCCTTGTTCTTTCTGGTGTTCTTGATTGTCCCTGGCCCAAGCCTCTTGCAAGGCTGCCACAGCTCCCTGGGGGAGGGCTGTGTCCATGGCCCAGCAGTGACCCAGAATAGGTCCCCAGATGGTCACAAATGAATGAAGGCAATTAAATGTCTGTAAATGGCTCCTACACTTTCAGTAATGCATAAACAGAGTTGGTCAGAGAAACCAGAATCAATCTGTTAATAAAATTAGGCTTCCACAGGCAACATGATCCTGAATTTCTTACTGGAAAGTATATTTAGTACCACACTGGTATGTTTCTAAATAAGTCCATATACTATGAATACACAGTATGCTTTGGTCATCCTGTTTCCAAGGAAACTAGAATTCATCACATCATTACTTTTTCCATCACATGGACGCACATACACACACAATACTGTTTTTTTTTTTTTCAAATTCCCTCACTATTTAAACAGATTATAACTGTATCTCCTTTCTTTTAAAGGTCTTCTAAATGACCTCCTCTAGAAAGGTCAAAGTATTGGGCTACAGAAATACCTTTTTGCGTATGAAGGTTAACGCTTAAAATGAAAAACAAACAACCCCCCAAATCGCTAACTCTATAAAGAAAATTAAGCAGAATGTAGAAATAATATGTTATAAAGAAGATGCAGAGAAAAGTTCATGAGTCCATTTTTAGTGTTCATTTTTCTGAAAATTTGTTTCTGTTTCCCAGCAGTGTGTTAAAGCTTTTTTGCATGTTCATATTTGTAAAAATCTGTAATTGGAGATATCAGCTCTTATGGTTTGAAGTCAACATACAAATGCATTTAAAACTGCTAGTTTTAAATGCATATTTAATACCTTTAAAGATAAACATTAAAAATTATTGCTGACTAGAGGGCCAATGAGCATATGAAAAGATGTTCGGCATGGCTAATTATTAGAGAAATGTAAATCGAAACTATAGTGAGGTACTACCCCACGTCGGTCAGAATGGCCATGATCAAAAATTCCACAAATAATAAATGCTGGAGAGGGTGTGTGTGTGAAGGAAAGGGTACCCTTCTACACTGTTGTTGAGAATGTAAGTTGGTATAGCCACTAAGGAGAACAGTATGGAGGTGCCTCAAAAAACTAAAAATAGAGTTATCATATGATCCAGCAAGTCCAGTCCTGGGCATGTGTCCAGAAAATTCTAATGAAAAAAATACATGCACTCTAGTGTTCATAGCAGCACTATTTATAATAGCCAATACATGGAAACAACCTAAATGTCCATCGACAGATGAATGGATAAAGATGTGGTACATATATACAATGGAATATTAGCCATAAAAAGAATGAAATAATGCCATTTGAAGCAACATGGATGCAACTAGAGATTCTCATACTTAGTGAAGTAAGTCAAAAACAAATATATGATGTAACATATGTAGAATCTAAAAATGATACAGATGAACTTATTTACAAAACAGAAACACACTCACATACATGGAAAACAAACTTATGGGGAAAGGGGGAGGGGAGGGATAAACTGGGAATTTGGGATTAACAGATACACACTACTATATAAAATTGATTAACAAGGACCTAGTGTATAGCACAGGGAAGTATACTCAGTATCTTGTAGTAACCCACAATGGAAAAGAATCTGAAAAACCACATCTGTTCATAATATGTATATTCATACATGACCGAATTGCTTTGTTGTACCTAAAACTTTGTAAATCAGCTATATACTTCAATTTAAAAAAATTGTTGTTGACTACACCTAAGAGTTTAGTGAATATTTTAAAGTGGAAATGCACCTCCCAAAAGTTTATATTACATGATGCAGATGAATTAAAAGAAACTGAGTAAAGAATCACAAATTTAATGCAAAACAGAAAACGGCACCTTGCACAGGCCGACAACGTCTTCAAGAGTCCTTTGCAATAGTGATTATTCACACATTCATTTTCAGGGGTATCTCCTGGGATTGTTTATTAGTGCGGCCAGCAAGGGCCCCAGAGAGCCTCGCTGTCATAGATGGCAGCCTAGAGGCTTGGGGGCTGCAGATTTCCTTGGACTGATAGACACTGGGTGATAGCAAAGAGCGGTGTTGTCATTGCCTTTCCTAACTCACCGCCCTTGTGTCTTATAAAAGTCCTAAGGGGCTCTGCAGGCCACCAACATGACCATGATGCTATTGAACCTATTGTCAGACCCTGAGTAGACTTTCCTTACATTTAGTGATTAAACTCTATTTTAAATTAGTGGTTGATTCATCAATACCCAAAGTGTTCACATAATCACTTAGTTTTTCCTCGGACCAGCAATGCAGTGAAAATCTTGACCTTAATTTATCTGTGCTCAACCTCTGTTTATTCCTGAGTTGTTTCTTTACCCATGAATTGGTCTTCAGTTGTAATGCATGTATTGTGGTTACAAGCCTTGTGATATTTTGCAAGTTGACCACGTGGTATTTGAATTTCATAAAGTGGCAGAAAGTCATAATTCTTGCCCAGGAATCAGAGCCGCAGGCTTGACGGTATTCTTTTTATTTAGAGCAAGATTTCATTCCTCACATGGCAAATAGTTCCTTATTTTCCTAAAACTAGAATATTCTACTTATTTTGAAGCTTGAAGATAAGTAGAGAATGAGATATCAACAAGATACCAATCTGGTGACATATTCTTGGAAAAAACGAAAATCCCTCTAAGATACTCTCCACACGAGATGTTTTCGTCTCTGAATATTTGTGCCTGTCCAGGTTATAGAGTGGGAAGACAAATTACATTGAAATCAATGAATCTAATTATAGTAAATATGATACATACTCCTCAAAATAAGGAGTAATCATGAAATGCTTTAGAAATTACAAGTTATCATCTGCCATTCTATACAGGGCATTTCAGTCCTATGTTTCACCCACAATCACTTCCATCTGTTTTAAGATTTAAATTCTAGATGATAGGGAAAGATTAGCATCTCTTCTGGAAGTATTTGTTTAAAATGTTTGGTTTCTAAGATTTAACAGATTTTAGTAACCCTTTAATTCTTTTTATAAAATAAATTTTATTGGAGTACAGTTGACTTACAAAGTAGTGTTAGTTTCAAGTGTACAGCAAAATAAATCAGTTATACATATACATATATCCATTGCGTTTCAGATTCTTTTCCCATATAGATTATTAAAGTATTGGGTGGGTTACCCTGTGCTATACAGTAGGTCCTTGTTAACTCTCCATTTTATATGTAGTATTGTGTGTATGTCAATCACATCCCCCTAATTTATCCCCCCCCCCATTTCCCCTTCGGTAACCATAAATGTTAACCTTTTAATTCTTGCAGAAAAAAAATACATTCTAGCAATTTGGGTATAAATTTTCTGCACACTGGTTCACGTTTATATGAAAACTATGCAAATGTAAAACCGTGTCGAAATCAGCCAGACTGGTTTACTCTGAGGGCTTATTAATTCAATATATCTTCACTTCCTTTCAACATGATTGTTCCATTGTAGCTGTTCACCCACTCTGAAGTGGAGCAGTGTAACTATATTGGTTCTCAAATAGCTCCACGGAAGCCACAGGTGGTGGAGAACCCCAGGCACACCAGTTTTGTAAATATTGATGGCACTGGGTTTGGCTTCCCTCAGGATGAGTTTCCTTCACTGGAACCCAAGGTGCAGACGTAGACCCACCCTCCTAAAGTCCTTTCCCAAATGCACAAAACTGGCCACAAGGGACAAGGGAAGACAGGACACTGATTCGTACAGATTTGTCACTAAGTCTTGAAAACTCAACTCGGTATTCAGTTGACCTTACTTTGTGTGTTTTCTTCACACTCCCTGGAGGCTTTCTGAAACCAACATATACCTTATTATCTCTTTACCTTTTAGATCCTCTCCTCCAAGAATCCCTCTCATCTTCATCATCCACATCTTCTCCTCCTTCAAGACTTAAGCCAGACATTCTTGTCCATGGCACTGTCCTAATTTTTTCTCTTATTTGTTCCCTTCCTGCCGCTGTCACTCCCTGCTCCAAGCACAAGGTCTTGTCCCTGTTCTCCCCAATTCGGGGCACATGCTTTATGCCTACACAATGGCATGCCACATTTCCTGTGGTCACCACGACTTCTCTCCTAGACAGCATTCCATTCTCTGCATATACCAAAATGTGTACACCATGGCTTGGATGTGCCTGTGTGGCTTGGATGTGTCCATGAATGGTGACGTTTGTCATCAGTTTGGTCCCACTGAACCCACATGATTTTCTCTCTCCTGGTGGCAGTGGGGGGTGGGAGCAGTTTATAAAGTCTCTTTTTAAAACCAAGTTACCCAAGGCAATCTGCAGATTCAGTCCAATCCCTATCAAATTATAAATGGCATTTTTCACAGAACTAAATCAAAAAAATTTTAAATTTGTATGGAAACACAAAGACTCCCAATAGTTACCATTGTGGCTCAGCAGGTTAAAAACTTGATACAGTGTCCCTGAGGATGCGGGTTTCATCCCTGGCCTCACTCAGTGGGTTAAGGATCCATTGTTGCTACGAGCTTTGGCATAGATCACAGATGTGGCTTGGATCCTGTGTTGCTGTGGCTGTGGTGTAGGCCAGCAGGTAAAGCTCCAATTTGACCTCTAGTCTGGGAACTTCCATATGCCATGAGTGCAGCCCTAAAAAAAATAAAAATAAATAAAAAATAATTTTAAAAAACCCAGTAGCCAAAGCAATCCTGGGAAAGAAAAAGAGCTGGAGAAATCAGGTTCCCTGACTTCAGGCTATACTACAAAGCCACAGTCATCAAAACAGTATGGCGCTAGCAGAAAAACAAAAATATAGATCCGTAGAACAGAATAAAAAGTCTAGAAATACACCCTCACATCTATAGTCAATTGAAAAAAAGACAATCTCTTCAATAAGTGGTGCTGGGAAAATTGTACAGCTACATGGAAAAGAATGAAATTAGAACACTCTCTAAAACCATTGACAAAAATAAACTCAAAATGGATTAAAGCCAAGTGAAATGCTGAGTCACTAGAACCATCAAAGTCCAACATAATAAACATGGCACAAAATACTCCTTTCCTTTTTTTTTTTTTTTTGCCTTTTCTAGGGCTGCTCCTGCGGCATATGGAGGTTCCCAGGCTAGGGATCGAATTGGAGCTGTAGCCACAGGCCTACGCCGGAGCCACAGCAATGCGGGATCTGAGCCACATCTGCAGCTTACACCACAGCTTATGGCAACGCCAGATCCTTAACCCACTGAGCAAGGCCAGGGATCGAACCCTCAACCTCATGGTTCCTAGTTGGATTCGTTAACCACTGAGCCACGATGAGAACTCCTACTCCTTTCCTTCTTTAAGAGAATTCTTGACATTTCTTTATGTGTTATTCATTCTACAAAGTCATTCATCATCATCTCCTATATTTTGATAAAAGGAGCTTTGCATATGGCATTTTTGATAGCTTGAAAAGAGATGACAATGTCAGCAGGTATTTTTAAATGTGCTTTAAGGGCAATATGTAGTACTTTTAAAAAGTGCATTTACTGGCGTTCCTGCTGTGGTGCACCAGGATCAGCCACATCTCTGCAGCATTAGGATACAGGTCTGATTCCCTGGCCCAATGCAATAGGTTATAGGATCTGGCATAGCCACAGCTGCACATAGGTCATAACTGTGATCAGATCTGACCCCTGGTCCAGGAACTCCATATGCTGCAGAGCAACTGAGAAAAAAAGAAAAATAAAATGCATTTACTGATTCCTTGAAGCTCTTACCTGCTAGATCCCTTGAGAGCAAGGACCTTCTCTCACTCCTCTGTGCCTTTGTGTAAAGGCCAATTTACCTGACCCATCATACTCGCCTCCTTTTTGTCTTAGGTGCTGGCTGCCCACAGCTTCTGAAGCAGGTTCAGATCACCCCCTTCTTAGGGAGAGTGACTACTTCTGGTGGCCCCAGCAGGTCCACAGCTCCTGGGTGATCTCAGTGGAGGATATTCCACTACTCTGTCCTTTGCTGCCTCCTCCTGTTTTCAGCCACACCTTCATTTACCTGTCAGGCTGCTCCCCCGTCATGACTCCGTCTCCAAACCACAGGATGCTTCATTGATTTTGAAATCAGGAAAATAGACTTCTCTGTGTTAAGAGTGTTACTGCCAATCATTCAGTGCAAAGAACAAAAGAACAGATATAGAACACAGGTTCCAAACGCAGAAGTTTACCATTCCTGGTACTTTTGAGATACAAAACCCATCAGAAATTTTCCCTCTACTGAATAAAACAAAAAACAAAACTCCCAATATTCTGTCAGTGCTCCATTCCTTCTCCGTGAAAAGCCTTCTCCCCAGAAGTTCAGAGCTATCTTGGTCTGTTTGTGTCTTCCATTCTCAGGACACTGTAGACCAGGATCCATCCCTACTGGGCCCTCCCCACTCATCATGCAGGAATACTGAGCACAACCTAGGCTGACGCGGGCCAGTACTGTGCTGCCTCCATGTTGAAGGTGTTTCTGAAGGGAGTTCAGCAAGGGCCAAGAGGCCAGGTGGGAGCAGGGGGATAAGTAACTCTTTCCTCCTTTCCCATGCTGTCAACTGCAAAGATGCAGAAGTGACCAGATTGTGGCAAAGCATCAGTGCTGTGGCATGGCCTCCAGGAGATGCTGGGATAGGTTGCAGTGGCTGGCGGGGGGTGGGGATGCAGGGGGCAGTTCCTCACCACCTCCTGGTATTTTCTCTCAGACCACCCTAAAGGAAGAGAAGCCAGTGTTGTATCTGCCTATCAGGTCCCCTTTCTTCACTTTTTCCCTTCGAATCCATCTTTTTTGTTGTTGTTGTTCATCCTGCCACATAAGATGGGTTTCAGAAATATGTCACTTTTTCATCCAGAAATCACTTGAATTTCTCATTACCTAAGGGATCAAGATGAAATCCTTTTCATTTGGGTCAGTCAGAAGACTGGATACAGTGGAGCTCAGCTGGGTTCTTGGCTAAGAGTTTAAGGAGACTGAAATCAAAATGTCAATAGGGCTGTATTTATTTGGAAACTCCTCCCCCAGATTCATTCAGGTTGTTGACCATGGTTCCTTGTGGTTATAGGACTGCCATCCCTATTGTCTTGCTGGCTGTCAGCCATAGCTCGCCTTTGCTCACAGAGACTGCCCCCTTTCTTCTGAAGCCTTCCCTAGAGGCCCCTTGATCAAGGGAAAATCCAGTCCTTCCTTCTCATGTCTCAAATCCCTCAGGCTTTCAACTTCTGCTGCATCTTTCTGACTTTCTCTTCTGCTTTGAGTTGGAGAAAATGCTCTGCTTTTAAGGGCTCAGGAGAAATGATTGGGAGAAATGATCGGGCCCACCTGGATAATTCAGGCTACTCTCTCTAGTTTAAGGTCCCTGACCTTAATTATGTTTTCCAAATCCCTTTCACATGCCAGGTAATGCACTCAAAGGTCTGGGGAGAAAGTGGTGCCATCCTGATGACCACACCTCTCCTTCCCCAAGCATGATTGAATGGTGTTCCCAAACCACAGAGTAGACATCTGAGTCCTTTGTGGTGCCTTTGTGCCAGAGCACGAGTGGTCCCGGGATGTTTGCAGTCCTTCCTATGTCAGAGCCATCTTCTTGGTGTCTGGGGCCATCCGACCTGTGGTTCTGGCACTGCTCAGAGACCTGCACAGGCCCCTGCTCTTCATGGCTGGGAATCTTCTCTGCACCCCTCTGCACATTGAGCTTAAGGCCTAGCTGCGGGCTTGATCCATGGAAGTTTCATGGCCAACCAATAAATAAAATGGACATTGGCACCATTGCAAATGGTCTGAAGCTGTATTTAGCACAGAATATTTTATTTACTTATTGGCCACACTCTTAGCATGTGGAAGTTCCCCAGCCAGGGATCAAACCTGCAGTGACAACGCTAGATTCTTAACCTACTGTGCCATCAGGGAACTCCAAGGTGTTATTTTAAAGTTTGGCTCCCATATGAGAAGGGACTTTTAGCCTGCCTTAAATTTAGCTCTTAAAAATGAGGTCTCCCTGGCATTCCCTAGTGGCTCAGGATCTGACATTGTCAGTACTGTGGATCGGGTTCAGTCCCTGCCCTGGGAACTTCTGCATGCCATGGCTGGGGCAAAAAAACAAAACCAAAAACAAACAAACAAACCAAAACAGGACATCTCCTGCCAGGACCAAGATGGGGTGAGGAAATTGTATTTGGGGGCTTTTCTAATCCACCAAGGTCATCAGGAGTGTCCATTCATCACAGTACTCACTTGTTTTGTCATTGCAATTTGGATATTTTTGTACCATCAGGAAAAGGGACAAACTGACTTCCAGAAAAGAGTGGGAGAGTATAGTTTCTATGCAGTGTATAGTTGCAGAAAATGGTCATACTACCTAAGGTAACATCTTGAAAGATATTTGTACTTTAATTTGATCTTCATTAAGATCTTGCATCTATCATGTGAAATTTCACTTTGAAAAGGGCCCTCTTATTTTGTCTAATTTTCTACGTGAGAATTTTAAAACCAATTGATGTAGGTCTACCCTGGGTTTGCATATAGAAGTCAGGTTCTTGGGCATGCTAGCTGTCTAATGGGGTGTGTTTTCTTCCCCTTAGGTGGATGCTCATGGAAATATCCTGTTAACATCGCTGGAGGTTCACAATGAAATGAACGAGGTAGCAGGCGGCGTTGGTGATACCAGGAATTCAGCAATATCCTTTGACAACTCAGCGATCCAGTACAGGAAACAGAGCATGCCTCGGGAAGGGCGACACATGGGGGCCAGAAGCATCCCGCACAAGAAGACCCATCTACGGAGGAGGTCGTCACAGCTCAAAATTAAAATTCCTGATCTAACCGATGTGAATGCCATAGACAGATGGTCCCGGATTGTGTTTCCTTTCACTTTTTCTCTTTTCAACTTAGTTTACTGGCTGTACTATGTTAACTGAGTGACTGTACTTGATTTTTCAAAGACTTCATTTAACACTGAGTGAAATATTACTCTGCCTGTCAAGTTTTTATACCTGTACACACACAGAGACACACACACGCAGACACACACATATATACATACGCAATTGTATATATATGTGAACTTTCTCAGCATATATATCAAATACACGTGTATATGAGGATGTGTGTGTATATGTTTCTACGCACAGGTGTGAGTACCTGTGTGTATGTAAAACAAATACACATACATATATACATTTTGCAGCTATGGACAATTTAACACAGGATGCATATTAAAGAAAGGCATAGTTTTTTTCTTTTTTAATTGAAAGGGACAAGCATCGTCTAAATATTATGCCTTGAGAATGAGGGCGCGAAACACAATATCATCCCAAAATGTGTCTTTTACTATCCTGAGTTAGATGTTTTAGTTTAAAAAGCAGAAAGAAACTCTTAGTTATTCTTCAGGAACTCATACAGTGGTATTGCTAGTTTAAAACAAGCCACACTTCATATCCTTTTTCAGTTTATTCAGCGAAGGCTTTTCAGCTTTCTTGGCAATGAGGTTGACTTTCGTGGGGCAGACTTTTTCTGTACTGGTTCAGCGGGCGGGGTGAGCTTCTGATACTCGCTCGCCTGTTTCTTACACACGGGGAGGGCCCACCTTGATGTTCGAACTTCCATCTTCTGACAGCCCATCGAGGATGGATGGCATCTCATTGTAAGTACTCTGCTGTACAGTGTTGTTGTTGTTTTTTTTTCCTCTCACTTGGACTGGATCCAGCTGACCCATCGTGTGGGACACAGCGGCACATTTTGGCAATGTTGAGTTGACATTTCAGTCACTGAACACCTGCTCCACATCTCATGGATTTCTAGGCCTGGTATCTAAATGGAAAGCTTAGACGTCTCAGGTTATTTGTTCCTCTAAGGTAAAAATCATCTAGGATGATTTTCCCCCTCGTCTTTAAGTTATCAATCACTCTTGGAACATTGTATGTTAATATCAACTATATTTGCATAATATGCATTATAATATGTATATTTACCAAGATTCTGTTTCTTATGCTTGCTCTCATGGCAGCATGCGATGTCCTCTTTTTCTTTCTGTTATGTAAGTACTTTCTGTTCTCTAGAATTCAGACTGAAGCGCAAACACTTCTGTTCAATTTCAGAAACTGAGACACATCCTCATGCCTTTATTTCTGTATCTGACATATCTCATAAGCACACCCAACTACTCCTAGTTTAACTAGGACGCTGCAGGAACATGCCCAGTCCACACCATCCATCACCCAGGGACCCATGACCATTCTCTTGAGGCAAAGGACAGCAACCTGACAACAAACACAGTCACTTTTGGTTCCTTCTGATCCACAGCCTCATCAGTATTTGGACTTTTTAAAGCTCGTAGAAACAAGACAAGGTGCACCGGTTTCATAGATGCAACCTTAACTTACTATTTAGATGAGATCTTTCTAAAGAAAAAAAAAGAGATGATATATTTTTTGTAAACAATATTTCTATCACAGGCATCCATAAACTGAAATGACTACAGTTGTGCAAACAGATGTCACAGTGAAGTTAAGCATTTGGAGAAACAAAAAAGCAAACTATTCAGGAAAGAACTGCTAAATTACGACTTTATCCCCAAATACCACATATGCCTCACCCTCTCTGTTCTGTCCGAAACCCAGGACCAGAGTCCCGCCTGGTACTCAGAACCGGCCCCAGTTTTCCCCGCGTAGGCAGAGGCACATCCATCCCTGTGGTGCCTGTGCTCTGGGCTCTCCTGGGAACTGGCCCCTACTTGATTTTCCTTGGCGGCTGATGGCAACTTCTAACTTGTGGGAGTCTTTAACAGTTCAACACCCCTCCCCGTCAGGTAGAATCCAGACCACGAAATCTCATGCTAGAAGCAGTGACCAGTTTTTATACCCTCTCCCTTCTCTCATTCTTATCTTTCTTCAGCATCTTCTCCCAACCGCTGCTCTCTGGTTTTTGTTTGTTTGTTTGTTTTACTCTGGAGACTAGCCAGTGATTTCTTGTTCCTTGGCTTTTCTCTGACAATTTTTTTTCCCATGGGTAACAATGGGGGATCCTAAAAGTTCAACAGATTGGGAACAACCTTGTAAGTGGCCTTATCATTGTTAACACGTTAAAAAAAAAAAAAAAGACATTGTGAAGACCTTTCCCTTTCAATACTTGGTATCTTTGTCTGTATCAGTGGTTCAAGGAGAGTTCCACATGCGGAAGAGGGACCCCAAAAGGCAAATGAACATGGACAAAAGCATCAACAGTTGATTTAAGTGTACAAGCATATGGTTTATATATTCAGAACTGTGACATTAATTCTTTCCTGGGAGAAAAGGGATTCAAAACGTTTTTTTGATGCATAGTTGAGGTACCCAACTATCAAAGGCAGAGACCCCCATGGGGCTCAGAAGAGCTGCAGTCCCAAGGTTTTCTGGATATAAATTTGCATGGTATAGATATAATAGCTTTTGAGCTTTTTATATGCATTTGGCACCAAGACTGGGATCCACAACTTTGTAGACACTGCAATGACGATAAACATAATAGCTATACTATAAATAGTGTTTGTAACTACACATGCACACACACACACAAATACATACATATATTCTGTAAAAAGGAAAACTTTTTAAGATCCTTGGGTATGTGTTTGCTTTACTCCACTTTAGAAGAAAATTACTTTTCTTCTAAGAAAATTATTTTATAGCTTCTCCATTTTTAAAAGTTGTGAGCACTGTTGAGAAGCAGAACTCTGCTGCCAGAAGAGAGTTGTGTTTGGTTCTCTCTCCTGTTACAATGCCCTCTCATTTCTCCACAGTAGTTACTGGAGCCAGTGAGTACGGTGTGTTGATGAATTCTGAACCCGGACCCCTGACATTAATGTGAGGTGGCTGTTCCCACATCCAGACCTCATGAGTAAGGAGAGAAAAGTTGGATTTGGAATATGATAATCTCTTTCTCAACAACTGAACGTAATAAAAAGTTGATTTTCTACGTAGTCCTGTCTTTCCAAAATGCTTCCTGGGGGCTCAAAGTGCAAGACTCTTGTTGTAAGGGTTTGTTATTACCCATATTCAGCTATACCTGAGACAATTCCAGAGCCCTCTACATAGATCCCTACAGCTAAAGATGCATAAGACCAAGTCATCTTTAAAACAAGTGTTGTTCACCAACCCCAGGACTGTAGAGGGGTTTCACAGCCTAGACCACGATACACTCATTTCCCTCTGAATCTTTAGTGAACTAGGTGTATGTCATAATAATGCTCCTGCTCCCCATATATCTGCAGTCTCATGTGTTTCTAGTGCTGGCACCCAACACTTTTGACGTGTGTGGCCATTGACATCAAGTCATATCTCCCTTGTCCAGCTATGGAATTAACATTATCCCCAAGGAGATCAGCATCTCAGAGGTGATGCCGAGCACGTTGGAACTGGTTTTAAGGAGACAGGCATATTGCAGCACTAGGTGTTCCTTCTCAGCATCTAGTAGATAGTCCCATTGGTGTTTGTCCCATAGTGGTGTCTTCTAAAACAGACCAACGTGTCCAACTTTGACTCTCCTGTCTTGAAATGATAAACCATCCTATAGTTCTTACTTTACCTCTCCACCTGAAAAATCAGTTCCTATTTCCCGTCATTTTTCTGTAAACAAAAGTGAACAATTGGTGAAATGTTTTGTTCCTCGTGGCAATGACCCCGGCGCTTATCTCATGTGAGCCATTGGTCAGGGCAACGGTGAATCGTGGGGCAGAGAGCCGCCCAGGTGGATTAAAATTTCCCAGGACACAACTAGTGTGCCTTGGATTGATTATTACCTCTTCTACTGCATTGAAAGGTGCCATGTTTTCCTGAAATACTCAATTCCCAACACCTGGGTGAACAGCGACCTCCCAGAGAGGGACTCACGGTACCATGCCTCTCCCCAGGGGGAGCCCCAGAAACAATCTTGTCCTTCTTGTCTCATATTTCTACTTTACAAGGCAGTGAGTGTGTTCAAGGTAAGTACAGGATTATTCGAGTAGGAATAGGCGATGGCTGTCATGATCAGTCCCCGCGTTGATTTCATTTCATTGTAAAGATAAATTAAAACCCAATTTTGCTTAAGCACATTGATGTAATTTTTTGGTATTATTTGACATGAAAAAAATACAGCAAAATTGAGTGATCGATTCAATATGAAACTTGTTGATGAATGAATTCAAATTTATTAAAAAAGGACTAACTGACTTAAATGTGAAGGCTGATTATTTTTTTCCTCCTTGTCTATATGCGGTAGAACTGGTGTGCTTCTTTTAATTCCAGGTAACTTTCGTCACACATGTCCATTTAGATTATGCTGAAAGTAAAAAGAAATAAGCTCAACACTGACTGCGTGTGAGACCAACAGAACCATGACTTTAAAAAAAAAAAATCATGATTTATTCTGAAGATCAAAGAAAAAGTAGGTAGGAGTTCCTGCCTTGGTGCAGGGGGGTTAAGAATCCAACTGATGTGGCTCAAGTTGCTGCAGAGGTGTGGGTTCGATTCCCAGCCTGGCACAATGGGTTAAAGGATTCAGTTTTGCTGCAGCTGTGACCTACCCCACAGCTGCAGCTCAGATTCAATTCCTGGCCCAGGAACTTCCATATGACTGAGGTGCATTTGAAAACAAACAAACCCAACTAGGCACACAGAGATCCACCTTGTCCGTGTCCTCAAAAATGTGTTTTAAGAGAGAACTATTTTTATATTAAAGGCGAGGAAACTAACCTACAGATCAGCTCTGACACAGATGGTACTCATCCTTCTCTTTAGTTCTTAGGACTAAAAGGCAATTTCATTTGTGTCCTCTCCAGTGAGGGAGTAACAAGCAGTGTCTCTGAGTGAGTGAATGAATGAATGAGTTCAGGTCCTCAGGCACCTTAGACAGAACTTTTGTTGAGAAGTACATCTCTAGGCCCCTGCAAGTCTCCTGGCGCATGTGTACACACTGTAAAAGGAAAGTGCTCCGAGTTCCCGTCGTGGCACAGTGGTTAATGAATCTGACTAGTAACCATGAGGTTGCAGGTTTGATCCCTGGCCTTTCTCACTGGGTTAAGGATCCGGTGTTGCCATGAGCTGTGGTGTAGGTTGCAGACGCAGCTCAGATCCCTCATTGCTGTGGGTCTGGCGTAGGCCGGCAGCTACAGCTCCGATTCTACCCCTTGCCTGGGAACCTCCATATGCCACAGGAGTGGCCCTAAAAAAGGCAAAAAGACAAAAAAAAAAAAAGTGCTCCATGCTACTTAGCTGCCTTAAAATTACCCTCAGCCTGTTAGGATTTAATGAAGACTTAGCTTCCAATATGCCTAGTCTAAACAAAATAACACAGATTCTTCAGTAATTCTTCACAGGTGGTTTTTTTCTTTTCTTTTCTTCTTTTTCTTTTCTTTTCTTTTTTTTTTTTAATAGGGCCGCACCCAAGACACATGGAAATTCCTGGGCTAGGGGTGGAATCGGAGCTATAGCTGCTGGCCTATGCACAGCCTCTGCAGCACCGGATCCAAGCGAAGTCTGTGACCTACACCACAGCTCACAGAAATGCCAGATCCTTAACCCACTGAGCGAGGCCAGGGATTGAACCTGCAACCTCATGAATATTAGTTGGGTTTATTACTGCTGAGCCACAACAGAAACCCCCATAGGTCATCTTTTCTTTTCTTTCTTTTTTCTTTGTTTAAAACTGTGGGTAGGCTTTTTTCACCCACCTAGTATACTTTGGGACCCTGACTTGGACACATTTCACACTAATTCTTTGTCTAGGACTGGAGCGTCACTATGGGGACATTTCTCACTTCATTAGCCTACAACTATTCATTTAGATGCTAAGTTTAAATTACCAATAACTGCAGAAAAAAAGGATTTTCAAATTTTGACCGAATTTCTTAAAGCAGCTTCTTCTTTTTCTCTTTTGGCTTCCCCTAAGGCACATGGAAGTTCCTGGGCCAGGGATCAAATCTCAGCCACATCTGTAACCCACACCATAACTGTAAGAACGCCAGATCCTTAATCCACTCTTTTTTTTTTTTCTTTTTTAGGGCCAAACACAAGGCATGTGGAGGTTCCCAGGCTAGGGGTTGAATCGGAGCTGCAGCTGCTGGCCTATGTCATAACCACGGCAATGCCAGATCCGAGCCACATGTGTGACTTATGCAGCAGCTTATAGCAACATCAGATCCTTTAACCTAATGAGCAAGGCCAGGGATCAAAGCCACATCTTCATGATACTAGACGAATTCTTGAACCACTGAGCCACAAAATGGGAACTCTACCAAAGAACTCTTTAAAGCCTCTTTTAAAAGCATCCCACTTTTCATTGCCCCAAGAAAACCTCATTGAATGCAGGGTCCACCCGGAATCCCCTCACTCTTGGACCCCATGCCTGTCACAGGCCATGTACTCATTTGGCACCATGTTAAGATTCTTTCCTGCCTCCTTCTAACTAGCTTCTAAAAGGCAGGCACTGTCAGCTCTCCTTTGAATGAGAAAATTATTCTTTGGGAAAGGTTGATTCTTTGGAACCTGTGATAACATTTTTAAGGTAGGACAGTAACTTGTTATAAGACTAAAGTAGCAACAGTTGTTGACTGAAGGACTCACACTCTTTGGCTCTTGCCTTTCATATACATAGGTCCCACTTAGGATCCATAGGCAAGCAGTGCAAGGGGAACTTATAAAAAAAAATGCAGTCCACAGAAATGGCTGTCAAGCACATCTGGTATGGGTGTGGGTGTGTGCATCTTGAAAACAAATAGGAAACTAGTGGCCCAGGTAGCCAGTGATAGCAGGAAAATATCTTGCAACTTAAATCTCCACTTATGATTTCCCTAGGATCCAGCTTGACTCTCCAATCTTGAGGTAGCGTACTCACTCCCCGATTTTTCCATGCATTTCTCTTTTCCATCTCTCACCTCCCTCATCATATTTTTGGTTTGTTTGGGGTTTTGAGGGAATGTCTCCTTGGAAATTAAAAATAATAATAATTTTAATTACCTATTGTGTTGAGAGCAGTTGCAACCTCAATTTTAGCACTTTCCAAGCGTTAGTTCCCGAAATAGAAGGGTCAGCTCTTCTTGTATGTTGAAGCCACACAAAATAGTTCACTTCGCAGTGAGGGAGGGTGTTGACACGTTGCATTTTAGGTCATATTCTCAACCCTCCATCTTCTGTTCACTGTCACTATATTTCTGCATTATCAATGTCTAAAACTTACATATTCTACCTACAGTAATAAAATTGCATTTTACTCCTGAATATTATGTTTTATGGAGTGGTTATAAAAGTTGAAAAGTAATGAACATTCCACATCATTGAGCTATACTAGGTTCAAGGTTTAGGATTACAGTTGCATGTATAAAGACACATATTAGAAGGAAGAAAAAACAAAAATCCTGTAGGTAAGAGTTTTTCTACCTGGAAAGTGGAATCATTTGAGGATGTGTGAGAAAAGAGTTGTCCTCTCAGCTCTTACAGCATCATGGAGGTTGAGAACTTATTCAGCACTGTGAGTACTTCAGCCTTCAAGTTGAACACGAATTAAAAAAAAAAAAAAAAACCTTTGATGTTGATAAGTATATAAAATCATATAAAACAGAGCTAAACAGTTTGCTTGGACTGATTTAGAAATCCAGTGACTTCCTCGGGCTATTTGAGGGAGAATATTCCTAGGGTCCAGATTGAATGAATTACTTTTTCCTGCACTGTTTCAGTTGATCAAAACATTATAGCATGTCTATTTGTATTAGAATTTTCCTAGGTTTTATCCCTCTCAATCACCCACAAACAACCATTCTGGGATTTCTAATTTGCCTTATTTTTTCTTAACTAGGAAATAATGGTATGCTTTCTTGACCATGTGCATAGCATTAACCACCAACTTAGTCTTAAAATTGATTTTTTTGTCATCCTTTCCATTTTTATTTCTGAATATATTCTTAGCATTGACTGATTTCTCATACAAATTAGAAATGCTTGCTTTTTGGACTAGCTGCAGAATGCTCATACTATGATTACTGGATTAGTTGCAATATTTCATAATAGTCCATGGCTTCCTCTTTCTTGGCTTTTTTTTCTTTTTTTTTTTTTGTCTTTTTGCTATTTCTTTGGGCCGCTCCCATGGCATATGGAGGTTCCCAGGCTAGGGGTCTTATCGGAGCTGTAGCCACTGGCCTACGCCAGAGCCACAGCAACGCAGGATCCGAGCCGCGTCTGCAACCTACACCACAGCTCACGGCAACGCCGGATCGTTAACCCATCTGAGCAAGGGCAGGGATCGAACCCGCAACCTCATGGTTCCTAGTCGGATTCGTTAACCACTGCGCCACGACGGGAACTCCTCTTTCTTGGCTTTATTCTCCTTTTTTGCCAAAGTTCATCCTCAGTTAATGACTGAGGAGCAAGTTTGAGACAAAAGGTCTCTGAGACTTTGATTACCTGAATTCTCTCCTTGGTTCTTTATGTTTAATTGGTTGTTCGCTAGGTATTGATGTGGATTAAAAGTAATTTCCGGAATTCCTTTTGTGGCTCAGTGGTTACAAACCCAACTAATATCCATGAGGATACAGATTCAATCCCTGGCCTTGCTCAGTGTATTAAGGATCTGGCATTGCTGTGACTGTGGTGTAGGCCGGCAGCTGCAGCTCCTATTCGACCCCTAGCCTGGGAATTTCCATATGCTGCAGGTACAGCCCTAAAAAATGAAAAGGAAAAAAAAAAAAAAAGGAAAATCAAAGTAATGTCCCTAGAATTTTGAAATCATACATCATTGTATTTTATCATCCAATGATACTTATAACAAGTCTAATGCCAGCTTATTTTATTTACTTAAACAGACCTACCCCCCAACTCTTCAAGCCCCCACACAAGTGCCTCTGGATTAAGGAAGCTTTTAGGACATCTTTCTGGTATTTAGCGTTAGTCATATTGTCATATTGTATTGGATCCTGGGTGAAACTCTAAATCTAAAGATCTCTATCTCTGACCTCCAAACACTTTTCTTAATTTTTAAGAAAAACTTTTCTGCCTTTTTGTTTTCATATGTTCCTACCAGTCATATTTTTTACTTAGTAGTTTATAAATCCTTAATATATAATCTTTTTCTCCAGTTCTAGTTTTTTTTGTCGTTAGCTTTGTGTTTGGCTGACAGACTTATCTTTTGAAAATTCTATTTCATTTTATAAACATCTTTTTTTTTAGAAGTATAAATGACAAGAGTTCCTGTGTTGCAGCAGGTTAAGGATCTGACGTTGTCTCTGTGGTGGCTTGGATTCAATTCCTGACCCAGTGCAGTGGGTTAAGGATCTGACATTGCTGCACCTGTGGTGTAGGTCTCAGCTGTGGCTCAGATTCAGTCCTTGGCCTGGGAACTTTCATATGCTGCTGATGTGCTCCCCCCCCCAAAAAAAAAGTATAAATGACATTTTAAAACTGCACATATTTAAAATGTGTAATTTGATAAATTTTGACGTGTGAAACTGTCATCAGAATCAAAATAAGGAATATTTTCGCTCCCCCAGAGTTTACTTAAACCACTTTGTAAATTTCCACCCTACTCTAAGACACCCATTCCTGCCACCAAGCAACAACTAATGTGCTTTCAACAAATGACACATTAAAGATTAATTTGTATTTCTAAAATTTTATGTAAACGAAATCAAAGAGTACACTCTTTTTTTCTCTAACTTCTTTCACTCAGTATAGTTGTTTTGAGATTCATCCATGTTGTTGTGTCTATCAATACCTCAATAATTTTTATTGCTGAGTAGTATTGCATTGTACAGGTAGCCACAATTTGTTTATCCATTCACCTGCTGACAGACATTTGAATTGTTTCCACTTTTGGGACATCCATATACAACTTTGCATAGACATAGGCTTTCATTTTTCTTGGGTAAATATCTAAGAGTGAAATAGTTTGATTTTGTGGTGGTATAGATTTACACTCTTTATGAAGGTACCAAACTGTTTTCCCAAAGTGGTTTTGCAATATTAAATTACTCCGGATATGTTTGAGAGTTCCAGTTTCTATACATTCTCTCCAGAATTTGGTATGGTCAGTCTTTCTAAATTTATCCATTCAATAGCTATATGATGGCATCTCCTTTTATCTCCTTTTTGTTTTAATTTACATTTCCTTTTTGACTAATGATGTTGAGCATCTTCCCATGTGTTATTTGCCATCTCTGTCTTCATTACTAAAGGATCTGTTTAAATCATCTGTTAATTTTTTTTTTTTTTTTTAGGGCCTTGCTTGTGGCATATGGAAGTTCCCAGGCTAAGGGTCAAATCAGAGCTGCAGCTGCTGGCCCAAAGCACAGCCACAGCAATGCCAGATTCCAGCCCATCTGCAACTTACACCGAAGCTCATGGCAATGCTGGATCCTTAACTGAACGAGGCCAGGGATCGGACCCGCATCCTCATGGATACTAGTTGGGCCCATTTCTGCTGAGCCACAATCGGAACCCCCTTCTGTTCATTTTTAATTGATTTTATTATTATATTTTGAGAGTTCTTTATGTAGTGTATATTTTAGATGCAAATCAGAATATGTTAACTTTTTCTTTCTTTCCTTGGCTTGTCTCTTCATTCTCTTAACAGCTTTTCAGAAAGCATAAGTTTTTAATTTTGCTAAAGTTCAACGTATCTATTTTTTTCTTTTATAGGCCATGTATATGGTATTGTGTGTCTAGAAAATCTTTGCCTAATTATAGGTCACAAAGATTTTTCCTTCTGTTTTCTTCTAGAAGTTTTATAAATTTAGGTATTACATTTAGACTTATACATGTGGAGTTACTTTTGCATATGTTGTGAAATATTAAAAAAAGTTCATTTTCTCTATACTCATATTTCCAATTGTTCTAGCACTATTGGTTAAAAAGACTTTACTTTCACCCACTGAATCTCCTTTTCATCCTTGTTGAAGTCAGTTTATCACCTGCATGTGGGTTCATGCCTGGACTTTCTACTCTGTTGTATTGATCTATTTGTCTATGTTGAGATCAACACTACAATGTCTTGGCCACAATAGATTTATGGTGAGGCTCAAAGGCAAATACCATTAGTGCATCAGATGTGCTATTCTTTTCAAAGTTTTTTGGTGACCTTAGGACATTTCCATATTTTAGAATCAATTTGTTACTGTGTATACATATATATGTATATATTATATGTATATTATACACACATACTTATACATATATTATGCATACATATACATTTTAGAATCAGTCTGTTACTATATTTATAGTATATATTAGTGTATATGTGTATAGTATATATACATATATAGTAACAAACTGAATCTAAAATGTATATGTCTATGTGTGTGTGTATATAATATACGTGTGTGTGTGCGTGTATATTCATTCTGATAATTTAATTGGGGGCTACGATAGATTCTTACACCAATTTGTGGAGAACTGGCATCCTAAGAGTGTAGGTTTCTCAATCCTGGCATGTTGATACTTTGAACCACATGGATAGCCTCTACTCACTAGATTCCAGTGCCAAAATCTGCCTCCTCAATTGTAGCAACCAAACCTGTCTCTGGATATTGCCAAATGCTCCCAGGGATGGACAACTGGCTGAAAACCCCTGCTTCAAGGTCTTTTTGAATTTCTCTTAGCAATAGTTTTTAGTTTTAAATGTGGAGACTTTGCACATCTTTTGTTGGGTTTATCTTTATTATTCAATATTTCTTGAATGACATTGCAGATATTATTTTTATCAAATCCAGCTTCTGATTATTTGTTGCTAGTAAGTGGAAATGCAATTGACTTTTGTTTATTGGTCTTTGTCTTAGTACAGGCTGCTCTATTTTCTTAAATCTCTCTGAGAATAGTAAAAGTTTTCTTGGATATTCAATGTATTCATTTTTAATGCTAATTTTTCTGTTTTATTTATTGTAGGTTTTTTATTTTTATGGCAGTGGTTTTCTTTCTAAGACTGATGGCTTTTTGTGAGATATTTTGTGAATTAGCTTTCTCTGGTTTCCTTTATATTATGTATCTTGTGTGGTTCTCCTTTACAACCAGTCTTTTCCTGGAAATTTTAAGTCTAAATGAGAGGTCTGAGTATTTTTCTTGGATATTAGCAGAATATTTTATTTTAGAATGAGCAAACAGAGAGCTGACCTAAAATGCTGGGCACCCTAGTGCCAAAATAAAAAGGGCCTTTCATTTCTGGGCTACTTATGCCCTCTCTAGGAGGCTAGCTCTTCCTAGGTAATTGTTTTTCAATGTCTTTATTAAAGGTATCAGTGCTTATTTGTTATTGGTGATTATTTTCTTGTTTTGTCCTTGTGATAAGGTACACAGTACATGGGTTGGAGGAAAGCAGACAGAGTGGTCGTGAGTGTTGAAGTCCTACTGGGACTGATTGTTCCAAATAGAGATTTCCAGGAACCCCTCAGCTTTTGGGGAGCCTCTTTTTCATTCTGCTAACATGCTTTATATCCACTTTATAGCCTATAAAACCCAAGCTCTTAGAGTTTCCTTGTGGCTCAGTGGGTTAAGGATCTGATGTTGCCACTGCAGTAGCTCAGGTCACCCACTGTAGTGTGGGTTTGATCCCTGGCTGGGAAACTTCCACATGTCATGGGTGTGGCCAAAAAAATAATAATTATAAAATAAACTATTTCCTTTCTGGCTTTTACATGAAAAAATTTTGCAGACTCCTGCTTTAGATGCCTTAAATGAATCAGAAGCAAATGGTTTGGAACCCAGATTTTTAAATATAATCACATTCTAATCTTGGGTCCCCCAAAGGCTTTTATCCTCCAATAATTATTCTTATCTTTATCATAAAGGACTGAACATAGTCAAAATTTCCAGTACACTATGCTGATTTAGCAATGGATTTTGTGTCCCATCAAACCTATATCTGTCATGCTTTAGCCAACTACTTCATATATGGCCCTTCTCCTCATTTTCTGAGCAAAGTTTCCTTCAGAAGATAAGTCCAATAGTAAAACAGAGTAAAAATTCAAATTTTGTATTTTAAAATAAAGCAAGTAAAAATTAGTTAGCATTACTGCTTCAGAATTGAACCAATCTTCCTGAGCTAAATGAGCATAAAAAATTGTTGGACTCACCAGACTGATAATTCTTCATTCCCAAAAGAATAAACCTCTTAATGGATGAAGAAGAAAACTATTTCTGCAGAATCTATTATGTTGGGTTATTTAAAAGCTTTATATATAATATCTTCACAGAAAAATAGTACTATTTCTCCACAAGTAAATAAATATGAACTAAAGGGAAACAAAAACATTTGAGTCCTGAATCATTGATAGACAATATCCTCTTTATAGACCCCATCCATTAAGGACAAAAATTACTATTTGTGGAGATTTATCACAAGACAGCAACTTTTACTCTGACTGTGTCTCTGATGGTTACAAATAATCTAAATTATGCTCACTATCTCTAATAAGGTGAATTAAGTTTGAATACAGAAAAGTCAATGAAAACAAAATCTACTTTAAAAGATCAACAAAATTGAAAAAAGCTTCAGGCAAATTTACCAAGAAAATATAAGAAACCAGTTAAATTATTAGAATTAGAAGTGAAATAGAGGGCACTACTACCAACTTTACAAAAATAAAAAGTATTGCAAAGGAAAACATGAACAATTGTACACCAAAAAAATTAGATAACTAAGATGAAATGGGCAAATTCTTAGAAAGACATAAACTACTAAAATAGACTCAAGAAATAGACCTGATAAATAGACATAACAAATGAAGACGTTGAACAAGTTATTTTTTTTAATTACCCACAAAGGAAATCCCAGACTGAGATGACTTCACTCTTGAATTCTAAAAGACATTTAAAGAAATAATAGAAAATCTTCACAAACTCTTCCAAAAAGTAGAAGAGAACACTATTCAAATCATTTCATGATTTCAGTATTCCCCTTATACCAAACCCAGGCAAAGATATCACAAGAAAGAAAACTACAGATTAATATCTCTTATGAGTACGAATACAAAAATCCTAGTAAAGAAAACCCAGCAATATATTAAAAGAATTCTATACTGTGACCAATTAGAACTTATCCCAGAAATCCAAGGTTAATTTAGCATACAAAAAATAAATGAATGCAATACATTATATCAACAGAATAAAAAACAAAAAGCACACAATCATCTCAATAGATACCGAAAAAATATTTTGAAAAAAGTTAGGAGTTCCTGTAGTGGCTTGGCAGAACCAAACATGACTAGTATCCAAGAAGACGCAGGTTTGATCCCTGGTCTTGTCCAGTGGGTTAAGGATCTGGCATCGCTGTGAGCTGTGGGTATAGGTTGCAGACACGGTGCAGATCCTGCATTGCTGTAGCTGCCGTGTAGGCTGGTAGCTGCAGCTCCAATTTGACCCCTAGCCTGGGAACTTCCATATGCCACAGGTGACCAAAAAAAAAAAAAAAAAAAAAAAAGGAAAAGAAAAAATTTAAAAAACCCATTTAAGATTTTAAAAAAATTCACCAAACTGGAAACAGAAAGGACTACCTCAACCTGATAAAAGGACTTCTGCACTTCCACAGCAAACATCATGCTTAATGGTGCAAAAAAGGATGTTTCCCCCCATAAGATCAGAAGCAAAACTAGAATGTCTTCTTCTGCTATATCTATTCAACATTGTGATGGAGATTTTAGCCCAGGGAATTAGACAAGAGAAAGAAATAGATTGGAAAGGAAGAATAAACTAATTCCAATTATAGGTGACATAATCATACAGAGAATCCTAAGGAATTTACTAAAAACCTGTTAAAACAAATAAATGAGTTGAACAAGATTTCAGGATACAAGGTCAAAACACAAGTGCAGTTGCATTTCTACGCAGGTAATGAACAATCCAAAAATGAAATTAAGAAGATAGTTCCTTCCATTCACAATAATATCAAAAAGAATCAAAAATTTAAGGTTAAATTTAACAAAGTGCAAAATTATACTCTGAAAACTATAAGGCATTGTGGGTTTTTTTTCTTTATTTTCTTTCCAGTTTTATTGAGATATAATTGATATATGGAACTGTATAAATTATATTGAGATATAATTGACATATGGCATTGTATAAATGACCACAGTAAATTTAGTGAACATCCATCATCTCACAAGATACAAAGCAAGAGAAAAATATTTCCCTTGCGATGAGAACTTCCAGGATCCATGTTCTCAACAACTTTCATATATAACATATAAACAGGGTTGATATTTATCATGTTGTATATTACATCCTTACTACTTATTTATCTTATAACTGGAAGATTGAAGCTTTGACTACCTTTATCCAACATTCCTTCTCTTTCCCTCCAGCCATGTGAAATATTGTTGAAGGAAATTGAAGAAGTTCTAAATAAGTGGGAAAACACTCAATGTTCACAAATCAGAACAGTTAACATCATTAAAATGGCAAATGTTCTTTGCTACAAACATGATACTAATACAATATTGTGAATCAACTATACCCCAATAAAAGTTTTTTTAAGTTCCAATGAATAAATGTCAAAAAGAATTGTGGCAAAAAATCTGGCAACTTTCCCTAATTGATCAATCTTTATCACAATCTTTATCAGAATCTCAGAAGACTATAGAAATTCACAAGATGATTCTAAAAATCATATGGATTTGCAAGGGATCCAGAATAACTAAATAATCCTGAAAAAAAAAAGAGCATAGTATGAGATTCACACTTAATAATTTATAATCGAGACTGTGTAGTATTTGGCACAAGAATAGGCATAAATTTATGGAAGAGAAATGAGAGTCTAGAAATAAATCCATTTATCAATGAGAAACAGATTTTGAAAATGATGCTGAGGGCATTCAATGGGAAAAGAGCAGTCTTCAACAAATGATGCTGGAGCATTTGGATAGTTACATGCAAAAGAATGAAATAAGATCCTTACCTCGGAGCATATACTAAATATTAGGTTGAAGTGGATCAAAGATCTCTAAATGTAAGAGCTAAACCTACAAAACTCCTGGAAGAAAACATTGGAATAAATCTTCGTGAGCCTGGATTTGGCAAAAGATTCTTAGATTTGACATCAAATTCACAAACAAAAAAATAGATAAATTGGACTTTATCAATTTTTAAAAAATATGCCTTAAAAATACCATCAATAAAAATGAATGGATGGAGTTCCCATCATGGTGGGAAATGAATCTAACTAGGAACCATGGTGTTGTGGGTTTGATTTCTGGCCTTGCTTAGGGGGTTAAGGATCCAATGTTGCCATGAGCTGTGGTGTAGGTCAGCAGCTTTAGCTCCAATTAGACCCATAGCCTGGGAACCTCCATATGTCAAGGGTGCAGCCCTAAAAAATAAATAAATAATAAATGAAAATATAAATGAATGGATAACACACAGAATCCAAAAATATTTGCAAATCATACATCTAAAAGAATCTATATCTAAAATACTCAAAGAACTTTTACAACTCAATAATAAAAAGACAAAAAACTCAATTGAAAAATAGACAAGAGTTTGCTAGTGGCTCAGAGCATTAAGGATCTGGTATTGTCACTGTGATAGCACTGTTTCAATCCCTGGCCCCAGAACTTCCACATGCTGTGGGTGCAGCCAAAAAAAGACAAAGGTCTAAAAAGAAATCTCTCCAAGAAGGGAATAAAAATGGCCAATAAGCACATTAGTCATCAATAAAATGAAAACCCAAATCGCCATTTCATACCCACTAGGATGAACTGAATTAAAAAGTTGGAAAACGACAGACGTTGGCAAGGATGTAAAAAATTTGGAAACCTCATTCACTGAAGATGAGAATGCAAAATGCTGCATCTACTTTGGAAAACAGTCTGGCAGTTCCTCGTGATTAATTTATAACTACAATTTGACAGAACAATTTAACTCATAGGTATACGCTCAAGAGAATGAAAACTTATGTCCACACTGAAGAGTGTATGTGAATACTTATAGTAACATTATTCTTAATTGTCAAAAGGTGGAAATAACCTGAATGTCCCACAATAGAAGAATGAATAAACAAAACACAGTATATCTATACAATGGAATAGCATTTGCCCATAAAAGGGAATGAAATACTGATACACACTACAACACAGGTGAAACTTGAAAACACTGTGGTAGGTCGGGAGTTCCCATCTTGGGGCAGTGGAAACGAATCCGACTAGGAACCATGAGGTTGTGGGTTCGATCCCTGGCCTTCCTCAGAGGGTTAAGGATCCGGCGTTGCTGTGAGCTGTGGTGTAGGTTGCAGAAGCGTCTCATGTTTGGTGCTTCAGTGGCGTCAGCCAGTGGCTACAGTTCCGATTAGACCCCTAGCCTGGGAACCTCCATATGCTGTGGATGCGGCCCTAAAAAGCAAAAAAAAAAAAAAAACAAACATGGTAAGTCAAAGAAGCTAGTCATGAAAAACTACATACTCATGTGATTCCATTCATATGAGAGTCTAGGAAAATAGATTTTTGGTTCCTCAGGGCTAGTGTGGGGTGAGGTAGGTACATAGCTGTGTAATAGCTGAAGGGTACAGAATTTCTTTTTGAAGTAATAAAATATTCTAAGTTTGACTGTAGTTATGGTTACACACATCTGTGAATACACTAAAAGCCACTGAATTGAATTGTACATTTTAAATGGGAGAATTACATGGTATGTTAATTATATTTCAATAAAGCTGCTAAAAATTGGTTGGTAGCAAAAAAATTAAAATAAAATAACAGTGGTTTGAGTGAGATGTTTAATTTTTATCACATTCAAAATATTTGTGAGTAGACAGAGCAAATATGGCAGTCCAGAGTTTCAAGGACCAGGGTCCTCCCAAGGTTGTCTCATTTTCCACTGGTAACTGGATGGCAGCTATGCTGAGGTTTAAATAACAGGAAAGAGGAAGGCTGAGGAAGAGGGTCAGGCCCCTCCCCTTTAATGACACCTCTTAGAATTATACAGACCACAGCTAGCTGTGGTCCAGTCACATGGCTGTACCTTTACCTAGGTGATGATGGGGAATGTAGTCTTTATTCTAACATAACTATTGTTATCAAGGGGAAGAAGAACAGTTTTAATGGGACAGCAGCAATCTCTGTCATCTTAGTGAAGTAAATCTTTGACTCAGGGTGTCCACACAAAATATAACACTCTACTAAAATCTAAAGGGACTTTGTTACTGAGGCATGAGATGGGGAGGATGAGGAGGGAGAGGATATTTAATCAAAAAATATGAAAATAGTAAAATTTTGTTCCAGAGAGTCTAAGCAGTGTTTAGTCAAAGCAATCAATTATCAAACATAAATGTTTTATGGAGTTCCTGCCATGGCACTCTGGTTTGAGAATCTGACTGCAGCAGCTCAGGTGGCTGCAGAGACACAGGTTTGATCCCTGGCCTGGTGCAGTGGGTTAAAGGAGCTGGCATTTCTGCAGCTATGGCATAGATGACTGTGGCTTGAATTCCTTTGCTGGCCCAGAAATTTCCATGTTTTTGTTTTTGTTTTAAATGGTGAACCATTAAAAAGAGAATAATAAAATTTTAAAAAATAAAGATTTTAGGAGTTCCCTCATGGTTTAGTGGTGAAGGACTTGGTGTTGTCACTGCTGTGGCTCAGGTTCAATTCCTAGCCCAGGAAATTCCATATGCCACTCATGTGGTCAAAAAAAATAAGTAACTATCATGATGAAAATAATCATAAACATTGCAAAGGATGGCTTACGATAATAAAATTCTTGGAACTAGAAGGAAGACACTGGTAGAACTTATTTGAAAGCGTCTGGGAATCAAATATAAATAATGCATGGATATAAAAGGAGAGAACCAAATTTCCCTAACTTTTCTCTTGCTCTAGAAAAATGTGACTAGAATTATATGCATGGGAGCTCCCTCACAGCTTAGTGGGTTAAGAATCCAGTGTCGTTCCTTCTGTGGCTTTGGTTACAGTTGTGGCATAGGTTTGATCCTTGACTCCAGGAAATTCCGCAGGCTGGGGACGAGGGCAAAAGAAAAAAAGAAAGAAAGAATAATGTGTAAGAAATTTCCCATAGGACCTGTACTCAAAATCACTTTCTAGCTATGTTACCTTGGAGAAGTTAATTAGCCTTCTGAGCATTAGTTGTCTCTGGTACAGAATGATAATAATCCTCTTCTCATAATGAGAGATCATTAAAGCACTTGCAGTCTAATAGGTACTAACTTTCCCACCCCACTCTCCTTTGCTCCTTTGTGGAAATGTATCAAGATCAGTGGTAGAATTTAAGGCACAACACCCAATCATGTCAGCCACAGACATTTATTTTTCCCTTAATTGGTTCCCAAATCAGTATTTGCTTGACAACTTGGTTGAGGACAACCATTGACAGAAGATTGATAGAAGGGAGCTTTCTACTAGCATTGGTCCTAGAGTCAATGTCATGTAACACAGAATATTTTTACCTCACTGCTTTGTGTCCCAGGCCTGGGTGCAGCCACACTTCTTAACTGACTCCAGGAAGCCTGGAGCTGAGCAGATCAGTTAGAAGTAAAGGAACCAGGAGTTCCGTTTGTAGCTTAATAGGTTGAGAACCCAACATAGTATCCATGAGGATTCAGGTTCAATTCCTGGCCTCACTCAGTGGATTCAGGATCTGGCCTTGCCACAGGCTGCACTGAACCTCACAGATGCAGCTCAGTTCTGGTGTTGCTGTGGTTGCGGCGTAGGCCAGCAGCTGCAGCTCCGATTCGACCCCCAGCCTAGGAACTTCCATATGCTGCAGGTTCAGCCCTAAAAAGAAAAAAAAAAGGAAGAAGTAGAGGAGCCAGATTCCCTTCTTCTCTTGCCCGCTGGCTGGCTGAGCTCCTTCATGGTCTCACCAGCCTTTCTTTTCTCTATATGGCGCTAACCGCGGCTAAAGGACTAATGAGCACATCCAGATGAATGACTAATAATTTCTCTACCATCAGCTCTTATTTATCACAGCCAGATCATTTGACTTTCAAATTATCTCCCAGAAAGCCTCCCTTTTGAATATTTATTGACATTTCAACAACTCTTCTTAATTAAACACTTTATTGGAATGAGCACGGTCTTTGTTTATAGTCCAGCAGGAGCCTGAAGAGTCAAAACAACACCATCCCTGCTCTGTAGACATCAAGCAGAACTTCGCCAAGAAATAATCTTTGTTCCGCTTCTGATGGGCTCTTCATTCACCCAACTGGCAGTGAGTCACGTGTGGGACCATTAAGCTCCTGGATTCTGGATACATGAAAAAAATGTATTTGCTGAACTTAGGAATCCACAGTCTCTTAGAGGAGATAGACACGGCAACAATAATATACAGAAGAAGTGGATCTTCTTTTGTAGATCAGTGGAGAACAGTGGAGAACGGGTGGAGAAGCTAAATCAGCTTCATAGAATCCAAGATAAGACAGAGGAGATGGTGAGTGAGCTGTGCCTTGAGGCAAAGGTTCAGGTTTGGGGCTGCCAAGAAGAATGCCTTGTGTCATGGCACTGCAATGTGACAGAGAAAAACATCAGTCTTTGTTTCTAAAGTAAGTTTTCTTTTCTTTTTTTTTCTTTTTTTGTCTTTTATTGCCATTTCTTGGGCCGCTCCTGCAGCATATGGAGGTTCCCAGGCTAGGGGTCAGATTGGAGCTGTAGCCTCTGGCCTACACCAGAGCTACAGCAACGTGGGATCCGAGCTGCGTCTGCAACCTACGCCATAGCTCACGGCAACGCCGGATCGTTAACCCACTGAGCAAGGGCAGGGATCGAACCTGCAACCTCATGGTTCCTAGTCGGATTCATTAACCACTGCGCCACAACGGGAACTCCTAAAGTAAGTTTTCTGATTGGTGAAGTTATCCTTTTCCAACAGAGGATGGGTTAGACAAGCCCTCTGTCTATGGTGATTTCACTCTTTAATGTAACATGTGAATCTTCAGAATATCAGAGGCTCCTGCTTTCATACTTTGATGTTAAATAAATCAAAATAATTTAATTGTATTTGCATATTTATTATTTCAGGTATTTCTAGCTACTAATGACAGGTTGACTGCAATCTCTGTTCTAGCTCCTTGGCCTCCATTTGAATAGTTATGCTGTGCAATTCTTATTTAAGTAGTAAAGCATATACATTGTTGAGTCTATAAATAATAAATGCTGGAGAGGGTGTGGCGAAAAGGGAACCTTCTTACACTGTTGTTGGGAATGTAAATTGGTGCAGCCACTATGGAAAACAGCCACTATGGAAAGCCACTATGGAGATTCCTTTAAAAGACTACAAATAGAGCTATCATATGATCCATTCCTGGGCATATATCTGGAAAAAAAGAAACAAAAAATACTAATTCAAAAAGATGCATGTACCCCAGTGTTCATAGCAGCACTATTTACAATCGCCAAGACATGAAAGCAACCTAAGTGCCCATCAGCAGATGAATGGATTGTTGTTATTAGATTCCACATTTTAGTGATCTCATATGATATTTTCCTTTCTCTGTCTGACTTACTTCACTTAGTATGATAATTTCTAGGCACATCTATTGTGCTGCAAATGGCATTATTTCATACTTTAAAATGGCCAAGTAACATTCCATTGTGTATATGTACCACATCTTCTTTATCCATTCCTCTCTTGATGGGCATTTAGGTTGCTTCATGTACAAAACAGAAAGAGACTCAAAGACTTTGAAACCAAACTTATGGTTACCAAAGAGGAAATGTTGTGGGAAGGGATAAATTAGGGAGTTGGGACTGACATATATATATTACTATATATAAAACAGATGGGTAACAAGGCCTACTGTATAACACAGAATCATTTACTCAATACTGTGTAATAACCTATATGGGAAAAGAATCTGAAAAGGAATGGATATATGTATATGTGTAACTGATTTACTTTGCTATATGCCTGAAATTAATGCAATTTTGCAAGTCAACCATACTCCAATAAAATTTTTAAAAATAACAAAATGCGAATGGATAAAGGAGCCTTGGTATACAGACAAACACACACACAATGGAATACTGCTCAGCCATAAAAAAAGAGTGAAATAATGCATTTGCAGCAACAGATGGACTTGGATGGTATTATGCTAAGTGAAATAAGTCAGAGGAGAACAAGTACTGTATGATATTGCTTACATGTGCAATCTTAAAAATACACTAAACTGGTGAATATAATAAAAAAGATGCATAGACATAGAAAACATAACTAGTGGATACCAATTGGGGGAGGGAAAGCAAGAAGGGCAATATAGGAGTAGGGAATTAAGAAGTAGAAATGATTAGGTATAATATAAGATACAAGGATATATTGAACAACATGGAGAATATAATACCTATAATAACTATAAATGGACTATAACTTTTACAAATTGTGAATCATGGGAGTTCCTGTTGTGGCTCAGTGGGTTAAGAACCCAACACAGTGTCTGTGAGGATGTGGGTTCAATCCCTGGCTTTGCTCAGTGGGTTAAGGATTGACACAAGCTGTGCTGCAGGTCACAGATGCAGCTCAGATCCGGCATTGCTGTGGCTGTGACGTAGGCCGGCAGTTGCAGTTCTGATTTGATCCCTAGCCTGGGAACTTCCACATGCCACAGGTGCAGCTCTAAAAAGAAAATAAAAATTTGAATCACTATATTATATAGCTGTAACTTATATTGTACATCAACTGTACATCAATAAAAATTTTTAAAAATGAATAAATAAATAAAAGAAGGGCCACAAAAGAGATGGTGAAAACATATGCTATGAGTAGCAGATTGGAATTATATTCCTTTAAAGATATCCTTCATTTTGTGAAGGGCTGACTGTCCCTACAAGCAGGGCTAGGATGGGGATTCAGGTTTAGCTGATTTATGGAGGTTTCTCACGTGAAGGGACGTCCGAGTCCAGACTTGTTCCTGGCCCATCTTGGAGGAGTGGTGCAAAGGACCCCACTGGGGAATGGGCTGGCCTTTGTAGCCATGACAGTCACTGGCCCAGGTCTAGGGGTACATGGTTCCTCTTTGGAAGAGGGTGGTTCCCCAGAGAATGGACAACTGTGAGGGGTAATCGTCCCAGGTGTGAAAACATGCCAGCCTCCTGCAATAGCTCAGGCAGCCCCCTGAAGGTAGGAGGCAAGTGGATTCACTTGGATCTCTGTAAGCTGCCCTCCCAGAGGTAAACTCCAGCTGGCCCTGTGGCCCCTATAAATTGCACTGCTGACATCTTGGGAAGTTGAGACCTCCCTGACATGACGTTCCTGTAGAAGCTCTACCTAAAAGGGCTGCTGTTTGGTGGGTCAACATTCAGTGCTAGAAGTTTCCCACAGGGATGGCAAACCTTTCAGCTTTCAGTATGACACAGGTGAGAAGAGATTAACACTGCTAAGTAAAAGGAGAATGATCCCCAAAAGAATCGTTTAACAACAATGACAACAATAAGGGGGACTCTTCGGGTCCTCCGGGGTCACAGAAAACTTGACTTGGAGTACCCAGGTGGCTCAGAAGGTTAAGCATCTGGTATTGTCACTGCTGTGGGTTCAACTCCTGGCCTGGGACCATCTGCAAAGAAAGAAATAAAAGAAGAAAGAAAGAGCAAGAAAAACAGAGATGGAGGGAAGAAAGAAAAAAGAAAGAAAAGGAGAGAGGGAGGGAAGAAGGGAGGAAGAAAGGAAAGAAGGAAGGAAAAGAAAGGGAGAGAGAAAGGAAGACTGTCTGGTCTGTAACTCTTGGTGTATCACTAACACCAGCAGAAGGGATTCTGTTATCTGATGTGGAACGTCTGAACAGGTACCCCTGCCTTATGGTTAAAGAAGTAAAAGTATCTTATCTCAAGGCGGTGAGTATTTGGGAGGAAATATATGTAAATACATTATAAAAATATATATATACACACACACTCACATATCCCTCATTTCCCCTAAGTCTGGAGGAGATGCACTGCAGGTGCGGCTGTGTCAGTTTGAGCTTAGGAAACCTCCATCTTATGAGAGGTCTGAAGGAAAGCTACTTCGTCTTATTACCTTGCTCAGGAGACAGACATGCCCTCTGTCTCCCAAGGCTGCCACAAGACCCACAGAAACCTCGTGGCAACGTGCTCCACCAGCTACCACCTGGAGCCTGTGAGACATGCAGACCCCAGGGCCATCCCCCCAGCCCCTGAATGAGACTCTCTCTAGGGAAGTTTTAACAGGCCATCAGGTGATTCTTTGAGAAGCTTGACTCTCCTATCTCGGTGCCCCTCAGTTTCTGATTAAGTTACATGCACTGTGTAGGTGGCGAAGCACTTTCAGGCACAGCAGATGTGAAGCAAGAAGCGCCCTGCACTTCCGCCTGGCTGCTTGTCGAATTTGCGCATGTGCACAGCCTACTGTGCCTCGCCTTTTATAAAGGAATGTGATCACCTGGGGGTGTGGCTATCCGCAGGGACTAGGGAAGGGAGGTGTCCTGCAACTAGTCAACTGTGGCTTCAGAGGGACGACTGTATGTGCAAATGGGAGACATCCAACAGCTGATCTGCCGGCACTGCAAATTCTTTTCTTAACTACTAGTCCTTGAGAGAATTTTATAATTCTCATTGATCTCATTGATGTACCATCTCTCCTTTTCTTTTAATTTACACAATTATAACACTGAAAATGCAGATGACAGTTTTGACATTCCCAAAAATGTAGTTTTAATTAGCATGTTGATTGCTTGATCTAAAAAGCCAGATGCCTAAATATCATGAAAGGTCACATAGAACAAATTTTCAGTTTTCATCTTTCAATATCCTAATTTTATTGAATCAGAAGTGATTTTATTTAGTTGCTTTATAAGATGATTTTATTTATCTCTCTATCCTTAAAAAAATTTATTCTTTAGGATAATTACAGAAATTCAAATCTCATCAAAGGAAGAAAAAAAATAAGATTCTGCAAGCCCTACTGATAGCAGTTTCTTTTGTTTTTCTTTCCTAGTAGCAAACATTTGTAATAAAAGCTCAATGACTAAAAAGTTCATAACATACCAATGTAAGAAAGAATTATTTGCTTGAGGCACATGATTAAGACAAATTTAAATAGAATTTCATTTAGAAAGTGATTTTAACAAAACTATTATTCTAGGAGTTCCCACTGTGGTGCCTTGGGTTAAGAATCTGGCTCTCATATCTGAAGAGTGGTGGGTTTAATCCCCAGCCCCATGCAGTGGGTTGAAGGATCCGGTGTTGCCACAGCTGCAGCAGAGTTCGCAGCTATGGCTGTGGCTTGGATTCAGCCCCTGGCTGGGGAACCTCCATATACCTTGGGCATGGCCAAGGGGAAAAAAAAAGATTATCTGTTTCAACATTGTATGTCATGAGAGGTAAATATTCAAAATAATCATTCCTCTTTACTAACTTTAATCACCTGACTGAGGAAGGTCATCTAAAATTAAACAATGGTGGGTAAAGAATAGTCAAGAATTTGAGGATTCAGATGTGCACTGTGCAGCCATGGAGGCCTTTTCCTGAGGCATCCTCAAGTTATCACTCAGCCCCTCCTAACAGATTTCTCCAGAAGTTACATAAGTGTCTCCTGAGTTATAAATTCTAACAAATGTAAAGTGTTACATAAAAGGAAAGGCTTACTTTGTACAATGATGAGTGTGCTGGAGTTTTGCGGAAATTCAAGTTATCAGACATTCTGAGAATTAGTCAAATGGAAACAGAAACTTCAAGGATTTTGATATTTTAAGGTTAAAAAGGAAACATTTTTAACTTAATGAATGTTGAGCACCACACCAGAAAAGAAGTGAAAATTTGGCAAAAGACTTAGTCCCTGGCCATCCGGGCTATGCAAACACACCTAAAGTTTGTCAGAACCAAATGAACATGTGTCATACCTTCTTTCCAGTCTGGCTCTGGCTGAACCCTTGAAACATAGAATTGATTCTCTTCTTATTCCACATCACGACTCAAGTCCAGATCACTGTAACTTGTAGAAAAGAAATACATCCCTTCTCTATCTTTCTGGTCCTCTCTGGACCAACTTCAAGCTTCACAAAGTGAAATCTCTGTGTGATTTTTGTAGGAAGCTTTGTTAAGCAATGAAAAATTTCCAGAGAGCCATCAAATTATACTCAATTTCTAGCTCAATATGATAATATTAATTTTAGAAGTTCCTTATATTCATCTTACCCAAGCCATTATTTAGTTGATCTTTTGGTTAGCCACTGATTTATTCATCTATTTGTTATCAAAATTTCTGTTTTTTTCAGTCTAACAAGAAATGCTGTCTAATACATAAAATTATTTTCATAATCTCTCAAGTTCTGATTCTATATTGACTGACTGTGCTAACCAATTTGGTCCACGTTGATTCTTTTTATTTTTCCTGGATAAAATAATATAATTTTCTCCCATTCTAATGGATTTATTGAAAATTTGAGAGATCTAAAAATGCATTTATTGTCTTGATTTTGTATATAAGAAAACATTTATTTGGAGTTGCTGCTGTGGTGTATCAGGTTAAGGATCTGGCGTTGCCTGGCTCAATTTTGATCCCTGGCCCAGGAACTTCCATATGCTACAGGCGCAGCCCAAAGAGGAAAAAAAATATATATTTAAAAAATACTATACATTTATTTATTTTTTTTTTCCTCTCTGGCTGCACCCATGGCATATAGGAGTTCTAGGGGTAGGGATAAAACCTGTGCCACAGCATTAACCCATGCTGCTTCAGTGACAATGTCGGATCCTTAATCTGCTGAACTACAAGAGAACTCTATTATTCCTCTATTTTTCAAACTTGTTATTTTGAAACAATTTTAAAACTTGTTATTTTGAATAATTTTAGATTTACAGAAAATTGCAAAGATAGCACTGTGAGTTCCTGTATGCCCTTCACACAGCTTCTCTAAATGTTATCTTCTATGAGCCCTTTAAGTTTATCAAAAGTAAGGCGGTCTACTACAAATTTACTAACCTCCATTCTTGATTCACAAATCACCACTTTTTGCCTTAATGTCTTTTTTCTGTTCCAGGGTCCAATCCAGTGTCTCACATCCAACCTGGCATGTTAGTTGTCATGTCTCCTTAGAGTCTTTTCAGTCTGGGACAGTTCCTTAGTCTTTGCTCATCTCTCATGATCTCAACAGTTTTAAAAAAGAAAGTCACAATTTCGGTTTATCCGATATTTTCTCATGGTCTGGTTGAGATTACACTTTTTATTCAGTGCATCATATCAGGTAATACACAATGTCTTATTACATCTTCCTCACTTGGCTACAGTGGTGTCTTCTACGTTTCTTCACTATAAGGTTACTAATCTTCCCTTTGGAGTTAATAAATATTCTGAGAAAGATTCATTGAGAGTATGCAAATATCCACTTTCCTCCTTTCTCACTGATTTTAGCATTTTAGTGGATCTATGAGGATTTTACTTTGGCTTTGACTTCATGGTAATTTTGTATTTCTCTCAGTCCTATATTCATTCATTGAAATTCCTCTGTAGTGAAGAGCTACCACTTTCTATGTATTTATTTAGTAATTTATGTGTATCGGTATTAACACAAGTGTATTTATTTTATCATATGACTTACTGTTCAGTTTCTTAATCAAACTATTTCAGGTTTGGCTACTGGGCGTTCTTCTGAGTTGGCTCCTGTGTCCTTTCAACATGCCATCATTATGTCTTGAGCTTTTCCCTACTTTCTGGCACACAATGTCTTCCAGTCTTATCTTGTGTTTTTGCTGCCCCAGCCCTGAAATCAGCCACTTATCTAAGGAGTCCTGGTTCCTTCTAGTTGAAAATGATATTAGAAACCAAGATAGAGATGGTAGAATTGAGCACACCTTAAGTGCTAAGACTTGATGAGTTATAAAGAACAAACAGATTAAAAACCTTGCTCGTCTGAAGTTTGGTTCTAGTGTGGGGTGTAAATGGCCATCTTCTGAAAGAAGGTGCTAAACACTAAGGGTAAATCTCATCAGGAAGAAAGGAAACAGAAGCACTGGAGACAGGGGATGTTGGTGGAGACTGGAAGGCAACACTGAAGAGAGAGATTAGAATGGGCCAATTAACTATACTTTAATTAAAATAAAATGTTAAAAAGATTAAAACCTTAACAACTATAATGTAATCAAAATAAAATAAAATATTAAAAATTAAAAAATGAATGTGGCTTATTGAAAAGTTGACATTTGAGGAGTTCCTTGGTGGCTCATGAGGTTAAGGATCTGGTGCTGTCACTGCTGTGGCTCAGGTTCTATCCCTAGCCTAGGAACTTCTGCATGCTGTGGGTGGGTGCAGCCAAAAAAAGAAAGGATGACATTTGAGCAAAAACATAATGAAATACAGAAGTTGTCCTGGTCAGTTCAGGCTATTATAACAAAATACCATAGATGAGATGGCTTAAACAGCAGACATATATTGCTCTCAGTTCTGGAGGCTACAAGTCCAAGATCAAGGTTCAGGTAGATTCGGTTCTTGGTGAGGTCCCTCTTCCTGGCTTGCAGATGGCTACCATCTCACTGTTTGCTCATTCTGGTCTTTCCTAGATGGAGAGAGAGCCTTGTCTTCTTGTAAGGGCACTGATCCCATTGTGAGAGTTCCACCCTCATGACTTATCTGAACCTAATTATCTGAACCTATCTGAACCTAATTATCTGCCAAAGTACTGTTGCATTTGTACTTAGGTATTCACTGAATGAATTTGGGGAGGATGCAAACATTCAGTGCATGACATAAAGTTGACTGCCAAGTATCTGGATAAAGTGCATTCAAGGAAGAGAAAGTCAGTGGGAAGCAGTTAAGCATGAGAAAGACTGTGCACTCTAAGGACACCAGGAAGGCCAATGTGACTGCAGGGAAAAGAGCAGGAGAAGAGGCCTGAGAGGTAAGAGAAAGGATCAGGTAGAGACAAATGTCCTTGGGTCCTCAAGGTTACTGTGACCTTAGAGGTTCTGAGCAGAGGAGTAGCCAGATGATTGGATGCATGGAGAATGATCAGTGAAGTGATGAGGGCAAGGGTGGGTGCACCAGGGGACCACAGGAACCCAGAGGAAAGAGGAGGGCAGCTCAGATCAAGATGTTGGCAAAGGATGTTATCAAAAGTAGCTGGATATTTGATACATTTTGATGTAGAATCAACAGTTTCCTGTTGGGTTAGATGTGAGATATATGAACATGTTGCTATTTTGGTTTGAGCAACTAGAAAGACAGAGTTCTTATCTACTGAAATGAGGAAGACTTTATGGAGAGCAGATTTGGTGGAAGGATCAGAGCTTCCATTTTCTTATTTCTTAAGAGTATTCCCCTTACCGTGTCATTTTCATGATTAAATGGTAAAACGTGCCCAAGGTGTAGAGCATGGTAACTGGTGTATAGTGAGAGCTAAGGAGCTGTTAGAATCATTTTACTATTCCTTGGGGACATGTTCATTCCTATCAATGTCATCACACTTGAGATGTCCCAGATTCTATGGTAGGAGAAGAGAGATGGATAAAAAGGGCTGGGTGTTTCTGAAAATAAGTAACTAGTTCCACCCCCTACTTTTGCAAAAGAGGAAAGTTTGAACTGAAGTAGTGAAAACCTCTTCCATGACCCTCAAGTTTCTGTTTCCTGAGGGTAGATTTGGAGAGGGAAATAGATGTCTATGTGTTAAAGCTACTAAGATCAGGGAATAATGTTATAGCAGCATGAGCTCAACTCATTCCAACTAACAAATGCAGTAAGCTATTGTACAAGACAGTTTCCTGAGGTCCAGCTTAGAACACCTTTGACGAAGACATGATATGTGATTATGCAGTCCAAAATATTCCTCAATAAATTATGACAGAACTAGAAAAGATGGTGTATGCAGAGGAAGCAGAAGCTTGGGAGAAATGGTAATTGGGACCATCAATATTTTTTTGGGGGGGGGGGTAAAAAATTTGTCTGTGACAATTATCAATTCATTACCATGCAGTGGGTTAGGAGTTAGGGTTTGGGACAGTGTGAAATGTAGGAGGAAAGACTTCAGTGCTCTTACCTGGACTCCGGATGCTTCTGGGAAATACAATTTCATCTTTGCTTAGGACAACTGTATGCAATCCCAGAGTGACATGAATTTAAATAGGAGCATTATCTAAGTAATGTTGCAAGACATTAGAAATCTTTTTTTCATAAATATATGCATCCATATAGCTTAAAAGAATGAACCATATTTTCTGAGGCTTATTATTGAAAAACTACTGCCTAATACACCTTCAACATCCTGGTCCCCAGGGCCCTTGTATTTTATTTTATTTTTTGACCACACCTGAGGCATGTGGAAGTTCCTGGGCTAGGGATAGAACCAGCATCACAGTGATGACAATGCCAGACCCTTAACCTATTGAGCCACCAGGGAACTCCTGAATCCTTACACTGTAATGTTTCTTTTGGAGTTCCAGTCATGGCTCAATGGTTAATGAATCCAACTAGGAACCATGAGGTTGTGGGTTCGATCCCTGGCCTTGCTCAGTGGGTTAAGGATCCAGTGTTGCTATGAGTTGTGGTGTAGGTTGCAGATGCGACTTGGATCCTGCATTACTATGGCTGTGGTGTAGGCTGGCAGCTGCAGCTCCGAATGGACCCCTAACCTGGGAACCTCCATATGCCGTGGGTATGGCCCTAGAAAAGACCAAAAAAAAAAAAGTTTCTTTTGGTTTTTATTTTTATATCTCCATATAGTGTGGTTATATTGCCACTTCTTGATTTTTTTTGGTTTTTGACATTATCTATGAGAAGATAAAAATTTAACTCACTCTTGCTGTTGCCAACACACACACACACACACACCATTTACTTAACTCCGATGCTCTTAATATAATTATAACTTTTTTTTTCTCTCTTTTAAGGCTGCACCTGCAGCATATGGACGTTCCTAGGCTAGGGTGGAATCGGAGCTGCAGCTGCTGGCTGATACCACAGTCACAGCAAGTTGGTACCGGAGCCACAACTGCAATCTGAACCACAACTCACAGCAACGCTGGGAGGGAGGCCAGGGACTGAACCTCATGGATGCTAGTCAGTCTTGTTACCGTCAAGCCACAATGGAACCTCCTATAGCATATTTTAGTTTAAATCAGTATCTACTGTTTACATTACAGTTATGTAAATGTTATTCTTAGATGAGCCAACTAGCATGCTACAATTACTTTTCCTTTTTTTGCATTTATTTTTGTCCCCAAAGTTAATTGTCTTGTTTTCATTGACTTAGTTTCTTATGAACTTATCACTATTCCAACCCACAACCCTCCATAAATGTCTAAATGTCATTAAAATACATCAAGTCCATGGTCTTAACAGAAGCTGTGTGGTTTCAGGCCCTCTCCAGTGTCCTGGGGGCATTCCAGCTAAGTCTGCCCTTCCCCCACAGTGTCCCTTATATGCCCTTGGCCCTGCACTGTCATGACCTCACTGCATCCTGGAGGCCTGGGCATCCTTACTGAGTCACTCTTTTATTTTGGAACAGTTCTTTTTCAAGTTGCCTCCTCAGAAAAGGGAGGTTCATTTACTCAACCCTCGTGTTCAAGAGATAATCTTTCTGGGTTTAAGTTTGGAAGAAATTTTCCTTCAGAAATTTAAAAGTTTTGCTGTGCTGTTTCCAACTTTCAGTTTTGCTATTGAGAAGTACAAAGCCATTTTTATTCTTAATACTTTGTATCTGACATTTTTTTTCTTTATCTTAAAAACTTAGGATACTTCCCAGAATGGTGACATTTTACAGTGTTAGGCTTGATTTTTAAAAATCTCTTGTGTTGGGTTCTTTATCAGCCTTTGCAGTTTGAAATTCATGTCCTTGCATTTAGGGAAATTTTCTTAAAGATTTTAAAAATCATTTCAACTCTCTTTTAATACATTTTGCTCTTTCTGAAATGCCTTTTATTTGAATTAGAGGATCCTGAACCGATCCTCTAATTTTCTTACATTTTCTCTCCTAGTATCCATACATTTGACTTTTTGTTCTACATTCAGGAACATTTTCTAACACATTTATTGAGTTTTTTAAATATTTAATTTTAATTTACAAGAGCTTTTTCTTCCTTTTTAAAAAAATAATATATTTTTGGAGTTCTCTTGTGGCAGAGCAGGTTAAGGATCCAGTGATATCACTGCTGTGGCTTGGGATGCTGCTGTGGGGCGAGTTCAGTCCCTGGTTGGGGAACTTTGATGCCATGGGCACAGCCAAAATATAAATATTACATATATACTATAAATATATTTTAATCAATATGTTCTTGTTTCATGGATGCAACAGCTTCCCTTTTCTCTCTAGGGATTCTATAATAATGATTTTATTATTGAGGTTTCATTTCCCTATGTGGTTTCTGTTTTCTTTAAGCAGACCTTTTCCTATTGGTAGGTTTTAATTTTTATCTTTAATATAAAAAGCTTCTGTCAGATATATTCATTCTTTTTTTTTTTCTTTTTGGCTGCCCCATAGCACATGGAGTTCCTGGGCCAGGGATTTATTCTGGGCTGGAGCTGCAAAATACCCTGCAGCTCCAGCAATGCCAGATCCTTAAGCCACTGCACCAGGCCAGGCCAGGCCAGGGATCTAACATGAGTCCCTGCTGCTGCAGAGACACCGTTGATCCCATTGCACCATAGCAGGAACTACTAACCATTCATTCTTGCTGTCTACTCATATTTAAGGATGGGTCACCAAGATAATGATAGGATAGCTGCATGAAGGGTGGGCTTTACAAAATGCAAATGGGATAAACAGCTTCATTGGGGAGCCCCATGTCTCTTTGCAGGTCCTCCCTGGCGTTATTAACCAATCTTACAGATTTTGGGGTAGCAAGTAAGGAGGAGGGCTGGAGAACTCAATGTTCTGGCAGCTTCCACATGTTCATCCTTTGTTCTAAGATCTCCACATCCTCAGGGTTATGCCCCTGTCCTATGGCTACAGTCATATCTCCGCTATGAATTGTGCACTCCAACCTCTTCCATTCCTGGATTTCATCAAGATTTGGCAATTTGGGTTGCTAAAAATGTAACTTCTGCACCTTGCTGGTTTGACTGGCCTGTGGCCCAATGAAAGGACTGGGAGAGAATGTACATTGTGAGGCTTTGAAAGACGAGTGATAGGTGAGTGAAGGACACATCAGGGCAGGGATTGCTCCATGTTATTTATTTCACATCACCTGGCAAAAAATACACTCTGGTGATTTTCATCAATAATGATGATAATCATTGGTGTTAGCTTGACCCAAGCCCTAGAGAGATGATTTTACAAGGACTTGGAAGAAGGGAGGATTCCTTTCCAAGAAATGTAATGGAGTAAAAGCACTTTTGTTTAGGAAGAAACTGCTCTACTCTTTTAATGCAAATTCTTTATTACTTTATTTTAGCATATCACTTTCCTAAACATAAGTCTAAAAAATGCGTGCTACTCAGAGAATTAAAAAATGGAAATTGGCCTATGAGGACAGAACTAATTACAGGTTTGTATGGACTGCTTTTCCTTCTTGCTAAGATGAGAGGCTTACAGGGGTATTCCAATTCTCTCCAAGTCTGCTTTTCACCTTTATTAACTGGAACCTCAGCACTCACCTGCCTCAGGAACATATTATTTTTTTCTTCAGTGACCTAAACAAGCACCGTTATTTTTAGCAGAGATTGGAAGAGAAGGGGTTTTCTTATTGTTTTGGTCCTAAAATAAACTTCTTCTACTGTTTTTGTCCTTAGCCTTAGATAAAACTAACAAACCAAACAAACCAAGACACATAGCTTTCTATGCTATGTGTGGCTTTGGTTTTCAAAAAATCTAATTGCAGTTTGAGAAATCAATGCTGGAACATTTTCACATACATTAAAAAATGCAAATTGCATATTAAGTCAGAATTATTTTAACATGGGTATGTTTATAATGTATGATTAAGTTGGGGTCACTTATTCTAATTTGGAGAGTTCCAACAGTTACAAAAATTCAAAGAAAAATTAGTCTTTGTAAACAGAGGAAAATAGAGCCAAGCTGCTGATTGAGTGGTTAAGTCTATGGTGAAAATGACATGGGGTAACCCTGGTCAGCCTGGGAGTTCATTGTGCACAGGGGCAGGAGGAGAATTCAAAATGCATCTTTTGGGGAGGGTGCAGTGGGGGAGGGATATATTGGGAATTTGGAATTAGCAGATGCAAATTATTACATATAGGATGGTTAAACAACAAGGTCCTACTGTATAGCACAGGGAACTACATTCAATATCCTATGATAAACCATATTGGAAAAGAGTATGGAAAAAGAATGAATATATGTATATAACTGAGTCACTTGCTGTACAGCAGAAATGAACACAACATTGTAAATCAACCATACTTCAATGACTTTTTTTTTTAATGCACCTTTCCTTTTCCCCCAACCTTTCTATAATTTGCCCAACCTGTTTTCCTGTAGGGCCTCCCTGTTATCAGCACCTTATTCTTTTTTACTCTTTTTCTCTTTATGAGCTGATTCCTCATGGCTTCTTCACAGAGGATAAACTCATGCTCCTGTGAGAAGTACAGAAGTCTTTTGCTAGGAGAACAAAGGAAGATGTCCTTGTAATTCTCTCAAGAGCTGAGAAATCAAGGCATCTATGCTCAAAGCAGCCAGCGGACCAGGGAGTGAAAGGTCCTCAGGACTTTCTATTGTAGGCAAGTGAATACTCTTCCCCTTTCTTTAGTCACATATCTTCCAGCTCCATAAAGTATAGGTTAGGGTGTGGCCGCACTGGGCTGTGTAGTCCTAGCCAATGCAAACTCAGCAGATTAAGAGAAACTTCCACAGTCTTGGGGATTTTTCTAAACACCTCTCTGAAACACCATTGTCAACCTCTTTTTCCATAAGATCATGAATAAAGGCAAATGTACAAGTGAGATCAAATTAGATTAGCAGCCGGAGCTGGTTCTCTGTTTCACTTGGGCTGAGCAGCTGGTTCCTCATTCAACATCTGTCAAGTCTCGTTATCACCAGTTCCAAGAAGCATCTCTAATTCACTGTCTATTTTCACATAGAACAAGAGGTTAGGTAACATAGCTAATTGGAGTGAGATAAAAACATATGTAAAATACCAAGCAGTGAATGTGGTTGTACTTTGGTGCAAATCTGGCTTCTCTTGTTCACACAATAAAAATAGCACCTAGTAAATCTCTCCTCCTTGAGCTGAAGAGGGCTTGTAGTTTGGCAGGCCTTGGTGTTTGTATTACCCTTTCAATTTAAAAACATCCTACCATTTAGCACATTTTAACAAAAATGCATATTCTTGAACGTTTTCCCTTCTTTCTTTCTGTTTCAAAAGAAAAAAAAAAAGCTACATTGAAAGAAATGTTGGCCTTGTCAGTGTCAGGAAATGGACTCAGAAGCCTAGAGAGTTCTCTCACATTCTTCCCCCAATAAAAATTTACTGAAAATCCCACCATGTCCCTAAATAGGACTTAAGTACCAAGGCCCAGAAAAATCTCCAAATATTGAAGCCCATTTTAAAACACCTTTAGGAAAGATTTTTTCAGCACATCCCAGTAGATGTGGGTAACCTCTCAGTGGCTTTTCTGGAAAGGGAAGGGCAGACAGTATGTAAGGAGAGGGTTGAGGCGTGGTGCGCACCCACACTGCAGTAAGACAGTCTTTGCTCATACACTCTGGGCAACACATGTCCTATTCTCAGGTCTTTATCCTTCCTGCCTGTGCAAAAAGAAAGAAATCAAGATAGATTTCAGCCTACCAGTAATGATGCTATTGGCTAGAAATGGCTGGGGACACTCACCTGGCCTCTGGTTCCCTTTGGGACCAATGCTACATCTGGACTGGTCTTTGCAGTTCTTATTAGGATTGCAAGACGTCCTCAGCCATCAGGAAACTCTGAAGGGAACACGGTTCATTACTTACATGTCCTGACAGGTACACCGCATGCCTGGGGCCACACAGGGAGGACTTAGGTAGAGAGACGGTGCTGGCATAACATGATGCTCGTACCGGGGTCAAGGGTAGAGGCCCAGGGTTTCAGGGCTCACCCTTTACTGATGAATTTGAAACCTCAGGGTGGGAATGAAAATCTAAGGAAAGAAAAGCGTGGCCAAAACGTCAGTTATGTAAATCAACCAAGGATCTCTTAACAAAGGGGCATGGTGGGGAGGTGACGGGGAGGCCTGGCTCTTCATTTAGTCCTGTGGCTGGAAATGTATTTATCCCCATAGTCATCTTCATTTTGGTATTTTTTGTTGTTTGTTTTTCCTTTTTCAGGCTATGGAAGTTCCCAGGTTAAGGGTCCAATCAGAGCTACAGCTACCTGCCTACACCAGAGCCACAGCTACATGAGATCCAAGCCACGTCTGTGACCTACACCACAGCTTACCACAACACCAGATCCTTAACCCACTGAGTAAAGCCAGGAATCAAACCCACAACCTCATGGTTCCTAGATGGGTTTGTTTCTGCTGTGCCATGACAGGAACTCAAGTTTTGGTATTTTTTGTTTTTGTTTTGTTTTGATTTTGGCCATTTCTGCAGTATGTAGAATTTCCTAGGCCAGCTGCTCAATCCACTGAACCACCAGGGGACACCCAGATAGCCATCTTTGAAGAGAATGCTTCAGCAAAGACAGCTTAAGTCAGGCACTTAAATTATAAAAAAAAAAACAAAGAAACAAACAAGCAAACAAAAACAGCTCTCAAGGCTTATGCTGCTTGGGTACAAACTAAGGAGGGGCATTTCATAGTATTACCTAACAACACTGACCTACTGGAGATGAGAAAGCAACAAATTTAATATGTGTCCCCCTTGGGATTCACATGTTGAAATCTAATCCCGTGTGATGATGTTAGGAGGTAGGGGCCTTTCGAGGTGATTAGGTCACGAGGGTGGAGCCCTCGAGAAGGGGATTAGTGCTGCTCTCATGGGAGAGAGGAGACTCCATCCACTAGGTAGGGATGTAATGACAGACCTGAAACCCAGAAGAGACACTTCTCCAACCAGGCTCCAGAACTGTAAGAAAAAGTTGTTGTTTAAGCCCAAAGAAACTAAGACATGAGTCCAATGAAAATTTACTTTCTGGGTAGAAATAATTATGCTATTTTTCAAACTTTCTTATACAAGCTGGACTTGTAATTCATAATTACATATGAATATACAATGAAATATGACTCATGCCTAAAAAAGAATAAAATAATGCCATTTTCAACAACACAGATGCAACTAGAGATGATCATACTAAGTGAAGTAAGTCAGAAAGAGAAAGATAAATACCATATAATATCACTTACATGTAGAATCTAAAATATGGAAAAAATTAACCTATCTATAAAACAGACTCATAGACAGAGAACAGACTTGTGTCTGCCAAGGGGGCGGGGGATGGAGTGGGATGGACTGTGAGTTTGGGGTTGGTAGATGCAAATTGTTCCATTTAGAATAGATAAGCAATGAGGTCCTACTGTATAGCACAGGGAACTATATCCAGTCTCCTGGGATAGACCATGATGGAGATGAATGTAAAAAATAATGTATATATGTACATATAGCTGAATCATTTTGTTGTACACCTGAAACTAACACACATTGTAAATCAACTATACATCAATTAACAAAAAATAAATTAAGCAATGAGATCCTGCTGTGTAGCACTGGGAACTATATCTAGTCACTTAAGATGGAGCATGATAATATGAGAAATAAGAATCTATGGAGTTGCCGTTGTGGCTCAGTGGTCAACGAATCTGACTAGGAACCATGAGGTTGCAGGTTCAATCCCTGGCCTTGCCCAGTGGGTTAACTATCCGGCGTTGCCGTGAGCTGTGGTGTAGGTTGAAGATGCGGCTTGGATCCCGTGTTGCTGTGGCGGTGGTGTAGGCTGGTGGCTACAGCTCCAATTCAACCCCTAGCCTGGGAACCTCCATATGCTGTGGGAGCAGCCCAAGAAATGGCAAAAAGACAAAAAAAAAAAAAGATTCTATAAATGTATGTGTAACTGGGTCACCATGCTGTATAGTAGAAAATTGACAGAACAACGTAAACCAGCTATAATGAAAAAAAAATCATTATAAAAAATAATAAATTAGTTTTTTAAAAAAGATTTAAAAGAAAAAAGAAAACATTTCACTGAGGTCTCACAACACTGGGCCTGGGGCAATGAAAGTGGGCCATATCCAGGCTCCTTCTGACCCATCTGAAGGGATCAGGTTTCACTGTAGAAAACAGAAGTCATTCCAGAGATTTTAGTCAGGAAATGGTTTAAGACACAAAAGTGATACTTACACAATAGATGGAAGGAATGGGGTATACCCTGGCCTCTAGGAAAGATTCCCTTAACAGTGCAGATCTCATTCACAAGGAAGCTACATCCTCTGAGGCCGCTAAAGTTGTCCCTGTGTTGCCCTCACCATTGCAAACTGCATCACAGCTGCGGCTTCTCCCCTCACTCAGGAGTTAGAAGAATTCATTGGAAACCAGTTCCTGCAGATCTCTCCCCCACCCCACCCCCAGGCCTTGCTCACCAATGGGCAGATGTTGGGCCTCTGCCCCAACGTCTCTCTCAAATCTTGAAAGGTTTATCTAATTGGTTGAGACCAAATTATACTCAGAATTCTAGCTGCAAGGGAGTCTAGGAAACGTTTTAAGATTTCCAGCTTCTGGGAGTTCCCTGGTGGCTCAGTGGATCCAGTATTGTCACTGCTGTGGCATGGGTTTGATCCCTGGCCAGGGAACTTCTGCATGCAGAGGACATGGGAAAAAAATAAAAATAAAAAGCCAATTTCAGCCCTTGGGCAACTTGACCTGAGGTCAGGAAGATACAGAGCTGGAATCTTTGCTGAGACCCCGCTAAGATTCAAATTGTTATCCACAGTGCCTCACTGATGGGTCTTCAGGAGGTCAGGCCAGGACCCAACCTGCTCAGTTCCTTAGCAAAGTTGGGACAGGGAGATTACAGAAGATAGATTGTGGATGAAAAATACCACTTGGGGTTTAATTGCTGCTGCTCAGTCTTTGCTGCTAAAAGACTGTTTGACTAAGAAGTATCTTCACATTTGTTAGTTAACAAAGACAATAGCAATGCTAATAATTATTTAAAATAACTAAAAAAGGCATTTTTAAAAAATATGTATACATTTAAAGTCCCATGTTTGCTTTAAAATCTGATATTAAATTGTTTTCTCCTACCAATGACATCATTCATTATAATTAAATGTTTCTTTTATATGGCATATTTTAATTGATGCATGACATGAGAGAGGTTCATTCTGTGACACTGATGTTTACCCAAAACAGAGATGATGGGTGAGTAATGAAAATGACATTTCAACATCTTTGACTAATAAGCTACTGCCTTTCATTTCTTTAAGATAAAGGATGCTGTTTTCAAAAGAGAAATAAATACTTGGAGAATTATTTTCCAAACAGCATAATTAAGTAGAAGGCTTGAAATTTCTGTCCAGTTGAGTTACAACTAGAAAAGTGTTTGATCTCTGTTCCTCCAAAGAATCCAGAATATTGCCTAGAGAGCTGAAAGGGCACTAAAGCAGATACAAGCTTGAGTGATGGGACCCTGGGTTTAGCGGAGATGGTGGATCTATAGCTTTAGTGACAAAGCATAACAGAGTCCTTTCTGAAATGTCTGCTTTCAGAGGCAGAGTTCCTCCACATTTAGAACAAAATGTGTCCCCAGATCCTCATTTCATTTTGGAAAAGCCATAATCATTTGTGACCTGTGACCCTCTATGTGTCTATCTAGTCATCCCCTGTTACATGGACTTTTTTCCTGAGTAGTCATGGCTTTCTTTGCTCTGGAAGGAATGTTAGGGACTTGAGAAAATGGGGGTCATATATCAAAACAACTTTTATTTGAACTTGGTCTCAGCCTGCTCACAAGGAGCACAGTGCCTGGTGCATGCATAGGAACACCCAGGTGGCCAGATTAGAGAAAATTCAGCTAAAGATTGGCTAACCCTTCACACAGGATGTTTTCTGGTGATCATTTGTTTTTGCTTTTTACCCCTAAAATCCCTTCTCTTCTGCATACTCCTCACCCCTCTGATTTTTTTTTCTTTTATCTACTCCCTCTCCCATTGCCCAATTATCAAATTCCTTTTTGGAACTTATAGGATGGAGAGGAGAGTTACACAGGTAGTTGTAGAAGTTCCAGTATGGGACCTTAAATAAAGAGGGAAACCCAGGGAACTTTGGGATACCACTGTAAGTTTAAAATTGCTCAAGAAAGCCATTCAGAACATGGAATGAAGCAGGCTTGCTTAACTATAAAACCATAAATAAAAGCATGAGCTATGCCTCAGCTCATTAAGTGAAAGATTAAATGAGGCTTGCATTCAAGATCAGCAAGACAATGATCCTTAGGACCAAGGATAGGAAATTAAGGGAAAGATGACATCCTAAAGTAGGAGACCCTCATTATAAGGAAACCTGAGATGATTCAGCATATTTTAGAATAATGGTACCACCCTTCTCCTGATTTGAATAAGTACCATGACAGTGCTGGTTTGACCTAATAGGGTCAAATACTCTCTTACCTGATATGATGTAGGAGCTAGTGATGTAAGCCTGATGTCCCTAGAAGAATGAAGAAGAAGGTGGTCTTTTCCCCCTCCCCATTTTCCTTGGATTGTAAAAATGTAGTTCACATAATCCTCTGGGCAGAGCTTCCTCATCTGCCCGCTCGTATCCTTCACAAGCATCCTATCTTAATAAATCTATTTCTTGCTTATCCTTTGGTGTTGAGGCACAAAGAACCTGAGCCTCAATAAGTCCAGACACCAGGTGAGTAATTCTTTTTTTTTTTTTTTGTCTTTTTGCCATTTCTTGGGCTGCTCCCACGGCATATGGAGGTTCCCAGGCTAGGGGTTGAATTGGAGCTGTAGCCACCAGCCTACACCACCGCCACAGCAACACGGGATCCAAGCCGCATCTTCAACCTACACCACAGCTCACGGCAACGCCGGATAGTTAACCCACTGGGCAAGGCCAGGGATTGAACCTGCAACCTCATGGTTCCTAGTCAGATTCATTGACCACTGAGCCATGACGGGAACTCCCAGGTGAGTAATTCTAATTAAAAAAAAAAACCTGTGCATTCAAGTCCCAATCTGGATTTAGGCTGGGTTTGATGCAGAATCCCTACCATATGGGCAGAACCTACCCCTACATCTATTCTGCAAAAGTTGGGTACACCTGGTGGTCTTTGAAATTCTTTGTAGAAAGATGCAGGCTCTGGCCATGTCAAACACCCAGACTCTGAATTAGAAGCAGGGAAGCAGGGCTAGCAGCATTGGTGGCTGGCAAAGGAGCTAGAGAGATCAACTTTCTGGGAGTACTAGTCTGTTCAGGCTGCCGTAACAAAATACCACAGCCAGTGGCTTAACAACAGGCATACATTGCTGTGGTTAGGATTATCAAGGTTCCTCATGGGACCTCTTCTTGGCTTGCAGATAGCTGCTCTCTCTCGGTGTCTACATGGTCTTTTTCTGTGAACACATCTCTGGTCTCTCCCTCTTCCTATAAGGCCACTATCCTCTTGGCTCAGGGCTCTACGCTATGACCTCATTTAACTTTAATTACCTTCTTAAAGGCCTTATCTCCAAACACAGTCACACTGGGGGTGAGGACTTCAAAGTATGAATTTTGGGAAGACACAATTCAGTCCACAGCAGTGGACACTAGTGCTGCTGTCCCCATCCAGCACCAAGTGGTCACTGCACAGCTAAGCCCCACTGGACTGGCTCTGTCATGTGATTTGGGACATAGTCTTGGCCCAATAGGGTCCAGATCTAGCTCTGTGGCCCTGTGGGAGAGAATTCTTTTCAGTGTGTCACCAAAGATGTTGAACAAAGGAGTAGCCTCCAAACCTTACCCTGTTCCATACAGTATCACTGCAGCTATCACTTTGGAGACTCTCTTAACTTTCTTAATTCCTAGATTTCAAGTTAATCAGAAATAATCCTCCCCAACTAAAAAGTACCCATGGGTTGGAAACCATGATTCTGCTCTTATGGTGGAAACTGATGTAAACAAAATATTATTTGTTGGAAGAGTAGTTTTCAAAGGGGGTGCCTGGGCAAACAGAAAGGCTGTCACTCAGAATAGTTGCAAGGTCTCAGACTCACTCCAGACCCAGAAACTAAGTGTGCATCCCAGTAAACTGTTTCCACTAGCCCTCAACTATCTGATGAAGCATTCTTCATTCCAGAAAAAAAGGTTATGGTGCGATAATCTCAAGGACCACCAGAACCTGTCCTGGATCACTTGATGCCAGCTTTGACAATGTTGAAAATTTCCAAACGTGAAGAAGAATGCAAATCTACATCTACCCTGATTCTTGTCTGCATCCCTAGTTTCCACTCCCCAAAAATAATACCCCTTCCTATTCTCTCTCAAAGGAGGGCACAGTCTTTAAGGCATTAACCCGTGGCAGCCTCTTTTGCCTGGCAAAGCAATAAAAGCTACTCATTTCTCCTTCACCCAGAACTCTGTCTCTGCATTTCTATTTGGAACTGGTGGACAGAGGCTGAGTTTCAGTAACAGCTGTGGGATAACAACCAGCTGCATGCCCTTCCACAATGTCCACTTTACAGACAGGGAACTGCACTGGCCAGGGCAGGCTCAGGTAAAGGATTTTCACTCAGTCATAGTCTTCTTTGTGAATTTAATATCCTTGCTGTGGGCAGATAGGATAGGAGAGTCCCCAAGGAACAAGGAAAAGAACCAGATCTGGCTTCTCTCTCTCTCTTTTTTTTTTTTTTTGACATAAGAGAAGCCATTTTGTCCTGAGCCATTTAGTGATCTACACCTGGCCACGATGCTTGCCCTGGAAGAGGTCTCTGTAATTAAATGCTCTTAAGGGAACAAAGGAAGGCAGAGAAGAGGAAAGGCAAAAACCTTGCAGTAATTAACACAGAGTCCTGGATCCTCCCCAGGATGTACATAATAATATGGCTTTGAGTTCTATAGGAACTAAGGGCCCCACCCAGATGGAGGACAGAAGGCTGATGTTGACCCTCCTGACTTAATCAACTAAAGCTTAGACTCCATTGACATTTGCCCCAATTCTGTGCTGAATTCTCCTCTGCTCAAGCTCCTTCAAGATAGGCATGTACCCTTAGCTTAGAACTTCCCCAGTTTTGCTCAAGGGGAGACACTGCTTTGAGAAAGATCCCTGGTATTTTCCTTACTTCTTGCAAGTAATGAATCCTTCCTTCTCCTGCACTTTGGCTTGATTGTGTCTTTTGGCTTGACACCCACCAAGAGGGGACCCCAGTTTTGGGGTAACACTGCTTTGGCTTATTGTGTGCCATTTCCATAGTTTAACTCTCAAAGACAATCCTTACTTAAAATCCTGAGTTGACATTTAAAAATCTCCCTTCTAGTTGCTTATAGAAGGAAAAATAAAACTGACACCTATCAAGGGTCTACTGTCTGACCTCATCAATTTATATTAACTTGGTGATATGGGCATTATTATTACCTTAGCATATGAAGACATCATGTCTCAGGATTAAACAAAGTTCCCAAGATCACATAGTAAGTGACTGAACTGGAATTCAAAATTATGTGTATCCTGCTGTGGCACAACGGGATTGGGTGGTGTCTATTCACTGCCAGGACAATGCCCGGGCCAGGCACAGTGGATTAAGGATCTGGTTTTACCACAGTTGTGGTGGAGGTTGCAACTGTGGTTCAGATCTGATCTCTGACCCAGGAACTCCATATGATGTAGGGAAAAAAACCAAACCAAAACAAACAAACAAACAGAAAAAAATGTAGAACAAAATTATGTATATAGGGAGTTCCCGTGGCGCAGTGGTTAACGAACCCGGCTAGGAACCATGAGGTTGCAGGTTTGGTCCCTGCCCTTGCTCAGTGGGTTAACGATCCGGCGTTGCCGTTTCTGTGAGCTGTGGTGTAGGTTGCAGACGCGGCTCGGATCCAGTGTTGCTGTGGCTCTGGCGTAGGCCGGTGGCTACAGCTCCGATTCGACCCCTAGCCTGGGAACCTCCATATACCGTGGGAGCAGCCCAAGAAATGGCAAAAAGACAAAAAACAAAACAAAACAAAACAAAAAACAAAAAAACTACAAAAAAAAAATTATGTGTATAGACTCCAAAGTCTAGACCAGTCCCTGAGTTCTGCAGCCTCATGATGCAGCAGAATGCTTTTCCAACATAACAAAATGCCGGTATAAATATTTAAGGGCCCATACCTAATATTTTCATGCTTCATGAGAAAATGGACTATTTAGGGCAATATTTATTGCAGCACCCAAGTACAAATTAGTCCATCTATAAATATCTATTGAACAACAGGTATGTAAAATCACCTGCGTTAAGTCCTATAGGGGATGCGGGATTTACAATCTTATATCCTAGAACATGTAAGAATCCTAGAAATGCCATAATGCAGAGTAAGATTAAATTGTAAGAGTAATATATGGGAATTTGAGATCTCATCCATGTGGCAAACACCTGAAAGGATGAGAACAGAAGTTCCCCAGTGACTCAGGGAGTGGAGGATCTGGTCTTGCCACTGCTGTGGCTCTAGCTCTGCTGTGGCTTGAGTTTGAGCCCTGGCCTAAGAATTTCCACATGCTGGGGGGAAAAAAAAAAAAAAAAAAGGGATGAGGACAGCCTTCAAGTGTATGTGCCCTGGGTCTTGAAGGATTTAGGAGGCGGAGGAAAGAGGGGGTACTTTTCAAGGTCTCAGGCCAAAACTTAGAAAGCCTGGGATATGGAATAAGGAGACAGTAGGGATAAGAAGCAGCTTTTCTTTTTAAAACCCTCAGTTGTAGGTCACTAGCTGCTTGAATTTCTACCTGTAGGGTTCAGTGTTTTTAAGGAGGCCACCAACTATTCCTGTTCCCACTGTTACAGAACTTCTGGTTGAAAGGCAAATTCCCCGAAGCCTTGTCCGTGCCATCATTTCAAGTGTTCGCAATCTGCTTCAGAGCCCTGATCCTAACTGATTTTCTCCTCTCTATACCTTAAAAATGATTTTAAAAATGAATTTCAGATCTTTAAACTAAGATGCAGTAGTAGTTACACAATGAGAATTCCATGTTATCTACTTTGTTTGTAAAAGTACTTCGGATTTTGTCTTTGATTCAGTGGAGTTATCTTCACGTGAATCCATTTTCACTCTGAAAACTCCCATACTCCTGTAGTAAATGATCAGAAATGCTGCATTGGGCTCACATGGTTCCAGCAACCAAATGCCTTTTTTTTTTCTCTTCATGGCTGCACCTATGGCATATGGAAGTTCCCCAGCTAGGGGTCAAATCAGAGCTGCAGCTTCCAGCCTACACCACAGCCAAGTGAACACAGGATCCAAGCAGTGTCTGCAAACAACGCCGAAGCTTGCAGCAATGCCAGATCCTTAACCCACTGAGTGAAGCTAGAGATCAAACCCGCATCCTCATGGACACTCTGTTGTGTTCTAACTGGCTGAGCCACAACAAGAACTGCAGAAATGCTTAAAAAAAAAAAAAAAAAAAAGCATACTGATAGAACTCAGGACACACTATCCCAAAATAGGACAGGTCTTGTTAAGTTCCCCCCAATGGTGTAAACCCTTAGTTTACACCATTTGTCCTCTCTTATCTTCCCATGACTTTCTAGTCTTCATCAAACCTACCACAAAAACACTTCTCCATTTCCTTATGAAGACTCCCCTGAGTGACATGAAACTCATACTAAATAACTTTGTGTACTTTTCTCTTGTTAGTCTGTCTTGTTAAAGAACAAAATTCAACTGAGTAAATTTTAACCTTCTTATTGGCTCAATTCAAGGATTCATGAATCGAGCAGTATCCAATTTAGCAGATATAAAGCTCTGAGGAGCTGTACAAAACTAAAAGGATTTTAAATGCGAAGGGACCAGGAATAAAGAAGTTATAGTAAGCAAAAAATCAGGTGGGTTTTCAAGAGTACATTCCTTTAGGGTATGGAAAGGTCTATTAAGCGGATGACCTCACAAGTGCTGTTTCCTGATTGACTGGTTTAAGGTTCCATTTCTGGAAGAGCGGAAGTTGTTTTTAAGTTATCTCAGTTGGCTGACATAGGACTTAGTCTAAGAAACTCTGTTGCAGGACCAGGGAACCCCTTCTAGGGCTTGAGAATGGGCTCTTGTATAACACTTCGAAATGAACTGTCTGAGGAGACACAAGTGCTGACAAAGCAAGAGACTTCATTGAAAAGGGCTTCGGGGTGGGGAAACAGCAGGGTAAGGGAACCCAGGAAAACTACTTTGCCACGTGGCTTGCAGTCCCTTGTTTTATGGGATTGGAGTTAGTTCCTGGGTTTTCTCTGGCCAGTCATCTTGCTCGGCCCTTACTTGGTCTGGCTCAGGGTCCTTCTTGGTGGCATGCACATCTCTCAGTCAAGATGGATTCCAGCACCAAGGATTCTGGGAGGCTGGTTGTCTCCTCCCTCCTGTGGGCCCCTCCCAAATTCTGCCTAGTAGTTTTCAGGGAAGCACCCTCTTCCTTATCAGGGCCTCCTGCAAATGGCTATTAATTATATAGGCCTGGCCAAGATGGGTGGTTTCAGTCATTGTTCCCCAACAATGCCATTTGGGTCCTGTTGTCTTATTTTTAACATAGGGTGGATAGAATGTGGACTTTTACTTTATTTTTCTCATTTTAAAGAAGCCCCGGGGTGGGCAGTAATGTAGCTAGGAACCCTGTTTCCTCCAGCTCAAGGTTCCATCTCCACTTAACTGTGGTTCTCAATCTTATGTTTCAAGGTAGCTGCTAAGACTTCAGCAGCATGTGGGAGACAAGCAGAGAAGGGTATCCAGCCTCTCTTTTCTTTTCTTTCCTTTCTTTCTTCCCTTCCCCCTCCCTCCTTTCTCTCCCTTTCTATGGTCTTGACCTGCTATTGGTTATAGGGATCAGAGATATTTTCAGGTAGCCTCGAATGAGGACTTTTTTTTGTAAGGGGACACAGAAAATAAAGGAAGACCTCTAAACAGTCACATCATTTATCATATTCACTTAGTAACTGATGAGTGCCTACGCCATGCCAGACATTATGCCGGAAACTGCATAAATTAGTTTGGTGTGATCCCTGTCATCTCAGAATTTGCAGGATTGATGGTAAATTATTATTTATCCATATATAAATATAACACAATGGCATGTGATTTAGGATAGGAAAAGTCCAGGGGGACAGAAAAGTGACAATTATGTCTGACTTTATAGGGAAGATATATCGTATCTTCTAGCTGCAATGTATGGAGAAGAATTACAGGAAGAGAAGGCAACAGGGTTCAGGACACACTACCCCAAAATATGGCACCTTGCATAGTGAATATTTAAAACTGAAGGCATTAGGAGAACAGCAGAAGTAAGAAGATCACTCTAACGTCCCTCTGCTAACCTCCCCCTTCTTCCCTGAAACAGGTCATAAAACATCCAGGTGGAAGGTGTCCTCCCTGCAGCAGGAGGAAGAAAGACTTTCTTATCACTTTGGGGGACTCAATGCCAAGAAATGGGTACAAACAAAACTTATAAACTCACCCTGATCTTCCTAGTTACTTCTTCACAGTTTACTCCCCTGAGCCCAAACCCCTTTGTCTTGTCCATTCTTCACAAATGTATTGTTTCTTTGTCTAAAAAGTATAAAAGCTCCCTGTTCTGGTCACTTCTCTGGGTCTTTATTCTCTGGCAAACATTCTTATGCACATGTAAAAATTCAATAAAATGGGTATGCTTTTCTCCTGTGAATCTGTCTTGGTCAGTTTGATTTTTGGACCCTGTCAGGGGCCTTCAAAGAATTGAGAAAGACTTTTTCCTCCCCTACAAAGCACCAACCATGCCAGTGCAGAGAAGGGCTGTGGCTGCCAAGTTTGCCGCCTCTGCAGACACAGAATGTAGTTCAGCAGGGTGGATGCTGGACTTAGGTCTGTGCCCTCTCCCAGGACCCCGGGCTCCTAATTTCTTTTATTCTCTTTGGGGTGCTGCTTCTGACACAGCTGTGGCCAGACAGTTTAGGGTATGTAACTCAGCTCCAGAAGGTACATTCTTACACGTCTCTACTTCCTTTCTTTCTATTCTTTCCAACCCCTTCCAAGTAGATTTGGTCCTCAGGAACCCACCAACACTTGTTTCCTGAAGTTCAGTGATAACCACTTGTGTTGCCATGCCCAGAAATCTACATCCCACTGGATCTTGCAACAGATGACCCCTGGCCCCCTCTGACAGCTGCACGAAAGTGACTCTCCCTCATTGCCTTCAGGTCTCTGCTGGGATATCACTAGATCCTCTGAACTTCTCCCCTTGGCACACAGCCCCCTTCCTCCATTGGATGCCCTTCCTGGGTGTTTATGGCAGAGCCGCAGTATCTATGGACTGCAAAGGTAAAGAGAGAGTTTTACCAAATCTTTTAGGTTTGCTGGCTGTGTCTAAAAAACAGGTTGGCAATAGGTAGATTAATGGGAAAAAGTATATAAATTTATTTGTTTTTAGTATCATGTGCTAGAGGGCATCATAGGAAACACAAGCAAACATCCAAAAAGGTTTTGAAATTTTTGAGCTTATGTATCTTCTTTTTTGTTTTTTCTTTTTATGGCTGCATCTGCAGCATAATGAAGTTACCAGGCCAGGGATCAAATAAGAGCTGCAGCTGCCAGCATACACTACAGCCACTGCCACACCAGATCCAAGATGCATCTGCGAACTACACCACAGCTTATGGCAACAATGGATCCTTAACCCACTGAGCGAGGCCAGGGATTGAATCTGCATCAGGCCCTTAACTCACTGAGCCACAGCAGGAACACCTACATAGGAGTATACATACGAGTTCTTAAAAGAGAAGAGGAGAGGAGGTGTAGGACACTAAGGGGAGAGCAAATGATTTGAGGGAAAAATGAGTAGGTCCTTGGAAGAACAGGTGGGAGCTTGATAGTTTGTGACAAAAGTCTGGGTTTGACTTCAACTCCTGGTCTCCTCTCCTGTGATGAATCAATCCTTCCAGGTTGACAAAACTCCAGGAGGGTGTCTATGACAATTCAGTTCCTTTTGGAGGATCTGTCTTCAGGCAGACATGGAGACTTCAGAGAAAGCTTCTCCCTATATGTGCTGTTTTTCCAGTGCATACAGCTCAAAATAATCAATAGATCAAATCAACCTACTTGGGATGGCAGGACCTGAACTCCCACTGGAATGAGAGCCTCAGAAGAACAGAGGTTTTGTCTTTCCTGCTCCCTGCTGCACCCCGAACCCCAGCAAATATCTGAGACATATTTACTGGCTGGATGGAATTGGGAGTGGGGGAGGGGGTAAGGGCTGCTACTGAGGGGACTGAGGGTGTCAGGCACTTCTGGACTCTCAGATTCCTCTCTTCAGTACAACAATGCCAGAGCCATTGTAACTGCCAACTTGTTTTAGAGGCTGGCCTTTATTTTTATTTATTTATTTATTACTATTACTATTATTATTTTTTTTTAGGGCAGCACCTGAGGCATATGGATATTCCCAGGACAGGGGTTGAATTCAAGCTGCAGCTGCAGCAATGCCAGATCCTTTAATTCCTTTAGCTTAGGGACCAAAACTGCACCTCCACAGCAACCTGAGCCGCTACAGTCAGATTCTTAACCCACTGTGCCAGGGCAGGAGCTCCTAGAGGCTGGCTTTTAGATATATTCATAAATACAGACACCCAGATAAACACTCTCCTTCCCAAGAAGTGAAATTCGTAAGACACAGGTGAAGTCACCTTCCTAATAATGTTTGAAATTCCTTCGCACAGGTTATTATAGAACTCCAAGTACATTTCATGGTGGAAATATCTAAACTTCTAAAAGCCTATTACACTTTTAGAGACAGAAAAACAAAGTTTGAAGTGATGTTGTTCAATCTAAATAATTTCTTCCTCATTTTCCTTTTCTGGGTCAAAACACAAGATCTGAAAATAAAATACCAAGACCAATCATTTTGTGTGTGGTGTATACACTGGATCAGAGGTAATTATACAAAAATATTCTGAAAATGTTGTGAATAGAGGCAGCAACATCATGACAGGCACAGAAATTACCAGAAGACTATCCTAAAATTTCCTCACTTTTTTATATCTAAAATTAGATTCTGAAATCACAGAAATCTCAATTGCTTCATAGTTGAACCTAATGTACAATTTACTTTCACCTCCAAGTCTTATATGTTATTATTATTTTTAAATTCTTCTGTTTATAATATAATGAGAGTTTTCCGCTAAAGCAAAGTCATCTTTACAAAATGGGATATCCTGACTAATTTCCCTTTAGGTAATCCCTCTTTGGGTCCCAGAACCTTGTCTTATTTTTCCCTAGAGATTAACTGGAAAGGAGTTGTTGTGACATTTTGAATTACTAAAGCATCCTTACCTATACAAACTGACAGCACATAAGCTGTGGGTCCATGGAGTATTCTCATTTAATTTACATTTTGCTACCATTGAAAGTAAATGTAGAAAGCGCTCAGCAGGATTTGGTGTCTTTCATTTCTTTTAGGATGGGGGCCATATTTGCGTATTGAACAATAATACACTAATACATAATATATGTATATGTAGATACTTTAGACATCAGGCTTACATCATTACCTCCTCCTTTGTATCCAGTAATCGGGTATTTAACCCTATGTGTCAAGCTGGGACTATCATGGTGCTTATTTAAATCAGCAGAAGAGTGGTAACATATGCTAACCTATTATCTCAGGTTTCCATATAACAAAGGTCTTCTACTTTGGAATGTTATCTTTTCCTTAAATTCCTGTCCTTGGTATTAATGTGAACTGGAATTTGGCATTTGCTATCTGCCTCTACATGGATTATATCATGAGCCACTGTAGCTACTGACACGCAGCACCCCCTGAGCAGAGCTCAGGGTGGAGATCAGGAATGAGGCACTCTGTGCTCTGGAAAAAAACTGGAAGAACATGTCTTCAGCTATTTTTAGAAGAAGATTTTATGTGCCCAATTCTTGCATCTCCTCATATCTGGAAAAACAATAAAATCCTCCATGATGACTGATATTTGTGACTAGTAGTAACCTTCACGAGACCAGCCAGAAACTTTTGTGAAATATGTGCATGGCTGCATGAACCTCCCCCTTCACTTTTTATCACATATGAATCCTGATAGTCCCTTTCCCCTTTGCCTAGGCTATTCTTTCTAAACACAAAAAGATGTCATGGTCTTCTATGAGTGCAGCCACTTCCAAGGGTGAGCTGGTGAGACCTGAGGGAACTCATGAAAGAAACAAAGAATACTGGCCCATGGCTGAGGTGCATATCAAAGAAATGATTGCAGTAAGCCCAGAGCTTTGGATCTTCTCATAGAAACACACTGAATTCCTTAACTTGAGATATCTGGTTTTCTGTAAATCTTTTTTTCCTACCACCTACCCTTTGTTGAAAAGGCGCCTATATATTCTAGCCACCCACCTCACCTACTTGGAGTGGTTTTCTCGGGGCTGCCCGAGATGCTGTCTCCCAGGCTTAAGTCCTAATTTTGCCCTAAATAAAACTTAACTCTCAATTTTCAGGTCATGCTTTTTTTTTTTAAGTTGACACTAAGGATCATTATCTTGCTGCATTTGAATGCAGGCCTCATTTTATTTTTCTCTAAATGACCTGAGGCATGTCTCCTGCTTTTATTTACTTTTATAATTAAGCATGCCTGCTTCATTCCACAACATTCTGATAACTTTCTTGTGTGATCGTTAACTTACAGTGGTCTCCCCAAATTACCTAGCTTGCCATCTCTATCTATGGTCCCCTGCTTGGACTTCTACAACTAGCTATGTAACTATCCTACTCTATCTTTATCAGTGGCACAGCATTGCATCCAAGGAATAGGAAGACATTCTGAAAGAATGTAATATAGGCTTTGGTGGTACAATGGCAGTGGGTGACATGGCACATGGGAGATGTGACAGAAAGTGATTAGCTTTGTTTGCCAAAATAAGAAGACAGACGTTCATGCAGAATAGCAAATCTGGATGATAATATCCAATTGCTTTCTGATCTCCAACTGGAAATTTTTCCATAGTTGCAATGTATTTGTATTTTAGTATAGATCATTAATTATCTAAAATCTAGGTAAAAACAAGTCAACCAGAAAGTATTTTATAAAACTAACATAGGCAATAATTGAAATTCTGAATATTGCACTGGAATGACAGCATGAACCTTGTGAATCTGAACCAGCTGAATCTTCAAGTGTTTAGGTATAAACGTATTTTATTTATCATCTTTAATTATTTACTATATTTTCTTTATATTCTTAGAGATCAGTTAATTCCTTGTTAACCAGAGGTCTAATTATGTATAACATCCCAATTATGTTTTTTAACATTTTAATTAATTAATTAATTTCACCACACCCACAGCTTACAGAAGTTCCGGGCCAGGGACTGCATCTGGGCCACAGGAGTGACAATGTTGGATCCTTAACCACTAAACCAGCGGGGAACACTCTTTAATTTATTTTTTATTGAAGTATACAATGTTGTGTTAGTTTCAGGGGTGAAGCAAAGTGATTTGATATACATATATGTGTATCAATCTTTTCTTTTTCAAATTATCATCCTTTATAGGGTATTACAAGATGTTAGATATAGTTCCCTGTGCCATACAGTAGGGCCATGTTGTTTATCTATTTTATATTCACTAATGTGTATATATAAATCCCAAACTTCTAATTTATCCCTCCCCTTCTTTCCCCCTTTAGTAACCATAAGTTTGTCTTCTATGTCTGTGAATCTCTTTTTCTTTTGTAAATACGTTCATTTGTATGTTTTTTAAAGTTCCACAAATAAGTGATAATATATGGTATCTGTCTTTCTCTTCACTTAGAATGATCATCTCTAGGTCCATCCATTACATCCTAGTTCTTAACTTATAAATAATAAAGAATTTCCCATAGTTTCCTATAAAAGGAATACGATGAAGGAAATTTCCAAGTGTGTTTATGAGACATTTTTAAATCTCTTTGTGTGTACACGTGAGGAAAGAGAATATATGGGATAATGGATGACAGGACAAGCCACAAGTATAAATAACAACAGCTGATAAGGATTCTTCTAGGAATAATTCTCTGGAATGCACCCTCCCTGACTTTTGCTGTCATCTTTAATGAGCTGCAGATTGCTGTTATTGGGAAATAGGAACAATTTAAAAATATTTGTTAGAACTGTTGAGATACGGAGAGTGAACGCTGAATTATGCTAAATACATCTTTTTTTCCTGTTCGAGGTGAACTAGGGGTTAGAGTTAAATGAGTGTTTGCTGCTTCTTGTTGCTGAAACTTGCCCTCTGTCTACCAGTGCTGAATAGAAATGCAGAGGCAGAGTTTTGGGCAAAGAAGAAAAAAAAAAAACCTTAATTGCATTGTCATGCAAAGAGGGCCACAGCAGGCTAATACCCTAAAGACTCTGCCCTCCTTTGGGAGAAAATAGCAAGTGGTTTTTTTCTGGGGTTGATTTCAGAGAGACAGCAGTGAGTGATGACTTGAAGTGAAATCTTAATTCTCTGCTTAGGAGTTGAACCTGGGCAGCCTGAGTGAAAACCAGGAATCCTAGCCACTAGACCAGTCAGAGGCTAAAAGGAGAATTGCCCTGATTCTTCTCCCCCACTGTTGAAAGCAAGAATGTTTCAAGGAGGCAAAGACTGTAAAACAGGTATAAAATTTATTGTTAGAAACATAGTACAACATATGGGCAAGCACGCAGAGAATTGTCTATTTATCTAAGACAGAAGCAAAGCAGTAATACACACCCAAAGGGGAAGTGAGCAGTAATATACACCCTGAATGAGGATCACACTAGAGAGGTGAATTAAATCACTTATATGGGACAGTTCTTCTGGGTCTTTGTCTTCCTTTGGCCAATTATCTTCTGTTATTTTTCACACTTGACCAGACCCAGGACCCTCCTCCAATTTGCATGTGCATGTTTTGGTCAAGATGGATTCCAAAGCAAAGAGTGGAGGGAAGGTTAACTAGATTTATTGTAGACTGGCCCAGAGGGGTCTCAAGAGGTAGTTGGGGTCTCCCTGACCCTCAAGACGGGGATTATGTAACTTCTTGGTCCTTTGCCCAAGCAGGGCTTAACACCCTTTTGATCCTGTCATTGCCATTAATAAGTTCACAGAAGATAAGTACCAGTTATTTACCTTGTGCCTGTTGTTATTTCTATCTTGAAGTATAAACAGGTGGCTGGTTGTAAATGTTTATCCTGGAGCCCACCTATTTCAGGAAGTGTAAATAAGAGGCCAATTGCAAATGTCTATCCTGCTTCAGGGTAGCTATGGGGTGATAACACTGAACCCTAACCACTTGATATAGGTCCCCAGAATTTTGTCCCTTTGGAGGAAGAATTCAGCAGAGACTGAGAGTAATGAGGTAAATAAGTATTTATTTCAAGAGAGAAGGCATGTGTGGAGAAAGAACAGGCAAGATTTATTAAAGAGATAAAAGAAGATAAGTGCGGAGAAAGCAGAGGCATAGGAAGGCTCTGATGGTGGGGGTGGTGGAGATGGGGCAGGAAAGACAGAGATAGATGGAGAAGGAGCAAGAGAGGAACAGAGGAAGAGAGCTACACATGCTTTGGAGGTCAGTTAAATCACCTGTATGGGGGCAGTCCTTCCAGGCTTCCTCTGGCCAATCATCTTGCTTTGTCTGGCTTTGGTCTGACTCGGGGCCCGTCCCTCTGTGCACATGCATCTTTTAGGCAGGATGGATTTTAGCACAAGGGTCTCTGGGAAGCTGACAGGATGTACTATGATTTGGTGCCACTCCTTTCTCTGACCCCTGAGAAACCTTTCTGTGAGTGTATAGTTCCGGAGGTCTTCTTGACCTCCAGAATTTGAATTAGATTGTCTCTATCTTTTATCCAAGCAGGATAAAGCTTTTATCTTGAAGTAGTATGTCCACAGGGAACAGATTACCATTCCTCAGCCTGGAACCCATCCATCTCCTGTTTTGGTTTCATGGTTTAGGAATAGGAAGTAGGGCCACATATAACGATCGGGGTAGATGCAAACTTTCATTCTTCAAAGTTGTTATTTAGTGGTTCCAGGACTGGTTCTGGTGGTCTTCTTCTCTTGTTTTCATTTGTTGGGGGTTTTAGTTCTGCAGAAGAACTCAAAGGTAGTATATGTATATTCCTTGAGGAGGACCCTGCCCCAAGCCTGCACCATTGTTTCTGGTCTGTTCCTCCCTGGTCTCTCCCTTCCCTGATTAGCAAGCAACAATTAGAACCTGTCCTTTGGAGACAGGGAAATTCATGGAGGCTGAAGCTTATTCCATAAAAACAAGAAAAGGGGGACACAGAAATGCTTGTGCCCGGGAGCCCCACAGGGCTCTCTACTCAATTTGGTTTCAATCCAAGGATCTAAGTCAGCAACAGAGAGGAAGCTGAGCAAAAGACTTCCGTGATGAGGGAGATGGGGAGGGGAGAGGCCACTGCCAAATATGCCTTTCTGGCACAAGGATTATTGTGAACTATTTTTAGAAAGAGCAGATGCTGGAGAAGCTCTGAAAACTGAAGTTACTCTTTGTAAGGGAAATTTACATTTATAAAGGAAATCTCCATTCCTAAGGGTGTCTCCTTCATAGTACCTGGAAGATGGGGTTGACTAAGGGGGCACTTATCCTCAGAGGAGTTTTGCATTTAAATCTGCATAACAAACCTCATCCTTGAATGTTTACCTTGCTCACCTATTCATTCCCCACTGCTGCCCCACCCCACTTTCTTTCTTTTTCCTTTAAGAAGAATTGGTGCTAAACTGGTGGCCTGAGGGGAGTGGTGCTTCCTTACTGAAGAGCCTGGAGGGAGTTCTGCCTCCCTATCTGGCTCTGCTGACACTGACACTGCCTGGCTGGAAGAGCCCTCACTATCTTCCTCACATGTCCTTCAAAGACAACACCTGGGAGAGATGGAGGCTCCTAGCCAGGGGTTGAGCTTGCAGGTTTCCACTGGGCTTCACATGCTGGGAGGGATGGAAAAGACTTCTTGGAGCCACCAAGGGGTGTCAACTTAAAAAAACTGCACAACCTGAAAGTTGAAAGTTAAGTTTTATTGGGGGCAAAATTACGACTTAACCCTGGGAGACAGCATCTCAGGTAGCCCTTGAGAAACTTCTTCAAGGAGGCAAGTGGGGAGCTAGGATATATAGGAGTTTTTGCAAAAAGGGGAAGGTAGTAGGAAAAAAGGATTTACAGAAAAAATGTTTACAGAAAACCAGTTTCTATGGAAAGATGTAAATATCTGGGCTTACTGGAATCACTCCTTTGATATGCACCTCAGCCATGGGCCAGTATTCTTTGTTTCTTCATGAGTTCCCTCAGGGCTCACCAGCTCACCCTGGGAAGTGGCTGCACTCACAGATGACCATAACATCTTTTGGTTTGTCCACTTAACTGCAGCTTAGGAGACAATATTTCAGACAGTTCTGAAATAACACCCACCCCCAATGCTTCTGGTCTTGTGAAGGTTGCTACTAATCACAGACATCAGTCATCATGAAGGATTTTAGTATTTTTCTAGATATGAGGAGATACAAGAATTGGGCTCATAAATTTTCTCCTAAAAATATCTAACTCTCTGAAGCTCTGTTCTTCCAGTTTTCCCACAGCAAAGAGTACCTCACTCCCGGTCTCCACCCTGAGCTCTGCTCAAGGGGTGCTGCAGGTCAGCAGCTGCAGTGGCTCATGATGTAATCCATGGAGAGGCAGGTGGCAAGTGCCAAACTCTAGTTCACAGGTATATATCAAAGGAGTGATTCCAGTAAGCCCATACCTTTACATCTTTCCACAGAAACTAGTTTTCTATAAATCTTTTTCTGTAAATCTTTTGTTCCTACTACCTTCTCTTTGTTGCAAAAACTCCTATATATCCTAGCTCCCCCCACACCTCCTTGAAGTGGTTTCTTAAGGTTAACTGAGATGCTGTCTCCTGGGCCTAGGTCCTAATTTTGCCCCCAATAAAACTTAACTCTCAACTTTCAGGTTATGCATTTTTTTTTTTAAATCGACAGGGGGATGGAAGTCCAGGCTCTCCACTCAGCATTTTTTAACACAATCTTGGCAGGAGATAATGGTGACTTGGTTACATCTGAGTGAAGATGGAATTAATAGGCTTTCTTCTGAGCATTTCATTTTGGGGAGGGAGGTAAGGCTGCATTTTTTTCCCCATAGGTTGTTACTTTTTGAAAGTTTTCTGTCTTTTCAGGCTGCCCTATTCTCTGTCCCTTGACTAGAGGGAGCAAGACTTTCTGAAGATTTTCTTGTTGCTGTTGTCTGTCCTGTCAGCTTTTCCAGGCTGCCAGCTTCTCTAGTACACCTGTGACCCAACCAAACTCAAGTTCCTCTTCCTGAATGTTAGGGATATTCACTGAAACCACCCACCGTGGCCAGGCATGATAATAGCTGCTTTCATGAATTGTCACACAACAGGAGGCCCTGATGAGGAACATGGTGCTGCCCTAAAGACTAAGCAGGAGAATTTTGGTGGGGCCACTGGCTGGGAGGAGACAACCAACCTCTCAGAACACTTGGTGCTGGTTTGCATCTTGGCTGAGAGGTGTACATGCCACCAGGAAGGACCCTGAGCCAGACCAAATATGGACTGATCAAGGCGATTGGCCAGAGACAACCCAGAAACTAATTCCATTCCCATAAAGTGGGAGACTGAGCCCTGTGATGGAGCAGTTCTCCTGGGGTCCCTCACCCTGCTGCTTTCCTCTGGGGTGCCCCTTCCAAATAAAATATCTTGCTTTGTCAGCACATGTGTCTACTCAGACAGTACATTTCCAAGTATTAGACAGGAGCCCATTCAGGCTCTGGAAGGGCTCCCCCTTCCTGTAACACAGACACAGTGAAACCAGTCTAGTCATACCTGCTGTGGTGAAGGAAAGTGCAGCCTTTATTGTAAAGGCACCAATACAAGGAGAATGCTCTAAATCCCCAAACTCCCAAAAGAGTTTCAGATTTTTTAAGAGCCAGATCAGGGAGGGCATTTGCAGGGTATGTGAACAGCTGGTGCACAATTCTCTGATTGATTAATGAAATAACAGGGTGGTATCATGGGATTAATTTTATCCATCCTTAGGGGCTAGTGGGTCTGGGGATCTACATGCTCCCATCAAAGAGTTAATCTCTTCTAGTGGTTTTAGCATCTGAAAAACAACTCAGAAAATGTGCATCTGATACTATTTCCTGGATACTTTCGAGAGGAACTACAACAGAGGATATGGGGTCTGTCCCAGGAAGGTCCCAAAGGGTTCTGCTTGGCTACACATCTTCTAGGATACACTAGGTGAAAAAGAAACACAGGGTACTAACCAGAAGGTGTGTCCTTAGGTCCCAAAAGCTCAGCCAGTTTTCCTTTTTTCCGCTCTTCAGAATCACTCTATCACCTTATCTTGTATAACATCCAGCTATTTTAGATATTCTGTGTGAACTATTCCAATTTTCCTTCCTGTATTATTTCTCTTCTGTTTAAAGAATTTCCTTTAGCAACTTTTTTAGAGCAAGCCTTCTGACAATGAATCCTCTTAGATTTCCTTCCTCTGAGAATGTTTCTTTCCTAAGTATATTTTCACCGAAAATAGGATTCTGAGCTGCCATTTTTTTTTCTTTCAACAGATAAAAAATATTGTGCTGCTTCCTTTTGGCCTCCATAACTCCTTTTTTTCTTTTTAGGGTTGCACCTATGGCCTATGGAATTTCCCACGCTAAGGGTTGAATCAGAGCTGAGCTGTCAGCCTACACCACAGCCACAGGAGAATGAGATCCAACCTACTCCTCAGCTTGCAGCAATGGTGGATCCTTAACTCACTGATCATGGCTAGGAATTAAACCTGCATCCTCAAGGATACTAGTTGGATTCTTAACCATCTGAACCACAACAGAAACTCCCTTGGCCTCCATGATTTCTGATGAGAAATCCATAGTTAATTGAATGGTTATTCTTCCATAGATAACATCATTTCTTAATGGCTGCTTACACAGCTTTTTCTTTGTTTTAAGTTTTCAGAAATTTTATTACAACATATCTTGGTGTGGATATTCTGGATGTGTCCTCGTTAGGATTCACTCTAGCTCCTATATCTGTAGTTTTATGTGTCTTGCCAATCTTAAGAAGTTTTCATTGTTATGTTTTCAATTTTTTAACTCTTTCTCCTTTTCTGAGACTCTGATGATGTGAATGTTGATTTTTTTTCCCCCCACATCCATGGCATATGGAAGTTCTTGGGCCAGGGATTAGATCCAAGCTTGATTCAGTGTTGCAGCTGAGACAACACTGGATCCTTTTAACCCACTGTACTGGGCCAGAGATATGAGCCCCTGCAGTCAGATTCTTAACCCACTGTGCCATGGGGGATGTTCAACATTCAACATTCTGAGGTCAGTGTTACTCTGATACCTACTCATCCTAGAGGGTCAATGTTACCCTGATACTTAAATCAGACAATGATATCACAAGGAAAACATACACACACTCAGACCAATATCTCTCTTGCACATAGATACAAACATTTTTAATCAAAATACTAGCAAAACTAATACAGTAGCACATAAAAATATTATATACCATGGCCAGTGAAATTTATCCTAGAAAGGCAAGCATGGTTTAATATCCAAAAATCAATGCACTATACCATATTAATCAATAAAGGACCAAATACATAATTATTTAACTAGGTATAAACAAAGGATTTAACAAAATCGAGCACCCTTTCATCATAAGATGCCTAGATAATAGGAATAAAAGGCAGTCTCCTCAAATTCACAAAGGGAATCAACAGAAAGCTAAAACAAAAAGGACAGACAAAGCAAGTGCTAGAGAGGACTGAGAAAAGTTGAAATCCTTACACACTGATGATGGAAATGTAAAATGGTCCACCATTTCTTAAATAGCTTTGCAGTTCTTAAAAATCCTAACATAGTTAAATGAACAGGAAATTCCTATCCTAAATATCTATCCAAGAGAAGTGAAAACATCTATCAACACAGAAGCCTAAATGTTAAGGTTTATAAGAACATTATTCATAATAGCAAAAAATTTGAAATAAAGTCAAATGTCCACCAATTGATGAATGGGTAAGAAAAATACGATGTATCCACAATGGAATATTGTTGGGCAAAGAAAAAGAGAGTAATTCCCTTTGTGGCTCAGCAGGTCAAGAACCTGATTAGTATCCCTGAGGATGCAGGTTCTATCCCTTGCTTCACTCAGTGGGTTGAGGATCTGGCATTGGCACAAGCTGCAGCATAGGTCATGGATGTGGCTTGGATCTGGCATTGCTGTGGCTGTGGTGTAGGCTGACAGCTGCAGCTCTGATTTGATCCCTAGCCTGGGAACTTCCATATTCCACAGGTGTGGCCCTAAAAAGAAAAAAAAGGAAAAGAATGACGTACTCCTGCAAATTGGATGAATCCCATAAACATTATGGTGAGATAGACCAATCAAAAGATACTGGATTTTTTTATGATCCCATTTATGTGAAATAGCTAGAACAGGAAAATCTATAGAGACAGAAGAAGATTTGAGGTTGCCTAACACTAGTGGTGATAGCCCAAGGGCAGGAGGATTGGAGGGACAGTTAGGAAGAACAGTGTTTATTTTTTGATTGTTTTTTCTTTCCTTTTTGTCTGCACCCATAGCACATGGAAGTTCCTGGGAAAAGGATCGAATCCAAGCTGCAGCTGTGGCAACACCAGATCCTTAATCCACTATATTGGCCAGGGATTGAACCTGTGCCACCTCAGAGACAACACTGGCTTCTTAACCAGCTGGGCCACAGTGGGAATGCCAAGTGCAACGTTTCTTTAGGAGAGAATGAAAATGCTTAAAAATTAGGCTGTGGAGATGGTTAAGAAACACTATAAATATACTGAAAACTATTGTGCACTTTCAATGGGTGAACTATGTTAGTATGTAGATTATATCTCAGTAAGGTTATTTAAAAATATATGGAGAAATGGTATTATAAGACAGACAAAAATGAAAGGAATTATTGCAACCAGACTTTACAAAAAGAAGTTAAATGAAGTTCTTCAGGTAGAAGGTATATGGTATAGGTTAGGAATTAGATCCACACAAAGAAATAGAACATCAGGAATGAAATAAATAAAGGTGGGATAAAATATTTTTCTAATTTTATTTTATTCTATTTTATTTTTTTTATGGCTGCTCCTGTGGAAGTTCCCCATCCAGGGACATAATCCAAGCTGCAGCCATAGCTATACTGGATCCTTTAACCCACCTAGATGGAGATCCAGTCTGTGCCTCTGCAATAACCCAAACTGCTGTAGTCAGAATCTTAACCCACTGTGCCACAGTGGGAATTCGGTATTTTTCTAATTTTAGAGCAGACATGTGTTGCCATGGAGGAGTAGGGGAGGGGGGAGGGAAGTATTGGGAGTTTTGGATTAGTAGATGCAAACTGTTACGTATAGAATGGATAAACAGCAAGGTCCTATTGTATAGCAGAGGGAACTATATTCAATATCTTGTGATAAACCATAATGAAAAACAATATGAAAAAGAATGTGTATATATGTGTGTGTATGTATATATATATATATATAGCAAAAATTAATGCAGCATTGTAAATCAATTATACTTCAATAACATGAATTAAAAATATTTTTCTAATTTTAAATTGTACTAAAATATAATAGGCTGTTTAAACATTAATTTTATATACTTTTAATAACACAGCGTATATTTATTACATGTGTAAAAGTGAAATGTGTGACCACAAGAATAAGCAATGAGAAGAAAGAACTGGTCAGGTACTGCTATTAAAGGGTTTAACAATCTATTAAAATGTTATTTGATGGTGTAACACATTAATGTATTAATTTAATAAAAAAATAATTAATAATTTAACAGATTTAAAAATGGATATTTTAAACCCTCAGGCAACTACTAAAAACTATTAAAAAACAAGTATAAATTAATCAGTAGAAGAGTTAGAAAGGAATCATAAAAATCATCCAAATTAAACTCAGGAGTTCCCTGGTGGCTCAGTGGGTTAAGGATCTGACATTGTCACTGCTGTGACTCTGGTTACTACTGTGGCTCAGGTTCGATCCCTGGCCTGGAAATTTCTGCATGCCATAAGCATGGCCCCCAAAATTATCCAAATAAACTCAGAGAAGGCAGTAAAGGAAAAAGAAAGAGCCTAAAAGGAACAGAACAAATGGAAATCAGCTTCCAAGAGACATATTTACCTTTTAAAAGAATTCTAAATAATATGTATAGATACTTCTTTCTCCAAAAAATGGACTTTCTTTCCCCTTCCACTGACCATAACTTGTACTTAGTGACTTTCTTCCAAAGAAGAGAAAAAAAAAAGGGAAATACAAAACCTTCCCATGGAGAAACCTACCAGAGAGCACCTTACCCAAGTGGTCACGCATTGACATGGGGATAACAAGTGCCCACTAATGTGGTACAGTGAGAAGAGCACCTCATTGCAGCACTCTTCCCCAAAGTGCCTAACTAAACTGAAACGGTGAAAAAAACAATTCTTTTGACATGTTGCCAATTATTTCACATCCATGTACTAAAATCACCCAATGCATTTGTTACTATTATTTATTTAGGGTTATCTTTTAGATCATCTAGGAGTGAGAAAACTAAAAGATTTCATTTATTTTGGCTTTAGGGCGCTTCCTATCTATAGGGAGACCCACATTTATGACCCACATACTTTTCCTTCCACTTGAAGAAATAACATTTTTTGCAGGGCATGCCTACAGGTGATGAATAACCTCAGTTTTTGGTTGTCTGGAAAAAATCTTTATTTCTCTATCATTTTTGAAGAATAATTTCTCTGAATATAGAATTGTAAGTGGGTTTTTTTCTTTCCAACAGTTTAAATATTTCACTCCACTCTCTTCTTGTAATTCTTATTCTGGTTTTATCTAGAGGTAGGGTGACTTTTCCCCTTCTGGCCTCTCTGAATATTTCCTTTTTCTGTAGTTAGAATATGAAACTATCTCTAGGGTTTTTGTTTTGTTTTTATGTAATTGATCCACTCATTGTGCTTCCTGGTTCTATGGTTTTGCATGTATACCATTATTATTATTATTTTTTTGTTGGCCATGCCCTCAGCATGCAAAAGTTCGCAGCACAGGGATCAAACATATGCCACAGCAGTGACCTAAACCACAGCAGTGACAATGACAGGTCTTTAACTTGCTGAGCAACAGAGGAACTCCGCATGTTTGCCATTATTTTTAACAAGATCTTATCCACTAGAAATATCTTTTCTAAGGCATTCTCTTTCTAGTATTCCAGTTATACGTATTTATACCTTTTGAAACTATCCTTCAGTTCTGGGATAAGTTCTCTCTCATTATCTTTTTTTAAAATTTAATTTAATTCTTTAAAAGCTTTTTTACAGTTGTCTTTTATGCCTGTACGGCACATGGAAGTTCCTGGGCTAGGGGTAATTTAGAGCTGCAGCTGCCGGCCTACACCACAGCCATAGTGATGTGGGAACTGAGCCACATCTTTGACCTACAAGGCAGCTTGCAGCAACACCAGATCCTTAACCCACCGAGCAAGGCCAGGGATTGACCCCACATCCTCATGGATACTACTTGGGTTCTTAACCTGCTGAGCCACAGCAGGAACTCTTGTCTTTTTTTTGTTGTTGAAAATTTTTTGTTCTTTGAATTTCATTTTGGCATATTTCTATTAGCTGTCTCAAGCTCACTGATTCTATCTGGGCTTGTTCATATCCAATCCATGAATGAGCTCATCAAATGTATTTTTCATTTCTGTTGATGTGTTGCTGATTTTAACATTTTTTTTTTTTTGTCTGCACCCACAGCATATGACAGTTCCCAGGTCAGGGATCAAATCCAAGCTGCAGCTGCAGCAATATTGCACCAGGCTGGGGATCAAACTTCAGCCTCCACAGCAACCCAAGTCACTATAGTTGGATTCATAACCCACTGTGACACAGTGGGAACTCCTTTCTTTTTAATTCTTTTCTAGAGTTTCCATCCTTGCCTATATTACTCACCTGTTTCTATATGTTTTCTATTTTACTCTTGAATTCTCAGTATATCAATCCTGTTTATATGGTTATTTCAGATACTTTTATTTTTAAAACTATTTAAATTCCCTAGCTGATAGCTACTTAAAAGTCTCTATCTGGCAATTCTAATATCTTTGTCTGAGTCTGTATGACAGTTTGGCAGTTATTCAAAATGTTAATGTGGAGTTGCCATATGACCCAGAATTTCTACTCCTGCTATATATCAAAAAGAAATGAAAACATATGTCCACACAAAAATTTGAATAAAAATGTTCATGGCAGAATTTGTTATAATATACAAAAAAGCAAACAACATAAATGTCATCAAATGATGAATTGATAAACAAAAATGCAGTAAATTTAGTTGACAATTGTATGAGGCAGAATAATATCCCTGCCCCCAAAATATCCATGTCCTAATTCTAGGTACCTGTGAATTGAATACCTTATCTTAGGTAGCAAAGGGATTCTACATATAAGATTAAGGATCTCGATGGCAAGATTATTCTGGATGATTTGGGTGGGTCTAGTATAATCACCCTCAAGGTAATCGCCTTAAAAGTGGAAGAAGGAGTCAGAAGAGACTCAGAGAGAGCTGTGACTATGGAAGAATAATCAGTGAGATGGAACTGTGTTGCTGGCTTTGATGGTGGAGCAAAGGGGCCACCAGGCAAGGAATGCGGCTGAAGAAATGTTGGGGGATAATAAAAGAAAAGCCCCTCATCTCATCATTGACTCCAAATTGTATGTTCCCAAGAACTGGAGAGTAATCCAATAGTTAGGTAAAAATCAGATTCAGCATCCAGACACACAAACAAAAGGGTGCAGGAGCTCTCAATAGGGAATTTGGTTTTTGGTTTTTGTTTCTTTTGGTCATACCCCTAGCATGTGGAAGTTCCCAGGCCAGGGACGGAACCCGAGCCATAGCAGAAACCTGAGCCACAGCAAAACTCTGGATCCTTAAACTCCTGAGCCACCAGGGAACTCCAGAACTGGCTCAATCCGTACAATTTTCCTACCCTGCCTGAGCTGGCTGAAAGGGAGAAGTAGCACACACTGATAGAGACTGGAGTGCATGTGTTCTAATGCTGGCATGACAGAAAATATGTCTTGTATGGAAGCTTGTAGGTTTCTTAGGACAGAATGGTATTTCAATATGACTACTAGGTCTACTAGTACTAGGGCTGCTAGTAGCTACTTTTTAATTTTTATTTATTATTTTTTTATGGCTATACCGTGGCATATTAAGTTCCCTGGCCAGCGATTGAATCTGAGCCACAGCTGCAACCTACACCACAATTGCAGCAATGCCAGATCTTTTAACCCACTGTGCAGGGCCAGGGATACAACCTTTGCCTCCACAGTAACCAGAGCTGCTGCAGTCAGATTCATAACCCACTGAGCCATGGAGGGAACTCTGCTAGCATCTCCTTTTGACTGCCTGCTTGCTACTTGTCAGATGCTTCTGCCATGTAACTTGCTAAATCTCCCCATGTCAGTGTTAGTTCATTTTGCACACACGGAAGCTGAGGCTTCCAGGGCCTGGTCTTGTCACTCAGCTTATTGACCTGCTGACCTGACAGTGATCCAGTGGCCTCTCCTGTCTTTTCCAAGCCTGCACTGGAGACACCGTCCTGGGTGGGACAGGGACACAGAAAGACTGGAGACACTGAGGAGGGAGGGGAATCTGATAGAGGATGCTGGAAAATTACACAACATGCTCTACCCTGCTCCAGGAGGTGGCATTCAACTGATGCAAGGATGAGAAAAAAAAAGAGTAATTAGTAGAAGGCACAGCACAGGGAAGAAGAAATTCTGTTGAAAAAGCTCTAAGGCTGAATTAAGCCTCAAGGGGAGGGGGGTGGGGGCAACACTTGGAGAATTGAGTTGGGGCTGGCTGTCTGGGTCTGGGAAGGGTCTGAAGATGCTACTTGTGCATTAGGGGGAAATACTAAAAATCTGAGGAAAGCAACTGAAGCTACCCAGACCCTCTCTCAAGCTCATGTCTTAATTCTGGGATAGAAGGTGCCCTTGTTGACCACAGATGAAGGCCACTTGGAGGGCTGGGATGTCTCCTGGAGGGCCTTTCCCTGTGCCCCATAGTCATTGCAGGGGGCTGATGGAAATTTGTCTGAATGTGTGATTTTTCTCTGCCCACAGAGGCAAATGCTAGTGTTGTGTGGTTGGTCACTATTTGTGATGGAACCTGAGCAAGGCTCCTTGGGTTTTCTATTCCAGAGAAATGGGACTCTTAGTGAGGCCAGGGGTCATGCACCCTGCAGTGTCCAGAGCGTGTCTGAAATGGTTCCTGTCTGAGGCCAGAGGGGTGGCTCTGCTCTTGTGTTGGCCCCGGGCTCCAGAATGCACAGGATCTGGGTTTATCACACAGACACTCTGTGTGTAGACCGAGTCTGGGTCACACGTTCCTTCCATCCTGGTTTGCCTGGAAAGTGACTTTGTCAATCATTTCACAAAAGGTAAATTCTATTTCAGTTTTCTCCTTCTTACTGGGCTGGCTGTGTAACCTGCTTTATTGGGCCAGTAGAATATAGCAAGTGTGGTGTCTAAGTCACTGAGTCACTTTGCTGTACAGCAGAAATTAGCACATTAGAAATCGATTATACTTCAGTTTTTTAAAAAGGGGGAAAAAGCTTCAGTCTAGAGGGTGAAATAGATATAAACATAAGTGAATACAATTTGAAACAAAATGTGCTTTATCATAATTCAGGTAGAAGGAGCATGGAGAAGAAATGACTTTTGACAGAGGTGGAGAGGTACCAGGCTTTAGTGACTAAGAAGTTGTGGACATTGCAGCAAGCTGTGGTGTGGGTTACAGATGTGGCTTGGATCTGGTATTGCAGTGGCTGTGTCATAGGCCTCAGCTGCAGCTCTGATTCAACCCCTAAGCTGGGAACTTCCATATGCTGCAGGTGCAGCTATAAAAGAAAAAGAAAGGAAGGAAGGAAGGAGACATGGAACCAATAGTTCAATTAAACTCGATATATGAGGCCTTTTTATTTTTGTGCCATTCCACAAGTGTATCTTGTATTCGGAATTAAGTTAAGTGATGTGCTAAGGACTTTGGTGTTCACAGACCCCTTTGGTCGTGGCCTTACATTTGGATGGCTTTGACTTTGATTGTGACAGTGCTGGGTCACAATTGACATAAGTAGTGATAGGGCTGAACAAAGACTCCTTGGCAGACCAACACTCGGTGTTGGGGGCAGCCCTGACTGGCACTGGCCAAACCAATCTGCTGTTGAGGAGGGAATGGCTGTGTTATTTCTACTAGGTAGAGCTTGAAAGTGTGGCTGGTATGGGAAAATGGACTGGATATTCTGAACTTCTGAAAAGATGGGACTAATAAAAAAGGAATTGTCAATATCATGTAATAACCTGTAATGGAAAATAATCTGAAAAAAATATATAGGAGTTCCTTTGTGGCAAAGTAGGTTAAGGATCTGGTGTTGTCACTGCAGCAGCTCTGGTTGCTGCTGTGATACCGGGTTTGATCCCAGGCTGGGAACTTCCACATGCTGTGGGCATGAACAAATATATATATATAATATATACATAATTTTTAAAAAGATAAAAGGAATGGTCTGAGCTGCTTGGAGTCCCTGGGTTGTGCTGTTGGATCCCCATATATGCTAATTTGAAGCCTGAGAAAAGCAGACTGGCCCACCCCACAGAGTCCTGGCTTATGTGGTCATGGAGCCACACCTCATCCCTGATTGTGGTGGGGGGAGGTTTTCCTTGGAAGGAAATGGTAATTATCACATCTCTCATTTAGGGATGAAGACAAACCTTGGTAAGGAAATAGAATAGAGACATTTTTTCCTTGACCTCGATGGGGCTGATGTTGGGCTGCCCATGGCCAGGGAGAAAGGTGAGAGTGAGGCAGGGAGGTGACTCAGCCCAGGACCCCAGGGGAGGCTGGGGCCGTGCCACAATGTGAACTGTTCCATAGAGGACTGCTGGCTTCCGTCATTCTTGACTCTTCACTAATGTTTTGTAAAAGTGAAAGTGTGTTCCCTATTGTGTTTGTGGGACCATGGATGGGCTGCCCCATTGAAGGGGAGATTATGAACTTCATTGACTTGTTGGCTTATCCCAGGCTAGAGGGACTAGGGATACAGGGTCTATGCTTTTCCTTTTAGGATGCTGTACAAGAATATTAACTAAAGCAGCTCGAGACAGTAACACAGTGGTGGCCATTCTCAAATCACATATATGTTCTTATATACATTTTAAGGGAGGTTCAATTTGATTGAAACACAACTTCAATCTCATTATTATTCTTTCCATAGGATTTTTAAATTTTATTTACTTTTTATTTATTTATTTTTTATGCCACTCCTGAGACATGTTTAAGTTCCATAGGTAAAACCCACGCCACAGCAGTAACCAGATCATCCACAGTCCCCCAAACACAAAAGGGAACACAGTAACACAGTGGTGGCCATTCTGGCTACTGTTACAACCAATACCACCTGTTACAACAAGTGACAATACTGGATCCTTAATGTGCTGAGCCACCAGGGAACTCCAAATTTTATTTACTTTTTATTGAGATATAGTTGATGTGGAATATTATGTAAGTTTCATGTGTACAGCATAGTGGTTCACAATTTTTAAAGGTTGTGCCATTTATAGTTTCTATAAAATATTGGCTGTATTTCCTGTGTTGTACAATATTTTTAATACTGATGGGAAAACTGTAAAGTCAAAATTACAATGCAGATTTAATATCTTTATTTGGGCACTACCGAGTTTTCTTGATTTCTATGTTTGATCTCTCTCTTTCCTAAATCAAAATCCTTGGGCCTTCCCATTCATTCAGATATTTCTGATTTCATTCATTTATGCATTTATGGTTTCATCAGAACTTTCACTGAACACCTATTATGTGCCAGGTGCTGTGTTTTGTGTTGGAAAATGTAAGGAACACAGTCTTTACCTCTACCCTGGGGTGTTTGCTTCAGAATGAAACTTTAAATTCATTTAGACTTATTTTTCCTAATTAAAAAAATGTAAATCATAGGCTTGCATGTAGCTTAGATTTTTGAAAGACTGCTTAGGTTTTTTTTTCCAACCAAGGGATGTCTTAAGTTTTCCCTTCTCTTAGTTATTAATTTATTGTATCAACTGTTGTAATTTGTATTGGTTTTATTTTAATTTTTCTGGAAAGTCAGTGTTTTGCCAAAGGGGTTCACCCACTCCATATGCCTAACTATTTGGAGGGAGGAGTGTTGGAAATCATGAATAGATAGAAAACACATGAACTTGGGGTCAGCCTGTTTTTACATTAAATTAAAGAAAATAATATATATTCACACTGAAAAATACTAGCGTAAAATATATCTGGAAGGATAAACAAGAAATTAGGGGGAGAAGAGGAGAGAGAGTGTATAGATGAATCCAAAGGCAGAAGGCAGATTTTTCGAAATCCCTTTATACTTTCTATTTTCAAACCATGCCATTTGCATAAAAATATACCATTTTCTGAGCTTCACCTACCAGCAAAATCAGAATCATTTTTGTCATATGCTGCAGGAGGCTGCTACACTTACCAAAATTTGATGCTCATTGAGGAGACCCTGATATGACTCACTAAGTGTTTGGACTTGAAACTGCAGGCAGTGTGGTACTGTTTGCAGGAGATTATGGCTTGAGGAGACTGAACCATCATTGATAAGTCTGGAAACTGCATCGATGGTAGGTTCTCAGAGTATAAGGTAGATGGAGGCAAAGAGTTTGGTGAGGTGACCTATAGTGGTGCCAAAAAGGAGATTATGTAGATCTGACCAAGGACATTGGCAACTCCCTTCTCAATAGCAATTTTGGAAACCAAGGGTGAAACCGCACCATACTGGTTGCTGCTCCTCTGCTCCCCTTTGTGGTTTTCACTGCTGATGGTGTGGCTTGTGGCTCCGTTCACCAATCAAGAGTTTCTACTCTTTTTGTTAGAGGAACAGTGACTGAAACTGCCCACTTTGACCAAGCACTGCAATAGTTGTTTGCATGAGTGGTCTCACAGCAGGAGGCCCTGATAACGAACCAAGGTGCTGCCCCAGGAGGATTTGGGAGGGGCCAAAAGGAGGGAGGAGACAACCAATCTTCTGGAACCCTTGGTGCTTGAATCCATCTTGGCTGAGAGATATGCATGTCACTAAGAAGGGCCCTGGGTCAGACCAAGTAAGGGCTGAGCAGGATGACTGGCCAGAGATGACCTGGAAACTAATCCCATTCCCATAAAACCAGAGACTGTGAGCCATGTGGCAGAGCAGTTCTCCTGGGTTCCCTTATTTTGCTGCTCTCCACTGGGGTCCCCCTTCCCAGTAAAGTTTTTTGCTTCATCAGCATGTATCTCCTCAGACAAGCCATTTCTGAGTGTTAGATGAGAGCCCATTCTTGGATCCTGAAAAGGGTTCCCCCCTGCAACATTTTGGTCCTTATGGCTCTGCATCTTCTGCTGCTGTTTGTTTCTTTCTTTTTTTTTTTTTTCTGTCTCTGCGGGTTGGCTTCTGAGGCTTCTACCACTTCATGGATTCTCTAGAACGTTCTGTGTGTCTCAATCCTATTTTTAGGACTTCCATTGAGGTAGCTGAATCGATTGACCAGTCCCATTCAGGATTGCAACCCCCCCCTTGACCTCTTACAGAACTGTGGCTTGGATAGCAGCCCCTAAGTCAGCTCCATCTGTTGCTTCAGTAATTGTGGTGGGGGCTGTGTAGTCTAAAGATCAAGTGTAGAGCAAACCAAACCTAAGGAATTACTAAAGGGTTCTGGACAGAGCAGCCTCAGCACATCATTTACTTAATTCCAAATACAAAATACATTTGTGGGAGTTGCCTGATAGCACAGCAGGTTAAGGATCCAGTGTTGTCACTGTTATGGCTCAGGTCACTACTATGGCTCAGGTTCAATCCCTGGCCCAGGAACTTCCACATGCCTCTGGCACACCAAAAAAAAAAAAAAAAAAAAAAGTGGAGTGGCACAAAAATGTGGAGGTTTAACATATGAAAATATGCCCAATAGTGCCCACATACTTTCAGTTTTGTTTGTATTAGTAGAATCATTTTGGACTGATGTGAAATGATGTGAAACGAAGTCCCCTTCCACAGTGACCATCATAGGACAAAGTCTATTTTTTGGAAGATTCAAGTGCACATGAGCCCCATATGTACTTGCCTTCTTACTTGTTTTTGATTGTGTTTTTTGTTTGTTTGTTTGTTTGTGGTTTTCTTTCTTTTTTTTTTTTTTTTTTTTGGCCATGTCCTGTCAGTTGCATGAAGAATTTCCTGGGCCAGATATCAAACCTGCACAATAGCAGCGACAAGAGCCACAGCAGTAAAAAAGCTGGATCCTTAACCCACTGCATCACCAAGGTACCCCCCACCCCAACCATTCCACCCCGCTGGTGCTTGTTTAGACGGTTTCCTGGGGAGAAAATAATTGTGTATCCTTAGCATTTAACTCATAGGAATGAAATGACATTTTCCCAAAGTTCAGTGTGGCTCAGTGTGTGGTATTTAGTGTACAAGGTTCTGTGCAACATGACTGAAAAATAGCAAATATTTCTCATCCTGAGAGATGACTAACTCAATGTCCCTTTTTAGCACTATCATAAGGTAGAGCTCTTTTGCTTAGGAATAAGTCACTGTTGCTAGAAGAGGCTCACTGGTCTGCTCCAATTTTACTGTTTTTTTTACTTTTTTGGTTGAAATTTTTCTTGTGATAATTGCAGAATCACATGCAACTGTAGAAATAATACTGAGAAGCCCTTTGTACACTTTGTCCAGTTTTTCCCAATGGTGACAATTTACAAAATTGCATTAAATCATAATACTAAAGATATTCACATTGATGTAATTCACTATCTTATTCAGATTTCCCCGGGTTTATTTACACTCACATATATGTGTGTTTATTAGGTTCTATGCAATTTTATCCCCTATGTGTCCTGGTATATCTACTTCAAGAGTTAAGCTACTGGGCAGTTCTGTTACTACAATGATCCCTGTGTTTCCCTTTCATAGCTCCACCTACTTCCTTCCCCCTACATCCTTGCAACCGTAATCTGTCCTCCATTTCTAATTTTTTTTTTAATTTAAAAAACTGTTACAAGAATGAAAAATATAGTGTGTAATCTTTTGAGATTAGCCTTTTTTTTTTTTCACTAAGCATAATTCATTGGAGATTCATTCAAGTTGTTGGCCTGTATCAGTAGATTCTTCTTCATTTCCCTAGTAGAATTTCATACCATGCATGTACAACAGTTTGTCCATTTATTTGTGATTCTAGTTTTTGATATTTCCAAATAAAGTTGCTGACATTCATGTCCATAAGTTTTTTAGATATAAACAGAAGTTTTCATTTCTCTGAGATAGATGCTAAGGAGTGCAATTGCTAGTTCATATGACAATTGCATGTTTAGTTTTCTAAGAAATTGAAAATCTGTTTTCCAGGTGGCTGTATCATTTTCTATTCTCACTGGCAACATAGGAGAGATCCAATTTCTCTGCATCCTTGCCAGCATTTGGTGCTGTCATACTTTTTCTTTCAGCTGTTCAGATGTGTATGCAGTGATTTCACATTGTGGTTTAAGTTTGCATTTTGCAGATGGCTAATGATGTTAAACATCTTTTCATCTTATTTGCCATCTGTACATTCTCAGTGATGAAAAAATTTGATGTATCTTGACCATTTTCTAATTAGGTTTTTTGTTTCTTTTAATTTGGATTTTAAGGGACCTTTGTATGTTCTAGATACTATTCCTTTGTCAGTTATGTGGTTTGAAAATCTTTCTTTAAGTTTGCATCTTGTCTTTTCATTCTCTTCACATGAGTTTTCACAGAGCAAAGTTTTTTTAAAAAACTTTTATAAGAAGTAATTTATTGATTTTTCCTTTTTTGGATAGTAATTTTGGGTTAAGTCTGAGAACTCTGCCTGGTCCTAAATCCCCAAATACTTCTATTTTTTTTCGAAGTTTTATAGTTTCAAAATTTAAATTTAAGTTTATGGTCCATTTTGAATTATTTTTTGCATATGGTATGAGGTTACAGTTGAAGTTAGTTTTTTTTACTATGATTAGTTCATTGGTTATGATCCAGTTGATTTACTGGTATTAGTTAAAAAGCTATTCTTTCTTCATTAAATTGCTTTTGCACTATTGTCAGAAATCAATTAAACTTATGCATGGGTCTACTTCGTATTTTGTTCCATTACTCTATGTGCCCATCTTTCCACACTCTCCAACTGTCATGACTACTGTGACTATTGATCATCGTTTCACATCAAGTAGAGTAATTCCTCTCACCTTATTCCTCTTTATTGATTGCATTATCTAGTCCAGCATCTGTTCCTTCCATATAAATTTCTGTTCCTCCCCTTGTCTATATTCACGAAAAAACCGTGAGAGGATTTTGGTAGATATTCAGCGAATCCTCTTGATCACAGGTTTAGTCTTTTCTTTGATAGCTTTCATCAGCATTTTGTCATTTTCATCATAGATCTTGTACAAACTTTATTAAGTGTGTACTTAGTGCATCATTTAATTTAGAGTAATTGTAAATGGCATCGTGTTTTTAATTTTAGTTTCCACATGTTCATTGTTAAGTGTATAGATAGACGGTTGATTCGGGGACATTAATCTTGTGTCCCGTGATATGCTGAATGTCATTCTAAGTTCTAAGGGTTTGTTTGTTTTATAGATTCTCTAACAATCATGTCATCTGAAATAGGGGCAGTTTTATTTCTTCTTTTCCAATCTGTACTCCTATTTTCCATTTCCTGCTTTATTGCACTGGCTTGAACTTCCAGCTCTATGTCGAATAAGAGTGGTGAAAGTGGACTCCTTGCCTTCTTTCCACTCTAGTGGGAAATTATACAGTATTTCACCATTTGTGTGATGTTTGCTATAGGTTTTTTGGTAAATGTTCTTTATCAAATTGAAGTAAATCCTCTTTATTCTTAATTTGCTGGTGATTGACTTAAGTGATGCTTCTGGGGTTTCAGCAATTTTCTTTTTTTTTTTGTGGGTAATGTTATACAATTGCTACATAAAGTATTACATTTTGTGCTAAATCACTGGCTGGACATTTATATTTTGTGAACTTTTATGCATGTGTGTCATATGCCAATAAAGAAATTTTATATACCTAATAATTTCCTAGAATCAAATGTAAAAAACAACCAAAATAAGAAGGAAAACAAAAAAATTCAAAAGCATTACCAGAGAGTAAGACCTCCAAGTAGCAAGATTCAGATTAACATTGGTCTCTCATCAACAAGAACAAGCTTAAGAAGATAGAAGAATAATATTTTAAAGGTGTTGAAAGAAGGGTCATTTTAAAGTGGAATTTTATATTCAGGCAGACTTCATTCAAATATAAGAGTAAAATGATGACTCATATCATCAATAACTCAGAATTTTTACAAAAGACACACTGTGAAAATGAGCAGAAACTATATTTCAGGAAGGAAAATAAAAGCAAGAGGAAGAAATAGGGTACAAAAAATAACAATCAAAGGTACTACTGAAATTGTTTTTGCATAAATGACTTGTTTTTCAGTTTTACACTATAAATCTGGTAATGACATGTCAGATAATAACACAAAAGAGGAAAAGTAGAGACATTAGATTATGCTAAGACTTTTATCTTAGTTGGGAGGATACAGACATTGATTATTTTGTCAAGTATGTATGTCAATAAATTAAAGATAATGCCAAGAGGGAAAGAGAATATATAGCTTTCAATTAGTAGCTTAAAACTGAACAAGGAATTATGAAAGATAAAATAGGCACTAATTTGAAGTTATTCCATTTAATTCTAAAGTATACTTATTTATGTACATTTCCATTTCTTTCAACAGATCCAGTTATATGAAAACAGTGCCTGGGAGTTCCCTGGTGGTCTAGTGGAGAGGACTTTGTTCTTTCACTGCTATGGCCTGCATTCAATTCCTGGTCTGGGAACTGAGATCCTACATTAAGCTGCTGCATGCCATGGCCAAAAAAGAAAGAGAGAGAGGAAAAAAAGAAAACAGTACCTGATGTTGAGAATACATCACAAGAAAGAGTTTTCATTATTTTGAGTGCAATAGCAAAATTCTTACTTGGGTTAAGATTTGTACTTATTGAAATATTTCCCAAAAGACTAAAAGTGAATTTCTGAAATATGAGTCCTTTGAGAAGTAAAAGCTCAGATTCACAGAAACTCTATTAAGATCCCAACTTTAAATTTCAGGAATTAAAGAAGAAATTCTTTTTTTTCTCCTCTATTTGTGCTGGCGTCAAGGGGAAAAGTTTGCAGAGTAAGCTGAATAGGAGCTATTCATATTGTCCAGTGGCAGCGACAATTAATGACCTATACTGTTATCTTACAGAGTTCATAGGGATAGCAAGTCATATTAATAGCCCTATTAACAACTTCGAGATGAAATTTTGAATATAGTATCATTGTATAGAGAAATAAAAGATTAAAATATGAGGAGAACACAGGAACTCTTAAAGGAGCTATACTTTCCTTTATAAATATTGATAAAAATAAATCAAACTTAAATGCCCAGCATGCTTTTCATGTGTTAAATATATTTATATAAGATAATCAGTTAATAGGATAATTTGCATATATATTTTTGAAAGGAAAATGTTTATATGATATAATAAATTATAATCAGATTATAAAAGAGGATATGTAGAAAGATTCTATTTTTATAAAATATGTACTTTAATAAAAATATGTATGTCTTTCTTTATCCGTATTTATAGACAGAGAAGGTACAGGAAATATGAAAGATGAGTATAAGTACATGTTTTTGGTACTGCATTTTTAGTGTTGTGTTTTTTTGTTTATTTTTTTAGTTTTACTTTTTTTTTAATTTAAAGAATTAAAAATTTTTTTTGCTGTACCTGTGGCATGCAGAAGTTCCCAGGCTAAGGATTGAACCTGTACCACAGCAGAAACTCAAGCCACAGCAGTGACAATGCCAGCTGTTTAACCTGCTGAGCCACCAGGGATCCCTTACTTTTGCTATTAATTTTCCTAACTTTCTAATCCAATTGGAGTATATTGCCAGAATATGAAATACAAAGAAAGGAGTGTATCCATGAAAAGAACAATAAAAGAGATCATGGCATCTACCTAATCAAAATCTCTCCACAATCTTCAAAAACACTTCAAAACTTGAAAGTAAGAAAGAAAAGAAAATAAGAAAGAAGAAAAAAAGAATTCACACATAACTACACAGATTAACAAGAAAAGTACATAAAACTCACAAAATACCATATCTTTAACAGAATTGAGAGGTTAGAAACAATATAAAATAGTATTTATAAACAAATAAACCAAAAATCATTCAATTCAGTGGAAGTCATACTTTCACTATAAGAATTTGGGGCAAGTAGAGGAATATAAATAAACTCTGTGGAAAAGAGAAGAAACAAAAAAGCCTAAGATGGAACAATTATCACCCCGGAAGGGGAATACTAGTATTTCAAAGAACTGATCTCAGGAAAGAGGTTTCAAAGTATGTAGGGCTTGAGGTAACAGTCTCCAAAATCCATTGATTCTGAGGAGGAAAGTAGGAAATGATGTTGAAAAGAGAGATGATGATGAGCCCTTTGGGTACTAGATGTTGAAGAGAAGAAGCAAGGAAAGGATATTCAAGATTCTGAAAGACAGAAGAAAAGCAAAAATTCAAGCCCAGCCCTTCCTATGCAGACAAGGGTTAACTCAGACCTGAGTTGCTAAAACCTTGCAGTTCCCAACAAAACCCTTGACCAGCTTCTAGGAGATAAGCTCCAAGCCCTACAAAAATTCTGCCTGATAAGTATGTTTTTGCAGGCAGACTAGTTTGATCAGAGTTTATGCTAATGAAAGTGATTTAGGTGAATGCTTGTTTATATCAGTTTCAGGTATACAACAAAGTGAATCAGTCATACATATAAAAACATCCATTCTTTTTTCCCATATAAGTTATTACAATGTATTGGATAGATTTTCCTGTGCTATACAGTAGCTTCTTCTTAATCATCTATTTTAGACAGTAGTGTATATATGTTTTCCCCACCCTCCCAATTCCTTCCTGCTCCTGACAATTCCATCTGTGGTAATCATAAGATTGGTTTTGAAATCTTTGAATTTGCTTCTGCCTTATAAAAAAGTTGTTTTGTATCTTTTTTATTATATTCCACATATAAGTGGTATTTGTTTTTGTTTGACTTCACTCAGTATGATAATCTCTAGGTCCATCCATGTTGCTGCAAATGGCATTATTTCATTCTTTTTTATGGCTGTGTAGTATTCCATTGTATATATGCACCTCGTGTTCTTTATCTATCCCTCTGTCAATGGGCATTCAGGTTGCATCCATGTCTTAGCTATTGTAAATAGGGCTGCTATGAACATTGCAATGCATATATATTTTCAAATAATAGTTTTCTCTAGATATATTCCCCTCTTGTGGCTCAGTGTATTAAGTATCTAGTGTTGTCACTGCTCTAACGCAGGTTTGATCCCTGGCCTAGGAAATTCCACATGCTGCAGGTGCAGCCAACAAAAAAAGGGGGGCAGGAGGAATGCAACAGATTTTCTGAGTCCTATGAGTCTATGAGTCCTTGGGAACTTCCAATCTGCTCATTAAAAACAGCCATCTATTAATAAAACACACTGCTACACATAAGAATAAACATAGATCAATTGAAGAACATTCCTAATCCAATAAACAGCCAAGACTCAGAAAAAGCCTTTACCATAACATTCTAAACTGAACTAGAGAGACTTATAAATATTTAATCAGATATATAGGAACTAAAAACATAAAAGAATGGAAAAAGAGAATGAAAGAAATGGAAAGAGCTTTGCAAATTCTAGCCAAAAAAAAAAATGGAATTAAAATAATCAAATTAGAAATGAAGATTAGCCTACAAGTTACTCAGGGAGAATAGATATAGATAAAAAATATGCTAAATAGCACTGAAAAAAAAGCAGGAAAACATCCAAGAGAAAGAAAATTTGATTTGTAAAAAGGAGTGTCAAAAGGATCAGTTGAAACACTTGAAACAGAAAATAGGTACAAGAGATCCAGCATTCTTATAATTATAATCTCTGAATGAAAACAACACTATGGCAGAGAACCAACATTTAAAACTATGATCCAAGGCACATTTTAGAAATAAAAGAAGAAAGAAGCCTGAATTAACATATTGAAAAGTTCTACAACATACATGGAAAAATCTAACTCAGAATGAGTAATTCCTAAACAAAACTTTTAGACTCAAGAGTTAAACACACACACACACACACACACACACACACACAAGACCAAAAACCTCATGGTTTCCAGGATAAAAAGACAAAATAACATAGAAGTGGGAAGAAATAGCTTCCATCAGACATCTCATAAGTGACAAAGCTCAAGCAACACAGATGAACCATTTTCAAGACACTCAAGAAAATCACGTGGGACAAAGGATTTATGTACAGTCAAACGGTCTTTTAAATAACAAGGTTATAGAAAATAGAATGAAACAGGTAACAATTCAGAGAATATTATATTCATGAGCTCTTCTTGAGGACTTTGAGCTTGATTGCATCATGGGATGACTGGAGAAACTGTTTAAGGGACTGATAACCATGAGATGCTTAAAGGGTTCTTCCTGTTCATGCTTGATTCTTTAGCCCTGAGACCCAGGCCTGGTACAGGGTAGCAAGCTCCATTTTTGCCAAACAAGTGCTGTGAGAAGAAAGAAAAGAATGGTAAATCCACCCATGTGTGGCATTTGACTGGGTTTAGCCCTGGGGCACAGCAAAAGTTCACCATTGGAGGAAGACGTCAAAGGGGATTATAGAAAACTGATCCAGGCAAACCAACCCAAGTGTGGAGGTGGTTCCCAAAGGCCACCAGCAAATGGATCTACTGTCACTGAAATGCCTGGGCAAGTCCAGCTGGATCCAAACCAGTATCAAAGGCTCCTTGTTTATGTGAAATGACAGTGGAGAGATAGAAGAGTTAGATTCAGGCAGCAATGATTCCACATCCCTAAAGGCAAACTGGATATGATTGGAGCTGAGTAGCTATTTCCTTCTGTAAGTAGATGTGTTCTCTCCTACTTAGTCCCTAAAGCTTATTATTGGACCTCCAACATCAGCTTAAGTGCAAACTGCCATTCCTCTTCACACTTCCCAGGTTCTCTGACAACTTCTCTAATGTGAGTCATCTACCCAGCACCTGTATGCCCTGGCAAAGAGCTTTAGAAATCATCATTAAATGCAGGATTTTCCTATCCTATGGAGAAAGTAACAAACTTTCTCTTGCATCAGTGTTCTGAGATTTTTCATAGGACTATACAGCCTTGATATGCTATGTGACTGAGACTCAGCACCTCTTCTCAAAGAGTAACATTTAGGCTTACTATCTTTCTAGAAACTACAACTCAGTTTAGTCAATATAGAAAAATGGCTATGTCCAATCTTGAGATAGACCATGATAGAAGATAATATAAGAAAAAGAATGTGTATATGTATATATATATCACTGGATCACTTTTCTGAATAGCAGAAATTGGCACAATACTGCAAATCAACTATATTTTAATTAAAAAAACAAACACACAAAAACCAACCAAACAAAAAAAAACCCAACAAGGTCCTAAATGTATAGCACAGGGAATTATAGTCAATGTCCTATAATTAACCATGGAAAAAGAATATGAAAAAGAATATATATGTATATAATATAACTGAATCACTTTATGCCAGAAACTAACACAACATTGTAAATCAACTATACACCAAAAAAAAAAGAAGTTAACATCTTTAAAAAACAAGGGCTAAAGCATAGCTATTGAAGCTTTTTCAAAGCTTTTGCCACTTCTCGTTCCTTCTCAGAAGTATCACTGTCATCAAAATGATATGTCCCCTTTCTCATCTTTCTCTGAATATTTCAATATATAGATATGGTCCAGATAGAAATATAGAATATCCATGGGTAGGCTGTCAAATTTATTGACATATAGTTCATAGTATTCTCTCATGGTTTTTTGTATTCCTGCAGTATCTGCTGTGGACAATTTTCTAGAGACTTACAGCCTGCCAAAACTGAATCAGAAGAAATAGATCGACTGAACAGACCAATCACTAGAAATGAAATTGAATATGTAATAAAAACACTCCCTACAAATAAAAGTTCAGGACCAGATGGCTTCATAGGTGAATTCTATCAAACATACAAAGAGGAAATTATACCTATCCTCCTTAAACTTTTCCAAAAGTTTGAAGAAGAAGGAATACTCCCAGAGACATTCTATGATGCACCATCACCCTAATAAAAAAAATCAAAGATGCCACCAAAAAAGAAAACTATAGGCCAATGTCTTTGATGAATATAGATGCAAAAATTCTCAACAAAATTTTAGCCAACTGAATCCAACAACGTATAAAAAAGATCATATACCATGACCAAGTGGGGTTCATTCCAGGTTCACAAGGATGTTTCAACATACACAAATCAATCAACATCATACACTACATTAACAAAAGAAAAGTCAGAAACCACATGATCATCTAAATAGATGCAGAAAAAGCATCTGACAAAGTCCAACATCCATTCATGATATAAACTCTTACCAAAGTGGGTATAGAGGGAACATATCTTAACATAATCAAAGCTATTTACGACAAAACCACAGCAAATATAACAATCAGTGGAGATAAGCCATACGCCTTTCCACTAAAATCTGGAAAAGACAAGGATGCCCATTCTCACCACTTTTATTCAACATAGTATTGGAAATATTAACCACAGCAATCAGACAAACAAAAGAAATAAAAGGTATCCAAATTGGGAGAGAAAAGGTAAAATTGTCACTTTATACAGATGACATGATACTATATATAGAAAACTCTAAGGAATCAACCCTGAAACTACTTGAACTGATCAACAAATTCAGTAAAGTAGCAAGATATAAGATTAACATTCAGGAATTAGTCTCATTTCTGTGTGCTAACAATGAAATATTAGAAAAGGAATACAAAAATAAAATACCTTTTAAATTTGCACCTGAAAAAACAAATACCTGGAAATAAACCTGACCAAGGAGGTAAAAGACTTATATACTGAGAACTATAAAACATTAATCAAGGAAATTAAAGAGGATTCAAAGAAATGGAAAGATGTTCCATGCTCCTGGGTTGGAAAAATTAATATCCTAAAAATGGCATACTACCCAAAACAATCTACAGATTCAATGCAACCCCTATCAAATTACCCATGACATTTTTCACAGAACTAGAACAAACAATCCAAAAATTCATATGGAACAACAAAAGACCTAGAATTGCCAAAGCAATCCTGAGGAACAAAAACCAAGCAGGAGGCATAACTCTCCCAGACTTCAGGCAATATTACAAAGCCATGGTCATCAAGACAGCATGGTACTGGTACCAAAACAGACATACAGATCAATGGAACAGAATAGAGAAACCAGAAATAAACCAAGACACCTAGGGTCAATTAATCTTCCACAAAGGAGGCAAGAACATAAAATGGGAAAAAGACAGTCACTTCAGAAAGTATTGCTGGGACACCTGGACAGCTGTATGTAAATCAATGAAACTAGAGCATGCCCTCACAACATGCACAAAAATAAACACAAAATGGCTTAGAGACTTAAGTATAAGACAAGACACCATCAAACTCCTAGAGGAGAACATAGGCAAAACATTACCTGACATCAACCTTACAAATATTTTCTCAGGTCAGTCTCCTAAAGCAACAGAAATAAAATCAAAAATAAACCAATGGGACCTAATCAAACTGACAAACTTTTGCACAACAAAGGAAACCATAAAAAAAAAACACAAATTACAGAATGGGAGAAAATAGTATCAAATGATGCAACTGACAAGTGCTTAATCTCTAAAATATATGAACAACTTATACAACTTAACAAAAAAGCAAACAACCTAATGGAAAAATGGGCAAAAGACCTGAACAGACATTTCTCCAAAGAAGATATACAGATTACCAACAGGCAAATGAAAAAATGCTCAACATCACTGATTATTAGAGAAATGTAAATCAAAACTACTATGAGGTACCACCTCACACCTGTCAGAGCGGCCATCATTAATAAGTCCACAAGTAACAAATGCTGGAGAGGGTGTGGAGAAAAGGGAACCCTCCTCCACTCTTGGTGGGAATGTAAATTGGTACAACCACTATGGAGAATAGTATGGAGGTACCTTCAAAAGTATACATAGTACTACCATATGACCTACCAATCCCACTCTTGGGCATATATCCAGACATACTTTCCTTGAAAAAGACACATGCACCCACATGTTCACTGCAACCCTATTCATAATAGACAAGACAGGGAAAAAACCTAAATGTCCATCAACAGATGATTGGATTAAGAATATGTGGTATACAATAATGCCAGCCCTCAGGAAACATTCCATGGCAGTGGCAAGGCAAACACTACCCAGCCACGGAGAGTACAACTCTACCAGGAAAAAGAAAACAACAAGCAAGATGAATAAGCTGAGAAACCACCCCCAGTTAAACCAACAGAACTCACTTAAAGCAGTCAACAATGAAACAGATCTCTGTAGTCTGACAGACCTGGAGTTCAAAAGAGATAGTGAAAATACTGAAGGAATTAAGAGAAGATATGAACAGTAATGCAGAAACCCTCACAAAGGAACTAGAAAATATAAGTAGGAGCCAAGAAAAACTGGAAAATTCATTTGCAGAGATACAAACTGAACTAAGGGCTGTAAAAACCAGAATGAATAATGCAGGAGAACGAATCAGTGATGTGGAAGATAGAATAATGGAAATCACCCAATCAGGTCAGCAGACAGAAAACCAAATGAAAAAACAGGAAAGTAATATAAGAGACCTATGGGATAATATAAAGTGGGCCAATCTATGCATAATAGGAATTCCAGAAGGAGTAGAAAAAGATAAGGGGATGGAAAATATATTTGAAGAAATTATCGCTGGGAACTTCCCAAATCTAAAGCATACTGAGTTCAAGATACAGGAAGCACAGAGGGCCCCAAACAAGCTGAACCCAAATATACCCATACCAAGACATATTATAATAAAAATGGCAAAAGTTAGTGATAAAGAGGACCCTAAAGGCAACAAGAGAAAAGCAGAATGTTACCTATAAGGGAACCCCCATAAGGTTATCAGCTGATTTCTCTACAGAAACAATACAGGCTAGGAGGGAATGGCAAGAGATATTTAAAATGCTAAAAGGAAAAAATATGCAAACTAGAATACTCTATCCAGCAAGAATATCATTTAAAATAGAAGGAGAAATAAATTTTTTCTAACAAACAAAAGCTAAAAGAATATAGCAATACAAAATCCAGGCTAAAAGAAATACTGAAAGGGCTTCTCTAGACCAAAAAGAAAGGAAGGAAAGAAAGAGAGGAAAAAGAAAAAAAAAAAAAGAATAGGAAGAACTAGGATTGAGGAAACCACAATCAGAGAGCAGTCACTCAAATAAGCCAGCATACAGATTTAATCATGAACATGTTTAAACAACAATAAAATGTTTAAACAAAATAAAATTAAAAAGAAAAAAAGGGTCATCAAAATCATAAAATGTGGGCAAGGGATGTTAGGAAATAAATAGACCCTTTTTTTTGTTTGTTTGTTTCTCTTCTTACTTTTAATATAGTAATGAAGTGTTTGAACCTACAGGACCATCAGGCTAAAACACACAATTATAGGAAGGGGTTAGCATACTTAAAAAACAGGGCAACCACAAGCCAAAACCAAACATTGCATTTGCAAAAAAATGAAAAAAAAAACAAACCAAAAAACAAAAAACACTCAAGTAGATAATAACTGGAGACCATCCAACCAAAAAAAGAAAGGAAGAATGGAGAACCATAGAATCAACTGGAATGAGGTTCAAAATGGCAATAAATAATCATCTATCAATATTCACCTTAAATGTCAATGGACTGAATGGTCCAATCAAAAGACACAGAGTGGCTGAGTGGATAAAAAGGCAAAAACCTTCAATCTGCTGCCTACAAGAAACTCACCTTAGGACAAAGGATACATATATATTGGAAGTGAAGGGGTGGGAAAAAATATTTCATGCCAATAGACATGACAGAAAAGCAGGAGTTGCAATACTTATATCAGACAAAATAGATTTTAAAACATAAGACATAAAGAAAGACAAAGAAGGACACTAATGATTAAGGGATCCATCCAAGGAGAGGATGTTACTATCATCAACATATATGCCCCAAATACAGGAGCACCCAGATACATACAACAAATATTAGCAGACATAAAGGGAGAAATTGATGGGAATACAATCAGAGTAGGAGACTTTAATACCCCACTCACACCAATGGACAGATCCTCTAGAAAGAAAACCAATAAAGCAGCAGAGATCCTAAAGGAAACAATAGAAAAGTTAGACTTAATTGATATCTTCAGGACACTACATCCAAAAAAAGTAGAATACACATTCTTCTCAAGTGCACATGGAACATTCTCAAGAATCGACCACATATTGGGACACAAAGCTAACCTCAACAAATTTAGGAGCATAGAAATTATCTCAAGTATCTTCTCTGACCACAATGCCATGAAACTAGAAATCAACCATGGGAAAAGGAAAGAGAAAAAACCTACTACATGGAGACTAAACAACATGCTACTAAAAAACCAATGGGTCAATGAGGAAGTCAAGAAGGAAATTAAAAAATACCTTGTAAAAAACAACAATGAAGACACAACCTCTCAAAATCTATGCGATTCTGCAAAAGCAGTGTTCAGAGGGAAATTTATAGCAATAAAGGCCTTTCTCAAAAAAGAAGAAAGATCCCAAATTGACAACTTAACCCTCCACCCAAATGAATTAGAAAAAGAAGAACAAAAAAGACCTAAAGTCAGCAGAAGGAAGGAAATTGTAAAGATCAAAGAAGAAATCAATAAAATAGAGACTCAAAAAACAATAGAGAAAATTAATAAAACTAAGAGCTTGTTCTTTGAAAAGGTAAACAAAATTGACAAACCCCTGGCCAGACTCACTAAAAAGAGGAGAGAAAGAACTCAAATAACCAAAATTATAAACGAAAAAGGAGAAATCACAACGGATGCAGCAGAAATACAAAAAACCATAAGAGAATACTATGAACAACTATATGGCAACAAGTTTGACAATCTGGAAGAAATGGACAATTTTCTAGAATCTTACAGCCTGCCAAATCTGAATCAAGAAGAAACAGACCAACTGAACAGACCAATCACTAGAAATGAAATTGAAGAGGTCATAAAATCACTCCCTACAAATAAAAGTCCAGGACCAGATAGCTTCACAGGCGAGCGAATTCTACCAAACATATAAAGAGGATCTGGTGCCCATCCTCCTTAAACTCTTTCAAAAGTTTGAAGAAGGAATACTCCCAAAGACATGCTATGATGCCAACATCACCCTCATTCCAAAACCAGACAAAGATACCACCAAAAAAGAAAACTATCGCCCAATGTCATTGATGAATATAGATGCAAAAATTCTCAACAAAATCTTAGCCAACCAAATCCAACAACATATCAAAAAAAGCATACACCATGACCAGGTAGGGTTCATCCCAGGTTCACAAGGATGGTTCAACATACGCAAATCAATCAACATCATATACCACATTAACAAAAGAAAAGTCAAAAATCATATGATCATCTCAATAGATGCAGAAAAAGCATTTGACAAAGTCCAACATCCGTTCATGATCAAGACCCTCGCCAAAGTGTGTATAGAGGGAACATTCCTGAACATAATCAAAGCCATTTCTGAGAAACCCACAGCAAATATAATACTCAATGGGGAAAAACTGAAAGCCTTCTCACTCCAATCTGGAACAAGACAGGGATGCCCACTCTCACCACTGCTCTTCAACATAGTTTTGGAAGTCCTAGCCACAGCAATTAGACAAACAAAAGAAATAAAAGGCATCCATATAGGAAGAGAAGAGATCAAACTGTCACTGTATGCAGATGACATGATACTATACATAGAAAACCCTAAGGACTCAACTCAAAAACTACTTGAACTGATTCATAAATTCAGCAAAGTAGCAGGATATAAGATTAACATTCAGAAGTCAGTTGCATTTCTGTATACCAGCAATGAAATATTAGAAAAGGAATACGAAAATACAATACCTTTTAAAATTGCACCTCACAAAATCAAATACCTCGGAATACACCTGACCAAGGAGGTAAAGGACTTATATACCCAGAACTATAAAACTCTAATCAAAGAAATCAAAGAAGAGGTAAAGAAATGGAAAGATATTCCATGTCCATGGATTGGAAAAATCAATATTGTAAAAATGGCCATACTACCCAAAGCAATCTACAGATTCAATGCAACGCCTATCAAATTACCCAAGACATTTTTCACAGAACTAGAACAAACAATCCAAACATTTACATGGAACCACAAAAGACCCAGAATCGCCAAAGCAATCCTGAGAAACAAAAACCAAGCAGGAGGCATAACTCTCCCAGACGTCAAGAAATACTACAAAGCCACAGTCATCAAAACAGTGTGGTACTGGTATCAAAACAGACAGACAGACCAATGGAACAGAATAGAGAACCCAGAAATAAACCTTGACACCTATGGTCAATTAATCTTTGACAAGGGAGGCAAGAATATAAAATGGGAAAAAGAAAGTCTATTCAGCAAGCATTGCTGGGAAACCTGGACAGCTGCATGCAAAGCAATGAAACTAGAACACACCCTCACACCATGCACAAAAATAAACTCAAAATGGCTGAAAGACTTAAATATACGACAGGACACCATCAAACTCCTAGAAGAGAACATAGGCAAAATTCTCTCTGACATCAACATCATGAATATGTTCTCAGGTCAGTCTCCCAAAGCAATAGAAATTAGAGCAAAAATAAACCCATGGGACCTCATCAAACTGAAAAGACTTTGCACAGCAAAGGAAACCAAAAAGAAAACAAAAAGACAACTTTCAGAATGGGAGAAAATAGTTTCAAATGATGCAACCGACAAGGGCTTAATCTCTAGAATATATAAACAACTTATACAACCCAACAGCAAAAAAGCCAATCAACCAATGGAAAAATGGGCAAAAGACCTGAATAGACATTTCTCCAAAGAAGATATACAGATGGCCAACAAACACATGAAAAAATGCTCAACATCGCTGATTATAAGAGAAATGCAAATCAAAACTACCATGAGATACCACCTCACACCAGTCAGAATGGCCATCATTAATAAATCCACAAATAACAAGTGCTGGAGGGGGTGTGGAGAAAAGGGAACCCTCCTACACTGTAGGTGGGAATGTAAACTGGTACAGCCACTATGGAGAACAGTTTGGAGATACCTTAGAAATCTATACATAGAACTTCCATATGACCCCGCAATCCCACTCTTGGGCATCTATCCGGACAAAACTCTACTTAAAAGAGACACATGCACTCGCATGTTCATTGCAGCACTATTCACAATAGCCAGGACATGGAAACAACCCAAATGTCCATCAAGAGATGATTGGATTGGTAAGAAGTGGTATATATACACAACGGAATACTACTGAGCCATAAAAAAGAATGACATAATGCCATTTGCAGCAACATGGATGGAGCTAGAGACTCTCATCCTGAGTGAAGTTAGTCAGAAAGACAAAGACAAATACCATATGATATCACTTATAACTGGAATCTAATACAGGGCACAAATGAACATCTCCACAGAAAAGAAAATCATGGACTTGGAAAATATACTTGTGGCTGCCCGATGGGAGAGGGAGGGAGTGGAGGGATCAGGAGCAAAGTGTGGGGGGAAAATGTATACATGTAAGAATAACTTGATCCCCATGCTGTACAGTGGGGAAAAAAAAATATGTGGTATATATACACAATGGAATAATACTCAGCCATAAAAAAGAATAATGCCATTTGCAGCAACATGGATGGAACTAGAAAAGCTCATCCTGAGTGAAGTTAGTTAGAAAGAGAAAGACAGCAGGTTCCATCATGGCTCGGTGGTTAACGAACCTGACTAGTATCCATGAAGACTTGGGTTCGATCCCTGGCCTTGTTCAGTGCATTAAGGATCCAGTTTTGCTGTGAGCTATGGTGTAGGTTGCAGACATGGCTCAGATCCTGTGTTGCTGTGGCTGCGTTTTTTATATATACATATAACTCCGATTCAAACCCTAGCCTGGGAACCTCCAAATGCCATCGGTATGGCCCTAAAAAGACAAAAAACAAATAAACAAACAAACAAAAAAACAAAGAGCAAGACAAATATCATATGATGTCGCTTTTATCTGAAATCTAATATACAGCACAAATGAAACTTTCCACAGAAAAGATAATTATGGACATGGAGAATAGACTTATGGTTGCCATGGTAGGGAGGAGGAAGTGGGATGGACTGGAAATTTGGTGTTAATAGATGCAAACTATTGCCTTTGGAATGGATAAGCAATGAGATCCTGCTGTATAGCACTAAAAACTATATCTAATCACTTTTGGTGGAGCATGATAATGTGACAAAAAGGAATATATATGTATATGTGTGACTGGGTCACCCTGATGTACAGTAGAAAATTGATAGAACACTGTAAACCATCCATAATGGAAAAGATAAAAATTCCACCATCTGGGAGTATACATTTTACAAACAATTTTGATCAAAAAAAAAATAGTGGAAAAAAAAAGAGCATATGAAGTTGAACACACAGCCAACATTATAGTGTTTAGGAATGCATTCTTAGGTGCTAAAACTCTAAAGGAAAACAAAGACATCCTTACTGTAAATTCAGTATAACAGTTAACTTTCAGAAGAAACGGGTTCAGGTAATTCAAAGAGGACATGATGGTGGCTTCTAGGTGGTGGAAATAGTCCCCTTCATGACCAGGGAAGTGTTTACATGAGCACTCACTTTGTGATAAATCAATAAAATGGATATCTTTATTTTATATACCTTTCTGTAGTAGATGATAAGGAGAATGAAAAAGAATTGTAAAAATGTAAATCAAACATGTTGACTGGGAAAATAAAGCAATACAAATATTTTATTAATTTGAATGAAAGTAATAAAATGGAGAAAGGAATTTACACCACAGGGGATCACATAGAAATAGACAGTAAGCTGACAGACAAGACCTCAAGTATATCCGTGATTATATTACATGAAAATATACTGAATACCCGAAATAAAATAATGCAGCTCTTAGAATTAATTTTAAAATGACATATTATATAATGCTTATAACAAGTAGCCTTTCAACATGAAGATATAGTAAGGTTAAAAGTAAAAGGATGGGAGATTTTCAGAACTGGAAAAAGTAAAGAAAGCTATACTCCAAAATTTCTTTTTTCTTTTTCTTTTAGTTTGGCCCCAACATGCATCAGCTTGAAGTGGGATCTCAATTCCCAGACCAGGGTTGAACCCATGCCACACTGGTGAAAGCACTGAATCCTAACCATTAGACCCCCAGAGAACTCCCCAAACTCCATAAAATAAAAATGAACACTTGAAATGATTGACAAGAGTGAAGTTTTCAGCAGAGAAACAGAAACTTTATAAGAGAAACAAATGAAAAACTCAGAAATGAGAACTACAGTATCTGTGACAACAAATTCACTGTATAGGCTCTATATAGACAATAGATAACAGAGAAGAGACATTTAACTTTATATTAGTTGAATGGAAATTAACTAATCTGAAGAAGAGATAGAAAATTTTGAGAGAAAAACAAATGCACATGTCAAAATCAATGTCAAAATATCTGATGCTCATGTAATTTGATGCCCAGAAAAAGAAGAAAAAGAAATTGGCACAAGCAAAAGCTCGAGTGAGTATATTAATAAAAAAGTAGGAGTTCCCGTCGTGGTGCAGTGGTTAACGAATCCGACTAGGAACCATGAGGTTGCGGGTTCGGTCCCTGAGCTTGCTCAGTGGGTTAACGATCTGGCGTTGCCGTGAGCTGTGGTGTAGGTTGCAGACGCGGCTCGGATCCTGCGTTGCTGTGGCTCTGGCGTAGGCCAGTGGCCACAGCTCCGATTCGACCCCTAGCCTGGGAACCTCCATATGCCGCGGCAGCAGCCCAAGAAATAGCAAAAAGCCAAAAAAAAAAAAGTAGACTTGAGAGCTAGGAGTATTACCAAGGATAAGGAGGTAAATGACACAATAATAAAGGAGTTGATTCATAATAGTCCTAACAATGGTAATTCACCAAAAAGAAAAAGAAAAAGAAAATCCCACATAACAATTTAACAGCATAGCTTCTCAAGACATGGAGAACAAACTGACAGACAAAGAAGAGATAAACAAAGCACAGTTATACAGGGAAACTTTAACATGCCTCTTCCAGTAATTGAAAAAAACAAGTAGACAGAGGAGTTTCCTAGTGGCACAGTGGGTTAAAGATCCGACATTGTCACTGCTGTGGCTCTGGTTACTGCTGTGGTGCAGGTTTGATCCCTGGCTAGGAACTTAAGCATTCCACAGACACAGCCAAAACAATATAGACAGAGTATCAGCAAAAATATAAAAAACCTAATCAACACTGTCAACCAATTTGACCTAACTGGCACTTTATCTACAAACAATAGGATATACATTCTTTTCAAGTGAACATGGAATATTCACTAAAAGTGAACATATTTTGAGCCATAAAACAAAAGTTAATTTAAATAAGTGGAAATTACATGGAATTAAACTACAAGTCAGTAACAGAAGACTCTCTGGAAATCCTGTAGTATCTGAAAATTAGATAACATGCTAAAATACCACATGGGTTGAAGCAGAAGTAGTAAGGGAAATAATGAAGCATTTTGAATTGAACAATAATGAAAATAGAATATACCAAAATGTGTGGAATGTGGCTAATGCAATGGTTATAGGGAAATATATAATATGAATGTTAAAAATATTATATTAGAAAAAAGAAAGATCTTGAACCACCTTGAACCACTAGAGAAAGATGAGTAAATTAAGCTTAAAATAAGCAAAAGGGGAAAAAAGGACAAAATCATAAATCAATAAAATTTAAAATAGGAAAACAATGGAGGAAATAAAACAATTCTTTGAAAAACAAAAAGGTCAATAAAATTGATAAAATCTAGGAGTTCCTGCTGTGGCGCAATGGGGTGGGCGACATCTCTGGAGTGCTGGGAGGCAGATTTGATTCCCATGCACCAGTGGGTTAAGGGTCTGGTGTTGCCACAGCTGTGGCTTAGATCACAACTGCTGCTCAGATCTGATCCCTGGCCTACGAACTCCATATGCTGTGGGGTGGCCAATAAAGGAAAAGAGAAAAAATTGATAAATTGTAGCCAAGAAAAAAAATGGAGAGAAGACACAAATTACCCATATGAGGACTGGAAGAGGCTTGTTGCAAGAGACCCCAGAGCCACTGAAGGAATAAACAGAGGCTCCTACCAATATCTATATGTTCATGAATTCAACAACTTAGATGATACAGGCCAGTTACTAGCAAGATGCAAACTGCCAATGCTCACTCACGTTTAAATTGATAACATGAATAGTGTTATATCTGTTTAAAAAACTGTAATTTGCCATTAAAAACCTTCCAACAAAGAAAATTCCATGTTTTACTGGAAAACTTGAACTTTTAAGGAAAAAATCATAGCAAGCTTACATCATCTCTCCTGGAAAATTCAATAGGAGAGACAATTTCCAAAATCATTTAATGATACCAGAATTACCCTGATTTTAAGCAAGGCTGCTTCAATATTAAAAAAAATTCAATCGACATAAATCAGCAAATCTACAAACTAAAATAGAAGACCAATATTTCAATATATGAAAACATATATTATGAGTCAGTCAAACATTTATTCATGGTCAAAACTGAGAAGCTAAAACACTACAGATAAAATCAACTTAAGGTTGAAAAACAATATTCAGAAGCCCAATTAGGACAAGGTGGTGTAAACACATTTCTCCCTCCATCTGCACACCATGTACAACCAAAATCTAGAGAAATGCAAGAGGCAGCCAAAGGAGAACTCTGTAAAGTGGAAAGAGAAAGGTGAACTGGTTAGAAACCAGAGGGAAAACAAGGTCACCGGGCCTCATACGTCCCAACCCAGGAGAAGGAAGAGCACATCTGGCTCTTTCTTACCACCAGCCCAGCAAGGGAAAAGCACTCACACAGACTCATTCCTCTCCTGGATTGAAGGGAATCCAGACCAAACATAAGGTGAGCCCAGTGGCATGGGCCAGAGGGTCAATGGTCCTGCTAACAGTAATCAGCCAAGGGAAGCTTATTTTCTCCCTGTTGCACTGGAGACTCCCCTTTCCCACGGGCAGACCCTGGACAGCCAGCCAGGAAGTACTGGGAAGAGGGGAGGGGTCCTGCTACAGATGTCTGGCCAGGAGCCTCTCTGTCCCAGGGGAAAGCCTGAGACTCCTCTTCCCACAGAGAGAGACTGGGTGGACAGGAGGACTGGCACAGAAGAACCTATCACACCTGGACCAAGAAATTTCTTTATCTCCCTGGGCCAGACCCCATTTCCTGCTCAGAGACACTGGGTGGCAAGCAGCACCTACAAGGAGAATCCCACCAAAGCAAGTGGCCTGGGAAGGCTGCTCTTTTCTGCAGAGCAAAGGCGCAAGGCAATCTAGCCTGTCCCCTCTGTCCCCAGAGGAAACACCAGCAGGCACCAGTGGTTGCTACAGACACATAAACTTGGTCAACTGTAATAGCACTACGAGGGCTCTGAAAACTAAACTAGCATTGTGAGGGGGAGGGAGTGGGATGGACTGGGAATCTGGGGTTAATACATACAAATTATTGCATTTGGAGTGGATAAGCAATGGGATTGTGCTGTATAGCACAGGGAACTATGTCTAGTTGCTTGTGATAGAACATGATGGAGGATAATGTGAGAAAAAGAATGTATGTGTATGTATGATTGCATCACTTTGCTGTACAGTAAAAACTGACAGAACACTGTAAAACAACTATAATGGAAAAAATAAAAATCATAATAAAAAAATAAACTAGTATTTGGACCATGGCCACAAAAATAGGCCATGACCTGTGAGCTAACCTTCAAGAATAGGACCACCTGTAAATAAGGATTAGATAGGGTGCACAGTCTCACAGTATAATTTCCCAAATACCAGGATCCAACTGAAAATCACTTGTATTTCCCAGAAGCAGAAAAATCACAACTTGAATCAGAAGCCAATCAATTGATGTTAGCAATGAAATGAGTTGGAGTTACATGGTGAGGATTTTCAAGCAGCCATCATGAAAAGGCTTCAACAAGCAATTACAGATTATCTTGAAACCAATTAAGAAATAAGATTTTGTCAGCCAAGAAGTAGAAGTCATAAAAAAGTAGCAAATGGAAATTATAAAATGGATTATTGTAATATCAGAAAAATAAAAACCTGGTAGATGGGCTCAGAAGGCTGGAGGTCACAGCAGATTAAGTCAATAAACATGGACTTCCCTTTGTGGCTCAGCAGTTTAAGAATCTGACTAATATCCATGAAGAGGTGGGTTTGATCCCTTGCCTTGCTCAGTGGGTTAAGGATCTGGCATTGCCATGAGCTGTGGTGTAGGTGGATCTGGTGTTGCTGTGGCTGTGGCGTAGGCCGGCAGCCGCAGCTGTGATTTGACCCCTAGCCTGGGAACTTCTAGATGACATAGGTGCGGCCCTAAAATGCAGAAAAAGAAAAAAAAAAAAACCAACAAACTTGAGATGTCAAAAGTTTTACCCAATCTGAACAAAGAGAAAATGGGCCACATCTCCCCTCCTCAAAAGCAAAACAAAAAGCCCCCTAAGTCTTAGAACCTATGGGATAATACAAAAATATTCATACAACTGGAGTCAACAGAAAAAAGAACAATAAGGGTGGAATTAAAAGTGTATTTAAAGAAATAATAGTTGAAAACTTTCCAAATTTAATGAAGACATAAACTTAGAAACTTAAGAAGCTGAGGAAAGGCCAAATACAATAAACCAAAAATCCACATGAAGACATATTATAATCATAAAACCACTGAAGACTAAAAACAAAAAAATTTTGAAATGATTTAGAGAGAAATAGTGTAATGAGTGTTAAATGATAGTGGATTTTTCATCCAAAACAAGAGAAAGCAAGGAGTGGCTCCTTGTAGAGCTGAAAGGGAAGAACTGCTGAATTCTATACTTGGTGAAACTATACTACAGGAATAAAGGGGGAAATAAAATCATTTTCAGAACATGTAAAACTACAAGAATTTCTTGCTAAATGACTTATCTTTTTTTTTTTTTTTTTTGGTCATTAGATATTTGAAGCTTCATTATTTTGTCCTCAATAGCTAAGAACAACTTCTTGGATTTTCTTTTCTTTCACTTTTAACATTTATTTTATTTCGATTGAAGTATCGCTGATTTACAGTATTAAATTATTTTCAGGTATACAGCCTAGTGATTCAGTACTTTTACAGATTATACTCCATTAAAAGTTATTACAAAATAATGGCTATAATTCCCTGTGCAGTACAATATATTCTGGGGAATTCCTGTTGCTACCTTGCCACCATCTGATTTTGCCAGTTCTTTGGATCATAGTCATTCTGATAGGTGTATAGTAGTATCTTTTTACTTTAATTTGCATGTTCTAGAGGAAAAATGATGTTGAACATCTTTTCAAATGTGTATTTGCCATTGGTATATTTTAATATCTTATCTGCCTCATTTTTAATTCAGTGGGTTTTTGTTTTTTTCACTCTTGGGTTTTTAGGAAACTTTGTATATTATGGACACAAGTCCTTTATCAGATATATGATTAGCATTTGCATTCTCCCAGTACGTGGCTTATCATTTTATTCTATTAACAGTGTCTTTATCCACGGAAAAATTTTAAATGTTGATAAAGCCCAACTAGATCAATACTTTTCTTTCATGGTTGTGCTTTTGCTATCTATGCATAAACTCATGACCAAAAGCGAGGTCAGGCAGATTTTTCTTTTCCCTTTTACACCGCACCTGTGTCATGTGGACGTTCCCTTCAAATCAAAGCTGCAGCTGAGGCCTATGCCACAGCCATGGCAATGCTGGATCTGAGCCACATCTGCAACCTGTAACCTACCACATCTGCTGAAGTAACCTATGCTTCAGCTGGTGGTAATGCCAGATCTGTAACCCACTGAGTGAGGCCAGGGATCAAACCCACATCCGAATGGACACTATGTCAGGTTGTTAACCCACTGAGGCACAACAGGAGCTTCAGATTTTTTCCCTATGTTTTTTCTAGATGCTTTACCGTTTTGCATTTTCATTCAGCTCTACGCTCAATTTTGAGTTATTTTTTGTATAAGGAATATAGTTTCTGCCAATGCTTATATTTTAACATATGGACATTCAATTCCTCCAACACCATTTGCTGAAAAAGCTAACCTTAGTCCATCAAAGTGCTATTATTTGTCAAAATCTGTTGATTATATTTGTGTGGGTTTATTTGTGTGGGATCACTCTTGTGTTCTGCTGCTAAATGTGTCTACTCTTTCACCTCTACCCTGATGCTTTGATTATGATAGCTTTAGAGTAAAAATTGGAATAAAGTAAAATGAATTCTCCAACTTTGTTCTTCTTTTTAAAAGTTACATTGGCTATTCAATTTCACGAATCGATATAGAGCCATTCAGGTTATTTATTTTCTCCTTTAGTGAGTTTTGATAGTTTTTATCTTTCAAGAAATTGGTTGATTTTATCTACATTATTGAGGTTATGGGACTACAATTATTGATAACATTCCTTTATTGTAATTGTAATGACTATGGGATCAGTAATGATTGATAATTAATGCTTTCTCTTTTTTCTTCTTGATTAGCCTATCTAGATAGAGGTTTATCAGTTTGATTTATGTTTTCAGATAACTGTCTTTGGATTCTTGGATTATCTCTTGCTTTCCAGTTTGCAAGTTCACTGATTTTAACTATAATACTTATTATCTTCTTCCTTCTTGCTTTGGCTTAATTTGATTTTATTTCTCTTACTGCTAAAGTGTAAGTATAGGTTATTGATTTTCCATCTTTCTTTTTTTTCTAATATATGCATTTAATGCTATAAATTTCCTTTAATCATGGTTTTAGCTGCATGCCGTCAGTTTCCGTAAGGTATTTTCATTTTAACTTAGTTAAAAATGTATTTAAAATTTCTTTTGCTATTTCTTTGATTCATAGGTTGTTTAAAAGAATGTTAAATTCTAAATATTTGGGAATTTTCCAAATAGCTTTCTGGCATCAATTTCTAGCTTAATTGCATTGTGGTTTAGGACTGAACTTTGTATTATTTCTATTATTTTAAGGTACTAAGGTATATTTAAACTCAGAATGTGGTCTGTCTTGGTGAATGTTTCATGTGAATTTGAAAAGAATATGTGTTCTGCTGAAGTTGGAAGGACTGCTCTATAAATATCAATTAGAACACGTTGTGTTGCTGAAACAGGCTCTGTCCACCAGTGCCAAATGGAAACATGGAGACAGAGTTCTAGGTGGGGGAAAAAAAAATAGCTTTTTTCAATAAGCTTTGTCAGGCAAAGGAGGCCACAGCAGGCTAATGCCCACCTTTGGGAGAGAATAGGAGGTGGTTTTGAAACTCACAGCACTTATGGCTAGAACCTAGCCAGAACCCAGATCAGGACTTGAACCCACATGCCAGGACTCAAACCCAGACTAAACCCAGACTAGGACTTGAAGCCACATTTTAAAATTAGAATCACTCTCCCAGTGTCTGGAGTTACTGAGGTTCAGGTTCTTTGTACCTCAGCACAGAAGGAATTCAGCAAGAGACAAAGTGACAGGCAAGGAATAGATTTATTAAGATAAGATGCTTGTAAGAGATGCAAGCAATCAGGCGAGGAGGATCTGCCCCAAGGATAAGTTGGGCTACAGTTTTATAATCCAAGAGAAATGGGGAGTAGAAAAAGACCACCTCATTCTCTTTCTCAGAGTAGTAACTCCTCCTTTGTATCTGGTAAGAGAGTATTTGATCCTACAAGGTCAATCTAGAACAGTCAAAGGGTTTATTCAAATCAGCAGAAGGGTGTTCCTTAAACCCCTGCCCTTGATCCTAAGGGTAATTGTCTTGCTGAACTTGAATGCAGGCCTCATTTTATCTTTCACTTAATGACCTGAGGCATATCTCATGCTTTTATTAGTTAAACAAGCCTGCTTCTTTCTGATGGCTTTCTTGGGCAATTATTTACTTACAGTGATTTCCCAAAGTTCCCTAGGTTTCCCTCTCTGTCTATGGTCCCTTACTAGGACTTCTACAACTGCCTGTGTAATTATCCTACTCCATCCCTCTAATAGTTTTGGGATTGGAAAATAGGGCCACAGATAAGGATCTGAGTTGATGCAAGCTTGTATTCTTTTTTATTTTTAGGGCCACACCTGTGGCATATGGAAGTTTCTAGGCTAGGGGTCAAATTAGAGCTGTGACTGCCAGGCTACACCACAGCCACAGCCACAGCACAGCCACATGGGATCCAAGCCGCAACTGTGACTCATGCCACAGCTTGTGGCAACACCCGATGTTTAACCCACTGAGCAAGGGCGTGGATTGAACCCTCATCCTCATGGAGACTAGTCAAGTTCTTAACTCTATGAACCACAATGGAAATTCCAAGCTTGTATTCTTTTTCAAAGCTGGTGTTTAGCTGCCCTGGGAATGGTTCTGATTCCTTCTTTCTGAAATGAAGAATGCCTAGTCAAAGTAGTTAAGGTCTTCAATTTGTTGGGGGTTTTAGTTCTGCAGGAAGGCTCAAAGGTCTTATTATGTATGTTCCTTGAGGAGGAACCAGGACCCCACCCCTAAGCTGCACTGCTGTTTCTTGGCTGCTCCTCCCTTTTTTCTGCATCCTCTCTCCTTATTAGCAAATGTTTGAACCTGCCCTTTGAAAATCAGGGAAGGTCATGGAGGCTGAATGAGGTGTATTTCCTAAAAGCAAGACATGGGGGACACAGAAAGGCTTTTGTGCCCAGAAGCCACACAGGTCCCTGCTTGATTTCACTTGTTAGATAACACTGTTCACATTGCCTACAGCCTTACTGAATTTCTGCCTACTTCTTTAACAAATAGGAAGAGAGTTGATGTCTGCAACTATCATTGTGCATTTATTTGTCTATTTACCTTTTTGCTGCATTTATTTTTGCGTTATGTAAATGTTTTGATGCTCTGTTTTTAAGGTATACTTTTAAAAATTGTTATGTTTTCTTGGCAATTTGATGTATTATGATTATCTAATATCCTTCTTTATCATTGATAATCTTCATTGTTCTAAAATCATCTTTATCTTAAAGTAATACAATTATTGCAGTTTTCTTTTAATTAGTATTAGCATGATATATGTTTTGCAATCTCCTGACTTTTACTCTATCTGAGTCTATATTTAATGCGGATTTTCTTAAATACGATATGGTTGGATCTTTTAAAAAAAAAATCTCTGTCTTTTAACTGGTATATTGAGACCCCTAACATTTAGAGTAGTAATTCATATACTTGGATTAAAATCTAATATCTTGGTAATTGTCTTCTGTTCATTGCATTTTTTTCTCCCTGTTTTTTTCCTCCTCTCTGTTTTTTTTTTCCTGCCTTCTGTGATTTAAATTGCTTAGTTTATATTCTTCCACTTTGTATCTCCTCTTTATATATCATGTATCCTTTATTTAAAAAATTAGTAATTATTTTAGGGTTTACAATGTATATTTTAAATAATTTCAATTCTTCGAATAATGCTGTACTGCTTCATGTGTAGTGCTGGTACTTTATAACAGAGCATTCCCAATTTCCCCTTCCATCCCTATGACATTCTTGTTGTTTTCATTTATTCATATACTCTCAATGCCAATATGTTGTTAGTATTGCTTTATACAGATAGTTATATTCTAGATGAGGAAGAATAGGAAAATAAAATGATTTACTTTCATTTAGTCTTTTTGATGTCTTACCTTTCTTTTGTCAATAAGAGTTACTAACATTATTTTCCTTCTGCCTGAAGACATTTTGACATTTTTATGTGGCAGGGCTACTGGCAATGAGCCCTCTCAATTTTTCTTTACTGAAAAATATTTTTCCTTCACTGTTAATGAAAATCATATGTAGAATTTATCAGACCTAGATTTCAAAGTTGGCAAGTGTTTTTCTTTTAACAATTTAAAGCTTTTACTCTACTCTTTTCTTGTTTGAGTGGTGACTGATGAGAAATCTGTTGTACTTCATAGTCTTGCTCCTTTGTAAATAAAGTATTTAATCAAACTTCCTTTAAGATTTTCCCTATTTCTCATGTCTTCAATTTGAATATGACTTGGCCAGTTTTTTTCTTTTTAAATTTTATATCCTGCTTGTTATTCTGTGAATTTTTAAAATCTGTGGTTTGGTATTTGTCATTAATTTTGGAAAGTTTTCAGCCATTATTTCTTCAAATATTTTTTCTGTCCCATTCTCTTTACCTTCCTTCTGCTATTCCAAGTACCTGTATGTCACACTTTTCGATATTGTCCACAGTTCTGGGAAGTTTTGTTCTGTTAATTACATTACATTTGTGTTTCCATTTGTGAAGTTTCCACTGACCTGTCTACTGATGAACCTGTCAAAGGCATTCTTCATTCTTAATTTTGCTTTTGATTCACAGCATTTCCTTTTGGTTTAAATTTTTCCCCCTGTCTCTCTGCTACAATTTCCATTTGATTGTGTATGCTGTCTACTTTTTCCACTGGTAGCTTTGCCATGTTCATCATAGTTACATTAAATTCCTTGTGTGATAACTCCAATATCTGTGTTATATCTGAGTCCAATTTTGATGACTGTTTTATGTCATCCCACTATGTTTATTCTTGCTTATTGGTATTTCTTATTTCTTTTAATGTTTGTAGAAATCCAGTCATGTTTTAGAGGTTAATCGGTACTAAGGTAAACTCCTGTCACATCAGAATTTATGTTAATCTATCAGTCGGGCTGCATTTAATGCTTGATGTAGCTATAGGTAGCAAAGGATTCAAATTCCTCTGGGGACAGGGTTTTTCCACTGCTCCTATCTTTTGAGTTTTCCTTTGTACTGCGCCTTGGAGAATGTGTGTCTTGCAGTTCTTTAAACTGTAATCCACTGTTGTTTATGGAAGATTGTTTGTTTCATCTTAGGATATCTTCTGACTAGAAGTCTTTTTGTGGGTCTGTGACCCAGGAATCTGGCCCTCAGATGTGTTTAGGGCCATCCTTTGAGGTGTCAAACATCCCCCACAAGCCTTGTTCCTTTCCTGGTTCCAGCTTTTCTGGTCTGTGCCTTTAAGCACTGCCCTCTATTCACTATGGCTTTCTGTCTTTCTTTCTTTCCTTTTTTTTTTAGTGATATAGGAGTGCTAGAGCAGCCTTGTGGGAGGTGGCTAGAAGTCCTTTCCTTCCACAGAGCTAAAATTTCAGAATGTCCCGTTGTTTGATAGAAGCTTTTGGGAAGGTTTCAGGGTGGCTACTCTTCCCCATCTCCTGTCAGGGTCATGTTAGGAGCTTTTTTTTTTTTTTTTTTTTGATCCCTTTTATGAGAACCTGGTGGATTTCCTAGAGGAAAAGCCTGCAAAAATATGGGAGTTCTCATTGTGATCACAGCTCCCTAAGAGCTTCTCAGCCTCCAGCAAGACATCAGAGTTACTATTTAAGTGTTCCTACAGACTTAGGGCATCCAGTGCCTTTTGCTCCAGGTAAGCAGATCTTGAGAGCTGAATCTCTTTGGATGTGCCAGACTCTCCTGATTTGGTAATGATGATTTACCCAGCAACTTCAGTTCTCTGCTGGGTTCAAGAAAAGTCACCAGTATTTTGTTCATCCAGATTTTCCTTATTTTGTGGAGGACTTCCAAGTGATTTTCACGTCTGAGGTAAAACTGGAAGCTTGCTTACTGTAGAGGTAGGGGTGCAGAAGCTTGGCTCTTCTCTATAAGTCTGCACTGAGCTGAATACTGTAAAACATACTGCAGCAATCTGTACATGTAATGCCAAAGTTTCATTCTTCTAACCTGCTCTTATCACTAAGTTATATCTTATCCATTAACACTTAGTATCTTAAGAATAAAAGTTACTTCTTCCATTTATTCTTGCCTGGCTCACCTATCTCCATCCACTGCCTATCTGTCATATATTTTTTTTCTTACAAGATTAGTTAGGAAAATCCAGCATTCCATTTCTCTATGGCCACACTTTCTATAAAGTGTGTTTGGTACGTGTTTGACGTGTATACCTTTTAATGGATGTTATTTTTTTTTCATATTCCCACTGAAGCTGGAGTTGTCCCGAGCAACCCCAGGCCTCCATGGCACAAGCATGGTATAAGGCAAGCTGACAGAGCCCAAAATGGTATGTTGTTTTTTTACACCTTGTAGAAAGGTGGTCCTATTCCTCTTTTGAAAATATTGATTAAGAAACAGAGTAAGTTGTGTCTTAAAATCTTGTGAGAATACTTCTGGAGAGTTTTATGTACAATCGTAGTCTCTTAATTCAAGTCCAAGTAATTCTTTTCAAAAGCCTAATCTTTCTTCTGAAGTTGACTCTTGTTTATCTTGAGAAATCTGCTTGACAGTTTCTGGGTAAGCCTTCCTTGGAATTGATGGTATGAAATAGAGCACAGAAGGTGCTGCTTGGGTTGTATCCTACTTTCTCTATAGTGATGTATGCTGGCAATTCTCTTCCTTTTTTGAGGTGAATCAGACCCATCAATCTTTTCAGAGTATCTTTAGACAATGTTGCAATTCAGAGCACACAGCCTGGTAATGTATTCAGAAGCTCCTGTGCAAAAGCTGTCAGTCCCATTATTTGACTGTTTATATGTTGGAAAGACTGAGTTTTAGCTGAGTCTCATCTAATCTTATAGCTACTGACTTTACTAATATTTCTCTGGTTAGAGTTAAAGGCAGCTCCATGGAGTTTTGAATTGAAGAAAATGTTTTATACAGACAATACAGACATAGAAACAATAAAAGCAAGAATAATCGCTGTAAAATTCCCAGAAATACACTCTCCGAAGTCTTAACTTTTCAAAAATAGAATCATATTAAGGAATTCTGAGAGAGTAACTAAAAAATCCTGAGATAAGCAGAATAGGGTTCTAAATCAAACTTGATTTATAGTTGATAATAGAAACCAATAAATATACCAGGAAAAGAGACGTGCTGAGGAAGCAGTTCAGTCTTTTTTTTTTCTTTCCTCTCAAGGTATCTCATTGGATTGTGCTATTTTCAGAATGACATTTTGCTTACAGCGGAGGAACTCAGATGATCCTGGATAGGTAGCCTCCCTCACTCTGGCCTGATCCCTTCACTTCATCACCTTCAGCTATTGACAACCTTATCTTCTCCACAGAAGATAATTACTTGTTAGAGGAGGCCTGGCTTCCCATCTCCCTCCATATATTAATGAGAGAGATTATGACTGTGGAATTCTCGTGAAAAATTTAAAACTTTTGAGTGTTAAACTTAATCTCTTGATTCATTTCTTTGAATAGAAAACAAGAGTACCATCCCATGGGTACACATTAGGGTCTTCAGAGAGAATTTTTAGGAAATAGCCATGGCTTCCCCTCCCCACCTGAAACTTTCTGATGCACTTAGAACCCAGGCATCAGTAGTTTAAACAATCTCCCCAGGAGATTCTTCTGTAGTGTCAGGACTGAGCACTTGGCAGGCTGGGAAAAGACATATATATGAGTTATTTAATTTTTTAATAATAATTTTTAAAAATGATTTTTATTTTTTTTTCCATTATAGCTGGTTTACAGTGTTCCATCAATTTTCTACTGTACAGCAAGATTAGTTATTTAATTTTTTTTGGCCATGCCCATGGCATGCGGAAGTTCCCAGACCAGGAATCGAACCCTGCAACAGCAGTAACCAGAGCAGTGACAAAACTGGATCCTTAACCCACTGAGCAACAGGGAATTCCACTATTTTTTTTTTTTAAAGTAACAGAGTTTTTAATGGCATTTTCCTAATTGCTAGACTCTGGCTCTATATAGCTTTTGAATCTGAGCTTTATTTTTTATTTACCTTTTTTGGCCACACCTACAGCTTATGGAAGTTCCTGAGCCAGAGGTTGAATCTGAGACATAGCTGTAATCTATGCCACAGCCACAGCAACACAGAAACCCTAACCCACTGTGCTGGGTTGGGGATTGAACCAGCACCTCCACAGAGAAAAGCCAGATCATTAACCTACTGCACCACCAGCAGGAAGTCCCCAAGCATTTATTAAAGGTTTTAAAATAATTAAGTACATATCCTTAAAAGCATGATTTTAGAAAGCAGCAGTCTGTAAGCTGTGCTAAATCTAAATAGCCTTAAGAAATTATCTTAGAAATAATATCCTACAAAAATCAAGACATACTGCCATGGTTACCAAAGACTAAAAATAAGATAGTAAGTGATCTGTTTTATTTGTTAGGGGATTTTTTCAAAAATCACTTTGTACAAGCTCACTCTTACTGGAAAATGAGGGATGGCATTCATACAACTTCTTTGAGAAGAGATATGTGTGTAATATTCTAAGATCTTAATAGACCTATACTTCCCAGGGGCTAGGAAATACTATCTCAAATGGAGAGATATATTTCAGAGAATTTGCCAAATCAAATGCATCTCTGCCAAGCACATCATAAAATAAATTCAACAAGTGATGTATTCATTTTACTGTCTTCTGTCTTCCACTGTCCTTGATGACTCCAATCATCAAGAAGGATGCAGACTCAGGGACCATGTGGGAGGGTGTGTCTCAGTATCTCATAACCCACAGTCGTGGTCACCTGCCTCTCTCTGGAAAGAGAGCAACCACTGTGCTTCCCCTCTAGTTCACACACCTCTAGTTCACAGGTGGCTCACGCAACACTCACGAAATAATGTGCAGCTCCCATGAAGGAAATAATGTATATGCAGACGGAATGTAAAATGGAAGGATTCCTGCCACCTTGCAGTCTCTTGGTGATGAAGAACAATGGCTTTGTATGTGCAATGAGACAGTCTTTTTGGCTCTTTGATTGTTCAACAACCGAGCTACCTAGGGTGATGAGAATGACAGGCGTCAAAGCACAATGGAATGGAAATGGAATTGAGCATGGTCTTTTGAAGAGCTCAAGAAAATGCCAAGATCCCTCATCATCCAGTTTGGAGTTAGAAGGAAGGAAGCTCTCTCCTTGCTCTGCTTCCCCTCATTCATGTACCTGGCATTGATTAGAAACCTCTCATATGCCTGTGCCAGTTTTGGGTACACATGTGAGGGGTTTAGTTCTTCTTGGCATCCTAGTCTCCCTGAAATAATAAACAGAAGTTAGCTACTTTACAATACTGACTGCTATTTTTTTGTTAACATGACAATCACATCCACACCAATCACAATAGGAACAGTTAAGCTCACTCCCAATTTTATATAGAAATATTATTCTTCCTCCTGACAAATATCCATTGAAGATTTACTATATACCACCCTGTTCTAAGTACCCCAACCACTTGGCCATATAAAAAATTAAATTTCAGAAGACAAAGCCTCATAATTATATTAGATTCACTTCATGATTTAACAAAGTGTAAATGATAACTTTGTCTCTTTAATGTTTGTAGCTCCCTCCATCCCATCTTTTTTCCAAGTTATCCAGCTGTTATGGCATTATGTATGAACCAGCTGAAGTTGTCCTTCACCTTTCACACAGTGATTGAAGCTCAACTCTATTTCTGAGATATTCATTCTTGACCAGGATCTTTTGGCTGCCTTTTGCAACAGAGGCATAAGAGATGATCTGTGTCTATTTCCAGATCTGTGTCTTCAATCCGACTTGGGAATCACAGAGTGACTCAGTATCATATGATATGACCTGCCTTCTGAAAAAATACTGACATCCTTTACAACCCAAACCGGATCCTCCCAAGTGATTATATTGTACTCATTTGGTGAGAACACATGAAACTGACTTCAGGCCAGGTGACAACCAGTAAGAGTTTGTGTTGGGAGGGTTAGAACAATAGTAAAGCTCATTGAGTCTGATGTCTGGGGTTCCTCTACAGAGTTCTTAGGAGTGAATGCCTAACTTTGTTGATATATTCAACTCTGCACTCTGAGTTGAGGTCATTTCAAGCAATCTTGGTGAGCAAAGTTGAGAGCAGACTATCCGAAAGTGTTCTTTAATTTTTTTTCTAGCACCTGCAGCATGCAGAAGTTCTCAGGCCAGGGGTCAACCTCTAACCACAGCAGTGACAATGCCACATCCTTAACTGCTAAGCCACCAGGGAACACCCCCAGAAAGTGTTTTTTATATGGTCCTTTGCATTCCTCGTATTTTATAAAATTGTGATGATTACAGTCAGTATCCCTATAGGAAATAGGTGGCCTTTACCAAGGAAAGCTGTAATAAAACAATGATTCCCTATAACAGGGGCAAATTTATGGAAAATGACAAAGAATGGTGAGGCACTCCAGGGCCAGCAATGGCAAAAGCCCTAAACCTCCCTTATGCTTTCAGGGGCCACTAGTGGGGGGGGCCACTGAACTTGGGAAGGGAAACCACAGCTTTAAGAGAAGCCCACTGCACAGGAGTGCTTCTGGAAGAGGACGGTAGCCACCGAGGACGGTAGCCACTGCCAACCCAGGAACCTGGTGTGGGGGTTCCAATGGGATGATTACATTCTCTCCCCATGTGGCCTACAATCCCAACTGTAAACTGCACAGTCAGGGGTGGGCCCAGGAGGTAAATGTAGACAGGCCAGCAGAGTCCCCCTCTTTCCTTTGTCAACATCCAGTTTTATATGTGTTTGTATGAGAAACAAGTGTTCCAACCAGGAGCAAACACTAAGTCCCATCAGCTGCAGCATCACCACAGGGAGATGTCAGTTTGGTCACATTCATCAGAAACCTAAGCCCACTGACTGGTAGAGAGAAATTCCTTAACTGCATATCCTTCCAGTGGCATGTGTAGCCCCCAAAGGACATTCTCAGCTTAATGCCACCAGGACTGTGTTGTTTAGTAGAAATATTTCTCTCTTGATCATGGGAGTCTTCAAACCTTTAAGACTAAGAAAGTAGATGTTGAAGCAGCAACATCTTTTCTTTTCTTTTTTAGTTGGCTGCACCCACAGCATGCAGAAGTTCCTTGGCCATGTTCAAACCCACCCCACAACAGTAACCGGGACCATGGCAGTGACAATGCCAAATCCTTAACCCATTGAGCCACCTGGGAACTCTGGAAGCAGCAATTTCTGATGTGTGCTATTTGGGTAAAATTGACACTCTTCCCTGCATCCCCTGTAGGCATGCATCATGTGGACAGGTGAAAAATAACATAAACCAAAAATCGGAGTTCCTGTTGTGGCTCAGTGGTTAACAAAACTGACTAGTATCCACGAGGATGCAGGTTTGATCCCTGGACTCCTTCAGTGGGTTAAGGATCTGGTGTTGCTGTGAGCTGTGTTGTAGGTTGCAGACATGGCTTGAATCCCATGTTGCTGTGGCTGTGGCGTAGGCTGGCAGCTACAGTTCTGATTAGACCTCTAGCCTGGGAACCTCCATATGCCAACAAACAAACAAAAACAAACAAAAAACCAAAAAACACTTTGTACTCTGAGATAAATGTAAAAAATAACCTGTACACTTCTAGTCTGCCAACTAGATAAAGCTATGAGGATTTCTTATCAGTTGTTGATTCTCTAACAAAAAGAAATTTTACCTTAATCTCTAATAACTGAATATATCTGGAAATATGCCATGCCTTTGTGGATTTAATAATCATGTGAGAAAATTAATCCTCCTCCTTCATAAATATGTGTGTAAGCTCATTAACCTTGACAGCTTTGTAAGTTAGTCTTTGCCATCTAAATGCTTGCTATGATTTGACTTGCCAAATCTCCTGAAGTCTGACTCTCTTGAACTTCTTCAAGGAAATGTCAATTTTACTTTTCTGAATGCTTTTATATTTCACTCATCTTTTCACATGCCCCTGGACAGCTCAGTGATATGTCAAGTCCTTGAACTTTTGCAGCACTTATTTCCCAGCCTCAGATATGCATGAATCTCACAAGAGCTATTCACTATATTCCATTTTCAAGATTCATTTAGCAGGATGACATCATTATAATTGACCAGTGTGATGTTCCATGGATCATTAACATAATCAAGTTATTTCCAAACAATAAGAGAACAAGAGAGTAAATATAGCCTGGGGTGAAAACAAAAAAGGTGTATTGCTGTCCTTGTCACATAAAGCAAACTGTATAAAACAATTATCTTTGTTAATAAGATTTAGAAAGAAAATATTAGGTCGCTAGCTACACAGCAGGGCCAGATACTACCTTGATATACTCCAGCTAAAATATTATAACCTGAGCAGTATCACTATCTGGTTAAGTGTTCAGTAGACTCTGGTCATTCTCAAAGATCCTTCAAGTTTTTGCATCGGTCATAAAAGAAAGGTAAATGAAAAACATTAAGAAACAGAAACCCTTCATCTTTGAGGAGTTGCACAGTGGCACTAATCTCTGAAATTTCCCCAGGAACATGGCATTGCTTTGTTAAATAACTTGGAGAAGGAGTATTCCAGGAGCTTCCTTCTATCTGGACTTTCCTACCAAAATAATCTTCATTGTATAAACAGGGAAACCAATGTAGGGACTATGCATGTTACTAAGTAAAACTTTTCCTAGTTATCCTGAGAACCAAGGAACATACCACAAACTGTATTCACAATACCACAGGATCCAATGTGTGTTGAATTCAAGCTAAGTACGTTTCACATATATTACATATGGCATGCACTCTGAATGATGAGCCACAGTGGCTTTCTAGGGATCTGAGAGGTAAGATGCAAATATTTCGTTTCCTTAATGTGAAATAACTCTGGCCAATGGCAGCATACTCTTCTGGGGAAGGGTTAAGGCAAGGGACACTAATCATTCCCATACCTTTGTGGCTAGATCCTTTCTCACAGTGATCCAACATGTGAAATAACTCTGGCCAATGGCAGCATACTCTTTCTGGGGAAGGGTTAAGGCAAGGAACACTAATCATTCCTATACCTTTGTGGCTAGATCTTTTCTCACAGTGATCCAACATGTTCCTCAAGAAAGATTTTCACTTTTGTGAACCTGCACACTGAAAATCTGTTGTTTAGTGCAGCCACTTTCATGAATGATCTTGGCTAGATATTTCTTCCAGATAACTTGATGCAGCTTCTGCATCAGCACTTGTGCTTCACCTTGCATTTTATGTTAGGGAGATGGCTTCTTTCCTTAAACCTCATGAACCAATCTCTGCTGGCCTCACATTTTTCTTCTGCAGCTTCCCCACACCTCTCAGCCTTCATAGAATTGAGAGAATTAGGGCTTTGCTCTGAATTAGGCTTTGGCTTAAGGGAATGTTGTGGCTGGTTTGATCTATCCAGACCATTCAAACTTTCTCCATATCAGCAATAAGGCTATTTTGCTTTCTTATCATTCCAGTGTTCACTGGAGTAGCACTTTCAATTTTTCCTTTGCATTCACAACTTGACTGACTCTTTGGCACAAGAGACCTGGTTTTTGGCCTGTCTTGACTTTCAACATGCCTTCCTTCCTAAGCTTAAGCATTTCTAACTTTTGATTTAAAGTGAAAGGCATGCAACTCTTCCTTTTCTTGAACACTTAGAGGCCATTGTAGGGTTATTAATTGACCTAATTTCAATTTTGTTGCATTTCAGGCAATAGGGAGGCTTGAGGAGAGGAAAAGACATGGAGGAAATGGTTAGCTGATGGACCTGTCAGAACACTCCCACTTATCCATTAAATTTACCGTCTTATATGGATGCAGTTCAGAACACCCCAAAACAATTACACTAGTAACATTAAATACCACTGATCACCAACTATAATAATCTAATAATGAAGAAAAAGTTTGAAATATGCAAGGATTATTGAAACGTGACACATGTGAAGTGAGCAAATGCTGTTGGAGAAATGGAGCCAATACAAATATTTGATGCAAGGCTGCCACCACCTTCGATTTGTGAAAAAATTCAGTATTTGCAAAAGGTAATAAAGTGAGGCATATAATAAAATGAGATGTACTTGAAAAATTTATTGATAGCTGGAGACAACAGTAGAAGTTACTACATTGGAACTGGGTTCCTTGTTTCAGTCAGAATAATATGACCCTGGAATGGTAGAGGCTAGATAATGGAAGTAAAAAGCCAGCAGATGGACTGACTGGCAGATAGAGTGTTTTAAATATATATTTAAAAATTTATATATGTATATATGTTTATTTTGGAATGATTTTAGAATTACTGAAAAGCTGCAAACATTATGGAGGGTCCTTCACCCAGCTTCCCTTAATACTAATATCCTATATATCCACGGTGTACTTGCTAAAACTAAGACATTAACATGATGTAATACAATTAACTAATAAAGACCTCACTGGAATTTAGCTGGTGTTTCCTTTATGGTCTTGCTCTGTTCTCAGATCCAATCCAGGGACACCACATGGCATTAGTTATCGTCTCTCTTTTGATTTGTGTCTTAGTCTTTCTTTTCATGATTTTGATGGTTTTGGAGAGCATTTTGGTATCTGGGTATTTTGAGTATGTCTGATAAATCCTAATGACCAGACTGGGATTAAGGGCTTTGGGGAAGGCTACCACAAAGGTGAAGTGCCCTTCTCATCACATCATGTCAGGGGTATAACATAGCAACTGACTCACTGCTGATGATGTGAACCTTGATAATTTCATTAAGGTAGTATTGGTCATGTTTCTCCCCTGTGTCTGCCTTTTTTTTTTTTTTTTTTCTTCCCATATATACTCTCTTGTTTGGGAGCTAGTCACTAAGTCTAGCCCAAACTCAAGAGGAGGAGAATTACGTTCCATCTTCTGTAAGGAGAGTACTTACGTATATTATTTGGAAGTCTTCTGTAAGAAAGATTTGTGCCTTCCCTCATATTTATTTACTAATTCAGTCATTTATATCATTATGGACTCATGGATTTTGCTATGTTTTGGGTTATAACTCAATATTTTTATTTATTTATTTATTTTCTTTTTTATGGCCACACCTGAAGCATATGGTAGGTCCCAGGCTAGGGTTTGAGGCACAGCTACAACTGCAAGCCTACACCACAGCCACAGCCACAGCAACTCCAGATCTGAGCTGCATCTGCGACCTATGCTGCTGCTTGTGGTGATGCCAGGTCTTAACCTACTACACAAGGCTAGGGATTGAACCTGCATCCTCATGGACTCTATTCAGGTTCCTGACCTTCTGAGCCACAATGGGAACTCTGATATTTTTATTATTTATCATATTCAAAATGCTTCAGCTTTGACTATTGGGAGCTCTTTCAAGATGGCTCCTATATCCTTTTGATTTGCAATCATTTTTATTTAAGCACTTCCAAAATTATCTTTTGGCACTGCAGGATGCTTGAAGCCTATCTTGTGTTTTCCTTTCCCCAGCCCTAGAATCTACCATTTCTCTAAGGAGCTCTGGTTCCATTAAGTATAGAATGGTATTAGAAACCAAGATCTGGGTGCTGGGCGTGTTCATTACTATTGCTTTGTTACCACTTCCAGACCATATCAACAGACATGGCTAGAAAAAAAAATAGGTTTATTGTCTATGTACATACACACACACACACACATATATATATATAGTTATTTCTTTTTTTTTCTTCAAATCTGCTTTTTTTGTGTGTGTGTGTTTTTAGGGCTGTACCTGCGGCATATGAAGATTCCCAGGCTAGGGGTTGAATTGGAGCTGTAGGTGCTGGTCTACACCCCAGCCACAGCAACGCCAGATGTGACCTGCATCTGCGACCTACACCACAGCTCATGGCAATGCCGGATCCTTAACCCACTGATCAAAGCCAGAGATCGAACACGCATTCTCATGGATGCTAGTTAAATTCATTTCTGCTGAGCCACATACATAATTTTAGCAAACAGGAGGATAATAATAAAAATCTTAATAACTAGCATTTATTCAACACTTAATCCTATATGCCTAATACTGTTATACTTAATTCTTTATTTATATATAAATATATAATAGATTTATATATCAATTATGTAATTATATAACATTGTAATTACATAATATTTATAATATATAATTGATGTATAAATCAATATATATGTATCAATTAATCATGTATATATGATTACCCTGAGTTCATACTGATATTTCCAACTCTAACCCAGCACTTCAGTGTTCATTCTAACTTTCCTTCCCCTTATATATGGCTAACTTTGTTTCTTTCTCTCTCTTTTCCTTCCTTCCTTCTTGTGGCTGCACAACAGCATATGGAAGTTCCTAAGCCAGGGATTGAATCCGAGCTATAGCTGCAATCTACACTGCAGCTGCAGCAATGCTGCATCCTTTAACCAGCTGAGCCAGGCTAGGGATCAAACCTGAGCTGCCCCAGGGACCAGACCTGCTTCAGTCAGATTCTTAACCCACTGCGTCATGGCAGTAACTCCCTAACTTTTTTTCTGATGCAAAAAATCTTATTGCCATTTTCTACAATTTAATTAGTTTTTATTTAACAATATTATACTTGTAACTTTAATTCAGAATCAATAACCCTGTAATTGCTAAAGCATTGCTTATGTACAGTTCTTTTTGTCTTTAACAATACAGTAGTTAGTCAAAACACTGTTTGCCAATGTTGCTTAGGCCAGCTCATTTTTGCCCCACTTTCTTTTATGAATTTATACTTACACATATAACATAATAAATGCATATATACACAGTAAACAAATATAATTCATTTATTATAGTATGCATCCTACCTTGGGATCTCCCAACATCCTAAATAGTTTATCTTATATTTGCATGTGGTTAAATTCACTCTGTAGCACACAGTTCTATGGGTTTTAACACTCATAAATTCCTGTGTCTACCATCACAGTCCCATGCAAAATATATCATTTGCCCTAAATTCTCCATGTGGGGTCTCTTTGGCCTCAACCCCACCTGTGTTAACCCCTGGCAACCACTGATTTTGTTTTCTGGCTCTATGGTTTTACTTTTTAAAAATAACATATTAATGGAATCACACTATACATAGCCCTTTGGGTCATGCTTCTTCTACTTGGCACAATTTATTTAATATTGATCCATGCTCTGTGTGATTCAGTAGCTGTTTTTTTATTGCTAAGAAATATTTCATTATATTATACACCACAACTTTATATATTCATCCATTGACTGGTATCTTGGTCAACTAGCTGGACCTGGAATTTTCTTTCTTTTTTTTTTCTGACCTGGAATTGTCTTTTTTTTTTTTTTTTCCAGTCTTTAACCTAGAAATTCAATTTATTTAATTGATATAGGGCTATTCAGGTTATCTTTTTCTTCCTGAGTGAGTTTTGGTAATTTGAGTCTTCTAAGGAATTGGTCTATGCCATGTAAGTTTTCAAATTTAGGGCCATAATGATGATTGTGGGATTCTGTTCCTATTTTTATTTTTGTTATTGTTATTTTTAATATCTGTGGGATCAGTGTTAATGTCGCCTCTTTGAGTTATCATATTGGTCATTTGTGTTTCCTTTCCTTTTTTATTTATGATCCCCACCAGAGGGGGTCAATTCTGTAGCCCATGGATCAAGGAGTCGTTTTGATTTTCAATTCTTATTATGTAAGAAATACATTTTGTAGGGCTATAGTTGCCATGGATAACGCTTCCTCTGATCTGGGCAAAGTAGATTAAAAATGTTCTGGAAAGAATTCACCATTCTAGATGTTATTAAGTTTAATTAGATCACATTGGTTTTATTTTTGTTTTTATTGTCATTATTCTAGAGGGTGGATCAAACAAGATGTTGCTGCAATTTATGTCCAAGAGCCTTCTGCTAATGTTTTCCTCTAGGAATTTAAAAATATTTGGCCTTATATTTAGGTCTTTAATCCATTTAGAGTTTTGTTTTGTGTCTGGTGTTAGAAAATGTCTAATTTCATTCTTTTACACGTAGCTGTCCAGTTTTCCCAGCACCACTTATTGAAGAGACTATCTTTCCTCCACTGTATGGTCTTGCCTCCTTTGTCATAGATTAGTTGGTTATAGGTGCTTGGATTTATTTCTGGGCTTTCTATCCTGTTCCATTGATCTATATTTCTGTTTTTGTTCCAGAACCATGCTATTTTGATGGCTGTAGCTTTGAGTATAGTCTGAAGTCAGGGAGTCTGATTCTTCCAGTTCTTTTTCTTTTTCAATATTGCTTTGGCTATTCAGGGTATTTTGTGTTTCCATACACATTTTAAAATATTTCATTCTAGTTCTGTGAAGAATGTCATTGGTAATTTGATAGGGACTGCATTGAATCTGTAGATTACTTTGGATAGTATAGTTGTTTTGACAATATTGAGTCTTCCAATCCAAGATCTTGGTATATCTTTTCATCTGTTTGTGTCACCTTCAGTTTCTTTCATCAGTGTCTTATAGTTTTTAGAGTACAGTACTTTTGTCTCTTTGGGTATAGTCCTAGGTATTTTATTCTTCTTAATGTGGTGATAAATGGGATGGGATCCCTAATTTCTCATTCTGATCTTTCATTGTTAGTGTATAGGAATGCAAGAGATTTCTATGTATACTACTACTTTACCAGATTCATTGATGAGCTCTAATAGTTTTCTGGTAGCATCTTCAGGATTTTCTAGGCATATCATTATGTCATCTGCAAAGAGTTATAGTTTTATTTCTTCTTTTCCAATTTGGATTACTTTTATTTCTTTTTCTTCTCTGATTGCTGTGGCTAGGACTTTCAAAACTATGTTGAATAACAGTGGTGAAAGTTAACATCCTTGTCTTTTTCCTGATCATAGTAAAAGGCTTTCAGTTTTTTACCATTGAGAATGATGTTAGCTGCAGGTTTGTCATATATGGTATTTATTATGTTGAGGTAGGTTCCCTTTAGTCCCACTTTCTGAAGAGTTTTTTAATCATAAATGGGTATTGAATTTTGTCAAAAGCTTTTTCCGAATCTATTGATTGATCATATGGTCTTTATTTTTCAGTTTGTTGATGTGGTGTATCACACTGATTGATTTGCAGACATTGAAGAATCCTTGCATCCCTGAGATAAATCCCACTTGATCATGGTGTATGATCCTTTTAATATATAGTTGGATTTGGTTTGCTGATATTTTATTGAGGATTTTTCATCTCTGTTTATCAGTGATATCAGCCTTTAATTTTCTGGAACATTTGTGATTCATGGGAAGAGGTCAAAATATGAATATTTGCAGAAGTTTGGAGAAGTTGATTCAAACCTTCAGAGATGACTCTGAGAGTTTCAAGACTTCAGGGGAGGAAGTAACTACCCATGTAGTAGAAATAGCAAGACAGCTGGACTTAGAAGTGGAGCCTGAAAGTGTGATTGAATTGCATCCTTCTCATGATAAAATTTTAAGAAGTTGCTTCTTACAGATGAACAGAAACAGTTATTTCTTAATATGGAATCTACTCCTGGTCAAATACTGTGAAGACTGTTGAAATGACAACAAAAGCTTGAGAATATTGCATAAACTTAGTTGGTAAAGCAGCTGTAGGGTTTGAGAGGATTGACTTCAATTTTGAAAGAAGTTCTACTGTGGGTAAAATGTTACCAAACAACATTGTATGCTATACAGAAACTGTTCATGAAAGGAAGAGTCAATTGATGAGACAAACTTCACTGTTATTTTAAGAAACCGCCATGGTTACCCAAGCCTACAGCAACCACTACCCTGATCAGTCAGCAGCCTTCAACACTGAGGCAAGACCCTCCACCAACAAAAAGATTACAACTCACTGGGGCCTCAGATGATGGTTAGCATTTTTAGCAATTTTTTAAACTAAGGCCTGTACACCATTTTTTAGGCATAATGATACTGCACACACTTAGACTACAGTACAGTGTAAACATAGCATTTATATGTACTGGGAAACCAAAAAGTTTATGTGACTATTGCAATATTCGCTTTATTGCTGTGGTCTGGAACTGAACTGGTAATACACCCAGGGTCTGCTTGTATACTAATACCATTGCAGGAATGCATTTCTTCATGTACATTCTTATTATTTATGTATATGTATATGTATATGTATATATATATATATATATATACACACATATTTTTTATATATATTATATATTATTTTCCATCATTGTCCATCCCAGGAGATTGGATATAGTTCTTCATGCTACACAATAGGAATTATTTGTCTATCCATTCTAAATGTATTAGTTTATATCTATTAACCCCATGTCTATCCCACCCCCTCCCTCTTGGCAACCACAAGTCTGTTCTCTATGTCTGTGAGTCTATTTCTGATCTTTAGCTAGGTTCACTTGTGCCACATATAAGTGATATCATATAGTATTTATTCTTCTCATTCTGACTTCACTTAGTATAATAATCTCTATTTCTATGCAATGCATTTCTTTGTATCTTGATTAAAATAGTGTCTTCCAGGTCCTCTGTGGAAGCTGTTTAAAGACTGAGCAGTCTAACAGAAGAAATTCATTCCAAAATGCCCATCTCCTGGGGGCTTGTCCTCCTTCCTCTAGGGACCAGCAGAAAATGTTTGACTTCTCAGTCTCATTAGTTGTGGGTAACCATTAAGTCCAGCCCTCAGTTATACAACTTAACAAACTGTTAATGTCATCCCAGGTCGGTAAACCAACAAATGGCATAAATAGGAATACATGTGTAATGATAGTTTCAGTCCAATCTCATCTCAAATTTTGTTTATTTTGGCCTATTTTGCATATTTTCCTGCAGATAAAAACTGTCAGGTCATTGCTGTTCCTTTGGTATTAGTGTTAGCCTCATAAAGATGACTAATTCTTCTCTGTCTGGACTCTACTGGGATCTAATACCTATGATGGGTCTGGAGGACATGAGAAGTGCTGAGAAAAAGCAGCATTTCCTTCTGAGGCAATTGCCTTAGATGCCACCACTGAAAGGATTTTTTGCTGGAGAAGTCTGATGTCTCAGATCTTGGAGTGGAAGGATAGATTGAGGAAGAAATTTCAAGTGGAATGTAGGGCTCAAAATCCTCAGCTTTATCTTTCTTTGGCTGAATTATACCTCTCCATTAGTTATCTATTGCTGCATAACAATATTATGACAAACCTGGTGGCTTAAAACAACCCAAATCTATGGTCTCATGGTGAGTCATGAGGCTGGGCATTGGGTTAGCTGGGTTCTCTGCTTCAGAGCATCACAAGCTAAAAACAAGGGTCAGCTGCAGCCACTGTCTCATTGGAGACTGGACTGAGGAAGTATCTGGTTCCAAACTGTAGGTAGCATTTCCTACAGGCTGCCATACTAAGAGACTCAGCTTCTTGATGGTTTTGTGCTAGATGTTTGCCTCACAGCCTTTTCCATATGGCAGCTCACCTCTTCAAAGCCATCAAGGGCAAGGAAATCTTCTAGCAAGACAGAAAACAATCTCATGAAACATAACCATATATATCCCAACACCTTTCTCAAATTCCAATGTTTGGAAGCAAGTCATAGGATCTGCTCACACACAAGGGGAGGGGAATACATAAGATTGTGAATATGAGGAGGTGGGGGTCATGGAGGGCCATCCTAGATTCTGTCTGGCACAACCACCATCCCTCATCTTAGATTCTCCCCTTCTCTATTGGTACCCTAATCTTAGCATTTGGAATCTCATGAGTTTGTGTATTTAGCTGGAACTGCAACCCCTTGCAGTTGTTGGAAATGTAAACTGGTGGAGCCTCTACGGAAAGCAGTATGGAGGTTCCTCAAAAAATCAAAAATAGAACTGGAGAAGGATCTGTTCCCAAGTAATCCCACCTCTTGGCATTTTTCTAAAGAAGATAAAATCTCTATCCCAAAGAGATTTCTTTTTTTTTCCCCCAAAGAGATTTCTGCACCCCTATGTTCATCACAGCATTATTTACAATAGCCAAGACATAGAAATAACCTAAATGTCCACAGATGGATGAGTGGGTAAGGAAAATGCAGTATATGTATATAATGGAATATAATTCAGCCGTGAGAAAGAAGGGCATCTTGCCATTTGCAACAGCATGGGTGAAACTTGAAGGCTTTATGCTAAGTGAGATAAGTTGGACAAAGACAAATACCATATCATGTCCCTTATGTGTGAAATCTAAAAAACCCAGACTCATAGGTACAGAAAACATATTGGTGGTTGCCAGAAGCAGGAGGTGGAAGTAAAATGAGTGAATGTGGTCAAAAGGTTCAAACTTCCAGTAATAAGTCATGAGGATGTGATGTCCAGCATTGGTGAATATAGTTAACCACATTGTATTATATGTTTGACAGTTGCTATCAGAGTGGATCTTAAAACTCTTTATTACAAGAAAAAAGTTGTAATCATGTTAGGTGTTGGATGTTAACTAGATTTATCATGGTGATCACTTTGCAATACATACATATGCAAATAATTATATTGTATGCTTGAAAATAATACCATGTTGCATGACAATTATATCTCAATGAAACTGGAACAAAAAGGTTGTTGCCAGTTCTGACTTCCTCAGCAATAAAATAAATAAATGGAACTGCAACTGTACAACTATATCTGCCTTGCAGCTAAAAAACATGAGAGACCCTTATTACTCTTGTAGAGATGATGATTTGAGGTTTTATTTTGGCAATGGTCACAGCATGCAGAAGTTCCCAGGCCAGGGATCAAACCTGTGCCACAGCAGTCACCTGAGCCACAGCAGTGACAACGCCAGATCTTTAATCCACTGAGCCACCAGGGAACTTCAAAATGATGATTCTTATATCTATGTTCTGAGTTGGGCATGTAAGACCATCAAACACCCCTTCTCCTTTTGTAGATTTTCTAGGCTCACCCAGAACAGCCACATAACCGCCGGTCATTGTAGTCACCATTGTCACCATGGTAACTATATGTCACAGTCTCTTGGATGCTCAATGCCTTGCTGTCATACCTGTTGTTATTTATAATTAAACACATACTATATTGTATAAAATCCCTTTACATTTGAAGCTTTGTTTCTCTTTTCTATTACTGAAAATTAAATGTAGACATTATAAAATGTAGTTACTCAAGGAAATGAGTCCTTATGGAAATTACACATTTTAAACAGAAAGTAAACACCTGCGGTTTCACTGATTTGGAATTTATATTTAGCCATTGTATGCTACAGCTTTTCCAATGAACAATGGGAAGGATCTTTTAATTTTTAAAACAAATGTTGCTTGTCACCCTCTGGAGTAAGTCAGGCATATTTACCCTTCCGACAATGTCTCCAAGATGCAGGAGTAACCCTGGGGAGCAATGTCATTTTACTTCCCTCCACAAGTCACTTGGTTGGACCCAAGAGAAGAAAGCTATGGGCCGAGTGAAGATGATGGAAGGAAGTGCAGTGTCATTACCAGAGCCTACCAGAGGGTGGAGGCATGGGAGTTGGAGAGGGGATAGCATCTCCAGGCCAGCAGGGCCAAGGAATGCAGCACAGAGAAATTGAGCACTGAACTGGAGGACAAAAAATATAAATAAAAGTAAAATCTTGTCCCTAGAAATAAAATGAGACCAGGAGTCAGGAGATCTGGGCCCCTAAGGCTGACCCACTAAGCTACCCCTTTCTGGATGTCAAAGGAAGCCTATTACTAGAGAGGTGTTCCCCAATTTCCCTTCCAGAGCAGTATTTTATGTGAATGTTTTAAATGACCCCAGCTGAATATGTCATGGACAACACAATGTTTAATTTCTCTTTTTGTCTAAGAGTTTTTCTAGCAGTGTCAAATAAAGAGACAACATGCCTTTGCAACAAAGATGATGTTCTTGCCACTGTAATTAGTTTTCCATTAAGGGGCTCATTTTTTATCTTATGTTCTGTGGAGCTGAATTAATCACACCCATCTCCTTCTACTGGGAGAGGATAGAGTAAAAACAAATTCAGACTTTGAATCTGATCCCTTTTAAACCCTTAAAACAAAATATTTAAGTGTGCTGTCAGATATTCCCACCCAGAAGTAGGATGTGTTTATTTAAATCATTTCTCTAGATGGTTGTTATTTTTTTCTGAAACAGGCCAGATCTTCTCTTTCTGCTCCCCACCCTACCCTGTTTCAACCATGTGCCTTGAATCAGTAGGACCACCTCCCATGCAGCACCTTCTGTGTTCCAAATAGCAAAGCCCACACTCTTACAAACATGGGAAACCCTTTCCCATCTTTGGACATTATTTCTGGAATTCTAGGACACAGGTGAGTTGGCATTTACCATTCAGTTATTTTCTAGTTCGTTAAGATTTTGGTATATATTGGAAGAATCTGTTTACTCAAGGTAAAATCTAAAACCTTGTCTAAGTGGGAATGTAAAGTGGTGCAGCTACTATGGAGAACAGTATGGAGGGTCCTCAGGAAACTAAATAGAGAACTATGATCCAGCAATCCCACTACTGGGAATATATCTGGACAAAAACTACAATTCAAAAAGATGCTTGCACCCCTATATTCAAAACAGCACTATTCACAGTAGCCAAGACATGGAAATAGCCAAGGAAGTTGAAGGTCCAGTGTTGTCACTGCTGTGGCGTGTGCCATGGGTATGGAAAAAAAAGAAAGAAAGAAGGGAAGGAAGGAAGGAAGGAAGGAAAGAAGGAAGGAAAGAAAAAGATAAGGAAGAAGAAAGAAAGAAAGATAAGGAAGGAAGGAAGGATGGAAAGAAGGGGGAAAGAAAAACTAATTTTTATGGAGACTACCTCTTCATCTAGTTAGACAAAAAGGGCAATTAAAAAATGTCCAGATGGCTTTGGTTATCAAAGCCAAATCCTTTGTTAATGAGTTCCTTTAAAAGCGAATCTGGAATTGGGGGCTAAATTTGGTTTAGTTAAATGTTAAAACTTCTGGCCATGGTTTGCTTTTCCCGGGAATCATTCTGGTTTGACTCTGAGAGGTTTTGTGGGCATCACTGTGTCAGTCCACATTGCTCCCTGGACCCTAGTGGGAACTTTGAGCCACTGGGCTCCCAGTCACTAAGCGGCCTGTGTTCATTCTGCCACCTCTGATTTTAAGGGGCGGGGGGGCGGGGGGGGGGGAAGAGCATGTAACAATTTCTATCCTCAGTGAACTATGGTTGAACCTGACAGATGTTGGAGCTTTTCATTTTCTCCTGGAGCAAGGCTTAATGGAGACTTTGTTAGGAGGGTAATTGCCATCACTCTGTTTGCTCTATTAATCTAGGCTCTCTCAGTGTTTACGGTAGATATATAAATGCAGCCTAAGTATCCATTTTTCTATGGATTTACCAGCTTGAGTTTCCATTTTGCAGTTTTATTCTCTAATATTAGTATTCTAATTAAAAGAAGGAGTGAAAACTCTTCAGCTGCCTTGGCTGTAAATCACATACTGGGGAAAGGAATTGCATTTGTTTGTTGGGTGGATTCCATAGGAAGCTATCCCTCTAGGTAAACACTTATCAAGATGTCTGTCTGGGCTTTGGAGTCACACAGACCTCCACCCATTCACCACCTGACAGAGAAGAGTAGTCACTGGACTTCTGTGACCCTGTTTCCACCACAGGAGTGCAGAGATCATTACTACTGCATACAATGTCATTAAGAGAGTTAAATATGTCAGAGAATGTTTTGCCTATGTTCTCTTCCAGGAGTTCGATGGTGTCTTGTCTTACATTTAAGTCTTTAAGCCATTTTGAGTTTATTTTCGTGCATGGTGTGAGGGTGTGTTTTAGTTTCATTGATTTGCATGCAGCTGTCCAGGTTTCCCAGCAATACTTTCAGCAATACTGAAAAGACTGTCTTTTTCCCATTTTATGTTCTTGCCTCCTTTGTCAAAGATTAATTGGCCCTAGGTATCTGGTTTATTTCTGGGATCTCTATTCTCTTCCATTGGTCTGTACGTCTGTTTTGGTACCAGTACCACACTGTCTTGATTACTGTGGCTTTGTAATATTGCCTGAAGTCTGGGAGAGTTATGCCTCCTGTTTGGTTTTTGTTCCTCAGAATTGCTTTGGCAATTCTAGGTCTTTTGTGGTTCCATATAAATTGTTGGATTATTTGTTCTAGTTCTGTGAAAAATGTCATGGGTAATTTGATAGGGATTGCATTGAATCTGTAGATTGCTTTTGGTAGTATGGCCATTTTTACAATAGTAATTTTTCCAACCCAGGAGCATGGAATATCTTTCCATCTCTTTATGTTTTCTTTAATTTACTTGATTAATGTTTTATAGTTCTCAGCATAGACGTCTTTTACCTCCTTGATCAGGTGTATTCTCAGGTATTTGATTTTTTAAATAAAATGATGTAAGTGTGAAAAGTACTAGGCTACTGTCTTAAATATAAAATGTGTTCCCTGAATGTTAGTTTCCAAGATTGTGTCTCAGATTTTGTGTTGGAAGATGGGAGATATTGACAAGGATTAAATTACTCCCTGTCAGTTACATCAAGGTGAGTGTGGGGCAAACCCCAAGGGTGAATGAGGGATAGTCCCTCTACCAGGGGAAGGGGAGCATTCGGAGTGGGAAGTGGACCCACCAGACTCCACACTCTGAGAGCCTGATTGCATCACCACAGATCTCAGGGCAGCGGTCCACTGAGCCTGTGGAACTGCCACTATCAGTAGCTCCTGGACCCCAGGCTAAAAATGGGTGGACTATTGGAAAAGAGGAATTGTATTTCCTCTTCCGCCTCCAAACACGGGGACTTAACCTAGACATTTTACCTTTCAGGGTCTCAATGATCTCATTTCAAAAATTGGAGGGCTAAGTTAAGTCATCTCTAAGACTCCCTCCAGGAGACACACACAGACAAATCACCATCCCAGGATTCTAATCTGCTGATAATATAAATAGCACAACTAATTGGTAGATGCAGTGTAACTGGATGGCAACTCATCAGCAATGGAGTCTCAGCTTGCTGAAGCTGTTTCTTCTGGGATCCTATTCTACTGATTCCTGAGTTCTCTCCTGCAGACATCTGCTTTCCCATGCACAAAAAATGTGGGGAGTTACACCACTGATTGACTCCACCTTGAAGGAAATCTTCTGGGAGACGAACTGACAAGGAATGTTAGATTCACTGTGCTTAACTGTTTAATGAACTTTTTGTTTGTTTGGCTAACTCTAGACAGAGCACTGGCATTACATGACCAACTTGTCCAAGAGCAGATAGAAAAGAGCACGTATGTGTTCAGCATCAACAACTAACTGGTGAAATATTAGAAACTTTGTACCCATGATATTAGTATATTAAAAATTAAAGTGGGGGGCGTTCCCTTCGTGGCTCAGCAGAAACGAATCTGACTAGGATCCATGCGGATGCAGGTTCGATCCCTGGCCTCTTTCAGTGGGGTTTAAGGATTGGGTGTTGCCGTGAGCTGTGGTGTAGGTCACAGATACGGCTTGGATCTGGTGTTGCTGTGGCTGTGGTGTAGGCCAGCAGCTGTAGGTCTGATTTGATCCCTAACCTGGGAACTTCCATATGCTGTAGGTGTAGCCCTAAAATGCAGAAAAAAAAAAAAGAAAAGAAAAAAGAATCAGGAAAGGAGTTTGCTGGTGGCTCAGCGTGTTAAGGATCCAGCATTGTCACTGCCATGACTCTGGTTACTGCTGTGGCTCGGATTTGATCCCTGGCCTAGGAACTTCTTCATGCTGTGTGTGTGGCCAAAAAAATCAAAACAGAACAAATAAGAGTCCCCTACATTCCAGAGTCCCGTTGGCTTGTGTTCAGATTTGGACTTGTCTGCTTATTAACTATGTCACCTTGGATAGGCTTATCAGCTATTGAGGCTCAGATTTCTCATCAGTAAAGTAAGAATAAGCCCTTGCCTTACTAAATTTTGTGATGGACTGGTAATAGTACCTGTAAGCTAGTGAACATCCCTCATCTGTGGGTGTTAGCACTGTCACTGAGCACCACCTGGGACACCACAGGATGCTGATGTGCATACCTCTTGTGTTTGACATTAAAGGCATATGGCAGAATGAGTTCTGGCAAATAATTAGTGCTCAACAAATAATTGTTACTATATATTATGTGTCCAGTTTTCCCCTACACTTTCTATTAGGTCATATAGTGTGATCTTTAAAAGGATATTTTTTCAGCTAACTCATGTCATTTCCAAATAATTTTTGTTCAGCTCAGTGATTGAAATGGTGTTAACTGAAAGCAAGTTCATGTGCTCAATGCCAGACAAACTGAAATGTCAGAGTTTGGAGCAGAGGTATATTGAAGGGCCATGCAAGGAGAAAGGTGGCTTGTGCTCAAAACCCCCCAAATCCCCAAAGGACTTCAGCAAAACATTTTTAAAGGCAAGATGAGGGAGGAACATGGTTGGTTGTTGCAAATTTCTTAGTGTAGGAATCCTTTGTTCTTGCAGGTGTCCATTGGAGGTCAGGTCACAATGTTCCTATAAGCTTCCAACAAGACACATATTATTTTCTGTTCTGCAACTTTTTATCTCTGTATGAAGGGAAAAGTGTTATATCCTTAAAAGTCAGAACTTTGAGAAGGGTCTAGCCTGTATATTTCAGGATGCAGTTAAGAAACTGGAAGCAGAATAGATCCAATATGGAGTCAGAGTTGTTCTTCCCTATTACCATGGGCCAAAACCTGGAAAGCAGTCTGTGATGTCAGAGGTTGTGTGAGGAATCACTATGCCCTCCCCATCCTGCTGACATTTTGTGCTCAACAGGAAAAACTGAGCATATGTTATTCTCTGCAAAAGAACGGCAAACCTACCTTTGCCTCTGGTATCTTCTAGCCATGCACAATAGGTCTCATTGGCCACACACAAGACCAGGTATCAGAGGAAAACATGAAAAGACATGTGTCTGACAAGATGAGCCCAAAATAGAAAGTTACATTTCAAAAGTGCCTCTGAGAGGGAAGATTTCTTGAAAGAACTGTTTGGGTGTGTGTGTGTGTGTGTGTGTGTGTGTGTTTTCCCACACTTCTTCTTCTTCTTTTTGTCTTTTTGCCTTTTCTAGGGCTGCTTCCTGCTGTATATGGAGGTTCTCAGGCTAGGGGTCGAATCGGAGCTGTAGCCACTGGCCTACACCAGAGCCACAGCAACTCGGGATCCAAGCTGTGTCTGTGACCTACACCACAGCTCACGGCAACACCGGATCATTAACCTACTGAGCAAGGCCAGGGATCGAACCCACAACCTCATGGTTCCTAGTCGGATTCATTAACCACTGCGCCATGACGGGAACTCCCCCTACACTTCTACTACAAGCTTTCATCTGAGATTAAAAGGCAGTCAGCTTGCAAGAAGCTTTTCCTTCCATTTTCTATGATATTTTTGTACTATTTTTCTATATTCAGCCTTTTCTGACCAAGTCTTGGTGCTTTTTTGACCACACACATTATTATAACTCTGTCTTTGGAGCTGGTCTCTAGAATCCTAGATTCTTGCATCTTCATTTGTAGCTTGACTAGGCTTTCTCACCTTTCGACTACCTCTGACTTAATTTTTCACTTGCATCTACTTGGGACAGTTGGCTCACCAAAAAAAAAAAAAAAAAATTCACTAGGTTTTATTTCTTAGAGCAGTTTTAGGTATAAAACTGAGCAGATACTGCACAGATTTTGCATGCATTCCCTTTCCCAGTACAAATTTCCCCCTATTGTTATTTTTTTAACAGCTCTATTGAGGTATAATTGATATAAAAAAGCTGCACATGTTTAATGAATACAATTTGATGAGTTTGGACATATGTATATATATAACTGTGGAACCATCACCACTGGTCAATGTAACCTCCAAAAAGTTCTGTGTGTTTGTGTTGTTTTTTTTTTTTTTAAATATGGTGTGTACTCTTAACATGAGATCTATCCTTGTAATATACTTTTAAGTGCCCAACATACTATTATTGTAACTGAGCAGGATCCTGGAGGCCTTCCCAAGATAGACCCCTACCTGTCTCCTCCTCCTCCTGCCTTTTGTCTGTAGAAGAACTTTAGTCAAAGAATCAGTCTAATCAGAGAAATGAGAAAATGCAGAGAGAAAGGAAAACAGTCAAGCAAAACATAATAATAGTTTAGGCATTCAACAAAGTCATAGACATTTAGTTCTTCCTCGAGGACTATAAATAATATTCTGAGCCATGTCCTTGGAGCTGTTTTGCAGGTGCTGAAGCCCCCTCCAAGTAAAAGAAGTTAACTGTATGCTGCCCACAATACAGGCCCTAAACAGATTGCAACAGAAGTTTGATGAATGCTGCCTCCCAATTACCTCACCATCAACTGTCAGAGGACTGTTCATGAGCTGATCATGCCCTGCTCCTTGAACACTGTAAGACTCCTTCCTTCCCACTCTGTTTCTTCTTTGCTTGGCAGAGAAATAAAGCTTCTCTTTCCACTCCCTCCAAAACCCTGTCTCTGTATTTTTATTCGGCACTGGTGTGCAGAGCCAGCCAAGATTTTGGCAACATTATCAACTACAGACACTGTGTTGTATACTCTAGAAATTACTCATCTTCTTAACTGACTCTTTTTAATTGAATGCATTTTATTTATTTATTTTTTCTTTTTCAGCTGCACCATGGCATATTGAAGTTCTTGGGCCAGGGAACAAATCCAAACCACAGCTGTGGCAACGCCACCTCCTCAACCCACTGTACCACAGGGGAACTCTAAATGCAGTTTATTTTAAATGCTGCCTTCTCCTGCTTCTCTGTCAATGATAAAAGCTAAAATACTTGAGCCCTGTTCCTATAAGTTACATTTTAGATCTTAGCTTCCTTGAGATGCTTCCTATGGGGGCTATTTAAGAATGAGGCAGCACAGAGAGCAATGAGACACAGGGTGGCAGAAACCATCTATACTGGGTTTCTTACTGAGATGTTTTGAGTAATCTTTTCTTTGCTAGCTTTGCATTTGGTGTCATTTCACCTTTACATGTCAATATTTGCTGGGAAAAGAATGAAAATTTAGCTTGGTTTCCTGGGAAAGCCAAACCAGAGGCAAATTAGAGAACCCAGTTCCAGGATGAAAAGTGGGAGAACTGACTGCCTGGTGCAAGTAACAGCTAATTGCTCAATCTTGTGGGCCCATCTGCTAGAAATGCCTGCATCTCTGGACTGCCCAAATGGGAGGAAGGAGAGTGGGTCAGCAGATCCTCACCTCCCTTTAGCCAGAGGGTTGACCTGATAGTGACGTTCCTGCCTTCCCAGTTGCATGGGCCTGGGCTCAGAGCGCATTCTGTGGAAACTTTTGCCTCAGCAAAGTAAAGTACCAATGAAGGTAAACAAGGTACCATAAAGTCCCTGGCTCTGTCTGGCACAGTGGGGAAAGTGGGGATGGTGCAGAAAGGAGCTGAAGGCAGAAGGGCCAAGAGCATCTGAAGTTAGAGTCCAGGAGGTGATGTAGCAGCACCTCCACAGACCACTGGCTTTAAGATTATCTGGAGCTAAAAAAAGTCAAGGCCAAAAGACTCCCAAAAGGGAAGAGAAACTCTGACCTTAACCCTAAGTGCCTAAAAAGAATTTAGGTAGAGGGCCTGGCCCCAGAATAAAGATTCACCAGAGACATCTACAAAGAGTATGGGTTACACTTGGTGGGGGAAAAAAGATCAGAGTCCACTCTATTCTATTGTCTCAGCCTGGCACAGAAAATTTTTATTTATCAAACATTTACTTTTCCATCTCCATGTGAATTGCCTTTTTCCACTTTGAAGTCCCAAGTCTCTACCCCAACATCCTTTTTTATCTTCAGCTGAAGATGGTTGTAAGGTGAGGGTTTTGGCCATTTCGGTGAGTTCCTCTGTTTTCCCAAGCCTCTCCCATGTATAGCTACTATTAACTTTTGTTTGGTTTTCTCCTTTTTTTTTTTTTTTTTTTTTCTGCCCTTGCAGTACAAAGAAGTTCCTGGGCCAATGATAGACCTTGCACCACAGCATCAACCTGAGCCATAGCAGGGCAATGCTGGATCCTTAATCTGCTGCACCACCTGGGAACTCCCAGTTTTCTCCTGTTAATCTGTCTCTTGTCAACCTAATTATTAGAGCAGCTGTTGCTGAATCTCGGCCTCTGTCCATGGGTGCTGAATAGAATAGACAGTTTTTGGTGAAGCAGAAAAAGAGTAGTTTTTTAAAATTGCTTTGCTAGCTAAGGAGGCCAGAACAGGCTAATCCCCTAAAGAATGTGCCCTCCTCTGGGAGAGAATAGAAAGGGGTGTTATAGTTTGGGTGTGGAAGATAGGGCTGCAGATAAGGATTAGGGTAGATGCAGGCTTGTATTCTTCTTCAAATCTGGAGTTAGGCAGGGCCTGGATGGGTTCTGGTGGTCCTTGAGATTACCGCACAGGGTCCTGATCAGTTTCACATCCAGTAGGCCCTCAAAGGGTAAGGGAAAATTTCTTCCACTCCAACAGTGGTGATGTTTGACTATTTTTGAGAGGAACTATATGTCACAGAGAAAAATCATATATTCACACCAACAAACCTGTTGAAGCACAGCCAGAGCGAGAGTTGATATACTGACAAACACAAGTAAGCTACACAAGTAAGCATGCTGTCTGCTTACTATAAATGCAATGAATTTCTGGTTCTAGATGGCAACCTAGGAGGCTCCTGAACTCGGCTCCTCCTTGGACAGCCAAATTGACACCTACACACAAAACAATTCTCTCTAATGAAATGCAGAAACCAGCTGAGTGATTCTTGCACATTAGGGGAGCAAGAAAAAAAAAATCCATATCAAAATGGGCAGGACAGCAGAGACAAAATCTCATCATAACCTCATGCCATGCACGGCAGCATAGGATCAGAAGCAAAATCATAACTCCTAGCTTCCCCCTGCGGAACACAGAGTTTAGGACAACCTCCAACGCCCCAACTTTTCTTTTTTTAAAGTTTTATTGAAGAAGAGTTGATTTACCATGTTGTGTTAATTTTTGCTGTGCAACAAAGTGATTCGATTATATATGTACACACATCCATTCTCTTTCAGATTCTTCTCCCATATAGGTTATCACAGAGTATTGGGTAGAGTTCCCTGTGCTGTATAGCAGGTCCCCATGGGCCAATCATTCCATATACCACAGTGTGCATATGCCAATCCCAAACCCCCACTCCATCCCTGTCCACTCCTGTCCCCTTTGGTAACCTTAAGTGTATTTTCAAAGTCTGTGAGTCTGCTTCTGTTCTATAGATACGTTCATTTGTATCCTTTCTAGTAACCCTGACTTTTAAGACTTCCACCTGAGGGACAAGCCCCCAAACATGTAGCCCTGAAAGTCGATGGAGCTGGTGTCCATGATCTTTGAGGACTCTGTTCCAATTTAACAAATTCAAGCAATCTGCCACAATCCTCTTCAGAGACAGGGGAGGCTGAGAGGCACCGTTCTCATGCTGTCCCTCTGCCCTGCCTCAGGTGGCCAGTGTCTCCCTGGAAGGAGCTTTTGCCCTTGTCTGGTGGCCCAGCTTTTGTGACTGCCACTCAGGGGATGCACCCCTTAATCCTTTGAATCTGGTGGCCAGCAGTCCCACAAAATTGTATCAAATAAAGAGATATTCCTTGGCCAGCTCTCTCCTCAGCATTCAGCACAGAGGAAGCAGTCACAAACATTCATCTCCCAGTCACTCCCTATTTGCATTTACTAGTAAAGAGTATTTCAAAATCACAGCCAGATGCCTTATTATATTGGCTTCCTAACTCTAGAAAATGGAGCAGGATGATGGGCCAATTGTGTTTGCATTATCTGATTACCTCCCAGACTTAGGCTGATGAAGTTGAACCATAATACAACCCTTTAAGGATGAGGTTTTCCTATTCTCTTTTCTTCGCGACAGAATTCTCAGCCTGACATACAGTAGTCATTCAATAAATATTTGCTGAATGATGAAATGACTAAAGTGAATGAATAATATGAACACACACAGATAGGAAGCTAGTTCATCTATGGAAAGGGCTCACAGTTTTTGTTGCATGAGGAGAAAAGAAAGCCCTTGTGATTAAGAAACCCAACAGAGCACTAGAAGGACCAGAAAACAGGCATTATCTGCCAGAGTGAGTGGAGCAAAGGGGACTCCTAAACCCAGGGACAAGAGCTGCCACCTTAGGAAAGAGCAGGCATGGGGACTGGAGGGCATCTTCTTTCAGGTTATACAAACACCATTGCCAACTAGACCAAACTGCTATTTGCAGGACACACCACACATCAACAGCAGAAAACTCTCCAATGCATACAGATCACTCACCAAGACAGACCATATTCTGGAAAACAAAATAAACCATGACCAAGTTAAACAAAAGAAATTATAAAGTATGCATCAGTTCATAATAGAACTAAACTGGATACCGATAAGAGAAGAGTATCCAAACTATTTGAAATATTTTAAACAATACACTTTTAAATAATTCAATCAAAGAGGAAGCCTCAAGGGACTTTAAAAAAATGAAGTAAAGTGAAAATATAAGAGTTTGGGTCACTGCAGAAGTGCAGGTTTGATCCTTGGCCTGCGCAATGGGTTAAAAGATCCAGCATTGCCATAGCTGTGGTGTAGGACACAGCTACAGGTCAGATTCAGTCTCTGGCCTGGGAACTTCCATATGTGATGGGTATGGCAGAAAGAAAGAAAGAAAAAGAAGAGGAAAAATCAAAATAAACCAAAAGCTAGCAGAAATAAGAAAATTATAGGAGTTCCCATCGTGGCGCAGTGGTTAACGAATCCAATTAGGAACCATGAGGTTGCGGGTTTGATCTCTGGCCCTGCTCAGTGAGTTGAGGATCTGGTGTTGCCATGAGCTGTGGTGTAGTTTGCAGATGTGGCTCGGATCTGGTGTTGCTGTGGCTCTGGCGTAGGCCAGTGGCAACAGCTCTGATTAGACCCCTAGCCTGTGAACCTCCATATGCCATAGGTGTGGACCTAGAAAAGACAAAAAGAAAAAAAAAAAGAAAGAAAGAAAGAAAAAGAAAATTGTAAATATGAGAATAGAATTAAGAAGAAAGAAAGAAAATACAGAAACTCAATCAAACTAAAAGTTGGCTCTTTGAAAAGATTTTTACAAGACTGATAAACTTCTAGCCAGATTGACAGAAAAAAAAAAAAAAAGACCAAAATCCCTTATGGCCATAAATATAAAAATCTTCAACAGAGTATTATTAGTAAATCAAGCACAGAATATATAAAAAGATAGTACATCACTATCAACATGGTTCACACCAGAATGCAACAGAGTACTTGAAAAATCAATCTATATAATTCACTACATTAACATATTAATTAGAAAAACCTTATGGCCATCATTAATTTGATGTAGAAAAAGCATTCAATACAATTCAATATCCATTCAAGATAAAAATTTTAAGCAAATGGAATTTAAAAAAAAATTCCTTAACTAATAAAGATGATCTATAAAACAAACCCTACATGTCATGCTTAACGGTAAAAGATGCAATATTTCCCCTACCTCTCAGAATCAAAAACAACTTTGTCCTGGAAGTCCCTGGCTATAAGATAAGGAGGGGAAAAAAGGGAAAGAAAAAGAAAATTGTTTTAATTGCCAGGCAGTGTGATTGTACACAGAAAAATTCAAAAGCATCTACAAAGAAAAAAATACTGGAACTAATGTTAGTTTAGCAAGTTCATCTTTATACATGATCAATATACAAAAATCATCTGTATTCTTAACTAGGTAAGTAATAGCATGAACAACTGGGATTTGAAATAATAAAACAAAACCATTTGTAGTAGCAACACACACACCTAGCTACAAATTAAATAGAACAAGTGCAGGATTAATATGCTGAAAACTGCAAAACACTTAACGAAAGAAGAAAAATTTAAAGTTCTGAATGAGGGGGTATACTACATTTATGGATCAGAAGACTGTTTTTAAGATGTTAATTCTTTACCGCATGATCTACAGATTCATCACAGTCTGAAATAAAGTCTTAGTAAACTGCTGTCGACATTGACAAGCTAATTCTAAAATATATATGAAAGTCAAAGAAAGTAGTAGCCCAAATAGATCTGAACAAGAAAAAGTATGAAGATTTGGGTGACCCAAAGAGTTTATTAAGAATGCTAGATCAATGGAACGGAAAGTGGAATCCAGAAGTAGACTAAACAAATACAGTCAACAAATTTTTGACAAAAGTGCTAAAGAAATTTAATGGACAAAGGACTATTATCCACGAATGGACCTGGAACAATTGGACATTCACATGCAAAAGAATGAACAGATCTCACACATTAAACAAATGGGTCATAGAACCAAAATATGTATTTTTAAATTACAAAACTTCCAAAAGAAACCATAGAAGACAATCTGATCCAATAACAAAGGCATGACCTATAGAAGGAAAAGCTGAGAAACTGACTTTACTAACATTAAAATCTTAGCTCTGGCTGACACATTGTTAAATGAAAATGAGAAGACATGGACAGGGAGAAGACATTTTAAAAGTCACTTAGATGATAAAGGAGTTGTGTCTAGAATATACAAAGAAATCCTAAAACTCAACTATAAGAAAATAAAGTACACAATTCTGAAAATGGGGCAAAACATCTGAGCAAACACTTCATCAAATAAAACATAAGCATGGCAGATAAGCACATGAAAAGATGTTTTTTGACAAAGCAGACAATATTTGTCATTAGTGAAATGATAGTTAAGATCACAATGGCGAAACAACCAAATGAGAACAATACTAAATGTTGGCAATAATACAGGGCACCAGGAAATCTCATTCCTCACTGGTGGATATGCAAAATGATAGTGCTTTGAAAAACAGCTTGCCATAAATTAGCCATAAAGGAGTTCCTGTTGCAGTGTAGGGGGGTTAAGGATCCAGTATTGATCCAGCTGTGGTGTAGGTCACAGCTGCAGCTCAGATTCTATCCCTGACCAGGGAACTACAATATGCTATGTGTGTGGCACAAAAAAAAAAAAAAAAAAAAAATTAGCCATACAATCAAACAATCCTGCTCTTGGGTGTTTAGGCAAGTGATTGAAAGCCTTTGCTGACATAGAAACCTATGAAAGTGTTTACAGCAGCTTTTTTCATAGTAGCTCTAAACTGCATTAATGGATAAACAAACTGTGACAGTCCATAGAATGGAATAATACCCAGCGATAAATAAAAATGGACTATGAATGCACTCAAGAACATGGATAAACCTTCAAGTTCACTTTGCTAAGTTAGAGAAGCCAGATCCAAAAGGCATCTTCCATTGCCCATTCTGAATCAGTATCTCTGGGAGAGGCCTGAGAATGCACATTTTCTAACCTGTTGTTATGATGTCGATATACCATCTTCAGGCCACATTCAAACTCTCTTCAAGCATGTTTCTACCTTATGCATTACTGGCCAATGGTCTTGGTTGACAGACCTATAAGGAAAGAAGGGGAAAATGCATGCACATGGGAATAGGGGACATAACTGCAAAAGCTTAAACTCATCAAACACTTCTTTACAACATATTTTATCTTTTGGTTCATTTATCACCTCTCTGAACAGATAGGAGCATGGGGAAAATGTTTTCTTCAGGTTTATATTCTCAGGACCTTGTACAATTATAATCCTTAAGTAGGGACTAAATACATAGGTTAATTTTACAAATGGATTCGCCAAGCTGGAGGCCACTTTCTTCACAAGTATGATAACATGGGGAAATTTACCCAACTTCTCTCTCAGTTTATCCAACTAAAAAAATGTGAATAATGAGAGTAACTGACATTATAGTGTTCTTATAAGGATAAAAAGAGTTAATACCTGTAAGTTGCCTGGCCCTTAGCAAGTGCTCAATAAATCTGAATTATTATTTCATTCTGCAGAATAATATATGTCGTGGTTTTGTTTGTTATGCACCCAATTGCCTTGGAAGGAAAACATATGTGTTACTTTGTTGCTAGGGAAATACAACTTTCATCAACAGACTAAATAAAACATTTCCAGAGGTCTGGGGACTGGCACTAACTTCCATGTTGCTGGAAGTTGTTGTGGTTGAATTTTTTCCTCTTCTCAGTTTCTATTTTTGAAATACTACAAGGGCATAACATTTTCTAAAAGCTTTTCCTTCTCTTTATTTTGGAGATCAAAATCTTCTTAAATAAATGAAAAAAGTTTAGAATGGATAAACAATAAGATCCTACTGTATATCACAGGGAACTCGCTCCAGTCTCCTGGGAGAGACCATGATGGAAAGTAATAACATATAAAAAAAGAATGTATATACATATATGCATGACTGACTTACTTTCCTATACAGAGGAAACTGCCACAACATTCTAAATCAACTATACTTTAATAAAAAAATATAAATAAATGTAAAGGACATAACAGTGTTTCATTAGCCTCAAGTATGGAAAAGACATTGCCATTCTTTCTATTGGAAGTTATACCAACTTAAAATAGAGTTTGAAGGTATGATCTTCTTTACTTATCTAAATGTAAGCACAATGTGAAAACCATTTGATTAAAGTGGCAAATTTAATCAAATCCTGTTATAGTCCTTTTTAAAATTAGAAACAATGGAATATCCCCAATATACAGAGGTTTGGCAAGAGGATGATTCTTAATTGCATTCAATTCTGTAGCTATTACCATAGATTTTAATGCCATGAGATAAACCACACCACCCTTGCCCTCTACATTATGATACCACCAGCCACATCCGGCTATTTAAATGAAAATCAATTAAAATGAAACAGAATTAAAAATTCAGTTGGCCAGTCAGTCACATAAGTCACATTTTAAGTACTCGATAATCACATGTGACCAGAAGCTACTGTATTGGACAGAACAGATACAGAACATTCATCACCATGGAGAGTTCCATTGGAGCGCTCCACCATGGTACGAACCAGCTGTCGGTTGGAAACATTGGTTTATCCCTGTGCTCTTTTGAGTACGTTTTTCTATAATGCTTCCTAACTTAATAAACGACACAGCTAATGAACTGAAGTGTCCTCGTGGGGTCCATGAGTAACTCCAAATGTGCAGAAAGCTGGTCCTGATAGACAGCTTCAGTTCTGTGTAGATCCAGGGGGTGGAGCTCTGTTAAAAATAATTTTGCACCTGCTCATTTGCTCAGCACAGCTAGTAGGGAAATAGGCTTCTGCACCATTCCCTGAGTCCACTCACCCAGGCAGTTGCCCTCTCCCCTCCGCCCACCTTCACACCTGGTCTGCTCTCCCTAAAAAGATACGGCAGACAAATTGTGCCATATTGTTGAAATGCCACATCTATGAATTATACCAATGCATCTTCCAATCAGCTAGCTTTTTTTCAAGAAATTAAAACAGCATCTTAGCTGGTTTTCAGAAATGAGCTACTTATTTTTTATTATATTTGGCTACGTCTGAGGCATGAAGAAATTCCTGGGCCAGGAAATGAACCCGTGCCACAGCAATGATTGGAGCCACAGAGGTGATAACGCTGGATCCTTAACCTGCTAGGCCACCAGGGAACTTCAGAAATGAGCTACCTAACCAGCCCCCAGATACCACAAGTATGCTGACGACACAGGACTGGATGAAGATGCAGACATTTTACAATTGGAGCATAGTCCTGGATTGGAAAAGGTGGAGATTTTGAATTGCCAAAGTGTAGCACAAGCATACGTGGTAACAGAGGGAGGGAGTCATCGCAAAGTGGTTTCTACAGGGTCATGCAAGATTTAAGACAAACTTTCCGCCGGGTTGGGTTGGGACAGCTGCAGATGGAACACTCATTGGAAAACCTCTCATTGGTCTTTCCACTATGGTGAGGAATTCCATAAAGTGGGTGTGGATGGGCCCAAGGTTGATATTCAGTAGAATAAGTAGTGACACCATCAAGTTACAAGTGGTCTGTTTGGGATACAGGCAGACACTGCAGGACACTGCAGCTGCTTCTTTTTCTTCCATAAAGTCCTGAGGTCATCCATTTTGGCCTCTGGAATACCCTGAGACTTTGACGTGCTACACATGAACAAGGAACATGTGGTCAATTGGGTGAAACCTCCCCATTCTGTAAACTGTAACTCAGTTTTTCTGAAGTTGTGGATAACAATGGGTATTTTTTTTTTTAATGTGTAAAGAAACAGAAAGAAAATATGCATTGCTCAAAGAGGTGCCCACACAGTGGCACTGACGAGGTGATGACCTCACTCCCTCAGGCTCAGCACCCCAAGTCTAGGGTGTCCTAGGCTTTACCCAGGGCACAAGACTGCTCATTTCACAATGTCCAGTAAAGTCATAGCTGTCATGGGCACAAGACTGTCTCGGGCACAATCCCAGGGGAAGTGAAGTTAGAAGCTGCTATCGGGGCATGGATTCAGAATAGGGCCATTTTGTTACAGGTCTCAAATTCATAATAGAGACCAGATCTGAAAACCTACAGGACTTTGCTCTTTGAGAGGAAGACTCTGACTTTGGACAAAGCTCATAAGCTGGCATAACGCCCTATTACCCAGAAAGGCCTTGTCCCTCCATCTCCTGAAGGATATCATGTTCCACTTCATTTATCTGACTTCCTGTTCACTATGGGGAAGACTCATAGTTCAGTCTCTAGGGAAATCCATGACCTATTATCCATGTGGGGACACGTTGCTGTTTGTCTCCTGATACAATTGAAGCAGTGAATCTGTACATCTGGAGTTACTCAGCAATACTTTAGACATAGTATTTTTAAAAAATTAAAAATTTTAAATTAACCATTTATTAAAAACCTAAGAGCATCTCTTCTAAGATCAAGAACAGGATAAGAATGCCCACCCTTCCCACTTTTATTCAACATAGTATAGTAAGTTCCAGCCACAACATCAGACAAGAAAAAGAAATCGAAAGAATCCAAATTGGAAAGGAAAGAGTAAAACTCACTGTTAGCAGATGACATGATACAATACATAGAAAATCCTAAAGATGCTACAAGGAAACTACTAGAGCTCATCCATGCATTTGGTAAAGCTGCAGGATCAAAATTAATAGATAGAAATTTGTTGGGTTTCTATACCTTAAGAATGAACTATCAGAAATAGAAATTAAGGAAGCAATCCCGTTTATCATCACATCAAAAAGAATAAAATACCTAGGAATAAACCTATCTAATGAGATAATTACAATGAATAAAAAACAGTATCTTCAATAAGTGGTGCTGGGAAAACTGGACAGCTACATCTAAAAGGATTGAAATTAGAACATTCTCTAAATTCAGAACAAATTAAAGACCTCAATGTAAGACTGGATACCACAAAACTCCTAAAGAAAAACATAGGCGGAATACACTTTAACATTAATCTTAACAATATTACATTAGATCTGTCTCCTAAGGCAAAGGAAATAAAAACAAAAGTAAACAAATGAGACCTAATTAACCTTAAGAATTTTTTTCACAACAAAGGAAAACCTTAACAACAACAAAGACGACAACCTGCTGAATGGGAGAAAATATTTGTAAATGGTATGACCAACAAGGGGTTAATATCCAAAATATATAAACAACTCACACAATTCAACATCAAAACACCAAACAACCTGATTAAAACAAGTGGGCAGAAGACCTGAATAGACACGTTTCCAAAGAGGACATGCAGAAGGCCAACAGACAGGTGAAAAGATACTCAACATCACTAATCATTAGGGAAATGCAGATCAAAACCACAATGAGATATCACCTCACACCTGTCAGAACTGCTATCATCAAAAAGAACACAAGAGTTCCCATTGAGGCTCAGTGGTTAAGGCATCCGACTAGGAACCATGAGGTTGCGGGTTCAATCCCTGGCCTCGCTCAGTGGGTTAAGGATCTGGCATTGCTGTGGCTGTGGTGTAGGTCGGCAGCTACAGCTCTGATTAGACCCCTAGCCTGGGAATCTCCATATGCCGTGGGAGCGGCCCTAGAAAAGGCAAAAAGACCCCCTCCCCCAAAAAAAAGAACGCAAATAACAAATGTTCTTGTGGATGTGGAGAAAAGAGAACACTTGTACACTGTTGGTGGGAATGTAAATTGGTACAGCCACGGTGGAAAACAGTATAGGAATTTCTCAAATAACTAAAAATAGAACTATCATATTACCCAGCAATTCCACTTCTGGGTATATATCCAAAAGAAATGAGAACATCAATTTGAAAAGATACATGCACTCCAATGTTCATAGCAGCACTATTTACAATAGCCAAGACATAGAAGCATCCACAGATGAGTGGACCATTTTTATTAGAGCTTGAACCCCATCCAATACTGGCGCAGGCTGACCCTCTGGCCTTCCTCCCTCTCACATCTTCACCAGAAAGAGGATACATCCACCTTCAGGTGGCTCATTAGATTTTGGTCAGTGATAAGGATCAGTTTTATTTTATTTTTTTTTATTTTGTTTTTCAGGTAAGTTTTAAAAGAAAAATGATGATGGGGTTTTTCATTTGCAACCTCATTTTGCTAGTCACCATGTAAAAAGGAAATGCCACATCATCCATCATGGAATTGGCAACCATGGCCCACCTCATAAAAGTGTTATGAGAAACTGATAAAAAACAAAATGCTTTTCAATTATTTGTGCTTCCAGGAGCTATATGTAGCTCAAATTAAAACTGAAGTGTGACATCTTTGGACCACAAATATTATGAGGCAGTTGCATTAACTTAACCTCCATCTGATGAAGGGGAAAAAAATGGGATCTTTAGAAAACTACTTTCCTGAGTAAGAACCACTGAGAAGCAGCTTCTTGCCAGGGGCAGGAGATTCAAGATACTTGGCTGCATTATTACTGGGAAATAAAACCCAATGTGGCAACACTAAAATGTTAAAACTTGGCCCACTTGCTTGTTCCTGAACCATCTGTGGTTCCTCAGTGTTCTCTCCAATAGGAGAAATGGTCCTTATGTTAGAGTGAGCTTTCCAAATACCCTGGAATGCATCTGCAGTACTCAATTTATTTCTGGACAAGATCAGGGGTTGGGGATATTCTTGTTACCCAGCCTGAAGAAATTGATAACTAAGGGAGGAAAACATTGTGCTTATCAAGCTGGCTACAGTAACCAATCAATTCTGTTTTTGTACATTTAGAAATAAAGCGATGGCCTAGTGGGTTAGGGATCTGGCTCTGTCACTGCTGTGGCTAGGATCACTGCTGTGATATGGGGTAGATCCCTGGCTTGGGAACTTCCACATGCCCATGGGCATGGCTAAGAGAAAAAAAAAAAAAAAAAAAAAAGAGAAAGATTGTAGAATATAGAAGTAAGGCCTTGAACAAGATTTACAGCAAGTGAATATGTCAAAGGTTTGAAACCTGTGCTAACAAGTTGTTTATGGAGTTAAGCTGCCCCTTCTGCTAATGACACGAGATTATTTCCGTTTCTCTAGACAATTTTACCAAATACAGAATAAGTGGATTTAATAGTCCAGTGAACTAATAATAAGAGAAGAATACACAATTCTCTAACATGTTAGGATTTAATAGGCAAAGTTATCTGTGGACTTGAAATTACTATAAGACATAGGAATAACAAAAGTAATCCTGGCAGTGTAAATGGGAGAGATGTTCTTATTAGAGATCATGAGGAAAATTTGGGGAAAAGCATTATGTATTTCTTAATATCTCTTCTCTGTGTAACTCCTTCCTTTCAAGTCAGTGTCTTATGTCTCTGAACTGAGGAAAGAAAAGTTTATGGCATGTTCTTTTTTTAGTTAAAGTATAGTTCATTTACAATGTTGTGTCAGTGTCTGTCGTATGGAAATTTGACTCAGTCTTTTCTTTTTTTAAATACTATATTCTGTCATGGTCTATCCCAGGAGATTGGATATAGTTCCCATGGTATGTTCTTAAAATAAATGGGCATTTTTTTAAAAACAATCAATCAAATTATAACCAGAGAACATATCATGACCTTTGCTATTTTCGTTAGCACCTGAATAGACACATTGTTGAACTGAGGAAGAGATTATGGAAAACAATTTTTCTGTAAGCATTCTCTTTTCAGACCCTTCAATTCAGTCTGTTTTATGTGCTCATATATGTACTTGGCCAAAAATGGTGTGGAGAAGTAGGAGTGGAATTTTTATTTTATTATTTATTTATGTATTTACTTATTTTTATATTTTTTGGCCATGCTCCAGGCATGTGGAACTTCGTGGGCCAGGAATTGAACCCACATCACAGCAGTGACAATGCTGAATCCTTAACCTGCCGAGCTACTAGGGATTGCCTGAGCAGTACTTTTATAAATAGAGGGGAGCATCATGAGTCTTGAGACTAGGCATAAAGTGGGATTTATTTCTGGAAAAATAGTCAATTGAAAAAGGGAAAAATTATGTGAGAAACTGACTTGATAGAGAGACAGCTATATTTATACAAATTGTTCCTTCTTGTGCTAGAGTCTGGAGTTTACCAAAATCTTATCCTTTGATCAGTGGATTAATTAATTTTTGTTTTAAAAGCAATAATACTTGGGAGTTCCTGCTGTGGTGCAGTGGCTCTGGTCTCTGTTAGAGGTGCACGTTCAATCCCCGGCACGGCACAGTGGGTTAAAAGATTTGTCATTGCCACAGCTGTGGCTTGGATTCAATCCCTGGCTCGGGAACTTTCATGTGTTGTGTGTGTGGCCATTAAAAAAGAGAGCAATAATACTTGGCTAGTATGTTCTCTTAATATAAAAAAAATTGTCCATGTTTAAATAGTGGGACATAGTCATGCGGAATAGAATGGGGCTGCTGTGACAAAACACCGCAGACTGGATATCTTATAAAAAACAGACATTCATTTGCATGATTCTGAGGGCTGGGAGTCCAAGATCAAGATCCTGTCAGATTCAGTGTCTGGTGTCCCAGTTCATAGATGGCTGTCTGCTGGCTGGATCTTCACGGGGCAGAAGGGGCCAGCTAGCTCTCTGGGATCGTCTTTATAAGGGCACCAACCCCATGTAGGAGGGCTCTGCCTTCATGGCCTGAATACCTCCCTAAGAGCCCCCTTCTAAACATCATTGCATTGATATTAGAATCTAATGTGGGCGTTCCCATCATGGCGCAGTGGTTAACAAATCCGACTAGGAACCAAGAGGTTTCGGGTTCGATTCCCGGCCTTGCTCAGTGGGTTGAGGATCCGGTGTTGCCGTGAGCTGTGGTGTAGGTTGCAGACACAGCTTGGATCCCGAGTTGCTGTGGCTCTGGCGTAGGCCAGTGGCTACAGCTCCGATTAGACCCCTAGCCTGGGAACCTCCATATGCCGCGAGAGCGGCCCAAGAAATAGCAAAAAAAGACAAAAAAAAAACAAAACCAAAAAAACAAAAAAAGGAATCTAATGTAAATTTTGGGTGGACACAAACATTGATTCTGTGGCAAGGTCCTCACCCTACTGTGCTCTTGTCCAGCTCACCTGGCATCCACCTGGGGGTGGGGGTGCTTTAAGGATCCGGCATTGTCACTGCAGTGGCTTGGATCAATGCTGTGGTGCGGGTTCATTCCCTGACCCTGGAGCTTCTGTGCGCCACAACCTCTGTTTGCTGAATATGACCAGGGATGACTGCATGATCTTGTCTAAACAGAAACACTTGCCTCCTTTTCAGCTTCCTACCATGTACCCCTTCCCTTCATTGGGGTGACACCCCATATTTAGTACCTTGAAACTTCTAAGTCCCTGAAGCTCTTCCTTTTGAGGAAATAGGAAGGCACGTATGATCAGCTATTTATATTTATTCCTTGATTACTTCATTAGAATTTAGAGTATATAGATTCAATTAGATTAAATACAAATATTCTGAAAAAATAGTCTAAATTTGGAGGCTCTTCTTTCTCTCTGTGGAATAATGGATTTTGTCACCATTGGTTAAAAGAGCTTCAAGTATTTGTAAAGGGAAGAAATACACTGGGTTTACCTTGCTCAAGTAGAACTAAAATGAATCTTTAAAAGTTAATGAAGTGAAAATTCTGAATTTTTTTTAGTTTCCTCTCCAAAAAGTCTCTCCATTCTCCTGATGAGGGTGAGCAGGAGACTGGTATTGGAATAACATGGAGTAAATGAGGTTGGGAACTGGGAGCTCGGCCTGTCCAAGAACTTGTCAGTAGTTGTGTAGAGCCATTCCTTCCCTCCTTTTATTTCAAGATTTCTAAATATGATGTTTTACGATACATTATAACACTGTTGTCTGCATTACATCTTGGGATTCATCCATTCCTTCTGTGGATGTTGAATATCCACTGTACGCTAGACTGTATCCTGAGTTTTCAAGAAATATCACTGAAGAAAACAGACAAAAAACCCAGTTCTGCCCTTCATCGAGCTTATGAATAGAAGAGGCAAACAATAATAAGCCAACAATCCAGTGTATCAGAAATTGACAAGAGCTAAGGAAAAAAATGCAACTGAGTAATATGCTCCAGGCTCTTGACACAGGGACAGGGGACAGCTTTAACAGCCCAGTCCAGGCTGGGCCTCCAGGGAAGGAGACAATGAGGAAGTTGAGGGGTTTGGCTATGCTGACATCTTTTGGGTGGGTACTCAAGGTGTGGAAAGAGAAGGGCAAAGGTTCTAGGCAAAGAGTACCCAGCACTAGTAAGGACCAGCAAGGAGAAACATGTGGCTGCAGCCCAGGGAGTCAGGCGGTAACACATGGAAGGTCTGAAGAACTACTTGGAGCCAGCACAGGTGGGACCTTGACAGCCACTGTAAGAACATCAGCTTCTTCTCCAAGTGGAATCAAGAGGCATTGGAGGGTTTTGAGTAGGGAGTAAGTCACATGGTATAGCTTTTTCATTTGTAAAAAAAACTATCACCCTAGAGCCTGGATCTAGAGCTCAGGAGAGAGGATGAAGAGAAGATATTACTTTGAGAGTCACTGGTAAGCACCTGGCTTTGAAATTCTGAACACGGGGTGAGGTCATGTAGAGAATGAGGGCAGGAGAAGAGGACTCAGGGCCCAAGACTTGGAGTACTCCAATTTTTAAAAGGTTAAGATAAAGAAGTATCAACAGAAAATACCTGAGAAGGTGCAGCTAGTGAGGTGGGAGGAAAACCAGGCAGGTGTGTCCTCCTGGAAGCCGCATAACAATCTTTCCTACAAAGAGGAAACAAGACTCAATGTACAATCCTATTTCCATCCTCAGCAGCTTACATTTTTGTGCACAGAGAGCATGAATGACTACATTTTCTCTTTGAAGTTTGCATAGCAATTCCATAAACTGTCTAATTTTATACCTAAATAGTAATTAGTCAGGTATTAGGTTCACAACTTTGCAGAGGTAAAATCCAAGGTGTAGAAGATCAAGTGAGTTTTTTTTTTTTTCTTTTTGGCTGTATCTGCGGTATATTAAAGGTCCCAGGCAAGGGATCGAACCTGCACCGTAGCAGTGACCCAAGCCACTGCAGTGACAATGCTGGATACTTAACCAGCCAGGCCACAAGGGAATTCTCAAGTGAAGGCTTTTGATTCCACAAGGGACTAAGTGAAAGAGCCAGAATTAGAACAAAGTCTTCCAAGATGCAGCCAGTGTTCTTTCTTCAACCATTTATTGCCTGGAAATATGATTCTACCATTTTTTTTCAATCCAGCTAGGACTGGCCTTTGAGTTTGATGTGGTTGGAGGTGCATAAAAGCTTTCTGACCCTCAGGGCATCTGGCCTGAACTCAATTCACTCATCTATAAATTCTAAGTTCCTACTTTGCTATTCTGCTGGCCTGAAGGGCTTCTACTCTCTGAATGCTTATGAAGTGTCTGTGGACACATGAACATGTTTAAAATGTTAACTAAAATTTCCAGGCAGTACGTGCCAAAAGAGCCACTCCAGAACAATGCTGATCTTGACCCAGGAGTCCAGAGGGTCAGGAGAAAGCCTTTTAGCCAGGCTGCTCTTATTTAAATAGGTTCCACCCAGCTCTGGATTTGTGGAAAATTATTTAAATCCTGCTATACCCCAAATTTTTCATCTTTAAAATGGCATAATGATAGTAATAAATGGAAATTCATTGAGGTTTCAAATATAAACACCAAGATAATATACATAAAGTATTTAGAATGGGTCTAGTGCAAAATGAACACTCAATGAAGTTCTGAAAGCCTTCTTTGATCTTGCCCCCTCCTCCCAAGACCAATTAGAAATCTTCCTCTTGGAGTTCCCTTGGTGACACAGCAGGTTAAGGATAGGTCAGCTTTTTGAAGTTTCCATTTAGTCCTCTCATCTGTCATTTGTCTTGGCATTATCTATAAAATTTAATAATTCATTGATTCTGCAAACATTTACTGTGTTGCAGCTATATGTAGAGTATTAGTAACATTAAGATGGAAAATGCCCTGGTTGTCCCCTGCCTTCAAGGAGTTCTCAGCTGCTGTAAATGTAATATAATATGCTAAATGCAATGGTGAAGTCATGAATTCTAATTTTTGACATCAAAGGGGAAAATTTATTTTTATTTTTATTTTTGGCCACACCCATGGCATGTGGAAGTTCTGGGGCCAGGGATCAAACCCATGCCATAGCTGCAGCCTGAGTAACAGCAGTGACAATGCTGGAGACTTAACCTGCTGTGCCACAAGGGAACTCCCAAGTGATATCTACTGTGGCAGGGGCAAGAGTTCGATCCCTGGCCCAGGAATTTCTGTATGCCGTGAGTATGGCAAAAAAAAAAAAAAAAAATTTAAGTAAAAATAAAGGAGGCAGGAAGAATGAGATAGACAGCAAAGTGACTGAGTGCTCTCCAGCAAATTCTTTTAATTACCACATTATGCCAATTAAACCAATCAAATTCTAGTGTGTCAGAAATGACTGTATTCTTTCTTATTATCTTTATGTGCCTAAAAGGGATAACAGAAAACGCTGGAGTGATCAGAAGATGCTGCCTCAATATCTTGAGATGACACCACAAGCGTTTTAAGGGCAAAATTTTTATTTCCCATCCTACTGTCAGAGTTGAATAAAGCTTGGAAACTGAATGAAGTTTACAAAAAAGGCAATGCCTATAGAGGTTTGAAGAGGATTTTATTTACGTTGACAGTAGATCCATTGGTATTTTCTTAGTGGTATCACATCAATTAGACATGTTGTGTCTAATTGGTGTTCACTATGAAAATTAGCTTATAGTCTTTTTTTGTCGATGGTTGTTCAACAGTTAGTTGTGATTTGGGTGTTTTGTGAGAGGAGGTAAGCTTGAGTCCTTCTATTCCCTCATCTTGTCTCCAATCCTCGAAAATTTATCTCATGTTTTGGCAAATGATTTTTGCAATCAAAGAACTTTTGTGCAGTATGTATTAAGTGTATCTCCTATCATCAAATAATAAAAGTCTGGCACGTAGCTGGGTGTGCAAATATAGTTGGAGACGTTAACAAGAAAAATACATGAGGACGTTTGTTTCATGAATAAGCGCAGTTCTAAAGTTTTACATTAGTCTCTAATGCATTTACATATTTATAGTCTTGCCTTATATTTGAAATTCTCTGTCATTAAATGGAATCTGGTATTAGAGTCTACATTTCTTTCTAATATCAAAGTATTTTCAGAATTCATGTCTTTGCCAAAGACTACTCATCATTATTCACTAGAGCCAAGGTAAAACCACTGAAATGTTGTCATCTTTATTTTTTTTAACATACTAATGGGATTTTTATATAATACAGAAGTGTTGGTGTTGATCATAATGTTAAAATCATTGGAAAGGCAATTGTGAATCACATAAGCAGGTTTTGAAAAGCATCTCAGAAGGGTAGCCTATTTGAGAATAGATTTAAATCACACATATGTGTTAAAATTAGGGTTGTAACTGTAACAGTTACATATGCTGACAAAAAATTTTCCCTATTTGGGGCTATCTTTATATCTATTAGGTATACAATAAGCTATAAAGATATACATTGTACAACATGGGGAATATAGCCAATATTTTATAATAACTCTAAATGGAATATAACAGCTTTTTTTTGGGGGGTGGGCACCGCTGCAGCATGTAGAAGTTCTGGGGCCAGGGATCAAACCCATGCCACAGCAGCGACCTGAGCCACAGCAGTGACATTGCTGGATCCTTACCCTGCTGAGCCGCATGGGAAGTCCTGGAGTATAACTTTTAAATTGTGAATCACTACATTGTAGACCTGTAACTTATATTGTACAGCAACCGTACTTCAATTAAAAAAAAATTTCCTTAATTGGGTTTATCTTCCTGATGGCATGGATGTTCTGATTGACTACCTGAGAAATTAAGTTAGGTAGAAATAATTATTCAAAATCTTGTTTAAACTCATGTGAACTATGTTTTCACTAGCCTAAGCTCATATCTTCTTCAGTCACAAACTAAAAAACTAGTTTTCTGAAAATATAAACATGAGGAAGAGTGTTTCTGACAAATGGGTTTGACATTGATTGACTTACAGGTTAGAGAATGCCATTGTGGGTCTGAAGGCAGGACAGAGACAGGGTTGTTTTTATAGAGCAGAAGATGGGGATGGCAGGTGAGGCATCAGGGGAAAGAGAGGATGATTCCTGTGTCAAAGAGTAGGCAAAACTGGCTAAGGAGCTCTAAATGCATCTTACAAATCTGCATGTTCCTTTCGTGATCTTTCTTGTCCTTTTTATAATTTTTGACATTATTGACCACTGTCATCTTGAAAAAGTTGAAAATAAATAGATAAATAAAATTTAAAATATCCCTTCTACATCCCAGATACCATGCCCTGCTGATAGTTTGCTTACATTCTGGCCATACCTGCCCAACCTCCTCTGCATTTCCTATATTTTGGTGTCCCCCAGGGTTCTCTTTCAAGTCCTTTTCCTTCTGACTCTACACATAATTTTTGCTTACTCTAGAGGTGAGCATCATCATCTGGACGTGACCAGACATGTTTCTTTTTAACCCAAATTGTTTTAGATTCCCTACTGGATTTCACCGTGTATATGTCCCACACATATTCCAATCTTCAGCTCAAAAATCTCCTTTTACTGCTGATCTACCCAAGTTCTACATCAAAGGTGATGATATAACTGCCAACTCATATGCTCAAGCCAAAAACTTGGACACTGTTCCCCTTCCTTATACTCAACCAACCACCTTGGCCAAGGTGACCTCCCAAATAGTCTCAGTTACACTAACTTCTTTCTCCCTCTACCAACAGCACCCTAGACCAGGCCCTCGCCTCTCTTAACTGCATTAGAACAGCAGTGTTGTTCCCTTACATTTGTACTCCACACAGATCTGGAGAAACCTTAATGAAGCAAGAGTATGTTACATGATTTTCTTTCATAAAACCCTTGTGTCCTTTGTCATTGTTTTTACGATAAAGTCTTTAACTCCTTAACCTCGATTAAAAGAACTTCCATACCTCTCTAACTGTGGTTATTGTCCTTTCTCCTTCTTTTCTTTCATTTACCCTCAGTTTTCTATTTTTAATTTTTTTTTTTTACATTTTGTTTGTTTTATATTGTCTTTCAACCCTTGTACCCTCCCCTTCATGATTCTGAATTCCTTCCTAAAATGGACCATTCTATAGTACACAGACTTTATCCAGGGGTTACCTTGCTCTGAAACACCTCAGTGCTGTCATATGCCTTCTGACTTTCCCTCCATAGGCTAAATTAACGCATTAACAATTATTCTCACTTTTCCGGGAAGGCTCCCCTGACCCATCTCCCCACAACATTGAGATGCCCTCCCTTATCATGCACTTGTTATCCTCAATTTCATAGAAATTGAGTTGAGATTGTGGGTTCAACTTAACCAGGCAAATGAGGATTATGTCAGAGTTATTTATTGCTATAGCCCTAGCTGCTAGCATAACACTTGAGTTTTAGTAGGTGCTTGATAAATATATATATTTTTGAGTGAAAAAAAATTAATTTTTTTGCAGTTCCAGATGTAAACCTTCAAGTTTAAACCACTCAACTAAAAACAAACACTGTTTTCCTTTCATGAGTTCTAGCTTTTAAAAAAAATTCTATTTTAAACAACTCCTCTTGTGTTACTTAAAATAGCAGTAATACATTTTATTCAGTACTAGTTGAAGGTTCAAAGCACATTTGGTGATACAGCATCAGATAAAAGGACCTGGTTGAAAGGGTAAGAACAGACGGGTTGATGAGACTTTGCACCTGTGACAGATCATCTCAGGACCAACAGTGAGGACAAACTGTGTTATTGGTTAAATATAGTCATAGATGTCTGCTCACTATTGTCCTCTAAAGTTGACTTTAAAAGGCCAAGTGTATAGAAAGAAGTAATGACATCGAGAATTCGCTTTTACACTGCACTTTTGAATCCATCTTCTGACCAAGCTATTTTCAGCAAACTATCACATCAAACAGTCCCTGCTGTAAAGGCTGGTGTTTATCTAACATGTATTTATTCCTTCCAACTTAGTATGATAGCACTGGCATGAAATTCTAAAACTAAATAGCCTACTAGATTATAAATACATACTGTGACAAACAAAGAGACAGAAAACAACTAGCAAAAGACAAAAAAGCCTGCTGCAGTGGAGTACCAGCAGAAACATTTACCAGGGTGAAAAGGGTCATTGGACCACCAGAAGTACCAGTTATTAATGGAACATGCATTGACTGGAGCACAGTGTGTTCAGACTATTTGCAGGTACCTCTGATTATCTTTAAAAGATGGCAAAGTTTAGTTTGGTTCTGTAGAGTTTGGCAGCTGAAATAATAGAACATTGGAAATTTCCCTTCCCAGTCCTTTCTTTTATTGCATTATAAATTGCTTTTCCTATAGTAACTCACTGGGGAGAGAGTAAAAACTGTGCCAAAAATGTTAGAGTAAATAATTAAAAACAACTACAGTTTTAATAGATTTTGTTCTGTACATTATTTAATGCTAACTTGCAGTGAAAGTGCTGAGGAAGTGTTGAATTTGTGCGTGCAGTGAGCGCAGGAATCCCCTTTAATGATGGAGATGCAATAAAAATAAAATCAATGATCATAATGTTATCGTAAATGACCCACACGGAGCCCCGAAGGCATTCCATCTAATTGTCCTTTTGCAGTATCCATTCTTTAATTATTTCTGTAATCTGCTATGACTAATAAATACTGTCACAGAGTATATTTCCTAAATCTAATAAATTCTCAAAATTATACTACTTTAATTGTTTTCATTTTCTAAAAGACTTCATTAAAAAATATACCCTGCAGTTTTAGAAACCTTGACATTAACACAGGTTTTGCAGATGCTTGTGTGAGGCATGATTATCTTATCCATATCTTCTTCTTTGCCCCTTCCTCAAACATGGACCAGCCTGAGGTCAAATGATGCCTTACCCCTAGAGCTGACTGCACCAGGGAAGTCTGTCAGCTGTCCGAAGTTACCATTCAGTAGTTCCATCTGTCTTTTGTCTTGGCGTTATCTATAAAATTTAATAATTCATTGATTCTACAAACATTCACTGTGTTGCTGTTATGTGTAAAGCATATTAGTAACATTAAGATGGAAAATGCATGGTTGTCTCCTGCCTTCAAAGAGTTCCCAGCTGGTGTAACTGTAATATAATATACTGAATGCAATTATAGAGTCATGAATTCTAATTTTTGCCAGCAAAGAGGAAAATTTCTTTCTTTTTTCTTTTTCTTTCTTTTCTTTTCTTCTTCTTCTTTTTTTTCTTTTATGTCTGTGGCATGTGAAAATTCTAGGGCCAGGAACTGAAATGCTCCACAGCAGTGACTCAAGCTGCTGCAGAGACAACATCTCATCTTTAACTGACTGGGCCATCAGGGAACTCCTTGCCTTCCTTCTAGTGCATGAATGAAAAATGTTTGCCACTGCAGAGTGTTCATGTAAGAAGCACGAATGTGTAAGAGACCTTAGTAAATAATTCAATTATGTGTCTTCATGAGACTATTCTACTTTGGTATTTATCAAACATGTTTAATATTTTCCACTGATATTTTATATGGGTCAGAGCTATCATAAATTCACCAAGACCATCTTTATTGTATTTTTCTTTCAGAAAGAGTCATTGGAAACATAAACCAAGCAAGACGTCTACCTGCCTCTTCCTTTCCTTCCTTTCACCTTTTTTTCCATTTTTTCATATTTTTGAATAATGGTGTGAATAAAATACAGGTTAAAATGAAGCATGGAAGTAGTATTGTTTAGCATTAAGTGAGTGTTTTGATTTGCTTAATATTCAGTTATTCGTCATATGATCTCTTGAAAAAAAAAAAGGAGTGGGTGATCCTTCTTGTTTCCCATATGCTAAGTACCCTGCTGTAGGTACTGTTGTCATGGATACCACTTGCCAAGCTCACGCAGACCTTGACTCGCCAGTGTTTACAGGGGATTGATGACTGAAACTAAATGTTACACAACAGCATGTTGTGCCCTCTGAAAGCCTGGCAAGGCAGGCACCACAGAACTCCTTGTCCCCTTCTGGGTGTGCTCTGATAAGATTAGAAAAAGCCGTCATCAGACCATTTATTTTTCCCTGCCTTTTTGGATGGAAGAGGAGGAGCAAAGGGAGCCTCCTACAGAGAATAGACAGGTGAAATATGTCCATAAGCCTGAACAAGTCAACCTAAGTAGTAAGATCATAATCAGAATAATCTCAGAAAGTAAATACAGTTCGTGAAATCCCAACTCGGTCAGCTTCGGCAACCACAGTTTCTATGGACAGTGACTACCTTGAGTTCAGAGACCTTTATTCATGTTAGAGCTTCCCTAGTTACCTAGTAACACATCGCACACAGAAGGTAATTTGTAAGCCTTTGTTGAATTAGATATGTACTTTTTTGCCAGTTTCCTTCCAAGACATTAACCAAAAAGAAATATCCACGGCACCAAGTGCCTACAGGGCAGAATGATTTTCATAACACTAGCCGGCAGGTCCCTGGCCTCACCCAGCACGGTGAACTTTGATGCTGGCACAGGTCTGAGTGGGTCCTGGAAGCTTTCTGCTGTAGGGGGCACTAACTACCCTCTGGAGTAGGTGGGGAGGATCCAGGTGAGGGGGAAGGGACCTGGGGGAACAGAGACACAAGGGCTGAGAACACTCACTCTTTGTCACCTGTTACAGACTTTTTGAATAGTTTAATAGCTGCTATGGACATGCTGTCACAGATGAACAGAATAGTGACCCTGCCAACAGGGTATCAGGCAGGACCACCCTATGGTCTGTTAATATTATGGATGTTAATGTTTCCAGCAAGAAACTTGGGCCAGATTCTCCCACCTTTATAAATGACTTCCTTGAAAAATTTCAAACATTTGGCAAGAGTCATTAGGTGAGCGAGGCATTGGCTTTCTCAGTGAACTAGAGTATCACTGAATATAGGCCACCCCCAGGTCCCATGCACAATCAGAGAACAGAGCTTCTGTGGATGAAGGGGGCAGTGGGGCCCCAAGGGATCAAAACAGGGTGTTTTCATGCTGCCCTGCAGACAGTATGTGCAAAACTGTCCTAAGGGTTGATCCGTCAGCTTCAGCTCTGAGTCCTGGTAGAATGGGACTTCTTAGAAGGGGAAGAACTTGCAGTTGTCACTGGAAAATTTTGTCTTTAGAAAAATTTGGTGTGTGCATATATATATATTTAATTTTATGGCCATATCCAAGGCATAAGGAAGTGGCACTTGGGGAAATTCAAGAGAGGATAGTTTGAGGTTTCCCATTGTGGCTCAGCAGTAACCCACTGCTGAGTTCCATGTATCCATGAGGATGCCCGTTAGACCCCTGGCCTCCCACAATGGGTTAAGGATCTGGCATTGCTGTGAGCTGTGGTGTAGGTCACAGACACAGCTTAGATCCTGCATTACTGTGACTAAGGCATAGGCCAGCAGCTACAGTTCTGATGTGACCCCTGTCCTGGGAACCTTCCTATGTTGCGGGTGTGGCCCTAAAAAGACAAAAAAAAAAAAAAGGAAAGAAAGGAAGAGGGAGAGACAGAGAGGATAGTTTTCATGCTGCAAATTTGTGAGTATCGTGCCAAGAAAAGCAGGTGCTCACTGCCTTTAATGAAGTGCTATTTATAACAACTGCACTTTGGGAAAAACCAAGTTGGAATGGGAGGAAATGGGGAGACAACCTGACACTGATCTTTCAAAAATCAAGAGCTAAATTATTTTAAATGAGATGGCTAAAGGAGAAATCTGTACTTTAATGGCTGTTTGCCCTGATTATGAATTCAGTTAAAACCCTCTACCAATCTGGAAGAAACCTAAATCAAAATATTTTTAACATTTAATGGAGCTGCAAGTTGAACCGGAAATAATTTTGAAAGCAGATGCCCCAAAAGATTGCCATCCAGATAGGATCTGCTCATTGAAAGTAGGAAATGGACCTACTTTTTATATGACCCTGCAAACCACTTTTCAAGAGACTGAATTAGTTCATACTGCCGGTGTTATTAAAAAAGAAAAGAGAAAATAGAAAGGCAGGAAACATAGTACTGAAAAAGTAAAAACAAGATAAACTAAAAATAATTTACTTTTCTGGTTGCTGGAGATAAAAATCCTCTTAGTCAATATTGCAACAAATACATGTGAAAATCTCTGAATGCTGACAACTTGTTATATTGCATGTGATTTTAAAAAATTAGAATAGATACTGTTCCCATTTTTTTAAATTAAAACAACAAAAATCCATAACCATATCCCTATACTCAAAAGACAGAAACAGATGGAGCCAAAAGTGAGAGAAAACTAATACGAGAAGTGCCTCATGTAAGAAATTCCATTTAGAGGAGTTCCTGTCGTGGTGCAACGGAAACGAATTCAACTAGGAACCATGAGGTTGTGGGTTCAATCCCTGGTCTTGCTCAGTGGGTTAAGGATCTGTGTTGCCATGGGCTGTGGTGTAGGCCAGCAGCTATAGCTCTGTTTGGACCCCTAGCCTGGGAACCTCCATTTAGAGCGTTCTTTCCCTTGGAGATGTATTTAATCTTCATGGGAATGAGAATTGAAAAATTGAGTGTTTCCCTTTATGATCTTGAGAGCTCAGAGCCAAATTTACGATTCAGTTATAACAACTGTCATGCATTTCTTCCTGATTGCTAATTCATATTTATGTATTTAACTACTTTTCCTGGTCCAGAGTGTACATTTTAATAGTGTTAACTTTTTATTATACAAGAAACTCTCATGCTTCTTGAAGAATATACTACAAATAAACAAATAAGAATCACCCATAAATCTATACATCCCAACTCCCAAGGCAGTCATCCAAATTGCATTGGCCTATCACCTTCTGAATGTGCATATATATATGTATGAACATGTGCATGAGACCATGCTATATATAGATTCTTTGTTTCACTTTATCACAGGCATGTACCAATATCAATAACCACATACAATATATTAATGGCTCTTTTAGCCTTCTGTTATATGGGGATACCATGCTTTATTTAACCTATCCAGTCATTTCCAATTTTTTGACATTATAAGCAATGCTGTAATATATCCTTCTTTCTAGATCTTTGCAGGTGTCCTTATAAATAAGCTTATGATAAATTTCTAGGAATGAAATTGGGTCAAGCAAAATGTTTAGACTTTTATCAGTGATCACAAACTCTGTTATTCAGGATGGTGGCATCAGTTGATACTCTTAAATCAGACAAATTAAAAAAAAATTCTTTTTGGCTGCTCCTGTAGCATGAGGAATTTCCCAGGCCAGGGGTTGAATCTGCACCACAGCAGCAACCCAAACCACAGCAGTGACAACACCAAGTCCTTAATTTGCTGAACCACCAGGGAACTCCAAGACAAATATTCTTAAAATGCATTCATCTTTATTTCACCAACACTGAAATTGTCATTTCCTTCTAATTTGATAGCTTAAAAAATCATGTTCTTCAGATTAAAATGTCTTAGATCACCATGAAGTTTGAAGGAATATTAGGTTTTTCTGACCTCACTACTCCACTGCTTAGATTGCATTGTCAACATGCTGTGTCCACCCATCCCTTTACGTGCTCATCCGTAGCCAGTGTCTCCTGATGATGTTCTATCTACAAATTCTTCAGTATTTACCTCCACGATCTTGAACTTGGCCATGCCTCAGGTGAAGGACTGAATTTTCAATTCATGGCAATTATTCAGCAGCTCATTTCCAGCCCTTTATCCTTTAATACTTCTCCCCCCATCCCCTGCCTCTAACATTTGCCTAATGCCATCATCTTACCACTTCAGGTCTCCTTTAAGTATAATAACATGTTTATAATTCACAATCTGCTATAACCTAAAGCAAGCTAAATACTCTGGGGCGATAAATCACCACCTGGAATTTTAAGCAGAGAAAAAAGCTCAACAAAACGTAGAATGCAGAACTTTTTTTTTTCTTTTTTTGTCTTCTTAGGGCCATACCCGCAACATATGGAGGTTTCCAGGCAAGGGGTCAAATGCAGCTGCTGGTGTATACCAGCACAGCAACATGGGATCCAAGCTGCATCTGTGACCTACACCACAGCTCCCTGCAACACTGGATCCTTAACCCACTGAGCAAGGTCAGGGATCATACCTGCATCCTCATGGATGCTAGTCAGATTCGTTTCCACTGAGCCCTGATGGGAACTCCTGTCTTATAGACTTGAAGGAGCTTTGGAAGGGCCTCCCCTGTTCTAAACCTGAGATTTTGCTATTAGCCATTTTATGGTTTTATTTTCTTTAAGTTCTTTGGTTCTCACGAAATTTATCCTGGTTTATGATGAATTCCATTTGGTTATCCCATTGCCCCAACACTTTTTTCCCCCAATAGTTACATTTTTTTTATTGAGGTATAGCTTACGATATAAAAATATGCGGAATAAACATTCCCTTCTATGAAGATATAAAATATTTTCATCACCCTAGAAAGCATCCTTTTTTGTTTTTTTAATTTTTTTTCAGGCTCCTCCCTCACTTCTCACCCTTCGGTGCTGCTCAGGGAAACTTGTTTTTTGTTTTTTAAATTTTATTTTTATTTTATTTTTTTACAGAATAAAATACATATATTTAAATACAATTACATTCACACAGATTATTATATCATGGATCTTAAGAAACAGATTAAGTGACTCCCTCTGGAGAAGTGGAATGGAAAATATGCTGAGACAAATGGGAAATTTATTCTATACTTTATCCCATTTATTATGGCTTTCATCTTTACTATTTAGTATTATCTATTACATTTCAATTTTTCTTTAAAAATTAGCGTTATATTAAAATTGTGTATATTATGCAACTAAAATTTATAAAGAAGAAAGCCTTATATTCCATTAAATATTTTACATAGCATAATAAAAAGAATAACTTAACTGGTAAGAATAACAAAAATAATACACCCTCTGAAAATAAGTAAGATATAAAATGCATAAATTGGTTAAAAAACAGTGTAACTATATAAATATGTCCTCACTATTTGTTACATCTTATGGATTCTTCAACATAGGCATTACACCATTCTAGGTGATGTGATAAACAAGTCATTGTAGACCTTACATTGTACCATGGAGGGAAATGGTTATTAATAATGCAATTGTAGAACTGTATTATTTAATTGAAATCAGAATCAGATCTAAGGCTTTAGCATTCCAAGAATGATGTCAAATGATCCCCTTCATGGTGGATTATGCACTTATTTACTATGAGATATCTTTCTTCTCCAGAGATTCCTTGTTTGCATATCAATTGTAGATTTTTGGTTTGCAGTTATTCTGAAGTTTTGATATAAGAGTCTATATGTATATGAGATTCTTTTAAGTTGTTTTTCTCTTAATTGCAAGTTCATCTCCAGTGTCCTGCATTCGTACCCACCTCTTCTCATGATTTCTGATTTTGGTGGTATAATTGTGCATGGATGATTTCATATCTTTGCTGTATATACATACACCTTTACTGGTGAGCCTTGTCATTTGTGGAATTTTTGTTTCCTGTTGCAGCCTTTTCTTTTCTGCCTAGAGAAGTTCCTTTAGTATTTGTTGTAAGGCTGGTTTAGTGTTGCTGAATTCTCTCAGGTTTTGCTTATCTGTGAAGCTTTTGATTTCTCCTTCAAATCTGAATGAGAGCCTTGCTGGGTAGAGTAATCTTGGTTGGAGGTTTTTTCCTTTCATCACGTTAAGTGTGTGGTGCCACTCCCTTCTGCCTGCAGAGTTTCTGCTGAAAAATCTGCTGATAAACTTATTGGGGCTCCCTTGTATGTTACTTGTTTCTTGTCCCTAGCTGCTTTCAAGATTATCTCTTTGTCTTTAATTTTGGTCAGTTTGATTCATATGTGTCTCGGTGTATTCCTCCTTGGGTTTATTTTATATGGTACTCGTTGTGCTTCCTGGTGAGTGGTGAGTGAGTGGTTCCTTTCCCATGTTAGGGAAGTTTTTGGCTATTATCTCTTGGAATATTTTTTCTGCCCCCTTCTCTCTCTCTCTCTTCTCCTGCTGGCACCCCTATAATATGGATGTTGGTGCGTTTAACGTTGTCCCAGAGTTCTCTGAGGCTCCCTTCATTTGTTTTCAATCTTTTTTCTCTTTTCTGTTCCACATCCACAGTTTCCACTAATCTGTCCTCCACCTCGCTTATTCGTTCTTCTGCCTCCTGTACTCTGCTGTTGGCTGCTTCTAGAGAATTTTTTATTTCAGTTATTGTATTTTGCATCGCTTCTTGTTTACATTTTATAGGTTGTATCTCTTTGCTCAGTGTTTCCTGTAAGTTATCCATCTTTGCCTCCAGTTTATTTCCAATGTCTTGCATCATCTTCAGCATCAACAGTCTAAAGTCTTTTTCCTGGAGGCTGAGAATCTCCTCATCGCTTAGCTGATTTTCTGGGGTTTTTCCTTTCTCCCTCATCTGAGTTACAGTTCTCTGTCTTTTCATTTTTATTGGTTTTTGGTGTGGTGACCTTTTTACAGATACTAGAGTTGTAGCCTCTCTTACTTTGGGTGTCTGCCCCCCTTGTGGCTGAAGTGGGTATGGGGGGCTTGCTGTAGGCTTCCTGATGGGAGGGGCTGATGCCTGCCCACTGGTAGGTGGAGCTGATTCTAATCCCTCTGGTGGGTGGGGCTTAGTCTCTGGATGGGATTAGAGGCAGCTGTGTGCCTGAGGAGGTCTTTAGGTAGCCTGTTTACTGAGGGGTGGGGCTGTGATTCCCCCCCTGGGTTGTTGTTTGGCCTGGGGCTTCTCAGCAGGGGACTGACGGGAGGGGCCAAATTTTCCCAAAATGGCCACCTCCAGAGAGAGGCAGCTGCTGAATATTCCTGAGAGCTTTGCCTTCAACGTTCTTGCCTCACTACAAGCCACATTCACCCCTGTTTTCCCAGGAGGTCCTCCAAGAACTGCAGTCAGGTTTGACCCAGATGCCTATGGAGACCTTGCTCTGCCCTGGGACCGGTGCACATGAAAGTCCATGTGCGCCTTTTAAGAATGGAGTCTCTGTTTCCCCCAGTCCCGTGGAGCTCCTGCACACAAGCCCCACTGGCCTTCAATGCCAGATGCTCCAGGGGCTCTTCCTCCCAGTGCCAGATCCCCACACGTGAGGGTTTGATGTGGGGTTCAGAACTCTCACTCCTGTAGGTGAGTCTCTGTGAACCAGTTAGTTTTCAGTCTGTGGAGGTTCCCACCCTGGAGGTATGGGGTTGTTTATATCATGAAATCTCCCCTCCTACCTCTTGATGTGGCCTCCTCTTTTTCTTCTGGAGTAGGGTATCTTTTTTAAGGTTTCCAGTCCATTTTGGTGGAGATTTCTCAGGCTTTAGTTGTGAATTTTGTTGTTTTTAGGACAGAATTTGAGCTCCAGTCCTTCTATTCCTCCATTTTAATCCTCTCACCTAGAATACTTCTGTTCTCCACTCAGGGAAACTTGTAATTCCAGCCCTGCCAATAAAGACCAAGGCGAAGCACTCCTCCAGGTCTGGCTGCTATCTCCTCATGCTCTCCCTAGAAAGCATCCTTGTAAATTCAGTAACATCCCCCAACCAAACACCCCATAGAGAGCTACTTTCTGATCTTTGTCATCATGGATTACTTTAACCTCTAGATTTGATTCTACAACCTAATAAATTTGGAATCATATAGGATATGCTCTTTTTCTTTTTTCTTTTTGGCTGGGCCATGTGTGGAAGTTCCATAGCCAGGGATTGAACCTGAGCCACAACAATGACAATGCTGGATCCTTAACCTGCCATCAGGGGACTCTAGGATATGCTCTTGGAGATAATACAGATGATATAGATACAGATATAGAGAAGCTACCAGTCAGGATGGAGACAATTCAATTCCCTACCAACTTCAGTGGGCAGGGCTGAGTCAAAACCCTTAGAATTAGAAAAGGACAAATCAGGAGACTGTTGCATCTAGAAGTTGTAGGGTAAAAGTATTTCCTCTAAAGGTACTCTTGTACCAACTCATCCCCCCATTAATTTTGCCTATAATTAGACCCCTTGCTCTCAAACCTGTCTGCATATTGGATTCATTTGGGAAACTTCCAAAAAATACTGCTGTCGTGCCTCACCTCCCCCCAACATGGCCCCACAGGGATTGTGGTTAATCTCTCCAGGTTGTGACCTAGGTATGTGGTGTTTCAGAATATCCCCTGGTGACTGTCATGTGCAGCCAAGGTTGGGAATGAGAACTTTGCAGGAGACATTCAAGGGCATTAACCTCTCACAAACTGCAAGAGCTCCACGTTAAAATTCAGATTTTAATTTATAAGTTTTGGGGGCTGAGGGCCTGCATGTCAAACAAGCTCTGAGGGACTATCAGTGTTGGTTCATGGACTGTAGTTTGAGAAGCAAGGGATGTAAATGTTCTTTCTGACAGTTTCCTTTGATTCAAGACCATTTCAACTGCCCTGCAACCTTGCAATTTACCTCAAAGCCCATCCTGATGGAGAGGGGATTGGAGAAAGAGACAGAGACAAAGACAAAGACAGAGAGATGGAGAGAGACAGAGAGAGATGACCCAGACGTTATTTTTATTTATTTATTTATTTTAGTTGCCCCCACTGCAAGGAAGTTCCTGAACCAGGGGTCAAATCCAAGCTGCAGCTGAGACCTGTGGTGCAGGTCCCAGGTGCAGTAACACTAGATCTTTTAACCCACTGTGCCAGGCTGGGGATGGGACCTGTGCCTCAGCAGAGCCCCAGCCCACTGTAGAAGCAATGCCAGATCCTTAATGTGCTGGGCCACAGTGAGAACACCCCAGACAATTGTTCATGCATGAATCTGGACATCATCCTTCATCCTTTATGCTTCTCCACCCTTACATCCAGCCACTCACTGCTGTTAATCTCCAAAACATATTTTGACCCTTTATACTCTTCTGTGTCCACTACCACCAACCTCACCCAAACTCTTATTTCTTATCTGTGATGCTTATCCACTTTTATCCCAGCTCTTCTAAAATACCTTCTTGAAGTTCCTTTTGTGGCTCAGCAGTAAGAAACCCGACTAGTATCCATGAGGGTATGAGTTCCATCCCCGGCCTTGATCAATGGGTTAAGGATCTGGCATTGCTGTGAACTGTGGTGTAGGCCAGTGGCCACAGCTCTGATTCTACCTCTAGCCCAGGAACTTCCATATGCCATGGGCGTGGCCCTAAAAAAGACTAAATAAAATAAAATGAAATAAAATAAAACACCTTCTTCCCAAATCCAGTGTTATTTTCTTTCCTTTTTTTAATTCAATGAATTTTATTACATTTATAGTTGTACGATGATCATCACGACCCAATTTTATAGCATTTCCATCCCAAACACCCACAGTGTTATTTTCCTCAAATGTAATTCAGATTATATTCTTACCATGTTTCAAACTGTTGTATGGTTCTCCATGCCTTTAGAATCAAATTCAAACTCTTATTTAATAACATTCCTGGTTATCTTAAAAGTTTCCAAAAATGGGAGTTCCCGTCGTGGCGCAGTGGTTAACGAATCCGACTAGGAACCATGAGGTTGCAGGTTCGGTCCCTGCCCTTGCTCAGTGTGTTGACTGACGATCCGGCGTTGCCATGAGCTGTGGTGTAGGTTGCAGACGCTGCTTGGATCCCGCATTGCTGTGGCTGTTGTGTAGGCCGGTAGCTACAGTTCCAATTTGACCCCTAGCCTGGGAACCTCCATGTGCTGTGGGAGCAGCCCAAGAAATAGCTAAAAAAAAAGACAAAAAAAAAGTTTCCAAAAATGATGAACAATGTCACTTGATTTGAATGTTGATATTGCTTTGCTGTAAGGTAAGGAAGTTTCAAGATGCAGAGCTGTGAGGAAGGTTCTGAATGAAGGTGAGAATGCATCCACTGTTAGGATGACAACCAGAAGTATTTTTACTTTTGAGACTTAAATCTCCATTCTGATAGAGATTTTGTCAATGAGGAAGGTGTGAATTGCATAAGGAGGCCAAAGTCTTTTGGGTAAAAAGGGTTGTATGTAACTCCACATCCCACATCGTTTCTTCAAAGATTTGGATACTGGGACTATCAGGTTAGATTAGGTTCCTTGTTCCAGAGTTTCACGGCAGAAAGCTAAATAAATACTCTGAAATTCAGTTAACTTGTTGGAGTACAGATTACAGCCAACATAACAACTTACATTTCCTTCAAGGCTGAGTGTCAGAGGGGCTCGAGCTGAAACCCCACTGGGACATTTGAACTTCCAGCAGCCTCGATGTTTTTAACTATGGGGTCATCATTGTAGCACCTACTACTGAGGCTCCTGCCTGGACAGAGACAGAAAAGGGCAAATCAGAGGCAGTGGACAATTGCCATCTGTCGAAGAGCCCTAAAATAGTGTTGAATAAAAAGGAGTGTCAGGTATCAGGAGGCAAGAGCAGGCTGTGATGGATCTCGTGTGTTGCCAATTCTTTCTCAGGTCCATGGATGAACTCCAAAGGGGCTCAACGGGTTAAGGGCAGGAACTCTGAAGGCTCAATTCTTTTACTAGAGCTATTATCACCTAAAGTGTTCCTCTGATCTGCTACTTAGTATGTATAAAATAAATGCTGGGCTAAATCAAGGAAGAGATTCTAAATTAAAAATAGTTTATTTTTTAAAATTTTAACAAAAATTTGGTTTGGGGTATAGCACTATGTGTGGATAAACTCATTTTTTCTGTAGTAATCATATATATTTTAATAAATGTTTTAAGAATATTATATGAGAATTAAAAATTTGGGGAGTTCCAGCTGTGGCGCAGTGGGTTAAAGATCTGGTATTGTCTCTTCCATGGCTCGAGTCACTGCGGAGGTGCAGGTTTCATCTCTGGCCTGGCGAAGTGGGTTAAGGATCTGGCATTGTTGCAGCTATGGCATAGATCACAGCTGCAGCTTGCATTCAATCCCTCACCCAGGAATATCCATGTGCTGTGGGTGACATCATAAAACTTAAGAATGTGAATATATATTTGCACAAATTCGAATGATTTTACATGTTAATGCAAAGTGAAGATTAAGAACATTTGTTTTGCTAAAATATGTTTATTACATTCAAGAGGTCATCCGAAAGACTTCCATTGTTATATACAAATACATCCAGAATGTAAGGATTATAAGAAACAACATCAAAACCTGTGGTAAGATATGTTTTTCTTTTCTCTTTTTCTTTTTCCATCTAAACTTTTGGTCCGAATTACTCTTTCCCTTAGTTTTATTTATTTTACTTTTTACTTTGGAAAGAACATGTAACATGAGATCTTAAAATTTTAAGTGTACAAGATATTATTGTTGACTAGGTACAGAGATGTACACAGATTCCTGGAGCTCACTCACCTTCTTGCTTGACTGAAACTTAACACCTTTTGATTAGAAACTCTCCTTTTCCCCCTCCTTTCAGCCTCTGGGAACCACTGTTCCACTCTTTCATTCTATGAATTTGACTATTTCAGAAACCTCCGCTTAGTGGAACCAGGTAGCATCTCTTTCTATGACTGGCTTATCTCACATAGTATAATGCTTTCAAGTTTCTTCCATGTTGTTGCATATTGTGAGTATTATCTTAGTTTTTAGGGCTGAATAATATTCCATGTATACATCACATTTTATTCATCTATTGATTCATTGATGGACACAGGTCATTTCCGTATTTTGGCTATTGTGAATAGTGCAGCAGTGAACATGGAGGTGTTACAATCTCTTTGAGATACTGATTTCAATTCTTTTGGATAAATACCCAGAAATGGGATTGCTGAATCATATGATAATTCTGTTTTTAATTTTTTGAGGAATTTCCATACTGCTTTTATAGTGGCTGCACCAACTTGCCTTCCCACGAGCAGTGTGCATCCTTCTTTTTTTTTTTTTTTTTTTTTTTTACTGAAGGTTGATGTTTTATAAGACAGTAGATCATGGGGTATGTAATGGGGTATGCAGAGTTTATGCTTAAAAATGAGCATGCCTTTCCTTTTGTAAGGTCTACAGCGTGAGGTTTTGTGTTGTTCTCTTCAGAAACTGGGCTGGGTTTGAAGTTTGCTGTTTCTGTGGTTCTTATCAGGGCACCACTGCTACTTCTGTGAACCTGACCTTGGATGTGCAGACTGCCCACACACTCTCGCCCCTTCTCCAGATATAACACTGTCTTCTTTTCCCCAGAGGTGGGCTTCTCTTTTACCTCTGCCTCTCCTGCCATGTTGTATCAAGGGTGTCCATCAATGAGTGCCCTTTGTGGTTTGGGTTTCCTTGCCCTTCAGAGTTCAAGACTTTTGTTCCTTAGGGGACTGAATCTCTGTCAGTCTGTTACCTGCACAGTGATGTCACAGGAGATCTTAGGTGCCTACAGTTTGCCCATGCACAGCCACTGTCACCTCTGAGCTTTCTTAATGCTCCTCTTATTTGCGCTTGGTGGATTCCTGGCGGAAAAGCCTCCAAGAGAAGAGAACCTCCCAGGTCTGTAGCTTGCAGGGGACTCACACTTTCTTATTAGCTCCCAGGCAGCCTTCAGCAATTGGTTAAAAATGCCTGGTTCGCTTTCCTGAGGAGATATTCCCTGGTGTTTAGTGGTGTCCATCTCAGGTAAGAAAATACTTAAGACCTGTTTCTCCCTGCTGATTTCTTATCCCTCCTTAGATTTTGTGCTAATTTATTAATTTATTTACTCTCTGATCTCATCTTTCTAATGAATTTTTTAAAAAGTCATTTATTTGAGGTTTTTCCTAAGCTCTTGCTTGTTACTTCTGCAAGAACAATGATCTTTCCTGCTCTCTAGATCTCTGAACTGAAATCAAATAACTTTGCCCTCTTATTTTGCATCAGGTTTGCAATTTAAGTAGTACCGAAGATAACATTTTATTTATATTATCTGATCCTAGGAGACAAAAACATTTACTTGGTAAAGGGCAGTTTCATTTTCCCATTCATTTTGTGCCAAATATTAAATTTAAAAAAGATTTCCACTTCATTACTAAAAAAAAAATAGAATATACTTAATATAATCAGAAATACTGATGGTCAGTAATCAGAGTAGCATTCAGTTACATTTTCCAAATATATTTTAGCACTACTTAGCAAACCCTAAATGCACTATCCAAGTAATTCAATAATCACAAACATATGAGCACTGTTTTTTTCCCCTAGTCCTGTGGTATACATTGAGTTAACAAAAACATGTTTCTGTGACTATTCAAGAGTTATGTTTTTAATTACGTGGAAGCAAACTGCAAAGAACTCATAAGTCCAGCCTATATGCTTATCAAATTTAATCAAAACTTCCCCACTGCACTGGGACTTATTACAGAATTAGACTGAAATTCTCCTGAGAAAATACCTTTCTTGCAAGGTTGCAAATGTTATTTTTGTCTCATTTCCTCTGCTGGTCAATTCAGAAATAGTAGTTAATGCAGTAATAATCTATTTTGTAAAGTTTTATAAATCCACTTCCCAGCCTTAGTCTCTTTGGCTCACCCTGAATGGTTAGGGCCCATCTTTGCAGGTGTAACATACACAAACACAGACACACACACACACAGGTGGAGGGGGCACGTGCCTTCCTTATGGCCTGTTAACTCCGGTGAAGGCTAGCAACCCCAAAACCCTCTTGTAAACAGCTTTCTTCTCTGCAGGAAGCGTATTTGTCTTGTCACTAACCTGAAACCAGATACTCCCAGTGTCTACTCATTTCCGGCCCAAGCACATCTTTCAAATCTTTCGATCACGTAATACCTTACCTAACCTGTTGGTTCTTTCTGTAGATCAAAGAAGTAAAAACGAAGAGTAAGTAATGAACAGATGGCCAGATGTCTTCTTTAGATTCCCCTTCAGTAATCTTGCAAGAATATACTCTGGGAACAAGACAACATCTAAACAAAGATCAGGAGTGACAAGTCTGCAGACCTGGGGGGATGGTGACCACTCTGAACCCCCATCTCCGTGATTAACTGAGATCACTTCTCTTTCCCTTTAAAAAATTTTCAGTGTGAGCAGAATCTTCAAAGTTTTGGTTTTTGGGGACTGTGAGTCTGCCTTCACCCAAGATTGCCAGCTTTCTGATTAAAAACAACGTTCTCCATTTTTATAAACGCTTGCCTCTAAAGTGTTGATTTTTGAGCCTGAAGCAGCTTGACTGAGTTTGGTAACATTACGTTCAATGCCTAGACCAAGGAGATTAGTTCTGATGTGAGTGTTTTTTGTTTGTTTGTTTTTGCTTTTTAGGGCTATACTTGTGGCATATGGAAGTTCCCAGGCTAGGGGTCAAATTGGAGCTACAGCTGCCAGCCTATACCACAGCCACAGCAATGTGGGATCCGAGCCACCTTTGTGACCTACACCACAGCTCACAGCAATGCCAGATCCTTAACCCCCTGAACAAGGCCAGGGATCAAACCTGCATCCTCATGGATCCTAGTTGGGTTCGTAAACCGCTGAGCCGAAAAGGGAACTTCCTGATATGAGTTCTAATCTTCCTTTGTGGCCCACATCTTGGATCATGTTTTCTTTGACCCAAGAGGGGCAGTGCACATCAGGCCCTTTCTAGGTGGCTGTGGTACCAAGGCAGGCCTCCAGGAGGCAGGAACCACCTGACACTGTGCTCGTTTCTTTAGGTGGAAGGAGGGACAAGTTGAATGCCAGAAAATCTACTGCTTTGGTGGCATGTCTGTCTGGGTTGCACCTGAAACTTGAGTTTAAGTTCTTCAGGTAAAGAAGTGGTTACAGCTGCCCCTCAGTATGGAAGGAACTCCCCCAGTGCAGGGACTGTCCTCTGGATGTCTTGTGGGCATGATTCTCGATTCCCTGCATGGTTACCCCCCACCCCTTCCCAAGTTAATCAGGACCTTGAATTGCTGCCAAGCTTTTTAGCAAATTGCTTCCTAGCAAATGGCTTCCTAGCAAATTACTCAAGTATTCTGTGGCTTGGTTCTCTCTGTAGAATGGGGCTAAAACTTCCTGCCTCATAGGGTTGTTATGAGAACTGAATGCAGAGCACATGGCAGTGGGCTCTGGCCCAAGGCAAGCTCGCAGTAAATAGCACCCCTCCTGGTGTTACAAGGACTGGGATGACCACCAATATTTCTCATCATGAAGGTCCTCAACAATTTCTTCCTGTACCTAAAATTCAACATAAACCCCTGGCAGAGGCTGCGAGGTCCTGTGCCGTCTCCTCCAACCTTGTGACTCTCCCACACCCCACAGGGGCCCACTTCCTGTCCATCCTTTGGTCCACCATGCTATTCAGTGAGCCATTGTTCATAAGCCCCATGCCCACCCTCCCAATACCCACCCTCCTGGGGTGCCAGGTCATGTGTCTGCCTGCCAGTTGCTCCTAGAGGCTGACCACCGTCCCAGAGGATCAATGAGGGGAAGATGGGCTGGAGATCTGTAGCTCTCTTGCTTTTTTTTTTCTTCCTGTCAGTGGTGCCTGAACAAAGGCCTTTCATTCTCCACAGCAGCCGAGCCAGTCCAGCAGCACCATCCTGGGGGGTCTGGCCTCATTCCATCCTGGCTCCTTCCTCCTTCCTCCTTCCCACCTGCTTCCTGTCCGTGTGCAGCATGCATCACTTGCTCTCTGTGACCTCAGCCTCCTGGTTCTTTCTCTGTTCTCCAAGCTCCATGCAACCTATTCCTTGTGTTTCCCAGATGAGGCCTTTGCTTATGCCACTTCCTGGGCCTGGAGGGTTTTCTCTGCTTTCTGCCACCTCTCCCCCTCTGCCCCTGGACTGGCTGTTGAATCACCCTTCAGGTCTTGGTTTTAGTCTTACCTGGCCTTCCCATCTCAAAGACTCTCACCTCTTTGTACTTAAATATATCATCCACTAGTTTCATGCCTGATATTTCTCAGGCTTTGTAATAGCTATTTCCATTCAGCTTAAGCTTTATGAGAGAAGCAATGATATTTCCTCCTCATATTTAACACATGTTTCACCTAACAATCAGCACAGTGCCTAGAACACAGCAGGTAATTGCTAGACATGTCTCCACGGAGGGGATACATTCCTACAACCTTGCAACTCAGAGCAACTCCTTTCCAGGACCTGCTTTTTCACAGCCTATGCCTGTTGCTCCTCCTGGTAAACAAAGAACAAATTGTGCTATACTTCTTGTGACTATTACTTCCTCTAGATAATTGAAATACAATGTTTCTTGCTTAACTAATATTAAGAATACAACTTATAAAATTACATGGCATAGTTAAAAGCATCCTTTTAGGGATCCTAGAGAGGAATTTTTTTTTCCTTTTGCTCTTTTGAAAATGGCACTTATGTCAGTAAAGCAGTTAAACTCCCACATTAGGTCAATCAATTTTGACAAGCACAGCCACCAGGGTCCAGGGAAAACTGTATTATATTGAATCATGTTTCCTATCATGGTCTTACTGTGCCCTGAGAGTTTCTCTCAGCAGCATGAAGTTATGGAGGGATATTTTAATCTATGGCCTCCGTGCAGATGAATGTATCAGTGCCTTCAACATTTCCTGTTTGGAAGTTTAGAAAATTTCCCTTGGTAATATTCACCTTCATGATGAAGTCTGGCCTCACAGGCCACAAGTCTTATTTTCATCTCATAATATTACTTATTTCCTGTTAGGCTATTTTTATGTAAACCACACTATAGGCAACTCACTCTGAAAGACAACTGAGTGTGGAAGAGTAAACCAAACATGAGAATGGCTATACTGAGAATGCTGTGGACAGTCCTTGGAGGTCATTTTTGACCTTGCTTTTGTCTAGTGGAGTGGAGGGAGATAGCCTGCTAATCTCCAATACCCATAGAAGCTGGGTACCTATAACTGATCTTACTTAGATTTTTCTTCTCCCCATACCTTTCCATTTCTGCTTTCTCGATCTCTGGCCCTTTATCCTAAGATATGTCAACTGAAAAAAAAATGCATAGCCTAAAATTGAGAGTTATGTTTTATTTGGTGGGCATTCTTAGGACCTCAAGCTCAGGAGACAGTATCTCAAATAACTCTGAAAGACTTCTCTGAGGAGGTGAGGCGGGGAGATAGGATATATAGGAGTTTTTGAAGCAAAGAGCAGGTAGTCAGAACATTAAAATATTATTTTTAGTTAAAGACAAGCAGATATTGCAAAGCAAGGAATTTAGTGCTTTTCTGTGTATGGGAAGCTGCAAGAGTCTGGGCTCACTGAAATCATTCCTTTGATATGTACCTCCGTTGTCTGGGGCCACTGTCCTGTGTTTTCTCATCCTGAGTTTCCTCAAGCTGCACCATCTGGGGGGAGAGGTGGATGGCTGCAACAGTTGACTATTAGATGGTGGATATTCTTTTTTTCCTTCCTGAGTTCCCTCAGGATTCACCCTCATTGGACTGGCTGTAATGTGGAGGTTTGATGCCCACAACATCCTTTGTTTACTGATGTGGCAGAAATATTTTAGTTCACACATATCTCAACAAATCTCATTTGTATGAAGGTTCAAATATCCCTCCAGTGTTAATTACTCCCAAACATACGTCTCTATCTTCTCCTCCAAGTGATAGGGATGGAGTAGAATAGTTATACAGGTAGCAGTGCAAGTCCAATGAGGGACCATAAAATAGAGAGGGAAACCTAGGGAAATTTGGGAGATCACTGTAAGTTAATAGTTATTAAGAAAGCCATCAGAATGAGGCAGTGTTGCTTGACTAGTGGAGATGCTAGATATGCCTCAGGTCACTGTGTGGGTGGGGGAGTGGAGTGAGGCCAGCACTCTGATCAGAGCAAGGGCAGGAGTTTAAAGGCCACCCTTCTGCTGATTTGAATAAGCACCATGACAGTCCTAGTTTGATCTTTTTTTTTAAATTTTTACTTATTTATTTATTTTTACAGAATAAAATACATATATTTAAATACAATTACATTCACACAGATTATTATATCATGGATCTTAAGAAACAGATTAAGTGACTCCCTCTGGAGAAGTGGAATGGAAAATATGCTGAGATGCTGAGACAAATAGGAAATTTATTCTATACTTTATCCCATTTATTATGGCTTTCATCTTTACTATTTAGTATTATCTATTACATTTCAATTTTTCTTTAAAAATTAGCGTTATATTAAAATTGTGTATATTATGCAACTAAAATTTATAAAGAAGAAAGCCTTATATTCCATTAAATATTTTACATAGCATAATAAAAAGAATAACTTAACTGGTAAGAATAACAAAAATAATACACCCTCTGAAAATAAGTAAGATATAAAATGCATAAATTGGTTAAAAAACAGTGTAACTATATAAATATGTCCTCACTATTTGTTACATCTTATGGATTCTTCAACATAGGCATTACACCATTCTAGGTGATGTGATAAACAAGTCATTGTAGACCTTACATTGTACCATGGAGGGAAATGGTTATTAATAATGCAATTGTAGAACTGTATTATTTAATTGAAATCAGAATCAGATCTAAGGCTTTAGCATTCCAAGAATGATGTCAAATGATCCCCTTCATGGTGGATTATGCACTTATTTACTATGAGATATCTTTCTTCTCCAGAGATTCCTTGTTTGCATATCAATTGTAGATTTTTGGTTTGCAGTTATTCTGAAGTTTTGATATAAGAGTCTATATGTATATGAGATTCTTTTAAGTTGTTTTTCTCTTAATTGCAAGTTCATCTCCAGTGTCCTGCATTCGTACCCACCTCTTCTCATGATTTCTGATTTTGGTGGTATAATTGTGCATGGATGATTTCATATCTTTGCTGTATATACATACACCTTTACTGGTGAGCCTTGTCATTTGTGGAATTTTTGTTTCCTGTTGCAGCCTTTTCTTTTCTGCCTAGAGAAGTTCCTTTAGTATTTGTTGTAAGGCTGGTTTAGTGTTGCTGAATTCTCTCAGGTTTTGCTTATCTGTGAAGCTTTTGATTTCTCCTTCAAATCTGAATGAGAGCCTTGCTGGGTAGAGTAATCTTGGTTGGAGGTTTTTTCCTTTCATCACGTTAAGTGTGTGGTGCCACTCCCTTCTGCCTGCAGAGTTTCTGCTGAAAAATCTGCTGATAACCTTATTGGGGCTCCCTTGTATGTTACTTGTTTCTTGTCCCTAGCTGCTTTCAAGATTATCTCTTTGTCTTTAATTTTGGTCAGTTTGATTCATATGTGTCTCAGTGTATTCCTCCTTGGGTTTATTTTATATGGTACTCGTTGTGCTTCCTGGTGAGTGGTGAGTGAGTGGTTCCTTTCCCATGTTAGGGAAGTTTTTGGCTATTATCTCTTGGAATATTTTTTCTGCCCCCTTCTCTCTCTCTCTCTTCTCCTGCTGGCACCCCTATAATATGGATGTTGGTGCGTTTAACGTTGTCCCAGAGTTCTCTGAGGCTCCCTTCATTTGTTTTCAATCTTTTTTCTCTTTTCTGTTCCACATCCACAGTTTCCACTAATCTGTCCTCCACCTCGCTTATTCGTTCTTCTGCCTCCTGTACTCTGCTGTTGGCTGCTTCTAGAGAATTTTTTATTTCAGTTATTGTATTTTGCATCGCTTCTTGTTTACATTTTATAGGTTGTATCTCTTTGCTCAGTGTTTCCTGTAAGTTATCCATCTTTGCCTCCAGTTTATTTCCAATGTCTTGCATCATCTTCAGCATCAACAGTCTAAAGTCTTTTTCCTGGAGGCTGAGAATCTCCTCATCGCTTAGCTGATTTTCTGGGGTTTTTCCTTTCTCCCTCATCTGAGTTACAGTTCTCTGTCTTTTCATTTTTATTGGTTTTTGGTGTGGTGACCTTTTTACAGATACTAGAGTTGTAGCCTCTCTTACTTTGGGTGTCTGCCCCCCTTGTGGCTGAAGTGGGTATGGGGGGCTTGCTGTAGGCTTCCTGATGGGAGGGGCTGATGCCTGCCCACTGGTAGGTGGAGCTGATTCTAATCCCTCTGGTGGGTGGGGCTTAGTCTCTGGATGGGATTAGAGGCAGCTGTGTGCCTGAGGAGGTCTTTAGGTAGCCTGTTTACTGAGGGGTGGGGCTGTGATTCCCCCCCTGGGTTGTTATTTGGCCTGGGGCTTCTCAGCAGGGGACTGACGGGAGGGGCCAAATTTTCCCAAAATGGCCACCTCCAGAGAGAGGCAGCTGCTGAATATTCCTGAGAGCTTTGCCTTCAACGTTCTTGCCTCACTACAAGCCACATTCACCCCTGTTTTCCCAGGAGGTCCTCCAAGAACTGCAGTCAGGTTTGACCCAGATGCCTATGGAGACCTTGCTCTGCCCTGGGACCGGTGCACGTGAAAGTCCATGTGCGCCTTTTAAGAATGGAGTCTCTGTTTCCCCCAGTCCCGTGGAGCTCCTGCACACAAGCCCCACTGGCCTTCAATGCCAGATGCTCCAGGGGCTCTTCCTCCCAGTGCCAGATCCCCACACGTGAGGGTTTGATGTGGGGTTCAGAACTCTCACTCCTGTAGGTGAGTCTCTGTGAACCAGTTAGTTTTCAGTCTGTGGAGGTTCCCACCCTGGAGGTATGGGGTTGTTTATATCATGAAATCTCCCCTCCTACCTCTTGATGTGGCCTCCTCTTTTTCTTCTGGAGTAGGGTATCTTTTTTAAGGTTTCCAGTCCATTTTGGTGGAGATTTCTCAGGCTTTAGTTGTGAATTTTGTTGTTTTTAGGACAGAATTTGAGCTCCAGTCCTTCTCTTCTGCCATCTTAATCTGCTCTGCCTAGTTTGATCTTATAGGTTCAAATCCTCTCTTACCAGATACCAAGGAGGAGCTACTACTCCAAGAAAGAGGAAGAGGTGGTCTTTTCCCATCCTCCCCTCCCCTTGGATGATAAAACTGTGCCCCACCTAATCCTTTGGGCAGAGCATCCTTGTGAAACTGGCAGCACAAATGGCCTGAACTTAGCCAGAACCCAGATTGGCGCTTGAACCCAACAGTTTTTAAATTATAATCACTCACCTGGTATATGTATTTACTGAGCTTCAGGTTCTTTGTGCCTCAGTACAGAAGGAATTCAGAAAGCAATAAAGTAATAGGCATGAAATAGATTTATTGAGATAGGACGCTTGTGAGGTATGCAAGCAGGCAGGCACAGAAGCTCTGCTCTGAGGATCTGGTGGGCTACAGTTTTATCAAGGGGAGCAAGTGTTGGAAAAGATGACCTCTTCCTTTCTGGCAGTAGTAGCTCCTCCTTGGTATCAGGTGAGGTGTGTATTCAAATCAGTATAAGAGCAAAGGTCCTCAAATTCCTGCCCTTGGTCTGAATCTGAATGCAGGTCTCATCCCATCCCCCACCCAATGACCTCAGGCAATTCTCGAACCTCCACTAGTCAAACAAGCCTGACTCATTCTGATGGTTTTTTTGAGCAATTTATTAACTCACAGTGATCTCCCAAAGTCCTTGAAATTTCCTTCTTTATCTATGGTCCCTTATTGGGACTTCTGCCTGTGCCTACTCCATCCCTATCACTTGCTTGCCCACTTGCATCTCTCTCAAGCATCCTATCTTAATAAATCTATTTCTAGCATATCACTTTGTCTCTTGCTAAATTCCTTCTGTGCTGAAGCACAAAGAACCTGAACCTCAGTAAATCCAGACACCAGGTGAGTGATTCTAATTTAAAAACTGTTGGGTTCAAATCCCAATCTGGATTCTGGCTATGTTCAAGGCATTAGTGCTGTCAGTTTCACAAGGACTCGCCTGAGATGCACCTTCTCTGTAGCACTCAGGTCCCCTCTCCCACGTGGACCCACAGCACCTCATCTCACACTCCACCACTCTGCCTCATGTGTGCAGAGCCTCAGACATTTCCAGTTTTCTTCTCTCTGGGCCCAGAATTATGATGGTCGTTTCTTGGCCTGTTAGAGATTGGGACAGCCAGCCTATTGTCAGATGAATTGGGGCCTGTGGTACTCTACTTACAAATTCAAATTCACAAAGTTTGGTAGAAAGGAAAGGTGCCTTTAATCAGAAGGCTGGTAATCTGCAGAGGAGGCAGACTCAGTGTCCCCAGAAAAAACCACCTTCAAAGAATCTGCTGGGCCATCAGATTTTAAAGGGAAGAAGGGGAGTGATCTCAGTTAATCATGGAGATGGTGGATCATTCCCACCACTCACTGTGTGCAGGCTTGTCACTCCTCATGATCTTCCTCTAGATGTTATCTTGTTCACATGGTTTGGTCACACAGTTTGTTTGGGAGATTACTGAAGGGGAAGTTAGAGATCTGACCATCTGTTCATTATTTGTTCTTCATTTTTACTTCTTCCATCTATGGAAAGAACTGACAAGTCAGGCAAGATATGGTGTGATTACAATGTGTGAAAAGTGTGCTTGGGTTGGAGATGGCTAGAGCTTGGGGGTGCCTGGTTTAAGGTTAGTGACAAGACAGCTCTGCTAAAGTGACAAGGAAAGGTGCTTCCTGCTGAGGGATTTTCCTGCAAAGAGCTGCCTACAAATGGAAGGCTTCGTTTGTGGCGTGGACACCCTAGGACTCTGTCTATGTACAATACTTGAAACCAATCAGGGCCCTGTGGGCTTTTGGCCAAAAAAAAAACCTTTCTGTGTCCCCCATTTCTTGTTTTAAGGGAATAAACTTCAGTCTCTGTGACCTCCCCTGAGTTCCAAAGGACAGGTTCAAACAGTTGCTAATCAAGTAATCAGGGAATGGAGTGTATGCTGAGGCCAGAGAGGAGCCTTCAAGAAACAGTAGGGCAGCTTTGGGGGCAGGGTCCTGGTCCCCCCTCAAGGATTATAGATAACAATATCTTTCGAGTTCTTCTACAGAACTAAAGCCCCCAAGAAATGGAAGATGTTAATGAGGCATTCTTTTTTCTGGAAAGAACACCAGACCACTGAACACCAGCTTTGAAAACAATGCAAACTTGCCTCTACCCTGATCCTTACCTGTGGCCCTATTTTTCACTCCCGAAACTATAAAACCACCTTCCAATCTCTCCTAAGGGGAGCACAGTCTTTGAGGCATTAGCCTGCTGTGACCTTCCTTAGCCTGGCAAAGCAATAAATTTTTTCTCTTTCGTCCAAAACTCTGTCTCTGCATTTCTCTTAGGCACTGGGGAGCAGAGGCTGAGTTCCGGCAACACACTGAGTCACACCTGAGAGGTTGGCTCCTCTGTCTACTGTAGGGCTTTACAAACACCTGAGCTCCCACTAACCAAGGATGAACAGGTAACATTCAAAAGCTACAAACCTTTGCTGTTTTAAGCAACTAGATTTGAAAGTTGTTTATTAACTTAACACATCATGGCCTTTCCTATATTAGACTCACTATGTAAATATTCTTCATCTCTCCCAAAGTCCATGAAACTTAAAGAGAGAGATAGCATCTTCTACATTTTAAACCACACACAAGGTCATTTCACCCAGTAGTTTCTCAAAAACCAGGTGCTTTGAATTGAGACATATTCAATAAAACCACACATGAAAGTAAAGAAAAAAGTGTGTTATTTACTGGAAAAAAAAAAAAAAAGCACAACTTAAAAGTTGAGAATTAAGTTTTATGCCATGGGTTTACCAAAGACTTGAAGCCTGGGAGGCAGCCTCTTAGATAGCTCTGAGGGACTGCTCCTAACAAGTGAAGGAGGAGCCAGGATATGTAGATGCTTTTGCAAAAAGATTAGGTATTTAGAATACCAAAAGATTACTGTCAAGTAAAGAAAACCAGACATCTCAAGTTAATAAGTTTAGTGCTTTTCTACGTATGAGAAATGCAAGAGTCTAGGCTCATTGAAATCATTCCTTTTTTTATTTTTATTTTTATTTTTTTATATATATTTTTTAATTTTCCCACTGTACAGCAAGGGGGTCAGGTTATCCTTACATGTATACATTACAATTACATTTTCCCCCCAGCCTTTCTTCTGTTGCAACATGAGTATCTAGACAAAGTTCTCAATGCTATTCAGCAGGATCTCCTTGTAAATCTATTCTAAGTTGTGTCTGATAAGTGCAAGCTCCCGATCCCTCCCACTCCCTCCCCCTCCCATCAGGCAGCCACAAGTCTCTTCTCCAAGTCCATGATTTTCTTTTCTGAGGAGATGTTCATTTGAAATCATTCCTTTGATATGCAGCATAGCTCTCTGAAGCCAGCATCCCATTCTTTTCCATCCTGGTCCCCTCAGGATGCTACCATGGGGGGTGGCTGCAGTGACTGATGGCTTGATGGTTGCAATATCCTTTGTTTACTAATATAGCAGACAACAGTTTTCAATAAGGAGGTGGAAAATTTTCCTTTCTAACTGGTGAAATGAAACATGTGGTGTGGATATGCTGGTGATTTTTGGCAATGTTCAAGATGTAACTAAGTAAATGCAGTATTGGGTATATTTTCAAAAATAAAAAGTAAATTGTGCTGATTTTACATAAAGAGAAGTGTTTTTTTTTTTGTTTTGTTTTGTTTTGTTTTTTTTCCCCTGACACAGCTATTTCTTAGGACAATACAAAAATATTTCCTTTACCATAGAAAGTAACTCTTTGACTTTCTAAGAAAGGACGGTTATCATTTATTAAAACCTCCCGTAAGCTCAGCATTGAATTAACAGAATCAAGTTCTGAAAACAGTAATATCTAGGAAATGAGTAGAAATTTTTATCCAAGGGACTCAAAGCTTCTGTTCAAAATGAGTTTATGTTCCTGGTACGTTATATCCCATGCTGAAGGGATGTGAAAAGGCCACCGTATCCAAATAGGCCATGAAGGATCCAAGTTTTAGGTAGGGTAGTGTTTGGTCTAATAGAGGCTGAATGGTCAGAGAGGTGACTTCTTGAAGAAGACCACCCCCTGGAAGAGAGATCTTAGGCAGGCTACTGGAATTTCTGTTAGAGTAGATGGCTGTGGTACCCATCAGATTGTCAATCCTTTTGGATTCTCTGTGTATTAATCTCTTCCCTGGAAAATCAATGTCAAGGCAGAGGAAGCAAGTATCAAGGGTTATTATACAGAGTCATAGAGTGAGAATTGGGAATAATCTGAAGTCAAGAGCTTGCAATTGATTAGAAAGCAGTTCTCTAGCTTGCTCTTATATCTCCTTTTGTCTCCTGATAGTCTGCCAAGGCATGCCCCAGGCAGCTTAGAAAGAGAAGATTATTTCTTACTCTGAAAGAATACGAAAAGTAGGATCCATATTTTCAACATCGCAGTATACCTTCATAAAATCATTCGAAAGAGACAAAATTCAACTTGTGACGTCATAAGAAATACATATTTGGTCCATGATTCCTGACACAGTTTCTAAATCCTTTGGTGATAGGATTAACTTTTGTTCTAATGAAGTGACTAATGAAGTGACTAAGCAGGCTCCTGAATGGCTTCAGGATGGGGGCCAGTCACCTGACAGACCAAGCCATGATTAGAAGTCTGAAACTTTCAGTCCCATCCTCCCATCCAATGATAGGTGGGTAGGGGAGTTGGGGTAGAGATTGAGGTGATAAATCATGTCTACTTGATGAGTCCCTAAAAATTCCTAAACAACAGAGTTCCAGTAGCTTCAGGTTGGTGGGAGAGTGGCTCACCCCAAGTCCATGGGGATAGATGATTCTGTGCTAGGAATATTTTAGGACTTACTCTGTGAACTTCTTCCCCTGCATGTTCAGCCATATCCTTTACAATAAACCAGTAAACACAAGCAAATGTTTCCCTGAGTTTTTTGCACCATTGTAAAAAATTATCAAACCTGAGGAAGGTGTTGTGGAAACAAAATTTATGACCAGTTAGTCAGAAGCACAGGTGGCATCTAGAGTTTGCAAGTGAAGACTGAAGTCATAGCATTTTGTAGGATGGAGCACTTAATCTGTGGGGCCTATACCAATTCCAAATAGTTTGTGCCAGAACTGAATTGTAGGACAACCAGCTGGTGTCTGAAGAGCTGTGGAATTGGTTGGTGTGGAAAAACCCTTGCACATTTGGTGTCAGATGTGCGGTAAGTGAAGGAAACAAGTTTTTTTTTTTTTTTTTTTTTTTTTTTTTTTTTTTACAATTCTAAGAAATAAAAGCTGGAATTTCTACTGTGGTGTAGTGGGCTAAGGATCCTGCATTGCTGCAGCTGTGGTGTAGGTCACTACCACAATTGGATTTGATCGCTGGACTAGGAACTTCCACATGCCACAGGTGCGCCCCCTCCCCCTAAAGAAAAAAGAATCATAAAAGATGAGCTATTTTGACACCACACAACCTCAGATTTTCTTCTGACTTAGGAAATAGAAGTGGCCACTTTCCAAAAATGACATTTTTTTTGGAAAGGACCAATAGTAGTATCCCTGGAGTAATGCTAGCATCAAGTATGATTTAATGTTGTGATCTTTCATAGTTGTTATCACCTTTGGAAATCTATGACTGTGTTGTATTCAATGATTCAGACTTCTCTCCTGATTTATTGATTGCTAGGCATGCGCCAGACGGTGGATGGGGGAGGGGCCTCAATGTCTGATCAGATGATGTCTCTCTCAGCCCTTTTGACAAATTCTGGGACTATTGGGAACTTTTAATTTGCTGAGTTTTCTTCAAACACAGCAACTTTCTCTGTGGTTTAAATGACTAAGGTTTTTTGTTCTGTTTTGTTTTCTTCTTATTTTTCTAACCTTCCTTGTTGGGGGGGAGTAGAACATTACAAACTAAAGTCTTAACTGAAAATATTATGATACTTAATTGCAAAACAGTTCATGATATTTAATTGCCTTGGTTCATAATTCCTCATTTTATTCCTAGAGCAGTAACAAGACATCACCAAATTCTTATAATTGTAATCACTTCCAGGTTAAAAAACAAAAACAAAACAAAACAAAACAAAAAACTGGATTATGAAGTGTTTGTTAAATTTAGTCACCTATGTAAGTAGCAAATTGATGTGATACCTGGCTTAAAATATATGCTGGTTTTGTGGATTTATGTGGGTTTACACATTCTAGTTCAAATAAGTTTTTTAAGACCTAGTCTGAAAAATGGCTGTCAAGGTGCTTAGACCTTAGACAGTCTGAAACAATTAGGGGTGAGAATTAGGTCAAGACATATGTGTTCTTTTCCATCTTAACTAAAGGCAGGATCTTGAACACTGCTATGATGCTTTTCACCAGATGTTCTATCTTCTATGTTCTTAATGACTTAATTTTAGCCCCACTCCCACCATCCACTTGCATTACTTAATGGAATCGCTTCTTCACTTTTTAGTACAACTGAAGAAGAGCAGGAGAGAAGTGCTCCAAGTTGGCCACACCCAGCAGACTTGTGCCCCCTGGGCCGGGTCACCACAATTCCATCCCCTGACTGCCCTGGCCATTGCTGGCATTTTCCACATCTCATCACTGGTTATAGGTTTCCCAGGTTCCGATGGTGCACATGGAGCTAAGTAAACTCACACATGTTTGCTAAGTGACTGCACCAGTTTTTTAAAATTGAAAATAAAATACTGGGTCTTATAGATTCTAAGAAGATACGAAGCGTTGCAACTTTAAAATGTATACAGTAATACAGCTTCCACAGAAATCCAAGTTTAGCCTTGGACTACAGACTCTCTATTTTGCAGGGTAACATTGTTTCAAAAGATAACAATTAAACCATTCCATTTCCCATTGGTCTATTTAGACACATGCACAAAGTCATTTTAGAATTTTAGAAGACACGCTGTATTTTCCTTGTGGTTTTCTCAGTTTCCTATTGGCTCTTGAATACTATGGAGCTGTGAAAACTTCAGTATACGTTTTCCACTGTTGCTATGAAGAATAACTGCAAACAACACTTAACACAATACACATTTACCGTCTTACAAGTCTGTAGGTCAGAAGTTCAACATGGTCTCACTAGGCTAAGGCCAAGTCCCAGTTAAAGTCAGGCAAGAAAAAGGATCCCCTTCTTTTCCGGCTTCCTGAGGCCACCCTTAGTCCACGGCTCATGGCCCTTCTTTCATCTACAAAGCCAGCAACTCTTGATCAGTTGTCATATCTCTCTGATCAGCTGGGAAGAGTTCTTCTGATTTTAAGTTGATTATATTGAGCAACCCCCCACACACCCCAGGACTACTTCCTCAATTCAAAGGCCTTATCTAATCACACCTGCAAAATCTTTTGACAGGTAACATTATCAGAGGCCAAGGACATCTTTAATGGGGAACATTACATGGGAGTCCTGCTGGGAAATGCCTGCCTTAGTGTTCCCAAAAGAGGAGTTCTGTGGTGCAGTGGGTCAAGGGTCTGGTATTGTCTCTGCAGTGGCTGGGGTCATAGCTGTGGCTCGGATTCCATCCCTGGCCCAGGAACTTCCAAATGTCGCAGGTATGGCCAAAAAAAGAAGAAAATATCTGTCTTCCAGATTTTAAAAAGTAGATGTGTTATGAAAAAAAAATGCATCATTGATATGTATATGGCACTGAAATTTAATTCTGTACATTTTGAGACACACATTTCTATACAAATCATAACCTGTACACATTACACTGCAACATTGCCTTATTTTTCTCTTACATTTTATTTTTCCATTTATGCAATAAGAAGGTACTGAATGTACTGTAAGATTTTGAAGGTTTTTTTTATTGTAGCTTTGCAAAGATTTAGTTGCATATTCATAACCACTGGTGACATGGTGCCAAGCACTGAAACAATTATTCAGTGAATTCTTTGCATGACACTTCAGGGGAAATGATAAAAGTGCTGAAGCTGGGTTCTATTTTAAGATCTCTGGCTGATGATTGTTAAAACTGCATAAAGGAATATTGCACAGCTACAGAAAGGTTCAAGAAGAGGAGAAACAAAGCACAGATGATTAGTTAGAAGGATAAGTTCAGTGGCACACAAATATTATCGGCATAATTGAAATAATTCTAGTTCTAGAATAAAAGCTCCAACTTAGGTTTAAAAACTTAGTGTTTGTACCTATCTCTTGATAATTAATACAACGCCCCTAAAGATCTTATCTAGGAAAAACAAAAGCCATCGTGTTGAAATGTTATTCCAACTAATCAAAAAATGATAAAGAGAACAAGAAGTATTTATCCTCTTTTGACAAAAGAAGAAGCAGAGGCAAATGAGTTTATATGTCTTACCTGAGCTCTCACAGCTGGTAGTGCTAACCAAAAATCTAATCTTTTCATTTCTTTCACTATTATTATCCAATAATCCTTGTTGCAGTATGAGTTCACGTTATCATATTGAAAAGCAGTGACAAGGAGAAATTCAGTACAAATTGTTTAACCAGTTTCTCCTTTGCATGTTTGTTCAAACAATATCTAAGGAATAGTAATAAGGACTTGATTCAGACACAGCCTTTTTTTAAAAAGACAATCCTACTCTTTGAGTTAGGGCCCATATCTTCTAATGAGCTGAGAAAGAAAGCCCATGGCGGCTTGCTTCTCAGCAGAAGCTCCCAATTTCCATCTCTAGGGGAAAGGGAATAGACAAAGAAAAAAATCAGCTCTTCGTGGTTTTTTAAAAAAATTAGCAATTTGATCAAAGGATAAATGACACATAATAAATTGCATATAGTAGTTCCCATCATGGCTCAGAGGTTAATGAACCCCACTAGTATCCATGAGAACGAGGGTTCAATCCCTGGCCTTGCTCAGTGGGCTAAGGAGCTGGCTTTGCTGTGAACTGTGGTGTAGGTCACAGACGTGGCTCAGATCCTGAGTTGCTGTGGCGTAGGCTGGTGGCTACAGCTCTGATTCAATTCCTAACCTGGGAACCTCCACATTCCATGGGTGCAGCCTTAAAAATAAAAGCCAAAAAATAAATTGCATATATTTAAAAGACATGTTACTGACCAGGGTTCTTGGACACTTTAATCCATAGATTAATCAATAGAAATTGACAAGAGACCAGAAGAGAAATTTAGGTGAGGCTTTACTGAAACATGTGCTGCAACAGGGGGATTGAGAACAAGCAACAGGTTCCCTTGCTCTCTCCCTTGGGGCAGAGGGTGGGGTGGGGGATGTTGATGGTTCCTTAAATGGGGCAAAGGTAGGGATGGACCTGTGGTTTGAGCCAGAGGGGTGGCTGGGGTTGTCTGCCCACCCCTGGTGGTGCTGTGTGTAGGAGGCATGCACAGTATTCTGCTCCTGGCTCCTTAGAACTTGGAAGCTGGGTTTTTGATCCTTTTTTTGCCTCTCATTGTCCATAATTTGCCCCAACCACCCGCACATGCAGCTATTTTCAGTCCCTTACAGTTTCTTTGTATTTTGTTGCTTGAGGAGATGTTTGTTCAGGTTCAAGCACTGCAGCAAAGGGTCCCAGGTCAGGTCCCAGCATGTCTCAAATATACTCACTGGGTCCAACAGTTTCTTAGTGCCCTTTGGTAAATCCCCATCTCCCTCCACCTAACATCTCATCCCCTCCAACCTCTAGGACCCTGCAACTGCTGCTTTATGTCACTGCAGGTTAGTTTGCACTTTTTAGGATTCTGTGTAAATGGAATCATAATCCTTGTAATTTTTTTTTTTTGTCTGGCTTCTTTCACTCAGTACAGCTCTTCTGAGGTTCATCCACGTTGCAGCATATACCAAGACTTTATTCCTTATTATTGCTGAGTGGTATTCCATTATATCAATATATCAGTTTCCTTATCTACTCACCTGTTAAGAAGTATGTGGGTTGTTTCCCTTTGGGGGGCTTGAAAATACATCTGTTATGAATATTTATGTATGTACATGTCTTTGCATGGCCATATTCATCCATTTCTCCAATTCCACCTGGAACAGAATGGCTGGGACAGATGATAAGTGTATGTTCACATTATAAGACACAAACTGTTTTCCAAAAAAAATTAAATTCAGAAAGTAAAAAAATGTTTACAAGTAATCCAAGGGCCCAAGAGAGCTACTCTGCTTTTGAGCAATACATTTATTGCTCATTTAGTGAGATAGCTATATATGAGTTCCTCTTCTTCCGCATCATGGCCAGCACATAACAATAGTAAGTGTTTTAATTTTTAGATGTTTTATTGGTGTTGTGTAGTGATATCTTACTATGGTTATAAATTTTCCCTAATGGCTATTGATATGATAAGCATATTTTCATGGGCTTATTTGCCACTCATTTATGGGGTTTTTTTGTATTTTGTTTGTTTGTTTTTGTTTTGTTTGCTTTTGTTTTGGCTGTGCCTGTGGCATGCAAAAGTTCCTGGGCCAGGGATCAAATCTGCACCACAGCATTAACAATGTCAGATCCTTAACCCACTGAGCCACCAGGGAACTCTAGCCACCCATATAGTTTTAGCACTTTTATTAGACATAATTCACATTGCAAATAACTCACCCTTTTAAACTGTACAATTTTAAGTACATTCAGAGATATGTGCATCCATTATCACAGACGACTTTATTTTTATTTTTTCTGTTTTGGCTGCCCCTCAGCATATGGAGTTCCTGGGCCAGGGATCAGATCTGAGCCACAGTTGTGACCAATATCACAGCTGCAGCAATACCAGATCATTTTTAACCCACCGTGCGGGGCTGGGGATTGGACCTGCATCCTGGTGCCGCAGAGATGCTGCTGAGCCCATTGCACAACAGCAGAAACTCCATTACAGACTACTTTAGATAGGACATTTTCATTGCCTCAGAAAGAACCCCATATCCTTTGTCCACCATCTCATCACCCTTCCTGTGGCCCACCTCCAGTCCTGAGCACAACTAATCTATTTTATGCCTCTGCAGATTTTCCTACTGATATAAATGGAATCACACAACTTGTGATCTTTTGTGATTGGCTTCTTTCACTGTGTATAATGTTTTTACAGTCTCTCATGTTGTAGCATATATCAGTACATTATTTTTGTACTGAATAATACTCCATAACATGAATATACCACATTTTGTTTATCCATTAAGCAGCTGATAGATGTTTGAGTTGTTTCCACATTTTGTTTTTTTATGAATAAAATTGCTATAAACATTCAAACATATGTGTTCATTTCTTTTGGCTACGTAGGAGTGGAATTGCTGAGTGATGTGATAATTATGTTTAATCATTTGAGTGATATGATAATTATGTTTAATCACTTGAGAAACTTCCATACTATTTTCTAAAATGACTGTACAATTTGGCATTCCCACCAGCACCAGGTGGGTTGCAATTTTTCCTCATCTTCTCCAATGCTTGTTATTATCTGACTTTTTAATTCTAGCCATCCTAGTGGGCATGGACTGGTATTTCATTGTGGTTTTGATTTGCATTTCCCTGATAACTAATGATGTCAACCATCCCTTCATATGTTTACTGATCATTTGTATATCTTCCTTGGAGAAATGGATCTATTCCATTGCTCATTTTTAAATTGAGTTTATTGTTCTCTTTATTGCTGAGGCATATGAATACTTTATATATTTTAGATACAAGTACTCTATCAGATAAATGATTTGCAAATACTGTCTCCCATTATCTACTTTGTGGTGTTTTCTTATGCACAGCATTTTAAATTTTGATGAAGTCCTATTTACATATATTTTTCTTTTGTTTCTTGTACTTTTGGTGTTATATCTAAGAACCCATGGTCAGGTCCCAAGCCCATAAAGATTTACTCTTGTTTATTTTTTTCTTTTCCTGTTTTCTTTCAAGAGCTTTATAGATTTAGCTTTTATATTTTAGTCTCCATTTTGAGTTAATTTTGAATATGTTATGAAGTAAGGAACCCAATTTATGTTTTTGCAGGTAATTGCCTAGTTTTCCCAGCACCATTTGTTGAAAAGACTGCACTTTCCCTTTTGAATGATCTTGGCACCCTGGTGAAAATCAGCTGACTATAGATGTATAGGTAGTCCATAATGTTTAAAAAAAAAACCGAAAAACACCCTAGCAGTTGGGAAGGTAAAAAGTTTGCATTGTGATTTATTTCAAGTCTGGATTAAAGATTCAGTTGAATTTATAACAGGTCATCAGTCAGAACATATTTTACCTGTGGTTATGCTATTCTTACAGCAGGCATTTGAACAGCTCTAATAAACTGAATCTGGATGAAAACTTTTCTCTGGGAATGATAGTGAGCCATAAATAAAGCGGCAATTAAGGATCGAATGATAGGTCCAAACTTCCATTTTAGCAGGCTAAGAGAACAAATTCTGAAGTTGGAGATAGTTTTATTTGCTATCTGATTGGATTGGATTTTGTTGAAAACAAACCAAAAAAAAGTTACCCCAAATTAATTTTGGATTATACAAGGCAAAACGTATTTCTCCTTCATCTGAATGTAACGGCAGTGAGCAGTCCTGTCCTGGCATGACAATTGGCGTTCTAGACTCCTTCTAGCTCACCATTCACTCTCATCTTTAGCACTCCAAAATGGTGGCTCACACTCCAGTCATCACATGTGTATTCCAGACAACAAGTTCTCAGATGAAACATAGAGGAAGGAAGTGGTCAAATGGTGCTCGCCAGATGCCAAAAAGGAGGTTTCTTGGAAGCTATCTTACAACTTCTTTCATGCATTTTAATCACAGTAGTCTATCACCTATTGGCTATGCCAGGTGGCAAGGAAGGCTGGGAAATGTAGGTTTTTATCCTGGTGCCTTTACAGAAATGGATTTTATTAACTAAGTCTATCAGGATAGGCAACTACAGTGATATGCCAAATGCAGGCAAGTGCAACCCCAGCTTCAGGCAGTGATTTTAAAACAATAACATTGACTAAAAGTTGGTCTGCTTTTATTACCACGTGCTGGTAAATCTAAATCAAATTAGAAGTAAAATCTTTGTCTCTGAAAACATTTTTTGGCAATGTATTTTCTAAACTAGGGTTTCTCAGTCTTGACACTTTCTTGTGTGGGAGGATGACTGCTGAGTATTGTAGGATGTTAGTGGTACCTACCTACTTGTTGGTAGACCAACTTCCACCCCATTGTAGCACCAGAAATAGGTCAGACATTGCCAAAACTTCCTTGAGAGGCAAAATCACAGTCCTTTGAGAACCGCTAGTCTCAACAATTGCTGCAGTTATAGCTGACTTGTAATAATATATGTAAAATATTCAAGTTAGCACACTTGAATAATTTTTCCTTTAGTAAGTGCTGTATTTTGTGTGGAAGTATATCTAGAGAGCTTTCAATGATGCTGTCAATCCAAACACATGGACTCAGCCACATGCATTCCTTTTGAAAGTAAGTTCTAATGGTTCAGAATGGCTTGCAGTTGCTTGGTCTCCAGCCACTGTGGACCTCATCCTTCTGCTTTGACACAGCAAATTCAAAATAAGTGATAAGGGAACAGTGACTATAAGATGGATAAACAGAAGTTGAGGTATTTTGATTCTGTCATTCTTCATAACCACTTCAAGTTTTTGTATTTGAAAGGAACAAATTTTATGGCCATACAAATTTCAGATCATGTGTGAAATATTTTATTGTCTTTGAATAATAAATTTTAATTGAAATTTGCTTTTATTTTTAATTTTTACTTTTATGTATTATTAAAATCTAATATTAATGTTTATTACCCTTATCACTGAATACCATTTTGCTTTTGTTTAAAAATATTAAAATGTATTTTTAAAATTTTATTTATTTGTATACTGAAAAGATTATATATAATATATGATGGAATACTATATATAAGATTATATAGAATTTATATAATATATAATATATAATCTTAACACATATATATAATCTTATATAATCTTATGTGTATCCTGTATATAAATATACATAGAATTACTGTATATAATATATAATGTTATATATATTATATATAATCTTGTCAATATACAAATAAATAAAATATATATATATATACACATACAAAATTTCAATCTTAGACCACTTTCACTGTCTGTATTTCCTTTCTGGCCACTATTATTAGGTAATTCATTTCATGATTATTACCGAAAGAATTTTTGTGATGAAGAGTTGAGAGTTGTCAGAAAATGCACACTCAGCTATGGACTTAGGTCTGTGACTCTGGGCAGCCAGTGTGCTCTGCCATCACTAGATCCAAAAAAATTAATTGTGAAAATGATAGAAAGAAGTCAAATCTTAAAAATGGGAGGTCTGGGAGAAATTCTTTGCTAAAAAATAACTTATTTGATAAGGTCAAATGACATTTCAAACAAGGCAGGATCCAGACCTTGGGTGGGAGCCACTCAAGTTGATGTCCACTGGCTGAAATCTGGGAGAGGGCAAGTGACAGAATGATGAGAACCACCTTATTTTGCATCAGAAGATCTCAACTGCACAAGGTATGCTGAGACTAGGAAATGTGAACCTATTTGAAGAGAGGAAACTGTGATCCCTCTCTTCACCCATAAAACTTTGCCTGACACTCCGTTGAAGGTTTAGGGAGTTTCCTCTCAATGACAAATAAATGAATGCAGATATCTCCAGAATCCTGACCTCTTGGAGTGTTTTCATTCCCACACGATGAGCTAATTAGAACCTAATGAACAATTCAGGGGCTTCTCCGCATAACAGTGTTGAAACAGTTCAAGTGGGCTCTTGCTGAAATAGACATGCACGTGCAAGCAGCCTGAATTAGAAAAACAAATACATTTGTAATCAACACAAAACAGAACTACACTGACATATTTATCTTAAAAATCTACATTAGAGGTCTTAGGAAGATTTTGATTTCAGAAGCCAGTTTCAAAGTTGGAAAATACCAATCTAGATGTGTTTTGCATTGACTACCGGGCCACATATTTTTTTTTTTTTGTCTTTTTAGGGCTGCACCTACAGCATATGACATATGGAGGTTCCCAGGTTAGGGGTCAAATTGGAGCTATAGCCTCTGGCCTATACCGCAGCCACAGCAACACCTGATCCGAGCCACATCCTCAACCTACACCACAGCTCACAGCAATGCCTGATCTTTAACCCACTGAGGAAGGCCAGGGATTAAACCTGCATCCTCATGGGTACTAGTGAGATTCATTTCTGCTGAGCCATGATGGGAACTCCAGGCCACAGTTGTTTTTTTTTTTTCCCTACCAATTTAATCCTGGAGTTGGGCGATCAGTTCAGTTTTAGATGATTGTGAAAAGTGATCAATAAAAAAGAGAGTTTGGAGTTCCTGTTGTGGCTCAGTGGTTAACGAATCCGACTAGGAACCATAAGGTTGTGGGTTCAATCCCTGGCTTTGCTCAGTGGGTTAAGGATCCGGCGTTGCTCTGAGCTGTGGTGTGGGTTACAGACGCGGCTCAGATCCTGCATTGCTGTGGCTGTGGGTAGGCCGGTGGCTACAGCTCCAATTTGACCCCTAGCCTTGGAACCTCCATATGCCGTGGGAGCGGCCCAAGAAATGGCAAAAAGGCAATAAATAAATAAATAAATAAATAAATAAGAGATTTTGATGCTAGACCTTTCTAAATCTGAATAGGCCTACTCCTAACTTCCCTCAAGTTTATTTGATATCACTCTGTTGGTAACTATTGGTGGTATCAGTACAGGGTTATTTTCTCCAGAGTAAGATGGTTAATCTATTAGCAGATGGTATCAATTGCTGATGTACTCATGGGACATACAGACAGAGAGACAAGCCCAGAAAACAAATACCACTGTAGAGACCTCTGTGATAAGAGAAGCGGAGCCAGTGCAAGATGAAGACACCTATTAAAAATTTGAGCATCAGAATAAAATATTTATCTACATCCCTTTGGGCATGCAAATTAGTACCACCCAACTAGAGGAGACTTTCCTAATATCCAGAAAAATATTGCACATGCATTTAGTAGCCCGAAGGCACACTGGCAAAAAAATGTGGAAAATGTTTGCATAAGGCTATTTATTGCAGCATTATTTAGAAAACTAAAGACTAGAAACAGCAAAATATCTACTGACAGAGGACCAGGTGAATAAACTCCAATATAACCACACATTAGAGTACCACACTGTTTACAGCAAGCTAAAAATCATCCCTCCAAAAAGATATCTACACCATACTGCCTGGAACTGTGAAGGTGACCTTATACAGGACACACAGAAAAGGGGGTCTTTGTAGATGTGATTAAATTAAGGATCTTGTGATGGGAAGATAATATGGTTGGGCCCTAAATGCAACCTTATAGGAAGGAGGTCCAGGAAGATTGGGCATGCATGGAGGAGAAGGTGATGTGGCGGTGGAACAGAGAAAGATGTGGAGATGCTGGCCTCGAAGATCAAAGTGATGTGGCCACAAGCCAAGGAAGCTGGCGGTCACCAGAAGCTGGAAGAACAAAGGAAGAGATTCTCCCACCAGGACTCCAGAGGGAGCGTAGACCTGCTAGTACTTCAGTTTTAGCCCAGTGATACTGATTTTTGACTTCTGACCCCCCAAACCACAGAAGATTAAATTCATGTTTCTGTAAGCCATCATCCTTGCTGTAATCTGTCACAGCAGCCACAGGAAACTAATATACAACCAAAACAAAGACTGAAGAACATATTGCTATTAATTGATTCTTTAGTATATAAGCAGGTATAGGCAACTTTTTCCATAATCGGTCATATAATCAATAATATTTTTGGCATTGCAAGCCTTACAGCCTCTGTTGTAACTACTCAAATCTGCTATTGTGGTCATTGGTGATATGTAAATGAATGGTTGTATCTGTATTCCAATAAAATTTTATTTACAAAAATAGGCCCTGGGCCAGATTTGGACTTCAGGGCATATAGAGTTTGCAAGTTTCTAATGTAAAATTAAATTTTAAAAAAGCAAGGTGGGGAAAAAAAAGGCATGGCATGCTATCATTTATCTTAAAAAGGGAATAAAAATAAATATAGAAAACAATGGAAAGAAAACCAAAATATATTTTAAATGGTTACATGTTAGAGAAGGAACAGAATAAGGTGAAGGGAATGGGGACAGAAACTAGACCTCTTGTAGTAGACTTTATTTAACATATGTGATTTGTAATCATAAAAATATTTTATGTGACTATAAATCAAGGTTAATTTAAAAGGCATACTTATGCACTAAGGGCAAAAGGAAATAAATGACCTTTGACCATTGGTGACATAACTATATAAAGACTTTAAAATACAGCTTTTTAAAAAATGAAGTATAGTGAATTTATAATGTTGTGTTAATTTTTGCTGTACAGCAAAGTGATTCAGTTATAAATATACATATACATTCTTTTTTATACTCTCTTCCAGTGGTTCATTACAGAATATTGAATATAGTTTCCTATGGTATACAGTAGTACCTCATTTAAACATACTATGTATAATAGTTTACCTCTGCTAATCCCAAGTTCCTAGTCCACCTCTCCCTCACTCCCCCATCCCCAAATACAGTTGACTGTATGGTCATATGCGGTGTACTCCCAAGAATAAAAGTGAAAGCAAAAAGCAACTTAAAATAGTTTTCAGTAAGAATGTTACTGCTGGAGTTTCCTAGTGGCTCAGGGGGTTAAGGATCAGGAATTGTCACTATTGCTGTGGTGGGGGTTTGATCCCTGGCCTGGGACATTCCACTTGCTACAGATGCAGAAAAAAGAAGAATATTGCTGCTGAAGTTGTAGAGTTATTCTAAGACTGGTGACTGAATGTTGTGGGATGAAACAAAAGGGTAATTGTACTGGAGCTATTAAGAACATAGTTCTTCAGCACAAGAGAAAGAAGATGAAGGTATGTAGGATCAATTTCATAAAATAACTAGCATATAGCCTGAATTTATACAATAAAATATCTCATGAACTAATTCAAAATGTATATGCATTTCCTACTTCTGTCCATTGAAAGAAAACCAAGTCAGCAGCAACAATCCCCTCTAGCATCCAAATTGTGCCCTTTAAGTAACATTTCCCATAAAAGGATATAGACATAAGAAATGTTCACTTATGGAGATAGACGGAAGTCATTCGGGCTTATACATGAGTTAACCTGAATTTTATGCTAAGTAAAATAGACTTGTGGTGGCCTAGCAAACATACATTGTACATCTGCTTTAATTATTAAAGAAAAGGACACATTGACCAGAAGTAAATAATGTCCATGTTAAAAATAAAGATTAAATGCCCCTCTTCCTGGGATGTCATTGCTGGTCTCCTTCGATGATAAGACTCCATTCCCAGCTGCCACGGCCATGCTAACTTGCTATGTACCTGCTGGTATTTTCTTTTTTCTGAAACCTTGATGAACTGTAACCCTGACTTATTTAATGTTGTTTGTTCTGTCTGACAAGATCTAAAACTGTGCTGAAAACCCTGCTTCTAGGGAGCAGTTTCTCAGAGTCATCTGGGAAGTGGTCTTTCAGGCTAGTCCTCGGTTGAGCACAAGTAAAATCCTTTTTATTCTTATTATTGATTGTTTATTGATTATTTTTGCTGACAGTAGAAGTGCATAGAAATGGCATATTCCAGTCTGGGATAGGAATTGTACAAGAAGAGGCTGGAACATCAAAAACTACTAGCGAACAACATATAAAGTCTCTCAGTGGCCAAAAATTGGGCAATTTGAGCATAAATAAATACTGAACATGGATTGAAACATATCCACTGTGTATAAACACGTGAACGCATACAGTTACCTTAAAAACAACAGTGAAGCTTTCACAGCAACAATCTCAGCTAAAAATGTGGAGGATGTTATGGACCAAGTTAGTTTTTTTTTTTTTTTTGTCTTGAAGTCTTTTTGCTATTTCTTTGGGCCGCTCCCGCGGCATATGGAGGTTCCCAGGCTAGGGGTCTTATCGGAGCTGTAGCCACCGGCCTACGCCAGAGTCACAGCAACCCAGGATCCGAGCCGCGTCTGCGACTTACACCACAGCTCACGGCAACGCCGGATCATTAACCCACTGAGGAAGGGCAGGGACCGAACCCGCAACCTCATGGTTCCTAGTCGGATTCGTTAACCACTGCGCCACGACGGGAACTCCCCAAGTTAGTTTTAAAGCTGGTAGTACACCCCCACTCATGAAGCTGACTTAACAAAAAAAGAAAGAAAGTCAAATGTAAATCCAGTAAAGTCTCTCGATCTTACTACCTGTTTCTGTGAATCATGAGAAACAGAGAAATATATTTAATGCTTGAGTCAGCAAATCCAGGCTATAGGAAACTTTACAAGACAACGTTTATTCATCTTACATGAATAAAGTGCCAAGAAAAAAGAGAACAAGGTGATCCCATTGATGAAAAGAGACTTGAAACACACATTGAATAAAGACAGGATATGCACCTCATTTCAATCTTTATTCAGAGTAAGAGTAAAAAAAATATTGTGAGGCACTCAGGAACATTTGAACACTGACTGGATATTTTAAAATAATAAAGAATTACTGTTCATTGTTTTTAGACTTGAATATTTACAGATAACGTCTTGTGATATTTGAGACTTACACCAGAATAATCTGGGGTGGAGAGGGGAGTATTATATATGAACAAAATTGGCCATGAGTTCATAATTGTTAAAGCTGGGATGATAACAAGACAGGATTCATTATAGCATTCCCTCTACTTTTTATTTGGAATTTTTAATAAGATTTTTTTTAAAGTAAAGCAAATCAAAACATAAAACTAAAAGGGAATCTCTTCTCAAATAATATAAAAATCAGTGACAATGTAATAAATACATAAATACATCAAATATATATCAAATACATAAAAATCCATGAGAAAATAAAGATACTTTTAAAATAAGTAAATTCATTGCTCACCATTAAAATTGTTAAGCTACAAACTCATTATTTCTGAAAAACTGTAAATACTGGGAGAAAATTAAGCTTTCCTGAACAGACTGTATTTGAAAAAAGTTAATCTCTATATAAGAATTGTAATAGGGAAGAACAAATCTGACTCCATATTGGGTCTGTTTCTTTTACTTTAACTTTTGTATTCTGTTGCTTTTGCTACAACTTAATCAGCTAAAAGAATGTTGCCTACAGCCTGAAATGTACAGGATAGCCAATTCTCAAGGCTCTGATCTTTAATGTGTAACACTCTTCCACTGACATAAAGATAAAAAAGTTACAGAACAGAGAATAACATTTATCTTGTTGGAGGTTTACAGGAACATTGTGACCAGACCTAAGTGGACAGCTGCAAGAACAAAGGATGCTGACACCATTGCAACAACTAACCACACTCCCTTCCTTTTTAATGTAAAAGAAGCCCGAATCCTAACTGGGATAAGATGGTTCTTTGGGACCCTGGCCCACCATCTCTGTCTGCTTGCTTCCCAAATAAAGTTGCTATGTTTTGCCCCAACAACTGTCTATTACTGGCCTGTCATACATGAGGGCTGTGTGAGCTTGAACTTGGTACCAGAATGACAGCTAATAAAAGTAGGAAGGTAGATAATTTCCAAAATTGTTTCTTGAAAAACTCCAGTCAAAAAAAAAATAGAAACAACAGCATCAGTGACTGATAAAACCATTAGGTGAAGGGTTGCAAAGAATTTTATAATGGATGAAGTGAATTAATGACACTTGACCCTGTTTCTTATCCTTAATGTTAGTAAACAGGCAAGATGTGCTGCTGACATGGTACAGTAGAAATCACCCCACCACTTATAAATATTCCCCATCAAAAGACTGCACTTTAGTCTAAGGACAGCTCTCTACAGATCTACCATCAGTTTCAGATTATGCAGGAGGAAGCAGTAATTCAAACTGAAAGTGTAAAATGAATCTTGGGACAATGGATGCAATTTCTTTATCAAGGGCATGGGGTAAGGGTGTTTTAGAGGAAAAGAAGCCCGGGAGACCTACAGGCCAGGTGCAGTGTGGGCCTTGGCTGCCTCCTGATTCGAACAATCCAATTTTTAAAAGACTTTTTTTTTTTCCTGCTGTTCCGGTATCATGCAGAAGTTCCTGGACTAGGGATGGGACAGATACAAGCAGAGCCATGGCAGTGACAAGGCCAGATCCTTAAACTGCTGAGCCATGAAGGAATTCTTAAAGACATATATATATATATATGTATAATATATATTTTTTAATTTGGGGGACAATCTGGGAAACTTGCACATTGATTTGATATTAAATGAAGATAATAAAAATTAATGTTATTTGAGGGGGGCCATTGTTATTGAGCCCAAACTCATTCTGCCTACCACTGGACAGGACAATAAATTAAGAAACGAGTTCTTAGGGCAAGGAATAGCAATTTTATTTGGAAAACCAGCTGACTGAGAAGATGACGGAGTAATATCCTAGAGAACCATCTCATCCCAGTTGGAATTCAGGCTTCTTTCATTCTAAAAGGAGGGGCGGCGGGGTGAGTTGCTACAGACTTCTTGGTGAAGCTTGTTCCTTTGTTCTTGCAGCTCTCCACCTAGTTCAAGTCATGGTCGTTCCTGTCAACTTTCAATAAGACAAATGTTATTCTCTTTTTTATCTCTATATGGCTGGGAAAGTGTTATACCTTTAAAGGGGAGAGCCTTGAGAAGAGGGTATCCTGTATTTTTCAGGCTATAGGCAACGTTCTTAACTGGAAGCAAAAGCAACAGAATACAAAGGTTAAAGTAAAAGAAATAGTTCTAACATGGAGTCACACTTGCTCTCCCCATTACAGTGTGATAATGGTGATGTGCCCCTGTTAACCAAACAAACCAACAAAGCCATTATCTCATAGAAATACCTACTAAAATATTTGCAAGTGAAATAAAATGGGGTTTGCTTTAAAGTACAACAGGCCTTCCCAGGAAAAGCTGTAGGAGATGGAGGAAATGGGAAAACTAAATGAACATGTGACAGAGGAAGGGCAGAATGGAAATAGCTTTTGGAGCCACATGATAGGTTCTCGATGGGGTGGTTCAGTGTTCCATGCAATCAGCTTTGAATGTATTTGAAAATCCCGTTAAAATGGAGTTCCTGTTGCAGCGCAGCAGAAACAAATCCGACTGGTAACCATGAGGTTGCAGGTTCAATCCCTGGCCTCACTCAGTGGGTTAAGGATCTGGCATTACTGTAAGCTGTGGTGTAGGTCACAGTCTTGATGGAGCCTGTGTTGCTGTGGTTCATTCGACCCCTAGCTTGGGATCCTCCATATGCCATGGGACTGGCCCCAAAAAGGCAAAAAAAAAAAAAAAAAAGAAAGAAAAAAGAAAAAAGAAAAAGAAAATCCTGTTAAAGCCTAAAAAAAAATTCCTGCTGCTTCCTTCCTTTTTGTTCAATGATATCTCCATTAGCAACTGTTACAGGAACAGAATCAATGTTCATTTTTTTTTTTGCTTTTGCAAAATATGTAAATCAAACTCTGAAATTAATTTTTCTTTTCTCTCCATCCTTATGAAGCTTAGAGTCACATTTATATTTCACCACACAATTGTTTTCAGAATTCCAAGAAGCAAAGAATGTAGGTTTCTTCTGGCAAAGGCAACCAGTCTCATTTATAAGGACATGTTTAAAAGCTATTTAGGTACAGATAAATGTACAGAAATCTCATAAGTATGAATGTTAGAGTAGTTAATGGTAACTGCCTTCAGGGGCTTTTTGTATATAAAAGAAAGGAAAAGGAATACATTCCATATTCTCACCTTAGCAATGAAAAACCCTTGTGATGATTCATTCTACATTCAGATTACTTATTCACAGCAAAGTCTTAAAATACAATCTTCCTAAGTGCCTGATTACATATTAATCACTGAATGCTCTCCGCTATCTTGGCTGCAGACTTTGATTCCTCCACTGGGTGGGACTGGAGAAAATGCTTGTGTTAAGTAAAGGCTGACAAAGACCAAAAGACCTGGGGTTGCCTGGACACTTCTTTTGTTGATGAAGCTTGAACCCAGGTCTCTCTGGTTCCAAGCTCATGGCTATACAGAGGACTTGAGGGAATATGTTTGGAAAAATTCTATTTATCCATTATTTGGCCACACACTCAACAAGTGGAAGTTCCTGGGCCAGGATCAAACCTGCACCACAACAGCGACCTGAAAGTACTCAATGCTGGATCCTTAGCCCTCTGCACCACCAGGGAAGTTCTCTTTAATTGGTTGCTTTTTCTCCCTTTGGAAATTTCTGAATCTTAGAACCTGGGAAAATGAATTCCATAAACAAGTTTCTCCTGATCTCTTCTTCCCACCACTGCATCTTGCTGGATAATTGATCTTGAGCCCCCTGAAATGACTGTTTTTCCATCAAGATGGAGATCACAGAAGCGACTGACACGTGCACCTAGAAGATACAACACAAAACCAACTGCCAGCACATTACTTCTTGGCAACTGAAATAGGTCTCATTTGCTCTAGAGAGAGAGCTGAGCCTCTGCAGTCATTTATCTCCTCTGCTCCCAGCCCTGTTTTAATCAGTTCTGCAGCGCTGCCACCACCCCAGTACTGCACACTCCTCACCTGTGCACAAGCCCAAAACGACGAGCATCATGCCAAAAATGACATGTTTCCCTTTCAAAAGCAGCAAAAGAAAAAAAAAAAAGCCAATGATCCAATTTATCAGAACTGCATTTTTAATTAAAGGGAGATGAGGGGAAAACTGATGCAGTAACAAAGACATCCAAGGGCTTCATAGAGTCTATTACGCTTTCCCTCCTGTCAGTCAGACACAAACTGCACCACCAGCAAGAAGCAAGGGTGTCAGCACCCCCAAACCAATGTCCACCAGCCATGTTTCTCCTGAAGCCTCGCTTACTGTGTTCTTTGTCATTCACAAAGATGCTGACGGTGGAGCCTTCAGGCAGTTTTTCCTATATTTTAGATACAAAACCAACAAACACATAGTTCACTTAAATGCTCTGTCATCCTGGATATGGAGTGGGGGGCATTTTTCTTTTGTGGGCACATCCTTACTCAACATTAAGCATGAGCTTTGTTCTGCTTTGGCTGCCCCATTCCCCATGTGGGGTTAGAAGATAGTGAGTCATTAGTAAAAAGGGCAGAGTGCGGTTCAGTAGAAGAACTACTTGCTGAATTAGTACAAGTGGAGGGATTACACAGATGCACAAAAATATTAGCATGCAAGACAAATAATACCATCTATCTGTTGATGGGTTTTTCAAGGGATTGAGGAAAAGGAAAAAACAGGAAAAGGTCAGAAGAAAATACAACACTGGCCTGTGGGTCATTTTCATATCACACACACACACACACACACACACATACACACACACACTCTACAGATAAAACTGTATTGGATTTGGGTTTATTTATTTATTTATTTTTATTTTTACTTTTTGCTTTTTAGGGCCATGGAGGTGCCCAGGCTAGGGGTTGAATTGGAGCTGTAGCTGCCGGCTTACGTCACAGCCATAGCAACATCAGATCCAGTTTTGGGTTTATTTTTGATGACTTCCCACATCAACACAAGAAGACCTGGCCTGGCTACTGAATTTCTCCTGAAACCTCTTTTCTGGGACCTGATCATAAGCTATTCAGCTCCACAGAGCAACACAGAAAGATGAAGTATTCAGTGATCCCTGAACATGTTCCCAGCCCTTGCAAAGCCCCCTGCTCTGTCACCAGTGTGCTTGCTGCAGGAGTCAGGACAGGGATGTTGCAGAGGGAGGGCTTCACCTGGAAAGGGGGTGGAGACAGAGTGTGTCTCCTGAGCCAGGGGACCCTCAGCTGAGAGGACAGAAGATCAGCCCCACCGGTGCAGCCTGAGATTTGGAGCAGCTTACTTGGCCATTTTTCCTTTGGCTCCATGTCCTTCCCCTACCCCCCCAAACAAACAGTCTTGTGGAGATTTACCATGGGTTCCAATGGCTCTGGAATTTTCCTGATGTTTTGGTTCCCCAGAGCTGTCCACTTACTCTGAGTTTCTCTTTTGAGGCTCAAGTCCTAAGTCTACAACAGGCTCTTCTCTGGTGGTGAGTTTAGCCATGCATGGCCAGCCTGAGTGAACCATGGAATCCTTGATTTTAAGTTCTCTCTCCACTGTCTGCCCTGTGCCCCCAGCCACAACCATCTGGCCTTCATTGTCTCCCTAGAAGCTTAAGGTATGATGAGAGGCATTTAGTATAAGAAAGTCCTGGGCATTTTATGGGGTCCAAACTGGATTTGCTGTAACCACCAACCCTCATTCTAGTGATGTAATCACAAGAGGCAGAACGAGTCAGGTCGGTCTTGTACTGCAGGGATTGTGAACATTATATGAACTCCCTTCTGAATGGCAACCCATCATGTGGTCCTCCTAGGATGGCTTCCTTTGGCTTCATTTCTGCTCCCCAGAGCTCCTCTGCAGCACCCCTGGCCTGCTTGACCTGTGCTTAGTTCAGTGATTAAGCCCAGTCCATCAAAGATGGTCTGTGTGTCTCCTCTGCGCTAGGCACTGCCAAAAATGTGGGCACACAAGGTAAATACAGAATGTTCTTAGCTCCAGGAGATCACCTTCTTGATGGCAATGGGAGGGAGGTGGTTGCACAGGCGAAATGAATCAGAGAAGACATGGTTAAAACATTTTCAGAAAAAAATACCAGTTTGGAATCAGATGGAGATTTTTTTTGGGAGAGAATGGGACATTAACATATTGTAAAGGACTTCAGAGACTCCCCAAGTAGAGGGGGCAGTATATTGAAAAACCTACAAATATGACATGTTTAGAGACGTGTAGAGGCAAAAAATTAGTAGGACATAAAATGCTAGAAGAGAGTGTAGAAGTCAATTGGCAGGAGGAGAGTTGCTGGGGTCAGCTGCAGGAAATAGGCTGGAGGCGGGAGGGGATCCAACATGTCTTTTTTCTCTTTTTGGTTGCACCCACAGCACGTAGAAGTTTCCAGGCCAGGGACTGAACCCTTGCCACAGCAATGACAATGCTAGATCCTCAACCTGCTGAGCCACCAGGGAACTCCTTGTGTATATTTTTGCTACAGCACCAAACAGTACTCTTAACACCAGCCAGGGGTCCTACAATTCAATAAAATTTTGACACTAACTCCCTGGAGATAGATTTAGATCTCACCGGATAAGTATTCAGTTGGCAAGACTGCACCCACCCCCCACCACTTCAGATGCCAATTGCAAATTCAAGTTGTCTGTCACCTGTGCTTCTGACCAATCAGATGAAGATTGGAAGTTCCCGCAACCCTCCCCTCGAATTTGATTTGCTAGAATCTCTCATAGAACTAAGAAAAGAGTTTACTCACTCGTTGCTGTTACTGGTCTATTATTAAAGGATATAACTCAGGAACAAATGTGTATGACAAAGTATATGGGAAAAGGTGTGGAGCCCCCATGTCCTCTCCAGACCCGCCACACTCCCAGCAATTCCACTCGCTCATCAACCTAAAAGCTCCTCTCTCTCCTCGCTCTCTTTTTCCCCCCTTTTTCTTTTTACAGCCACATCTATGGCATATGGAAGTTCCTAGGCTATGGGTCAAATCGGAGTTGCAGCTGCTGGCCTACACAAAAGCCATAGCAACACTAGATCTGAACCACATCTGTGACCTACACCACAGCTTGTGGCGATCCTGGATAGTTTATTCACCAAGCAAGGCCAGGGATTGGACCAGAATCCTCATGGACACTATGTTGTGTTCTTAACCCACTGAGACACAATGAGAACTCCCAACCTAGAAGCTGCTTGAATCCTATCCTTTTGGGTATTTATGGAGGCTACAGTCATGACTGAGTAAATCATCCACCACAGTTGACTGATTCACCCTCCAGCCACTCTCCTCTTTCCCTGCGGCACGTCGTCAGATGGAAAGCTCCCCCCTACTCATGGCCTGGTTCTTTTGGCAACCCCATCCTGTGGTTATGTAGGAACTTTCACCAGATTACCTCATTAACATAAACTTAGGAGTGGTTGAAAGGGAGTGTGTTATGAATATCAAAACATCATTACTCCTCTTATCACTTCGGAAATTCTAAGAATTCTGTGCTAGGAGTTCTGTGCTAGAAACTGGGATGAAGACTAGTCCCTGGATGGATATGGAACAAAGTCATAAGCTCTTTGAATAGGGAAAGCGGTCAGTCCATAAGCCACACAGAGGCATGCGATGGTAAAGGATGAAAACGCAAGTTGTTAAGGGGGCTTAAGCACAATCTTTAGCCAATAGATTATTTATGAAGACTAAGGGGGTGATTCCTAGGAAGCCAGGCTAAAAGATTAAAAATAAGGGACAAAGTTTAAGTTGAGAGATACCAGATGCTGTGCAATGCAGAGAAAATAGATACATAGAATTAATCCAATAAACAAATAACCAAACAAAGAAAGCACAGGAATGGGGAGGGGATCAGTTTTCCTAGTTGCTACATATATTCTCTAATGTCCAACAATGAGAAATGTGAGACATGCATAGAAACAGAAAATGGTGTGGAAAGAGTGGCCCATAAAGAGGGAAAAATAGTGGTACAAAGTGCCTTTGAGAAGACATATGTTGGACCTAGTAGACAAACACTTAAAAGGAGTTATTACAAATACATTGGCAGAACTAAAGGAAATCATGTTTAAAGGATTAAAGAAATACATGATAACAGCAGATCATCAAACAGAGAATACGGATAGACAGAATTTTTTTTTTAAAATAATGTAGATGTTGGAGCAAAAAAATATACAATAAACTGAAATGAAAAAATCATTAGAGTTATTCAATATAAGATTCGAGTTGGCAGAGGAAAGAATCAACAAGCTTGATTATAGCTCAATAGAGATTGTAGACTGAAAAACACAAAGAAAAAATAAACAGAGCTTCAGAGAAAATGTGGAACAGTGAAGGACATCAGGATAAACATAATGGAAATAACAGGAGATAAGAAAGGGGCAGAAAAAATAGTAAGAGAAATAATGGCTGAAGACCCCCCCAAATCTGATGAAAAACTCAAATTAACACATCCAAGAATCTGAATGAAGTCCTAGTAGGCTATGTTATTTTGTTTTATTTCATTTTATTTCATTTGTTTTATTTTATTTTATTTATTTTATTTTATTTTATTTTATTTTATTTTATTTTATTTTACTGTCTTTTTAGGGCTGTACCTGAGGCATATGGAAGTTTCCAGGCTAGGGGTCAAATTAGAGCCGCAGCTGCTGGTCTACACCACAGCCACAGCAAAACTGCATCCTTAAGCCACTGAGCAAGGCCAGGGATCAAACCCGAGTCCTCATGGATACCAGTTGGGTTCATTACTGCTGAGCCATCAAGGGAACTCCAGGCAATTTTATTTTTGAACACAAAGAGATCTTTACCCAAAGTCACAGATGAAGAGAAAATCTTAAGCAAGACTCATGTACATGACTTTATAGGCAAGGCCCATGTATAAAATTCATGTACATAACTCATCATGTTCAAGAGACCTCAATAAGATTAACAATTGACTTAGAAATTGTGGATGATATGGAGGACTGGCCAAGATGGCAGAAAAGGAAGACCACCTTCCAGGGGCACAGCAAAATTGCAACTATTTATTTACAGGGAAACTAAAGAGAACAACTTGGAAACCAGCAAGATATAAAGATATAAAGAAGGAATCACAACAGCTGTACCTCTCAGGACTAAGCCAGCTTCCCCAGAATCCAGCCCTGCCCACTAATGTTCCCACCAACTCCCATGATTGCTAAATCATGGCAATATTATTTTGGATCTGTCTCCTAAGGGAAAGGAAATAAAAGCAAAAATCAACAAATGAAACCTAATTAAACTTAAAAGGTTTTGCACAGCAAAGTTTACCATCAACAACATGAAAATTTAACCTGCTGAATGGGAGAAAATATTTGTAAATGATATGACTGATAAAGGGTTAATATCCAAAATATACAAACAGCTCATAGAATTTAACATAAAAAAAGCAATTTAAAAATGGGCAGAAGACCCATATAAATACTTTGATTATAGAAATACAGATGGCCAACAGGCACCTGAAAAGATGCTTAACATCACTAATCATCAGAGAAATGCAAATTAAAACCACCATAAGATAACACCTCACAACTGTCAGAATGGCTATCACCAAAAAGAGCACAGATAACGAATGTTGGCAAAGATGTTGAGAAAAGGGAACCCTCATACACTGTTGGTGGGAATAGACATTAGCCCAGCTCTTGTGGAGAATGATATGGAGGTGCCTCAAAAGCTAAAAATAGAACTACCGTATGATCCACCAATTTCACTCTTGGGAATATATCCAAAGAAAACAAAAACACTACTTTGAAAAGATATATGCACCCTAATGTTCATAGCAACACTATTTACAATAGCCAGATATGAATGTAAACTCAGTGTTCATCAACAGATGAATGGATAAAGATGTGGTATGTATATGTATGTTTATATACATCTACACACATGTGTATATGAATATAATGGAATACTACTCCACCATTAAAAGAATGTAATCCTGTCATTTGCAACAACATAGGGATGGAGTAGGCACCAGTAGCTGTTGAGGTCCCAATAAGTGACCATAGATAGAGAGGGAAACCTAGGGAAATTTAGGAGATCACTGTTATGTTAATAACTGCTCAAGAAGACCATCAGAACAAGGCAGGCTTGCTTGACTAGTGAAGGTGTGAGATATGCCTCAGGTAATTGGGCAGGGGGATGGGGTGAGACCTGCATTCAGATTCAGACTAATGGCAGGAGTTTGAAGACCACCCTTCTGCTGATTTGAATACACACCTCACCTGATACTAACGAGGAGATACTACTGGAAGAAAGAGGAAGAGGTGGTCTTTTCCAACCCCTACTCCCCTTGGATGATAAAAAATTATAGCCCACCAGATCCTGGGGGAACATCATCCTTGCCTGCCCACTTGCAACCTCACAAGCATCCTATCTTAATAAGTCTATTTCTTGCCTATCACTTTGTCTCTGTCTGAATTCCTTCTGTGCGGAGCCAAAAGAAACCTGAATCTCAGTGTGTTCAGACACTGGGTGAGCGATTCTAATTTAAAACTGTGTGTTTAAGTCCCAATCTGGGTTTTGGCTGGGTTCAGGCCATTAGTGCTGTCAGTTTCAGATGGACCTGAGAGCATTACGCTAAGTGAGATATGTCAGATAGAGAAAGACAAATACTGTATGATATCACTTATATATGGAATCTAAAAATATAGCAGCCTAGTGAATATAACAAAAAAGAAGCAGACTCACAGATATAGAGAAAATCCTGGTGGTTACCACTAGGAAAAAGGAAGGTGTTGTGGGGGGGTGAGGTACAAGGTACTATGTATAAATAAATAAGCTACAAGGATATGTTGTAAGCACAGTGAATATAGTTAATATTTCATAATAACTATATAATCTTTAAAAATTGTGAATTGCTGTGTTGTATGCCTGAAATTTATCTAGTATTGTAAATCAAGTATAACTCTATAAACTTTTTAATTAAAAATAATAAAGATTAACAGTATTCTTAACATTAAAAAACACATTGAATTTAACACAGATCCCAGATCAAAATGTCACTTAAATATAACACCAGTGAAAATTAAAACCCCAACACAAAGAAATTAGCTTCTGTTTTGGGTATTATTATTGCCCATACCTTGGTACTCAGTACATATAAAATGTATTTTTCTAAAGAGTGGGAAACAAATGGAATAGAACTAATATTTACAACAATAATTCAACAATTTTTTTTGAATAAAAGAAGTAAAAAATAATTTTAAAAGACTGACTGCACTTGAGAAATTTGGCTAAGAAAAGTTAAGTTCAGAGCTCTTTGAAATAAAAATAAGGTGAATTTAAAAGAGAAAAAATGAAAGATGTAGTATAGTAAAAACATTGATTGGCACATAGCTGTTAAATGTGAGACACAAGATATAATTTAGAGGTGAGAATGACAGAAGCCAAGTAATAAGAAAAGTGATGGAAGTGTTAGACAATTAGTGTAAATGTAACTTCTCAAACAAAATGCAAACTATTCTACAAGCAAAAAGAAATATAAAAACAAAAAAGATGAAAAGGGAAAGCAACAATATAACATCATAAAATATACTTAACAAATATAATATATATAAGAAATGAGATAATAGACCATGGTGGAAGATAATATAAAAAATTGAGTGTAGATATTTGTATGACTGGGTCACTTTGCTGTACAGCAGAAATTGGCACAACATTGTAAATCGACTAAACTCTAATAAAATGTTTTTAAGAAAAGAAATGAGATAAAATAATATGTTCATATCAACCAATTATATCACTTAGTCAATATATATAAAAGGGTTTATCTTGCTATTTAAGTAGAAACTAAAATAAAAATGATGTTTATATGGGTCACAAATAAAGCAAATGTCTGTACTTCATATAAAAGAGATGCCTAAAACAAAGTCTAAAAATAAAGGGATGTTTAAAAGTGTATAACAGACAGAAAGCAGGGGTACAAACTAGATATAAGATAAGATAAAATTCAAACCAAAAATGATCAAACTAGATAAAGACTCCTTAAAATACAAATAGCAGATTTATCAACAAATGTATAAAGTTATTAATATCTATATACCCAATAACATAGCAGCAACTTGCACCAAATAGAAACTATAGGAAATTCGAGGAAAGGTATATAGAAAAACATTAATTATTAAAAAGACTTTTTTTTTCCACACAGCACTGTTTACTACAAGACAAGTGGATAAATTATATATATATAGAAATATATATTATATCTATCTATATATGTACACATTTTAAATAAAAGAACCAAACTACATGATTATAGTATAGGTATTATGAATTTAAAGGATTTTGTATTCAAAATAATAGAGAATACAAATCTTCATTTCAGGTGAACATAAAACATTCATAAACATTAACTATCTATTGTTACATATAAAGAAAACCCCAATAAGTTTTACTTTAGTAGAAATAATAAATAAAAAATATACCGCATTGCAATAGCAGTAGAAATAAATGTTAAAATATCTAGCTGGTAATAAAATAAAAAAATTAAAAACAATAAGAAATAAAATAAAAATAATAAAACGTAAAAATAAAAATAAATTTTTTAAAAAGGAGTTTTCATTGTGGCCCAGTGGTAACAAATCTGATTAGTATCCATGAAGATGTGGGTTCAATCCCTGGCCCAGTTCAGTGGGTTAGGGATCTAGCATTGCTGTGAGCTGTGGTGTGGTTTGCAGATGCGGCTCAGATCTGATATTTCTGTGGCTGTGGTGTAGGCCAGCAGATGTAGCTCTGAGTCAGCCTCTAGCCTGGAAACTTATGTGCTGCAGGTGCAGCCCTAAAAATTAAAAAAACAAAAACAAAACAAAACAAAAAAAAACCAACTGGGTAATTAAAAACACCTCACACAACTCGGAGGTAAAAGATATTGATAATAAAATAAATACATAGGAATCTATGGGATACACTTAAAGCAATGATAAAATTTTTAAAAAGTAGACTCAAACACTATTTGGAACAGAATGATGGAAATAAATAAATTAAACCTCCAACTGAAAAAGTTGGAAAAAGGAAAAGGTAAATTAAAAGAGAGAAGAAGCAAAAAGTAATGAAGTAGAAAACAGAGAAACAGAGTATTAAATCCATTTTAGAAAGTGATTTGAAGTCAATAATACAATCACCTTATGTTTCTCAATCAAGATTAAAAAGAAGAAAGCAAAATACTTAAGACACATCTAAAAGGAAATATAACTTAAAACGTAGGACATTTTTAAAATCATGAGAACATTTCACTCAAATGTTTTTTTACTAGGCAAAAAAAAAAAAATTTGAAAAACTAATTGAAATCAATAATTTTTTAGAAAATTCATAATTAATAAAAATCAATACTAATAGAAAGTTTGACTTTCATAGATGCAATAGAGAAAGTTTCCAAAGAGCTATATGCACACCTACACCTAGAGGAAGAAAAAGCATCAGATTTAGATGACCTATCAAGGGAATTTTATCAAACCTTTTAAAAATAAGATCCTAATATTTTTTAATTGTTTGGGAACATAAAAAAGAAAAAGTATATTGATTTATAATGTGTCCCAAACCTGTCAAATATTATACCAAAAAGAAAAATACAGTTCAATCTCACTTTTAGATACAAAAATTTTATATAAAATATTAGAAGAAAAATCCCATAGCATATTTAGAAAAATATGCATGGTGAAGAAGAAATTATAGGAATTTCAAGAATTGAAGGGTGACTCAATATTAGAAGATATATTAATGTATTTCACCATATTAATACATCTAAAAGAAAACTCATAATCAGATACTTCCATAGACTCTGAAATGTTACATGATACTCATCCCTGATTTTTAAAAGTGCTTAATATTTTACCATGTAATAGATCATTTTCACATACTTAATGGAGATTTATCTACACTATAGAATATATATATATCAACTATATGTATATATCAACACTATATATATATCAACAATATAGAAACACTTTAATGGAGAGTAAAGTAGTATTTGAAACAATTTGAAATTTACCTCTCTAACTTTTTTAAAGTTTAATAACTGATCATCCAAAATTGTGCAAAACTTACATGTAATTCCAAAAGACAAAGTAGAATGCATGAAAAGACATCATATACTTTTTTTTTTTTTTGCTTTTTAGGACTGCACTCGCGGCATATGGAAGTTACCAGGCTAGGGGTCAGATTGGAGCTATGGCTGCCAGCCTACACCACAGCCACAGCTACACGGAATCCTAGACACATCTGAAACCTACACCACAGCTATGGCAACACTGGATCCTTAACCCCTGAGTGAGGCCAGGGATCGAACCCACACCCTCATGGATCCTAGTCACATTGATTAACCACTGAGCCACGAAGGGAACTCCTCATATGCACTCTTGAGTAAGTGACTTCCTCATGTTAACCTAAAAATCTTATGTGATCCCAGTAAAAATAACAATTTTTCTTCTGGCCCAGACTAATTGACTCTAAATTTTATGTGCATAAATTGTCAAGAACAGCGAGGACAACTAGGAAAAAGAACAACTATGAATCCAGTTAGTTCAACCAGATCTTAAAACATATGATGAAGAACGGTGATTCAAAAGCATAGAAAGACTATGAACTGAGAGATTAGCATAGGAAATACAGGATTAGTCCAAAGTTCATTTCCAAATTTGGGCTGACTAAATATGTGCATGAGTGATCTAGGCTGCATGACAATTACTATGAATTTAGCTGCTAAAAACCAACACTCATAGATTATCTTTCAGTGTCTGCACATCAGAAGTACAGCATGGCTTAGCTGGCTCTCTGTTTAGTGTCTCCCCAGGATGCCATCCAGGTTGTGGTCTCCTCCAAAAGTTGACTGTGGAGAAACAAACTTCCCATCCCCTTTGGGTTGGTGGCAGAATTCATTTCCTGTGTCTGCCAAACTGAAGTTTTCAGTTCCTTGCTGAAGCCCATGTGGGCTTCTCAGAAATGGCTACTTACTTCATGGTAGCTTGCTTCTTCAAAGCCAGCAAGGCAGAGATTGAGTCTTATACAGCGTCACTTAATCATGAGGGTGCCATCCCATCACATTTGCCATGCAACATAGGGTAGTCACAAGAGTGACACCCTGTCACCCTTGCCACACTCTGTGGAAAAGCATGTAAAGATGTGAACAGCAGAGGTGAAGGTCATTTTAGGCCACAATACTGTGGCCTATCAAAACCCTGGAAACTGGAATATTTGATTAAAGATATTAAAAACTGGATGGCCACTTGGAAAATAATAAATATATATACATCACATATCACGTATCAAGGAGTTCCTAGTGGCATAGAGGTTGAGGATCCAGCATTGTCACTGCTGTGGCTCAGGTTCGATTTCTGGCCCAAGAATTTCTGTATGGTGCAGCACAGCCCTAAATAAATAAATAAATAAATAAATAAATAAATAAAACTCCAAAATAATATCCAAATGAATGCGAAATTCAAGTCTAAAAAATGAAACCATTCGAGTACTAGAAGAATTGTTGTTAGTGCTAGAAACATGGATGCATGTCTTTATAATTTGGAAATGAAGAAGCCTTTTAAATATAACTTAAATATGAAAAATTGGTAATTTCACTATATTAAAAAAGGCTTGGCAAAAAAATCATAAGCAAAGCCAAAAGACAAATGATTTTGGGAAAAATATTTGCAATTCACATCATAGACAAAAGGACTCGTTTTCTTAATACATAAAGAAGAAAATTCTCTCTTTTGCTTTCTAAGACTACAAAATTAGTAACACAACCAATCAACAAAGCATATGAACATGCAAAGATATTCACTTGTAGTAAAATAAATGCCCATTAAAACTATACTAAGATACCCATTCCTCACCCACCAGGTTGGCACAAATCTAAAACCTACCAACCCACTCTGTTATTGGCAAGGTTATGGAGAATCATGCACTAAATGGAAGGGAATCTGGGAAAATCCTACAAAATTGCACATGTGTTTACCTTTCTATCCAGCTATAAAACTTTGGAGTATATTGAGATTTACATCAGCAAATACAAAACAGCCTATTTCCATAATTATTCACTATACATTATGATACAAGTAACCCAAAATTCCAATAATTGGATTGAATAAACCATGGCAACAAACTGGCTAAATAAACTATGAAATAAAAATAATGTGAATTATGCTATGAATGAAAAAAAGAACTCTTTGCATGTTAATTATAAAAAGCAAGATACAGATACTGCATACATAGTGTGCTTTTTTTGTATATTCAGAAAAGGACATTTGCATATCATTTTTACAAAACGTAGCCATTGTATAATACTATTTGTTTATGTTAGATTGAGGTCCTTGAAGCTGAGGTTTTCCTAATTGTTTTCATTTTGGTTTGTTTTTATTTTACTCTCAGCACCTGAGACCCAGGAGATAATTGCAATTGACAGGTGATTTCCTCTCTCTGTCTTCTCTTCTTCCAGGGATTTCAGACAGACTCTTTGGGGGCCCTTCTGTAATCAGCTTTAACAAAAGAATTGTGCTTCACACCTCATTTTCCCTATTCAAAGCATCTTAACTGAGTTACTTCTGGGTCTCCACATCCCAATACTGGCTGAAGACCCTCCCATCTTCCTTGGTTGCTTGGCAACACCGTTCAGTAGATTATCTTTACTGCCCCCATATGAATTACCATTGCTCTAATTAATGCCTCAAACAAACATTCCAGGAACTGGAGAAATATTTGATACTTTCAACTTCCCGATGTGGAGGAATTCCTCCTCCTGGCCTTGAAGATGCATGGCCAGAATTTTTGCTACATCTTCTACATGCATTTAGTTACAGTGCTCGGAAAGGAAGGGTTCTTCAACACAATCTCCAGTCGTCAAAGTTTCACTTTCTCTTTGTTTTTGCAAAAGATTAGATATAATTCGAAGTTAATGCAGCAGAAACCTGATATTCTACCCGGGCTGAAACATAGCTCTATTCTTTGCAGAAACTGTTGGGATGCAAAAATGTATTCAACCCACTGATCTGTTTCTCTGAAGCTGATTTTCAATTCTTCTTCACAACTTAATGTACTGAAAGTGTGAGTGTATGTGTGTTTCTTTTTTACATCTTTTCTGTTAAATGCATATTTGCATTATATGTTTCTTTTAAAATTTGTCCAGGTAGCAAAATATCTTAAGCATGCTCAAGGAGATGGTGATTACTTCATCATAGGTCAACTGCAAGAAAAAGATCAACAATCATAATAACAACAACATAGAAAATTTTCAGAAGGGTCAGTGAGGTATTAAGAAAACAAGTTTGATTATTATTGCAAAAAATGATTGCTATGATCAATCAAATGAAATGAAAATGAGATGATTACTCATAGTGGGGAGGAAGGAGGGTAAGGATGGATGCAAGACTTCTCTTAGTCTATCTTTTTATGTGGTCATGAGCTCTACATTTACTTTCAAATGGCTCATTAAAAAAAAATCTTGAGGAGTTCCTGTTGTGGTGGAGTGGAAACAAATCTGACTAGGAACCATGAGGTTTTGGGTTTGATCCCTGGCCTCCCTCAGTGGGTTAAGGATCTGATGTTGCCATGAGTTGTGGTGTAGGTCACAGACACAGCTTGAATCTGGCATTGCTGTGTCTGAGATGTAGGTCAGCAGCTGTAGCTCCAATTAGGCCCCTAGCCTAGAAACTTCCATATGCCATGGGTGTGGCCCTAAAAAGCAAAAGAAATAAAAAATTAAAAAAAATTGAGATTGACAGATGAGAGAATATTGATTCATAGGTGTTAAATACATGGAGACTAGAAAAGAAACAGATGGAAGATGGATGAATATTAAATAAACAGAAGAGAGATAGATGATTGCAGTGAGCTGTGGTTTAGGTTGCAGACTCGGCTTGGATCTGGCATTGCTGTGGCTGTCTGTGGTGTAGGCCGGCAGCTGCAGCTCCAATTTGACCCCTAGCCTGGGAACTTCTGTGTGGCCCTAAACAAACAAACAAATGAACAACTCAATCAAAAAATGGGCCGAAGACCTAAATAGACATTTCTCCAGAGCACATACGGGTGGCCAGCAAGCACATGAAAAGCTGCTCAATATCACTAATTGTTAGAGAAGTGCAAATAAGAACCATAATCAGGTATCACCTCACACCAATCAGAGTGGCCATCATCAAAAATCTACAAATAATAAATGCTGGATAAAGTTTGGAGAAAAAGGAACTCTTCCACATTGTTCATAAGAATGTAAACTGTTGGAACCATTATGGAGGACAGTATGGAGGCTCCTTAAAAAACTAAAAATAGAACTACCATATGATCCAGTAATCCCACTCCTGGGCATATATCGGGAGAAAACTCTAGTTCAAAAATATACATGCACCTCTATGTTCATTGCAGAACTATTTACAATAGCCAAGACATGGAAGCAACCTAAATGTCTATTGACAGAAGAATGGATAAAGAAGATGTGGAATGGAATACTGCTCTGCTTCAAAAACAAATGAGATAATGCCATTTACAGCAATATAGATGGACCTAGAGATTCTCATACTAAATGTCAGAATGAGAAAGACTAATACAATATGATATCACTTATCTGTGAATTAAAAAAAAAATGGTGCAAAGGAACTTTACAAAACAGACATAGGCTCAGACATAGAAAATAAACCTATGGTTACCAAAGCAGATAGTGGGATGGGGGGAGATATTAGGAGTTTGGGATTAATCTATACACACTACTATATAGCAAACAGATAACAAACTAGGTCCTACTGTATAGCACAGGGAATATATTCAATACTTGTAATAGCCTATAATGGAAAAGAATCTGAAAAAGAATAGATATATATTTTGGATCACTTTGCTGTATACCTATAATTAATACAGCATTGTAAATAAACAATTCTCCAATAAAAATGGTTAATAATTTTTTAAAAAGAACAACTGAAAATAACAGAAAGAATGGCAACCACAATAGAATGATTTCCTATGCAGAGAGTTGGGAGAGAAAGCCTTAATTTCTAGAGGCAGAGACACCTAATGAAAGGCACATTACCATTTGAACCCAATAGTTGTTTTTATTCAAATGAATTTTACTCTTGCAACTATCCTTTTATCTAGTGTTCACATATATTTTATCCTTGTTAAGTTCTCTGATCCCTCTTCAATGTTATGAATCCTAAAGGCCACAAATGATGTAATGCACTTAAAATCAGACTATAGCAATGAATGTGAACAATCTCAAGCATGATTGCAGATCATTTTCAGCCCAATTCAAGGGTTATTTTAATTTCTTGTTTCATTTTATTGTACTCCCTGTCCTCTCTGTCAAAATGAGTCTTCACCCTTTCCCAACAATTGATGCTGAACTTTAATTCCACAGCAGTGGATTGAATGGCATACCCCTGAATTCTCATGCTCCCAGAACCTCAGAACGTAACCTTATTTGGACACAGATCCTGGAAGGATCTTGAGATGAAGTAATCCTGGATTTAGCAGGGACTTTAAATCCAATGACTGGTATCTTTATAAAACAAAGGAGAGGGAGGCCTGATAGTCACACAAAGAGTAAGGCCATAGGAAGACAAAGATAGAGTCACCCTCTAGAGTAATGCATCTGCAAGTCAGATAATGCCAAGGATTACCAGCAAAACCCCAAGGAAAGAAGAGAGGCAGGGGATGTTTTTCCTCAGAGCCTCCGGAAGGAACCAGCCTTGCTGACATTTTGACTTCAGATATATTGTTCTAAGTCACTTAGTGCAAATGGCATAGATGTTCCTACAGGCGGATGTCAAGTCTAGGACCTCCACTCCTCATAGCCATCCTTCTTTGCCCTTCTCCCTTCCTGTCTCCACTGCCTCCCCTCCTCCCTATCAGGGCTAGTGTGCCTGGATGTGTGTCATGAGGAACCCTGTGGCAATTCTCCTCACATCTTGGGTTTGTCATTTGCTTACAGCCAAGCTGTATTCTCAGGTCTCCAAATTTGGCTCTGGACCTGGAAAAGCCAGGATCTCAACATTACAGACTCAGAAAAGGGAGACTGAAACTGAATATCTCTTTTTTTTAAAAAAAAAATTATATTTGATTTACAATGTTGTGCCAATTGCTGCTGAATAGTAAAGTGAACCATTCACACATATGTGTACATTCCCTTTCTTATCTTCCATCATGGTCTATCCCAAAAGATTGGATGTAGTTCCCTGTGCTATACAGTAAGACTGTATTGCTTATCCATTCTAAATGTAATAGTTTTTATCTACTAACCCCAAACTCCTAGTCTATCCCACTTCCTTCACCCTCTCCCTTGGCAACCATAAGTCTCCTCTCTGTCTGTGAGTCTGTTTCTGTTTTGTAGATAGGTTCATTTGTGCCCTATTTTAGATTCCACGTATAAATGACATCATATGGCATTTGTCTGGCTCTTTCTGACTTAACTTCAACTTAGTATAATAATCTCTAGTTGCATCCATGTTCTTCAAATGGTATTATTTCGCTTTTTTTAATGGCTGAGTAGTACGAAACTGAATCTTGAACAATGTCTTTTCTGTTGTTGTTCTTATTGGTATCTTCTCTCTTTCAGAAGCAATAAATTCTGTTGATTCAGTGGCTGGGAAGGTCAGGGGAAACATGATTTACTGTAAATTAAAATACATTTTCTGGCCATTTTTTCAGATATGACATACATACACAGACTTCTATCCATTCAATGATTCTGTTTCTGATTAACTACTGCATTGTGGACTCAATAGAATGTTCCTATCTTTTGGAACTTCACAGGATACAAAGTTAACCCCAATGATGCTAGTAGTCACAATCTTGTGTAACAAGGCCCCTGAAGACCAAATGTCACAGCTTCCACCTTCCACTCGAGGACTGCCACACATCTTCCCTGGCATATTTAAATTGCTGGCCCCCTAACTAGAGTAATAGTACAGCTATTGAACTAGGCACATGGCCCAAACACAGACCATAGGAACAAGACAGTGGCCGGTCAGCATGGATATAGCCCTAAACAACCCATGTCAGTCTTGCTCTTCACTTGCCAAGTTTCCCAATTTCTAGAATTTGAATCTCTTTTAAAATTGTTTTGTAGTGTTGGGGATTACTCCATGAAACTCACTTTCTCCGCTGGAGGGGAAATACTGAGCCATGTACAAGACTGTTCCCCTCGGAGCCTCTAGGGGGAGCCCAAGGCCCTTTGCTGTCCTCTCCCTTCACCCAAAGAATTAGAATCATTTTGCTGATGGTTTCTTTTGCTCTGCAGAAGCTTTTTCATTTGATGAAGTCCCAGTTGTTGTTGTTGTTGTTTTTTAATCTTATTGCTGTGCTTTAGGTATCATTCCCAAAGAACAATTACCAAAATCCCTATCAAGGAGCTTTATTCCTGTTTCCTTCTAGTTTAATGGTTTCAAGTCTTACATTTAAATCTTTAATACATTTTGAGTTAATTTTTGCAAGCTATATAAGATATGAATCCAGTTTCATTCTTTGTCATGCTATTATCCAATTATCTCAGAATCATTCATGGAAGAGACTGTTTTCTCTGTTGAGTATTCTTGCCTCCCTTGTCAAATATTAGTTGATTTTATACACTTTGGCTTATTTCTGGGCTTTTGAGTCTTTTCCATTTGTCTGTTTGTCTGTTTTTATGCCTACCATACTGTTTTGAAGACTATAGTTTTATAGTATATCTTGAAATCAAGATAATTGTGACTCTCTTGCTTTTTTTCTTCTTTAAATTATCAGCAATGTGAAAAGACAACCTCTAAAAGGGGAAAAAAACCAAGCAAATCATATATAATATAAAGGGTTAATCCAAAATTTATAAAGAACCCATACAACTGACCCAATAGCAGAAAAACCAAATAACCCAATTAAAAAAATGGACAAAGGACCTAAATGGACATTTCTCCAGAGAAGAAATATGAAAGGCCAGTAAATACATGAAAAGGTACTCAACATCAGTAGTCATTAGGGAAATGCAAAATAAAACTACATTGAGACTTTATCTCAGAACTTTTAGAATAGTGGTCATCAAACAGATAAGAAATAATAAATGTTGGTGAGATATATATTATTCACCCCCACCAAAAAAATATAATGAGGAAATCCTGCCATTTGCAACAATGTGGATGGACCTTGAATGCATTATGCTAAATGAAACAAGTCAGACAAAGAAAGACAAATACTGTATGATCTCATATATGTGAAATTTAAAACAAAAGCAAAAAAACAAATAAATAAACTCATAGAAAAATAAATTGGACTTGTAGTTACCAGATGTGGAGGTTAGTGGAGGTACAAACTTCCAGGTATGAGATAAATAACTACTAGGTTTGTGATGTACAATATAACTGTGGCTAACACTGCTATAGTCAAATTGTTAAATTGTTAAGAGGGAAGTTTTTAAGAGAGTAAATCCTATGAACTCTCATCATAAGAAGAAATTTTTGTCTTTTTTCTTTTCTTTTTATTGTATCTATATGAGAAGATAAACATTAGCTGAACCTACTGTGGTAATCATTTCACCATCTATGTATATCAGATCATCGTATTATATGCCTTAAACTAATGCAGTGACATAGGTCAATTGTTTTTCCATAAACTTGGGGCAGGAGGAGAACTGGAATCAAGGGAATGACACTCGGGTGTTCCAGGAATGGTAAATGGCAGGAATGGCCTCCTATCTTAACCTTCTAGAGAAGATGAAGAACACCGGTGCTGTCCACTCTCTCCATTTTCTGCAGCCCAAGGAGGTCGATTCTCTTTGGACTGTTTCTGCCTCTTGGAGCAGTCAGTTTCTGAGGCTTCTTTTCACAGGGCGATAGAACACATGTTCCCTTTGCCACTTTGTCCCTTCTGCTGCTGGCTGGGAGGTGTCCTTTCTCACTAGGGGTACCAGAAAAAAGAGGACACTCAGTGAAATTTGAACGTAAACAGCAATAAATCTTTTAGTACGAGTGTGTCCTGAATGTTGCATGAGTGCCAATAGCACAGGGCTGGGTCCTCCAGCATTCAGAATCCTGCCTTGGGCTGGGAGCCAGAGCTCGTTGAGAAGCCTTGCCTATTGTGGCCAAGACTGGCATGATCCTAGACCCCCATCTGATGCCTGGTGAAGTTATTGGCATATTCCTGGACCCTTGTATAACACCTGATTAAGTTACTAGAGTGTTCCCAAACCCCCTGTTTGATACCTGGTAAAGTTACCAGAATGTTCCTGAACCCCCACTTGATACCTGACATGTTCCTGAATCCGCATTTTGATATCTGATGAAGTCCTTTGAATTAGACTCAGCTTCCACCAGCACTCTGAGCTCCCTTTGCAAGTAGATGTATCTAAGCTCACAGGACAGGGAAGGAGTAAGCGCAGTCGTCCCAGGGTTAACAGATAGTTCAGACCCAAGATTCATCTCTGTCTTGCTAGAACCTGTTTTAGAAGGACCGAAAGTTATGATTGTGTGTGTGAGTGTGAGTGCGCGCATGCGCACACGCATGAGGGGGGGGGAGTGATGTTGATGCCGGAAATATATGTTTTAATTTAACAATTAAAATATGGTCATGCTTTACATCCCTAAATCATGATTAAAAGTGCACATTACCCAAGTGGCTTTTAGCTATGACGGTGAGCCGTGACATTCTGCTTGTGGCATTCAGAATTCTATCTTTGAATGCCACCATAATCACTTGCTTCCCTTCAAGGCTGTCGTGTCTGGCATGAAATGTAAGGATTTAAAATACCACCCCAGCAGCCTCACACCCAAGAAATGGCACTTTTGAATGTGCAGTTAATGATTACATGGGGGTGTATTCCAATAAGGAAGTGAGACACGTGGTAACTAACAGCAGAAGTAAAAAATAATAATGAATAGGTACTTCTAACAGAATGGTAGTGACATTCAAGGTTACAGATAAGAAATTTGAGATTCACTCATTCACGATCTAGCCAGGCTGGATAAATTCAACTCCCTTGGTTTACTCAAAGCAGATGCTTCAAACCAGGTGAAGATTCTGAAGCTGGCTTTCAGTCTTCAAATACAGGGGCCTGCACAGGAGGAAGGGGCTCTGCCCCCTCAACTCAGTATTCTACCCACCCCAATATGTGTGTGGCATAAACTAGATGTTCAACTAGCATTTGTTGCATTTACCTCTTGACTTGAAGTTCCAGGGGGTGAGATACCAAGTTGAATACAAATTCTAATAAATGGGTGAAATTGGCATCTTTCCTTCTTTGCAACTTTATCCTATCCATTGGCCTCCTGCATGCTGAATAAAAGATGCCCGAAACCCAGTCTGAGAAACTGCTGGTACTTTCAGCATTTTGCACAATCATCATAAGATTAAGAAGCAGGGTACACCTGCGTTCTCGTGACATTTCAGGCCTCATCCATAGCTAAATGTACAAATATAAAGTGGTTCTCTGATTTAGAAAGAGCCAAGTCTCCTATTTAGCAGGGCTATTTCTGATACTGCTCATATAGCATCATTTCAGGTATAGCCAGTGATTAAATTCAATCTGGAAAGTAATTTAGTCTAGCAAGGCAGATGAAATAGAATGTGAGCAAGAGCAAAATAACATGCCTAGAAAAAGAAAAAGAGGCTCAAACTATTTTCCTAAGATTCTGAGTTCTGAACTTTCTTGGAGGACCCAGGAAATTGACCCAAGGTTCACCATAGACCATTTACTGAAGACATTACTTATATGTGCTGCTGCTGCTGCTACCAGAAAGGTCAACCAAATGCTCTGATTCACTTAAAAGGACTGGAAACAATCCAGAAGGCATGCCTTGCCTGTGTGCAAAGTCACGATGTCTCTCACACCCTGGTGTGACATTCTTAGCTTTTGGACAAGAACGTCTGGGCAGGACCAGAATCAGTACAAATAAAATAAAATAAAATAATCACTAAGATGGTATTAGAAAGGAGACATTGAATCTCTTTTAGATTGGGTGGTAAATAATAAGAGGAGATAAAACTGAAACTTGCAAAACAAAAGCCAGACTTCAGCTATCCCTTGGAATGTTCATGTATACACTTAGGAGAAGTGACTAGTAGTATTAGCTTGCAAAATAAGAGAAAAATTATCTTATTAAAGGAGTGATAATGTTGGAGAACTTAACACATTCTAAAAGACTTGTGATTCATACATCTTCTATAGCTTGGGAGGTCCCATTGTAGCTCAGTGGAAACTAACCTGACTAGTATCCATGAGGATGCTGGTTCGGTCTCTGGCCTTGCTTAGTGGGTTAAGGATCCGGAGTTGCCATGAGCTGTGGTGTAGGTTGCAGATGTGGCTTGGATCCTGTGTTGCTGTGGCTGTGGTGTAGGCCGGCAGCTGCAGCTCCAAATTTGACCCCTAGCCTGGGAATTTCCATGTGCTGCAGGTGCTGCCCTAAAAAGAAAATAAAAATAATAACATCTTCTATAGTTTGAATTTATTGAGAACAAATAGTATTGGAGAGAATATTTTTAATATATTTTGAATGGAAAAACACTTCTGCATATATATATATATTAATTTTTAATTTTTAACCATTTTTAATCAAAAGTTAATTTATAATGCATTAACTTCAGGTGTAGAGCGAAGTGATTCAGTTATGCACACACATCTATATGTGTAAATATATGTGTGTGTATACATATATATATATAACTTTTTTCAGATTCTTTTCCATTATAGGTTATTAAAAGGTATTCAATATATTTCCCCATGCTATACTGTAGGTCCTTGTTGTTTATCTATTTTATATATAGTAGTTTGCATCTGCTAATTCCAAACTCCTAATTTATTCTTCCCCACTTCTTTCTCCTTTGGTAACCATAAATTTGTTTTCTATGTCTGCAAGTCTCTTTCTGTTTTGTAAAGAAGTTCATTTGTATCATTCTTTTTAGAATTCATTTGTATCCTTCTTTTTAGATTCCACATATAAGTAATTTCATATGTTTGTCTTTCTCTGTCTGACTTACTTCACTTAGTATAATCTCTAGGTCCATCTATGTTGCTGTAAATAGCATTATTTCATTCTTTTTTGCAAGTGAGTAGTATTCTACTATATTTGTGTACCACATCTTCTTTATCCATTCCTCTGTCAATGAACATTTAAGTTGCTTCCATATCTTGGCTATCATGAATAGCACTGCTATGGATATCTAAGTGCATGTTATAATTTTGAATTAGAGTTTTCTTTGAATATATGCCCAGTAGTGGGATTGCAGGATCATAAGGTCCTGCATATATTTTGAATGGAACAACATTATGCAAATTTTCCACTCCAGGATCAACAAGCACTCTTAGTGCCCAGAGATTTGTTTCTCTTATTTTTCTCCAGTTAATGGAACCAGGGCTCCTTTAAGAGGTGACTGACTCCAGCTTTGGAAGAGGGAATATATAAGATGAAGCTGGAACACCTTCATGCTCAGCAAACCAAATGATGGGTTTGTCAAGGGAACACTGGTCAAAGCTGGAAGAATTGGGCAAAACAATAAATGACATCGTACTGCACTATAATCCAGAGCATAAAATACCCATGATTCCATACTGTTATGAATAAATACTTGAATACATAAATCAGCAGGGAAGAGTAGACAGATCTCCACGCAAAAGAATTCCAAGTAATTTATGTAACTAATCTGCCCTCAAAGAGGTGGCGCGTAGCTCCCCAGCCTTAAGGGTAGACTTCATTTAAGTGTCTCCTTCCCAAGAATACAGTGTGAGAAGGGGGAGGATGAACAAGTCTACAGTGGGGAAACCTGGCCTACACCTCAGGTCAAAGCTAGCAGGGATGGGGCACATGGACCATGTGTGCCGTTGACATGATCTCATCGGAGCAGCCCTCTATCTCTGTCATCTTCCTCCCAAGACACTGAAAACTTATACCATAACCACGAGAGAAATCTCAGACAAAGCCAAATGGAACGACATTCTACAAAACACCTGACCAATTCTCCTCAGGATGGCCTAGGTCATCCAAAACAAGGAGGGTCTGAGAACCTGTCACTGCCAAGAGAAGCCTGAAGAGACATGAAGAATGAATGGAATGTGATATCCTGGATGGGATCCTGGCGCAGAAACAGAAGGAAAGGTTAAAAATAAAGGAAATCTTACCTGCATCCTGGTGCTGCATAGACGCCACCGATCAATCCTATTGTGCCACAGTGCAACATGATTATTTTAAATATTTAAAAGGAGGGGGATTATACTGCATTACTAATTCACTCACCTGTCCCTTTTGTGGATGCCTTTTCCACTGTGGTGAAAATGTATGCCCTGTCTGGTGCTAGGAAATAAAAAGTAGAGGCCAGGATCCTCGATCAAGATCCATGGTCCACAGTCAGAATTTTTCATTCTGAAGAAAAAAAAAAAAAAAAAGGAAATCTGGGAGTTCCCATTATGGCTTATCAGTAACAAACCTACTAATATCCATGAAGATGCAGGTTTGATCCCTGGCCTCATTCAGTGGGTTAAAGATCTGGCATTGCTATGAGCTGTGGTGTAGGTTGCAGACACAGCTTGGATCCCACATTGATGTGTCTGTGTTGTAGGCTGGAAGCTGAAGCTCTGATTTGACCCCTAGCTTGGGAACCTCCATATGCCATGTGTGCAGCCCTAAATAAATAAATAAGGAAATCTGAATGAAATATAGACCTCAGTTAAAAATGCTTTATAGTACCGTGATAAGACCATGACATTCTGGGAGTTATTATTGAAATGAGAGTAACTATGAAAATAAATACATGGGTGGACATGGCCTGAGTTTGGGGAACCCAAAATGAGCCAGCACACTTGAAAATTCAGCCCTCTGTGTCCTGAGAGAGACTCTTTCTGGAGGCAAAATTAGACGGAGTCATTGTTCTCTGTCTACACAGGAAGTAAATCAGCACTTTGGCCTCACGGCAGTAAGCAACTAGGAAGGTTTTTTATTTTTCTACCCAGTGATTACGTTTCATAAGAAAACTGAATTGAGAGAAAATGCCCTATGTATCCACTGGCCTAATTTAAAGCTTGCCTACCGTGGTGACTCTGAAACTGGAAGGGATATATCCTTTTCTGACTGGCAGGGACTTGGTTTTGTGAAAGTTTTGGTGGACGTGATCCCCAGACCACTGATATCACATGATGGTGCTAAAGAGCAGGATGATGTGGAAGGGATAAAATATGATCTTCTTGCTTTGTTTAAGGAGCAGTAGCAAATCCCGTGCACACAAGTCCCTTGTTAATTGTTTGTGGTCCTCCAAAAAGTCTCCTTGACATCTGCCCCTGCCCCTGCCACTGTACCCACGGCTGCAGACATAAGACATGCAAAGGGAGGGTCTTGCATTCAAGCCATCACAGAAGCAAGCAGCTTCACCTGCCTGGGTGTTGGGGACACCAGGAAGGCATCTCTGATTTTGAGGACTGTTGACATCATCCCAGAGGAAAGCACTCCTGAAGACCTGGGAAAGGAGCCACCAAGGGTGGTGAAGGTGAGCTGTGGAGTGGGGGTGTTGGGTGCTGTAACAGAATATGTTGCAGAGGGATGTGCTGGAGGACCAGCACTAGGCCTGGCCGCTACCCTCCACCGCATGAGGGAACTGCATTTTTTCACCACAAGAAGCATCAGCAGAGGAATGATCTAATCAGTCTTGCCCTTTAGATCTGGGAAGCCATGAACAGTGGTCTGTATGAAGAATGAGTGAGGTATAAAAGCAGCTATCAGCCTGATACAAAATCCAGAAGGGCCTGACCCAAGGGAGATGTTCCTACAAAAAGTAATGGATTTGAGAAGCTATGAATTTAATGATGAAGCAGGATGTGGAGCCAGGTCCAAGGGTCTGAACCATGTGCAGGCTGGACTGTCTCTACTTTCTGGAAATCCCACGGTGATGGGCAACAAGAGGCAATGAGGGCAAGTGTCACAACAGAGAAGATCTGGGCACTGCTGGCAGTGGAGCTGGGACTTTGTAACTGGGGAAGGGGGCGGGGGAAGGGGCCCCAAAGGATTGAGCAGTTAGGCTGAGAATGAAGTTCACCAGTGAGCTGCTGTTCACCAGTGAAAGGGATGCAGATGTGGACTGGGGACAGTGGGGCTGGGGAGGGAGGGGTGGGGCTTCTGCAAACAGCCTGCCAAGGGTTTCTCCTTCTAAGGACTATGGTAAACCATCAGAAGAGTTTAAACAAGAGGACAGTGGTTTGCGGGGTCAAACCTTTCATGTCTCTATCACGTGGAGGAGTAACGAGAGTCAGGCAAGAGTGGACACAAAGGGCTTGTCCAGAGGCGTGTGGGTGAGAGATGATGGTGACTTGAACTAGGTCATCTGCAGTGGAGATGGAGAGAGATGGAGAGCTGCAGAAGCTCTCACAGAAGTGGGATTGGACCATGGTGGATGTGAGGACACAGGCTTCCTGCAGACATGGCATCATTTCTCGGGCAGAGAAGACTGAACTGACTTGTCCTCCTGGATCTGTACATCAGGTTTGGACACGTCAGCACTCAGAGGGTAATTCGACGAGAGTCTATTGGTTATGGAAGGTGAGATGAAAGAAAACTGAGGTAGGCATGGAAGTCATTCACATGCAGAAGTAGAAGGAAGAAAAGTGCAAAAAAAAAAAAAATCAGTCGCAGAGAGGGTAGAAACAGAAGAGATCTGAGGACAGAAACATAAGGAACCCCAGTGTTTTAGATGTGGGCAGAGTAAGATGAGCCATTTAACTGGCAACGGTTTAACACCAGCTCTACTGGAAAGGAAAAGAAAATGTCCTGGATTGCATCGTTTGCCAATTTCCATCATATAAATACCCCACCATAGTCAGTTTCAAATAGCAGAGTGACATCAGCTGTCTAGCACCATTATTGAAAACGGAGCCATTAAATCTGGAAAGCCAGGACTAGCATGTCCTTGTGCCCTGAAGACTCACAGAGACAGAGGAAGGGAGAGAAATGAAAGAGGATGCTCTCAAGGGAGATGAAGGGAGACAGCCTGAGATGGAGCATTAAAAGAAGAGAAGTCGTCCCATAAGACTGGAGAGTGACTTTTGGACTTGGCAGCTTACAATGCCACTGACTTAGAGCAACTTCAGTGGACTACTGGGGCTGGAGGCTGCAAGCCATTCAGAACTGGTGGAGGAGGAAACTGCTGAGTGCCATTCCCTTTGGAGGATCTCAGGGAGTCAGACATCCTGCCCTGCCTTAGAAATCTCTGATTTAAATAAAGGTAGTAGATCAAGTGGAAGAAATCCCTCCCCTCCTGCTTTTAGAATGTTTGCAATTTTTAGGAATTTGCCACCAGTTCCTTCATGTGACGCATGGCAAGGTCATTACAAACAAAACAGCAACAACAGACCCAAGGTGTCCAGCTTGGGATCCAGGCAGCCTGTGATGTCAACTCCTTCCCAAGGCATCCTAACCTAGAGACTTGCCTCACCTCCTCTATACAGGCAGCGAGGCCAGCACCTGAAATCCTGGTTTGCAGCAGGCTCAGCAGGGTAAAGGCTGCTCTCAGGGGCATCACGGTGTCCACAAATCCCTTACCCACTGGGGAGGGGACAGAGAACCAGGCTGGGAAGGGAAGGGATCTCCCCAAGACACACAAAGAGCAAGAGGCAGTGCTGAGGCTGCATCCTTGTATCTTTGACCTCCATGTCCTGGGGCTCTCTCACTTCACTGCTATCAAAATAATCCAAATAGGAGTTCCCGCTGTGGTACAGTGGGTTAAGAATATGACTGGAGCAGCTGGGGTTGCTGCAGAGGCATAGGTTTGATCCTCACCTGGTTCAATGGGTTAAAGGTTCTGGTGTTCCTGGGGTCATGGTGTAGGTTGCAGCTGTGGCTTAGATTTGATCCCTGGCCCAGGAACTTCCACATGACATGGGTGCAGCCATTAAAAAAATTTAAAAATGTGAGTAAAATGAGTAGTTTTTTTTTTCTTTTCTTTCTTTCTTTTTTTTTTAAGTTTTACTGAAGTGTAGCTGATTTACAATGTGACAATTTCTGCTGTATGGCAAAGTGAAGTCGCATTCCTTTTATATGATATGTTTAATCATTGAAATAACTGATGGTCCCTTAGCACTGACGATACACCCATCATACAAAACAATGTGGATCCACTTTCTTGCCTTTCTTTTTCACACTCTGGCAACAAAACTGTGGAGGGAGTACCAGTATTCCTCAAGTTTTAAAGGTTGATAACTTGGTGTTTAAAGCAATAACATCCAGACTTGCTCAAGGTGGCAGCGTGGGCAAGGGTGAGCTTCAGTTACACATTCCTGCAGTGGGTCAGTCCCAGCAGCTGGTGTCTGTGTGTTTGTCCCCTGGGCTTCCCCTTCTCAATTGTCCCTTAAGAACAATTCACTCCACCAGCCCACTGACTAGACAAGCAGTGGAAGTAATGTAGAATCTGGTGACTGCCTCACATTCTCAGAAGCAGAGAGATGATTTGTAAAGTCCAGAAGGTAGAGGAGCAGTAGAATGAGAGAGAAAGTGCTGAGAGGAAAGGGGTTGCAGGGAAGGTAAGGCAGGGAAACCAGCCCCTGCTGCCAGTGGAAGTGGGTGGACAGGGCTCTGAGATGAATACCATCAGGTCTGCAAGTAGCAGTGCACACCCTGGGGACCTCCCTGCTTCCCAACCCCCTACTGCCACCCTGAACACTGTGCCTCTCGACAGAGGTTGGGGTATGCATACCTTGCTGTGAATTGAGCAAGGAGGCAGTGGTACAGATAAGCTGAGTGAGTCCATTTTGCACAGTTGCCTGTGTCAACACACCAACACTCGTATTTTACCCAAGGGAATGTATTGCCTAATAATCAAGAAAGTGGTTTTCTTCTGTCACTATTTTTCTTCCACTCCAAATTATTTTCACATCCAGGACTTGATATTAATTATTAAAGTCATTTACTTTGACTGAAGCTGAGCTATTTCCAAATTACAGACATTCACAAGGTCTCACTTATCTTCAACTGGTAGGGAATCCTGCTGCAGGAAGCATTATGGGAATCTGGCTGGAGGGTAGGTTTTCAACAGTGGACTCAGAAAAACTGTAGCAACCAAGTTCCCATAGCATAAGCAGAACACAAGATTTTGGAGAAGCTCTGTCAGTCACCCAGAAGGTCCTTCCTGGAGCTCAAGGCTCTGGGGCTAAGGAAGGGGAGAGGAAACCTGGCAATCCATTTGGGGCTCTGTTGGGTTGGAGAGTATATCAGTTATCTATTGCTGTGTAACAAATAACCACAAATGTAACAACTTAAAACCATTAATTGCCTCGTTGTTCTATAGAGCAGAAGTTCAAGGGCACATCTGGGTTCTCTGCTCTGGGTCACACGCCTTAATCAAGGAGTGGTCTGGCCAGAGCTTTTATCTAAAGACTGGGGAGAATCTGCTTCTCCGCTCATCTGGGTTGGTGGCAGAAGTTAGTTCCTTGTGACTGCAGTGCTGAGGTCCCTGATTCCTTTTGGGCTCTCAGCCAGTGCTCTCCACTGCTAGAGGCTGCCCCAACTCTTTGAAGTGTGCATGGCCCTTCAATCCTTCGAGCCACCCATGATGCATCAAATCCTTCTGCTTGGAAGCTGACTTCCTCTTCTGCACCCAGCTTGAGAAAACTCTCTGTTTTTAAAAAGCTTGTGTGCTCAACCATTGCCCTATCACATAACATCCTTATCAACTTTAAGGCCCATCAACTTGAGATAATAATTACATCTAGAAAATCCCTACAGACCAGTCCCTAGATTAGTACCTGCTGGAATAACCAGGAAACAGAATCTTGGCAGTCATTTTCAGAACTGTACTTGTTGACTGCAAAAGTGCACAATCTAGAAGTTGAGAATTATATTTTATTTGTCTGACAAACTGAGGACTTGAGCCCAGGATATAGCCTCTCAGATAGCTCTGAGGGACTGACTGCTTTGAATAGGCAAAGGGGGAGCCTGGATATATTGGAGTTTTTGCAACAAAGACTAGGTAGTCAGTACGTCAAAATATTATTATCAAAGAAAACCAGATGGCTCAAGTTAATGAATTTAGTACTATGAATGGGAAAGATGCAAAATCTAGGCTCACTGAAATCATCCATTTGATAAACACCTTAGCTATCTGGGGCCATTATCCTGTTCTTTCCCATCCTGAATTCCCTAGGGTGCACCACTGGGGGGTGGGCTGCAGAGGCTGACTCTTGGATGGTGGGCATTCTTGTTTCCTTTCTAAGTTCCCTCAGGGCTCACCATCAGGACAGCTGGAATGTGATAACTTGATGGCTGCAAATGAACACAGGAGGGTGTAAACAAAGTGAAAATGCACACACACAGTTAACCCAGGAGCCTATGTTGGGGAGAAGGCTTGGAACTGTAGGTGAGGAAAGGCACAGGTAAAGAAATATGTACGTGAAAGGAGAGAAAGCAGGTACTGCAGGCCAAGAAATGCTGGTGACATTTCTGTAAGGGAGCCGACCCAAGTTTTGTTAATTCAAGGAAGAAGTGACAAGGCAAATATTAATTAAGGAATAATGAGTAATGCTCCACTTGCTACCTGCCATTTAAAAAAATTTTTTTTTGTTTTTGTTTTTGACCACCTGTGACATATGGAGTTTCTGGGCCAGGGATTAGATCCAAGCCGTGGTTGTGACCTTCATCACAGATGTGGCAATGCCAGATCCTTAACCCACTGTGCCAGGCCGGGGATTGAGCCTATGTCTCAGTGCTCCAGAGATGCTGCCACTGATGCTCTTGGACCACAGTGGGAACTCTGCTGCCTCCCATTCAAAAGACATACATGCCCCAGCTCCTTACACTAAGCTTCTAATGAATGAAGTGAGGCAGGAAGCTCCACTATCCTTTTCTTAGGGGACTATAGTGTGAAAATGCATCCTCCTCCTATAAGTTTCCTAGGGCTGCATAAACAAAGGACCACAAACTGAGTGGCTCAGAAACTTACAGTCTGGAGACCAGAAATCTGAAGTCAAAAGTTGGTTCCTTCTGAGGGTCATGAGAGAGAATCTGGTCCTGGTCTCTCCCAGCTGCTTGTGGTTTGTTGGTCATCTTGAGCATCTCTTGGCTTGTAGAAGCACTGCCCTCTTCTGTGCCTTCACTCTCATGCTCCCTGTGTCCCTGTCTGTCTCTGTGTCCAATTTCTCACAGAGGACACCAATTACAGTGGACTGGGGCCCATCCTACTCTGGTTTGACCTTAGCTAATAGCTGATCTTAATTGGCCACATCTGTGATGGCCATTTTCCGAATTAGGTCACATTCTGAGGTACTGGCTTCTGCGTGTTCACTTAAGTGTCATAGATTGACAGCCAGAAAGGATTTATTCACTTAACACAACTTCATGGAGCTCCACAATGTGCCAGGTGCTCCAAGGAGCAGAAGATTCATTGCAGTCTTGCCTGCGCTACTCCTGAATTTATACGCCTCTGTAAACCTCAGCCATCTCACCTATAAAGTGGCTCCAGGACAAACTAACCTCAGAGGTTTCAGGAATCCAGCAACAACAAGGTGGGCAGGGACTTTGCACAGTGACTGGTACAGAGTGGGTACCGAATAAATGCTCTGTTTAAGAGAGGATGGTGGCAGGGGAAATAAAATGTACACACTGACATAAGTACCAGGCCATAAGGAGTACAAAACAAAAAAGAAGGTAAAAAGTGGAAGCCCTTTTCGGAGAGAAAAGCAATGGAGCAAGGCTTTGCAGTAGTGAGGCAGGCTCCTGAAGGGGCTGGCATAAAGGTGATGGACAAGCCTCCTTGAGAATTGAGAGGTAGATGTGGAGTCCATTGTCCCTTGGAGATATAGCTAGCAGAGGTAGCCTCTTTCCCAGTTGTCCTAAGAAGCAGGGGAGGCCCTAACTTTACTGTCCATCCCAGATAATGGCAACACGGACCCCGCTGGATTCATCAGTGAGGAGCTCTGTGCAAGGCATCAACCTGCAGCTGAAGCCTCAGAGGGCTGGACCTCTCCCTACCCCTGCCCTCCCCAACTGTAGGCAGCCCCACCAGGGCACATGGGCTGGGGATCAGTGCCAGGAGATGGAGGAATTGGAATTGTGCTTCTCTCCCCACCCTGGCTTTCCCCTTCTTTTAGTTTTGATGACTGGTCTCTTCTGTTTAATTTCAGACTGATTATGGTTTTGAATAAACGTGTTTCTTGGCTCAGGACACAGCTGTGGGAGGCAGAGGGCCAGCCTGGGCCAGCAGCCACTGTAGCCATTGAGACCAGGACTGGACCGGCTGGCCAGGCAGGGAAGAGGAAGCACCAATGGTGGAAAGCCGACTCTTTTCTTCCAGGGGTATTTTTTGAGAAATTCCCTTGCCTGGGGATCTTGTTACCTACAGTTCCTATCACAATCATGGTAGTGTGTCCCTAGGGGGCCATGTTTCTTTTCTGCCCACCCATCCCTGGTGTGGCTCCTGCTCCCCAATCTGGTCCAGAAGACACATCAGTATCCTGCTCCTGGTAGGCTGGACCAGGGTAGTGTACTAGGGCTGCCTACCCTCCTGCCTTTGATGCCAGAGCTTATCAGCAACTACCTCAGCCTCTAGGGTCCCTGGAGCATCAGAGGCAGGTACAGGTGCCTCTCAACCTCCAACTCCAGAGAGATCTTAGGCCTCTCCTTGACTCTGGGATAGAAGTTAGAAAACCACAGACACCTGGTGCATGGTAAGGGGTGGGGACCCCCCCCCACCGCAAATGGTAGCCAGATTCACATCAGGAAGGTCATTTCTCTCTCTCTTTTTCCCACACATATACACTTCCTCTCTCTCTGTACTAAGGGGATGAGAGTGTGAAACCTGTAAGGAGAGTTTTCTTCTGTAAATTTTACACTAGGCGGTCTGACACATCATTTCACCATCACACATGAATTGCATCTTGGTTTCTGGAGATAACTTCCATTTGAGCCACCTGTTATAAGCATTTGCATGTAACAGACTGAGCTAAGAGGGCTTCTGAGCAGAGAAATTGTGGGTGCTGGGTCAGAGGGGAGAAAATTGAGGCTGCAGGTTGGACTGCAGTGTAGACAGTGTCCAAAGAGGTGTAACAAACTAGGACCTGGCCTGGGCAAAACCTAATTCACGGTGGTGAGCTCTCGCTCTCACCAGATGAGTCTAGAAAGAGGGAAGCAGGATGTCAGTGTGTGGTCAGATGTTAAGCAGGATGTCTGTGTGGTCAGAGTTTAAGGGAAGATGCAAGTCATAACATAGTGGAATACAAAACCCCAATTAGGCCATGAGGGATGGAGAGGGCTGTGTGGCAGGCTTTGGCTGGAAAATATACACACCTTCCATGGGCCTACACACAAGCCTGATTCCAGTCCCTCCTGAACTGCCTACCCCAGAATCTCCATCCCAGCTGAGTGATAGGGTCCCCCAGGCAGCTTTTAGATTGTTACACTTTCCCCACACCTCCAGATTCTTTATTGGTCTTTATCAGTCCAAAAACTGTTTCTGTCCTTAACACTCCCACAGTAATGATATGAGCACGTCAGAGGTGAAGGTGCCAATTGGGGTGGGGGTGGGGGTGCTAAGGAAGGCAAGGACTGCCAGGAGGCTGGCAAGGTGGGCTTGGGTCTTTTTATATAAAGCCTTCTGGGTTGGACTGTAATTTACAGCACAGGGATTATGCTGACAAATTGGGGTTGGGAAATTATATGATTGGAGCTGTGTTTTAAGGCAATGAATTTGGCTTTTTTGTGCAAGATGGGTTGGCTGGAAATCAGAGACCAGCAAGGAAACGATTGCAAAAGGAGATGTGTGATGAAGACATCAAAAGCAAGCTAAGGGCCAGGGGAAATTCCAGATCCTAAAAATATCTCAGCCCTGAAGTGCAGGTGCTGGAGCTTGAGCCACCCAGGGTGTGGAGGCAGCTAGCTGGTAATTAGCCTGCACAAGTCCCATTGTCGCTTGAGATCCAGGCTGCTGGCTAATTAGTGCTTCCTGGAGGACAAAGCAGCTGGTATTTTCCTTTCTAATTCCAGTAATGACGTCCCAGTTTAACATAATAAAAGGATTCGCTGGCCAAGGAGTGGAGCAGAAAGTATGAAAGGCAGAGGTGGCCAGGGGCCCCTCCTGTTGTTCAGAGGCAGCTTGGGGCCAAAGCCAGCATTTCGGGTCTCAGCGAAGAGACAGCCGGGGTTCTTCTCCAGTGTCTGAGCATTGGGCTTGTTCTAAATTGACACGGCTCAGTGATTGAAGTTCATAGGAAGTTCAGAATTGTGTCTATTATCTTTGATCTTTGGAATCCTAAATTTGTCTGTTTCTTTTTAAGAGACAGGCAATACACACAAGCCCAGGAGCAGTGATGATACATGGGTCACCTTTAGGGACTTCCATCCCCTTTGTAAGAGGCAGGGATGCTGCATGGTCTCTCCCAGGTCAGATAAGGCTCTGCTAAGATCTTTTCCCCTAAAAAGAGGCCCGTCTTGGGAAGAACACCCCACCCATGGTGTAGATCCCAAAGATTGTTTTCCTACCCCACTAGGGCACGAGAGTCTCTCCCTTGATTCTAACAGTGAGAACCTGGTGGAATTCCTGGAGGTAACACATGAATGTGTGGCAACTCCCCTTAGCCTGGGACCTCTGAAGGGTCTCATTTCCAGGTTGTTCCATGTTTAGCATAATGGTTCATTTTATGTATCAACTTTGCTAGGCTGTGGTGACTGGTTGTTTGGTCAGACACCCATCCAGGTGTTGCTATATAGCTATTTTTAGATGAGATTAACATTTAAATAGAGAGACTTTCAGAGTTCCTGTTCTGGCTCAGCAGAAACGAATCTGACTAGGAACCATGAGGTTACAGGTTCAACCCCTGGCCTCACTCACTAGGTTAAGGATCTGGCATTGCTGTGATCTCCGGTATAGGTTGCAGACACAACTTGGATCTGGCGTTGCTGTGGCTGTGGCATAGGCCAGCGGCTATAGCTCGATTCGACCCTAGCCTGGTAATTTCCATATGCCATGGTGTGGCCTTCAAAATAATAAATAAATAAATAAATAAATAAATAAATAAACAGACTTTGTGTACAGCAAATTACCCTCAGTGGTATGGGTGGGCCTCATCTAATCAGTCAAAAGCCTTAAGAGTCTCCAGGAGAGAGAAGAATTTCTGCCTCCAGATGGGCCTTGGATTCGAGAATACAATATCAACTCTTCCCTTGAGCTCTAGCCTAAAACCTTGCCCTGCAGACTTTGGACTTGCCAGCCTCCACAATTACATGAATATATTATTTAAAAATCTTGGAAGTTCCTATCATGGCTCAGCAGTAATGAACCCGACTAGCATCCATGAGGATGCAGGTTTGATCCCTGGCCTCACTCAGTGTATTAATGATTCAGCGTTGCCGTGAGCCATGGCGTAGATGGCAGACACACTCAGATCCTATATTGCTATGGCTGTGGTGTAGGCCAGCAGATGTAGCTCCAATTCATCCCTAGCCTGGGAATGTCCATATGCCACAGATGCAGCCCTAAATAAGCAAAAAAAAAAAAAAAAAGAAAAAGAAAAGAAAATCTCTCTCCATAAATATATATATGTGTATATATATATATATATATATATATATATATATATATATATCTCCTGTTGGTTGTATTTCTCTGGAGAAAAGTAACCTATATACATTAATTCCAGCAACTCATCAAAATTAATCTTTGAGGGTTCCTACTAGTTTATGCCTTTGGTGGCTTCTGCTCTAGGTAAGCTGACCTTAGCTGTGACTCTCTGTGTTCCTCTGTCTCTTCAGATTCTGGGGTGATGCTCTGCTCTGTGATTGCAGTTTTCTGGTGGTACCAGGAAAAGTCATTGATTTTCAAGTTGTTCAGCTTTTTTCTTCTAGCAAGTCTAGGAGTGACACTTTACGAGTTTGTTAGATGTTAGACCTAAAACTGAAGTTCTCCAGACATTTAAACTTTTTATAAAAGCAATTTTTACCAGTTGTGCTTGTTTCATTAGAGAGCAGTTCTGCAGAGATACTTACCCTGCTGTTCAGGAAGTGGAACTCAGGAGATCTGTTTCTAATGACTTACAACTAATATTTGTTAAGTGCTGAAGCTGAACTTCTCAAGGCATTTTACATGCAGCATCCTGTTTAACCCTTATAAATATCTTATGAGGAAGGTTTTATTAGCATGCTCAATTTTCAAATGAGGAAAGAGACTCAGAGAATTTAAGGGACTTACTTAAATTATGCTATGTGAGGAACTCCCAGAAGTTCAGCAAGACTAGAGTTCAGAATCCTGCAGGAGAATGGCAGAGACCAGATTAGAGAAAAACGAAGGGCTTTATAGTCTAGAGCAGCAGAGATGTAGTTAACGCCCAATAAAAATATAATGAATAGAAATAGAATGTAAGTCACTGCATAATTATTTTTCCTGATAGCACATTCAAAATAAAAATAGGGAGTTCCCACTGTGGCACAATGGCTTAAGAATCAGACCATGGTGGCTGAGGTCACTGTGGAGGAGTGGGTTCAATCCCTGGCTGGCGCAGGGGGTTAAATGCTCTGGACGGAACCTTGGATTCAGTCCCTGGCCCAGGAACTTCCATATGTTGTGAGTGTGGCCATAAAAAATAAGAAATAAAAACAAAAATAAAAATAAACTTCCCTGGCTTAGGAACTTCCTTCTTCTGTGAGCATGTCCAAAACAAAACAAAATAAACAAATAAATACATAACAGGTAAATTAGTTGGAACAGTACATTTTCTTTAATGTAGCATGTTCAAAATACCATTACTTCAATATATAGTCAATAAAAATTATTAGTGAGATACTTTATCTCCTTTTTTTTTTTTGAAATCTGGGGTTGTAGATGGCACTTATTGCACATTTCTATTTGGACTTTAGAAGTATTCAGTAACAGTCCTAGACTAAACTCTATTGCTATACTTAACGTTACTGCGCCCAGATGAAAGGCCTTTGCAGACTCTGAGAAGACCATCAAGGAGGAAGTATAGTGGGTGGATGGGGGAGGAGCAGGACAGGAAGCTCAGAGATAAGAAGGGGACTTTGGAGTTCACCAGGAGAGAAATTACAATGACCTGAGGAAAGGAGTAGAGAGAAGAGAGAATAGGAAATAGATACAAAAATAATATATTTTAGCCTGATATTTACGATCAAATTCAACAAGACTGGTGACGTGTTGCAAGTTGGTGATAAGGAAAGAGATGTTGGACGAGCACTTTTATCTAAGTCCCAGGTAGATACTGGACAACAAAGGAAAGGTTTGGAAAAAAGGTTAATGAACTTTGACTTATCTGTGTGCCTCCAAAAAGACAGGTTTTTGGCAAAAGGGTATAAATTTGGTTGTGCAAATGGAAATCAGCTTTTTTTTTTTTGGTACTTCATTCCAAGGGATATAATGTTGATACAGTAAACTGTGATAAGTCACATATGCACATTGTAACACCCAGAGCTACTCTGGAAACTATGTAAGGAGCACTACAAATAAATCAAGTAAACTCCTAAAAAAAATTTAGTAATTCATAGGAAAGCAAGAAAAAGAAGCAGGAAAGAAAAACAGAGGAAAAATACAGAAAACAAATAATGCAGAGGTAGATTGAAGCCCTAACATATCGATAACTATCTGAAATATAAACAGTCTAAATTCAGAAATATAAAGAAATATGACTCATCTATATGCCATTTAAAAGAAACTCACTTCTAACTTAATAATATTTTTAGGCTGAAAGCAAAAGAATGGAAAAATATATCATGCAAGCACTAGTTTAAAAAATCAGCAATGACTGTACTAATACCAGATAAAATAGATTTCAGAGCAAAGACAAATATCAGAGAAAAGAGGGACATTACTCATAATGATAAAATAATTACTCACCAGGAAGACATAATAATCCTAAATGTGTATGTACCAAACAACAAAATATGTCTCACAGTAGAATATAAAGAGCAGAAAACACAAAGTAAGTCTGAAGCAAAAAGCTGATAGAGCTGAAAATGGAAAAAGATAAATCCACAATTATAGTTGGAGACTTCAACATTCCCTTCTAGCCAACTGGCAGAGCTATTATATTAGAAATTAGCAATGGAAAAGACCTAAACAACACAATCAATCAACAGGATCCAATCAAAATCTGTAAACACTCCACCCAACAACAGATCCCTTTTTATTCAAATGTGTTTGGAACATTCCCCAAGATAGACCACATCCTGGGACATAAACCAACCTTCAACCAAATCAAAAGGATTAAAATAATAACCATTGTGTTCTCTGACCGTAATGGAATCAAAGTAGAAATCAATAACAAAAAGACACCAGGGAAATATTTATATACGTGGAAATTTAAAAAACACACTTATAAATAATCTGTGGATCAAAGAGGAAGTATCAAGGGAATATAAATATGTAGAATGGAATGAAAATGGAAATGCAACATATCAAAATATGTGGAATGCAGCTAAAGCAGTGCTGAGAAGAACATTTATAGTACTAGGAGCTTAAAGTATAAATGGGAAAAGGTCTCAAATTAATAATACAAATTCTTCCACTGAGAAATTTTTTAAGAGAGGAAAAAAGCTCAAAGAAGCAGAAGAATGGAAAGAGTAAAGACACTTGCAAAAATCAACAATGTTGAAACTAAGATAATAGAAAAATGAATGAATAGAATGAATGAAACAAAAACCTACTTCTTCTTCTTAAAAAAAAAATCAATAAAATACCTCTAGCCACACTGACAAACATAAAATGAGAGAAAACACACATCACTAACTTTTGGAAGTAATAGGGGAAATAACTATAGATTTTATAGCCCTTAGAAAGATAATAAGAGACTACTACAAACACATTTACATTGATAAATCTGGAAGTTTAGAAGAAATGGACTAATTCTTCAAAACTCACAAATTATCAAAGTTCAATCCAGATGAAATAGGCAAACTGAATATTCTTATTACCATTAAAGAAATTGACTTTTTAATTTTAAAAACTTTTGAAAATGAAGCCAGGATAGACCCATAGAATTTCATTTCAAATTATATTAACTACTTTAAAAGAATTAACACCAATTTTGAGAATCTTTTCCAGATAATAGAAGAGAAGGAAATTTCCAAGTACTACCCTGATAATAAAACCAGAAAAATGATGAGAGAGAGAAAGAGAGCGAGAGAGAGGGGATGACTACAAGCCAATATCTCACACATTTAGATGCAAAATTATCAAAAAAATGTTATCCATCAATCCAATTATGTATAAAAAATATTATATCCCTTGATCAAAAGGGAAGCATTTTAGTTCTAAAAGACTAGTTCAGAATTCAATCACTGTCATCTACCATATCAACACATTAAAGAAGAAAAATCATGTAGTCATATCAATTGACACAGAAAAGTTATCTACAACATCCATTCATGATGAAAATTCTTAGCAAGTTCAGAATAGAGGAAAATTAAGTCAACTTGGTAAGAGCACTTAAGAGAAACCCTACAACTAATACCACACTTAATGTTACAATATAATCTTTTCCCCCTAAGATCAGGAACGAGATAAGGATGTTTTCTTTTTTTCCATTTTTTAAAGTTTTATTGAAGTATATTTGATTTACAATGACATGATCATTTCTGCTATATGACAAAGTGATTCAGTTATACATATATACACATCCATTCTCTTTCAGATCATTTTTCCATATAAGACAAGGATGTCTTCTCTCATCACTCTTAATCAACACGGTATGGGAAGTCCTAGCCACTGCATTAAGACGAGAAAGGAAATAAATGTCATAAAGATCAGAAAGAAAGAAATGAAACTGTCCCGATTTGCAGAGATGGAGTGATTATTTATATAGAAAATTCCATAAATCTATCCCCCCCAAAAATAAAAACCTTCTAGAATTAAGACATAAATTCCATTACATCCTGAGGATTCAGGATAACCTATAAAAAATCAGTTGAATTTCTATATATAAGCAATAAGCACATGGACCCATTGAAATTAAAAAATATAATTTCATTTTTAGTCTCTCAAAAAATGAAATATGTAGGTGTAAATCAAATAAAACATGAACACCACTTATCTGCTGAAAATTACAAAATACTGATGATAGAAACAAAAGAACTTAAAAGGAGAGACAAAACATGTTCATAAGTCAGAAGCCTCAGCATGGCAAAGATATTAAGTTTTCCCCAATTGATTTATAGGTTTAATACAATTTCCATTAAAAAGGTAGAAAAACTTATATTGAAATGAATAGGGGGCAGGATCAAGACTGCAGAAGCATAAGACATGGTGCACACCTTCTCCCACAAATACATAAAAAAAAAAAAACCATCTACATGTAGGACAATTTGAACAGAACATCTACTGGATGCTAGCAGAAGACCTTAAAACTCCAAAAAGGGCAAGAAACCCTTGACATAACTGGGTAGAACAAAAGTAAAAGAGAGAGAAGAAAAAAATAGGAGTTAGAATGGGACCAGCAATCCTGAGAGGGAGCTGTGGAAGAGGAAAGAAACCCCCACTCTGGGAAGCCACCTAACTGAAGGGATGATCAGTTGAGACAGAGGGACCTCAAAGCCTTGAAGAAAAGTGCAGCAGCAGGCTGAGGAGGGTAGAACAAAGAGAGCCACTCAAACCATCAGTACCACTGCCCCCAGATACCACAGCATGAGGAGCTCTGGCAGGAGCTGGGTGATGAGACTCAGGCTCTTCAGGTCAGTTCTGGGGTAAGGACTAAATTTGGCTGTATGGAGACAGCCTGAGGGGCTAGGGAGTGGTGCACAACAGGCTGGAGAGTTGACCACCACAGCTAAGGTAACCCAAGAGGAGGCCTGGGCTACAGGAGAAGAAAGATGCCATTGTTGGGGAAAGTGAAAGAAGGAGGGGTAGGCCACCATAGGAATATCTTTCTCTGCACACGTGTAAGCTCTTGGGCAGCTGGGCACCTCTTATGAAGGGTACATGTGGCCCTCTTTCATTGGCTACAGGTGGCAAGGGCAAAGCACTGCAGCCATCTAAGCCATTAAATCATCTAAGTGGGCATTTCCTGCCACCAATAGGAGTCCATGAACAGGCACCACCTGCAGCCCCAGTCACCTCAGGGATCAGCACAGAGGAAGGCATTGATACCAAGCTCCACCCATTCACTGTTGCTCTCACTCCGCTGGGAAAACACATGCCCTGCTGCTGCTACTGCCAAATGCTCTGGGTGTGGCCTACACCTGCCTGAGGGTCACTGTCACTTCCCAGGGCCCTGCAACCAGAAGCAGCCTGCACCACCTCCCCATGGGTCTTCACCACTCTCAAGGGCCCAGCAACCAGGCACTTGCTACTAGCCCTGCTCATTTCTTCCATCTCCCTTGAGGCATGTTCAGGGTGTACACCAGCACAGGGATAACAGCCTACACACACTGAGGAAAGAGACAGCAAGCATTCAAACCAAAAGCAGCGCTCACACCAAAAAAAAAAAAAACAAAATCAAAAAAGAGTAAGCCCTCACAAAATACCCAAGGGTCTTCTCACATATAAATAACCCCCCAAGACTACAGCAGTTTTTCCCCCTAAACTCAGAATAAGAAAAATATAAGCAAAATGAAGAAGCTCAGGAAAAATTCCCAGGTAAAAGAACAGAATTCCCCTGAAGGAGCAAACAATGAAACAGATCTCTGGAGTCTAACAGACATGCAAGTCAAAAAGCAGGTAGTGAAAATACTCAAGGAATTCAGAGAGGATATGAACAGAAATGCAGATTACTTTAGAAAGGAAATAGAAAATATAAGGAGGAGCCAAGAAAAATTAGAAAGTTCATTTGCAGAGACACAATCTGAGTTAAAGGCACTGGAAGAATGGAATAAATAATGCAGGGGAAATAATTTGTGACTTGGAAGATAGAATAATGGAAATCACCCCATTGGGATAGCAGACAGAAAACTAAATGAAAAAACATGAAAGCAGTAAGAAATATATGGGATAAAATAAAGCAGACAAATCCACACATAATAGGGAGTCCAGGAGAAGAAAAATAAAAGGGGACTGAAAATATATTTGAAGAGATTATGGCTGAAAACTTCCCAAATCTAAAGAAAACAGATATCGAGATATAGCAAGCACAGAAGGCCCCCCAAAAGTTAAACCTGAACATACCCACACCAAGACATATTATAATAAAAATAGCAAAAATTAAAGAGAGGATTTTAAAGGCAACAAGAGAAAAACAAAGTGTTAATTTTAGGGGAACCCCCATAAGGCTATCAGCTAATTTCTTTACAGAAACACTACAGGCCAGAAGAGAATGGCAAGATATATTCAAAATTCTAAAAAGGAAAAATCTGCAACCTAGAATACTCTACCCAGGAAGAATATCATTTAAAATAGAAGAAGAAATAAAGAATTTCTCCAACAAACAGTAGCTAAAATAATACAGCAACACTAAACCCATTCTAAAAGTAATATGGAAAGGTCTTCTCTAAATAGGAAAAAAGTAAGAAGATGTAGGATAGAGGTAATCACAGTTGGAAAGTAATCACTTAAATTAGCCAGGATACAGATCTAGGAGGAAAAAAAACTATTTGTAAAAGTGATGATAAACACAAGGAACAACAAAATGGTAAACATGAAAATGCTAAAAAAGAACATCAAAATCATAAAATGTAGGGAAGGAAAGTAAGAAAATCTAGACTCTCTTTTTTTAAGAATGTGTTTAAGCCTACATGACTATCAGACTAAGGCAAGCAGGTATAGGAAGGGGTAAACATACTTGAAAACCAGTGCAACCACAAGTCAAAACTAAAACTAAACATTCAAAAAGACTAAAAATAAGAGGACACAAGCATAAAATAAAAGTAAATCATCCAACCAAAAAAACAAAGGAACAAAGGAAAAACATAAAATCAAATGGAAAGCAAGTTTTAAAATGGCAAAATACTTATCAATAATTTCCTTAAATGTCAATGGACTGAATTCTCTAATCAAAAGACATGGAGTGGCAGATTAGATACAAAAACAAGAGCATACAGTATGCTGCCTATAAAATACTCCTTAAGGCAAAGGACACATATCAATTATAATAAAGGGAGGGGATGGGAAAGTTATTTCATGTGAATGGAAAAGAAAGGAAAGCAGAAATTTCAAAACTCATATCAGACCAAATAGACTTTAAAATGAAGGCCATAAGGAAAGACAAAGAAGAACGCGTTTTAATGATAAAGGCATCCATTCAAGAAGAGGATATTACAATTGTCAATATATATGCCCCTAATATAGGAGCACCCAGATACATACAACAAATACTAACAGACATAAAAGGAGAAGTTGTTGGGAATATAACAATAGTAAGAGATTTTAATACCCCATTCACATCAATGGAGAGATCCCCTAGACAGAAAATCAATAAGGCAACAGAGATCCTAAATGACACAAAAGAAAAGTTAGATTTATTGACATTTTCAGGACGTTATATCCAAAATAATTAGAATATACATTCTTCTCAAGAGCACATGGAACATTCTCAAGGATTGACCACATACAGGGGCACAAAACTAACCTCAACAAATTTAAGAGTATAGAAATTATTTCAAGCATCTTCTCTGACCATGATGGCATGAAACTAGAAATCAATCACAGAAATGAAATGGGAAAAAAATTTACTGCATGGAGACTAAACAACATGCTACTAAAAAACCAAAGGATAAACAGAGAAATCAAAAGATAAATTAAAAAATCCTTCAAGACAAATGATAATGAAAACACAAGCATTCAAAAATCTATGGGATGGCTCAAAGTTCTGTGACTTGTGCAGGTGCCACTGAGCCACAGGTGGCAGGTGGGACCCCAAGGTGAAGGGAGCTCCTGGGCTCAGCAGGCTGATTGGGAAGAGGACTGATTCTGTACTCACCATATTTATGACTTGCCAGTAATCTAGTCGGAGGCTGAATCACACTAATCCTTGTGGTGCTGGCTGCCTGGTGCTTTCCCAACATCAGCTCTGTAGAGCAGTTCAGACCAGGTGGCCCTTTGCATTTGGTCACATTTCTCTTACCTTGGGACAAGGCAGTGCACCGTGTGGTAAAGGTTTAGGTTTTCTGCCGTGTGCGGCATTGCAGCACCTGCCACATTCCCTCAGGCTCATTTCAAATGCAAGGTGCCCGGCCCAGTGGGAAGCCCAGGAGGCAGGGGAAGTTGTCCCATGCTTCAGGAACTGGTTTCAGCCATGTACATCCTGGAACCATGACTGTGATCCTGATCCAGGACACTTGGCCACTTCCATCTGTCTTGCTACCTTACTTCTCAACAATAACCCCACCACAAGCTCGATTAGCTATAAGAACAAAAGCAAAAATATCTTCTAGAAAAGGCTCAAAGAAATGTCTAAAGGAATCAGGAGATGGGATTAAGATGGTGGAATAGAAGGACTGGAGCTAAACTTCTTTCCTAAAAACAACAAAATTTACAACCAAATACTCAGCAATCTTCAACCAAATGGACTGGAAACTTTCAAAAAGATATCCTACTCTAGAAGACAGAGAGGAGGCTACATCAAGAGGTAGGAAGGGGGGTTACGTGATACAAGAAACCCCATAACTCCCATGTGGGAAGTCCCACAGACTGGAAAGTAACTGGTTCACAGAAACTCACCTACAGGAGAGAGAGTTCTGAGCCCCACATCAAACTCTCATGTGCGAGGATCTGGCACTGGGAGAAAGAGCCCCTGGGGCATCTGGCATTGAAGGCAAGTAGGGCTTGTGCACAGGAGCACCACAGGATTGGGGGAAATGGAGACCCCATTCTTAAAAGGCACACACAGAATTTCACGTGCACTAGGTCCCAGGACAAAGCAAAGTATCCATAGAAATCTGGGCAAAACCTGACTGCAGTTCTTGGAGGACCTCCTGGAAAAACAGGCATGAATGTGGCTTGTTGTGGGGGAAGGACATTGGAATCAAAGCTCTTGGGAGTATTCATCAGCATGCATTTCTCTGTATGTGGCCATTTGGGGAAAATATGGCCCAATCCATCAGCACTGAGAAGCCCCAGGCCAAACACAATCCAGGTGGGATCACAGCCCTACCCATCAGTAAACAGGCTACCTAAAGACCCCTCAGGCACACAGCCACCTCACCTCTATCCTCACCCAGAGACAAAGCCCTACCCACCAGAGGGATAGAAATCAGCTCTACCTACCAGTAGGCAGGCATCAGTCCCTCCCATCAGGAAGTGTACAGCAAGCCACATACCAATTTCAGCCACAAGGGCGGCAGACACCAGAAGTAAGAGAGACTACAACTTTAGTATCTGTAAAAAGGTCACCACACCAAAAACCAATAAAAATGAAAAGACAGAGAACTATAATTCAGATGAGGGAGAAAGAAAAAAACCCCAGAAAAAAGGCTAAGTGATCAAGAGATTCTCAGCCTCCAGGAAAAAGACTTTAGAATGTTGATACTGAAGATGATGCAGGACATTGGAAATAAACTGGAGGCAAAGATGGATAACTTACAGGAAACACTGAGCAAAGAGATACAACATATAAAACTTAAACAAGAAGAGATGCAAAATACAATAACAGAAATAAAAAATTCTCTAGAAGCAGCTAACAGCAGAATACAGGAGGCAGAAGAACGAATAAGCGAGGTGGAGGACAGATTAGTGGAAACTGTGGATGTGGAACAGAAAAGAGAAAAAAGATTGAAAACAAATGAAGAGAGTCTCAGAGAACTCTGGGACAACGTTAAACGCACCAACATCCATATTATAGGGGTGCCAGAAGGAGAAGAGAAAGAGAAGGGGACAGAAAAAAATATTCCAAGAGATAATAGCCAAAAACTTCCCTAACATGGGAAAGGAACCACTCACTCAAATCTAGGAAGTGCAATGAATACCACATAAAATAAACCCAAGGAGGAATACACCGAGACACATATGAATCAAACTGACCAAAATAAAAAAGCCAAAGATAAAATCTTGAAAGCAGCTAGGGACAAGAAACAAGTAACATACAAGGGAACCCCGATAAGGTTATCAGTATATTTTTCATCAGAAACTCTGCAGGCCAGAAGGGATTGGCATGATATACTTAATGTGATGAAAGGAAAAAACCTCCAACCAAGATTACTCTACCCATCAAGGCTCTCATTCAGATTTGAAGGAGAAATCAAAAGCTTCACAGAGAAGCAAAAGCTGAGAGAATTCAGCAACACTAAACCAGCCTTACAACAAATACTAAAAGAACTCTAGGCAGGAAGGAAAAGGCTACAACATGAAACAAAAATACCACAATTGACAAGGCTCACCAGTACAGATACAAATGCAGTAAAGATATGAAATCATCCATGCACAATTATGCCACCAAAATCAGGAATCATGAGGAGGGTACAAATGCAGGACACTGGAGATGCACTTGCAATTAAGAAACCAACAGCTTAAAATAATCTCTTATAGACTCTTATATCAAAACTTCAGAATAACTGCAAACAAAAAATCTACAATTGATACACAAACAAATAAAAAATCAACTGAAATACAACACTAAAGATAGTCATCAAACTGCAAAGGGTGAGAACAAGAGACGAAGGAAAGAAAAAAGAACAACAAAACCAAATCCAAAGCAATCAATAAAATGGCAATAAGAACATACATATCAATAATTACCTTAAATGTTAATGGAATAAACGCCCCAACCAAAAGACAGAGACTGGCTGAATGGATACAAAAACAAGACCCATATATATGCTGTCTTCAAGAGACCCACTTCACTTCTAGGAACACATACAAATTGAAAGTGAGAGGATGGAAGAAAATATTTCATGCAAATGGGGATCAAAAGAAAGCTGGAGTAGCAATGCTCACATCAGACAAAATAGACTTTAAAATGAAGAATATTTTAAGGGACACAGAAGGTCATTACCTACTGATCAAAGGATCAATCCAAGAAGAAGACATAACAAATTTAAATATCTACGCACCCAACATAGGTTCACCACAATATATAAGGCAACTGCTAACAACCTTCAAAGGAGAAATCAACAATAACACAAGAATAGTGGGAGACTTTAACACCCCACTTACAGCAATGGACAAATCATCCAGACAGAAAATCAAGAAGGAAACACAGGCCCTGAATGAAGCATTAAACCAGATGAACTTAATAGATATTTATAGGACATTCCATCCAAAAGCAACAGAATATGCATTCTTCTCAAGTGCACATGGAACATTCTCTAAGATGGATCACATCCTGGGCTACAAATCCAACCTCAGTAACTTTTAGAAAATTGAAATCATATCAAGCATCTTTTCAGACCACAATGCTATACCACTGAAAATCAACAACAAGAAACAAACTGCAAAAAACACAAACAAGTGGAGACTCAACAACATGCTACTAAACAACCAATGGATCATGGAAGAAATCAGAGAGGAAATTAAACAATACCTAGAAGCAAATGACAACAAAGATAGGACACTCCACAACCTATGGGATGTGGCAAAAGCTGTTCTAAGAGGAAAATTTATAGTAGTACAAACCCACCTGAGGAAGCAAGAAAAAACTCAAATAAACAAGCTAACATTACATCTAAAGCAGCTAGGAAGAGAAGGACAAGACCTAAAGTTAGCAGAAGGAAAGAAATCATAAAGATCATTGGAGAAATCAATGAACTAGAAACAAAGAAAACCATAGAAAAGATCAATGAAATGAAAAGCTGGTTCTTTGAAAAGATCAACAAAATTGATAAACCCTTAGCCAGACTTATCAGGAAAAAAAGAGAGAGGACTCAAATCAATAAAATTAGAAATGAAAAAGGAGAAGTTACAATGAACATCCCAGAAATACAAAGGATTATAAGAGGCTACTACATGCAACTATATGCCAATAAAATGGAAAACCTAGAAGAAATGGACAAATTCTTAGAAAAGCACAATCTTCCAAGACTAACCCAAGATGAAATAAAAAAGATAAATAGACCAATCCCAAGTACTGAAATTGAAATTGTGATTAAAAAACAAAAGTCCAGGACCAGATGGCTTCACAGGCAAATTCTATCAAATATTTAGAGAAGAGCTAACACCTATCCTTCTGAATCTATTTCAAAAAATTGCAGAGGAAGGGACACTCCCAAATTTATTCTATGAGGCCACCATCACCCTGATACCAAAACCAGACAAAGATACAAAAAAAAAAAGAGAAAATTACAGGCCAATTTCACTGATGCACATAGACGCAAAAATCTTCAAAAAAATACTAGTAAACCACATCCAACAATACATTAAAAGGATTGTACATCATGATCAAGTGGGATTTATCCCAGGGATGCAAGTGTTCTTCAATATCCACAAATCAATCTGTGTGATACACCACATTAACAAACTGAAGAATAAAAAAACATATGATCCTCTCAATAGATACAGAAAAAGCCTTTGACAAAATCCAACACACATTTCTGTTAAAAACCCTCATAAAGTGGGCATAGAGGGAAACTACCTCAACATCATAAAGGCCATATATGGCAAACCCACAGCGAACATCATTCTCAATGGTGGAAAGCAGAAAAAATTCCTGCTGAGATCAGGAGTAAGACAAGGATGTCTGCTCTCGCCATTACTCTTCAACATAGTTTTGGAAGTCCTAGCCACAGCAATCAGAGAAGTAATAGAAATAAAAGGCATCCAAATTGGTAAGGAAGAAGTAAAACTATTACTATTTGCAGTTGACATGATACTCTACCTAGAGAATCCTAAAGACTCTACCAGAAAATTGTTAGAGCTCATCCATGAATTTTGCAAAGTCACAGGATACAAAATTAATACACAGAAATTGATGGCATTTCTATTTACTAATAATGAAAGACCAGAATGATAAATTGGGGAAGCAATTCCATTTACCATCACACCCAAAAGAATAAAATACCTAGGAGTAAACCTACCTAAAGAGACAAAAGACCTGTACTCTGAAAACTATAAGACACTGATGAAAGAAATCAAAGATGACACAAATAGATGGAAAGACATACCATGCTCTTAGATTGGAAGAGTCAATATTATCAAAATGACTACACACAATGGAAACCCTAAACAAAACGAAAAGACAACCCACAGAATGGGAGTAAATATTTGCAAATGAATCTACTGACAAGGGATTAATCTGCAAAAATAAACACCTCCTACTACTCAATACCAAAAAAAACAAACAACCCCATCAAAAAATGGGCAGAAGATCTAAACAGACAATTCCTCACAGAAGACATACAGATGGCCAAAAAACACATGAAAAAGTATTCAACATCACTCATTATTAGAGAAATGCAAATCAAAACCATTATGAGTTAGCACCTTACACCAGCCAGAATGGCCATCATCAAAAAGTCTACAAACAATAAGTGCTAGAGAGGGTGTGGAAAAAAAAGGACTCTATTACACTGTTGGTGGGATTGTAAATTGGTGCAACCACTGTGGGAAACAGTATGGAGATTCCTCAGAAAACTAAAAATACAACTACCATTTGATTCAGCAATTCCACTCCTGGGCATCTACCCAGAGAAAACCATGACTTGAAAAGACACTGTTTATTGTAGCACTGTTTGCAATAGCCAAGACATGGAAACAACATAAATGTCCATTGACAGAGAAGTGCATCAAGAAAAGGTGGTACACATACATGATGGGATATTACTCAGCCTTTAAAAGGAACAAAATACCAGCATTTGTAGCAACATGGGTAGACCTAGAAATTATCATGCTAAGTGAAGTCAGTCAGACAGTGAGACACCAACATCGAATGCTTTCACTGACATGTGGTATCTGAAAAAAGGACAGAATGAACTTTGCAGAACAGATACTGACTCACAGACTTTGCAATACACATGGTTTCCAAAGGAGACAGTTTGGAGGGTGAGGGGATATGCTTGGGTGTGGGATGGAAATCCTATAAAATTGGATTGTGATGATCATTGTACAGCTATAAGTGTAATAAATTAATTGAGTAATATATAAAAAAATCTATGGGATGCCAAAAAAAGCAGTGCTTAGAGGGAATTTCATAGCAATACAGGCCATCCTCCAAAAAGAAGAAAAACCTCAAATTAACAACTTAACCTACCACCTAAGGAATTATAAAAAGAAAAACAAACAAAACCTAAAGTCAGCAGAAGGAAGGAAATAGTAAAGATTAGAGAGGAAATCAATAGAATAGAGATTCAAAACACAATAGAAAAAGTCAATAAAACCAAGTGCTGATTCTTTGAATGGGTAAACAAAATTGACAAACCTCTGGCCAGACTCACCAAGAAGCAGAGAGAAAGAACTCAAGTAAACAAAATAAGAAATGAAAAAGGAGAAATTTCAACATATATGGCAGAAATACAAAAAATCATGAGAGAATACTATGAACAATTATATGCCAACAAATCTGACAACTTAGAAGAAATGGACAACTTTCTAGAGACATACAGCCCACCAAAACTGAATCAAGAAGAAAGAGATCATTTGAACAGACTTATCACTGGAAATGAAACTGAATATATAATAAAAATACTCTCTACAACAAAAGTCTAGGACCTGATGACTTCACAGGTAAATCTTACCAAATATAAAAAGAACTTATACCCATACTTCTTAAACTTTTTCAAAAGGTTGAAGAAGGAACACTCCCAAAGACATTATTTGAAGCCATCACAGCCCTAATACCAAATCCAGACAAAGATACTACCAAAAAAGAAAATTTTAGGCCAATTTCTTTGATGAATATAGATGCAAAAATTCTCAAAATTTTAGCCAACTGAATCCAACAACATATAAAAAAGATCATTCTCCACAACCAAGTGGGATTCATCCCAAGTTTATAAGGATGGTTCAACATATGCAAATAAATCAATGTCATACACCACATTAACAAAATAAAAAATAACCATGATCATCTCAATAGATACAGAAAAAGCATTTGACAAAATCCAAAATCCATTCATGATAAAAACTCTTACCAAAGTGGTTATAGAGGGAACATACCTTAACATAATCAAAGCCATTTATGACAAACCCACAGCCACTATAAGACTCAATGGAGAAAAGCTGAAAGCCTTTCTGCTAAAATCTGGAACAAGACAAGTATGACCACTCTCACCACTTTTATTCAACATAGCATTGGAAGTCCTAGCCACAGCAATCAGACAAAGAAATAAAATGTATCCAAATTGGATGAGAAGAGGTAAAATTGTCACTCTATGCAGATGACACGATATATGAAATGACATGATTTCTATATATAGAAAACCCTAAGGACTCAGCACAAAAAATACTTGAACTGATTAACAAATTCAGTAAAGTAGCAGGATATAAGATTAACATTCAGAAATTGGTTGCATTTTTATATACTAAAAATGGAATATTAGGAAAGAAATATAAAAATACAATACCTTTTAAAACTGTACCCCAGAAAATTAAATACCTAGGAATAAACCTGACCAAGGAGGTGAAAAACTTATATGTGGAGAACTCTGAAACATTAATCAAGGAAATTAAAAAGGACTCAAAGAAATGGAAAGATATTCCATGTTCCTGGATTGGAAGAATTAATATCATTAAAATGGCCATACTACAAAAAGCAATCTACAGATTTAATGCAACCTCTATCAAATTACCCATGACATTTTTCACAGAACTAGAACAGACAATCCAAAAATTTATATGGACTCATAAAAGACCCATAATTCCCAAAGCATTCCTGAGGGGGAAGAAAATGAGCAGGAGGCATAACTCTCCCAGACTTCAGACAATATTACAAAGGTACAGCAATAAAGACAGTGTGGTACTGGTACCAAAACAGACATACAGACCAATGGAACAGAAATAAACCTAGACACCTATGGTCAATTAATCTTCCACAAAGGAGGCAAGAATATAAAATGGGAAAAAGACAGTCTTTTCAGTAAGTGATGCTGGGAAAACTGGGCAGTCGCATGTAAATCAATGAAACTGGAATGCACCCTCACACCATGTACAAAAATAAACTCAAAATGGCTTAAAGACTTAAAACATAAGACAAGATACCATCAAACTCCTAGAAGAGAACATAGGCAAAATATTCTCTGACATCAACCTTATGAATGTTTTCTCAGGTCAGTCTTCCAAAGCAATAGAAATAAAAGCAGAAATAAACCAATGGGACCAAAACTTACAAGCTTTTGCACAGCAAAGGAAATAATAAAAAAAAGAAAAAAAATCATGAAAAAAGGAAAAAACCTACAGACTGAGGGAAAATAGTTGCAAATGATGCAACCAACAAGGACTTAATCTCAAAAAATATACAAACAACTTATACAACTCAATAGCAAAAAAGCCAACAACCCAATTGAAAAATTGGCAGAAGACTTGAATAGACATTACTCCAAAGAAGATATACAGATGAAAAAATGCTCACCATCACTGATTATTAGAGAAATGCAAATCAAAACTACAATGAGGTACCACCTCACATCAGTCAGAATAGCTATTATTAATATGTCTATAAATAAATGCTGGAGAGGGTGTGGAGAAAAGAAACTCTCCTACACTGTTGGTGGGAATGTAAATTGGTACAACCACTCTGGAAAACAGTCTGGAGTTTCCTCAGAAAACTAAATATAGAACTACCATATGATCTAGCAATCCCAGTCCTGGGCATATAGACAAAACTTTCATTGAAAAAAGATACATGCACAGCTATGTTCATTGTGGGAATATTCACAATAGCCAGACATAGAAACAACCTAAATGTCCATGACAGAAGAATGGATTAAGCAGATGTGCTACATATACACAATGGACTGCTACTCAGTCATAAAAAGAACAAAATAATGCCATTTGCAGCAATGTAGATGGAACTGGATATTCTCATACTAAATAAGTCAGAAAGACAAAAATAAATACCATATGATATCACTTGTATCTGGAATCTAATATATCACATAAATGAACCTATCTATAGAAAATTAACTCATGGACATGGAGAACAGACTTGTGGTTGCCAAGAGTGAGGTGGAGGTAGTGGGATGAACAGGCAGTTTGGGGTTAATAGATGCAAACCATTGCATTTGGAGTGGATAGGCAGTAGGATCTTGCTGTATGGCACAAGGAACTGTATCACTTGTGATAGAACATGATGGAGGATAATGTGAGAAAAAGTTATATATATAACTCAGTCACTTTGCTGTACAGCATAAATTGACAGAACATTATAAATCAAGTATAATAAAAATCTTTAAAAAGAAATTTAGCTCTAGAAGAGCTAAAATTTAGCCCTAAAAGAGCTAAAATATTTTCAAAAAGTGATAAAGTGGAAGTGATCACTCTATCTGATACCTCTGAGATTTCAAGGTTTGTTAATGCAACCTACTTAAACTTGCTAAATGTGAAAAGTTTTGAGCAGGGGAGTGAATGTAATTGATTTACTTATTTTTTTTTAAAGATTTTTACTTTTTCCATTACAGCTGGTTTACAGTGTTCTATCAATTTTCTACCATAGAGCAAAGTGACCCAGTCATACATGCATATATACATTTTTTTGCTCACATTATCCTCCATCATGCTCCATCATAAGAGACTAGATATAGTTCCCAGTGCTATACAGCAGGATCTCATTGCTTATTCAATCCAAAGGCAATAGTTTGCATCTATTAACCCCAGATTCCCAGTCCAACTCCCTCCCCCTCCCCAACTTGAGTCTGTTCTCCAAGTCTATGAGTTTCTTTTCTCTAGAAATATTCAATTGTGCCATATATTATATTCTAGATATAAGTGATATCATATGGTATTTGTCTTTCTTTCTGACTTACTTCATTTAGTTCCATCCATGTTGTTGCAAATGGAATTATTTTGTTCTTTTTAAGGCTGAGTAGTATTCCATTGTGTATATACACCACATCTTCTTAATCCATTCATCTGTCATGGGCACTTAGGTTGTTTCCATGTCTTGGCTATAATGAATAGTGCTGCAACAAACATATGGGTGTATGTGTCTTTTTTCAAGGGAAGATTTTTCCAGATATATGCCCAAGAGTGGGATTGTTGGGTGATATTGTAGTTCTATATTTAGTTTTCTGAGGAAACTCCAGACTGTATTCCATAGTGGTTGTACCAATTTATATTCCCACCAGCAGTGGAGGAGGGTTCCCTTTTCACCACACCCTATCAGCATTTGTTATTTGTGGACTTATTAATGATGGCCATTCTGACTGGTGTGAGGTGGTACCTCATAGCAGCTTTGATTTGCATTTCTCTAATAATCAGTGATGGTGAGCATTTTTTCATGTGCCTGTTGACCATCTGTATATCTTCTTTGGAGTAATGTCTATTCAAGTCTTCTGCCCATTTTTCAATTGGGTTGTTGGCTTTTTTTTGCTATTGAGTTGTATAAGTTGTTTGTATATATATATTTTTTGTCTTTTTGCCATTTCTTGGGCTGCTTCCGTGGCATATGAAGGTTCCCAGGCTAGGGGTCTAATCGGAGCTGTAGCCACCAGCCTATGCCAGAGCCACAGCAATGCAGGATCCGAGCCGCACCTGCAACCTACACCACAGCTCATGGCAATGCCGGATCGTTAACCCACTGAGCAAGGGCAGGGACCGAACCCGGGCAGGGACCGAACCCACAACCTCATGGTTCCTAGTCAGATTTCTTCATCACTGCGCCACGATGGGAACTCCATATATTTTAGATATTAAGCCCTGTTGCATCATTTGAAACTATTTTCTCCCATTCTGTAAGTTGTCTTTTTGGGGTTTTAAAAAATGGTTTCCTTTGCTGTGCAAAGCTCATATGTTTGATTATGTCCCATTGGTTTATTTTTGCTTTTATTTCTGTTGCCTTGGGAGATTGACACTGGGTTGTGGGGAAGGAAAGGGCAGTGTTTATTGCAGGTTCCCAGTAAGGAGTCCAGGTAGTTAGTTCTCAAAAAGCCCAAACTCCCTAAAGACTTTCAGGGAAAGGTTTTTAAAGACAGGGTGAGGGAGAGGGCATTGCAGAATGGGTGATCAGCTCATGGACATTTTTCTGATTGATTGGTAATGAAGTAACCAGGAGTCAACATCATCCACATTCTGGTTCCAACAAGTCTGGGGTCTGTGTGCTTGTGGGTAGCGTAGAGTTCACTTCTTCCACCTGGTGGTGGTTTCAGTCTCTGTGAAACAGCTCAAAGGACACAGCTCAAAATATGATCTATAGTCCTTGAGGATAAACCAAAATCCTTGACTTTGTTGAATGGCTAAACAATTTTTATTTTGTTTTGCTTGACTATTTTCCTTTCTCTCTGCATTTTCTTACTTCTCTGATTAAATCTCACTTCTCTGATTAAATCTCAATTCTCTGATTCTCACTGGAACTCAGAGAAGGCCTAGGAGGCTAACATTTTGAGGCAGGCAGAGGACATGGTTGGTGAGGAGGGGCTCTGTCCCGGGAAGACCCCATAAGGAATAAAATTCAAAGAAGAGGATGAGGTGCAAATGTATAAATGTGTAAATTGGGTTTCGGGGCTGCTCTCGTTGAAAATTTTTTCTTTCTCCACAGCCTCTGTATAAGAACCTACCTCTTTCATCACTATCAAAAGAATCCGTACTCCAGCTGGACCAAGTGAACCACATCACCATCAGTGATGTGTCTGTTAGAAAGTTCACATGGTGAGTGTGGTGGGCTCTTCCTCTTCTTCTATCGATGGAGCTGAGCCAGCAAACTGGCCTCAGGCTTTTCACCCACCTGAGTAATTGTCCTCCATCCCCATCTCAGGCTCTCTCTCTGGTGTTTCCCTACTTTTTCTTTCTGTGTCTAAAATACGATCATAAAATTCGGGAGGAGGTATAGCCATTTAGCTTTCTTTTTGAATTTTTTTTTTCCCATAAGCAATGAGGGAATCCAATCTTTTCATTGTAGGGGAGCAACTGCTGACAAGATTTTAAATTAAGACTTTGGGCAGGAAAACTTTTTGCTAGACCTAAGGCCTGTCTCTTGACTTCAGTCCAGTTGACCAACCTTATATATTGGAGTCTGGAGGGCAAACTCCGTTTAAATGTACAAAGTTGGATTTCCTATTTCCTTTTACATTTCTACTTGGGAACTTCCGGGGGTTGGGGATCCTCCGTTTAGATGTAAATTTGAAGTTACTTACTTTTCTGGTTTCATGACACCAGGAAATTTTTTTATCCTCCCCTAAGAGAGATGTTGGCTATATCTATTTGTCAGGGAAAAGAGAGGTGGGTAGGTTTGGAGAACCAGATTTAACTTATTAGCTGTTGGGAAAGTTACTTCTCTCTACACTTAAGGTTCCTTATCTGTATCAATCAAGTCACAATATTGCCCATTTTATAAAGTTGTTATATGCATTAAATGTGCTAAGAAATATAAACCACTTAGAGTAGTGTCTATCATAAGTTTTGATGATGATTATTTTCTTCACATAGGATTACAATCAAGGATATGATGAAATAAACCAGAGGAAATATTGTCTAGATAATCTTTACTATCCTTTCTAACACTGAAAATATTTCAAATCTTGATTTCCTTTTTTTTCTTTTCTTTTCTTTTTTTCTTAGGACTGAGATACATTCATCTACCCACATTTTACAGATTACACTTCTTATGGGGGTGGGGTGGGGCATGTCAGAGGGTTTCCTGATGGTTTCAGTCTCCTCATGACTACAAGATGGCAGTAGAATTCAGAGCCAGTCACTGGAGCTGAGGAACCTGTCTCAGATGGAGGAATAATGCAAAAACAGTTATGAGATGATGAGCATCAACCATGACGAGAAAAAATCCTAGCGGGGAAAATGGGGCTTAAGTATTGTCTTAAATTCCAGGAGTCTAAGTAAAGTGTTGGATGAAAGAGCAAAGTGAAGGACTGCTAGATAATCTATCAGTCCAGTAACGTAAGAATAAGGCAGACCAACAAGCAGGACATGTGAGAGAGTGAGAGGTAACTGCTGAGTCTTTAGTCTCTACTGGAGATTCCAGGTACTGTCTGAGGTAAGGTACTATGTGGACACCTAGCTGCAAACTACCATATTAGGGCTCAGAAGTAATTCTCCAGCAATAAGTGGCAGAATAAAGGCTACATTCTTCCAGTCACTCTCTGGCCCTGAAAACTGTTGACTCATTCATGAATAGCAGTCACCCAAACCTAGCAACACAAATGTTAGTGATCATCTCATCTAACCTTGAAGACCAAAGCTAGAAGTAAGCACCCCCCAGCCTTGCCTCAGTAACATCTCCCTTCTTAATTGAGTAGCATCCTTCCCACAGAACCACTAGTTCTGATTCTGACAATATAAAAGTAGAAAGGAACCAGAAAGTAGGAGTTGTCATAATATGTTTATTTCTTTTCTACTGATTTTGTAGGATTTAGTTTATTTTTCTGTTTCTGGTTTCATAAGGTAGACAGCGATGTCATTTTTTTTGAGGTCTTTTTAAAATATAGTTTTTTTTAATGCTATGAATTTGCCTCAAATTGCTACTTTAACCACATCACACAAGATTTGATACACTGTTTTAATTTTTGTTCAATTCAAAATTTATTGTAATTTATTTTTTGATGTATTTTTGACCCATAGTTTACTTAGAATTGTATTATTTAGTTTCTTAGTACTGTTGACCCTTGAACAACATGGATTTTGCTGTTGGTTCACTTATACATGGATTTTTTCCCCCAATAAATACATAATATGGTAGTACAAGGTTCATAGTTGGGGGAATCCAAGATGAGGTACCTCAAATATGGAGGACTAACTTGACTGTGTGGAGGTTCAGCATTCTGAACCCTCACCTTATTCTAGGGTTAACAGAATTTGAGGATTTTTCAGATATCTTCCTATTAATTACAATTTACTTCTATTGTACTCAGAGAATGTACTCTGTATGATTTAATGTTTTTAAATTCATTGAGACTTATTTTATGATCTATGGTGGTAAATATTTTCTGTGCATGTGGAAATAATATATATTGTGCTGTTTTTTGCCTACTTATACTATAAATAATCAGAAGAGTATTGAAATTTCCAATGCCAATTTTGGATTTGTCTATTTCTTTACAAGTCTATCAGATTTTGCTTCCATGTACTTAGAACTTTTGTTATTAAGTATATAAAAACCTTTAAGAGCATTGTGTTCTCTTGATGCACTGACTACTTTATCATTATGAAGTGATCTCTTTGTCCTGAGGGATATTTTTTGCTCTGAAGTCTTTGCTTGATATGAAAATAACCTGCCCTTGATATCACGAGCAGTCATTTGTTATCTTTTCACTTTTCACTTCTTTGTGTCTTTGTACTTAAAATGAATTTCTTGTAGGTAGCATATCTTTGGGTCTTATAACTTTTTAATACAATCTGAAAATCTCTCAATAGAGATGTTTAAACCATTTATATTTAATGTGATCATTGACGTGGTTGAGTTTAAGCCACCTCCTGCCATTGGCAATCATCTGTTCTTAGTATCTATGAGCTTGCTTTTTTTTAGATTCCACATATAAGTGACTACATGAAGTATTTGGCTTTCTTTACCTGCCTTATTTCACTTGGCATAATGCACTCAAGGTCCATTCATGTTGTTGCAAAAAGTAGAATGTCCTTTCTCATGGCTAAATAATATTCCATTGTATATATACCACATTTTCCTTATCCATTCTTCCATTGATGGACACAAGTTGTTTTCATATCTTGGGTATTGTAAATAATACTGCATGTGAACTTGGGGATTCATATATCTTTTTGAGATGGTGTTTTCATTTTCCTCGGATAAATGTTTACACCAATTTTCCCATCAGCAGTGTACAAAGGTTTCCTTTTCTCCATATCTTCCCCATACATGTCATTTCTTCTCTTTTTAATAATAATCATTCTAACAGGTATTAGGCAATAACTCACTATAGTTTTGATTTTCATTTTCCTGATTATTGACCATTTGTACATCTTATTTGGAAAAAATGTCTTTTCAGAGCCTCTCTCATTTTTTAAATTGGATTGTTGTTTTATTTATTTTTTTTGTTATTAAGTTTTATGAATTATTTACATATATTTTGGATGTTAGCTTCTTATCAGATATACAACTGGCAATTATTTTTTCACCATTCAGGAGGTTTTCTTTTCATTTTATTGATGATTTCCTTTGCTGTGCAGAAGATTTTAGGTTAAGTTTATAGTCCCACTTGTTTATTTTTGCTTTTGCTTTTTGTCTCAGATTTTTAAAAATCATTGCCAAAGTCTATATCAGGGAGTTTACTGCCTATGTTTTCTTCTGGGTGTTTTATGGTTCCAAGTCTTATGTTCAAATATTTATCCATTTTGAGTTAATTTTTGTGTGTGGTGGAAGACAACAGTCCAGTTTCTTCATGTTTCATATGACTGTCCAATTTTTAAACACCACTTATTGAACAGATTTCCTTTTTCTGTTGTATATTCTTGGGTTTCTTTTGTAAATTAATTAGCCATAAAGGTGTGGGTTTATTCTTGGACTTTCTATTCTGTTCTATTCTCCTTTGTATCTATTTTAAATGCCAATACCATACTGTTTTGATTACTGTATCCTTGTAGTTTAGTTTTAAATCAGGGAGCATGAAACCTCCATCTTTGTTCTTCTTTCTCAAGAACACTTTGGCAATTTGTGGTCTTTGGTGATATATACAAATTTTAGGACTGTTTGTTCTATTTATATGAAAAATACTATTGAACTTTTGATAGGATGTGCATTGAATCTGTGTATTGCTTTGGGTAGTATGGAACTGTTTAACAATCTTAATTTTTCCAATTCATTAGTATGGAATATCTTTCCATTTATTTGTGTCTTCAATACTTTCATTAATGTCTTATAGTTTTCAATACACAGGTCTTTCACCTCCTTAGTTAAATTTATTCCTCTGTATTTTATTTTTTGATGCAATTATAAATGGTATTGTTTTCTTAATTTCTCTTTCTGATAGTTACTAGTGTAAAGAAACACAATGGATTGTGTGTTGATTTGTATTCTGCAAATTTACTGAATTTTTTTTAGTTCTAACTGACTTTTGATGGAATCTTTAGGATTTTCTATATGCAATAGCATATCATCTGCAAATAGTGACAGTTTCACTCATTCCTTTCTAATTTAGATGAATTTTATATCTTTTTGTGCCTAATTTTTCTGGCTGGGGCTTCCAATACTACATTGAATAAAATTAGCAAGAATAGTTAATTCCTGGAAAGTTTTATGATAAATAGATGTTGAATTTTGTCAAAAGCTTTTTCTGCATTTATTGAGATGGTCATATGTTTTTTATTCTTCAATTTGTTATTGTAGCAAATCCCACTGATTGAATTTAGTTTGCTAATATTTTGTTGAGGATTTTTGCATCTATGTTCATCAGTGATATTAACCTATAATTTTCTTTTCTGTGTGGCATACTTGTCTTGTTTTGGTGTCAGGGTAATGCTGGCCTAATAAAATGTGTTTGGAAGGGTTCTCTCTTCTTCTATTTTTAGAAGAGTGTGAGAATGATTGCTACTGATTTCTTTTTTAATATTTGGTAGAATTCAGCAGTGAGGCTGTTTGGTCCTGAACTTTTGTTTTTGATCATTGATTCAATTTTTTTGCTAATAATTTGTTTATTCAGATTTTCTTTTCATGATGATTCAGTCTTGATAAGTTGTATGTTTTTAGTAATTTGTTTCTTCTAAGTTGTCCAATTTGTTGGTGTATAATTGTTCATAGTTGTCTCATGATCCTTTGTATTTCTGTGCTATCAGTTACAATATTCCCTATTTTACCTCTGATTTTATTTGATTCCCTTCTATTTTTTTATTCTTGAGTCTAGCTAAAAGTTTTTCTATTTTGTTCATGTTTTCAAAGAATTAGCATTTATTTTCACTGGTCTTTCCTATTGTTTTTTTACCCTCAATGTAATTTATCTCTGCTCTAATCTGTGTTATTCTTTTCCTTCTACTAGTTGTAGTCTTTGCCTGTTCTTTTTTCCTAGTTCTTTGAGGTGGAAAGTTAGATTTTTTTAGTTGAGACTTTTCTTGTTTTTTAAAGTAGGCATTTAGTGCTATGAACTTCCTTCTTGCAACATCTACTGATATATCCCATAAATTTCAGTAAGTTACATTTCTATTTTTGTTTATCTCAAGGTATTTTTTATTTCTCTTTTTATTTCTTCTTTGACTCACTGGTTATTTAGTAACACATTTAATCTCCACATATTTGTGAATTTTCCAGTTTTCTTCATGCAATTAATTTCTACTTTCATTCCATTGTCATTCAGAAAGATGCTTCGTATATTTAAATCCCATTAAGTTTACTAAGATTTGTCTTATGAAATAACATGATCTGTCTTGGAAAATGTTCCATGTGCACTTGAGAAAAATGTGTATTTGATTACTTTTGCATGGAATGAGCAGTAAACATCATTAAGTCCATCTGGTGTAACCTGTTGTTTATTGTCAATTCTTCCTTATTGATTTTCTGTCTGATGATCTATCTACTGTTTTATGTGGGGTATTAAATTTCCCTACCACTATTATATTGCTGTCTATTTCTCCCTTTAGTTCTGTTAATATCTGCTTTGTATACATAGGTGCGCCTATGTTGAGTGCATAGATATTTACAAATGTTATATCCTGTTGTTGAACTAACACCTTTAATCATTATGTAACACCATTCTTTGTCTGTCTCTCACTATAATGTTTGTTTTAAAGTTCCAGTTCAAGATGGCAATCTAGGAAGAATCTGAATTCACCTCCATAGACACATTGAGTCTACTTGCAACAATTTTCATAAGACAAATCTTAGTCTTTAAGACAAATCTTAAAGACTGGTTGAGTGATTTCTACACATTTGGCAAATGAGAATAAAGCCACATCAAAATGGGTAGAAGAGGTTGGAACACAGTCTTGTTAGAAACCCCACCCCCAGTGCAGAGACCTACAACTAGGAGGTAATTCAAAAGCCAGACCTCCTTCCTGAGAAGTGAAGAGTTAAAGCACCACAACTTTTAAGACATGAACTTTTGAGACAAGGTCCCAAAATATCTAATTTTGAAAATCAATGGGACTCATGTCCTGAGGCCCACATGATAGTAGTGATCTGAGAAACACCTCTTTAAGGGCTCATGCTCTCAGACTCATTGCCCCAGAGCCCAGTTCAGAGGCAGTTGATTTTGCTCAGCTTTGAGTAAAAGTAGCTGACCTGCTTTTATTAAAACCTTTGCCTGAGGGGTGAGCATCTAATTCACCACATATATCTAGGAGCCTGCTGGAACACTCTCCAGGAACAGAGGTTGGTAAGCACCAGCCAGTTTTGCTATCCCTTTGCCAATTCCACAGCATCAGTGTCTCCAAGAATGGAGCCTTTACATATGTCTTTTACCCTGATTTATGTGGCTGTTGTCCAGAGGATGCTTCTTGACCACCTGGCTCTGGAGGCTGAGGGAGCTTGCATTCTTGGTCATATAGAACTGTAATAATTGGTGTAACCCATAAAGGAGTTAATACTCCTGGCTCAGTTTTGGAAACTGCTGTCAGGGTACATCTCTACATCACCTAGCTCTGGCTTATGTTTGTGGGTCCCAAAGAATTGTAACTAACAGAGAAATAGTTCTTAAACGGATACCACCTTCAGGGCACAGCAAAAGGCAATAGACCTAGGAGCTAGGTCTTTCTATGAAGGAAGCCTACTATCCAATTATCATGACAGCAGCCTGAGAAGCAAGCTTCTAATTAAACATCATCTTGGGGCTGACTATAATCCTTTCCAGAGAACTCAGAGGGCAGACACTATGCATGCTCCAGAGCACCAGTATCTCCTTGAGGAAAGCAATATATATGTCTGGTGCCTGGTTTTTGTGATGGATTCTCCTGGGATGGCCCTTAATAACCTGGCTCTGGTGGCCAAAGGGATTTGCATTCCTGGGTCCCATAGAACTGTGGCATTATTAGATCTTCCAGGGCAATGAATGTCTCTCACTGACATTCTATGCCCCTCCCTCTCCATGTGACATACAGGAAAGGTGTAACAAATGGTTATTGAACCAAGTCTGAATATGGGGTGGGGATATTTTTTTCCCTTGACAAGCTTTGTTTTTGAAGCTGTTAAGAATTACCTTATGGTTTAAAAACATCCCTCTTTAGATAGCATTTGTTATGAATTTCCCTTCACCTTGTTTGACCAGAGGCAAGGCTTTAGGGGAGCCTTCATAGCAACAGAAAGGTCAATTTTAAGAATCAGTGGAGCCCATCAGCCTACCCAGTCTATGGCGCAGTCAATGGAACCATTGAGAATAGTGGCTCTATCCTGTGAAATGAGAATTCTCTATCATTTTATATAGTTTAAAAACTATTATAATCCTTTATAGTTTACAGTGAGGTTTTCATATTGATTTCTGTTTTTCTCATTAAAAATAGCAGAAACAACAGAAATCTATCAGCCAAGACTAGCTAGGAATGGTCTGTGCCCTGGAACTGGGCATGTTGCTCGCATCTGTTTCTGCAGATAGTCTCTGATAGTCTTCTAGAATGCTCTTCAGACTGCCTGTAGCCCAGTGAGTGGACACGCCAGGTGACTTCTAGCATTAGGCACGTCCTGTTTTTTTCTGGATGCTCTCTGATAGAGGGCCTGAGTCCCAAGTTCCAGGTTGAGCTCCCATGGCTTTGCTTCATCAAAGATTCTAGGCTGTCTGCAGCTTGGCTGCAGTGGAGAACCTAGCAAAAGGTCAGCAACCCAAAAAAGAGACCAGTGTCCATGGGGCATCACATCAAGGGACCCCATCTAGATGAGCAGAAATGAGAAAGATCCCCAGAAATCTGAGTTGACTCAGCCTTCCCTTTGAGAGGTCCACAATCTCCTTGGCCCAAGTCACCTCTCTCCAAAGCTCCCCTGTGTCACAAAGGATCTTGTGCTCAGATAAAAGAAAAGAAGTTCTCTGGAAAAGTAACATCCCTCTCAGCCATGAAGAAAAGAGGTTCTTGTACAAAGTCTCTCAACATCATGCTCAATTTTTCAGGCACCTTCAGTGTGGGTTCTCCCTACACGTGCAGGGGGGCCCGGACAGGTGAGGGAGAGGAGGGTGCCTGAGTGTGGACATGCCCATGGGCTTCTCTCGTTCTTGCACTCCCCCTCCCATATGTAAATTATTCATAGCAAGTGACCACATCTTAATTTAAACCTTTGAGTCCTTTGGTCATATTTTGAGGGACATTGGCCAGGAGTAAAATACCGATATGGTACATTTAAGGAAAAAAGTACAGGCTTTCACAGTAAAGCGACATCATTTTAGAGACTGAGGATCTTGTATCTACAAATCATGGATTCTTGGGCGATGGTGTTAGAGATCCTGGCTCTGAATTAGCCCAATATCCTGATACCCTGAAGAACCAAACTCTTGAGAATGTACCATCAGAACATGCAATAAAACAAAGTAATTCAAGCCAGAAAGTGGAAAACAGCTAGCAATGCCCTGAGCGCTAACTCTAATCCTGAGCCACAGGGTGGATTCCACAAAGTCCTATATCTCTTGGTGCAGAGAACTCCACAGACCCAGAGGACTGTTTGTCTTATGCAGTAGAGGCGGGCTCAGCCAAGCAGACCACATTGGTCTTTAATCGGCAGCTGTCCCCACTGCCTGTAACAGTCACTCTGTGATGAAGGATCTTGAGATCATTCCTGCCTTGCCATTTTCTGCAAATGTCTGCTTGTCAGTTGTGTACGTTTAAATTCTTTGAAGGAAATTTTCAACATCTGACAGTCCTTTCTAACTGATATTTAATGCAGCACCTTTTGTATGCTCTATTACTGCTTCTCCAATCTCTAAAGAGAGAGTTGAAACATAACCCTTGTTGTGTGACCAATTTGAAGCCATTAAAATGCAAAGAGCACAGTTCCTGACTTTATGCTGTGACATTGCATGTCTGCCTGTGGTCCTACCTGATCCTGAGAAAGACATTTAAAAATCATCTTTTGCCTTTTGAATCTGCTTTTGAAAAATAAAAATTAAAAAAGCAAACTCTTTCTTTCTGGTCTGATGGATCTGACTAAAGGATAGTTTTATGACCAAAGAAATTTTATATTTAATGAGAATGTCCCAGACTTAATTTATTCTTTATTCAATGTTTCTTTCTTTTCTTTTTTTTTTTTTTGGTCTTTTTTTTAGGGCTCACCCAAGGCATAAGTTAGTTCCCAGTCTAGGAGTCGAATCAGAGCTGCAACAGCCATCCTATTCCAGAGCCACAGCAATGCTAGATCTGAGCCCCGAATTCAATCTACATCATAGCTCATGGCAAGCTCAGATCGTTTATCCATTGAGTGAGGCCAGGGACCAAACCAGCATCCCCATGGATACTGGTTGGGTTCATTACCTCTGAGCTATGGCAGGAACTCCTCAAAATTTCCTTGTTATCCATATTCAGTACCTTTAACCAGAAAGCAATGCTGTGGGCCATTTGTCAAGACTGGATGCTGAAAGTTTTGGAAGCCTTTCTGAAATGATCAGCACTAAAGTGTTTGGTGATTGTTGCAGTCCTAACTCATCTGCCATTGCGATCTCCATTGTCTAAAAAAGCCTGAAGTCTGAAGAAACGTCTGCTTCCTAGGCAGAAGACATTTTCATCTCTTTCCCAGTAAACTCAAATGAGTTTAACTCTTTCTTCATCCTCTGTCTTATTTGAGGTCTCCTTGACTACATCCAATATACAGAGAAAAGGCTGAAATTGATGAAATAAGATACAGTATTAATGTTGCCCAGAGATTGTGTTTGGGAAAAGGAGTTCCTTGTGTATTTCCAGTATCAGAGGATTATAAAACAACAGCTTTAACTCTCTTTCAGTGCGGTCAATATTTATATAATTTGGGTTTTAGTGAATGGATTAATTAGTTTCCAATGGCAAATTTTTACGTTCATTACAGATCTCACTAACCAATATGATGTTTATATTTACATAAAATATAACTATCTGTTAACTCTCTTTGAATGCTACTTTATTCTTTGGAAACCATTCATTGTCAGAGGTAGTAATTTATTTTAATTACTCTAACAGTGACATACATTGTCTACTGACTTATGAAGTGCCAGTTTACTCCCAAAGGACAATGAGAATATGGCAAGTCACATACTGGTTTGGCCAGAGACCCAGCTCTGCCCCTGCTAGGGTGTGAACAGGTGGTCTATGACAGACTGAGAAATTTTGGTTAGAATTCTTACTAATCATGATCTCTGCAAGTCTTCTTAAGAAGTAATACACAAAAATCAAGTCTGAAAGAATTTGTTTATTATTAAGCCAATGGTTATATTTAAAACCTATTCTAAAATAATTTTGTCTAAGCTCTGAAATAATGGTTCCATATTGTTCAGCTGAAAAGGAAGGGATGGGTTTGCTTTATAAAACAGATCATTGATTAATGATGTTAGTCGCCATACTAGTATTTACCTGTAATTCTGAAATTCTCAAAGTTCTGATAATCCTAAACTGTGTTAAACTGGGCACCATGGAGTTCCCATCATGGCATGGTGGAAACGAATCTGACTAGGAATCAAGAGGTTGTGGGTTCGATTCCTGGCCTTGCTCAGTGGGTTAAGGATCTGGCATTGTGGTGAACTATGGTGTAGGTCACAGACGCAGCTCAGATCCTGCATTGCTGTGACTGTGGTGCAGGCCAGCAGCTGTAGCTCCAATTCAACCCCTAGCCTGGGACCCTCCACATGCTGCAGGTGTGGCCCTAAAAGACAAATAAATAAATAAATAAATAAACTGGGCACCAAAGTTCATGGACTAGCAGCCCCTGATCTGAAATAATAGAAAGCTCATTTGACAAGTTTATTTATTCCACTTTTGGATATTTCTATGTTTTACTGCAGAAATATTAATGTGTTTGCATGCTGGCCTTTTAATGAAGCTGGTCTTTTAATATACATGGTAATATGCACCATATTACCTTTTCAGTTTCAAAAAATTTTTAATTCCCAAATGTATCTGACTGGAAAATTTTGTATAAGGTGCTATGGACTTAGAGTTGGCAAGAGAACTTTATATTATAAGACTTAGTTATCTGCAGGGTTACCTTTGATTACTATCAAAGTATGCTACCAAAAGAAGTACTCAATATAATGAACAAATTCATAAAAAAAGTAAAAGCAGTTTGGCGCTCTTTTCAAAAATGAGCACTGCCTAACTACACTTTTTCATTTTCAAACAATTGAGTAGAAACAACTTTAAGAGGCAGCATGGAAAATTCTCTTTGTTCAGTTAAAGGAAATGCATATTTTTATTTCATATGCATTGAGTGCATCCTCCCCTGCAAGGTCCTGTGTTAGGTACTGTTGGTAAAGAAAACTCTTGGTTATGTAGACACTAGAAAAAATGATTACCTTTCCTGAAAATGTTTACATAAATCTTAAAATTGTAACATTTCCACATATTTCTTGAATCAACTCAGTTTTTCCTTGCCTGTTTCCTTTTATCATGAAATATGTCAGTTTTTCAAGATCATTAACATTTTTCTACTTTTACTAATGTTATTACCATCACTATTAATCTTGTCTTTTATTCTATTTCCTGAAGATTTTGTTATAGTTGTATTAAAAACTTCAAAATCTTCTTTAGAAATTTAAGAATTTATCTTGAACTTGAAACTTGTTGCCTCAATTTTTATCTGAATTTCTTTGATGTAACATCAGACTGAATTTGTAAAGAGAAGCCTACTGTTTCTCTTTACAAATACTGCTTCTGGTAAGATCAAAAGTTCAGTGAAAATAGACTTTTCTCAAGGGGTTTGGAAAGGATACCTTCCTGGCTATGTTGGAAAACCATGTGAAATCAAAAGAAGGAGAAACATGTTATTTAAGCCATTTGGAACCTGTAAGGAGAATGGACTTACAGGTCAAGTCAAAGTTGACTTACAACCCAAGTCAAAGTTCTAGAAAGAAAAATCCAATTATTAATCTTCTTTTTAAAGATGTGGATATGGATGCCAATCAGGAATATTTGTTTTAGTTTTTTAAATTAGAAGTAAACATTTGTGGATGTTCCCATTGTGGCTTAGTACGTTAATGACCCGAAGTTTTTTCTGTGAGAGTGTGGGTTGTATCCCTGGTCTTGCTCAGTGGGTTAAGGATCTGGCATTGCCACAAGCTGTGGCATAGGTCACAGATGTGGCTTGGATCTGGTGTTGCTGTGGCTGTGGCATAGGCCAGTAGGTGCAGCTCCGATTCAACCCCTAACTGGGGAACTTCTGCATGCCACAGGTGCAACCATATAAAGAACAGAAAGGAGAGAAAAGAAAAGAAAGGAAGGGAAGGGAAGGGAAGAGAAATAATTGTCTGCCATTTCAAAAGCTATATAATGCCTATATGAAGTTAGGAAATAGAGCTCACAAAATGAAGAAAGTGTCAGTGTTGTATTCTGCCATCCAGAAGTAACACTGTCTACCCTCAGCAGATGCCTCCAGATCTTTTTCTTTGCCTTTCTTTTACATAAAGAGGTCATACTGTAGATGATGTGCTTAAGCTGACAGTGCACATTTTGTTATGTCAAAAATTTAATCTTACGCAGTATCAAATTCCCTTAACTGTATGAAAAATATGGAGTTCCCGTCGTGGCGCAGTGGTTGACGAATCCGACTAGGAACCATGAGGTTGCGGGTTCGGTCCCTGCCCTTGCTCAGTGGGTTGACGATCCGGCGTTGCCGTGAGCTGTGGTGTAGGTTGCAGATGAGGCTCGGATCCCGCATTGCTGTGGCTCTGGCGTAGGCCAGTGGCTACAGCTCCGATTCGACCCCTAGCCTGGGAACCTCCATATGCCGCGGGAGCGGCCCAAGAAATAGCAACAACAACAACAAAGACAAAAGACAAAAAAAAAAGAAAGAAAAATATCCTCTACTGTTGTTTCATCCAAATCATGACCAAATCTATGGCTGTGTATTGAATTTGGTAGTGATGACCCTTACAACACTTACATCTCTTTACTTTGGTAGAGCTCACCTCCTACCCCCTTTCTTTATTTATGACACCAAGTTACAGGAACAAAAATTACAAGCTAGTTACACTTGGGAAAATATTCATTCTTCTAAGTTTGTCTGGTTGATTTTCTATAGTCTCTCTTAGTTTAATCCTATAGCTCCTGCAGTTTCTACACATTGGCAGTTGGATCTGGAAGCTTGACAAATTCATGCAAAACAGGATGGGTCAGCATTCATCCTCTGTAATGTTGTATACTTATTGCATCATATCAAGAGGCAGGACATCTGGTTGAACAATGGTAATGGGAAATCAACACCTGAACTAGGATGACAATATGAGCTTTCCATGTACAGTGAGGTCCTCCTCATTTCTCAGAACTAGCTTACATAGACTTGCATTAGCACTATGCTAATACCCAGTTCCCCATGTGGTGCCATAGGATGATTTTTTTCTAGCTCTATGATTTCTTTCATTCTTATCATTATTACTTGCTTTCTCATATAGTGCAGAGCTTTCTTCATCACATCAGATTATTCGTTCACCTCACCAAACAAAGCAAAGTTAAGACACTAATTTTCAAAGCAGAGGCATGAGTTTTCATTATTTTTTGGCATTCTTTTTTTCTGAGTTCTATGAACCTGTGTTTCACATTGACCAGAGGTATTCCCATCTACTCCAACAGAACATCTGGATTCTTTTGATGTGACCTCATCAGCCTTTGAATGCTATTTTGTTTCATGGCACAAGAACCCAAATTCACTTTGAAACTTCCTGTGCTCCTTGTACCACCATTTCTCCAAGGAGTCTGTGATTTATTCATCAATAACTGAAGGATGTTAAAGTTAGACTCCCTAGAGCTTTGAGTAGATGGCAATTTTAATGCTAAATCAACAGAAAGTTAAAAGCCATTTCTGTCCATTTCTATTGATTAAAGAGATCTAAATTTTAAAAGCCTAAACTACTATTAGAATAAAGAATACAAGGTAAATATGTGATGTGATGGGTATGTTAATTAACTTGATGGTAGGAATCCTTTCACAATGTATACATATGTCAAATCATCATGTTGCACACCTGAAATATGTAATAGTTTTATTCGTCAATTACATCTAAATAAAGCTGAAAATAAAGATATAAAAAAGAATATATCCTTCAGAGTAATTTCTTCATATTTATATACAGAAGTTTGGACAAAACACATACAAGTAAGTTAAAATTTTTTCCAGAATTACAAAATATTGCTTCAGTAAATTTTAGACATGCAGCCAGATCTGATTTAAGCTCAGATCCAGACTTCCTTTCACTGAGAAACTGAATCTAGTCTCCCACAAATACGTGTTTGAGTCCATCTGTTACTAACAACATTCCTATAATATTTCAGTTGATTTAATGGGTGTCAACTGAGTGATGGTACATGCAAGAAGAAGAAGAGGGGTGGGCCATCAGGAGTGAATTAGATGAACAGTTCCTTCTGTGCCTAAACTCCTCAATGGGCAGAATATCCCATGCAAATTTAGGACATATTTATACTAAAAAATGTATTGTTTGTCTGATATTCAAATGGAATCAGACACCCTATATTTGATCTGGCAACCATACCCTCAAAGCCAGTCCTGTGGCTGATGAGGGAGTCGGGTTTTCTATGGCTGCTCCTTATTTAATCTGAGCATGAGTTGCCTCCTTGCTGGAACCTTTGCTTAGGTTTCCATTGCTCACCAGCTATGGGCCCTCCTGGATCTTGTGTTGAGTTGGAGTCTTAGGATATTGATCCTCATACACTACTTTGCCTTCCTACTTTGAGCTGATCATCCAGTTTCAGATCATATGTCCCTAAATGCCTGACCAAAAGGCAACTGAACCTTACTCATTCCTGTGTTCAGAGAATCTATTTTTTCATGATCTTCAGTCCTGCCCAGACATTTGGTTCTAACTTGCCAAAATCTGATGCATACTTTCAATGCCCAAACCCACAATTTGATAGTTTAGATGATCTTTACACATGAAAAGAATCCTAAACTGACATCAGGAGGGCTTTACTTCATGTTACTGTTGATTCCAGGAATGGTAACACATTTCCATTGCATGTGCCTATTCTTCCCTGTTACGAATGGTTTTCATTATTGACTATGTTGTAAGACTTTCTCTTTTTTTAAACAATGGGAAAGGTATTTATTAACTTAACAAATACATATAAAGCACTTGCTGTTCCAAGTGCTTTAAATTATTTAACTCACTTTTTTTATTTTTTAAAGTTTTATTGAAGTGTAGTGGGTTTACAATGTTGTGATAATTTCTGCTGTGCAACAAAGTGATTCAGTAATACGTATATGCTCGCCCATTCTCTTTGTTTCTTTTCCCATATAGATTACCAAAGAATATTCAGTAGAGTTCTCTGGGCTATACAGCAGGCCAGTTGGCCAGTCATTCCATATATTAAAGTGTATAAGCCAATCCCAAACCCCCAGTCCGTCCTTCCCCCTCCACCTCTCCCCTTTGGTAACCACAGGTTTGTTTTCAAAGTCTGTGAGTCTACAAATAAGTAGACTTTTCTGTTCTATAAATAAGTTCATTTGTATCTTTTTTTTACGATTCCACATATAAGTGATATCCTATGATGTTTGTGTTTCACTGACTACTGTCACTTATGTACAATAATTTCTAGGTCCAGCCATGTTGCTGTTTTTAAAGAGGCAGTAGGTTAAATTGTTTCCATTCTAAGCTAAATGGACTACCAGTTTGTCACCATTTGTCCTATTAACATTTTGATTGAAATATATTGACACTGGACTCAAATTATAATTACTCAGGGAGGGTTATTAGGTTATGCTTATCTTTTTAATATCATTACCTTGTCCCTACCTCTGAAAAATCTGATGCATTTGATCTGGAGTTTGACCCAGACAACTATATATATATTAAAGTTCCCCAGAGTTCCCTGGTGGCCTAATGGTTAAGGATTCAGCATTGTCACTGCTGTGGCTTGGGTTACTGCTGTGGCTCAAGTTAAGTCCCTTGCCTGGGAAGTTTTGCATGCCAAGGGCATGGCCAAAAAACCAAAATAAAACAAAATAATAAATATAAATAAAGTTTCCCTGTTATTCCAATGTGCATCACAATTATTAGCACAATTATTTAATTAGCAACTTAAACTGAAACTCATATGTGACCAGAGTATCACAACTAATACTTGCTACACATTTACTACTAGCCCCTCAGAGTGGATGAAACTCAATCTGAGGGAGTGGGGAGTTTTCAGTAGATTTTTGGATAAGAGTATTCTGAGTACAAAGAAGGGAATTCTAAGGCAATGAAAGAGCAAGCAAAGGACCATAGTCAAGAAATATAAAGAATGTTCCAGAAAGGAAGGGTAGATTGTTAAGACGGATAAATGCTTTTGAGCGTGAGATCCTGACATTGGCTCTCCAAACGTCTTTAAAAAGTTGACAGAATCAACAATGAAGTGCTAAACACCATGGGATGATCCTAGAATACACATTGTTCATTAGGATGAAAAAGGCAATATAATGACCAGGTCCTCCATCAGCTAAAATCAAGAATGATAACATAGAAGGCCTGGACCAGGATATTGACAAACATTTAGGAAGCAATACCAGAGGATATGGATGAATCACTGCAGGAAAAGAAAGAACACTAGCCTGCATGCAGGACTGGTTCCAAATGGATATGATGCTCAAATTGGATGGCACAAGCAGTGCCAGCTTCCTGGATAATGTGCCTTTATAATGGAAATGCTCTCCTGTCATTGTGCTTGTGTGTTTTTACAGACACAACATGCCTTCTCTGCCTCCTGCAAGTATTGTCTCCAAAGTTCACTCCAGCCCTCTCTACCTCTGCCTGTAGAATAATTCAGAACATTTATCTCAATATTTGAAAGAAATCTAAGAACATAATGTTAGATATGTATAGATAATCACTTTTTTCTTTTAAAAAGTTTATTGGAGTATAGTTGACTTACAATGTTGTGTTTAGTTTCAGGTGTACAGCAAAATGATTCAGTTATACATATATGTATATCCTTTTTTTTTCCCATATAGGTTATTACAGAACATTGAGAAGATTTCCCTGTGTTATACACTAGGTCCTTGTTAATTATCCATTTTACATACAGTAGCATGTATATGTTATACCCATTCTTGAGGATAATTATAACATACACACTCAATGTAAATTATAATCTTTTTTTTTCTTGTATAATAAAGAGAGGATAATGAATCTTTCTGGGAATTTCTTCCCAGGGAGAAAGGACTTACCATGGCTGTAGATCCTTCCTCTCTATAGCATCACATCATCATTAGCAGTGACTGATTCACTTTGCTGTCCACCTGAAACCAACACATTATATATCAACTACACTCCAACAAAATTAAATCTAAAACAAATAAGAAAAAAGCTGATGGTTGTGTTCCCATGTAAAGGTTCTTGTCTCACATCTGCAAGGCTAATTTTATCATAATGAGGGCATAATGACCAACAGGTTACATTCACATGCTGGAGATTCACACTATTTCCACTTTTCTTCGTCTACCTCCAGGACACTTATCACCTAAAATGTGTGGTTTCCTATCAGTCTGGAGATTCCTGCTTTTCTTTGTCTGTCCCCTGGACCTACCGTGCTGTTTATATGATGCATGGTTTCCTGCCACCTGGCCCCATGCCCATGCCCCCTTTCTCTTTGCACACCTAGCTATCTGTCTGCTCCTACAGTTATTGCCTTCTGGAAGGCCTTAATGCCTTAATCCACATGTGGATTTGGATGCCCTACAAAGCCTCTCTTCTTTCTTTCAGTCACCTGCAAATGATTCTGGGCCCACAGAGCTTTCTAGGGCTGCTCAGGTGGGGACAGTGAGTACGGCTAAATTGCTGGATTGATGGAGGACAAGATGCTGACAAAAATGCTAGAGATGTAGCCACTCAGCTTGTCCCCTTCCCCTCAGGCTCACTTCTGGGGCTGGGGCTCCCTCATCCTGTTTACCTATGTCATTTGAGTATAGTGCAGACCCCATGTTCATCTAGGCACCAAAGCAAATATTTTGGGTTTAGCAATGCCTTTAGAGGTGAATTTAATTCCACCTTATCCTGGAAAGGTAAGTAAAGGAATTTCTTCTTATATATTTTTCTCCCTCTTATGTTTTTGAGTCTACATAATCCTTCTTCCAACACTAATCAATCCCCGGTCACTGACCCTGACCATAAAGGCATCCATAAGGGCAGAATGGGTCTGTCTCATTTATGACTAGAGCCCCAGTCCCAATACTATGCCTGCACCAAAGCAACTGCTCAAGAAAATTTGCCAATAAATATATGAATGAAGGAATGAATGCAGCTGAAAAGGAAAACTAATTTTACAAAAAAATAAAGTGGTATTAATTACCCAGTGTAAGTGTTCATCAAAACAATGGTGTAATGGGAATTTCTTCTGAATGGGAAACATCCTAATAAACCATTTGTTTTACATAAAAGCTTAGAAAAGACCTTTTGTTCCAAGGGACTTAGAATTCATCCATTTCCTAGATGCAAAGTTGTAAAGCATGTTATATGAAAAGAGAAAAATAAAATCAACATCTTAGATGCATGTATTTGTTTCTCAAAAAAATAACAGTAATAAATCCATCCAGTAAAATGTAGGCACTCTTCACATAATGAGATAATGATAATAAAAGTAATATATTGCTTGGATTTTTAAAAAATTCCCCTTTTGTTGAATAAATATTTGACTCCAATTGTATGATAAAATTAAAATTATTCATAAAATGTAGGAGTAGAATTGGTATGAATTGAAACTAGACTTTCTTCCCTTTCATTATACATGAGCAATCTGCCAAATTTCCAACTGTCCAGAGACCCATTTTTAAATACATGGATGAGCTAATGTACCACATAGATGATGGTAAAAGGAGTTCACCTTGCGTTAGTTCACCTTGACTCATCACAATAAATTTAAAATGTTACCAGAAATAGTTGTCCTCTTTTTGTAAGTGACCTACATGCTATGATTTAAACATTTGCGTGTCCAAATGCTTTGATGGAGGGTATTCTGCCTGCCTAAAAAATATGTCTCTCAAGGAAAGAATGCTCAGTGAGGACTGAGACAAAGTTGGAGCCTAGTGATGTCATGACGAAGAAGCCACATAAGAGTGGTGACCTTGGAATTTTCCCTGAAATGAGAGACCTGTTAATGATGAAGTCAAATGATGAGGTAATTGGTTTTAATGGGAATAGTCTTTAAATTCATTTTCAACCAAATAATCTCTTCTCAAATCTTTATAGTAGAAGAATTGCCTCCTGCTTTTTCCATGCTTCTCTATATATTGAAATATTTCTACCTTATTCATTCAACAAAGTTGAAACATAAATGAATACATGATGTGATAAAGTGAAATATGCTTGACCCTTCATTATGGTGTAAATCTGGACAAGGGAACCAACTTCCGTTAGCCCAGGTTTCTATATTTATGATATGGGGATATCACTGCCTGCATCACCAGGTTGTGGAAAGGAGAAATGATGATATATACACTTTTCTGTTACAGGGTTGGCAGCCTGTGATGTGTAAAGAATGTGCTACATAATGCGGACACACAGAAGAGTAAGCACTTTCTCACCCCTCAGAGAACTCAATCTTGTGGGAAAGTTGCATATGAAGTTATTTATAGCATGACCCATATGTCCAACAACCTAGATATGTGGAAAACTATGAGAGAGATGCAGTGGCGGAATTTTCCATCTCTGCTCTGTCATTTTCAAATACTTGTTTTGTTTCAATTTCTATCTGAAAGTTCCTCTGTAGGAAAGTGTTTGCGATTTCCTTGTAAATACAATTCCCCTGATTTCTTTTTCCTTATGAAGATGATGCTTACATCTTTGGATGTTGAAGTTTTTGTTAAGCACACTGTAGAGAATTCTCTCAAGAGACTTACATGATACTTACAGGGCAGAGTATATAATGAAGAAGTCGGCTAAAAAAGAACATTTTATGGGATCCGTAACAAGTTAATGTCACAGACTACTATGTCCTGGAGGGGTAAATATCTGATACTGACATTTTGTATTTTAAGCTCTATTCCTTGGGATTTAGCACATGCATTGACAAGTTACTATGATACTACAATGTCTAAGTGATGTGTTAGTCAAGATGGGAGGTCACGTCAAAGTAGCCAACAGCTCAAAATCCAAATGGCTTAGAGCAACATTTTTTTTTGTCATTCACAGGAGGTCTCTGCTAATTTCAGTGATGTCACTTGGGTACCCATGGTAACAGAAATTCCATGGCTACTTCAACTCAGGATCCATGGTATGCCAAGGTTGGGGTAGAGAATGTGGAAATCAGGCATCAGTTCTCACCTACATCCACTTGGAAGGGATACTTTTCATCAGATCATATTTCGTCAGTCAAAGCAAGCCATAGTGCCACCCCTAAGGTTAAGGTGGGGATGCCGGGGGGGTAGAGGAGAATCAGGTGTGAATGGCTACCATAGTTCATCTTTTTACTTACTCTTCTTTCCACATACAACTAATTGACGCTTATTCCCCTCTCCACAAAAGTACCCAAAGTTGCCTTCAGCATATCATCAGGCTCTCAAAGTGTCTGTGATAGCTTTATTGGGTATGAACACAGCTCCTCTTGGTCCAGAGACCAATGAACTAAAAACTCCATTTTCTGTCCCAGAGAACCCCACACAGTGGTGGAGCAAGGACAGGCTCTCCACAGCAAACACTTAATAGGTAGATGTAATCTCTGGTTCAGAGCAATTCTGAGACCTCACCAGACAGACAATGTGGATATCCTGAACCACTAAGGGAGAGTGTATCTTCATTTCTCTCCTTGGAAAGACTTCTCCAGTCCACTTTACAAATAAAGACTCTTCATACTTCCACACATCCTGTCTTGAGTTTAGGAAGACTTCCTCTTCCATTTTCTCCCTCAACCACATGTAAAGAAGATAGGCTCCCTTGTGGGGGGAGGGGGACAGTGGTTGGAGGGGCTCTGAGAATTTCTACAGTCACTTCCTGGATAGATAGATGCTCAAGAGTCATCTTACACTTAGAACCATCTCAGCCTCTAGGTTACCTCATCAAAAATTTAACCAGTTTCTTGCCAGTGAGTAGTATATGCCAGTAGCCTTGCCTGTATTGTTCTCAAGGTGGTCTCCAGAATGGCTATGCTTTCTTAGTTTCTTGCTGCCATGGAAAGTTTTGTTCAATTTAGGGGCAGGGAACTTAAGCCTATCTAGCTTGTGTTGTGAGGGCCTCTGATCTGAATACAGTTTAAAAACATACTAGCACCATAGTCTAGGTCTAATCCTTTCCCTGGAGCATTCTGAGAGGTGGAAAAGTGGCATTTGAAGCAGGAAGACCTTCTTAATCTTATATTTTCTATTCAGATTCAGGAATCTCTGGGTTTTTGGGTATTCTATATTACTTTTTAGTTCTGCTTGCCCTAGTCAATTCTTTCCTAATTTCACCTTTATCATGTAATATCTTACCAAAGAAAGCTGTCAGCAATCAACAACTCTACTGATGTTATGTGTATTAGCTTCTGGAGTTATAAATTAGCTTCTCTGTGTACAACTGCCTCCTGAGTTATCACCAGTAAGGATTTCCACAAAGGTTTTGCCACTGCATAATAAGGAGAACCCTCTGTTTGAAACTCTCCAAACAGTGTCCTTACTGTCTGCCACCTGTTTTTCATGCCAATGCCACAGACTTATGTTTGTGTTATAGCTGTGCTCCTCTTCCATGTGACCATTCCTGTACTTGTCAGGACATATTCAATAATGCTGCATAACAATCAAGACCCAAGTCTCAGAGGGTTTAAGCAAAAATAAGTTATTCCTTGGTAATTTCCCATTTCCCAACAGAGGTTGTAAAGGGGAGGGGGTGGGGGGAGGAAGAGCTCTACTCATCAGGGACATAGGCTGATAGAGCTGCATCTGCTCAAAGTGCCTTGTGATCTGATAATGAGGCTGCTTGGTTTGCCTTTGAGGGATAGAGAGAGGAGAATTGCACTCTGGAACAAAAATGCATCCACCTAGTTCCATATGTTTCCTTGGCTAAGGCATAGGGACACTCTAACTCCAGGGGTGTCTGGGCTAGCATGAGGAAGATCTTGGAGATATTGATAAGATATGCCAAAGCAGTGAAGGAGAAGGGACCATCTAGTGAGTTATCTGAGGGATAAAAGAGGGAACTTGATTTTCAAACATCCTTTGCTTTTAAGTCAATTGGTCTATGGATTGGCTGTTGAAGCACAGACCCAAGCTGCCATGCTACCGAATTTGACCCCACCTAATAACACTGACTACCAGCATGAGTCCTGCCAGAACTGGGACCCAGGGTAAGAAACACCTAGCTCTTGATACTGTGTGTCTGTCTGAGGCATCAGGGATGGGAGCAGCCTAGACATATTAAGAGGTATACCCTGCTCAACATAAGGTTATCCTAACCACTCCAGAATTGGAAAACTTTATGGATATATTTTTTTCTGATGTTTCAAAAATATGTGTATATTGCTAGGCCCTCCTTATAGTGTGCCTGTTATTAGAGAAGAAACCCTTGAAATGCTTCTCACACATCATATCAATAAACATCAGAGGCTGTTGACCATGTTAGCAATAGCAACTGTTCTCTTATTTCAATCAATCACTGAATGAAATGTTTCTGGCCCAACATTTCAAAATTGAGTAGACATTGTAAAAATACAATCAACCAAAACAAATAAAAACAAAAACTTTACATTGAGTGAAACATCCCAATAGAGAAGAGAAATAAACAACCATAAAACATATTGTTAAAGGCATGATATCCACAGTATATAAAATGATAATCACTCTAACTTTAAGAGTTTTGCATTGTCACATTTTCAGAAAGAACTTCTATTAATATAGAAATGGACTCTGACTCACCATGAAGACCTTGCCGCTCAAAAGCAAGCATCTTAAGAACATCACCTGGAAAATGTTAGAAATGCAGTGTCATGCCCTGTAACAGAGAAGAACCAACCTGACTCCATATTGGATCTATTTCTTTAACCCTAACCCTTGTGGTCCATTGCCTGTGCTTAGTCATGCTGGCTCTGCACTTTTGTAAAAAAAAAAAAATGTTGCCTATAACCTGAAATGTACAAAATACCCCATTCTCAAGACTCTGATCTCCAAAATTATCTCTTTTTGGGAACCCTCCTACACTGTTGGTAGGAAAGTTAATTTGGTAAAACCACTATGGAAAACAATATGGAGGTTCCTCAGAAAAATAATAAAAATAGAACTACCATATGATCCAGCAATCCCACTCCTGGGAATATACCTGGACTATAATTTTAAAAATACATGTACCTCTATTTTCACAGCAGCACTATTTACAATAGCCAAGACATGGAAGTCCATTGACAGATGAATTGATTAATAACATGTGGCACATATATATGATAGAATACTATTCACCCAGGAAAAAGAACGAAATAATGCCATTTGCAGCAACATGGATGCAACTAGAGATTATCACACTAAGTGGAGCCAATCAGAAAGAGAAAAATGAACAATAAATACCATATGATACATGAAGAATATAAAATATGACACAAAACAGAAACAGACTCATAGGTGTAAAGAACAGACTTGTGGTTGCCAAGGAGGAAGATGGAGAGAGTGGGATGGATGGGGAGTTTGGGGTTAGTATATGTAAACTATTACATTTAGAATGGGTAAGCAATGAGGTCCTACTCTATAGCAGAGGAAAATATTCACAATCTCTTGGCATAAACCATGAGGGAAGGTAACATAAAAAAGGGAATGCATATACATGTATGACTGGGTCATTTTGCTGTACAGCAGAAATTGGCACAACATTGTAAGTCAACTATAATTTAAAAAATATAAAAAGGATCTCTTGTCATTCACATAGATATAAAAAGTTGCAGAACAGAGAGTAACATTTGTCCTGCTGGAGGTTTACAAACATCCCATGTGCTCAGCTGCAAGAACAAAGGATTTTCACAAGCCCTCCTGGGTCTGGCCAGCACCAAGAAGTTTGCAACAACAAGCCACCCCCTCCCCTTTCAGTATAAAAGAAGCCTTAATTCTAATTTGGATAAGATGTTTTTTTGGGACAATTGACCATCATCTTCTTGGTCTGCTGGCTTCCCAAATAAAGTTTCTATTCCTTGCCCCAACATTTCACCTCTCGATTTATTAGCTTGTCATCCAGCAAACAATAAGAGCTTGTACTGGGTGACAGTGTGACTCCTCTGCTTCAAAACCCTCTCTCCAAAACTACAGGAAAACTTTTCCATAAAGGTTAAGACCAGCAGGACCTAGCTCTGGCTCCTTTCTGCCTACATCATATCTTCTTTCCTCTTCACTTGATGTGTTTCAGATGCACCAGGAGCCAAGCATATGCCAACCTCAGGCCCTACGCATTACCACTACCTCTTTCTGGCATGCTCTTCCTCCCAGATACTAATGAGGGTAGGCCCCTTGCCACTGCATTAAAGTTTCCTTAACCAATACCATTTATCCTAGTTCTTGTGTTAATGCCCAGGGGACCCAGCACCCACTTCACCAGAGGCTCAGGGGAAAGTCATAATTGTCCCTTCAAGCTTCTGGTGGCTCCCAACATTCTTTGGCTTCTAGTAACATTGTTCCAACCTTCAAGGCCAGGATGTTCCACACACTCTCTGCACTACCTTCTCTTCACATTGCCCTCTGCGTGTGTGTGTTAAATATCCCTCTTCCTCCTTTTATAAGGATACATGTGATTTCCTTTAGGGACAATCCAGATAATCCAGGATATGTTCCCCATCACAAGATCCTAATTTATCACATCGGCAAAGATTTTTTTTAAGGGGAGCATTTTTCAGCCTACATATTATGAATTTTGTAATTTCTATTAAAAACAATTTATAAAATATTTTATCAACATTTAAAAGAAGAAAAATTAAGAATCAAAAAATTAATTTTTAGTATTCATGTGTAAGGTTGTATCCTTTTTCTTCTCCTTTTTTCCCCCCAAACAGTATGTGCTTCTTGGAACCACTTTGGGTTTGGTAGCTGTTGCCTCTGATGAAATAGAATATTGGATTTTTAAAAATGCCAACTACAATTAAATTTTATTGCTGTAAAAGTGAAATTTAACAATTTTTAGGGAGAAAAAATCCTCGGTGTTCTGGTTTTACAAGGTGTGTGTGTATGTGTGTGTGTGTGTGAATGTGTTTGCACATAATGGAAGAATATAGCTGTGTAGTTTTTGACACGAATCCTTCTTTTTATCTTTTATGCATACACAGAAACCACATTGTTTTATGCAAGTATTATATTTGAATAGTGATAAAATATATCGCTAGTCTTATGCATTTTATGTCTCACTTGAAAAAGAATTCCATTTGCATGTATTCATGGATTATAAGTGCATGAGAGATACTGTTTTTCTTAATATAGTACTTTTATGTTGGTGGAGAACAGAATCCTCTCGCTATGAACAGATTTAGTTCTCTGGCAATATCCTATTGGAGGAAATTGAGAATGCCATGAACGGTTACTGAAGTCTCTCTCATAGACCCAGAAAATCTCCAACTCTCCTCAATTTTATTTAATTTTATTTTTATTTTTTATTTTTGGTCTTTTTAAAGCTGCGCTCACGGCATATGGAGATTCCCAGCCTAGGGGTTGAATCAGAGCTGTAGCCACTGCACAGCCACAGCAACACCAGATCCGAGCCGAACCTGTGACCTACACCACAGCTCATGGCAGCGCTGGATCCTTAACTCCCTGAGTAAGGCCAGGGATCAAACCTGCATCCTCATGGATACTAGTCAGATTCATTTCTGCTAAGCCAAGACAACTCTCCTCAATTTTATAGGACTTCAGAATCATTTCAAAACCTAAAACAGGAGTTCCCATTGTGGTGCAGCAGAAACGAATGCATCTAGGAACTATGAGGTTGCAGGTTCTATCCCTGGCCTCGCTCAGTGGGTTAAGGATCCGGTGTTGCCGTGAGCTGTGGTGTAGGTCACAGACGCAATTCGGATCCTGCTTTGCTGTGGCTGTGGTGCAGACCAGCAGCTGTAGCTCCGATTAGACCCCTAGCCTGGAAACCTCAATATGCTGTAGGTGTGGTCCTAAAAAGAAAAAAACAAACAAAAAACCCTAAAACAACATGCAGTTATTTGAATGCCATGCTGTGTTACTTTGCCTAAAAAGGCATTCATAAGGAGAGTTATGAAAAGCAAAGAAAGTGGTGTCAAGTCTATTTGGTTGAGGTTATTTAAATTCCCTTTCATCTTTGAACTCTTCAGGTCTTATGGTTTCCTTCAGCCCCAGTCTTCTAAAAATTTCATATTCTGTATTTCCTCCAGTTCTAGGATGTAGGTTTTAATGCTTATGTTTTAACCTTTCTAAAATTGAGAAACATTATACTACTATAAAGAACAAGCTGTGACACCCCATGACAAGTCCTTTTCTATCCAAGTGGAAACAACCCCCCTCATCTTTTGATATCATCATGTTTGAGTTATCTTTCTTGGTTGTTCCATTAGGAGTTGACTTGGAGAGTTTTTATAACCCTTGTTCTTGATTAAAATGCCCTCAATGAGATGACATTCAATTTCCCATTGAGACAAAAACCTGGCCATACATCATGTTACCAGCAGTGTAACTCTAGAAGAAATGGTAGAAATTTCACAGTTAGTTGAGGTGGGTGTTTTCTAACTTTTAACATTTTTTTTCCTTTTTATGATTTTTTAATTTTTCCATTATAGTTGGTTTACAGTGTTCTGCAAATTTCTGCTTTCTACTTACATTTCTACTTACTTATATATATATTCTTTTTCTCACATTATCCTCCATTTTTCTAGTATCATCCTTCTAGCCTTGAAAACTTTGCCCCAAACACTGAGATTCAATATTGGAAGGCAATTCTCCATGACTTGAACTGTGATTCTCTTAAGCTCTAGAAGGCATTCAGCATAGCCTCAACTCACTGGCCATGAGTGTTTTAGATAATAGAATTTCCCCCTACACTTCTTCCTTGTAGGGCCAAGATGGTTGTGTATTCTGTGCAATCGTGAATGCATCCTGCTCTACCTGAGTTAATGCTTCTGCTGAATGGAGAGGTCAACCCAGAACCTTACGGAGAAACCACCTGGTTTTCTCAGGTATCACTGATAAGTTATGGGATTTATTCAACTCTTAACCCTGGGATCCTGGGAAGCCAAGATAAGACTGAAAGTTAGCCTCAACCTGTCACTTGGAGTCTTGCTGGCAATGACCTTAATTAAATGCTGTATGAGAAAAACTGAATAGATTTGCTCACAACCCATGTCAATCAAATTAATCACAGTGGTTGACACAGTGACTTACCCATGGGGAGATTTGCCAAAAGTCATGATGGTATAAAAATAATTGGTGGATTTTGTGAAATGACAGTTCCCCATGAGTTTCTTTTGCTTCTTCACATCTGGAGTGAGACACTGACTGCCCCTAGTTTATATATATTATATATATGCAACCTTGGGATATATAGAAATAGTGTCTCTGTCTCTGTCTCTCTCACATGCACGCACACACACACACACACACACACACACACACACACACACACACAGTGCAGGCATGATTACTACCTATTATTTGTAATCGGTTTTTATTTTTAATTTTTTGGCCACACCCATGGCATGCAGAAGTTCCACGACCAGGGATCTAACCTGCCCCACAGTATTAACCTAATCCACAGAAGTGACAACACCAGATCCTTAACCCAATGAGCCACCAGGGAATTCCCTAATAGTTGGGTTTTTAAGAGCTTACAAAGTGGCCCATCATATGTGCTGGTGTCATCTGGCTCTTTCAGTACTGCTCTAAAGGATTTGGGGTCAAGGAACTGTCACAAAAATGCTACTACTCTGGCTTCTGTCATAGATGTGAGTCATAAACTGTTCTTCACCTCTGACACAGGAGTTTTCTGCTAACATTCATGAAACTGGGAAAGGCTAACATGTTAGCTTGAAAGTATGGTGCAGCCTTAGAGCCTTTACAGTTCTCGACATATAAGCCATTTAACTCTCAGCAGTATTATTATTCTGTTTAAAAAATGAGGGAGTTCCCTGTGAGGAAGCAGGTTCAATCCCTGGCCTTGCTCACTAGGTTAAGGATCTGGCATTGCTGAAAGCTGTGGCATAGGTCATAGCGGAGGCTTGGGTCTCATGTTGCTGTGGCTGTGGTGTAGGCCAGCAGCTGCAGGTCCAATTCAACCCCTAGCCCAGGAACTTCTATATGCCACAGATGTGGGCATAAACAGAAAAAAAATTGGAACAGGATGTAACTTGAGAGAAATGTATACAGAATTTTCTCTGATTTTCTTTGATATCATTTTGAAAATTAGAACTATCAATTCTAAAAGTAATAAAGAGACCAAAATCTCAAACACCAGGTATGGGAAGGGGGGAAGTGTGCATGTTTATAACTGCCGATGACAAAAAGAGATTCAGAAAAACCTTACAAACAGGAAAACAAATAAACACTGTTTACAATCAAACTAACTGTACAAGCAATCAAATTAATCTTTGAGTATAGAAATGAGAAAAGTGAGAGGTAACTGAATGCAAAAATGTATTATTGTTAATTTTTTTAAGTATGTTTAATGTAAAATATCTCTTTTCTCCAAAAGTTTCAATACCTAGACAGTACATCTAATAATTGATGAAAATTTAGACTTGAAAAACCTTAATTCTTTGTCTTAAAGACAATTTATTACAACCACAAAAGAATAATACTCATAACTTTAGACTATTTGAATTATCAAGGAGAAAGAAAAAAGATTGAGAGAGAGAGCGCCTATGGACATGCCTGTAAAAAAGTTAATAAAGAGGACTGGTGTAGATCAGAGTGAAGTTTGGGAAATGAGAAAATCCTTAGTTTTCCCATTATTTGCATATATCCAATTTCCTATTCTGTAATATCAAGTAGTTTTTATGATTTGTTCTATAATTTTTCAAACCAGAATCACCCTATATTTCCATTCTTTTTCTTGCTTTGTACACATTGGAAATGATGAAGGAACAGCCTATTATTCTTAAACTATTTGGACAAGAATTTCTTTTTTTATTTTAATGATTTTTATTTTTTCCATCTGGTTGGTTTACAATGTTCTGTCACTTTTCTACCGTACAACAAAGTGATCCAGTCACACATATGTATAGTAGACAAGTTTTTCAAAACCTAGGTAGTGATTGGGCTTTCCTTGGTCATCCCACAGTAAATGGTACTTTTATCAGTGAGAAAGCATTGCAACAATTTTCTATCTTCCCTCCACAGGTAACTTGCTCAGGTCATTCCCTATAAATAAACTTTAAATTAAGATCTTCCCCTGTCAAACTGGAATTAGTGAAACTGTACCTCAATAATATTGATATTGATAAAAATTCCTGGCTATCTTTGTTATGGAGAGCGATCATGAGCTCTTGCCTCTTTATTACTGCGAGGCATTATCAATCCTATCACACTGTATTTTTTAATACTTTTTGTTGTCACTCTTTCAAAAGCAAGCCTACATTTTGTTCTTTTGCATATGTTTCACTTTCTAACATATAATATCATGCCCGTAAATGTTTATTTAATTGATGACTATAAACCAAAGAAATTACAGTCAATTCTCATTTTCACAGTAGTTACATTCTTAAACTTACCACAAATCCTCAATTAGTGAATACTGAACTATTGCTTCCAGGGGAAAGACCGAGTTAGGTTCCTGTGAGCCTGTGGTCACAAAATTTTTTAACTGATCAATGGATAACTTGTATCCAAACAGTGTGTAACTATTTAAAGATACCTTATTTAATATACTGTTGATTCATTAACATTGAGCTTATGGACAACAGTCTTATAACTCATGCCTGTATGAAGTTTTCTAGCATATAGGCTTTCTCTGTAAGGCACATTGAAGCCTTCTTGTATTTAGGAATTCTAGATATTGGGTCAGCATTACACTTGGGGACCATTTTAAACAGCAAAATTACCAGCAAAAGGCACGAAAATGCCAAAAGAAGAGATAGAAACTTAAAATTACATAGGCCATGAAAAGGACAATTATTTTCAGTGTAAAGGCTGAAATAAACAGGCTGAGCTAATTTCTCATTAGACCTTAGCTGGCAGTGGGCAAGTGGGGAGAGTTTTGTCACTGTGCACATGTCCGCAAATGACTATGAACCACCAAGGGTGTAGATTTGGTGGTGACAAATATATTTTAGTGAGTAGAGAAGTTTGCAAATATTGAACCTGAAAATGATAGGGACCAACTCTACATATATTAATTGCCCTTCTGTTCACACTTTGTTTCCCAAAGCAAAGTTGGAATTTAAACTACTTCTGAGACACAGATATCAGCATTAAACACACTGAGTTCAGGATTTTGTTATCAAGCATATGTTTATTAAAATCCCAACATGTATTTTACTAACTTTGTTTTCTCCGTTTATCCAGCTCATAGATTATGGCTGTGCCTTTCACTATAGACAGCTTTGTTCTTTTCCTTGGAGTAAATATTTGTCTAAAGCATATTAGTTTCTCTCCACCTGCATAAACAGGGAAGGATGGACCATGAGCCAGACAAATAAGTACCAAATAAGTATAGCAGATAGGAAGAGCTGATCAGCACTAACGATCACACCTCATAGCTTGGGGGGAAGAGGAATGAGAAATGATGGATTAACCACATGTCCTAAGAGGATGAGTATATCTGCAGACATGATTCAGAAAGCCTCTTAATTACCAGTAGTTTATTCAGACTCTGAATAAGCTGTTTTCAAGTAAAAAAAAAAAGGCAGTTTTACATGGTTTTAGCTAATAATTAGAATAAGATATAATAAAGCATAACTAAACAAATGGTAAATCATATGAAGCTTCCAGTGGCTGTCACTCAATGGCCAAGTATCTACGGAGGTGGCTTCCAGGGAGGTGTTGAAAGCAGAGTGAGAAGAAGGAGGGTCTTTATATAGAATATAAACACTCACCACTTACAGACTCACTATCCTGTTTCAGTCTCTGAAGATGACAGCTGAAATTTCTTCCTCAGTGACTGAATCATTAGTGGGGAAGACACCTGTGGGATGTCTGAAAACAGCTCTCGATAACTGTGATGTAATGATGGTGTACATGCAAATTTTAACAGATGCCTTGGCCCCAGGGGAAAGTTTGTTAAGTTGGGAGATGGATGACATGTATCCAAATACAGTCTCATTTACTGAAAAATCTTTCTGTATCTACACTTGCAACCCCAAGTAGGAAATTCTCACCAACATTAGACAAGTGCCTGTTATGGTTAAAGCATCTTTTTAAGATCTGGGGAGGATATAGAGAGGCATAAGACATAATTACAGCCCTCAGAGATCTTAGATTTTGGTTGGAAACATGATATACATTACAAAAAAGGAGATGTGGATACACTTTGAAATAGTTTTTAGAATAAGGTATAAAATAACTTTTTTTTTTTTTTTTTGCTTTTTAGGTCCACAATTGCAGCATATGGAAGTTCCCAGGCTAGGGGTTGAATCAGAGCTGCAGCTGCCAGCCTATGCAACAGCCACAGCATAAAAGAACTATTTATTGTTAATATTAAATATTACATTACATAATATAACATTCAGTTTCTTCCTGTAGAAGGTGGTTTCATGGCTCATTGCAGCCCTTACCACACTGTGGAGGCTGCTGTCCTGTTCTGCTCCCTTGAAGACAGTCGCTAATGCTGGCATATTAGTGGAAAGAACTGTTTGGATACAAGATGTCCTTCTTACCCACTCAGCACCTGAACCAACTGAGAATTAAAGCATAAGACAAAAGATGGACAATAAACTCACCATTCTTTCAGAGCAGCACTTGTGTATCTAGGAATGTGGCTTAAATCAGTGGGCATGAGAACTCTTCAAACAGTGCCCCTGAATTTGACACAGATGCTTCCAGACATCTCCATGGGGGACAAAGAAATATAGCAGGTGCTCCCCCCTCTTCAAGAAAGTCCCCTTCTCAGGGGAAAGGAGAGCACTGCCAAACAGGTATTTGGGGCTCATTCTCTTGCAATTAAGAGTCAGATAAGCCCCTCCCACACAGACTTAGTGAGGTAGGGGACAGGGAGGAGCCCAGTACTCCAGCCTGGGTACTGTCCAGGGTGCACAAATGCCAGCACAGCAGAAGGGGGATTCAAGGGCTACAGTGCTTAGAACCTTTAACAACTCTAATGTCTCTATACTACAAATGGTCATAGACAGAGGGACAAAATAGATCAAAATTTGAGAGCAATGAACAGAATGCTAGTTTGGACATAGTTGGCCAAACAGACCTCCTGAGTGATTAAAATGACGATCTAGAACTGAGCTTTCAGTGGTAAAATTCTACTCACTCACTTGCCCTTTAATGAAATGCAGTTTCCAATTACTGTCAGGGTCCTGAGTTCTCTGTAAAGTAGCAGAACTTCATGTTAAAATGCTAATTCCCCCACCTAAGTCATGAAAGTGGTGGCAGAAGAACCCTGAGCTCTGTAATCACTGCTTACAGGGTAATTAAGAGCTTAATATTAGGAAAGTTAATTATAAAATTATATTAATTAATTTTAATAACCCAGTGATCCTTCTGGAATTGATTTCTGAGAAGAACACAGTCCCCAGAGAGGCCCACAGGGAGAAAGCAGAGTCAGCCTGAAGGTTGCAGGCCCAGGGCAGAGCCCTTTTGGGTCTGAACTCTGAATAGGGAATGCAGGAAGGACATAAGGTGCATGTCTAAATGTCATGGATTCTTGGGCTCCTGGGGTTGCAGGGGGAGGTGGATGGGGAACAGCTTTTCCCAAGGGTGGGCTAGTCGCAAGAAAATGCTCTCAAGGGCCTAAAATTAAGCCCAATGGCTACTTTACAAACTTCATCGGGCTCACATTATACAAGTGGTAATTTTTTTTTTAACTCAGTCATGATAATCTTTCCTAAATGTAAGATTTGTTGGTGTATTCCTATTCACATTACTGTCATAATGACCTGTCTTATGGTCCCTTTCTAATGTAATTTAGAGACCTATGTTTCAGGGAATCAGTTTAATACTGAAGCTCAATGCTCTGTCCCAGTTCACAAGCCCAGGTTTTGTCCGGGTGAGTCAAAGCATTTCCATTGTGATTTAATCAGTCTGTCTTCCTCTCCCAAATTCACAAATGATGGTTTTGTTTGAGATTTTTCATCTAGATTAGGACATGTTCTATTTTTCTTCCTCCCCATCCCCCTTTTTTTTATGGCTGCACCTGAGGCATATGGAAGTTTCCAAGCCAGGGGTTGAATTGGAGCTGCAGCAGCCTACACCAAAGCCATGCAATACCAAATCTGAGCCTTATCTGTGACCTATGCTGTAGCTTGAAGCAATGCTGGATTCTTAACCCACTGACCAAGGAAAGGATCAAAACTTCATCCTCACAGAGACAACATCAGGTCCTTAACCCACTGAGCCACAAAGGGAATTCCAATTTTTTACTTTTCAATTGGAAGGAGTATCTGCCAGCAAAAATAATGAGAGTTTGAGATATTACTGTGGAGAAAAAAAAGGATATGTGTATACAAAGCAGTGATTTTGGCCTGGTTGTCACATAAACACATTATCTGAGAAAAGCAATTTTCAGGACATAGTAATCCAATGACTTAACTGAGCCCATGTTGAAGTAAGTGTCTTGGGGGTGAGGCTCTGGACAAAGATGGACCTTTTTTCCACTTACGGGACCAGAGGTTGGTGTACTGGTGGTCCCCAAGACCATTCTCACATTTGGTGATTTGCTCGAAGGACTCACAGATGTCAAAAGAATCTGTTATCTTCCCAGTCATGGCTTATTACTGGAAAAAAAAAAAAAGGATGTAGATTAAAATCAGCCAAGGGTAAAGGCACATAGGGTGAGATTCCAGTTGTCCTAGAAAGGGCTCAATTCCCCCTAAAATGATATGTGACAACACATACACAATGTTACCAACCAGGGATGCTCACCTGAGTCTTGGTGTTCAGAACTTACCCTGGGGTTGGTCATGTTGGCAGGCAGCGAATATTGGGCTACCATAGCTACTCAGTCTCCAGAACCCCCAGAAGTCAAGCTGATAAAACCTGGCCCAAAGTCTCAGGCATACATCCACAGGTGATCACCATATATCACATTCTTAGCATCTTGCTTGTGCAGCCTGGCCATTGCCTCAGCCATACACCACCCTTCTATCAGGCCTCAGGGGTCATCTCCCAGGAGCCAGCCAGGGACCAGTCCTTTCTTGAGAATATATAGAGTGTGAGCACCCAAGCCTGTTGAGCTAGTCTCTTTTTTGTAGAATTACTCAGCCTCCTTGGGACTTGGTTTCCTTCTTGAGAAAACTGGACAAATAAAAAATACCCACTTCAAAAAGTTGCCATGAGAATGAAATATAGTTAGTATGCTCAGAATAAGTCTTAGCCCCATAGTAAGAACTTTGTGTTATCATTTTAAAATTTTAAACTTAAAAAATTACACGTTATTTTCACCTATAAGAAAATGGAATATACCTGCATTTTCCTTTACCTCCCACTAAGTACAGCTAGAACACTGGACATATATGTGCAATGATAATAAGAACACTCTGAAAGACAGAGAGAAAAAGGCACACTGATTAGGGACCAGGTGACCCAAAGAAGAACATTATAGTGAGTTTTCTGGGCTTTGTTTTTGCCTCATACATCCTAGATATGTAGCCAAAGAAGCTGGTGAGCTAGCAGTCCCAATAGGAACAGACAAGAAATGAACACACACACACACACACACACACACACACACACACACACACATGACAAAAAAAAGGCTGTATCTCTAGCCAAAGGAGAAGGAAAGGTGCAGCCTAGTAAGACAGAAAACGTTTAGACAATAACCACTCTACTGCGGCCAAACACTGCAGAACCACATCCACCCAGGACAGCAAAGGCCAACTGGGGAACCTAAACTTCCAAACTCATGAGGCTTTAATGAGGGGCCCAGTGCCACCCTGGGGTGGTGTCAGAGAAGGCTAATAGGGAGCTAGGACATTCACCTCTGATAGATAGTAATGAGTTCCCTTCCCACATCATGTCAGTGGAGACCACATAAGAAGCCACGTTGGTAATGAAGCACCCCTCCCCTTTCAGCTGGGATGGTATCAGAGAAAGCCTAGTGGAGAGTCAGGACGTTCACCACTGCCCAGGGGTGATGAGACCACACAACACATCTCATGCGCATGGAGGCCATGTGGACAGTAAAGGCACTGCTACTGGGGAGCTGAAAATCACACTGGACCCATTCATAATGAGGGAGCACTTCTTCCCTCAAGAGTGGATGATGGCTGATGGGGGGAGGCAGGAGCGGGAAAAAACACTCCAAAAATGGCTGAAAACCTCCCAAACTTTGCAAAATTTATAATAGAGGCGATAACATGAGGCCAAATAAATAACAACTAGGATGAACCCAAAATAATTCATATAAAGACCCGTCATAGTCAAACTTCTGGACACTAAAGAGAAAGAAAAGATTCTTGAAAGGTATATGAGAAAAATAGACCTTTACTTATAAAAGAAAGCCAATGTGAATGACAGAAAAGTCCTCATGACAAACTATGAAGGCTAGGAGAAGTGTTATGATGTTGTTTTATGTGCTGAAAGAATTGTCAACCTGTGATTTTTTTTTTTTTGTCTTTTTGCCTTTTCTAGGGCTGCTCCTGTGGTGTATGGAGGTTTCTAGGCTAGGGGTCTAATTGGAGCCATAGCTGCTGGCCTATGCCAGAGCCACAGCAATGTGGGATCTCAGCCACATCTTTGACCTACACCACAGCTCACAGCAATGCCGGATGCTTAACCCACTGAGCAAGGCTAGGGATGGAACCCACAACCTCACGGTTCCTAGTCAGATTCGTTAACCACTGAGCCACAAGAGGAACTCCCTGTCAACCTGTGATTTTTATATCCAGTGAAAGATAAGAGAGTCCTCCAATAATTCTGATCCCAAAGAGAATAAGAAATTTGGTTTTCTTCCTCCTCCCCTGAATCAAAGTCCCAATTTCTTGCCCAAAGCTTAATATCTTACTAGAATTAATGACATTAGGGATTTCTAGGCACTGCAGAAGAAACCAGCTATTGGTTATAGTGCCATATTTATTCCAGCCCTGTGGCCCCCAACATGGAGGTCAAGGAGAAGCTTGACACTTTTTACCAAAGTGTCTATTTACCAAATATGGAGATGACTTTCAACCCTGTTACTGTGTGAAATTGTGCTACCTGTCATTTATGTGACGTTAATTTTCTTTGTAAAAATCTCCTTTTAAAAACCTTTTGTTTATACCACATTTCATCTCTCACCTTCTTACATATATACTTTCAAAATAGAGTATGTTAGTAAGTTGAGAAAATCTTAACTATTTTGGACTAGTCTACATTGCAGAGATGTGCTGGCCAACACTAGCCATATACAGCCATTTAAATTAAGTAAAATTAAAATTCAGTCTTTCAGTTGCACTAGATACATTTCAAGTGCTCATTGTGGCTAGGGGCTCTGGCCACTAGCAGTGCAGATAGAGAACATTTCCATCTTCAAAGAAGTCCTATGGACAGCACTATTTACTATTGAGTGTTGCTTTTACTCTTGGGGAATATTTCCTTTTTTGGGATATAGCTATTTTACATGAACAGTGGAATTATATATCTGGAATGTGTGTTCAAGTTATCACATAGGACAAATCCAGTTTTGTTTCAAAATTCTCCCCCTTTTCTTAATCTCTCAATCTCTTTGTCAGAAAAGTTCATCTGCACTGGAAATATTAAATACCCAGAAGGTACAGATCATTTGTACACTAAGGAAGAAACCAAAATAAAGCCTTAAAAATTTCAATATAAAGTATCTATATTTGACAAAATATCCCTCCCCCAACACACACCCACACCCACCCACCCAACCACCTAGACACACACACACACACACACACACAGACACACACACACACACACACACACATATACACACACATTAATAATATCAATCAAAATTCAATTACCCCAAACTTATCGGGGGAATTTGTTTAAATGATAATATTTAATAGCAAGGTTTTCGTGTTTCTTTTCTTGATGCTAAAATGCCTTCATGTTGCCCTCATGCAATTAAGACCTGACTACTATATTTAGCATACACTGAATTATTTAATTGAATAATTACATATAACTCTCCAGACAAGTGTAATTGGAAAGAAATGATCAAGATTAATTTCAATAAGTAGTTGCAGTTATTTCTGCTATGTCAAAAAATCTTTTGCTCAAGTGACAAAATAATACTCATGCAAGATGGTGATGCTGGGTTACTGGCATCCAGTGTAGGCCCAGAATTAGAAAATAACCCCAAATGCAGGAAACTGACAGTAACGTGCGATTCGAAATTTTTAAAACTGGTGAAGTTATAGAATCAAATCGAAGAATGTACCACGTCCTTCATGGTAAATGAAATGGCCACATTGACTGGCCCTTCCAGGGTACCAACACTCACTTCCAGTGTAAACAGGGATTCTCAGTGACTTAATTTGGGGTCAGGTCAGTGATTTCAAAATTTTCATATGCTTATGGAGAGTTATTTAAATATAGATTCATGAGCTCTATCCTAGAGATCCTGTTTAATCGGGTCAGGTTTGGACCCAAGAATCTGCAGTTTGAAAAACATCTCATGTCATTGGAAAGAGATATTCCATGAACAAGTTTTTGAAAAGAATGAACCCAAATCTCCTTTCTTAATAGATTCTTTAAGATAAATTTTAAACTATTTCTTAAAATGCATAAGAACATGAGTTAGAGAATCAGGCATCCTGAGTTAGAACCTTACATCTCTATTTAGTCTGATTAACCTTGGAGGAATTACTTACTGCTTTTAATATTGAGTTCCTTTATGCTCAATATTGCTGTAATTGTTCTTGTCATTACCACCTATCTGCAATAACCATACTCAGTCTAGAAACATACACAGACTTTCAATTATGAACCTTACATGTGGCAGAAGAATTTCTTCCAGTCACCTGTGTGTGTCATCTTGTTGGATTTATAGCCCAGCCCAGTAACCATTATAGCCAGACAATTCTTACTTCCTTTCTATAGCTCTAGAATTGTTATTCTTTTCTCTTTTGTTTTTTCTCCCAGTCTTTTTTCCCTCCCTCCCTCTCTTCCTTCCTCTCTTCCCTCCTTCTTTCTTGCCTTTCTATTAGTTCTAATGTTTGTTCTTAAGACTATGATTTATCCCATAGTCCCTAAAATACTATAGATGTGGAATCTTAAGATTCAAATTAGACATTTTATTTCTGAAGTTTCCCAAGTGTCCATATTCTAACTGTGAGTCCTTAAACTAGGGTCATTTTATCGACACACATTTTAAAAATTTGTTAAAGTTGATATACCTCTACTCTCAGCCATGACCTTTCTGATTATCCCACAAAAAGAAAGTCACCCCAAGTGCCTGACCATAGCTCACAGACACTGTGTCTACATTATCACCTAAGGAGAACACCTCCTAATTTTTTTATTTTTCTTTTTTATTATTTTATTTTATTTTTTGCTTTTAGGGCTGCACCTGTGGCATATGGAAATTCCCTGGCTGGGGGTCGAATCAGAGCTGCAACTGCAGGCCTGCACCATAGCCACAACAATGTGGCATCTGAGATGTGTCTGCGAACTACACCACATCTCACAGCATCGCTGGATCCTTAATCCACTGAGCAAGGCCAGGGAGTGAACCTGCATCCTCATGAATACTAATTGGGTATGTAAGCCAGGGAGCTGCAATGGAACTCCCCTCCTAGTGTATTTTAAAGTACTGTAGCTACACTGTTGGGTTTTTTTGTTTTTGTTTTTGTTTGTCTTTCTGTCTTTCTAGGGCCACACCCACGGCATATGGATGTTCCCAGGCTAGAGGTCCAGTCAGAGCTGTAGCCACCAGCCTAAGGCAGGGACACAGCAACTTGGGATCTGAGCTGCATCTGCGATCTACACCACAGCTCATGGCAATGCTTGATCCTTAACCCACTGAATGAGGCCAGGGATCAAACCTGCCTCCTCATGGATGCTAGTCATATGGCATTTGTCTTTCTCTGTCTGGCTTCCTTCACTTCTGTATGATCATCTCTGTTCTTTGACAACCAGTGAACAAATGGCCCTTTATCTGGGGCCTCCCTTCCTCCTTCTGCCTTTACCAGACTTACCACACTACCCACAACTATTCTGCAGACAAAAGAAATCATCCCCTTTTCTGACCTCCCCAAACACTTAGGACACACCTCTTCATAGCTGCCACCTTGTTTTATTACGGTTGTGACATGCTTATTTCTGATTAGAAGGTAATCTTCTGGAAAGAAGGGGCCAACCTCCCTATGTCAGCAGCATTTGGTCCCCTGTGGGCCCTCACAATGTGTCCTGGGCTGTACTGACTCCAGGGGGAGGACAGCCGCCCACCACGGCTTCTGTGCACCCTCTCTGTCAGCCTGGGCACCACCTACCTCCCTGTCTTACTCAAGTGCTGCAGGGAGATTCTGCAATGACAAATAATGACCGGTAGCCCTCTAGCGGATGAGTGTGAGATGAACCAATTCCTATTTTTGTGAGAAATAGGTAAGCCTTCTTGATGAGACATACATATGGCATTTCTCCTGCTAGCATCCCAGGGCCATCCCATTGTCATATTTCAGCACTGACCTCTTCCCTTCAAAGGGGCTCTGGGGCATCACCTGTGAGACCTGAATCTGTTAGCTTGGTGGTTGCCTGAGCTTTTAGGCAAATGGAATGTTTGACTACAAAGGGCATTTTTCTGTGCTTTGGCCAGGAAACCCTCCATGGCTGTGCTGCTGGCAAAGCAGGAACTGGGGTAATGATTAATATTTTTGTTTGTTTTTTCTTTGGCGAATGACCTATAGTAAGTGATTAATAACTTCAGTCCATTAATCAAGGCATTACATGAAGCCCCACACATTCTCAAACCTGGCCTCACCAGAGCTTTGCATTATAAATCATCCAAGATTAAACTGAAGTAAACACCAAATTTAAATAGACAGCCCACTCCAGTGTACCAAACTGTCCCTAAAATACAACATGAAAAGCTTCTGATGCCACACATCAGGCTCATCACTTCCTCTTTAAAGTTATTTATATTACAGCTGAAGAAACACTACATTGTTTCTTTAAGGCCTCACTTGTTTTTCTTTAAGACCTTTGGAATATCTTATCTTTTTATGCCATGGGATGGGGGGAATGGTTAGAGAAAATTAAAGTTTAACTTATGAATTCTGAACATGTTTCAGTGTGAAAAGGAAATCACATTCTGGGCAGTAAAATGAATCTGAAGTCTGTCACACGTGCAATTGTCTCCTAGGAGACCCAAGCGTAAATCATCACCATGGAGACCACTTGGGCCCTCTCTGCTCAAAATCATGAACATGGATAATCAGCTGGGGTTTGTTTGAAGGGAGAAAAGACTCTAAGTCCAGAGCTAAGCCTTGAAAACTGTTACAGATTTCTGTGCCAGAGGTGGGCAGGGGGGTTCAACCACTCCAGATCCCCCCCTGGCAGTGTTGGCAGAAAAGGTCATGGGTCTTAAAACATCTCTTGCACCTGAGAGCAGATGGGCACAGTCTCAGATGCACAGCGGCACCCAGGAAAGAGCAAGCAGCCAGCCAGCCTGGGGCGAGAGACTCCTTACTCAGAAAGCGGGTTTCAGGAAGAGGCTGACCCAGAAGCAGCCCTTCTTCTTTTGGCCTCATCTGACCTACCCCCTCCTCTGAGTGATTCCAAAGGGGGCTGGGGATCTGGGAGGAGAGCACCATGATGGGGCACCACTCTGGTACCGGCTTAGAAGGAAAGAATGTGTGATGGTCCGTTCTTCATCAAAATTTCCTGAAACTCATTGTTTACATAATAACAGAAATCAACAATTCTAGTAATCATATTAATTGCAACAATTGTTTCCTGAAACCATCCTTTATCAGAACTGGGCACAGTGCTGGATGTCCAGAGGTTCTCTTTGCCAAACTGGGGAGCCTGGGAAGTGGGCCTGACTCCAGACTTCCTTCCATCTTTGTCTAAGTGAGCATGGTGTTTGCTGCACACTGGCTATACTGACAGAACGGAACAATGTCAAGTAGACATCTTGAAGATGTCTCTTGTGGGAATAGTGAGTTGCACGGTGACAGTGTTGCCTGGTGACCATGCCTGGGGCCTGATTTGGTAAAAGCTGAAAGATGACCAGGAAAGGGAAGAAATAGTTTGAAAAGTTACATGTCAGGGTATTGGTCATTCTGTAGCAGGCAGGCACATAATAGCTGCTTTAGATTTGGAACAGCTGATGCTCAAGTTTTACACATAAATGGAATGTGGAAATGTGTTTTTTTATCATCTGTTTTTATTCGTGTGGTTTTAGATGCTGATGGCATTTAAACATCATATTTCTAGCCCTTTTATAGCATATTTATTCAGCAAAGACTTAACATCTTTCTCTTCTCTGAACCCCTAAGAGCACTTTTTTTCTGGATGGTGCTCTTTGAGAATTCTGACGTAAAGCTAAAATGGAGAAAAGATGGTGCTTTTCTTTAGTTTGAAGATAATATGGGGTCATAGTAAACAGTAAAGTCAAAATGAGTGTGCAGACTGTGTAGCCGAGGACGGCATCCATTGCTGGTAGCACTGCATGATTCCTTGGTGTATTTCTTTAAAAAAAAAAAAAAGCCATTTAGGAGAGAACCCAAATGTCACCTCCGCTTCTGTAATTCTTTCCAGATTTCACAGCCACCCTTGCCCCTAGTCACCCCTTGCCCACACCAGCCACCTGTTCTTCTGCAGCGTTTCCTTTGTACCACTCCTACTTACTCAGACCTGACTTCTCCTGGGTTTAGTGGTGCGTGTAACTGCTGGCTTGCATGGAAACCTGTTGTAGGAAATGTCTTAATGATTAATTTTCATGTACACCTTTCATCCATTCAACCATTCATAAGTAAGTTTATCAGGCGCCCGAGTGTCAGGCATTGAGGACACAGTGCTGAGGGAGACTGCTGGGCTCCTGAGAGAGTCAGCCCAGTGGGTGAAGGAAAGGAAGAGAGCAGCCAGGTGGACTGCGTGGAGGAGGCATGTGCTCTGAGGGGAGGAGAGGTTGGGGGAGGAGGGAGGGCGTTGCTATAGCCCACAGCGGAGCGGGGGTGGGGTGGAGTGGTGAAGACCCGGCCCAGAGGACAGCAGGGGGTCACCCCGCAAAGAGACAGTAAGAAAAAGCAACACAGGTAGTCTAAGGGAAGAGTGAGGGCAACAGCCTAGGGCGACAAATACGTGAAAATTGTTCTAGAAACTGGGGACAGGTCAACATAGTGGAGGCTGGTATGAGAAAGTGTGGGCGTAAGAGACAGGCAGGGAGATGCGACTTCACTCTGGCTGGGTGAGGTATAGGCCAGTAAAGACCCTCCGCGAGTCCGTCGGTCGTCAGGGCACTCAGTTTAGAACAGGGTTATTCTAACTTGTTTGAAGATGTTAGAGGAAAGCGGAAAAAGAGCCCATTCTGAACAGATGGTCGTGGTTTGTCCGTGGTTGTACTAGACTGTGAGGGTTCCTTGCCTCAGGTGGTTATGAGAAGGCCCCCAGGAACCAGGAGAGGATGGTTAGAATTCAGGAGAGGGAGGAGGACAAGATGGCGGAGGAGTAGAGGGACACGCTCGCCCTCTCCCACAAACACAACAAAAAAAACCACATCTACAGAATAAATGACTCGCACAGAACAGCAACCAATTGCTGGCAGAAGAACCTAAACTCCAATAACGGCACAAAGTTCGTGACATTACGGGGCAGAACGGGAGAAAAGAGGAGAGTGAGAGAAGGTGAATCCGAGCGGGACGGGCGCTCCTGAAAGGGAACTGTGGACGAGAAAGGGATCCCGCACCCTGGAAAGTCACCAGCACGGGGGAAAGATCAAATGAACCAGAGGAATCTCCAGATGCAGAGAAGAGTGTAGCAGTAAGTTGGAGTACGGAAAAGCCGATCAAGAACCCAACGGACCGTCTGAACTACGGGCACAGTCACCAAAAATTGAGACGCCTGGGTGGGGGCTGGGTATCGAATCCTCGGCTCCAGAGGTTAGTCCCCAGGAAAGGGCCGGGGGATGCCTGGGTGGGGGCTGGGCACCGAGACCTAGGCTCCAGAGGATAGTCCCCAGGCTGGGGGGGCGGGGTGGAGCGGAAACTGCTTGGGAGGTCTAGAAACCATTTGACGGGGCAGAGACTGCCTGGGAGACTGGAAAACAAAGCTGCCGCAGAGGAAGGGAGCAATACTCTAGGGGCGGGGAAGTGGAAAGCGGCATCAGAGGGAACCTGGGAAAAGAGCCTGGTCTGCGCCCATGCTGGGGAGGGGAGAGAAGAAGGGGTGGGTCCCCACAGAATACCCCCCATGCCACAGCAAGCTTACAGGCCCGCTAGCTAGCTGAAAGCTGTGCTTCGCAGTGCATCCCCTCCCCCCACCCCCACCACCCCCTACGCTCTCGCTGAACCTGGGGCTGCCTACCATCCAGGAGGGCTGGCCTCAACAATTGCCTGAAGCCTACCACCGCAGGGGCTGTCCCTGCACAGGCCTGCTTGCCCTTTGGAGGGGCTACACTTCCACAGAGTAGCACCAAACACCACCAGCCCCCGAGAAAAGGCCTGCAGCCCAGAAAAGCTAGAACAAGCCTAGCCAGGCAGAGAATAGATCTGCCTAATTCCCAGACGGTTTTTCTGAGTCGGGCTGCCCCGGGGAGGAGCCTCTTTGGTTTCCAATGGCCCTGCTACCCACCCTAGCCCCCAGAGGGTGCCCTAGTGGATCAGCTGCATAGGACTGCCAGCTCCAGGCAGGACCACCTGCAGCCCAGAAAAGCTGCAACAAGCCTGGCCAAGCCGGGAGAAGATCTCAGACGGTCTTTCTGAGTCGGGCTGCCCCGGGGAGGAGCCTCTTCGGTTTCCAACGGCCCTGCTACCTGCTCAAGCCCCTAGGGGGTGCCTCACTCCCGTGGAATAGCTGCTCAGCACCACCAGCCCCCTAGAAGAGCCCCTGCAGCCCAGAAAAGCTGCAACAAGCTTGGCCAGACTGTGAAAAGATCTGCCTACATTCTCAGGCCATCCTTCTGAGTTGGGCTGCCCTAGGGAAGAGCCTCTTAGGTTCTCAGTGACCCAGATAGCTGCTCCAGCCCCCAGGGGGTGCTGCACTCCTGAGGAACAGCTGCCCAACACCGCCAACCCCCTGCAAGAACCCCACAGCCTAAAAACACCAGAGCAAGCTCTGCATGACCAAGTGAAATCTTCTACCATCGTGGTGTGGACCTCCCAGTCCTGTCTGCCCTCAGGAAGTCCTCCTTTGCTTCAAAGAAACACTGTTAGCCCCATCAACACTCCAGAAAAGCCACACTGCCTCAAAAAAGATTGACCAACAATGCCAGCCCTCAGGAAATATTCCATGGCAGTGACAAGGCAAACACTGCCTGATAACGGAGACTACAACTCCCTCAGGAGAAAGAAAACAACAAGCAAGATGAAGAAGCTGAGAAACCACCCCTAGTCAAACCAACAAGAGAACTCACCTAAAACAGTCAACAATGAAACAGATCTCGGCAGTCTGACAGACCTGGAGTTCAAATAGTGAAAATACTGAAGGAATTAAGAGAAGATATGAACAGTAATGCAGATACCCTGAGAAAGGAACTAGAAAATATAAGGAGGAGCCAAGAAAAACTAGAACATTCATTTGCAGAGATGCAAACTGAACTAAGGGCAGTAAAAACCAGAATGAATAATGCAGAAGAACGAATCAGTGATATGGAAGATAGAATAATGGAAATCACTCAATCCGGTCAATAAACAGAAAACCGAATCCAAAAACTGGAAAGCAATATAAGAGACCTATGGGATAATATAAAGCGGGCCAATCTACGCATAATAGGAATTCCAGAAGGAGTAGAAAAAGATAAGGGGATGGAAAATATATTTGAAGAAATTATCACTGGAAACTTCCCAAATCTAAAGGATGCTGGGTTCAAGATACAAGAAGCACAGAGGGCCCCAAACAAACTGAACCCAAATAGACCCACACCAAGACACATCATAATAAAAATGGCAAAAGTTAGGGATAAAGAGAGGATCCTAAAGGCAGCAAGAGAAAAACAGAATGTTACCTACAAGGGAACCCCCATAAGAATATCAGCTGACTTCTCTACAGAAACACTACAGGCCAGGAGAGAATGGCAAGAGATATTTAAAGTGCTAAAAGGAAAAAATATGCAACCTAGACTACTCTATCCAGCAAGAATATCATTTAAAATAGAAGGGGAAATAAAAATTTTTTCCAACAAACAAAAACTTAAAGAATACTGCAACACAAAACCCAGGTTAAAGGAAATATTGAAAGGGCTTCTCTAAACCAAAAAGAAAGGAAGGAAAGGGAAGAAAAAAGAAAAGAAAAAAAAAAAGAAAGAAGAAGAGGAAGAACTAGAACTGAGGAAACGGCAATCAGAGAGCAGCCACTCAAATAAGCCAGCATACAGATTTAATCATGAACAGGCCTCAAACAAAATAAAATTAAAAAGAAAAAAATAAAAAAGAGTCATCAAAACCATAAAATGTGGGCAAGGGATGTTAGGAAGTAAATAACCCTTTTTGTTTGTTTGTTTCTCTTCTTAATTTTCATATAGTAATGAAGAGTTTGAACTTACAGGACCATCAGGCTAAAACACACAATTATGGGAAGGGGTTAGCATACTTTAAAAACAGGGCAACCACAAGCCAAAACCAAATATTGCATTTGCAAAAAATGAAAAAAAAAATACACTCAAGCAGATAACAGGAGACCATCCAACCAAAAAAAAAAAAAAAAAAAGAAAGGAAGAATGGAGAACCATAGAATCAACTGGAACACGAGGTTCAAATGGCAATAAATAATCATCTATCAATTATCACCTTAAATGTCAATGGACTGAACACCCCAATCAAAAGACACAGAGTGGCTGAGTGGATGAAAAGGCAAAAACCTTCAATATGCTGCCTACAAGAAACTCACCTTAGGACAAAAGATACATATAGATTGAAAGTGAAAGGGTGGGGAAAAATATTTCACGCCAATAGACATGACAGAAAAGCAGGAGTCGCAACACTCATATCAGACAAAATAGACTTTAAAACAAAAGACATAAAGAAAGACAAAGAAGGACACTACTTAATGATTAAGGGATCCATCCAAGGAGAGGATGTTACTATCGTCAACATATATGCCCCAAATACAGGAGCACCCAGATACATACAACAAATATTAACAGACATAAAGGGAAATATTGATGAGAATACAATCATAGTAGGAGACCTTAATACCCCCTCACATCAATGGACAGATCCTCTAGACAGAAAACCAATAAAGCAACAGAGACCCTAAAGGAAACAATAGAAAAGTTAGACTTAATTGATATCTTCAGGACACTACATCCAAAAAAAGCAGAATACACATTCTTCTCAAATGCTCATGGAACATTCTCAAGAATCGACCACATATTGGGACACAAAGCGAATCTCAATAAATTTAGGAGCATAGAAATTATCTCAAGTATCTTCTCTGACCACAATGCCATGAAATTAGAAATCAACCATGGGAAAAGGAAAGAGAAAAAACCTACTGCATGGAGACTCAACAACATGCTACTAAAAAACCAATGGGTCAATGAGGAAATCAAGAAGGAAATTAAAAACTACCTTGAAACAAATGATAATGAAGACACAACCTCTCAAAATCTATGGGATGCTGCGAAAGCAGTGCTCAGAGGGAAATTTATAGCAATACAGGCCTTTCTCAAAAAAGAAGAAAGATCCCAAATGGACAACTTAACCCTCCACCTAAATGAATTAGAAAAAGAAGAACAAAAAAGGCCTAAAGTCAGCAGAAGGAAGGAAATTATAAAGATCAAAGAAGAAATCAATAAAATAGAGACTCAAAAAACAATAGAGAAAATTAATAAAACCAAGAGCTGGTTCTTTGAAACGGTGAACCAAATTGACAAATGCCTGGCCAGACTCACTAAAAAGAGGAGAGAAAGAACCCAAATAACCAAAATTATAAATGAAAAAGGAGAAATCACAACGGATGCAGCAGAAATACAAAAAACCATAAGAGAATACTATGAACAACTATATGGCAACAAGTTTGACAATCTGGAAGAAATGGACAATTTTCTAGAATCTTACAGCCTGCCAAAACTGCATCAAGTAGAAACAGACCAACTGAACAGACCGATCACTAGAAATGAAATGGAAGAGGTCATAAAATCACTCCCTACAAATAAAAGTCCAGGACCAGATGGCTTCCCAGGTGAAATTTATCCAACATATAAAGAGGAATTGGTGCCCATCCTCCTGAAACTCTTTCAAAAGGTTGAAGAAGAAGGAATACTCCCAAAGACATGCTATGATGCCAACATCACCCTAATTCCAAAACCAGACAGAGATACCACCAAAAAAGAAAGCTATCGCCCAATATCATTGATGAATATAGATGCAAAAATTCTCAACAAAATCTTAGCCAACCGAATCCAACAACATATCAAAAAAATTATACACCATGACCAGGTTGGGTTCATCCTAGGTTCACAAGGATGGTTCAACATATGCAAATCAATCAACATCATACACCACATTAACAAAAAAAAAGTCAAAAATCATATGATCATCTCAATAGACGCAGAAAAAGCATTTGACAAAGTCCAACATCCATTCATGATCAAGACCCTCGCCAAAGTGGGTATAGAGGGAACATTCCTGAATAGAATCAAAGCCATTTATGATAAACCCACAGCAAATATAATCCTCAATGGGGAAAAACTGAAAGCCTTCTCACTCCAATCTGGAACAAGACAGGGATGCCCACTCTCACCACTGCTCTTCAACATAGTTTTGGAAGTCCTAGCCACAGCAATTAGACAAACCAAAGAAATCAAAGGCATCCATATAGGAAGAGAAGAGATAAAACTGTCACTGTATGCAGATGACATGATACTATACATAGAAAACCCTAAGGACTCAACCCCAAAACTCCTTGAACTGATTCATAAATTCAGCAAAGTAGCAGGATATAAGATTAACATTCAGAAGTCAGTTGCATTTCTGTATACCAGCAATGAAATATTAGAAAAGGAATACAAAAATATAATACCTTTTAAAATTGCACCTCACAAAATCAAATACCTCAGAATACACCTGACCAAGGAGGTAAAGGACCTATATGCCGAGAACTATAAAACTTTCATCAAAGAAATCAAAGAAGATGTAAAGAAATGGAAAGATATTCCATGTTCCTGGATTGGGAAAATCAATATTGTAAAAATGGCCATACTACCCAAAGCAATCTACAGATTCAATGCAATCCCTATCAAATTACCCAGGACATTTTTCACACAACTAGAACAAACAATCCAAACATTTCTATGGAACCACAAAAGACCCAGAATCGCCAAAGCAATCCTGAGGAACAAAAACCAAGCAGGAGGCATAACTCTCCCAGACCTCAAGAAATACTACAAAGCCACAGTCATCAAAACAGTGTGGTACTGGTATCAAAACAGACAGACAGACCAATGGAACAGAATAGAGAATCCGGAAAGAAACCCTGACACCTATGGTCAATTAATCTTTGACAAGGGAGGCAAGAACATCAAATGGGACAAAGAAAGTCTATTCAGAAAGCATTGCTGGGAAACCTGGACAGCTGCATGCAAAGCAATGAGACTAGAACACACCCTCACACCATGCACCAAAATAAACTCAAAATAGCTGAAAGACTTAAATATACGACAGGATACCATCAAACTCCTAGAAGAAAACAGGCAAAATACTCTCTGACATCAACATCATGAATATTTTCTCAGGTCAGTCTCCCAAAGCAATAGAAATTAGAGCAAAAATAAACCCATGGGACCTCATCAAACTGAAAAGCTTTTGCACAGCAAAGGAAACCCAAAAGAAAACAAAAAGACAACTTTCAGAATGGGAGAAAATAGTTTCAAATGATGCAACCGACAAGGGCTTAATCTCTAGAATATAAACAACTTATACAACCCAGCAGCAAAAAAGCCAATCAATCAATGGAAAAATGGGCAAAAGACCTGAATAGACATTTCTCCAAAGAAGATATACAGATGGCCAACAAACACATGAAAAAATGCTCTACATCGCTGGTTATAAGAGAAATGCAAATCAAAACTACCATGAGATACCACCTCACACCAGTCAGAATGGCCATCATTAATAAATCCACAAATAACAAGTGCTGGAGGGGGTGTGGAGAAAAGGGAACCCTCCTATACTGTTGGTGGGAAGGTAAACTGGTACAGCCACTATGGAGAACCGTTTGGAGATACCTTAGAAATGTATACATAGAACTTCCATATGACCCCGCAATCCCACTCTTGGGCATCTATCCAGACAAAACTCTACTTAAGAGACACGTGCACCTGCATGTTCATTGCAGCACTATTCACAATAGCCAAGACATGGAAACAACCCAAATGCCCATCAACAGATGATTGGATTCAGAATATGTGGTCTATATACACAATGGAATACTACTCAGCCATAAAAAAGAATGACATAATGCCATTTGCAGCAACATGGATGGAGCTAGAGAATCTCATACTGAGTGAAATGAGCCAGAAGGACAAAGACAAATACCATATGATATCACTTATAACTGGAATCTAATATCCAGCACAAATGAACATCTCCTCAGAAAAGAAAATCATGGACTTGGAGAAGAGACTTGTGGCTGCCTGATGGGAGGGGGAGGGAGTGGGAGGGATCGGGAGCTTGGGCTTATCAGACACAACTTAGAATAGATCTACAAGGAGATCTTGCTGAATAGCATTGAGAACTTTGTCTAGATACTCATGTTGCAACAGAAGAAAGGGTGGGGGAAAAAATGTAATTGTAATGTATACATGTAAGGATAACCTGACCCCGTTGCTGTATAGTGGGAAAATTAAAAAAAAAAAAAGAATTCAGGAGAAAATCACATTACAGCACCAACTGCCTAAATTTCTGGCTTCAGGGGTATATCTGAAATGGGGAAAGAAAAGGACAGGGGAGCCTCTCTGCAAGTGTGCCCTTGAACATGGCCCCCATGGCACCCCAGGAAGTGGGAGGGAACAGAGGGCTGCTGGCGCCCCCAGCCTGTGCCATCCCCACACCTCCTCTGCCTCCCCCCCCCACTGGCTCCTGCTGGACCAACAGTGTCTCCTCCTGCACTCCCCGTGATGCAGAGGGTTCAGGAGACACAGCAGAGCTGTACTTCTCGAAGGGGTTCCTTATGGGTCTGCGATTGGAGGCGTCCTTAAAAGAGTAGGAGGCTTCCACCAGCCAGTAAGCTCAAGAGCATTTGACAGAACTCTACACACTGTCTTATTCCACCTTTTTCTTTCTTTTTTTCTTATTTTTGCTGTTTCCCGGGCATGTGGAAGTTCCTGGGCCATGGATGAACCCACACATCAGCAGCGGCCCAAGCCACAGCTTTGACAACATCAGATCCTTAACCCACTGAGTTACAGAGGAGCTCCTGATCCCACCTTTTGGAGATACACAAAGCGCTAGCATACCAGAGACTGAGCCCTCCATCAAAGCTCCTTCCTTTACTCAGGATTTCTTTACTCAGAATTTCTCAGATGCATTTGACCATGAGGTCTTTTTTATTATGTAATAACATGAATAGCCCATAGAAGGCACATTAGGCAATGACATTATAGATTTCCTAGAAGAACTGAGATAGGTAAAAGCCTCTTTTCTTTCTTTCTCTCTCTTTCTCTCTCTCTCTCCTTCCTTCCTTCCTTTTTTCTTTTGTCTTTTTAGGGCTACACCCATTGCACAAGGGGGTTCCTAGGCTAGGGGTCAAGTCGGAGCTGTGGCTGCTGGCCTATGCTATAGCCCCAGCAACACCAGATCTGAGCAGCACCTGTGACCTCCATCGCAGCTCATGGCAATGCTAGATCCTTAACCCACTGAGTGAAGCCAGGGATCAAAGACATATCCTCATGGATACTAGTTGGATTCGTTACAGCTGGGCCACAACAGGAACTCCAAAAGCTCTTGAAGGAATAGAACAGAGGAAAAAACAGAATCACTTAAAAAAAAAAAAAAAAGGGAGAGAGATAAAGAGAGGAAGGAAGGAAGTGGGATGGAGGAGGGAATGAAGGAGGGAGGGGAGAGGGAAGGAAGGAATGGAGTAGAGAAGGAAGGGAGAAAGAGAAAATAATAGAAAGAGACAAAGAGAGGAAAGAAAGAGAGCAAGAGAGAAAAGGGAAAAATAGAGAAAGAGAGAATAAGAAAGAGAGAAAGAAAGAACCAGAATAAATGTTTGTATAAAATACATACAAACAGATCCACAAAAAAAGTATGTATTTATTTTCCTAACAATTGTGAGATTGGCAAGACAAGACTTATCATGTGCATTTACAGGAGGACATGCAAGCTCAGGAAAGCACTTGTTTGTCTTGGGTGAAGTTTCTAGTAAAAGATGAGCCTTGCATCTGATTTCAATCCCCAAACTCTTCCACTACAGCAGACTGCTTCCACACATGGTGGAAGTACATCAGGATCTCTTAGAAAATGGTCAGGAATAACACTGACCATGTGCCTTGAAGAACCTGGACAGTAACTCCATCCAGAAAATGGCATTCAACTGGGCACAGACAGAGAGTGCTGCGTGCATGAATAATGCCTCATTTATTCATCTGAGGCCCCAGTCACCAAGTGAGGTCAAAGTACATGTAGGATTTGATTTAAACAACTGTAAATAATCATGACCATCCTCAAAGCCAACTAGAATGAAGATTTTCACTAGCAGGAGCCTTAGTTTTAGGAAAACCCATCTCAATTATGAGGCTATTCTGTCTCTAGGGTTAAAGTTAATATCAGAAGGAACTCTGGCTGTCAGACACACAAATATCGCACATCTAATATGGATCAATAGGGGTGAAGTATCCCCAACCACATGTGGCTAATGAGCTGGTTAGGGAAACAGCTGGTAACCAGATATAATTTGCCATTTGTTGTTGGAACAGGATATCTCCTAATGAATGATTGTCCTATGATGAAATAACCCCAAATCTACTATCCTTGAAATTCAGAGAGAGTTTAAGGATGGGAAAAAACTCATCAAGGTTCTAATAAATGAAACCAAGCTATTTTGATGTTCATGTACACAGATTTTAAATGGAAATGCATAAACAGAATAACAATAAATTAATAAAATAAGTGTTCACTTTAACGCAAAGGATAGATACCATGTTTTGGGAGCCTAGAGTAGTACAAAATATACATTTCAGAAGGGGTATTAAGACTAGAGAAAGCAGTTTTCAGACAAAAATTACATACACTTGCTTTTCAAATACACTCCATCTGCTTTATTGACTGTAGAATTTTTCTACTCTATATCCGTGGTTCATTGTTCTATATTATCCTCTTACCTATCAATTTACCATTTTCTATCTTTTCTAACTTGTCATCACTCTTAGAGACTTTAAAATGTGGAAACCTCTATATTAGTTACTCTTAATCTGCATTTTGTCTCACTGGTTTGGAAAAATATTTTTTTATCATTTATATATATATATATATATATATATATTTTTTTTTTTCCTACTGTACAGAATGGTGACCCAGTTACACATATATGTATACATTCTTTTTTCTCACATTACATGTTCCATCATAAGTGACTAGACAGAGTTCCCACTGCTACACAGCAGGATCCCATTGCTAATCCATCCCAAAGGCAACATTGTGCATCTATTTACCCAAAGCTCCTCATTCACCCCCAGCCCCTCCCCTTCCCCCTTGACAAGCACAAGTCTATTCTCCAAATCTATGATTTTTTTTTTCTGTGGAAACATTCATTTGTGCCGTATATTATATTCCAGATATAAGTGATATCTTATGGTATTTGTCTTTCTCTTTCTGACTTACTTCACTCAGGATTAGAGTCTCTAGTTCCATCCATGTTGCTGCAAATGGCATTATTTTGTTGTTTTTATGGCTGAGTAGCATTCCATTGTGTATATATACCACATCTTCCTAATCCAATCATCTGCTGATGGACATTTGGGTTGATTCCATGGTCTTGGGTACTGTGAATAGTGCCGCAATGAACATGCAGGTGCATGTTTTGTTTCATCCAATTCTTGTGCCTTAAACTCTTTCTGTTTATTCAATACTCCTGAGCTTACCCTTGTCCTCACTAGACATTTGGTATCTTCAAAGCATCCTTTGACCTTACTTCTTCCTTGGGCATTCACGGATAGCCACAATGGTACTACAAACATGTGTGCCTTCTCTGGAAAGTACGTCTAACCCCTGACATAGGGACATGTACAACAATAGATGTTGTTATATTTGAAACACATTCAGATGGGAAAATCCATTCCAAAGACAGGAAAAGCTCTAGAATGTAAGAATGAAGTCCAACCTGGGGGAAATTGATCACAGTTGAAAAAAAATCTACAGTTCTGAGCACTCAAGTGCTTGCTGAGGTGTACAGGACTGGGTCTAAGTGTGCTAATGGAAACAGTGTGACTCAGCTCTGCAGAAAGACACATCCCACCATCAGGGATGGTACTTTGTCACTGGGTGCATTGCACATCATGGCCCATGCAAAGGAAGAGACAGGGAGATGTGAACGAAAAGAGGATGTTTTGCCCATTCTCTGAATTGGTCCTTTTCCACGGGGCAGGTAGCAGACTAAGTGTTCCTAATAGAGAAGAAAAATCTGATCTTGCAACTCATTGAATTCTCCCTGCTTCACCGTTCTCTGTAGTGAATTGTTTTCGCTGAATCCACCCTTCCACTACTACTAACATTTCCTACACCATAAAATCCACATGAAAGTCTTTAATCTATGAGTCTTTAGCATTTGTCTTAATGAACAACATAAATCTCATTTTCTAAGATAACCTGTCAGAATGTAATCAGAAAAGAGGGTGGAGAGGGTTATCATGAAAATACTGCATCAAGTAGAGATTTTACAATAAAAGAGAAAATACTCAGATACATCTTCATGCAATGAGTGCTAAATAATAATGGTCTGATTTACATTTATTCATCAGATAATCAAGCGAATACTCACATCACTTACAAAAGGAATTTATGAAAAGCACTTCCTTAATTATTTCCTATCATATATGCCAGTGTTCTGGGGTATAAACCATGCCTCATTTATAGCTCTGGGTAGTACTTGTGTGACTTCCACATCTCCTACACTGTCATTGCCATAGTAACTAATGTACCTTAATGACAGCAAGCACAGGAAGACAAAAATAAAGTACTAAAAGTAAAAGGAATAAAAGATTATTTGAATGAATACCAAACTAAAAATACGCTTATATGAAGTACTGTTGATTTTATTAACACAGATTTAAAATAATGTGTCAAACTCATGTGTTAGCTGCCTATCATGATGCCAATATTGAATCATCAAGATGTTACTTGTATTTTTTTCTTTAGGATCCAATTTTCCAAATTAGTAACCATTTTTATTTATTTTTTCAGATGAAGCCATGACAAACTAGGAATATGTCTTTTGTTTGGCCCCCATTTATTTTCCACTCCCTGACTTAAAATGAAGTCAGATGTAATTCTAACGTGGTTACACAATCAGATTTACCTGTCTGGCAGGGCTAGAGTTTGGGGCAATTTTTGAATGAGGGTGTCAAAGTAGTTTCAGCTGGGTAAGAGCATAAGAGGTGTAAAAGGAATAAAAATGGGCTGTCTGAGGGGGAGTAATGAAGTAAGAATATAACAGGAGGAGAGGAAGATGTAAAAGAGGGAACAATGGGAAGATGGCTCCAAATGCACTTCATCATGTTGGCTTCAGTCGGCTCAGATGTTGCCCCGATGACCACCTGCTGCATGGCAAGCACTTTACAAGATGCTCCCAGGAGGCACCAAGGTGGCCTCCAAGTGCCCTGCATCTCATGCATATGATGCCCTGATGAGAGAATCAGGCAGGCCTAAAAGTTTTCCTTAACGCTGGACACTGTGTTTAAAGCATTGCTAGAGATGAGACTTGCCAAGGTGATACCATTTCCACTTTTTCATCCAGAATTGATGGCAGAAGTCTCAGTTTTAAAATGATAAACAACCCAGGAGGAGTTCCCTCTTAGACTAGTGGTTAAGAACTTGGTGTCACAGCTGTGGCTTGTGTTACTGCTGTTCCCAGTTCCAGGTTAGATCCTGGCATAGCCAAAAAAAAAAAAAAGTGAACCAGGGAATACCTCATTCTCTATCCCTACTGCCATCATCACTGGAGTTTCCAACTACATAAGAGTAGCAATTATTATTTATTGAATATTAACATATGCCAGGAACAATGGCAAGTCTTTAAAAGTATTGCCTTATTTTTTTAATGGTTGCATCTGAAGCATATGCAAGTTCCCAGGCCAGGGACTGAACCCCAGCCAAAACTGTGGCAACACTGTATCCTTTAACCCACTCCACAGGGCCACTCCACCTCCACAGCAACCCAAGCAGCTGTAGTCTGACTCTTAACCCACTGTGAGATCTCTAGCATTGCCTTATTTTATCTTGAGAATGACCATGAGATGGGGCATGATACTTCCTGTTTTCCAGTGAGGAAACAAAAGGACCCAGGTCTGTGTGGGTTCTAACTGCTGGGTCCAGGGCAAATTGATGTTCTAGGCTTTCAGGTTCCTTTGGCCTCTGCTCTAGAGTAGCATGGCACAGTGGAATGCTAATGAGTGGGAAAAACATTGCCTCAACCTGCCATTGAGTAATGCTTAGGCCATTTTCATCTGCAAATGGGAGGTATAATAATATCTCCCTTGTTGAATGCATTGCAACAAGGCTGAAATGAAGTGGAAAACACTGGCCCCCACTGACCCTGGCTTAGTCAAGGCTCCTTTCCTCCAGGTGCAAGAACAGTCTTCTAGTCATGGAACCTTGTCCCCAATTCAAGTAACATACTCTGAAAATCCTTATCTGGCCCTCACTGATACTCGCCTGACACTTCCTGTCTCACTCTCCTGGAAAGAGCCTCCATCCTGCAGGGCTGTGTCCTGCGCTCCTGGACATGACTTCATTGGCTTTGACCCTGCGCACGGCCCCCTTCCAATCAACCCAACAGAGCATGCTCCTTTAGCATGGACTACATGTGAGGTTTGGCCTCGTGCCATGGGCTGCTCTCAAACTAAAATGTGGAGTGCTTCTCAGGAGCGCAGATGCCTTCAGAATTCCCTGGAGTGCAGGTTAAAAATTCAGAGCACAGAGCCCAAGCCCAGACATATATCACAGATCTTTGGAATTATGTCCCAGAACCTGAATTTTGACAAGGATTCCCAAATGAGTCATAGGTTCATAAGACTATGGAAAAAAGCCACATGGACCCTGAAATCAAGAAACTTGAATTCAGTTCCTAGGGTCAGATGTTAAGGAAGTTAGAAATTTCTAGAGATTGTGTTGAGTTTTTTCTTTTTTTCTTTTTTTTTTTTTTTTTTCCTATTTCTTGGGCTGCTTCCGCGGCATATGGAGGTTCCCAGGCTAGGGGTCTAATCGGAGCTGTAGCCACCAGCCTACGCCAGAGCCACAGCAACGCGGGATCTGAGCCGCATCTGCAACCTACACCACAGCTCATGGCAACGCCGGATCGTTAACCCACTGAGCAAGGGCAGGGACCAAACCCGCAACCTCCTGGTTCCCAGTTGGATTCGTTAACCACTGCGCCACGACGGGAAATCCTGTGTTGGGTTTTTATGCAGATGTTGCACTGTAATATTCAGTATCATAATTATCACAATGTCAACTGTATGAACAAATAATTATAGTGATGATTTTATTCTACTAGAGAGTTAGAAAATAAACAGCAGGCTGAATGTGGAAATTACCAGATAACAGGGCCAGCTGAAAAGAAATTTAATCAAATGTTTCCTAAGACTCTCCTCCAGAGAGAAAGAGAAAGAATTCAATAAACTTCTATCTCCCATAAAGTCCAAGGTGGTATATTAAAGTCTAAGATAGACATGTAGCCAGTTACCTCACAAGGAAACTTATATTCAAACAGATTCCCAAAGATATGAACAGTAAACCTTCAGACGCAACTAATAAGAATTCTTCTCCAGAAAGATGGGATTGTTCAGCACTTCAGGATTTAGCTAGGATTTCTTCTGATTTCATAATAAAAGTGTTTGAATACACAAAAGAGTTGGGAGAAGAATAAAGTGAACTCCAAAATACACTTCACATTCAACATGTTGACATCAGTGATATTTGCTTTACTCTAAAAACATGTGTATTTGCTGTGTGTGTTTTGAATCACTTGAAATCATATTGTAGATATTATAATACTTGAGATCTAAATACATCTTCACATGTAAAAATGAGACGATTCTCTAAAATCATGTAATATTCATTCCATATTCAAATTTTCAAAATTATATCCAACATTGATTTTAAGGTTATTTTTCCTCCTAGTTCCCAGAAAAAAACAATCAAAGGTTATGCATTGCATCAGACTCTTAAGCCTCGTTAGTCTTTTTAGAACCTAGAGCCTAGAACAGCACCCCAATTAGAGTCTGACAATGACTTTCAGAAGAGTCCAGGATGGGCTCCACACTCTGGATTTGCCTGACTAAATTCCACATGGTGTCATTTGATGTGTTCCTTTCTCCCTTATTTTTCCTATAAATTCTAAGCTATGCCTAGAGACATGGTATTTCTGGATTAAACATTTTGAAAAAAGTACTGCACAAGTCACCTGGGGTACCTCCTACAGCAATACATCAGGAAGTGCATAGTGTCAATTTTCCCCCCATAGGCAGAGCTAGTTTTGATTTGGTTAAGATGGTGATGTCTTGGTCTCCCAACATTAACACTATATTTTCCCCTTTGGAATCTTTAAGGATTGGAGGGGGCTGATACTTGGTCACCATTAGATGCCTTGTTCCCCCCAAATCTTTAACATAATAATTTTTACATGGATTGATAATTCATTACACTTGGATTTACAAAATGGTTATTTAAACATTCTATTATTCTTTTTGCATGTATTAGGTGACTTTTTTAATATAAAGAAGAGCTTTCCTGGTTTTTTTTTTTTTGAATATTCTTTCTTACTCCCTGAATTTCTGTATATTTAGTGTGTGTTTTAGTTGTTATGGCTGTGCTATTATCTCAGTGGATAACCAATATCTATGTCTATCTATCTATATCTATATATGTGCACAATGGAATATTATTTAGCCATAGAAAGTGCATTCTGACATCTGCTACAATGTGGAGGAAACTTGAGGACATTATGCCAAGGGAAGTAAGCCAGTCACAACAGGACAAATACTGTATGATTCTACTTATATGAGGTGCCTCACACAGTCACATTCATAGAGTCAAAATGTAGGACTGTGGCTGAAGGATCAGGGGTGGGGACAAGAATTGGGGAGTTTGTATATAACGAGTACAGAGTTTTAGTTTGGTAAGAGGAAAGAATTCTAGAAATGGATGGCAGTAATGGCTGCGGAACAATGTAAATGCACTTGGTGCCACTGAACTGTACACTTTAAAATGGTTGAGATAAACAAAATAAGAAATGAAAAAGGAGAAGTCACAACAGATACTATGGAAATACCAAAAAACCATGAGAAAATTCTATGAACAATTGTATGCTAACAAATTTGACAACCTAGAAGAAATGGATAAATTTCTAGGGACTTACACCCTGCCAAAACAGAGTCAAAAAGAAATAAATCAACTTAACAGACCAATCACTAGAAATGAAATTGAATATGTCATAAAAACACTCCCTACAAATAAAAGTCCAAAATCAGATGACTTCATAGGTGAATTCTACCAAACATACAAGAGGAAATTATACCCATCCTCCTTAAACTTTTTCAAAAGGTTGAAGAAGAAAGAACACTCCCAAAGACATTCTATGATGCAATCATCACCCTATTTCCAAAACCAGACAAAGATACCATCAACAAAGAAAACTATAAGCCAATATCTTTGAACATAGACACAAAAATTCTCAACAAAATTTTAGCTAACTGAATCCAACAACATATAAAAAAATCATATAACACAACCAGGTAGGATTCATCCCAAGTTAACAAAAATGGTTCAACATATGCAAATCAATCAACGTCATACACCACATTAACAAAAGAAAAGTAAAAAAATCACACGATCATTTCAATAGATGCAGAAAAAGCATTTGATAAAGTCCAACATCCATTCATGATCAAAACTCTTACCAAAGTGGAGATAGAGGGAACATACCTTAACATAATCAAAGCCATTTATGACAAACCCACAGCAAATGTAACACTCAATAGAGAAAAGCTGAAATCCTTCCCACTAAAATCTGGAACAAGATAAGGATGCCCACTCTCACCACTGTTATTCAACATAGTACTGAATTCCTAGCCACAGCAATTAGACAAACAAAAGAAATAAAATGCATCCAAATAGGAAGAGAAGAGGTAAAACTGTCATTGTAAGCAGATGACATGATACTATACATAGAAAACCCCAAGGACTCAACACCAAAACTACTTGAACTGATCAACAAATTCAGCAAAGTAGCAGGATATAAAATTAACATTCAGAAATCAGTCGCATTTCTGTATACTAACAATGAAATATTAGAAAAGGAATACAAAAATACAATACCTTTTAAAATTGCATCCCCAAAAAATCAAATACCTGAGAATACACCTGACCAAGGAGGTAAAAGACTTATATGCTGAGAGCCATAAAACATTAATCAAGGACATTAAAGAAGATGTAAACAAATGGAAAGATATTCCATGCTCCTGGGTTGGAAAAATTAATATCCTAAAAATGGCCATACTACCCAAAGCAGTCTACAGATTCAATGCAACCTCTATCAAATTATGCATGAAATTTTTCACAGAACTACTACAAACTATCCAAAAATTTATATGGAACCACGAAAGACCCAGAATTACCAAAGCAATTCTGAGGAACAAAAACCAAGCAGGAGGCATAACTCTCCCAGACTTCAGGCAATATTACAAAGCCACAATAATCAAAACAGTGTGGTACTGGTACCAAAACAGACATATAGACCAATGGAACAGAGTAGAGAACCCAGAAATAAACCCAGACACCTACAGTCAATTAATCTTTGACAAAGAAGGCAAGAACATAAAATGGGAAAAAGACAGTCTTTTCAGCAGGTGACACTGGGAAACCTGGACAGCTGCATGCAAATCAGTGAAACTAGAACACACCTTCACACCATTCATGAAAATAAATGGCTTAAAGACTTAAATATAAGACAAGACACCATGAAACTCCTAGAAGAGAACATAGGCAAAACATTCTTTGACATCAACCTTACAAAGGTTTTCTCAGGTCAGTCTCCCAAAGCAACAGAAATAAGAGCAAAAATAAACCAGTGTGACCTAATCAAACTGACAAGCTTTTGCACAGCAAAGGAAACCAAAAAGAAAACAAAAAGTCAACTCACAGAATGGGAGATAAGTGTTTCAAATGATGCAACTGATAAGGGCTTAATCTCTAAAATATAAAATCAACTTATATAACTCAACAGCAAAAAAGCCAACAACCCAGTTGAAAAATGGACAAAAGACCTGAATAGATATTTTTCCAAGGAGTATATACAGATGGCCAACAAGCACATGAAAAAATGTTCAACATCCCTGATTATTAGAGAAATGCAAATCAAAACTACCATGAGATACCACCTCACACCAGTCAGAATGGCCATCATCAATAAGTCCACAAATAACAAATGCTGAAGGGGATGTGGAGAAAAGGGACCCTCCTGCTCTGTTGGTGGGAATGTAAGCTGGTACAGCCACTATGGAAAATAGTATGGAGGTACCTTAGAAAACTATAGATAGAACTATCATATGACCTGCCAATCCCACTCTTGGGCATATAACCATACAAAACTTTCCTTCAAAAAGACACATGCACCCACATGTTCCTTGCAACACTATTCACAATAGCCAAGACATGGAAACAACCCAAATGTCCATCAACAGATGATTGGATTAGGAAGACATGGTATATATACACAATAGAATACTACTCAGCCATAAATAAGAACCAAATAATGCCATTTGCGGCAACATGGATGGAACTAAAGACTCTCAATCCTGAGTGAAGTAAGTCAGAAAGAGAAAGACAAATACCATATGATATCACTTATACCTGGAATATAATATATGGCACAAGGAAACTTTCCACAGAAAAGAAAATCATAGATTTGGAGAATAGACTTGTGGTTGCCAAGGGGGAGGGGGAGGGAGTAGGATGGATTGGAATCTTGGGTTTAACAGATGCAGACTATTGTCTTTGGAATGGATTAGCAATGAGATCCTGCTGTGTAGAACCATGTCTGGTCACTTATGATGGAGCATGATAATGTGAGAAAAAAGAATGTATACATGTATGTGTAACTGGGTCACCATGCTGTACAGTAGAAAATTGAAAGAATGCTGTAAACCGGCTATAATGGAAAAAAATAAAAATCATTATATTAAAAAAAGACATGAAAAAAGAATAGTCAAAAAAATAAAAAAAATTAAAAGATTAAATGGTTGAGATGGTAAAATTTACGTTATGTGTATTTTATCTTAACTTTTAGTAAATAAGTCAATAAAAATTATCTCAAATTATAGTGGTATGGAGTTTCCGTTACTGCTCAGTGGGTTAAGAACATGACAGTGTCCATGAGGATGTGGGTTCAATCCCTGGTCTCACCCAGTGGGTTAAGGATCCAGCATAGCCACAAGCTGCAGCATAGGCTGAGGGTGCAGTTCGGATCTGGTGTTGCTGTGGCTGTGATGTAGGCCTGTAGCTGCAGCTCTGATTTGATCCCTAGCCTAGGAACTTCCATTTGCCAGAGGTGCAGTCCTAAATGTATATACATATGCGTATGGAGGCATGAAGCAACGATTTGTTGTGCTCATTGGGTCCATCAGTCAGGAATTAGAATAGCACAGAGCTTCTGAACAGAGGAATGGCCTATCTCACTAGAAAGCTGGGAACTGGGCTGATCTGAAGGTTTGTCACTCATGTCTAATCGTTGATCCCAGCTCTTGGCTAGGGTCCTCAGCTCCTCTCAGCAAGATGCTCTCCAGATGCTCCCTCTGTATGTGCTAGTTTTAGCTTCCTCACAGGATGGTGTCAAGGGCAAGCATTAGGAGATGAAAAGAAAGAGGAAGGAGGGAGTGGGAGGGATCGGGAGCTTGGGGTTATCAGATACAACTTAGAATAGATTTACAAGGAGATCCTGCTGAGTAGCATTGAGAACTATGCCTAGATACTCATATTGCAACAGAACAAAGGGTGGGGAAAAATGTATACATGTAAGAGTAACTTGATCCCCATGCTGTACAGCAGGGAAAAAAAATTAAATTAAATTAAATTAAATTTTAAAAAAAAGAGAGAGAGAGGAAGGCAGACACTTTATCCTTTTTATGCCTGAGCCCCAGAATCCACATAGGATGCTGTTTTTGCATTCTCTTTAGGTTGGAGTAGTCACAGAGATCTGCATTCAAGGGAAGGATCACAGACCTTGCATCTCAGTAGGAGGACTCCCAGTTGATTTGCAGTAAGAGCTTAGGGCACATGGGCACACACATCCACACACACACATGCATGCACCCATATGCATAACCGTCATGAAAAATACTATTTGCTGGCCATAAGGTGTTAATATCAATTACATTAGTTATTTTCCTATTGCTCAAATTTACCCAAGCCCTGTTGTGTTAGTCCTTTCAAACCCACGCCTACAACCTTTTATTAAAATTTAAAAAAAAATTATATTGGAGTATAGAGGACTTACAATTCTGTGTTAGGTTCATGTGTATAGCAAAGTAAATTAGTTATACATATACAGATATCCATTCTTTTTCAGATTCTTTTCCCATATAGGTTATTACAAGATATTGAGTAGATTTCTCTATGCTATACAGTGGGTCCTTATTACTTATACATTTTATATATAATAATGTTATATGTTAATCTCAGCCTCTGAATTTATTTCTTCCCCTTATGTTTCCCCTTTGGTAGCCATAAATTTGGTTTCTAAGTCTGCTTCTGTTTTGTAAGTTCTTTTGTATCATTTTAATTAGGTTACACAAGCTTTACATGAGCTTAGCATTCAATTTGTGCTGCGTTCTACTAGTAAGTTCCAGAGTTTGATACAGCAGCCCCTTCCTCCTAGCCCCACCCCTTTTCAATTCCTAGTACCACCAAGGTTACATTATAGGAACATTCATTACACAGTCCTTAGTACATCTGCTCCAAACTACTCATGCACATGATTAAAACCCCTCACTCTTTCTTTTCTAGACTGTTGAACTTGCTTCCTAACAAGTCTTGATTCCTATTCTACCTGTTGACAAAACCTAGACACTACCTCTATTTCCCCAAACATAAGGACCGTGAGGACCTTTCCTCTTCCCCAGTGGCATTTGTGTGGTCTTACTCCTCCTTACTACCATCTATCACTCCAAAGTCTTGCCATCCACCTATCCCCCATAACTCTCACTGATTAATTGAACAGATTAATCTTTAGTCCACCACCTTTTCCATCCTTGGTGATGGCATTGTTATCCTGGATGCTTTCACTATTCTTATTGATGACCCATTCAAAACCTAGTCTCTTTCTTCCTTGACCCCCACATCCTGATGACTCCATTATCCATTTTCTTATAAGGAAGCACTAAAAATCATGATTTTGTGTGTGTGCATGTATTTTTTTTTCATATTAGCTTCCACAATGTTCTATCCCAAGAGGTTGGATATATTCCCCTGTGCTCTACAGTGGGACCTGGTTGCTAATCCATTCTAAATGTAATAGTTTGCGTCCAGTAATCTTTGCCTTTTTATTTGTTTTATTGCATTGGGATTGGTAGATGCAATAATTTTTTTTTAAAGACAACCACTAGAAAAGAACTCTCAAAGCAAATGTGTTAAATATTCATGCAGATTTTTGAAAAGTTGAGGAATTATAGCTACTTTTTATTCTTTTCATCTTATTTTCCTAAACTCCCTTCAATGAGCATGAACTTTTAGTGAAACTTGTTGGTGAAAAAAAAAAAAAAGAAAGGTTAATTAATTAAGGAAGCTTGAAATAACAGCAAATCATCAGCCAGCCATGGGACACACACCTGTCTAGAGGATGCTTCCCCCTGCCTTATCCAAAAACCACTGGAATCTCTTTGATAGAAAACTTCTGAATAGGGTAGACAGTTTTAACTTCTCTTGTTAGCTCTCGATGGCATGTAACACTGTAGCTGACATCTTTGTTTGATATAGTCTTTTCTCCCAGCTTCCTTAAATTTCCTTGATCAGTCCCAGTTTTATGCCAGAAAACAGAAATTCCAGGTATTTTTAAAGGAAGAAAAATATTTAATCCAGGGGATTTGTTGTTTACCAAAAAAATCACAGCATGAACCAGAAGATCAGAAGTCAGTGGGCAGGAATTCCCATTGTGATTCAGAGGGTTAAGGACCTGATGTTGCATTTGTGAGGAGGCAGGTTTGATCCCTGGCCTAACTCAGTGTATTAAAGATCTGGAGTTGCCACAAGCTGCGGTGCAGTTTGCAGATGCAGCTCAGATCTGGTGTTGCCATGGCTGTGGCATAGGCTAAAGCTGCAGCTCCGATTCAATCCCTAGTTGAGGAATTTCCATATGCTGCAGGTGTGGCTATAATTAAGAGGAAAAAAAAAAGGTCAGTGGGCTTCTACTGAGATGCAGAGTTGAAGGACCATCACTGAAGCAATGATCTAGAGGTGTGTGGGGGGGTGGTTTGCAGCATCCACACCTGGATCCCCACACTTGTGCTCTCCAGGCCTCCTCTCAGCATACATGGAGCCAGTGACCAGGATGGATGGCTAAGTCCAGCCTTCAGAGCTTCCCCCTATACTCAGGGCCTCCCAGGCTGTTTGCCAGCAGTGCCAGCAGGAGGAAGGTGTCTCCTGCCTCCTTGCAGCCACCCATGTCCCGTATCGGTACATCTACCTGGTAAAAAATGACTGTCCTCTGAAACCTTAGTGGGAATTGCATCTGGAAAGTGTTTTGTTTTCATTTTAAAACTTTTCAACTTCTCACACTGGAAGGAAGGTGAAGAGGAGGTAGAGAGTGTCAGTACACTGCAGCTGCCCAAGTCCTGCTCTTCAATTTTCTCCTGATTCCTCAAGCCTTGGTCCCTTGCAGGCTCCCTTGGCCCTTGTCCTTCCCAATGGAGTGTGTCTCACATACTCATTGGGAAGACCTTGGTCCTTCCTTGTTTTCAACTTCCATCTGTGCTGATGAATCTCAAGCCATTGTTGCCAGCCCAGATTTCTCCCCTGGACATCTCACATGAAATCCTCACTGAATGTCCCACAAACATGTGGAGAATGATCAGATCACATGCCCTCACCAACACCCTTTTTCACTTTCATGCTCCATTTCCCCCACTTCACCCAGCTCTTTGCTGATATCCTTGGGTATCAGCTTAGTGGGTCCCCCAGCTGACAAACCTGAGTAGGGGGTGCTGTTGTATTCTCCCAGTTGTCTATCTCATCTGGGGTCTTGAAGCTTATGGAGAGCAGGCACAATGCTGTTTTGGGTTCACAAGAAACATCTCTTCCAATGAATCTGTTAAAGATTCTAAGTTCTGCTCCAAAAAAACCTCCTCACCCACTCAGTGGGATTTTGCCTCACTATCTTTGAACCCCTCTGCACTTTGCCTTACCTCCCCTGGAAGACTAGCTAGGCCCTATCCTCTTACTTTCCTTTGGATTGAAAGAAAATAGTGGGCAGGTGGTATCTGACAAATCCCTATGTTTCACAGAGTAAATGGTCTGAAAATACCCTAAAAGGCGAGAAAGGAGTTCCCACTGTGGCACAACAGGATCAGTGGCATTCCCACAGTATAAGGACACAGGTTCGATACCTGGTCCAGCACGGTGGGTTAAAGCATCTGATCCCTGGCCCAGGAACCTCCGTATGCTGCAGAGCAGCCAAAAAGAAAAAAACGGGGGGGGGGGGTAGGAAAACTCCTGAGAATCAAAGAACAAAAGACATGCAGTTAAAAGCACAAAACTCCTACAGCCTCATTAAAACCAGACTAATCCATGGAATGCCATGGGAACCATCCCCCCCCCTGTACTGGTCTCCATTCTCAAAGCCATGTTGTAACCAAGTAGCATCCTAAGGGGCCTTCTCAGAAGAGACCTCTGCCCATGTCTTCTGCCTTCCTTTTGTCTGTATAAAAACTTAAGTTGAATAATAAATTTAATCAGAGAAGTGAGAAAATGTAGAAAGGAAAAATAGTCAAATAAGACAAAATAATAATAACACATTAGCCATTAGACAAAGTCAATGACATTTCGTTCCTCCATAAGGATTATAGATCATATTCTAAGCATGACCTTTGAGCTATTTTGAAGAAACTGAAGCCCCTACCATATTGAAGAAGTTAACTGTATTCTGCCCATCAGCACATAGACCCCAGACTGGTTAAAACCAGAAAGTTGATGATCCTGATTCCCAATTAGCTCACCACCAATCACCCCTGCTCTGTGAATGTTGAAAGACTCCTTACTTCACACTTCAAGGCAGGACACAGTTCTGAGCACACTAGCCTGCTATGTCCTCCCCTCACTTGCCTGGCAAAGCAATAAAACTACTCTTTTCTACTTCACCCCAGACTTTGTCTCCACATTTCTATTCTGCACCAGTGAACAGAGGCCAAGTTTTGGCAACAGTGTCACCATTTTCCAGTTCAGGTAACTTTGTTGGAATGCCAAATGATTCCTGCACAGCATTGGACACCTCCAGTTTAAGAAATCTGTACTAATAGTCCAAGAAACAAGAGAAGAAAAATTTTTGCTATATTTATATTTATTGAAAGGGAAAGAGTTGGGATGAGTAAAAAATGCAAGTTAAATGCAAGAACACCGACCAGCAATTTTTATTGCAAACTCACCATAGCCCTGTCAGTGGAACTGGCTGTCATTTCTTCCTTACAGCCTTCAAACCTGGAAGGATATGATTATTCCCATTTTACAGGCAAAGAAGATGGGTCTGTCAGAGACTAAGTGAATGGTTCAAAATTAATAGTAATCAGAAGTTTGCATTTCTAACCCAGGTTTATCTCATTCTTTACCATTCTGCTGTATTTTAAGAACAGACCTGTAATTAGTACAGAATTAAAAGGATGGAGAAATTCCTTGGGGGAGTTACTCTAATGAGTAGGTAAGAGTGATTTGTAATTAGCATATCAAAGATCTCTAAGTAAATTAGTGCTTCCCTCTGCAGAGGGGGCTTTAAAAATAAGTTGGGTTAGGTAGATCTCAGCACTCAGCCTTCCTGTGGGGAACATCTTCCTATAATTCTGTACCTCGCCATTGGAGTCATCTACTACTCGGAAAGTGAAGATTAATTGGATTTGACTATATACATTTCATCAAACCAGAAGGATAGAAAGCATTAAAGAGTCCTGCTGTGGCACAGTGGGTTAAAGAACTGAATGCAGTGGTGTGGGTTCAATCCCTAGCCTGGCACAGTGGGTTAAAGGATCCACTGTTGCTGCAGCTGTGGCATGGGTCACAGTTGTGGCTCAGATTCAATCCCTGGCCCAGGAACTTCCATATGCCACAGGTGCATCCATAATAATAATAATAATAAGTTCCCATTGAGGCACACCAGGTTAAGAACCTGGGGGTTTGATCCCAGAACTCACTCAGTGACTTAAAGAGTTGCTGTAAGCTATGGAGCAGGCATTCAGCTCCAGTTCTGATTTGAACCCTGGCCTGGGAACTTCCATATGCCACAGGTGTGATTGCAAAAAAAAGAAACAATTAAAAAAAAATTAAGCACCACCATTTTTTATACTATCAATTTAATTTGGGCCTGGTTTCCCAATGATTGGTGAAGCTTTGTAATATTAGACTTGTAGTCTCCACTGAGCTCCACTGGGGTGGGAGGCCCTCCTGACAGGTCTGTTCACACAGGTGGGTGCCCTCACTGCATCCTGGAGGAGGTCACTGGGGAGGCTGCAGATCCCCTCCACTGGAATCCAGCCCCTTAAAACTCAGAATGGCTACTTATCGCATTCCTGTGGTAATTTTTAAATCTGAAAAACAGGGATAATAGAGTCCCTACTTCTTGGGGAACATAAAAGCAGTTGATACTTGTACACGGTATAGTCTTTGTAAATGTTACCTACCATTCATTGCTAGTAAACATGTATAGGTTTTCAACAGATGTTTTGAATTTGAGGGTTGCTATGGACCACATGTTATGTGACCCCCAAATTCATGTGCTGAAATTCTAATACCCAATGTGGTAATATTTATGTCATGAAGGTGGAAGCTTCATGATGCATTTAGTGTCCTGATAACAAGATACAGAAAGGAGTTTCCATTGTGGCACCATGGGTTAAGAATCCAACTGCAAGGGTTCAGTTCCCTGCAGAGGCGCTGGTTCCATCTCTGGCTCAGTGAAGTGGGTTAAAATGTCTAGCATTGTCACAGCTGTGGCTTAGATTCAATCCTTAGCCTGGGTGCTGCCATTAAAAAAAAAAAAGTCCGGGTGTTCCCACTGTGGTGCAGCGGAAAGGAATCTGATTAGGAACCATGAGGTTTCAGGTTGGATCCCTGGCCTCGCTCAGTGAGTTAAGGATCCAGCACTGCTGTGAGTTGTGGTGCAGGTTGCAGATGCAGCTGGGATCTGGCATTGCTGTGGCTGTGGCAGCTATAGCTCCATTTCGACCCCTAGCCTGGGAACCTCCATATGCCTTGGGTGCAGCCCTAAAAAAGCAAAAAAAAAAAAAAAGTTCAGAAAGAAATCATGCTTCTCTGTCCCTCCCTCCTTCTCGATCTCTCTCCTTCTCCACCCCCCTCACCAGCCCCCATCCCACCATGAAAGGACACAGTGAAAAGATAGCCAGCAGCACGCCAGGAAATTAGCCCTCACCTCACACCAGAACTGCTGCACCTTGATCTTGAATTTCCCAGACTCCAAAACTGGGAGAAATAAATGTTTACTGTTGAAGCCACCCAGTCTGAACACAAACTGATAATACAGAGATGAAGGTAGGAAGGCAGGGAGGGTGGGGAATGGAAGAACAAGGCATCTAAAAGTCATTTCTTCCCAGGAAGATTTTAATTTCACTTGGAAGACTCTATTCCGTAGACTGGGAATGGCTGACTCTGCTGGGTCTCCCCAAAGAACCCTTTTGATTCCAGGGTGTTATCAGGGCAACTCAAGTTTCCAAGGGCCATGTCAGGCTCCACAATGACGTTCAGCCCAGCAGCCACTGGAGAAATCTTTAAAATAGATTTTTGCTGACTGCCGGCACCACCCCTGGATTGTTGGCAGGCATCACACTGGTACCACAGCAGTGTAATCTGGGTAACAATAACATTAAAAAAAAAAAAACAAAAAAAAAACAAACCAACATCCTGGAGATGATGCCAGTGATCAGGGTACTGTAAATGCTCTAATTAAAAGCAAATCAAACCCTGCAGCAAAAGTAGGTCAGCCATCCACTCTGTGCAATCTTGACGAGAGTGGAAGGCAAAAAAAATTTTTTAATTGAAGGTAAACAAGTTTCTATTACACTTGAGCAAGGAATTGGTTGGGATGCTGCAAGGGTGTGTCTCAGTGAGCTGCTGGATATTAAAAGGTAATATCATCAATGCCACCATAGTTCAGAAAATTTCTGGAACCCGGAGCATAGGAGATCTTTCATTCCGGATTTTTACTCCATGCTGTATTTAAATAAAAACACAGTGATTCAAAGACAAGATCACTCTTGCTTTGTTTTGTTTTCGTTTTTTGTTTTGGGGGCTTTTTAGTCTTTTTTTCTTTTTTTTTTCTTTTTTTTTTTTTTTAAGGGCTACCTTAGCAGCATATGGAAGTTCCCAAGCTAAGAGCTGAATCAGAGCTGCAGCTGCAGGCCTATGCCACAGCCACAGCAATACTGGATCCAAGACACATCTGGATCCACAGCCACGGCTTGCTGCAACACCAGATCCTTAACCCACTGAGCAAGGCCAGGGATAGGACTCACATCCTCATGGATACTGGTTGGGGTCTTAACCTACTGAACCACAATGGGAACTCCCTCACTCCCTTTTTTTTTTTTTTTTTTTTGCATGGAGACCATTCCTTTTAAATCCAGAGCAGACAAAAATGTTTACCTTTTTTTTCTCTAAGTGTTTTGTCTGCAGAAGTCTCATACCCTTGAAAACCTTATATTTTCTCTGATATCTTGAGCTTTAAGGGGTACATGCTAGATGGTCATGGAAATCCTGACAGTGCACACACAAGGTTTTTTTTCCCCACAAGTTTTATATACAACCAGTCAATCATGGGAACTGCACTCACACCCACGTGTCTCCCAGAGGCTCAAAAAACATGTGGCCAGCCAGTGGTCCCTCTGCCTGCTTGTTCTGTGAAAACATTTTTATTGCAAAGTGAATTCCTTCTGGAGGAGTAAGTTACTTTTCAATGAGTATCATATGCCCCCTTTCCCTTTCTTTTTTATTGTTTTTTTATAATAGTTGATTTGCAATGTTCTGTCAATTTCTGCTTTCCAGCAAAGTAACCCCGTTACACTTGGAAGAATTAATATTGTTAAAGTGGCCATAATACCCAAAGCAATCTACAAATTCAATGCAATCCCTTTCAAATATCCATGACATTTTTCACAGAACTAGAAAAAACAATCCAAAAATCTATATGGACACATAAAAGACCCAGAATTGCCAAAGCAATCCTGTGGGGAAAAAAAACAAGGAGGAGGCATAACTCTCCCAGACTTCAGACATCATTACAAAGCTAGAGTAATCAAGACAGCGTGGTACTGGTACCAAAACAGACATAAGGACCAATGGAACAGATTAAAGAACCCAGATATAAACCCAGCCACCTAAGGTCAATTAATCTTTGACAAAGGAGGCAAGACTGGAAAATGGGAAAAAGACAGTCTCTCCAGCATGTAGTGCTGGGAAAAACAGGACAGCTGCTTGCAAATCGATGAAACTAGAACACACCACACCATGCACAAAAATAAACTCAGAATGGCTTAAAGACTGAAACACGAGACAAGACACCATAAAACTCTTAGAGGAGAACATAAGCCAAACATTCTCTGACATCAACTGCACAAATGTTTTCTCAGGTCAGTTTCCCCTTCCCTTTCTAGTGAAGCTTCTCAGGTTTGATGTTCTGTCTGACCCCAGTGATTTACAACAAAGGGACCCTCAGTTCCTTGGTAACTGTTTGAAGCGAAGAGGGGGTGAGGGTAAGTGTAAGGGACAGATTCAAGCCTCCTGAACTCAACTGGTGATCAGAGGCGGGAAGCAACTGGCAGCAAGTCGAAGTATCCCATGAGGAGATAATTTTACAAAGATAACTACTAGATGGGGAAATCTGGCCCTTCCCTGAACCTACATCTGTGAAATTCTGATGGCATACTTCAAGTTTGGGATGTGATAAATTTAGAGGTCCCTGGAGAAGGGAACAAGTCCCCAATAAGAGCCCACAAGGGCATCTGGCCGGACTGTCTGTTGGGGGGGGGGTAACTTGGCAGGAGTGAAGGGCCAGGCCCTGCGCCTCAACAGACTCATGTTTGGGGCTCTGTCTTGGCTTTTCTCCTGAATATCTTTGAATATCAAAAAGATTTTCCTTTTATAGACAAACATGTTAGGGTTTTTAAGTTTGACTGTAAGCCTTATCTACTAATAATCCAACAGTAATTTTTTCATTTTTTAAGTTGTTTGAAGTATAATTGGTTTACAATGTGTAATCATTTCTGCTGTACAATGAAGTGATTCAGTTATACATACACATATCCATTCTTTTTCATATATTTTCCCCATATAGATTATCACAAAGTATTGGGTAAATTTTCCTGTGCCATAGAGCAGGTCCCCATTGACTCAGACAATAATTTGAGGAAAGAATTTCCAGAGTTTGTGTCTACTTGTGCCCTATTTCTTTCTTCAGGGACTGATTCCTCAGGGCCAAATCTATATTCTCACCTTTTGTTTCAGGATTGTCTCATGCTAAGCCAGAAGTGGATTCTGTCATGGGATTCATGTGCGAATGATTAATTAAGGCATTTCTACCATGGGAAACCTGGAGGATATGGAGGAAGCAGAACAGGGAAGAGGAAGTGCAAGTTCAGACAGAGCCTGGCCCCAGCCTGATCCCACAAGGAGCTCTGGAGTGTAAGAGACACCTCAGATTTTTCTCTACCTGAAGCAAGACAGCTGAGTGGTCAGCCATGTTCACCACACTGTGGTGGTGGGCTGACCATCAGGGAGGGGGTGGAGGGAATTCCCAGCACACCCACATCTCTGTACTTGAAGATCAAGAGCTTCCAGGAACCCTCTGTCCTTGTCCAAGGGGCTCCAGGCAGTGGCTCTGGAAGCAGAGAGCAGAGGGATACCCTGAACTAGACCTGCCAGATGACCAAGTGCAATTACAAGACAAAGATTCCATGGGGCTGATGTGCACTAAGACATTACTTGCTATTGATCCAAAGGAGATCTATCTGCCTCCTTTTTTACACCCAGTAGCCCTAAGGGAGAGTCCAGGAGGCTTTCAGCATGTGCTCACCCCACACTGGACCCCCAGAACCATGCTGTCGGTGGGAACTTGCCAGTCCTCCACATCCTTATGTACCAGAGTCTTTGAAAAATGCAGTCCTTCTCTCATGCAAAAATGTACAATGATAGCAGAATCGTATGGTAGTCCTATTTTTCGTTTAAGGAACCTCCATACTGTTCTCCACAGTAGCTGCACCAATTTACATTCCTGCCAACAGTGTAGGAAGTCTCCCTTTTCTCCACACCCTCTCCAGCATTTATTGTTGGTAGAGTTTTTGAGGATGGCCATTCTGACTGGTGTGAGGTGATACCTCATTGTAGTATTGACTTGCGTTTCTCTAATGATTAGAGATGTTGAGCATCTTTTCATGTGCCTTTCTGTGTATCTTCCTCAGCCACTCCTAGACATATATGCTGAGAAAACCATAATTTGAAAACATACGTGCAGCCCAGTGTTGGCTGCAGCACTATTTACAATAGCCAGGACATGGAGTCAAACTAAATGTCCATTGACAGGACTGGATAAAGAAGATGTGGTATATGCATACAATAGAATACTACTCAGCTATTTAAATAATGAAATAATACCGTTCGTAGCAACATGGGTGGAGATTACCATACTAAGTGAAATAAATCAGACAGAGAAACACAAATACCATGTGCCCCACTTATATGTGGAGTCTAACCAAATGATGCAAATGAACTTATTTACATAGCAGAAACAGATTCACGGATTTCTAAAACCAACTTATGGGAAAATATGGATGGGAGGGATAAATTAGGATTTTGGGAGTAACTTATACATATTATACATAAAATAAATAAACAAGGACCCACTGTATAGCATAGAGGAAATACTCAATAATATTTTGTAATAATGTATGTAGGAATGGGATCTGAAAAAGAATATATGTATAAATATGTATAACTGAATTATTGTTCTTTTTTCTTTTCTTTTTTTTTTTTTGGTCTTTTGTCTTTTTAGGGCTGTGCCCGAAGCATATGGAGGGTCCCAGGCTAGGGGGTCCAATCAGAGCTGTAGCTGCTGGCCTATACCACAGCCACAGCAACGCCGGATCCTTAACCCACTAAGCAAGGCCAGGGATAGAACCCTCATCCTCATGGATACCAGCTGGGTTTGTTAACCACTGAGCCATGACGGGAACTCCTGAATTACTGCTCTATACCCTTGAAACTAACACAGAACTGTAAATCAGCTATACTTCAATAAAAAGAAAAAGGAAAAAATGTGTAATGAAAGAGTGCCAAACACTTCTTAAAGCCTGTCTCTTTAGGAACAATTCTGATTGGAAATGTCCTTGCCACTTTCTGTTGTTTGAATGAAGAAAGGCAAGTCTAATTCGCCATCCACATTATAGCCTTCTGGTCTATTTGTGGCTGTTATATTCTGCTGCAGGCTAGAAACCCTGAACCCCATCTAACATTGCTACAGTATAGTACTTTGCTTCTAGAAGACTCCAGACAGCACCCTATACGTGAGAATTTTCCCAGATCTGCGGGAAACAGGAACCTTCTCTATCTTACAAGCTGATGCGTTCCACCTTGGAGAGGAGAGGAGGGTCGAGGTAAACACTGCCTGGAAGTCAAAAGTGGAGCTTCCCCTCACCGTTATCCCTCTCAGCAATCACGTTCTTACATATAGTTTGTACCAAATTACATTGAAATGAATAATTAAAGAAAGGGACATATTTTCACTTTTCATTGACTTGAGTGGTATTTTATTATAAAAGTGGTCCCCTGGCTTCCTATCTTCCACCCTGATTATTTTTCTCTTTTGGGTGCTTTTGTTCATGACCACAGAACAGCCAAAGTATCCTCCTATCTTCAACTTAAAAATAAACTATCAGGAGTTCCTGTCGTGGTTCAGTGAAAACGAATCTGACTACCTTCCATGAGGACATAGCTTCAATCCCTGGCCTTGCTCAATAGGCTAAGGATCCAGTGTTGCCATGAACTGTGGTGTAGTTCACAGATGCAGCTCCTCGGAACTGGCATTGCTGTGGCTGTGGTGCAGGCTGGCGGCTATAGCTCCGATTAGACCCCAAGCCTGGGAATCTCCATATGCCACAGACGTGGTCCTAAAAAGGCAAAAAGGCAAAAACAAACAAACAAACAAACAAACAAACAAAAAACCTTTCGCATTTGTGCATTTTCATCTATGCACAAATTTATAGATGAAAATGCACAATTCTAATGTCTAACTCAATAAATTGTCACAAAATGACACATCTTTGTAACCACAGCCCAAGAAAATAAATGGAACATTAAAACACCATAAAAGACTCATAACTGTCAATATCATTTTGAATATCATAGATTAATATTGTCTGTTAACTTTCTTTTCTTTTTATTTTGTCTTTTTGCTTTTTCTAGGGCTGGTCCCATGGCATATGGAGGTTCCCAATCGGAGCTGTAGCCACCAGCCTACGCCAGAGCCACAGCAAAGCGGGATCCGAGCTGCGTCTGCAACCTACACCACAGCTCACGGCAACGCCGGATCCTTAACCCACTGAGCAAGGCCAGGGATCGAACCCGCAACCTTATGGTTCCTAGTTGGATTCATTATTGTCTGTTAACTTTCTTTAAATGGAATCACCCAGAGTATCTGGTTTCTTTGCTTAATACTCTATTTTTGAGATTATCCCCTGTGATATTTTTGTTGCATCAAATTATTAATTTTCTTGCTCTATAATGTTATATCGTGTGACTATAGTACAATCTATCTATCCATTTTATTCTTGGTGAATATCTATCTTATTGTAGAATTTGGCCATTAAAATTGACCTCACTATGAAAAAAAAAAAAGAACTGCTTTGTTCATTTAGTTTTTGTTTGTTTTCTTTTTGTTTGCATTTTAGATCCCACATATGAGTGAAGTCATATGGTATTTGTCTTTCTCCATCTGACTTAGCATGTTGTAGGGTATACAGAAGTAGAAAAAGAATATTGTGCACATAAAGCTTACATAAGGTTCTAAACCAATGTTATCTCAATTAAAAATTTTTTTTTTAAAAAGACTTGCCCAGTCCTACATGGCACTCCTTCCAAACCTACAATTTAGGGACATTGTACCAGAATTAAATAGGCAAGCAGCTGTTCCTTCTGATTGTTTTGCTATGAGACACTGAACGCAGTCTATGCATACCAAAGTGACTACAGAGCGCTCAGATAAAAAAGAAAAAATATCATCCAACATTCTGGCTTTTTAATTTAACTTTTCATTTTGAAAGAATAGAGTCATAGGGAGTTGCAAACATAGCACAGAGGGGTCCTGTGTCTCCTTCACCCTGTTTGTAACATTTTACATTACAACAGTGCAGCATTAAAATGGGAGGGGGTCCTGGGGAGGACAGGGACACCTCATGACTGCTGGGCAGGGGTGGGGTCAGGCTCCCCTTTAGGGGGCTGGGCCTGGGCAGGGGGTATCATGTTTGGCTGCAGTTTTGTGCAAAATTCTCCATCCTGTTAGGCTGCCTCTTTCCTGGCCCTTGGACTTGAGGGAGCGGGTTCTCTTGAGGCTTTTCTGATCTGCACTCACTGGCACATCTGGCTTCCTGGCTCTTCTGGGATGCAGTCCAGGATGTATGAGGCACAAAGAAAAGCAAAGGAACTCAATAACTTGACATTCCCTGGTCTTGAGGCTCCTAATAGGTTGCTTTTTTCTCTCCACCTTCCCGAGTCCTACCTTTGTTGTTGCATAAGGGATGGGATTTCAGCTATTCTCCAGGAGGACGCATAGGATGAGGAAGTGTGTCTACTTCTGAAAACATGAGTGTCCTTTCCTGGAGACAGAAATCTCTCACACTGGCTTTTTCTGCACTTAGATGCTTCATTTCTCCAAGGAGGTAAAGCTCTTCTTTCTTTTGTGTATGCACTTCATCAAATTGAGCATAAGAACAGATAAGACCATAAAAAAAAAGAGTGCTTTTAAAATAACAAGGCAGGAGTTCCCGTCGTGGCGCAGTGGTTAACGAATCCAACTAGGAACCATGAGGTTGCGGGTTCGGTCCCTGTCCTTGCTCAGTGGGTTAACGATCCGGCGTTGCCGTGAGCTGTGGTGTAGGTTGCAGATGCGGCTCGGATCCTGCGTTGCTGTGGCTCTGGCGTAGGCCGGTGGCTACAGCTCCGATTCAACCCCTAGCCTGGGAACCTCCATATGCCGCGGCAGCGGCCCAAGAAATAGCAACAACAGCAACAAAAACAATAACAACAACAACAACAACAACAAAATAAAATAAAATAAAATAACAAGGCATTAGCTATTGCAACAAATAATAACCTTATTTTAAATAAAGAAAATAAAAGTGATGAGTCCCTTCTCAGTGAAACAGTCCACAGCACCTGCCTTGACACTCTGCCCCTCCTCCAGGTCTGCAGACATTTATGTTTATTCTGAATATAATAAACATCAAGGACTTTCCTCTCAGTGGAACAAGGAGCATAAGCATAGGAAGCTCTAATGAAATGGGAAGGTTCTAGTTAGGCTAACTCATGTTGCCATGGTGACAGGAGAAAAAAGGTAGAGAGTGTTTACAAATGCCTTGAATGTTTTATAAAATCAGTCCACCAGGTTGGCTTTTCATTCTTCTGCTTTCTACCACCTTGACTCCCTGCACAAATAGCCATATGAGGCAAGACCAAAACAACTGTGCCACATGAACACACCTTGGGAAATTTCTACCAAGCAGTGGTGATTCCTACAAGTTCCTTTGAAATAAATACATCCTTCAACTTATGGAGCCACTAAAAAATAATGAGTTTTCACATAATGATTGATTCTGAAAAGAAATAGTGAATGCCCAAGGCATGCGAGGAATGGTGATTGGGAAACAGGAGAGCTGCAAGATGCTAGAGAACCCCTGCAAAGAGTGCTGGCTGATTGCAAAAGACAATGTATCTTTACGATGAAGAGTCTGTGTCCTCGGACAGCCAGGTGCTTGCTGATGAGATGAAATGGAAAGTGCACAGCATCACCTATGGGACATTCTTGTGAAAGATTTACCCTGAATCTAAAAAAAAAAAAAAAAATCTAGCTTTCAGTTCACGGAAAATGTGAGGAATAGAGGAACAAGTTAAATGTACAATAATGGAATAATAGTGTACAAATCCAGAATGTTGGACACTATCAAGGCAACTAATCCAACCTTTTCAAAAATAAAGACCATGGTAGGGGGGGAACCCTGGATTATTTTAGATTCAAAGAGGCTCATAAATGTCCAGTGTGGAGTTCCTGTTGTGGGGCAGTAGGTTAAGAATCCGACTGCAGCAGCTCAGGTTGTTGTTACAGGTTCAATCCCCAGCCTAGCACAGTGGGTTAAAGGACCCAGCATTGCTGCAGCTGTAGTGTAGGTTGCAGCCATAGCTCAGATTCAATCCCTGGACCATGAATTTCCACATGTCGTGGTGCAGTCATTAAAAAAAAAAAAAAGTCCCTATGTAAGGAATAAACTTTGAATGGACATGGATGGGGAAAAGCACTCTAAAAGACATTTTGGGGACAACAAGTGAAATGTAATATAGCCTGGAAATTAGATAATATTCAAAAATTATGATTAATTTCCATAGATATGATAATGGTACTGTAGTTAGGTAGGAGGATGCCCTTATTCTTAGGATATGTGTGCTGAAAGATGTAGAGGTAAGGAGATAGCATGTCTCACATTCAAATGGTTTACATATGAAATACATTAAAAATACTAATAGCTGTTAAGTCTGTTTAGAGTAGGGGTTTAGCAAACTATGGCCAATGGGCCAATTCTGGTCAACTGCCTATTTTTTATCCATGATCTAACAATGGATTTTACCTTTTTAAATGGTTGAAAAAAATGGAACGAAGAAAATTTTCTGGCACGTGAAAATTACTTGGAATTCCAATTTCCAAATCTATAAATTTTTGTTGGAATATAGCTATGTTCATTCACTTACATACTGTCTGTGGCTGCTTTCCTGTAAGAGCAGAGCTGGGTAGTAGAGATACTGTAGGACTGACAAAGCCTGAAAGATTTAATATTTAGTCTTTTCCAGAAAAAGTTTGCTAATACCTGACTTGGAAGACATGCTGATGTTTATGGTACAGTTATTTCAACTTTCCTGTATGTTGAAAATCTTTCATTCTATATATAAAAAAAATCATCTTTACAACCAGCAGGTAATGTTTATCAAGGAATATTTTATTTTTCTTTCAATGTGTTCATTTTTACCAATACATTAAAAGTAAAGAAATTGAAGTTCAGAGAACATAGGTTGCGTATCTTGCCCAATGTCCCCCTACAGCTAGTGCTGGAAGTAAACCTAGTCTATAAACCCCTACCCTCATGTTCAGTAGCTCTGGGTGAAACAATTTTTAAAATGTGTGTTTTTCTCAACTGAAATCTTCTAAAATGGCCTTAACAATTTTTGTTTAAAACAAAATAAAATAGGGAGTTCCCCTGTGGCACATCAGGTTAAGGATCCAGTTTTGTCACTACTGTGGCTTCGGTCACTGCTATGGCACAGGTTGCATGCCACGGGTGCAGCATCCCCCACAAATAAGTTAATGGAAGAGGAAAGGGAGATATGAACAGGTAGAGCACAGAGAATTTTTAGGGCAATGAAACCGCTCTATGATACTATAATGATGGTACACAGAATCATACATTTGTCCAAACCCATAGATGTACAACACCAAGAGTAAGGTATATATGGTTCCCATTGTGGTTCAGCAGGTTACAAACCCAACTAGTATCCATGAGGATCTGGGTTTTATCCCTGGTCTCACTCAGTGGGTTAAGGATCTGGCAACCTAACCTGTGGTATAGGTTGCAGATGTGACATGGATCTGGTGTTGCTGAGGCTATGATGTAAGCCAGCAGCTGCAGCTCCAATTTGACCCCTAGCCTGGGAACTTTATATGCCATGGCTGCCCTAAAAGGAAAAAAAAGTAAGATATATATATATACACACACACACACACACATACACACATATATATACACATATACATATTACCATAGAATATTATGCATCCATTAAAAAAGAGGGACATTTATGAAAATATGGGTGGACATTGAGGGCATTATTATAGGCAAAGTGGGTGATGCAGAGAAAAGCAAATACTATGTAAACTCATTATATGTAGACTCCAAAAGAGAGAGAAAGAGAGAAATAGAAAAAAAACAGAGAATGGAGAATAGACTGGTGGCTGTCAGGGTTAGAGGTGTTGGGAAAGTGGGGGGATGTTGGTCAAAAGGCACAAATTTTCAGTCATAAGATGATTAAGTTATGGAGTTCCTGCCATTGCTCAGCAAAAATGAATCTGACTAGTATCCATAGGATGCAAGTTCAATCCCTGGCCTCGCTTGGTATGTTAAGGATCCAACATTGCCCTGGAGCTGTGGTGTAGTTCACAGATGTGGCTCAGATCTGATATTGCTGTTGGTGTGGTGTAGTCTAGCAGCTACAGCTCTGATTTGACCCCTATCCTGGGAATTTCCACATGTTTCAGGTGCAGCCCCCAAAAGACAGAAATAAATAATAATAATAATAATAACATGAATAAGTTCTGGAAATCTAATGAGCAGCATGGTGACTTAATAAACAATATTTTATTGTATTTTTGAAAGTTGCTAAGAAAGTAGATGTTAAAATTTGTACCACATACACACAATGGATGTGTTAACTAAACTTCTTGTGGTAATTATTTTGCAGTGTGTCCAATCATCATACTGTACACTTTAAATTTACGCAATGTTATATCTTAGTATCTCAATAAAGCTGGGGGGAAGGAGAAGAAAGCATGCAAAAACACAATGGAACATGCTCTGTAAAGTGCTTAAAGAAAAGGACTCTTTGCCCAGAATTCTATATCCATCAAAAACGTCCCTTAGGACTGAAGTCAAAGTAAATACATTCTCAGTTGAAGAAATGAAGTCACCAGTAGAATTTCTTTAAAGGTCAATTTAAGGGACATATTTTAGTGTTAAAGAAAATTATACTAGAGGGAAATTTGTAATATAAGGAATGAAGGAGGAGCTTCAAAAATGCTATTTGGATAAATATAGAAGACTGCTTTTCACTGTTTAAGTTCTTTAAAGTACATAAGACTATTGAACCTTAACACTGTAACATTGTATGGCAGTGTTTTTAGTGTATGTTATTGTGCTATATAGGAAAACTGTAACATTAATAGTGAGAGTAAAATGACACATATGGTTATGAGTGAAGCTTTTACTTTTGTTTGATGTGAAATACTCTAAGGAAACTGTGGAAGGTTATATATGCAAATTATAATACTTAGAGCAACCATTAAGAAATGAAACTCAAAAAAATTAAAAAATAAAGAAAATGAAGCACTAAAAATCTTACAGCAACCCATAGGCAGGCATTAAAATTAGAATGATGTAACAAAAACCAGAGATTCCAAAAAGAAAACTAATTTAAAAATGGAAGAATAAAATTGAACAAAGTAAATAATTTCATTAAATGTAAATGATCCAAAGGCTTTTATTAAAAGGGACAGTTAAAAGACTATTTAGATTTTAAAAAATAATACCTAACTCTATACTGCTTGTAAGAAACCCACTTTAAATATAAAAAAGAATAAATCTTAATGATGTAAGATTTGTAGCAGGAATGTGAGGCTGGTTCAACATTCAGGATGTAATTCATTAGATAAAGAAAAAAAAAGACATGAACATCTTAATTGATGTTCACATCTTATGCTAATATTATGGGCCAAAGACCTAAAAATAAAACCTAAACATATGAAGCTTCAAAAAGGAAACACAGGAGTTCCCACTGTGGCACAGTGGAAATCCGACTAATATCCATGAGGATGAGGGTTCCACCCCTGGCCTCACTCAGTGGGTCAGGGATCTGGCATTGCCATGAGCTGCGGCGTTGCCATGGCTGTGGTGTAGGCCAGCAGCTGTAGCTCCAATTCAACCCCTAGCCTGGGAAATCCATATGCCATGAGTGTGGCCCTAAAAAAACATACACACAGAAAAAAAGGAAGAAGAAGAAAACATAAGAAAAAATGCTATAACTTTGGGTCAGGCAAAGATTTCATAGCTATAATATCAAACATGTAATCTAATTAAAATAAATTGATAAATTAGAGATCCTTGAAATTTAAAAATTTCTATTCCATAACACACACAGTTAAAAGAATAAAAATGCAAACCGCAGATGGGAAAATGATATTTGCAAAACATGTAAGACAAAGGACTTGTATCCGGAACATGTGAAGAATTGCCAGAACGCAATAAGAAAATGAACAGCCCAATAACAAATGAGCAAAGGATCTGGAGAGCCTCTTCACCAAGGGTATATGAGCAGTATATAAGTACATGAAAAGATTCACAATATCACATTAGGGGAAGGTAAATTAAATCACAGTGGAATGCCACTATTTAGATGCAATAGAGAGGCATTAAATAAATAAATGGAGGGGAGAGGAATTTGTGTATTTTTGGAGAAGAGTTTTGTGAAAGCTATTAAAAATTTAATGAACACAGCCTTATATATAATAACTCTACTCCAAGAATTAGTGAATTTCCATATATCTAAGCAAAGACGTACCAGAGTATCCACTTAACATGTGTAAGTGTATGAATGTTTTATATCCATTAAAATGCAAAAAGAATCCACAAGGGATTGTTAACTGTAGCTATAGCTAAAGAATAGGACAATAGGATGGGAAAGTAGGGGTGGGAAAGGAAACATTTACTTTTTAATTTATACTCTTCTCTACTGTGCTTCTTTCACATTTTTACCCTATGTTTGTATTTCTTCTATAATTAAAAACCTAAACAACTGAGTTGGATGCAAATTAATATGCAGTGGGATAGGCAGGCTGTGTTGTCAACATTTGGCAAATTGAAGGATTCCAAGTTCCAAGTTAAGATACACTTTTGAAGAACTCGAGTCCAGTAAATTGCATTGTACCATCTGTTTTGGGCTCCCCATCAAATGGAATGTGGTGCCTAAAATAGTTTAATAAGTGTAATTTCATCACCTAAAGCTATGTTCTTTCTGTCATTGTGTCAGCGTAATATAGTCCCTCCCCCGTGTTGTGAAGCTGGGTTCTCCAAATGGGTATTATAATGTCATACTTTATTATCCTCCCCTATTTCAGCTGTTTATAACTTTCTAAAGAAAGAAGAAAAAAAAAAAAAGCCTGCTATGAAAGGGATTTTCTCTTCTGCATTGGTCTGAACACAGTGTTTACTGAAGGATGCTCAGTCAAGAAAAACATGGCCCCTCTCCCCCATGGTCTGGGTCTCTACCTCATTAGCCCAGTTCAGGGCCTCAAAGTGTTACCTAGATTACTGCAAGAGGCTTAAAAACTTGTCTCTGAAATTCCAGGACCCCAAGACACCCCTCAACCTTGCTGCCCCTGGAGTACCCTGCTCCATTTAGAGGGAGATTTCTAAAGCATGACTATAGCCAAAGCACCCCAGCTAAAATCCCATCCTTCCTCCCTAGGTCCTGTCTCCTTAGGGTGACTGCAGCCTCATCACTCATCACCACAGGCTCCATCTATTCCTCAATCAAGCAGAACTTCTCAGTAACCATCCCCAGGCAAGGGGCATACTCCCTTCTCTTTTCTTCCAACCCAACCCTCACTCCCGACTCCAGCTCCTACTGTTCTTCACCGGAAGCCTTTCATGACCTGTCTGAGCTAAGAATCCCTCCTAGGGTTCTATTTAACCACCTGTGCTTTCATCCAACCAAAGTCAGCCTGCATCATTTAATTACACAACTGACCTTCCCCCCAACTACTGTGTAACCCTATCTGATTCCTCTTTCTACTGCGGTGCTGAGCACAATGCTGAGAGTACTGTCAATATTCTAAAAATGCTCTCTTAATAAAGAGTCCAACCCAGCAATGGAGGAAACATCTTTAAGTGGACATCCTTGGATTCTCATGCAGGTGAGAATGACAGGGGCCCTTGTATATTTTGGTTTTGTTTTTTGGTTTTGTTTGTTGGTTTTTTTTTTTAATTATTTTTTTTTTTTTCCCACTGTACAGCAAGGGGGTCAGGTTATCCCTACATGTATACATTACAATTACATTTTTCCCCCAGCCTTTCTTCTGTTGCAACATGAGTATCTAGACAAAGTTCTCAATGCTACTCAGCAGGATTGTTTGTTGGTTTTTAAAGGAATCCAATAGGTCAGAGGGCTGAGGAAGTTGTCAAACTGAGATTGTGCTCCTGGGATGTCCAGCAGGCCACCTCTGAGAGGTAACCATCCCCACAAGTACCAAACAGAAGTGGGGACCACTGAGGCAGGCACTTCCTGTACCCTGGTTTTTGGTGTTAATCTCCTGGTCAACTGAGGGGTAAGCTGAAGTGAATTGAACAGAGGGAGGTCAGGAGTTTGCTCAAGGAACGCAGCTCAACAGGGCAAGAGCCGGTTATGTTCTGTGTCCCTGCAGGGCCCAATCAGTTGATCCCAGGGGTGAGGGTTGAGAGGCAGTGATGGCACTCTGCAGACGTCAAAAGTGAGACCTGACCCGGCTGTTCCATTCCTCTGAGACCAGGATTCTGTCACTTTTCAGAAGGCACCGCTTCCCATTCGCCTGCTACCAAAAGGGGGCATGTCACCCTCACTTCCCCAACCCCAGGTGTGGGTGTCACCCCAGGACTTACCCGCCTGCTGCTGGCTCAGCAGAAGGTCTGTTCTGTTGTGAGGTCTGCTGCAAACTCTCCCTGGAGTTTCCCTGAAACTCTTGATGTTAGGAGAGGCACAAGAATGCTCTTTGGTTGGCTATGGGTGCAGTGCACAGAAACTCCAGGTCCAGAAGTGAGTGGGGTACATGGTGCTTCTGCTGATTTTCTATCTTTACGCTGCTGAGACTGGCCCTTGTTTATCTCTTTTAACAGCAGAATGTTCCAGGAAGCTGAGAGGCAACAGGGGAGCCAATGGCAGAGGTCATCATGGACTTGATTCACTTATGCATCTTTTTATCATGGAGTATTTCTGGTCTTCTTAAAAGAAAGAGGAGTCGGAGTTCCCGTGGTGGCTCAGTGTTATCAAATCCGACTAGGAACCATGAGGTTGCGGATTAAATCCCTGGCCTTGCTCAGTGGGTTGGGGATCTGGCATTGCTGTGAGCTGTAGTGTGGGTTTGCAGACAGGGCTCCGATCCTGCATTGCTGTGGCTCTGGCACAGGCCAGCAGCTACAGCTCCGATTAGACCCCTAGCCTGGGAACCTCCATATGCCATGGGAGCAGCCCTAGAAAAGGCAAAAAGGCAAAAAGGAAAAAAAAAAAAAAAAAGAGGTGCCATTGTTAAGACCCTGTTTATACCACTGGATTTTCTCCAGGACATTTTTTTTTTTTTTTTTTTTTTGCCACACCAGCAGCACGTGCAAGTTCCTGGGCCAGGGACTGAACCCACAGCAGTGATCAACGTCCAGTCCTTCACTGCTATGTCCTCAGGGAACTCCTTCTCCAGAACAATTTATAAAGTTTTGTCTGTAAAACAATCTGTGGTGTATGCTCTGTGCAGTATGGTCTGGTAATCTGTATTTAAGAGCAACCTCCCTGGAGGTTCCAACACTTTGTGGGTTCTGGTTCATCTTCATTTATATTCAGTGCAGCTGTTAGCAGCAGCTGTCAGACCCTATCAGGCTACTAGGGCTTGTTAACAGCATTTACAAGGCTTCTTCTGTATTACAGGCATAATTTTTGTCTAATGACCATGGAGCCTGGTAGAGCAGACATTAAGACACCCCTTTTAATGATGGGGAAAGGGGGTTCCAGATGCCCTGAAAACAGACTGAGGAGATGCTGCCCCTCCTACCAAAGCCTGCAGCCCCTTGTCATGCCACTAGGGAGATGTACCTGATATCTAAGAATTCAGGGAGGAAGCACAGCAAACTCTTAGGCAGTTCTTCCAGGTTTCTAGGAACCCACCTTCTGACGGGAATCCCAGAAAGTCAGCCTTGCTGTGCATGTATCTGTGTGTCCATATAAACCTTGGTACCTTTACTTATATAGAAGAGAAAAAAGTGGATTTAAAATGCATTATTAATAATTGAGGTTATGAGTTCCCATTGTGGCTTAGCAGGTTAAGAACACAACATAGTGTCCATAAGGTTATGGGTTCTATCCCTCGCTCAGTGGGTTAAGGATTTGGAGTTGGTGCCATCTGCGACATAGGTCATAGATGTGGCTCAGATCTGGTGTTGCTATGGCTATGGTGTAGGCCTGCAGCTGCAGCTCCCATTCAACCCCTGGCCCGAGAACTTCCATATACTGCAGGTGCTGCTGTAAAAAGAAAAAAATAAATTGAAATTAAAATAACCTTAATGACCAAAAACATCACAGCTGCACTGGCCCCATAGCCTGTGAGCAGGAAGGTTGCCTCCATCCTTTAACTGCTGCCTACATGGCCCTGTCCTGACCTGTTGTCATGGCAACCACATATCTGCATAGAGAAGTTACGTATTCTGTGCCTCTATCTAGAGGAGGACAGTCTTCTGACTGCAGTCTCTGAGCACTGGGACAGGCCAGTTAACAGGCGTGATTCAGCCCCAAGCCCCAAGCCAAGGTGGAGATGCCTTTCCCTGAGTCAATTTTCTCAGTCTGCTGCTGTGATGTCAAATACACAGGCTACTGTATGGCCTTTAAAGTAATCTCTGATTTCTCTTCTGTTTCCATCCCCAGAGACTTCATGAGGTGTGAACATAAACCACAGACCAGCATGGTCAGCCCCAAGTCCCAGGGGGTGAATGAGAAAGACCCTTAGCCCCTAAGAACACACACTGGGAATAAAGGGAGGAGGATGTGGGGGCAGACAGCACAGATGGGAAGCACTGGGCTCTCCACAGCAATGTCTCCTTGTCTTTCTTTGGGAAGAGTGTGAATTGAGTTAATTGGGACTGAGTGATCAAAAGTTGGCTACTTTCTCTCCAACTGGACTGATAGGGAGAAGCATCTTTCTGCCAAAGTGTTGGACCTTACTGAAGACATAAGATTGATTTTTTTTTTTTTAAATTTTTGGCCAGGCCCACAACATGTAGAAGTTCCCAGGCCAGGGCTTAAACCTGGGCCACAGCAGTAACCACAGCCATAGCTGATCCTTAACCTGCTAAGCCACCAGGCAACTCCTAAATTTGATTATTTTAAATTTCTGTTTATGTGTAAAAAAAAGAAAAAAAACCTATAAGTTCTTAGAACAGGATGAGGGAAACAAGATTTAGTTGTGACCAAAAAAAAAAAAAAAAGAAAAAAAAAGAAATAGACGTTTGGAGACTGTAGCCATCAGGAAACTCAGTGTGAGTCATGCCTGGGAGTGTGTTACCTACCCTCTCCCAACAATGGCTTAGGAGACTTTCGGTGGCAGTTAAATTTATCTAGAATGATTTTAATGCACTCTGAACAGACAATGCCCAGATAAGGGCTTCTTGAGTTGGTAGGCATCTTGCAGGAAGGAGATGGGCTTCCTGGAGCAGCCAAAAGGAAACCATGGGGCCTGCTGAAAGCTGAAAGCTGGTGGGGGCAGCTGCTTTGTTCAGACAAAAAACCACAGGGTCTCAAACCTGATTTGAACTAACATTTGAAATTCACACTATGTCACATACAGATCTGGATATTGATTTTTTCATTACAAACAATAAGAAGACCTAATCACATTGGTTCCATTTTCCTATGAGGCACTCATGGGCCAGAGAGCAGATGGGCTGCAGCCTTTCCATGGTGTGCAGCCCAGTGGACTCAGGTCCCTGCTGGCCTGTGTCTCCTTGAGAAAGAGGCTGCCAGTTGCTTATCAGTTACCCTCAAGGTTATGCTGACACTTTCCTTCAGGTAGAGAGACATTTCTCTGCTTTTGTGTCCATCAAAAACAGAAAAATTGCTTATAGCACAAAATCACCCCTCCTGCCATCTCACTGTAGCTTCTTCTTTGACTTTGGGTGTAAAATATCTTCTTCAGTATTTTCCAGTATTTTTTGTTGATTGTTGTTCAGTAGTTAGTTGTGATTTTGGTGTTTTCGTGAGAGGAGGTGAGCTTGAGTCCTTCTATTCTGCCGTGTTGTCTTCTTTCCTGGCGAGGGTGTGGAGAAAAGGGAACCTGCCCACGTTGTTGTAGGAATGTAAATTGGTGCAGCTCCTATGGAGAACAGTATTGAGGTTCCTTAAACAACTAAAAATATGGCTGCCACAGGGTCCAGAAATCCCAATCCTGGGCATATATCCAGAGAAAATGATAATTTGAAAAGATACATGTACTTCAATGTTCGCTGCAACACTGTTCACAATAGCCAAGACATGGAAGCAAACTAAATGTCCATTGGCAGATGAATAAAGATGTGATACACACACACACACACACACACACACACACACGAATATTATTCAGCCATAAAAAATAATGGAATAATACCATTTGCAGCAAAATGGACCTAGAGATTATCATACTGAGTGAAGTCAGACAAAGACAAATATCATATGATCACTTATATGTGGAATCAAAGAAAAAATGGTACAAATGAACTTATTTATAACATGGGAACAGACTTACCAATTTTGAAATCAAACTTGTGGTTACCAAAGGGGAAGCATGGGCGGAAGGGATAAATTAGGAGTTGAGGATTAATATATACACACTACTATATCTAAAATAGATAATCCATAAGGACCTATTGTATAGTGAAGGGAACTCTACTCAATATTCTGTAATAACCCATATTGGAAAGGAATCTAAAAAATAATGGATATATGTATATGTATAACTGAATAACTTTGCTGTATACCTGAAACTAACACAAAATTCCAAATCAATTACACTCCAATAAAATTTTTTTAAAAGTAGCAAAATCGATGATTCCTCAGTGTAAGAGAAGAATATTTTTATATGTTTAAGGGAAAGACCAGTTCACACATAAATGATCATATGATATTTGTCTTTGTCTGACTTCACTCAGTACGATAATCTCTAGGTCCATGTTGCTGTAAATGGTATTACTTCATTTTTATGGCTGAATAATATTCCTTTAGCTCACCTACCTGAATTCTATAAGCATTTTAAATATTTAGACTCTAAGTCATTTTGTCTAAGAAATGGCTGAACGATCTAGGAATGATGAACCCAGAGGCGAGAAAACTCAAGCACTACATGACGGTAGTCTAAGGCTGTCCAAGGGGGTAAGAGTGGACTTGACTGCAAGGCCTCATGAAATTGACAAGGAGAAAGATTTCAGCTTGTAGGAAGAAATCAGTCCTGTTGGAATTTTCCAAGTATAAAATGGGTGTCTGGAGATTGCACAAGCCCTAGGCACTGGTGACACTGAAGCACAGGAGGGGGCTCCCTAGGTAGAAAAACAAGGTGCAGGTTGAACAGCCGAATATTCAACTAAACCTGGCCAGGGAGGCTCACCTGGGTCAGTGTGGTCTGGACAACTTTGTAGATGGACTTCAAAGGCCCACAAGACCTGTGGAATTGTCTCAAAATGTGGAAATGTATTTTAAAAGGACAAAAGTTTATAAATTGGATCCCTTCCACTTGTTGAGAGTCTCTCCATTCCATTAAATCTTGATCTTTTCCACCACCTGATGAGGGCTTTATCAAAGCATTCAAACATCTGCTTCTCTGTAATTTCAGCAGAGCCTGGAGCCTGCTACTAGCTCAGTCATGAGAAGGGTGATGGGGGTCTGTTTATGTGAGAAGTTTACCTTTTCTAGTTTCACACAGGTCCTTAAGTCACTTGTTGAGAAATATGATGAATATGTCCAGGAGCCTGCCATCCATATGTTACCAAATGCAAGTTCCTGTGCCTGATGCACAGTGAGGACAAACAATACCAAAACATCAGAGTTTGGAAGAGAGAAAATCTTATTGCAGGGCCATGCAAGGAGATAGGTTGTTCAGGCTCAAAAAGCCCTGAAATCTTCAAAGAGTTTCAACAAAGCATTTTTAAAGACAAGGTGAGAGAGGGGCATGATTAGTTGTTGCAGACTTCTTGGTGTTGGAATCCTTTGTCCTTGCATCTATCCACGTAGGTCAGGTTATAAAGTTCTGGTAAGACTCCAAAAAAACAAACGTTATTCTCTGTTCTGCAAATTTCACCTCCATATGAGTAGACTCTTAAAGGTCAGAGCCCTGAGAATAGGCTTTCCTACATATTTCAAGCTATAGGTAACATTCTGTTCCAAAGTTGCAGATCATGACTAAATACAGGCAACAGAGCGCAAAGGTCAAAGTAAAAGGAACAAACCTAATACGGATTGAGATGTGTTCTTCCCTGCCACATATATGCTTTATTTGGACCCAAGGAATTGGAGCAGCAAACAATTTGGGGAGATCTGAAGACCATGTATCTCAATACATTGATGTCTTTCCATTGGAAGGTAACACATTCAATTAATATATTATTATTCTAGTAGAATTTTTCCTTATCTAGTCTCTTAACATTCAAAGAGTAAACATGCTATGAATGATGATTAAATGGGGAGGAGATATTAACTTCCAGCAGTGGCAGACTCTACAACAAGCAACTCTAGCCTGAGGGAGCAACCAGAAAAAAATGATTAAATGTATTATGTTAAACCTGTTTAAAGATGAGAGAGTCAACAAGAAAGTGACAGAGAATAAAGCCCACATCCTGTGGAAGAACGTAACCTTGAGAAGCAGGCCCAGCATCGAGGGTGTCTGTTCATTCTGAGAGAGCCAGGAAAGAGGCAGAGAAGGTGACTGCCCACGGACAGCCTTGGAGAGTCAATGCTGGAGTCCAGAGCCCACAGGATCAGGGTCCTACAAGGCACCTACACTTTAGTTCAGAACCCTAGAGAATAACACTTTAGGACTATTAAGGCAAAAACAATAGCATTTTAAGATTGGAATTGTAATGTATGTGAAAGTAAAAGATACAGCAATAGCACAAAAGATGGGGGTGAAGAGAGACTGCTGTTAGTGAATGGGGAGGTAGGATCATATTGACTGTAATTAGACTTTTGTAAGCTAAGCATATACAGCATTAGCTCAAGAGCAACTACCAAAAAATAGTAAATAAAAAAAAAAAGAAATAAACGTAAAGGGCCACTGTGATGAAGAATCTGACTCCATTTTTGGTATTTGACTGCTAACATCTTTTAAGCCCCACTCATCCCTTTTTCTTTCCATCCCACTACTGGCCATGATGATAAGTAAGGCTGGTGCTCTCTCCATTGATACTAGGAGGGGAGGCTCAATCTGTACCAGCTTGTGCAAGAAAAACTTCTTGATTCCACCTCATGCTTACCAAAAAAATACCAAGCCAGTGCACTTTTGCTGCCCCAATACTGTTTCTGAAACACTTAGTGTCCTGCTGTGCTTGCCACAGAAACTTCACTGTGATGAGTAGTAAACTGTGTCATGTACCCTCTTGGGGTATATTATGTCTTTAGCCTCAATATCCAAACGAGCTATGGAGTGAGGGAACTGACCTCTCTCCATAGACAGGTCACCAGCACCAGTGAAGAAAATAAAATTAAATAGTAAAAATGAAGATAAAATACATGTATTTGAAGGAGTTCATTACTGCATACTTCTCTAAGGGAAATACTAAAGAATATTCTTCAGACAAAAGGCAATGCTCCCAGGGAGATGATCAGATTGAGAAAGGAATGAGAAGCAATAACTATTTGGGTAAATGTAATTGCATAGTGACTATGTAAAAAAATAACAATAGTCTATAGAATTTAAGGTGCAGACCTTGATATTTTATGTATACACATGTACATATGTGTATGTACATAGAATTAATAATTATTAAATAAATACCTAAAATTAAAAATTACATATATACCTTGTTTGGGATAAATATTAAAGAGTTTTAATGTTTTTGTGTTGTCTAAGGAGAGAGAAAATTATTGATTAATATTAGGTATTTGTAGATCAAAAATTTGTGTTGTAATCTCCAGGCTAATACCAAAAAGAATGATAAAATAACAAAAACTTCTAAGAAAATAGAAAAAAAATGGAATGATTTAAAAAAAAAACCCTAAAAGGAGGCAAGAAAGAAGAAACATGAATTTATAATAGACTGAAAATAGCAAACAAGTAATAAAATGGTAGACCTAAATGCAAATGTATTTTTAAATTGGCTAAATGCTTCCATCAAACATCAAAGATTTTGAGACTAGAAGATCCACTTATGGAAGTTTAAAAATATCCTTCTAAAAACATTTGGGTCAGAGAAAAAAAATCCCAACATATATCTAGGAAAAAATTTGAAGTGAATTTTGATGTAAAACTGTACATCAAAACAAATGAGATACAGAGAAGAATTTACAGAAAAAAAGAAGGCTGAAAATTAATGAGCCCATAACAAGAAGTTTTAAAAGAATAGCAAATTAACCCTAAAGGAAAAGGAAGGATGAAAATAATAAAGATAAATGCAGGAATCAATGAATTAGAAAACAAGTATGCAATAGAAAAGATCAAACAACCTAAAATTTAATTTTTTGAAAGACTAAAAAAAATTAGTGAATCCTAGGAGACACTGATCAAGAATAAAATATAGCAGGAAGGATAACAAGAGAGATCATCACAAAGATCATAAGGATTTTTAAAATGAGGGCATCATCAGGGTATTACAAATATCATTAGAGGAAATCAATGTTAATGTATTTGAAAATTTAGATGAAATGGACAAACTAGAAAATTACATCTAACAATAGAAAATGTAGAATCCTACAATTATTAGAGAAATTGAAACTGTAATTATAATTCTGTCCACAAAGACGACCCCCAAACCCAGATGGTTTTACCAGTTAATTCTGTCACACATTTAAGAAATAAAACTATACCATTCTTGCTTAAATCTTTCATGGACTGAAAAAAATTAGATTAAGTACTCTGAAACTTGTTTTACATAAAGCCAGCATAACTTTAATTCCAAAATCAGACAAAGGAAAAAGAAAATTAGTAGAAAAGAAAATTACAGATCCAACTCTTTCAATTGCAAAAATAAATGCATAAGCAAAATAATAGCTGTTAAAATCTGGCCATACACAGACAGGGTAATTCCTCAAAACTGAATACTTCTCCCAGACGTGCAATATTAACTTACAACAAGTGACTGATTTAAAAATCAATCACTCTAATTTTCCAAATAATAGAATGAAAGAATAATGTTATGGTTATTTCAATAGGTACAAAAAAATAATAAAATCTAACACCCATTGTTATAAAGTCTCAGCTAACTAAGGAGAGAATAGGAGAGAACTCCTCAAAGCTGATGAAGTTCCACTTTTTGTGAAATTGGGAAAAATATCAAGAAATGCCCTCCTTTTCCCACTGCCATCCAACATGTATCAGAAACTCTGCCAATTCAGTAATTCAAAGGAAAGAAAGACATTAAAAGTGTTAGAAGAGATGAAGTCATCTCATTTTGCAGGTTATGATTATATTTGAAGAAAATTCAAAGACATTTACAGATAAATTATTGATTAATAAGTGAATTCAGCAAGTTTGTGAATCTAAGATCAACAGAAAAAAATAAACTAAAATTCTACAGACTACCAACATACCACTAAAAAGTAAAAAATTGCAATATGCTACAATGTACGATGATAAAAAAATTTTTTAAACCAGAAATAAATCTAATGAAAATGTGTAAGATCTCTACATAGAAAGTATGAAATATTGTTGACATAAATTAGACAAGATCTAAATAATGGAGGCACGAGTCAAGGTAACGCATTGGAAGACGCAATATTTTAAAAATGTAAGTTCTACCCAAGTTGATCTATAAAGTCAATTCCATCCTAATCAAACACCAATAAGTTTTTTTGAGGGGCAGGGGTGAGGAGACTTGCTAAAATTCCTTTTTGTGTGGAAAAATCAAGGCCCACAATTAACCAAGACACTGTTAAAGAAAAAGGGCAAGTGAAAAGATGTTTTTCCCCCTTGAATATCAAGACTTATATGAGTCCCTGCTGTGGTGCACTGGGTTAAGAACCTGACTGCCATGGCTTGGATTGCTGCACTGGCACAGGTTTTGTCCCTGGCCCTGCCCAGAGCAGTGGGTTAAAGGATCTGGCATTGCCACTGCTGCCAGTCCCTGGCCTGGGAACTTCCATGGGCTGCATTAAGTAATGCTAACCCTATGTATATGCCCCAAAGGAGTGTGCCTGTGCACAGAAACAGGCAAGTACATGGACACTTACAGCAGCGTTATCATGACGGCCCTCATGACTTCCACATGAGATTGGATCAATAGAGAATATGAAACGGAACAGGGCCCCATGGGGCACCTGGGCACTAGCCTTTCTGTGTCTCCCATTTCTTATTTTTTGGTTATAAGATTCAGTCTCAACGACCTCCCCTGACTTCCAAAGGGAAGGTTCAAATTGTTGCTAATCAGGGAAGGGAGGGGATGCAGAGACAAGGGAGGGAGGAACTCTCAAAAAACAACAGTGCAGTCTAGGAACAGGGTTCTGGTTGCTCCTCAAGGGATACACATAACAATACCTTTGAGCACTTCTGCAGAACTATAACCCCAACAAATGAAAACCAGAGAGGAAGACCACCAGAACCAGTCCCGGGGCCACTAAATACCAACTTTAAAAAAGAATGAAAGCTTGCATCTACCCTGATCATTATCTGTGGCCCTATTTTATACTCTCAAACTATAAAACTTCCTATTCTCTCCCAAAGGAGGGCACAGTCTTTAGGGCATTAGCCTGCTGTGGGTTCCTTTGCTTGGCAAAGTGATAAAGCTATTTTTTTTCTCCTTTGCCCAAAAATCCGTCTCCACATTTAAAGTTGTCACCAGTGGACAGAGGCTGAGCTTTGGCAACAAATACATAGCAATGAAATGAATAAATGTAGCAGCATATGGCATGGGTGATATCAGAACCATAATATGATTGAGTGAAAGAAACAAGACACAAAGTAATTTGTACTGTATCATTCCGGTTCTGTAAGTTCAAAATCAAGAAAAACTTAACTCTGAAATTTGGAATAGAGGTCACCTTTGGGGGGAAGTCATGTTCTAATACCTCTAAGAAGGCACAAGAGAGGCTTCCAGTGTGCTGCCAACATCTCCTTCTTAACCCTAGTGGCTAGTTTTGAAATAATTTATCCAACTCTTCATTTACGTCTTTGCACTCTATTGTAAATGTGCCACACGCTGCCATTTAAGAAGCTGAGATTGAAGAGGGAAGGGATAGCATTTGATTTAGCATATACTATACACTCAATCCTGTTAGACACTTTCCACACACCTCCTTTGGTCCTTTTAACATCATTAGCCTTATTTTGCAAGTGAGAAGACTGAATTTTCAATTGAGTAGTTAAGTGTATTATGTACTTATTACCTATAAAAATAAAGGTAGAGCTAAGTGGGATTTCTTTGCCAGTGTACACTGCTGCATCTCAACAATAACCCTATTATATATTTAATATATTCTTTGATTATTATCTTTTTGGTAGGTTCCAGTCTTTTTCATTGATGGTAGTTTGGCAGTTAGTTGTGATTTGGGTATGCTCATAAGAGGAGGTGAGCTCAGGTTCCTTCTACTCCTCTGTCTCGTCTGTCATCACTCCTGATAAGCCTCTTCTTACCCTACCTACCTGAACTTGCTATTTTTGAAGAAGATTATTTAAGTAATTAAATATGCATTGTAATATTATGTCTATATTGACATAGACCTAGATATATGTATACATGTATATTTATACACAATCATATGTACATGAAAAAAACAAGATCCAGTTATTTAAAAAGGCCACCTAATAGTAAACATTTGGATGGTGACCCTGAGAAGACTAATTATTATGCAAGTGCAAATAAGCTCAGGTCACTGTGGAGGTGTGGGTTTAATCTCCAGCCTGGTACAGAGGGCTAAAGGATCTGATGTTGCCACCATTGTGGCTCAGACTCAATCCCTGGACCGGGAACTTCCATATGCCATGGGTATTTCTATAAAAAGAAAAAAAGGACAAATTAGAAGTTCTCTAGTGGCCTAATGGTTAAGAATTCAGTGTTGTCACTGTTGTAGCTCGGGTTCAATCCCTGGTCTGGGAACTTCTGCATACCCAGTGTGCAGCCAAAAAAAATTTTTTTAAGTACAAATTATTTTTCCTTTTGTATCTAGTAGTGAGCTCATGGGATCATTGGGCAGCATGGATTATTCTTTCCCTGCCCATTTTTATCAGAAGAATTTAGGAAAATTTCTTTAGCTCCCTGTATTTTAATGTATTCATTTCAAAAATAAGGAGAATCCAATCCCTCCCCACTCATAGCACATTTGTAAGAATATTGGATTGTGGGTATGAGATGACTTCTTTGAAGCATTAAACCCTGTAGAAATGGAAACAACCCATCAAAGCCACAGCATGGCATTTCACAAGGACCCACAGATCTCCAGTATTCTGTACATGACACTGACAAGTAGAAATTTGTAACTATTTGAAAGATAAATGAGATCTCAGAAAAGAAAGGAAAATGAGATGGCTTTTCTCCATTCAATCTTCCAAATGAGAAAATGTATTTCTGTGTCTTCATCCAAAAGCAAGTAAATCAACAGTGTGGGTAGGTCAGGTGGCTCTTATAGAGCAGAAAGGGGCGAGTAATCTAAAACTACTTGTTTTTCTCTGAGCTCAAGTTCCTAAGTGGAATTGAACTATAGAATATTGCAGCTAAAAGGGAGTGGAAAGTACCCATAAAATTTGCCCCGTATAGTAAGTACCTCATAGGCACTGGGGTTGTCCAGTTCGTTTAATTCTTTCAACAATGAGAAGGACAGTATTATCAATTTCACTTCAGAGAAGCAACTTGATTAAACAACATCTCCATGAGCAAATGGCTTGTGAATAACACATACAGGATTTGCACTCAGATCTTTTCTTTTTTTTTTTTCTTTTGCTTTTTAGGGCTGCACTCAAGACATATGGAGGTTCCCAGACTAGAGGTTGAATTGGAGCTACCACTGCTGGCCTACACCACAGCCACAGCAATGCAGCATCTGAGCTGTGTCTGCAACCTACATCACAGCTCATGGCAATGCCAGATCCTTTACCCACTGAGTGAGGCCAGGGATCAAAACTGAGTCCTCATGGTTCCTAGTCAGATTCGTTTCCGACGGGCCACAATGGGAACTCCGCACTCAGATCTTCTGATTCCTATTTCCAACATATTTTTGTAACAGCCCTAAAAAACATTTTTGTCACGTGCAGAAACAGATCCAGAGAAGGGAAACTACTTTCCGAAGGTCATTCAGGTAATTCACTGAATCAATTAATTCAAAAAATTCTTCCTGAGTCCCACATGTGCAAAGTCCTGTGCTGGATAATCAGAGAATACAGATGATGATGATGATGATGTGTCCTGCAGAGTCTGTATCTATATCTCTCTCTACAACCTGGTACCTCAGGCTGCCTTCTACTGATGAAAAACTTCTGGAAAACTGAGCATGTTCGTTGACTTATACTCAGGATGCTCATAGCAAAGATGTGATTTAAGTTCTGGGTCTGGCTAAATCATCTGATGTTGAAGGATTGCATGGGATTTGGAGAAATCAATAAAAGTAACTACTGTTCAAAGTGTCAGAAACACTCATTTAGTCACCAAACCTCTCAGGCCAAATTCTTGTCCTATAAGAGGGGAAAGATTCCAGCTCTTCATTGACCCTCTGGGTTAGCCCATAGATTTAACGCAATGAATTCACATCCTTCCCATGTCCAGGCCAAATTTCCACTTGAAAATTATTCTGTGAGTTAAGATCTTACTTAGCTCTGAAAAGGTCCCTAAAAATAGCCTCACACATTTATAATAGACTTCCTTTTTGAGAAAATGTTAAAAACTCATTCTAAGAGAATCTTTAAAACTTTTGTTAATAGTTTTCTTAATCTTTAAAAAACTTAGATGTGATTACCAAACATAATAAACAAAATAATTTATTTATGACAAATAAAATTATGATATTTTTCTATGTGCAATAAACTATTTTTCCCCTCTAGTCAATAGTTAATATGGATTTCCTCAGCATAAATGCCTTTTCTTCAATTTTATTAGGTCGACACTAGCAACTAGTAGTGGATGGACATTTAATTCTCCAACTACACTGGTGGTCACAGCTCCAAATATTATCTGTTTTTTGCATGGTACATGGTGTTACATGGTAAAAATGACTTGCAGATGCATGGATGTCTGAATTGGAGTAATGGGCATGACAGAGCCTCAAGTGTGGTCTGGACAAAGGCGTCACTAAGAGCATTCATGAAGCAATGAATATAGTAGATTCCAATTAAAATAGGAAATGTGTCTGGCCAAACCTGAGGCTATCATCTTAATGGTCCTTCTGTTTTCTAACTATAAAATCCAACTAATTGGTATCTCACAGCCAGCCACAAACTCACTTAGCAAAGCAAAATAAATTAATGCTGTGCTAAAGCTGAAAGAGATCCCTAAAAGACTTGGGAAAGACCTGGGTTTCAGGGAGAAAGCAAATGACTTTTTTTTTTTTTACATTTTTTTTATTCTTTTTTGGCCACCCTCAGCATATGAAGTTCCTGGGCCAAGGATCAGATCTGAGCTGCAGTTGTGCTTGCACTATAGCTGCAGCAATGCCAGATCCTTTAACCCACTGTGCCAAGCTGGAGATCGAACCTGCATCCTGGCACTGTAGCAACACTGATCCCATTGCACCACAGCAGGAACTCCTCAAATGACCTCTTTATAGATATATAGAAGGGGATTTCATAAGTCTCCACTGGTTGGCCTGGTAGGAATTTGCTAGCATTTGTAAACAGGGATAACTGCTCCTCTAGTTTATGTTGGAAAATTCCAGCAGCTTGCCAGCAAACATGTCTGACCAACCTCAGTCCTCAACCACCTTCTTCTTTTCACTGAGGGTCACAGTTTAACTTGCTTTTCTCTTCTCTGCACCTGTGACTAACCACTCTATTCCAGGGGATAATTCCTTGCTCAAGGCAGGAGCCCAGTTGGGATATAATCTTCACACTTCTCTATTCTCCTCTAAAAACAAACAAATAAAAAATGATTTTTACTTGAACCATGTCATGCTAAGCTTAAAAGTGAATCAAGGATAGGAACATAAAATAACAAAACCAATTTTTAAAAAGTTAGAAAGGATATCCAAATCTACAGAATCCTTACAGCCTCTGTTTCCAAACTACAGCCCTGACTCCCTTCTTCAATGGTAATGGGATTTCTCTCTTTTCTCCCTTATCATTCCTTCTCTAGTTCCCTCCTCCTTCTAGAATAACCCCTCCTGCCACATCTAACAATGGGTTGGAGGGTTCAATTGAGGGTAATTCTGTTGATGTCGACACAAATGACATAGGTTTATCAGGTTCAGCTTCTAGAAAGCCTCTGTTGTCCTCCCATAACAAAACTTCCCAAAATGTAAACATTTCCATCAACAATTCAGATTCAAGTCAGGTCCAGCTGCTTAAATAGACAGAGAACCCAGTATGTAGCCCCAAATTATTATATAGCAAGATAGTTACTTTATTTCTTGTGTTCTTAAAGCTTTTTGAACTTGAAGTGTAAGTTCCCCATGAGGATTTGGGTCTGTGTATTGAGAGGGAAGCAGGGAAAGTGCCCTCATCATCCCAACGCTTGTCCCGAAATGTTCTTGCTCAAACTCAAATGTTCATGAGGATGCCATTCTGCCAGCTGTTCTGATTAATTTAGCCAGCAGATGCTGGGACCAAAAGCCTTGAGACATGTCTCATACAGCAATTAATTAAGGCTACTATCAACAGACTCCAAGGACAAGATGTAGCCAATCTCATTTATGCCCCATGCCTCAAAGTCCCAGATTCTGTTGATTTCTAATAAATCCCAGAGATATAGGGCTTTTGAGATCCCCAGGATATAGACTGAGATGAGATTACTATCTGTTACAACTATTAATGAAAATAATCAATAAACAATCTATAATGAGAAGAGAAAAGAGTTTTATATGAGGCAAACTGAGGACTAGCCCAGAAGCCCACTTGCCAGATAACTCTGAGAAACTACCCCCGAGAAGCATGGTTTCCAACACAGTGTTATATCTTTTCAGAACAAAGACTCTTAAACAAGTCAAGGTTACATTTCTTCAATGGTTCAAAGAGAGAAGAGACCAGCACATACACAGCAAGTCAGTGTGGCCTTGGCACCTGTGAAGGGAGTCTTACCATCAAAGGAGGACCAGCACTGGTGTCCCAGGAAGAAGAGCACTTAGTCTTTATTTTTAACATGGACATTCTTATGGTCAGTGTGCCCCTTTCCTAAATAATTAAGCAGATGTAAAATGTAGGTTTGATAGGCTACAAACAGGCTATTTTAGTTAGCATAAAATTCAAGTTAACTCATATATAAACGAGAATGACTTCCCTGCATCTCCATATGTGAACACTTCTTTTATCACAACCCACTCAAGGAAGTCTAAATTGACTTTCTGATCATCAGTGACACTGTCAATAATGATAGGAGCAATAGATGGGTCACAGATTTTCCCTGTGGCACAGTGGGCTAGGGATCCAGTGTTGTCACTTCAGGGACTTTGGTTGCTGCTGTAGTGCAGTTTTGATCCCTGGTCCCCATTTCCAATGAGGCAATATTCCATAACCCACATACAAACATAAAAGCCAAAGGGGGAGTTCCCATTATGACTCTGCAGGTTAAGAACTTAACAATGTCTCCTGGAGGATGCAGGTTCAATCCTGACCTCACTCAGTGTGTTAAGGATCAGTATTGCTGTAAGCTGTGGCATAGGCCTCAGCTGCAGCTCTGATTCAACCAAAGTGTGGGTTCAATAGGTCTCATCAGGAAAAGGGCCTGCATCATTGACAGGAGTGACCCAAGTGGTCCAATTGGCTGCCACAATCCATTCCCCCAGTTCAAAGCCCGCACAGAGGGTGTCTTTAATCTGTAACCTGCCATTTTTCCAGTGGCAGCCCAAACCACAAGGCCATTGACAACAGGCCAAGGGTCAGCAGAGACATAACAAGCTTCCTCCAGGGAGTGCTGGCCAGAGCTCCAAGAAATGGCCTGGAGACCTGCCCGCTGGACAGAGTGACCGGGTCCACATTCGGATCTGCAGAGCTAGGCCAAACAACCACCACAGCCCAGTGGCAACCACAAGGCTCAGCTTAGCTGACATGTGAGGGAGCAGCCCATGCATTTAGTGGCTTCTGTGTGTCCAGGGCCCAGCTGAGCTTGTGGCTTCACTTCAGGCCCAGAGTCAGTAATAATTTCACCCAGGAGGGCAGGTGCCCTTCACGCAAAGTGACCTGCTGCTTCCCCCAGGCCAACTGCTCTGTACATACAATGTCCCGTGGGCCAGCCAGGCCCTTGAGTATTGGGAGCCCTGTGTGTGGACTCCAGCTGTCCAGTGAGGGGCTGGGTCTCCTTGGGATGAACAGGGAGAGGAGACTGCCTCTTTTCTGAAGTGTCAGAGGAACTGAACTTTGGGGACCTGCCCACATGGTATCTAGAAACTTTCCTTGGTGAGCAGACTGCTGTTAGGGAGGGGGATTTATCAGCCACCCCTGCTGGTAGAGCTGATGACTCTGTGGTCAGGACCCAGAAGGCTTGTCAGCAACATCAGAACCCAACATCTGAGTTGTCAACCAGCAGGAACCCCCTTTGCACATCACCAGGTAGAGGCCTCCCTGGGGGCAGAGGCAAGGTGTTTGTTCCACTGTGACACCACAGACAGCTCTGCCCTGAGTGAAACCTCACTGCACATTCTCCTCCTGGACTCAGAAATTTGGTGTCAACACTGTTAACTGAGTGTGTTCCCATTCTTTCTATTAGGGTTGGAAACAGGAGAGCATCTTGTTCTGTGTTCTCATCTTTTCAGACTTGTCTGCAATCCCGGTTGGCCTCTGCCTTGTCTCTTGCCATTGGAGTCCTTTGCTTCTCTGTCTTTTATATTTTATTGATCTTAATAACATTGGAGGGCAGAGCTGGGTGTGCTCAGCAGAGGCCTTGTTAGGACACCTGTAAGCCTGTGAGCAGTGAGAACAGTGTGGTACATGGACAAAGTACTTCCTATGCTCCCCCTCCCAACACCATTCCCTGTTTGATGCAGCAAACCTCTTCTTTTAAGCAGAAATGTCCCTTCTAATGCTAATTTAGCAGCTAAAGCACAACTATACTTTTATTCTCACTGAGATGGCTCATTTCAACCTGCCACAAAGATTCAATTTAAATGTATCTTATTAAAATATTCCAGGAATAGATTTCAAAAAGAAAAGGAACTTGTATTATTAAATGAACAAAAGAGCATAAGCTTGCATTTAGACAGCAAGATATGTAAGAACCTTGCTGACCAGGGGCTCTTATGCTGAACCACATCCTTCTGGGGTTCCACACAATTTCTGTCTTCCCCTGAGCTCCATGAAGAAGTACTCACGATTATTTTAACTTTTTATTTCTTTCGTTATTTATCTTTGTTTTGGCTACACCCATGGCATAAGGACCAGGGAGTTCCTGGGCCAGAGATCGAATCCAAGCAGCAGATATGACCGGTGCCACAGCTGTAGCAACGCCAGAATCCTTAACCAACTACATCAGGCCAGGAATTTGAATCCTTCCTGCCTCAGAGACAATGCTGCAGTGCCACAGCTGGAACTCCTTTAACGTTTTCTTTAGATACTAAAAGCCTATTAATATATTTTGGAGTTCCCTGGTGGATCAGCAAATTAAGGATCTGGCATTATCATTGCTGTGGCTCTGGTTATAGCTGTGGTGCAGGTTCAATCCCTGGCCCAGGAACTCCCACATGCTGAGGGTGTGACCAAAAAAAAAAAAGTGCAATATATTTCACTTGCTTTTTGGAAACTCTGGTCTTAAAGGACTCTATTATAATAACAGCTATGGAATTTAAAAAACATGATATAAAGATTACTTATTATAAGTCTTTACTGCCTGTTGAGAAAAGCTGAGGTGTTTTTCAAAAATGGGGGGACAAGAAAACCCCTTGAACTGCCATCCAGGACTGATGTATGCCACACAATGGAGAAAGAAAACCTCATTTATGTGCTGCATCAGTGGGTGAGAGAGGAAAGGGTGAAAGGTGGCCATGTATATTTAAAAATAAATCTTTTTTGGTCTTTTTTAGGGCCACACCTGATGCATATGGAAGTTCCCAGGCTAAGTGTCAAACCAGAGCTTCAGCTGCTGGCCTACACCGCTGCCACAGCAACGTCAGATCCAAGCTGCATCTGCAAACTACACAGCAGCTTTCAGCAATGCCGGATCCATAACCCACTAATCCTTAACCCTCATGGATACCAGTTGGTTCTTAACTTACTGAGCCACAGCAGGAACTCCTAAAACATTATTTTTTGAAGTATAGTTAATATACAATGTTGTGTTGTGTCTGATGTACAGCAAAGTTATTCAGTTATACATATATGTATATGTACTTTTTCATATCCTTTTCCATCATGGTTTATTACAGGATATTGAATATAGTCCCCAGTGCTATACAGCAGGACCTTGTTTTTTATCCATTCCATGTATAATAGTTTGCATCTACTAATCCTAAATTCCCAAACCATGCCTCCCACTCCTCCTTAGCAACCATAAGTCTGTTCTCTATCTGTGAGTCTGTTTCTGTTTTGTAAATAAGTTCATTTGTGTCATATATTGGATTCCACATAAAAGTGATATCATATGGTATTTGTCTTTCTCTTTATGATCTACATCATTTATTACGATAATCTCTAGGTCCATCCATTTTGCTGCAAATGGCATCATTTCATTCCTTTTTATGGATGAGTAATATTCCATTGTATATATGTACCATATCTTATTTATTCATTCTTATTTTGATGGGTGTTTAGGTTGATTCCATGTCTTGGTAGCCATGTATTTGTGAATGCTCTTTTTAATATTTCAGAAATTCCAGTGAAAATTATTCACAGATTACCTAAAAGTGACTTCAGTTTCCTTATCTGAATCAAGTGTCAGCCAATTTTGGTGTAGTCCAGGGAAGTTGGCTGCCCCATGTTCATTGTTATATTGTCTCATTCATTCTGTTAATTGGACAATATTACTAGACCATTGGACATGGCATTGTGCTGCAGGTAAAAAGCTAACCACACCTCCCACTGCTTCTACTAACCTTATTTCTGTCCTGGAGGAAATCATGGTCTATTTGAGGAAGCAAACACACAATGAGCTGCCTATGGTATAACTGGAATTTCTGGGGAATGACTAAAGTCTAAACAACATCAACAGGCAGGATGCCACAGCATCCCATTAAGACATGCAAAGTGCCTTTGGGCCAAGTCAACAAATGGTAGCCTATGTAATGGTCTAGGCAGGGCAGGCACTGTGCTGAAGGGACTTGTCTACCTCACCTGGAACTCTATGCACCTCAAACAGGACAGTAGTTCTTGTGAATTCACAATATTATTTTGAGTTCTTTGTAATTATAGATCACTAATTAAAATCTAAATCAAAATTTAGATGATCCAATAGAGATAACAAAAATAGAATATTCCTTTAGAAATGTAGGGAATTTAGTTGGATAAAAATCTTTCAAAACAGGTGTCTGAGAGGAAGGGTTGGAAAGGTATTTTTAGACAATTCTCCCTTAGCTGTGCCCACATTGCAGCATCACTCTCTGCAGTACTTTTTATGAATGCAAACACGCATATATGTTTGATGTTAAGTCAAGGGGTTATTACCAATGGTTGTAAAATTCAGTCTGATGAGACCTCAAAGATGGAAAGCTGGGCCGACTCTCAGCATTCACTGTGCCCCTCTGGAACCTGGCCTGTACTGACCCCCAAGAGGGTACAGGGTCCTTCATGTTTATTCATTTCTAACTTGAGCAGATGCTTTCTCAGTATGTTTTCTGTGTCAGGATTGTCACCAGCACTAAGGACACAAATATAAAAGAAGCAGAAGGATCTGTGCCAACAATGGGTCATTGAGTGTGCCCAGTGGATAGGGCTGGTTGCAGAGAGGTGAGGAACTTATGGTGATGGGTGGGCCCCATGTAGGAGGGACCCCAGGGGCCAGGGGGATGAGATTACTGCTGAGAAAGGAGAGAAAAGCATTCTGTGCAAAGGCATAGAGATGCACACATCATTTCAGGAAATTCCCAGATAAGATGGCAAAGCAAAGGGGAGAGTTTCTATCCTTGGGGTGTGATCCCTGGGTTAGAATTGTGCTTCCACCACTGCAGGGCAGGTGTGTGACCTTTTGGACAAGTTTTTGAGCCCTTCTAAACATCTGTTCCCTCCCCTGAAATACCCAGATCATAACCACAGCTGCCAAGGTATTTTTGTAGGATGGAATGTGGTGAGCTGGAAATGGAGAGCTGCCCCTGTTAGTTCAGTCCCTTGGAACAAAGCATGAGAAAAGTGTGTAAAAGACAAGGCTGCCAGATAGAGGACAAGGGCTTTTCATGGTTTTCACTTTGCTGTGGTGGCAGGGTCACTGGGATAGACATGATGCTGTGTGTGTTTTATCAAAATTCATCTGACAGCAGAGTGGAGAGAGAGCAATATTCTGAGGCAGGACTAAGTAAGGATTCATGTTAAAGCCTGTCGAATATTGGTTGAGAGTGATTGAAGTTTGAAAAGGAGCAGTGGTAAGAGGGATGTAGGAAGAAATTGTCAGGGTATTAGGACAAGGACAAGGCTGGAGGGAGGGAAGAAGGGAGGTGGAGAAGGAGGGAGTGGAGAGGAGGGAAAGAGCTCAGTGAGTTGATACCTAAGAGAATCCATCAGCTTTAGAAGTAACGGCTCATTGAACTTGGACAGAGCACTTTTATGAGCAATTAAATTGATCACAACTTCTCTCACATAGCATATGTATATATACATTTTCACTTCTCCACATAAATAATGTTGAGTCAATATTCAAGTATATTAAACCCTCCACAACCCATAAATACACAGTGGGTACCCATGTGTTTCACCCTCAGATTTTACTGAACAAATTGTCAAAAAGTAAAGTGAATGTTTACTTTTTATTTTTTTTTTTGTCTTTTTAGGGCCACACCCACGACACTTGGAAGTTCCCAGGCTAAGGGTCAAATCAGCACTGTAGCTGCTGGCCTACACCACAGCCATAGCAATGCCAGATCCATCTGAGCTGCGTCTATGACCTACAGCACAGCTCACAGCAACACTGGATCCTTGACCCACTGAGAAAAGTCAGGGATTGAACCCATGTCTTCATGGATACTAGTCCAGTTTTTTAACCACTGAGCCATGACCAGAACTCTGAACGTTTACTCTTTAATTGCTTATAATATTACCCACAAGAAATGATCATGGAAACGACATTTTTCAAGTGTATCAGTGACATCAACTAATATTCATGGACCAGATCTGGTTCTTACTTTCTCATGAAGTTACATTCAAGGTGACAGGGTTCAGGACACATTACCCCAAAATATGGCACCTTAGTGTGCTGAATATTTTAAGCTGAAGGAATATGAGAGTGGCAAATGCAGGAAGGGCCCTGTAACCTCCCACTGTGCCCCTAAAGTAGATCATAAGACTCTCATGTGAGAGGTATCCTCCCTGTACCCAAATCCAGAGGAAAGGAGCACCTTTGTCTGAGAGGCATACTAACAAACATCCTTGTTCCGTCTCCCCACCTTACTACCATTGGTTTTTACCTTTTAGCTCATCTCATTTGTTTTTCTCTTTTGCGGTCACACCTGCAGCATATGGAAGTTCCTGGGCCAGGGATCATATCGGAGCTGTAGCTGCGACTTACACCACAGCAGTGGCAACACCACATCCTTAATTCACTGTGCTGGACAGGAGGATTGAACCCACATCTAATAACATTTTTCCACGACTTTCCATTCTTCTTTAAACCTGGCATAAAAATGCTCAGACTTAACTGTTTTTCTTCAACTCTTCATTTCCTTATGAACGTTCCCGTGTTAAGTAAAACTTAGATAAGTTGTATGATGATTTCCCATTAATCTGTCTTGATTTAAGTTTTAGACCCAGCCAGGGACCTTAATAAGGTCACAGTAAAGTTTTTCCTCCCTTAGAATGGTAAAGATCAGATTTAAAAAATATATATATATGGGATCGTTTTCTTGCTTGATAATTCATCAATCAAAAGATTTGTTATTATCTAGAATAAAATGGCAAAAATAGTAACAATTATTTATAAAGTTTAAAAGTTATTGAAACAGGAGTTCCTGTTGTGGCAGTAATGAACCGACTAGTGTTTATGAGGATGGGGGTTTGATCCCTGGCCTTGCTCAGTGGGTTAGAGAATTGGCGTTGCCCTGAGCTGTGGTGTAGGTCACAGATGTGGCTTGGATCCTGCATTGCTGTGGCTACAGTGAAGGCCTGTGGCTATGGCTCCAATTCAACCCCTCGTCTGGGATCTTCCATATGCCACAGGTGTGGCCCTAAAAAGACAAAAACAAACAAACAAAAAGTCATCGAGACATATTTTCAGCGTAGGGTTTGGTTGTGTTTAATAGTGTAAGAGTAAGAAAAAAGGAGGTATTAAGAGATGTTTGCTGTGATCATGCATGTTAAAAATGGAATTAAATCAGTCATGATAGAAACAAGAAATTCCACAGCTACTGCTCTGTCATTTATGTGGACGAAATCAATTATTAGTTTAACAGTCTCGTCTTATGTCTAAAGCAATGGAATTAATATCTTTGGAACAAAATTTTAAAAATTTCTAAGAATTACTTTCAAATTCCTTTCTTTGGACTTGAAAGAATGTTTACACAAAATTTATTCAATCAGCACATTCAGAAGTAATTTTTTCCTTTTAGTTTCTTGTTGGAGTGTTGTTAAAATATGCATACTTGCAGTTTATATGTTTACTTTGGGATGTAATTTTTTTGCTATGTCTAAATGGATAAAAGGATTACTACTAGAATAGTGAAAGGCAGTATAAATCATTATCTTAAAAGGAATACATGAAAAACACTAATGTAAAGTAACATCTTTTTAAGTCAAATAGAAATCAGTGTCATATGCTTATAATGTGCTATTTACTAATTTAAATGCTGTTAACAGTAACTCTTCTCTGATCTGCAGATGCAAAACTGTGATACATTTATTTTCCATTATTTGATGTGTATATAAAGAGAAATTAAAGAGTAAAAATGAACCTTGCATTTACTATTTTGAAGAGGAGATATATAGTATAACATAAGCTAAGACTATGTAATAGGCCGAATCCATTTAGAGGAGTCACTGCTCAACTCCTCTGAATTCTCTCACCCCTGGTGGCTGCTATTCTGCTTCTAGAACACTTTTCTACCTTCCCGTCCTCACACCATATCCAATACTGCTCTCTCTTCTGGGTATGGATATATACAGAAGAAATGGAAGGAGATACCCAGAACGTCCACACCCGCCTCATTGCCAGCACCCCTCAAATCTTACCTGTGCTCTCTGTAATCAGCACCATCTCCTTCCTCCTGCAAGATCACCATTACCCTGATTTTGAGATAAATCCTTCTCACAGCTCTTATAATTTTGCTAACGATGTGTGCATCCCTATACACACTTTATGCAGTTCTGCCTGTTTGGGGAAATTTATGCTATTCTGCACCTTGCATCCATCCCGGAATACTGATATCCATTCTTGTTCTTGTGCTTAGCTGTACTTTATTCATTTCCCTTGATATATAATATTCCATTACTTGGATCTACAATAAGTCATGTATTTATTTTCACTCATGGTAGCTATTGGGGATTTTTTCCTTGTTTCTGGGTTGTGGTTCTTTGAAGAGTACAGTTTTGTGTGGCTCTTGTACACATTTGGTGGATGTATGCAGAAATTTCCTTGCGATCCACCCAGGTAGAGGAAGTGCTGGGCACAATACATGCACATCCTTAACTTTGACAGATAACACCAAGCAACCACCCAAGCTGTGGTCCCAGTTTGCATTCTCTGAAGTACTGTAAGAGTCCCAATGGATCTACTTTCTCCACAGTGCGTGGTATCATCAGATTAAAAAATGTTTGGCTTATGCATGTAATGGTAACTTACTGTGATTTTAATTTGATTTTCTTTTCTTGCTAAAAATATCAGAGCCTTTTTTCATATATTTATTGGTGGCTTGGATTTGTGGAGCTTCTCTTCAAGCCTTTTGCCCATTTTTTTTCTTTTTTAACCAGCTGATCTTTTTCTTATTCATATAATCTTTCAATGTTTGGAGATTAGTCTTTTGTTGCAATGGTCTTCTCAGTGCCTTTCCTTTTCACTCTTTTAATGGTGTTTATTTTTTTAAACAGAACTTATTAATTTTATGTGGTTAAATTTTTGAATGTGTTATATTACTGCTGTTTCTGTTCTATTAAGACATATTTCTGGGAGTTCCCGTCATGGCTCAGTGGTTAATGAATCCGACTAGGAACCATGAGGTTGCGGGTTTGATCCCTGGCCTTGCTCAGTGGATTAAGGATCTGGCGTTTCCCTGAGCTGTGGTGTAGGTTGTAGATGCGGCTTGGACTCCGCGTTGCTATGGCTCTGGTGTAGGCCGGAGGCTACAGCTCCGATTAGACCCCTAGCCTGGGAACCTTCACATACCGCCGGATCAGCCCTAGAAAAGGCAAAAAGACAAAAAATATATATATATATATATATAATATATAAAATATATGTTTCTGATAATGAAGGGGAGCTTCTCTTTTTTAAAAATTTATTTTATTATAGTTGATTAACAATGTGGTGCCAATTTCTGCTATAAGCAAAAAGTTACTTGGTTATATATATATATCTGTGTGTGTGAAAAAAATATATATATGTAATTTTTTATATTCTCTTCCATCGTGGTCTATCCCAAGAGATTGGATATAGATCTCTGTACTAAACAGTAGGAACTTTTTGCTTATCTATTCTACATGGAATAGTTTGTGTCTACTAACCCCAAACTCCCAGTCCATCCCACTCCTTCCTCCTCACCCTTGGAAACCTCAAGCCTGTTCTCTATGTCTGTGAGTCTGTTTCTGTTTTGTAGATAGGTTCATTTGTGCCATATTTTAGATTCCACATATCGGTAATATTACACAGTATTTGTCTTTCTCTATATATCTCTATATATTTCTCTTATATTGTTTTGTCAAGCCTCTGCAGCTTTGTTTTTCACATTTGGATGTACATGACTTCTTGATTTCCTTATGCAGTGTGACATGAGATAATTCATATTTTATTTCCTTATGGATACTAAATGCCCTAAAACCATCAACTTGTTGAAACCACCCTGTCATGTATGAAGTATCAATAGATGCATATTTGCAAGTAAAACAAGTATCAATACATGCAATTTCTGGGCTTCTCCTGAACTCTTGACCTGTTTGTCCCTCACTTTAAACCAGACTATCACATTTATTCCAGCCTTGTGATCCCTGCTGCCCCGGAGGCAGGGTGTGTGTGGCAAATCTTCTCTCCTTGTTTGTCTCTGGTAATTCTAGGATATTTGTGTCTCGATATGAATTCTTAAGACAATTTATTGACTTTTACCAGATGCCTGCTCAGACTTCGACTGAGATTTATATTATCTTTACCATATTGAACCTTCTAATCAATATCTCTGTGTATTCAGATCTTCCCTAGTGTATCAAAACAAAGGTGTTCTTTTATTCCTCTGTAGAAGTCTTGTATATGTTATGTTAGACTCATTACTAGGTATTTTTTATTGTTAATGCTATTGGAGGGTGGAAGAATATGCCCCTCCCAAATGTTCCACTGTGACATAAGGATTATTTTGAGCTAAAGTCACTTGAAAAATAGAAGATGTGATGGGGGTTCTGAACTCTGCTTTTTTCCCTGAAAGCAGAAAACTCTGATGTGAAAGATGTCATCTCTGTATCAGGAGGAAAGAAGCATTCTTGTCACCAAAGATGAGAAATCAAGGCTGAGAGATTGCTATATAACCGGACTCGACAAAGTAACTCTGGCCAAAGTTTAATCATCCCCAATGTTTTAATTATTTCCCCACAATGGCCCCTCTTTGTGCAACCTTATATGTAGGCCCTTGGATTTTGCCACTTTTTTTGGGTCTTCATTTCCTTATGAGGGCTCTCGTGTCACCTAAAACTTATATTAACTAAACTTATATGCTTTTTTTCCCCCCTTGTTAATCTGTTTTTGTTACAAAGTCCCAGCTGAAAACTTAAAATGGGAAGAGGAAAAATATTTCTTCCCCTACATTCTGTTGATAGTAAAATTTTTAATTTTGCTTTCTAAGAGTGTTCTGTTGAGCGATGAGGCTATAATTGATTTTTATATTGATTTTATATTTAGCTGCCTTCTTAAACACTTTTAATTCTAATCCATCATCTGAGGTCCTAGCTCTCTCCACAAGTTGTATCTCATACTTAGTATGGCTATAACCAGGCAAAGGATGAAAAAAAAAACCTTTCTCAAAGCTTCTGATCAGTGCCTAGTACCCAATAACAGGGCGGGCATCCATCGGTTCTTTCTGCAATCTCCAGTTATAGGACTTACTGTAGGACTTATGGGGTACATACTTAGGAGTAGCCCAGTGTGAGCCTGGATGTCTGTCTGGGAGCAGAACCAAAGGTAGGGCTGAGAGACACAGGATGTTTACAAAACCTAGAATGGAATGCAATTAAACTGCTTGATATTCCATACTCTTTTAGAACCGCCATCTCCCTGCACTCTGAAATGTCCTTCCCCTTCTTTTCTGTTTCTTCCTATAAAACCAATGTAAATGTCTCTCTCACAACAAAAATAATTCTACCCTTGCTCTGTCCTCCATGTACACTCACTAACGTTATTCTTATCCTCAAATAGCACTTACAACAGGCTATCAAGATAAATATGTCTACACCTCTCTTTTGCCCCCAAACTGATAGCTTTTTTTCTTTATTGAAGTATAGTTGATTTACAGTGTTGTGTTAATTTCTGGTGTATAGCAGAGTGATTCAGATATTATTATTATTCAGATTCTTGCCCATAGTAGAGGTTATTATAAGATATTGGATATAGCTCCATGTGCTATACAGTAGGCCCTTGTTGTATATCTATTTTATATATGGGTAGTGTGTGTCTGTTAATCCCAAATTCCTAATTTATCCTCCCTTTCTCCTTTGGTAATCATAAGTTTGTTTTCTATGTCTGTAAATCTTTCTGTTTCCTAGATAAGTTCACTTGTGGTATATTTTAGAATCTACATATAAGTGATATCATATGATATTTGTCTTTCCCTGTCTGACTTCCTTCACTGAGTATTAGAATTTCTAGGTCCATCCTGATAGCCTTTTAAGAGCAGGCCTATCATCATTCTTATACTGTCACTTATACTGTCACTGTGCCAGATATGAACTAAGTTCACATAAATCCTAAATGCATTAAACAAAGAGCTATGTGTTGGTTTCATTTTGACTATATCTCATTGACATTAAAACTTGCAGGACTTTTTTGGGTGTAAAGGTTAAAATTATTTATTTCCATTTAGGTTGCATGAACCCTGTGACTATTAAAGACCTACAGGTGGATAGGTCTCTCTCTCTCTCACACACACAAACACACACACAAACACAGAATTGGAAACATTTTTGAAGCAGAGAACATGCCAAATATAAAGTAATTGAAGAAAGGAACAAAGATATTTTTTGTTAACTCTCAATATTATATGCATATGAAATTAGATGAACACTGAAAGCCAAAGCTATTCTAATTTTGCATTTTGAAAAAAAATAATGCTATATTCTTGAGGAACTCTCTGCAGGTTGTTTCAAACCATCAAGTCACATTCTTAGCCTCATTTGTAATAAGATTGGAGATTGGTTCAGGAGAGACAGACAAGAGAAAAGAACAGACTGTGATTTCAAAATAATCTTGGCACACCAAAGGATTTTCTAATTTGACAGAATTTCTTTCTATATAAAATGAATGTTGGGGTTGTACCACATGACCTTCAAGTTTCTCCCAACAGTAATGTTCTCGAAATCTAGGAGGGACCCACATACATAAATACTGGAGAAAAAGAGACAGAGGGAAAGAGAGAGAGGGAGGAAGGAAAGGAAAAAAGGGTGAAGTGGGAAGGACCCTAGGGTTGAATTTTCCAAATGACACTGAAATTGAAAAATGTAGATCCACAAATTATCTTTCCTGAAATTCATATCATCTGAACTTCCACTTGGTATAAATATGCAAAGTTGCAAGGCAAAATTTCTTCTACCACAAGACCTGATCTGAAATGATGATTTGGAGTTATTCATACAGAGATTTTTAGATCTGACTAAAAAGCCAGAAGTCCCACAATTAGATTCACTTGGACAGTGTGACTTGAACTATGCTACAAGGCAATTAAAAATAACACCAAGTTCACGCTCATTGGAAAGATTCCAGTGTGAGAAGTCCACTTGACATTTGTTGGGTTTTGTGGCTTGGGAAAAAGTCTAGTTCTAATTTTAGAGCCAGGTAGTGGTGTTTCTATCTGGAATTATATCAAGAACATGATCTTGATGTTCTATATAATGTTTTCCATAATCATCTTCCAAAGGGATTAATAAAATCCTTTCACAGAGTTCCTGTTGTGGCCCAGCAGGTTAAGAACCCAAGGCTGTTTCTGTGAGTATGTGGGCTCCATCCCTGGCCTCCTTCAGTGGCTTAAGATCCTGAGTTGTTGCAAGCTGTGGTGGAGTTTGCAGCTACAGCTCCAATTTGACCCCTATCCCTGGAACTTCCATACGCCCCTGGTTCGGCTATAAAAAGAAAAAAAAAAGAGTCCTTTCAATGAATTGAAAATGCAATGAAAAGTAATGCCATGACTTCAAAAAGACATTGTCTATGTGTAGAGCCAAAGGACTTTTTTGGCATAAAATTCAGTTCAAATAATTTTGTCCACCTCCTTATTTTTAAGATCAAAACATAGGGCTTCCCAAATCCTCAGTGACTTGTAGCCCAGGAAGAGCACAAAGCTCTCTGATGATGATAGAATAGAGCACACAGGAGGCCAACAGGGCTGCCGAGCGGAAACGAGTTGGCAAGTTGGCCATAGAAACCTCTCCCCACTCTTGGCCTCGGGTTTCTCATCCATAGAGTAAGTGGTTGATCTGAAGCAGCCTTTCCTGAAGGGAGTTTTTTCAGAACACTATTTTCACAGGATGTCAGTAGTGGCTGTGTAGGTGTCAAATGCATCCAGAGAACACAGGTTGACAAAATTGTTGCTGGTGCAGATCCTCATGTGCTGGGAAACGCTGCCACACCAATTCCACCCTCCTCCCCACATCACTCTCTAGGACGTGATGCGCAGTGTTTCCCCAGCTTTCAACATAAGATTATTCTGAAAGGTCCTCCTGGTACTGATGTTGTACAGATCCGTCATGCTCTACCTTGCTGTGATCAGAGTCCACAAGGCCAGGCCTGACCTGGGGAGGTTTCCACCTTAGATCACTACCTAAGTGGACTCAGTGAAGTCCTCATGCTCTCTGTCCCCAGACAAGGAAGGTCAAGGATTCTTCTCTCTAAATTACTCTGAAGCTGGTTCCCTGTGTCCAAGGAGCCCAATGCAAAGATGAGGTCTCACAGATTAGTAGCAGACCTGAAGTAAGTATTATTAAGTGGTCCACCTGTCCTGCAAGTGACCCCCATCTATGCTATTGTAGCACGTAAGAAGCCATGCAAACATGGAAATGGGTGGGTGGGACTGTGTACACTGGAAACTAATACGGCATTATAAATTATAATTATATTTACATATATAACATTATAAATTAACTGTACTTCAATTATAATTTTAAAAATAAAATAAACAAAAAAACCCTCCCCAAAACAGTATAAGGGTTGAAGTTAGCTGATCTGGGCTTTACCTGTAGTTAGAGTTGAGAAGTCTGTTTCTTTTCTCTTAAAGTAATCTTTCTTCAGTTCTCTGCTGTGCCTGTGGTGATCTTGGTGTTATTAATTTTATAAATGAACTTGGAACTAATGCTTTCCAAATTCAAGGAGCATTATTTTTAATGAATTCTGGGGGAATTGACACTATTACCTCTTCAGATATGATCTCCATTCTTTCTGCTTCCCCTCCTGGAACTCATATTAAGTATATGTTAAGAATACTTTCCTGGAGTTCCCAATGTGTTGCCTCTGTGGGGACTTGGGATGCTACTGAGGCTTGGTTAAGTCCCTGGCCCAATGCAGTGGATTAAGGATACAGCATTGGGAAAGGTAGCAGTTGCAGCCCAGATTTGATCCCTAGCCTGGGAACTTCCATATGCTGCAGGTGTGGCAAAAAAATAAAAATAAATAAATAAATAAAAAACTTTCCTAATCAACATGTCATTCTTATTGTGTTGTTTCTTAGTTACTATCTTGTTTTTCTCTGGTCTGTATACTTTTTGGATATTTCTTTCATTCGATAATTCTTTTTTTTTTTTGTCACTCCCATGGCACATGGAAGTTCCCAGGCCAAGGATCGAACCTGCAACACAGTAGAGACTTGAGCCACTGCCATAACAACACTTAATCCTTAACTCACTGAGCCACATGGGAAGTCCTCAGTAATTGTTAGGCTGTGTCTAAGATACTGTTTCATACCCTGAGTATTAATTATTTTTTTATTTCTAGAAGTTCTTTTACTTTCAAAATCTGCCTTTATTTTTCATAGTATTTTGCTCTCATGTTTTCCAATTTCATTTTGTATGCCTTTAATCATTTCAAGAATATTTTTATAGTGTTTACTTCATAGTTTTACTGCTTGACAATGTCGAGTGTATAATCCTACAGTTTATTGTGTCTATTGACTTTCATTCACGGTGAATTATTTCCTCCTGTGCTGCGATTGTATATTGTGAGTTCACCAGCAACAGTGCCTTATCTATGGGAATCATGTGAGGATCTGCCCTTCCAAATAAGGCTTACATAGACTTCTTGCCAGAAATGCCATGTAAGAGTGCCCCCCAATAATTTTGTATATTAATTTCTCAGTTTGGGAATTATTGTACTACACCATTAATACAAATGACAGAATGTCATGAGTTCTTAGTCAGAGCTCAGACTAAGATAGACAGGATTTCACTGAGTGTGAAGACCTTACATTTCTAATTTATTGTGTGAATCTCAGTTTTAAATATGCACCTGTCTGGGGCCCAGAGAAACACTCTTCTCCTTACCTGGTATCAGCATGAATAGTAGCAGCAGCTTTCTCCAAGGCTAAGTACTGCTGTTAGAGCTCATGCTCTGTTTGTCATTTCCTTTTTAGTCCCATGTAAATGTGCCTCACTTTTTTTTTTTTTGGCTTTGCCTGAGACATGTGGAAATTGCTGGTTCAGGGATTGAACCCACCCCACAGCAGTGACCAGTGGGATAGCACTGACATCTTAACCACTAGGCCACCAGGAAATTATCTAACATTTTTATATTGCTCGTTTGTTTTTTCCTAAAAGAAAAACATGCAGGAATTCCAGTTGTGATGCAATGGGTTAAGAATCCAACTGCAGTGGCTCAGATTGCTGCAGAGGCATAGTGCGATCCCCAGCCTGGCACAATGTGTTAAAGGATCCAGCAGTACCACAGCTATGGCTTGGATTCAATTACTGGCCCAGGGATTTTCATATGACATGGGTGGGGGAAATTTTTTTTTTTAAATGCAATTTAAAGTGTGTTTGTTAGGCTTTATTCTGCACCCTACATGTCAGGGGGAGATTTTATTCTGCATCAGGAGGTCCCATGTTGCTCAGAGGGTTAAGGATTCAGCTCCAGCTCAGGTTGCTGCTGTGACATGGGTTCAATCCCTGGCCCAGGGACTTCCGCATGCCATGGGTGCAGCCAAAAAGATAAAAAGAAAAAGAAAATATATTCCACATCTTTATCAGAGGAGGAATTTCTCCTTCTTTAATATTTATTGGTTCATATTCACTTTGGAAACAGATCCAAAAGCACAGTATAAATATATTCTCTTTGGAGATAACAGGCAAAGGTTTAAATTCAATCTCTGACGTTCATCCATTGTTTGTTCTTAACCTTACTGATCCCCAATTACTTCTTTTATGAATCAAAATAATAAATCCTATCTTTATCAGTCAGTTCAGTTGCAGAAAAAAAAAATATTTTAACTGTCTAAAGAAGGAAGGACTTCTATACAGAGAGGCTGATACTTACAAAAGTCTTGGCAGAGCCGGTGTCTGGCTGTGGACTTGGCCCCTGGGATTGAAGCCCAGAAATGGAGACCTGACTGCTCAGTAGAGCTGCAGCTTTTGGGAGGCATGGTGTTGACTGTGAGGCCTGATGAGGGAGCCGCTGCACTGTAATGCAGCCTTGCAGTACCTGCTGGTCCACATGCGCAAAAACCAAGTCCAATAGACAGCAGCTAGTGACCAGGCACTGGAAGGTAGCTGGTGACAAAGCCAGCAGATCATCCAGAGGGCAGCTCCCATGCCATTGCCCTACAAATCTGTGCAAGGGCTTCTGATTGGAATAATAAATCACATTTAGAACTCTATCTGCACTAGAGTATGGCAAAGATAGGATACAGCTTTCCAGGCTCTATAGGACAGGAATGTTGAGAGGGCCAATTCGTGGTGTTCACCCAGGGCTAAGGAAACAATGTGTTTGGAGTGTTTGGCATTGATCCTGGCAGATGGAAAATGCCTTTTTAGCTTCCAGTACCCTGAGTGCTCCAAGGTCATTACCCAGCGAGGCAGAATCTGTGCCATCTCAGAGGTTCCTTGGCCTTGAACACATGGGGTTCACTCACTAACACAGGCCTTAATGTCACCAAAACCTGGTTGCTTTTCTGAAGATAGACCTGAGATGCTGATTTAGAAATTGAGCCTATGGTTCTCCCCCACAGGGTTCATTACCTGGCCAGGCAGACAGGGATTGATGCACCAACTACCCCAGCCACAGTGTCAAATTTGAGGGCTGTCATTGGGTCCAAAGTATAGAAAGCTCCACTCTTCTGGGTGATGGGCCGCATCACAGGCAGGCTCAGACGCCTCAGCTAGAGCCACCTTTCCCTCCTGTTGGTATGAAATGCACCCTCAACACCTTCCCCTGCTAATGGTGTATTCTTTTTTTTTTTTTTTTAATTGGAGTATAGTTGACCTACAATGTTGTATTAGTTTCAGGTGTACTGCAAAGTGAATCAATTATATATGCATAGAGTAGGTTCTTGTTAATTATCTATTTTATACCATAGTGTGTATATATTATTCCCTTCCTCCTAATTCCTCTCTCCCCCAGTGGTTTGTTAATTATCTATTTTATACCATAGTGTGTATATATTATTCCCTTCCTCCTAATTCCTCTCTCCCCCAGTGGTTTTCCCTATGGTAACCACAAGGTTGATTTAGAAATCTGTGAGTTTGTTTCTGCTTTATTTATTTGTTTGTGTGTTTGTTTGTTTTTTATAGTCATACCAGCAGCATATGGAAGTTCCTGGGCTAGGGACTGAATCCAATCCATTGCCGTGGCAATACTGGATCCTTTACCCACTGCCCTAGGAATCAAATCCACACCTCCACAGTGACCCCGGTCACTGCAGTCAGATTCTTTTTTTTTTTTTTTCCTTAATGGCTGCACCTGTGGCATATGGAAGTTCCTGGGCCAGGGAGCAAACCCATGCCTCCGTAGCAACCCCAGGCACTGCAGTTAGATTCTTAACCCACTGCACCACAGTGGGAACACCATAATGATCTATTCCTCATCATGTATAATGTGAGGGTCCCATCATGAAGGGGAAAGGGGAGCTTCAACATTCTAGTTGAAGATATTTGCTACCAAAAGAAATAAACAAAATAATACAAAATTTAAAATGGAGTAAAATAAAACTTCCCCTAAACACTGTGAGGTATATGTTCTCTAATTATTATTAAGTGAGCCATTTAGACAATTATGTCTATGCATAATTGTGCAATTATACTCTAAACTGCTTCAATGTAAGAGAATTTTAAGTGGACACAAGGGACAGAGAAGCAGAAGAGGCTTCCATGCTGCATGACTCACTATGGTGTTGAGCAGCTCATCTGTGACCCACATGCATGACCGTGCAAATCAAAGCAGTCACAGGGAATCCTCTGATTCAGCCTTGCCATCTTCAGCTCACCTAATTCTCAGAGCTGCTCCTGAGGCCAGCACAGGATACTTGCCTGACAGTTTCATTTTTTTCCTGGAGAGAGTTGCAAGCCCAGGCATTTTAAGTAGATCTTAAAATGTTTCATTTAGGTGAAGCAAGAGGTCTGGGTCCCAGAAATGAAATACAATAAATAATTTATAAAAAGATCAGAATTCGAGTTCTGTGAAAAATGTCCTTGGTAATATGATAGGGATTGCATTGAATCTGTAGATTGCTATGGATAGTATAGTTATTTTGATAATATTAACTTGAACAAAATATTTTAAAGTTTGTTTGGAAGCACAAAAGACCCAGAATAGCCAAAGATATCCTGAAAAAGAAAATGGAGCTGAAGGAATCAGGATACCTTACTTTAGACTATAATACAAAGCAACAGTCATCAAAACCATATGGTACTGGCACAAAGACAGAAATATACATCTGTGGAAAAGGATAGAAAGCCCAGAATTAAACCCACACACCTACAGCTAACTAATTTATTACAAAGGAGGCAAGAAGATACAATGGAGAAAAGACAGCCTGTTCAATAAGTGGTGCTGGAAAAACTGGATAGCCACATGTAAAAGAATGAAATGAGAACACTCCCTAAAACCATACGCAAAAAATAAACTCAAAATGTTTTAAAGACCTACTTATAAGACCAGACACTATAAAACTCTATAGAGCAAAACATAGGCCAAACACTCTCCAACATAAAGGATAACAACATCTTCTCAGATCCACCTCTTAGAGTAATGACAGTAAAACCAAAAATAAACAAATGGGACCTAATTAAACTTAAAAGTTTCGGCACAGCAAAGGAAACCCTAAACAAAATGAAAAGACAACCCACAGAATGGAGAAAATATTTGCAAATGAATTAACTGACAAGGAATTAATCTCCAAAATTGATAAACACCTTCTGCAGCTCCATACCAAAAAAACAAACCACCCCATCAAAAAATGGGCAGAAGATCTAAACAGACAATTCTCCAAAGAAGACATATAGATGGCCAAAAAACATGTGAAAAGATGTTCAACATCATTCATTATTAGAGAAATGCAAATCAAAACCACTATGAGGTACCACTTTACACCAGCCAGAATGGCCATCATCAAAAAGTCTACAAACAAGTGCTGGAGAGGGTGTGGAGAAAAAAGAAACCCTATTACACGGTTGGTGGGATTGTAAATTGGTGCAACCACTGTGGAAAAGAGGATGGAGATTCCTCAGAAAACTAAAAATAGAACTACTATTTGATCCAGCAATCCCACTCCTAGGCATCTATCCAGAGAAAACCATGACCTGAAAAGACACATGTACTCTGACATTCATTGAAGCACTATTTGCAACAGCCAAGAAGTGGAAACAACCCAAATGTCCATCAACAGATGAGTGGATCAAGAAGATGTGGCACATATACATGATGGACTATTACACAGCCTTTAAAAGGAACAAAATACCGGCATTTGTAGCAACATGGATGGACCTAGAAATTATCATGCTAAGTGAAGTCAGTCAGACAATGAGACACCAACATCAAATGCTTTCACTGACATGTGGTATCTGAAAAAAAGAACAGAATGAACTTCTTTGCAGAACAGATACTGACTCATAGACTTTGAAAAACTTATGGTTTCCAAAGGAGACAGTTTGAGGGGGTTGGGAAGATGCGCTGGGGTTGTGGGATAGAAATCCTATAAAAATGGATTGTGATCATTATTCTACAAATATAAATGCAATAAATTCATTGAGTAGTAAAAAATTTTTTTTAAAAAAGATCAGAATTGATGACAAAAAAAATGATTGGAAAAAATAAAGCATAGGTGTTCCCACTATGGTGTGGTGGGTTAAGAATCTGACTGCAGTGGCTTGGCTCATTGCAGAGGTGTGAGTTTGATCCCAGCTGGATACAGTGGGTTAAAGAATCCTGCATTGCCACAGCAGTGACATAGGTCGAAGCTGTGGCTCAGACTCATTCCCTGGCCTGGGAATTTCCATATGCTATGGGTGCAGCCATTAAAAAAAAAAGAGAGAGAGAAAAAATAAGGCAGAGCCATTTGTTTTGCAAAAATATATAAAGGTTTTATCAACAAATATTCAATACGTGTATCCACACTATCTTTGGAGGCACAGAGGTTCCTGCCTGCCCTGCAATGGCTGGAGCTTCTTATAATAAGCTCCATGAAATTGGACCCAAAGTGACATCTCTTCTTCCTGATAAGTTTCCCATATTAAGCTTCCATTCAAAAATCAAGATCATTGTCATAAAACTTCTCTTTGCCAGCTAGGTGCTCTCCCATGCCTCCAAGATAAGGGAGCAAATGGTAAACACTGGGGCAGAGATATTTCCATCCAGCTCCTTCTGAAATTGTAACACTGAACACATTTGTATCTTTGCTGGGGATCCTTTTGGTGTGTCCATTGACTCTGCATTAGCACTATAGGTCATACTTGTCACTTCTACAAAGTTTCCAGTCAAGGGCCACCTACTTCAGAATCCCTAGGGAACAGGTGGCATGATAAACCAAGAGAAAGTAAAAAGTAGTCTGCAGTCCTGAACAGAAGTGTCACTTTGTAACTGGTTTTAATTCAAACTAAAAATCCATTTTATTTTTCCCTCACTGCGGAAACTTTCTAATGATAATAATATATCATTGATATATTTGTTGAGCATAAAAAGTACCACATACGGATAGACATTTCTGCAAAACGATACACAAAAGATCAAAAGGCATGTGAAAAGATGTTCAACATTACTAATCATTAGGGGAATGCAAACAAATACTATAGTTGGATACCACCTCACACCCAACAGGATGATTGTTATAAAAAAATAACAGAAAATAAGTGTTGATGTAGATGTGGAAAAATTAGAACCCTTGTGCCTTGCTGACGGGGATGTAAAATGGTGCAGCCACTGTGGAAAATAGTATTGCAGTTCCTCAAAAAATTTAACAGGGATTTTGGTCTGGCAATTCCACTTCTGAGCAATTATCCAAAAGAAGTGAAAGCAGGGACTTGAACAGCGATTTGTACACCTATTGCATAGTAACATTATTCACAATAACCAAAAGGTGGAAATAATCCAAAAGGCAATCAACAGATGATTGGATAAATGAAATGTGATTTATCCATACAGTGGGATATTATTCGGTCTTAAAAAGAAGGCAGTTTTGGCACATGCTACAACACAGGTGAACCATGAAGACACTACACTAGGTAACATAAACCAGATACAAATGGACAAATACTGAAGGATTCCGTTGATATGAGAGTAGTCAGATTCATAGAGATAGTGCAATAGGGAAGGAAAAAACCTGACTCCACATGAGATATATTTCTTTTACTTTAACCCTTTCTCTCTGTTGCCTGTGCTTAGTTAGGCTGGCTCAGCACCTTTCTAAAGGAATGTTGCCTATATCCTGAGATATAGAGAACGGATGGTCCTTTCTCAAGGCTCTGACCTTTAAGGGTATGACATTTTCCCCTTAATATAGAGATAAAAAGTTGCAGAACAGAAAATAATATTTATCTTGTTGGAGGTTTACAGTCACACAGAAACAGATTCACAGACTTCGAAAACAAACTTATGGCTACCAAAGGGGGCAGGTGGGGGTTTGGGACTGGCATATGCACACTGTGATATATGGAATGACTGGCCAATGGGGACCTGGTACACAGCACAGAGAAACCTACCCAATATTCTGTGATAATCTATAAGAGAAGAGAATCTGAAAAAGAATGAATGTTCGTATATGTATAACTGAAGCACTTTGTTGTATGGCAGAAATTATCACAACATTGTAAGTCAACTATACTTCAATAAAACTTAAAAACATTTAAAAAAATCAAATTAAAAAAAAAAGGGTAGGAACTTCATGACCTAACCTCTGTGAACATCTGCACGAACAAAGGATTCCTACACCAAGAAGTTTGCAACAACCAACCATACCACTCCCTCCCTTGCCTTTAAAAATGCTTTGCTGAAACCCTTCAGGAATTTCAGGTTTTCCTGGGGTAGGAGTTCCTGTTCTCCTTGCTTGGCCCTGCAGTAAACTTTTCTCAGCTCCACACTCAGTTTCAGCATGGTTTGCCTCACTGTGCACAAGAACTTGCTTTTGGTAACAGTGGAAATTAGAATGGTGGTTACCATGGACTAGGGGGAAGGGAGAATTAGGAGCTGTATTTAATAAGGAAGAAGAAAAAGTTCTAGAGATGGATAATGGTGATGATTGCATGACACTGTGTCTCTGGACCAGCAACCTCAAGAAGGGATTAAACCCCTCCCCATTTAGAAACTACATTGAGGAGTTGCTAAAGTTTCAGAGCATCTCAATTCTGCCACTAAATATGTATGTAAGAAGGAAACAAGCTACAAGGTGAATGCTTGTGGAAGGAACCTAGATTTGAAATGTGTGGCTTTCACTTAATTAAAATGATATTTAATAAGGGAAAAGAATCTGAAAAAAAATAGACATGTGTATATATAAATGAATCACTTGACTGTACACCTGAAACTAACACAACATTGTAAATCAGCTATACTCAAATAAAAAAAAAGTGGAGCTCCCATCGTGGCTCAGCAGAAACAAATCTGACTAGTACCCCTGAGGAAACAGGCTTGATCCCTGGCTTCGCTCAGTGGGTTAAGGATCCGGCCTTGCTGTGAGCTGTGGTGTAGGTCACAGATACAGCTTGGATCTAGTGTTGCTGTGGCTGTGGTATAGGCCAGCAACTGTAGCTCTGATTAGACTCCTAGCCTGGGAACCCCATATGCCGTGGGTGTGGCCCTAAAAAGACTAATTAACAAATAAATAAATAAATAAATTTTTTAAATGTTTTAAAAAAAGAAAAAAAAATGAGATTTAATAGATATGTCTTTCCCCTCTTTGGAGTTTTCCTAAAAGCCCTAATGCACTAAATGATATGATTTTATTCACTCAAGAGTTACTGATTAACTGGTACATGCAAGAAAACCTTAAAAGGCAAAACTTTCACATTCTATTCTCAAGAAATCTACATCCTCTAGATTCAAATTCTCATCCTCTCTCCTCATGCTCTGCTAAATAAGCCAGAAAGAAGAGATGCATGAAAGATGACATCTAAAATCCAAACCAGAAAATTGAGTTCTCTGCAGCTGATGATTAGCTTAAAAGGTGAAATTATTCACTTCTGTATGAATTTTTTCCAGCCATTGTAGCAGTTCCTTGTAATTGTTGTTGTTGTTGAGATAACACTGATTGATATTATGTTTCATATGTACACCATAATATTTCCATTTCTTTATAGCCTACAACCACCACCAAAAATTTATTTTTTATCATTCACATACAGTTGATCCCTTTACTCATTTCACCCGCCCCCACCCCTGCCCCCCTGGTAACCACTACTCTGTTCTCTATCTATGCATTTGTTTTTACTTGGTTTGTGTGTTCATTTATTTTTGTTTGCTTTTTAGTTTTTTATATTCCATCTGTGAGTGAAAGAAATTGAGGACAACACAAATACCTGAAGAGATATCCTTGCTCTTGTACTGGAAGAACTAATATTTGTAAAAATGACCACAGTACCCAAAGAAATCTACAGGTTCGAGATCATCTTTCCTAGAAATAGATTAAAAAAAAAAAAAAAAACTTCTGGGTGGGAGCTGCAGGCGTACTCGGAAGAGAGGCCCACAAAACCATGCCAGGGGGACCCAAGGCTCCCCCACCAAACTCAGGTTTTGTCCTGGTCTACACTGAGGCCACCGGAAAGAGGGATGCCTGACCCTGAAGAGCCCCAACATAATAATGATCGTGATATTAAAGCACTAGACATTTTAGCTGCTGAGCTGACAGCAGATGACAAGCCGGGATGTACCAGAGATGATGTTGATGTATTATTGTGAAATCAAGGCGGGCACAGTCGCCAAGTGTGAAGACAGCAAGATCTTAATTCAGTCCTCATTGCTCTTATTTGCACTCAGATTTCCACACTGGGGAGGTTGGTTATCCATCTATAACCTGTCCCTACAGTGTAGGGAACTTGTGAATTTTCCTAGGCGATTCTGAGCTGAAACATTCTATTGGTTGCCTACTGTCATAAGTTTATGGTAGATTTGTACTTTGTCACAAATTTTCATTAAAAAAAATTCCTGAAAGGCATAACCAGATGTGAATTTTTATAATTAAATCAGAAAAAAAAACTTATAAAATTTATATGGAACTGTGAAAGACCCTGAAAAGTCAAAGCAGTCCTTAGAAAAAAAAAAAAAACAAGCCTGGAAGTATCACGCTCCCAGATTTCAAACCATATTACAAAGTCATTGTAATCAAAAGAGCATGGTACTGACACCAAGACAGACACATAGATCAATGGAACAGAATTAAGAGCCCAGAAATAAACCCATGCATATGTAGACAATTTATGACAATGGAGCAATGAACATACAATGGAGAAAGGATGGTCTCTTCAATAAATGGAAATTAGGACAACTACATACAAACAAATGAAACTAGACCACTATCTCACACCACACACAGAAATCAACTCAAAACGGATTGAAGATCTGACCTTAAAACTGCGAAAGGAGAATAGAGGCAGTATACTCTTTGACATTGATTTTAGCAGTATCTTTCTAGATATGTATCCTCAGAAAAAGGAATCAAAGCAAAAATAAACAACCGGGACTACCTCAGACTAAAGCTCTTCTGCACAGCAAAGGAAACCATAAATAAAATGAAAAGACAAATTACAGTGTGGAAGAAGATATTTGTAAATGATATATCCCATAAGAGGTTAATATCCAAAATATGTAAAGAACTCACAAAATTCAACATCCAAAATTCAACCTGATTTGTAAAATGGGCATAGGAGCTGAATAGACATTTTCCAAAGAAGACATACAGATGACCAACAGGCATATGAAAAGATGTAGAGGTTCCTAATGAAAAGACTTCCCCTTTTGAAATCAATAATTTCAATAGCAGTGCTACAGCTAACTGTTCCCCACATGAAGGTATAGTTAATATCAACACATTAAAATCATTTCTTCAGTGCTCTGTCAAAAAGAGTAAATTTAGATGTTTCAAGAATGCAAAAGTTTTGGAGTGCATGCCTCACTCATGACCTTATGGCTGTGAGGAAGACTCTGGAAAGCCTTGCCTTCTGCAAGCAGAATTAGTGGCAGTACAATGTGAAATCGGTGAAGAAGTAGGCAATTTGCAACCTTTTGGAAGTCTTTAATTGCAGGCCAGATTCTGAATAATGATAGCCTGTTGCCCTACCATTCCTTGGATATTTTTAACCATGAATTTATTTTTATCACTTTTGTTTGAGCCATTTCAATGGGAGAAAGTCATCTTTTGCATCTTCTTGTGATTTTCTGTGATATGTTTTCAAGAAAATAGCTCAAATGTATTTCACAGCTATAATTTTATTGCTTGGAGAGGACCCCAGGCCTTGGCAGGCATGATGGCGGGTCCTTTAGTGATGAGCCCGTGGTCTCTCAGGAGCTGAACTCTGCAGCCCTGCTGAAGTGAAAATTTCATTGCATAGACATTTCTCCCTCTTAGAGATAGTTGAATTTTTACCCTATTTTAGGTTCATGAAAACTTCTGAGGTTATGGAGCAGATCTTTAGTTCCTTGTCCACTTTCTTTCTGTCCTATAAGACCATCCATTCTTTTGTCCGTTTCATGGTTGGTTTTTACTGATCAGAAGTGCATTAGCCTCATCTTTTCTAAAATGCCACTGCTTTCAACTCAAGTGACTACCTCCTTGGTTTCAGATTACAGATTGATTTGTGTGTTCCCAACTTTACTCCTACGCCTGTGGTAAAACACAAAGTACATTTGGTCTTTGTCCCCAGGTGCTGGCACAGATCCTAAAACCAAATTTCCAAGTGATAAGAGTGTCTTCTGTTCTTTCTAAGGAGCCCTTTGAGCCTACATGCGTTTATGCTAATGAGGTGATACACCACCCTGTGTCACCAGGGCCTATGTCATCAGCCCTCAGGATAGGGCTGGTCACCAGCAAGACCAGGAGATTATAAAGCTGGAACTTTCAGCCCCAGCCACTGATCTCTGAGAAAGGGGGTGGGCGAGGCAGCAGACTGATCTCCACAAAAACTCTTGAATGAGGAAGGTTTTTTTCGTTTGTTTGTTTTGGCTGTACCCATGGTATGCAGAAGTTGCCTGGCCAGGGATTGAAGCTGCACCACAGCGGTAACCAGAGCCACAGCAGTGACATTGCCAGCTCCTTAACCCACTGAGCCACCGGGGAATTCCCTGAACCAGGAGTTTTGATGAGCCTCTGGTTTGGTGAACACATCCATGTACTATGTAATGCAACCCAACTCCACAGGGACAGAAGCTCCTGCACTCAGGCCCTTCCAGACCTTGCCTGACATACCTCTCCATTTATATCCTTTATACTTCATTTATGTTAAACTGGTGCTTCTAGGTAAACAATCCTCTGAGTTCTGTGAGCTGCTCCAGCAAACCTGAGGGGAGGGTCTTGGGAACCTCCAATTTATAGCTGGTCAGTCAGAAGCCCAGGTGACAACTTGGACTTGGGATTGACATCTGAAGTGAGGGCAGTCTCATGGGACTGAGGCCCTGACCTGTAGGATATGGTGCTCTCTACAGGTAGATGGTGTCAGAATTGAATTAAATTCATAAGACACCCAGTCAGCAACCATGGAATTAATTGCTTGGTGTGGTGGGAAAAACACATTAGAATTCCTCATGTCATTGATCTTTAGATGAAGGTAGGCTATTAGTCTCTTTTATTGGTAGCATTATTAATAAAGGTGTATTTAATAATGCTTACATCCATCATCTGATTTATAATTCCCAATTAATAATAGTTATGGGGCACCTACCAGTTTTATTCATCATAAAGAGCACTGAGAGTCAAAGATGGGAAATTATCCTGGACTGCTGCCTTCAAAGAGCTCGTCTTTACCTTTTCATTCTGTGCTACTTCATTTGGTTAGAACAAGAATGGCTCTGCAGATGAAAGGTTTGCAGGACCCCCTGCTCATGTACAGAAGGGCACTGCAAGCAATCGCTGCTGAAACAGGCAACTGCTAAATTGAAGTGAGATCCCGGCAGGTTTCATTTCATTTCATTTCTAGTGTCCTCAGGAACTGCTTCCCTCCACAGGTACCCTGAACATTGTCATGACCCAAACTACCCCTCCTTTAATAACTGTTAGCATCCCAAGTGACCACAGCTCCCTCCTCCCAGCCTCCTGTGTCCCTCTGTTCCCTGCACTTCCTTCACCTTCTCACTGATGGCCCTTTGTTTCCTTGGTTCCTCATCTCAACAACACTGCTGCCACTACCCTAAGCTCTCTTGCTTTTGATCCTCCTGTATCACCAGTAGGCAAACCCCTACCCTGAGCAAACCATGTGTCACCTTTCTAGAAACCTGCAGGACCTAGCAATTCTGGAGAAAACCACATAGTAGAGCTTACCATTTTAACTATGGAATTCACAGTGACTCATAGGCCCTCAATGCTGCCCACAAGCTCTGCTCATTTTCTGTTTACATCCCTTGGGCAATGGCTGTTTTCAGTCCTCCGCCTCTCCCTACACCCTCCCCCTGCCACCACATCTACTACTTGGCACAGAAACTAGAAAGCACTAGAGGTGAAATCCTTCATTTACCCCTCATCAAATAGTCAAACCTGCCACATTTGTACCATTTCACCCCCTCTCCCACCATGGGAGGATGCCTCTGCCTCTCCTGGGCAAAACCTAATTCTCCATGAGCCTTGGTGCTTCTATTCTGCCTCCTCCAGCTGGAACTGAGTTCTTTTGCTATTACACTTGCCCCAAGAAGTACACACACACACACACAAATTTGCCACTGTGGTGCAGTGGGTTAAGGATCTGGAGTGCTGCAGCTGTGGCCCTGGACTTGATCTCCAACTGTCCTGTCAGCAAAACTGCAATGTCAATTATCCTTTCTCTTCTGGATGGGCTAGTTTTCCTTTTAAACAATCTTATCTCTACATGGAAGTAAGCTAAATCCATCAACTGAGGAATAGATAAAGATGTGGTACATATACACACTGGAATACTACTCAGCCATAAAAAAGAATGAAAGAATGCCATTTGAAGCAACATGGATGGACCTAGAGATTATCATATAAGTGAAGTAAGTCAGACAGAGAAAGATATACATTGTATGAAGTCACTTATTTGTGGAATCTAAAAAAAGAATACAAATGAACTTTATTTGCAGAATAGAAATAGACTCCTGAACTTCAAAAAAAAAATTTTGGTTACCAAAGGGGTGTGATGGGGAGGGATGGACTGGGGTTGGGGGTTGGCATATGCACACCGAAGTATGTGGAATGATTGGCCAGTGGGGACCTGAGAAATAGCACAGAGAACACTACCTAATATTCTATGATAATCTATGTGGGAAAAGAATCTGAAAAAGTATGGATGTGTGTATATGTATAACTAAATCACTTTGTTGTACAGCAGACATTATCACAACATTGTAAATCAACTATTCTTCAATAAAACTTTCAAAAATGAAAAAAATCATTTAACATTTAACACCAAAAAATAAATAAAATTAAAAAAACTAAAGTCTAACCTCATCTACAATGTAAATATGCTTGAGTGCATGCAACCCATACACACATCCATTACCTGGCTGCAGTGACTCTCTACCCATGGCCACATAGCAGAACTTAACGCAAATCCCAAACTTCAGATCAATTCATCTGTAATACTTCAGTATTTATCTCTAAAAGACAGGATTTCTGAAAAATATCGCCCAAATCATGTTACAACTAAAGGACATCACAAAAATTCCTGCATACCATTAAATTTCCAGCCAGTGTCCAGATTGCCCAATGTCTTGTAATTTGCTCCCATAGTTGCTTTGTTTGAATCAGACTCCAATAGTTGGCTAACATGCCTGAAGAATAGCTCCCCACATTGTCTACACCCCAATCCCTAGAACCTAGGCGTGTTACCTTGCATGGTAAAAGGGACTTGGCCAGTATGAGTAATAAGTTAAGGCTCTTGGGATGGAGGACATTATTCTGGGTTGACCAGGTGGACCCAAAGTAAACACAGGGGTCTTTCTAAGAAGGAGTCTAGAGTGTCAGAGCCAGAGGAAATGGGACAATGGAAACAGAGACAGGATTGCTGTGGGGCCTGCTGATTCTTCTAAGACTTCCAATCTCTAGAGCTGTAAGAATAAATTTGACTATAAATTTGACTATAAATTTGACTAATAAATTAAGTCAATATATTTGCCATAATTTGTTACAGCAGCAAGAGGAAACTAACACAAGGCCTTTCAGTCTATTTATCTATGTCATTACTCTGTCTTTCTGTTTTGTTTTGCATTTCATTTGTCAAATAGCACCACTTGTCATGCAAAATTTTCCATGTGTTGCATTTGGCTGACCACATCCTGGGACTGTGTTTAACTTCTTTTATCTTTTCATTTCCTATAAGCTGTCAGTTTGATCTAGAGGCCAGGTCAGATATAAGTGAAGACTGGTGGGGAGTTACGTGGTGGTCCAATGGTTAGGATTCAGCACTTTCACTTCCGTGCCAAGGGTCTCAATCCCTGGTCTGGAAACTGAGATTCCCACCTCAAGTAGTTGCATGCTGTGGCCATGAAAAAAATTAAAAAATAAAGATTGATTAATGTCTCCTGATGTTCTCATAGCCCTTCAATGAATGAATGGTCTTAGTAACACTGCCATAAAGGAAGGAAAGTGGTCAAACTTTTATCATATTATTTCTTCTTCAGATATTGGTTTGATTTATTCTACTCAAAGAACATCTCCCGATCAAATGTTTGGGAGGTATAGTTTGAACAGAAAAAGTAGAGGAAATATCTGTTTTTCTTTATCAATTTTCGGAATGAATTAATTTTCTGTATCTATCAGCGATTATCAATGAATTATTTTTTGGAGGGTTGTTTGTTTTCCTTTTTAGGGCCATACCTGCTGCATATGAAAGTTCCTGGGCTAGGGGTTGAAATGGAGCTGCAGCTGCAAGCCTATGCCACAGCAACAGCAACACCAGATCCTTAACCCATTGAGCAAGGCCAGGGATGACATTTGCACCCTCATGTATACTATTTCAGGTTCTTAACCCCCTGAGTCACAAGGGAAACTCTGTGAATTTTTTTTCTAAGTTTTATTATCATTCCATGGACTTTACCATATTTGATGTATTTCAATTCATTGAAATTTTTATTCCTTTGGCTCTTAATTGCCTCCTCTGGCTGAGGAGTGGCCCTGGGTGTGGATGTTGACAGGGGTGGATGGATCTCTTACAAGGCAAAGGTTCAGCTCCTCTCTGCATCTCAGGGCACTGAACCAGGTGCTGATTTTCATACAAGGAAAGATACTTGTATGAGACTGTCATTTTTACATGGGGTCTCATGCTAGGGTCCCTCTCCCTAGGTGGGTAAAAGCCATGTGTAATGTCAGCACGTGGGTATGAAGAGCCCAGGTTCATGTCCACTGGGTGGGTCATTATCTGGCCTAAAATCAGTGGGGGAGTTCCTGCTATGGCACAGTGTGTCTAAAAACACAGTGGCATGGGTTCGACACCCAGCCTGGTTTCAGGGGGTTAAAGGACCAAGTGTTGCCACAGCTGTGGCTCAGAGTCAACCCCTGGTGTAGGAATTTCCATATGCCAAGAGTGCCGCCATAAAATGAGAAGAAAAATTAATTAAAAATTTTTTTAAAATAAAAATAAAATCAGTGGGATGTAGAAGCCAGCTTGTACCAACTCAGAGAGGTGATTGTGCTCTTCCCCAACTCTGTGTTTAGTGATAACACATTGGCAGCTTAAAATCAGCCATTGTAGGAATAATTACACCACAGAAATTGGCAAACATGACAAACAAGAGCTTTTTGCCCCTGAAGACATGCCATTAACCATTTACTACATACCTCTGTAAATCCCCATATGCCACCAAGCTTCAGCCTGGGTTCCTCATCTGGCTCTGGTTTTTCTTTCTCTTTTTGGCTCCTGGGAATTTCCATGTATTCGTTCCATTTTCATTTAATGCTACATCTGATTCAAAGTGCATTTGCGTTCATAGCAGGAAAGGCCACCCAGAGTGCCAAGTTCTTAGAAACATCTATAAGTGACTATGACAGAATTTGAGATAGGCAGTGGGTAACAAAGGGTGAAAAATGCTAGGCAACTGAGAACCTGGCCACTGCCCCCCCACTTTCCCAGGACCACATAGCTTTTGCATGATGGTGCTCATTTTATAACGCAGTAGTAATTACAACAACAAATGAGAAAAGTGCTGTGACCAGGGAATGCAGATCCAGATTCAGGGTATAGGAGAAACTGCTACAAGATGAAGGTAACCTTCAAAATCAGTGAGGAAAAATAGGTGAGGCCTCAAATTATAATTCATTATATTAAAATAATTCAAAAATAATTAGACTTTCACAAATAAGCTTCAGATAAAACATATTTTAATTTCTCAAAAGACATTATAAAAGTAAAACAATACCCCCCAAATTAGATGAATATTTTAGTATTTTTTTCCATGATCATATTTCACAAACTGATATGTCATCAAAGCCAGAAGCTAGGAAGAAAAATACTGATGGGTTTTATCCCTATAATAAAATACATCTTTTTTTTTCATGAACAAATAAGGCAAGTGACAGAGTTTAAAGTATCTGCAATGTTGATGGATTTTTTTCAACCTGACAAAGTGATTTTAAAGTTCACTAGACAATAATTAGAAGTAAAAATTTGAAAAAGTGACAAAGAACCTGTATCAGTGGATGTTCAAGTTTATTATAAAGCTATAAACCTGCAATATTTACAAGAGCATTATTCCAGCACAGCAATAGACTGGCAGGTAGGGTTAGGTAATTGCATTGTATAAAGCATTGGGGGCCCAGGGTAGGCCACCCCCAAATGTGCCTCAGTAGCATATTAATTATTTTGATTTAAAATTTTTTAAGAAACAGCCATTGCAGAAGGGATAACCTCACCCTCCTTCCTTTCTCCCTGAAAGTGTAACAGAGAAGAACAAACCTAATTTCATACTGGATCTATTCCTTTAAATCTAATCTTTGTTCTCTGTTGCCCATGCTCAGTCATGCTGACTGTGCACCTTTGTATAAGAATGTTGCCTATAGCCTACAACACACAGAACAGTCCATTCATCCAAGGCTCTGACCTTCTGTTGCAGAACAGAGACTAACATTTGTCTTGTTGGAGGTTTTTCAGAACATTGTGACCAGACTTATGTGGACAGTTGCAAGAGCAAAGGATTTTGACACCAAGAAATTTGCTACAACTAGCCACACCCCGTTCCTTTTTAGTATAAAAGAAGCCTGAATTCTAACTTGGGTAAAATTGCTCTTTGGTCTACCATCTTGGTCTGCTGGCATTGTGAATACAGTTGTGATTCCTTACCGCAACACCTTGTCTCCCTATTGATTTATTGGCCTGTCCTGTGGTGAACAATAGGAGCTTGGAAACAATCTCTGAGATGAAAGATGCCCTTGTTGCATCTGGAGGTAGAAGGACACCCTTATCACCAAAGATGGGGAATTTGGGTGAGAAGTCTGTATAAACAAAACTTGTTACTTGTTTAATTTACTACTGCAAGCCCAAACTCTGTTTATATTCCTTACTAATTAAGCAATGAAAACCTAAGTTTCTTTGCCCTATCAATTCTTCACAAATTTATTGTTTCTTTGTCTGAAAAGTATAACAGCTGCCTGTCTGGCCACTACTTATGTACGGTTTCTATGAGACCTCCATGCACGTGAATTAAAATTTGTGTCAATTTTATTATTAGTCCAGCCACAAGAACTCAAGAGGAGTGGAGGTGGCAATTTCTCCTGCTTCTAACAAGAGGAATGTTTAAGTAATCATTTTAATTAGTAGAGAGAGAAAGACCTATTCGATAGACTATGCTGACCCAACTGATTAATACTAAGGAGAATAAAGCTAGATTTCTTTGTTACAAGACACAATATATCCTAGGTAGCTCCCAGGATAATGCTTTAGTAATTAACTCAATTTAAAAATAAAATCAGTTAAATAACCAGAGCCAATATACAAGCCTTTTCAGGAAAATCTGTTACAAATCTGGTAATGTAAGACTTGATAAGAATATGATGTGAGAAAAAGAATGTATACATATGTATGACTGGGTCACTTTGCTGTACAGCAGAAATTGGTGCAATATTGTAAATCGACTATAATTTAATAAAAATAAATAAAAATTTAAAAATAATATGGAAATGTGGGAACTTGCACGTTGGACGAGTGGGAGTGCGTGGAGGGTCTCACCGAGGTTGAATGTCTGTGAAGCCGTCAGTCTAACAGCCCCCCTCCAGGCACCTCCCCTAAGAACCAAGGGGACCAGCCCAGGGTGGTACTGGGGGCATCACTCCAGGTACCAACAAATGGAACCAGGCAAGCGCCCTCAACAGGGAACACGATACCACCTAGTTACACTTCAAACTGAGGAACAGAATCTACATCTACCAGTTCAAAGGACTCTCCCCAAATATTAAGTGAATAGAATGAGATTAGGTTAAAAAAAAAAAATGATAACCCTTGGGGTTCCCTTGCAGTGTAGCAGATTAAGGATCCAGCATTGTGTCACTGCTATGGCTGGGGTTCAGTCTCTAGCCTGGGAAATTCCACAAGCTACAGGTGCAACCCCTCCCCCCAAAAAAGGGAATCCTATCTCTGTATGTAAATAACCTAAACATACAGATAGATGTTATTAACAAATACAGAGTAAATGTCAAAAAAAAGTAGCTTGCCTACTTAAGAAGACCCATCAAACTTAAGATGGTGATAATGTTTGTGAGCAAACTCAGGGTCTATAATGAGGTTTTAACTGTGTTATTACTCTTTTCTTTTCTTTTCTTTTAGGGCTGCACCTGCCTGCAGCATATGGAAGTTCCCAGGCTAGGGTTAGAATCGGAGCTGCAGCTGCTGACCTGCAGCACAACCACAGCAACTCGGGATCCGAGCCATGTCTGTGACCTACACCATGGCTCATGGAAACACCAGATCCTTATCCCACTGAGCAAGGCCAGGGTTGAACCCCCATCCTCATGGATACTAGTTGGGTTCATTACCGCTGAGCCACAACGGGAACTCCCTTTCTTTCTTTTTCTTTCTTTCCTTCTTTCCTTCTTTCTGCTTCCTGTCTTTTTTCTGCGGATGGCTTTTGCGTTGGGGTTCCTGGCGGTGGGCGGGATTTCGTCGTGCTTGCGGGAGTTCGGTGTCGTTCGTTTTACTTTCTTGCTCAGCTTGCTTTCTTTCTTTCTTTCTTCTTTTCTTTCTTTCTTTTCTGCTTTCTTTCTTCTTTCTTATTTCTTTCTTTCTTTCTTTCTTTCTTCTTTCTTCTTTCTTCCTTCCTTCCTTCCTTCCTTCCTTCCTTCCTTCCTTCCTTCCTTCCTTCCTTCTTTCTTTCTTTCTTTTTTTTAATGATCTAATGCAAAAGCACAAGCCAATAATGTCTGTTAACTGCCATTGGCGAGTACATGAATGTTTGGCATATTTTCCCCTTAACTTTTCTGAATAATTTTATTATTAATAATTTTTAAATGTTTAAAGAGAAGAGAATGTAGATTAAAATTTAGGCGCTGTCAGATGAGACATACATTTCTAGATCAAACAGGATAAAATATGAAATAAAAACTAGAATACTCCAGAAAACACCATCAGACAAATTACAATGCAATTTAAAATCTGGAATAAAATACATATAAATTTATAGTAAAGGGCATAAAAAAGCCAGTAAAAGAAATAAATACCATTTCAGAGACATGGGCAAAGATAATAACTGAGCACAAATAAATAAGGACACATTTTTTAGACACTTGTCATCTTAGGCAAGGAATAGGTTTTTGGAAAAGCAAACTAAAAAGACACATTTCAAAAGCAAATAATCCCCAAAGAAATTCTAGTAAAGAAAGGAGTTAGAGGGTTTTGTTTCAAGCAGAAGACAACCTAGATTGTTCTAGGTTTTACTCCCCCTGCCCTTTCTTTTCCTCTTTGCAGCCATACCTACAGGCAGATGGAAGTTCCTGGGCCAGTGGTCGAATCAGCTGCAACCCTACCACAATCACAGCAATGATGGATCCTTAACCCACTGAGCCTGGCCAAGGATTGAACCTGCATCTTCACAGAGACAATAGCAGGTCCTTAGCCCACAGAGCTATAGTGGGAACTCCTAGATCTTACCCTTATTTAGAAATGTAATAAGAGTGATGATTTGGTTGAGGAGGAAGGATGGGACAGGGAGGGAGGGAGGAAGAGCATTGAGGGGTCCCAAGGGGGTCCCCTGAATACTTTTCTGGCAGTTGGAGTTTTCTGCTTTTTCACTGTAAGAAACAGGGTAGGGAGGAGTCTCGTTCTTTAGGGATGTCCTTCTCCATGTAGGTATGCTTGGATAAGAGCAGCTACACTACAACCAGGGTAATCCTCACAAGGCAAATGCACAAATAGTAAGAGCCTACTATGTGCCAGGTGCATTTCTAGGTGCTAAAGACTCCTTGGTGGGCAAAAGGAGCTTATTTGCTCTCCCCCAGTGGAAATAAGTCAAGTCACAGACAGAGAGTAGGAGGTCAGCCTGCGGTCACCGCTGCTGGCCATAGAAGGGAGGAGGATGTTTGGGTGTGGATCAGGCAAAACTTCTCCCTCAACGTTGCTGGAGGAGGTGCTCTCGGTGTTACTGAGTCAGGCAGCTTGTCTGAGCCAGAGGGGTCAGGAAGGAGAAACACTTGTGAAAGCCTGGGGCAGGGCAGGTGTGTTAAGAACATAACAGAGAAGAAATCGCCCGGGCCCCACACCCTGAAGATCATCTTACAGGAGGAAATTAAATAATGGAAATTCTCATAAAATATTGTTAAGTATAGGAGTTCCCTTTGTGGCTCAGCGAAAATGAATCTGACTAGTATCCATGAGGACGAGGGTTCCATCCCTGGCCTCGCTCAGTGGGTTAAGGATCCTGCATTGCCGTGAGCTGTGGTGTAGCTTGAAGAAGTGGTTTGGATCTGGCATTGCTGTGGCTGTGGTGAAGGTGGCAACTACAGCTCCAATTTGACCCCTAGCTTGGAACCTTCCATATGCTTCAGGTGCAGCCCCAAAAAGACAAATACGTGTATGTATGTATATATATATATATATATATAGAGAGAGAGAGAGAGAGAGAGAGAGAGAGAGCAAGAGAGAGAGAGTTAAGTATAAAAATAGGTGCCAAGGAAATTCCATTGTGCTGCAGCAGGTTAAAGATCAGGCAGCATTGCTGCAGCTGTGGGGCTGGTTCGATCCCTGGCTCAGGGACTTCCACAGGGCGGGGGGGTGCTTAAATAAATAAGGCCAAAAGTATAGGAAAATATAGTTGTAAAGTTTTTGTTTAAATATCTGTATGTGTAGAGTAAATGGCATAGGAAAGTATATGTCAAAAGTTTTAAAGTTTTGGTTTAAAAATCTATACATGCAAAAGAGAAAAAAAAAGCAGAGAAGAGTTTATATAGACAAAATTACCTTGGCTTCTTTTTGGGTGCTAGGTTATTTATGATTTTAATTTCTTTTTTTCTGTTTCCTAAAATATCTTGAATATGCTTATTTAAGTTTAAGCAAAAAATCAAGAATCAATCAACTTCCTTTTGTGACAACATGGGAATACCCTGAAAACCCCTCCTGCTGAAAACAATTACAAATGGTAGAAAAGTTTTAAAACTTTTTTGAAGTGAGTCAGCAAGATAACAAGGAATCCAACACTGGAAAAAAAGGAGAAGTAGGGACCAGACAGGCAAGTGGCTTTGCGGCTGGTTGTGCCTCCAGGACATGTACCGCATCCCTGAAGGAAGGCTGTGGGTGGTTCAGGGCGCAGGATGCGAGACTCCAAGGGCATAGCCCCAGGGACGGGGATCATGGGCTGCAGGAGAGGGACAGCAAGGGAATAGGGCTGCCTCCGAGTTTGGTAAGCACAGCAACAACAGACTGCCCACCACTGGGTGGCATGCTCCTATTTCTCCAGTGTCTCTGAAGTTTCAGATTGTGAATTTATCTTGAAAAGGTCACAGATTGTTAGTGCAACCCAGCCTCACCAGCATGACTCAATCTTAGAAATATGATGAACAGAAATAGCAAGTCACACCAGAATATAGGATGAAGGTGGTCAAAAGCTACAAACTTCCAGCTATAAGGTAAATAAAGCTTTAACATGGTTCTAGCTACAGACTTTCAATCCATGGGAAAAATACATGCCCAGAAAATGATTACAATATTTTCATCTCCTTGTGTGAGGAGGAAGCTAACTGCACCTGGTCCCTGAAACCAAATGTTTACAAATCTTGGCAAGATGAGATGCCAAGCCATCTCTCTGGGGTAATGGTATTAAGAAGGTCCTCAGTGGCTTGGAGGATGGTCGTGGTGCCCCGGACATTCACACTTCACCTTTGGTAGTGCCCAGCATCCCACCTTTGCCACACCACTTGACCCCCTTCTCCAGAGCCTGGGGGTGCTTGGCACTTCGTTTTTCCCAAGGAGAAAGATGGGTGCTGTAAGCGGCTCTCAAAAATGACCGCCTCACTAAGAGTGTGTTCGCTCAGTGTCCACTTCCTGGGGCACGGACTGTATTTGAGCTTCCTGGGCTTTCGATACCAACTGAATTCCAGAAGAAAGCTTCACAAGCCATCTCCAAGCTTTCTCAGGTGGTTAACAAGCATTGGGATCTGCATCTGATTGACAGGATGGTACTCCCTGTTCAGGCTTGGTAACCTCCCTGAAGCAGGTGGGGAGCTTGCTCTGCCCCCTTCCTGAGGCTGGACTGCCCATGGGTAATGCTGCCCACCACGAGGACACTCCAGGCTTCCCTTGGCCATCAAACAGTAGTGACTATAAATCCCTGAAGACCTGAACAAGAGAGAAGAAACACTATATTTTCTTTACAAAAAACAATCAGAGATCAACCTCAGGGATATTTTTAGATTTATTTTTCCTGACCGAGATTTTTATTGAAAATCGTTACTGTTTGGGGATTTTTTTATCTGCTGTGTTTCCCCAGCAAGAAAGAGCAGTCATATAGTAATTTTATCTGTAATTTTGGAGGAAGCTTCGTACGGTTTTTCGTAATGGATGCACCATTCTGCATTGCCATCAAGTGTACAAGAGTTCCACATCCTCACCCACAGTTGTCTTTTGTATTTGGGGGGGGGGTGTCTTTTTTACTTTTGATAATAGCCATCGTAGTAGATGTAAAGTGATATATTACTGTAGTTTTGATATGCATTCCCTGATGATTAGTAATGTTGAGCACCTTTTCATGTATTTGCTGGCCATTTGTATGTTTTCTTTGGAAAAATCCATTCAGGTCCTTTGTTCATTTTTTAATTGGTTGATTAATGTTTTCACTGTTGAGTTACAGGGGCCCCTTAAATATTTTGGGTGTTAACACCCTTATCAAATATATAGCTTGCAAATATTTTTCTCCCATTCTGTAGGTTGTCTTTTTACTCTGTTCGTTGTTCCTATGCTGTGCAGAAGATTTTCATTTGGATGTGGTCTTAAACCAAAAAACCTCTGACTTGAACCCAGACTAAACCCAGATTGGGACTTGAACCCATGTTTTTTTAATTAGCATCAATCATTTGGGGTCAGGGCCTACGGAGGCTCAAGTTCTTTGTGTCTCAGCACAGAAGGAATTCAATGAGTGATAAAGTGATAGTTAAGAAATAAAGTATTAAGACAGGACTCTTGTGAGAGAGATATGAGAAAGCAGGAAAAGCAGCTCTGCCCAGAGGATTATGTGGGCTTCATTTTTATAATCCAAGGAAACTGGGGAGGAGGGGGAAAGACTTCCTTCTCCCTCACTCTTTGAGTAGAGGTCAGGCTTACATCTTGAGCTCCTCCATATCAGATAAGAAAGTATTTGACCCTGTGATGTCAAACTAGGATTTCTTATTGAAATCAACAGAAGGGTGGTAATATATGCTAAAATATGTTGAATCATCTCAAGTTTCTGAATAATGAAGGTCTCCTACTTTGGAATGTCATCTTTCCCTTAAATTCCTGTCCTTGGTCCCAAGGATCATGATCATGCTGAATTTGAATGCAATCCTCATTTTATCTTTCACGTAATGACCTGAGGCAAATCTGGTGCTTTTATTTATGGTTTTATAGCTAAGAAAGACTGCTTTGTTCCACAGCATTCTGATGGTTTTCTTGAGCGATTATTCACTTACCATGGTCTCCCAAAGTTCTCTAGGTTTCCCTCTCCATCAACTACCTGTGTTACTATCCTATTCTATCCCTATCAGTCTCACTCGTTTATTTTTGTTTTTATTGTCTGTGCTTTTGGTGCCATATCCATGAAATAATTGCCAAGACCAATATCAAGAAGCTTTGGTCCTATATTTTCTTCTAGGAATTTTACAGTTTCAGGTCTTATGTTTAAGTTTTTAATCCCTTTGGGTTAACTTCTGTGTATAGTATAAGAGTCCAACTTCATTCTTTGGCATGTGGCTATTCAGTTTTTGACTCAAGGCAATCACATAGAAATTTTCCTTTATTATTTAATCATTATCTCTCTTCAAGCTGCCTAGTTTTATCTCTTTGGGCTGCTGAATCATTTGCTTGTTAGAATTCCTAAATTTACTTTGTTTCTAACATCTTTTCACTCATTATTTCCATCCCTTTAGTTCTTTTGTTCTAAATTGTGAAATATTTTTCCAGTTTGTCTATAACATTTAGATTTGGAAAGTCATTTGTGGGCTCTAATTGAACCTCCTTTTAAGTCTTATTACATTTGTGTTAAAATTGTCAACTGGTTTTTCTGCCTGTTCTGCTTCATTGGTGTTGACTTGTAGCTTGTAATTCCCCTTAAGTGCGCTGTTATTCTTTGGCAGCTCACATTTCTGTACATGCCCTCAGTCACTGGGTCACTTAGAGTCTGTAGAAAAGTGATAAACCGATAATGTGGGCTGATTCACTTCCCTCTCTGCTGGCTGGCAGTGAACAAGCTTACAAACTATTAAGGCTCAAGGCAGAAGGATGAAGCATTTTACACATATGCCACCTATAAACTGTTCTTCCTCAAAATTATTCCTTCACCAAAAAAAAAAATAAAATAAAATTATCTATACATATAGATTTCATAGCTTGAGCTCTATACTGAGATTTCCCTTAGATACTCCTCCTTAAGGCTGTTGCCAGAACTCAGCCTCTGTCCAATGGGGTCAAATAGAAACCTGGAGAGAGTTCTGGGTGAAGGAGGAAAAAATATTGCTTTACCAGGCAAAGGAGGCCACAGCAGGCTAAAGACTGTGCCCTCCTTTGGGAGAGCATAGGAAGTGGTTTTATAGTTTGGGAGCAGAAAATAGGGCCATGCATAAGGATCAGGGTAGATGCAGGCTTGCATTTTTCAAAGTTGGTGTTTAGTGGCCCCAGGACTGGTCCTGGTGGTCTTCCTCTCTGGTTTTCATTTGTTGGGGGTTTAGTTCTGCAGAATAACTCAAAGACATTGTTATGTAAATTCCTTGACTAGGAACCAGGGCCTGTCCCAAGGGTGCACTGTTATTTCTTGACTCCTCCTCCCTTGTCTCTGCATCCCCTCCTGTCCCTGTTTGAACCTGTCTTTTGGAGCTCAGGGGAGGTCATGGAGGCTAAATGAGGCCTAGTTTCCCCAAAAAATAGGGGACACAAAGGCTTCTTGACTTAGGAGCCCCAGAGGGGTTTCAAGTCCAGCCCTGTCACTTGCATAGAACTTGTCTTGTATGAATAGTAAATTCTCTGTACATGGCAATGGACAGATTTACACGTAGCTGAAAGGTCAAGCAATCCTGGACAAACAGCCTGAAAAGAGGAAGGCCTGTCACATGTATAACCTCATGCCATCCTTACAACAGCCCCATGACTCAAAGGTAATGCCCCAGTTCACAGCTGAGGAAACAGACATTTAGCCATTATCTCCTGTCAACCTGCAGTGCATGGAGAGGCTGTTGTGTCAATCTGGCTTAGCCTGAGGTTAAAACTCTGTACACCACACCCTCACCTGGTCTTGTTTCCAAAACAGCTAGAGAGAAGCAGTCAGTGGCTGTGCCTGAGACTGCAGAAAAGGGTCACTGAAACTACAAGTGAGTACTTGACAAAAACTGTTACAGGAAATTAATTTCAAGCATTGTAGAGAATGTTCAAACTTAACTAGTAAATTAAATACATCCAAATTCCACAAGACACCCTACTGGGCTAACAGCCTGACAAAGATGAAAACAACTGACCTTACTCCATGCTGGTGAGAGTATAATGTCAGGCATTCTCAGTCCCTGTGAGTGGAAATAAAGTGTCAGTAATTTTGTTGGGGTGGGGTGGGGGGACACTTGGATGTGTGTATCAAAGACCCCTTAAAGGGCTGTTAAAATTTTACATGATAATTTTATTCTGGGGTTTCTTCTGAAATGAGGTCAAAGATTTATGAAGCATGTGATTTGTTTCAGCATGATTTAAGCTTTGAAAAAGTTGAAAATATATGTCCGATCTAAAGAAAAAAGTATGTAAAGGGGAATTCCCACTGTGGTGCAGCAAGCTAGAGATCTTGTGTTGTCTCTGCAGTGGCTCAGGTTGCTGCTTAGGTGAGGGTTTGATCCCCAACCTGGTGTAGTGAGTTAATGTTCCTGTGTTGCTGCAGCTGCAGCATAGGTCAGAACTGTAGCATAGGTTCAATCCCTGGTCTGGGAACTTCCATATGCTGCAGTGTAGCCACACACAAAAAAAAAACATGCAAAGAAAAATAAACTCATAGGAGAAAAAGTCTGGAAGGATTTGTGACAAATTGCTTGAGTTGGTTACTTCCTGGATATGTGTGTAGGTGTATATTTTTATAAAAACACACATTTCCAAAATTTTCTATCATATGTCATTTGATCATCAGATCAATTATGATAGGCCCCAGCTTGGCCTGCTAGAGGCTATAACAAACAGCGTAAGAAAAGGCACATAGAGGAGTTTCCTAATAGCCTAGTAGGTTAAGGATCTGGCATTGTCACTGCTGTGGCTTGGGTTACTGCTGTGGCATATGTTCAGTCCCTGGCCCAGGAATTTCCACATGCCATGAGTGCAGCCAAATTAAAAAAAGAAAAGCAAGGAAGGAAGGAAGAAGGAAAGAAGGAAGGAAAGGAAGGAAGGAAGGAAGGAAGGAAGGAAGAAATGGCACATGAAATCATGTATGTGCAGTAAGGCAAGAATGTTCTGCTGTAGTAGAGAGATCCTTAAGTGCTAATGGGACAAAAGATCAGAACAGAATCAAAGAACCTTACAAAGAACGCAAATAAGCACATGACAAGGTGTTCAACATTATTGATCATTAATGAAATGCCAATTAAAATTACAATGAGGTATCACTATGAATGTCTTAGAATGACTAAAATCCAAAAAGCTGGCAAAATCAGTTGTTGGCAAGGAGCAAAAGGGTAAACAAACTTAGGATAAAACGCCATGAAATATTATTTAGTTATAAACCGAAATGTGCAGAAAAAAGGCTGCACATTACTAAGAGAAAGAAGTTAGTTGAAAAGACCACCTGCTGCATGATTCCATTCACAGAACATTCTGGAAAAGGTAAAACCATAGAGACAAGAAATAGGGATTTGGAAAATGAAGGTAGTTGACTCATGGGAGACCTTTTAGGATATGAAACTATTTTGTATGATTCCATAATGGTGAAAAAGCATGGAACTTTACAGCACAAAGAGGAACCTTATGTACAAAAATGTTCATTTGGGAACATTTTGGAAGTCAAGAATTCAGAGTCATATGTAGACTGTGATAAAACAACATCATTGTATTACAAATGTCTGGCACAACCTCACCAAAGAGATTAGGCAGAAAAAGTGCTGACCTAAATAATTTTAGAAATGAGTATATAAGACTAAGGGCAAAAGAAATGTGCGTAAGCACTGTATTCTAGATGGAAGTGTTGTTTTCTTTCAGGATGTGACTTAAAACATCCGAACCTACTAGACTCATACATGGAATTAAAAAAGAAGTGGAGCAGTTCCCTGGTGGTACAGTGGGATAAGGATCCAGCATCATCACTGCTGTGGCTCAGGTTCAGTTCCTGGCCTGGGAACTTCTGCATGCCATGTGCACAGTCAAAAAAAAAAATAGTAATAATAAAATAGATTAAAAAATAAGTGGATGCTCGAGAGTGGGTGCAAGATTCTTACTATTAAGGCAAAAGATTACAAATAAGCAAAGGTAGAAGGCTAAAAGGATCCATAGGTAATGAATGGATTAGAGCTGGAGACATCAGTATGAACTCATGTTTAACTTCACATAGTTGGGCACATATAGAAATATTTATATATCTGTTAATATCTATAAATACGGACACATACATAGTGCATATACATACAAGTTTCCTTTCTCTTTCTGCCAAGAAGATCTAGAAGCAGTGACTCCTCCATAGCACCTAGCACCCAGATCTTGGTTTCTAATACTATTCTCCAATAAAAGGTACCAGGTCTCAGTGGAGAAATGGCTTATTTTTTCTTGAGACAGGGAATAAAAAAGATGAACATCTTATCGTGTCTCCTAAAAAGGATGTGCTAACACACATACACAAACACACACACACATTGAATAAACAAATAAATGTGGAATAATAGACTAATTTCCTCTGCAGAAAAATTTCAAATAAAATATACAAACATGCCACATTAAAGAATGTGAAGCATAGGGTCCCCTCCTTAAGGGGCTGTGCCTAATGACTTCCCTCCAAAGACTATAATATACAAAGGGGAGAAAGAATAATTTTATAGTAGAAGAACCTAAAAAAACTATCTCAACCAGGTGATCAAGGCTGAGATCAACAGTGATGCCATGTTGATAATATGTACCCTTAATATATAATCAGAATGGCTTTACCTCTGTGGTCTTCCTTCTAAAAACTCATATATTCTGTCTAATCTTGAGAAAATCTTTAGTCAAATCTGAAGAGTACTACTCAAGGTCATCAAAATGCCAAGGTCATCAAAAACAAGAAAAGTCTGAGAAATTGTCCCAACTCAGAGAACTTAAGAAGACATGACAACTCAGTGGAATGTGTGGTCATGAATGCGACTTGGAACAGGAAAAGGACGTAGGTAAAACCAAGCCAAGATGAATAAAGTCTGGACATTAGTTGATAGTAATATACCAATATTGGTTAATTTTTTAGTGACAAATACACCATATTAATGTAAGATATTAATAATAGGAAACTGCCTATGGTGTATATAGGAATTCTACATACTAGTTTCACAACTTATCTGTACATCTAATACTATTCTAAAATTAAAATGTATTAATTTTAAAAATACATTATATTATCACTGTAAGTAATTAAATGTTTAAATACTTTTTTTTTTTTTTTTTTTGGCCATGGCATGCCATAGCTTAATCTGGGATCTCAGTGCCCCAACCAGGGATTGAACCCTCGCTGCAGTGCTGAAAGCACAGAATCCTAACCTGTAGACCACCAGGGAACTCTCTATACATAAACTTTTTAACTAAAAAATTATTAATTAGGTTTTATTTTTATTTCTGTGGCCTTGTACACTGACCTAAGAAAACATTGCTATGACTTACGTCAGAGAAGGCTTTGCCTGAGTTCTCTTCTAGGAATTATATGGTCTTGTCTGAGTGCTGTGGCTAGAGCTTCCTAATCAAACTTACGCTTTAGCACAGCAAAGATGCCATCAACAAAACGAAAAGAAAACCTATGGACTGGAGAAAATATCTGCAAGTGATGCAACTGACAAGGACTTAATTTCCAAAATATAGAAACAGCTCATAGAGCTTAATATCAGAAAAACAAACAACATAATCAAAAAATGGGCAGAAGATCTAAACAGACATTTCTTCAAAGAAGACATAATAAGCACATGAAAAGATGCTCAATATCATTAATTGTTAGAGAAATGCAAATCAAAACTACAATGAGGTTATCACCTCATACCAGTCAGAATGATCATCATTAAAAAGTCTTCAAATAATAAATGCTAGAGAGGATGGGGAAAAAAAGATTCCTCCTACACTGTTGATGGGCATGTAAATTGATGCAGCCACTATGGAAAACAGTATAGAGGTTCTTTAAAAAAAAAAAAAGGAAAGAAAAGACTGGAAATAGAGTTGCCAGATGATCCAGCAGTCCCATTTCTGGGTGTATATTCAGAGAAACTCTTCAAAAAGATACCTGCACCCCACGTTCACAGCAGCACTATTTACAATAGCCAAGACATGGAAACAACCTTAATGTCCATCAACAGATGAATGGATAAAGAAGATGTGGTACATACACACAACAGAACACTACTAAGTCATAAAAAATGAATGAAATAATGCCATTTGCAGAAACATGGATGGACCTAGAGATTATCATACCAGGTGATATAGATCATAAAGAGAAAGACAAATACCATGTGATATCACTTATATGTGGCATCTAAAATATGCAGCATCTAAAATAGCTAAACTTATCTACAAAAGAGAAACAGACTCACAGACAAAGAAAACAAATTTACGATTAACAAAGGGGAAAGAAGGGGGAAGGGATAAATTAGGAGTTTAGGATTAGCAGATACAAACTACTATAGTAACATAAACAATGAGGTCCTACTGTAAAACACAGGGAATTATATTCAACAACTTGTAATAAGCTGTAATAGAAATAGATATGAAAAAGAATATTTTGTATATATACATACATACATATATATACATATATACCTGAATCACTTTGCTGTACACCTGAAACTAACACATTACAAATTATACTTCAATTTAAATTTTATCTTAAAATTTTAAAAATTGTGAAACTAATGGAAACTTTCTTAACCAATGTAGAGAGTTTGAATCACAAGAAATTGAAGCTTAGTCTTGAACAATCCAAAATATTGAACTAACATTTTTGTTTGTACTGAACTAACTGTTTAAGACCTTAAATCATCTCAGAGTTTTCTTCTATTTTGAAATTGAAGTATTTTCATCTTATCTTGAAGTTGTAGTCACAAAGGCTTTTATATAAATTTACTTTTCAGTGTCCACAAAGAGAAATGTAGTCTGTAACTTTTTGCTTCTTATATAATTTTAATTGTTCATTTGAACTAAGTATTCCTAGAGCAGGCACATAATAACCAAAGGATTTTTTTTATCAGTTAATCTATAAAGTTTTTCGAGAGGGGAAAAGAGTGGGACAAAAATATGTGAGGAAGCAATCTGCAGACAAATAGCTATTTATCTTCTGTAAAGAGAGGGAAGAAAATTTTGAATTATTTTTTAAAAGATTTTGGCACACACACACACACACAAGAGTGACATGCAGCTGATTTTGCCATAACATGGGTCCTTGAGAATTTTTTCAAGATACCTGATCAATGAGCCCACATTTAATATAGGCAAATTGAAAGGATGAAAACAAAGAGGGGGTGGTCCTCCCACTTAAACAAGATGACTTTCTTTCAGAAAAACAAGACAATTCCCTAGTGAGAACTTTTTAAATCTTGGTTTGAGACTTTAAAAGTCTCTAGAAGATGTCCAGCCAAAAGTTAAATTTCATGCAATTGGATGATTTGCCAGGCAATTTTTAATTTGCGGTCATATCTGTAATTTTTGGCTTAAAACCATAAAAAAAAAAGGTGGAAAAGTCTTTGTAAATGTCAGCAGTAGCTAATCCTGAACACTGTTTAGAGATGCTGCTTAGAGAGACAGTTTGTCACATTTTTTTCATTAGCTTTAGTTAAAGGATATTTTAGGGAGGTAAAACTTGGGTCCCAATTGCATTTAGATGCCTCCTTGTATTAATTAAAGAAAAGACAATTGGACAGTTGGAATTTTGTTTCCTTATTTGTTTAAAGCACTGCTCTAACGAACAATTTGCCCATAATAAACATTCTCTGAAATGCTTCCTGTGATATCAAAATTTTTTGGTGCAATTGTTAGAAAGACATGCTCAAGAATTAGATTCACAATAATAAAGCATAAGAAAGGCAGGAGGCCAGCCTGGAGGAGGTACAGTTTGCACTGAAAAGACTCCCGTGGAAACTGCCAAGTGTCCACAAGGATGGCCTTGTGTACTTCTGTGTCTCTGGAATTGACAAAGATCACTCAACACCCAAGGGCCAGATAAAAAATCCTGGTTTCAAGCAGACAAAATTAAATCTTAAAAAGTAGACGGACAAGGCACTAGCCAAGCAGGTGTTAAGTCCTACAAAACAGTTTTGCCAAAGAACAAGGCCAGCCTGGTCTAATAGCAAAGTCCCAAGGGACCTCATTCCTAAGAAAACAACATAAACCCAATGCTAAAAGTCTTCAAGGCAGGATCAGAGTTTAATTCAGCATGAAGTTACCTTCCTGCCAGGGCAGGTGGGTCTCAGATGTGGGCAGTGTCCCCAGGCCAAGCCTGCCAGGCCAAGGAAAGAAGATCTTAGAGCTTCTATTTCCGTCAATGTCCTCTGCCAAAGACCAGCGGTGGCATTTCTGTGGTCTGACAAGTTGGTTTGCTTGTTCTTTGTGGGGAGAGCATGTACTGTAGGGAATCATGGATTCTTTCCAACAGCCTCTCCTGGAGAAGCTACTTGGGCTGCCAGAGAGCAGAGGCAGTTCTACAACTGAGTGTCCCAATTTATCTTATCCAGGGGAGGGCAGAGCAGACTAGGAGAAGAGAAAGGTTGTAACTGATCAAGAAATTTCAGCCAAGAGAGGGGGTGTTTCATATTTTGCAGCAGCACAGAGAAGTTTTTTTTTTCCTGCTTTTTAGGGCCTCACCCATGGCATATGGAAGTTCCCAGGCTAGGGGTCAAATCAGAGCTGTAGCTGCCAGCCTACGCCAGAGCCACAGCAATGCCGATCTGAGCTGCAGCTCATGGCAATGCCGGATCCTCAACCCACTGAGCGAGGCCAGGGATCAAACCTGCGTCCTCATGGGTACTAGTTGGGCTCATTACTGCTGAGCCACAATGGGAACTCCCCACAGGGACCCTTTTTTTTTGTCCATGTTTACACAACCCTATAAAGTGGTCACAGAGGGATCATCTCTGAGGTTGGTGTTCTGTAAGATTGCTTAATTCCACCAGGAAAATACCATGGCCACTTGACTGGGCATCTGGATGGGGTTTTTTTTCTTTCTCAAAACTAAACTTTCGAAGAATAGAAACAAGGCAACCATTAGAATTAACCATTCATAATATAGGATGGGAAGTGACTTACAAAGATGTGTACAAGGCAGAGTGGTGGCATGATGAAGGGATTATCCGGTGGCAGTGCAGGATGATGGGGAGTGTGGTGGGGGGAGGCGCAGAGCTTCGCTCCAGGAAAATGCCCTTATGAGGTGATACTCAAGCTGAGTCTTGGCAGAAAAGCAGATATTCCTTAGGTAAAGTGCACAAAGTGGGGAGAAGAAGACATCCTAGCAGAAATAAACCAGTGTACACAAAAGAAAGTTTCTGGGACTAGGGCACTTTCGGAAAACCCACAAAGAATTCAAAGCATTTAGAAACAAGGCTGTGTGCCCAGTTGTGAGTCAAATGTTAACGATCTTTCTGAACAGCTAAGGAATTTGATTTCCCATGATTGGTAATCTTGGAAAGATTTAAACAGTGGACTAATATAATTGTATTAGATAAGAGGTAAACCCATAAAACCATGGGGTTTCTGGAATAACTCCGTGAAAGCCAGAACCAGAGCTCTGGTGATGGGTCAGAGGGAGGAAGGTGAAGGAGACTTGCTATCCATTTACAGCCAGAGGTGAATTTCCAAGAAGTGAATGAGGCTTAAGCTGCAGCAATTCCCTTTGCACTAGCCCTCTTCACATCCCTGGGAGTGGTCCGTGGGATGTCTTAGATAAGTTTACGTAAAGTTTGCAAAATAAGATGTTTTAACTGCAATCTGTTATTATGACTCTTTCCCCTCAGAATTCTGCTCCTGACAGCTCCCCTCTGGGTCTGGCTAAACGTAGGTTCTGTCAGAGTCACATAGTACAGTCATATTCCTGTACAGGTGTGACTAGCGGTGGAGCATAGGACTTGCTTTGGGGAATATTTCTATTTTTCACTTTGCTAATTGTTCAGCATTGCAGCCTGAAGCGCTAGAGCTGTTACCCTCTTGATAAGAACATTTCCTCTGCCTCCAGCACAGAAAGATGTCTGCAGTGAAAGAAAACAACTTTGATGTGGACAGCACCAGAAGCTAGTCAATGGGAAAGTCTTCCAACAACCAGATGTGTTAAGTTTAAGTAGACTATGTGATTATCATAGGTGTCCTCTTAGGAATATACTTGATGTATATAGTTGAACCACATTCAAACACCCCCAAAATACTTTTCTGGACAGGAATTCTATGCAAAAGAACTTAGAAGAATTCCTGTGATTGCCAAGAACTAACTCATAGCCATTCTACAGCCATGAAGGTACATTCTTGTGTGGAGTTGTGTGTGTGTTCCAACACAACAGATCACATCACGGGGTATTTGACAAACCCTTGACATATCAGATGAAATGGCACATAAATCACACCAAAGCAGTAATTCATTAAGAGAAAGATACATGTTTCAAAAAGAAACAATAAATAAACCCTTGATTGTTTGATAATCCAGTAAATGAAAGGGAGCAAACTATATGAGTTCACTGGTTTTGTTTTTTTTTTGTTTTTTGTTTTTTTTTGTTACTGTTGTTTGTTGCTGCACCACAGCATGCAGAATTTCCCAGTCCAGAGACAGAACCTGAGCCACAGCAGTGACACCAGATCCTTAGCCCACTCTGCCTTTAGGAAACTCACCCACAGGAGTTCATTGAAAAACATTTTTTTTAATTCCTCACTGATTTGACACAAAATATTGCCTTCAACAAAGATTGCAAAGACAGCAAATCTTCTGAAGATGCCATTGTGAAACAGAACAGGACCCAATGGTCCTTTCTCCCATATCCTTCACTTGTCTTTTGTCTGTAGAAAAACTATAGCCAAAGAATAATTTTATTCAGAGAAGTGAGAAAATGCAGAAGCAAAGGAAAATAGTCAAACAGGATAAAATAATAATAGTTTACTTATTAAGCAAAGTCAAGGACTTTTACTTCTTGAAGACAAGGACTAGAGATCACACTCTAAGCAATATCATTTGAGCTGTTTTGTAGAGATTAAAACTCACACCAGGTGGAAGAAATTAACTATATGATGATAAAACTAGCCAAGGTAGGAGTTCCATCGTGGCTCAGTGGTTAATGAATCCGACTAGGAACCATGAGGTTGTGGGTTCAATCCCTGGCCTTGCTTAGTGGGTTAATGATCCAGTGTTGCCATGACCTGTGGTGTAGGTTGCAGATGCAGTTTGGATCCTGCATTGCTCTGGCTCTGGCCTAGGCCGGTGCTACAGCTCCAATTAGACCCCTAGCCTGGGAACCTCCATATGCCACAGGAGAAGCACTAGAAAAAGCAAAAAGACAAAAAAAAACCAAAAACAAAAAAACAAAAAAAAAAACTAGCCAAGGTATAAGCTGCTACAATCCTTGGAACTGGCCTCAAAGAAAGGGGACCAAATGGACCCTGGAACTAAAAATAAACAGAAAAATAGAAGTCAAAACAATGAAGATAACATTGGTCAGAAAACCACATGACCAGATTTCAAGATGACTGTCCCAGGTGACTATGCTCTTTGTGCATGCAACACTCTCCCTCCACATTATACTGAAACTACCCTTTAAAACCCTTGCCCACTGATTATCAGTGGGGAAGTTGGACTTTGGACAAGAGTCTGCCCTCATCCCCAGTTGGCAGCCTCTAAAATAATGCAAACTTTCCTTTCCACCAACTTTGCCTCTTGAGCATTGGCTTTAGAGCAGCAAGCAGACTGACCCCACTTTCAGGAAAAGTTGCAATAATACATTTGACAGCCGTATCAAAAATGTATATGACAATACTAAAATAAATTTTTCTTTCTTTTTTTCTTTTTTTTTTTTTTGCTTTTTAGGGCCACACCCACAGCATATGGAGGAGGTTCCCAGGCTAGGGGTCTAATCCAAGCTACAGCTTCTGGCCTACATGACAGCCACAGCAACACCAGATCCGAGCTGTGTCTGCAACCTACACCATAGCTCACGGCAAAGCTGGATCCTTAACCCACTGAGCAAGGCCAGGGATCGAACCTGCAACCTCACAGTTCCTAGTGGGATTTGTTTCCACTGTGCCACAATGGGAATGCCTAAAACAAATTTTTATAAACCATCAATAACAAAGGAAAATTTTTTCATAAACCATGCTACAGTCATCATTATCTATTTCCTCCTAGAAAATAGTACACTTTCTGCCATACGAGGAAGGGGTCAAAGAGTATGCAGTCCAAAACAAAGGGGTAAAAAATAATATAGGGGCATTAGACAGATAATAAGTAAAAATATCCTCTTCTAGATTATTAAAATGTTTGTATTTTTCTTTTTCAAAATTAAAAAAAAAAATTATTGAAGTATAGTTGATTTACTATTGTAAATTGCACCAATTTCTGCTCTACAGCAAAGTGACTCAAGCATACATATATATACATTCTTTTATTTTTCATTTTTAATGTGTAATTTGTTTTGATTTCTTCTCATTCAAAACAAATATTCCCTTTCAAACAAATTTTGTATTCATGATTTTGTATTTTTTTCTTTATGAATCCAAGCACTTGACCATGAATTTGAAGACTCCTGCTTAACCTGTGATCTCCCAAGAGTTACCTTCCCGCCAATTTCATTCCTTCAAAATCAGTATGACTTCACTATAACATCACTTTTATTTTTTTTTTAACACTGGTTTAGCCATCTCTTCAATCACTTGCTAATTCTCCTAAATGATAACTGATTTTCAAACCTTCTTTGAAAGGCAACTTACTTTAAATTAGTCCACATTTTAGAAATGAATCCATAGAATACTTTTGATATGTGGAAATGAATATTTTCTGCCCATAGTAATGCAAGAATTCTCATTAATTTAAATAAAGTTGAAGCCATCAATCACACTTTAACTCTGTTCTTACAAACCCAAAATGGATTTGTTAAACAAACAACCTGTTCCTTTCCCCACCTCATAGCCCTTCAGCAGTGACTATCACCTAATAAACTTTGCACTGTTACTTTTGTAAGCAGCATTTTGCCCCTTTTCTGTTTGTTCATCTGTTTTCCTTAAATCTTAATCATAAAGATGAGATCACTGGATAATATTTAACTGAACTTCTGACTTCTGCTCTAGAAGTCAGAGCAGAATGCCTTGACTAACTCATTGATTCTCTTCCTCTTGGAATATTTTTTCTGTCTCCTTCTCTCTCTCTTCTCCTTATGGCACCCCTATAATACGGATATTGATGCATTTAACGTTGTCCCAGAGTTCTCTGAGGCTCCCTTCATTTGTTTTCAATCTTTTTTCTGTTCTGCATCCGTAATTTCCACTAATCTGTTCTCCACCTCGCTTATTCGTTCTTCTGCTTCCTGTATTCTGCTGTTAGCTGCTTCTAGAGAATTTTTTATTTCAGTTATTGTATTTTGCATCTCTTCTTGTTTACGTTTTATATCTCTTTGCTCAATATTTCCTGTAAGTTATCCATCTTTGCCTCCAGATGATGTCTTGCATCATCTTCAGCATCAACAGTCTAAAGTCTTTTTCCTGGAGACTGAGAATCTCCTCCTCACTTAGCTGTTTTTCTGGGGTTTTTCTTTCTCTCTCATCTGAGCTACAGTTCTCTGACTTTTCATTTTTATAGGTTTGTGGTGTGGTGACCTTTTTACAGATACTAGAGTTGTAGCCTCTCTTACTTCTAGTGTCTGCCCCCCTTGTGGCTGAAGTGGGTATGGGGGCTTGCTGTAGGCTTCCTGATGGGAGGGGCTGATGCCTGCCCACTGGTAGGTGGAGCTGATTCTAATCCCTCTGGTGGGTGGGGCTTAGTCTCTGGATGGGATTAGAGGCAGCTGTGTGCCTGAGGGGTCTTTAGGTAGCCTGTTTACTGAGGGGTGGGGCTGTAATTCCACCTGGATTGTTGTTTGCCCTGGGGCTTCTCAGCAGCTGGCTGACGGGTGGGGCCAGATTTTCCCAAAATGGCCACCTCCAGAGAAAGGCACTGCTAACTGAATATTCCTGAGAGCTTTGCTTTCAATGTCCTTCCCTCACAACAAGCCACATTCACCCCTGTTTTCCCAGGATGTCCTCCAAGAACTGTGGTCAGGTTTGACCCAGATTCCTATGGATACTTTGCTTTGCCCTGGGACTCAGTGCACGTGAAAGTCTGTGTGCACCTTTTAAGAATGGTGTCTCCGTTTCCCCCAGTCCCATGGTGCTCCTGCATACAAGCCCCACTGGCCTTCAATGCCAGATGTTCCCGGGCTCTTTCTTCCAGTGCCAGATCCCCACACATGAGAGTTTGATGTGTGGCTCAGAACTCTCACTCCTGTAGGTGAGTCTCTGTGAACCAGTTAGTTTCCAGTCTGTGGAGCTTCCACACAGTATGTATGGGGTTGTTTATATCGCAAAATCACCCCTCTTACCTCTTGATGTGTCCTCCTCTTTTTCTTCTGGAGTAGGATATCTTTTTTAATGTTTCCAGTCCATTTGGGTGAAGAGTGCTCAGTCTTTAGTTGTGAATTTTGTTGTTTTTAGGAGAGAAGTTGAGCTCCAGTCCTTCTATTCCACCATTTTAATCATCTTAATCCCCTGATTCTCTTCCTAGACTAAAAGGAGGAAGAATGAAGAATGAAGTAGTTATAGAATGACTCTCTATGTCCAGCTTACCCTTTAGCAAATCTGCAGGTAGACCACCTGGGCAGGACAGCTTCCCAAGGAAGATCAGAAGTCAGCTGGTCTGCACACAACAGAAAGATTGAAGGAATTTGACCTCCCACCTTAATGATGCACTGAGATTCTTTCCCACTTTTCCCTTTAAACATTGTCATGGCTGAGTAGAATCTTCATCGCTGGTCTTGGGGCCCGAGTCCACCTTCTCCACAGGTTGCTAGATTTTCTGAATAAAGCATCTTTCCTTTCTACCAACACCTGCTCCTCAATTATTGGCATTTGAGAGGTGACCTGCCAAAACTGAGTTCAGTTACACTTAAAAAAAGCGAAGTATCTGGGAGTTCCCATTGTGGCACAGTGGAAATGAATTCAACTAGTATCCCTGGGGATGTAGGTTTGATCCCTGGCCTCTCCCTAAAAAGCAAAAAAAAAAAAAAAAAAGTATCTATATCCTGGAAGCAAGGTTAATTTTTTGTTGTTGCTCATTATGTTGGGAAAAAATCAGATTTTTAATTGCATACTTTCTACTAAGTCTCTCTTGTTAATGTGGTAGATGAACCTGGATGCTCACAGTTGGGGGAAGATGAAATTGGGTGGAAACGTAGGGGATTTTCACTGTAGTAAATCAAAACCAGTAGATTATCCCCTTACCAATGGGACACATTTTTTGAAACAGAAGTTGAGACATTTGGACTTGCCAAAAAATTACTTCCACAATCTTACTATCATTGAAAAGGATATAAACCAATAAAAAATGTTGCACACCCATGGTGTCTTTGGCATGGACAGGGCAGAAAAACAGTTCAGGCATGGTCTTATCCAAGGTGCTTACATTTCTATTTAAAGTTTTTAATATATACTTATGATAAGATGGTGAAAAATGCAAGTCCTTAAACAGCGGCCAAGTCAGTAATAAATAGAAGAAGCATTGCTAGATTCCAGCAAAAGAAAGAGTGTTGAGGAAAAAGATCACATATCTAGATGTAGGGAGAGCACACGAAATCTCTCTGAGCAGCGTGGCCAAATATTGGCTGTGTACACACACTCCAGCAAGCACTATAAATTCCTTCCAGAGGTCTTATTGCTGAAACATTGCTGCCTCTGTATACTAATGCCAAATAGAAATGTGGAGGCAGAGTTGGAGGAAACAGAAAAAGTAGCTTCAATTCCTAGAAAAAGAGGGGAACACAGCAGGTTAGTGCTCAAGGACTGTGCCTCCCACCCCCCGGAGCGGGTAGTGAGGAGTCGTACAGTATTTGTGGAGCAGGGGGTGATCAGTTCATGAACATTTTCCTGATTGTTGGATATTGAGGTCATTGGGAGTGAGGTCATCTACCTTCTGGTTCCAACGAGTCTGGAGTGCTTGTGGGCAGCATACAGTTGACTTCTTCCACTGGTGGGGGCTTCAGCACTTGCAAAACAGCTCCAAGGACATAGCTCAGAATATTATCCATAGCCTTTGAAGAACTGAAGGTCTTGACTTTGTTGAATGACTAAATTATTATTACTGTTTTTTCTTTTTTCTCTGTATTTTTTCACTTCTCTGATTAAATTGGTTCTTTAACTAAAACTTTTCTGTAGATAAAAAGGCAGGTGGAGAACATGAGTGGGGTCCACTCTGGGAAGGCCTCACAGGGTCCTGCTCAGTTACATTCTGGGCAGCTAGAGTGAGTGACAATGAAAGGTAGGTAATTTCCTCAATCAGAACCAAATGCCACAATCACTATGGGAAACAGTATAGAGGTATCTCAGAAAATTAAATATAGAACTACCTTATGATCCAGCAATCCCACTCTTGGGCATATATCCAGACAAAACTTTCCTTGAAAAAGACATATGCACCCATATGTTCACTGCAGCACTATTCACAATAGCCAAGACCTGGAAACAACCTAAAAGTTCACCTCAACATAACCTCCTGTGTAACTCTGTCTGGAAGCTGATTCCATGCCACATTAGCCCATGTCATGTTCTGTGGAAGTTGGTTGGGTGAATGGATCTGCTCCCGATGTCTACCTTGCTATGTAAACCTCTGTGAAATTTATGTTTATATTTGGAGGCCTCTAACTTCTCAGGCCTTAGTGATTCTTGCTTCAGAAATTTTCCTGCTTTCCTCCTCACTCAATCCTCAAACATCAGCAGCTCCTGAGGTGGCTCTTCCAGGCCCTTTCTCCTTTCTTCCTCTTGATCACCAGTTCTCTGCCAGAAACACTTTGTGTTTCTCTTCTATCCTCTCCGGAGAAAGCAGTGAATTTATTGACACAACATTTTTTTTTTTTTATTAAAGTATAGTTGATTTATAATGTCATGTCAATTTCTGCTTAGAGCAAAGTGACCCAGTCATACCTACATCTACATTCCCTTTCTTATATTATCTTCCATCATGGTCTATCCCAAGAGACTGGATATAGTTCCCTGTGCTATACAGTAGGACCTCATTGCTTATTCTTTCTAAATGGAATAGTTTGCATCTACTAAACCTAAAGTCCCAGTCCCTCCCATTCCCTCCACTTTGGCAACCACAAGTCTGTTCTCCATGTCTGTGAGTCTGTTTCTGTTCTGTAGATAGGTTCGTTTGTGTCACATTTTAAATTCTACATATAGGTGATATCATATGGTATCTGTCTTTCTTTTTCTGAATTATTTCACTTGGTATGACACTCTCTAGTTGCATCCGTGTTGCTTCAAGTGGCATAATTTGTTCTTTGTTATGGCTGAGTAGTATTCCATTGGGTATATGAACTATATATTCTTAATCCATTCATTTGTCGATGGGCATTTATGTTGTAAATATAATGTTCCAAATGTGTATATATATTTAAGATTTTTAAAAAAAATTTTTTAAAAAGAAAGAAAACATAGAATTGGCCATTTTATTAGAATTCCTTGAGTAAATGAAATGATAATTATGTAATTAAGTGAAATGATAAATGTGTTAGCTAACACTGTTGTGATAATCATTTCACAATGTATATGTATCAGATCACGTTGTATACACAAACTTAGAAGATGTATGTATATCAGTTATATCTTAAGCTGGGAGGAAATTAAAAGAGAATTCCTTTGTCTAACAGAGTTTAACCAATAAATATTATAATTCATTGTGATATTTTAAATGACTATCTCATGGACAAAAAATAATAATACTGACTACACAGGTCGGTTTTCGTGGGTCACTTCGACACTTAAGGTATTACAGCCTTTAAGCACTGTACTCATAATAGTCTTTTTGTTAAGATGGATCTAAATTAACTCGATGGTGAATTCATAACCTGGATTCCTATAAAAGGGGAAGTGGCTTTCCCACACCGGGAGTCGAACCCGGGCCGCCTGGGTGAAAACCAGGAATCCTAACCGCTAGACCATGTGGGAGAAGACGTGAGCTGCTTTTACTGAAACTCTATTGAATCATTTCTGTTCGCCTCCGCCTTCGCGTTTCAGCCCCGCCTCTGAGCTGAAGTAGCTTTCTGCGCCTGCGCGACTTTTCCGGCGCTAGGAAGTTGCGGTTGGTGTTTTGCTTTTTCGCAGTCCACGCGTATCATGGGACCTGACTTGGGTCTCCGACCCCGCACACCCTTCCAGGGAGCCGCCCCGGACTCACACACCCGCCTTCGGAAGAGCCGCCCCCGAACCCCCCACCCCATCCCGAGGAGCCGCCCCCTAATACCACCACCGCCACCACCGCCGTCGCCACCTCTCCGCGGGGAGCTGTCCCTGCTCCAGCATGCCCCGCCCCAGGGGAAGCCTATGACCTGGCCTAAATTTCCAAAAATGTGTTACAAGGCTCCACAGTGAGGTTTGAGAAAAGAATGGTTTAACAGAGAGCAGGTTGTGAGCCTGGCTCCCTAGGTCTCAGTTTCCTGGATTTGATACTTTAGTTTGCTGAAATAACTTTTACTAGATCAAATTTTTCCAGTCATGATGTTTCAGATCATAGGGCATCTTAAGAGGAATTTTGCATTTAGAAGGAAATGGATGAAGCTCCGAATAGCTTCTGGGTAAAGTTTGGGGGCAAAAAAACTTCAGAGGCCACCTTTTTTAAGATCTTCTTTAGGGATGGCCTTATATTAATAAAACTAAAACAAAACAGCCCAAACTGTAAAGGAAGGATACATACATTGTACTGTTTTAACAACTCATAACATTGGAAAACAGAAAAAATAGAATTTCCTAGTCATAAGCCCGTTCAGGAAAACGTGCCTCCCTGATCAAGTTTTATAAGTTTTCAAGAGCTTCCTTTTCCCCACATGCTTGGCAACACTTGAAATGTAGCACTTGCTTTTTGGCTAGGAGCCAGTGAGGCTGAGATTTTTTTTCAGATGCGTTTTAGACTTGGGGTTCTTCTCCAAGTGGTTCCTTCATAAGTGCTCATTTTTATATTGCAGGACTTGTCTTTCTATAAGTCATGTACAGTTTCTTTCTACATAGAATACCATTCTTTTATGTGGGTTGTACATGTTTATCTCCCAGTCAGTGTTGTTGACGTTGTTGTTGTTTTTTTTTTTTCTCAGTTTATGTTGAAGTCAGCACTCCTTGCAAATTCAAACTTTCGGAAGTGGGAAGGGCCTTGACCTGAGTTTCTAAGCCATTTCCAGGGTGGCAATAAAATCTTTCTTTCTATGATGGGAAACCCAGCAGAACCCTATGGGGCTTCCTGGGGTACATTTCCAGGTCTCTTTTCTTATTTGCAAGGTAAAGACTTCAGCCACCTCCTCACCCTTCCTGAATACTAAAAAGCAGATTCAAACAGTTACTAAACAGGGAAGTAACGGAATGCAGAAACAAGTGCCTTTTACACAGGGCAAGTAGATAGGTCCATAATCACATATATGACAGAAAACTTCTGCATCTTGCAAGTCTTTGTTGGTGGCACGAATCTTCCTAATTTTCTCTTAGGATGCAGCATCATTTTTGGTTTACTGCTAGGGTAAGAAGGGGAACTTCCAGGGGTTGTCATTTGTCTTTTCTGACCATAGTAGCTCCCACTCCAAGATTCAGGGGGCAATTTAATAGTATCGGTTGTCAAGTAGACTTTCTGAATTTTACATAGCAGAATCAGGTATGTTCACGGACCCACTGGAACCATTTTTGAATAAACTTAGGCTAAAACTTCATTTATTTCAAGCTCCAATGAACAACACAAAAGTATTGGAGGAGCAGGAGGAACAAATACTAACAAGATTAATACTAATGATTCTGAGCTGCTTCACTACAGGCAGGGATAAGTATCAAAGCAAAGCCAGTGTGAGTCAACAGAACAGATGGCCATCATTCCTCTGGGGAAGGGTTGGGGATGTGTTGACATCATATTCTCGTGGCAGTACTGCAGGGTCCTTCCTCAGGTGACCCAGTCTATTCTTCCTTCAGTAGGATGAGACTATGAACTGACTTGGCTCTTGGATCTGAACCACAGGCCATTACAGCTCCATTGTAGTTGAGATAGGAGGACAGGGGGCAGGGGGCAGGGCACAACTGTTAAAAGAAAGACAAAGCCTTTGAGGCTACGACAAACTAGTTAGTACTAACTAGGCCCAGTATGGCAGAAGGTTCAGCTTCCAGTGGGCCTAGAACCTCATTTTACACTTATCATATTATGTTAGCTGAAAGACACACCCACAAGCACCATGACAGTTCCGAGGCAGACCATGAAAGGCCCCAAAGTGGGAGGTGCTCCCAACTCCTGGAAATACACAACACCTCCCCTAGATAGCTGGAATAACCCTCCCATTTATTAGTCTATGAAATTACCCCGCCCCTAAAAACTCTCCAGCCCATGTTTCTGGGCCTCTTACCTTCTGAGATGGCCCACACTCTGTCTATGGAGTATCTCCCTGAATAAATCTGCTTTCACTCTACTTTGGCTCACCCTGGAGTTCTTTTTGGCACAAAGCCTAAGACCATCACTTGGCTGCCCATCTCAGGGACTCACTGGAGACCTTGACATGACCACGCTCTCATGCCCCATTTTCCTGCCATGCAATGATTCAGGGCAGATTTCTGGCCACCAAGCTTTCTTAATTGTATATATGAAATAATACTGCAGAAGACAGCCCATTTATTTCATTCCCAGGACACCACTACCAAGATTCCTGTTGCTCAAGCACTGCTTCAGTAAGAAGAGCTCAGCTTTTTCCCGGCAGGTTTGCTTCTTGGACTCTTGCACCCTGGGATTCCAAGATGCTCATTCATTCAATCAGGAGCTGTGAGGTTTTTCTCACAGACCCTGGCTTGTGGAAAACTGCTACCAAACAGTTTTCAAACAGCTGGTGCTCTCTTCGTCAGTGCATTTCTCCATACCTTAATGAAGGAAATATTTTCTGGACTCCTCTGGGGGACATAGTGGATGGGCAGGTGTGTGAGTCACATTTGATAAATCCCACTCCAACATAAGTATTTACCAAGCTTTTAAAAGGTTAGTCTACCTTGCATTGTGGATGTGTGTTTTAACAACCTCACTGGAGGTAAGCCACGTTGGCCCAGGTTTCAGTCAACTAACCAAGCAAATTTAGGCTTAAAATCACTCCCAGACACTCAAATTATCACAAGGGATCCATACCAACAAGTTTGACCCCCAACGTTATCTTCTGCTTCATTGGTCTAGCAATCTTAGGATCTATCCCCACATATGTTCCTTATCTTTCTTCTAATATAAATTGACATAATCTTATAATTATGTCAATGGCTAAACTATCTCATACTGAGTCATAGCTGACCTCCTGGGTGGGGCTGAGACTGAATTCCAGTTTGGTGTCTGGAAACACTGAAGAGTGGTGAGGGTGGATCTAGTGTTGAACTGGCATCTTGCAAGGTAATTTTCATGTTTAAGGTCCAGACTGAGTGCCTCGGTGTGCCAAGTGTGGTCTATGTATTAGCAACATTGGCTTCTTCTGGGAGCCTGCTAGTAATGCAGAAACTCAGGCTCTACCCAAGACCTACTGAATCAAAATGTGCATATTTACAAGGTACTCCCTTTCAAGTGATATGGAGAGGCTTTGAATCTAACTCATGTTGCTGTTCTGCAACTTGCGGCATTGAATTAAATGCTTGATTTTCAGCTGTTCCTCTTATTTCTGTAAAAAAAAAAAAAAAAAAAATGGGTTGCCTGAAGGCCATGATAGAAGATCGCTTGTACTCTGACCATATCTTGAGTTAAGAGTTTATAAGCCTTGGGTAACTTATTTTCTTTATGTAACTCCAGTGTACTCAGAGAGCGCCAGTCTACTGTCAAAATTGATCAAATACCTTACCTTCAATAGAACTATTAGCCCAGGTAATGCCAGGTTATTATTTAAGTAGATACCTTACCACGACACACGCGAACTACCAGGATTTCATTTTCTACTAATAATGAGGTCATTACTATGTTTATGCCCAGGGAAAGATAATCTCCAATTTTCATTATTGAGTGTCTGTTTCATGAAAGCCCTGTTGGCTGCAAAAACTAGATGTCTAGTGGTTCCTGTTGTGGTACAGTGGGTTAAGAATCTGACTGCAGCAGCTCTGGTCTCTGCGGAGGCCTGGCCCAGCTGGCACAGTGGGATAAAGGATGGGATTCAGTTCCTGGCTGTGAACTTCCATATGACACAGGTTCGGCCATAAAATAAAAATAAACGTTTCTTTTTTATTTCAACAATAGAAAACACTGCAGATATTTCTAATAGATGAAGGGTTAGAGGAGAAAAGAGGAAGGGGGTGGCATTAACAGAGCTTAGGAGCATCTTACTGCTGACATTTTTTTGTGTGTTTACTGCTGATATTTTGGAGACTGCAGTTGATCCAGGTAGAACTAAGGAGGCTGCTGATTTTGCAGTCACTCAGCCACTTGTGGAGGCCACTGCTGAAGCATGCACTTACTTATAGCATTGCCTCGGCTGCTGGGAGTTCAGAAGTGCACAGACAGCTCCTATTACCTCTGTTGGAAATGCCAAAGACATTAGAGTCTGGGGTCAGCCACTGTTTCCAAAAAGAGAAGAAGAAAATGTGCCCCTTCCTCCTACATTCCAAACTCCTCTCAGTGTCTCCAAGTGACTGAGCCTAGTCAGAAGCCAGTTGGCCAGTAACTGGAAATGATTGTAGGTTTACAGCCCCCTGCAATACAGAGCAGAAGAAACAAGCCCAGCTTTTACCATACTTAGATTCACTGCTTTTTAATCTGATGATCTTCACTGAAACTAGAGGTTTTTATTTTGCGCTTATTTAACAAAGTACCCCTAACACATACTTGCCTAGAAACAACCATATTATTTTGCCCATGATCCAGGAAGGGCTCAGCAATGTGGTTTTCCTGTTCCCATGACAACTCCAGTCACTCACTTGGCTGGATTCAGCTGGTGGTTGGGCTGGGCTGAGGCCAGGACTTCACCAAGAGACATCTTTCTCCAGGGCTTCTCTACATGCTGAGAGCCTCTAGCACATGGTGATCTTAAGGTAGTTTCACTCTTTACACAGTGGCTGGCTCCCAAAAGGAAAGAGAGGGAACAACCACCCCTCCTGAAATTTGTGAAGAACTGGCTTGGTGTCACTTCTGCTATGTTCGATCAGTCAATGCAGTGCAGACCAGCTCAGAGTCAAGGGAGAAGAGGAACAGACTCCCCCCTTCAGGCATGTGCTTATGGCTTACACAGAGAGAAGGAATGAGGGTGGCTGTCTTTGAGATAAAGTGTGATGTCTAAAGGTGTGGTCTTCTTTTCAAGTCTCTTCCAAGCCTAACCCACAGTTTCTCAGGGTTGTCTCCCACTGCACTCTCTCCAGGCTCTGAACTCCTTTTCGCCTTGTGCTTTGTGCAGATATGAACAATGGTTCTAAATGCTTATTAAAAAAACAAACAAAACCCCAATCAACCTTTTGTTGACCTGCTTTATTACAAGGCGAGAGTTCTTAATACTCCCTGAGGGAGGAGCAAATAGGCTGAAATTATCTTGTGGTGAAAACAACTTAAAATGGAATAGAATTGGCTGAGACCCATGTTCCTAATATTTGCATAAACTGCAGAAAGCCTAGATTCTCACCAGCCAGTTTACTCTCACTGCATTTCACACTTTCCCTTAGAGGACTATAATTGTTTCACCCTGTTTTGTTTGTTTGTTAATAAAAATTAATCATTCATGGTATTAATAAATCTCATGAATTATTTTGAAAGTGTGTTAAAAACAAGACAAACTAGACTCAAAATGGAGTTGCTTCTACTAAACTACACCTCACCAGTCCGAGACTTAATTACAGTTTCTGCTTTCCTAAGAGTGGACTCTTAAGCCAATCAGGAATCACCTGATAAGCATTTCCTGCAGTGCGTTAAGGATCCAGAGTTGTCACTGCATCGGCTCAGGTCATTGCTGTGCCATGAGTTCTATCCTCAAACCAGGAACTTTCATGTGCCATGGGAAAGGCCAAAAATAAAGGGGTTGGGGCGTGGAGGGAATCATCTGATCAACGCTAGTGAGGTCATCTGCCAGATAGATCCTCCCATCCCCTAAAGGATGGTAATCTTGTGATTACCAACCTGCCTTTTCACCTGGTTTTACTTCCTTGTCCCATCCTCTTTTGCTTATAAAAGTTTTCTTAATTTTCTACAGTTCCTCAGAGCTCCTTTCCATCTGCTAATCTGAATGCTGCCCAATTCATGAATCCTTGAATAGAGCTAATAAGAGCTTTAAAATTTACTCAGTAAAATTTTGCTTTTTAAGTGCAGAGTGCCCACTGTGGCACAGAGGGTTAAGGATCCTGTGTTGTCTCTGTGGTGGCTCATGTTGCCGTTGAGGTTCAATCCCTGGCCCAGTGCAGTGGGTACAGGATCTGGCGTTGCCACAGCTGTGGCATAGTTTGCAGCTGTGGCTCAGATTTGATCCCTGGCCTGGGAACTTCCATGTGCCATGGCTGTGACCAAAAACAAACAAACAAAAAAACAAATAAAAACCTATTGTGGTCATTATCATTAACATACAAACTCAGATTGTTTCTCCAGGGCAAGATGAGCTCACAGAACCCTCCTGTCATGGACCACCTGGCTGGAGAATCAGAAACTAGAGACATCCTGACTCCTGAAACTATGACTAAGAAATGTCACAGAAACATCACAAGACAACTGTTAATCCCAGCTTCTTTTTTCTTCCCCTTTAAGAACACCCCCAACTCAAAGAGCAAGTTGTGGTGAATCTGAGGCATATCTCCCATTCCCTTGCTCGGAGCCCTGCAATAAATTGTCAGTTTGCTGCAAATTTCTGCTGTCAGAATTGGGCTTTCTGCACACCGGGCACCCCAACCTTGGGTTTGTAACATTTTCAATCCTCCAGACAGGCCTGATCATCCTGAAAAGAATAACCTTTGCCTTGGGGTTGGTCAGCTGTTGCCTCAGGCTAATGGACCAACCTCGTTACAGCCCCTCAAAGTCTAACCTATTCAGGTCCAGGACAGGGTAGCCCATGTTTCTCAATTGAGTCCTGAAAAAATCAAGGAATGATCTGGTTTCAGGTCTAAAGCTTATGTGGTTCATCAGGCTCAATCCTGGCAGGGCTCACAGGGAAGCTGTCCTCCCCACACAGGCTGGGACAGTCCAGCTTGGCAGTCTCTGGGGGCTGTAGTCAAAACACAGGCCCCCGCCGACCACACTCCTGGGTAGATCTACATTCCTAGCCTGGGCACCCTTGTCTGAAAATCTCTGAGACACGGCACTTGGTCATTCAGGTTGTAGGAGATACGAGTGCTTGCTGAGTCTATAAAGAGTCATGGTTTCTGCCGTAATGTCTTCACTTAAGAAGTCTTCATAGATCCAGGATCCAGTAGTAGAAAGTCACAGAGGAAGTGTCAGGGACTGCCACCTGATGCCATTCCAACAGCCACAACCCCAACTGAATGCTCGTGATAGACAAGGGTATGTGGATGATCCTTTAGGTGGGAGGTTTTGGGATCAGGACCAAGGTTGAGGTAGGTGGGGAGCGGAGCAGGGAACCACTGGGGACTCTTTAGAGGGTCAGCTCCAGGGAGCATCAGGGTTGTGTTGGGAAGGGACATATGTCCCCTCCACCTGTCTTGAGATTTTATGGCTGGACTAATAATAAAATTGGCATAAGACAGACTAACAAGAGAAAATGAAACCAATTTTGATTCACGTTCATGAAGGCCTCGTAGAAATGGGATCAAAGAAGTGGCCAAACAGACACTTTTATAATTTTTAGAAAAGAAACAATCAATTTGTGAGGCACTGACAGGACAAAGAAACTCAGGCTTTGAGTGCTTAGTTGATGGAGAATCAATTCAGAGTTCAGGGAGTTTCCTGATGGCCTAGTGGTTAAGGATCTGTCCACTGCAGGGGCTTAGGTCACTGCTGGGGTACAGGTTTGATCCCTGGCCTGGGAACTTCTGCATGCCATGGATGTGGCCAAAAAATAAATAAATAAATAAGAGTTTGGGCTTCAGGTAGAAAATTAAAGGAGTAACAAGGGTTGTTTATATAGGCTTCTTGGCCTGAATTCCTCAGTCTCTGACTATAAGGGTGTCCTTGTTACTTTTGGATGCAGGGAGTGCACCTTTCACATGAAACATTTATTTCCTGCTTTCAGGGAGTCAGAGAGGAGGGTCAGAGCATCCCTCTTGCACTGATCATTTCCCAAGTAATTTTAATTTAATATAATCAAAACTGAGGTACATTTTGGGGCAGCCTACCCTGAGGTCCAACAATTGATTAGATGTAGAATATGATGAATAGAGTCCTTATTGTTTTATATGGGAAATGATAAGTGTTTAGGAACTCTAAGCAGGGTGCCTCTGCCTCTTCATGGACAGGAGCACAGAGGGGAGGCTTGAAACACTTCTCCAACTCAAGGTTCAGTGCTTTTCCATTCCTGGCCCTCCTTTTGCTTCCATTTACAAGGCCACTCCCAGCACCCTCCCAACCCACCCAATCCCCCACCCCCCACCCCCCACCACCTACCTCCCCACTCTCCTCCCCCCAGCCCCTTACCCCCAGCAGTGAAATGATTTCCACCTGCTGTGCAAGTCTCTGCTGACCCTCCTGACCCCAAGCTGGCACATGGATCCAGGAGGGAAAATGGGAGATGGGGAAGGTGTACTCTCTCTGGCTCCACCTCTTGCTTACAGGATCACAGAGGTGATTATAGGGTGATTAAATTCTCCAGTGTTATTTTCCTTGTGATCTGACTTAACTAGCTGTTCTGACACCTGGCAGCTCAGCTCTCTCCAGCTCAGCCGAGCCCCTGACAAGAGAAAGGTACCAGGAAGCTGGAAGCCTATTCTCAAGAGTCCAGAGAACTGGGCAGAAGGCAGGAAGCATTTATAGGATAAAGAAGGAAGAAAAGGAAGAGAGGAATAGAAAATACCTGACTGGCTGGGGCCATTGAGTCACATTTGTTTCAGGGGTGAGAAGGAACAAAAAAATGCATAATTTCCTTAATCCCAGGAAGGTGGGAAGTGGGAAAAGACCACCTTCTTCCTTGTTCTTTGAGTAGACATCAGGCTTACATCTCTAACTCCTCAGGTAAAAGAGTATTTGACCCTATGATGTCACAAGAGGACTGTCATGGTGCTCATTCAAATCAGCAGAAGGGTAGTAACATTATGCTAAAATATGCTGAATCACCTCAGGTTTCTTTATAGTGAGAGTCTCCTACTTTGGAATGTCATCTTTCCCTTAAATTCCTGTCCTTGGTCCTAAGGATCATGATCTTGCTGTACCTGAATGCAGGTCTCATTTTATGTTTCCCTTAAGGACCTGAGGCATATCTTAGGCTTTTATTTATGTTTTTATACCTAAGCAGGCCTGCGTTGTTCCACAATGTTCTGATGGCTTTCTTGAGCTGTCATTAACTTGCAGTGGTCTCCCAAAGTTCCCTAGGTTTCCCTCTCTCTATATATGGTCCCCTGCTAGGACTTCTACAACTACCTGAGTAACAGTCCTACTCTATCCCTATTATCCTGAACAACCATAAGTGATAACCTTTCTTTCTCTGCCTTCCAGATCTCTCCATTGCTCATGCTGAGAAACTCTGCCCTAGGACCACTCAGGAAACCCCTTTTCCTGCTCCTTGCAATTAATTCCTGGTGTCAAGTGACAAAAGCAATACAATTCAGTAATGAGTTTGATGCCCTTTACTTAAGGGAAAGCAATCCATGGACAGGGGGGAGTGCAGTGCCTCACAAGCAGTGTAGTGCTCACACTTTCCAAGGGATTTGGGTCAGGAGTAAGTTTACAGAGCCTTAGACAAGGGCATGATGGCTAGGAAGCTGGGGATTTCTTTCAAGGTCAGCAGATTCTCTTTTCCAGAGAATAGTAGGGTAGCTAATGCTGCCTTGGAAAAGACGGTTGGTGGTAGGTTTCCTTGACAGCGAGGTGTTTCCTGGACGTGGAGACTGATTTTATCTTTCACCTGATGACCTGAGGCATATCTTATACTTTTATTTATGGTTTTATTTTTTTGGTCTTTTTGCCATTTCTTGGGCTGCTCCCGCGGCATATGGAGGTTCCCAGGCTAGGGGTCCAATCGGAGCTGTAGCTGCCGGCCTACGCCTGAGCCACAGCAACGCGGGATCTGAGCCACGTCTGCAACCTACACCACAGCTCACGGCAACGCCGGATCGTTAACCCACTGAGCAAGGGCAGGGACCGAACCCGCAACCTCATGGTTCCTAGTCGGATTCATTAACCACTGCGCCGTGACGGGAACTCCTTATATATGGTTTTATAGTTAAGCAAGCCTGCTTCAATTCTGATGGATTTCTTGAGCCAATATTAACTTATGGTGTTCTCTCAAAGTTCCCCAAGTTTACCTTTCTATCTGTTGTCCCCTAATGGGACTTCTACAACTACCTGTTTAACTGTTCTCTATCCTTATCACTGGGATACAAATTACCTTCACCCCTGGCTTCTCTCATAATTCCCTTCTCTGAGCCCAAGGAGAGGTTAGAAATGCAAGTTTTCAAAACCAGACAAAACATCTAGTTAATATATAAAACTACGATCACAGAATCAGCCAGGCCTCTGATTTCTCTGCCATATCATAAAACAACAGGGTAAGATTTGCAAAGCTGGCGTTTACAAATGCTACAACCACATATTACTCTAAAGCATTCTCAAGCCCAATCCATCTAGTTAATATATAAAACTACAATCACAGAATCAGCCAGGCCTCTGATTTCTCTGCCATATCATAAAACAACAGGGTAAGATTTGCAAAGCTGGCGTTTACAAATGCTACAACCACATATTACTCTAAAGCATTCTCAAGCCCAGTAAAATTCAATCCCAATTAAGAACTTAAAATAGCTTGGATCTTGAACTTAAGCAATTAGTCAAATATCTTATCAGTGGATTCTGCAACTGTGATATTCTGATTTCTAATGAGAAGCATGTATTGGGTTTTTGTCCATGGTTCCTGGCACATAGCTCCTAAAACCTTCAATTCCTATATAAGAGCCATAGGTCCTTTTGTTATCGTATTTAGTTTTGTGCCTAGTTCCTAAAATAGCTCCAGAGATCGAAGATATGGCTCAGATCCTGTGTTGCTGTGGCTGAGGTGTAGGCCTGCAGACTGCAGCTCTGATTCAGCTGCTAGCCTGGGAACTTCCATATGCTACAGGAAGAAAAAGAAAAAAAAAAAGCCCTAAGGAAAAAAAAAAAAAGATGGTTTACCATTTTTATATATTAAAAATATAAATATGGAATGCCATTGTGGTGCAGCAGAAACAAATCCGACTAGTATCTATGAGGATGAGGGTTCAGTCCCTAGCCTCGCTCAGTGGGTCGACGACACAGCATTGCTGTGAGCTGTGGTGTAGGTCGCAGTTGAGGCTTGGATCCAGAGTTGCTGTGGCTATGGCTTAGGCTGGCAGCTCTGATTCAACTCCTGGCCCAGAAACTTCCATGTGCTTTGGGTGTGGCCCTAAAAAGTGAATATGTTATATATTATATACATATGCCCATGCAGCTCTGAAAAAAATATATAAAAATGTGTTAACACTGGGTATTTCTTGTGATGAGACAATTGGTGCTTTCCCTCTGTACTGCTACTATTTTCCAAATTTTTATGATGAGCTGGCATCAATTCCATAACAGGAAATGTATATGTCAGAAGCCCAGAAGTCCCCCTTAGCTTTGGCATCAGGTCCTCTTGCCCAGGTATGATGGGCAGGACCCTCCCTGAGCCATGAGCTAACATCCTCCAAAACCCCCTGCTCTCCAGCCACAAGTCATTTCCAATAGGTTCAACAAATATCCTGCTCTGGTTTGCACCTCTTTGATCTAGAACAGTCTTCTCTTTTTCTGCCTACCTAACCCTTCTTCTTAAGCTTCTCTTTAAGTTTTGCTTGCTCAAAGAAAGCCCCCAATTCTGAGAATCTTCAAACCTATCATATTCAACTATGCTTATACTTTTTTTTTTTCTTTTTGGCCACACCCACAGCATATGGAAGTTCTCAGCCAGGGATCAAATCCAAGCCACAGCTACGACCTATGCCACAGCTGCAGCAATGCTGCATTTTTAACCCTCTATGCTTGGTCAGGGATCAAATTGCATTGCCACAAAAGACAATACCAGATCTTTAACCCTCAGCATAACAGTGGAAACTCCTGTGCATATACTTCTATTGTAGTGTTTACTACATTATCTTAATTATCCTTTGATTGTTCATGCTGCCCTCTAAATGCCAGATCCAAAGCAGGCTCTCTTTCTCATTGTTTTAACCAGACCTGCCCAGTTGTTGAAACAAGGCCTGCCATAAAAAGTGTTTGATGGATGGATGAACTAAAATAACTATAACTATGAAAATTTGAGGTTACCTACCCATGTTTCATTTATTCATTCCTTTATTTTGCTGTTTTTGTTGTTGTTTGTTTTGTTTTTTTGTTCTTTGGGGGGTTTTGGTCTTTTTTTTTTTTAAGGGCCGCACCTGTGGCATATGGAGGTTCCCAGTCTAGGGTTGAATCAGAGCTGTAGCTGCAGGCCTATGCCACAGCCAAGCAACACAGGATCCAAGCTGTATTTGTGACCTACACCACAGCTCATGGCAATGCTGGATCCTTAACCTACTGAGCAAGGCCAGGGATCAAACCTGAGTCCTCATGGATGCTAGTCAGATTTGTTTCTGCTAGGCCACGATGGGAACTCCCTGTTTTTTGTTTTTTAATTTATGGCTGTATCTGTGGCATATGGAAGTTCCTGGGCCAGGGACTGAATCTGAGCTGCAGCTTCAACCTACACTACCACTGCAGCAATACCAGATCCTTAACGCACTGCATCACAGCAGGAACTCCCACATTCCTTTATTTTTAAAAAATGTATTGAGCCTATTTTGTGAGCTGGTGTTTTGCCGAAAGCCCTACTTTCGTTTTCAAGGTTCATAGAATTTACTGGCAAAATAACCACTCTTCACTTAAAGTAAGAATTTAAATGCTTATCCAATTAACAAAAGACTACAGTATACTAATTAAGAAAGAAGAGTGAAAGAGATTTATACATTACCAAATTGGGGAAACACCTACATCCAGATCCAGGCAGCACTAGAGAGTCCTGTGAACAGCAATCTGGAGCCAAATGGGAAAAGGGATCCCAGGCAGTGTATTCCCCCAACAGGTGAGACGTCAATTTGATGCTCAAAGGAGTCCCACTTTTAGCATCAGGCCACAGGCTGATAATAATCAGCCTATGTGCAAATCTGCAGCTCTGGTTATTGTCAAAAATGCCTTGGTCTTAACTCATAATTCTTGAATGTTCCTTGATCCCTGCAGCCTGGCCAGCCCTTGAGGCTCAGTGAAGCTTCATGACTCACTCTGTATCTAATCTAACCATTCACAAACTTTGCTGGCACCACCCCTGCTAGCCAGCATGTGGTTCAACAGTTTGGCACCTAGCCAACCATTGGGTCATTGACTAATTAGGGCCTAGTGTTGCCTCTGAACAGGACTACTTTACTGGTTTCCCCAACAGCTGGAAGGATAGATATTTCCTTTCCCTCGAAGAGTTCACAGGGTAAGAGGTAAGACAAGCTATTAAGAGTTCTCAGAGAACATGGCATGTGGAGTGTGTGTAGACCAGGGGCTATCCTACATGGTGGGAGACTGAAGCTAACAAGAAAAGTTAAAAGGATTTGGAGGACTTCTCTTGTGGTGCAGCAGGTTAAGGATCCAGGGTTGTCACTGCAGCGCCCTGAGTTGCTGTTGTAGCACAGGTTTAATCCCTGGCTCCAGAACTTCCACATGCTGCAGGTGTAACCAAAAACGAAAGAAAAGGGGAGGATTTGGAAGGAGTTCCTGTTATGGAGCAGCAGCAGAAATGAATCCGACTAGTATCCATAAGGATGTGGCTTTTACCCCTGGCCTCTTCCAGTAGGTTAAGGATCCAGCATTGCCGTGAGCTGTGGTGTAGGCCAGTGGCTACAGCTCCAATTTGACCCCTATCCTGGGAACTTCCATGTGCCACAAGTGTGGCCCCGAAAAGCAAAAAAAAAAAAAAAAAAAAGGAAAACCCTATCAGCTCAACATACTTTAGCTTGAAGCATATATAAGAAAGGTGTCCATCACCATCACCTGTACCACTTAAAATGTTTTTCTGCTCTCCTTTGAACATGTTTTCCTGTGTTCATGTCCTTATGGAGTTTCTTTGAAGCTCTAGTAAGTGAAAAAATACACCAGTCATCAACCTGACCCTGGTCAGGAAGCCCATGGCAGCCCAGCTCAGAGCAGATGACAGGGAGATCCGCTGAGGGGAATGTGCAGACCTAGTTTTCCATCTCAGTTTCATGTCCTGTGGACATTATCCCACCTCTTTTCTTTAATTGCCACTGCTTGAGGAAGAGTCTGTGTATCTTCTTTTCCATGTGTGTCATGCACTGATGGTCTTGTCTAGACACTGCCTGTGCATTTGATGTCTGTCCATACCTGGACAGGTCTCCATCAGTCTCCTAATGTGGGGACCATGAATGGTTAGGAATTCAGTGTTGTGGGATCTCTCATTCTGCTGAAAGAAATAGGTTACCAAAGGAGAAATATTGCATGTGTGTGTGTGTGTGTGTGTGTGTGTGTGTGTGTGTAGTGTATGTATAGGTGTACATACATATATAGTTTTCATTTTACATAGCAGATATTAAAACACTTACCAAAAAGCAGCAACAATATAAACAATGTATTCAAAAAAATTTTTTAATCTAGTGGTTTTTTTATGTTATTCAACTGCTCTCCTTGGTGGTGACTGTTGTATTTTTAGCTTCACTTTGATGACGGAACTGGAGACAGCTGTTTCCACAGCCCAAGAGAGAGCGTGGTGCACGCATTTCTCATGTGATCTTGGAGAAGCAACATCGGGATCCTCTCTCAGTCTGGAGTTTCACTCTCCTGCTGTTCCCTGCATCCTCTTAATAGTTATCCCAGTGCTGGAAACACAAATCTTCAAGCCAGGTTCCTGATTTCCGTGTTAATCTATTATTCAATAATAATGTTTCTTACAGAGCTGCATTAATTAAAAGCAAGCACTTCAAGAAACCTGTCACATCGAGTGTCATTAGTCACAACAACCTGATGTTCTTTTCTTTCTGTCATTTTTAGAACTTTGGTAACCATGGCAACCCACAGCCCCTTTTATATATAGCATCACTTATATTCAGTTGGTTTATTTCCTTTTTTTTTTAACCATCAGGAAGACAAGCTGCTTTTTCTTTTTTTAACAACACTCATAATGTGGTGGAATAATCAGGCATAATGATAATTTGATCCACAAAGGAATATTACATGTTAAATGAAAAATTATTATCTTACATCTGTATATTAAAATGTGCTGTTTAAAAAAATAAAATCTCGAATAAGATGAGTTCAGGTACTGGCTCATTAGAAGCCCTAGGATGTAATTAGTATCCAGTAAACAACAGACAAACAAACAACTGTGGGTTTAAGGGAAATTCAGGTGTGCACGACAAGCATTGACCTGGCCCCATCCACTCAGGGGTAGTCACTCAGGGGTAGTGGGACTCCCCCCCCAAGTCTCATCTGGGATTCCCAGTGTCCCTTGCAATTCCCTAGAACCTCCAAGGGACTGGCAGTCAGGAGAAAGCAGCCTTCTGCATGGTACAGATGACATTCTAGAAGATTCCAAACTACCTTCCAAGTAGACACCAAAGATTGGTGGCTGTGTGGACATAGCATTGAGCCAGCCCACTTACATCTGCAGGCATTCTCAGTGATCCCAACGCCCTATCACTATCCATTCCACCCAGTCTCATTTTTTGAAGATTATCCAGGTCCCTTTTTTATTTAACTTCACCTTCTAGATGTAAGAGCTTTCCACCCAAGTCCTATTTGCCTGAAAACATCCCAAGTCCTGTTTCCTTGTCCTTTGTAACTATTCCTAGCTCTTGGCAACTTCTTAGCTTTTTTTTTTTTTTTTTTTTTGAGGCATAGAGAAGTTCCCAGGCCAGGGATCAAACTCACACCACAGTTGCAACCTGCACCACAGCTCTGACAACAGCCAGATCCTTAACCCACTGCACCATACAGGAACTTCCTCTTAGCCTCTTTTTTTAAAATCCCTATTACTCTCATCATTTTCACACTACTCAGCAATATGGCCTTCTTTCATTCAGTTCAACATGTACTTACTGGGCCAAGTAAGTGCCAAGGTTTATCAGAGGCACTGGGGAAAAAAAGGTGAAAAAATTCAAGTCTGAGACTTAAAAGCTTTCAGCCTAGTGATGGGGAAACCAATATAAAACATAATTTCAGTAACTCAGTAAGAGAGATTTTCACATCTCAAGCAGAAATACAAACTATGTTTAAGAATATCTGGGGTTTCCTGGGGGGAAATCATGCTTGAAATGAATCTTTAAAGACAAGGAATATTTAACTAAGCAAAGAAATCAGATGGGGTGCTCCAGGCAAGGGAACATCATGGACAAAGATCTAGGGGCATGGAACATCAGAGGCTGTGCACAGGATACAATAGGCATTGCTATAAAATGAGAAAAAGATGGGAGAGCAGTTGGAGACATGAACAGCAACCATGTAATAAAGAGCCTCACTTGTCTTAAAAAGGCACATGGGCCTTATTTGGAAAACAGGAAGGAGCCGTGAAAGGGCCTTTGGCTTAGGAATGACATGTTTAAATTTGTTCTTAGGTTAGAATATTCCTGGGTCCATCGGAATTTCTTGGTATATTCGTATACTGCATTTATTTCTTCTTCTTCATAATTTGCTTTTTAATTTCTCTGATACATACCCAAATCTAGAATATATAAATGTATAAAGCCTTTAGCAATACATGAACCTTCTAAAAACCACTCCTCCTAATGTTTTGTGGCTTGTTAAGATAGCCACAGGAGTAGTATACACAAAAGTCCCAGATACAAAGGAATGAAGAGAAAACAGCCTATCATCAAAAATATCTAATACAGATTGACCAAACCTTTGGGATTCAGTGAAAACAGTGATCATAGGGAAATTTATAGTTCTAAATGCCTATATTAAAAAAAAAAAGAAAGGATTTCCCTGGTGGCTCAGCAGGTTAATGATCCAGTGTTGTAACTGCCGTGGCTTGGGTCACTGCTATGGCGTTAGTTTGATCCCTGACCAGGGAACTTCTGCATGCTGTGGGCACAGCCAAAAAAGAAGAAGAAGAGTAAAGAATTCAAATCAAAGATGTAAATTTACATCTTATGGAAATAAAAAGAACAAACTTAATCCAAAGCCAGAAGAAGGAAGGAAATAATGAGAATAAAGCAGAGAAAATTGAAATGGAAAAACAATAGATAAAATCAACAAAACCTAAAGATGGCTATTTAAAAATAATCAACAAAATTGGCAAAATTTAGTTACATTAACTAAGGAAAAGGAGAGAAATTACTAACATCAAGAATTAAAGAGAGGACATTACTACTGACTTTACAGAAATAAAAGGGATTATAAGAGAGTTTCAGAAACTATTGCACACCAATAAATTAGATAACCTAGATAAATGGAAAAAAATCCTGAAAATACACAAAATACCAAAAGTGACTCAAGGAAAAATAGAAAATCTGAGAAGACCTATAATAAGTAAAGAGACTGAATCAATGATCAAAAACCTCTCAACAATGAGAAGCCCAGGACTATAGAACTTCACTGGTGAATTCTACCAAACATTTAAAGAAGACTTAAGACCAATATTTCTCAAAATCTTTTAAAAATTAGAAAAAGAAACACTATGTAACTTATCTGATGAGGCTAGCATTCACCCTGATACCATAGTCAGACAACAACCTTACAAGAAAACTGCAGATCAAAATACTTTGTGAATATTGATGAATATTGACACAAAATTTAACAAAATTGGCAAAGTGAATCCAATACCATAATAAAACAAATCCCACCATAATCAAGTGGAATTTATCCTGGGAATGCAAAAATGGTTCAACATACAAAAATCAATCAAAGTGACACATCATACTAATAAAATGAAGGAAAAGAACCTTATGATTATCTCAATAGAGGCAGAAAAAGCATTTAACAAAATCCAACACCCTTTCATGATACAATAATTCACCAATCTAGGTTGAGAGAAACACACAACTAACATCATACTCAATGATGAAAGTCTGAAAACTTTCCCCCTAAAGGTGCTTACTTTTACCACTTGTATTTAACACTGTACTGGAAGTTCTAGCCAGAGGAATTAGGTTAAAAAAAAAAAAAGAATAAAGAAAAGATATCCAAATTGAAGGGATAGAAGTAACACTGTCCCTATTCCTAGACGACATAAGCACATGTATGGTAAATACTAAAGAATTCACAAAAAAAAACTATTAAGGCTAATAAAAAATTCAGCAACATTGTAGGACCCAAGACCTGTGGTAGTAATGAACAATCTGAAAAGGAAATTAAGAAAACAATTTCATTCAGAATAAAATTAAAAAATATATAATATCTAGGAAGAGATTTAACCAAGAAATGCTGTAATTACACAGAAAACTACAAAATATTACTGGGAGAAATTGAAGAACTGAACAAATGGAAAGACATACTGTATTCATGGATTGGAAGATACAATACTGTTAAGACAGTGATACTGGGAATTCCCATTGTGGCTCAGTGGGTGGGGTTAAGAACCCGACAATACCCATGAAAATGCGAGTTCAATCCCTGGCCTCGCTCAGTGGTTTAAGGTCTGATGTTGGTTGCAGGCGTGGCTCAGATCTGGCATTGCTGTGGTTGTGGCACAGGCTGGCAGCTACAGCTCTGATTCAACTCCTAGCATGGGAACTTCCATATGACATGGGTATAGCCCTAAAAAGATAAAAAAATACAAAAATAGAAGCTATATTGCCCAAAGCAATCTAAAAATACAATGCAATCTCTACCAAAATTCCAATGGTCATTTTTACAGAAATGGAAAAGACAATACTGAAACTCATATAAAATTTCAAGGAATTCCATGTAGCTAAAACAATATTAAAAAAAAAATGGAAGACTCACATTTCCTGATTTCAAAATTTAGTGCAATTCTGTGGAAACCAAAACCTTGTGGTACTGGCATAAATGTAGATATATAGATCAAGGAAAGAGAATCCTGAAACAAACCAATATATCTATGGCCAACTGAGTTTCAACTACGGTGCCAAGATTATGAAAGAGGCAAGAGTAGTCTTTTCAACAAATGGTGCTGAAACAACATGAAGTTAGACCTTTAGCTCACATCATATATAAAAATTAACTTACAGTGGATCAAAGGACTGAATTATAGAGATTTATCTATAAAACTTCCAGAAGAAATCATAGGGTTAAATCTTCACAATCTGAGATTTGGCAACAATTATGACAGTTATGACATCAAAATTGCAAGCAACAACAAAAATAGGTAAATAGAACTTTATTCAAGTTAAAAACTTTGTGCATCAAAGGACATTATCAAGAAAGTGAACGTTACAGAATGGAGGAGAATATTAATAAATTACATATATGATAAGGGTCTAGAACTCAAAATATATAAAGACCTATTCAGAAACAAAACTACAAATTTTTTTAAATAAGCAAAGGACTTGAATAAACATTTCTCCAAAGAAGATTTACAAATAATCAACTAACACATGAAAAGACACTCAAAAATCATTGATCATTAGGAAAATGTAAATTAAAACCACAGTAGGTTCCACTTCAAATCCACTAGGTTGGCTAGAATAATAATCATTTTTAAAAGTAAGTATATAGAGAAATTGGAACTCTTATGCATTGCTGGTGGTAACATAAAATGTTCAGCCACTATGGAAAATACTTTGCCAATTCCTCAAAAAGTTAAATAAAGAATTACCATATGACTTCGCAATTCCATTCTTAGATATATACCCAGAAAGGTTAAAAAACAAAACAAAACAGGGCCTTAAATAAATACATATACAACACATGTTCATAGATGCTCTATGCAAAATAGCCAAAAGGTAGTTGCAGTTCAAATGTCTATCAGTGAATGAATTAATAAATAAATTGTAATGTATACATACAATTAAAACTTATTCAGCCATAAAGTGTTATAACATTAATGAAACCGAATAACACTGTGCTAAAGGAAAGAAGCCAGACTCAAAATGTCATATATTGCCTTGATTCCATTTATATGAAATATTTAGAATAGAAAAGTCCATAGAGACAGAATGTAGATACATGTTACCATAATCTGGGGAAAGGGAGGAACAGGGAATGACAGTTAGTGGATATGCTGTTTCCTTTGGGGTAATGAATATATTTTGAAATTTTATCGAGGTGCTAGATAGCTACACAACATTGTTTAATGTACTAAATGTCATTGAATTACACAATTTGGAATGGTTAGTTTTAATTTTATGTGAATTTCTCTTCAATGAAAAAGAGAAAAAATGTAAAAAGAACACAATTTGATAAAGGAATTTTAAAATTTCAGAATCAAAAACAAACAAACACCCAAAAACAATAACAACAAAAAAACTTTAGAAGTCTCTGCTCTAAGCCCCTTGTGGTGGGTATTTTTACAGTAGTTGTTTTGCGATCTTCATACTTTCCTGGGACTTTGCTTCCTATCTTCCCTTCCTTTCATCTGCTCCCCATTCTCATGGTTCCAGTGGGGGCATCTGGGCTTATACAAGTGGACAGCATCCTTAGTCAACAAAAGTGAGTAATATTGAGATGAGTACCTGATCCAGACAGGTCAGCCAGAGGCTATGTTCTTCAAATTTATAATCTGAACTAGAAGATTTAAGGTTCAGCTTGGCTTTTTTTTTTTTTTTTTTTTTGGCCATGCCCACAGCATGTGGAAGTTCCTGGGCAAGAGATGGAATCCATGGCACGGCTGAAACCAGAGCCACAGCAGTGACAATGATGGATCCTTAACCTGCTAAGCCATGAGGGTACTTCCTGGCTGGCTTCTTTAAAAGAAGAAGTGCAGTCCCAGGCTGCAGAATGGTCCTGTTTCACTGTGTTTTATCATGGAGCCTAGAGCAGGGAAAGCCTGGGAGTGAAGAATGACAAAGCAACCTTACAAAGAGAAGCAGACATGAACAAAAGCAAGAAATCACTGAGTACAGATCCTTCTCTGGGGCAGTTCCTGAGACTCGTTAATCCCCAGAATTTCAGCTTCATAAGAGACCCCTAACTCTAGTTAGTCCTACTTACATCATGGAAGTAACTTGAATGGATTTCTGTGTTCTGCAACCTATACACTGCTCTTATGCAGATGAGAAACCAAAGATTATAAATGATTTAACTATAAAATTGATTATTTGATCAGAATTTGTTATGCATTCATGATAAGCATTAATTTTTTTTTCTTTTTATGGCTACAACCCTGTGGCATATGGAAGTTCCTGGGCCAGAGATTAAATCTGAACCGCAGCTATGACCTACGTTGCAACTGTGTCAGTGCTGGATCATTTAACCCACTGTGCCAAGCTGGTGATGGAACCCACACTTCTGCAGCAAGCAGCTACAGTTGGATTCTTAACCAGTTCCTCAATAAGAACTCCAGTAAGCATTAATTCTAAGAGGTTTAATCTGACAGATTGACACCAAGAAATGATAATGCTGGTGCTATTATATTTTATTGATTACTATTGCTAGCCAAACAAAATATGTTTAAAAACAACAGCAACAGTTCTTTCCCTACACACAAAGCCCTATAAATAAGGTAGAAGGCGAAAGATGGCTGCAAAGCAACTCATGTTTGAGTCATGGGGGAAAAATAAAATCTTGACCAAGTGAAGAGTATTTTTACTTTAAAATAGGATTATGTAAAGAAAGTTTCAGATTGTAAAATCTGGGTTTTAATCTATCCAATTAATCAAATATACCTTTACTGGCACTTAGAGATAGTGCTCAAATATTTATTGAATGTTTTATTCAAAATTGTTACAATAGCTTTTATTTCATTTTATCAAAGGACTATTTTTCACTTTCCAGTTTCATTTGAAAACACTAAGAGTGCAGCTACATAGAATAAGATATTATATATTCCACAAAAATCTTTGCATTTGATTTATCCCTGTAACACTAAAAAATAAAATCCAGGACACAAGTGTATTTTGGAGTGTGGATGATTTTATATAGCAAAGAAGGCTACTTCATTCATTTACTTTCCCAGGACTTTGATAAATATATAAAGTTACAGGAAAATTGTTTTGGTACAGGACTTTCCTATAAATTATCTACACAAAAATCTTCAGTTTCTGTTAAGATTTAGCAATTAAAAAACTAAAGTTTATAGTAAAACATCTAAAATAGATTGATACTGTGGGCCTAGAAAAGAAGCACCAAAGTGTAAACTGGAGAGTGAATGAAGGGAATTAATTTACACTTAATTTTGTGGTTTATACCTAAGCACATTTTTGTTTTTATTTTTTTCCTTTTTACGGCTGCACCTGCGGCATATGGAAGTTTCCTGGTGAGGGTTAGAATCGGAGCTGCAGCTGCAGGCTGATGACACAGCCACGGAAATAACCAAATCTGAGCCACATCTGCGACCACATAACCACAGCTTGCTACAATGCCAGCTCCTTAACCCACTGAGCAGGGCCAAGTATCAAACCAGAATCCTAAGAGACAACTTCAGGTCCTTAACTTGCTGAGCTACAATGAGAACTCAAAATTATTGCAAATTATTAAAATAAATGTGGGATATGAAGGCAAGGGCGAGTTTTGAGAAACTTCTAATCCTATAGTGACATTTTTGGGGGGCTTTAGATGGCCCTCTGATTGCCATGGAAAGTTGGATATATCACAGGTATGTGTTAAGCTGATTGCCAAGACCTGTGTACCTCCTGACCCAGAGATGCCTCTACTGGAGTCAGCATTAATTTTTTAAAAATGTATTGGGGTATAGTTGATTTATAAAGTTATATTAGCTTCAGATTTACAGCAAAATGAAATCAGTTATACCTATACATATATCCCTTCTTTTTTCCATGTAGGTTACTACAGAACATTGAGTAGGCCTCCTTGTGCTAGATAGTAGGTTTTGTCAGTTATCTATTTTATATAGAGTAGGGTGTATGGTAAATCCCATTCTCCCAATTTATCTCTTCCCCTCCATGGTTTCCCCTTTGATAAGTTTTGTAAATTTGATTTCAAAATCTGTGAGTTTTTTTCTGTTTTATGAATAATTTTTTTGTGTCATATCATTTTTACTAGATTCCACATGTAGGTGATATCATATAAAATTTGTCTTTCCCTGTGTGACTTATTTCACTTAATGTGATAATCTCTAGATTCATCCAGAGATAAACTCAGGAGCCTATGCTCAACTACTTTATGGCAAAGGAGGCAAGAATATACAATGAAAAAAAGATAGTCTCTTCAAAAAGTGGTGCTGGGAAAACTAGACAGCTACATGGAAAAAAATGAAATAAGAACATTCTCTAACACCATACACAAAAATAAACTCAAAGTGGATTAAAGACTTAAATGGAAGGTTGGAGAGTATAAAACTCCTAGAGGAAAAAACAGGCAGAACCCTCTTTTTTGATCCACCTCCTAGAGTAATGAAAATAAAAGCATTAATTTTTAAAATCACAGAAAGCATGAAGTTAGAAAAAGTATTGAAACACACTACACGTGTACGATTTATCCAAAAATCTTGTGCTGTAGATCAAGATCTTTTCTTTGAGTGTGGTCATAGATTGTCGTTTTTCTTGCATTAGCCATTTACAACATATTCAATAAATGCAATACTCAAGGCAATAGGTATGATGGGTGAAAACCCAGTTCCACTCCTCGTCAGCTCTAAGAGCACACATCTCATTCTGAACCTTAAGAGGATCACAGGAAGTGATGTATGTACAAACATTCCCTTCTCCTCCTGTAGCACTTGGAACCCACATCATCACAGAGACTACATCAGGTCCTTAATGCACTGAGCCACAACGGGAACTCCATACTGAGATTTTTTTTTAAGTTTTCATTCAACTTAAAAGAAAATTTGAAGAGTTTCCGTTGTGGGTCATTGGTAACAAACCCAACTAGTATCTGTGAGGATCCATTTTCGATCCCTGGGCCTGTTCAGAGGAGTAAAGATCCAGCGTTGCTGTGAGCTGTGGTGTATGTCACAGACACAGCGCAGATCTGGTGTTGCTCTGGCTGTGGCGTGGGCCCACAGCTGTATCTCCAATTGGACCCCTAGTCTGGGAAACTCCATATGCTGCAAGAGCAGCCCTAAAAAAAAAAAAAAAAAAAAAAAAAGGAAGAAGAATAAAGAAAAAGAATAGAAAATTTGGGACGATAAATAAATACTGAAGAATTTAGTCTCCTGTAAGGTAAATGTATGTAAGGCATTCCACTTTCAGATTGGTTTAAATAACCTGTGCAAAACAATGCCTGCAACTGCATCAGAAAACAGTGTCTGATGGAGACCAAGATTTCTGTGTTATCATTCATCGTTTCTTCACCTGTCCTGCAACTTTGAGCAGGTCAAGCAACATATTTCTTTTATTTTCTATTTTACTTAAGCTCTTATTTTTAAAATGATGTATAAGGGGTTGCTATTAACTTGATGAACATTCCTTATATATGAGAAATTTCATTGAGCTCTTGAGAAGGTAAAGAAGTAATAGCAATTAAAAAGATAATGAAATTCATTGTAATGATAGCTTATGTATAATCACTATACTACATCATAAATAACAGTTCCTTGCTTGTACATAATATCTTCCTGGTACTTCCAATAAATCTCTGTCTACTCTCTCCTTCAATAATGGATAATGGATAATGTTTCTTATGCCAAATTCTGGATTCAGAAGGTTCTGTTTCCAGTAAGGCTGGAGCAGTGATGTTTTCATTTTTCCATGGCTTGTCACCCAACACTTCCATTTAGTTCACTACTGGGTTTTTGGGTTTTTTTTTTTTTTTTGTACTAATTGTTGAACACATAAACTCTTAATAAACTTTATCTGCTTTCTTTATGTACTTCATTTATTCACTAATATCCCAAGCAGGAGAAACAGAAACAGAGGAAACAAACTAAAATTACACTTATGCCCATCTGTTTTCTTTCTTTCTTTCTTTTCTTTTTTCCCTTTCAGCCAAACATGAGGCATGCAGAAGTTCCTGGGCCAGGGATTGAACCTGCACCACAACAGCAATCTGAGCCACAGGAGTAACCTGAGTCACAGCAGTGACAATACTGGATCTTCGACCCACTAAGCCACCAGGGAACTCCCCCATCCACTTTCTTTTTGTTGAATGTATATAGAAGTTTCTAAGCCCAATCTTCTCACCTCAAGTCAAATACAAAACCTAGCCATTCCAAAGGCTCTGTTTGTTTTCTTCTTTTTCAGTGACTCCACGATGACATATTTATTCCTCACATCCTTCTTGTCTTCTTCCCTCATCATAGTGCCTTGTAGGCAATTCAACTTCAGTGCTTCCAAGTCCACTCTCACTTTCCTCCCCATACTGATCTATCCTCGGTGGCCCCTGTCTTGGTTGATGACCATTCACCAAGAGGCCTGAGCTAACAACTTTTTTTTTTACTTTATTTTTAGGGCCACACCTGCCGCACATGGAAGTTCCCAGGCTAGGGGTTGAATCATACCTGCAGCTGCCAGCCTACACCACAGTCACAGCAATGCCAGATCCAAGGAACATTCGTGACCTGTGTACGCTGCAGCTTGTGGCAACACTGGATCCCTGATCCACTGAGCGAGGCCAGGGGTGGAACCTGCATCCTCAAGAATACCAGTCAGGTTCTTAACCTGCTGAATAACAATGGGAAGGCTTTAGGGATGGCTGATAGATAGGGAGGCAGCAGAAGAGAACCAGTTGGGATGAGTGGGGACCCATCTGTCCATCCAGCTACCACCTTCTCCTCTGGTTCTGCACTCTCTCTCCAGGAGACTGGAGCCTCACCCACCCTTCTCTGCTTTCCTGTGATGGCTTCACTGTCATTTTCTCAGTCTGTAAGTTTTCACCTACTACTTCCTCTATGTAACATGATCAGATTTATGATCCCCAAACACAGATTTGTTGTAGAACCTTTCAACAAGCCCACACTGTGCAGTCTGACCATCCCCTTCTCTCCTATACTTCCTCCTGATACCATTCCCCATTGAACCTTTCTGGACACCTGGAACCATTCATTCTTCTCTATAGGTAGTGTAGACCCTGGACCTTTGCTCCCATCTATCACACTTGTCTTTCTTCTAGGAATGCCCCCTCCTCTCTCCCCCTGTTCCACCTCCACTACACAGCTTGTGTCACCCATGCCACCCCCTCTTGGAAGAATTTATGGACTCCCCCCCCCCCCGCCCAAAAGACATTGCTTTCTCCTGTGGACTTCCACAGCATTCTGTTGATCTGGCAGCAGGACCTTCGTTATGTGGAATGGGGAGAGGGTCTCTCTCCCTTCATCTGAGTGAACATCTCTCTATACTAACTGGGACCACTATGTGCATATTAAGAGAATATATGGAATTAATGAGAAAACAAATGAATGCACACACAGTACTATCAGTCAAGAGTAGGAGTTTTGTGGGAAAGCTGATGTGGGGGCTATTTGTATGGGTGGCTGTCAGGCTCCCTGTGCTCCCAGAAGCATAGGCTATGGTTGTGGTAGATGAACTGAAGACCCAATCCTGAAGCTGCTTACATATCCCCCCCAGAGATTTGGCCTGTGGACTAGAGAGGGCAGAGAATGCACCTCATGGAAGATAAGCTTTTTTGTAAAGATCTGGTAGTAGTGGATTTCCCACTGTGGCTCAATTGATTAGGAACCCAACATAGTGTCCATGAGGATGTAGGTTCAATCCCTGGACATGCTCAGTGGGTTAAGGATCCAGCATCACCTCAAGATACAGCATAGTTTATAGATGTGGCTCAGATTCCATGTTGCTGTGGCTGTGGTGCTGGCCAGCAGCTGGAGCTCCAATTTGACCCCTAGCCTGGGAACTAGCATATGCAGGTGTGGGCCTAAAAAGAAAAAAAAGAAAAGATCTAGGAGTTCCTCTTGTGGCTGAGTGGTTAAGAACTCAACTAGTATCTATGAGGATTCAGTTTTGATCCCTGGCCTTGCTCAGTGGGTTAAGGATCTCACATTGCTGTGGCTGCTGTGTAGGCTGGCAGCTACAGCTCTGATTCAACCCCTAGCCTGGGAACTTCCATATGCCATGGGTGCAGCCCTTAAAAAAAAAAAGAATGAGAACCTATTCCAGGAAGGGAGCATCACCACAGACAACCAGAGTACAGATTATACCTGAAGTTGGGGAAGAAACCAGATGAGTTTGCTTGTTAAATGTCCTGTGTCCTATTGAAACTGCCTGGCCCAGCAATATTCATTTAACAAACATCTGCTTTTCCATCTCCATGTGAATTGTCTTCCTGCCTTTGGAAGTCTCACACACACACACCCCATACATACATCTATCAACATCCTTTCTGGTCTTTAGCTGAAGATGATATTTAAGGCGAGAGTTTCAGTCATTTGGGTGACAGTTTCCTGGGTCTCTTCCATGTATATTTTTATTAAACCTTGATTTATTCCTGTTAATTCATAGACCAGCCAGAATAACATAGAAGGGTAGAAGACAATGTTTTTCTCCCCAGCCTTTGACTGCAACAGAGGCTTGAAGTGAGGATAGCCCAGATTGGTATACTGATGGAGAATGGAAAGGAAGAAGCAAAAGTAAGGAGCAATGTTAGCAGGGAGGATGAGCGATGGCTGGGATGCAGACAATGGATAAAGGAGTCTGAGAAATAAAGCATGACTCGAGTAAAGGATGATACTGTCATCTGAAACAGAATGTTGGAAAGGAAAGCAGGCCAACACCAAAGAGGGAAGTTTTGTTTGTAATTATTTTGAGTCTAATGCAAAGCACAGCAGAGAGGAAGGACTGGGCTGGTTCTTCAGAGAGGAGGCATGCTAGAAATAGAGATTTTGGAATCACATTTGTGCAAATAATAGCTAAAGTTGTGAGACGGTTTGAGGTTTCTGAGGGAAGACACAGTGAGAGTGTGGCTAGGGATGCCCACAGTCAGGAGGAGGGAGCATAGGAAGGGCCAGAAAGAGCCCTCAAGATGCTAGGGGGACCACCAGGGTGACATCATTTAAGCCAAGGATGGAAAACTTTTAAGGATCATAGCAGCACTGTACACAATAGGCAAGACATGGAAGCAACCTAAGTGTCCATTGAGAGGTGAGTGCATACAGATGTGGTACATATATACAGGGGAATATTACTCAACCATAAAAAAAGAATGAGTAGTGGCATTCACAGCAACGTAGATGCAACTAGAGATTCTCATACTAAACGGAGAAAGCCAGAAAGGGAAGGACAAATTCCATACGGTATCACTTACATGTGGAATCTAAAATATGGCACAAATGAACCAATGTATAAAACAGAAACAGATTCACAGACATGGAGAATAGACTTGTGGTTGCCAGGGGGAAGAGGGGAGGGAATGGGATGGACTGGGAGTTTAGGGTTAGTATATGCAAACTATTCTATTTAGAACAGATAAACAATGAGGTGGTACTGCATAGCACAGGGAACTATATCTAATCCCTTAGAATAGGCCATGATGGAAAAGAATATAAAAAAGAATATATATATATATACACACACATATATTTATGTATGACTGACTCACTTTGCTATACAACAGAAATTGGCACAACATTGTAAATTAACTATACTTTAATAAAAAAAAGAAAATCTTTCAAGGATCAGATTGAATGCTGAATACAAATAGGACAGAAAGTGAGTGGAAAAACTTATAGTATATGATAATGGGTGTCACAGATGATCTGAGAGAGTGTGGTTTCTATAGGTGTGGAGATCAGAGGATGCCAATGTGGGGCTTAGTGGTTGGAGATTTCTCCCTGGAAACAGAAATGTGAAAAATCCAAGCTGGGGGATAGGGTGGATAAGGTTTATCAGGAAGGCTGATGCTCTGAAGTTTGATGGAAGAGAGCAGGAAATCTTGCTAGGCAGGATGGCAAGCTCAAAATAACAGCAGCTCAGGAAGGTGGACAGTCACTTGGAAGTATAGAGAGAAGGGGAAGAATGAGGCAGTAACAGCAGAACCTTGCAAGCCAGAGACGCTGTGAACCCACCTGTGGCTGCAGAATGAGGGTGTCCTTTTACAGTGGGGGCCTCAGTTCCCTGGGTACTGTGTGGTGGTGACCTCCCCTACCCAGGTTTCCATCCCAGGGCCAAGGTCATGGACACAAACACAGTCAGCTGTCTGGTGATCAGGAAAAGCAGTGCCATCAATTCTCTGATGGCTTTGCTTTCCCATGTGTTATTTCTCCAGTCACTGCCACTGATGGCAAAGCAGGGCTTTCCAAGGATAAGGAAGCAAAATGAGTTTCGGACAAATAAATATTATCTTTACTTATCAATGTGGTCCAAGCTCCTTGACATAAACCGTATTTTTCTGTTGAGCATGAGTCTCAAACTCCTTTATGGAGGGGGTGTGGCGGTAGCACAGAGACAGTCAAAGGCCAGGAGGGAAACTCCAGGAGAGTGGAGAGGGAGAAGGTTGTGGGAAAGGGGTACCCCCACATCCAGTGTACCCTGACCCTCTGCTGCAATCCAGGGCACCTGGACATGTCACTTGACCTCTTTGCAGCTTGGTTTCTTCATTGGTTAAAGGATGACACAGCATAGACCTCATAAATTTATCATGGGATTAAGGCATTCACTGTACGTGAGGTCTTTAAGACCAGACGCACTCTGTGGGCCATATGTAGTGTACCCTGAAGCAGCAGAGGCTAGGAGCTTTACAGTGCTGTGCTGTGAAGCTCTGTACTTACCAGAAAGAGCTCTAGCGGTTTGATCAGATGTCTGTACCCACCTGAGACTGGAAACTCCAAGTGGAATGGGACCATGATGCTTTTACGCATGGCTCTATGCCCAGCCCCTAGTCCTTGAAATGTCACAGGCAATAAAAAGATATTTGTTGACTATATGCTAGTGGGTGGATGAATAGATGGATGGATGGAGGGAGTAATGTTATAAGGTTCCATTTCTTAAAACGTGTGGCAGATGACCTCAGGTGGATAAGCTTTTATTGCAAAGTGTGTTTTGCTGAAGGCAAAAAGAAGGAAGTGTTTTACAGTTGTCTTTGTCCTGTACTCTGTCCTAATATTCAGGTGAAATACACCTGCTCTGTGCTGGTAGCCAGCATGTCCTCCTGGCTCAGGAATTTTAGATTCACAATGCAACCCCAGCCCCCAGGCATCTCCTCTTTCTGCTTGCATTTCTTTCTGTGATAAGCTACTTGATTGGCTGATTTTGCCTTTCAACTCAATTTCTCATTGGTGGCTGAAGTTTCCAGGGAACACTCAACAGCCTAGCATGAGGGGCAGCTCCTCTTTCCTCTTCCTGGAAACCCTTGCTTAGTGGTTTCCAAGAGCATTTTGGCTCATGATTATTCTGTTGCTCTTTCCAGAATGCCATTTTCCACAATTGAATTCAAATCGTTTGCTTTTTCAATTGACAAATTATAGCAGATAAATGCTACCAATTACTGAACAAACAATTAAGATCCTAGAAGGATTTGCCCTACTGCATTCTTGCTGTTAATTTGGAATTTCTTTTCTTTTCTTTTCTTTTTTTTTTGCCTCATTTTGTATACTGCTGTAGCAAAAGCATCTGCACCAGGGATTTCAGAAGTCAGGTTTTACCTGCCTCTGCTAGCTTTCTCAAAAATTTGCAAAAGCTGAGGCTGGCCTTGCATCTCTTAGGATTCCACACACACATGCACAAATCACAAAGAATAGCTGTGCAGAGGGGGCCTCTGACTCAGAAGACATAATTGCCAGATCTGACACTAGCAAACTCTCGGACCTGGTCCAAGTCTGATTCCACACATGAAAAATATGTTTGGGGAAACTGGATGAAATCATGCATTTGGGGAGAGCACCCATCCTGCTGGGGACTGAATCTGAATCTGGGCTGACCTACTTGCTCCAATTCACCTCAAAATTGTCCTCAAGAAGCCCACTTCATTAAGATAACCATCAGAAAAGGAAAGCATAAGGCAGGCATCTCTCCCCCGCACTCCATTTATTTATTTATTTATTTATTTATTTATTTATTTATTTATTTATTTATTTATTTATTTATTTATTTATTGGCCTCCCCCACAGAAATTCCCTGGCCAGGGATCAACCCGTGCCACAGCAGTGACTGGGGCACCTGCTGACAATGTTGGATCCTTAACCTGCTACACCATCTAGGGAACACCAAGGCAGGCATCTCTGAATCAAATCATTGGTTTGTCAACCACTGCCTGGTCTGACAGTGATTACTTTTATTATTTTTATTTATTTTTATTTTTATGTTTTTGCTTTTTAGGGCTGCACCCACTGCATATGGAAATTCCCAGGCTAGGGGTCAAATCCAAGCTACAGCTGCTGGCCTTCACCATAGCCACAGCAACATGGGATCTTTTCCACATCTTCAACCCACACCATAGCTCACGGCAACACTGGATCCCTGACCCATTGAGCAGTGCCAGGGATTGAACCCACATCCTTGTGGATACTAGTTGTATTCATTTCTGCTGTGCCACAGCAGGAGCTCCAATGTGATTACTTTTAAAAACAAAAAGATTCAGAAAATCCAGCCCTTGCCTCCGAGAACAAAGGGTAGGGAGGTGTTAAGACAGGAGCCTTGAACTCCTGAGCAAAGCCGAGTATGACTGGTGTGAGTCTGTCATAAGCCCCAATGTGGCTGAGAGCCAGATCTGCTTCAATCACATACCCTGTCAGGGCCGTTGTTGTGTGTTCCCCACAGGGATTACCAATTAAAAAAAATCTGAAATGTAATAAAAGCACTTAGTAAAAGTACACTGCAAAAATTGCTTTTATCCAGAAAGCATTTCTGCCTCTTGCAATCGCCTCCTCTGCTCATTCATCACAGAGCCTCAGGCTTGTCACTGGGAAGATCTATCATCTCTGTACTAAAGATCCCATCATCAATGTCATCAACAAACATATATTTGGTATGGACTGGTCTATGAGGACACTGATAGCAACCATCACTTGGAGAAGAGGATTTTGAAAATCTTAAAGATATAATGGCAAATAACATAACTATTTTATTTCTTTTTTTGTTTTAGGGGTTTTGGTTATTTTTGTTTGTTTAGGGGATTTTTGCATCTTTTTATTATTTTACCTTATTTATTAATTTATTTTCCTTTTACAGCCACACCTGAGGCACATGCAAATTCCTTGGCTAGCAGATGAATTGGAGCTGCAGCTGCTGGCCTATGCCACAGCCACAGCCTTAGCAACACCAAATCCTTAACCCATCTGAATGAGGCGAGGGATTGAAATGCATCCTCACAGACACTATGTCAGGTACTTAACCCTCTAAGCACAACTGGAAATCCTTACTTAGTTTTTTGTTTTTTTTTTTTAAGTAACTTCTTGTTTTAAGGCAAATTATGCTCAAGACTGAAGTTGTCTTTGCCCATAATTTATTTAACACAGATTCAGTGCAGGGATTATAATTTATAATAATATTTCATGAGCCAATAGCTTATAGTCAATAGGATAATGTCTCTTATAAGCCAATAAAGCAATAATATGCTCCAAACAAATAATAGATTAATCACATTGTTGTTCCAGGCAGAGACAAGTTGAAAGAAAGTACAAATTTAGTTGAGGTGTATATTTCTGTGAGCGTCAACTTAGCCAACCAAGAGCTGACATCCAGCTGCGGGTGCAAAGAGAAGGTCCGTGTAGCCAGAGCAGGATGCTAGCAGAGAGCAGGTGCCCATGTGTCCCTCCAGAACACTAACACAGTTTTTGCCACTGACTACAAGGAGTAGCTTTGCCAAGGCAGGAACATACCTCCTTTCCCCTCCTGAGAATACTGCCCAGTTAAATATGATTGCCCACCAAGAGAAGTCTGGCCATGGCAGCAGCCGCTGTCTCAAGATCTCCAGAGAGTTCTTTAGAGAAGCAAAAGGAGTAGTAGCCTTGCTCAGAAGGAATACTCTTGGTGAGTCCTCACAAATTCTTGGTGTTTGAAGTTTAAGTGTCCAGCACATGATGGCTGCTTGACTACGCCTTCTTATGGACAAGTCCCCCAGTGGTGCACCTCAGTGGATCTCCTGAGGGCTGACCGACAACAACAGATGCCCAGTCGTCCTCCTGGCCCAGCTTCAAAGTCACCTTCAGGTCAAAACAACTGGACTTAAGTCAGAAACAAGTAGATTTGAAATCATAACCAATACACAACAATAATGTTTGCTACAAATGATTTTGGAACATTCTATTGTTACTGAAATTCAGGTCTGGTTGCTCCCCACTTAAAACCAATACTCTACAGGCTTGGTTGGTGGAGAGGAAAGTTGGCTTTCTTTCAGAGGCTGGCAACCGCAGGAGAAAGTGAACTCATGTCCAAAGGCCAACTTCCCCTTGCTGATTATTGGGCAAGAGCTTTTAAAGGGGAGTTTCTGGGGTATATCAGCAGAAGGAGGGGCTATTAGCAGAAACAGCACAGTTGGCTCTGACAGTCATCTTGAAATTGGTCATGCAGTGATCTGATCAGCATCATCTTCATCAGTATAATGAATTATGAAGTGTATAATTATACACTTTTGAGTATAATTAATCTTCAGTTCCAGAGTAGGTTTTTTCACATTGCTTGAAGCCTGTTCTTGGAATTGTGGCCGCTTATGTCATGGCTACGGTCTGATCATCATGTGGTTAATTTCTTCCACATGATGGAAGGTGTTTTAGTCTCTATAAGACAGCTCACAGGATATGCCTCAGAATATTATCTATAGTCCTTGAAGAGGAACAAAAGTGCTTGACTTTGTATAATGACTAAGCTATTATTATTTGGTCTTGTTTGACTATTTTCCTTTGCTTGCATTTTCTCACTTCTCTGATTAAGTTCATTCTTTGCTGAAGTTTTTCCACAGACGAGAGGCAGGAAAAACACAATGAACTTCTTTGCAGAACAGATACAGACTCACAGACCTTGAAAAACTTGTGATTTCCAAAGCAGACAGGTTGTGGGAGTGGGAGCTTAGGATGGAAATGCTATAAAACTGGGTTTTGATTATTATTGTACAGCTATAAATGTAATAAAATTCATTGGGTTAAAAAAAAAAAAGAGAGGCAGGCAGAGAATATGGGAGGAAGGATCTGTCCTGGGAAGGCCCCATGGTGTCCTGTTCTGTTTCCACTATAATATATATGATTCCTTTGATATCTTTATCATGTATTCATCACCCTAGTGCAATTGATTTAGACAGATTATTTATGAGCAACCAAGGTATACCAAGCACTCTCTAGGTGTGGGATGGATCAGGATAGCGTGGGTGCCAAGACACATTACAACCCACTGATTCTTTCATCTAACTTGCTGGAGTTTTTGCGGGTCTCCTAGGTGAGCCATCATGAGCAAAGACAGATGTGGTCCTTCCTCAAAGTGGCTTCAGACTAGTGAGGATGAAGCAGCCACCTCATTGAAGCTATCACAATTGTTGGCTGCACATCGTCCAGACAACCTACAGGGCTTGGGAAAGTGAGTAATGGTGGGAGCTGACCTGGCCTGGTTGGTCATGAATTAAAGGGTCATGAGGTAAAGGGAACATCAGGACCCAGGGAGGAAATAGAGCACCTCAGAGCCTTGAAGGAGGTGTAGGAAGCTGAAAAGGGCTCATGAAGCCTGGGGCAGGGAGGGGACTTGTCAGATTTGTCTTTTACAGACAGCCATTTTTTTTTTTTTTTTAATGGCCACACCTATGGTATATGGAAGTTCCCAGGCCAGGGATTGAATCAGAACTGCAGAAGTGACCTACACCACAGCTGCGGCAATGCTGGACCCTTAAACCACTGTGCTGGTGATCGAATTTGTGCCTCCATGGCAACCTGAGCTGCTGAAATTGTTTTTTTTAACCCAATGTGCCACAGAAGGAACTCCTACAGGTCCTCTAGCAGTCTTTGTAGAGACCAGACTTGGAATATGCCACAGACTATAACAAGGCCAAGACAGGGCTGTCAGCTGAGGTCTGGGAGCCCAGGCCAAGGTTGGCTGACTGGTTGGGGAAGGTGTGAGCTTCTGTAAAGCAAATGGAAGGACCAGGAGTCCACAGCCACATGATACTGTGAAGCCCAATTTACGATGTGGGTCTTGTGCCCCAACAATGAGGTCACAGCAACCTCTTCTCAAGCAGCAGTAAGAGGTGTCTTCCAGCCTAAACCTCCAAGGGCAGGATAGCCTGACATGGGGACGAGAGCCCGAGGCCTCAGTGAAGCCCTCTCTGGTATAAGTGTGAACTTGTGACAAGAGGCAGGCCAGGGATGATGGAGGAGGTCTCAGCCATGCTCTCCAAAGGAGGGGTTGCCACCTGCTCCAGCCTTTCAATGAGGAAGCACCACTACGTGTGACATATCTGTAGAATCCGAAGGACATCAGTAACCCAGAGGACACCTTATTCATTCCTCCAGAACAAAGCAAACCCCTAAGGATGGCAGCCTAAGTAACACTGCATTGGCTTTGCTGAGAAACAGGGAGCTTTTTCTTTTTAATGACTTTTTAACTTTTTAGCTTTTGAACCACTCCCAGTTAATATCATCCTTCAGGTGGAAGAAATGGGCCCTATTCTTCTCCCAGGCCCTTCACCAAGTCCTTCTGTAGCTTCTCTTTGAAAAACAACCATGCTTTCCAAATCTGGAATTGGCCCAAATACATGGGCATCCTAAGTAGTTGCAACAGGAGTCTGTGGTTTTCCATTCTTCCTCCAAATGACAGCCTACATTTTCCTTCTACCTTAGGCTAAAGTATCATTGTAATAGTGCATGAAACTTGATAGCATTTCATAGATGAACCTATATATAGAACAGAAACAGACTCACAGACATGGAGAACAGACTTGTGGTTGCCAAAGGGGAGGGGGAGGGAGTGGAATGGACTAGAAGTTTGAGATTAGTAGATGCAAACTATTACATTTAGAAAGGATAAGCAATAAAGTCCTGTTACATAGCACAGGGAACTATATTCAGTCACTTGTGATAGAACATGATATAAGATAATATGAGAAAAAAATGTATATGTGTGTGATTGGGTCACTTTGCAGTATGACAGAAATTAACAGAACATTTATAAATTATAGTAAATCAACTATAATTAAAAAAATTAAAAACAAAGAAATTGACAGCATTTCTTTTTGAAAATATTTTTAACTTTTAATTTTTTTTTTCTTTTTTGGCTGCCCCATGGCATAGGGAGTTCCCAGGCCAGGAATCATATCCAAGCCACTGTTGCAACCTACCCTGCAGCTGTGGCAACACTGGATCCTTAACACACTATGTCAGGCCAGGGATCGAACCTACATCCCAGCACTGCAGAGACACTGCTGATTCTATTGTGCCGCAAAGGAAACTCCTTTTTTAGTTTTTTTTTTAATATATTTACTTTGAGGGGGGCATGCCTGAGGCATGTGGAAGTTCTAGGGCCAGGGATCAAACCCATACCACAGCAGTGACAACACTGGATCCTTAATCCACGGAGCCACCAGGGAACTCCAAGTGACAGCATTTCTGAAGACAAATGTGGGATCAGATGGAGCAGTGTGTAAATAAAAAATTATTTTCTTTTCTGTGGAAAGGTTCGTTTGTGCCGTATATTAGGTTCCAGGTGTAAGTGATTGCATATGGTATTTGTCTTTCTCTTTCTGACTTACTTCACTCAGGATGAGAGTCTCTAGTTCCATCCAGGTTGCTGCAAATGGCATTATTTTGTTCTTTTTTATGGCTGAGTAGTATTCCATTGGGTATATACACCACATCTTCCTAATCCAATCATCTGTGGATGGACATTTGGGTTGTTTCCATGTTTTGGCTATTGCGAATAGTGCTGCAATGAACATGCAGGTACATGTCTTTTTTAAGGAAAGTTTTGTCTGGATATATGCCCAAGAGTGGGATTGCTGGGTCATAGCAGGAAGGAGTGGGAAGGATTGGGAGCTTGGGGTTAATAGATGCAGACTATTGCCTTTGGAATGGATTAGCAATGAGATCCTGCTGTGTAGAACCATGTCTGGTCCCTTATGATGGAGCATGATAATGTGATAAAAAAGAATGTATACATGTATGTGTAACTGGATCACCATGCTATACAGTAGAAAAAAGTGTATTGGGGAAATTAAAAAAAATAAAATAAAAACAAACAGCAACAAAATTATTTTACTTGGTCTAGGCTATTAAATAACTCTATTTGACTATCAAAGTGGCACCAGCAATTATCCACAGACTGTCTCTAAAACTTAAGATCTGTGAGAATCACCAAACCCAGTAAGCATCAAGGAAACTATGGCATCCTGTCTTCCACCCCCAGGCCTGGACCGGACCATCCAGATATGAGGTGCAATCACCACCGGAAGGCTTGCTGTTTCAGCAGAGTGCAAAATGCTCGCACAACTCAGAGTTCTCAGAACCATCTCTGGGAGCAGACCAAGCAGGTGAGTCTCCTGCTCCTGTGAAACACTAAGTGAGTCACCTTTTATTTCAAATCCAAGTTTATTTCGGTTAAGGCAGAAACATTCCAATTGCCTCTTTTTTTGCCAGCCTACATAGCTCAATATACTGTGGATATTACCATGTTTTTCTGAAATTGCTCTTCCAAATTTGACCCCTACAGGAATTCCTGCTGTGGTGCAATGGGATCAACAGTAACTCTGCACCAATAGGGACGTGAGTACAATCCCTGGCCCAGCCCTGGGGGTTAACCATACAGCGTTTGTTGCTTTCATAGGTTACAGCTCCAGCTTGGATGCAATCCATTCCTGGCCCGGGAACTCTATAAGCCATTGGGGGTGGCCAAAAAAAGAAAAAAAAATTTTTTTTGACCCATACATATCTTTTTGAAGTGGTTTACTGAAGAGTCTTATGGCAGTGATAGGCCCCAGGGCAGGCTGCCCCAAGATGTGCCACTCTGGCACAGGAATTATTTTGAGCTGAAAACAATCAAGGCCCAAAGACTCAGGAAGAGCCTCTGAATGTCCTCCTTACTGCCCAAAAGAATTTAAAGAGAGGAGGCCAGTCCCAGGAAGGAGCCATCACCATGGTTAACTCTAGAGAAGTATTAGATGCAGTGGGACAGGGAGGACCCAGCAAGACCATCTGATCAAAGTCCTCTCTGTGTCCCATTGTATTTGGATGGTCCAGCAGACAGATGTTTACCAAACAGGATCTTCTGTGAGTTACCTTACTTCCCCTTGAAGCCTCAGACCCTGACCTCCTCCTCCTTGGTTGGACTTGTATGTAGACCTCAACTTGCTTTGCTGTCTTTTGGAATTCTTCAGACTTAAGTGACTTCATCCTATATTTGATTTTCTCCTGTTAATCTCCCTCATGCCATTTTAATTGCCAGTCCAAAGACCTAAGAGGGAAAAGAGGAGAAAAGTCTTTATGGGCTATGGTGACTGACCTAGTTTGAAATCTTAACATGCCATCATAACTGCAGTTATTTACACAGCACTTGTTCTGTGAAAATGAATGAATCACCTGATGTCAGGCCCCAGAATTGTAGCTGTGATGATTAACCAACAGGCCCTGCCCGCTCACATCATCACATTAAACTGTGGTATGTAACCTGAAGCTTCTCCCCATGGCTTCTCCTCATGGCCCAGGCAGCTGGAGAGGAAGTAGCCATAGCCTTGGGGGAGCCAGCTTAGCCAGCTCAGAACATAAAGGTATCAAACTCTCGGCTTTTAAGTTTTAGAAATAGTAAACTCCAGAGGCATATACAGACTGAAAATTTTCAGCAAAATGCTCGCTAAAGGTCTTGGAAGCTAGAAAGAGAGAAGGAGTAGGGTTCAGAAGAAGCAAGAGAGCTGGGTATTGATGGAGTGCTGAGGAGGGGTCCTTCTACCCCAAGACTCCCCCAGTTCTTCTACCCATCCCTCAGCCCCAGTCTAGGCCTGTGGAGTTGCTCAGCTCTCTGAGAGGGTATGGCACAATGGCAAACATGCCCTGCCTTGCCTGGAAGATCTCTTTGTGAGGCCGAGGGCCAAGGTCCTGGAAGGCCCCCAGTCAAGAGCAGGGACACATCTCAGAGAGTGGCTTTGACCATGCCCTGTAGAAAGTGTTCCATGAATGCCTAGATGGAGGTGGAGGAGTCCTTGTGAAGGCACTGGACACAGATAATGAGTCAGAGACCCCCAGACCTGCCCCTACCAATTCAATTCATTCTCCAAAGAAGAAGGGGAGAGGAATTTTGAATTTATAAGAAAATTTACAAGTACAGATTGTACTTTCCAGAAAAACACATGTACTGTCATTTCCTTTGGTGAAGCCAAATAAAATGTACAGTATTCCACTTTGACGAAACAAATAACATAGAACTCTCAAGTCAGTCAGGGGTTTTGTTGGTTTTGGTTTTTAAGCGATTTTCAGAGCATGTTTAAGGTTAGTGGGAATTCAGGCCAGTATTCCAGGACTTTGGTGCCCCCAGCTCTGTCCCCCAGGCAGGAGGCCCTGATGTGTCATGAGAATCATTGCCCACATTCAGCTCAGGTGTGTTGGTGAGATGAAAGGATGTCCTGACACCCATGCTCCATGAATCCTGTGGGAGGAAGCCCTTCTAAAGCCAGAAAAACCCAGTACTAGTAATTAATAACCCTAGTAACCCACAAGTGAAGGGCCTTACAGCTTTTGCAGCCTATGCTGAGATAAAATATACATTTCAAATAGAGATTGTTAAACATGATAAAATTTATTATATGCTATTTGCAGTTTTAAAAAAATATTTAAAGTATGGTTGATTTATAACGTTGTGCCAATTACCACAAAGTGACCCAGTCATATATAAACATACACATTCCCTTTCCTATATTATCCTCATCATGTTCTATCCCAAGAGACTGGTTATATAGCTCCCTGTGCTATACAGCAGGACCTCATTGCTTATCCATTCTAAATGTGGCTTTTTGCTTTTTTTAGCGCCACACTTGCAGCATGTGGAAGTTCCCAGAATTGGAGCTGCAGCTGCCAGCTTACACTACAACCACAGCAACACTAGATCCGAACCTTATCTGTGACCTACCCTACAGCTTTTGGCAATGGCAGATCCTTAACCCACTGAGCAAGGCCAGGGATCGAACTGTCATCCTCGTAGATGCTAGTCAGATTCATTTCCACTGAGCCACAACGGGAACTCTGAAATGTAGCTATTTGCTTTTGATATGGGTCTATAACTACACTGTCCAACATGATGGCCCCTCCCCACAGCATGAGTCTTGACTGTGACTACTTGAAATTGAGATATCCTATAAGTATGAAATACATACCACATTTCAAACAGTTGGTACCCAAAAAAATATATTTTACCAAAATGAAAATAGCACCTTAATAATGTTAATATTGATTACATGCTGAAATAATATTTTGGATATACTGGGTTAAATTAGATTTGTTATCATTAAATTCACTTGCTTCTTTTTGCTTTTTTACAATGTGGCCTTAGAAAATTTAAGATTACAAATATGGATTACATTCTATTTCTATTGGATAGTACTGGTTTATATGATTCATCTCCTTTAGAAAAGAAATTTTTAAAAAATGATTCCCATAATATTATGAATTTCTCTGTGTTTCATGAAATTAGGAGAATAAATTAATACACTACTAAGTTTAAAATCATTGGCAATTGCTTATGAAAGAAGTCATAAGCAATTGAATTTAATTGTTGAAGTATAATTGATTTACAATGTTTTAATTAATTTTGTTGAAATATAATTGATTTACAATGTTTTAGGTATACAGAAAAGTGATTCATTTATGCACATATATATTCTTTTTAATATTTTTTCCATTATAGATTATTATAAGATATTGAATACAGTTCCCTGTGCTATACTGTAGGTCTTCGTTTTTCGTCTATTTTATATACAGTAGTGTGTATATGTTAATATCAAATTCCCAATCTATCTCTCCCATTCCCTTTCCCCTTTGGTAACCATAAGTTTGTTTTCCACATATGTGAATTTATTTCTGTCATGTATATATGTATTTACTTATTTATTGTAAATAAGTTCATTTATATCTTTTTTTTAGATTCCGCAAATGAGAGCATATGATATTTGCCTTTCTCTTTCTGACTTACTTCACCTAGTATGATAATTTCTGTGTCCTACCATGTTGCTGCAAATGACATTATTTCATTCTTTTTATGGCTAATATTCCAGTGCATATATTCACCACATATGAAGTCAAAATTTTTTATTGTCTACTGTGTATAAGGGCTGCTGCTGGGTGTTTCTCATAAATTATCTCAAACCTCCCATATCAGTCAAGAGCTACATTCAACCAGAGATGGAAAACCATTAGGAAATACACACGTTCATATATACAGAGATTATTCTAGGAATTTGATCTTATGCAGTTGTGAGCATTGATTAAACAGCTTCTGAAAGGCTGGTGTCTTCTCATCTAAGTCTGCAACTTGAAGTTTGCAGAGCAGACAGTTGAGAAGCGAAGATGGATGTAGAGTGGAGAGGGGTGGGGACAAGCTGGAACTCACAAGCATGCGTTGTAACTGATAAAAACAGATTGACTCTCATTAGCAGTGTTATACTAGGGCCCTCGCCTACCAGCTCACAAGAGTCACATTCAGTGAACCATAGTGGCAGCTCAAAATTCAGCTGTGAAGAGAGTATTTATACCATGTGAATTGGCAAACACTACTAATCGAGGCTGTTGTTTATTTAAAGAGTTGATCTTAAATAATTTATCAAAAGACCTGCAATTTTGATGGTATAGGTGATCTTCCAGAGAAAGTCGCCCTTTCCTGGAGAGCTAAGCACATTCCTGACTCAGGAGAAGGAGATGCTAAAGGAGTACCAGGGAAGGTTGGGCAGCTGCAGGGTCAGTGACTGCCAGACACCCACCGGGTTATGCAGCAGGTAAGTGAAGTTGTGTGCATCTCTGCTCCAACCTGCCAAGCACAATAGCAATACAGCTGCTCCATCACTTATGCCTCCAAATCTGTGCAAATCAGGCCAATCTCTACTGGAAACATACCTGGGGAAGGGAATTCTGGGGAATGGAGTCTAGCTTAACCAAGCTTGCACATTACAGAGTCACCAGTCTGCAACCATCTGATATAAGGGTTGTTATGCCCATTTTAGAAATAAAAATGTCAGGATTTAGAAAGGTTAAATCACATTTCTAGAGTCACAGTTTGTAAGGCAGAGTTTGGACAGATCTGTAGGAATCAAATTCCTGTGTACTTGCTACACTGGGCTCTGAAATAAAAACTTCCTTGGAACTGTCTATCCCTTCCCCATGAAATCTCCTGTTGAATGAGGGAAACGCACCTCTCCAAACATTGACTCTGGTTGGCCTTATGTGAAGTGTTTCACATTCATGATCCTGCTGAATTCTTGGGAACCCCATAAGATGAGGTGTTGTTTATAGATGAAGAAAGTGAGGTTTGGGGAAGTTACCAAACCTTTCAGCTATCTCAGGAGGCAGTGGGATAAAGAAGGAGCAGATTGAGAGGTTAGGCCCATTCAAATCCCAGCCAGATGACCAAAGGCAAAGATAATTGACGTGGGCCTGAGCCACTGAAAATGCTTTAAATTTGCTATGCAAATTGTGAGACATATGAAGATACATGTGTTCCAATACAGTATGAAAACAGCATATTTCTCCTAAAGAGATAGGAAATTAAAACCTACTACTACTCATAGCCAAGGAATCAGGGTCCCCCCCTCACCCTACTTTGCAGAAGGGGATGGGTTTGAACAGCTCTTTGCCTCGAACCTGATGGACCTAGGGACAGAACTGTCCATGTCTGCCGGTCACCTCCCCACAAACTCTGCTCCCCCAGGTCTGTGAAGAGAAGTCATAGGACCCAGCAAATAGGTCCCCTCTGTAGGCTCCCCACCTCTTCCCTTTTAAGATCAGACATACGTCCCATGCTGGCAGATGACAGAGGTGTAAAGTAAGGGTGGGATGTCTCATGAGAGCAGAGGTGACTACAGGAGCAGGAAGGTGGTGGGAATTTTTGATTTCAAAGATGGGGCTTCAGTTGCTTCTTCCTCTGAGCTCATCACTGATCCCTGCATTCAAGGGAAAGGGGGAAAGGAATGTGAAGCAAAAACATGGTGCCACCACAGATTCATCTTATGGTTCGAAGCATGAATTCAGTTGTGTCCTTTGCCTCTTGATTCACCCCTCCTGTATTATCTTTCTAGATTTCTCTGATAGTCTATATAGTAACTTTGTTGGTCCAGGAGGATAAAACATTAAAAAGGGTATTACAGCTCTGATGACCCAAAAATGGGCAGTCTTGCAGAGATGGCCAATAGGCACAGGAAAAGATGCTTAATATTGCTAATTACTAGAGAAATGCAATTCAAAACTGCAGTGAGGTATCACCTCATACCAGTAAAAATGGCCATCATCAAAAAGTCCACAAATAATAAAGGCTGTAGAGGGTATGAAGAAAAATGAACCATCCTACATTGTTGATGGGAATATAAATTGATACAACCACTATGGAGAACAGCATGGAGGTTCCTTAAAAAACTAAAAATAGAGTTACTTCATGATCCAGCAATCCCACCTTTGGGCCTATATCCAAAGACAACTCTAATTCAAAAGATACATGCACCCCTATATTCATAGCAGACTATGTACAATAGCCAAGACTTGGAAGCAACTTAAATGCCCATTGAGAGAGGAATGAATAAAGAAGATGTGGTGTGTATACACAATGCAATAAAAAATCCATTTTAAAAAAATGAAATAATGTCATTTTCAGCAACATGAATGGGCCTAGAAATTATCATACTAAGTGAAGTAAGTCAGAAGAAGAAAGGCAAATTCCATTTATATGTGAAATCTCAAATATATATATGTATACAAATGAATTTATTTATAAAACATGAAGATTCACAGAAATATAAAATAAGATTACGGTTACCAAAGGGGAAATGTGGAGGGGAGGATAAATTAGGAGTTTAGGATTAACATGTATATGTTACTATATGTAAAGTAAACAACAAGGACCTACTATGTAGCACACAGAACTATATTTAGAATCTTCTAATAACCTATAAGGGAAAAGAATGTGGAAAAATAGATATATATGTATGCATAACTGAATCACTTTGCTTGCTATACACCTGAAACAAACACAGCATTGTAAATCAACTATAGTTTAATTAAGAAAAAAAAAAAGGAGCAGTCTGTTTCTCAGGAATAGGATCACATTTTCTTTCAATCTTCTTATTTTTGTTATGAAAACTTTGTTTTGAATGATATTTGATCATTGCCTTTGTAAATATTTTGTGGGAAATAGTTGATTTTACCTATGCATATTTATTTTGAGAAATGTGCCTATACACACTCAGTTATACATTCAAGATATTTCTTATTATGAAACACATAATATGTGTCCATATCACCTTGATACTTTTAATTTTTAATTTTTTAATTTTTTATTTTAGTTGATTTACAATGTTCTGTCCATTTTGGCTGTCACCTTGATACCTTTAAGTAACGCAGAGAACACAGTCCTTCCTCTTTGAAAAGAGCTTCTCTTTCCATAAATATTGTGTTGCATTAAATTATTTTCATAAATGTTAGCAATAATATTGGTAACCCTCTCATGTAGTGTGAATATTTAAAACGAATTTCAGCCTGACCAACATTTGCTTGCAAAATAGCCATAAGAATATATCTGTCAATAAATAGTAACTCAGAAGAGGAACTAAGCCCTTTAGGAATGAGAAGCAGTTTAATCACTGCTCCAACACAATGGTATTTAAAAAGATCCTTCCATCCTGTGGTCAACAAGGAGCAGGATTAACCTAGTTGTGACGATAAATAACTTGTTTTCCAAAGAAATGTATAATAACCTAGAAACTGGAATTCTACACCCCCCTGCTGGATTTTCTGGTTTATAGGATTATTTTTAACGATGAGGAAGAAAAAGTGAGACATTACATAGATTGGAAATATTGTCAGTTGTTTGAATAGAGGCATCTGCTCTCCAATTCAGGCTACAGTAAATGAACATAAGGACTCATCAAAGATACTAGCATTGAAGACACCATACCTCATTAAGCAACTTCTGAAGGCATTTTTGTCCTAAGATCATGTACTTCATGATATTTAGAAAGTGAATATTGTTAAGTGAGGAGGAAGATGAGAGAACAAATAATAAATCTCTCTTTGCGACTCTATTTAAAACCCTGGTCTCCCAGACATATGAACTTGACTTGATTCTTGTTGGAGTTCCCCAGTAGCCTAATGGGTAAGGACTTGGCATTGTCGCTGCTGTGGCTTGAGCTTTATCCCTGGCCCAGGAACTTCTGCATGCCTCGAGCATGGCAAAAGAAAAAAAATTCTTCTTCTGGGTCCTTCTTAAAAGCCATTCATCTGATAGAAACGCAACTAGTTGTGTTATAATTCAACTCTGGCACTAACCACCCAGGATTAGTGCAGACCCCCCACAAGTTAAAGGGCATGCTCCCAGTGAGACCCCTCCCCCTTATTTCAGATGCCAGGCATATTATAGGCACATTATAGGTGTCCTCAAGCTACCTGTGCTTCTAGCTGACTGGCTCTAAGTTTGGGAGTCATCACAGTCCACTGAGGTTTCATACTTTGCTAGAATGACTCACAGAATTCATGAAAATGCTACCCTCATTCTTATGGTTTTATTATAAAGGGTGCAAATCAGGAGGACCAGCTAAATGAAGACACGAATAGGGAGAGACTGGGGAAGAATGAAGAACTTCATTAAGTCAGGCCACATCACCATCCCATTACATCAGTGCGTCTATGCTCTGTGTTCAGAGTTTTTACAGACTTTACATTACAGACCATGATTAATTAGGTCATTGGCCACATGACTGAACTCAATCCCCAGTTCCACTCCCCTCCCCTCCCATAAAGTCCCAATCCTCTAATCATGTGATCAATCTTCCCGGTGACCAAGCCCCCATCCTGAAGTTACCTAGTGGCCAATCTAGACTTATCTCATTGGTGTCAGGATAGTAATAGCATAGTGATCCAACAGATTCCTGATTAACAAAGACTATTCTATCACTTGGGAAATCCCAAGAGTCCTAGAAGCCCTGTATCAGGAACCGGGACAAAATTAGCTCTTTATTATGTAACAAAACCAAAGTAAATTCAGTTATTTCTCCTTCCCCTTTTTTCCCTTCCCTCCTTTTTCTTCTTTCTTTTTTAATCATCTTTATCATCTTTCCCCTTTATACAAAGAGCTCTAAATAACCCTGAAGTTATGTATGCCATATCATTAAGTGGAAAATAAAAAAAAGTATATAAAATGATATACATCTCAACTGTTTGTTGTGTGTCTGTTTTCCAGGTTTTATTTTATTTATTTTTATTGAGATATAACTGATAAATTATACTAGTTATATTGGTTTTAAGGCTAGAGCACAGTGATTCAATATACTTATATATGGCAAAATGATTACAATGGTTTATATAATAATTAAGATAATCATAATGGTTAATATAATAGTAAACATCCCTCACCACACAGTTACAATGTGATGAGAAATTTTAACATCTACTCTCTCAGCAACTCTTAAATATGCAATATAGTATCATTAACTTTAGTCACCTTACTGTACCTTACATCTCCACAGCTTAACTTTATAATTGCAAGATAGTACCTTTTGACTACCTTCACGCATTATGCCAATCCACTACCCCTTCAACTGTTTTTTAAATACCAAAAGAAAAAAAGGAAGAAAATGTAAGTCTGTGCCAAGACCAGCTCAGCAGGATGGGGCTGAAGAACAGGTGCTATGAAACTTAAGGAAAAAAGTTAACATAAAATAAGACACAGAGACATTTATCTTAAGTAAAGGTGGGAACCGGGGGACTCAAGGTCTCAGGGACCAAGAGCACCGCCTCAAGAAACCACACTGCTTTTATTGTGCTCTTTAGGATTATGTCAAGTGAGGAGGGGGCTATGGGTGGAGGATATAGGGTTTGTTTATTATTTTATAAGTTCTTTTATTATTTTAAAAGTCACTTAGCTGTTAGAAGATTAAGCTTTTACTCTGGCCTTTAGGCACATAACAATCATTAGAATTTGAGTTAGCTATATATGCATAGCATTCCAGAGAATCCTCACTGTGCTTCCACAAAAGGCTTGCCTATTTGCAGCAACCCTATGGTGCGTGCATAGGTTTGCACATTGGTTTTCTTTGCTAAGGCATGTTCCGCTAACGACCGATCATAAACCACTTGGGGCCATGAGGTTCCTCTTTCTCTTATTCCTTAGAGGACATATCATGCTTGTGCAAATGGCGTGCCAATCTGCCCAGGTCCGGCGTGCCTAGACCAATGCATTATGTCCTTATTCAGCTGACCCTATGAATAACTTATGCTTTTAGGTCTTTGTTCTTAAGCTTAAGTCATTTACCAGCACTGCGACTGTTTTTCAAGCAGGAAAATGGGATAAAGTAAAGCAGGACAAGATGGAGTTTTCAGCAAAGAGGCTAAGAAAATATTGTAGAAATATGTCTCACGACAAGTCTGGGCATTCAGGTGGAACAATGCTATGCACAGGGCATGTTTCTGTCCTATGCTCTTTGAACTCCAGGAGGCTGAGCTGCCTCTGGTAAAGCTGGACCACTGCTTGACTTCTACCAACCAACTGACTCCAGCCCATTTCTCCATGAGCTCCAAGACCATCAGTGAATTCTGCTTCCCTGTCATCTCCACTTGAATGTCCAGTAAAATCTACCCTATTACTTGGTTCCACATACATATTTCTTGCATCCCCCCAAGTCAGCCAGTATGCATCTGTTCCCCATGTTCACAATTTCAGATTCCTTTTTTAAATTTCTTCACAACTCTAGACATTGAACAGTGGTCAGTGGTCAGTGGTCTGGTGCCATCCATTCTAAGGTGTTTCCTCTCTGCGTGTCCTCCTGTTGTGCCTGTTCCCACTAAGCAGACCTTCTTTTCCTTCACCAAGACAATCACAACAGCCCTCGGACTTGACTCCACTGTCCACCCTCTGCCCTTACAATCCCTGCCATCTACTACAAGCAGACTCTCGTCATCAATCAGAGATCTCTGACAACACAGCTCCTTTTCCTAATCACTGGCAAGTTATTAAGGCAAAAAATGCAATCTCACTTTACTTTGCTTTTAGTTATCAATAAGGTTGAACACTTCTGCATTATGCCTTGCCACTTTGATTTCCTATGGTCAGACACTTAAGCCAATTTCTCACTATAATGTGTGTTGATTTTTAAGAGCCCACAGTTGATTAGGAGTCAGCAAACTAAGGCCCATGTGCCAAACATTTACATTTTTTTGCCCAAGCCACAAGCTTAAGAAAGGTGTTTTTTATACCTTTAAACATGGGAAATTTTCAAAGAATAATATTTCGTGACATGTAAAATTCTTATGAAGTTCAAATTTCAGTGTCCACAAAAATTGTTCCTGTCGTGGCTCAGCAGGTTAAGAACCTGACTAGTAGCCATGAGGATGCAGGTTTGATCCCTGGCCTCACTCAGTGGGTTAAGGATCCAGCATTGCCACGAGCTGTGGTGTAGGCCTGCAGCTGCAGCTCTGATTTGCCCCTAGCTAGGGAATTTCCATATGCCGTAGGTGCAGCCCTAAACAGAAAAAAAAAAAAAGTGATTTTATTGGAACACTACCCAATCATCTATTAACAAATTTCCTATGGCTGTTTTTGTGTTAAAATGGTGGAGTTAAGTAACTGAGACAGAGACCCTCTGCCCTGTCAAGCTTAAAAGTATATGATCCTTTGGAAAACAAGTTGGTGACTGCTGCTCTATATGAAAGAAAAAAAGCATGTAAACGTTTTCCCCACTGTACTCTTTTTTTTTTTTTCCTTTTGCCCATGGCATATGGGATTCCCAGGATAGGGGTCTAATCGGAGCTGTAGCCACTGGCCCATGCCAGAGCCATAGCAACTTGGCATCCGAAACATGTCTGCGACCTACACCACAGCTCATGGCAGCGCCGGATCCTTAACCCACTGAGCAATGCCAGGGATCAAACCTGCAACCTCATGGTTCCTAGTTGGATTCGTTAACCACTGTGCCACGACGGGAACTCCCCCACTATATTCTTATGCTCAGTATTTTCTCCTTATTTTTGTTAACCTCAATAAGTTTTCTTCTTTACAGAGTAAAATAGTTTTTCTACTTTCTTTAGAACTTTGTCTGATGTTTTCAGGTTTAAAAAGTACTTTTTTATTCAAGGATTGATTAACTATAGGGCAACACTGTTTTCTATATTTTTAATATGGTTTCCTTTTTTAATATTTTACTTTAGTTCATCTGTATTTTTATGATGTGATAGAATATATTTTATTTGAGAAAAGATTTATATTGTTTATTATTTATTTGAAATATCCCATGAACTTTAAAAAATTAAAATTCTCTATTTAAAATTTTCAAAAGCTCCTTATCAATATAGTGGCAGTAAAAGAAACTTATGAAAGACAACATTTTGAAAAACATTTATAAAAGCACATAGCACAAAGTCCTAGTTTGCATCTTTAATAATAAATGAATGTTCAAAGTATTTCTACCCTAACTCTCAAATTTAGTTTTATATAGGAAATTTTGATTTATATATTTCTCTTATAAAATGTAAACAATTTATATACATTCTATGTAACCTAACTGCACAGGCATTAGTTCCAATTCTAAGAAAAGTGAAAAATAATGCTACTTTATGTAGTTTTTATATATTTGAAGACTATTGTGCAATATACATAAAACTCCAAAAAAAGTAACCCCCATTGTTTTATAGTTTTCTGAAAATACAACATCTACAGTATATCAAAAACTTTTAACCCAATAAAACTATTTTCATTTTTGTTCCAAATAGTCAATGTGTCCAATACTCTTTGTTGATTTAAAAAAATCCTTTCCATATTGAATTCTGAAAGTCTCAGAACTTGATGCAGGATTTGGGACCACATATTTTGTCCCATTGATTTATACATTGATTTCTGAGCTGTTAATATATTGCATCCCCTAAATTTGGGGATATACATATGATTTTTTTTTTTAATGACCACATCCACAGCATATGGAAGTTCCTGGGCCAGGGATCAAATCCAAGCTGCAGCTGTGAACTACACTGCAGCTGCAGCAACACCAGGTCCTTTAACTGGCTATACTGGGCCAGGAATCAAACCCTTGCCTCTGCAGCTACCTGTACTGCTACAGTCAGATTCTTAACCCACTGCACCACAGTGGGATATGACTTTTTAAATTAATAAATAACTTCTCCTTCTTCCAATTTCAGATCTTCTATTTCTCCAGAGAGAATCTTCAGTTCTTCCTGCTGTCTTTCCTTATCACTTGTTCACTCAAATACTTACTGAATGGCTAATGGGGCATGGAGCTGGAGATGGAGGTGTCAAAAGGACACAGGTCTTCACCAGAAGAACGTACAGTGCAGTGAGGAATATGGACACATACATAAATCAGAGGGCACCCAACCCCAAATATAGAAATCTAAGCAAATACTAGAAGTGAATAGCAGTCATTTGGGCAAGGGGAGGTTTGGAGGATGCTTCCCAGGCACATGCCTATGTATTTGAGCTGCAGAAAGCACATGCTACTGCCCTTTGACTTTGACCTCTTCTCTCCTTATTACTTTCTGTTCTTGTTTTCACAGCTTGTTTGACTTTTCCTTTTATTTATTTGTTCTTATGGCCACACCTGCAGCACATGGAAGTTTCCAGGCCAGGGACTGAATCCATGCCTCCACAGCAACCCCAAGTCGTTTTAGTCAATTTCTTAACCCAGTGTGCCACAGCAAGAGCTCCTGCTTTGTTTTCTTTTTCTTTAGGTAAATTTGTATGAAAATACTGTTTTCTAGTTACATAATGAAGATCCTTCTCATTCCATTTAATGAGCTTTGGATTCTAGTCTAATCTTATAGATGGTGGAAGTTGCTTCCAGGTTGATTTTCACTGTCTAGTAAGCTTGGGTCAAGTGTGACACTTCTAGAAAGATACAAAATTAGCATATATATCTTGGGCTATGTGAAAAATATAATCCTCAGAATACACTGTCACTGACCTCTTTTGCCTCCCTCGGCTACCATCTCGAGCATTCTGCTGGTGCAAATTATACCTTTCAAATATAACTTACTGCCTAGAGTCTACTCTAAGTCAGGAGGAAGAAAGGTACAGAAAACATTTTATCCACACTAACCAAGAGAAAAATCCAAATCAGCTGTAATATCATGGCTATGGTTGTTTTTAAGCCCCCTAGGGATCTGAGTACACAAAGAAATCTAAAGAAATTAAACAAAGAAATAGCATGGCAAAAAAAAAGTGAGGGTGGAAAAACACGTAAATACATAAATGAAAAATACACAGAATGACTCTATTTTTTGATACTTAATGCTCTCCCTACAAACTGTGTCTGTCTGAATTATTTGATAATTAATCATGCATAATACTTAATGAATTTTATTACATTTATAGGTGTACAACAATCATAACAACCAAATTTTACAGCATGTCCATCCCAAACCTTCAGTGCATCCCCCACCCCCCAACCTGTCTCATTTGGAAACAATAAGTTTTGCAAAGACTGTGAGTCAGTATCTGTTCTGCAAAGAAGTTCATTCTGTCCTTTTTTTAGATTCCACATGTCAGTGAAAGCATTTGATGTTGGTGTCTCATTGTCTGACTGACTTCACTTAGGATGATAATTTCTAGGTTCATCCATGTTGCTACAAATGCTGTTATTTCTTTCCTTTAAATAGCTGAGTAATGTTCCAATGTGTATATGTACCCCAACACATCTTCTTTATCCACTCCTCTGTCAATGGACATTTAGGATGTTTCCATGTTTTGGCTATTGCAAATAATGCTGTAGTGAACATTGGAGTACATGTGTCTTTGCAAGTCATGGTTTTCTCTGGATAGATGCCCAGGAGTGGGATTGCTGGATCAAATGGTAGTTCTATTTTTAGTTTTCTGAGGAATCGCCATCCTATTTTCCACAGTGGTTGCACAAATTTACAATCCAACCAACAATGTAACAGGATTCCTTTTTCTCCACACCCACTCCAGCACTTGTTGTTTGCAGAATTTTTGGTGATGGCCATTCTGGCTGCTGTAAGGTGGTACCTCGTAGTGGTTTTGATTTGCATTTCTCTAATACTGAGTGATGTTGAACATCTTTTCATGTGTTCTTTGGCCATCATGTCTTCTTTTGGAAGAATAAAATGGAGATCTTCTGCCCATTTTTTGATGGGGTTGTTTGTTTTTTTGGTATTGAGCAGTAGGAGGAGTTTATAAATTTTGGAGATTAATCCCTTGTCAGTTGATTCATTTGCAAATAGTTTCTGCCGTTCTGTGGGTTGTCTTTTTGTTTTGTTTAGGGTTTCCTCCGCTGTGCAGAAATTTTTAAGTTTAATTAAGTCCCATTTATTTATTAGGATGACTCTAAAATGTCCTGAAGATTCTTCCCCCCTCCAATTTTAATTGAGATATAATTAACATATAATACTGTATAAGTTTAAAGTGTGCAGTGTGTTGATTTGATACATTTGTATATTGCAAAGTGACTACCACCATTAGTAGTACACCTCAACCCTGCCACATAAATGCCACTCAGACTGTTTTGCTAGGGTCCTGGTACCTGCCTATTTTGGCAGATATCTGGAGATATCTCCCTCTTTTCTCACTTTCCAGCTTGTGACTTACCTGATCAACCAGGAGTGGGCATGAAGCTGAAGGCTGAGCTGGTAGGCTGCTCAGTGTGGTCTCCCATGCACAGGTAGGACCTCCATAAAAGCCAGTTCCTGAGATTATGGCAACCTTTTAGATCTTGGTAATTCCATTCAATAATATCAGTTCAGCCTAGTCATATAAAGTGGGCTAGGTGTCAGGGTGAGAGGAGGGTGTCTTGTGACAATGAGCAGCTTTCTTTGACATCAAATTTCATTTTATAAAGTGTAAAAGTGGAGTACTAATCCCTATCTTGTCATGAAGATAATATATAATGTGAAAGTTTCCTAAATCATTAGAGGAGAGAAGCCAGTGTATAATCCAAAGTGTTAATCACCACCACCACCACCATCCCCACCAGCAACACCACCATCCCCACCATCCCCACCAGCAACACCACCACCACCACCATACCCACCACCACCACCATCCCCACCATCCCCACCAACAACTTCAGCAACACCAGCAACACCAGCATCATCATAACAAAGTTAGTGTAACATGTGAGTGATCTGATTTGATGCTTCAAATAAGCCAAATCAGATCACAGCAGGCAGATTAAACATTTTATATGAGAACATTTTAGTTCTGGCCAAGGTGAGAAACTCTCCATTTTTAATAGTCTAATATCTGTTAGCTACCTGTGACTGACTGGTGTCAGTACAGTGGAAAGGTGTGGCAAAGACCACACATTTGTCTGGCGGCAGGGGTCAAGATTAAAAATGGACAAAAACACTACTTTCATTTTTCTCATTCTTACAATAAGTAGGAATTGACTTTCAGCTACCAAACTCAGCAATCACTGGAGGGTTTTCAGCCAGCCAGCTGCCTGTGGAATTTAAGGTATTATGCATGATCAATTATCAAATAATTCAGGCAGACACAGTTTGTAAGGAGAGCATTTAAAGCCTTCCTGGTGGGAGACTGTGCTGCTTACAGAAAAAAAAAAAAAAGCTGTGCTTTAACACTGCACAGATTCTAAATGCATGTCCTTTAAGAAAAAGTGGTACTGGCAAGAAAAAGATGTGCCGTCTATCTCTGAGATTTTTGACATGGTCATGCTAAAGCAATGGCTCCTTCCCACTGTGCCAAGGGAGAGAGTGCTTCATCTCTTCTTCTCTTCATCTCTTCTTCCCAGAGGTCATCCGTAAAGCACATTAAAAATTTGACCACCACCTTGAAATGCTCAAATTCTTTCAAAGTTAGTAGGTTTATTCAGAAGCAGATGATGTTTTAGAAAGAGATTTAATTCTAGAAACACAATTGTCCCTACATGATTATAGAGGGAAATTTTGTTTGTTTTTTTGTTTTGTTTTTTGCTTTTGTTTTTGTTTTTTATAGCCAGTGTTACAGCTAAATGTTGCCTCATAAAGAAAGGAGAACTGCTGAAGCATGGGAGGGATGCTTACCAACCAACCTTGGGTCTGCTTGCCCATGCACACTGAAGCCAATCTACTGACAATGGGAGATGGGGAAGGAAAGTGCAGCATTTATGGTAAGGTACCAGACAAGGACTCTAGGCAGCTAGTGCTTAAAAGACCCAAACTCCCTGAAGGCTGAAAGCCTGAAAGAGAAATGTTTTTAATTTTTCTTTTTATGGCCACACTTGCAACACATGGAAGTTCCCAGACTAGGGGTTGAATCAGAGCTGCAGCTGAGGCCTACACCACAGCTACAGCAAAACTGGATCCAAGCTGCAACTGCAACCCATGCCTCAGCTTGTGGCAATGCTGGATCCTTAACCCACTGAGCAAGCAAGGCCAGGGATAAAACCCACATTCTCATGGACACAATGTTAAGTCCTTCACCCACTGAGCCACAGTGGGAAATCTGGGAAAAAATTTTAAAGACAGGGTTGGGGGGAGGGGTCGTGGGGTATGTGATCAACTCATGGAAGTTCTTCTGATTTGTTGTTGGTAAAGTAATCCAGAGTCAGTATCATCAACTTTCTGGTTCCAACTGGTCTGGGTTCTATATGCTGGTGGACAGTATGCATTTAACCTCTTCTGCCTGGTGGGGGTTTCAGTATCTTCAAAACAGCTCAGTTGTTCCCATCGTGGCTCAGGGGAAGCAAATCTGACTAGCATCCATGAGGATGCAGGTTCAGTCCCTGGCCTTGCTCAGTGGGTTCAGGAACCAGTTTTGTTGTGAGCTGTGGTGTAGGCCAGCAGCTACAGTTCTGATTTGACCCCTAGTCTGGGAACCTCCTTATGCTGCAGGTGCACCCCCTCAAAACAAACAAACAAACAAAAGACAGCTCAAAGAATATGGCTCAGAATAGTATCAATAACACTTTAAGAGGAATTAAGTGTCCTTGACTTTGTTTAATGGCTAAAGTATTATTATTTTGTCTTGCTTGACTGTTTTCCTTTCTTTCTGCATTTTCTCACTTCTCTTATTAAACATACTCTCTGGAACTAGGGGAAGGCCTAGGAGGCTAATGTTTTTCTAAAGACAAGAGGCAGGCAAAGGACATGTGGGGGGTGTGGAGCGGGGAGGTCTGTTCCAGGAAGGCCCCATAGAGTCCTGCTTGGTTATAAGAATAGGAATGGGGGTGGGGGACAGTTTGAGAAGCACAAACAAAGAGCATTTGAGGGATCTTGTTCCTGCTCTACAAGTCATGGTGTCATACTGAGTGAATTTGGGGTTCTGCTAGAAAACCCCTCAAAAACCTCTCACTCCACAGTTGATGGTTACATGAAAAGTTAAGCTATAAAATACAGGTGACCATGATTGCAATTCCCCTCAATGGACCAATATATCACTATCAATGCTCAGCTTATGAAAATAGCCTGGAAAATGTGATTGAATGTTAAGTAATAAAAGTAAGAAATAAAACTGTATAAAGAGTACATCCTAGGAGTTCCCGTTGTGGCGCGGCGGAAACAAATCCGACTAGGAACCATGATGTTGCAGGTTCATCCCTGGCCTCTCCCAGTGGGGTTAAGGATCCAGCATTGCCGTGAACCGTGGTGTAGGCTGCAGATGCAGCTTGGATCTTGCGTTGCTGTGGCCCTGGTGTAGACTGACAGCTGTAGCTCCAGTTGGAATCCTAGACGGGGAGCTTTCGTATGCCTCTGGTGCAGCCCTAAAAAGCAAAATAAAATAAAAATAAATTTTAAAAAGGAGAAGGTACTGGAAAAAAAAAAGAGTGCATCCTAGCTTGTTTAACATTTTAAAATTTTTTTAAAAGGCACTGAAAAGAAATTGACCCAATCACTTTTTTTTTTAAACTTTTTTCTCCATCAACCAACGGCTTTACTGATTATGTATTAATTACACAACAATAAAGGAAAAGACAGAAAATAAGAGTAAGCAGAAGAGAGATGCCCACTCAGGGTCTGAGCTCAGCCCGCCTCTCACCTCTCTTCTCTCTAGAGCAGGTGGGTAAACACTGAGATGAATTCTAGCCCATGGGCTCAATGGGCCTTTCTGGACCTGTCTATGTATCTATTCTCCTTTCCTAGGTGAAGGTGCTTGAGAGCAGAAAACTAAATTCACTATCAGGGCCAGGAAGGCAGGTTTACTCAGCTACTGGTTACATCTTTAAGATAGGCTTTGAGCATTTTCAAATTATGCTCACTGAAGTACAGGAGGTATGACATCATTTATGTGACTTTGGTCTTCCCAACTTCGGTGACCAGCCTTTCATACCAGGAAGCATGCCACCTCCAGCTTCAGGACCTCCAGCCCCACAGCAAGGCTGGAGGAGGCTGCTGTTTGCAGAAGGGAGTTGGCCTGCAATGGGGTATTAGGTGAAGGTGATCCACAAAATCAAAGTGGTGCGGGTCCTGAGCATTGTGATTGCCACTAACCCAAAGGCTGTGTGCAGCCACCACATCCAGCCTTCCAGCAGTGGAAGCACCCTGGCCCACCATACCAGCTCATTCTCCCTCCAGCCCCCAGCTCTGTCTGCTCTCTGTAAAGCCACCCTCTGGTCTCAACACTCTTGCTAGTTGAAGACCCAAGGTCTTTGACTTCCTGAGGGAAATCTTTCCTCCCTCTGAAGTCCTTCCCCAAATGCTTAACGCTTGTCTTTCACATGCTTCTAACTGACATCTGATGACTCATCATCACCTCCTCAACACCTGCCCTCCCCCCCAGTTCTTTAGACCACTGAAAGAGGAACAACATCTGATGCAACATTATGTCCCCAGCCCTGGGCGTAATGCCTGGCACACAGTAAGTGCTCCATAAATGCTGCCAGCTGATATGTGGAATGATACTAACCTTAATGCTGTGCCCTTACAGTCTGTGGAGGTGTGCTGCTCGCCCCAGGCTGGAGAGTGTGAGTGTGTGAGTATGTGGGTGTGCATCTGAGTGTGTAAGTGTAGGTGTAACTGTGAAGTGTGCTGTGCATGTGTGAGCCTGATTGTGTGTGAGCATGGGGTGTGTAAGCGTGGGGTCTGAGTGTGTGGATTCTTGTACACTTGTGTGGGTGTGAGTGTATGTATGTGTGTGCTCTTTCACTGCATGTATCTGAGCATAAGACTGAGGCTTTCAAAGCCAGCGAAGGCCAACTCATGTTCATTCTGTTCAGACGCTTCTAAGTTCACATCTTTCTGTGTTAAAGATATGTCCCAACCCTGTTCCTTGTGCTTCCTAAAATGTGCATGTATTCAAATCTGAATAAAGGTTGACATTTAGCTTTGAAGGCGGCAGTGAGCTACTGATCTAGCCTCTGAAAAATCTCTGTGACTATTCCTGTTGCCACTCTTACTTGGCTCTGAAAAATTCACATTTCACAGCTGCTTTCACTAAATCATTTACTGTCCCTATAAACCTTCCAGGTTAAACTGATTTGAGTTGGTAGCGTCTGATTCAGTCCCTTCCTGAAGACTGGGAGCCAGTGCTCTCTTGTTCTCCACTCCGTGCTTTAGTCCAGGGCAGGCTGCATTGGACAAGCCTGCATGTGCAAAGCCCTGCATTTGGAGGGTGTGAGCACAAAGGCAAACAGAGCAGGGGCCAGCATCAAAGAGCTTATGGTCTAGTTCAAGTCTAGAAACACCACAGCCAGAGCAGGTGCTGAGCCCTGGGCTTTATTGTCTGGTAAGTATCCAGAGGGCTCTACACTTGCCATTTGAAGAGTGCAGTCAAACCAGGAATGACCTCCTGGCAGGAGCAGGTGGGGGCATTTTGTGATTGAGATACCTTGAAAGACAGGATTCTTCTCTCCGACTTTTCTCTAGACAGTGTACTTCAGTCTGCTCAGACCCTGATCCCTCTTCCTCCAAATGTTGGGGTGCTCCATCCAGTCCCCTCAGATGTCTCAATACCAAGAAGCTGCACCACCTCCCCCTAAAACTGACACTGGCAGAGGCAGCCTAGGTTCCATTCAGCTCCTTTCCCTTATATTTCTATTATTGAATTTATCACCATCCTACTAAGTAGGAAGCCTCTTTAAAAAAATTGCTTTTTGAGGAATTGCCATTGTAGCTCAGCAAGTTAAGGACCTGACATTGTCCCTGGGAGGTTGCGGGTTCTGTATCTGGGTGGGTTAAGGATCCGGCATTGCCACCAGCTGCAGTACAGGCTAGAAATGCAGCTCATATCCATTGTTGCTATGTCCAAGGCTGCAGCTGCATCTCCAATTTAACCCCTGGCCCAGAAACTTCCATATGCTGTGGGTGCAGCAGTAAAAAGAAAAAAAGAAAAAAAAAAGCTTCTCTTTGCCTTTTCTAGGGCCACTCCTGTGGCATATGGAGGTCCCCAGGCTAGGGGTCTAATTGGAGCTGTAGCTGCCGGCCTTCGCCAGAGCCACAGCAACGTGGGATCTGAGCCAAGTCTGCGACCCACACCACAGCTCACAGCAACACCAGATCCTTAACCCACTGAGAAAGGGCAAGGATAGAACCTGCAACCTCATGGTTCCTAGTCAGATTCATTAACCACTGCACCACAACGGGAACTCCCGAAAAATGCTTCTTGATAATGATATTTTAAATGGAACATCCATCACCAGCTTTCATGCTCCTTTCCCCAGCTTTGCTTCACTGGAGTTGCTCTTCTTCCAGAGCCAATAACTTCTGGGTGTGTGACCCCAGAAACACTGCTGCATGAGGACCTGAGGATGAAGAAGCAGGGGCTTTCCAACCCTACCATCAAGACCAAAACGGTCCCACCAGCCTGGTTCCTGCACTGTGGCACTCCCTCTAAGGAGATGCATGTAGGGCACTGTGTTCAGAGGAAGGAAGGGAATACAGGCTGTCCTAACTTGAAATATTTGGTTCCTCAGGTGAGCTGGCCACATGGCTTTGGGCTGAACTATCTATGCTGAGAGAAGAGAAGGGGCCAAGAGGAGCCAGGTGGCCTGTGAGGTGACCATCACTGAGATGTGGTGGGAGGTTTGATGTACAGCAGATAAGAGTCCTGGATCTCTGCTGAGACCCAATAAGCCAAGGCACCTTAAGATGACCACCATCGGCCCTGGGACAAGGCAGGAGGACCCCCCAGTGGGAGGGGACAGTGCCAGGAGCAAAATGCTGGGGACCGCAGGGGAACCAGGAGGATCCCTTGGCAATGGGAGAAGAAGGACTGGAAACCAGAGGTGCCAGAAGGTAGCACCCTGTTCTCAGAGAAAGCAGTTCTCAAAAGTGACTTATGGACATCCCCATTTAGATATGATTAATTTTCAAGTAGCTTTCAGCCAGGAAGCGGGGAGGGGGGGGGAGGCGATGGGACAAGTTTGGGTGAATGTGTTTATTATTTCTAAATAGTTTGCGGCAATAAACTATAAGCATTATTATGTTTTTATGCTTATTAATTTTATTCTATTCTATTTAGAATACTTAATATATTTGTATACAGTCCAACAGAACCAAAATAATAAAATAAAAAGAGCAGATGGGAGTTCCTGTTGTGATGCAGTGGGTTAAGAATCCGACTGCAGCAGCTCAGATCACTGTGGAAGCTTGGGTGCGATTCCTGACCTGGTACAGAAGTTAAGGATCTGGCATTGCCACAGCTGTGGCATAGGTCTCAGCTGTAGCTCAGAGTCAGTCCCTGGCCTGGGAACTTCCATACGCAGAGGGTGTGGCCCTTAAAAAAATAAAAATAAAAATAAATAAATAAATAATAAATACATTAAAAGAGAAGTGCTGGATTTCCCGTTGTGGCTCAGCAGTAATGAACCTGACTAGTATCCATGAGGATGCAGGTTTGATCCCTGGCCTTGCTCAGTACGTTAAGGATCCAGTGTTGCTGTGAGCTGTGGTGTAGGTCACAGAGGTGGCTTGGATCCTGAGTTGCTATGGCTGTGGCTTGGGCTGGTAGCTACAGCTCCAATTCAACCCCTAGCCTAGGAACTTCCTTATACCTTGGGTGAGGCCAAGAAAAAAAAAAAAAAAAAAAAGGAGTTCTCCTTTCGATGAAGAAATCAGTTATTTTTAGTCTTGAGCTAAATTTCAGTCAATTCAACTGTTTTGTGCAACTCTCAACAACTGAAGTGTTTTTTCACAACTCCAGTTTTGATTTAAAAAATCAAACATTTACTCTAAGTGCAATGATCAAAAGGCCTTTTAGACGTAAAGTAGAATAATTTCCAGCTTATTACGTCTGTGACCCACTAAAGGGCGTTTGATAGGGCAAACTTAAAAACTCAGAGGTTATAAGAATCATCTACTGGTCAAAATTTTCCAGCAAACAGAACAATATTCATGTATCTCCACATGGACAAACACAAAGAAGTTTCTCTGAGATTATATTTTTAAGTGACTCATACCAAGCCTGGACTTTCTTGTTTGCAAATGGTAGTTACTATCATCACAGACCATTATGAGTGAAAAGACTAATAGGAAACACTGTGTTATTATCTATCAAAATTTGACATATACTTTTATGTTTCTTTCATATAAGAAATTAATGCCTATTGACAATTTTTTTGTAATCTTCAAAAACTCACATTTATGCAAAAAGGCAAATCTAGATGCTGTGATAGACTCTCCTGATGAACTAAAACTGCAGAAAAATGTAGGAGGAAATATTTTCATATGCAGCAATAACTTGGCAATTAAAAGCATTGTGTTCAGCAGCTAAAACCTAAGTGAGACTTGGAACCCAGGGAGGGAAAGCCAGTTTTGCTTTGAGTGCATCTGATAAACCCACTGAACTTCAGCTTTGAATTACAGAGCCTGATGGAGCAAGGGGAGGGAGCTCAGAGCCTGCCCAAACTGGGGGCCCAGTAAGCAGCCTTCCTATCCCTACACAGTCCTTGTGGAATAAGATAAAATAGAAAGAAACCCACCGTCCTTAGATCTGCAAAGACAAAGGGCTGTGTAAACCTTGCAACCTTAGAACAATGGAAAAATACTGCTATTATACATGACCACCAGTCAGCCTCAGCAGAGTTTCCAGCCCAAATTTGGATTTCTCAGATGGTCAGAAAACCCTCAAGTTGGGAATTCATTTTAAATTAATCTCTGGCAGAGAGTGCATTGATATTCAGTACAAGAAGGAGATTTTGAGTCTTCCTTAAAGGACTCTGAGAACTCCCATAGGGAGGATACAAGGCAAAATAATCACAAAATTCACAAGGAAGCAGACAGCAAACCAGACCTGTAAGGATGTCACTCAAGGGGAAATCAGACTTGAAGTTCAAATCAGTTAAGTTTTTTATTTTTAAAGAACCAAAAGGAAGAAAAAGGAGTTCCCATCATGGCTCAGCAGTTAACAAACCCAACTAGCATCCATGATGATGCAGGTTTGATCCCTGGCCTCACTCAGTGGGTTAAGGATCTGGTGTTGCCATGAGCTGTGGTGTAAGTCTCAGACATGGCTCAGATCCTACATTGCTGTGGTTCTGGTGTAGTCTGGCGGCTACAGCTCCGATTGGACCCCTAGCCTGGGAACCTCCATATGCCGTGGGTGCGGGCTTAGAAAGACAAAAAAAGACAAAAAAAAAAAAAAGAATAAAGAGCAAGAGATTTTATGTGTCTGTTAAATAAGCAGCTTTGTAAAGGAACCAAAGAGAATGTCTAGAAATAAAAAATCCATAAACTAAAAATGATGAATTGGACATTAGACTACAGAATTAGTGACAGGAAAGTTTGATTTGGAGAAATTATTCCAAATGTAGCACAAAAATACAAAGAAATTGGAAATGTAAAAAAGAGTCAGTGTAGAGAGCAGAAACTATGAAAAGTTTTAACATATGTAATCAGTGTTCAGGAAGAAAAAGAGAGAAAATAGAATAGAGGCAATATTTGAAAATATAATGCCTGAGAAATTTCCAGGACTGGTCAAAGATTACAATCCACAGGATTAAGGCAAAAAAATCTGATAAAAAAATTGGCAGAAGACCTGAATAGACATTTCCAAAGAAGATATTCAGATGACTAACAGGCACATGAAAAGATGATCAACATCCCTAATCATTAGAGAAATGCAAATCAAAACCACACTGAGATATTTTCTCACTCTTGTCAGAATGGCCATCATCAAAAAGTCTACAAGTAACAAATATTGGTGAGGAAGTGGAGAAAAAGGAACACTCATACATTGTTAGTGGAGCCACTATGAAAAACAGTATGAAGATTCCTTTAAAAACTCAAAATAGAGGTACTGTATGATACAACAATCCCACTCCTGAGATCTGGAAAAGGCGAAAACTCCAATTTGAAACGATACATGCACCCCAAGGTCCACAGCATTATTTACAATAGCAAAGATATGAAAGCAACCCAAGTGTCCACCAACAGAAGAATGGATTAAAAAAAAGATGTGGTACATATATACAATGGAATATCATTCAGCATAAAAAAATAAAATCTATCATTTGCAACTGCATGGATAGACCCAGAGAGTATTAAGCTTAGTGAAATAAATCAGACAAAGACAAACTCTATGTAATCATTTACATGTGGAATCTAAAATAATATAACAAATCAGTGTATGTAATGAAATGGAAATAGACTCAGAGATATAAGGAACAATCCACAGAACTAGAAAGACCAATGAGGGAGTTCCCTGATGGCTCCATGGCTTAAGGATCCAGCATTGTCACTGTTGTGGCTCAGGTTTGATCCCTGGCCCATGAACTTCTGCTTGCCTTGGGCAAGGCCAAAAAATAAAATTTTTAAATTTTTAAAAATAAATAAAAGCACTGTGGGAGGGAGGCAAGGGAGAAAGCAATGATGATAAAGCAAATGGGGAAAATGGCAACAATATGGTAAATTTCATTATATTATTCCTGCATTTTTATGTTAATGATAACAAAATTGTTACAAAAAATAAAAATATTATAGTGTATGAAGTGAATATTAGCTTATTTATTTATTTTATTTCCCTATACATTATTTGTTTGTTTGTTTATTTTCATTTTTAGCTGCCCCAAGGCATATAGAATTCCTGGGCCAGGGATCAGATCCGAGCCACAGTCATGACCTAAGTCATAGCTGCAGCAATGCCGGATCCTTAACCCACTGTGGCAGGCCACGGATTGAACCAGTGACTCAGCACTCCCAAGACTCCACCGATTCCATTGTGCCACAGGAGGAACTTCTATATATTTATTTATTTATTTTAATTTTTAATTTTTATGTTTATTTTTTTGTGGAGCCTTACCTGTGGCATATGGAAGATCCCAGGCCAGGGGTCAAATTGGAGCCCTAGCCGCCAGCGATAGCCACAGCCACAGTAATGCCAGCTCTGAGCTGTTTCTGTGACCTATACCACAGCTCATGGCAATGCCAGGTCCTTAACCTACCGAGCAAGGCCAGGGATCGAATCAGCATTCTCATGCATACTAGTTGGGTTTGTTACCACTGAGCCACAACAGGAACTCCTTCCCTATACATTTAATGTTTCAACAAAATCAAATGTTATGGCAAAAGTTAGTAATTAAAAATTTTAATGCTAATATGTAATTTAAAATTTTCAAATTACATTTAAACTTTTAAAATGCAATGTTTAATTACAAGGTAATTTGTCATTAAAATTAAATTACAGGGAGTTCCCATTGTGGCTCAATGGTAATGAACCTGACTAGTATCCATGAGGACTCAGGTTTGATCCCCAGCCTCACTCAGTGGGTTAAGGATCTGGCATTGCCATGATCTGTGGCATAGGTCACAGTCACAGTTTGGATCTGGTTTACTGTGGCTGTGGCATAGGCCAGCAGCTACAGCTTTGATTCAACCCCTAGTCATGGAATTTTCATATGCTGCAGATGCGGCCCTAAAAAGATGAAAAAAAAAAAGAATTATATTGTAAATTTTAGATTACATTAAAATATCAATGTTTAGTACTTTAATATTTAACATTTGTATATTTTAATGCTTTAATGTTTAATGTTTTAATAAATTTTAATGCTTAATAAACAAAATTTTTGGCTGCACCCAGAGCATGTGGAAGTTCCCTGGCCAGGGATCAAACCCACACCACAGCAGTGACCTGAGCCACTGCTGTGACAATGTTGGATCCTTAACCAGCTGCACCACAAAGGCACTCCTAAAAAATATTTTTAAGGTCTTAGGGTAATCTCTTTGATTGTCCAACTTGGCATTTTCAACCTGCACTGTCATTTTTACAGCCCTCCACCACCTTGCAGAGCTGGGACTATCTGCATTATGTTCACTGTACAACAGCTTTTACATCCACACTTAACTTCCTGGCCCTGAGAGGAAGGCTGTGAAGACTTGCAGAATTTGGCACATGTGCACTTTCTTCCCACACAAGCTTATGGAGCCACTCTATCACGTTGCCCCCATGTAACCAGAATCAGACTGAACGGAACCCCAAGCAGGAGGTTATATGTACAGTCTAGGTAATTTGAGCTATAGCGGAAGGTGAGAGACCTTACTTCTGATAGTAATGACTCTTGTTAGGAAATGCGGCTGGGGTGTTACTTGAAAAGTATTTTCTGTTTACTTCCAGTGGTGGGGACTTGATAATACAGATAAATGTGGAAATAAGGAAGGTAAGATCTCACAGAAACTCAGGAAGAGTGAGTAGAAAACAAAAACTAATTGTGCTGGTAATGGCAGAGCACGTAACTACAGATCCAAGGCAACAGTAGGCTGAGGCCATCTTTGGCCATCTTTGGCCATCTTTGGCCCCCTTTGGCCCCAGTGAGGGATGCCAGGGATAGAACCTGAATTCTCATGGATACTAGTTGGGCTCTTACCACTGAGCCACAGCAGGAACTTCCTCTCCCTCCAGCTTCTGGCAAGCACTGTTCAGCTTTCTGCCTCTGTTCATCTGACTATTCTAGTAGCCTCAGAGGAGTGGAGACTTTTGTTTTTAAGTTGTAAAATGGGAAAAGTGAAGGCTGTAACATATGGGAAATTTCCTGCAGGTCAGGAATGCAGCACATCTCACTTTCTTGGGCTGGAGGAAGAGTCTGAAGAGAAAAAGGGAGAGTAAGAGAGCAGAAGCTTGAGTGTGCAGCTTCTGTACTCCTCCCTGTTCCTGGGATGAGGAACCACAGGGAGCACCAGCAGGTCTGTAAATGCCCCTTAAGTTTTATGATTTCTTTGTCCTTCTCTTCCTTTATACTGAGTCATCCTTCCTCTCATTCCTTTTCTATCAGTTGAGGAGAAGGTTAGAGATTAAGGTCCAAGTGGAAGAAGGCACATTTCCTATAGTAAACAAAGCCTGTGGGGAATTGTTCTCTGGAGCCCTTAAACCACAAACGTTAATCAATAGCCATATCAAAGAATGCATCAAAGCCCATGCTCCTATATTGACTACCTGAGCTAGTATTCTGCCTCAATACCATAGCCAGTGACCAGGTAAATCCACACCTTGAGGGTGCAGTGCAGTTGGGCTGAGAATATTTTTCTGCCCTGGTCATGTTTCTTTAGTTTATTATGCTGCCTAAATGGCGGAGAAGTTCTCAAGTGCCTTTTCTCGCCCACACATGACAGCAGCAGCAATTATACTTAATCATCTTTTAGCTAAACTGAGTCCTTAAGCAGAGCAGAGACAAAACTTGTTTGTCCATAGTAGCATAGGTTAGCTGAGAAATAAAATCAGAAATATTTTTAAAATATTATCTTATCCCTTATCATTTTAAGTAAAATTGTAGAAGGGACTTATTTGTAGCTGAATAAACTGAGTTTAGCCTCCTTGTTCATCCCCTGCTAACCTCTATAGAGCAGAACAGAACCTGAAAGCAGGTTATATAAAGAATTAGCTCAGAATTTTAAGGGATATTAGCAATTGAAAAAAATAGCTGTAGTAGAAAGACTAATTTTATGGTCTACAGAGAATTTCTTACCCATTTTCCCAGATGTCACAATTTATACAAAGAGAGAGAGAGGGAGAGTCATGGTTCTGCACAACAATGTTCTAAGAGGAACATTACATGTAATGCAATAATAATTGTTGTCTAGGTATTACATTAAACAAGTTACTTTTCATTCTATCTCTATTCTTAATAATAGCTCTGTGCAATGGATATTATTTTTATTTTATTTTATTTTTCTGGCCATACCTGCAGCATGTGGAAGTTCCCAGGCCAGGGATGGAATCCAAGCTGCATCTGCAAACCATACCACAGCTGCAGCAACACTTGACCTTTAACCCACAGGGCCAGGCTGAGACAAGCCAAATGACAATGCCACAGAGACAAGCCAGTTCATTAACCAGCTGCACCATAGCGGCAATTTTGACATTATTTTTATATGTTTTAGAGATGAACAACAAACTGAGGATTCTATATGTATGTAACTTATCCAAGGCCACACAGGAAGCAAACACCTAAGGCAGAAGCTGGCTGACTCTTAACCAGAGTCCCTGTAAGAAAAAGACCAGATAGCCCTGCATCCATTAGATGTAAATAATATATAGGAAGCACAGCTGGGTTCCAAGCCCAGGTCTTTGGTGACTAATCCTATTCCTTTTTCTACCAAACACAGTGACCTTAACTATGAAATGAAAGAAAGAATTCTGCTTCTTCCCAACCAGCTATTTCATAATATTGGGAATTCTTAATGCTAGGATGTCATTTCCTGACTTCCATAGTTTTAATTGATTTGCTTAGCAGGACTTTAATGTATATCTGAGACTTTTATTGTTTTTAATAGAAAAGCCTATTGTAAGTTAATTAAAAGTGTTGTTTTGTCTTAAAATAGTCAGCAGATTTTAATGAATTGCTGATCACAGAAAATGTATTTCCTTATAACAGTGCTTTTTGCTTTGTTCTTTAATGGTAGAGTATATGTATAATCAACTACCATCGTTATCAACTTAATGACAAAAGAGTGTTAAAAGAGTCATACAGCAAATACTAAAATTACAATTCACAGATAAAAGCAAGAAGAAGATCATGACACCTTGGATTTTTCAAGTGATTACGATAAATAATTTAACCTGTAATATCTCCGTGGAGTAGAGAAAAGCCCACTTCACTGGTGAGTAAATTATAACTGAAAGGAAGATTGAAATTATTTTTCCCAAGGAAGCCAAGGTGATGACTTTGAAAAAGGTCAAGGTTTTCACCTCCAAGGATAATGGCATGTGAGTTTACTTCTCTCCTTTTATGCAACAACAACAAAAATTAAAATAAAAATGACAAATTTTAAGAGATTAAGGTTTCTCTGTATCTTTTTTTTTTTTGAGGGCAATGAGAGATCTACATAAATCTAGAGATGTATTTTTTTATAGGTTAGAAGATCCAATATTGTTAAGATGCCTCTTCTTCCAAATTGATGTATAGATCCAAGCCACTTCCAGTCAGAATCTCAGCAGGTTTTGTCATAGAAATTGATAAGCTGGGAGTTTCCTGGTGGCACAGAATGTTGAGGATCCAGCATTGTTACTATTGTGCCTCAGGTTGCTGCTATGGTGAGGGTTCAATCCCTGGCCCAGGAGCTTCCACATGGCACAGTTGCAGCCAAAAACAAAACAAAACAAAACAAAACAATAACCAAAAACCAAAACAAAAAAAGAAACAAAAAAACCCCACAAACAAAAAAGAAACAGATGAATTGATTCTAAAATGCACCTGGAGATTCAGAGGACCTGGAAGTACCTAAACTACTTTAAAGGAGAACAAAGTTGGAGGACTAAGATAGCTTAACTTTAAAACTTACTATAAAACTACAATAAAGAAGATCCTGTGGCACAGTATAAACAAAAACAATTAAATCAAGGTCAGAATAAACTGTTTGGATATAGACCCCCATATACTAACTATTAATTTTTTTTTTTTTGGCTGTACCTATGGAGGTTCTCAGGTGAGGGGCCTACCCCACAGCCACAGCAAAGAAATATCTGAGCTGCATCTGTGCCCTACACCACAGCTCATGGCAACACAGGATCCCCAACTCACTGAACAAGGCTAGGAATCGAACCCACATCATCATGGATACTAGTTGGATTCATTTCTGCTGTGCCACAAAAGGAACTCCTGATTTTTGACTGAGCTGCAAAGGTAAATTAGCAAAGAACAATCTTTTTACAAATGGCCCTAGAAAGAGTGCAGACTTATATGTATATATATTTATTTTTTTCCTCCACCATATATTCTTGCCTCTTTTGTCAGATTAATTGACTATAAGTATGTAGGCTTATTTCTGGGGACTCTAATCTGTTCCATTGATCTATTAGTCTGCTTTTGCACCAGTACCATATTGTTTTGATTACTTTAACTTTTATATTGTCTGAAGTCAGGGAGCCTGATTCCTCCAGCTCTGTTCTTTCTCAAGATTGTTTTAGCTATCTGGGGTCTTTGTGTTTCCATACAAATTTTGAAATTATTTGTTCTAGTGCTGTGAAAAATGCCATTGGTAATTTGATAGGGATTGTGTTGAATTTGTAGATTGCCTGGTGTATGATGGTCATTTTAACAATATTAATTTTTCCAACCCAAGAACATGGTATATCTTTCCATTCATTTGTATTATCTTCAATTTCTTTCATCAGTGTCTTAAAGTTTTCCATGTCTGTACACGGAAAACTGTTCTTACCTCCTTGGATAGGTTGATTCTTAGGTATTTTATTCCTTTTGATATGATAGTAAATGAGATTGTTTCCTTAATTTCTCTTTCTGATAGTTTGTTCTTAGTATATAGGAATGAAAGATATTTCTGTATATTAATTTCATATCCTGAACTTCACTGAATTAATTGATGAGCTCTAGTAGTTTTCTCACTCACCCCTCCCATTGGGTGGGCTGCATTGAGTAACTTGCCCTGGACCTCAGGAAATCTGCCTGTGAAATCCAGCTCTGAGATCAGATTTCTAGGACGAGCTAACCCAGCTCTCAACTTTAGAATTTTCTATGTATAATATAATGTCATCTGCAAATAGTGAAATTTTTAGTTCTTCCTTCCCAATTTGATTCCTTTTATTTCTTTTTCTTCTCTGACTGCTGTGGCTTGAACTTCTAAAACTATGTTGAATAAAATTGGTGAGAGTAGACATCCTTGTCTTGTTCCTAATCTTAGGGAAAATATTTTCACCATTTAGTATTGTTAGCTGTGGGTTTGTCATATATGGTCTTTATTGTTTTGAGGTAGGTTGCTTCTATGCCCACTTTCTGGAAAGTTTTTATCATAAATGGATGTTGAACTTTATCAAAAGCTTTTTTCTGCATCTATTGAGATGATCATATGTTTTTATTTTTTTTTTTGATGGAAGATTATCCTTATCACTTTGAGGGTAAAGAGAAGACCTGAACAAAATGTGAAATGAATTCAGTTGAAGATGATTAACGAGGTAAACTCATGATGAGGGCTTAGCTGCTTCCCATTAGAAGAAGAAAATGACTAAATCAGGTGAGATTTGGGAATATAGTTTTATGGGTGCATTTTCTGTTTGTGTCAGGGGTTGTTGTTTTTTAACTTTATTTTAGTCTGGGAAGAACACTTAACGTGAGATATACCCTTTTATTTTTTTAAGTGTATAATACAATATAAACTGTAAGCACAATGTTGTACAACACATCTCTGGAACTTCTTCGTCTTGCTTAATTAAAACTTTATGCATGTTGACTAGCAACTCCTCACCTCTTCCCTCTAGTCCCTGCAACCACCATTCAACCCTTTGAGTCTATAAATTTGACCTTTTTATATATACCTCATATAAGTGAAATCATGCAGCATTTATTCTTTGATGACTGGATTATTATACTTAGTATAATTCCTCCAGATTCATCCGTGTTGTTAAAAATGCAGATTTTTTTAAAAAACTGAATCATATTTCACTGTATGTACGTATTATTTTCTTTATCCATTCATCACTCAGTGGATGGTTAGATTGCTTCCATATCTTGGCTATTGCAAAAATGCTGCAATGAACACAGGAGGGCTAATATCTCTTCAAAATTCTGACTTCAATTCTTTTGATAAATCCCCAAAAGTGGGATTGCTGGATCTAGCACCTATTGCTAGTTTTTTAGGAGCCCCACACTGTTTTCCACAGCAGGTATACCATTTTGCATTTTCATCAGTTATGTTCAAGGTTCCAATTTCTCCACATCCTCCCCAACACTTGTCTCTTGTTTTTGTTTTCATTTTTCTTTGACCACACCCACAGTATATCAGAGTTCCTGGGCCACGGATCAAATCCCAGCTGGAGCTATGATCTACACCACAGCTGCATCAGCACTGTATTCTTAACCCACGGCACCATGGCAAGAACTCCCTATTTTTTTTTTTTTTAATAATAGTCATCCTGAAAGGCATGAAGTGATAGCTCATTCTGGTTTTCATTTGCATTTCCCTGACAATGAGAGTCTTTCCTTATACTCATAGGTCTTTCGTGTACCTTCTTTGGAGAAATGTCTATTCAAGTCTTTAGCCCATTTTTCAACCAGGTTATTAGTGTTTTCACTGCTACTGAGTTGTAGGAGTTTCTTATATACATCAAAACTTATCAAAATGGGAGTTCCTGTAGTGGCTCAGTGGGTTAAGAATCCAACTAGTATCCATGAGGATGTGGTTTCGATCCCTGGCCTCATTGAGTGGGTTAAAGATCCAGCATGGCATTATAGGAGAAATGCTGCTCTAGATGAAGTGTGTCTGGGATGACCCATCCACTAGGCGGGGGATCCGCAGCTGTGCTTCTGTCCCTCCCCTAGTTGGAGAAGTGGGTGAAGAACAGGTACCCTTCCCACCCCACAGTACAGGGAGCTATCCCCTGACATCAAGGCTCCTCTTGCCAAAAGCAGAGCAGCCAACAGAGCTTGGAGGTGTAGAGAGATGAGGGCCTGTACTAATTTAGGCAGGTCTAGCCTGGAGCCTAGGTATATTGCATGTGAACTTGAACCACAGAAAGGAGGCTTGGCAAACCTGCCTTTTTTGCCAAGGCTGCCCCTTCTGTGTCCTTTCTCTTACTTCCTTGGAGAAGAAAGGGCAGCCTGTCCCTGTGCTATGATAAAAGGGTGGTAGTGAGACAGCATTAATGTTGACAAAATAATGAGTAGACTGAATGGGGAAAAAAAAAGGAAACTTGCTGTTTAAACTCTCCTAAATATACTACATGGGATATTCTTTTAAACCCTTTAAGTATGCTACTAAATATGATTTAATCAATTACTTACTGTGATTTATTAGATAAAAGCTTCCCATAGGTAAGATGTATGGTAATCAATGTGATAGCACAGTAGGCTCTCTTATAATAGTTTTGAAACATTCTTTAAATGGATTTAGAATCAGATGTAACAAATATTACTCTCCTAGATTCTGTTTCTGCCAAGATTCCTGATCCCAGGAGAGCAGATGCCATGTGAAGAAGCTAAATCTTGCTAATAATCTGCATGCGTAAAGAAATATGTTCCCTGGAAAATGCTAAGTGGCCACAAAAATGACTGTAGAAGAGAAAAAATTAATTCATTGGTGCCTTTTGTTTATTCTCTTTACTGGTAGAATTAGTGGTATTGATTTTTATTGGTATGTGTAAAGCTGGTTCCATTTTTTTTTCCCTTGACTGAAAAAAATGTGTCAGCTAAAAGTTTTCCACTAGAAAGCCACAGCCCCTGGATGTGAGATCTGACTCCTCTGAATTACCTGTGTCTCCAAACAAGTTATCTAATCTCTCTGATAGTTTTCATATGGAAAAGAGATGCAATCATGTTTTTAGAATTAAATTAGACAATGAATGTGTATTCGTAAATGTAAAGTATTAAAAAATAGAAACTCGTTATACCTATTTTAATTTGTATTCTTTTAACTAATTTGTCATGCAATTAAGCTGACAAAATCTGAACAGAGTTTTGACCTATTCATTGCATTGCCATAAAAACAAAAATCCTGACATATATCTGATGTAGAATGTGTAAGAAAGGAATTACAAACTATATATATATGCAGTGCCCAGCTCCAAAGCTTCCTGAAGGCTCAGAATAGGCCTGAATAAGTCCTATTAATTAATTCTCTACATGTTGACTATAAACCATGAGAGACCTGGGTTTCCATGTAGGAAATGATACTGAGAGAGGCATTCCAAATGAACAAAGGGGCTTTCAAGATAGTAAGCATTGACAGACAATTCTTTATTCTTTAAATTTTTTAACTTTTATTGAAGTATAGTTGATTCACAATGTTGTGATAATTTCTGCTGTACAACAAAGTGATTCAATTATACATATATACCCATCTATCCTCTTTCAGATTCTTTTCCCACATATATTATCAGAGAATAATGGGGAGAGTTCCCTGTACTATACAGCAGGTCTCCATAAGCCAATCATTCCAAATACCTCAGTGTACATATGCCACTTCCAAACCCCCAGTCCATCCCCCACCCCCGAGATAAAATTCTTAGTGGATTTTCTGCACTTCTTACTTTTGTGCCAGACTATCATTTCAAGGATATTTGTATAGTAAACACCTTGGAAGGCAGAGATAGTATCAATAGAGTAGATTTATTTCCTGACCAGAATCTTAAAGATAATGTCTCCTTCTGGGCCATGGTTTAGGGTTCCTCTGCTCCAGTTCCTTAGCGAGGACACAAACTCACTGTCCACATTTTCCACATGTTCACCCCATAGTACATGGAGTGCAAGGGGAACTGAAATGCACACAAAGCTCCTGCTGCTCTGTGCCACAACAAAGTTCTTTGTCTCTGACCCAGAAATCTTTCATCTTCTGCCAGCATCTAGGAAATGTTAGCAGGCTGACTTATTAGCTTGTAATTTATGCACACTATCTGACCCTTCACAGGTCTTGACAGTAACTTTCTCAAGGTGGCTAATCATGATTTCTGAAACATTTGGGCATCTTTGACTTATCATGTTAAGTAATGATTTAGACAATATCACAATCAGGGGATGGCAAGGAACATGTAAGATCTCATGGACACAATCCTGTTAAAACAGAGCTTCTCACACTTGAATGAGGATTCAGACTCTCATTCAGTCAATGTGGGATGGAGCTGAGATTCTGAATTTCCCACATCTTCCAGGTGATGCTAGACTGTGGACCACACTCTGAGTAATGAGGATCATAACCACTGTTCGTCCAAGTGTGGTCACAGGATAATCTGATCTGATTCAACCCGGGGTGTTTGTCAGAAATATGGTCCTGAACACAACCCAGATTGCACCAAAAGTCCTCGAACAGGACTGCATTTGCAGTGAGCTCAGCAGTGGCTTTTTGCATATTGGTGTTAGAGAACTACCATTCTAATTTCTCAGCGAGTGTGGGCTTTTGTAGCTGGTCCCAGACAGGAAGCCCAGGCCTTCTCCTATATCACCCCAAATCCCCTAAAGGATGGGGTCAAGCAGGGAGCCCTGAGAAATCGCATTTATCAGATCACAGTCAGCAAGATTTAGGAGAGGATGTTCCAGAACTGATTTAGAAGCACATCCTGTGCAGAGCCAAGATCTACATTGGAGTTCTCTCGTGACAGAGCCGGTTGAGGACTCAGCATTGTCACTGCAGTGGCTGGGGTTGTTGCTGTGGCACAGGTTCAAACCCTGGCCTGGGAACTTCTGCATGCCAAGGATGCAGCCTGAAGAAAAAAAAAAGAGAGAAAAAAAACAAAAACAAGAGTCACAGGGCCTCATGCTACCCTCCTTGCTCTGAGATGGCTGCATGAGCTTTTACAAAGGCAGAGAGCAGCATTCACCTTGCATTGATGTGAGCAAGTTTTCCTGGAGAGTCCACACAGTTTAAAGCACGCAGAGCTGGAAGGTATCTGCAGAGTTCTTCCTCGCCCCTCCCCATTGGGTGGGCTGAGTTGAGTTACTTGCCCTGGACCTCAGGGAATCTGCCTGTGCAATCCAACTCTGAGACCAGATTTCCAAGGACGAGCTCCTCCAGCTCTCAAGTGCTCCATTCCAAATCATGCTCTCTAAACAGAATCTATGTTATGGGCTGAACTGTGTTCCCTGAAATTCATATGTTGAATCCTTAACCCTCAGGACCTCACAATGTGACTGCGTTTGGAGTTGGGGCCTTTAAAGAGGTAATTAAGTTAAAAGTGAGGCATTTAGGGTGGGCTGGTGTCCTTATAAGAAGAGGCAATTTGGACACAGTATATACATGCATGGAGAAAAGACCGCGTGAGAACCCAGGAGAAGGTGGCTGTCTGCCAGTCAAGGACAGAGGCCTCAGAAGAAACCCAGCCTACTGACACCTTGATCTCAGAAATCCAGCCCTTAGAACTGCAGGAATTTAAAAGTCTGCTCTCCAAGGCCCCTAGTCAGTGGTATTTTGTTATGATAGCCCTTAGCCTACTAATGCTTTTTCACAATTAAGAGTTTCCAGAAGCAACATTCTCAGTTATCCCGACAATCTCTTGGAATCTCTTATAATCAGTGAAAAGTTCTTCCTTAAAGGTTATCTATATTCCTTCTACTGTGATAAAATTTCCTTTTCTTGTCTTTCCTTAGTAATAATGAGAAAATGGCCACCACTTTCCATATAATAGCTCTTCACAAAGATCATAAATCATCCTTTATAAGACTGAGTAAATTGAACTCCTAGAATCCCACCAGGAAAAAAGAAAAAAAAAAAAAAACTGTGATCTAAAAATGTGGATGGAGTGTAATCTAAAAGAAATAGGGGAGGGGCCATCATGAGACCCAGTGAGGCTGGTGAACACTAGGCAGCAGGGTCTCATTTCTGTATCCTTTCCTTCCTGTTGAATTTTGCGTTTGGTTTCCATGGAAATCTACATTGGTGGGTGATTTTTCCTCACAGACGCTCTGGGCAGATTTTTCAATGTGCGTTAGTGATCTATGGAGCCCACACAAAGCTGGCAGGAAGGAAGAAGGGAGGGGGTGCAGAGATAGCTGGGTGGTAGGGCTGAGAAGAGGCCTGAGCCAGTGAAGGCTTTGTGGCCGTCAAAAGGTGCAACTTCCCTCTTTTTCATGGAAACTGCATTTGCAAGCCCTGGGGCACCATCAAATCTAGAGAATGGTGACAAACATCCAGCCATGTCACTTCAGTTTGTAATGACTATGTGGGTGCAAGTGTCTGGCTGGCTGCCCACTCTGAACTGGCTTCAGGCATTGGGTTGGGAAATCCTGTGGATTTGATTCCTTGATCCTATCTTTATATTAGAACGACCTGTGCACTTAACACCCAGACCCTCCCTCCACAGACCCAAAACTCTAGCCTCCCCCCACCCCTCTTCCCCCCCTGGGAGGGGGGCATGGAGCACTCACCACCTAGAATCTCTAGATGCAGTGGGGCTACTGGGGCAGCCAGCAGGGCTGAGGCACCTTCAATGCAGATTCCTGCTTCCCCATCTTATTCTGCAGCTCCCTGGATGCAGCCACCAGCTAGACTTTGCCTGCCAGTCTTTCCACAAACTCTCCAGAGCCAGTGGCACCCCAGAGGCATAACTTGGGCTTTGGGGTGAAGTCACAGGTTCTAAGTCCAGCTTTACCACCTTGGCCTCCCTGCACCACAGGTCTCCCACCAGTGAAGTTGGAATCCTCACATCTTCGTCTGAAAAGTTCTTCAAAGATGCTACATGAAAGGCTCAGGACATCACACATGGACACAAGTCAGCACTTCCTGTTTTTACCATCCCCATCTTTGGAATATAAGCTCCTTCAAGACAATGCATGCTAGCTGTTTTGTTGCTGAATATCCAGAGACTGGGACTTTACTAACATCCTCAAAAAATGAGTGTTAATTGAATAACAAAATGAATGAGGATCACAGAAGTGAACTACAATACAAACTAGTGAAATGAGAGCCTCTTAATTTAGGAGGCCTTCCTTCATCTTTATTCTCTTCTACTTAGAATCATTTTTTCAACAAGCAATCAGAGGGACCTGTTTGGAATTCAAAACAGATTGTGTCACCTACACCTAGTCCTCGAAAGCTGTTTAAATAATAACTCTTGGTGTTTCCTGTGCAACCATGCAAGTTTAGAATTGTACAGAATACTTTCCCAGACCTGCCCCACCTTCCAGGCAAGCATCACTGTGGAAGAATGGTTCTGGGTAGCTGAAGGCGTCCCTGGTATTGAAGCTTCCACCACTTCCACTCCCAGTACATCTATGTCTTTCCCGACTCAGCTCGGGGGCGATCTTCCCCAGGTTTGGACACCTCTCTTTGTTCTTACTGAATAAATCAACTTTCTCCTACCCTAGCATCTGTCACATGGCCGGCACGTGCTTCCCTAAATAGAGAATGAACTCCCGAAGGACAGACGTTGTGTGCTGGACTTTATTCCCTCTATGCTATGTATCAGGCACAAAATAAACACTTGGTTTATCTTGGCATTTATGGCCAGTTAATTTTTATTGATGACCATATGCCTGTTCTACTTCATTAATTAGCAATAGAATCAATCTAGAGAGTCTTTTTGTTATGAAAAAATAATTTTTAAAAAGCAAAAGCTCCTATAGTACCAATAAACATTAGGCACATACAATTCATCCTTATCATTAACAGATTTCATATTTGCAAATTCAACTATTCTCCAAAATTCATTCGTCATCCAAAACTCAGTACTAAAGGCACTTTCACAACCACTCACAGATGTGTGGAGAACCATAGGAAATGTGAGTTAGCAAGGCACACCTTCTCCGCTACGTGAAACAAAATGGCCTCTGCCTTCCTATTTCAGCTCAAACTGTAAACCTGTCCTTTCTATTGTCTACTTAGTGCCACATTTTTCGCATCTTGTGCTTTTAGTTGGTCTTTTTATTATCGAATGCAAGTTCATGTGACCGATGCACAGTGAGGCCAAACACACCAAAATGTCAGAGTTTGAAGCAGAGAGAGGTTTACTGCAGGGCCATGCAAGGAGACAGGTGGCTTGTGCCCCATAAAGCTCCAAACCCCTCAAAGTGTTTCAGAGGAATGGGTGTGGTTGGTTGTTGCCAACTTCTTGGTGTCAACATCCTTTGCTCTTGCAGCTGTCCACGTGGGTCAGGTCACCATGTTCTTATAAACCTCCAATAAAATAAATGTTATTCTCTGTTCTGCAACTTTATATCTCTATGTGGATGGACTCTTAATGATCAGAGCCTTGAAAATATCCTGTCCTGTATATTTCAGTCTATAGGCAACATTCTTTGACAAAAGGTGTAAAGCCAGGGTGACGAAGCACAGGCAATAGAACAGATCTAATATGGAGTCAGATTGCTTCTTCCCTTTTCCAGTTTCACTGTTTAAAAATGGCCCCAAGCACAGTGCTAAAGTCCTGCCTGGCATCCCTAATCACAGGAAGGCTACAATGACAGAGAAATTACGTGCAGCAGATGGGCTCCATTCAGGCCTGAGTTACAGGGCTGTGTATGCCCTGAATTTGCCAGTAATGAATCAACACTAGACGTTCACTGAGGTGTCTTTCAACAGAAACACACATAAAACAAAGTTCTGTACTGATCAGCTGATGAAAGTGCTGCAGCCAAAGGCTCAGAGAAACCAAGCCCTCTATTTCCCCTGGAGTGATGATGTTCAGAAGTGGTTCATTCAATGACTTTATTAGGGTGGAAATGCCTCTAATGAGAATTGACTGTATATCCTTTAAACAATTCACACATACAGACCTAATAAAGGGCAGAACTGAAACATGTTTGAAAACCTAGGAACTTTAGGCCATCCTGGACATGGGCACAAGGTGGGCCAGTGGACTGGTTCAGGTGGTCACTGTAGATGGGTGTCAGTAGCTGCTGTCACATAGCCCAGCTGTCACTCCCTTATGCTGGTAGAAACAGCACACTGTGTGTAATAGACCTTGAACTAGCTGTGCAACTACAGACAGATCTATAAAGTTTTTTTCTGGTTCTGTGAACTTATCTGCAAAATTGTAGAGTCTGTCTGACTGATTTCAGAAGTCACGTCTTGCTCCGAAATGTTCTGTTTCTATAGTTATAAGACAAAGTGTCTCTTTCATGGGCATTGTCTAAGCCATGCGTTCAAGTGTCATGCTCCAATTCACTGAATGGAGAAGCACATTCTCACCAGATGTTTCAAGCCTTTTGAAGAGTCCATCGTGCAAACTTCCCCTCTCAGGTAATCAAAATGCCTGTCAAGAGCTGAAGCATTCACAGCCTCGGGTCAGGCCCCAGCAGGAGTGGGGTCACCCACCCTTGGCTTTGCTCTGCGTTAAGGGGACCCACAATTGCTTGTCCTGCCCAGCGACCCAGATGTTCCCAGGCCATGGGAGTCTAAGGTCCAGTGGAACAGGAAAGCAGAGATTATTGATGGCTTCTTGAATCATCCTTGCCAACCAGTCTTGTGTCTATAACTTTCCTTCAATCCCTGAGCATCTTAGAAGCTAGAAGAAGACACTTAGACCTTGGGGCAAACAACATCTCCTTCTACAGCCTGACACTGTTAATGTGCAACTAACTATATTTTATTACTCCAAGGTGATCCTTCTAGTCCTGATAACCTGGGCATCAAGGTCCAGGATACACTCTGATGACACCTCTGACTGATGTGGTAGCCAAGAATAAAGCATCTGTCCCACTTAGAGATGACAGAAACCATTCTGTGATTGGTAGGAGAGGGACCCTTTGGATTTAGGCCCTTAAACATATTTTCCATGCAGTGTATTCTCTCCTGGCATCTGCAGGAAAGTGGAGATAATTAGGGAAGTGGTTTGTCTCAGGGCAGCACATCAGTTTAGGGACTGAAGTCTTTCTAAGTGACCTTTGCCAGGTTTCCAAACTGAACACCTCATCCATTCATCAGGTGTAATCTTACATTCATCTTAGGGCTTTCTCAGGGTTTTTGTAAGGATTTCTTGAGGCACATCATGGGCACAGCACTCAGTACACTGCCTTGGCACCTGGCATCCCTGAAGGTTGGTATTCTTAAATAGAAAGAATTGATTGTGGATCACACAAGTCTATGGTTTAGATATTCAGCTCCAATTTAAGCACATCCATGTGTTACTAAAAACAGAGTTTTTTTAATCCTCTCCTCAGGGTGAAAAAGCAAAATGCAGCCTTCCTGAATGTCGGCTTTTGACAGTGATGTGACACACTCCATCCCCCACATGACCAGTAAATACAAATGAACCCGTGCAGTCAGCCTTGCTCACAACCACCTCGTGCAGCCAAGAGTGGGACCCAAATCTGTCTTCCTGAGCAGCCATTGTCTCTCTTAGAAAGACATCAATTGTAATGACTGAAATTGTAGAGATAGAATCTCAAACTCAAAAAAAAAAAAACCATAAAAATCTTAGAATATGATTTGAAATTCACAGGATGTTTCCAACTCTACTTCTTCCGAGGTTTGAGGGAAAGGAAGAGAAGAAAGAACTTTTGTTTTTCTGCAATATCCTCTGGCAGCTTTTGTTTATCAGCTCCTCCTGAGAACTACGGTGTGTTGAGATGGCGGAGTTTAAGTCACCATGGAAACGTGTCATAAGAGGTCCAGTTATGAAAGAAAAGGGTCTTCTGGTTGCCATAGGCAATGCTTCCCTAATGGTTTTTCAAGGCTAGGATGTGTTTATCGTCTGTGTGACTATTTATTTGTATCAAAGACCACAGCCTGCTTGCGTGATCTCTAGCATTTGTTTTCAGTTAGATTTTCCTTTTTTTGTCTGACTTCCACTTTATGAAAACAAATTAATCTCCCAGAACAGGACAAACATTCCACACCATCTTCAATTAGGCATGTTATTTGTTTTATGAAACAAAATGGTAGAAAAATAAAGTATGGCTTCTTCATCTTCAAAGATATAGGAAGACCATCATTTTAGCCTGTTGTAAATCCTGAAGGCTGCTTGCCTCTTGAATCTGAGTTACAGGTTCAGGGCAAATGGGGCTGCCTCGCCTTCTCCCTAACTTCTGTTTTCATGGTGATTGGCAGGATATGGGCACCTAATTTTTCATTCATTCATTTGTTCACTCATTCATTCATTCAAAAAGCATTTTTGGAGGAGTTCTCTGGTTGCCTAGGTGTTAAGCATCTGGCATTATCGCTATTGTGGCATGGGTTCAATCCCTGGCCTGGGAATTTCCACATGCCACAGACCCTGAAGTGGACACAACGATTAACTCAACATTGCATTATCTGTCATGTTGCTCCTGCAGAAAGAGTGACCAAGTCTGGGGACAGAGGTTTGGGTAGACAATGTAATTTTTAAAATAATAATGTATTACTCTTTAATCAAAATTTCTTTTAAAATCTCTTTTTTTATTTAAGTATAGTTGATTTACAATAATGTGATAGCAAAGTGATTCAATTATATATGGATATACATTCTTTTTCAGACTCTTTTCCATAAGATATTACAAGATATTGAATATAGTCCCCTATGCCACACAGTAGGTCCTTGTCATTTATCTGTCTTATATATAGTAGTCTGTATCTTAGACAATGTATTTTAAATGATCTGTGATGCAGAAGTTTTCCCACAGATAACTAAGGAGCAAATGCATTCACTCCAAATGATGAAAGATAAAGCCAATCTCTGGCCATATTGAAAGTCTCCCTAACTTGATAGCTACAGGTCAACACAGAGTCTATAGCTGAGTAATCTGTTTGGGGAGAGTTGAGAAAACATCAACATATTGTGGTAGTCTTTCCAGAGAGTGGACATGAAAGGAACCTACCTCAACACAATAAAAAACATATATGAAAAACCCACAGCTAACATCATTCTCAATGATGAAAAACTGAAAGCATTCCCACTAAGATCATGAAAAAGACAAAGATGTCCACTTTCACCACTACTATTCAACATAGTTTTGGAAATCTGAGCCATGGCAATCATAGAAGAACAAGAAATAAGAGGAATCCAAATTGGAAAAGAAATAAAACTATCACTATTTGCAGATAATATGACACTATACCTATAAAACTCTAAAGATACTACCAAAAAACTGTTATAACTCATCAATGAATTTGGCAAAGTTGCAGGATACAAATTAATACACAGGAATAAATTGCATTTCTATATGCTAACAATGAGAGATCAGAAAGAGAAGTCAGAGAAACTATCCAGTTTACCATCACATCAAAAAGAATAGAATACCTAGAAATAAACCTACCTAAAGAGACAAAAGACCTATACTCGGAAAACTATAAGATGCTGATGAAAGAAATCAAAGATGATACAAACAGATAGAAAGATATACTATGCTCTTGGATCTGAAGACTCAATATTGTCAAAATGACTATACTACCTAAGGCAATATATAGATTCAGAGCAATACCTATCAAATTACCAAAGACATTCTTCACAAAACTAGAACAGAATATTTTAAAATATTTACAGAAACACGAAAGACCCTGAATAGCCAAAGCAATATTGAAAAAGAAAAATGGAAATAGAGGAATCAGGCTCCCTGGCTTCAGACAATACTACAAAGCTATAGTTATCAAAACAATATGGTACAAAAACAGAAATACATATCAATGGAATAGGATAGAAAGCCCCCAGAAATAAATCCAAGCACCTATGTCAACTAATCTCTGACAAAGGAGGCAAGAGCACAAAATAGAAGAAAGATAGTCTCTTCAATAAGTGGTGCTGGGAAAACTGGAAAGCTACATGTAAAAGAATGAAATTAGAACACTAATACTGTATATAAAAACAAACTAAAAATTGGAGTTCCCATCATGGCTCAGAAGAAACTAATCTAACCAGTATCCATGAAAATTCAGGTTTGATCCCTGCTTGTTCAGTGGGTTAAGGATCTGGCATTGCCTTGAGCTATGGTACAGGTCACAGACGTGGCTCAGAACCTGCATTGCTGTGGCTGTGGCGTAGGCTGTCAGCTACGGCTCCAATTTGACCCCTAGCCTGGGGACCTCCATATGCTGATGGTGTGGCCCTAAAAAGCAATAAATAAATAAATAAATAAATAAATAAATAAATAAATAAATAAATAAACAAACTAAAAATGGATTAAAGCCCTAAATATAAAGCCAGATACTATAAAACTCCTAGAGGAAAACATAGAATGTTCTTTGATGTAAGTCACAGCAGCATCTTGTTTGATCCACCACATAGAATAATGACAATAAAGACAAAAATAAACCAATGAAACCTAATTAAACTCAAAAGCTTTTGCACAGCAAAGAAAGCATTAAAAAATAGAATAGGAAAAAAATATTTGCAAATGATGCAACAGACAAGGGCCTAATCTCCACGATATACAAACAATGCACACAACTCAACTACAAAAAATAGACATCCCAATCGAAAAATGGGCAAAAGACCTGAATAGATATTTCTCCGAAGAAGATATATGAGTGGCCAACAGGCTCAACATCACTAATTATTAGAGAAATGCAAATCAAAACTACAATAAGGTACCCACCTCACACTGGTCAGAACGGCCATCATTAACAAGTCAACAAATAACAAATGCTGGAGAGGGTGAAGAAAATAGGGAACCCACCTTCACTGTTGGTGGGAATGTAAATTGGTACAACCAGTATGGAAAACAATATAGAGGTACCTCAGAAAACAGAATATAGAACTACCATATGATCCAGCAATTCCATTCCTGGGCATTTATCTGGACAAACATTAAAAAATGTATGTGCACCCCTACATTCATCACAGCACTATTCACAATAGCCAAGGCATGGAACAACCTAAATGTCCATTGATGGTTGAATGGATTAAGAAGATGTGATATGTATACACAATGGAATACTACTCAGCCATAAAAAGACAAACTAATGCCATTTGCAGCAATATGGATGGAACTAGAGATTCTCATACTAAGTGAAATAAAAGAGAAAGATAAATACTATATCATATCACTAATTTGTATAATCTAAAATATGGCAAAGATGATTCTACCTACAAAAGAGAAACAGGGAGTTTGAGATTTGGGGATGCAAACTGTTAACATTTGGAATTAATGGGCAATGAGGCCCTACAGTACAGCACAGGGAGCTGCGTGTGATTGGATCACTTTGCTGTATAACAGAAATTGAAGAAACCATCTTGGTGGTACTTGGGAGCCTTCCATGATTTCCCCAGGAAAATGACATTGAGGGTTTCAACATTAGATTGCCAAGCTCACTCCTTTCAGGCAGTCACATCTTGGAACCCCGAAGCAAATGGACAGATCCATAATCCTGACTAAATTCACCAAATCTAGGGACATCCTTGAAACAAAACCACTCTTTCCCCTCCCACACTCTAGAAGACAAAGCCAAAGAAGCATCTGATGGAGTCACGCACATCCTTATCACAATAAGTCCCAGGATGGTTGCTTTTAGGAGTGCTGCTACCTACAGTAAAACAAGGACTTACCAATGTGCCTTAACCCTGCACTCACAGCACTTATGTTTCAAACAATACACCTGCCTGAAGGGACCATAATGAAGTCTTTTTCTTTTCTTCCATTAAAGGAAATCAAGTGTGTCAAGTCTTTCCCACCTTCCCACTTTTTGTTTTACTTCCAGTCTGACACTTTACACAATGTCTTGCATATTTTGTACAGTGTTTATAAATAGGTGCACCAATCTCTTCCCCCATGATAGAAAACCTCTGAGAGGCACCAAAATGTTTAGACTCTAATCCAAACAAAATAACAGTTTTAATCCTGAACTCTCTCTGTCTGCATCATTCTTGGAAAATCATAGTGCAAGTCTAATGGCTGGCCAAAGTCCTTCAGCACAGCCCATTTCACAGCGCTTAGCTCCTAATTGAAATTTCACAGTACAATACTTAAGACACAACTCCAAATTGCATCACCATTTAAGCAAATGTGTTTTCCTAACCATTTAACTGTATGTGATTTCCTCTTGGCTATATGCTTCTTATGATTTGCTGTTGGTTTCCACCTGCAATTAAGTCCTTCAGTATTTATCTGAGGATATTCTAGAATGTCTTAATTCTCTGTGAATTGAATTTAACCCAGTAGTGTATTTTAATAGTCTCACCCAATGGTGTGTCTTTGAAAGAAAAGAGAACATTCCCATGCTCAGGGAAGATACTCATTCTTGGCTCTCCCTGTCCCAGACTTTTCCAGATTGATTTCCTTACTTGTTCTCTCAGGTTTGATCTTAAGATGAGATGGTTTAGGAACTAGATTCCACAGACAAGAAACACTTACAAATAAAATTTAAAGAATAATTCATTTGAAAATATATAAATCTGTTTTAACAGGACAGATAACAGTAACAATTTTTTTCTTTCTTATTCTAGATAGATTGTTTTAAAAAAATATTATAGGCATTTCAAATAAGCAAAAGGATGGAGGAGTATAATAAATCCCATGTTCCAGGTTTAACAATTATCAGTATTTTTTCTTTTCTTTCTTTTTCTTTTCTTTTTTGTCTTTTTATCCTTTTAGGGCCGCACCCGCAATATATGGAGGTTCCCAAGCTAGGGGTCCAAACAGAGCTACAACTGCTGGCCTACGCCACAGCCACAACAACACCAGATCCCAGCCACATCTGCAACCTACACCACAGCTCACAGCAACGCCAGATCCTTAACCCACTGAGCGAGGCCAGGGATCGAACCTGCAACCTCATGATTCCTAGTCAGATTCGTTTCTGCTGTGCCACGACAGGAACACTAGTTATCAATATTTTCTAATTTCTAACCACAAATTTGAGGTGCTTAATGTAGGTGTTTATAAATCATGGGTTAACATATAGAGAAGGACAGGACTGAGCCTCAAGGCCCTTTAATGGGAGCCTCCAAGACAGATTCTTATCCAATGAACAGGACCCTGGAGTACCATCAACCAGCAGTCAACACATGTCCATTAGCCTGGCTTCCAACTGCCCACATATCTACCGTGTCTATGAAGACACTTGGAAATAGTTTACAAAAGGCTTATATGTGAGTCCATACACTTTGGTAACTGCTAGTCTAGGAAACTATTTTGCTTAAAAAAAAAAAAAAAAGAAAAGAAAAGACAAAACAAAATTCAGTTCACTGTGGAGCTGAGTACATGATACTCCCATTTTTTTAGGCACTTCTACTTATTCCCTCTTTGTTGAATTGGAATTAATACATGGACGGCTTCCTCCTCTTTGGGCAGCTTACTGCCATGGGATTGTGTCCCTCTTTTCTCTGAACCTTTTGAAATATGTTCTCCTAGAATCTCAGGCACATAAATGACTTGCTCACATTGTCCTTGCTGAGGCACTGACAATATACATTGTACAAAATCACTTCAAACTGGATTGTATACCTGAGTGTAAAGTGCAAAACCATAAAACTCCTTGAAGGTAATGTAGGAGAAAATCCAGATTGCTACCACACTCAAGCCAATCTTCTCATCACTCAAAAGCCAATACTCTAGAGACAAGTACTAGTAGGGAAAAAAGTTTGCCTTATTTAGGAAGCCAATAATCCTGGGAAGAAGGTAGACTCATGTCCCAAAGAACAAACTTCCAACTGTCAATTGGAGGACAAGAGCTTTTAAAGGGGAATTTTAGGCATATAGGCATACAGTGGGGGCTACAGTCAGAACAGCAGTCACCTCTGACAATCATCCTGAAACTGGTCACGCAGGGGTCTGATCAGCATTATGTTTATTGCTTTAAGTACAGTTTACCTTCAGTTCCATAATCATTTTGTTCCCATTTTCTTGAGGCCAGTTCTTGAAATTGTGTAAGATGGAGTAGCTTATGTCATGACGGCAACCTGGTCATCATGTAATTAACTTCTTCTCCTGGTGGGGGTTTCAGTTTCTATAAGACAGCTCATAGGACATGGCTCAGAATAATATCTATAGCCCTTAAGGAGGAAATAAAAGTCCTTGACTTCTTTGAATGGGTAAACTATTATTATATGGACTTATTTGACAATTTTCCTTTGCTTTGGTATTTTTCCACTTCTCTGTTAAGTTTATTCTTTGGCTAAAGTTTTTCCAGAGACAAGAGGAAGACAGAGGACACGGGGTGCTCTATCCTGAGAAGCCCCCATAGGGTTCTGCTCTTTTACAAGATGACATTAGGTTTGGTTATGACTTTTTAGATACAACAATAAAGGTAAAATCCATGAAAAACAGAATTCATAAGTTGAATTTCATTAAAATTAAAAACTTCTACTCTCTGAAAGATATTGACAGAGAATGAGAATGTAGGCCACAGACTGGGAGAAAATATTCACAAAAAACACATCTGAAAAAGGACTATTACCCAAAACGTACACTTACACTCTTAAAACTCAACACTAAGAAAATAAACAACCTGATTTAAAATTGGATAAATAATCTGGACATCTCACCAAAGACATACAAATGGAAAATAAGCATATTAAAGTTAAGTATGTCTTTAGGGAATTGAAAATTAAAATAAAATAATAAGTGACCACTACACAGTCATTGAAATGATAAAATACAAAACACTGACAATACCAAATGTTGGCAAAGATGTGGAGCAACAAGAACTCTCACTCATTGCTGGTAGGAATGCAGAATGGTACAACAGATTTGGAAGTTATAGAGTTTATTTTGGCAGTTTCTTATAACATTAAACATATTCTTCTCACATGATCCAGCAATCATACTCTTTGGTATTTATCCAAATGCATTGAAAACTTACATTCACACAAAACCCTGTGCACAAATAACAACTTTATTCATAACTGCCAAAACTTTGAAGCAACATGTCCTTTAGTTGGTAAAAGTGATAAACTATGACACATCCAAGCAGTAGAATATTACTCTGTGCTAAAAGAAATATTACTTAGTGCTAAAAAGAAATGAAACCACAAAAAGACATGGAGGAAGCTTAAATGCATATTACCATGTGAAATAAGCCAAATATGATGTGATAATGAGCCTACATATTATATGATTTCACCATATGACCTTAAAAAACTTTGAAAAGAACATTAGCTGCCAGGTTCTGAGGGAAGGGAAGGATGAGCAGATCGAGCACAAGGGATTTTTAGGACAGTGAAATTATTCTATGTACTCTAATGGTGGGTAATTGTCATTAATTGCTTGTTTAAAACCTATAGAATGTACACCACCAACCCTAACGTAAACTATGGACTTAAGGTGATGCTGATATGTCCATATAGGTCCATTGACTGTAACAAATGTGCCACTCTGGTGGGGGGGTGTTGATGGAGTAGAGAGGTGCTCTCCAAGTGCAGGGGGAAGGCATATCTGGGAAGTCATTTAACTTTCCATTCAGTTCTCCTGGGAACATATAAATGCTCTAAAAAATAAAGTCTATGTAAAAGAAAAGCTAATAGACTAGATGTGATTGAGGGAAATATTTTTTAATGATTTTTATTTTTCCTATTATAGCTGGTTTACAGTGTTCTGTCAATTTTCTACTGTACAGCAAAGTGATTCAGTCAAATATATATGTACACCTTCTTTTTCTCACATTATCCTCCATCGTGCTATTTAATATGCAGAAAACTTTCTTGGTTATCGAGAATGTTTGCTTCCCCCACATACTTCGAAAAAATTGGTCAACCACAGGCCTCCTCCGTAAAAGGAAACAGGAGAAAAATACAAAATTCCTCTGTGTGTCATGTTTTGTGGTTTCTTAAGCTTGCTAAATAAAATAAATTGGTGCTGTATTTGGCTCTGAAATATGACAATTTAAATATTTTAAATTAATACACTTAGGAGTTCCCATTGTGGCTCGGAGGAAATGAATCTGACTAGCATCCATGAGGACGCAGGTTCAATCACTGGCCTCCCTCAGTAGGTTAAGGATCTGGTGATGCTGTGAGCTGTGGCATAGGTTGCAGATGAAGCTCTGATCCAGAGTTGCTATGGTTGTGGCGTAGGCCAGCAGCTGCAGCTCCAATCTGACCCCTAGCCTGGGAACCTCCATATGCTGCTAGTGTGGCCCTAAAGTTTAAAAAAAAAAAAAAAAGACTTCTTTAGAGCAGTTTAAACGTACAGAATTTAACAGATCATAAAGAGAGCTCCCATGCGCCCTCTATCATGGACACGCAATTTTACCATTGTTGTATATTTGTGACAATCATGAATCAATGTCAATACATTTTATTAACTAAAGTCCATAGTTTACATTGATTCATTCTTCGTGCTGTAAAGTTTTATGGGTTTTGACAAATGCCTAATGTTTTATATTCATTATAATATCACACAGAATAGTTTCACCACAAAAAAAAAAAATCCTCTGTAATTCACCTATTCATCTACACTCCCTGACTCCCTGGGAATCACTTATCTTTTGTTTTATCTTTTTATAAAAATCATGTATTGGACTCATCTACTTGGCTTCTGTATAGATTTGTTTCTTTCACTTTGCATTTAAGGAAGGTTTCTTCATGTCTTTTTGTAGCTTGAAAGTTTGCAATGAATAATACTTTATTTCTTGGATATACCAAGTTTTTTAATTCACTTATCTTTCAAGACATTGATATACAATGAAATATTATTCAGCAATGAGAAAGGAGGAGATCCTTCATTAGCAACAAACATGAATGAATCTTGAGGGCATGATGCTAAATGAAATGTCAGGCAGAGAAACATGAATAATATATGATAATGTATCTATGAGGAATCTAAAACAGTTGAACTCATAGAAACAAAGGTAGAATGGTAGAAACCAGTGGCTGGGGTTGGAGAAAATGGGAAAATGTTTATGATTGTGATTATAGTTAATAATAGTGCATTACGTACTCAAAAGTTGCTAAAAGAATCGATCTCAAATGTTCTCATCATATCAAAAAATGGTATTTATGTGACGATGAAAGTTTTAGCTAATACTCTGGTGATAAGCATTTTGAACTATGTAAGTGTGTCAAATCAACATCCTGTACACTTTAAACTTACATACTGTTTTATGTCAATGGTATATAAATAAAGCTGGAAAAAATAATTTAAAAATAAAAAAAGCTTTTAAAAGAAAGACATTTTTGTTGCTTTCAGTTTTGGCAATTACAAAAAAAGCTTCTGTAAATAGTCGTGTACAGATTTTGATGGGGACGTAAGTTTTTAACTTGGTTGAGTGGCTACTTGGGAATGTGATTGCTGTATCATATGATAAGATTATGTTTAGATTTGTGAGGAACTGCCAAAATGTCTTCCTAAGTGTTGTACCACCATCCAGTCTCATGAGCAAGGAGAGTTCCTGTTGCTCTACATCCTTGTCAACATTAAGTATTATAGGTGTTTTTGATTTTTGCCATTTTAATGGGTGTGTAGTGGTATCTTGTTTTAATTGGCAATTTCCTAATAATATACAATGTTAAGCACATTTTCAGACTGGGTGGTTTAAACAACAGAAATATATATTCTCACAGTTCTGGAGGGTAAAAGTCCAAAATCCATCAGGTTTCTTCGAAGCTAAGGAGAAACTTAGCCTGCAGATGGCCACTTTCCTTCTATGTCCTCCCAAGGTGTTTCATCCATGCATGTGTGTATTATGTCCAAATCTCTTCTCATAATCACACCATTCAGCTTGAATTAGGGCCCACCTAAATAGCCTCATTTTAATTCAATCACCTTATACCCTTTTCTCCAAAATCGCTACATTCTGAGATGCTGGGGTTAGAGCATCGACATATGAGTTTAAGGGGAACATGACTTAGCTCACAACATGTATCTTTTTTGGTGAGATATCTGTTCAGATATTTTGCCCATTTTTAATATGATTTTGTTGTTATTGACTTTTAAGAGTTCTTGTTGGTACATAGAGAGGCAATTGACTCATATCAACCTTGTATCCTTCAATCTTGCTATAATTGCTTATGTGTTCTTGGAAGTTTCAGGTCAATACTTGGGATTTTCTACATATATATTTGTTATTTATGAACAAAGACAGATTTATTTCTTCCTTCCCAATCTGTAAATCTTTTCTTTCCTTCCTTTCTTTCTTTCTTTCTTCTTTCTTTCTTCTTTCTTTCTTTCTTTCTTTCTTTCTTTCTTTCTTTCTTTCTTTCTTTCTTTCTTTCTTTCTTTCTCTTTGTCTTGCTGCATTATTTAGAAATTCCAGTACAATGTTGAAAAAGGAATGTTGGGAGGGGACATCCTTGCATTGTTCCTGATCCTAAAGGGAAAGACTCTACTTTCTCATCATTAAGTTGGTGTTAGCATAGGGTTTTTGTTAAAGAAGTTCCCCCTCATTCTTAGTTTACTGAAAGTTTTTTAAATCATAAATATGTGTTGGATTTTGTCAGATGCTTTTATATATATCGATATGATCATTTGATTTTTTTCTTTTTATGGCCGCATCCATGGCATATGGAAATTCCTGGGCCAAGGGTTGAATCTGAGCTGCAACTGCAGCAACACTTGATCCTTTAACCAGCTACACTGGGCCAGGGGTCAAACCCACACATCCGCAGTGAACTGAGCCACTGCAGTTGGATTCTTAATCCACTGCCACTGCAGGAACTCCTGATTTTTCTTTTTCATCCTGTTGATATAATGGATTACATTAATTGATTTTGGAATGTTCAAACATCCTTGTAGACTTGGATAAATCCCACTATGTACTATGGTATAATTCTTCTTATAAATTGTTGACTTAAATTTGCTAATATTTGTTGAGGATTATTGTATTTATATTCATGAGAATTCGTGCTCTGTAGTGTTCCTTTCTTGCAATATCTTTAAGTGGTTTTGGTATTAGAGTGATGTTTACTTTATAGAAAGATTAGGAATGTTCCCCCGCTTCTATTTTCTGGAAGAGATTGTAGTGAATTGGTTCCATTTATTCCTTAAATGTGTGTCAAATTTACTGGTGAAACCATTTGAACCTGGTGCTCGCTTGCTTGTTTCTTTTTCTCTTTCTTTCTTTCTTTCTTTTTCTTTCTTCCTTTCTTTCTTCCTTCCTTCCTTCCTTCCTTCCTTCCTTCCTTCCTTCCTTCCTTCCTTCCTTCCTTCCTTTCCTTTCCTTTCCTTTCCTTCCTTCCTTCTTTCTTTCTTTCTGGGCCACACCTGCAGCATATGGAATTTGTCAGGCTAGGGGTCAAATTGGTGCTACAGCAGCCAGCCTACACCACAGCCACAGCCACACAGGATCTGAGCCATGTCTGCAACCTACACTACAGCTTACAACAATGCTGGATTGCTGATCCATTTAGCAAAGCCAGGGATCAAACCCACATCCTCATGGACACTAGCTGGATTCGTTTCCACTGTGCCATGCTGGGAACTCCCTTTCTATTTTAGATTATTAGTTATTGATTCAATTTCCTTAATCAATAGAATATAATTTATCTATTATAGACATATAGATAGACCATTTAATTTTCTATAAGACTATTCAGATTATCTATGTCTTCTTATGTATTTTAATGGTTTGTGGCTTTCAAATATTGGGCAATTTCATCTAAATTATCATGGGTAATTATCTAAATTATGTGGGCATAGAGTTTTTCACAATCCTCTTTTATTATCCATTTAATGTTCATGAGATTAGTATTGATGATGTATTCTTTATTTCTTTTTATCTTTTTATTTTTTATTTTGGGAGCCTGTCCACAATATGTGGAATTTCCCAGGCCAGGAATCGAACCTGTGCCACAGCAGCAACAATGCCAGATCCTAACCGGTTGAGCCATGAGGGAGCTCCTTCTCCTTTATTTCTAATATTTGTGTCTTCTCTATTTTTCTCTTAGTTACCATAGCTAGAGGTTTATTAATGTTATTGATCTTCTGAAAGAACCAGTTTTTCTTTGTTGATTTTCTCTGTTGTTTTCCTGTTTCAATTTCATTGATTCATGATCTAATTTTTACTATTTTGATTTCTATTCTTCCACTTGCTTTAGGTTTATATTGGTCTCCTTTCTCTATTTTCCTCAGATGGAAGTTTAGATTATTGATTTTAGATTTTTCTTTTTTTCTAATATATGCATTCAATGCCATACACTTCCCTGTATGGTGTTTTTGGTTCATCCCATGAATTCTGATGTCACATTTTAATTTTTATTTGGTTCAAAATATTCTAAAATTTCTCTGCAGATTCTTCTTTGACGTATGTGTTATTTAGGATAATATGTTGTTTAATCTACAAATATTTTGGAATTTTCCAGCTATCCTTTTGTAATTGATTTCTAGTTTAATTTAATTGTGTTCTGAGCTGTGTTTTATGACCCAGAATGTGGTCTATTTGGTAACTATTCTATGTTAATTTGAGGAGAACGTATATTCTTCTGTTGCTTGGTATGATGTTATATAAGTATCAACTGAATCCAGTATAATAATGGTGCTGTTCATTCCAACTATATGCTTGCAAATTTTATGCCTACTGGCTCTGTCATTTAGCAAGAGAGGCAAGCTGATGTCTCCAACCATAATAGTGGATCTGTCTTTCTCCTCGCAGTTCTATCAGTTTGTATCTCAAGTATTTTATTTTATTTATTTATTTATTTTTGCTTTTCAGGGCTGCACCTGCAGCATATAGAAGTTCACAGGCTAGGGGTCTAATCAGAGCTACATCTGCCAACCTATGCCACAGCCACAGCCACTAGGGATCTGAGCCTCATCTGCAGCCTACACCACGACTCACAGCAACACCTGATCCCTAACCCCTTGAGCGAGGCCAGGGATGGAACCCACAACCTCATGGTTCCTAGTTGGATTCGTTAACCACTGCACCATGACGGGAACTCCTCTCCTTCACTTTTAAATGACAATTTTGCTAGATATAGAACTCTAAGTTGGTGATATTTTTCTTTCAACCCTAAATATTTCACTCCACTCTTTTCTTTCTTTTTCTTTTTTTTTTTTTTTGTCTTTTTGTCTTATTGGGGCCACACTCATGGCATATGGAAGTTCCCAGGCTAGGGGTCTAATTGGAGCTGTTTCTGACAGCAATACCAGATCTGAGCCACATCTATGACCTACACCACAGCTCACAGCAATGCTGGATCCTTAACCCACTGAGTGAGTGAGGCCCAGGATAGAACCTGCAACCTCATGGCTCCTAGTCAGATTTGTTTCCGCTGTGCCACGACGGGAACTCCCACTCCACTCTTTTCTTGCTTAGATACAACTTCTGATGATAATTTTGATGTAATTCCTACACTTGTTCATCTACAGAGAAGGGTCCCTCCTTCCTCTCTTTCTGGCTTCCTTTAAGATTTTTTCTTTGTCTTTATTCTTTGACAGTTTAAATATTTTATACCTAGTTGTAGTTTGTGTTTTTTTTTTTTAAATATTCATCCTGCTTGGTATTCCCTGATTTTGGTATTCCTAAATCTGTGGTTTGGTGTCTGTCATTAATTTTGGAAAATGCTTGGGCATTATTCCTTCAAATATTTCTTCTCTTCCTTTCTCTCTTTCTTCTTTTCCTGGCATTTCCAGGATATATATGTTACATCTTTCATAATGGTCCTACAGTCCATGAACATTGTTCCATATTTTTCTTTTTTTGTCTTTTCATTCATTTTGCTCAGTTTCTATGAAGATATCTTGAGGATGATTGATTTTTTTTTCCCCCTCAGGTATGTCCAGACTGCCGAAGAACTCATCAAGGCATTATTCATTTCTTCACAGTAATTTTTAACTATTTTCTTTTGAATTTTTCCTAGAATTTCTATCTCTATGCTTACATTACCCTTCTGTTCTTACATGTTGCCTACTTTTTCCATTAAATCCCTTACCATAGTTAACATATTTATGTTAAATTCCCTACCTGATAATTTCAAAATTGCTGTCGTATGTGAACTGGTCCTAATATATGCATTTTAGCATGCTTTATAATTTCTTGTGGAGCTGGACATGATGCATCTGGGTGATAGGAACTGCTGTGATCAGGCTCTCATTATGAAGTTTTATGTTAGTCTGATTAGAAACCTAATTATTTAATGTTTGCTGTAGCTATGGGTGCAAATGGTTTTAGTTTTTTCCAATTTCCTTTTTTTCCCCTCCCATCTTATCTTTGGTATTCCTAAGAACTCTTTCTTAAATAGTTCTATCTTAAATACTTTAGGTTATAATTCACTGTTATTGTCCTGGAGCCCTGCTGATGTAGTGGTAATGGGCTGGTGATGGGAAGCATCCTACAGTCTTACAAGTTTTGTGTGTTAGTGGTTTTGAGTCCCTGAGCTCTAAGTTTCTATCAAGATATCTTTAGAAGTATTTCTTAGCCTTTTTTTCTTCCCTTGGGTGAATAAGGAAGGATATAAGGGTCTGAATTAACTAATTCCCTTTCCCTCAGGTCAGATTATACTAAATATATACATCATTCCCTCTGTGGCACACTGGGTTAAGAATCCAACTTGCAGCAGCTTGGGTCACTGTAGAGGCATGGGTCCAATCCCCAACACAGCACAGAGGATTAAAGGATTTTGCATTGCCACAGCTGTGGAGTAGGTCACAAGTGCCACTCTGATTCAGTGCCCGGCCTGGGAGCTTCCATATGTCATGGGTGTGGCCATTAAAAAATTAAATATATACGGAGTTCCCATTGTGGCTCAGCAGAAACGAATCTGACTAGGAGCCATAAGGTTGTGGGTTCAATCCCTGGCCTTGCTAGGTGGGTTAAGGATCCAGTGTTACCATCAGCTGTAGTGAAGTTTGCAGACACAGCTCGGATATATATCACTTTACATTAAATAACTACTTTGGCAAAGTAGTTTCTCTTGAGAGCACTCCTTTGTGCCATGGAGAAAGTCCTGGGCTTATTTCATATGGTTGCCTTTCCCTCCTCCTGCCTGAAATATCAGGAGATTTTTCTTTGATTTTCACTGCAAGAATCTGGTGGGTCTCCTGTAGGTAAAACTGATAAAACTGTGGGGGCCCCAAAAGATGACTTTCCCCTGGAGTTTTTAACTCTCTAGCTCATTCTCCAGCAATTTCCCAGATCCTACCAGTTACTGGCTTGCATGGCTTCTGCTCCAAGTAGCCTGGGCTTAGCTGTGATTTTTGAATCTACTTGTCTTTCCAGTTTGGGGTGGCTGCTTTCCTCTGTGACCTTAACTCTTTGATAGGTCTAAGAGAAGTCATTTGTTTCAGTTTGTTCAGCTTTTCTTCTTTTTGTGAAGATGGGAACTATGACTTTCAGGCTCTTTACATGTTGGAGCTGACACCAGACATCCATAAATAGTTTTAAACATAAGTGATCTATATGTAACTGCTATCTATACATCTATATCCTATAAAATATAAACCTAGATATCAAGAAAACATATTACCAAGTAAAAGCCTTGGTGGATGTGGAATCTTAGGTCCTTATCACCATCTTCCCAGGGCACAGGGAGATTTTGCCACTTGCTCTATTCTCTGATGTTTCAGGACATTTCAGAATTTACAATGGCCTTGTGGATAACACATGCAGTAGGTCACCCTTGCCACTATCTTCTCCCTGGACACAGCAGACACCCTCAAGAGCATACTCTTGCCAGCTTAGCTCTTTCTTGGTTTTATTTAGTTTTCTTATTATTAGGGTGGTAAGTACAACAGATCAGGAGACAATTGCTATTGGAAAGATATTTACTACACAGGGAAACACCAGGATTGGGCACGGGGCAGAGGGAGCAGGGGAAAAACCATAGGCAAGAGCCATTATTGTGATTTACACAGGAAAAAAATGGGTGATGTGGGTTAAGCAGTCTTAGGGTTGGCTGGTTTGGATAATTTCAATAGGTCTTGAGGCATAGAAACTGTCCCTACTTGTCTGATACCTGGTCCTGGGGTGATTAGGGCAGCGGGATAGTGGGCTGGAATGTGGGTTCCATAAAGGAGGTGTTTGGGGTATAGACTCTCAACTGGTTAATTTACATTTGAAAAGTGTACCTTAGAAGGAAAGTCCCCCAAGGAGGGGATGAGAGATGATGCAGTAGCAGGAGGCAAGGCAAGGGGCCTCAGGCATGTCATGCAGCCATCTGGAACAAGTACTGCCATGCATATACATGCATGGCAGATGTTAAAGCATCAAGTTAGCAGGAGCTGGAAACATCATTCATATGGTTAATATATTTCTCAACACACCCGAATGTGTCTGGTGGTGGCAAAAATGACAAGGAATCATTTCCTATTTGCCTTACCTGGAAACACTAAATTAAAAAAAAAAATCCATCCCAACTTGCTTAGACTTTGAACTCACTTTTCTTGAAAATTCTTTGGCTCTCATCATGGTTCATACCTTCTGCTGCCTTTGGGACAAATCTGGAGTATAGAATTTGGTAGAAAAGGCTTCTCTTTGATTGACCTGTGCATGAGGGAGGTGACAATTCCACAAAATTATAATTTGAGAGCAATTCCTCAGGAAGAGAATCTAAGTAATTAAAAATGTGATTCTTAATGTAAGAATAATGGAACAATGATCCTGCTATTTTCTAATAGCATTAAAATGTCTTTAACCACAAAAGATTTGCAGGAAGGAAAGTGAATTGACAACCTAAGATAGAACCTAATTTGGAATACAATTAATTTTGGTTCTCTTGACAAGCAATGTATTTTATTTTGTACTTTATGGCAGATTGATGCAATTAACTACTATCTGTGGAATACTTGTATATTGGTTATTTGGGAGCTCCCTAGTGGCTCAGAAAGTTAAGGACCTGGCATTGTTCCTGCTATGGCTCAGATTTCTGAGGTGGCGTGTGTTCGATCCCTGGTCCAGGAACTTCTGCATGTCAGGGGCACTGCCAAAAAAATAAAATAAAATAAGAATTTAAAAAATAAAAATGCAGAGTTGTGTTTTTTAGAAATGGTTCTTTATTTTACATAATACCTGTGACTGATTGAATTCGTATTTATGGAGTTATTTTTTTGTAGGCACACTCACAGCATATGGAATTTCCCAAGCCAATGAGTGAATCCAAGATGCAGCTGCAGCATTGCCAGATCCTTTAATCCACTGTACCAGGCCAAGGATTGAACGCATGCCTCTGCAATGACCCTAGCCACTGCAGTCAGATTCTTAACCTACTGCACCATAGCCCACAGCGGGACTTCCTAATTTTTAACTGTAAATAATTACTAGGAAAAAAGGACACAGTTTTGCCTTGACGCAGTGAGTGTATACAAATGCGAGCAACCCTGGCAGCACTGGTCTTTCCTACCTCCCACCTCCCCTCCCCTTCTCATGAGAACATGCTTTCCACTCATCCACACTGTGTGAACTGCTTCTGTCACTTACACCCACCACTCAGAGAGTCCTTTCCCCCTCCTTCAACCCAAACTGCACAAAGAACAACAGCAGACAACTACATAACAGAAGTCTCGCTTCTTATGCACCCAGTTTATTGAACACTTTACTTTTACTATTGCACTGACTTCCAAACAAAGTCATTAAGCAGAAATACTTTTATTTGAAAGATGGAAGTATGTTCAATGTTATATGAACATTGAAGTTCACTCCAGTTAGTAAGCTTTACAGCCAGAATTCAATGCATGTGTTCTGACTCCAGAAGAGGCTTCACAGCCATGTCATCCTGGCTCCCAATGTGCCTGTCTTGTTCCATGCTCATCCATCCAAGTCAGTTCAGCCATCTGTGCCAAGCCGTGGCCATGTTTCTCTGTGGACATCATCCTCGAACAGTGGAATCTGCTGGTTCTCTACAAATCTGACTTAATCAAGCCCATTCAGTGGCCTTATGCAAGTAATAAGTGTAATAATTACACTTTCTGGTAATAATTCCACTAAGCCTGCTACAAAAATAAAGCTAGGAGTTAAAAAGAAACAGCAAATGACTACTGGCATTGTGGACTTTTTTCCTCTAAAAATGTAAAAATTACTGAGGAAAGTCTATCCTTAAATAGTATATACTTTATCCAAAAATGATAGGAAAAATTGAGGAGACATTGTAATGGTTCTGGGCTATTTTCCTGTAATCATTTTACCACAGCATTTTCACTGCAAACATTTTCACCTCATAACTAATTGGCCATGAGGTAATTTTGCTATAAAAGATAAAATAACCAAAAATAAAAGAGGGACATTAAAAACATAATGAAACATGAGAAATGAATAGCAAAATTTAAAAGACTTTATTGCAAAACCCAAAACATTTGAATACATTTAAAATGTATATAGATTCATGGCAACATTGCACAAATAACTGATTTTGTTTTGTGAATGTACCTGAACACTTGTCTTCTAAGTCTTTCATTCACAGTATTTAACACTTTTTTGCCTGTTGATATACCTGCTCATGTGGTATTGCATGTTTCTTTTTTGCAAAAATTTCCTCCTTTATTAAGAGAGATGTCAAGTTCCAATTCTAGGGTGCATGTTTGTAAACTGAGCTTTGCATTGCCTTGGGAAAGCTTTCTGCCCTATTGTTTGTGCTTGGCAAAGAAGTTGGTCAATGTTCCAAAGTTCTATGGTAAATGTGGGTTCAACATTGTACCTTCAAGTCACTGAGGGATTTGTAAAGTGATATATTATCATTTTCTAGTATAGTATGCAATCTGGTTTGCACTCTTATTTCACACTTCTGGTAAGTTTTATCACTGTATTTTCCATTAAGTTGATATACATAGTTAACATCCACTATTTTAAGGCTGCCACATCTCCTCATCACAGTACAAACCATTATAAAGGCTAAGATTTATGGATATTAAAATGAGAGTACTGCATCAATGGAAAAACAAAACCAAACTGTCAAATAGTTATTTTGTCATTTACAGCAAAATTGACTTATAACCACTTAGTTATGTGGCAAAAATGTTTCGGCAGAGTTCCTGTCTTGGCATAGTGGGTTTTGGTATAATGGGTTAAGAATCCAACTGCAACACCTCAGGTCACTGTGGAAGTTCAGGTTCTATTCCTGGCCCAGCACAGTGCGTTAAGGATCCAGCATTGCTGCAGCTGTGGCATAGGCTGCAGTGTGACTTAATTCCAGTCCCTAACTTGGGAACTTCCACATGCCACAAGTAGGACCATAAAATTAAAAAAAAAACAGTTTGTGGCAATAATGCTTGTGGCAAAGATGTCTACATCAAAAATACAGGACACTCTTTCTAATAACAAACAATTAACATAGATCATTTTTGAAGTCCACTTGGAGCTTAAGGCCCTGGCAAATGGCTTTCTTTCCCTCCACCACCATCTTGCCCCTTCCATAGGATATGTAAATTCATTATACTAATGACTCAATTCCTCACTTCCCCCTTTTTATTCCCACTCTGTCAAGCAACTTTGAAGCTTCTCTCATTAAAAAAGGAATGTCTATTCCTCAACCCTTGACTCTGTACCAACCTTGGGAAGCATTTAGTCGATAGAGTGGAATTGTGATGTGCCAAGTCTGATCCTAGGTCTGAATAATCTTTGCCTGTTTCCACTTAATCCCTCTTGTTAATAGTATTACCATGAAAATTTGCCCAGCCGAGCCTGATGGAAGATAAGGGTCAATTGGCATGAACCCTGTCACCTCAGTCAACCAGTCAAAGCCAGCCTCAATCTATCAATCCGCAGCTAAATCTAGGATTGTTAGCAAGGTCAGCCAAGATTGCAAAGCCCTCTGGCAAGGTGCAAAGCTAATCCCAGACATAGCAGGTACAAACACATATTATGTACTACTGAGAGTTTTATTTGTTACATGGCATTATTGTGGCAATACGTTTTGATACAGAGTCCCTGTTTGGGTACTAGGAACCAGAATCATGGCTATCATATGAGATAGTCATATGATTTTTTTTATTTAATTTTTTTTTGTTGTTATGGCCACGCCTGTGGCATACGGAGGTTCCCAGGCTAGGGGTCAAATCAGAGCTATAGCCACCAGCCTATGCCAGAGTCACAGCAACTCGGGATCCGAGCCGCGTCTGCGACCTACACCATAGCTATGGCAACGCCGGATCCTTAACCCACTGAGCTAGGCCAGGGATGGAACCCACAACCTCATGGTTCCTAGTCAGATTCGTTAACCACTGAGCCATGACAGGAACTGCGGATATGATAGTCTTTCATAAGAGATATGGGCCATTTTAAATTAAATACATTTCAACTTGATCAATCATAGTCTTCCTCATATTCCCATCCCTATCTTTGAAATTTATTTTTAATTTCGAGATTAAAAAAACTTCTCTAGTCTAAACAAAGATGAAATCACAGATAAGCCTAACTTTGTATCAAAGATCTAAGAGTAACTCCCCAATATAAACTAAAATTGTTTGTAAATTTAAATACATTAAATTATGTGTCAGAACAGGCATCCAATATTCCCAAAAGATTCTTAAATCTTGATAAAGCTCTTTTGTCTTAAATGAAATAAAAATCTGAAATTAGATAATTTCTTTTCTGCCTCATATCTTTCCCTTCCTTTGGGTTTGAATAAATTGGTCCATCAGCTAACTACTTAAAAATCAAGAAATAACTGAACAGTTTACCGTTTCCTTTGTGTCCTTAGCAAGCACTACTTCATTTCTTTGAAATAGGCATTCATATTTTGCGTGTCATGAATTAACACTTTTAGTAACAAGCTTAATTACTTTGGATCTTTCTACTGAAGCTGTTTTTTTTTAAATAACAACAACAACAACAGGATTGTATACCTTTGCATAGAGAAAATAGTTAAACTGACTTATTTTTGTGTATTGAAAGCAGAAAGATCTGGGTAAATGCTACCAGATGTTCAGTCATAAACTGGAAGAGATATCTGATTTTTACCTCCAAGACTGTCAGGAGACTCTCCCAACTAAATGGAGTCTGCTGAGGGCACATAACCAACACCACACTGGTAAATATATTTCAGGATATTTGCAAAACTCTGGGAAAAGATGTGCTTTTAATGAACTTAATCCTTAGTTTACTTCCCCTGGCATTTGCTTGAGAAATTGTCCCACCCAGTGCTGCCTCCAGTCTTAGGCCTTGCCACACTGGATGCTGGGACTATCCTTTGTGTTGGTATCAGTCATTCTCTTACTGACCAAAGTTCTTGGGCTTCTTAATCAACAGAATTGATAAAAGATCAGACGAGATTCAGGTAGGTTTTGTTGGGACTCATGCTGCAAACGGGATGAGGGTGAGGGGTAGAAAACAAGTAACCCTCACCCCAATTTCTCACTTCCTTGGAGTGAGGGTTAGGATGAGTCCAGGGGCTGGCCAGAGCGGTGACTTAGGGGGTCTGCTCCTTAGTGGTGCTATGTGCAGGGCGCATGCACAGTACCCTGCTTTTGCTCCAGGATCCTCAGAAGTGGCAGTTGGGTTTTTGTTCTTTTCGTATCTTATTGTTTATAAATACCCCATCTGTGCATGACATGTAGTTATTTTTAGTCCCTTATAGTTTTTTTGTATTTTGTTGCTGGAGGAGACCTTTGCCCAGGAGCAAGCACTGAAGCCACTGCAGCAAAGGATCCCAGGTCCCAGGCCCCAGCCTGCCTCAATCCAAAGAAGATTGTTCTAGCAGGTATGACTTTGATTTCTTCATCTCACTCATGGAAAGAAATCAGATGATACATGCTAATAAAAATTTTTAATGTGGTTTTAAATAGGTTTCTTGGGGGAAGTACTTGTTTGGATTTTAAGTGCTTCTATTTTTAGGGTCCAACAGGAATTCAGAGATTCAGTGAAAGTAATTAAAAGTAAATATGTTGCTCAGGATATTTGCAAAATCCTGGTAAAAGACGGCCTTTTAATGAGCTTAATCCTTAGTTCACTTTCCCTGGTATTTTCTTGAGAAATTGCCCCCACCGAGTGATGCCTCCTGTCTTAGCCCTTGCCGTGAGCTCTTGGCCTCAGTGTGTGTCTTTCCCTAGAGCTAAGAATGGATGTGAGAGCTTGACATTGCTGTAGAAATCCTCATCACCCTTGAGTTTAGAACAGTGGCTACACATGGATCAAGGGCAAAAAAGAAATACAATAAAATAATAATACAAATAATGTGGAAGGTAGTCAGGTAGGAAGTTCTCTCTTCAAACCAAAAGTTCCTTCAGAATAACATTTATTATAAGAAATTAACAAACATAAACCTCAATTAAATAGAGTCAGGAGAGCAGCTGGGGGTGCTCTCACACCCTGCAACAATATCATAGCCCAACAGAAAGAAGAAGGACTCCCTTCCTGGTAAGACTCAGCCAATGAGAAACTACAGACTCTTTGTTCACCAGAACCCTCCTGACTTCCTCTTCCCTCCTATAAAAGAGTGCTCCTTCCCTTTCTATGTAGGAGTTTGCATGTGGCTGCCCATGGATGCAGACCCTGAACTGCAATTCTCTGCTGACCCTGAATAATTCCATCTTTACTTGAGAAATATCTACAGTCTATTTACTTCAGGTCAACACTATGTTTCTATGTTTTCTTTTCCTTCTTCTTTTTTTTTTTTTTTTTTTTTTGGCTGCAACTGCTGCATATGGAAGTTCTTGGTCCAGGAATTGAACCTGCACCACAGAACTACCAACACTGGATCACTGGATCCTTAACCCACTAGGCTGCCAGGGAACACCTCTTTTTTTTTTAATCTCCAAGTGACACACTGGCATGGTAGACACTCAGGAATTACTGACTAGATGAACTCATGGATGTTCTAGGTTCTGCTATGGCCAGATGGTGCTTGAGAGCCTATTCATAGATGCAGGCAAAATATGTTTGCCCAGAGCAGGTAACAGAGGCCCAGGAAGTGATCACTGGATAACGTCACTCAGAAGTGGGAGAGGGAGGAGGAGAAGACTGTTCTCTATCAAGCTCAGCACCCCTCCAGGCAGATGGCATCTTAGGTCAGCTTTAGGACTTTCCATCCTGCAGTCCTGCACTCTGCATCCTTGTGCTCAGCTTCTCTCCCAAATGTTTCCTCATTATTCACCTGTGACTCTAATCTCAAGGAGATGGGGAGAGGGTGAGGAAGAGAGGAGAGGGGGAGGAAGAGGACAGGGAAGGGGAGAAAGAAAGGTGAGGAAAGGGGAAGGTGAGAGGAGAGGGAGGGGTGCCTGGGAGGACAAGAAAGAGGAGGGAGAGGAAAGAGTAAGCCTCTCCTTCCTACTGTCTCCAAAAAATAGCCTCCACTCAGTCCTGGTCCTTGATAGATTTTCTAGCTTCCCACTTTTTCACACATACTCTAGCCCATTTGTTCTTCAGATGCTCTATGCAAGAGTTCCCACTGTGGCCCAACAGGATCAGCCCCAGTTGATTTCTCTGCAGCCCCAAGAGACAGGTTCAATCCCCAGCTGTAGGTTGCAACTTCAGCTGAAATTTGATAGGAACTCTATATGCTGGGGAGGATGGGGGCGGGGGGTTCAGATCTTTTTGCCACTGTATACACTGCTCTGATCACTCTTGGGCCTGGAGGAGTTGAAGCCCACAGAGTGCACTGCCTGGCATGACCCTGAGGAGGGAAGAGGGCTGCCACAGGAAGGCTGAAGTCCCTCTCTTCTGCACAAGCACACTGTATTTAGACAACTTTTGGTATTTTGCAGTGAACTTTTGATTTCCAAGGACTCTTCCCACATCCTTACTCTTTGAATGGGTCCCTCACATGGGAGTGAAATGCCTCTCTCCAAGAAGGTCATACTTCCCCTCATTGTGCAGAGGAGGAAAAAGTGGGGAAACCTATTTTCTGAGCACTTCAGCTTTTATGCATGAAGGAATCTGAAGGGCTTCAAAACCTAACAACATGTCAGAGCCTGAAAGACCCTCTAGAAGCAAGAAGGGACTCCTCCAGCCCAGAGGCACTGTCCCCACCCAGACCCAGAACCTGCCACACACACCCAGAGCCACCTAATAGTTTTCACGGGTTACAAACCTGTAGCAAAAGGAGCTCTGCAAAGCCTGGCTCACAGTCTGAGGCCCTTCCCTCCCAAGGAAGGCTCTTCTCTCCACGCCCTGTGCATCTCCCATTCTGTTGCTGTCCAGAGTTCATGTTAACGGTCCATCCTCCTTGGCCTTTCTGGTCATTGAGCATGTAATGTGCTACTCCTGCAATATTACATTTGGCAGGAGGTATAAACAAAATTACAAACCATAAGCCACAAAAGAAAAATAAAAAATACCATTTGAGCAATCAATCAGATGCTGAATGTGGTCTATACACTTAGAAATCCATGAATTTCAAGTGCTGCCCTCTGAATCCTCACCATCTATTTCAGTCCTGCTCAGAGAATCCACCATAATTCACTTCCTATAATCACCCGGCCCCAGCAAAAAGGGATTGTGCCTTTGTTACAAACTTTCAGCATTAAAAAAAGCTTCCTGCAAAAGCCAAGCTCCCGTTTTTCTTTCAGATTTACATCGACAGTTGCATCCTAATATTAAGTGGCCTATTTCTACCTTCACAGAGTAAATAGTTGGGCCAGCAGAAATCACACATCCTTTCCATTTTAGCTGGTGGCTTTTACAAGTAAGTGATACTCATTCGAAGGTGTACATCTCTATAGGAAATAAACAAACAAACTCGGGGTACAAACTCCTCCAGTGTATGTCTTAGAAAGAACATTGACTTGAAATCAACTCTGACCTGACAGGATACAGTGCTCTCTGGGTCACTAGAAGCTGCTCTGTTTCTCCTGTGCTCCTATAGCAGGGAAGAAACAAATCTGACTCCATATTAGATTTGTTTCTGTTACTTTAACATCTGTATTCAACTGCTTTCCCTTCAAGTTGAGAATATTGCCTTTAGCCTGAAACATACAGGATCACCACTTCTCAAAGATCTGACCTTTAAGGGTATAACACTTTTCCATTCATACAGAGATTAAAAAGTTACAGAATAAAGAATAACATTTGTCTTATTGGAGATTTACAGGTACATCATGACCAGATTCTTTATGTACCCAAAGGAAGCTGGCATCAAGAAATTTACAACAATCAATGACACCCCCGCCCTCACCTTACCTTTCAAAATCCTTTGCTGAAACCCTTCTGGGAGTTTGGGGTTTCCTAGAGCATGAACCACCTGTCTCCTTGCATGGCCCTGCAATAAACCTTTCCCTGATCCAAACTCCAACATTTCCATTTGTTTGGCCTATGTGTCAGGCACAAGAACTGCATTAGGTAACACTCTCACAAGAGCTCCAGCCAAAGGAAGAGGGCTGAAATATCCTAAAAGACATGGCACCATTTCTTCTACAATTGTCTATTAATCTAAAAGCAAATATCCTCAAGGAAGTTATGGGTCAACTGATAGTAAAGCATTTATAATTAAATTTTTGTCAAAAAAAATAAGGAAAAACCATGTCACAGGCTATCTGGAGGTCAGGAGGGGAGAGGATGCCAGGGGTGTGTACTGAAAAATGTCAGGGATGAGCGACAGTCCCTCACCCATGTGCCTCTAAGCAGGCTCCTCTGAGGGACCTGGCTGCAAGTGTTCCTTCTAGATGGAGCTTGCCAAATGCTGTTGCAAGGGTGGTCTTGTGTATCCATAGGCCAATCTGCCCGAGCTGCACTAGCAAAACTCTGTAAAATTAGATCTACATATCATAATCAGTCTTTCATGTATAATGCACATGTATACATATATTATGTATGAATGTATATTTTATGTTTATAATGCACTTATATTTTATATACACACATACATACACAGACACCATATATATGTATGTGTAAAATATGATTTCTAAGACACCTCAATTGACATTATGTAATTTTTCCCTTCAGGAGTTGTTACAAGTATCTATTTGAGTCATGTAAAGATCTCATTTGTTTATTCCAAAGCAAGATGTGTCTCTTAAGACATACCATATGATTATTAATCAAAAATATGACACAGCTGAACCTATCTACAGAAAAGAAACAGACTCACAGACATGGAGAACAGACTTGTGGCTGCCAAGAGTGAGGGGGAGGGAGTGGGATGGACTGGGAGTTTAGGGTTAGTAGATGCAAACTATTTCATTTAGAATGGATAAGCAGGAGTTCCCCGTTGTGGCTCAGTGGGTTATGAACCCAACTAGCATCCATGAGGATGTGGGTTTGATCTCTGGCCTCACTCAGTGGGTTAAGGATCCAGTATTGCCATGAGCTGTGGTGCCGGTTGCAGACACAACTTGGATCCCACAGCTGTGGCTGTGATGCAGGCGAGCAACTGCAGCTCTGATTCGACCCTTAGCCTAGGAATTTTCATGTGCCTTCAAAGAAAAAGAAAAAGAATGGATAAACAATGAATGAGGAGGTCCTACTGTACAGCACAGGAAACTATATCCAGCCTCTTGTGATAGAACACGACGGAAGATAAATATGAGAAAAAGAATGTATATATAATGTATGACTGGGCCACTTTATTGTACAGCAGAAATTGACAGAACATTTTAAATCAACTACACTTTAGCTAATTTTTTTTTTTTTAAAAGATGTTCCTTTTAGGGAGTTCCCATTGTGGCTCAGTGGTTAACAAATCCAACTAGGAACCATGAGGTTGTGGGTTTGATCCCTGGCCTTGCTCAGTGTGTTAAGGATCCAGCGTTGCTGTGAGCTGTGGTGTAGCTTACAGACACGGCTCAGATCCCATGTTGCTGTGGCTCTGGTGTAGGCCGGTGGCTACAGCTCGGATTAGACCCCTAGCCCGGGAACCTCCATATGCCACAGGAGCGGCCCAAGAAAAGGCAAAAAAGACCAAAAAAAGATGTTTCTGTTACACCCATTTTACCTGGGCAAGTAAACTCCTTTGCTCACTATGCCCTTCTCCCTGCTCATTCTCAAGATAATCAGGTCCTAATGTGTTCCATGAGCCAACAAGGAAGAGAGAGGAAGAGAATGAGAAGAATGCCTGAGAGGCTGGGGCTTCTAAAAAGTCCAAGGAGAGATGAACAGGCCACCAGGCTATGAATAGCTGCACATAAATTCAACACTTTCTTGTCGGCTGTTGGCTTGTATGACAGAGCTGAATGAAAACTTCACGGCATCACAGAGAGCTCTGAGAACATTCTATAATTAGCAGGAAATGGCTTCCCTAGAAAATCCCCTGTGTTACTGACCTTCATCCATAAAAATGCATCCTGGGTTTTGTTTTCTGGTTTTTTCTCTAACACTGCAATTAAAGGGCAGCACAAGCCATCTCCATCTCCCCCGGGCCAGCCAGCCTTCGTCGTCCCCACATGAAGTGATAGGAAAACCGTCACTTTATTGACCAACCATCAGCTCAATGATCTTGTCTAATTGGATGTTTTGAGATTAAAATATTGGCTCCTTAAACAGCCATATATCTGATGAGTTGTGTGGGGAATCCATTAACACTGAAAATGATTTGTTGTTTTTAATTAAATCCAGTAACAGTTATTGCCACTTTTGCACTAATCTTGAATACTGCAGTGTTTTTGGAGGTGATGAATCTAGCTTCCATAAAGCAACGTGCAAAGTTCCTTTTTTATTAAATTTAAATTAGTTGGAGAGTTTAAATAAATCATCGCTGAAAAGTAGGGTGAGCAAATATTATCAGCTCAATAAATCTATCCCTGTACATTGAAGAAGACAAGCTTATATTAACTGCTAGGCTGAATATGAGAGTCATAGAGTTATATCTACTGGAAGTACTTGGGGAAATAACTTATAAGTGAAACACCAAGATACAAAGGGAACATTTCTTTTATATTATATCTTCAAGATTTCTATTCCAATTTTACTACTTCTACTTCTTGCCCTGACCTCACTTATAGCACTTATAAACTTCCCAGTATTACCAACATGATCTACCATTTATTTGCAAGGTAACCCAGCACAAGGCAAAAAAAAAGAAAAAAAGAAAAGGAAAAAGAGAAGGTTACTAACTGGGTTTTAAATATACTTTTAAGGAGTTCCTGTCATAGCACAGTGGAAACAAATCTGACTAGGAACCATGAGGTTTTGGATTCGATCCCTGGCTTCGCTCAGCGGGTTAATGATCTGGCGTTGCCGTGAGCTGTGGTGTAGGTAGAAGATGTGGCTCGGATCTGGCATTGCTGTAGCTGTGGGATAGGCTGGCAGCTACAACTCTGGTTAGACCCCTAGCCTGGGAACCTCCATATGCCTCAGGCGCGGCCCTAAAAAAGGACAAAAAGACAAAAATAAATAAATAAATGTAGTTTTAAACCTGTTACCACTATACTGTTCATTTCCGTAAGAGCTTAAAATGTTTAAAAAATGTATTTCTTGGAACTCTCGCTGTGGGGAAGTGGGTTAAGAATCCAACTTCAGCGGCTTGGGTCACTGCAGAGGAGTGGGTTCAATCCCTAGCCCAGGTCAGTGGATTAAAGGATCTGGTGCTGCCACAGCTGTGGCTTGAATTCAATTCCTGACCCAGGAACTTCCATATGCGGTAGCCGTAAAAAAAATTTTTTTAATTGTTTCTTTCCTGAAAACAGAAAAGGAAAATAAGAAAGCCATAGTTTTAGTAAGTAGACACTTCAGTAAATTGTGTAGGTTTCAAATGGGAAAATATCACACCCTCTCTTGGTCATAATGATTTACTGTCCTAAGAGTTTCATTTAACATTACATGTTGTCAGCTTTCTTACACACATCTCAATTTACCCTTAAAAATGTCATGATGCTACTTACACTCCCTCTTTATGCTTCCTAACACACACACACACACACACACACACACACACCAGGGAGGAACAATTCTTCCATAGTCATAGCTGTTTACTTATTCAGTCACAGAGATAAAACACAATACTGATTCCCTTTAACTTTTATTACCTTCCTCAGAGAGGCAGAACATATGCCATGTTACAATATTCTGCTAGGTATTAAAACTGGTTAGGAACATTACAAATGATGTAACCCAATTCCTTATTTTAGATGGGAGAAAACTGAGACCCAGAGTGATAAACAACTTATCAGTATCAGTGATTGCATCAGTGAATCCATATCACTTCTCTTCCAAGCCAAAGTGCTTCCTGTTTGTTCCAGAAAGTTTATTGGTTATTATCAACCTAGAAATGAGCAGAGAGGAGACCCCAAGCTCTTCCCTTTTTGTATGCAGAGTGTATTTGTGGGTAGGGAGGGTAAGAGCTTCAGAGTCCAAGATGTGTGCCTGGTAACCTGAGGAGAGGAACCAATGGGAAAGAAACCTGACCTCAACATCCAGCTCTGAGATTTACCCTCTGTGTGGCCCAGTGAAGCCATTTGATCTCACTGGGTCTCAATTTCTTCATTTAAACAAGAAGTTTGGATTAGCAGATGATCTGTTTTCTTACAGTTATAAACATTTGATAAATAATTGAATAGAACTCTTAATTCCATGGCATACAGATGACAAATATATTATATCCATCTCAGTTCTTGAGTTAGTGAAACAAAATCTAAAATAAAGAAATTTAGGAGTTCCTGTTGTGGTGCAGCAGAAGTGAATCTGACTAGGATCCACGAGGTTGTGGGTTCGATCCCTGGCCTCACTCAGTGGGTTAAGGATCCAGCGTTGCCCTGAGCTGTGGTGTAGGTCATAGACGCAGCTTGGATCTGATATTGCTGTGGCATAGGCCGGCAGCTGTAGCTCTGATTCGACCCCTAGCCTGGGAACCTCCACATGCTGCAGATGCAGCCCTGAAAAGAAAAACAAATAAACAAATAAATAAACAAACAAACAAACAAGAAGTTTAAATGTCAAAGCTATTTTTTTTTCTTTGTATGGCTGCACCTGCAGCATTTGGAAGTTCCTGGGGTCGAATTGGAGCTGCAGCCACAGCAACTCCAGATCTGAGCCACATCTGTGACCTACACTGAAGCATGCAGTAACACCAAATCCTTACCCCACTGAGCGAGGACTAAGATAGAACCTGTACCCTCACGGAGACATTGTCAAGTCCTTAACCTGCTGAGCCACAATGGAAATTCCCAAAATGTCGGAGTTAATTGAAAATACTCCAGGAGTTCCTATCGTGGCACAGTGGAAACAAATCCTGACTAGGAACCATGAGGTTGCAGGTTTGATCCCTAACCTCACTCAGTGGGTTAAGGATCTGGCATTGCTGTGAGCTGTGGTGTAGGCCAGCAGCTACAGCTCCGATTTGACCCCTAGCCTTGGAACCTCCATATGCCGCGAGTGTGGCCCTATAAATCGGAAAAAAAAGAAAAAACTCCAAACATATGAAATATTGGATTTTCTTTAGTTATGTATTGGTTTTGTTTTGTCCACCTGGCATGTTTTTCTCTTTGTGCCTGATATTAACTGTGTCCATTTAAATAGTTAATAATTAACTGAAAAATATAGCATGAGAATGAAAAGGCAGTCAAGTAACTTCCTAAGATAGAGTAGCGATTGTCAGATTTACCTCCCACTGTAAAGAGTTATAAAAAATGGACAAAATATATGAAGCTGCTTTTTTAGGCACTAAAAAGCAGACCACACGGGGGTCTGACCCTTAAGAGAACAGAAATCCACAGGTCAAGCTCTCCATGTATTCAAGCTTTCTGGGGCACTTTTCAAATTTTTTGGGGAGGGGGATAAAGCCCAGAGAGAGAAAGCTGAGTTCTAAGCTGCTAAGGAGAATGGAATTTGCACAACAGACACAGGAGGAAGGGGAGCTTCATAGAGAGAAAGCTCTGTATGTCTGCCTGAGGATCCCCCTGATTTTTTTGTTAAATATTAAGCTACTCTTCTATAGAATGAAACCCCATGAGGCCTCTCAAAAAACAACTGCTGGAGTTTGTGAGATGAATGGAGATTTTAAAATTTCAACATCCAGAGCAGTGAGACCTGCTTTACATCCCAAGCACTGATGAGATCCCTAAAATGTTACAAAAGTGTAGCAATTAAGGTGGTGCAAGATTCCTTTAGCCTAGGAGTTCTCAATTAGGGGGGATTATACTTCCCAGGGTACATTTAGCAGTATTTGGAGTTACTTTGGGTTGTCACAACTGTGAAGGTGCTGCTGCTGTTGTCGTTGTTTTCTTTTTAAGGCCACACCCACAGCATATGGAAGTTCCCCAGCTAGGGGTCAAATCGGAACTGCCGTTGTGGCCTATGTCACAACAACAGGCAACACTGGATCTGGATCTGAACCATGTCTTCTAACTACTCCACAGCTTGTGGCAATGCCAGATCCTTAACCCACTGGGCAAGGCCGGGGATCAAACCCACATTGTCATGGAGACTATGTGGGGTCCTTAACCCACTGATCCACAACAGCAACTCAGAGGATGCTACTTATCTCTGGTGGGTAGAGGTTAGGGATGCCAGGACAAGGCCCTCAACAAAGAGTTGAGTCAGGAATTCAATCCTGCTTCTGTTCAGAAACTCTGCCCTAGCTCTGTGCTTTCAGCTTTCTACGTGATATGATACTCTTGGCCTACCTCCATAAAGCTCAAAACCAAGCCTCGATGGATGATTATTTGGCTTCTACTAAATTGATTGTTTGTCAAAACAAAACTCAATACTCTTTAAAGAAAATCAGCATAATTCAGATTCACAACAGAATAAACACAATATCTAGCATACAATAAAAAATGGCTAAACATACAAAGGAGTAGGAAAATATAATCCCAAATCAGGGGGCCGGGGGCATCAATATAAACAGACCCAGAGAGAATAGATATTGAATTTAGCAAATAAAAATTTTTTAAAAGCTATAAAAAATGTGATAATTCCAGGAAAGATCAGACATTGAGGCCAGAGTCTGTACAGGGAGAATGAGGAATTGTCTTTGTGGAAATTCAAAGCAGAAACATAACCTCTGAATTAGAAGAAAGGGTCTCGCTTTAAATCCAACTGAACCAAGAGACAGGGCGATGGGGGGCTTGCATCCCTCTTACTGTACTAGAAGATATAGAAATAGCAAGAGAGTCAATGACAACCAGCTAATGATTTATATCACTCTTTTACATTCTTTGGGGAAAATCATTTACATGGATAAAAACTTGGTGAAGGCAGTAATGAAAATGTTCTCTCCATTCAGCTGCATCAATGTCTTACTTACTCTTGGAAATAAACCAAGGGAAAGAAAATACTAACAGACCACCCTGCTGTTCTGAAGAGCAAATTCAAATTGTATAATTCATATAGATGTCTGCCATGAAATTGGATAAGGCCACAAAGTGTCTTTTTCTCCTCTGAAGGTCAAAATATGCACTTCTTCCTCCATATATAGAAATAAACTTCTGGAGTTCCCGTCGCAGCACAGTGGTTAACGAATCCGACTAGGAACCATGAGGTTGCTGGTTCAGTCCCTGCCCTTGCTCAGTGGGTTAATGATCCGGCGTTGCCGTGAGCTGTGGTGTAGGTCGCAGACGCGGCTCGGATCCTGCAATTGCTGTGGCTCTGGTATAGGCTGGCGGCTACCGCTCCGATTCGACCCCTAGCCTGGGAACCTCCATATGCCACGGAAGCAGCCCAAGAAATGGCAAAAAGACAAAAAAAAAAAAAAGAAAAAAAAGAAATAAACTTCTATCAAATTTGGTAGTTGCCACATGTCAACATGCAAAAAAACTTATAAACAGACTCCTGGTCTGAGTTGTTCATGAGTGATTCCTTCATTTTTCGTTTTAGAATGTTTATGCATCTCAAAAAAAAGTGATCGGAGTTCCCGTCATGGCGCAGTGGTTAACGAATCCAACTAGGAATCATGAGGTTGCGGGTTCGGTCCCTGCCCTTGCTCAGTGGGTTAATGATCCGGCGTTGCCGTGAGCTGTGGTGTAGGTTGCAGATGCGGCTCAGATCCCGCATTGCTGTGGCTCTGGCGTAGGCCGGAGGCTACAGCTCCGATTCGACCCCTAGCCTGGGAACCTCCATATGCCACGGAAGAGGCCCAAGAAATGGCAAAAAGACCAAAAAAAAAAAAAAGTGATCATATGCATTGATAGTGATTGACATCTCTGTTCAGTAAATTATATGTGAAGTTGCAAGAAACACAATACTCCTGTCTTTAAACATTTCATTTGGCATGCTTTTGTCATCCTACCTTACATTTTTTAGAGAGATCTAGCTTGAGAGTTTGGAATAAATAGGTCTTTGTTAAGCTCATCTTCTATTCTCTGGGACTGTTACAAAGCGTCCCATTGTGCCAGGCCCTGTGACTCACCAGTGATTCCATCCCCATAAATGGCAGAAGACAAGACCAGGCTGACACACCACCTAATCCAGGTCTGCAAGCTTTATTATTCTGCAGAGGGATGGCATTCTTTCTTTCCACCAGCCACATGGACGTGCACACACATGTGTAAACATGCATCCACATCCACATGAGCATATGCACACACATGTTAACACACACAATGATTGATAATATCACAAAGGTAGACTTAAGATAGAAGCTAAACTTTCCTTCAAGTAAAGAGAGGTAGGAATTCCCTGGTGGTGCAGTGGTTAAGGATCCAGCATTGTCACCGCAGTGGCTTGGTTCACTGCTCTGGTGTGGGTCCAATCACTGGCCCAAAATTTCTGGATGCCACAGGCATGACCCCCCCAAAAAAAAAAAAAAGGAGAGAGAGGTAAGATCCAATCCTGCTTTGGTCAGTTTGGATATGTTTTGACTAAAGTAGTACAGTCAATCAATAAGTGGTAAAGGGACTAAAGGAATCATTTATTTCTGATTCTATGGGATCTCTGATATAGAAATATCAGTCAATTTGGGTTGCCAGATAAAATACAGGACACCCAGTTAAATTTGAAATATTCATGATATACTAAAACATTACTTGTCATTTATCTGAAATTCAAATGTACTAGGGTGTCCTGTGTTTTTATTGCTAACTCTGGCAGACAGCACTGTAGACAATGTACCGAATAGCAAAAAGGTCCTAACTTGAGCCCAGATAGCCTTGTTACCCCAAAGATTGCCTGAATTTGTTGCAGTGGGTTCAGCCTTATCCCAGGACTCTGAGCAGGGACCACAGGGGTCAGGGACCACATGGTTATATTGGCTGTGGTTGTCACGGCAGTTGAGAGGTCAGCTCTTGTCACTGGGCAAGCTAACCCCTGGGGGTACACAAGTGCCATCACTTCAGTAAATCCAGCCACCTGCTTGCTCTGTGTCCCCACCCAGGGCCTTGTCATGCCCTCTGGACTTAGATGTTTGAGTCCTAGTCACAGCAGGACCCCACATCTAAGTCCTCAATCTCATTTACTTGCTTGTTTTTTTCTCAGATATATGTAACTGAAACCTCAGAGTTCAGGGGCTTTGTATACATCCTCTTGGATATTTTCATTTAAATGCATCCAATCGTTGGTTGTTGTGAGAGAGAGGTGGCTATTACCCAGCATTTACCATTGAAGAATCTAAGGCTGTGTCATCAATATATCCCCTCCTTTCCAGGATTCCAGGTGGAAGACACAGCAGACATCACCCCATCCCCTGGAGACATGTTGTCTAACAGGAGAGCAGGACATTCATGCATATACGCATTTGTAGGAGCACACGACAGACCAAATGCAATTGAATAATGCAGTTTGACTCATGAGCCCTTTTGACAAACAGAAATAGCCATGCCCTCCTTTGATTTATCTGGGACATCTAAATGAATAGCCTGTATGAAAACAAATGAAAGCAATGGTAGTTGAAATTGGATTTTTCAAACATGATATTCTCTTCTTGATATTTCCCCTTTGCTCTGATGTGAACCATAGAGAATAAAACCTTCCATCTTTTTCAACATGTATACACAACCACAAAGTGGACCTCTGGCGTTTGCCCTGGAGGACCTTGGCTTTAAGGAATATGTAACATCGATGACCCTAAAATTCTTGCTTTGGTTTTGAAACATGAGGGAAGGAGCTGGGAACAACCCTTAAAAAATGACATGGTCCTTGAGGATATAACTAAAACTGGTTGGAAGAAGATTTGACTTCCAGTGGACTTTGAGCTGCATATAATGTAACACATTAGCTGAATGACACACACACCAGTACCGTCACAGTTCCAAGGCCCACCATAAAAGGCCAAAAAATGGGTGATGGCCCAATTCCTGGAAACCCCGCCCTTTTCTGGAAATAGTTGGAATAACCCTCCCACTTATTAGCCACCAGTCTTTTATGGGCTGAAATTGCCAAGCCCATAAAAACTCACCACCCCCTATTTCAGGACCTCTTACCTCTCACCTTATGAGATGGACCACACTCTGTGGGTGGAGTGTGTTTCTCCCAGGGGCCCTCTCTTGCCTTTTGAGATGCACACACTTTGTCCATCCCTCAACAAATCTACTTCTTACATATCACTTTGCCTCTTGCTGAATTCCTTCTGTGCTGAGGCATAAAGAATCTGAACTTCAGTAAGTCCTGGGACCATATCTGTGATTTTAATGAAAAAACCAGTGGGTTCAAGTCCCAACCTGATTCTTGACTAGGTTAGAGTCCCAGCATGTGGGCTCAAGTCCCAAACTTAGGGGTATGGTTTCAGTTTCTCTGTATGTTCTCACCTACAATACCTTGAAACTTGTGGGTCTCATATAGCCTGGACTTGAACTCTTAACAGCCCTGAGTTCTTCTTCTCCTTCTAGGTTTCACAACTCTGTGAATTTGATAGGAAGGATGCTATAGGTCAGGTCCAGTGCAGGTGGAAAATCCAGTCAACTGAAATAAAAATCACACAAGGTAGGTGACTTTCCATTTTACTAGGGAAACTTACTAAGAACTATAGCCCTGAAGGCAGCCTCTCAGTAGCAGGAAGAACTGCTCTGAAGAGGTTGGGGAGGAGCCAGGATGTATGTACATCTTGTATTACATTGGTAAAAGATGGCTGCTAATCACAGCCTAAAGACCTAAGGGCATCTCAAGGTCATGATTTTAGTGCCTTTCTATATGTGGGAAGACACAGGAATCTGAGGTTATTGAAATTCTTCCTAAGATATGCTCCTTAACTACCTAAGGATCCATTTATCAAAAAACACAGACTGCTTCAGATGTTTTTCATCCTGAATTCCTTTCAGGGTCATAGGCTACAGTGGCCAATGACTTGATCCTTGTGGAACTGGAAGGCATGCAGTGTTCTTTGTTTTACAGTCCCTTAATGAAACCCTTGGAGAGGGACAGAGAGGGACCTAGAAGTATGTAAAGGTTTCATCTTGTTCAGGATATGAAGCTCACAAATTCTGATTACTTCTTTTCTTTAAATAATGGTTTTATTGAGATACAATTCACATATCATAACTTTCACCCTTTTAAAGTTTTTATTATATTTACAGTTGTGTAACTATCACCACTATCTAATTCCAGAATATTTACCACCATGTAAAGGAATACCACACACATTGTAATCAACCCGTTCCCTTAAAAACCACTTATTTCGCTTCTGTCCCCATGGATCATCTTCTTCTAACCCCAAATGGTAGAAGATAATACCAAGTGATGGGCTCTGCCCCTGGGTTCAGAATGTCTTTAAAGATGAAGTGATTTCCAAATTCTACTTTGAACTATAACTGATAATCTATCCAGAGGTAAAGATGGTGAAAATTGTTCCAGACAGAAAGGATCCATATCCAAGATAAAATATTTGTGAAGCAACTTGGGGTGTTTGGGGGAAATACAAGTAGTCAGTCTGCATCAGAGTAGTTTCCAAACTCTCCCAAACCAAGGATAACTTCCTTCAAGCTCTGGATCTACAACAGAAGAAAGAAGACTTGTTCCCCACCTCGTGGATCACGTTTAGATCATCACATGAGTTGTCAGTCAGTGATGAGGGTCCACATCACCACTCCATGCCAAACCAAGAGAAGACATTCAGCTGTTTCCTAGAAAGATTATTCTAGTGGAAGAGTGACAGCATGGTTGGAAGGGAGCCATAAGAGGTAAACTGACCAAAATAAGAGTCTCTACCTATAGTCAGAGCATGTGAGAAAGAAGTCCTGAAATCTATGACCACTCCAGGATAGAGCAGAGGAGATGGATTTTAGAGGCACTTGGGAGAGAGTGCCAGGCAATAGGACCAGGCATCTGATTAGATGGAGGTTGGTAGAAAAATAGGAAAGGGTGAGGGCAAGAATGATTTCCAAGAGTTCCCTGGTGGCTCAGCAGGTTAAGGATCTGGCACTGTCACTGCTGTGGCTCAGATTACTACTGTAGTGTGGGTTCGGTCTCTGGCCTGGGAACTTCTGTATGCTGAAGGAGCAGCCCCCCCAAAACTTACTTCCAGATCCTTGACTTGGGGGACAGGATGAGTTCAAGGCACTAACAACAAAGGCAGGGAATTTAAGACAAGCGAGAGTGGTAATTGGGAGCAAAGGGATTAAATTTATTTGGGAATGTGTTGAGTGTGGAGTATCTGCATGATAGCCAGTTTTGTGTCCACGGAGACATTTAACACACAAGGGAGAATTTGGGAACTCTAGGCAGATGCTACATCTTGGATGTTGCCTAGACATCTGGAGAAAATATGTAGCACCACCACCCTACCCCCAGTTTGAGGGGGGCTACATACCCCACCACTGGAAACACAGCCCTGCTCCATTCTTCCTGACCACAGAGGATGACAAAAGGCTGTCTTGATCCACAGTGGACAGATGGGGTTTTTTGTTTGTTTGTTTAATTTTTTGCTGTTTTTATTGTTATGGTAACACCTGTGGCATATGGAAGTTTCCAGTCTAGGGGTCGAATCAGAGATGCAGCTGTAGCCTACGCCACAGCCATGGCAACACCAGATCCATGACCTTGCTCAGTGGGTTAAGGATCTCAATGGGTGTTGCCATGACTGTGGCATAGACTGCAGCTGAAGCTTCGTATCCTCATAGAGACAAAGTCAGGTCCTTAACCTGCTGAGACAAGATTAGGAACTCCTGGACAGATGTTTAATTCAAGTAGCAGAGAACTGTCGGCCAACATCCAGGAAGGAGAGAGGGAAAAAAATCTCCACTCCTTCTATGTCAATTCTTGCTTCCTCTATAGGTTGAACAAAACAGTAGTAAGTATATCTGACAAAGCAAAAGACATGTTTACAGCTCCTCTTAGGCAGGGCTTTTTCAAGGATAGTTAGACACTTGTTAGACATGGAGGATGGTTAGGCAGGCAGGGTGCCGGCTGATTTCCAGCTCATCACAGTGTCTACCCCATAGCACTCCTCTGAGCCCATGGGGTGGTGAACAAATACCCTCAAGCAATGCCATCCACAAGTACCAAGTACTGACAAAATCAAATCATGCTCCCAGGGAAACAGGCTCTGAGAACCTCATGCAGCAGGCTTATCGGGAGTGTTTCCAGGAATCACTGCCTGAGAGGGAGGGGCAGGATGGAGCAGAGGGAGTGATTGCACTGTGTTTGATGCCTCAGTGGAGCCCACAGGGAATTCAGAAGCTGGGCCAACCATGCATAGTCATCCACCCTGAGGCAAGAGGGTTGAGACTTTGTAGCCTTCTATAGATTAGTCACGGGGTACAGGAGGCCCAGGAAGCAGGTACAACCTGGATATGTCAGTTCTGTAGTGGGTGGCTTCCTGAGCAAATGGCCATAGGTCCCCTCTGGGGAAGGACTGGGTGTGTCATTAACAGAGAGTCTTTCCATAATGTCTTAGGGCCCTCCCTCAACGGGACCTAGACTTTCTTCCAGTCAGTGGAGTCCAGGTTGAGATTCTAGAATCGCTAGCTTAAATGTGCAGCAGAAGGTAAATTTTCACTGGGTACTTTGCCTCAGAAAATAGATATACCATTTTTAAAGACTTTACAATGTTTTCCTATGTTGAGAGAAATCTCAACACAGAAAATGGAACATAAAGTGATAACTTTATGTTCAGAACAAGAACTCTTTTCATATGCTTTAAGCCAAGAAAAAGAAGTCTATGTATTATATGCACATTTCCACTAAAGTGCATGTGTTTATATGCGTATATGTGTGTGTGTGTGTGTATTATATATATATATCTCCTCTGAAGAATCTGCTGCATGTGTGGAAAATACATGTGTCCCCAAGGAAGAGTTCTGATTGCCTACCTGTAAATCTAAGTCAGCTACCAGTGGATAGTTGACCCTTTGAAACATTTTCCTTTGGAAAGAGGCCCATTTCAAGTTCAGTGAAAACATCTCCTTCCCCTCCTCCCGGGTATCACATGTTATGAAAGAGGAATTTTCACCTGAATATTGAAGCTACAAGGTTGCAGATACTCAGGAAAGGGGGTCAGGGCAGAAATTGGTATGAATTTGAAAGAGGCATGAAACAAAACAAGAGGAGAATACGTGGGGGTGGGGGCTGTGTCAATCTTTTCTTGTTTATTAGCCTGTTCATTATAAGACACAGCTTCCTTCTTGGTCACCTCTTCCCCCCATCGTCATTCTAGACATCAATTTCTATTTGAGTGAAGGTAACAGATGGCATGTGCACAATGGACCGCTCTGCAGACATCACCTATTTGGGGGGCAGTTGCCCTTTGTTTATGTCAATGTGATCCATGGGAGTTACAACAACAAGGCAAGGAAAAGTGGAAATCACAGGTGTGATTTAGATTGTTTAATAGGATTACCACATGAAGTATAGGAAGGGAAGCCAGTTCAATCTGAATTTCAGATAAACTCAACATATGTATATGAATATATATAAATATATACTTGTAGAGTATAATATATAATATATACTTATATATGTATACTATACATGTGTGTTACATATGTAGTGTAAGCAATCCCTATGCAATATTTGAGACATACTTATACTTAAAACCATTCTTTTTAAAAATTTTATTTATTTTAAACTCTACTGTTTCTTTTTTTATGGCCTCATCTGAGGCCTATGGAAATTCCCAGGCAGGCCTACGGCCACAGCCCCAGCCATACTGGATCCAAGACACATCTGAGACCTACACACTGCAGCTTGTGGCAATGCCAGATTCTTAACCCACTGAGCAAGGCCAGGGATCAAACCCACATTCTCACAGACAATATGTCGGCTTCTTGACCCACTAAGCCACAATGGGAACTCCAAAAACTTTTTCGTTTTTTATTAACACAAATTCAAATTTACTGGGCATCCTGTATTTTCATTTGCTCACTCCGTTCTTCCTCACATCTCTTTCACTCCTGCCCTTTGATCCTATTTGCTATAGAAATCCACATTGTGGTCCTTCCTTATTGAAATCCTGAGGATAATAGACAAATGAGCAGATATGGCTCTCCAAGTCACATTACAGAAAAGGTGGACCCAAACTGGCTTCTTATCTTAAGAAACATTCAGAATTCACCCTGACCTTGAACATTCTTGGCAGAACTTTCCTCGTCAATAACCATCACACATCAGCGTATAATACCAGTACTTTGTGATCATGTTATCACATCATAAAAAGAATCATCTCCAGTGTATCACCTTAACCTTTACAGAGTTCACGGGTTTTACTACATTATCTCCAAACTTAAAGGCTGAGGGCAACTGTTGATGACTGCTCTGGAGTCTTTCTGTCAGCTGGTCAATTCTAACCTCCAGGAATTAAACCCACAGACTGGGACTCAAACTCAACCAAAACTCACATTGGGACTTGAACCCACTCTCTTCTAATTAAAATCACATGCTTTGTCTCAGGACTTCCTGAAGTTCATGTTTTGTTTTGTTTTTTTATCTCAGAGCAGAAGGAATTCAGCAAAAGGCAAAGTGATAGGTGAGTAGATTTACTGAGAGAGATAGAGAGTGGGCTCTCTCAGAAGGTGAGAGGTCCCAAAATTTGGGGTGCTGAGTTTTTAAGGGCTAGTTAATTTCATAGGCTAATAAATGGAAGGATTATTCCAACTATTTCTGGGAAGGGACAGGGGTTTCCAAGAACTGGGCCACTGCTCACTTTTTGGCCTTTTATGGTCAGCCTCAGGACTGTCATGGTGCTTATGGGTGTGTCACCGAGCTAACGTGTTACAATGAGTGTATAATGAGGCTCAAGTTCTACTGAAAGTTAAACCTTCTAGCATCTGGGGCCTAATCCATTCAAACCAGTGTCCTGGTACCTCTTCAAGGGATACATATAAAACATCTTTGAGCTCTTCTGCAGGAACTAAGGCCCCAGTCCAGAGAGAAGCTGAGCACTTCCTGAAACACTGCCCTGCTATCTCACTGCCAACCCATCAGAAAATTCGCATACCAGAGTTCCAATCCTGGCACAGCAGAAACAAATCTGAGTAGGAACATGAGGTTGTTGGTTTGATCCCTGGTCTCACTCAGTGGGTTAAGGATCCAGTGTTGCTGCAGCTCGGATCTGACGTTGCTGTGGCTCTAGTGTAGGCTGGTAGCAACAGCTCCGATTGGACCCCCCAGCCTGGGAACCTCCATATGCCACATGTGTGGCCCTAAAAAAAGGACAAAAAGACAAAAAAAAAAAAAAGAGTCGCATACCCTGCAGCTCTTTCCAAATTTTGCCTATAAAAATCTCTTCTCTGAAAACCAATAGAGTTTGAGCATAAGCCACCCATACTCCTTGCTTCGTCCTGCAATAAATTTTTCTCTGTTCCAAACTCCAATGTTCCAGTTAGTTTGGCCTCACTGTGCCTTGCACACATGAACGTGGGTTTGACAACACAGTAATCCCAACACATTAACCAAACTTAATTTTCCCTCTATGGGATGCTCACCTGTGGTGCTTGATTAAATCACATATCCTTGTTATCTCTATCTACAACTCAAAGAAATTGGAGAATACACAAAAGCCCCTTTCACAAATAGACTTAGGTATAAAAAAAATGTTTTTAATGAGTCATTGGATTTAATGAAATAAAAATCAGTAGGAGCCATAAGTATTACAAAGGCTTTGTTTTGAGTGAGGGCAGTAAAGGTTGGAGGGCTTTGTGCAGCAACGCATGGCTGATAGTCAGCAGAACTTGTAAGCAGAGAGGGTAGGAGCCCCCAGAGAAAGAGAACCAGGCATGGCTTTCTTGACATAAGAGAAGCCATTTTGGCCTAAGCCATTTTGTTGTCTAATCCTGGCCCAATGCTTGCTCTTGAGCAGATCTCATTAATTCACAATCTCAAGGGGAAAAAAGGAATGCAGAACAGAAAAAAGGCGGTCAAACAATAGTGCAATGGTGATACAGAGTCTAGTTCCTCTCCAGGATATAATAATATAGCTTTGAGTTCTGCAGGAAGTAAGGCCTCCACCCAGGTGGAGGACAGGATGATGATGTTGACCTTATTGACTTCAATTTACTAAAGCTTGGACTCTACTGAACTTGGCCCCAATTCCATGCTGAATTCTCTGCGCAAGCCACCTCATGAATATGCATTTACCCTGAGTTTAAAACTTCCTAACTTTGTTGCTGGGGAGACACTGCTTTGGAAAAGATCCTTAGTGATCTCCTTACTTGCTGGAGTAATAAATGCTTCCTTCCTCCATGCCTTGGGTTGGTTGAGTCAATTGGCTCCACACCCACCAAGAGGCAACCCTAGTTTGGGGGTAACAGATTAAGACTCCATCCTGGAACTCAAGTGTCTTTATTTTTTATAGAGGGCCCAAGAGCTGCAATGATTTATAACAGTGTATAATAATCATTGGACATATCCAAGTTGGTCACATTTCATTTCATTGTACTTTCTCCCTCCCAACAGTATTCAGGTGCTTGACAATTTAATAAAATATGATAATATTGAACTAAATGTCCTGAAGCTTGACAAGCATCATACATTTTCATAAAAAATAAAGTACTGCTTTCCAATCTAAGTTTCTCTTGTTTGCTTATTTAATGTAAGTTGCCTACTCTTGGGACATTAGTACCATAAAGTAGAAAATGTTCTGGACATAAATGCTGAAATATGGAGTATCATTCACTTCTTCCTTTCATTCATTTATTCATGCATTCATTGCTGAAATGCAACCAACGAATCCAATCTACATTTTGAATGCCTACTCTATGCCTGGCATAAATCTATGCCTCTTATAAGAGACACACTAGTTTTGTAAAAGGCACCATCTCATCACAAAGAATATCACAGTTTAGTTGGAGGATAGGTACAGAGATATCATAAACGTATATCTGTACAGGGCATATGAGAGCACAGAGGGGGCCTTGAGGCCAGCGTGGGTGCTAGGGGACCAGAGCACTAGGGAACACTTCATGCCGGGGGATGGCCTAGCATGACTCTCAAAGGATACAGGAAGCAAAACTGATGCAAAGAGCAGGTGTGAGAGAGGAAAAGGAGGAGAAGAGAAGACCAGCAGAGGAGATGAGGAGACGGAGGTAGGGGGTGGGGCAAATGCATCGGAGCAGACCCAGAAGTCACTCTCTGGATGGAACTACAAGCTGTATGGTCAGGACACTCAAGATGGCTCTTCTATTGCTCTCTGTACATCTTCTGCTCAACCATTGTCTGCTTTACCTACACTCTATGCACTTGACTGACCTTCCTATGTATTTGCCCAGGCCCTAGCTAGAGATGGGGCACTGAGGGGCATGAACCTTTCCTGGTTTCCCTGGTAACAATGGGCAAACCTGATGTAATTCCCCCTATAACTGGCAATCTTCCCTTCCCCCAGGGAGTGAAGGATGCCTCCATGTCCTGCCAACTATCAGCTGCATACTCTGAGGATCTTGTTTCAGATGTGTAATCTCCCCCATCCATTAACGAATTGTATCTTTGTTGCTGAATCTGGGCTCTTTCTTTGGTCTTGAAGCTGGGCAAGCATAGGCCTTGTAGGCTTCTTGGGTACAGCCCAACACAAGCAAATCCATGTTTCTGGACATCACGAAAGCCAGAAGGGCAGAAGCAAAGGTGTGGCCTGTTCAGAGCAGGCAGCTCACACTGCTGTTCCCATGTGGAGCCAGGTGATTATGATGGGGACCGTCCTATGCATCACAGCTTGTTTAGCAGCATCTCTGGATTCCACCCACAAAATGCCAGGAGCAACTCTGCCGCAGAGTGTCTCCAGACACTGCCAAGTATTCCCTGGGGGGAATGGCACCCTAGTTGAGGATCACTGTTGTAGGCAAAAGAGGGTCATTTTGGTTTCTTCTGTAAGGGGTGACAAATTGGGATTTGCCTGTGCCTGGGGCACAGAGCCTGGGCAAGTCTGTGACAGCCATACTGAGTGGTCTGGGTCAGGAAAAAGCCTGGGTGGGTAGAGGCGTTACCTGAAGTGACATTTGGGGTCAACCAGAAATGAAATAAGAGGGAGAGACCCCCTTTAATGCTGTGGGAAAGGTAGATTGAGTGGGAAAAAATGGCACATCCCTTTGGGAACATGTCCCACTGCAGGTGTAAATATGGTGTGTTGATGATTGTGGCATTCTTTGGTGTGAACCAGGAAGAAGGGTACGAGCTGAGGATTTCTATTTGGGTACCACGGCCACATACGCAGACTCTGAAACCTTGAAAGTGATTAGAACCTCTCCAGGAAAGCATTTCAGATAAGCAGCAGGGTGAGGAGAACCCTCATTTAGAGAGAAAGAAGGCAAGGAACCCAGAGAAGATTCAGTTAGAGGTGGTCAGGGGGAACCCCGGAGCTTGCTGTCCTGGAAGCCATGGATGTGAAGGGCATGTGGGAAGGACCATGGCCAGTGACCCAAGGTAGACAATGAACCTTCACATTTGGAAGACAGTTGATCAGAACTATTGCATTTAGAATGGATAAGCAATGAGGTCCTACTGTACAATACAAGGAACTATATCCAATCTCTAGGAGTAGAACATGATGGAAGATTGTATGAGAAAAAGAATGTGTGTGTCTATATATGTATGTGTATGACTGGGTCACTATGCTGTACAGTGACCCAGTAATACATATATTGATGCAACAATATACTCTAATAAAATATAATAAAAAAGAAGGACAGAGGAGGCATGAAATGAGAAGGGCTCCTGCCTGCCCCACACAAGCCAGCAGGATAGCCAGAGCCTAGGCATTTGACCTCCCAGGATTTCTAGAATTTGAATGCCTAGCTATGTCACCTAGTATCATCAGGACTGTTTTATTTGCCTTGTTACTTGCTGTCTAAATCTGAGCTTTTTATCAACTTTCCTATTCATGATAACTCCATCACTGTCCTTCCATTCTAAGCACCAAGCCCCAGCCTCCTGTTCAATCTCCCTTTTCCCCTTGACATACATACATATATACATATGTATATTGAGTTTATATACATTTATATACATATATAACTACCATATATATAACATATATATAACTCATATGTGTGTATATATATATAACCCATATGTGTGTGTGTATATATACACACATATATAATATATATAACACACATATGTAATATATATAACATATATATTTAATATATATATGGAGTTTCTAGTCCACTAGACAAATTTTCTCCCAGAGTCTCTCAAATCAGCTCCTTCCTGTACATTACCAAGGTCACTGCCCCCAGCCTGGTCCTCATGCCATCTCCATGACTTTTGCCCTATCTCTGTAAAATCCAATCATTACATTCTCCTTCCCAAAAGCCATCTGCAGGTGTCCTGCAGGGAAAAATATAACCACATTAACTTGGCATCTAAGACCCTCCTCCATGGGACTTTCACCCACTCTGGTTCCCACTGATTCCTACCTCAAGCCTGTGTTCTCATTTGCTATGTGGTCCAGGGAAATGCCATCCTCAGGACAAGAACTCAGAAGATAGGTCCTGTCAAATGGGAAGTGAGAGAATCCCCCTCTCTATATATATAGGATCCACATCTCACAGAGTCTCAAGTGGCTTGGGGAAGCTCCCAGAAGGTAGCTGTGATACTGTAATTTATGGTAAGAAAAAGAACATATATATGTATGTGGGACTGGATCACTTTGCCATACCGTAGAAAATTGACATTACACTGTAAACCAACTATAATGGAAAAAATAAAAATCATTAAAAAAAAAAAAAAGAAGTATACCTTTGGTCTTCATCTCTATTTTTGGGCACAGAGTTCCTAAAACCCTTAAAATTTCCAACATATACCATAAAGGTGGGTTTGTTTTTCTCTGTTTACATTTGCATCTGCTGAATATAGAAGTTCCCAGGCTAAGGGTTGAATCGGAGCTGTAGCTGCTGGCCTAAACCACAGCCACACCCACCCCAGATCTGAGCCATATCTGTGATCTATACAGCAGCTCTAGGCAATTCCGGATCCTTAACTCACTGAGTTGAGCTGGGGACCAAACCCCCATCCTCATGGATCCTACTCAGGTTCAATGCCGTGGAGCCACAACAGGAACTTCCTGAGGCTTTAACTTGTGGGATTTGGTTCTGTCTCCACTCTCTGATAGTATCAGAATGGAGTTGAATTGTAGGACACTCAGCTAGCATCAGAAAATTGCCTGGTGGTGTGGGGAATATCCTGCCCCATCCCTCATAGGAGCTATAGGTCCTCCTGGATTTCAGACAGAGCTGGGGGATGGACAGGGACATGACAGAGTGGACTCTCACAGCAGGGCCAGGGAAGATTGGTCTCAAAGGCTCAGGCTGGGCACTCTGGATCTCTGGCCTGCGTGGTGACAAGGGCTGTGCAAGAGGTGGACTTAGGGGAGGGGGTGGTAGTGGTGGTTGAGGCATCATATTCTACCCCACGCCAGAGAGCAAGACTCCATACCTGCAACCTCACAGGGTCTGCTTTGTCCTTGGGATGGGGCTGCCTGCAAAGGTGGGGAGCAGATGGTGTCCCCAGCCTCTCAGGAAGCTCTGTCTCAGTGAAGTCTGGAGATTGTCTGTGGTCAGAAAGCTCCAAAATTGGTCATCCAGACCTTGGCCCAGCCCTGCTTTCTTTGCCCACCATCTTAGCCCAGAGGGAAGGACACAAAAGTCACAGCTGTGTGATGTGTGTCATTTTCCCTTTGCTCAACTTTTCCGTCACCGTCTGCTCCAAAAACTCCCACCCATGCCAGAATGCATTCCACCAGGTTCCTTTTTCAGATGTCACTTGCTGTGCAAACTTTTAATGACAAAAAGCCATGCATGAGGTGGATTTTTACACACTTTTGTTCAAAAGGCAGAGCTACGGGTGATCTCGGGTCCATCAGGGGTTGGCGGTAGGAGAAAGAGGGACAGAAAGTCTCAGAAGCTGCAAGGCCAAGCCCCCTGGAAAACTGAATTGCCCTGTCAAAAAGCTAAACCCAGGACTCCATACAAATATAGAACAGATATGTGTCACAGCTTTGTCTACCCAAGAGTAAAGGGTCCAGCAGGACAGCAGAGAGATTCAAAGAGTTCGTGGAAAAAGGTCTAGAGCATCACTCAGGAGGAAAGGAGAAAAAGTATCACTGAAATAAGTTTGCCAAGTTAGAGACAAATGTGGCTAATGTCCTAATGAGGAAAAAACACCTTTGGTAGGATCCTCTCCACTGGATGCAAACGGTTTGCATCTCTTGTGACCAAATGCAACTTCACTGGTCACCTCACAGGGTTTGGGCCTGTACTGAACAGAAACTGAAATGGCCCGAAGGCTTTTTCCCTAATCACTGGAATGATGAACATGATGAAATAGAACATGGTTCTGCTACCTTTCATGGCAAGAGGGGCTATGTAGATATAATTAGCCCCGGGTGGGCCTGGTCTCATCACATGTGCCCTTAGAAGCAGAAGGAAAAACCAGAGGGGGGATTTATGAGGAGAGGTCCTGGGTTCCTGAGATGCAAGGCAGCATGCAGCAAAGACCTGACAGCAGCCTATAGGAGTTAAGAGTGTCCCAGGCCAGTGACGAGCAAGGAAATGGGAACTCCATCCTATAGCCTCAAGGAGCTGCCAACTACCTGGATGTTACCAACAAGCAAAGGCAAACAAACCACCACCAAATGAAGGAGAATAAGTACACACAGTCCAGCTCTAAACTATTTGTACCCCTTCTCACCGGCTTCCAGAGCCTGCCACGACCATCCCATCCCAAAGAAAAAGAAGGCATGGCAGGGCATCCCACCAGCAAATCATTGAGCCTACATTTTCTTTAAACATCCAAGACCTAGGAGTTCCCTGTTCCCTGGTGGCCTGGTGGGTTAAGTATCCAGTGTTGTCACTGCTGTGGCTCAGGTTGCTGCTATGGCATAGGTTTGGTCCCTGGTCCAGGAACTTCCTCATGCCATGGGTTCAGTCTAAAACAACAACAAAAAACAAAACAAACAAACAAAAAACCATCAAGACCTATAGAATAGGAAATATGCTTTACAATGCAACCCAATCAACCCACACATATTTAAAGGCAAATCTGCACAAAAAAAAACATATGACATGACATAATATGGGCTGAACTGTGACCTCCCCAAATTTGTGTGTTGAAGTCCTAATCCACAGTACCTCAAAACATGACTGAATTTGGAGACAGGGCCTTTAAAAGGGTGATTAAATTAAATGAGGTCATGAGAGTCGACACTAATCCAACCTGACAGGCATCCTTAGGATATCAGGAGGTTCCCACTGTGGCTCAGCAATAATGAACCTGACAGCATCCATAGGAATGAGGGTTCAATCCCTCATGGGGTTAAGGATCTGGTGTTGCCAGTGATGTAGGTCACAAATGTGACTTGGATCTGGCATTGCTGGGACTATGTTGTAGGCTGGCAGCTGAAGCTCTGTTTCAACCCCCCTAGCCTGCTGGGAAGTTCCATATGCCACAGGTGCCATCCTAAGAAAAGGAAGAAAGAAAGAAGGAAGGAAGGAAGGAAGGAAGGAAGGAAGGAAGGAAGGAAGGAAGGAAGGAAGGAAGGAAAGGAAAGGAAGGAAGGAAGGAATTAGGACACAGACAGGCACAGAGGGATGACCATGTGAGGACGCAGGGAGAAGACGGCTGTCTACAAACCAAACAAAGACCTCTAAAGAGATCCACCCTGACAATCTGGACTTCCAGACTCCAGAATTATTAAATCATACATTTCTGCTGTTTTAGCCACCCAATCTGTGGTACTTTGTTATAGTGGCCTGAGCAGAGTAATACATGATGAGCCGTACTCTGATATTTCCTAGTCTGTTCAATTTCTTTCTTTTCTCTTTTTTTCCTTTTATGGATGCACCCACAGCATATGTAAGTTCCCAGGCTAGGAGTTGAATAAGAGCTGCAGCTGGCAGTCTACAACACAGCCATGGCAACACAGGATCTAGGTGCATCTGCAACTACACCACAGCTTGCAGCAACACCAGACCCTTAACCTGCTAAGTGAGGCCAGGGCTTGAACCCTAATCCTCATTGATACTAACCAGGTTCTTAACCCAATGAGCCACAACAGGAACTCTTACATTTCTTTTTTTCTTTTTTTTTTTAATGTTGTTTGGGAAAAAATTTATTTCACAGTGACAAATGGACCATACCCACAGCCTTAAGAACCAAGACAATTATAAGATCCTTCCATTTTTATACACCAACAGTAAGAAAATTGTTCCCAATAGTTTCAATTTTTAGAAATGAAAAAAATCCATATGTTCAATACAGGAAGTGGCCTTGAGTGGTGGAATCCAAATCTAATGCCTTTAATGAGGAACAGGAACTTCTCCAATCATCCCTGACACAAACGCAAATAATCCTTTTTACTGTTCTTTGAAGAAAGAGGAGTATATAAACTTGAGTTTAAAGGAAGGAAAGCAACTTTTTCCAGCTCTTTCTGCAGCTATGATCCCACTCCTGATTAAGCTATTTCCATGTCATACTGCACAAAAGAAACAAGGAGGGTCATTTAGCTTTGATGCTAATTGTCCATCCTGGAAATTTTGAGAAAGAGTAGTATATCCTGACCTTGGAAAAATCATTTCTCTGCCAAACAGATAAAAAATGAAAAGCAGCTCAATATGGTTAATCATCAGGGAAATGCCAATCAAAAACCACAATGAGGTACCATCTCACACTGGTCAGAATGGCTGTCATCTAAAAGACCCCAGTTGGAGTTCCTGTCGTTCCTCAGTGGTTAACAAATCCGACTAGGAACCATGAGGTTGCAGGTTCGATCCCTGGCCTTGCTCTGTGAGTTAAGGATCCGGCGTTGCTGTGAGCTGTGGTGTAGGTCGCAGACACAGACAAGGCTCGGATCCTGCGTTGCTGTGGCTCTGGCATAGGCCGGCAGCTACAGCTCGGATTTGACCCGTAGCCTGGGAATCTCCATATGCTGCGGATGCTGCAAGTGCAGCAGTAGAAAAAAAGACAAAAAAAAAAGACCACAGTTAACAAATTTTGGTGAGGCTGGGGAGAAAAGAGGACCCTCCTTCACTGTTGGTGAATATGTCAATTGGTGCAGCCACCATGTAAAATGGTTTGGAGGTTCCCCATGAAACTAAAAATAGAACTACCATATGACCCAACAATTGCACTCCTTGGCATATTTCTGAAAAAAACAAAACACTAATTTGAAAACATAATGTACCCCAGTGGTCATGGCAGAATTATTTGCAATAGTCAAGGTATGAAAGCACCCCATGTGTCCATCCAAAGAGGAATGGATAAAGATCACATCTTCTTATATAAACCACACACACAATTGAATGGAATAAAAAAAGAACAAAATCTTGGCATTTATATCAACATGGATAGACCTCAAGATTATCATCCTAAGTGAACTAAGTCAGACAGAGAACACTGCTTATAAGTGGTATTATATACCACTTATATGTGGAATCTACAAAACACAAAAAATAAAAATAAAAAAACACAACAAACTAGTGAATATAAAAAAAAGAAGCAGATTCACAGATACAGACAACAAAGTAGTGGTTACCAATGCGGGGGCGTTAGGAGGGGAGGAAGGAGGAGCAATATAGGGACAAGGAAGTAAGAGGTACAAATTATTAGATATAAAATAAGCTACAGAAAAGAGAATATAGCCAATATTTTATACCTTTAAAAAGTGTGAATCACTATATTGTATATCTGTAAACATATAATAGTGCACAGCAATGATATATTTCAATTTTTAAAAAAAGAAATGGAAATAGAGACAGACATCCTATTGGTTCTGTTTCTCTGGAGAGCCCTGAGTAGTACCTTTTTCAATATTGGTTCATTAATCTTAACAATTGCACTGCTGCAGAAACTGTGGCAGCAGAAAGACACAAGCAGCTCTCGGAGATGTGGAATAGCCAGGTTTATTCAGCACCGGTGCGGGGCGGGCTCAGAGGAGTCACCACCAGAGTCTGAGCACCAGGTCTTTGTTCTGGGTAGCTTTTATACAAACAGACTTGGGGGTCTTGTTTTCCCCAAGCAATTACCCCAGCCCTCCCCCATCCCGGTACAGACAGTGTTCCTGCCTAAGAAGCTGGGTAAACAAGACTACAAAAACAAAACTGATAAGCAATGCTTGGAGCATGGCTAGCAGAGCTGCTAGCAAGGACATAAGGCACATAGTTACTGTAATATTACAAGAAGGGTGGTATGGGGCGAGCAGAGCTGCTGTCAGGCAAGTAGCTGCCTCCTCAGTTCGGGGGGAGGGGTGTTGTTTCTCTAGTTAAAACTCTTATTTCAGTACCTCACTGATTTCAGATGTGAAGAAAAGGAGGGTCTCTGAATAGGGGTATACAGGGATTCTCTGCACTGTACTGCCAATTTTTCTGTTCATCTAAAACTGTTCTTAAAAATAAAATCTGCTAAAGAAAAAAAAAAGGGTGGTAACATTGGGGCTCAGGGTAGACGGCCCCAAAATGTGCCGCAATGGCACATTGATTATTTTGAATTAAATTTACTTAAGAAAGGGCGTTCCCTGGTGGCTCAGTGAGTTAAGGATCTGGCATTGTCACTGCTGTAGAGAAGGTTCAATCCCTGGCCCAGGAACATCCACACACCGAGGGAGCAGACAACAAGGACAAAAATTTCCTTAAGAAAGGACCAATGCAGGAGTTCCCATTGTGGCTCAGTGGTTAATGAACTTGACTCATATCCATGAGGATTCGGGTTCAATCCCTGGCCTCACTCAGTAGGTTAAGGATCTGGTGTCGCTATGAGCTGTGGTGTAGTTTGCTCGGATCTGGTGTGGCTGTGGCTGTGGTATAGGCCAGCAGCTACAGCTCCGATTGGACCCCTAGCCTGGGAACCTCCATATGCTGAGACTGCAGCCCTAAAAAGACAAGAAGAAAGGAAAGGAAAGGGAAGGGAAGGAAAGGAAAAGGACCACTGCAAAAAGATCCTCTGACCCTCCTCTCTCCCGGGGAGCAGGAGATAAATCTCCCCCATGAAAGATGCACTCCCTGCCTCTGTAAGTAGAAAGACCTCCTTCATCATCAAAGAAAGTGATTTCCGGCCAAGAAGCCTGTATAATAAACAAACCATGTTACTTCTTTAATCGGTTTAGATTCTTCCCTAATGTTGGTGCCCCAAACCTAGGTTTCTTTGTTCTGTCAGTTCCTCAGAAATGAATAATTTCTTTGTCTAAAATGAAAAGTTGCCTGCTTGGCACCCAGGTCCATTTCTATGAGACCTCCATGCCTATGAATTGAAATGTGTTTCTTTTTCTCCTCTTAATCTGTTCTGTGTATTAATCCAGCCACAGGAACTCAAGAGGGATGAGGGGTAATTTCTCCTCCCTGACAGTGACTAGAGACAACCTAGTGCCTTGTTTAGATGCACATTTGAACAGGCCTAGAATCAAGGAATCTCCCCAGATAGCGAGGTGGGGCTGGGGTCTTCGGAGATGAGTGTGTGTGTGAAGAAGGTGCAGAGCTGCTAAACCTCCCTCCAAGTTTCCTCTCCTCTTCCCAGACAAGCAGGAAGCCTTGGCTGCAGAAAGGAGAGCCTGTTCCTCAGACATTTGTACTCCACGTCCTGCCTTCTCTGCAGCTGCTGCGCCTGGTTCTAGTGGGTGGGGGGCTGGCGGGGCACCTCCCTCAAGGCTGTCAGACGCCCCCTTGCTCCTCCCTCCTCCGAGCCCTCCCCATGAAGGCATCACCAGAGAAAAATGAAACTACCTCCCCTCAAGGTCTTACTTTGTTTTTTAAAAGGGAGATGGGTTTGCTCTTATTTTTGGTTCTAAAACGCAAGGAATGTGGGCAGAGGATGGGGGAAGCCTTCCCAGACCGAGTTCCCAGACGCTTGATGGGACCGAGGCGCCTGCTCAGATGACTCATCTGGGGAAGGGGAGACAAGAAAGCAGGGGAAGGGGAGGCAAGAAAGCAGAGGAAGGGGGAGAAAGTCCCCTGGGGATGAAGGAGGCCAGGCTCCCGAAGGCGCTGGGGGCTGGGCCTGGGCCTCCTTTCCAGGACCCCAGCTTGTGCACTGGGTTTTCTTCTGTTCTGATTCCCACCCTCCCTCCACCAGCTGGAAGACGTGGCTCCCGGGGATCCTCTGAGGAGACCCGGGTCTCCTCAGAAAGAGGAGCAAAACAGAAAGCAGGCTGGTAAGCTGAGAGCTGGGTTTTAAAACCGCAAGAGAATTAGGAAGTGTTTTACCCGGAAGGATGTGGGCCAAACAACTTCCAAGTGGGTGAACCCCTCTGTTGGATGCAGAATTGTAATGAGGTTTAATAAGGCTCCACATAAAAGAGGAACCACTGGAAAAGCGGTTTTACACCAACAAAAACAACAATGCTGAGGTATTTTTAAAGCAGGCCAAAGTCCCCCTTCAGACAACTCCTTCCACCAAAGTAGCTGATCCACCTGCGAGAGCAGGAAAGGAAGTGGATCAGGGCATCTGGGGAAATAGCTTTTCTAGAGGGAGGCACTGGGAGGCTGCGGGGCAGGAGTGGGGGGTGAGGGGCATGGGGAGGGAGGGTCCCACAGCCCCCCAGTCCCTCCGGCATACGCAAGATTGGGCAGACCAACGCCTGAACCTCAGAGAAGAGGCCTGAGAAAGTGCTCTTTACTGCCTGCTGGCTTTCTTTCTTTTTTTCTTTCTTTGTTTCCTTCTCTTTTCTTTCTTTTTTTCCTTTTTTCTTTCTTTTATTTTTTCTTTCTTTCATTCTGTCTTTCTTTCCTCCTTCCTGTCTTTCTTTCGCTCCTTCTTTGTCTTTCCATTTTCCCTTCCTTCTTCCCTCCCTTCCTCCTTCCTTTCCCTCCCTTCCTTTTCTCTCTCTCTCTCTCTGTTTCTTCCTTTCTCTTTCTTTCATACACTAGTTGCAGCTTGGGTTCAAATTTCTTCACACACAAGGAGTTCCCGCTGTGGCACAGTAGGTTAAGAGCCCAGGTGTTTCTCTGCAGCAGCTAGGTTAGTGCAAAAGCATGGGTTCAATCCCTGGTGGGCACAGTGGGTTAAAGATCGGCTTTGCCATAGCTACAGCTAGTGTTTTATCCCTGGCCCAGGAACTTCCTTATGCCATGAGTGCAGACAAAAAAAAAAAATTGTCTTCAGACACAGGCTTCTGTTTCCAACACCCTCCAGGGAATTTTGGAAACCTCACTTAGGGTTCTCCTGAGACACTGAACCAACAGGATATAGGGATGTAGGGTTGAAATGACTTTCTAAGCCCAAGATAGAACAGCTCCTGCTGGCATTCTGGACGGGGGCGGGGGAGCACGTCAGCAAAGCTAAACTTAGATCATTTTTTTCATCCCTGTAGATGCTTCACTTGACCAGTCAGCCATCCAGTCAGCCAGTCCCCAAACACCAAGCCAACTCTGGGCCTTTTCACCCCAAGAAAGGGTGACTTGGTGGCCCCAGCCAATCGGGTATTTTTGATTTATCTCTTCCTTATTCTCGATACTTTACTATTATTTTTTTAATTTTGTTACTGAAGTATAGTTGATTTACAATGTTGTGATAATTTCTGCTGTGCAACAAAGTGATTCAGTGATACATGTACACACATCCTTTCTCTTTCAGATTCTTTTCCAACGTAGATTATCGCAGAATATTGGGTAGAGGTCCCCCTTGTTTTTTATCCTATAAACACTTCCTGCCTTTTGCCTCATTTTGCAGTTCTGCTTCCTGAAGTGTTGAATACAATTTGTATCACCTAAATTGCCTTCTTTAATCATTTTCAAACAATAAGAAGAGGCTTATGGAGGATTGGCTGGAAACACCGTGGAGACCAAGTCCTGAGACCTCATGTTTGTGAATGGGGGCTCCAGACCAAGTCTGAAAACCTGAGAACCGGAGTCTGATGTCTGAGGGCAGGAGCAAACCCCAGTCATATGGAGAAAGCAAATCCTTCCTCTCTCCCTCTGCCTTTCTGTTCTGTTTGGGCTCCCAGCAGGTTGGGGATGCCTGTTGTCTTGGGGAGGGCCACCACCTCTACGCAGTCTGCCAACACAGATGCTGATCTCTTCAGGAGCCGTCCACATAAATATACCCAGATCACATTTTACCAGCTCTCCAGGCATCCCTTAGCCCAGCCAAGTGAGCACATAAAGGTAACCACCATACTGTCCAAGCTCAGGGAAAGCCTCCCATTCTAACAAGTTCCTCCTATTAAAACGCATCAGGCTTGGAGTCCCCACTGTGACACAATGGGATCGGCAGTGTCTCTGCAGCACCAGGACACAGGTTCGATCCCCAGCCTGGCACAGTAGGTTAAAGGATCTGACACTGCCCCAGCTGCAGTGTAGGTTGCAGCTATGGCTGTGATCAGATCCCTGGCCTAGGAACTCCATATGCCATTGGGTGGCCAGAAAAGAAAAAAAGAAGTCAGATTTGATACTATCACCACTACTGTATATCCAGGGATCATAAAATTCCAAAACTCCAACAAAACCAGGCAGGTGGTCCTCTGCATATCAAAGTAGGAGGTGTGGGAGTTTTGTCTGGCTCTGAATTCTGTGCGAGATAAAGACAATACTGCAGGCTTTTAGGTGCAGATTCACCCCAACATCCCTTGCAATCAGCTAAGAGCCCTCAGATAGCTCTCTTTATGGAACTCAGAGATGCCAAGAACAGAGGGAAAGCCTGGATGATCCCTAAGTGTATGTGAAGCAGCACACCTGGATTCTAATGATGCTTCAAGATATAGCCTCAGATGCCAAGTGAGGACTCGGTCCACAGTCAAGACTCACAGGCCTGCCATAATGCCCAGGACTAGGGATCAAACTTGCACCACAGCAGTGACAACACTGGATCCTTAACCTGCTGTACCACCAGGGAACTCCATAAGTTATTCTTGATGACCAGGAAATGAGTGCCAGGAGTGTAATAATTCACTTGTCATAAAATCACCAGCAAAAGTGGCACATGACTGCAGTGTTCAGGAAGAAACTGTAAAAATGATTGAAGACGTCATGTTATAAATAGGGCTCGTGTTTAAAATCACATGTCAGGACATTTCCAAGCCAAACATTTCAGATATTAGAGCAAATGTCAAGGTTGTACCTTCAGTAGCTTTAATTTGTAAGAGGGCACATAAAAAGAAAAAAACCACTATAAATCAAGGATACTTTAGAATTATTTTTTTTTAATTAGTCTAGCTAAGATCTGTAGACACTCAGGAAATTGTATACATATGTGGAAGACAGATCTTTATTGAGTCTAAAAGCACTGTTAAGCATACCCAGGGGTGATATTCCTGCTGTGGTGCAATGAAATTAGCTTTTTCTTTGCAGCTCCAGGATGCAAGTTTGATCCCTGGCCCAGCACAGTGGGTTAAAGGATCTGGCATTCCCACAACTGCAACATAGGTTGCAACTGTGGCTCACATCTGATCCCTGACCCAGGAACTCTATATGCCTCAGGGGAGCCAAGAAAGAAAAAAAGAAAAGAATATTCAGGGAGGTGCCAAAGGACTTTGGCCCAGGGGAAAATGTGATGCCAGCCAGTGTGGAGGTACTCAGCAGGGCAGGAGTAGCCCTGGGACGGATCTGTCTGACCTTTCAGGATACAAGCCACCTCAAACAAATAAGATTTTATTGTCTCAAATAAAAATGAAAGATGGTTGCTCCCAGGTGGTGCAGCAGGTTAAGGATCCACCATTATCACTGCTGTGGCTCAGGTCACTGCTGGTCACTGCTGCTGTGGCTCGGATTTGATCCTTGGCCCCAGAACTTCCACATGCCATGAGGGAGGCTCAAAAGAAAAAAAAAATAAACATCAAATAAAATTTAAGAAATGAAAGATGAATCATTGAGCCTCTTTAGGAAATTAAAATTCTTTAAAAGACAAATGCTAGACATTTATATTGTTGGACTGCTAAACTGTATTCATCTCCCACTTGGTTTGACTTATCTTCAATCTCTACAAAACTCTTATCATTTGTTACTAAAGTACATTTTCCAATGACTTTACTGGACTAAATCTTGGTACGATGATGCCGTAATGTATCAAACACAAATGAATCTGGGGAAAATTAAGGGATGCTTTTTTTTTTTTTCTTTTTGAGTGAATAGTAAAAGCTCCACTTTGTACGGTGCTACATTTCATTGGTAAATGTCCAAATGGCACCTCTTCCATGTCAGAAGCTCTGTGAGACCACAGGCTTCTCGGTGACTGCATCTCACACTGGCACAGAACATTGTGTTGTTCTTCCTTGGAGGATGTCATGTTCGATTTATTTTTATGAAGAGAAATTATTCAAGGGAAAGTCAGAGGTTTTAAGGGAAATGGAATTAGGACCCACATGAGTTATACATGTGTAACTGAATGCCATTGAATGTTCTTTGGGAGTCTTTGACAAATTGTCATGCCATCGGGATGTTAAACCCTCCAGCTGCTTTCCTGGATTTCTAGAGAATTCCCAGAACCAGAATAGATCCCATCTTGGTTTTCTAAATCCTCCCACTACAAATGTTGGCTTCAGATAAGAAGTCTTCTTTAGCTGAGGGTGTAACATTATTAGACAGAAATTTATTTAGAACATTTTTGTGTCTAACCTACCCAGTACATTACATGGAATTGAATTCCATTTCTGCATGAATGTTAGAACTCTCTTTACCAATTAAGTGGTTGAAAAAGGTAGGGGTAAAAACAGCTTACCTTGGGCTGAGTGTGTCTCCTGAATGAAATTCAAAGCAGTGGCTCCTGTTTTAAAAGTCCAGGTTCTGTTCTCTGTGCTGCCTGCTGCCAGCCCCCCACCTTCCTCTTCCTGGGTGATGCCTAAACTGCTTGGGGCGCCCTCATGCCTTCAGCCTTTCCTCTTTTTCCCATCATCACAGTGCCTTAGGGGGTCCTTCTGCCAGCCATTCATTCCATACCTCAGCCTCATTGTTTTTTGTTTTTTGTTTTTTTTCCCCTTTTTGGCTATGCCCACAACAAGCAGAAGTTTGTTTCTGGGCTGGGATCGAATCAGCAACACAGCAGTGCTCAGAGCCACAGCAGCAACAATGCTGGATCCTTAACCCACAGCACCACTAGAGGAACTCTTAAGCCTTGCTGTTCTTAAAAGTCTCAAGCATTTCCTGAATGACTATTAGGTTTAGACACAGAGCTTCCTAATTTCTTAGAGTTTTCTATCAAATACAAATTGAAAGAAGAGACTTTTCTTTATGAAATTTTTTTTCAGAAAACACAGAGGAATGGGTTTGGCGATAGCTTAGGCAGTTAGTGTTTGAAGAGTGAAGAGTGATTTTCATTTTAAAAAAGTTAACTGCTTGTGGGAAGAAAGTGTAAAATAGGGCTAGATAGATGATAAAATGTCTGTTTTTATTTAAAGTCCAAGACAAGAATCCAAATGAAAAGCAAAGCAGTGTTTTGGGGTTAAGACATTTCTACTGTGAGTTTACCCCACAAGGAGGTCAAGCATGAGGCATCCTCTGAATCAGACTTGCCAACAAACCTTTACCTCCTGAAATTGGAGGTGCAGAGTGTGCCTACACCACTAGATGGCACCATTGCCCACCGCACACTTCAAATCTCTGGCCCATTTTTGCCTCCAATGGCTCAAAGAAAAACCCCCGTTTATACCCCACCCCCAGTGTCTTGTATTCAGTGTTAAAGATCACAGATGCCTCTTTGCCTTGGAGTTATGTGCTGCCTATCAGAGGCCATTAGCAGAGCTCAGGACCCTCTGCAGCCTCCTCCAGAGCTTGGAAGGTGGCTGGAGACTGGACCCCAGTTTATACTATGTGTAGAAAGTCATGCATGCTGATGGATCATCTGGAATCTCAAAAAGAGGATCTGATTCAAGAGAGAATGTGGAAGATTGTTCTGGAGAGAAGGAGGGCAGGTGCCTGGTGCCAGATTTGGGAGAAGTGGGAGCCATGCAAGGGAGCATCAGTGAAGGGAGAGAACAGCCTCTGGGTCCAGGCCCGGGATGGGCTAGCCAGAGGCAGCTGTGTCCTCTGGTGCCAGCAGCCCATGAAGACAGGTAGTACTACCCCATGCTTCAGACGACATGCTCACTACAGCTTCTAAAGTAAAGAGTTGATGGAGTTCCCTTGTAGCTCAGCAGATTAAGGATCCAGCATTGTCACTGGTGGGGCTTGGGTCACTGCTCTGGCAGGAGTCCAGTCCCCAGCTCAGGAACTTCTGCATGCTCTGGGAAAAAAAAAAGAAAGAAGAAAAAGTAAGGCCTGACCCTCAACCTAATCATGCACACTGTGCCTTATCCCTGTGGCATTTGTTTTTTCCAGCAATCCCACTCCTGGGTATGTATCCAGACAAAACATTCATTCAAAAAGATACCTCTATGTTCACACAGCACTATGCACAATAGCCAAGAAGTGGAAACAACCTAAATGTCCATCGATAGATGAATGGATTAAAAAAATATGATACATTTACACAATGGACTACTATTCAGCCATAAAAAAAAACCCAAAAAAACAGTGCCATTTGCAGCAACATGGATGGAACTAGAGAATCTCTTACTAAGTGAAGTCAGAAAGAGAAAGACAAACACCACATGATATCACTTATATGGAGAATCTAAAATATGGCACAAATGAACCTATTTACAAAGCAAAAAAAGATCACGGACACAAAGAGCAGACTTGCAGTTGCCAGGAGGAAGGAGTGGGATGGACGGGGAGTTTGGGATTAGCAGATGCAAACTTAACATTTGGAATGGATGGACAATGGGATCCAACTGTACAGCACAGGGAACTATGTGTGCTTGGGTCACTTTGCTATACAACAGAAATTGAAAAAACATTGTATATCAATGATACTTTAATTAAAACATTAAACTAAAAATTAAAAAAATAAAAATAAAGTAGGGATGCACGAGACCCAGAGTAAATGAGGTTCCAGGCCCTGAGCCGCAGAAGGGCAGGAGCGAGCCCCTGGGAAGAGCTATTACCCCGAGTGGGGGAGTGAGGGGCAGATACCACCCACCCTCCTTCTCAGCCACAGTGTGGGCAGGAGGCTACACCCCAGCTACTTCCCAAAGTGGGTGCACTGTTATGAAATGTTCACTACTCTTCAGGCAAACATTATCATCAGTAGCTTTTAAAAGCACCTCAGAAACTGCTCAAACCTATGAAGCACTGTCCTGGCTCCTGAAGCCAGTGGGTTTGTAATAGGGAAGAAAAAAATCTGATTCCATTTTGGATCTGTGTCTTTTTCTTTAACCTTTGCCTTCTGTTGCTTTTGCTGCAAGTTAATCTCTAAAGGAATGTTTCCTATGAGTTTAAAGTGTACATACTGGCCCACCTCTGGTAACCCTGTCTTCCATGCCTGAGTGTTTAGCTAAAATACCTTTGTTTGAGCTCATGGGAAGCAGCTTCACCAGGCCCACCTGTCAATGGCTGCAGGAAAAAAGAAATGAATGCATCCCCTTAGGAGGAGTCTAGCCTGAACAAGGAAATATTTGCCTCCATGAATTACCTTTTTAACCCTCACCTTCTCCTCTTTGTTCTATAAGAGAAACTAGCCTCCAAACCCAGGCACGATGGTTCTTTGGGACATGAGTCCACCATCTTCTCAGTCTGCTTTCTGAATAAAGTCGCTATTTGTTGCCCCAACAACTTCATCTACTGACCTGTCCAGCGATGAGCAGCATAAGCTTAGGCTCAGGCTTAGTCATTCTTGAGAGGCTTTTTCCAACAGCTCAGGACTGAAGGGGAAGGAAGAGGTGCCAGTGAGGCTGGGAGCCCCTCTGTGTACATCCTGGGACCCACGAGAGGACAGGAGAGAGCCCATCAGGCACTGGCCAGGGGGAGCGGAAGGCACATCAACTTTCCCAGTGCCATGCGAGGCTAACATTTGGGAATGAGACATCCAGGACATCACATAGGTGACAAGCCCACCCTAGGCGAGGACAATAGCCCTTTTAGGAAACAGGAGGAGGGTTCTTTGAGGGATTTAAACACATTCCCCCTCAGGGGCGCCTTCTGGGCGTGGCAGCCCTTGAAGGAAAAAAGCCAACCACATCCTTCACTGAAATTTACAGATTTCAGGCACTGGCTCCCCACCTTCCCAATCCCGACCGCAGGCCTGTGCTCTGAAGACCAAAGAGGCCACTGACTGTTATTTTAAGAGCTAAAATTTCCCAGAACCCTGGAATGCTCTGAGAACTCTCAAAGAAAGCTATTTCTGTTCTCTGACAATTTGGCCAATATTTAACCTTCTCCCTGAATCATCCAATTTCTTTCCTATGAAAGTACTCCCCAGGTTCCAAAGAGAAAGCTGCATTCATGATGTAAATGTTTTGAGTAACACATGGGTTAACACTGGCCGGGGTACTGGAGCTCCTGACTGTTGGGGGGTCATACACACTTCCACAGAAGCAGGTTCGGGGTAAGATCTCCTTTGATTGGGCTCTTCGTTCCACTCCTGGATTCACTGAGGTCTGCCACTGGTGTGGAAATGGTGTCTTCCTACCTCAGGTCACTGCCACCTTTATATAGAAAGACAAGAGAAAATGTGTTTCCCTACACCTGAAGCTAACACAACATTGTAAACCAACTCTATCCCAATAAAATCCAATTTTTTAAAAAAGAGGGAGTTCGCATTATGGCTCAGTGGGTTAAGTACCTGACATAGTGTCCGTGAGGATGCGGGGTTTAATCCCTGGCCTCGCTTAGTGGGTTAAGGATCTGGTGTGGCCACAAGCTGCGGCAAAGATGGGCCTTGGATCCAGCATTGCTGTTACTGTGGCATAGGCCTCAGCTGCAGCTCCAATTCGACTTCTGGACCAGGAACTTTCAGATGCAGCAGGTGTGGCTGTAAAAAGTGAAGAAAAAGAGGAGTTCCCTCATGGCTCAGTGGGTTAATGGTCTGACATTGTTGCTTCTATGGATCCAGTAGCTGCTGTGGTGCAGGTTTTATCCCTGATCCAAGAACCTCCACATGCCATGGGCATGGCCAAAAAGAAAAGAAAAGAAAAGAAAAAAAAATGTGTGTTTCCTTTATAGAGCAGGATGATTGAATACTTTCCCTATTGCTAATTCAAATTCACTTAACTGTGGGAAGTTTTTAATGTGTGAGATTAACCATAACCATTCAAACCACCCTCTTTTCTTCCTATTTAGTTTTAGAATTTGAGCATCAGGGTTGTGAGTTCCCCCGCTGGCAGCTGGCCTGTGTTCTTCCTGCCATCCGTCCCCACATGGGAGACTCAACTGTGCAGAGGGGCTGACTGGCAAGGAGGCCCAGGCCCAGATGGGGTCCAAGTACCTGAGGCTATGTTAACTGTAAGACTGAATGCCCACCAGTGGTTTGAGAGAACAGTGGGATAAGTGCTCTGAGAGGGGTCACTAGCCTCTAGGCAATCCCACAGTCACCAGTGTGTAATGAAGGCTCCTTGTTGACCCAAGGAAGCATTTTACCTTGATTCTTCCTGCAGTTTTTCACCCTTGGCAAGGTCAACACGAGGCTGGGTAATTCCTTGGTGCAGGGACCATCCTGGGCCTTGGAAGAGGTTTAGGGTAAACCTGGCCCTCCTCACTAGAAGCCATTCCCAAGTCAGGATACTGAGACAGCCTCTGCGTACCAGCAAATGTTCTCTGGGAGGGGGGGGGGTCAGGCCATCAACCACCCAGTGGAGAACCACAGGAAAGGGTTGTCAGGAAAGTGGGTCAGAGCTATAACATGAACTGGGAGGGACATTCCCCAAGGTCCTTAGACATGACAGCACAGGCTTGGACACCCTGCAAGGGACAAAGGGGAAATGTGTCCAAGAAAGAGAAGGCTGATCGTGCTGCAGGATGGGAGGGACAGAGGCACAGAGACAAGAGGGACAAGGTGAGGCATCTGTGTGCTCATAGATGGCCCACCCATGCTGCATCTGTGGGCTGCGCCTGTCTCTTCACAAACCTGCTCCATGTGGCCATCTGCACAGGTCCATGTGATCCCACTGCAGAACCTGGGCAGCATGTCACCCACAGGGATGAGTCAGAGGCACTTTGTGCAGGGCATAGGCATACTCTTCTGTGCCCAAAGTGGTCATCACCTGGTAAAGGACATCAGCAGATCAGAGCAGAGAGACAAATGTGTCCAACATCACGAGAGCACCCAAGCCTACGTCATAGGAGGGATGACAGAAAGAATTAGACTCACGCTTCTGAGAAAAGAAAATGACTTTGAACAATGTGACAGAGGCTGGGGGGTATCCTAGCACCTGAAAAATAAAGGAGGGAGACAGAACAGCTGCCTTCACACAGCTGAGGGCTCCCGGAGAAAATCAAATGAGGGTGATGGATAAATGGTCCTGGGAATGCAAGCCTCAGGGGAGCTGTCCATCCAGACGATTCTGAGATTCTCTGGTTCCATCCAATCTCCCCACACCCCTGGGGACCAGCTGCACCTAGAAAGTCATGGTTGGCTCTGAAGGCCACATTTCAAAAGGAATTCTGCAAGCCCGAACAGGCTCCAAAAAAGCATCGTCTTATTGTAAGCAGCATTGTCATGTTCAGTTTTGTATTACTAAGTTAATGGGGAGAGTTCTCTTCTGTCTCCCTTAAGAATAACATCTATAAGAGTTCCCTGGTGGCCTAGTGGTTAAGGATCCCATGATGTCACTGCTGTGACAAAGGTTCAATCTCTGTCCCAGGACCTTCTGCCATGGGTGTTGTCGAAATAAAATAAAAATAACATCTATAATTTCATCAGATTATAAAAAGTATTCATATTCTTGATGCAACTAGAGATTCTCATACTAAGTGAAGTAGGTCAGAAAGAGAAAGACAAATACCATATGACATCACTTATATGTGGAATCTAAAATATGGCACAAATGAACCTACCTACAAAACAGAAATAGACTCACAGACAGAGAACAGACTTGCAGTTGCCAAGGGGGAGGGGAAGGCAGTGGGATGGACTGGAATTTGGAGATAGTAAATGCAAACTATTCTATTTAGAATGGATAAGCAGTAAGGTCCTGCTGTATAGCACAGGGAACTATATCCAGTCTCTTGGGATAGACCATGATGGAAGAAAATATAAGAAAAGCAATGTAGCAGTGTATATATATGTGGGGGGGGGGCTGGGTAACTTTGCCATACAGAAGGAATTGGCACAATATTGTAAATGAACTACACTTTAATTTAAAAATGTAAAAATAAAAGTATACCTATTCTTTTCAGGATGTTTAGAAAATACAGATGCAAATAATCCCACCAACTGAAAAAATATTTTTAATATTTTAATGTTCTCCTATGTTACATTCCAAGATTTTTTTTTTTCATGGCTGTACCCATGGGTATGGAAGTTCCCAGGTCAGGGATTGAACCTGAGCCACGGATGTGACCTACACCATAGCTGCAGCAACACTGGATCCTTAGCCACTACGTCACAGCAGGAACTCCTTCCAAGATTTTTTCTATGCATACATCAGATTCCTACCTTCAAACATAATAAAAAGAATATTATAAATTCCTAATGAACTCTGGCTTTCCAGACATGATCTTCCAACTTTATTCCTGTCACTGTGAAATTCATCATTAATTTTGCATCTTTCCTAGTCAATTGAGCATAAAGAATAAATCAAAGCAGGTATAATTGGGCTAATGGCCCCCTTCAGATTTCTAGCTTCATGCTGATTTCGTTATGTTTGAGATGACCTCTCCTGCTGCATGCATGATTCCATTTTCTTCTCTGTTTCGTAAAATAATAAGGGCAAAATGTAATAAAATTATTCAAATAATTGCTCAAACCTTGCAAAGATGAAGCTGCCAAAATTAGACATTTGGCCAGCAAGCAGTGTCCCAATGAGAAGGCAAAAAATTCTGTTCAGTTGACATATAATGTGTTCAATCAGCCTGAAAGGGGGAAAAATGTAGGAAATCCAAGATCTTTATTTTTTCTTCTCCTAATGAGATGTATGTTGTATGTGAGGTTATAGATCCCATTCTTTGTATATAATATATGCCAACATTGCTTCTATGTCATTCACTTTTCCTGGAATGCAGATTGGAAATGGGTGCATAATGCTCATCTGAAGAATTTCCTAATAAATTTACTATTCCCCTTTAAGTAATGGTTATGGTAAGACAATTTTTATCATAAATAAATAATCATAAAATTAAAATCCTTGTAGAGAAAACTCAAGTGCATTGTTTTTACAGACAATATGTCTAGAGGTGAAATATGACTTTGAAAAGTAAGCATTTCTGTTATACTTGATCCATTTTGTCAAATTGCTTTTCTGATATATAATTCTTTGTTTTTTTCTTTTTATGGCCTCATCTGTGGCATATGGAAGTTCCTGGGCTAGGGGTTGAATAAGAGCTGCCTACAGCTGCCTATGCCATAGCTACAAAACTCAAAATCTGAGACACATCTGCGACTTATGCCACAGCTTGTGGCAACACCAGATCCTTAAACCACTAAGCAAGGCCAGGGATCAAACCCACATCCTCATGGACACTATGTTGGGTTATTAACCCACTGAGCCACATATATAGTTTTTTAGTGATGTACAGCCACAAGAGCAGGATATAAAGCTACCGTTTTATTTTCCCTACCTTGTTCATACTTGCTATTATCTCATTTTTTTCCCCTTTGATATTTGACAATAGGCAAGATGCTTATTTTTCTCATTTGCATTTTTATATCTGAGGAGTGGAAATTTCTTGATATTTATTAGGAGATGGTATTTACCTTTTGTGTGTTTTGTTCATTTTCTATTCATCAATATTTAGAATATTAGGCATTTTCCAAATCAAAACTACAATGAGATACCACCTCACATCAGTCAGAATGGCCATCACCAAAAAGTCTACAAGCAACAAATGCTAGAGAGGGTGTAGAGAAAAGGGAGCCCTCCTACACTGTTGGTGCGAATGCAAATTGGTGCAGCAACTGTGGAAAACAGTATGGAGGTTCCTTAAAAAACTGGAAATAGAATTGCCATATGCTCCAGCAATCCCACACTTGGGCATATATTTGTAATTTGAAAAGATACATGCACTGCTATGTTCATACTAGTGCTATTCACAATAGCCAAGACATGGAAGCAACCTAAATGTCCATTGACAGATGAATGGATAAAGAAAAAGTGGTATATATTTATAGTGGAATACTACCTTTCCATTAAAAAGAATGAAATCATGCCATTTGCAGCAAAATGGGTAGACCTAGAAATTATCATTGTAAGTGAAGTAAGTCAGAAAGAGAAAGACAAATATCGTATATCACTTATATGTGAAATCCAAAATATGACACAATTGAACTTATCTATGAAACAGAAACAGATTCACAGATGCAGGTAACAGACTTACGGTTGTCAAGTGGGTGGAGTGTTAGGGGGTAGGGAAGGACTGGGAGTTTGGGATTAGTACATGCAAACTATTATGGATAGAATGGATAAGCAATGAAGCCCTATTGTATAGCATAGGGAAATATATTTGATATCCTGTAACAAACCATAATGGAAAAGAAGAATTTTAGCATTTTCCTTGATTTCTGTTTAATATTTTTTGATAAAACTTATCTCTCTCCCAGTCCTCTCAAATTCTCCACCAATTGAGAAATCTGCCCATCAGCCAGCAAAAGACCTGGTTCCTTGTGGAGCTGGATTTCATAGGACTGGAGTGGGTTCTAAGAATAAACATTTCCAACCAGTGCTGAGAAATGCTGATGTGCCTGGTCTGGGGTGTGGCCACACACATGCTAGAGGCACCTGCCTACTCTGCTCCATCTCTGTGCTCCCTCTTCTCAGAGACCTTTAAAGTCACCTTCCTGTTACCAGATTAGGTCTGGATGCTCAGCACTCACAAATCAATACAGGTGTTGGTAGAAAGGAAAGATACTTTTAATCAGAATGATGTCAATCTGGGGAGATGGTGGACTCACTGTTCCCCCAAAACCACCTCCGAAGATTTTGCTTGGCCATGAAAGTTTTAAAGGGAAACAGAAAGTGATCTCAGTTAATCATGGAGATGCGGGGAGGGGGTGTCAGAGTGGTCACCATCCCCCACTGTGTGCAGACTTGTCAACCTGTGTTTTTTCTTCAGATGCTATCTTTGCACAGTTTGTTTGTGAGATTACCAAGGGGGAAGCCAGGGAGGATATCTATCTGGTCATCTCTTCATTACTTACTCTTCATTTCTACTTCCTTGATGTACAGAAAGGGCCAACAAATTAAGCAAGTCATGATGTGATTGAAAGATTTGAAAGGTGTGCTTAGGCTGGAGATGAGTGGAGCATGGGGGGTACTGAGTTTAAGCTTAACTACCACATAGCTCTGTTAAAGTGACAGGTGAGGAGTTCCCTGGCAGTCTAGTGGTTAAGGATCTGGTGTTATTGCGGCTGTGGTGTGGTTCAATCCCTGACACAGGAACTTCCACATGCCACTGGCACAGCCAAAAAAATCCCAAAACAAAGCAAAAAAGGAAGAATATTAAAGATAATAATAGAAAAATAAGGTGGCAAGCCAAAGAGGTCTCCTGCAGAGAGCTCTTTCCTGCCCAAAGCTGCTTACACTGGGGGTAGACAGTGCCTTTGCGAGGAGGACAGGGACACAGGCAGGTATGGGGTAACAGTTCTATAGGTTATGTACACTCTGAAAGTTCTTTCCCAAGTCTCCAAGCCTGAGCCCCCAGAGGTAGTTTGCCCAAGATCTCCTTCTATCACGCTTCCCCCACTTAGCATGTGCCCCACCCATGCCCAGTTATATAAAGGAGCATGAAAGAGAGCTGAACTACATGACCCTTTTGAAATATCTTTCTTCAACAGCTGGTAAAGCACCTTAATCCTGCTTAAAGCATCTTTCCTGCTCTTAACACACAGAGCTATTACTGGTGACACTGCTATTAGAAGCTGAGACCATGGTCTTTGTTGGGTTTCGTTACTTAGTGTAGCGGTGAGCATCACCTCGTCCACACTTCCCCACATTATAGCAAAGGATACACAGGGAGGGTTCGATGAGAGTAAAGCCAAGTGTCAGCTTCTAAAAATATCTTGTGTTCCTTCTCCCGACTGCATTAGGAGAGAGATCCTTAGCAAGAAATAAATGTCCCTCGAAACAGGCAGGAGCAATGCATGTTAAAGGCACTGATTCTCTTTGTCCTAAAAAGAATGTTTTTTCCAAGACCATCAGATTTTTAAAGATATACAATACCTGCAAGTAAGTAAATTATGAGCTTTCTTTCAGATTCTGTTTGTCATCATTCAATAAGGAAAGCAAACCTATGTGGTCAAATGAGAACATGAAATATTTATTCTAATCATAAATTCCCACTTTTATTTGATCAGATAGACTGGTTAATACGTTCTGCCATTTATTAACAAAAAGCAAAAATTATACCCTTGGTATGACAACAAAGAAAAGTTTGGTAATGATCTCTTTTTAAAAAAAAAAAAAAGAAAGAATTGGGATTTCCCTTGTGGCAAAGAAGCAGGTTAGGGATCTGGCATTGTCACTGCAGCAGCTTGTGTCACTGCTGTGACCTGGTTTGATCCCTAGCTGGGGAACATCCACATGCCATAGACACAGCCAAAAAAAGTTTTTTTAATTTTAAAAAAGGACTTATTTACTGATACCTTAAAAAATAATTATTTGGATTTTTTCTTCTACAAATGTATATTTTGTAATTCTTTTATTGTATCACCAAGACCAGTAATATTTTGTTCTTTTTTTAATTGTATGATTGCATTTATTTTTTTATTTTTTAAAGTTTTATTGAAGTATAGTTGATTTACAATGTTGTAATTTCTGCTCTACCACAAGGTGATTAAATTATATATATACACATATTCATTCTATTTCAGATTCTTTTCCCATATAGGTTATCACAGAACGGGTAGAGTTCCCTGTGCTATACAGCAGGTCCCCACTGGCCAGGCATTCCATGTACATCAGTGTGCATACACCAGTCTCACCCCCGGTCCGTCCCTCTCCCCCCACCTGTCCCCTGTGATAACCATATGTTTGTTTTCAAAGTCTATGAGTCTGTTTCTGTTCTGCAAATATGTTCATTTGTATCCTTTTATTGGATTCCACATATAAGTGATATTATACAATGCTTGTCTTTAAAGGTCTTGTTTAATTTTTTAAAATAATTCTTGTTTAACTATCACTGAAGCCAAACACTGGTGTTAAGTACTTGCTTGCCTCTACATGTGTTGAAGGTTTACCATGGCTCCTCATGTGCTCCTAACCCCTGCGTGTGAGTCTGGCTACGTATAACATTTCATCATCACAAGTTAGGTGATGCTGAACAGCGTCACTCTCCTGTTTCCATAACTTAATAGAACAGATAATTGAACTGTGTTTAATCAGTATTGTTGTAATCTTGACTGCTATTGGTAGTCTATCTTCAAAAACAGGTTCCATGACTTAGGTTTCAGTGTTTTTGTTATATTCCTCAAAATGCATGTTAACATTTATTTGCATATACAAACAAAGTTCCCTTTTTTTCTAACAGAAAATGACTGTGACTGCTGGTTTACCATTAGGTTAATGTGGCGGACTTTTTCTGTAGGTTGAATAATCCAAATCAACAACAGCTTTGAAGCTTGGAGAAAAATATAATGTATGTGATAAAAAGTGTTTTATCAAAAAAATGTGGTATCAGGAGTTCCCACTGTGGTGCACTGTTTTAAGAATCCAACTGCAGCAGCTCTGGTCTCTGTGGAGTTGAGGATTCAATCCCTGGCCCAGGAATTTCCATATGTCATAAAAAAACATAGCATCAGCCACAAAAAACATATCATCAGCAAATGTGTTTTTGAAAGTCATGTCTCAATTTTTCAAACTCTTTATTAAGAGCCTAAAAGTGAAAAAGAACCAAGGAAAGTTTCTGTAGAAGAAAATGTGTGCCTTGGAGGAGAATTCTTCACTGTCTAGACTATAGGACACATCCTTCCAGCATGTCTAATTCTCGACTGGTTGTGCCATTGAGCTATTTTACATCGCTGTAAGTTGTAGACAGCTTATCTCCCTGAAAAACACTTTATGCCTGTAGCCCCATAAACCGGCATCCTCTGGGGTCCAGCTAACTCCTCCCCACAAAAGAAGAGGCCAGTTTGCTTCATTTTCCGTTTTCTTTCTATATTCCAGATTTCTAATCTTGAATTCTCCTTTGAACTGGTTGTAATATCTTTCTAGTTCCCTCACTCAATAATGAGCTTAAATAAAATCTTTAACATGTCCTCCTTTTATAAATAGATGAGAATCATGATCTCACTTTTTTTGAAAATCATCTTTTCAGGTTGTTATTCCTGATAAAGCCTCTTTCTCAGAAATTGAGAAGGTAAATGACTTTACAAACCGCACAGTAAGTGTGGGAAACCCCCACAGTAAATGTGGTTTCCAACTTTTACTTTTAAGAAAATTGAATCAAGAAGTCAGAAGATAGAGGGATGACAATAATGTATAATGGTGGATTACTATGAGATTTGGAGCATGGAACTCCAAAGACATCCAAAGTGTTGACTATCATTGCTGTTATAAAAATAGCCCATTTACGTCAAGACTTTCCAACACTACAGCTATAAAAATCTAAAATAGGAATAGAGTCAAAGCTGAACTTTAGCACAGTCTAGCATCAAGTAATGGTCAACCGTGGGGACATGTACTAAACTGGAACATATCCTCATTTATTTCATTGTGGTGTGTTTCCAGTACAAATTTCATAATTACTTAATAACAGTTTTACTGCATTTGTGTTTTGATCCATTTACATCCATGTTCTATGACAGAGCGCATGATAGAATAATCAAAGAATATTAGGATAAAATTGTGGGAGAAAGTGGAAAAGAAATAAACAAAAGAAAAAAACTTACAATTTCCAGCTGTCAAAGTTTTGTCCTTCTATATATATTTTGTGTGTGTGTCTCTTTTTTTTTTTTTCTGTCTTTTTGCCATTTCTTGAGCTGCTCCCGCAGCATATGGAGTTTCCCAGGCTAGGGGTCCAATTGCAGCCGTAGCCGCCAGCCTACGCCAGAGCCACAGCAATGCGAGATCCGAGCCGCGTCTGCAACCCACACCACAGCTCACAGCAACGCCAGATCATTAACCCACTGAGCAAGGGCAGGGATCAAACCTGCAACCTCGTTCCTAGTCGGATTCGTTAACCACTGAGCCACGATGGGAACTCCTGTGTGTCTTTTTTTTTAGGGCTGCACCTGCAGCATAGGAACATTCCCAGGCTAGGGATGGAATCAGATCTGAAGCCACCAGCCTGTACCACAGCCACAGCAATGCCAGATCCTTAACCCACTGAGCAAGGCCAGAGATCAAACCTGGCTCCTCATGGATACTGGTCAGATTTGTTTCTGCTGAGTCATGACACGAACTCTGCTTCTATATTTTTTTAAGGATGATGGTGTATTTCATTTTACTAGAGGATTTAGATTTCATTTCATACATGCATTCTAACATACACACATAAAATACATATATATGCATATTTAAATGTTAATATTTGCAATATACCAGAAATTGCGTTCTTTTCAAATATTTAAACTGGGTAAAACATGTCAAGAGCAATTTGTGTAAATATGTGTGTAGTTCTTCAATGTACTTTGAGGAGTTTATGAGAAAAAGTTTGAAAGTCATTATTGTAACTACTGATGTTTAAGTTTAGTTGGAATGTCATTTGACATTCAGTTGCTTAAGTTCCTTTTAGGGTCAGATCCTGTGATTCTTCTGGTGATTACTTTTACTGTCTTGAGGCTTAGAGAGTACTTCCTTGTTCATTTATATAGTCTAGGGATTTTAATAGCTCCCAGGAGTGGATTGCCACAGACCACTTCCCCCACACATAGCTCTCTAATCACTCTTTCCAGTGGCATCTTTTTATGACCTCAGAAAGGCACTTTGCCCATCCTGGTTCTCTGCACCCCTGAGGGATCTACAAGTTTTTGGACTCACTCTCTAAAAGAATGTGTCACTTTGCATATTTAAAGCTGACATTTACCATTTTTAATAACACATTGAAATAGTTTCAAAGATCTAACTTTCAAGAGTGTGACGTGTGTTGACATTACAAAATGTGCATATTCTTTTAAATGTGTCCAACAGAGTCTAAATAGCCCCAAAATGTGATACCCACTATCATTCATTTTAAAAATGTATCAACAAGTTCCTCCTTAACAGCTTAGTTTTATTTTATGTATTTATTTATTTATTTATTAGCAGCACCCACTATATGCAAAAGTTCCCACGCTGGGGACCGAACACGTGCCACAGCAGCGACAACACCACCTTGACCTGCTGAGCCACCAGGGAACTCCATTCACAGCTCAATTTTATAGTATTCATTTTTCTCCTTCATGTGACTTTTTTTCACTCCCTTTCCTCACAGGATATTACTATAATCATTTCTATCATTTTAAAATAATGTTATAATAATTTTATGATGTTTCAAAGACTTTTGCAGATCACCATCAAGTTTTCTGCAACAAAAATATGCATAGGAACTTAACATTTTAGTTTTCTATAAACATAATGTTATATATCTCTAAATGTTAAATGATTTTTTATAGATTAAGTTACATTGTAATGATTATTAACATTAAATTTCTTAAGGCAAATAATTACATTATAACTTTTGACAAATATTCTTAATAGTTACTGAAAACATACATTTATCAGAAGCACATCTTATAATGAGGCAAATGGTCCTGAGTCTTTTTTGAGGCTATACCACATGTTCATGGATGAATATTACCCATCAGCAGCATGAGATAGGGTTTTATATCAATTGTACTCCCGTTCTTTTTTATATATGTCAGCTTGGAGAAAAACTTGATATTAAATTAAATCTTTTAAAGCTATGTCAATATGTGATTATAAACAGCAACATGTGTTCTGTGGGAGTCATTTTACAAGTAGATGTGTTTTTTTGATGTGTTCTTGGGAGAAGGTGAAGGCGACCTCTTACTTCTCTGCCATTTTGCTCCGCCTCCTCCAAAAACATGTGAATGGAAGTTTTGTCACAAAGATTTCAGAAGTCCCTGAAGGCTCAGTGGGTTGAAGATCCAACATTGACACTGCTGTGGCATGGATTTGATCCCTGACCCCAGAACTTCCACATGCTGCCGGTGTGGCCAAAAAATATTTCATACCTTCCATTTTATGTGCTGAAAATTACCTGGTGAATGATCATGATAAATTATCATCTGATCTGTCAGTTTGTAAACTGACTAGCTCTTCCTTTAGTTCACAGAAAGCAAAGATCTAGGACTCTCTCACTTACAGAAGGACTTGTGACTCCATTAGTCCTTCACTTTCCAGGGCTACAAACATCCCCTTTGGGCTGTTGTCCAGAGAGCTTTTACTTTCCATAGGGCAGATGCGTCAAGACCCCTCCTGGCCACAGGGAGAGAGGGGAGACTGTGGTGGAGGGGAGAGGAGCTTCCCCCTCATCAAGAGGAGGGTGATAGGTTTCAGGAAGTGGAGATCTGGACCATGGTTCCCTTGAAACTGCCTGTGTGCCCCTGGAGTCTGCTCCTTGCTAGGGTTTGCAGGTCCCAGTCTGCCGATGCTGCTGGCATAAATCAGGTGAGGACAGAAGTATATGGCCCCAAACACTCCCTCTCTCTCTCTCTTCTTTTTTTTTCTTTTTCTTTCTTTTTTTTTCTTTTTTTTTTTTTTTTTGCTTAAGTCTTACTCTGTGTTTATCTACATATTCAGCAAACTGATGCCCCTGACTATATGGCCAGTCTTACTGCTGAGGGCCCCACCCTGCTAGGCAGTGGGGACTTACATCCTGGCCATGAAGTTCAGTGGCCCTGGGTGAGGGGCAGGGGTGGACAAGGGCATGGCCACACTGAACACTACTAGAGAGAAACTGCACACTGTCCTCAGACCCCAGACCCCAGGGCACTCCCTTTCCAAATGCAGCCCACAAGAAATGAGAAGCCCAGAAGTCCCTCTCTCTATCCTGTCGCAAATCTGGTTCTCTTCACAGCTGAAACCAGGTTAGAGACTGTAATTTAGTTTTCAGCACAGTGTCTGATTTTAAACACAGTGCAGTCTTAGTGGTCATACTCACACTATTACTATTATTAAAAAAAAAAAAAAACCTACATATTGGAGTTTCCTGGTCTTAGCAATTAAGGACCCAGTGTTGCCACTGCTATGGCTTGGGTCACTGCTATGGCACAGGTTTGATCCCTGACCAGGGAACTTTTGTATGTAGCAGGCATGGCTAAAAAAATAAAAGTAATTTTTAAAAAAGAAAATTATCTGTCTCAGGACACATATATGATACACATGGATGCATGGTGGGTATCTATAAGCTGTATAATACTTTGTTTTCTTATGAAAAGATGATCTGAAGGTTTGGAGGCCTAGAGGTCAATGGCTTTTTTCTGCCAAGAACATCTTAATGTCGTCACTGAAGTTCATGAATAAACAGAACACACTTGGGCCAGGTTACTTTGTCCCACACGCATTGGCCAGCATTCCAGGCCATGGGAGAGCATGGCCTGCAGCCCAGAGGACTGGGTGGGCCGAGTGTGGGCCCAGGAGGAATGCCTCCAATGGGAAAGTGACCGGAGACCAGCAGAGGGGAGGCCCTCTGGGATAAGGAAGATAGGCACTGAGAACTTGAGGAGAATCTGGAGGCTGTCTGACAGTAGAGAGCTATCTCATCACCTTGTTTTTGGGTGACCATGTGATGTGACACACTCGCCCCTCCAGGCTGGCATCTCAGGCTCTTTGGGGATGACGCTTGAAGGCCCTCTGGGATGGGTCAGGGCAGGGGCCATTGGGTATAGTTCAGGACCCAGCTCTGGACAAGAGTTCCCTCCTGACCAAACTCTAGCCAGGCCCCTCAGAGCCCTTCTCTGGACTGAGCCTCAACCTGGGCCTATAAAAACTTGAAAAAACTAATCTAGCTTCTGGGATGACCCTGGACCCTGCTCACCCTCATTAAAGTGCCAGCCTGAGAAAACTCAGCCAAAGGAATTTAGTGTTTGTTCCATGCAACTCCGGGTGTTAGGCTCCTATCTCTGTAGAAGCTTAACTTTGATAAGTGCTAGTTAACAAACCCAGATGGGTTACAAGGGAACAGCCCTCACTTCCCACTTTTTCTAACTTTCCACATCCCTGGCTCTGCTGAGGACCCTCTTCCCCACCCAGACCCACACCCCTTTTCCTTCTTTCTCCCTTTAAAATGCTCCTCTACCCCTGAGCAAATAGACATGGTGTTCAGTTCATACTGGGCCCTTTCTCTATTTCAACAGTGTATTTTTGATGAAAATCTGTCCTTATCCTTTATTATTATTATTATTAATTTATTTATTTTGTCTTTTTGCCTTTTGTAGGGCTGCTCCCGCAGCATATGGAGGTTCCCAGGCTGGGGTCTAATCAGATCTGTAGCCACAGGCCTATGCCACAGCCACAGCAACATGGGATCCGAGCCGCGTCTGTGACCTACGCCACAGCTCATGGCAACGCTGGATCCTTAACCCATTGAGCAAGGCCAGGGATTGAACCCACAACCTCATGGTTCCTAGTTGGATTTTTTAACCACTGAGTCACAACGGGAGCTCCCCCTTTGTTATTTTTAGTTTTAGTTTTTTAGGACCACACCCATGACATATGGAAGTTCCTGGGCCAGGGGTCAAATTGGAGCCGCAGCTACTGGCCTACACCACAGCCACAGCAATGCCAGATCCAAGCCACATCTGCGACCTACACCACAGTTCATGGCAATGACAGATCCTTAACCCACTGAGCGAGGCTAGGGATTGAATCTGTGTCCTTGTGGATATTAGTCAGGTTCTTAACCCGCTGAGCCACAACGGAAACTTCCTGTCCTTACCTTTTGACTGGAGTCTGGTGTGTTTATCTTTGACGCTCTGGATCCAAGTGCCAGGAGGGGCTGCCCACCACACCCTGACCAGTGACCCTGCTGGCCTGCTCTTTTTCCTCTCTGAGGTTTTGGAGTGGGCGTTGGTTCTGCTTTGTTTGTTTTCCTGAGTTTCAGTCTGTCCACACATAGCTGTGGTCAACATGGTCAGCCCAGGCCAGCAACCCAGTCTATCTGGAGGCCCTAATTGTGGCCTCTTGCAGTCCAACCTGAGTCCCTCTGCCCCAGCAACAGCCATGGCTTCTCACCCTTCATCCAGACTCTTCTTTGGCCCCAGTCTCAGCCAACATGCCACCCAGTGATTGACATTCTCTCAACACCATACAGATGGTCTCAGATGGGTCCACACTTCTTTTTTACCCTCTTCCTGGCCACTGAGGCTTTCATTAGCATCAACTGTAGTTTTTCCCTTAACAGTGACTGCCAGTCCTTGTATAGGCCCTGCACCAGCCCTGACACTGGTTCCAGCATCAGATGCCCACAGGTCCGCACCTGCTCAGAGCCAGGTCCCTGGGAGACCAGCAGTCAGTAAGTTTGGAGACTCCACTCAGGATGCTCCAGTGAGCCTTTGAGATAGAAGAATAATGCACCAGAGTTTACTGAGCACCTCCTGGGCAGCAGCATTGAGACCAGAGCTAAGGGTGGTCTCATGCAATTCTCCAAGTCCTATCTGGGGAGGGATATGCTTTACCGTGTTCTATAGATGGCAAGAGAGGCCTCCTTAAGAGGTGAATTGTTTCTTGGATTCCCATTGCAGTTTAGCAGGTTAAGGACCTGCCATACTCTCCATAAGGATATGGGTTCAATCCCTGGCCTCGCTCAGTGGGCAAAAGAGATAATGTTGCTGCAAGCTAGGAACAGGTCATAGATGCAGCTCAGATCCAGTGCTGCTGTGACTGTGGCATAGGCCTCAGCTGCAGCTCTGATTCATCTCCTAGCTATGAGAACTTTCATATGCCTCAGGTGCAGCTGTAAAAAGAAAAAAAAGAGAGAGAGAGAGAGACAGACAGAGAGAAGCTTCTTTCCTGAAGATCTCAGAGCAGCAATGCTGAGTCGGGGGAATTCCTCACTGAGGGACTTCTCTTAGAAATGCCCCCTTGGCATGTGCAGTAAATCCACTGGATTCCTCTTGAGCTAAGGGACACAACTCTAAAGATTCTCATCCTATATTTGCTTCCTGTCATAGAATAAGCAACCATCACACTTAGCCACTTAAAACAGCAACTGCTCATCTTCTCTCAGCTTTGGTGGGCTAGGATTCTGGACACAGCTAGCAGGTCCTCTGCTTGGGATGTCACCAGGCTGAGATGAAGGTGTCAACATGGACGGTGGTCTCATCTGGAGCCAGAGTTCTCTTCTAAACTCCCTGGTTCCCAGCAGAAATCAGTATTTGTGGTTGTCAAACTGAGATCTGCATGCTCTTGTTGGCTGGAAGCTGGGATCTCTCAGCTCCCACAGGTCACACTCAGCCTTGAGCCACATGCTAGCCCCCCACAATCAAAACATGAAGCCTATCACATGAAAGAATGCTCACCACTGCAAACTATTAGAGAAATGCAAGTTAAAACTACAGTGAAGTACCACCTTACACCAGTCAAAATGACCATCACCAAAAAGTCTACAAGTAATAAATGCTCGAGAGGGTGTGGAGAAAAGGGAACCCTCCTACATGTTGGTGGGAATGTAAATTAGTGCAGCCTCCATACTGGAAAACAGTATGGAGGTTCCTCAAAAACTAAAAATAGAATTACCATAAGATCCCATGATCCCACTCCTGGACATATATCCAGACAAACTATAATTTGAAAAGATACTTGGACCCCCTCCGATGTTCATAGCAACACTATTTACAATAGTCAGGGCATAGAAACAATTAAATGCCCACTGACAGATGAATGGATAAGGAATACGAGGTATGTGTGTGTGTCCTATAATACACACACACACACACACACACACACACACACACACATATATATATATAATGGAATATTATTCAGCCAAAGAAATGAATGAAATAATGCCATTTTCAGCACATGGATAGACCTAGAGATTATTGTATTAAGCAGAGTAAGTCAGAAAGACACTGTGCATCTATCCAGGGAAAACCATGACTCGCAAAGACACATGTACTCCAATATTCATTGCAGCACTATTTACAATAGCCAAAACATAGAAACAGCCTAAATGTCCATCGACAGAGGAGTGGATCAAGCAGATGTGGTACATATACATAGTGGAATATTACTCAGCCATTAAAAAGAACGAAATACCAGCATTTTTAGCAACATGGATGGACCTAGAAACTATCATGCCAAGTGAAGTCAGCCATACAATGAGACACCAACATCAAATGCTTTCATTGACATGTGGAATCTGAAAAAAGGACAGACTGAACTTCTTTGCAGAATAGATGCTGTCTCACAGACATTGAAAAACTTATGGTCTCCGGAGGAGATGGTTTGGGAGGTAGGGGGATGTGCTTGGGCTGTGGGATGGAAATCCTGTGAAATCAGGTTGTTATGATCATTATACAACTATAGATGTGATAAATTCATTTGAGTAATAAAAAAATTAAAAAAAAGAAAGCAAAGGCAAAATACCATATGATATAACTTATTTGTGGATATAAAACACAAATCAACATATCTATGAAACAGACACAGACTCATAGACATGGAGAACAGACTTGTGGTTGCCAAGGGGGAGGTGGGGTGGGGGGGGAACAGTTAGAGGTTTGGGTATTATAAATAGGGTAGCTAAACAATAAGTTCCTACTACATAGCACAGGGAACTATATTCAATATCCTGTGACAAACCATAATGGAAAAGAATATTTTAAAAAATCCGCTAGGCTTCCTTTCCTTTTAAGGACTCACCCAGTTAGGTCATGCCCACCCAGATTAACTCAAAGTGAGCTGATTAGGGGCTTGATTACATTTACAAAGGCCCTTTTTGCAACCACATAATCTATACTATTCATAGGTGCTGAGTGAAAGCCCATCCCCTTCTCACGTGCAGCCCCTGCTCAAGGGGAGAGTGTTATGTAGAGCATAGATCATAGAGCGCAGGAACAAGGGGGCTCTTGGGAACCACTTTAGAACTCTGCCACCACATGCTCCATTACTGGATTCTGTCAGATCCTTCAGGGACCAAGGCCAACTATGGAATCCTTCATTCCCTCTCAGGCCCTGAGAGCAGTGAATCACTCACACTTGAAAACAAAGACAGTCACACACGTGTTTAGATGTTGCAGGGACACAGGTGTCTATGTGGCCACCACATAACAACTGGAGATAAAGAAAGAAGTGAGTATGCAAGTCAAAGGGTGCACCCCATTAAGCCGCCCACCTACCCTGCCTGCCATTGTACCATCCCTGCACTGAATCTGCCACCAGACTGCCCTCTGCCCCATTCTGAGACTCCTACAGCTTGGGCCTGAGTCACCAGCTGTGAAAGCCAAAGTTGGTCCAAACAGATGAGGGCAGGGCTCCACCTTGGCCCCAGTCATGTCAAATAGACTCTCCTCTACACTCAGCATGAAGACTGAATCAGTTCCCCCTTCTGACAAGCCATGCACCAACCCAGGCAAAGGAAAGGAGAACTTCCTGAGGCATGAGGGAGAGAATAGGTGTGGAGATGCAGATTCCAGAGAGGGCCGCTCAAGGAGATTTGAGTCCTTTCTGTGTGTTCAGTGAGAACTCAGAAGAACAGTGCCAAGTGTGGTTGAATATTCCTATTCAGCGCCACCAAGATGGCATCAAGTTTAATCCATCATTTTTATCATGTGATGTTTGCATACGGCAAAAGAAGAAATCCATGTGGTTTAGGGCCCACAATGAAAAATCAAAGTCCTTCTTCTCTCCCTCCAGCCACACTCCATGAGGTGACCACTGGCCCAGGTTGCTGGTTTCAGTTTTCTAAGGGGCAAACTTTTTGTCCTTTTGCTCTAAGTCCATAGAGATTTTCTCAGTGCCAGATTTCCTCAAGTCAGCAGCTTGATACTCAGCCATCCCCCATTTATTACCCTGAACTTCCTTTTGACTCACATTTATTTACAATGTTTCTAAATTCTAAGAACACATTCAAGTGCTCAGAGGCTCCGTTTTCACAGCAGTCTGTTGTCATTTTAAAGCTGTATCTTCCAGAGTTCCCTGGTGGCCTAAGGGTTAAAGATTCAGCATTGTCACTGCAGTGGCTCAGGTTCAATCCCTGGCCAGGGAACTTCTGCATGCCCCGGGCACAGCAAAAGATAAATAAATAGGAGTTCCTATCATGGCGCAGAGGAAAGAATCTGACTAGGAACCATGAGGTTGTGGGTTTGATCACTGGCCTCACTCAGTGGGTTAAGGATCTGGCATTTCCATGAGCTGTGGTGTAGTTCACAGACGCGGCTTGGATCTGACGTTGCTGTGGCTCTGGCGTAGGCTAGCAGCTTTAGCTCCAATTCGACCCCTAGCCTGGGAACCTCCATATGTCATGGGTGTGGCCCTAACAGGACAAAAGACAAAAAATAAATTAATTAATTAAAAATAAATAAAGCAAGATGTATCTTCCTATAGCATGAATTATGCTTTCTACATATATGTGTATGCAACATACATGTATATGTAGTTCACACATTATTATAATGCATTGTGTGTGTAAGTAATCATGTGTGTTCATGCCTTAGTTTTCTGTATATTACATATTACTTATGTATTAATACGTAGTAATATATATGTAATAGTAATGCATATACACATGTTACATCTATGTAGTATAGGCAATACAATATTTGTACAACATACATATGTGTTCAATTAATATTTATGTCAATTAGGTTTGTCCTACTCTTTAGCTTCTCTCTCCTTTGAAGTCAGCTTGTTCATCTGGCTCTTTCTCTGTGGTTGGTAGTCTTCCTCAACTGTGGGGTTTTCCTTTGAAGGGAGGCCTTAAGGGCTAGTGCAGGTGGTAAGGGAGAGGGCAGAATTTTCAGCCAGGCAGGCCACTCAAAGGTGCTAGGTGTGTGAGGGCCTTGTGCCTTGTTATTTAGAAGCCCCGGGTAGAAAGTAAGGATGCAATGCCACTAGTGGCCCCATGTAGTGATTCATTGGACTTTGCCATCTCTCCTGCTTTCATGCTGAGAGACTCAGGTTTTTCCCCCAGTCTGCCATGGGACAACCCCTGCTGACTTATGGACATCAGATCCTAGTTTGTACCTCTTTCTGCTCAAATTGTCAGATCCCACCTGCATTATCTCTCTCAAGACCTAAAAACTCACAGCCCACTGATGGGTCCTTTCCTGAGTTGTGCATCAGTGTACTTTCTTACTTTTCATTACCATCTTTTCTGTCATTTCAATAGGACTCCAGGAAGGATGGAGTTGCCTGGGCCATGTCATCATTGCCATCATCATTGTGTCCTTCCAAGGCCACCACTGCCTCCTCTTTCTCTCCATCTTGTCCTCTGAGACCTGGCATGTGGCACTGGCTGAGGGCTGGATCCTCTCTCACAGTGGGTACATGAGACTGCCATGCTTTCTCCAGGGAAGGGGAACCCAAGGTCCCACTTCCAGATTCTCTGATTCCATAGGTTAGAATGGAGCTCAGGACATCAGTAGGGACATCTGGTCTTCCCATGAGAGGGCTCCAACCACTTTCCAGGAATAGGGCTATGCTGGAGCAGAGGGGGTGGTGGTATCCAGATTTGACCCTCCTCCATCACTTACTGGCTGAGTGGCCTTGGGAAATTCAGTCCTACTCTCCAAGCTATGACAGGGAGGGAATCAGGGTCCCTCCCTCACATGGTTTGCCTGGATAAGTAAATGGTAAAATGCAGCAGAGGACAGAGCAGAGCAGGAGGAAGCCCCAGAGGTTCTGGCAGGTATACCCCAGCTTCTGCTCCTGCATTTGTGGGTTGGGGGGATTTCAGCTGGAGACTCTAAGCTGGAGCCTCTCAACCAGTGGCATTCAAGCTGTATTACTTACGTGGTATCTTCACAAGTCAGCAGAGTGTAGAGGACAATCAAGTTTTTCATAAAGAGACTTGGGTCTGATGCCACTTGGATCCTCCTGACAGCTTTCCCGGGTCATTTTGACCCCTCCTTGGACAGTGGGCATTTCACCATCTCACTTCTCTTACCCTCAGATAATGTGCCATTGCTAACCTACCATTCTAAGGACAACACACCAAGTGTGTTAGAACAATACCTATTTAAAAGAAAGAGCAGAAAGACTCTTCAGTCTCTGATCTTATTGTCTGATTGGAGTGGTTGTTGCATCTACGTGTGCATGTCTAAGTGCCTTAATGAGACGGTGTGCCCTAGAGAGTACTGCACTTCCAGCTAGGACCAAGTAATTTTTTTTTTTTAAGGGCTGCACCTGAGGCATGTGGAAGTGCCCAGGCTAGGGGTTGAATCAGAGCTGCAGCTGCCAGCCTACACCAAAGCCACAGCAACACTGGATACGAGACATGTCTGTGACCTATACCACAGCTCACAGCAACACTGGACCCCTAACTCACTGAGCAAGGCCAGGGATGGAATTTTCATTCTCATAGATACAAGTCCGGTTCATTACTGCTGAGCCACAATGGGCTAAGTAATTTTTGTTAAATACCTGTTCTTGGTAATAAACACCTTCAATATCTGTAAGGAAAACCCAAAAAGCTGCAGTGTTCCTAACCCTCATCTAGAAATAGAGACGTATTAAGAACCACATTTTCACCAGGAAGCAAACTTGGATAATAATTCCAAAGATTTTAAAGTAACTTCTGAAAGCTGAATATGAAATTGAGGCCATACACAGAACAGATCTTACTCTGCTTTGAAAAGGTGAGAAGACATCCACTGGTGATAAATAAACTGGTTGAGCTGAAATGAAAAAAAAGTTTTCTTTTCTGATCTAATACAATGGTTGGAAAAGGAAGCTGATTTGGAATATCAGAGCAGGTGGGTCAGAGTTCATCTTGATAAATTTCAAAGGAAAAGAATGACCTTGATTTAAATTGTTGGTACGTAGCTCTTCAAAAGAGAAGGGAGTTTGTTTCAAACTCCTTTCATACACCCTGCTTTCTTTTGATCCTGCCACAGAGCTAAAACATAAAACACATCATAACAAAACGGGTGTCCGTTTAAAGAAGGTCTACTCTGGAAAACATAACTTTATCAGAGAAAAAAGAAGAAGGGAAGGAGGAAGGGAAAAGGCAACTTGCATTGAGCACAGCAGTTCTAGGAATTAAGATTATTTCCTTCTGGCACAAATGCAGGAAAATGGGATTATGAAAAAATTAGAATAAAATGCAATTATTTGTTTCCAATTCTTATTTGTTGTTATTGCATTTCATATTTTAATGAAATTTTAGGGAAAATTAAGTTCTCCATTTCTCTTTTTCAAAGCTTATGACCATCCCCTGCCCCACCCCGAGTGAGTCTGCTCTGTGAATGCAGCAGGGTTCCACCAGGAACACCAGCTCATCCTCCTCAGCCCATAGGTCCAGGGGCTCTAACAGAACCCAGTCCTCTGTGCTGGGCAGGAGGCCCCCTCTGGGCTGGCTCTGGTTTTTCAGGTCATTGGCCAGCTTCTGTTGACCACTGAGTGGTCCTGCCTCACCAGCCCTGAGCAGAGTAAGACCAAGAGAAGAGAGGCTATGCCCCCACCCAGGAGAGTTTCTGTATAATGTGGGTGTGAATATTGAAGGCTTTCCAGAACTCCTTTCCGATAGAAACCATCTTCTCAGATTTATCTCTATCGTTCCTGGATATACCCTTTGGCTGTTGATTCACAGTGGAGCTTCCTCACTACATTATATAGTTTTCCACTCTTCACTACTACACATTGGACTCAGTCTCCAAGAGCCACTGGCTGTCCTACTTACCACATCGTTCTTTTGATCCATTGGTAGAATATTTGTTATATATAATAATAACAATAATAATAATGAGCCTTCAAATCCAACAATGTCTAAAAGTAATTATATGCCATGATCAAGTGGGATTTATCCCAGGTAGTCAAGGATGGTTCAACATTTGGAAATCAATGAATGTAATTAATCACATCAACAGATGAAAGAAGAAAAATCACAACAGGATCATACTAACAGAGGCAGAAACATCATTTGACTAAATCCAAGATCTATTCATGACAAAAACTCATAGTAAAATAGGAATAGAGGAAAATTTTCTGCAACTGGATGAAGCACACCTACCAAGAAAACCCTAGAGCTAATATCATACTTACTGATGAGAAACCAGAATCTTCCCAATGAGAGGAGGAAAAAGACAAGGCAGTTTGCTTTCACCATGTTTTTCTTTTTTTCTTTTTCTCCTTTTGGCCAGGCTCATGACATGCAGAAGTTCCAGGGCCAGGAGTCAAACCTGTGCCACAGGAGAAACCTGAGCCAGAGCAGTGGCACTAGCAAGTCCTTAACCCCTGGGCCAACAGGGAACTCCTTGATATTATTTTTAACTAGAACAATAGAGAATTGGTTATGGTATCTGAAATTGACCACATCCTTCCTGCCCCAAGATTAGAATATTCATAATGACCTTAGGGATGTATGTTTTCCATCTCATGAGTCCAGCTATCATTTCTAACATTTTTCATGCTATGCCCTTGGTTCTCCTCTCTTCTCATGTCTCCTCCCTCAACCCCAACACTGTTTTCTCCATCACCATTTATCAAACCTTCCACAAGCCCCTTATCTTCTAGTCTTTACACACTTTCTTCCCCTGTCTGAGTCTCTCCTACCACACAGCCAATTCCACTACTGGAATCCACTCCCTCTCCAAAGTCAAACACGAATGCCACCATCTTGTCAAAGGCTTCCAATTCCAACTGAATATCCCCTTCTTCTGTTTCATGGGAAACCTGGGATTCCAGTCCAGCCTTCCCCACAGCTATCCATTCCATGTGATCAAGTACTTTATTTATGTATTGGGTTCTGGCACAGGTTAGGTAAATTTCTCTCAGAAGGTCTGTACCTTTCAGTAACTTAGGGCTTCTTCTTGAGTTGTGGCAATTTATGTTCATTCTCCTTCACCAGATTGCAAGCTTACTGAGAGCAGACACTCCTGTACTTAGCTTTGTGTCCTGGGTTATAGATCAAGGTCAAAGGAAGCCAGTGTAACTACACACTCACTTCCTTCCAGATGGCTGCTTTCAGCACCTATGGGATGGAAGATATCTTGCCTTCAGAAATTATCCAGCAGTAAAAGAAGACCTGAATGTACACTTTGATCACAGTGTTCATATGGAAAGATAAAAAGAATCAAAAATAGTCAGAAAAACTCTGGAAGAAAATAACAGCAGAGGATACTGTCCCTACCAGGTAATAAATTATGTAATAAATTTTCTTTCATTAAAGAAGTGTGCTGTCGACAAATGAAAGGACAGCAGGCCAATTAAACAATATAAAATCCTTACATAGAACCAAGGACATATGGAGATAGAAAACGTTATAAAAATGACTTCATAAGTCAGTAAGTAAAGGATAGTGTTCTCAAGTTTCTGCTGTGATGCAATGGGTTAAGAATCCCACTACAGTGGCTTGGACTGCTGTGGAGGAGCAAGTTCAATCCCCAGCTAGACACAGTGGGTTAAAGGATCCAGGGTTACTACTGCTGAAGCTTGGATTTAATCCCTGGCCCAGGAACTTCTAAATACCATGGCTGCAGCTGTTAAAAAAAAAAAAGAAGCTAGCATTCTCAAACAGAAGTTTTTGGTATAACAGGATAGCTATATAGACGAGTGAAATTGGATCTATACCTCACTCTCTAGGCCAGAATATATTACATATGTAACAGAAATTTAAATGTAGAGTTTTGAAAACTAAGTTCTAGAGGAAAATAAGAGGAAACTTCTTTACCACTTAGAGGGAAAAACCTCCCTAATTATGACTCGGAATTCAAAGTGTAGAAGCAGAGTTTCCTGGTGGCATAATGGGTTAAGGATCTGGCTTTATAACTGTGTGACTCTAGTTACAGCTGTGGGGCAGCTTCTATCCCTGGGCCAGGAAATTTTGCTTGCCGTGGGTGAGGCCAAAAAGATAAAAATGTAGAAACAATGAAAGAAAATACCAATAACACTATAAAGACGCTTGTAAAAGACTAGGCAAGATACAGAGAGTTCACAGGAAAAAAAAATCGCAAATAACCCTTACCCATATAAAAAGAGGATAAGCCTCACTCAAAATAGAAATACAGGGGTGTGGTGGGGGTGGGGGTGGGGTGAAAAGGGTGAAGGGAGTCAATAGGCACAAACTTCTGGTTATAAAATAAATAAGCCCTGGGGATATAGTATATAGCATGATAGACTATGGTTAATAATACTGTACTACATATTTGAAAATTGCTGAGAGTAGATCTTAAAAGTCATCATCACAAGAAAAAAAAAATGTAATTCTATGTAGTGATGAATATAACTAGACTTAGGGTGGTGATCATGTCATATGTATACAAATATCAAAGCATTATGTTGTACACCCAAAACTAACAATATTATGTGTCAATTATATCTCAGTAAAAAAAGAAGAATGAAGGAAAAACTTGCAAATTACATTGGGATACACGTAATTAATAAGGGTTGAACCCTAGGTAGTTGAGTTAAAATAACTACTGTAAATATTATTTAGATTAAAATAAGTGTTGACATTCAAGTTCAGTTTTCACTTATATAATCAATTTGTATTTCTGTACAAGAGATATTGTGTTCGGCATGTAAAAATGATTGATTCTAATGAATTAGGACAACTGAAAAATGCAACTCTAAAATTATACTGCGTATATAATATAATCTTTCTTCAAACCAAGAGATTTACTTTCAGATTTACTTTCTTTTTTAATTTTTTATTGAAGCGTAGTTGATTTACAGTGTTGTGTTAATTTCTGCTGTACAGCAAAATGATTCAATTATATATGTATTCACATATATATACATTCACATATCTATACATTCTTTTTCATATTCTTTTCCATTATGGTTTATCAGAGGACATTAAATATAGTTCTCTGTGCTATACAGTAGGACCTTGTTTATCCTCTGTGTATAATAGCTAACCCCAACCTCCCACTCCATCTCTTTCCCAATCCCCTGCCCCTCATATTTACTTTCGAAGAGAGGGAAAACATTTTTGTAGACTTTTCTGGTTGTTCTGATTCTGACCTAAGCAGGAGTTGGTTCTAACAGGAGTGGCAAAGATTAGGCATACCTACTACCACAGGTATCTTTACACCACCCAAAGCAGACAGCAATAGCTGATCGTGGAGTGTTTAATCCTACAGAGTCTGGATTCAACTATAGAACATTTTTCAACCTAGTGCTCAAGTCCATCCCAAAAGCCATTCCTTAGCATCTATTGCCATTCCTGGCCTTTACAAAAACAGTTTTTAAATAGGAGTAGGAGGAAACATAAATGGTCACTGAGGGAGCATGACCACTTCTTAATTCAGACCAAAAAAAAAATGAGAAATACAAATTAAACTAAACAGAGGAGTTCCCATTGTGGCGCAACAGGGTCAGAGGTGTCTCTGAAGTGCCAGCACTCGGGTTGGATCCCCAGCCTGGAGCAGTGGATTAAAGGATCAGCATTGCCCCAGCTGTGGCGCAGGTGGCAACTGCGGCTTGGATCAGATCCCTGGCCCCAGGAATTCCATATGCCATGGGGCAGCCAAAAAAGCAAAAAAAAAAAAACAACAACAACAACAAAAAAAAAAAACCCCTAAACTGAGATACCTTTTCTCAACTACAAACTGTGCTTTGTGTGACAAAATCACAAAAGGTTGACAACCAACTGTGTAGGGGAGGGCATGAGGAAACAGCCACTCTCAGATATTCGGGGTGTAATGCAACACAGGAAAATTCGGCAATGTGGAGAAAAATGACATACGTATTTACTCTTTGACCCAAAATCATGCTTCTTGGAATTCAGCTTAAAGCCACACTTGCAAAAATGTGAAAAGATATCGGCAAAAGGGTATTCGTTGCAGCCAAGGGCCAGAAACAGCCCACGTTTCAAAGTAACAGGAACTGACTGAATGCACTGTGAAACGGTAAAAAGGAAGAAGGGCTCTGGGCAGTAGTGATGTTAAGGTTGTTGTGTCGTTCTCCTGACTTTTGTATTTACCTAAGGAAATTTTTAATCATCAAATGTTAAACACTATACTTATCTTTCCCCCCGAGATTAGCCAGGGGGGAAGATCACGAAACAATTTTTTCTGCTGATCACCTCAAAGCAAAACCCTGAGGGTGGCCTATGTCTGTTTAGGAGCTGGCCACAGCCTTCTGTTTGGGGAGTAGTGAATGTTCCGAAAATCTGAAAAGCATTGCTGTGTAAGACATATCCCTGGCTACATTACAGAGAAATATTTTGTTGCCATTGCAATTCATTCCCACTCTTCAAATTTACGAGCCTGGCGGCTTTTCCATTGACTCCCTCCACTGCAGCTGGCGTCCTCCCGGGCTGCCTACATGCGACCCTGTGAAATGTTCCTGTAGCTTGAGACACCTCCTGCTTCCTCAATACTTCACAGCCCCCAAGTCTGTCTTCCTATGTTCTGAGATGACACTGCTCATGGGGCAAGGACGTTCAAAGTTTCAGAAGGACTGTGTCACAGCCAAATACACATCCCACTCCTGTGGCACTAGAGAGCAACCTCGTAAATAAATCAAACTAAAAGAGATTGCATTTATAAATAAAAGGTTCTGGGGAAATTGCTAGCTGTTACTCAAATGGGAGGTCTGTTACATAAAAATGCAAGCCGTGTAGCTTCACCATCCCAAGATTTTTAAGCCCTATAAGTCTGGCTTGGCTCAGAGTTTGGTCCATCCAACTTGCAACTGGTATGAATAAACATTTCCATTCTCGCTTAAACACAGCTCCCTTATGCTTCCTAAGCTTTTATTTCCTTCCCCAATTCAGGAGAAGTAAATGGAAGGTAACAAATTTATCATTCTATAGAAATTTACCTTGTAACGCATTAAAAAAGTTCTGGCATTGGATGAACCGGCACATACTGAATTAAAGATATAAAAATTGCACTGGAGTTCCCATCATGGCTCAGTGGTAATGAACCCAACTAATATCCATGAGGACTCGAGTTCGATCCCTGGCCTTGCTCAGTGGGTCAGTGGGTTAATGATCTGGCGTTGCCGTAAGCTCTGCCTCGGATCCTGCATTGCCGTGGTGTAGGCTGGCAGGTGCAGCTCTGATTCAACCCCTAGCCTGGGCATTTCCATATGTAGTAGGTTTGGCCTAAAAAGACAAAAAAAAAAAAAGAAAAAAGAAAAAAGAAAGAAAGAAAGAAAGAAATTGCATTGAGGGCGTTCCCGTCGTGGCGCAGTGGTTAACGAATTCGACTAGGAACCATGAGATTGCAGGTTCGGTCCCTGCCCTTGCTCAGTGGGTTAATGATCCAGTGTTGCCGTGAGCTGTGGTATAGGTCACAGACTTGGCTCGGATCCCGCGTTGCTGTGGCTCTGGTGTAGGCCAGCGGCTACAGCTCCAACTCGACCCCTAGCCTGGGAACCTCCATATGCTGAGGGAGCGGCCCAAGAAATAGCAAAAAGACAAAAAAAAAAGAAAAAAAAGAAAAGAAATTGCATTGAGGAGTTTCCACTGTGAGGCAGTGGATTAAAGGGTCCTGCATTGCCCCAGCTGTGGCTTGTATTCAATCCCTGGCCTGGGAACTTCCATATGCTTCCATAAAAGAAAAACGAAAAAGAAATTGCAGTGAAGTTGTAAGAAAGAGGTGTAACAATATCTGCCTTCTTCCACCCAAGACCAAAGCTCTGCATACCCAGTGTCCAGGTAAACTTGCTGGTCATTTGGTCCAAGCTCCTGGCTGATTGCAACCTCCAAGAGGTTGCTTGACTCAGAGGATACCTTGATACCACATCTCTCATCATCCCCAGAGACAGAGCAGTGTCTGAGCTCCACCTCACACCTTTGCTCCCCACCCCCCATCATCCCTCTCCTCCAAGACTTGGAGAAGACTCACACCTCCTTCTCATTCTAAAAGACCAAGAACAGCCATGATTCTGTCTTAGAAAATAAGTTAAACGCAGAAGCCAAAAAAAAAAAAAAAGATATGTATTTTATTTTATTTCATTTATTTATTTATTTTTTATGGCCACACCTATGGGATATGGAAGATCCCAAGTCAGGGATTGAATCTGAGTTGCCACTGTGGCAAAATCAGATCCTTTAACCCACATTTATCAGTTCTAGTAGCTTTTGTGTAGAATATTTAGTCTTTATAGAGTATCATGTCATCTGCATATAATGACAATTTTACCTCGTTTCTTCTAATTTGGATGCTTTTATTTCTTTTTTTTTTTAATGACCTCACCCACAGCATATGGAAGTTCCCAGGCCAGGGAATGAAGCCACTGCTCCAGGCTAGGAATCAAAACTGTGCCTCTGCAGCAACCCAAGCCACAGTAGTCAGATTTTTAACCCACTGCCCCACGGCAGAAACTCCAGGATATGTATTTTAAAAACAAAAATACAGCAGACTAAATTTGAAAACTATCAGGCACTGGGATTACCAAAGAGGTACAACAGTTAGATGGGAAACCAAAAGATAACCCAAGGAGAACTCAGGCTTCTAAAAATTGAAATAGTAAACATTAGGGAGTTCCCTGGTGGATCAGCAGTTTAAGGATCTGACACTGTCACTGCTGTGGCTCCTGTTGCTGTTGTGACTCGGGTTTGACCCCTGGCCCAGGAACTTCTGCATGCTGTGGATGCAGCCAAAAAAAAAAAAAAATAGCATAAACATTAGGAAATGTTAAGTGCAAACTAGAAATTAGGTATGTAAGAGAATAGGTTAATGTATTTAAAAATGTAAAAAAAAAAAAAAACAGTTATGAAGTTTCCAAGAAAGAAGTTACCTGTCGTGGCGCAGCGGAAATGAATTGGATGAGGAACCATGAGGTTTTGGGTTCTATCCCTGGTCTCGCTCAGTGGGTTAAGGATCCGGCATTGCCATGAGCTGTGGTGTAGGACACAATGCACTTGGATCCCGCGTTGCTGTGGCTGTGGTGTAGGCCAGTGGCTACAGCTCTGACTAAACCCCTGGCCTGGAAACCTCCGTATGCTGCGGGTGTGGCCCTAGACAAAAAGACCAAAAAAAAAAAAAAAAAAAAAAGAAGAAGTTACCTGAGGAATCAACAAAGCAAAGCAACCAAAAGAATAGCTTGTGCATACAAGAACAGGAGCCTATTGGAGAAATAGCTGCATGTGATAAAAATGCAAATTAAAGCAAAAAAGTGCAATTTTATAACTAACAAGTTAAAGTATAGATAATGATAAAAATCCCAGGCTTTTGGGCTCTGTGGAAGCTGGTTCCCTTGCGTGTGTACATGTGTCCCCCATACCCTTGCCTCTACACCAGAAACACTTCCCCAAAGTGAGACAGAGCCCTCAGCCGCTGGCATGGAAGACAGAAATTGGGGGAGATTTTGAGTGGGTAGGGAACAGAACCAGGGCCTGGGAGAAGTAGGGTGAACTTGGCTGGAGGCATTGAACTGCTCCCCCTCACTGGTCTTGTCCTATTACCCCATCTTTCTCTGTCCTTCCCCACCCTGTCACTGCCCTGCCACATTCTCTGCCTTTCCTGATAGATGGAGAAGAGCAAATCATTACATCCTAATACCTGCATGTTGAGATAGTCTGTTGATATTAACCATGGTCTTTTCTCATGTCCCTGGTCTCATTTTTGCAGCAATCTGGAAAGTCTTGTCTCACTAGCTCAATAGTGTGAGGGCAGACAAATAAACAAAAACCGCCCTAAGATCAGGTGGCAATGAGGGCTTTGGAGTTAATCTGGGACAGTGATTAGAGAGAGAGAGGAGAGGAATGGGCAGTGGAGACCTGGCAAAGGGATGTCCAGGGTGGAGGAACAGCACATCCGAGGGCGGACACGGAGTAGCCTCAGTTTATTTAGAGTGTGTTCCTAGCTGGGAGGTCGGCACTGCTTGTACAGGTGTGAGCGATGAGGCTGTGAAGACAAACAAAAGCAGATGCTCTGGGTTTCCTTCACAGTAGGAAAGGACTTTTTGAAGTCTAGAGAGGACTTCAAATAGAGGAGTAACCTCTTCTGACACACAGAGTTAAAAAGATCCCTCTGGCTGCTGGGCAGGAAATAGAACAGAAGAATGATTTCCAGGCCAGATGGAGGCAGGAGGCCAGTGTAGCCTCTTAGGGGTGAGGGTGGTAGCTGCAGAGGTGGCACAGGTAAAGGATGCATTAAGGTTTATTTTGAGTGTAGAACCTATAGGATTTGTTTATATAGTATATAAACAAATTCTTCTTCCCACTGAACTCTTCTAGTTTACTTTCTTGATGTTTCTCTTTTTTAACTTTTCTTTAAAAAGACCTGAACTAAATGTCATAATAAATATATTATTTAAATATATAAATTGTCTGGAAAAATCTTCATGCCTTAATTTAAATTATTATAATTCCTTCAAATATAATTCAATATATTTTAATATATCATAAATTCTTTTCTATAATTTAATATAATTTGAATATATTATAAATTCTTTAGAATAAAAAAAACTCTCTGATGTTTGTGATAAAATTGTTTTAAAAATGTATGTGTTGTTCCATTTCTCTTATCAGTGTGCCAAGAGCCATTTTTCTTTTTTTCATTCTTTCATTCTGAATGAAAACACTTTTTTTTTTTTTCTTTTAGGGCTGCTGCTGCAGCTGCTGGCCTGCACATATGGAGTTCCCCAGCCAGGGATCAGATCCAAGCTGCAGTTGTGACCTACACTGCAGGAGCAGCAACTCGGGATCCTTCAACCCACGGTGCCCACTGGGAATCGAACCTATGTCCTGGTGCTGCAGAGGTGCTGCCAATCCTGTTGTACCACAGTGGGAACTCTGTAAATTGATTTTAAAAACTCTGTAACCTGTCCTGCCTTTAATCCAAAGCCTTTATTTTTGTTGTTGTTGTTTGTTTTTTCAGTTTACTGTTCCTTATTTTCTTCTTTACCATGGTAATTCTGTAGATGGGTTGGTCTTTTGGATCTTTTAAAGGATAAAAATGGTGTTGTTTATTTATTTATTCATTCATTCATTCATTTATTTATGGTCGCATCTGCAATATATGGAAATTCTCCGGCTAGGGGTTGAATCAAAGCCGAAGGTGCTGGCTATGCCACAGCCACAGCAACACCAGATCCAAGCTGCATCCGCGACCTACATTGGAGCTCACGGCAATACCAAATCCTTAACCCACTGTGTGAGGCCAGGGATTGAACCTGCATTCTCATGGACAGTATGTCAGGTTCTTAACCTGCTGAGCTACAATAGGAACTGCCTGAAAATGATTTTTAATGTTATTTTTCTGTGTTCTTTGTTAGCTCTGTATTTTCTTGGTGGAGACAAACTCACCTGTGTGGAGTTGGTTTCTTTCTTTGCGGCTACTAATTCTCCTAAAAAACCTGGTGACTCTTGACTGTTTGATAGGTCAAACTTACAACTGCAGGTAGAGACCAGAGATCCTAAACCTACCAGCACTTGAGAATCACCAGTGAATAACTAGTCTCCAGTGAGACTTGCATGTTGGTGTGGCTTTTGAAGCTCACCAGGGGATGCTCACATGCAGCTGGCACGTGGAAATTCCAGGGCTGGAGATTGAACCTGCTCCACGTAGTGACCTGAGCCACAGTAGTGACAACACTAGATCTTTAACCTGCTAGGCCATCAGGGAACTCCTGGAAAACATTTTTTTTTTAAGTATCCTTTTCTACTTCGTTATATAATATGTTCTCTTATATTTATGCGACATCCTTGCCAACTCACTTTCACCTGCTTTGTATCTCCAGGTATCCCTTTCAATCATCTGAAGATGCTTTCCCCAGCTTACAAGTACATCTATACATTCGTCTTTGAAAAAAAATATAACCTGTTGGAGTTCCCACTGTGGCGCAGTAGAAACAAATCCAACTAGTATCCATGAGGATTTGGGTTCGATCTCTGATCTGGTTCAGCGAGTAGGGGATCTGGTGTTGCTGTGAGCTGTGGCATAGGTTGCAGATGCGGCTCCAATTCAACCCCTAGCCTGGGAATGTCCATATGCCTCTGGTGCGGCCCTAAAAGAAGCAAAGCAATAACAACAACACCAACTATATATGTGTATGTATGTGTGTGTGTGTGTGTCTGTCTGCCTGTCTTTTTAGAAGGAGTTTAGTTTGGAGAAAAGGAAAACAGTTGTGCTCAGGCAAGCTTTCTAAAATAGAAATCTTGAGTCTCAGGAATTTGGCATTTCTGGGATTTGGGATATTATCGTGGACCATAGCCAATTAATTTAACCTAATATTCCACAGCTCTATACTTTGATCTTATTTATCTGTTTATTTTAGCCACCCTGCAGCATATGGAGCTCCTGGGCCAGGAATTAGATCTGAGCCACAGCCACAAACTAAGTTGTAACTGTGGCAATGCCAGATCCTTAACTCACTGTGCCAGGCCAGGGACTGCACCTGCATCCCAGCACTCCCAAGACTCTGCCCATCCCATTGTACCACAGCGGGAGCTCCTCATAGTTTTTAAGTGAAAATTCAGGCTTGTAAATTAAAGGTTGGCATCTGTGCCTGATTTTATACATTACAAATCTCAGAAATTTCTTATGCATTTTTAAAAAATATTAGGGGCAGGAGTTTCCTGGTGGCTCAGGAGGTTAAGGTCACTGCTGTGGCTCCCATCATTGCTGTGGCTCGGGTTCGATCCATAGGACATTGGTATGCTGTGGATTAGGCCAAAAATAAATGTAGAGGCAATCACAGAGTAAATATTAAATAAGTGCTATCATTTTATGAGGTTGAGAATGTGATTTTCACTCCATAAGTATTGTTAAGCAAGCATCACACCATCAAAATTCCTCATTCTTGGTACATGAAGGCTGGATGCACTTTTGAGGAGTGCATTCTGAAAATCTGGTTCTCCACATTTTCCAGCACAAATGTCACACCAGAGTCTCTGCTCTACGTTCTATTTTCCCTATCTCTAAGTACTGGCTTTTCATTAAATCATCCTGTATCTCTGGCACTGGGCCCCCCTGTAATGTTGAGCCTTCACTAGCCATTGGTTACTTGGCATCTGTTTGGTGTCCAACAAGCACCTCACACGTAACAGGGCTTATGCTAGCTGCGTATTTTCTTTCACAATTCTTGCCTGTAGGGGTGTAAAAATGTCTTCTTCCTCCCTGCAAGGTGCCATGGCTGGTCTAATAGTTAAATTGACAGAGGACAAATTAATAGGAGAAAGAGAAATTTAATTTTGTACATATGGGAGTCCCATAAAAAAAAATGAGATTCAACGAAGTGACTGAAGCAGGCAGCTTTTACACCTTTTGGACAAAGAAACCATATATTTGTGAAGAATGTTGAAGTGGAATGTACAGACAAAGGGATTTGGGCTTGGGGCAGGGAGGAGCAGATGGGGAAGAAATAACAAGATTCGTGTATACAGCCTTCTCGTTTCCAAATTCTGGTGATAAGGATGTCTGTTACCCTCCTGATACAGGGAAGTTACCTCCACGTGGGAGATTTATTTCCTGACTTCAGGGGGCAAAGGAGGGTCAGAGTGTCCCTTTGCACTGGCTGTTTCTCAAGTAACTTTTAACTCAAAATAATCAAGGTGCCAAAGTATCATATTTTAGGGTGACATATTCTGCCTGCCCTCATCCCCAAGTCATTAACTAAACTCTTGAGTTAACACTACCCTTAATCAAACATCCAACCTGTTGGCCAGTTAAATGACTCTACCCGGAAGACAAACTTTCAGTTGTTCGACTCTGTCTATTCATTCCCTGGGTCTAAGCCACCTCCTAATCAATTCACTACCTGGCCTGTTCCCACTGGGCTCCAAATCCATCTCTCATCTTTCAAAAGGGAAAATTCGTTCTTTCATCTCATGCCTGTACTTGGGGGCAGTCTGTGACTTCTGGCTGCCCTTGGAGCAAATCCAGAGAGGCCTGTCCCTTCCAAAGGCTGGCCCTTTGGTCTCCCTCCCACTCCCAACCATGCTCTCCTCCACCCACACCTGCTCTTTGACCCAAATGACATCTTTGGCTGGGGTACGTACACCCCTGTGTCTTGTGCCGCTGCTCCCGGGCCTGGTGACCAACCTGCAGGCCTCCCCCCAGGAGTCTTCTTGCTCCAGCAACTCAAGTTCCCAGCCGTGCATCCTCAACTTCTTTCTTTCTTTCAACTCCACACCCAGGCCCCCAACAGATCCTGCTTGCTTTGGTAGTTATGTTCCAGCCTCCACCACAGCCACCAGGCCAGAGCCACTGCCCCCTCCCCAGGGTCACTGCAGTGGCCTCTAATGGCCTCTCTCTGCTATTCTCACCCCTCTTCCTTCTATTCACAAAGAAGCCCATGAGCTTTGGGAACCTGAGTTCACTCCAAGTAGTCCTCCACCCAAACCCATCAAGGCTCCCCTTCTCTCTCAGCTCAAAGTCAAACACTCCTCCAAGGCCCTGCGGGAGCCCACTCTGAGGCCCTAGTCAACTGGCCTGTCTGGCTTGGCCCCGAACCCCATGGTCTCCTGCACTTGGCATTTCTTCCCCCAGACACCTGGGTGTAGCTTGTTTCCTCAGCCTCTGCTCAGGGCTGCTTGGGGGAAACCCCACCACCACCACTGCCACCTACTGCTGTAGCCACAGCGAGCCAGACCCCTCCCTTTGGGGCTCCCTGTGCCCTTCCATTTCCTGTGCCCTCCTTGTCGGAATTCCCCCAGGAGAACACAGCGTTCCTGAGAGCAGGGACTTAGCAGTGTTCCCAGAGTGGCTTGTTCAGTTGATGCCTATGTTATGGGACACCAATTCCAATGTGTGTGGTGGTGGAGGGATGGATTTCCCCCACACCATCAAGCAATTCTGTGACACCAGCTGGGAGGCCTTACAATTCAACTCAATGCCGACTCTGTCCACCTGGATATAGGGTCAGCTCCCACAGGGTAAGGGCACAGTCCCACAAGATTGCTCCCACTTCAAGCGGCAATCACAAGTTCAGGTTTGTCAGTTGAAGAATAAAATATCGTCTGTCCTATCTATAAAGAAAAGATGTCACAGTCAGCAGCATTGCAGTCACCTCCAAGCAGGTAAATCCTGAGGAACTCAGGGAAGAAACAAAGAACACCTGCCGTCTAGCAGCCATCAGACTGCAGCCACTCCCAATGGTGAGCCCTGAGGATGTGAAAACACAAAATCTGGCCCCAGACAGCTGAGGTGCATATCAAAGGAATGATTTCAGTGAGCCAAGACCTCTTTTGTTCCTGCAACCTGTCTTTGAGGCAAAAACTTCTGTATATCTTAGCTGCCCCCTCTCCTCCTTGGAGCAGTTTCTCAGGGCTACCTGAGATGTTGTCTCCTAGCCTTAAGTCCTAATTTTGTCCCAAATAAAACTTAACTCTCAACTTTCAGGTTGTGCATTTTTTTAAATATCATTTTTATGTTTCATTTAATTATTTTTATTTTACGATGACATATTTTTTCCATTATAGCTGGTTTACAGTGTTCTGTCAATTTTCTACTGTACATCAAGGTGACCCAGTCACACATACATGTATACATTCTTTTTTCTCAAATTATCATGCTCCATCATAAGTGACCAGACATGGTTCTACACAGCAGGATCTCATTGCTTATCCATTCCAAAGTTAATAGTTTGCATCTATTAACCACAGATTCCCAATCCATCCCATTCCCTCCCTCTACTCCCTGGCAACCACAAGTCTGTTCTCCATGTCCATGATTTTCTTTTCTGTGGAAATGTTCATTTGTGCTGCAAATTAGATTCCAGATATAAGTGATATCACATGGTATCTGTTTTCCTCTTTCTGACTTACTTCACTTATCATGAGAGTCTCTAGTTCCATTCATGTTGCTGCAGATGGCATTATTTTGTTTTTATGGCTGAGTAGTATTCCATTGTGTATACATACCACATCTTCCTAACCCAATCATCTGCCGATGGACATTTGGGTTGTTTCCATGTCTTGGCTATCTTGAATAGTGCTGCAATGAACATGCAGGGGGATGTGTCTTTTTTTCAAGGAATGTTTTGCCTGGATATATGCCCAAGAGTGGGATTGCTGAGTCATATGGAGTTCTATGTCATTTTCTAAGTTGCTTCCATACTGTTCTCCATAGTGGTTGTACCAGCTTACATTCCCACCAACAGTGCCAGAGGGGTTCCCTTTTCTCCACACCCCCTCTAGCATTTGTTATTTGTGGACTTATTAATAACGGCCACTCTGACTGGTGTGAAGTGGTACCTCATAGCAGTTTTGATTTGCATTTCTCTAGTAATCGGTGATGTTAAACATTTCTTTCCTGTGCTTGTTGGCCATCTATATATCTTCTATGGAGAAATATCTATTCAGGTCTTTTGCCCATTTTTCAATTGGGTTGTTGGCTTTTTTGTTGTTGAGTTGTATAAGTTGTTTGTATATTTTTGAGATTAAGTTCTTGTTGGTTGCATCATTTTCAACTATTTTCTCTCAGTCTGTAGGTTTTTTCTCTTTTGTTATGATTTCTTTTGCTGTGCAAAAACTTATAAATTTGATTAGGTCCCATTGGTTTATTTTTGCTTTTATTTCTATTGCCTTGAGAGACTGACCTGAGAAAACATTTGTAAGGTTGATATCAGAGAATATTTTGCCTATGTTCTTTTCTAGGAGTTTGATGGTGTCTTGTCTTACATTTAAGTCTTTAAGCCATTTTGAGTTTATTTTTGTACATGGTGTGAGGGTGTGTTCCAGTTTCATTGATTTGCATGCAGCTGTCCAGGTTTCCCAGCATTACTTTCTGAAAAGACTGTCTTTTTCCCATTTTACATTCTTGCCTCCTTTGTCAAAGATTAATTGACCGGTGGGTATCTGTGTTTATTTCTGGGTTCTCTACTCTGTTCCATTGGTCTGTATGTCTGTTTTGGTACCACTACCACAGTGTCTTGATTACTGTGGCTTTGTAATATTGCCTGAAATCTGGGAGAGTTATGCCTCCTGCTTGGTTTTTGTTCCTCAGAATTGCTTTGGCAATTCTGGGTCTTCAGTGGTTCCATCTAAATGTTTGGATTGTTTGCTCTAGTTCTGTGCAAAATGTCATGGATAATTTGATAGGGATTGCATTGAATCTGTAGATCATTTTGGGCAGTATGGACATTTTTACAATATCAATTTTTCTAACCCATGAGCATGGAATATGTTTCCATTTCTTTGAATTCTCTTTAAATTCCTTGATTAATATTTTATAGTTCTCAGGATATAAGTCTTTCACCTCCTTGGTCAGGTGTATTCTCAGGTATTTGATTTTTTGGGGTGCAATTTTAAAAGGTATTGTATTTTCATATTCCTTTTCTAATATTTCCTTGTTAGTATATGGAAATGTGACTAATTTCTGAATGTTAATCTTATATCCTGCTATTTTGCTGAATTTATTGATCAGTTCAAGTAATTTTTGGGTTGAGTCCTTAGGGTTTTCTATATTTCTATACATAGTATCATGTCATCTGATTACAGTGACAGTTTTGCCTCTTCTGTTCCAATTTGGATAACTTTTATTTCTTTTGTTTGTCTGATTGCTGTGGCTAGGACTTCCAATACTATGTTGAATAAAAGTGGTGGGAGTGGGCATCCTTGTCTTGTTCCAGATTTTAGTGGTAAGGCTTTCAGTTTTCCTCCACTGAGTATTATATTTGCTGTGAGTTTGTCATAAATGGCTTTGATTGTTAAGGTATGTTCCCTCTACACTCACTTTGGGAAGAGTTTTTATCATGAATGCATGTTGGACTTTGTCAAATGCTTTTTCTGCATCTATTGAGATGATCATGTGTTTTTTGACTTTTCCTTTGTTAATGTGGTGTATGATATTGATTGATTTGCCTATGTTGAACCATACTTGTGAACCTAGGTTGAATCCCACTTGGTCATGGCGTATGATCTTTTTTATATGTTGTTGGATTCGGTTGGCTAAAATTTTGTTGAGAATTTTTGCATAGGTTGTGCGTTTTTTTAAGTCGACAATTTCAAAAAGACATAAATCAGAAACAGAAAGATTGAAGAGATGCACAGGGAATGCAGGGAACATCCTACCTTTTTGAGCCAACCACACTCCCAGAATCTCCACATGATTGATTATTACCCTGGAAGCTCTCTGAACATCATCATTTTTTTTGGGGGGGGGGGGGTTAGGGCCACACCCAGGGCATATGTAAGTTCCCAGGCTAGGGGTGAATTGGAGCTGTAGCTACCAGCCTATGCCACAGCCACAGCAACACCAGATCCAAGCCACATCTATGACTTACACCACAGCTCACAACAACACGTGATCCTTAACCCACTGGGTGAGGCCAGGGATTGAATCCATGTCCTCATGGATCCTAGTCTGGTTCATTACAGCTGAGCCACAATGGGAACTCTGAACACCATCCTTTTCCGTGATCAAAATCTTTGGTTACTGATGATTCAAACTCCAGGCTCCTTCCCCCAGAAGTCAGTGGGTAGGGCTGAAAGTTCCAAACTTCTAAAGGTGTGGCTGGTTCCCTGGCAACCAGCCCCCATCCTGAGGGACTTTCCAGAAATCACTCCATTAACATAAAGCCTAGCTATGGTTGAAAGAGGTTTGTTATGAATATAAAGACCCCATCATAGCTTGTATTACATAGGAAATTCCAAGGGATTTAGGATCTCTGAACCAGAAATGGAGATAAAGACCAAATACGTATTTCTTATTATAGATCACAAAATCACACTGCCTCCTCTACTAGAACATTAGGTCCAGGAGACAATTTTTCCCTATGGTCCTAGTGCCTAGAATAATGCCAGATACACGGTGATCATGAACAAGTATTTGCTGAGTGAGGAAAATGAAAGGGGCTCATCCAGGGGCCAGCAAGAGGGCCTCCTTAGAGCTCGGTGGTCCAGACAGCCAGCCCCAGAGTCCATCCAAGCCTCATCCTAAGGGTTCAGGCAGCTGAGAGTGTCTGAGAGTTTAGCTGACAACACATTCAAACCCCAAACCTCTATGGAGCCATCTTAGAGAGGTTTACATACCACTGCACATGTGTCAGAAGAGAAGTAATTCCACAAGGGTCAATGGATCGTGCAGTGTGGAAACCTTCCAGGAGGCCAGATGAGTGAGGCCTTGGTAGAAATGCTGAATTTGGATGGGTGAAGAGCAGGTGGGGAGAGGTTCCAGGCTTAGGGAGCAGTGTGACTCACAGAATCTTGGAACCTTAGAGTGGAATGTAGATGGGACTGAACAAGGCCTGTTCTGAGAAGGGTAAGGAGACCTCTCCCCTGGGGCTGGCGGGGGAGGAGGGCGGGGCAGAGGCAAATCAGCAAGTTGGTGCCAGTTCCCCTGAGGGCCTCATCGGACCTCTGCCTGAGGAGTCAGCCTTTGACTTTGTAAGCAGAAGGGGACTCCTGTAAGCTCCTGGGTAAGGAAACAAACCCAATAGTCAAGCAGGTCAAATAACCACTTTGGCTACCTGGGGACTGGCTATAGCTGGGAGACTAGGTGGCAGGGAGACCCTCCCTGAGGCTCTAGGGCAACCCTGGGGATACTGTAGGGATGGGAAATGGAGTGAACCAGTAGGCCTCAGGGAATTGTCAGTTCAGCGGTTGGGTCCAGTGATGGTTGATCCTTCCCTGGAGGCAAGGGAAGTTGTGGTCCTTTATGTGCTGTTAAGACTCAGTTTGGAATTCCACTGGTCCACTGTGAGATCTGATTTCTCTCCCTGAAAATGCAGGCACTTCAGTCAAACCTTTCTCTGATCTCGGCCTCCACACATCAATATAGTGCACCTAGGAATGGGGGGGGAAGAGGCTTGATATATGACATGGGTCATTTTCTTATGACCTGTCACACTATCATCCTTAAGCTGGATTCTAGTAAACACTGTGGTCTGTGGCAGGGGTCTCTGTAGAGACGTGAGCCCCTGGCCTGTCTGGCTGGGGTGTAAGATAGGGTTTGGGAGGTGAGGACTATCCTGAGAAAGGGTCATGGAAAAGAAACAAATGATTTGAGCAAAGCCAAGGGAGTGACTTGTCAGCAGGCTCCGAGGGAGGAACCCAGGGCCAGCAGGTGTGGCTAAGGTGGGTCCTTTTGGCATTGACAGGGTGTCCCAATTCAGGAAGAGAAATGAGGGGCTGGCCTACAGGAGAAGGAGGCCAATATCCCCCTCAATCCAGACAGGCAGTACCTCACCCACCCCAGCCACAGTCTCTAGGACAAGAAACCCCTGCTTCTCATCTCTGTAATTCTAAAGCGGAAGGCCAAACTGTCACAGCTGTACTACATCTGCAGAAGTGAGCATTCCCCATACCTTCTGCCATGCCCAGCAGCTGCCCACCCTTTCTGATTCCCCATGAATATTAAGGGGTTGACAACAGTGCCACAGCAGCCACTTCTGCCATCTCTGTCACCCCCGCCCCCCATAGTCATCTCCAATGCCCAGTCTCTGTCTGAGTCACAGATGATACTTCCGAATAGAGCACACAAGGTCTATTTTGGCGCTGAGGGTTTACCAGAGAGGAAAAGCGACTGAAATAGACCAAACCAAAGCTTGCCTTTCCTCATTGAAATATCCCTCCCTTAAATTAAAAAAAAAAAAAATCCTATGTAGGGAAATAAGGAAAGACGATGATCATGAAATTTAAAAGTCTAGTTCACCCACGAAGTTAATCTGCAGGTAGGTGAAGTCTGGGCAGGGTGGGGAAAAGTGTAGAGGCTGCGGAGAATCCGCTGGGTTCTCCATAAAAAAGATTTAAAAATCGGATTAGCGTATGCCATGGCTCCTCTGAATTTTGATTCTAGTTAAATCCAGAAGAGGCTCCCAGGCTAGGTCCCCTAGACCCTTCCCTAGATGGGCCCTGGATGAGACCGCCAGCCGCCAGTGACTGCGGTGCCTTTTCTCCCACCCGGGGCAGCTTCCTCTCTCCTCCGCTGACGGGGCGCTTCTGCAGTGTGCTGGGACCCAACTGATGCTTCTGGGAAACGAAACTAAGCCGCTCTAAAGTTTCCAGCTTGACTTGTTTCCCGCTCTCTGCGATGTCCCAGGCGGGGCGCGGGGCGGGGCGGGGCTGGGAGCCGCCTCGGCGGAAAGGCCCGGACCCGTGCGAGGACAAGGGGGCTCTGTGTGGCGCCCGGCCCCGAAGGCCGGCTGGGCGGGGCGGGTGCTGACCGCGTCTCCGTGCGTCCCGCAGGCGGGGAGCCCGCGCCGCCGCACCCGGGCCGCCGGCGATGATCACCTAGGAGGCTGGCGCGGGCGGGAGCGAGCGGTGAAGGAGCCGGGCGCGGCGACACGCGGCCATGGAAAGGGAGCCGGCGGCGGCCGACGAGCCCGGGCCACCGGGACGGCGGCGGCGACGGCGGCGGCGCCGGGAAGGCAGGACGCGCACCGTGCGCTCCAACCTGCTGCCGCCCCCCGGCGCCGAGGACCCCGTGGCGAGTGCTGCCAAGGGCGTGCAGCGGCGGAGGCGGTGCGGGGGCACGCAGCACCTGGCCGACAACCGGCTTAAGACCACCAAGTACACTCTGCTGTCCTTCCTGCCCAAGAACCTGTTCGAGCAGTTCCACCGCCTGGCCAACGTGTACTTCGTCTTCATCGCGCTGCTGAACTTCGTGCCGGCGGTGAACGCCTTCCAGCCCGGCCTGGCACTGGCGCCCGTGCTCTTCATCCTGGCGGTCACAGCCTTCAAGGACCTGTGGGAGGACTACAGCCGCCACCGCTCTGACCACGAGATCAACCACCTGGGCTGCCTCGTCTTCAGCAGGTGAGCAGGGCGGGGCAGCTCAGGGTCCGCGCTGGGCCAAGGCGCTCCTGCGAACTTGGCGTCCGGCATGGCATGAGTGGTACCGGTCAGGGAGACCCGGAGAGCAGCTCAACTCTGGGCGGAGGACCGGGCCTCCAGGGATCAGGGGCCCAGGAAACCCTAGACTCAGCACGCGCGGGGATGCCCTGACCCTGATTGTTACTTAAAAGCCGCGATGGACCTGGAGTGATCCCAGGGCTGGAATCCAGCCGATGCTGGGTGTCCTTATTCCCAGCTGTCCTGCCTTATAAGTAAAAAGGAGGGAAATCTATTTCTTGGCTCCCTAGCCTGAAGTCCTGCCTCAGCCTTTGCCCAGGCTGTGAGGGCCAGGATGTTGAACATCTTCAACAACTTAGGAGTGTAAAGCTTGGTCTTAGACAACATCTCTTCTTGGGACAATGGAGTGAAACTGCCCCCAGGTTCTGACATGCCAGGCACAGACCAGATAAAAGGGCAGAGGTAGGAACAGCGGCATCCATGCACTGATGTGAGCTGTGGGCAGGCCACTCAGCTGGGTTCCATCCCATAGTTGATTGTTTAGTTTTTTTAAAAAAATTAACCCCAGGAGTTCCCGCTGTGGTGGCACAGTGGGTTAATGATCTGGCCAGTCTCTGTGGAGGCGCAGGTTGGATCTCCTGCCTGGTACAGTGGGTTAAAGATCCAGCATTGCTGCAGATGTGGCATAGGTTGCAGCCCCAGCTGGGGTACCATCCCTGGCCTAGAATTTGCATATACCATGGGGACAGCAAAAAAATAAAATAAAATAAAAAATTAACCCCAGTTTCCAGATGGAAAGACTGAGGCTTTGAGGGGTTTTTCAAGCCTTGCCCCCCATTAGTACCAGGTAATGTACTTCCTCTGGGTTTCTTCTGCTCCTTCTCAATCCCTGCACCTCCCTGAAGTTTCGGACCCTCAGGTGGGGCCTGTCTGGGATACTGCTGTCTCTTCTGTCTTTACACTCTCCTATCCCAAGAGAGCCTCCTGCCTGCAGACCCACCTTGGGGCTTTGTCTGCTGAAGGAGTCCACCTCAAGGCCACACCCCTCAGGAAGGCAAACAGTCTTGGCTTCCAACCAAAGCTCAGCCCATCTTTTTCTTCTATCCTCTTTGTTTAAGTCTTGGTGTAGAGGCTTCTGAGTGAAGGCCATTAGCCTTGTTCAGCCTCCATCACATGTAAGTGGCCTCCAGGAAGCCCCTAGTACTCTCAGTGGGTCATGGTTATTCCTGCCTCTTAGATAGCTTAGATGAAGACCATGAATGCCTTTGAGTATCCCTGACCCTCCCAGCAACACTGGTTGTACTTTATACTTATTTTACAAATGAGTACACAAAGGTTCAGAGAGGTTAAGTAACCTACCCAAAGCCACACAGCTGCTGTATAGTAGTTCTGGCATTTCATCCCGGTCTAACTGACTCCACAGCTTTTACAATATTCTGGTGCTTATGCTTCTTAAATTTATGTAAGAATTGCCTGAAGAGTTTATTAAAAACAACATTTTAAAAATCTGAATCAAAGAATAAACAATTTAACCATTCTCAGGCTCCATCCCCAAAACATCTGACAAGCTCATTTGGGATTGTGCCCAGGAATCTGAGTATTTAATTAGCAAAGAGGTGATGCTTATACAGTGGCCCACCTTTGAGTAATGCTGCCCTGCTTGCTTTCAAGGGGTGGCCATTGTCCAGTCAGCAAGCATGACGTTGATGGAAAGGGCTGTGGGATTTCCTGGCTCCTGTTCACCAGACTCCTGAAGCCGAGAAAGGAGGGGGCACCCTTACACAGACGTCCTTACTGTCCCCAGTGACAGCACTCCAGTCTTCTGCACAGCATGACCCTGGTGGGGCTCCAGGTTTAAGTCTTTATACACATACCACTTCCTGTTTTTACTGAGCTGGTAGCTCCTGTAACCTCGTTTTTAAAAATACCAAGGCCTCAGGAAACATCATTTATTTTCAGTTTATAACAACCATCACCCACCAACCCCCCAAAATGCCCACAAGAAAACTCAGAGTGGAACCCAGACACAGTGGGCTCCATGACCTCGAAAGTCTTCCTGGGATTCTGAAACCTTCATCTCCCCCTTGGTTCCACCCGCCCAGGTTCTCCCCTTCTACCCTGACCCCACCTGGGTTCTCAAACACTCAGTACAGTCCTTGGCAGGGGCAAGGCCTCAGGCGCTAGGATGCTTTCAGGAGAAGTTGCCTAGCCCCTCCCAGCTCCCAAGTTGAATTCCTTAAATGCTTTTCTGCAGAGAGAATGTGCCTTCTACCTGGGGAGGGTCTGTGGGTGTGAGATGGGTGACAGCTGTGTGTGGAGAGGAGGCCTGTCTGGAAGAGAGTCATCGCTCTTCAGAAATCAAGTCAGGCTCCTCCAGGCCCAGAAAGCCTGGGATTGGTGCTTGCAGGCCTGGGCTCTGAGGCGTGTGGATGTCAGAGCTCTCCTGTTGGTCTTCTGACCTGGCACCTGTTGCCTTCCATCCTCCTTGTGGCTGCCTGGTCACGCCTGCCCTGAGCTGTTCCTCACCGAGCCAGGACCCCACCTGGGGACCCATGGCACCTTGAGGTGTGTCCTCAGGGGGCTTGGGTGGGGATTCTGGCCCAGTGAGGCAGCTCAGGAGACTCTCAGAGGAGGGCACAAAAGCGAGGGGCACGTGATAGGGTCAGGGAGCCCTGAGACTGCAACCAGGTCTTAATCTGTGTGTGGGGGAAGGGGGCGAGGAGGAGGTGCGGCCTTGATGTCAGGATCTCGGTGGCTAACATTGAGACTGGCCCAAGAGTTACTACAGAGTTCCTTTAGGGCCTTTGGTTACTACAGAGACAGTGGGCGGCACAGCAGTGCACACTTGGTCTTCTGCATTGTGTCATTGCTTTGGTGGATGTGCCAATTGGAATTTAGTCAGAGTGCTTTTAAAGCAGAGAGCAACCTTTAGTTGGGGAAACCTTGCCAGCTGACACTGTCTCTAGACTGTGGCTTCTTTGGGACCTCCTCTGTGTTCTAACTACAGTGATTTTTTTTGCATCATTTATTTACACCCGTTATTTATGTGGTGTTTCCCAAATACCTGAGGTCTTGCATTCTCACTCTAGGAGACTCTCCCATCAGGCTTGCTAGAAGGGCAGGTTCCCAGTCCCCCCGCACCCCCCACCCCCGGCTCCGCACTGCAAGCCTGGGCTGCTGAACCCCTGCAGGTAGGAGAGCTGGCACCCACTCATGGCTCCATTTGCCCACAGAAATCTGAGTAGTAATCCTCTGTTTCCAGTGCCTGAGTGCACTGTATCATCTCCTGGATTTCAGACTATGTTTATGAAAATCCTCCTGAGCCACTCCAGCAGGACGAGAACGCAGTGGGTGATCCTGGGGGCTCATGTCCTGCCTGTGACTCCTGCCCCGCAGGAAGAGTCTGTCTGAGCATCACTCGGCTGTGGGCTGGTGGGATGGGGTGTGCATGGAAGACCTTATTGGTCATGTAGACCTCCTTTAGTGCCGGCGATGGCTGACTGGAGAAGCCACCTCCCTCAGGTTACAGATGGAAAGAAAGGGGTTGACCAGTTTCTCCCACCCCCCCAGTTGCACTCTGTTTCTAGTGCAGGTGATGCGGCCTCACGTTTCTGTTGCTGGGGGCTTGGACTTGACTTTAGATGATGGACACTGGCTTCCAACACTGAGGGAGCATCCAGGTGGGACAGGGCCAGTGCCACCAGGGTCAGTGAATGATCGCAGGGCCCAAGGCTGGAGGGGGCTGGCAGAGGAGAGGGGACAGGAGTGCGGAGCCAGCCCAGAGAGTGGGTTCTGGTGGCTGGAAAGCACAGAATGGTTAGAGAAGAAGGGGTTGGAGGGAAATTGAAGAAGAAACATTCAGAAGGGGATTTGTCTGGGATGGGTGAGAGGTGGAAACAGGGGGAAAGCACTGTTATCCACCTCTCCAACCATAAGGCGAGTGGGTGACACGTTAAAACCAGCCAACCTTACCCCCGCTGCCAGAAATGAAGCGCGCCTCTGAGGGGCGCAGCCTGAAATGGAGGTTCTGGGCTGGGTGCAGACCCTGCTGGGCCTGGACCCTGCATAAGCCCCCCTGCCTCACCTCACTCTATTTCCTAATTTGTCAAGTGGGGTGCTGGCCCCAGGTCCACATGCCCTTTCCGGCCCTGATCCTGTAGCCCTGAAAGGGAGGGGCCCTTGTCCTGTGGCCCCCCCTACCCTGCCTGGGTTAATGTGTAATTTTTGGATGACAGACGCAGGCACCTTTCTGTGTCTGTCTCTAGGAGGGTGGAAACAGCAGCACTTCTACATGTATTAACCTGAGGCGACCTTCCCCTGAATCTTTGGGGCCTTGGGTGCTCCATTCTTGGATTTGAGTGTGGCATTTCGGTATCTTTCTATCTTTTGGGAAAACAGGTGATCAGGGCACGGTCTAATGCTTATCTTGGAATTACATTAATTTTTGTCTCTTTGTTCCTTTAATTCTCACGCCGTTTCCCAGTTCATCAAGGTTATCTGTCCTACTTGCTTATCCTGGGCTTCATGATTTGTTTTTTCAGAAGAGCCTGAAATGAGACCCAACAACGTTTTCCCTTTGTTTTCTGTCCATTTATCTTGTCTCCACCCTCCTTTGCTCCCTTTCCTTGACAGCAGTCTCTTCCTTGCCAGCAGCAGACACACTTCACCCCTGGGAAGTACAGCATCTCTATCTTACTTGACGTAAAAGATTTGTGGGAGCAGGAGTTCCCATTGTGGCACAGCAGAAACAAATCTGGGGGTTCTCAGGCTAGGGGTCAAATCAGAGCTACAGCTGTTGGCCTACACCAGAGCCACAGCAACACCAGATCGAAGTCGTGTCCGTGACCTATACCACAGTACACAGCAAAGCTGGATCCTTAATCCACTTAGTGAGGCCAGGGATTGAACCTGCAGCCTCATGGTTCCTAGTCAGATTTCTGCTGCGCCAGGACAGGAACTCCCGTCATGTTAATACTGTGTCCCCAGAACTTAGTTATAACTGGAAGCTTTTACCTTTTGACCACCTTTATCCATTTCCTCCGCCCACACTTTTCACTTTCAAATTCCACATGTAAGTGAGATCATGTAGTATTTGTTTTTCTCTGACTTATTTCACTTAGCATAATACCCTCAAGCTCCCTTTATGTTGTTGCAGATGGCCAGATTTCATTCTTTTTTATGGCTGAGTAATATTTCATTTTATGTGTAGTTACTTTTGGAAGACATTTTAAAAGATGAATCTTGGAGTTCCCTAGTGGCTCAGTGGGTTAAGGATCTGGTGTTGTCACTGGTGTGGTGTGGGGGTTCATTCCCTGGACTGGGAACATCTGCATGCCACAGACATGGGCAAAAAAAAAAAAAGTTAAAATAAATGATAAGGCTTGGAAATATTGGGAGGGGCCTCTGTGACTGCTGGGGTTCTGCCCTTCACAATGGGGTGGGTAGGCCAGCTCCTTGTTGAACAACCTTAAAGAGGAAACCCAGTGTACTTATTTGTACAAGACTTACTTTGCTATATATAGAGCATTGAAAGAATTCACAGGAAAAATGGAGAACTATTTTGATCTCTGCTTTTTTAGACTACACTTTGCTTGGCTTTCTATGTTTACTTGTTTTGCATTTTTCCAGAGTACTGTCTGTATGCATTGCCCCTGACATACCCTCTAGGTTATTTTTCCATTGGGAATACTGTAGGTTGAAATACTTTTGCCTACCAAACTATTTTTGTTAGGCAATAATGAATTACTTTGCCCACTTTAATTCAACCAGTGGCAATTAAAACACCCTTAATGAGGTGGAGCCCTTGCTAGCAGTAAGATGCTGGGCAGATGCATCTCTTCTATGGCCCAGTCTCCTCCTTTAAACAGGAGGGAGGACCATGGCTTCTGGGCTGCTGTGAAAACTAGTGAGCTACTGAATAAGATTGCAGAGCCAAGCCCAGGGAGGAGGGTCAGTATTGGACCAGGGGAGCTGCAGTACAGTTTAGTAGGAACCTGCCACTGATAATCATTGTTGCTAAGATCTTTTGGTCCAAATTTTCTTAATATTGTTATGACATTGAAGCAGATATACTTCTAGCCAAAACAAAGACCTTTGTCATTTTGGAGTTCCCATTGTGGCTCAGTGGGTTAAGAACCCAGCATTGTCACTTTGAGGATGTGGGTTTGATCTCTGGCCTTGCTCAGTGGGTTAAGCATCTGGGGTTGCCACAAGCTGCAGCATAGGTCACAGATTCGGCTCGGATCTGGCATTGCTGTGGCTATGGCGCAGGCCAGCAGCTGCAGCTCCAATTTGACCCCTAGCTTGAGAACTTCCATATGCTGTGGGTGTGTCCATAAAAAGATGAAAGAAAAACTTTATCATTTAGCCTGTGTCATTTTTTTAAAATTTATTTTTTATTTTTTTAATGGCCATACCCTTGGCATATGGACCCTCCCAGGCCAGGGATCAAATCCAAGCTGCAGCTATGACCTTTGCCGCAGGTACAGCAACACCAGGTCCTTAACCTGCTGTGCCATAGCAGGAACTCCTAGCCCATGTAGTTTTATCCTGGGTAAATGGACATCTTTTGAAAGCATTTTGAAATATTGATAGTAGCTCGTGGACTCCCATTGCTAACTTCTTGGACCCCAGTGGCTCAAGCATCTTCTTAGAAATGCACTTCACTGGAAAAGCCTGATGGGGAAATGGTGATATTAAGGCTCTTTTTGTTTGGATTAATAATTAGAAAGCAGTGTGGAAGCTAATATAAAAAAGGGAGTGTGTGTGTGTGTGTGTGTGTATATATATGTATGTATATATGTGTGTGTGTGTGTGTGTGTGTGTGTATATATATATATGTATATATATATATGACTGGGGTCACTTTGCTGTACGGTAGAAATTGGTACAACTTTGTGAATCAGCTATAATTTAAAAAAAGAAGAAAACATTGTAAAAAGTTTTATAAATCCACTGGATTTGGTAAAACCCTTTTGCTGTGGTTTTAAAAACATCAGATGAGTTAAATTCCTTGACCTATTTGGTGATGTCTTTGAATTTCTCATTTTTCCCCATCCACCTTTCTGTGTAAAACAACCACCACCACCTCCAGTAAATCTTTGGTTTTTCAAAAGGAGAATAAGCCTTGAGCAGTCTGGGTGGACTTCCTCCCATGATGGGCTATAGACATGCAGGGCTCCTCAAAAGAGGACCTCACAGTCCTCCTGAGATCCTAGAATTTAGAGTAGGAGCATCCAATCAGCTCAGGATCTGCTTTCATTTTTCTTGCACATCAGGTTTGCCTCTTTTGGAAATAGACTTCCCTAGAAAGGCCCGGGTGTGAATAGACTGGAGGGTGGGCTGGGTCTTAAAAGTCTGCCCCTTCTAAAGCTCTGGGAGCCCCTGAGAACATAACCACTAGGCCACGAGGGAACCCCATTAGCACTTTTCTGTTTCTGGTGGAAATGTCTGCCTCTGAAGGGATCCAGTATCTGAAGGGTTGATGAAAGGGAAGGAAGCTCAGGCTGTCACTAGGCACTTGCCTCTCCCCATCTGTCCAGCCCTGTCTTTCTGCATGCTCCTCTGAAGGCTAAAGAAAGTCAGGTACAGGAGAGCTCAGTTTTGATTCCAATCCCTCTCTTTGGTCAGATGTGACACTGGGACTCTTGGTGATATCTGCCCTAGGTGTCAAGCTGCAGATGGGGATGTGGACATGGTCCAGGCATGTGGATCCCACCCATGGTTCCTTGGCTCCTGGTCCCACCAGCCTGGAACAAGGGCAGCACCCAGGCTGGGGGGCTTCTCCAGAGAGCGAGTGGGTGGAGAGGGTACCCTGGGGCTTTATTCAGAGGGTGTGGCTACCTCTCATCCACTATCTTCCAGTGCTGTTCTCTCCAGCTCCTGGGGAAGAGACACAGATGGGGCCTCTCCCCTTGCCCTTGGCCAAGCTGCAAACCATTTTCATTTGAGCTACAAAATCCTTCCACTCTCCATATTCCAATCATCTTTAAATAGCAGCTCAGGAAGTCTGTTGACTCAGAAAACTCAGAACACCCTGAGGCAAGAAGACAATGCAAGGAGAGAGTAAGTTGACAGGAGGAGGAGCAGCCTTCTTGGGGTGCTCTCAGCTTGTTTTTCTGAACAAACAAGCCGTTTTAAAACATATCCAAGCAATTTGTTTCCCACTATCTCCTATAGACAAATAAGGGCCGCAAATGTTCCCTCTTCTTTTAATAGCCTCAAGAAACACATGACATTTCTTTATTTTTGAAAAGAGTGCTTCTATAAAATTGCATGAGATTTCAGCAGATATGTCTGGTTTCTCATGACTAATGGGTAGAAACTGAGGCTGTAACATTCCAGATCACAGTTATCATCATCATCCTTTACTTTTCCTTCTTTAATTTGCTGTGACAGACTTTGGTCACATCAGATGTGCACGACTGTTCCTGGCACTTGTAAGTGGCATTGTAACATTTTCCACTTACAGCTTTTCTTTGGAAGGAAAACCATGGCTTTCATGTAGGGTGGAAAATTTGATTCATTATGTTGAGATCTGGTTGCAGTGTTGCTGTCTTGAAATGCTTGACACATGGCAGCAGGCTGGGGCACTGGCCCTTGGGCTCCTTCACTGCAGCTGAGCATCAGGACTGGGCCAAGTCCCAGGCCTGTGGTCCCCAAGACAGGGGCGTCTCCCTGGGGTCTGTGGATATTCATCATTGGTCACCATACTTCCCTGTTTCTGATATTACTTTCTTCTTTTTATTCTTTCTGTTTTCTGTCTCATGGATTCCTCTGCGAGTTCATGGGAATTCCCTCACTGTGTGTGAGGGGGCTGGAGGAGGGAACGCTGTGTGTGTCTGTCATTCTTGGCACTAGTCCCAACTGGTACATGCAGTGACATTTTAAATCTGTTCCTGCTTCTTCAGGCCAGTATTACCCTTGTCTTCTTGTCTGTGTTCAGATGCTTTGACATTTGGGGCCTTGGCTCCTCCTAGGACCAGCCAATTCCTAGAGATAGCAAAAGGCTGGCCTGTGAGTATGCAAACCAACCAATCCATAGGCCATACCCTATGAGCCCTTTCATCAGACTGTCACACTCAAGGCCACCATCCCCCTTCCCCCAACCCCCAAGGGGGATTGGGGTACCAGGCAGCTGGGGATGGCCCCTATGCCACAGAGCCCCTGAAATGGTTCCTGGGCCTGCTTACCCTGCCTCTCCTGGTCCTTCCCATGAAAACCACAGGAAAAGCTCTAGCCCATGTTTTCCCATCACTCCCTCTGCCTCCTGACTGACCCTGGTGCTTTCCTCGGTGGCCTCTCCTCCCGGGAACCCTGAGAAACAAGCTGTCTCTTCACTGACAGTGTGTTGGCCTCACCACACCTGAGTAACAGTAAGACTTGTCTCCCCAGAGCTACTGCCCCAGGCCCTCTTCAGCTTCTTGTGTGTCTGACATCACCTTCTAACTTACCTACCTGCCTTTGTCACCACCTCATCTGTGGTCTCTCTTATTGCCACCAGAGCTGTCTTTTTTCCTTGGACTCTTGAAAAAAGAGTCCAGAGTGAATCTGGACATCTTCTGCACCTTTCAAGCTGAGCTGCAGCCCTGGACCTCTGTGCGCAGGGCCCTGGGCCACCTGCTGTGTACATACCTGCAGCTCCTCTACCCTACCCAGCCTCCCATCCCCATCCCAGGCCTTTTCTCCAGGGCCAGGTAACTGCGCCCTCCTGCTGCCATCTGCCCCTGGAACAGGAGTCCCTCCTCTGTACCCTGGGTGTCTGTGCCCCACCTGATCTTGATCGTGAAGGCCACTCCAAAGGAGGATGGTTTTAAACCTTTTACTAATGAGTGAGTTCTTGCTCTACCTACATATGGAAAACCTTCAAGGAACACAAAAATTGTTTTTAAAGGAAAACAACTTTATTTAATTGCCCCATGATTACCTGAGAAATTAATATATCCCTTTGAATACTGGACATTACAGGGAGTTCCATGGTGGTTAAGGATCCAGCTTTGTCACTTCTGTGGCTCAGGTTGCAGCTGTGGCGTGGGTTCCATCCCTGTCCCCAGAACTTCTGTGGGCTGCGGGTGCGGCCAAAAGGAAAATAGGACATCGTAAAAATGAATATGGATGGATAGAAAAGTATTTCTTAAGCTTCATTATCCTCATCAGGGTTCCCAGTTCAAGAAGGGGCATAAAAGCCCTTTTATTTGTGTCATAATTTTACTTGAGGTTGGAGTTTATTAATCTTCCCTTTTGTAGAGGGTTCTGCTGGCTGGAGGCGGGATGTGCGGAGAAACACCAAGACTTGTTATCTCAAGGTCATTTCTATGGAATGGCAAATTCTCTCCCTTTTTGAAAGCATTCAAATTGCAATGTTAGGACATACAACCAGTGGGAACTAGTAAACATTCTATTGAAGTGGGTGGCACAGCCGTTTTTTAATCCCTGTGTGCTTTGTGGCCTGTGCCATTTGTTTCTCCCATTCTGGCTCCTTCGTGTTATTTGAAGTGATAGTAAAGTAAGGTGTCACCCCCACTTGATGTGTCCTGAACAGAACTTTCTAGTGAAGGGGGCTTTGACAGACTTTTGGCAGAGAGCCATACTGTCGTGTTTTTGACAAATACTTCAAAACTGTGCTTGAAGACCAGGGGAAGGAGGAAATAAGTGAAAAGGAGACTCCAGCCCTTTCCGACAGTGTCTCTTGAGCTTCTAGAATCAATCAGGAAGAGCATCCAGAAATAGCTTCTAGAATTAGTGGTACCTGTGGCAGAACTTGGGGGCTGGCGTGATTGACCCAGAGCTCAAACATGGAGTTTCGTGTAAGTAGCCAGACATCTGTTTATTATTATTATTATTATTATTATTATTATTATTTTATGGCTGTATCTGTGACATATGGAAGTTCCTGGGCCAGGGGTCAAATTGGAGTTGCAACTGTGGCCTACACCACAGCCACAACAATAATGGATCTGAGTCACATCTGCAACTTGTGGCAATGCCTGATCCTTAACCCATATCGATTGAACCTGCATCTTCACAGACACAATGTTGGGCTGAGCCACACGGCAACTCCTGTCTTCATTCTTGAATGTACCTGAAGCCCCTTTTCTATTCTGGATGCTGGGATGAAATCTGAGTAGATGGAAATCTGTGAGGTCAGGGATGAGGGGAAGGATGTTGAAAGAAGCTGTCTTCATAGGAACGTAAGAGCCAATGTGCAGGTGTGTGTGTGTGTGTGCATTTACTGTCATGAGGGATGCAAATGACAAACCCCCTCACAGAGAAGAATGTCTCTTTTCTGCACCAAACCTGGGCACTGAGATGGGAACATCATACATTCCATCTATACAGAGGCAAAGTTCAGTCGGCGTCTTAGAGAAGATGCTTTGCCTCCCTGCTCTTTAATTGCCTCTGCAAGAGAGAGAGTTTCTTTCCGTCTGTCTCTAGTTGTCTGTTTTGAAAATTTGTTTTAAAAATTTTTAGATTTTTTTAATTAAATTATAGTTGATTTACAATATTTCCTGCTGCACAGGAAAGTGTCCCAGTCATACACACACACACACACACACACACACACACACACAAAAGAAACATAAAAAAGGGAATATATATATATGTATATATACATATACATATATATATATTTTCTTATGTTTTGAAATTTGACATCTGCAGAGGCGTGTCCCCAGGACCCTCTGCACACCCTGACATGGGTTTGAGTGGTGAGAAAAGACGTTGGAATGGCCCAGCCATGTTGGGGCCAGTGGGGGTGGAGAATGGACCTTCTGCCCCTTGGGTTCACATCTGCTCTGGCACTGGTGGAAGCATGTGGAGTGACCAGGGTGGACAGGAGTTTGCACAGCTTTATGTTGTACCTCTGCTCCAACTTTAAGTTGCTTGAATATCCTGCAGCTGTTTAGAACACCAGGTTTTGAAATTCTGGTTGGCAGAGGAAGGTAACTTTAACATTTAAATAAAAAACTCCTTGATAATAGAGTCAGATTTTTAGCGGTAAAAGAAACCTTATAAAATCAGAGGTGGAGTTCCCACTGTGGTGCAGTGGATTAAGAACCTGCAGTGGCTTTGATTGCTGCAGAGGTGCCAGTTCAATCCCCAGCCTGGCACAGTGGGTTAAAGGACCTGGCATTGCCACAGCTGTGGTGCAGGTCTTAGCTGAGGCTCAGGTTCAGTCCCTGGCCCAGGAACTTCCACATTCTGCGGGTGTGGCCATTAAAAAAAAAAAAAATCAGAGGTGACATTTGTGCCTAAGGTCTGAAAGACTTGACATTAATCATATAGATAATGTAAATTCTATTCATCACAGGGTGCAGAATGATGCCTTGCTGATAGAAATATCTCAAAAGTACAAGGTGATGTTTTAGTTTCTTGCAATTCATTAAAACTGGTAGAAAAATTGAACAACAGACTTCTGGTTCCAGAGTAAGATGGCATAGATTCACTTTTCCCAACTCCTTCCTACCATCAAATCCTAGGAAGAATTCAGCAGACAGCAGACAGAAGACCCAGGAAGCTGAGAGATGAAGGTGGACTGGTAGGGGACCTCAGCACATGAGGAATGACTGTACAGTGAATTCTCTGGGTCTCCTTTTAATCTGTCATGTATGGCCAGCCTGTGCATGGAGATTCCCCTTAACTAGACCTGCCAACAGGTATAGACAGAAAAAAGGTCCTGTCTGGCCATAGGGGAAGCCCAGTGGAGACCTGGGAGACCCCTAGCCTGCTCCACATGGGGACCAGCTGTACAAGTGCCCCCTGCAGGGTCAGAAGCTCTGGTTCCCTGCACTCCACCCAATGGCATAAGGAGACCCAGGCCCACCTACTCACACCACAGCAGAAAGCAGTGTAGGGATATGTCTTCCACTCACTTAGCCCATGTACAAAAATCCAGAGTAACATAATACTAACTGTGAAAGACTGATGCTTCCCCTCCTAAGAATGAGAAGAAGACGATGTTTGACTCATCATTCTTACTTAATCCATTACTAGAAGTTCTTGTTATTGCAATAAGATATGAAAAGAAACCAGGAGTTCCCATTGTGGCTCAGTGGTTAACAAATCCGACTAGGAACCTTGAGGTTGTGGGTTCGATCCCTGGCCTCGCTCAGTGGGTTAAGGATCTGGCTTTGCTGTGAGCTGTGGTGTAGGTCACAGACATGGCTCGGATCCCGCATTGATGTGGCTCTGGCGTAGGCCAGTGGCTACAGCTCTGATTCGACCCCTAGGCTGGAAACCTCCATGTGCCATGGGTGCGGCCCTAGAAAAGACAAAAAGACAAAAAGACAAAAAAAAAAAAAAGAAAGAAAGAAAGAAAAAGAAACCAAATGCATACAGTTGGGAAGAAAAATAAAACTCAGTTTGTGGAAAACATGAAAATCCTAAGGAATCTACAACCCAAACCAAATCAAACCAAAACAACAACAACAAAAAGAGCTCATTAAGATTACAGCATACAGGAGTTCCTATTGTGGCTCAGTGGAAATGAACTTGACTAGTATCCATGAGGATGTGGGTTCGATCCCTGAATTCCTCAGTGGGCTAAGGATCTGGCATTGCTGTGAGCTGTTGGTGTATGTCAGAGACCTGGCTTGGACCCTCTGTTGCTGTGGCGGTGGTGTAGGCTGGCAGCTGCAGCTCCAATTTGACCCCTAGCCTGGGAACCTCCATAATGCCATAGCTGTGGTCTTTATTTTTTTTTATTTTTATTTATTTATTTTTTTTGTCTTTTTGCCTTTTCTAGGGCCGCCTCTGAGGCATATGGAGGTTCCCAGGCTAGGGGTCGAATCAGAGCTGTAGCCGCCAGCCTACGCCAGAGCCATAGCAACACGGGATCCAAGCTGCGTCTGCAGCCTATACCATAGCTCACGGCAACGCTGGATCCTTAACCCACTGAGCAAGGCCAGGGATCGAACCCACAATCTCATGGTTCCTAGTCAGATTTGTTAACCACTGAGCCACAACGGGAACTCCATAGCTGCAGCCTTTAAAAAAAAAAAAAAAGTTACAGCTTACATGTAAAGCACAGGGAACTATATTCAATCACTTGTGATGGAACATGATAGAGAATGATGTGAAAAAAACAGTGTATATATATATATATATATATATATATATATATACATAAATATATAAAAATATATATAAAATATATAAAATATATAAAAAAATATGTAAAATATATAAAAATAACTGGGTCACTTTGCTGTGCAGTAGAAATTGACAGAACATTGTAGATAGATCAACTGTAATAAAAGTTATTTTAAAAAAAGAAGGTTAAAGAAAGTTACGGTTTTGGGGAAAATAAGATTACAGCGAGATAGAAATCAATTACTTTTCTATATACTGACCATGGACAAATGGAAACTGAAATCATAAACACAAAAATACCATTTACAGTTGCTCCAAAGAAAATGAAATACTTAGGTATAAATTTACCAAATCTCATACAAGATCTGTATGATGAAAGTTACAAAAAGCTGATGAAAGAAGTGAAAGGAGGTCTATATTAATGTCGAGGCATACCATGTTCGTGAATCAACATCATAGAGATATCCGTTATCCCTAAAATTATCTTTAGGCTTAACATAATCCCCCTCCAAATCTCAGCATGGTTTTCATAGACATGGGCAGGTTTATTCTCATATTTACATGGAAAAGCACAGGTCGTAGAATAGCCAAAACTGTTTTGAAAAGAGTAGAATGGGAGGAATCCCTCTTTTCAATATTAATGCTTACTCTTGAGTTACAGAATTCAGTGTAGTATAGTATTGGCAAAGAGATAGTCACATAGATCAAAGAAACAGAATAGAGAACTCAGAAATAAACCCACACAAATATGTCCAGTTAATTTTTGAGAAAGAACCAAAAGCAATTTGATGAAGTATAACACTTTAAGAAATTGTGCAGGAAGAATTGAGTATCCATAGGCAAAAAAAAAAGGAGAGAGAAACAGACAGAGACAGAGAGAGAAAAAGGAAAGGAAGGAAAGAAAGGGAATAAGCCCTAAACCTAACATCTCATTCAAAAATTAACTCCATACATCTGAAACTGTATTGTAGTATTGTATACTTCAATGAAAAAAAATTAAAAAGTTAAAGAGATCATAGATTTAAATGTAAAACTATAAAACTTCTAGAAGAAAACACATATATATATTTATCTTTTCTTTTCGGCTGCACCTGAGGCATGTGGAAGTTCCCAGGTCGGGGGTTGAACTCACGTCACAGAAGCAACAGGGGCTGCAGCAGTAACTATGCGAGGTCCTTAGCCAGCCGAGCCACAGAGGAACTCCAAAAATTTTTTTTCAGGACCTAGAACTAGGCAAAAAGTTCTTAGACACAGAGTTCCCAGGTGGCCTAGCCGGGATCCAGTGTTGTCACTGCTGTGGCACAGGTTCTAACCCTGGCCTGGGAACTTCTGCATGTGTGGGCATGGCCAAAAAAAGTCCTTAGACTTGATACTAAATGCATTATCTATAAAAGGAAAAGTTGATTAATTGGACCTCACCAAAGTTAAAAACATTTGCTGTGGGAAAGAACCTGTTAGAGAAAGAAAAGACAATTTGTACAAAGTGCTGAAGACAAAAGTACTTGTATTCAGAATACAGAACTGTAAAAATTGAATGTTACAAAAATCCAGTTTGAAAATGGGCTAGACATGAGGAGAAATTCACTGGAGAAGATATGTAGATGGCAGTAAGCACATGGAAAATGGTCAGCATCTTTAGTAATAAAGAAATGCAGATGAAAACGGCAAGGAGATATCACTGCACATCTACTAGAATGGCAAGAATAAAACAGTGATAACACCAAAGTTTGCCAAGAATGCAGAAAAACTGGATCTCTCATATATTGCTGGTGGGACTCTAAGATACACCCATTCTTGGAAATAGTCCTTTTAAAACCATAAATAGAATTTCTTTAGGATCCCGACTGTACTCTTGGGTAATTACCCCAGAAAAACAAGAACTTATTTTCATGCAGAAACCTGTGCACAAATGTATGTAGATTAATTCATAATAGCACAAAGCTGCCAACAACCCAGATGTTCAATGGGTGAATGGTTAAACATACTGCGGTCCATCCACACCAAGGTACTCAGCAATAAAATGGAATGAACTATTGATACCCAATTTATCAACATGATCCCATTTATGCTGCATTTGTGAAAGAACATAATTCTGGAGATGGGGAACAGATTAGTGATTGTGAGATTAGAGGTTAGAGATGGGGAGAGTGGGTGTAGCTACAAAGAGGTACGAGGGAGCCTTGTATCTTAATGTGGTGCTTATACGAGGTTACAGGTGGGATACTGTGTAGAAGGACACATACCCACAAGGGTGCCTCTAAAGCTGGTGATACCTGAGTAAATTCTGTAGCTTATATTCTGGTCATTTTCCTTGTTTCAGTATTGTTGAATATTGTCTGGTTATGCAGGAATGCAGGGTGTTAGCCTGGGAGAGGCAAGCTGAATAGTGCATGGGCCCTCTCTCTACTTTTCTTAGCAACTTTCTGTGACTCTCTATTTTAAAATGAAAAATTTAGGAGTTCATGTTGTGGCTCAGCGGGGAAGAACCCAACATAGTGTCCATGAGGATGCAGGCTTGATCCCTGTCTTTGCTCAGTAGATTAAAGATCCAGAATTGCCACTGTGGCGTAGGTCATAGGTGCTGCTCAGATCCCACATTACTGTGTCCTGTGGTATAGGTCAGCAGCTGCAGCTCCAATTCGACCCCTAGCCTGGGGACTTCCATATGCCGCAGGTGCAGCCCTAAAAAGGAAAAAAATGAAAAGCTTAAAAGTGATCATTTTAGTATTAAGTACTCCAACTACTAAATATGAAAAGGAGATGCAGCAATTCAGGGTACCTAGGACCTGACCAGTGAGAACGTGAGGCTGCCAGGACCACGGCCTCAAGAGGAATCCCTGGTCTGCCAGGTTGCTGTGCTACTGCAGACCAGAGGGGCAGAGGAGGTGTGCCTGCCACTCTGTCCAGAGGTCCATGGTGTCTGACGTCACACGTCCCAGCAGAGATGTAGCACTGGGGAACGACATCTCGTATGGGTGTAGGTATAAGCATGTAAGACTTATTAATAACTCTAATTAAAGGCAAATAGAAGAGTCTTGCTTTTATTCCAGACCTGACTTTAAAGAGACTTGGTCCTCTGATTATAAGCAACATATATAAAACACTAGGGAATATTAGCTTACATGCCTGGAAATATCCACTAGTACTTTATCTTGGTGTCCTTTTATCTTATTATTATGAGCAGTTCAGAAAGTTATGTTGGAAGGGATGCAGTAAAGCATCCTGGAGTGACTTATTAACCCTGTCTCAATCCTGAGAGTGTCACCACCCTTTGCCTTTGAAATCGGTATTGTAACTGGATGCTGGGGGATGGCCAGTGTCCTCTAGAAAGAATGGGCCTGGGATATCAGCATATTGTTATGTCACAGTTGACACCTAGGTATGGACTCATTTTTAATATATTTACAAGAAATACGCTATAGTGCATCGAATGTTCCTAAAATAAAACAAGCTTTCAGCCAGAGACATTCACCTCTGCAAGACAAGCTGTACTCAACACTGGCCAGTGTCTTGCAGTCCTATGGGAAGATGAGGAAGTTCTCAATAGGAAGTGCCTCTGAAAACACCTTGATTGCTAACTGTAAAGAAAGGCGACTTCTAGAACATCTTGGAGGAATGCCCGGCGCTTTCCCTGTTTGCTCATGGGAAATAGGTTTTAAGGAAGTGCCACATGCAATATCATTAATTAAGAACCTTCACGCTTTTTTTGTTTGTTTGTTTGTTTTTTGTTTTTGGTCTTTTAGGGCTGCACTGGCAGCATATGGAGGTTCCCAGGCTAGGGGTCAAATCAGAGCTGTAGCCACTAGCCTATGCCAGAGCCACAGCATCATGGGATCTGATCCCTGAGTCCTCATGGACGCTAGTCGTGTTCATTAACCACTGAGCCACGATGGGAACTCCAAGAACCCTCACTCTTAATGGGATACTTCCCTTATAAGAGGCCTCAGGCACTCCGTTGCACAGGAGTTGAAATCTGCAGAAAAGAGAAATTTGACCTGCTTTTGAATAACAACCCTTATTGTTGGATTAATAAAATATTATATGGGGGGGAGGGGTGAGAGAGAGATGGGTTGGGAGTTTGGAATTACCAGATGCAAACTAGTATGTATAGGATGGATGGACAGCAAGTTCCTACTGTATACACAGGGAACTCTCTTCAGTATCCTTTGATAAGCCATAATGGAAGAAAATATGAAAAACAATGTATATATATATATATATGTATAACTGAGTCACTTTGTTGTAGAGCAGAAATTAACACAACATTGTAAACCAATTATATGTCAGTAAAGGAAATTTTTAAAAAATATTATCTCAGCTCGAATGGAGCTCTGTGGCCTTGAGCAGAGAGCTGAGTCCTGAAGCTGTCACTGGAATGCTGTATACTCTGGTCCAAGCTGGGGCCGCTCTCAGGCTTTCACATCCACCGTTTGGCTTGGAAAGTTGTTGCCCAGCCCAGGCGTGACTCTGCCAGGGATGTGAATTTGTCCCAGGGCTGCACAGGACCTGAGCTTGTTTGGGGTCCTGGGCCTGGATTTGGTGCCTACCTTCTGGAGGCAGGTAACCTGAAATGAGACACATTCCAAAGTGTCAGTTAGGCCTCTGAGATTCTTATTGCTGAGTCATAAGCACTTTGAGTGTGTTGGTTTCACATTGAAAAATCAGAGTATCCCAGTTTCTTTTGTGTCTGGATCAGGTCAAACGAGAACCTGAAAACCTCAGAAGACTGGACCTAGATGGGGTACACACTTTCTGAAAGGGTCTTCCCATGGGGCCAGCTCCATGGGACCCCACTGTAAAGGGAAGCCAGTTTGCATGCCTCTCTGACAGGTGTGCAGCAGAATTAAATACCTCTGCCATCTGGTCTTTGATATGCTCAGCTTTCTTTCTTTTTAAAAACTGGTTATCTACCCCATTTTGCTCCAGTAGCATCTTAATAATTTTCACGTATTTTCTTACCCTTAATAAATTTTTAACTAAGGATAATCCTGTGACAAAATAATTTCTCTCTATAACCACTATTTCTCTAAAGGTTGAAGGCCGTTTCATATTTAATGAGATGTACTAAAGTTAAAATCTCAGGGAGGTCCCGCTGTGGTGCAGTGGGTTAAGAATCCAGCTGCAGGGGTTTGGATCACTGCGGAGGCTCGAGTTCAAAGTGGGTTAAAAGGATCTGGTGTTGCTGCAGGTGCCATGTAGGTCACAGCTGCAGCTAGGATTCAATTCCTGGTTCCAGGAACTTCCATATGCTTCGGGTGTGGTCATAAAAAAAGATCTCAGTATGTTTGAGTTTTTAATTAAGTAGTGAATCTTATAAATTATAATATACATGAATCCATTCAAGTTAGCTTTCTCAATTGTATGGAAGGGGGAAGCAAGCCCTCCTGGGGAAACTGAATTAAAATCAGCTGGAGAGCTGCTTTTTCAGAGTCTCTTTGCTTCCTACATGACTATTTCCTCTTCTCCGCTCCCCATCCACTTTACTGCCCTGGTTAGTAGTCATCACAAGGCTTGGTCTCCTGGAAGGATTCTCAGTGGGAAACATGCTTGCTTCCTGCTGGTTTATTCTTCTGCTCAGGATAGAATGAGGTCTGCTAAGGAAGGCTGGTGACAACAGGCACCTCTTCTCTGGAAAGCAGCTGAATCTGTGCTGTTTGTACTCAGGGACTTAGGTGGACCCCGTTTCTACTTGGCTAAATTGGGGGTGTAATGACAGGCAGCAGTGTGGAGCTTCACAGACACACAGTGACACCTTCTGCTAAAGTTATGGCTGGAAGTCTCTAGAGCAGTCCTTATCAAAAGTGTGGTCCCTCATGGAAACAACCCAAATGTCCATCGGCAGATGATTGGATTCAGAAGATGTGGTATATATACACAATGGAATACTACTCAGCCATAAAAAAGAATGACATAATGCCATTTGCAGCAACATGGATGGAACTAGGGGATCTCATACTGAGTGAAATGAGCCAGAAAGACAAAGACAAATACCATATGATATCACTTATATCTGGAATCTAATATCCAGCACAAATGAACATCTCCTCAGAAAAGAAAATCACGGACTTGGAGAAGAGACTTGTGGCTGCCTGATGGGAGGGGGAGGGAATGGGAGGGATCGGGAGCTTGGGCTTATCAGACACAGCTTAGAATAGATTTACAAGGAGATCCTGCTGAATAGCATTGAGAACTTTGTCTAGATACTCATGTTGCAACAGAAGAAAGGGTGGGGGAAAAATGTAATTGTAATGTATACATGGAAGGATAACCTGACCCCCTTGCTGTACAGTGGGAAAATAAAAAAAAATAATAATAATAAATAAATAAATAAATAAATAAATAAAGTGTGGTCCCTGCACCAGCATCATCAGCATCACCTTGGAACTTGTAATAGGTTTATATTCCAATGCCCTGTCTGTCCCCCACCAGCTGATCAGACACTGCGATGGGTGCTTTAATCTGTCTTTGGTGCTTGCTGAAGTTGGAGCACTGGCCCCAGAGCAGTGGTGCCATCAGCTGTCCCCCTCCTCTTGCCCTTCATACTGCCAAGGGCAGTGCCCCCAGACAGGCTCATCTTTCCAAGAGCATCGTCACCTGGTTTAGCCCTCCCTGAGCCATCTTCCCTCCTGCCCAGCTCCCCTTTTAACCAGCTGTACAGTGTGTTCCCCCTTTAGTTTGCCCAAAGCCTGCCCCCTGTCCTAAGCTGTTTCCTGCGAGCCCCCCTGATGACTAGAAGCATACAAATGACTTCCATCCACCTTGCTTTTTGTGAATCTGCATGGTTTCTGGTCTCTTACCAAATAGTGCCCATTTACTTAAGATAATAGGATCTTAGAGCTTAAAGCGCATTGCAGCTTATTATACCTTTGCTTGTTTTTCCCGCCAGCATGCAGAAGTTCCTGGGCAAGGGATCGAACCTATGCCATAGCAGTAACCAGACCCCAGCAGTGACAGCACTGGTTGCTTAACTGGCTGAGCCACCAGGGAACTCTTATACTTTCATTTTTGTTCAGTATCATCTACACATATAAAGCCCAGTTCAGGCACTCTTTGGGCACCAAGGTGAAATATTGGCCTTTGTCTTTAAGGAACTTAAAGCCCAGCAAGAGGAACAGATGGTTTTGCTAGATGTATGGCTCTTTGCAAGTGACCTCTGTCCTCTCTCTCCTCTGTGAGTCAAGGGTGATGGTGGTACCCATTTCCTAGGGTTGCCATGAGAACCAGCTCCTATGAGACAATACCCGCGGTGTATGTAGGACACTTCATGGTACATAGTTGGCACTAATTAATTAAATAGCTATCTGAGAGGACAAAGAGGATGATCTGTCCTGGCTGCACTGCCCAAGAAGACTTCCTAGAGGAAGTGGGATTTACCTGGGTCCTTCAGGATGTCTTAGTGTTTGAATAGGTAGACTTGAGTTTAATAATGTGCCTGCACTTGATTGCCTTGCTTTAGTGATGTCTGTGGCAGTTCAGCCCACACCACGAGCCTTGAATGCTTCTTCCTTTGACGTTGGTGCTGCCACCTCAGTGGTCAGGGCGTGTTTCTTTTGCCACCAGACTTGTAAGTTAGTTGGTTCAGACAACCCTCTGAAAGGAATTTAGGGAAGAGAATTAACCACGAGGAAAGGGTGCAGAAAGTGGAAATGAAATGAAGAGATACACCTGGGAAAGGTGGAACAGGAATAACATAAGGAACTGGAGGGAAGGAAAAGCTGGAGGGGCTTGGAAAGGTGGGAATGAGGGATGCCCTTGAGCTCAAGGACTCTGGGATCACCATGGTGCACCAAGCCTGCACCGACTCCTGCAGCCCAGAAAGCTGCTGCCGATGCTGTTGAATGGGTTCCTGTCCCTTCCCTTGGGACACAAGGGGAGCCACTTCTGGGGGGTGTTGCCCTGTTGGGGCCCATCATGGATTCCTTTTTTTTTTCTTTTCTTTTAAAATTTTGACTTTGAAGTGCAGTGTTTGGTAGCAGTACTCTACTGGCAAGTGACCCTTCAGAAAATAAAATTGAGGACCCTACAATAAAGTCAGCCTGAACTGGCCTCTAACTCCTCCACCTTGGCTGCTATGGAACCAGATTTCCATTCTGTAGAGACACCAGTTTTTCCATTTCAGTATCTTTGGGGAGCCAGGCCAACCTGCATAGGTGCCTTATGTTCCTTTAATTTCCTTTCTCTAGGCAGGAGGCTAGTGCTTGCCCGCTTTTGTTTTATTTTTCAGCTTTCCATGTAACATATGAAAGTAAGGTGACTTGGATGCAGAGGTAAAATGTGCTTGAAAAAACCTGGAGCCCATTTGCAGTAGTTCCCGCAATCATAAAACAAAAAATGGAATCTGTCGGCACATCAACGACCTGGGTTGTAAAAATGCCAGTTTGGAATTCCAGGGATGGACCCAGAATGTCCTATCTTTGGGAGGCCCGTGCCCTGTTGACATGGGGCCTGTGTCCGCATGGGAAAGGGAGCTCAGTTCTCTACCCTGGAGGTGGTAGTTTGGACGTGAACCAGGTGGCTTAAAGCAATGGAAATTTATTCTCTCACTGTTCTGGTGGTGAGAAGCATGAAATGAAGCTGTCAGCTGGGTCATGCTCCCTCTGAAGCCTCTGGGGAAGAGTCTGTCCTTATCTCCTGTAGCTTCTGGTGGCTGCCGGCCGTCCACGGTGTTGCTCGGCTTGTAGCTACACAGCTGCAGTTTTTCTCTTCATCTTTCCATGTGTGAGTCTCTGTGTCTTTGTTTTCTTTACGGCTGAGGACAGCAGTATTTGGATTTGGGCCACCTTGTTCCAGTCTGGCTTCACAGTTAACTTGCCAAGACCCTGTTTCCAAATAAGGCTGTGCTCTGAGCTTCTGGGTTGGACAGGCCTTCTGGGACACTGTTCATTACAGGGTAATTGCCTAGTCACTTACTGACACTTGCAGGTCTCTGTTGAGAGGGTTTGTAGGTTCTCATTTATAAAGGATTCCATTTTGGTGCTGAAGATTAAGTGTTGCCTAAACTAGGCCTCTGTCCACCAGTGCTGAATAGACATGCAGAGACAGAGTTTGGGGTGGAGGAGGAAAAAAATCACTTTATTACTTTGTCAGGCAGGCTCCTGTCCTAAAGATAGGCCTACTTTTAGGAGACAATTGGAAGTGGTTTTTATAGTTTGGGAGTAGGAAATAGGGCCGCACATAAGGATCAGGTTAGATGTAAGCTTGCATTCTTCTTCAAAGCAGGTGTTTAGTGACCCTGGGACTGGTTCTGGTGGTCCTGGGATGAAGAAGACTTCATAACATTGTCCATTTGTTGGGGGTTTTAGTTTTTCAAAAGAGCTCCGAGGTATGGTTATGTGTATCCCCAAGGAGGAACCAGGATCCTGCCCCAAGGCTGCACCATTGTTTCTTGATTGTTCTTCCCTTGTTTTTGCATGCCCTCCCTTCCCTGATCAGCAGCTGTTTGAACCTACCCTTTGGAACTCAAGGAAGGTTGTGGAGGTTACCTGAGGCCTATTTCCTACAAACAAGAAATGGGGGACACAAAGGTTTTTGTGCCCAGGAGCCCCAGAGGGTCTTGCTTGGTTTCATAAATTGTTAAGCTTGGAGGGTTGTATGGCTCTTCGGAAATCCCTGACCATGCTTGTCTTCGGGTCAGCACCTGAGCAGGCAGTGAGGTGGTGCCCAGGGAGCATCTGGAAGTGCAGGGAGTGTCTTGGTCATGGTCTCTGGCTCCCCACACCTGGTGCAACACCTGGCATGTCATATGCTCTCAGTTGGAGCTTGTAGATAAATAAAAACTCAGAAAACATGCTGCATCAATCCATGTGGTATTTGGGGAAAAAAAAAATCCTTGAAGACACTCTGATTGCCAAGTATTTCGAGGATGTTGCTGGGTCAGCTTTAATTTCACGTCACTACCCACTGACGTGTGTTTTGAGAGAACTCCCAAAAGTGGTTCCCTCCCCTGTTAGGAATTGCCCGCCCACAGCATTCCCCTGGAAAGTGTTATCAAGGAGATTAACTGTGTCCAGGAATAAATCTGGTGGTTTTTGGAGGGAGCATAAACACTCAGAACTCGTTGCAGTTATGACGCGTCATTGCAGCATGAGTACCTTCTATGGGTGGATCCGTGCAGCCCCAGCTGCACAGGGCTTTGGAATGAGCTGGGCTTCCTGAGGAGAGAAAGGGCGTGGGCAGCGGTTCCAGACGTCCAGACACAGTGGAGGGTGCTGGGTCAGGCCCAGGGTGCAGCCTGTCTGCGGGAGGAGGTGGTAGGCGGTGGGGAGACTGGCTGCATTTCAGTGGATTTGTCATGCACCCTGAGTATGGTTTTGGCTCTGAATGGTGCGGATGGGCGGATGCAGGGAGTCTGGTACATGGTGAAGCTATGAAACTGAGGGAGGGTAGATACCTCCTCTGAGAGCCTGGTCAACTTGACCAGTTGTTCTTTGGTATCATCTGTACATTTGAGGAAATTGATGCCTTAGATTTGAAATGTCAACTTCCATATGCTGTTAGGTATTGGAGGACTTATCGAGTGACAGGCTTCCAAAAGCTAATTTTTATTTTTACTTTTAAAATTTTTCAAATTTTTATTTTTGGTCATGCCTTGTCATGAGGAAGTTCCAAGGCCAGAGACTGAACCTGTTCCACAGTAGTGACCCAAACCAAGTAGTGACGACACTGGATCCTTAACTACTATGCCACTAGGGAACTCCCTAAAGCTGATTTTTTAAAAAAAGGGTTTAATAATTAAACCAAAAAGAGGTAGTCTTGTAGTGTCATGCCTTTCTGGCTGTGGAATAATTACAGCCTTAAAGTTACAGTCTTAGAGTTCAGGACCAAGGACCTCCCTCAACCCACAGTGAGAGGAGGGGTCCTACAGAACGAAACCTGTCAGTCTAGCAGAGGTGTGGCATCTGGAGACAGATGCTGAGTCAGGGTGATGGAGGAAGGGGGCACTGACCGTTGGCACTGTCTCTCCTGCAGATAAGCCCATGATGTGCCTCTGCTGTGCATCCTTACACCCCTTCCCTTCATAGATGGATCCTGGCTCCAGATGATTTTCCCTCACTTGTCACTTCACCACTGACCCAGCTGGCCTCCTAGCCTTTACTCTGTCTAGTTCCTGCCATGGCCCCTGGTTCCATCACATGCCACATACACCCTCTTGCCAGCGGTCAGAGCAGTGCCTTAAGATCTAAAGGCACACAGGCTTCTGCTCAGCAGCCTCCCTGCCTCCACACCTGGAGGAAGACCCAAAGCCCTCTCTCTCGGGCCTCCAGGGCTCTGTACTCAGCTGGCTGTGGCCCGCCTCCCTCCCTCCCTCCCATTCATGCCCCCCACAGGCATCCCATCACACACTCCACCATTGGCTGTGCCCGCTCAGGACCCTTGGCAGCTGCCCATCCCAGAACCTTCCCTGAACTCCCTGACTTGCCCTACATAGTACTATCCACATCCGAGTTCCAGTGTCATATCCACGGGGAGCCCTTTCCTGCCCCCTGCTCTGTTTATCCTGACGGCACTCACAGCAGTCCACCTGCTACTTGTCTGAGCCTTTAGTTATTTTGGAGCCCCCTCCTGTTAGCGTGTGAACTCCATGGGTGCACACGTGGCTTCTTGAGGGGAGCACACCTGCCTCCAAAACAAGCTCACAGTCTACATACATCACATATATTTTAAAGAGCAAATGACGTCACAGTGCTCACTAATGATTGCCTTCCTTATTTAAGACTTTTTTTACTGGGCTCCCCATTTTTATGCATTTTTTAATTTGTAATTTAATTTAATTTAATTTTTTTTGTCTTTTTTGTCTTTTTAGCACAGCACCTGCGGCATATGGAGATTCCCAGGCTAGGGGTCTAATCGGAGCTGTTGTTGCTGGCCTACCCCACAGCCATAGCAATGCCAGATCCGAGCCACATCTGTGATCTCCACCATAGCTCACAGCAATGCTGGATCCCTAACCCACTGAGCGAGGCCAGGGATCGAACTGCAACCTCATGGTTCCTAGTCGGATTTGTTTCCGCTGCACCACGATGGGAACTCCTTATGCATTTTTTTAAGTGGGGCTAATACTTCCCTGCTCAAGTTAAAGGGATGCAAAGTCCTGATAGCACTACTCTTAGGGTGTGACCAGGGGTTGTCCCCATCCTTGTTAACATGACCTCCTGCCATGAAAACACATGAAATGACGCCCCCAGAGAGATGTGATCAAGCTTTGTAAAATTCTTTTATAAAAAAGCAGTCTTTTGAGTTCCCTGGTGGCACAGTGGATTAAGGATCTGGCCTTGTCACTGCTATGGCTCTGATTACAGCAATGGTGCAAGTTTGGTTCCATCCCTGGCCTGGAACTTTCTGTATGCTGAGGATGAAGCTCCCCCTCCCCCCAAAAAAACCTATTCACATATTTGTATTATTATAAGAAACATGGGAAAGGAGGGAGCATGCATGGCCTCCTACCCCTCCCCCCGTGTTGATTCTCTTGAGCACAAGTGCAGTCACAATATCTGCCACTGTGGTTTCTCCCACATGTGTCCAGCATGTGTAGGATGCTAGACATGGATGGCCTCATACGCAATGAACAGAAGGTGGCCAGGTATCACCAGCCATAGAAATATCCACCTTCTGAGTGGAGGTTCCATTTCTATAAATCTATCCTGAGAAAATCATTTTTAATGCAGTAAGATTCAAGTGTCCAAAGATAGTTTTTACAGCAGTAAAAACAGAACAGAACTTAAATTCTGCCACATTAGCATAATAGATATGATGGTATATTCATTTTTTGGAATATAATGTATTTATTAAAGTTTATTTATTTATTTATTTATTTATTTATTTATGGAGGTTCCCAGGCTAGGGGTCGAATTGGAGCTGTAGCCACCGGCCCACGCCAGAGCCACAGCAACGCGGGATCCCAGACGTGTCTGTGACCTACACCACAGCTCATGGCAACGGTAAATCCTTAACCCACTGAGCAAGCCAGGAATCGAACCCCAAACCTCATGGTTCCTAGTCAGATTTGTTAACCACTGTGCCACCAAGGGAACTCCTAAAGTATATTTAATAATACTTTTAATGACATAGGAGTACTTATATTTGAAAAAAAGTACAAATGATGTTTAATATAGGATGTTAAATTCGTTCCTGTTTTAGGCCCTCTTTTAACCACATTCTGTAAGTTTTAGTGTGTTGTGTTTTCATTTGCACTTATCTCAAAGTATTTTCTAATTTCCCCTGTGATTTCTTCTTTGATCCATTGGTTAGTCAAGAGTGTATTGTTTAAAGTCCACACACACACACACACACACACACACACACACACACACACACACACATGTTTTCATGACAAAAACTTTGACCAAAGTGGGTATAGAGGGAACACATTCAACATAATAAAATCCATTTATGACATACCCACAACCAACATAATACTCAACAATGAAAAGCTGAAAACCTTCCTGCTAAAATCTGCACTAAGACAAGAATGCTCACTGTCACCACTTATGTTCAGCAAAGTATTAGAAGTCCTAACCACAGCAACCAGACAAGAAAAAGAAATAAAAATCTGTCCAAATTGGAAGAGAAGAGGTAAAATTGTCATTATATGCAGATGACATGATATTCTGTAAAGAAAATTCTAAAGATTCCACACAAAAGCTACTAGAACTGAGAAATGAATTCAGTAAGGTAGCAGAATACATGATTAACATATAGAAATCTGTTGTATTTCTTTACACTAACAATGAAATATCAGAAAGAGAGTGTAAAAAAAATCCCTTTTAAAATTACATTTAAAGAATAGTTAGGAATAAACCTGATCAAGGAGGTGATCAGGTTGATAAAGGAAATTGGAGATAATTCAAAGAAACAGAAAGATATCTCATGCTCTTGGATTGGAAGGATTAAATTAATATTGTTAAAATGGCCTTACTACTCAAAGAAATCTACAGATTGAATGTGCTCTCTATCAGTTTACCCATGGCAGTTTCACAGAATTAGAACAAATAATCCTAAAATACATATGAAACCACAGTAGACCAAGAATTGCCAAAGCAGGAGTTCCTGTCATGGCTCAGTGACTAATGAATCTGATTAGGAATCATGAAGTTGTGGGTTCAATCCCTGGCCTCGCTCAGTGGGTTAAGGATCCAGCTTTGCAGTGAGTAGTGGTGTAGGTCACAGAGGCGGCTTGGATCATGCATTGCTATGGCTTTGGCATAGGCCAACAGCTAAAGATCCAATTAGACCACATAGCCTGGGAACCTCCATTTGCCTTGGGTGCAGCCCAAGAAAAGACAAAAAGACCAAAAAAAAAAAAAAAAAGAATTGCCAAAGCACTTCTGAGGGAAGAAGAACAAAGCTGGAGGCATAACTCCCCCAGACTTCAGACAATACTACAAAGATAGAGTAATCAAAACAGCATCATATTGGCACAAAAACAAATACATGGGAGTTCCCATCGTGGCACAATGGAAACGAATCCAACTAGGAACCATGAGGTTGCAGTTTTGATCCCTGGCCTTGCTCAGTAGGTTAAGGATCTGGTGTTGCCATGAGCTGTGGTGTAGGTCGCAAACGTGGCTTGGATCTGGCATTGCAGTGGCTCTGATGTAGGCTGGCAGCTGTAGCTCCAATTAGTCCCCTAGCCTGGGAACTTCCATATGTGACAGGTGCGGCCTTAAAAAACAAAAACAAAAAAGACAGATATATGGATCAGTGGAACAGAATAGAGAGCCCAGAAATAAACACACACACCTATAGACAATTAGTCTTTGACAAAGGAGGCAAGAACATACAATGGAGAAAAGACAGTCTCTTCAGGTAAATCAGTGAAGTTAGAATATTCCCTCAGACAAACTGTATGACTTACTTTTATCATTATAAAATATCAATTATATGCAGAATCCAAAATATGATACAAACGAACTTATTTACAAAACAGAAACAGACTTACAGACATAAAAAATAAATTTATGGTTACCAAAGGGGAAAGTGGAGGTAAGGGATAAATTAGGAGTTTGGGATTAACAGATACAGACCACTGTTTATAAAATAGGCAAACAAGAAGGACCTACTCTTTGACATAGGAACTATATTCAGTATCTTTTAATTACCTATAATGGAAAATAATCTGAAAAATAATATATATGTGTGGGTGTATAAGTGAATCACTTTACTGTACCTGAAACTAACACAACATTGTAAATCAAGTGTACTTCAGTTTTAAAAAGGAGTGTGTTGTTTAATGTCCATGTTTGTTTGTGTTTTCCAAGTTGGCATCTGTTACTGATTTCTAAGTTCTGTTCATTGTTGTTGACAATTATATAGTCGGAATGATATCCATTCTTTGAACATTTTGAGTCTTATTATATGGCCTGCTTTATGGTTGGTACTTCAGAGCATCCCATGTATACTTGGTAAGATGTGTGTTCTGTTGTTGGGTGGTGTGTTCTGTAGTTTCCTTATATTTCTAGCTAATTTATGCTAATTGTTCAAGTCTTCTTTTATTTACTATTTTCTGGTAGCTATTCTACTCGTTATTGTAAATCCTATGTTGTCGTCTCCAACTATTACTGTTGAATAATTTGTTTCATCCTTCAGTTCTATTAGTTTTTGCCTCATGAGTTTTGGACCATGTTGTTAAGTGCCTTTATGTTTATAACTGTATGACTTTTATCATTACAAAATATCCTTCCTTATTTTTAGTACCAATTTTAAGTCTATATTTCCTAATATTAATGTAGCTAATCCAGTTTTCTTTTGATTACCATTTGCATGTTGCATACTGTCTGGGGCCACTTTGTGCTGTTGTGCCAGGGTTAAGTTGGTGGGAAAGAGATTTTTACATCCTGCAAAGTCTAACAGATTTACTCTAAGGTCCCTGCAGAAAAAGTCTGCCAAATTCTGGAATATAGTAAATCAAGTAGCTATAGTAAATGAAAATTTTTTTGGTATAGTAATGTATTGGTAAAGGTGTTAGCTTAAAGTTTGCCTGCTACCACAGGGTTATTTTCGAAGGTCTAATGTCAAGAATAAATTCATCTGAATGTTTGGGTTGTGAGCAATGTATGTGTGTGTATGTGTGTGTGTGTGAGTTTTTGTTTTGTTTTATTTTTTTGCTTTCCTTATAGCAACTAAGGATCAATGATAGTTGAATTAATTCCAGCCATGTTTTTTGTGCTCTGAAAATTGTATAGTAACTTCCTTGGAAAATCTTGTACTTGAAACAATTGGTCTCCCCACTTAAGTTTAAGCATTTGAAATATAATAATATGAATTTCTGACTCCAAGAAGGAGGAATGCCTATGTAAGGGCACACACCTGGAGGAAGTATTTAAGCTTTCAGGTGACTTTGCCTTTCTGGCCTCAGTTTTGTCCTATTAAGTGAGTATAAGATAACTCCTGAAAATGCTCTGTGAAAATAAAGTAATATTTGTGAAAATTCCTCATAAATTATATGAGTAAACAATTTTCTGCTACTATTGTTATAACTAATATTGTTATTAGTGTATGATAGAGATGCCAAAGAGATTTTTTTTTTCCTGTGGCCAATACATAACATTGAGGCCAGAACTCTTGTAACTATTAACCTCTGCTTTAATTTAAAAATATTATAGTCTTTTCCAAACTCAAACTTCTGTTTCTCATTTGCTTTTGAGCACTCTTCTTTTTTTGTGTTTTTTGTTGTTGTTGTTGTTTAAGTATGGTTGATTTACAATATTATGTTAGTTTCCGCTTTACAGCAAAGTGATTCAGTTATATATACTTGCTTTTCAAAAAACATTCTTTTCCATTGTGGTTTATCATAGAATTTTGACTATTCTGTATCATGGGATATTCAATATTTGGTCTTCTTCCCATTTTAGAGATAAGGAATCTGAGCCTGGGAAAGGTTAAATAATGTGCAGCAGTGGATCTCCATCTATTAAGAGTTGAATTGGTAGTTGAACCTCTTGATCCCTCCTTCCCCAAGGAAGTGACTAGTGTCCTCCTGGCTAGAATCTGGGTAAACTAAGAAAAGAAAGAGCTGATAGTATGTGTGCATTTGGGAAGCTGTTGTTCCCTCTAAAGAAAAGATTTTCTCATTCACTTTTAGATACTTTGGTAAGATTAAGTATGTTAAATATGTTAAGTCAAATTTTATTTCTCCAAATGAATAGTATTTCCATTTTAATAGTTTTCATGCTATCAAAATTGGAAATTGATCTATTAAACTGATATATATTTATTTTTAATGGCCCATACCCATGGCATATGGAAGTTCCTGGGCCAGGGATTGAATCTGTGATTTATATCACAGCTGCAGCAACACCAGATCCTTTAACTCACTGAGCCAGGGCACAGATTGAACCTGCACCTCTGCAGTGACCTGAGCCACTGTGCTACAAACCCACTGTGCTACAAACTGGTCTATTTAAGTACAGATTTACTTAGCAAGCTATGGACTGCATTGTATGTTAAAATAGAGAGGAAAATTGCATTATAAATTTTAGGTGTAGAGATTAGTAGATTGTAAAACTCAGGCAGAATTTTTTTCCTACACATTATCAAATTCCAGAGTGAGGACACACACCTTCCGTAGCCCTGAGTGTCAGCTACAACAGAAATGCTCATGCCTATTCTTAGAGTAGATTTTTCTATGCCTAATGAGAATTATGCTTTAAATGTGGAGATCTTAGATCGTTTCACTTTGCAGATAGATCACACCTCAAAAATTCATACGGATAAGAGAAAAAAATAAGTTTTTCTCATTTTAAAGTTTTGCCTAATGTCATATTATCTCAGAACTATGTAGCATGATAGCTGACCTAGCAGGTTAGGGAGAAAAGTAGCCAAATCTTTAGCATGGTTGATGATTACTTTTTAAAGAGATATTAAAAGCATGGCAATATTTTTCAAAATATTAAAGAACTGTATACTTTAAAAAACTTGCACAGAATTCTGTATTTCATGTATTTTTTACTATGTCATTAACAGAAATCTGATTTTTTTTCTTTTCTTTTTTTTTTTTTTTTTTTTTTTTGCCTTACATGAAACCAATTTTATTCCTTAGGCACAGTCAGAAAGAAAAACTGAGTTCATTTGGTTTTTCATATTTTTTCACTGTTGTTTTAAAAGCAAAACCAGGAGTTCCTGTTGTGGCTCAGTGGAAATGAATCTGACTAGTATCCGTGAGGATGTAGGTTCAATCCCTGGCCTCGCTCAGTGGGTTAAGGATTCGGCATTGCTGTGAGCTGCGGTGTAGGTCACAGATGAGGCTCGGATCTGGCATTGCTGTGGCTGTGGCATAGGCCAGCGACTACAGCTCTGATTGGACCCGTAGCCTGGGAACCTCCATATGCTGCAGGTGTGGCACTAAAAAGACAAAAAATAAAAGTAAAACCAAAAAAGCAACATGTGATCAGTCATTTTATTCATCCTAAGTTTTATTATTTTGCAAGTTCTGTTCACCAACTTCATACATTTTTTTTTCTTTTTAGGGCTGTACCTAAAAAGGGGGGCTAGGGGTCCAATTGGAGCTATAGCTGCAGGCCTACACTACAGCCACAGCAATGCCAGATCCTAGCGGATCTGCGACCTACACCACAGCTCACGGCAACGCCAGATCCTTAACCCACTGAGTGAGTCCAGGAATCGAACCCACAACAACCTCTTGGTTTCTAATGGGATTGGTTTCTGCTGTGCCAGGACGGGAACTCCACATTTTAAATTTTACATTTTATTGATCATAAAGGAGTAGATATACCTAACTTTTAGAAATATTTTAAGGTTTCTTATTAAGTTATTTATTACAGGCATTCTAGATCCCTTATGATGGAAATTTCTGGTTAAAAAAGATTTATGTAATTTTCCTCTTTTTCTTAAAACTCTTTCCCTAAGACACAATTGTCAGAGTAACCCTCAGATTATCAGCCTAGAATTGGAAAGGTAAAATTCCCTTACATTTGCAAGAGTTTCAACTGAAATGACCTGTTGATTGGAAGAATTAGCCCCTGTAAAGCAAAATGTATCATTCTAAGTGGGGAAACTAGTTTCTTGGAAGAGTTAACATTTCCTCTAAAATGGCTCATAAATAAAACCAGTCTTTTGTTTGAACATTTCCAACATAATATCATTTTCTTGGGAAAAGCCACTTGTCACATGTGCAGAAAATCTGGTCATTCTAGTAAGCTTAATAAAGCACATCTGCAGAATTTATTCCTGAGTTTGGCTTGAGCTCTAAGGTTCTTTGCCATGCAAGATTCTGCAGCATGAAGCATATCTGCTAATAGAAACAAAGCGATGGGATCCTGCTGTGTAGCACTGGGAACTCTGTCTAGTCACTTATGACGGAACACTTAATGGGAGAAAAAAGAAAGTATACATGTATGTGTAACTGGGTCATCATGCTGTACAGTAGAAAAAAAATATATATAAATAAATGATTAAAAAAAAAGAAAACGAAGTTGATGCATTTAAGTTTTCCATCTTCCTCCTGCCTGACTGCTTTTGGCAGTGAGAGGAGTTGGTGGGAGGGTCTACGGAGAGTGAGTAGCCAGGCCAGGAGAGCCATGTTCTCCCCGCTGCTATCAGGTGCCAGGCTGGATAGGCATCCAGACCCCCATGATGGATGGTGGTTTATGCTGTAGAAGCCAGCTGGGCCCCCAGACATGCCCCTTGTCCCATACAGTTGCAGTGCTGTCTGACTTTCACAACCAAGTAGACATCAAGATTTTTTTACAAATGTCTTTTTATAAGTCTCTCTTTTTGAACTCTCAAGGCAGAGTTTTTTTTTTTATTTTTTATCTTTTTTTGGTCTTTTGCCTTTTTCTAGGGCTGCTCCCGCGGCACATGCGGCACATGGAGTTCCCAGGCTAGGGGTCTAATCGGAGCTGTAGCCACTGGCCCACACCAGAGCCACAGCAACACTGGATCTGAGCCATGTCTGCGACCTACACCACAGCTCACAGCAACGCCAGATCCTTAACCCATTGAGCAAGGCCAGGGATCAAACCCGTAACCTCATGGTTTCTAGTTGGATTCGTTAACCACTGTGCCATGACAGGAACTCTTTAGGGCAGAGTTTATGGTGGACCACTGGTTTGGACCTTGCTGCACCCATGGAATAGGCCCTCCGTCAACTCTGGTGATGCTATTTTAGAAGTGTTCAATATAGAACCTTGAAGAGCCACAGTCCCTCCTTTATGCAGTGAGAAATCAATGTGGTTATAAAATGAGAAAACAGGCCTAGATGTGCAAGTGGCTGGTCTGTAGCTACAGCTTCCAGCTGTCCTGTCCCTGTTTGTGTCCCCTCCCTAAAATGCCACACATACTTCTTCTGGTTTGGAGTTTGAGGTTATGTTAATCATTTTGAGTACCAGTAATCTCAGCTGATCCATAACCTCTGCTTAATGGATGAGCGAATAGGTATCTATTTCCAAAATTGTTTTTGTTTTAATGGAGCACACCTGCCTCTGTTTTATGGAATTGAACTTCAGAGAGCCCAGTGGGTTGCCATCAGCTTGGTAGAGGCTGAGGGGGTGGGGAGAATTCAAATTAATTGAATTGATTTTAACAATGGCAGGACAGTTCATTGTAATATCTTTTCTTCTTGAAAGGACATTCGTTTCTTGAGAGAACCTTCCTACATACATATTCTTCACAAGCCAGAAGGGGATTTTGTGTTTGGGAAGTGAACACCTTACACAGTGCAGATATTTGTGCATTTTCCCATTAATTTTAGCATATTAGTCTCATACTCTGATAAACTTCCCTGTACCAGGTTCTATGGCTGGTTCTGCCTTTGTCTTCTGTCTGTTCTCAAATTTGGAAATATAAAAGGTTTTCCTCTTTTTTAAAAAATTATTTTATTGAAGGATAGTAGATTTACAACGTTGTATTAATTTCCACTATATAGTAAAGTGATTCATATATATATATGTATACACATTATTTTTCATATTCTTTGTCATTATGGTTTATCATGGGATTTGAATATAGTTCCGTGTGCTAAACAGTAGGACCTTATTGCCTTATTGTTTATCCATTCTATATATAATAGCTTGCATTTGCTCACTCCAGACTCCCAACCCTCCCTTCCCCCAACTTCCCCCTCCCCACAGCCATGGATCTGTTCTTTATGTCTGTGAGTCTGTTTCTATTTTGTAAATATGTCCATGTCATATTTTAGATTCCACATATAAGTGATATCATATGGTGTTTGTCTTTCTCCGTCTGAGTTACTGCACTCAGTATGATCATCTCTAGGTCCATCCATGTGGCTGCAACTGATTTTCCTCTTTTTATACACAAACTAAGTTCCCAAACCAGAAATAGTTCCAAAGGAGGTCCACAGTGGCCTAGTTTAAATTTAAGAAGGCATAGTCATTTCTCCTTCAAAGTAAGGAACTCCCATCTGCCAGCATAAAGACGTGAGCACCTCAGGGGTCACAAGGAAGCATGTCTTTCCCAGAGTAACTTTAAAAAATTGCAGGAAAAGGAGGCACCAGTTGGACTAGGCGGTGCTAAGGAAAAGGGCAAATGGGGACTTGGACTACAGACCCAAAGGTGTGGATCTGCAGACGTCACTGGTGACACCAAAGCCATGGGCATAGCTTCTGGTGCCTGTCACTACTTCTGTGCCTGCAGACTCCCATCTGACAGCACTTTCCTTCTGCCCAAAGGCTTTCCATTCCCTTTCCTTGAGGACAGGTCTGTCCAGGATGAAGTCTTTTCATTTTCCTAAGTCTAAAAAAAGTCTCTTTTTTGTTTTCAAAATGTATTTTCACTGAGTGTACAATTATAGGTGGACAACTTTTTCTCTGAATACTTTGAAAGAAAGCATTGCTCCACTGTCTTTTTTTTCCCTTTCTCTTTTATTTATTTATTTTTAATCGTTATTTCCCCAGTATACTTTTTTTTCATACTGTACAGCGTGGTGACCCAGTTACACATACATGTATACATTCTTTTTCCTAACATTATCGTGTTCCATCATAAGTGACTAGACATGTGGCTCTCAGCATAACTACTCAGCATTTCCACCGTCTTTTTTGCTTCAGTGTTTCCAATGAGAAGTTTATCATTCTTATCTTTAGTTCTCCGTACGTAATGTACCTTTTTTCTCTGTTGTCATGATTCTCTGTCACTGATTTTTAAAAAATAATTTTTATTAAAAATTTAAAAGAAATTTTATCGCTATGCCCATGACATCTGAAAGTTTCTGGGACAGGGATTGAATCCAAGCCACATATGTGACCTACACTACAGCTGCAGCAATACTGGATCCTGTAACCCACTGCTCCAGGCTGGGGATTGAACCTGAGCCTCTACGGTGACCCAAGCCGCTGCAGTCAGATTCTTACCCCAATGTGCCACAATGGAAACTCCTCTGTCATTGATTCCCACCCCCTCCCCGCCCCCGCTTCGTGTCCTCCCTGTGTTTTTGTTCTTGATTTTTATAGTTTATTTGCAATATTCTGTCAATTTCTGCTGTACAGCAATACACACACACACACACACACACACACACACACACACACACTCTTTTTTAACCTTATCCTCCATCATGTTCCATCGCAAGTGATTAGATATAGTTCCCTGTGCTGTACAGCAGGATCTCAGTGCATATCCACTTCAAATGCAATAGCTTGCATCAATTAACCCCAAATTCCCAGTCCATTCCACTCTCTCCTCCTCCCCCTTGGCAATCACAAGTCTGTTCTCCATGTCCATGAGTTTCTTTTCTGTAGATAGGTTCATTTGTGCCGTATATTAGATTCCAGATATAAGTGATATCATATGGTATTTCTGAGTTATTTCACTTAGTATGAGAATCTCTAATTCCATCCATGTTGCTGAAAATGGCAGTATTTTGTTCTTTTTTTATGGCCAAGTAGTATTCCATTGGATATATGTACCGCATCTTAATCCATTCATCTGTCAATGAACATTTAGGTTGTTTCCATGTCTTGGCTATTGTGAATAGTGCTGCAGTGAACATGTGGGTGCATGTGTGTTTTTCAAGGTAAGTTTTGTCTGGATATATGTCCAGGAGTGGGATTTCTGGGTCACATCGTAGTTCTATATTTGGTTTTCTGAGGTACCTCCCGTTTTCCATAGTAGTTGTACCAATTTACATTCCCACCAACAGTCTCCACACCCTCTCCAGCATTTGTTATTTGTAGGCTCTTTAATGATGGCCATTCTGACTGGTGTGAGGTGGTACCTCATTGTAGTTTTGATTTGTATTTCTCTAATAATTAGTGATGTTGAGCATTTTTTCATGTGCCTGTTGGCCATCTGTACATCTTCTTTGGAGAAATGTCCATTCGGGACTTCTGATTGTGGCTCAGTGGTCAACGAATCTGACTAGGAACCATGAGGTTGCAGGTTTGATCCCTGGCCTTGTTCAGTGGGTTAAGGATCCGGTGTTGCCATAAGCTGCAGTGTAGGTTGCAGATGCGGCTTGGATCCCGAGTTGCTGTGGCGTGTAGGCCGGTAGCTACAGCTCTGATTAGACCCCTAGCCTGGGAATCTCCGTATGCCACAGGAGCGGTCCAAGAAATGGCAAAAAGACCAAAAAAAAAAAAAAAATGGAAAGAAAGAAAGAAAGAAAGAAAAGAAATGTCCATTCAGGTCTTCTTCCCATTTTTCAATTGGATTGTTGGGTTTTTTTTTTTTTGCTATTGAGTTTTATGATTTGTTTGTACATTTTGGAGATTAGGCCCCTTGTTGGTAGCATCATTTTAAACTATTTTCTCCCATTCTATAGGTTGTATTTTTGTCTTCTTAATGGTTTCCTTTGCTGTGCAAAAACTTGTCAGTTTGATTAGGTCCCATTGGTTTATTTTTGTTTTTATTTCTCTTGCTTTAGGAGACTGACCTAAAGAAAAGATCTGTACGGTTGATGTCAGAGTGTGCTTTACCTATGCTCTCTTCTAGGAGTTTTATAGTGTCTTGTCTTATGTTTAAGTCTTTAAGCCATTTGAGTTTATTTTTGTGCATATTGTGAGGGTGTGTTCTAGTTTCATTTATTTACATGCAGCTGTCCAGTTTTCCCATCACCACTTGCTGAAGAGACTGTCCTTTTCCCATTTTATATTCTTGCTTCCTTCGTTGAAGTTTGACCATAGGTGTCAATTAATGGGTTTATTTCTGGGTTCTCTATTCTATTCCATTGGTCTGTATGTCTGTTTTTGTACCAGTTCCACACTGTCTTGATAACTGCAGCTTTCTAGTATTGCCTGAAGTCTGGGAGAGTTATGCCTCCTGCTTGGTTTTTGTCCCTTGGGATTGCTTTGGCAATTCTGGGTCTTTTGTGGCTCCATATAAATTTTTGGATTGTTTATTCTAGTTCTGTGAAAAATGTCATGGGTAATTTGCATTGAATAGGTAGTTTGTTTTGGGTAGTATGGCCATTTTAACAATATTAATTCTTACAACACAGGAGCAAGGAATATCTTTCAATTTCTTTGAATCCTCTTTAATTTCCTTGATTAAGGCTTTTCAGTTTTCAGCATATAAGTCTTTCAACTCCTTGGTCAGGTTTACTCCTATGTATTTAATTTTTTGGGGTGCGATTTTAAAAAGTATTGTATTTTTATATTTCTTTCTAATATTTCATTGTTAGTATATAGAAATGCAAATGAATTCTGAATGTTAATCTTGTATCTTGCTATTTTGCTGAATTCATTGATCAGTTCAAATAGTTCTTGTGTGGAGTCCCTAGGGTTTTCTATATATAGTATCATTTCATCTGCATAGCATGACAATTTTACCTCTTCTCTTCCAATTTGGATACTTTTTTTTTGTCTTTTTGTCTTTTTTTTTTTTTTTTTTTTTTTTTAGGGCTGCACCTGTGGTATATGGAGGTTCCCAGTCTAGGGGTCCAATCGGAGCTGTAGCTGCCATCCTACGCCACAGCCACAGCAACACCAGATCCAAGCCGCATCTGCAACCCACACCACAGCCCACAGCAATGCCAAATCCCTAACCCACTGAACAAGGCCAGAGATCAAACCCACAACCTCATGGTTCCTAATTGGATTTGTTTCCACTGCGCCACAACGGGAGCTCCAAATTTGGATACTTTTTATTTCTTTCGTTTGTCTGATTATTGTGGCTAGGACTTCCAATACTATGTTGAATAAAAGTGTTGGGAGTGGGGCCTCTTAGTCTTGTCCCAGATTTTAGTGGGAAGGCTTTCAGCTTTTCTCTGTTGAGTATTATATTGGCTGTAGGTTTGTCATAAATGGCTTTGATTTTGTTAACATGTGTTCCCTCTATACCCACTTTGGTAAGAGTTTTTATCATGAATGGATGTTGGGTTTTGTCAGATGCTTTTTATGCATCTGTTGAGATGATTATGTGGTTTTTGACTTTTCTTTTGTTAATGTGGTGTATGAGGTTGATTGATTTGTGTATGTCAAACCATCCTTGTGAACCTGGGTTGAATCCCACTTGGTCGTGGTGTATGATCTTTTTTATATGTTGTTAGATTCAGTTGGCTAAAATTTTATTGAGATTTTTGTGTCTGTATTCATCAAAGATAATGGCCTGTAATTTTATTTTTTGGTAGTGTCTTTAGTTTTGGTATTATGGTGATGGTGACTTCATAAAATGTCTTTGGGATTATTTCTTCTCCTTCAGTATTTTGGAAAAGTTTAAAAAGGATGGGTATGTTTGGTAGAATTCACCTGTGAAACCATCTGGTCCTGGACTTTTATTCGTAAAGAGTATTTTTATTACACATTCAATTTCATTTTTAGTGATTGGTCTGTTCAGTTGATCTATTTTTTTTTGATTTGGTTTTGGCAGTCTGTATGTCTCTAGAAAGTTGTCTATTTCTTCTAGGTTATCAAACTTGTTGGCATGTAATTGTTCATAGTATTCTTTTTTTTTCCTATTTCTGCAGTATCTATTGAGATTTCTCCTTTTTCATTTCTTATTTTATTTGGGTTTTTTCTCTCCTCTTCATGGTGAGTCTGGCCAGAGGTTTGTCAATTTTGTTTACCCCCTTCAAAAAGTCAGCTCTTGGTTTTATTGATTTTTTTCTATTGATTTTTAAATCTCTATTTTATCTATTTCCTCTCTGATCTTTATGATTTCCTTCCTTCTGCTTTTAGGTTTTTTTTGTTCTTCTTTTTCTAATTCTTTTAGGTGGTAGTTTGAGTTGTTGATTTGAGATTTTTCTTCTTTTCTAAGTAAGGCCTGTTTCACTGTGAACTTCCCTATAAGAACTTCTTTTGTGGCATCCTATAGATTTTGAATGGTTGGGTTTTCATTATCATTTGTCTCATATTTTTTAATTTCCCCGTCGACCCATTTTTTTTTTTTTAGTAGCATATTGTTTAGTCCATGTAGTCAGTTTTTTTTTCTCATTTCTTTTCCTGTGGTTGATTTCTAGTTTCATGCCATTGCAGTCAGAGAAGATACTTGAAATAATTCCTGGGAGTTCTCATCGTGGTGCAGTGGTTAATGAATCCGACTAGGAACCATGAGGTTGTGGGTTCGATCCCTGGTCTTGCTCAGTGGGTTAAGGATCCAGAGTTGCTGTGAGCTGTGGTGTAGGTTGCAGACGTGGCTTGGATCCCATGTTGCTGTGGCTGTGGCATAGGCCAGCGGCTACAGCTCCGATTAGACCCCTAGCCAGGGAACCTCCATATGCCACAGGAGTGGCCCTAGAAAAAGGCAAAAAGACAAAAAATAATAATAATAATTTCTATACTCTTAAATTTATTAGGTTACTTTTGTGCTCCAATATGTGGTCAATCCTTGAGAATGTTCCATGTGCATTTGAAAAGAATGTATACTCTGATTTTTTGGGGGTGTAACATCCTGAAAATATCAATTAAGTCTAACTTTTCTATTGTGTCATTTAGGATTTCTGTTGCCTTATTGATTTTCTCTCTAGAGGATCTGTCCATTGATATGAGTGGGGTATTAAAGTCTCCTACTCTTACTATATTCCCATCAATTTCTCCTTTTATGTCTGTTGGTGTTCATTGTATGTCTTTGGGTGCTCCTATATTAAGGGCATATATATTGATGAGTGTAATATCCTCTTCTTGAATTGATCCTTTTATCATTAAATAGTGTCTGTCTTCATATTTCTTTATGGCTTTTATTTTGAAGTCTGTTTTGTCTGATATGAATACTGCAACTCCTGCTTTCCTGTATTTTCCATTTGCATGAAATATATTTTTCCACACCCTCACTTTCAATTTATATGTGTTCTTTGCCCTAAGGAGAGTCTCTCATAGGCAACATGTTGTAGTCTCTTGTTTTTTTATCCAGTCTTCCACTCTGTCTTTTGATTGGAGCATTCGGTCCATTGACATGTAAGGAAATTATTGATAAATATGCATTTATTGCCATTTTAAACCTTATTTTCCAGTTGATTCTATGTTTCTCCTTTGTTCCTTTTTTTGGGGGGGGGAGTTGGATGTTTTCCTTTTATTTTATGCTTGTGTCCTCTTCTTTTTAGTTTTTGTGAATGTATGATTTGGTTTTGATTTGTGGTTGCCCTGTTTTTCAAGTATGTTAACCCCTTCCTGTATCTGCTTGCTTTAGCCTGATAATCATATAGCCTCAAACACATTCTTAAAAGAAGAGAGTCTAGATTTTCTTACTTTCCTTCCCACATTTTATGATTTTGATGTCCTTTTAAAATATCTTCATGTTTATCCTTTTGCTGTTCCTTGTGTTTACTGCCACTTTTACTATAGGTGTTTTTTTTTTTTCCTTTTAGATCTGTGTACTGGCTTATTTAAGTGATTACTTTCCAATTGTGATTTCATCCATCCTATTTCTTATTACTTCCTTTTTATTAGAGGAGTCCTTTCAGTATTTTTTCTAGTGTTGCTGTACTATTTTAGTTTTTGTTTATTGGAGAAATGCTTTATTTCTCCTTCTATTTTAAATGATATCCTTATTAGGTAGAGTATTCTAGGCTGCAAATTTTTCCCTTTTAGAACTTTGAATATATCTTCCCACTCTCTTCTGGCCTGTAATGTTTCTGTAGAGAAATCAACTGATAGCCTTATGGGGGTTCCCTTATAAATAACTCTTTGTTTTTCTCTTGCTGCCTTTAGAATCCTCTCTTTATCTTTACTTTTACTATTTTTATTATAACATGTCTTGGTGTGGGCCTGTTTGGGTTCAACTTGTTTAGGGTCCTCTGTGCTTCCTGTATCTTGGTATCTACTTCCTTTAGATTTGTAAAGTTTTCAGCCATAATTTCTTCAAATATATTTTCAATTCCCTTTTCTTTTTCTTCTCCTGGAATCCCTATTATGTGTAGATTTGCCCGCTTTACATTATCTCATAGATCTCTTATATTGCTTTCATTTTTTTTTTATTTGGTTTTCTGTCTGTTGTCTTGATTGGGTGATTTTCTTTATTCTATGTTACAAGTCACTAATTTATTCCTTTGCATTATTCATTCTGCCCTTCATTGCCTTTAACTGAGCTTGCATCTCTGCAAATGAATTTCCTAATTTTTCTTGTCCCTTCCTTATATTTTCTAGTTCCTTTCTGAAGTAATTTGAATTACTGTTCATATTCTCTCTTAATTTCTTCAGTATTTTCACTATCTCCTTTTTGAACTTGGTTTCTCTTAGACTAAAGAGGTCTGCTTCATTGTTTGCTCCTTCGGGGGAAATTCTCTTGTTCACTTAACTGGGAATGGTTCCTGAGCTGCTTCATTTTGCTTATACTTTTCTTATTCTGTGTGTTTAAGGAAAACAACAGCTGTAGTCTTGGAGGGATATTTATATGTGAGTGCTCCTGGGCATTTTATGGGGGCTTACTATTTATTTTTGACATGAGGGCTGCTTTGGTTTGGATGCTTGCTGTCTCTTTCTTCAGCATGTCCAGACTTTTGTACCCTTGATAAGGTTCTGCGTGTGCTTCCAGGAAGATAAGGAGGATAGGCAGGCCCTGGTTGCTGGGCCCTTGACAGTGGCAAGGACCCCAGGGAGGTGGTGCAGGCTGCTGCTATTTGCAGGGCCCTGGGTAGTAGCAGTGACCCTCATGCCATTGTATGTAGTGCCCAGAGTGTTTGGCGGTGGCAGTAGCAGGATGTGTGTATTCCCAGGAGAATAAGAGCAATAATCGGTGGTGTTTGGTTGTAGTACCCTCCTCTGTGCTGACCTCTAAGGTGACAGGATCCATAGATGGTGCCTGTTCACAGACCCCTAGTGATGGTGGACCACGCCCACCTCTGGAGTCCGAAGTGACTGCCATAGTTTGCCCCTGGTGCCTGTAGATCACACGAGAGATGCCACATCATGCTTAGCTGCATAGGAGGCACCCTGCTGCCCTTAGCTCACACAAGAGGTGCCCAGCCACCTGAAGCCCACACAAGAGGTGCCTCACTTCTCCTAGACTAGGCCAGAGGCACCCCACCCTCTGAGAGTCTGCATGTGCACAAAGAAAGATATCCTTGTGGTGGTCTGCAGCTTCTCCTCTTGCCCTCCTCAACAATGGTGACTTTCTTTTCCTATGGGCCCAGGCCTCCTACTGAGTTTCCTTGGCTGTAGCACTGGTTTCCCCAGCCCATGGTGCACTGCCCCTAGCCCCTAAGGCTGTCTCCACACAGCCAACCCTTGTCCTCCCCAGAACTGACCTTTGGAGCCTGAGACTCAGCACCCACCCCCTGACCTGAGCGTCTCAGGCTGTGGTGTCTGAGTGTGGTGGTACCAATGGTTTGTGTGGCTTTCCCTCTGCTTTGCCCTCCTCAGTCCATCTTCTGTGCTTTTCTCCAAGACTTTGAGGTGCCTCCGTCTCAGCTGATCCCCCTATCAGTTAGGTGGCTTCTCAGCGTGTGGGTTTCTTTCCTCTTTCACAGCTTGGAGTGCTAGTCCCATCCTGATTCCTTTTTTCTTTTCTTCTCTTTCTCTCTCTTCCTTTTGTTCTAGTCAGTTATGTTGAGGGTTTCTTGCCCCTTTTGGAAGTTTAAGGTCTTCCACAGCATTCAATAGATGTTCTGTGAGAATCATTCTACATGCAAGTGGTTCTTTTTGATTTGTTTGTGGGGGATGGTGAGCACCACATCTTAATCCTCCACCATCTTGATCCTGCCTTCTGTCATTGATATTTAATCTTGTGATTTGCCTGGGTGTTGTTTGCTTCTTGTTTGTTGTGCTTGGGGTTTGTTGAGTGTTTTGAATCTATGGTTGTATAGTTTTCACCAAATCTGGGAAATTTTGGTCACTATTTTTTTCATTTTCTCTATCCCACCTCTCAGATTCTATTAGAGATATTGTCCAACAGCTTTCTGGTGCTCTTTTTATAGCCTCCCATCTTTTTAAAAAAATATGTATTTTTCAGATTGGATGGTTTCTATTTACATGTCTTCGAGGTCCTTTTTTTTTTTTTTTTTTTTTGCAATATCTAATCTGCCATTAATCTCATCCAGTGTTACTTTTCATCTTAGATTTTTATCATTTTCAACTCCTGAAGTTTGATTTGGGTCTGTATTTTGAAAATCTGCTCTGAGTATCTACTTAATAATTTAATCTTTCCTCTAGTTTCCTGAACATACCAATTGCAGTTATCACAACTATGCTAAGGTCCTACTCATTCTTTCACCTATATCATTTCTATATCTGTATGTATTCCTTGATTTTTGTATTCATTATCACTTATATTTTTCTTCTTTGCATGCCTGTGTTTTTTTTTCAATTAGTTGATCAAGTATTGCAAATTTTACTTTATAGGCTATTGGACACTTTTGCTCAATTTGAACTAGGAGACGTTCAACCCCAGATGATGACAACAAGGACTGTTCCTGGACCACTGGGAGCTTCAGAGATCATTCCTTGGCTTTTTTTTTTCAGGTGGTTCTTTCCCTGGCCTTGGGTCCTTTTCCTCAGCAGAAAACTCAGGGGATTCTCCATTGGCTTCCAGAGTAGCCAGCCTCTCTGGGCAGCTCTCCCTTTCTGGCACCTCACCCTGCAAACTGCATTGGCCTTGGTCTCCCTGGCTCCGTCCCCAACTGGGTTTGGGAGACTGAGGGCTCTGCCTTGTTCTCAGTCATATCTGCAGCCTGAGACCCTCCAGACAATAAAATGGGGCAAGGGTGAGGCTTACCTTGTTCACTTCCCTCTCACAGCTTTCTTCTGTCCAGTGTCTGAAAACCATCTTTCGAAAATATATTATGTCCCAGCTTCTTTTTTTTTTTTGTCTTTCTTTTTACTATTTCTTTGGGCCGCTCCCGCAGCATATGGAGGTTCCCAGGCAAGGGGTCTAATCGGAGCTGTAGCCACCAGCCTACGCCAGAGCCACAGCAACGCGGGATCCAAGCCGCGTCTGCAACCTACACCACAGCTCACGGAAACGCCGGATCGTTAACCCACTGAGCAAGGCCAGGGATCAAACCTGCAACCTCATGGTTTCTAGTCGGATTCGTTAAGCACTGCGCCATGACGGGAACTCCACCAGCTTCTTAATTATTTCATAGAGGAGGATAAATCCTGTACTTTTATTTCACTTGGTCAGAAGTGGAAGTTGGGGATCATTTTTGAAAATGGAATTATACTTTGTCTTTTCTAAAACTCTAGCTCAGAGGAATTCCCTGATGGCCTAATAGGTTAAGCATCTGGCATTGTCGTTGCTGTTGCACAGGTTTGATCCCTGGCCTGGGAACTTCTGTATATCTCAGGTGTGGTCAAAAAAATTAAAAAATCGGGAGTTCCCTTTGTGGCTGAGTAGTAATGAACCCAGCTAATATACATGAGTACGCGGGTTCAATCCCTGGCCTCTCTCGCTCAGTGGATCTGGTGTTGTTGTGAGCTGCAGAAGCAGCTTGGATCTGGTGTTGATGTGGCTGTGGCATAGGCTGGCAGCTGTAGCTCCAGCTCTGATTTGACACCTAGCCTGGGAACTTCCATATGCTGCAGGTGTGGCCCTGAAAATAAATAAATAAATGAATAAATAAATAAATAAATAATAAATAGTTTTAAAAAACCTCCAGCTCAGAGATTAATACTTTGTCTTGCACTGCAAAGTTTCAGAGTTTGAATCCCTGTGTTCAAAGAAAAATAAAGACAGCCTAGTGCCTAAAAAATAGCTTGTTTTAATTTAAAGTGGAACAGAATGAGTATTTTTTCCTCTGTGTTTAAGTCAGATTGATCATAGATAAATTAAAAGGCTTTGATATCATCAGCAAAACATTCTTGCCAGTCCAGGGACAAATGCAAGTGTTCTTGGAAAAGGTTCGTGGGTGTGCTTAGGGCGTCCTTGTTATTTTCCCTCACTTTGAATGAAAAAAGAACCTTATTTATTTTTATAGTAATGTTTCCTTAAAGTGATTGTGTAGCAACGGTAGAACATAACACTCAACATTACAAAGCAGAAACAAATCGAGCTTTGTACTCAGCCCAGGGCATGCTATCCAAACTACAGAAGTGTTCTTTAACACGGTAAGAATCTGAGTGAGGTTCCTGTTTCCTGACTTGTTATTTTTAAGTGTGATTGATACCATGCTCTTTATCAGAGAGTAGTTAGAAACTCAGGAAACTGTTAAAAAAAAAAAAAGAAAAAAAAAAGAAAAAAACTGACCTCAAACTCAAACTCATTTGGGCTTTAACTCCTGAGCATCAGCTTCTCAGTGCACCAGGTGGGCACTACAAGGTCATCTTAGCTATTTTATTTTATTTCATTTTATTTTATTTTCACACCTGTACCTGTAGCACATGAAAGTTTCCAGGCTAGGGGCTGAATCAGAGCTGCAGCTGCTGGCCTATGCCATAGGTACGGCAACACTGGATCCCAGCCACATCTACAACCTATACTGCAGCTTGCAGCAGTGCCTGATCCTTAACCCCACCGAGCAAGGCCAGGGATCCAACCCGAATTGTCGTACAGACAACGTCAGGTCCTTCACCTGCTGAACCAACCACAGCAGAACTCCTTGGCTCTTTTAAATGTTCACTGTCTCCAGAACAGTCAGTCCACTTTCGAGGAGCCAAGTGGGGTGAAACTCGGACTGGGCACTGAGCAAGCATTACCATTGTGCCAGTTTCTTTGTGAAGCTCTGAACTCTGCCTGCTGGCATCTTCCAGCCTGTGCCTTGGTTTCCCCAGCCACAAAGAGTAGAGAACTGTGGGGTGTAGCCTGGCCTGAGCAGATGCAGTGACAGGTGGAGCCAGCTGTGGTCCATCTGGATTTGGTGTGACCTTGGTGTCCGTGTGGCAGAGGACTCGTGGGCACCGTCTCCGTGAATTCCTGACCCCTGTGTTGTTTCTGGGTCCCCAAGTCTCTTCTTCCCCATAATCTCACTTGTGCTTTTTCGTTTTCTTCCTTGTAAATTTTCAGGTGGCTTTTCCACTTAGGCATTGATCCTGCCGCAAACGCTTAGGCAGTAAGGATGGTGGCCTGTGCCTTCTCTGCCTATGAGGAGCTGAAGGGGTGTTACTGGAGCTCTGGCGGCCCCGCCCTATTCATTTTCTTTCTCCTCTCTCTTCCCTCTCTATCTTCATTGCCTGCTTCTCTTTACTTTCTTCTTCTTCTTTCTTCTTCCACCTGTGCTTTATGTCTGGGTGGGATGCTTCACTCCCTCTGTGTCCACAAACTGGCCAGTCAGCAAAGTTTGCCTCTGGCCTTCATCTCCTTAATCATCAAACTCTGTGTCTGCAAAGAGCCTGCAAGAGCCCGAGTGGTCCAAGTCTGCCTGGGGCATCCTGGCAGCTCTCTGCTGGGCTCCTATGGTATCCGGGATGCTGGCCTTCCCTGCCTCCTGTGTTCTACCCACGCAGACCTCTCTAGGACCTATTCTCACTGGACCCCATTGTCTGGTGGCTAAAGGATGGTAAAGGTTGTAATTAGTGCAATGAAGTGAAATTCCTACTAAGGTGCTCTCAGGTCATCTGGGACCCCTACTGGATAGCATGAGTCCTCCACCTCCTTAAAACATAGGATCCATGGCTAGGAGAGTATGGCTGACTCTAGATCAGGCAAGTACTTCTCTGCTTCTGTCAGGTTTTGGTTAAAGGGAAGGCTGTGCTCCACTTGGCTTCTGGACATAATTTCTTTTTTTTTTTTTTTTTGTCTTTTCTAGAGCTGCTCCCACGGCATATGGAGGTTCCTAGGCTAGGGGTCTAATCGGAGCTGTAGCCACCAGCCTACACCAGAGCCACAGCAACTCGGGGTCCAAGCCATGTCTTTGACCTACACCACAGCTCACGGAAACGCCGGATCCTTAACCCACTGAGCGAGGCCAGGGATCGAACCCGAAACCTCATTGTTCCTAGTCAGATTCATTAACCTGTGGGAACTCCTGGACATAATTTCTGATGTGTCTTTTCTCCCCTTACCCCCATGGCTTTGAGGATGAATTAATTGCTGGTCACCCCGGGACCACCTCCTGGATCCCAGGACTGGTGCTTTCTGGGGAAGCCTTTTCTATCAGATCTGGGAAGACCTGGCCTTATAAGTCCTGGCTAGGACTGTTTCCTCAGTTTTTAGACTGTGGTACACATGTTGTTTGTTGTAGGCAGGTAGGAGATAAAGCCCTGTGGACACAAAGTCTGAATTTTTAGCTTGTCTGCTGTTTTCTTTGGCCACCTTTCATTGTGTATTTTTAACTTTTGCAAAGTGGTCTCTGTGCCCAGAGCTCTGTTGGCATTGTTACACATTGAAAACATACAAATAGATAGATGGGCATTTCCCAGAACATCTTTAGATTTAAAAGAACTGTAAGATATGCAAGAGAGGGGGTTGGTCTGCCCTTGAACTGTCTCCCAGCAGCTCTGAGTTCTAAGTGGTACAGGCACCTCAGGCTCTAATGGTCCATTTGGTAATTCACCCAGCCTTTGTCCCTGCACTCTGTCTCCTGGCAGCCCCACTGCTTTTGTAAAGGCTGTACTGTTGGGTGACCACAGCCAGGAAAGTTAAGGAAACTTGAACCAGCCCCTCAGGCTTTCGGCAACAGGTTTTTTAGAAGGTGTGCAGGAAATGAGGAGTTGGAGGATTGTTTTCCTGCTCTGACCTCCTCATTCCTTATTCCCCACCCTGTGACACTGCTAAGAATCACAGTGAGTTAGCGTTGAGTGATGGGGGAAGCTGCCAGCGAGACTTCATCTCTGGCCAATGACTCTGATGTTGAATATTAGACTCTAAAATACACTGTCATTCTTTGGAAAAAATGTTCTTGCAGTTAATTTCTTACATCAGGCTGTTTACCTTATGTGTCCTGGATCCACCTGAAGTACATAGAATCTTGGGTGTGGGTGACCCCGAAGCAGACCTCTTCTGTCCTGAGTGGCCAGCCTGGGTCGTAGAAGCACTGAGAAGGCGGAACTGAGAATTCAGGCCGTGGGAAAGGTGTCAAGCGGCTCCCCATCCCTTTCTCGTTTCTGCAGCAAGTCCTTATGCTAAAATTACCATGTGCTGCTGGAGACCAAAGATGAGCGGTGGTTGTGGAAACGTCTTACCACCTCCCAGCACATCCGAGGTCATGCACTGTTCTCAAGCACATGGTGCATCCTTAGGACCTTGTGTGAGTTTGAGGATGTCCCAGGAAGGAAAGGAAAATGAGTATAGATAAAACATTGATGGCAACCTTGAAGATAGACTTTAACACCCTCCCCCCACTCCAGTACCATTCCTGTGTAAATACGCCCTTTGTTAGTGTTAGCTCACAGCAGGTTGGTGATGAAGTGGATAAAGTTCTTAAGGTTTGCTGCTCATATGATTTTTTTTCTAGTTCTTGGTTTTAAAAGAAACTCCATTCCCTCCCCCCCCTTTTTTTGGGGGGGTGCTGCACACACCTGCAGCATGTGGAGATTCCCAGGCTGGGGGTCAAATTGGAGCTACAACTTCCAACCACAGCCACAGCCACAGCAATGCAAGGATCTGAGCTGTGTCTGATACCTACACCACAGCTCACGGAAACTCCAGACCCTTAACCCACTGAGCGAGGTCAAGGATTGAACCTGCATCCTCATGGATGCTAGTCAGCTTTGTTTCCACTGAGGCACAATGAGAACTCCTGAAACTCCATTCTTTTGAGAAAGTCAAAGTGAAGTGCGTGCCCTCCATCCCTCTCCCATGCGGTAACTGTCCCCTGATGCCTTCCCTGCCACCCTAGACTCTGTGTAGGAGTTACGGGTATTGCAGGCTTCCTCCCGTGTCCTACCTCTTGGGTGCTCCTCCGCTGGGACAAGTTTCAGGGCTTCTGCCATCCCCCACTCAGCTGGGCTCTTTCAAGGGGTAGACCTACCTCTCTGCCTCATGCCCTCTCATCTGTGGCTGCCCAGGGTGCAGAGTGTCCCAGGGCTTAAGAAGCTTCCGCAGGGTCAGGGGTCAGAGAACACAAGCAGGGCCCCTCCCATGTATCCCTCACATCTCTCCTCCCCACCACATGGGCCAGCTTCCTGAAGGACCCCACTGCTCACGTCTGACCTCTCTGCCCACCCCAGTCTCATGGCCAGTCAGGAAGCACAGCATGTCCTCCCAACCACATCCATCTTCCTCAAACCGTGGAAAGCCTGTGCTGATGTGAATACTTGTGATTCTCCCCAGCCTTTAATCCTAAAGCCAAGCCACACCTCTTCCAAGAAACTTCTCCTAGGTTCTCCCAAAGAGTATACAGCACTTGGCATTCCATAGATCCAGGCTGGGCACCCAAGGGGGAAGATGCTGGCAAAAAAAAATACACAAGTTGGGAATCACTAGTTACTTACACAAACTGCCTTCCTACCTAGGAAACAGGAAACAGATAGGAAAATGTTCCTAGGAGAGTTGTTGATCAGTTGTCCTGAAATACAGGTCTCCATTGCTTTTTGCCAGTTTGCTTTATGTCACTTTTGTTTTGTTTCATTTGCTTTTACTTTTGCCTTAGTACCTGTTTTTGATAACCAAAAGAAATCACTCTTGGGCATATATCCAGGCAAAACTTTCCTTTAAAAAGATGCATGCATATGCATGTTCATTGCAGCACTGTTCACAATAGCCAAGACGTGGAAACAACCCAAATGTCCATTGACAGATGATTGGGTTGGGGAGACGTGGTGTATGTATACACAATGGAATACTACTCAGCCATAAAAAAGAACAAAATAATGCCATTTGCAGCACCATGGATGGAACTAGAGACTCATACTGAGTGAAGTTAAGTCAGAAAGAGAAAGACAAATACCGTATGATATCACTTATATCTGGAATCTAATATATGGCACAAATGAACTTTTCCACAGAAAAGAAAATCATGGACTTGGAGAATAGACTTGTGGTTGCCAAGAGGGAGGGGGAGGGAGTAGGGTGGAAGGGGAGCTTGGGGTTAATAGATGCAAACTATTGCTTTTGAAATGGATTAGCAATGAGATCTTTCTGTGTAGCACTGGGAACTATGTCTAGTCACTTACAGTGGAGCATGATAATGTGAGAAAATAGAATGTATATTTGTATGTATAACTGGGTCACCGTGCTGTACAGTAGGAAAAAAAAATTGTATTGGGGAAATAATTTAAAAAAAAAATAACAACAACAACAACAACAACCAGAAATAGACTCACAAACATAGAGAACAGATTTGTGGTTACTAAAGGGGAAGGGGGAGAAGGGATAAATTAAGTATTAACAGATATACATGACTATATATAAAACGGGTAAACTACAGGAACCTACTGTATAGCACAGGGAACTGTACTCAATATCTTGTAATAAACTATAGTGGAAAAGAATGTAAAAAAAAGAATATATATATATATACACATATAGATGGAATATAAATATATATATGAATAACTTTGCTGTATACCTGAAACTAGCACAACACTGTAAATCAACTCTATTTTAATAAAAAAAATTAAAAAAAGAAAGAAATCCAAAGAGGATTTTATTTTGCTTTTATGAAAAAAGGCAAAAAGCAAAAATAGCATGCAGCGAGCTCTGTTAGAAGCAGTGCATACCTGGGCAGTGAGGGTGGCACCACGAAGCAGGCTCCTGTGAACCACTTTCAGCATCTCTGCATCAAGTAGCTTCAAACTGTGTGAGCATCTGCACTTTATTTTGTGCATCCCTTAGCCAGATGTGTCCTATGGTAATTACTTCTTCCCTTTCGCCATTTTGGGTCAGGAACGGTTTTGTAGGAATACTATACTTTTGGATAGTTGGCCATCCCATGGCATTTGGAGTTTCCAGGCCAGGAATTGAATCCAAGCCACAGCTTTGACCTATGCTGTAGCTGTGGCAATGCCAGATCCTCTAACCCACTGTGCCAGGCTGAGGATGGAACCTGTGTCCTAGCGCTGCAGACACTACCCATCCTGTTGGGCCACAGCAGGAACTTCCTGTTATCCTTTCTTGCTCATTTAATCATTAATTTATGTCTAGCTGCTTTGTCTAAAATACCCTCTATGGTGGTAAGGCCATAGTGAGACCTTGAAGAAAACAAATGCAACAGTGAGAACAAACCCTAGAACTGGCCCTCACTACCCAGGGGTGACTTGTAGCACTGTTATTTTCATATTGTGAAATGAAGGGCCTTTTACATGCAGGGAGTCAACAGTTAAATTTGGGACTGTCTGCTCTCAGCCTGCTGATGTATTTGGCATGTTTGACAGTAAATAGGATATATTTAACTTTCAATATTATTTAATTATTTGTTGCTTTTTTTCTTGCTAAAATGTTCTACTGCTTGTTTGTTGCTTGTTTGTTGCTTTTTTTCCTTGCTAGTATGTTCTACTGTGGTCTTCCTGAAAGAAATCTTTCATTTGAACTATTAAAAATTTTTTTACTGAAGTATAGTTGATTTACAATATTGTGTGAATTTCTGCTGTACAACAAAGTGATGCAATTATATATATATATACTCTTTTCCAATATAGGTTTATTACAGGACATTGAATATAATTCCCTGTGCTATGCAGTAGGTGCTTGTTATTTATCCATAATAGTTTGCCCCTGCTAATCCCAAACTCCCAATCCTTCCCTCCTCCATTCCCCTACCTTTTTGGCAACTACATGTCTGTTCTCTATGTCTGAGTATGTTTCTCTTATGTAAATAGGTTCTCTGTGCCATATTTTATATTCCACATATAAGTGATATCATATGGTATTTGTCTTTCTCTTTCTGACTTCACTTAGTATGAGAATCTCTAGTTCCATCCATATTGCTACAAATGGCATTGTTTCATTCTTTTTAATGGATGAGTAATATTCAGACACACACACACACACACACACACACACACCCCACATCTTCTTTACCTCTTCATCTGTCAATGGACATTAGGTTGTTTCCATGTCTCTGCTATTGTGAATAGTGCTGCTATGAACATAAGGGGGCATGTTATCTTTTTGAATTAGAGTTTCGTCTGGGTGTATACCCAGAAGTGGGATTGCTGGAGCATATGGCAACTCTATTTCTAGCTTTTCGAGGAAACTCCATACTGTTTTCCATAGTGGCTTCACCAGTTTACATTCCCACCAACAGTGTAGGAGGGTTCCCTTTTCTCCACACCCTCTCCACCATTTGTTATTTGTAGACCTTTTAGCAATGGCCATTTTGACCAGTGTGAGGTGGTACCTCATTGTAGTTTTGATTTGCATTTCTCTAATAATTTGTGATGTCAAACATCTTTTCATGTTCCTAGTGGCCATGTATACGTCTTTTTTGGAGAAGTGTCTATTTAGGTCTCCTGCCCATTTTTCAGTTGGGTTTGCTTTTTTTGTGTCATTGCTGAATTGAATGAGCTATTGTATATTTTGGAAATTAAGCCTTTATTCATTGCATTGTTTGCAAATATTTTTTTCCCATACAGTAGGTTTTTATTTCATTTTGTTGATGGTTTCCTTTGCTGTGCAAAAGCTTGTAAGTTTGATTAGGTCCCATTTGTTAATTTTCGCTTTTGTTTCTGTCACCTTGGGAGCATTCAGTCAAACTTTTCACCTTCACCTCCACTATAAAGATAGTTAACAAAATTCTAAAGGACATCATTTCAGAGTCCCAACTGGCACTGATGAAGGCATTTTTCTCTTCAAATGATTTGGTTAATTAGGACTTCCTTAAAACCATCATCCTGTGAGGAATGTTTGACTGCTGCAAGAATTTCAAAGCCTTCTTCAATTCAGCCAGCAAAGCCAACTTCACATCTGGGGGGCTGGGCCATGGGCAGGGTGAGGCGATGGGTGGCTCATAAGCCCATGTCCAGCCTGTGCTGTGGCCAGATGGACTGGGTGAGGAAGCCCACAGACAGGCTTCCCATCCACCCTGCCTGGTGCAGGTGCATTGGTCCCTTTCAGCGATCTGAGGCAAGTAATGGAGGAGAGGGATGGAGTTCGGGTCAATTCTTGAAATATGTGAAGATTCCATGAGTGGAAAAAGGGTGTTTTCCTGGTCTAACATGCGAGGTCGCCACACTTTGAAAGTCCTGAGAATGTCTCTCTTGCCTGTCTTTTGTTGCCTCCTGAAAAGCTGCCCGCCCAGCCCAGGTGGAGGTGGTCAGTGTGATGGAGATGTGGGAGCGTTGAGGGGTAGGCTGTGATCAGAACCATGCCATTTAGACGCACGGGAGAAAACGTGTGCCTGCCCTCCAGGTCTCCTGGTTTGGGCTGAAGGAATATTCCCAGTGGAGGGAGGGCAGAAAGTGTATCCAGGCAGCTGTTTCTCTTGTATTAGAAAATAATCGTGTTGAGCAGCTCTCAGTTGCTTCTTCTCAAAGCAGTAGGGGGCTTTTCTAATAATTAAGGTAAATGTCTTGGGAAAAACTATCCAAAAGAACTAGCAGATGTGTCTGTCATCCTCGATTCTAAAGTATCTTTTCCTCCAGTCTCTGTGAATTATGGGAATTTCAGGTTTCCTCTCTTTTCTTTTTAATAAAGGTAGAAGCTCATTTTCATGAAGCAAATCCTAAAAATGATTGGCAATTCCTAGAGCTAGGTGAGAAAAGTGTCCAACATTCCTTTTTTTTTTTAACCTATGGATTTAGCATTTCCTCGTGTTCTGCCCCTTGAGGGGAAACATAAGCCTCCAATCTGTGGGCCCAGGAGATAGAGAGGAATACTACCCACGTGTGTTGGGTTATAGGACTTGGGCTTTTATCTGGGACTTTCTTGTATGTTCATGCATTATTTTCCCCGTCAAAGTCCACAAACAGTCAGCTCTCTGCTGTTCTGACTCAGTGATCATGCAAAAATACGTGTGAAGTATGATGCAGTGGGTGGGCCCAGGTTTTTTGGTAAATGCTACTACCGACACATTGATTATGATGAAAGATGTTCTGTTTCCTAATGAGGCCACGTCTCTTTTCCTGGATCGCCACCCTTGTACATCAGGAAGCACTGGAGTTGATGCAGTGGGGGCCCTGAGGCTATCTGCACACTGGGCAAAAGTAGTCATTCAGAAATGGCTGGAGAAGCACTGCTGGGCAGGTGTCCAGGCCCCGTATGTGGATGATGTGGATGTGGAGGCTGGTTCTCTTGCCCTGCTGCATGTGCCTTAGAAGATTGCAAAAGAGTTTTTTCTTGTCCTCTGTTCCCACCTTGCTGTTTTCCAAACCAAGAGTATCTCTCTGCCTAGGATGTTTTGCAATCTGAGTCAATCTAAAAGCCAATACTTCAAACCCCTGATAGTTCTATATTTTGTTTTCTATTTGTAAAGAAAATATATCTATTACTCATTCAACTATTTAACAAATATTTATTTGACTCTATATATTTAATATTCAAAAGTGTGTGCTGTAAAAAATTCTGATTTGGTTCCTAAGGATAGTTCTGAGAGGTGACTCTCCTGTGTCATTGGCCTCATTTTACAGAGAAGATGACTTATGTTCATGTTCATGGTGGTTAGGTGGCTTATCCAAGCACACATGCTGGGTGGATGACAGAGTGGGATTTGGATGCTTCTGTCTTCATAGAACTCAGTCTCTTTCTACTCGACTTCCACACCTCTTAGTTGTCCTCATGTGTGTATCTGTGTGTACCCATCCATGTGTATGTGTGTGCACACCCCCGTACAGGCAGACATACCACACACACTCACTTGCACATACCCCACACACTCACATGCACACCCCACACACACTCTCACATGCGCACACACACACTCATACATACAACTGCACTCACACATCTCATGGGGTGGAGACGGACCAGCAGTGTGGATGGTGCTAAGGCTCATGGAGCCTCCTCATGCGCCTCATCCCCGTCTCTACTCGCAGAAGCCAGGCCATGGAGTTTTGGGAATTGACTAGCATGATCCAGATATGGTATTTCCTTTGTGGGTTTCTGAATTCGCTATTGGGTTTCATGGGCACTGCTGGCCTGTCCACTGTGGGCCATCTTGGCATCACAAGCAAGATGGCAGCACTTGGAACCCGAGGGTCACGTCCTTGTGGAACAAGGGCTGGTGACAAGGGATCTTAGGAATAGGACCTGATTTCACCCACCAGGGGACAGAGGCACAGCTATGTCATGGCCCAACACTGATTTCTGTAGACTGACTAGGACAGCAATGTTGGCTGCTTGTGCTGGTCATCACTGTCTTTAAAGAACTCTTGAGGGGTGTTCCTGTTGTGGCTCAGCAGGAATGAATCCAACTAGTATCCATGAGGACTCGGGTTCAATCCCTGGCCTCACTCAGTGGGTCAGGGATCCGGCATTGCTGTGAGTTGTCATGTAGGTCTCAGACTTGGTTTGGATCCCAAGTTACTGTGAACTGTGGTGTAGGCCAGCAGCTGTAGCTCTGATTTGACCCCTAGCCTGGGAACTTTCATATGCTGTGGTTGTGACCCTAAAACCCAAAATAAATAAATAAAAAATTTAAAAAAGAACTCCCAAGGTGGTGATTTGCTCTAGAGACTCAGCCCTTGTGTCTGAGAAGCACGGAGGGCAGCATGGGGATGTTCAGAGGGCACAAGGACATCAACATCCCCCCTGCTCCATGTCATACCTTGTCCCTGAGCCCGCAGCCTGTGTCTGACCAAACGAACAGACACTGAATGGCTGAACGAGTGAATGAGTCAAATGAGGGAAGTGCCCAGCCAGCATGTGTAGTTCCTAGGGGGCCACGTGGCAGACAGCTCGAGGGACAGGAAATAGAGGCTGCAGAGTCATGACCCACGGCCCGGCCACATTCCCACTAACCACTGTCTCCCATTGGACCCTGAGGCCCCTGTGTCCACTGTGATGTGACCAACCTGGCCTTGCCCTCTCACTAAAGTCCTCGAACCATGAGATCAGCAGGTGGAAGCTGACTTCTTCAAACTGCACATTCCTCAGTATATTGGCCACACCCACCTCACATCTAAAATGTGGTTTTATGTGACGTCTATTTATGATTCATTTTAGGCAGAGTAATGGTCCCCTAAAGATGTCTGTGTCCCAGTCCTCTGAACCTGTAAACATTTTTGTTTACATGACAAAGCACAAATAAGGTGGCTCATGAGATGACCTTAAGAAGATTATCTTTGGTTTTCTGGGTGGACTTCTTCTTATTTACAATTTGGTAACCTCTCCTTCCAGCTAATTCCTGCTGACTGGTATGAAAATCACAGGGGGTCTTAAGGTGAAAGGAAAAATCAAGAGAGAGCCAGTGGAGCTCAGTGAAAGAGACCTGATGCCACATTATTGAATTGGAGGCGGAGGAAGGGCTAAGTGCCAAGGATAGGAGTGACCCTGGAAACCTAGGCGAGTTTGCCCCTGGAGCCCCTGGAAAGGGATGTGGCCCTGATGACACCTTGATTTAGGCTCGGTGAGGCCAGTGGCAGGATTTCGACCTCCAGGACTGTAAGGCAGTAATTTGTATGGCTTTAAGCCATTGCGCCTGTGGTCATCTGTGACTGTCACCAGAGGAAACAGGTCCACAGTCCCAGGGCTCTGGCTTAGTGTGTCCCTGTTGCCCCGGCTGCAGAAAGGGGAGCCCAGGGTCCTGAGAGAAGCTGCCTCAACATTTCCCAGACCAGCGGTCTCGGTTTTCAAAGAGGCAAGCCCAGCTCTGGGTTGCAGTGTTAAGACAGCACGATCTGTACTGCAGGGACAGGCATAGGTTTCCCCCATGCACTTTGCCCAGTTTCTGTTCTGCTCTCAGATGACAAGCATCCAGATGGAGCATTCCCAAATAAAGTCTTGGCCCCAAAGCAACACTGAACAGACTTGAAAGGGGAAAATAATTTTACAAGTCTCCCGGTGAACAGAGATGGCTCTGTGTGTGGTGCTAGCCTACGTCAGCCACGTGCCCCCGTCACATGGAGCACATGTTCCCTGTGTTGGTAGAAAAATGTCCGTGAGGTCTTCCCTTTCAGACACGGGGAGGTTCTCAGCCTTTGGCTCAGGGCACGTGTGCTGCTCGCCAGCTCAGATCACTTAGCAGAGTGATGAGATCAATAATGGAGAAGATTTATGGCCATGTGGCCACATGCTCTGCCAGGCATGTCGGGCTTGGGGATTAGTAAGGAAGGTTCCCCTGGCACCCCTCCTGCCCTGTGGTGCAGAAGGACAGTAGCCAGGAGAGTCGTAGTTGCAGCAGGGGCCAGGGCAGGGGGCTTTCTAGAGCAGAAAGGTGTGTTTTCTTTAAAAAGCTGTTTGATGCTGGGAGGAATCCTTTTACCAAAATGAGCAAATTGAGGCCTGATGGATGGGGAGCTAAGGGTGACAGGCGTTGGCTGCCAGGAGGGTGACTGGGTCGGCATTCGGGGCTCTGTGTTTGCCTTGACCCCCATCCCCCAATGGCTGGTACCCAAGACACCCTCACAGCAGCCCCGAGTGAAGAGCTGAGCTCAGCCCTGCACCCACCCACTCCCCACCCCATCAGTACAGGTACTGTCACTATTCCCTCCTCTGCAGATGGGGACACAGACTGTGGCCACACAGCTCCTAAGTACTGACCCTGGGGTTGAACCCGGGATCTGGGGTGTGACTGGCTGAGTAGCCTCAAATCCTTGTGTATGCAGGACAGCGAGAAGCTAGTACACGTTGCTGGATGTACTGTCCGGCCCATCTGAAAGCATCTGTCCCCCTGGGGTCACAACACACACTGGGCTCTCCTCCCTGGCTGTCACCCAAAGGGTTTTCTTCTGTTCAGGTTGGTTACCTAAGAGGAGACACATTTTCCTTTCACCCAGAGTGACTCCCCGAACCCTCTGCCTTGTGGCCAAAGCTTTAGGAGGGGGAAAGTCTCAGGACTATTCGGTCAGCTAAAGTTACTCAGATCTGGGGGTGGATTAAAGGTTCGGACTTTCCTTCTGTGAAAGCTGATGTTGAACTACTAGGAATAAAATAAAACTGAAAAATAAATAAGGTGAGAAATAGATGGTGAAAGTAGTTACCGTGTACTGATGTTTGAAATAAAGCGATTTTGTTAGGACGGGTGGGAAGCCTCCTGAGTGTTCCAGAGTGAGAGGTGGGCTGCCCGAGGAGCCCCCACATGTGACACTAGACTCAATTTGCATTGTTGGGGGTGTCCATTGCTATTGCCATTGTACGTTTCTAAGGAGGGGAGGGGGCCAGCTGACCAGAGAGAGGGGCGGGACACTCCCACCAAATCAGGTTTTGCCCCAAGGATTTGTGTTGCTGAAACCTGGCCTCTGTCCACTGGTGCCAAATGGAAACACAAAGACAGAGTTTGGGTGCAGGAGAGAAAAACAGCTTTATTGCTTTGCCAGGCATAGGAGGCCACAGCAGTTTAACACTCTAAAGACTGTGCCCTCCTTTGGCAGAGAATAGGAAGTGGTTTTATAGTTTGGGAGTAGAAAATTGGGCCTCAGATAAGAGTCGGGGTAGATGCAAGCTTGTATTCTTCAAAGCTTGTGTTTAGTGGCCAGGGACTGGTTCTGGTGGTCCTCCTCTCCGGTTTTCATTTGTTGGGGGTTTTAGTTTTGCAGAAGAGCTCAAAGATAATGTCATGTGTATCCCTTGAGGAGGAACCAGGACCCTGCCCCAAGGCTGTGCTTTTGTTTCTTGACTTTTCTTCCCATGTCTTTGCATCCCCTCCCTTCCCTGATTAGTACCTGTTTGAATATGCCCTTTGGAAGTCAGGGAAGGTCACAGAGACTGAAGATTATGCCCTAAGAACAAGAAATGGGGGACACAGAAAGGCTGGTGCCCAGGAGCCCCCACAGGACCCTGCTTGATTTCATCTAGAGCCTGTTCTTTTGTTGGGTGTCTGTCACCAAGTCCCCTGTGGCCCTGGAGCCCCAGACTCTGCCTCCCCAGCCTAGAATTGCACATTGCAGGAAGTAGAAAAGCCTTTCTTCTTTGGCCAATTTGAATCTTCTGTGCTGTCCTCCTCATGCCCTTGGCCTTGCTATGGAATGTCCACAGGCGGTAGTGTTGGTGGTGGTTTAGTGTGTGGGGGGGTAGGTACACTGACCTCATGCCCATATGGGCAGCAGGTCGGCCCCTTTTCATGACCATGACCAGCTGGAAAGTGTCTCCTCAGCGTGGGGGGCACCTGTCCTAGCTTTCCTGGCAGTGGGGAGGGACTCTGGGCCCTGGGGTAGGCTGATGCACACTTCTGGCCCAGGAGCAGTGGCCTTGGGGAGGAAGCCACCCTAGTTTAGAATCCAGTCCCTTGCAGCACAAAGCACATCTTGCACCTGGCACCCCAGCAGGCTGATATGCCTCTGAAATACTTTGATTCTGTTGCTTTGGGAACCAGCGCTTCCAGCCAAGGCAGGGCAAAGCTGCCCTTAGCAGCAGAGTGTCCAGTGTTGATGGAGTGGAGGGCGTGTTAGTAAGTTATTAACTCCAAGTGAAGGGAAAAAGGCAGAGGCCAGTCAGGGAGGGCCTCTCTCTTTGGGGTCATGAAGTTTGTGGCCCACATTCCTGGCCTGACAAAGTCTGCAAGGGCCGTGCTTTTAAAAGTAGCTTAAGACTAAGTTTGTAATTGGCCACAGAAGTCTTATGTTCAACCCATTCTCAGAAAACTTCTTACTGGGGGGCACAGTCACTGTGGGGATAAGGATGTACGCTGGGTGTGGAAGCCCAGCCACGGGTGAGACTGGGCAGCTCATCCTCTCTACCCTGGGGTCTCTGTCCCCTGCCCTCAGGCCAGCATCTCTGGTTAAGCTGGAAGCCCAACCTTTCATCCCAGGAGGGAAGGATGATCCTTCCTGGCTATCCTGGGTGACTGTTCCCATTGACAGGGGCATGACCACTGCTCACCCTTGGCAGAGCACCCATCTCCATCAGGAGAGAGTCTGCAATTCCGGATGTTTCAACAATGTTCAAACAGTTTTTGTTTGGAGTTCCTGCTGTGGCACAGGGGGTTAGGAATCTGACTGCAGTGGCTCAGGTCGCTCTGGAGGCAAGGGTTTGATCCTTCACCCAGGAACTTACATATGCTGGTGGGCACAACTGGAATAAACAACTACAACAACAACAGTTGTTCCTGTTTAAAAGTCCTTTCGACTCAAATCACTGGGGAGAATCAAGGGAAGAATCTGTCTCCCTAATTTCAGGAGGCTATGTTGACAGCCCGAAGTCATCCTGATTACATGCTTAGAATTGGGCCAGAGGTGGCCAGTTGGCAGGCCTCCCTGCTGTGGGGCTGTGTGATGGTAGGGTGGGCTCAGCTGTGTGACAGCGAATTGGTGCTGAGGGGCTGGGAACCTCCGGTGTATTTAGTTCCTTGGAAGGGGTGCGCTTCTTACCTTTGTATGTTTATGGATGGGCCAAAGATGCTTTGTCTGGAACTAGTTGTAACCTGCTAATTTCCCAAAGAAGAAAAGAAAAGTTTTTTTCTAAATAGAGATAGGCGAGAGTATCTATGATCCAACAATTCCCATTTCTAAACCATTTAGATTATTGTCCCCCTCCCCAGAAATCTGAACTTGGAAAGCATGTTTGGGGCTTCCTTTCTCTATGTGGCTTTGCAGCAGCTCCCTGTGAGTTTTGGGGCACCCGTGAGTTTGGGGGCATTGACTTAACCCCCTCTGACCCTCAGCATCTTCATCCTTCAGGTGGGAGTGGCACCACCCCACAGGGCCCCTCGGAGATGGACCAGTGACCGTGACTCTGCAGTGGCCTGTGGGGTGTCCGGCGCCCATGGCACAAGGCAAAGGTGACTGTCCGCATGGCCAAACTCACCGTGTTTTTCCCCGAGGAGGGGGTTACATCAATTCTAAACTCCACCATTGTTGATCATTCTCAGGAAATTACTGGGTGCAGTCAGTTTCCCAAGGTTACTTGCTGCTGTTACTCCCAGACTGTGAGTTCCCAAGGTCTCTGACATCACCACACAGACTGTATCAGAAGAACTCAGGTCACCACAGCATAGTTTGATTCATATTTGAACATTTCTTCCCTTCCTGGGACTTAATCTCCTGAAGCACAGGGCACGTTCGAGGTCTTTCACAGACTGTGCTTGGCACGACTGCAATAAATAGGTTATGGAGAAATGTTACTTACCACGGTGATCTCATATAGAGAAGAGGCTGCCTTTGTGATTCCTCATTCCTCATGGTGGGAGGAACCCAGGGTGGTGGTGGTCAGGGACTGACCTGAAGGTGAGTGCTTTTCAACGAGCCCCAGAGAGACTCCCAGTGGTGCAGGGAGAGGCGCAGGGCTGCTCTGACCCAGACGCTACCCGCAGCGAGTGAGAAAACCTGTCCACCTTTCTGGCCCTTAGTCTCCTCCAAAAGTCAAATGAGAGAGAGGGACCTTGTCATCCGTGAAACCTTCTCACCTTCAAAATGCAGACAGAGGAAGCAGGGGGCTCTGGGGAAATGGAGGCCTGGAGTCAGACCCTTCACCCCTCCAGAGCTTACGCACAGGAGCAGAGTGGCCACTGGCTCTCTGCACATCTGGATCGGGCTTGGTCTGTCTGGGTCCAGGGATAGTGCTGGCTCAGATTCCCCTACATGTCACAGGCATTTGAAAAACAGCTCCCAAAAGCCCTGGGTGGGTCCTGTGAAGCAGAGTGTCTTGAAGGAAGCCTCACCCTTTAGTGGGAAGGCGGCCATTGGTGCATGCAGGCATGCCATCAGTGGTGGCATTGGTGCATGCAAGGGTGACCTATTGCCCTGGCATCCAGTGTGCTTTTTATTTACCCCTGGGGCTGGGAGAGGCTGCCCAGAAGGCCTGGATGATCTCCATGCTCCTTGCTCTCTGGGGGCCCCCTTCGCCTTCTCCAAGGTGGGGACCTGCCATCACTTTGGAAAACAGAGCAGAGCCTGAACATGCTCACCCCATTCTCCTATGGGGCCTAGCCACCAGGAGAGGAAGGTGTTTTGAGCAAAGGGAACTCATGCCCAGAGAAACAGCTGCTGAGGACAATGTGGATCCACAAAGAACTACTCACACTAACCCAGGGAGCAGTGAGCATCCAGATGGGAAGTGGGAAAGATCATGCTGAAAATAGGAACCAAGATCTTAAACTACCTAGGAATCAATTGAACATGAAGCACTCAGAACCTTCATGAAGGCAACTCCAGTATCTTTTTGAAAGATGCAAGCAAGCAGGAGGCTTGCAAGTGGCCATGGTGGGAGAGTGAGTTCTCCAAGAAGACTGTGCCTGTGGTGTCCTGCAGCTCTGCCGATAAGGTTCTCTTGCAATTGAATAAAATGGCCTTGGAGTTTATAATGCCCTGATATAGCCACGATTTTTTTTAATTTTTTATTTATTTTTTAAATTTTATAGTGGTTTTTATTTTTTCCATTATAGCTGGTTTATAGGGTTCTGTCAATTTTCCGTACAGCAAGGTGACCCAGTCACACATACATGTATACATTCTTTTTTCTCACATTATCATGCTCCATCATAAGTGACTAGATACAGTTCCCAGTACTATACAACAGGATCTCACTGCTTATCCATTCCAAAGGCAATAGTTTGCATCTATTAACACCACATTCCCAGTCCATTCCACTCCCTCCCCCTTCCCCTTGGCAACCACAAGTCTGTTCTCCATGTCCATGATTTTCTTTTCTGTGGAAATGTTCATTTGTGCCATATGTTAGATTCCAGATATAAGTGATATCAAATGGTATTTGTCTTTCTCTTTCTGACTTACTTCACTTGGTATGAGAGTCTCTAGTTCCATCCATGTTGCTGCAGATGGCATTATTTTGTTCTTTTTTATGACTGAGTAGTATTCCATTGTGTATATATAAAACACATGTTCTTAATCCAATCATCTGTCAATGGATAGCCAAGATATTTTTTTAAAAGATGAAACGGGGGTACTTTTCTTGCCAGTTAGTGAAACCTGGGCTGCAGCATGATGTTGTAGGTGCCCTGCAGAGGCAGGAGCAGGAAGTACCTGGTGTGACCCAGCCAGGGCCCTACCTTGGGGCTGGCTCCACTCAGTGGTGGCAGTGATCCAGCCCACAGTGCTGTGGGACCCAGTGTCACTGTGTAGACATGGAAAAAACAAGATGATTGCCTGAACATGATAGATAAGCCCCAAATGATATTGTATGCAAGAATGATAGAATGAGTATTTAAGTTCAGTGGGAAAGGATTGTTTAATAATATTTATACAATTGGCTGTCTGGAGGAAGCAGGTTGTACTGTATAAAAATGAACCTCTGGGAGTTCCCGTCATGGCGCAGTGGTTAACGAATCCGACTAGGAACCATGTGGTTGTGGGTTCGATCCCTGGCCGCGCTCAGTGGGTTAATGATCTGGTGTTGCCGTGAACTGTGGTGTAGGTCACAGACGTGGCTCGGATCCCGCGTTGTTGTGGCTCTGGTGTAGGCTGGCGGCTACAGCTCCGATTAGACCCCGAGCCTGAGAACCTCCCATATGCCATGGGAGCGGCCCAAGAAATGGCAAAAAGACAAAAAAAAAAAAAAAAAAGTGAACCTCAGTTTGTGTAAACGCTTGAATATTAAAAAAGTACTCTGCACTCCCCCACAAAAAACAAAGATGCAACATATATAGTCCAGAGACACAGGGGATGGACTTTCTTAGCCAGGCCTAGAAAACTCATATGTATTTAACTCTATAAACATTTTAAACTGTTAAATGACAAAACACACCATAAGCAAACATTAAAGAAGAAAAAAACTTCAGTGAAAAATATGTTCAAGGTGGAAGACAGTAAAGGGGTTAATATTTTTAATATAGAAGCCCTCACAAATTAACTTGTCAAGAAGGAAGCAAACAATATAATAGGAAGAACAGGAAAATAGGCAGTTAATTCCCAGAACAGGTTCAATGGCCTAGGAGTCAGGCAGGAGCAGTAAAAAGGTAAGATTTCCTGTCTGCCTTATCAGACTGGTAGGGGGCAATTTCAAAAAGAGGGAAAGAAGCAGCTCTTGTTTGCAGAACCAGGATGGCAGGTACTCTTAGATATCTCTGGGGAAATATGGATTGTTGTAGCCTTTTGGGAAGAAATTGTTAAAAATACACAGACCTCTCCCAGCTTTAGGGATTTGCCCATTTGTGAGAACGCTATACCAACCAGTGAATTAAGTTAGAAGATAGTGAATTAGGGTAGAGCAGTTACCTTGAAAACTCTGAAAGTGCCCCCGAAGTGTCTTGCATGCTTTACAAATGGGCATTGTTATTTTTTTCTTTTTTTCCTTTTTTTTTTAATGGCCGCACCCATGGTATGTGGAAATTCCAGGGCCAGGGATTGAATCTCAGCCTCAGCAGCTGTGGCAATGCTGGATCCTTTAACCCACTGCACCGGCCTGGGGAATTGAACCCTTACTTCTGCAGCGACCCCAGTCTCTGAAGTCAGAGTCTTAACCCACTGTGCCAAAGCAGGAACTCTGCGATCAATGATATTATTGAGATGATGAAGCTGATCTCTGTGATTTGATGTCCACTGAGATATTTTCGAGACTGTTCTGTGAAACTCAGAAGAGACTGCGGTAGAAACAATTTGTCCAAAAAAAAAAAGTTTTATGTTAAAACTAAGAGGTTTCTAAGGAGTCTTGGGTTTTTTTAAGTTTCATTTTGTTATCACAAACTAGTACGTTTCCTAGGAAAATTCCTTTCTTCTGGATATTCAGTGTGGCATTGGAGTGAATAATTGTGGGGTCCCAATGCAGTCCAGTGTGGGCTGGAAAGTCAGCATCCAGCCTTCATTCTACAGAAGCCAGAGGCCCTTGGAATCCTGGACAACTTCCCCCAGCATCCTCTGCTTCTAGTATTAGATTACGAATCCATTAGCCCGTCTCACCCAAAGAACAGCTGTTTCAGTTTAGGGTGAAGAGGAGGCACATTCTGGAGGTTATGCAATATATGTGGCTCAAGTTCCTGATGCAGATTTTGCCATTTCTCTCAAATGATTTTTTTTTTTTTTTGGCTGTGCCCACTGCACACAGAAGTTCTCAGGCCAAGGATCAAACATGAGCCACCCAGGGAACTCCATGCCCATATGATTTTTAAAATATGTTGGTCCTATAAACATTTGCTTAGCAATCTTAGAATATATATCTCAAGTGCAGTAAAGCAGTGGTTGTCGACCTGGGGTGCTTTTGCCCCCAGGAGGCCCTCGGCTGCTCAGACTTGTGGGGAGGGGCTGCTGCCTCTCTTGGGTGGAGGCCAGGTACTGCCCAAGACCCATGGTGCAGGCCATGCTCTTCGAAAAGAATGACCTGGCCCCAAATGTCAGCTGGGCTGAGGCAGAGAAACCCTGCTTTAAGGCCATTGTCTCTCTCATTGTGGGCTTTCCCCTTCTCTGCCTGTTGTGTAATGGGTGTGTATTAAATTCCGAAGTCTCGACAGGTTTTTTTTTAAAGTGCTGTGAAAACTGTCCCTGTCTCTGTCTCCCTCTTTCTCTTCATGCCCCACCCCCCCCCCATGTGTCCACAATCTGAATTGTGACTCCACAAAGGGTTTTCTTATCCCCAAGACAGCAGAATTTGTCACAATGATTATTCCACGAGATTCTTGGATCTCTTGCTGTGACCCTCCCATTTAGGGCTTGCCTCACTGCATCCTGTTTTCTCATTTGTTCTCTTTGCTTAAAAAGCGTTGTGCAGCTCTCCTCTGTGTGGGCCAAAGGAGTCCTTCCCTCAGGTCATGCTTGGGAGGCCTGACCACTCGATTTGCATGTTTAGTTAGTTCTGTCATCTTCTCTTTTTCTTAAAAAAAAAAAAAAGTGTTTTGTGGTCCTTTCTAGATACTTTATGTTTGACCCTACCTCATCCTTGAACCATTTGCTGGAAAAGAACATGCATTCAACTGTCTTGCCTGTAAGATGCATCCATCCTAATATGTTGCCTGTTGGGACACATCCCAAAATTTCTGGCTTAAGTCTGTTTCTGTTGGTTTAGTAAAGGAAGCATAACTTTAGCTAGGACATGCCTTTCTTATCCAGGGGATGTTGTACCAACAGGAAATGCGATAAACTGACAGGTGAACCTGAAGCAGCTTGATGTTTGGAAAGAGTTTTCCTGTACCCGGGTAATTGTTCCATGTCCGTGATGTCATCCAGAATGCTGCTTATTCTGATCTTATGTGATCTTATTTTCTATATGACTATACATTCAGCACCACCCAGCCAGGTGCTTCATTTTCTTAACTGCTGTGAACAATTACACTGTCTTTCTAAGTTAAGAAAACAGAAGAGCAGCTCTTGTTTTAATTACAAACCACACATCAAAGTTGAGATGTAACTGCTGTAGTATTTCTGATTTTATTAGTCAAAATCAAACTCTCGCTTCACAGGTAATAGGGAGAAAATCACACAGAAAGATGGAAAGGAAGGTCAGGATAGAGATGGTGGCCTCTCTCTTGAGGGGTCTCTGTGGGCTCTCTGATGGGAGAGTGGGCAGCCCCCAGGGGCCAGAGCCAAGGCTGCTGGGGTCAGCTGTAGACCGGGTCTAGGGAGGGGACTGAGGACTGTCTGCAGAGCAGGACCCAGGGCCCATAGTTCTGGCTCCTGAACCTGGCCCTTCTCTTCCTCTGTGCCTCTTGCTCCAGGTGAGTCCTTACCTTGGTGACATAGGGCTGACCACCTCCTGAGCCCCTGACCCTCAGTGAGAGGGTACTTGTCAGTACTGATTGTAAATATTTTCCAGGGAGGGTTTTTTTGAGAAAGGGTGGGCAACTTTGTGCAAAAGTGACAGCTATGGGGTGGGGGTGAGGTTTCCCTCTTTGAAAATGGCCATGCCTCCAGCAGTATCAGTTGTACCCTTCCCAAGGTGAGCGCACTTTTTTTTTCCTTTGGTGAGCTGCCGAAAGCCGTGAGAGTAAACCTTTGTCCAACTCCAGCCACAACCCACCAGCCACCCTTCAGCCCAAGGGTCCCTTTGCAGGTGGCTACAGTGAGCCCTGAGCCCATCTCTCAGTCTCCGCACTTCCCAGGTTGTAGCCAAGACCATAGTTTGGTGACTTCTGACCTTGTATGTGGCCTGGCTCATTATTTGCAAATAGGCAGGTGTTCTGGCCAATGGACTGAAATGTGTTATTGCATGTCAGGGTCACATACCACCTGGGTCCGGAACTGCCTCTTTTCCACCCTTTTTCAAGCATAGCAATAATTCATTTTCAGACCACATCAGTCTCTTGGCCTACTTTTCCTTTACAGGGAAAGGAACAAACTTTTGGTGTTTCACATTTTGGCAATGAGAATATTGCCAAGTTGTCCTCCTTGGGCCACAGATGAGGTGTACTTTCAAAACCTGACCTCCCAGAGGCTTCCCGGGCCCTGGAGTCAGCCAGATTTGGCCCTCAAGGTGCCCTTTTCTGGGGTGACTTTGGACAGGTCAGTCTGTCCACCAGAGAGTGAGAATGTAGTGTTAGGACTGAGTGAGAATTTGCTGGGGGGAAGAGTGTAAACACCCTGCACAGTGCCTGCTCCATGGTGGGCTGTACCCATCGTCCTGTTGCTGATTAGGGCTATGCTGATGTGTCAGTGATGATGGAGGTTTGGTCTTAGCCTCCAGCTCATGTTGGCTGAAAGCCTTGTCCCAAGGCCATTAAGCTTTTGTGAACCTTGTGCAGACAGCCCACATCTGGAAAACATTTCCCATTTTTCAAACGACTGAACTTGCCCTTCGCTGGGCAGGAAATTCAGCTTGCCCTGGAGTCATGAACAGGTCTGGAGTGGGAGGAAGAAGGGCCAGAGGTGTTTGGAAAGGTGACCTTCAATCTTAACGTGTGTGCCGTGTTCAGGTGTGTGCCACTGAAGGTTGTTGCCCCACAAGAGGAAATAAAAATGCAGTGACTATGAGCACACATTTGGGACAGTTTTCCCAGATGTGTTCACTTGGCCGTGGGATGGAGAGGCGTTGGAGTGAAGGTGTGGCCCCTGGACTCCTGCCCATGGCTGCCTGCGGCTCCCAGCCCCCACCACCGCTGGCTTGACCTTCCCTCCCTTGTCCCCACTGTCCCTGCTCACTTTTATCACTGTCTCCTTCTAGCCAGCTCTTTTTCTGGTAATTACAGCAACAGTGCCTACAGTGGTGGTCCTGTCACCTCCATGCATGAGCCCTTTTCTACCTTGGTCTTGAAAGCACCTCCCACCAGCCCCACCAGTGCCTTGGACTCAGAATTGCTCACAACTGGATTCTGTTCCTTCCCACAGAGGCCCCACTCCTGGGTGAGTTGAGTGGTACCCACATTCCAGCCACCAGGGTTGGAGAACTGAACACCCCATGCCTGTTCTCCTTCATCATGATGTCCAGTGACCTCAGTGGTACAAAGTCCCATGCTTGGTCTTTCTTCCATTTCTGTTTCTGAGTCTCATGATACCTTTAGCTCTGCCTCTGCCTTAGCTTTGGTTTGGGCACTGCCTGTCTAGCCTCTCCCTAAATTCCACTCTTTAGTATAAATAGTCCCCTTGGGGTAGGGTAGGGTATGGGTTAGGCTAAGATTGTTTTCATCCTTTAAGAGCTAAATTCAGATACCCCCTCTTCCAGGAGGCACTCCCTGATTGCCTAATGAGAATAAGTATTCTTTCTCTGAGCCTTGACTGGTACTTAAAACATAAGTGAGGGGATTGTACTTTCATCTTTATGCCTTGTTTTCAAATGGATTTGCTCAAACCTTAAAAACCCTCCATCACGGAGTTCCCTCTGTGGCACAGAGGTTAAGGATCTGGCATTTTCTCTGAGGCGGTGCAAATTTGATCCCTAGCCCAGGATCTTCCATTTGTCTTGGGCGCGGCCAAAAATGAAAAAAAAAAAAAAAAAGGCCTCCATCTCTTCTTTATTTTCCTCACTCTTTCCTACCCATGCAAACCCCAGACATGCTCCTTTGTTGACTGGTCTTGCTAGAGGAGAGGCAAGTTTAAGAGAGGAAGAAATCAGGTGAGGTGAGTGAAAAGTGCCTTCTTTATTCCTATGCCACCGTCGCCAGCACCTGAGCATGGTGTGGGTGTGGTGAATGGTAGGAGGGCAATGGGCGGGGTGTTTCCTCTTTGCAGTTGTGAAAATAATATGCAATTGAATTAAAGCCAGCATTTTTGGAACAAAGGAAAGTATATGGTAAAATATGGCCACGTAAAGTTGTTAGATAATGTAATGGTAAGAAAATCAAATATGTATTCAAGTTATAAGCACTTCAGACTTCTCATTCATTTCCTAAATTACCAAGAAATGGAAGAGGCAAGTGTCTCCAACGGTAAGATGCCCTGGGAAGCTGGCTTCATGCGTGTGTCATGGGTGTTTCATGGACACGCTTAGAAGTGTGAGCAGCCTGTCACCTTGTCACTAAACTGGAATGGTCATATCACATTACAGGGGAGAAGTCACCTGCTGTGGGTGGAATGGAAAATGGGCATGTGTCTTCTTCCTTTTCCTCCTTTCTCCAGCTAGGAGGACTCTCATAAAGGGACATACTCATGTGAATCTGCAGACCAGGTTGGAGACAGGGATTGTGATGGGCCAATTATTGTTGTGATTGTCATTGTACAGGGAGCAGCAGTGGGTCACCAGGGATAGTAACTGGTTTATCAAGTTTGGAATCTGTTGTCACCTTAAAAAAATAAAGATGTTCTTTTGCTATTAGGGGAAATGGTAACCCTATTACCGAGATGCAAATCCATTTGAAAACAAGACTTTAAAGATGAAAGTACAATTCCCTCAATTCCTGCAAGTGCCCATTTAAAAAAAAAAAATTATGTAGGTTTGTTTGGTTTTATGACACAGATCCTACCTTCGCCACATTGTGTTACTGAATCCAAACCCGCACTGCTCACCCACGACAGGCCAATAAATCGAGAGATGGTTATTGGGACAAGGAATAGTGATTTTTTTTGGAAAGCCAGCAGACCAAGAAGGCGGTGTATTTGTGACCCGAAGAACTACTTTGCCTGAGTTAGAAGTCAGGCTTCTTTTATACTAAAAGGGGAGGGAGTAAAAGCGGACATTTCCTGGTTCCCATCAGCCTCAGGAGAAGATGTGTTACTCATGGATACTAGTTGGATTTGTTACTGCTGAGCTACAAAGGGAACTCCATCCCCACGTTTTAACAGGTTCTTGATACCCTAGGATGGGCTTCCATTTTGTGGGGAAAGAGAAGGGTGTTTGGCTTTAAACCAGACTTGCTTTGCATTCCTTTCCCATGAAGTAGTCCTTGCTCAGGTTGGCAGATTATAATGCATAAAGAGTTTTCAGTTTGCTGCGCCCTGCAGAGGACCAGACTACCTCCAGCTTCTGCTGTGGGCAGAAGACAGGAATGGTGTGTATTTGCTTTCTCTTGCCTTGTGACAAGTTTCCAAAGACTCAGCAGCTGGAGACACCTCAGAGGTGTGCTGTCACCATTTCTGGGAGCAAGAGTGTGCTGACGGACTGGCTGGGTGCTCTGGCCTGGGTCTTGCCAGCTGTGGTCCAGTGTTTTCCAGCTGAGGTCTTGTCCCAGGCTTGTTCAGGTAGTTGGTGGAATGGAGCTCTGGTGGTGGTAGGCCTGACCCCTGCTTTTACTGGCTGGTGGCCAGGGCCACTCTCAGTCCCCTGGCCCTGATCGTGGGGCCCATTCCATCAGGCCCACCTGCTGGTTCCCCTAGGTACTCAGCTCGTAGTTCACTGATTGGTCACCTTCAAGTCCACTGCGGGAGTGACTTCTCCCACATGCACAGCCCCCACCTTACTGGGGCCAGGCCAGGGCGTGCACACCAGGCCTGGGGATCTAGGGGCCATCTCAGAATCCTGCCACCACGTGGTAGGGGGTAGCACCTATGCTTAGAAGAAATGTCACAGGGGCCAGCTAAACAGTGCCACTTACTAAAAGTGCTGTCAATAAATGCAGAGAATTGATGATTGGGATGATTTTAAACCTGGTATCTCAGGAGGATCCCCTGGCCCCTGGAGAAAGCCAAGCACCTGCCTGGTTGAGGTAAGAATTTGGAGGTTTCTCTGTGTACACCCTGGAGACTTTTCCCTTGGAGGGGAAGGGTCTTGTATCCTGTAAATGGCATCCACTGTGACCCGAGGAAACAGAAAACAGTATGAAATCATTTACCTGCTGCTGGAAGTCTGTAAAGGAGAGTTATTAGGAGGCTGGTGTTACAGTGCAGTGTTTGTTTCTGTCTTCTCTGTGAAGCTTTTCCTGTGCACAGACCTGGGGGCATGTGGGACACATGCTGTGGAAGTCTCCTGGTACAATGCCCTCTGTCACTTTGTCCTCTGCTGCTCCCCCTTTCCTGTCCTTGTCTTTGTAGCCTGGGAGCCACCTCTTCCAGCAGGAGTCATGGCAATGAAGTGACCAGGTGCTAGTCTGGGGGGGCTGCCATGACAGCACCACAGATGGGGTGGCCTAAATAGCAGTTGTTTGTTGTCTTACAGTCTGGAGGCTGGACATTCAAGATCAAGGCCTCGATGGGACTGGCGTCTCTGCCGACGGCTGTCTTCTCCCTGTGTCCTCGTGCGGTCTTCCTCTGTGCACATACCTTCCTGGTGTCCCTCCCCTCTTCTCTCTTTCTTTTTTTTTTTTTTTCTTTAATTTTTATGGCTGCACCTGTGGCGTTTGGAAGTTCCCAAGCCAGGGGTTGAGTCGGAGCTGTATCTGAGGCCTACGCCACAGCCACAGCAACAGCAACGCCGGATCTGAGCTACATCTGCAACCTATGCCATGGCTTGTGGCAATGCTGGATCCTTAACTCACTGAGTAAGATGGGGAATTAAACCCACATCCTTAGGGAGATAGAGTTGGGTCCTTAACCTACTGAGCCACAACAGGAACTCCTCCTTCTTGTTATAAGGACTCTGGTCACATTGGATCAGGGTCACACCCTATGATCTCATTTTGACTCAGTCACCCCTTTAAAGACCTTCTGTCCAAATACTGTTGCTGGGAAAAAATAAATATTATACCTTCCCCATGAAAAGGAGGGATACTCATATATATATGTGTGTGTGAATATATATATATATATATAAAAATATAAAAAATATGTATGTTATCCATAATGTATCTGTATATATGTATATACATACATACACTTGTAATATGTAATATGGTATATTTTTCAAACTGTTATATAATGCATATAATGTATGTATTATCATATGAATATAATATATAATTATATTATATATTAATATATAATAACACTACATTATTTTATTGTATATACGTATAATAAAAATATATGGGTAACGCAGATGGGGGTTGCAGGATCAATGTAGGGTCCAGACTCAGTGCCGGGAGCTCCAGCAGGAATAGTTGAGAGGACTATGGGGCTTCAATGAGGAATCTTTGTCTGTTGAGGTGATGAAGGAATTCTGTGATGCTGTTCTGCCATGAGCGATGCCAACTCTGGGTTTTTAAGGGTCTTGCCATTTTAGGGTCCGTGGGAGCTGCAGGGCCTTTTTCCTTGCAGGGGTCCTGGGGCAACTCTGCTGCCATTCCCTTTGTTTTCCGTGGCTGAGGCCAGTCTTCCCGCCAGGATGTCACCTCCTCATCCATCGCTCCATGTTTCCAGGGGGGAGTGGAGTGGACTCTTGTGCCGTCATCAAAATTACAATTTTTAAAACATGCTCTAAAAAACAAACAAATAAAAAAAGGAGCTCCTGTCATGGCTCAGCGCCGACAAACCCAACTAGTATCCACGCCGACACAGGTTCAATCCCTGGACCTGCTCAATGGGCTAAGGATCCGGCGTTGCAGTGAGCTGTGGTCCAGGTTGCAGGTGCAGCTCGGATCCTGAGTTGCTGTGGCTATGGTGTGTAGGTTGGCAGCTGTGGCTCCAGTTCGACTCCTAGCCTGGGAACTTCCATGTGCCGTAAGCATGGCCTAAAAAGACAAAAAAAAAAGTAAAATAAAAACATGCACTGCTGCGTTGGGCAAGCTAATGTTTTAAGACTTCAAGGCAGATGGAAACTGGCTTAATTTTTGATGAGTTTTATGCATGGAATATAGCTAAGATAAACTGAATCCAGACAGCATTGCGCCCCATCCTCCACTCCACCGTCACTGCCCTCTGCCTGTGACCTGGGCCTGTGCAGGACCACCAGTCACCTGGAGCCGTCCAGCTGGCTCTCAGCATGCACTGTCCCCCTCTGACTGCAAACTGACAGAGTTTCAGGAACTTTCTTCTGGGAAGAACGGGCCCTTTCAAATTCCTTTGTACTTCTGTGGGAGGCCAGCGAAGGGCCCTGATAAGGAAGAAAGAGTAAGTGAGAGAAAGTCAAGGTTTGACTTTTAGAAAAGGAAATAGGAACATGGTTAAGTCCTGTTTGATCTGTCACTCATCAAGGCTCTCATCTGTCCATTGGAAAGAGGTCAGACTGTGACAGTGAGCCAGCTGTGCCCTTGGGCTGGGGCAGGGAGACAAGTCACAGATGGAGAAGGATAGTGAGAACCTGGAGAGCAGTGGGAAGAATTCCCTTGTGCTCAGTGGGGGCTTGATTCTGTAGCCCCCAGGGGACACTTAGTGCCTTGGTCTTGCCTTGAATTTATTTTTGAGTACAAAGTTGTATCTAATTTATCTTTGTTGGTCCTATAGTGACCAGATTATGGTGGATCTTGAATGAAAGGAATGAAAGAAAATAGAGGCCACCTTTCTCTTCAGTATCTGGGGCAGTATCTGGGGCAGTGATGGAGCCCCTGGAAGTTTGCCATAAAATAGGGGAATAAAACAAAGGTCTGACATTTTCAGTACTTGTCACCCAAGCTCAGGACTTGGATCCACCTTGAGTCCACCTTGAGTCCTAAATTCTCTGCCTAGATTCTCTCTCTGGGAGCTCAGGTGAGGCAGGTCGTTTTGTGAGGCAGGGACCAGTGACAAGGTCGTGGTGAAAGTGAAATGTGTTTTAGGACTTTTTATTTTCATCAAGAGTGTGGTCCAGAGGATTTTTTGATGCACTTTCATCATATAACATGTTGAGATAAAGATAAAGTCTTGTTCCTTTTTTTTTTTTTTTTAATTTGTGCTTAAGGAAGGCATGTGGAAGTTCTCTGGCCAGGGAGTGAACCTGAGGCCTAGAAGTGGCAACACCGGATCCCTAACTTGCTGCACCACCAAGGAACTCTGAAAAATGCCTTTCATAGGATTAATTAGCCCATTTTTCCAGAGTTTAAAAAAAATCAAAAGCAGAAATCTACAAATAACAGTTTCTTTCTCCTGTCTATTAATAAATAGTAAGTAACAGGTGTTGAAAGCTGACCATGGTGGGCACTGTTCTGAGTGGTTGCCTACTCGATCTTGAGTGATGAGGAGAGGATGCAGTTGCTGTGAGCTTCGTTCTGCTGATGGCACAGAGGTTCTACTATCTGTCTGTATGGATTTGTCTATTGTAGGAACCTCAGAGAAGTAGAATCAGGCAGTCTTTGTCCTTTTGTAACTGGCTTATTCCATGTGGCATAATGTCTTCAGAGTTCATCCACATTGTAGCCTGCATCAGAACTTCCTTCCTTTGTGTGGCTGAATAATATTCCACTCTATGGGTATACGACATTTCGTTTATCTGTTCAGCTATTTGTGGGCGTTTGGGTTGTTTCCACTGTTGGACTACTGTGAGTAATGCTGCTGTGAATATGGATGTGCAGATATATCTATTCAAGTCCCTGATTTTAATTCTGTGGGGCATCTACCTAGGAGTGGAAAGTTTAGCCATTTTAAAGTGGACAGTGCCGCAGCATTTAGTGCAGTCAGTGTTCTGAAACTATCACCACTACCGAGTTCCAGAACATTTAAATCACCCCAGTGGAAACGTCTACCCTATAAACAATTTCTTTCTCTCCATCTCCCTCCCCTCAGGCCCTGGAAACCACTAATCCACCTTCTACCTCCATTGATTTGCTTTTTCTAGATATTTCATGTAATTAGAGTGGTATTATATGTGGTTTTCAGAAGTCTTCTTTTCTTTTTTAATTTATTTTTTGTTACTAAGGTATAGTTGATTTACACTGTTAGGCCGATTTCTGCTACACAGCAAAGTGACTCAGTCATACATATATATATACATTCCTTTTCTTATATTATCTTCCATCATGGAGGAATCTTTTTAAAAACACTTCTGATTATGGAAGTTTTCAACATATCAGAAAATGGCACCAAGTATTCCATGAGTTCCCAGATTTGGCCCTGATGGACCCCCTCCAATCCTGTTAATGGCCATCTCTTTACCAGGGAAGAGAAGCAGTACGTGAACCGATTCTGGAAAGAAATCCGCGTGGGAGACTTTGTGCGTCTTCGCTGCAATGAGATCATCCCTGCAGACATCCTGCTGCTCTCCTCCAGTGACCCTGACGGGCTGTGCCACATCGAGACGGCCAACCTGGATGGGGAGACCAACCTGAAACGGCGCCAGGTGGTCCGAGGCTTCTCCGAGCTTGTAAGTGATCTGGCACATCCAGGGTCCCAGGCACAGCATCCACTGGTCTTCCCGGGCTGGCCCTCTGGGCCTTAGGACACCTGCATCCCCTCTATCAGGCCAGGATGATTTTCCTAGTGGACGGGTGTGGGACTGAGGGTCTGAGAGGACCCCAGCCGCCCTGAGCTCATAACCGGGCTTGAGGCTGGGGTGGAACAGAACCCAGGTTTTGTGACTGATTTTCACTGAACACTTCTTAGATTTGGGGTCCCTTTCGAGTCACAAGGGATACCTAGGCCCTGCTGGCTTTCAGCATTTGCCCAACTGTTCGCTAGCTGGCAACAACAGCAAAAGTAATGACCTGACCCCAGCTTAGGCTCAGGAATTTTTCTCCATGAGAGTGTTCTGAGTTCAGTGACATTTCTATGACTGAATTCTTCTGGCTCAGAGGTGCTGGGCCTGTAGGAGTGAGAAGTCAGAAAGGGAGCAGGGCTTGACCACCTGTCCCCACCCATAGCCTTGTGGCTGGAAAATTCAGACCCCATCGGGGGTTTCCAACCTCTGTCTCACTTCAGGTCTGCAGAGGCTGCAGGGGTGACAACTCTCAGGGACAGAAAGGACCTTGAGTGCCCAGGGGTCAGGAGGCATCTGGCAGGGCAGAGAGGCAACCCACACCTTGTTCTCCTGACACTGAGCTGCCCATGTCAGTCAGGCTGGGAGCCTTGCCCTATAAGGTGCCCAAGGAAGTGAGGGCCAGCATTTCAGGAAGGAAGCCATGTCCTCTATCACCTAATGGGTGTCATTCAATGTCAAATGCTGGGGATTTTCACCATCTGTCTTGGTGCCCTCTCTACCAGTTCCTCCAGGAGAACCAGGCCTTGGAGTCAGGACTGGGAGGGGTGGGTTCTGGAACTGTTGGCTTGTTTTAGAGCTTGGGCTCTCCCTGGGGCATTGCTGGCATTTGGGGTGGGGTGTTCCTTGGGCAGTATTATTTTTGGGCACCCCTGCCCCCCACTATGAGTGTCCATGCCATTTACCCTTGGTCACCATGACAGCCAAAGGTGCCTCTATGCATGTGCTAAGGGCCAGATGACATCCCACATCCTGGGGCTCCCACCTGGCCTTGGCGGCAGGACATTCTGAGCCTGGCTGTCACCCACCTCCTGCAAACTGCCTAGTCCTCTTTCCCAGCGTCTGGATTCTCCTGCCCTCACTTCCTCCCACCCCTGTGATTTCTCCATTTTAATCTCCTTTTGTGCCAAGAATGCTGTGTCAAATCTGTCTTAGAATGAGGAAAAGCATACAGTAAACAACAGAAATGGTATTTTTTTTTGCCACACCCATGGCATGCAGAAGTTCCCAGGCCAGGAATGGAACCTGCACCATAGCAGTGACAACAACAGATTCTTAACCCTCTGGGCCACCAGGAAACTCCCCTAAATAGTAATTTTTTTAAAGGGGTGCTCTCTTTTACCAGATCAGGAGAGTTGGAGACAGTGCTTGTTAGGGACTCTCAAGGCCCAGGATCCGGTTCCGGCTTCTGCACTGACCGTGCTCCAAGTTTTTGTAATAAATGTGGGCCCACCTTCCAATGCCCCTACCTCTCCAGGCCCTGTGTGCATGTGCTCTGAGGTTGTCTCACCCAGGCTTCTTTCCCTAGCCTCCCCCAGCCCCCAGAACCCAGAATTCCCAAGCCCTCTCCAGGGTACAGCCAGGCATGGCAACAAGCCCTAAGGTCAGCAGGGATAGACTTAAAAGGACACAGTGACTGCACGGACTCCATTTCCATCCTGGAGGGGCAGCCAGTATACACAGAGGGTGCCTATAACATAAAGGAAAGCACAGAAGCATCTGATGGATGAATGATCAGGCAGTGTGGAAGGTCTGGCTAATTTGGGACCGGATTTCAGAGGGACCTGTTTGGGTGGCTGGTGGGGAAAGCCATGAAGGTGCATCTCCTTGATTAGCTCTTGAGAACAACTTCCTTATTTCCTGTCTTCTGATTTATTTTTTCAAGAATTGAACCCAGTAAAATCAAAAAGCCTCTTCCTCCCACTTTTTCCCCAAACAAAATCTGGAACACTAGATAGCTGAATGGTTCTTTGCATAAATACCCGCTATTTGTAAGACTGATGTAGAAAATTCCCGGATGGCTGCAGATAGACACATCCTATGTCCCCCTCCTTAGGGCCCAGGGAATGTCTGAGGACGTCAGTGCAGCTGAGGTGTAACGTAGTCAAGATGTTCAAAATTAAGAACCAAAACAATTTTGATTAAAAACAAATTTCTTGGAGTTCTTCCTGTGGAGAACTGGGTTAAGAATCCCACTGCAGTGATTCTGGTCATTGTAGAGGTGCAGGTTTGATCCCTGGCCTGGTGCGGTAGTTTAAAGCATCCATTGTAGCCAGATATAGGTTGCAGCTGCAGCACGAATTCAATCCCTGGCCCAGGAACTTCTGTATGTCACAGGTAAAATAAATAAATAAAAAGAAGTTTCTTAATCAGCACCAAAATACATGCACATTCAATATGCATATAATATTCAACATGCATACACATTCTTGTCCCTAATATTGGTATATTTCTTCACCGTCTGTTTTTTTTTTTCCCTTCTTTCCCTAAGGTCCAAAGGCATTTTTCTGGTACCTGAATTCATGCATTATTCATACATTATTATTCTGAAATATATGAACTACCCTAGGCACAATGGAGATAGGAAATCTCTGGCTTTTAAAAGCCTGACAATTGGAAAACTAAAGTTCTGAATGCAGCATTACAAAGCCAAGAACATTTCAGTCCTGTGTGCTGAAGTGGGTTTTTCATGGACGGAGTCTGCTGGCCTCTCAGGCAGGTGAAGAGCAGGTTCCTATCCAGTATACAGACCATGGTGCCATGTTGATGAGTGGGCAGTTGGAAGTGACAACCCTTAGGAAAACTTAAATTGGAGGTGATTCACAAAACTTGGTGAGGAGGAGTTCCCATTGTGGCTCAGTGGGTTAAGGACCCAACATAGTGTCCATGAGGATACAGGTTAGATCTATGGCCTCGCTCAGTGGGTTAAGGATCCAGAGTTGCCACAACCTGTGGCATAGGTTGCAGATGTGTCTTGGATCTGGCATTTCTGTGGCTGTGGTATAGGCCTGAGCTGCAGCTTCAATTTGCCCCCTAGCCTGGGAAGTTCCATAAGCTGCAGATGTGGCTGTATCTTTTCTAAAAAGAAAAAGAAGAAACTTAGGTGAAGAATAAGAGGGGACCTTGACATTAATGTAGGGGATGGGTAGATCTGTCAGGGTCCATTGTGGAGGCAGAAATCACACCTGGTTCATTCAGGGAAAGTTTGATGTAAAGAGCTCCTCTTGGGGGATACATAATAAGCAGTGACTCCCCAGAAAGCAGATGAGCTGATAGAAGGAATATCAGGGCCCAGGATCTGAGATAGTGCCCAGGGACGAGGCCACCAGGCCTGGGTCTTGTTCTCATGGCCAAGGGTATGGCTGTCCCTCTGCCAACAGAAGTCAGCTCTCACAGGTTCAGAGGAGCCATCCACTGGAAGGTGCTGGGCCAGGAGCTAGGGTGGCTCCAGCCACCACAGTGGAAGACCAGGGGTGGCTCTCCTGGACAGCAACTCCTTGGAGTCCAGGCCTTATGCATGCGGGGGTTCAGGAGGGGGCCAAAGAACAGCAATCCTGGCTGAGGTCTGAGGCTGAGCCTCAGGGTCCTGGTTTCCCTGAGCTGAGAGCTGGAGAGAGCTTGTGTGGGCCAAGACCTAGAGAACAAATCCACTGGCCCCTCTAGCATCCTCGGTTGCTGTAGCAAGAAGGAGGCTCCTCTTCCCAGCCTCTCCAATTTCCAAAGTCATTTATGAAGGGCTTGTTTGCTTGGAGGAAGGATGCTAAGAAAGAGGAAGGTGGTGCACATGCTGTGGGGGTCTGGTCACTTAAGGCACGGGGACAATACCTAGAGGTCCCAGGCCCCCTCACCAGCAGACACCCAGACTGGGGCAACGAGAAGAATCCCATTAGGGAGCTGTGTTTGGAAAGTGGCCTTCTGGGGTTGGAGGGGTGGGGAATAGGGAGACTCCCAGAAAACAGGCTTAAATATATTCTATAGGCTAGGGTGGGAGGGTTTGGGTGTCAGGTATGTGTTTGAGGGAAGGACACGAGTCAGAAGGTGTCTCAGAGGTGGAAATAGGATTGTATTTAATGAAGAGCATTGGATAAATTGCACAGAATTGAGGGGCTAGAAGCACTGCTGGGGTGGGGTCTGCCAGACCCCTGAGTCCAAGGACAAGGCCCCCAGACACCTTCAACCACCCAGCCATCTTGCCTCTGGAGAAGGAAACATAGACATTGGGACTTCAAAATAAACATTTAATTAAAAGTTGGGGTCAAATTGGCTATCCTGGAAATAAGTGGAACCTCAGAGCTGAACATGAGCTGTCACAAAAAAGCAATTCATATTTGTTCCGGCTTCCTGGGGGCCAGGCCTTATCATGTTTCTCTCATTCATAGTGGTGCAGACATTTTTGAATCATATTTTTAAATACAAATTGTGAGGTAAATGATGATCATACACTTTTGTAGATGAGAAACAGAAAGAAAAGTCAAGAGATTCTATCAAAGCCCCACTCCTCTGCCCCTTAAATCAGAGTAGGGTCTGGCAGCTCCTGGGTTGGCAAGATGAGGTTCTCCAGTGCCCCATCTTGCCTGTCACACTGGGCATCTGTGTTGCTTCACCCCACATGTTCATTCAGACGTATGGCCCTGCCTGTGATGCTGCATGCATTCAGCCTCTGTACGGGGAGAAGTTTATAGTTCGTCTGCAACATTTGCTCAGTCATTTCTGCAGAATTGGAGTTCCATGGCCAATAATTTTATATAAAATCTTTCTTTTTCAGACTCACTTTTTTTTTTCATTGTTTTAACAAATATTGATTGAGCACCTACCGTGCTTCAAATGCCATTCCAGGCACCCACCAAAACAGGCAAACATCTTTCCGCTTGTGGCAGTGTGCAGCGTGGAAATAGGTAAATCAGGCAGAGTTGGGGAGAGATTCTTGCTGAGGAGAAAGCAGAAGCAGGACCCTGATGTGTCAGGTGGTTTGAGAGTTTCAGAGGGGGTGGGGCAGGCAGGGAGCCCAGCCCTGAAGCTGTGCAGGCCATGGAGCCATCCAGGAGGTGACTTACGTGTGGGTTAATTTCCTGGGGAAAGAAACACTTCTCCAAATTTTCTCTTGGATGGACCTGTGGGATTGTTGCCCACACCCGGCTACACCCACGGGGCCATCTGCTTCCCGCAGTTTGGAGCAGTGATTGTAAGGCCTGCAGGAAGAGCTGAAACCACAAGCCTGCCAAAGCCAGCACTTCCCAGGCATGTGTGGGTGTGAGCCCACGTGTGTGCACGTGTGCTCAGCATGTGCTCCTGGTGATATTAGTGTGGATGTTTACAAGGCTGGAAAAAGTCTAATCAGCACTCCTTAAGAGATGCACATGTCCAGGCCAGCATGGATCCTAAGGCAGTGACATGGCTTTACCTCCACTTTGCACATACATTTTACTAAATTCCCTGCAGCTGGGTGCGAGGCTCTCTCAGGCAGTGACAAAGCTCAGTCCTCCCCCAAGTTACTTGGCAGAATTCAAGGAACTTGGAGGAATGCCTTTAAAATTCCAAATATGTAGGAAACAAAACTAATATTTTTTGTTCCTGCCTACACTGTGCTCCCTAAGTTATCTCTCCCACAGGAAAACTAGTGGTTTGTAAGATGGTTCATGCACCAAAGTTTCTTTTTCCTCAAGCTTTTTGAGTAGTCTTTAAATTAGCTGCGTTCTCTGCTGTGGGATTGAAGAAGGAAACCATCTGTCATCTAAGCAGAAAATAAAGACAGCTGGCTGGGTGTGTTAATTGGATCAGTCAATATCAATCCTTGACAAATAGATTCATGGTTTTTTTTAAAACGTAATGAGGTATAGTCATTAAGCTCATAATTTATACTGTGGGATATTTTTGATCTCAGATTTAACCATCACATACTTTTGTGGAAAGATATTAAATAGGCAACAAGAAAGACTGTGAGAAAGAAAATTACTTTGAGTATACAATAACTATGTTTGGACTAAAATTTTAATTCTAGCAAGTGTGGATATGCAAAGAAATTCCATGAGGTAGATAATACAATAATCTTAGACATACCGTGTTTTATAATATCAAGTGTGTTTACTTCATGTGGAGTGTAAATTTGGTTGTATAATAAGATGTTTGGATTTCTAATCCTTGTGACTTTGCCATGAATCATTTGCCTTGAACCCATGGTGTCGCAAAGCATAGGTAACAAGTCGTGCTTGGGATCATGTTACAGGGAGTGAAACACTGTAATCTTAATGAAAACAATTAAATGCCATGAATTTGATAATAGGAGGCTCATCTGAAATGTTAATCCTAAAAGATCTTATTACAATGTCTGGAAACTTGAACACTGTGTGCATTTAACTTCATGTTTTTTGTGTGTGAAAGTGGTCATTTTTTTATTCTAGGAGAAAGGCAAGCAAAGCAGTAAGAGGTTTGTGTTCTATTTAATGGTGGTATACAATGTGAAATACTGTTTCTGTACTTTCATTGTTAAAAAAAAGGATTTTCTCAAATTCCAACTTTTCTAAATGTAGTTGAATTGCATCGGCAATTGCAAAGGGTTTGAGGCTGTGTGTGCACGAGTATGTGAGCAGGCATTTCTTTGCCAGTAGAAAGAGCTGGTAGCATAAGATACGCCCAGTTGGCTGTAAGTTCCTCCTCACAAGTGGGTATGGGTGTGTATGTAAGCACATCTGTGAGTGTGTGCATGTGTGTGTGCCCACATGTGAGTGTGCAAGTGTGTGTGCAGTCATGGGTATGTGTGTGTGTGTGCAAGTGTATGTCCGAAAGAATAAAGCAAAACGATTGGAACATGCCCAAGTTACCACTTTCTACCATCTTTGAAGAGAAGATAAATATGCTTTCCTGGGCTAAGACATGGTGTTCTAGAATAAGTTTGATCTGGAGGAGCTCATTCTTGGGGGATCTGGAATTTTCACTCTGGTTGTTGAGCATCTCAACAGCACGCCTTAGGCTACATTGCCTGGTGGTCCCATCTCTGTGCAGTGGACTGTGGGACCCTTTGTCCTTTGATGGGGCATCGTGCTTGAGGTCCTGTCCCTTCCCCTGGTTTTCTGAGCAGAGCCTCCAGCAAGAGGAAGATCCTTGTTTCCACAACACAAGACTGGTCACCATAGCATTTTGACTGTTTTGAGTTATCCTCCTTTTGTTTTGTACTGTGGAAAGCTCTAGTTCCCCATTTCACTGAGAATTACTGAGGGAGTGATATAAAGCTTTTGACTTGCCTGAGCTGCTGCAGGAGAAGGCAGTGCTAGGTTCTTGTTTTGACATGAGTTCTTCTGATTGACTGTCCTGTCCACCAGGGAGACCAGAGCAGGGATCCTTATCCACACCTATGGGGTCATCACGGCATCTGTGTGAACCACTCCTGAGAAGGGGATCTGTCTTTAAGAGGAGGAGAGCTGTACTGCAGAGCAGGACCTGGCTGGGGGTAGATGGAACCTTGCTCCTGACATCTCCGTTGAATCACATTAAGATACACCTAGGGATTTTCCAGCAGTGCTGACAGATAACCCATGCTGTGGAAGGCGCCAGGATGCAACTTCAGTGTCTCAGTGGGTGTTGTTACCCAGCTGAGGTCAGGTTGAAATGCACTTCTGTAGCTTGTGGGTTTCCACTGAAGCCACTTGCAGTAACAGACATGTTAGAACGCCACCCCCTCCCCCTCTAAAAGAGTGTCATTGCCGGTGACCGGAAACCCTCCCTCCCCAACTCTCTGTTCCAGAGAGGACCACTGAGATATGGCTTCATGGGTTTTGTGAGTTAAGAATTGGGCCAAAGCTTAACACACAGACACACCAGACTTACCTTAACAGAAATATCCATGTGTGATTCTTGTGTCCTTGAGAAAAAAGGAAAAAAATTAGTTCTCACTCATTTGTGACGAGTGACTTTTCAGCAATTCCTCTTGCTGTTGGTTAGAAGTGAGCCCTTTGGTTTGGGTGGTAAACAAGGCCAGCTTCAAAGGACCACAGATCTAGGTTTGTTTTGGAAGGAACTTCAAATGGCTAGTTTGGTCATCCGGCCTTTATCGAGTGTTCTGGAGCCTTGACCATCAGGCAGGAAATCTTGTAAGGACAGATTTTATGAGGTTGACACGAGGACATACACTGGGGTATTGGGGAATGGGGGGAACATTGCACCCTCAGCCCTGGAGACCCTCCCCCAGGATCCTGGTGTTGGCCTATCCAGGCTAAAGGTAGGCAGGGAAGGTGTGCCAACAGGGTCCAGCTCTGTAGCCAAGTTGGGACCATTCGTCTCGTCTCAAGCATTAGAGACTGGAGACTCAAGGGCACTTGGATTCAACAAGGGGGAGCCAACCTGCCTGTTCTGAGTGGTCCCACACATCATCCCTCCAAGGATACAGGCATGGTTGTGACAGCTGCCTACCAACCGCAGGGTTGACAGGAGACTCTGAGGCTGGCACTATGCAGAACCCAGAACTGGGGGGCTCCATGCTGGTGTCCAGAAAGCTTATGACCCTTCCAGTAAGACTAAGGAGACCCACGCCTTCACCACTCCCCTGGGCTGGGGTACCAGCTGATGCCCTCTCGGCAGTCCCCAGGCCTCTTTGGAGCCTCTCAGGTCACTGCTTCCTTTGATTCTCTTAACTCCAGGAGGGAGGTGCCCATTCCCATGTGATAGATGAGCTCTAAGACACACAGAGGCTCAGCCTCTCGGCCCAGTGTGGGGCAGAGGGCAGCTGGAACCCAGGGCCACCTCCAGGGAGCCTGTTGCCAGACCATTGCCATTGACCATTCAGGATGAGGAGGGCCAGGCTAGGCTCATCCAGAGTCATGGTAAATACTGGAAGAAACTGAGATTTTCTCTGCCAATAAAAAATTTATCTTCTGCAAGTGATGATAGTTTCTGATGCTCCTGACACATGGACTTGGGACTTCTGAAACTGGGGCAGGACACATATAGGTCAGTGTGATGGGCCGGAAGGTTTTGCCAAGTTTCTCTACAAATGCAGAAGGTGGTAGCACCTTGAGCTCAGTGACCTGCCTGTGCTAGAGATGGGATTCCTCAGTATCCAGCTCTCTCTGGTCCTATGAGGGGGACTGTTTCTCCTCTACTAGGCATGCCCAGGCCTGTGGTCAAGGCCCAGAGGTACCAGTCGCCTGAAACTGCGGGGCCCCTGGACCCAATGAACTGAGCGCGCATTCTCCCAGTCTCCACAAGATGTCACCTTGAGCAACAGGATGTACGCAGACTTGTATCAGGGCCAGAAAGAGAGAGAGGGACCCTTGTGTAGGTGGTCTGAGTCCAGCTCTCCAGCCCCAGCTCTGAAACACCAGCCCCCAGCCCCTCATGGTGCCTTCTGCTCCTTCCAGGATTTGTTGACAGGAGCCGGTGAGTGTAGACACCAGCTGAAGTTTTAGCTTCAGGCTTGGGGGCCTCACAGACGAGATCCTTGGGCAGGGATGGCTGAAGGCTTTGCCTGGTTAATTCCCAGCTTCTGCACTGTCATGTTTTCACTGCATTGTACTCCTTTGCCTGGATGGCCACAAGGAGCACCAGATGGTGCTTAAATGGTGGATATGTACTGTCTGGCAACCTGGAGGCTGAAAGTTCAGGGTAAGGTGTGGGCAGGGCTGGTTCCTCCTGAGTCCTCTCTCCTTGCTTTGTAGATGGCTGTCTTCTCCCTGTGTCCTCACATGATCATCCCTCCAAACCTAACTGTGTCCTAGTCTCCTCTTCCTATAAGGACATAGGTCAGATTAGATGAGGGTCCACCCTAGTGAGCTCATGTTAACTTGATTACCTCTGTAAAGACCCTACCTGCAAATAAGGCCACATTCGGAGGTGCTGGGAGGTAGGACTCTAATATATGAATTTGGGTGGAGCCAAGGGGCTGCACAATTAACCGGTAACAGTGGTTTCAGGGTGAAAGTGAGAGTCCTTCCTGAAGGTATCATGCTGATCACCTCGACTCACTGTTCCAAATGCCTGCCTTTCTGATGCTGGGAGGAGAAAAATGCTTTCTCTTGATGAACTTATTGCTAGAAACTTGATCCTTAAGATGTCTGCAGAAGGCTGAGACAGGTGGCTTTCTCTAGCTGGTCATCAGCCAAGCAGCTGAAACTCAGTATATGCATATATCATATATTAGGAACTCTGTGACTGACAGTGGGTCGAAAAGACCGAGAATTTTACCATGGAGCAGATTTCAAAAATTCAGCTAGAGTTCTTTTAAGTATTTCTGTGCATGTGAGTGTAATTCAAGGTATTAATAGTTAAGGCTAGGCTTCCTGCTGTGTCATAATGGAATCGGCAGCATCTCTGCAGAACCAGGACACAGGTTCGATCCCCAGCCCGGCACAATGGAGTAAAGGATCTGGTGTTGCTGCAACTCCAGCTCTGATCTGATCCCTGGCCCCATATGTTATATGCTGTGGGGCAGCCCCCCTACAAAAGGAAAAAAAAAAAAAAACCTAATGCCATGCCAGGACAGAAACCCTTTGTCTTCCTTTCCCTTACTAATGTTGAGTGAAAAACCTTTCAACTTCTGAGAAAAATCCCTTTTTTTTTTTTTTTACGTTTTCATTGGAGTATAGTGTATTTATAATGTTGTGTTAGTTTCAGATGTACAGCAAAGTGATTCAGTTATATATATACACTTTTAAAAGATTTCTTTCCATTATAGGTTATTGCAATACCAAGTATAGTTCCCTATGTTATAGACTAAAAGCTTCTTTTGATCTTAGAGTTTCCTTCAAGAAAGATGTCATTTCCGATAAACACGGTATCTTGTGTTTTTCCTATTCATCTGTTCATTTTACAGGATAGAAAGGATTTCAGAGCTTGTTTTATTTACACCATTAGTAAAAAGAGATCTCTTCTGAGAATCATTTTGGAAAAATAAGACCTGGACCTGAGGGGCAGAGAAGGGCCCTCTTTAGGGTGTCTGGACGGAGGAAGAGTCTGGGGCCTTGTGGCTGCAATGTCACACCTGTCCTGGCTGGGCTTTCTGCCCAACTTGGAGTGTGTTCTTCTGATTCCACTCCTGTGACATGAGGGGAGCAGGAAATGTTCATTTTTATTCTAAGCAGAAGCCATTTGTTCCCCTGATGTCATCACCTTTCACCAAAAGTCCACAGTGAATCAAATTGAGCTGCCGTGGCAAGAACAGGCCATTTGAGCACCCCTTCTGTCTATACCCACCCCACAGCTCAAGGGGCTCCCCTGACCTGACCTTCCTCTTGGTCATGGCCACGCTTCCCACTACGCAGTGTTCAGCATTCAGTTATCTCTTGGCCACTCCATCCCAGCATTTGGAGCTACCACTGACCTAACCCTCCCTCCCTGAGTTCAGAGAGCTGGTCCGAGTCCTATAGATTCTGCAGCACAAGGCCCTGGATCCCGATGGTCAGCCTTGCGCTGCAGAATCTATGCTGGGGATGCCTAGAGTCCTTCCATGCACCCATGCAGGCTGGCACGTCAGATTCATCCTGAATACGTGACTTTGAAAGGTCCCCTTTTCTTCAGCTGCTTGAAGAGCATCGCCCCTCCCCTCCCACAAGAGCTCTTCAGAACTTTGAAAGCTGCTGGCAGCCTGCCCAGGGCAGTGGTCGCTATAGCTGACTGCCAGGCACGTAACCACTTCGCAGCGTTTACTAGTGTTGTTTCCCTAAACCTGTCCTGAGGGTGCACGGGATCCCGGGCCAGCCCCCGGCACTCTGCCTCCCTTGCTGTGGGGTGGGCAGGCACTGGTCCTTCCTAGGCTCCCCAGGGCTGAGGACAACTGCCCTGAGATAAGAACAGTTGCCTTCCTGTTTTACAAATAAGGTGGCCCAGGTCCAGAGAGGTTAGGTGGCTCCCCACCCCATCCTGCAGCTGCAGGCAGGCATCCTGGCCTCACACCAGTCCTGCAGCGCCCCCGCCTGCACTCACCCTGTACGGATGCTTGGGTTCACCCTTTACAGGACAGCACCTGACGTGGCTCCTCCTTGCACCTTCCCAAGGTTGTTGCAGTGTATCCATGTGGCGTCTGCCCCCCACTGACGACCCTAGGTGCTGTAGCAGCAGCTGCTAGAATCAAGTCCAAATTGCTGCTCCTACCTTGGCACTGGCTCAGAAGTCTGCAGCAGGGGTGGGCACTTTGGAGCACCATGGCACAGTTATGAGACAGCTCTTTGGGCCTGAGTGGGCAGAAAGGAGATGGATTATTATCCAAAAATCTAACTATATTGTGCTGTGTAGCAGAACAACACATTTGGGTTTTTTTTTTTTTTTTTGGAGTCGGGGGTGGTCTTTTTGGTGGTGGCATACAGCAGCTTGATGTGGGATCTCAGTACCTAGACCAGGGATTGAACCTGGTCCACAGCAGTGGATGCACCTGACCACTAGGCCACCAGGGAACCCTCCAGGTCTGTTTAGAGAGATACCAGAAAACCAAGGCAGGGCAGAATACATGATATGTGTTTGTCTATATATGTGTTTCTATGTAGAGATAGAGCAGGTAGGGATGGACATGCACACATGTATCTGTGGCTTCCACTTGAGGTTTGATTTGGTGGGAGAATGCCAATGGTTTGAGTGGAAAGGTTGTTTCCAGGGCCTTTGGGGTACAGACCTCACTGAATGGTGGTCCTCATCCCTGGCTTTTTTCCAGGAGGCCTTGCTGAGCATGGGGTGCTCCGAAGTCCAGCAGACACCGAGCTCTGGGATTCTGGAGCTGAGTAGAAGGCTCTGTCTCACCCCAGCTGGTCAGCCAGAATGATGAGGGATCCTGGGCCTGTGGGCAGGCAGACAAGACCACCTGGGCCTATGTCATGTCCCCATGGAGCCTGCTGCTCTCAGGTGGCAGGGACAGGAAGCATTTGCTTGTGGGGAGGGTGGCCCTGGGAGCGACTGGATCACTGTTCCCACAGCAACGCTGCACTTGGGCTTTTAAACAAGCATGACAGTTGTCATGGGATCTGACCAAGATGTGGAGGGAAAGCTGAGCCCTGGCTATCTTTGCTCTGCACTGCTTGAGAAGAGCAGCTGGGGGTAGGAGGGGTGGGGTGCTGTCCCCCTCACAGGGTGGCAGGATACAGCTTGTGTTGGTGAGGACCCGGAGGCTCTGAAAGGCTCTTTCAGTGTTCACAGAGTTACTAAGTAAGTACTTGATATGCCAGGCACTGAGATGAAAACAGAAAAGGAAGCACAGGTTAAGTGACCTGAGCTACTGAATGGAGCAGAGCTGGATTTAAATTGAAGCCTGCCTGAAGCAGTAGGAGGGACATGGCCCAGCCTCCAGGCTCCCCGACCACTCCCCAAACCCTGCCCTTATCCCCTATGGGTGGGGGGATACCAGGCATGCAGTTTCTCTGTGTATGTCAGCCTTGCCTGCCACATTCCCTCTAAGACTTTCTAGGAAGAACCCAATTAGAGTAGAAGCTGGCAGAACTGGGGAGGCTGGCTTAAGACTGCAGCCCCTCAGTAGTCCACACAGAGTAGAAATAATGCTGACCTTCTGTGGCGTGTGAAATGGCATCTGGCTTCCTGGCTTCCTGCCTTCCCAGCTTCCCAACATTCTGCCCCAGTGGTGGCTGGCTCTTCTCACCCCTTCTTGCTGACTCAGAGCAAAGCCCTGTCTTAGGAGGGGCCATGTGACTGCAGGGGCCCAGGGAGGAAGATGCTGGTGGACAGTTGGTCATCTGAGAGGGAAGCCCAGGTGGGCTTAGTCACCCCCAGTGCCCAGGAAGATGGGGGCCTCAGGAGGGTACCATGGAGAGCAGGCTTTGGGATCTACCCATGCTGGCTTGTGGCCCAGGAGGGTCATGTGACCTTCCAGGCCTCAGTTTCAAAACCTGCAAGATGGAAACAGTGTCAGAAGTTCTTTCCTGGCAGGCCAGACCCTGGATGTAGCTTGAAGGGCCTCTGTAGGGAAGGTGGAAGCGGCCCCTGTGGGCCTCTCTGTGCAGAAGATCCTGATAATAAACACAGTATGTCTGTCCAAAGTGGGAGGCGTTGCCTTGGGCTCAGTGAATCCAGAGCAGAGAGAGAGAGCTAGAGGGTTTGGTATAAGAAAAATCGTGCAGGGTTCTGGGGAGGAGGAGGCTGCAGCTTAGAGTGGCTTGGAATGCCAGTCTGCAAGTGTGGGATGCTGGTTTCACCTGACATCCTAGTGCAAGAAAGCTGGAGTAGGAAGGGCAAAAATCAGGCACCCAGGGGGAGGGGAGCTGCTCCTTGACTCACCCGCAGGGCAGGGCTATGTGCTTCTAAGGCAAAGTCTCAGTTTTCAGAGGGAATCCTTTTGTCACATATTGTGGCTCTTGGCAGGTATTCCACAGAGGAAGGGAGGGTGCTGGCTTGATGTGCCAGGGACAGTTATGTTACACAGATCTGCAGCCCAGGCGCTGGGCCCTTGGTGCTGAGCTCAGCAGACATGACACCCCAACCCTTGCCTCCTAGTGCTGACTTCATTACCGGGATCCACGGAGCCCCCAAGGCTCTCTGGAGATGCTCCATTTCAAACCCAAGGATGGTTGTAAAGGCCAGGCTTGCAAACAGAAAACAATCCAGAAGCAAACCTTAATTTATGTTCACAAGCCTCACACACATTTACCAGGCACACTGCAGAGTTCTCTGCCATTGGTAGGCTGGAACCAGCATCTCTTGGCACCTTGAGTCCGAAGCCAGAGCCCATGTGGTTTCTAGTATCACAGACAGGGTACTCAGAAAGAGTAACAAACCGGAGTTCCCGTTGTGGCGCAGTGGTTAACGAATCCGACTAGGAACCATGAGGTTGCAGGTTCGGTCCCTGCCCTTGCTCAGTGGGTTAACGATCCAGCGTTGCCGTGAGCTGTGGTGTAGGTCGCAGACGCGGCTTGGATCCCGCATTGCTGTGGCTCTGGCGTAGGCTGGTGGCTGTAGCTCTGATTCGACCCCTAGCCTGGGAACCTCCATATGCCGTGGGAGCGGCCCAAGAAATAGCAAAAAAAAAAAAAAAGAAAGAAAGGGTGATGAACCCTAAAATGTTGTGGTGCAGTGTATTGGGGTCCTCCAGAGAAATGGAACCAATAGGGTAGATAGATAAATAGATAGATCAATCTCTATATATAATCTCTTTGTATATCGTTTTCTATATCTATGTTTATCTCTCTCTAAGTCAATATCTATATGAAATCTCTCCATATATGTGTGTTTATATGTTATATATTTGTGTGTGTGTTTTTCTCTAGAGAGATATAGGAATTTATAGATCTCTCTCTCTCTCTACATATATATATGTATTTAGAGATCTATGCATATAGAGAGAGATTTATTATAGAAACTGGCTCACATGGTTATGGAGACTGAGAAGCCCATGATCTTCCATCTGCAAACTGGCAGAAAAGGCCAGCGGTATAATTCTGTCTGAGTCTGAAGACCTGAGAACCCCAGGAGCCAACAGTGTGAATCTAAGCCTAAGCACAGAAGACGAGGTGAGAGGTCTCAGCTCAAAAATGAGGCAGGAGAAAGGGTGGATTCCTCCTTCCTCCATCTTTTGTTCTCTTCAGGCCCTTGGTGGTCTGGAGGATGAACGTGTGTGCAGTTTGGACGGGAGGGGCCTCAGAGCCCTCATGGTCCAGTGATGTCCTGGTCTAGATGGTCAGGGAGAAAGAGAAGTCAGGGTCAGACCAGACTTGGTCAGAGTACCAAGGCCATGTCATGGATGGCCTCCCCTCCCCCTACCCAGACTCACTGACTCCTGAACCCATTCACCATGACTCTGTCCCTCCCACTTCTCCTGTTCCCTGGTGAGACCCTGGGATGGAGTCCTCCCACTCAAGCAATCAGTCGAGGTCAGAAGCAGGAGAGTCCAGGGAGCTCCCTAGTGGCTCAGTGGGTTAAGGACCTGGTGTTGTTACTGCTGTGGCTTGGGTTTGATCCCTGGCCCAGGAACTTATGCATGTTGCCTGAACCTCCACTCCTCAAAAAAAAGAAGCAGAAGAATCCACACTCAAAGAGTACTTAGGGCCAAAGCAGAGGTACCAGAACTACCTTCCTCTGCCCTTTCACTGGTCATACTCTCCAAGGAAAACCCCACAAAATGCCAAGAAAACACAGGTGGTAGTTAATTTTACATGTCAGTTTGATTGGCCCTGGGGTGCCCAGATTAAGCATTGTTTCTGGTGAATCTAAGTGGGATGAGCCTTTGCAGCAGTGGACTCTGTAAAGCAGATGCATGGTGCATCTTGTCAGAAGCCAGCACTAGTGGAGAGTTTGTGCGTGCATTGGTGTCTTTGTTAAAGTATCTATAAAATGATCGGCAGCCTGGAAGAGAGGGACATTTATCTGTTCCTTCTGTTCCTCGATTTTCCTCTGCTTTGATCAGGATGAACCAGATTAGCTGTCCCAGAAGGTCTGTGAGTGCACGTGGCGGAATTAAGTACACCGCACCACCGACAGACCAAGCCCAGCAGGAGCTGGGAGTGTCCCTCCATGTGCCCCAGAGGACAGAACTGCAGCTGCCCTTGCTGCCCCAAGCAGCAGGTGCCCTGAGAGCCTGAGAGGGAGCAGAGGGTGGGGCTCTTCGGCAGGGAGGAGAATTGCCATCTGACTTCATACTGTTGGATAACAAAGAGGTCTAGTTTATTTGCTCAGGTTTTAATCCTGAGAAGTATTATGATCAGAAGGAAAATGAGTGTTGCTAGCCAGTTAAGCGTGGGATTTGGAGCATCATTCTAGGTCCGCTGCTTTTTATCCACTTGGTGGACCGGGGGGCAGCTGCTGACACCAGCGTTGCCAGAGGAAGAGAAGCAAAGGAGATGTGCATGAGAGCAGCATATACAGTGCAGCTATTCTCTGTGATCCGGAGCCCCCTTTCTCCATCCACCCCATCAAGCTAGATACTGACACTGGGGGCAAGAAGAAACATAGGGAAAAGGAATGATGTTTTTTTTTTTTTGGCCACGCTAGAGGCATGCAGAAGTTGCTGGGCCAGGGGTCAAACCCACGCCATATCAGTGATTCGAGCTACAGCAGTGACAAGGCCAGATCCTTAAAACACTGAAGATCAGGGAGTTCTTGTCGGGGTGCAGTGGTTAACGAATCCAACTAGGAACCATGAGATTGCAGGTTCAATACCTGGCCTTGCTCAGTGGGTTAAGGATCTGGCGTTGCCGTGGGCTGTGGTGTGGGTCGCAGACGTGGCTCGGATCCCGTGTTGCTGTGGCTCTGGCATAGGCTGCTGGCTACAGCTCTGATTCAACCCCTAGCCTGGGAACCTGCATATGCCATGGGAGCAGCTCAAGAAAACGCAAAAAGACAAAAAACAAAACAAAAACACCGAGGATCAGAAGGGTTGTGAGTGGAAGCTGCGCTGAGCCTCAGGTGATAGGAAGTTTAGACCACGGGAGGGGCAGAGAGAGCAGATGTGGATGGAGGCTTGGGGACCACAGTGTTTGAAGGGATGCTGGAGAGCTACTCCGGGGAGGAAGTGAGTTGCTGCAGGCTTGGGCCTGACCAGCTGCTGTCATCTGGGATAAATTGTGCTCAGCAGTTGCTGATATTCAAGAGACAGACAAATAAGCTTATGTTAAATGAATGCTCTAGAACGAAAGGAATATCTAGTCCCAGTGAAAATAATTTATTTATTTATTTTTTTGATTTTGTTTTTATTTTTTTTATTTTTTTTTAATTTTCCCACTGTACAGCAAGGGGGTCAGGTTATCCTTACATGTATACATTACAATTACATTTTTCCCCAGCCTTTCTTCTGTTGCAACATGAGTATCTAGACAAAGTTCTCAATGCTATTCAGCAGGATCTCCTTGTAAATCTATTCTAAGTTGTGTCTGATAAGCCCAAGCTCCCAATCCCTCCCACTCCCTCCCCCTCCCATCAGGCAGCCACAAGTCTCTTTTCCAAGTCCATGATCTTCTTTTCTGTGGAAAGGTTCATTTGTTCTGGGTATTAGATTACAGTTATGAGTGATATCACATGGTATTTGTCTTTGTCTTTCTGGCTCATTTCACTCAGTATGAGATTCTCTAGCTCCATCCAAAAAAAAAGCAGAGTACACATTCTTCTCAAATGCTCATGGAACATTCTCAAGAATCAACCACATATTGGGACACAAAGCTAACCTCAATAAATTTAGGAGCATAGAAATTATCTCAAGTATCTTCTCTGACCACAATGCCATGAAATTAGAAATCAACCATGGGAAAAGGAAAGAGAAAAAACCTACTGCATGGAGACTCAACAACATGCTACTAAAAAACCAATGGGTCAATGAGGAAATCAAGAAGGAAATTAAAAACTACCTTGAAACAAATGATAATGAAGACACAACCTCTCAAAATCTATGGGATGCTGCGAAAGCAGTGCTCAGAGGGAAATTTATTGCAATACAGGCCTTTCTCAAAAAAGAAGAAAGATCCCAAATTGACAACTTAACCCTCCACCTAAATGAATTAGAAAAAGAAGAACAAAAAAGGCCTAAAGTCAGCAGAAGGAAGGAAATTATAAAGATCAAAGAAAAAATCCATAAAATAGAGACTCAAAAAACAATAGAGAAAATTAATAAAACCAAGAGCTGGTTCTTTGAAAAGGTGAACAAAATTGACAAACCCCTGGCCAGACTCACTAAAAAGAGGAGAGAAAGAACCCAAATAACCAAAATTAGAAATGAAAAAGGAGAAATCACAACGGATGCAGCAGAAATACAAAAAACCATAAGAGAATACTATGAACAACTATATGGCAACAAGTTTGACAATCTGGAAGAAATGGACAATTTTCTAGAATCTTACAGCCTGCCAAAACTGAATCAAGTAGAAACAGACCAACTGAACAGACCGATCACTAGAAATGAAATTGAAGAGGTCATAAAATCACTCCCTACAAATAAAAGTCCAGGACCAGATGGCTTCACAGGTGAATTTTATCAAACATATAAAGAGGAAGTGGTGCCCATCCTCCTTAAACTCTTTCAAAAGGTTGAAGAAGAAGGAATACTCCCAAAGACATTCTATGATGTCACCCTCATTCCAAAACCAGAGATACCACCAAAAAAGAAAACTATCGCCCAACATCATTGATGAATATAGATGCAAAAATTCTCAACAAAATCTTAGCCAACCGAATCCAACAACATATCAAAAAATTATACACCATGACCAGGTTGGGTTCATCCCAGGTTCACAAGGATGGTTCAACATATGCAAATCAATCAGCATCATACACCACATTAACAAAAAAAAAGTCAAAAATCATATGATCATCTCAATAGACGCAGAAAAAGCATTTGACAAAGTCCAACATCCATTCATGATCAAGACCCTCGCCAAACTGGGTATAGAGGGAACATTCCTGAATGTAATCAAAGCCATTTATGACAAACCCACAGCAAATATAATACTCAATGGGGAAAAACTGAAAGCCTTCTCACTCACATCTGGAACAAGACAGGGATGCCCACTCTCACCACTGCTCTTCAACATCGTTTTGGAAGTCCTAGCCACAGCAACTAGACAAACAAAAGAAATAAAAGGCATCCATATAGGAAGACAAGAGAGAAAACTGTCACTGTATGCAGATGACATGATACTATACATAGAAAACCCTAAGGACTCAACCCCAAAACTACTGGAACTGATTCATACATTCAGCAAAGTAGCAGGATATAAGATTAACATTCAGAAGTCAGTCGCATTTCTGTATACCAGCAATGAAATATTAGAAAAGGAATACAAAAATACGATACCTTTTAAAATTGCACCTCACAAAATCAAATACCTCAGAATACACCTGACCAAGGAGGTAAAGGACCTATATGCCAAGAACTATAAAACTTTAATCAAAGAAATCAAAGAAGATGTAAAGAAATGGAAAGATATTCCATGTTCCTGGATTGGGAAAATCAATATTGTAAAAATGGCCATACTACCCAAAGCAATCTACAGATTCAATGCAATCCCTATCCAATTACTCAGGACATTTTTCACAGAACTAGAACAAACAATCCAAACATTTATATGGAACCACAAAAGACCCAGAATCGCAAAGCAATCCTGAGAAACAAAAACCAAGCAGGAGGCATAACTCTCCCAGACTTCAAGAAATACTACAAAGCCACAGTCATCAAAACAGTGTGGTACTGGTATCAAAACAGACAGACAGACCAATGGAACAGAATAGAGAATCCGGAAATAAACCCGGACACCTATGGTCAATTAATCTTTGACAAGGGAGGCAAGAACAGAAAATGGGAAAAAGAAAGTCTATTCAGCAAGCATTGCTGGGAAACCTGGACAGCGGCATGCAAAGCAATGAAACTAGAACACACCCTCACACCATGCACAAAAATACACTCAAAATGGCTGAAAGACTTAAATATACGACAGGACACCATCAAACTCCTAGAAGAGGACATAGGCAAAACACTCTCTGACATCCACATCATGAATATTTTCTCAGGTCAGTCTCCCAAAGCAATAGAAATTAGAGCAAAAATAAACCCATGGGACCTCATCAAACTGAAAATCTTTTGCACAGCAAAGGAAACCCAAAAGAAAACAAAAAGACAACTTACAGAATGGGAGAAAACAGTTTCAAATGATGCAACCGACAAGGGTTTAATCTCTAGAATATATAAACAACTTATACAACCCAGCAGCAAAAAAGCCAATCAATCAATGGAAAAATGGGCAAAAGACCTGAATAGACATTTCTCCAAAGAAGATATACAGATGGCCAACAAACACATGAAAAAATGCTCAACATCGCTGGTTATAAGAGAAATGCAAATCAAAACTACCATGAGATATCACCTCACACCAGTCAGAATGGCCATCATTAATAAATCCACAAATAACAAGTGCTGGAGGGGGTGTGGAGAAAAGGGAACCCTCCTACACTTTTGGTGGGAATGTAAACTGGTACAGCCACTATGGAGAACAGTTTGGAGATACCTTAGAAATCTATACATAGAACTTCCATATGACCCCGCAATCCCACTCTTGGGCATCTATCCGGACAAAACTCTACTTAAAAGAGACACGTGCACCCGCATGTTCATTGCAGTACTATTCACAATAGCCAAGACATGGAAACAACCCAAATGTCCATCGACAGATGATTGGATTCGGAAGTGGTGGTATATATACACAATGGAATACTACTCAGCCATAAAAAAGAATGACATAATGCCATTTGCAGCAACATGGATGGAGCCAGTGAAAATAATTTATTTCAAGAATTCTTTTCTCTTTGGGGCGATGGAAATGCCGAATGGATGGAATTAGGTGGTGATGATGGTTGTACAACACTGTGAATGTTCTAAAAAGCCACCTACTGGAGTTCCTACCATAGCTCAGCCATAACGAACCCAACTAGTATCCACGAAGACTTGGTTTCAATCCCTGGCCTTGCTCAGTGACTTAAGATCCAGCATTGCCATGAGCTGTGGTGTAGGTTACAGACTCGGCTCAGATCTGGCTTTGTTGTGACTGTGATGTAGGCCGGCCACAGCCTGGCATTCGACCTCTAGCCTGGGAACTTCTATATGCCACAGGTACGGCCCTAAAAAGACAAAAAATTAAAAAATTAAAAGCCACCTAAACTGGCTACAATAGTGAATTTTATTTTCAGTGATTTTTTTTTTTTGTCATTTTGTTATTTCTTGGGCCGCTCCCGCGGCATATGGCGGTTCCCAGGCTAGGGGTCGAATCGGAGCCGGAGCCGTAGCCACCAGCCTACGCCAGAGCCACAGCAACGCGGGATCCAAGCCGCGTCTGCGACCTACATCACAGCTCACGGCAATGCCGGATCGTTAACCCACTGAGCAAGGGCAGGGATCAAACCCGCAACCTCATGGTTCCTAGTCGGATTTGTTAACCACTGCGCCATGTCGGGAACTCCCAGTGATTTTTTTATGCAATAAAAAATTATGCATAAAAAGAAAAAATAAGAATTCTGTGTGCAGGCAACCAAGGCTTGTCAAAGTCAAGCCCTTGCTCTGGGCAGGTTAATTTTGCTGTAGAGTGAAGTAAGCGTAGGTGGAGGATCTGTTATTTTCTTTCAGAAATAAGTTTCTCTCTTCGTAAAGTGAAAATAGCCTGGGAGAAGTCTGATGACAGTGCCCTTGAAGGACAATTAAGCGGTTGTTTCACCTGCTCTGAAAGGCTTGTTGAAAAAATAATGTTAGGGAGAGTTAGTGTGTTGCTAGGGGAAAAAAAAATCCAAACAAAATGTCTGCCATTTAATTATCAGTTGCAAACTTCAGCAGCCCTTTCATTTTAAAAACTGCTTCATTGAGGTGCATTTGATATACAATAAACTGCACATATTTAAAGTGAGCAATTTGACATATATTATACACCAGGGAAACCATCACCACAGTCAAGTAAGAGGACACATCCATCACCCCTAGAAATTTGTAATCCCTCTCTCCCATCCTTCCCCGAGGCCCTGGACAAACATTGATCTTCTTTCAGTCATTACCCATCATGTTGGATTTTCTAAAGGTTTATAAATGAAATGATAAAGCTGGTACTTTTTTGTCTGGCCTTTTTCTCTCAGTACAAATATTTTGAGACTCATCCCAGTTGTTTTGTGTTACTAATTTGTTTCTTTTCATTGCTAGTAGTATTCTTTTATATAGATATGGCTCAGCTATATATATTCCTTTATATAGATATGGCTCCATGCATTTATTTTTTATAGATGTGTGGGTTGTACAGTTTTTGGCTGTTACAAATCAAGGTGCTATGAAAATTCATGTCTAGGTCTTTGTATGGAAATAGGCTTTCATTTTTCTTAGATAAATCAAATACCCAGGAGTGGAATAGCTGGATTTCATGGGAGGTGTCTGTTTAACTTTTCCGAGAACTGCCAACTGCTTTCCCACGGGGCTGCACCATTTTGCATCCCCACCAGCTTGTATGAGAGTTCTGGTTCCTCCACATTCTGTTTTTGGTGTGGTGAGTTGGCCAGCCAGTATTTTTATTCTAAATGTGTTTAAATAGGTATTACCATAAAATTAGCTTTTTGCCATTGTTAAGTGTACAGTTTAATGGCATTAATTTCATTGTGTTGTGCAAACATCACTACTATTTCATTTCAAAACTTTTTATCACCCCAGATGGAGCTCTGTCACCCTTAAGCTGTACCTCACCACTCTCCTGGTCCCTGGCAACCTTTGATCTACCTTCTGTCTCTATGAATTTGCCTATTCTATATATTTGTATAAGTAGAATAATACAATATTTGTCCCCTTGAGTCACTTATTTCACTAACAGTTAGGTTTCAGTTTTCATCCATGTATCAGAAATTTATTCCCTTTTTACTCTAACATTCCATTGTGTGTATATAGTACACTTTGTTTATTCATTTGCTGATGGCCACTTGGGTTTTTTCTACCTTTTAGCTATTGTGAATGATGCTGCAGTGAATTTTGGTGTGCAAGTATCTTTGAGTCTGTGGTTTCAGTTCTTTTGGGTTTTTACTTAGAAGTGGAATGCTGCATCATATGGTAATTCTGTGTTTAGCTTTTAGAGGAACCATTGAACTCTTTCCATAGTGACTGCACATTTTACATTCTCACCAGCAATGCACAGGGGTTCCAATTTCTCTAGATCTTTGCCAATACTTGTTATTTTCCTTTAAAAAAGTGACAGACATCCTAGTAGATGGGAAGTGGTATCTCATGGTTTTGATTTCTGTCTTCCTAATGACTGATAATATTAAGCACCTTTTTTTATTGAAAATTTGTATATTATATTTGGAGAGTTGTCTGCTCACGTTCTTTGCCCACTTTTAAAGTAGGTGATTGTCTTTTATTTTTCAAATTTAAGAGTTCTTTATATAGTCTGAATAGTAAACCTTTTACAGATGTATGATTACAGATTCTTTTAGTCTATAGGTTGACTTATCAGTTCAATGGTAATGTTCTTTCATTCCCAAAAGTTTTAAATTTTGGTGAAGTCTGTTTTATCAATTTTTTCTTTTGTCGCTTGTGCTTGTGTTATCATAGCTGAGAATCTATTTCTAAATGCAAGGTCAGGAAAATTTACCCCCATGTTCTTCTACGAATGTAATGATCTTACTTTTATATTTATATCATTGATCCATTTTGAGTTATTTTTTATATGTGATTTGACTTAGGGGTCCAGCTTCATTCTTTTGCATAGGGATAGCCAGTTGTCTCAGCATCATCCACAGAAGAGACCATTTTTTCCCTAGTGAATGGTTTTGGCATCCATTTCAAAAATGATTTGACCCTATATGCAAGGGTTTGTTTCTGGGCTCTCTATTCTGTTTTGTTAGTCTATAAGCCTATCTTGGTTTTTCATTTTTGTTTTATTTTGTTTTATAGGGCCATACTCATGGCATATGGAGGTTCCCAGGCTAGGGGTCAAATCGGAGCTACAACTGTTGGCCCATGCCACAGCCACAGCAACTCAGGATCCGAGCCACATCTTCGACCTACACCATGGCTCATGGCAACATGGGATCTTTAACTCACTGAGCGAGGCCAGGGATCGAACCTGCAGCCCCATGGTTACTAGTTGGATTAGTTTCCTCTGTACCACAATGGGAACTACTGTAAGCCTATCTTTATGCCAGTACCACACTGTTTTGACTATTGTAGTTTTGTAGTAAGTTTTAAAATAGGGATTGACAGAACACTGTAAACAAGCTGAAATGGGAAAAATAAATAAATAAATAAATAAATAAATAAATAAATAAATAAATAAATAAATAAATAAAATAGGGATGTGTGAATCCTCCAATTTCATTCTTTTTTCTTAAGATTGTTTTGGCTTTCAGGGGCCCCTTGGAGTTCCACATGAATTTGAGGATTGACTTTTCCATTTCTGCAAAAACGGCTGTTGGGATTTTGATAGAGACTGAACTGTATCTGTAGATTACTTTGATTAGTATTAGCTTCTTAACAGTAGTAAGTCTTCCTATTCATGGACATAGAATGTCTTTTCATTTATGTAGGTATTCTTTAATTTTTTTTCAGCAATATTTTATAATTTTCACTATACAAGCCTTTCATCTCCTTGGTCAAATTCATTCCCAGATATTTTATTCATCTATATGCTGTTGTAAATAGAATAGCTTTATCAATTTCTTTTTAAGAATGTTTGTTCCTAGTGTATAGAAACAGCTGATTTTTATGTGTTGATCTTGCACCCTGTGACTTTGCTGAATTTATTAGCTATAGTACTTGAGGATTTATTGAGACTTTCTCTATATAGTATCATATCATATATCACTTTTTTAATAGATACAGGGCTATTCAGCTTTCCTTTTTCTTCTTCAGTGTATATTGGTAGTTTGTGTCCTTTAAGAAAATTTTCCCTTTTTGTCTAATTTGTTGAATTTATTGACAAATTTTGTTCATACTCGCTCAATCCTAATACCACTAATTTGAGTCTTCCCTTTTCTCTCTCTCTTTTTTTCTTGATAAGTCTGACTAGGAGTTAATTGGTTTTTATTGATGTTCTCAAAAGGAAAGCTTTTGATTTCAATGATTTTATCTCTTTTTCATTTTCTTTTTTTTTTTTTTTGGTAATTTCCATTTTGATCTGTATCACTTTCTTATTCTTACTTTGTTTTGGAGGGTTAACTCTGAGGTTACTGAATTGAGACCATTCTTCATTTCTGATGCATGAATTCTCTTCTGCTTTAGTGGAATTCCACATGTTTGTGTTCTTATTTTTGTTCAGTTCAAAACACGTTCTGATTTCCATTTTTATTTCTTTTTGACCCATAGGTAATTAAGAAAGATGTCATTATGTTTCCCAATATTTGTACATTTTCCAGAGGTCTTTGTTAATGCTTTCTAATTTAACTCCATAGTAGATAGAGAACATATTTTGTATGAATTCAACTATGTTAAATTTCATGATACATGTTTTATTATCTAGAATATGGTCTGTCCTGGTAAGTGCTCCATGTGCTCTTTTTTTAGTAGTGTGAATTGTGCTGTTGTTAGGTAGAATATTCCATTAAAAATCAAGCAGATCATTCTGGTTGATGGTATTGTTCAAGTTTTCTATGTCCTGATTGATTTTTTTACTACTTGTTCCATGAATTATTGGAAACAGCTATTGAAACCTCTGAATATAATTGTGAATTTATCTATTTTTCTTTGCAAATCTATCAACTTTGCTTCATTTATTTTGAAGCTTTCTTTGGGGAGGGTATTTTGACCCCTATATCCCTATGAAATAACTTTCTACATACTTAGCAATACTCTTTGCTCTAAAATTTACTTCTCTAGTAGTAATATAGCCATTCCAGCTTTCTTTTGACTGGTGTTAACATGCTGACCATGTATGTATTTATTTATTTTGCTTTTTTTTTTAGGGCCACACCCTTGGCATATGGAAATTCCCAGGCTAGGGATCGAATTGGAGCTACAGCTGCTAGCCTCTGCCATAGGCACAGGAGTGCAGAATCTGAGCCACATCTATGACCTGCACCACAGCTCTCAGCAATGCCAGATCTCCAACCCACTGAAGGAGGCCAGGGATTGAGCCCACATCCTCATGGATATTAGTAGGATTCATTTCTCTTTTATTTTCTTTCTCTGTTCTCTTCTTTAGCTGTAACTCTTTATTTTGATGTTTTAGTAGCTACTTCAGGGTTTATCTTTAACTCATCACAGTTTATCTCAAGTTAAATTATTCTACTTCACATATAATAAAACTTGGTAGTGCTTACATTTCTTTTCTCTCAGCCTTGCAGCCTTTGTACTAGTGTCATCATACAGCTTACTTTTATAAGTATGTTAAACACCACAATACATTGCTATAATTTTTATTTACATATATGTATTAAGAGATTTAAATAAGAAACAATACGTATCTATCCGTGTAGTTACCATTTCCTGTACTCTTCAATATTTTGTATAAAGTCAAATATCCACATGGTACCATTTTCTTTCAACCCAAAGGACTTTAACAGTCCTTTTAGATAGAGTCTATGGTGATGAGTTTTGTTTTTTTTTCCCAGCTTTCGTATATGTGAAAACATCTTTCTTCTTTTCTTTTTTTCTTTATTTCTTTCTTTTTCTTTCTATTTTTTTTTGGCTGCACTTGCAGCATGTGGAAGTTCCTAGGCTAGGGATTGAACCTAAGCCACAGTTGCTGCCTGAGCCGCAGCTATAGCAACACCAGATCCTTAAGTCTCTGTGGCACAAAGGCACTACCTGGTTTTCTTTTCGAAAGATGTCTTTTCTAGGTATAAAATTCTAGGCTGACAATATCTTTCCTTTCAGTGCTTTAAGGATGTGGCTCCACTGCTTCCTGCTTCTGTTATTTCCAGTGAGAAATCTGATGTCATCTTTATTTTTGTTCTTTTATATGCAGCATAGTTGCTCTGAGGATTTTTGGTTCTGAGCAAATTGACTATGATGTGCCTTTGTAGTTTATTTATTTATTTCAATTGTTTTTAGGGCTGCACCTGCCACATATGGAAGTTCCCATGCTAGGGGTTGAATCAGTGCTATAGCTGCCGGCCTGTGCCACAGCCACAGCAATGTAGGATCCAAGCTGCATCTGTGACCTACACCACAGCTCATTTGGCAAAGCTGGATCTTTAACCCACTGAGCGGGGCCAGGGATTGAACCCACATCCTCATGGATACTAGTAGGGTTCATTTCTCCTGAGCCACAGTGGGAACGCCTGTGGTTTATTTTGTAACTTGGGGCTTTGGATTCTTGAATCTGTAGGTTTATAGTTTTTATCAGATTTGGAAACTTCTTGGCTATTACTTACTCAAATATTTTTAATATCCTCTTCCTCCTTTGAGGGATCTAAGTATTGAAATATTAGGCTTCCTGACTTTGTTCCATTAATTCACCAATGCCCTTTTCCTTTTGATTCTTAGTCTCTTTGTATTTCATCTTGGGTAGGTTCTGTTCCTGTCATTCAAGTTCATTAGCTTTTCTTTTGGCATTTCTAATCTGTCAATTTCTTCCAACTTATTTTTCATCTCGAACATTATAGTTTTCATCTCTAGGTGTTTAATTTAGGTCCTTTTTGATACCTTTCCTGTCTTTACTTAAATTTCCAATCATAGGAAATCTAGTTATTACTATTTTAATATCCTTTCCTGTTAATTATAACATCTGTCTCCTTTCCGGATCAGTTTCAATGGATTTATTCATACTCATTATGGGTCTTATTTTCCTGCTACATATTTGGATTTTACATTATTGGGTGCTGCCTATTTTCATGTTCTTTAACTATTCTCAAACTTTGCTCTGGACTGCAGTTAAGTAACTGAGAATAATTTGATTTTTCAGTTGTGTCCAAAGCAGTACTCATTTAGCACCAACTATTCTCCACACCTAGAAAAGGGAACCCTCCTACACTGTTGGTGAGAATGTAAATTACTACAACCGCTATGGATACAGTATGGACATTCCTCAGAAAACTAAATACAGAACTACCATATGATCCTGCAATCTCATTCCTGGGCATATATCCAGAGAAAACTATAATTCAAGAAGATATAGGCACCCTAATGTCATTGCAGTGCTATTTACAATAGCCAAGACATGGAAGAAACCTAAATGGACCTAGAGGTGATCATACAAGTGAAGTAAGCCAGACAGAGAAAGACAAATACTGTATGGTGTCACTTATTTGTGGAATCTAAAATATGGCACAAACGAATCTGTCTACAAAACAGAAACAGACTCAACAACAGAGAGAACAATCTGTGATTGCCAAGGTGGGGTGGTGAGGGAATGGAGTGGAATGGGAGTTTGGGGTTAGTAGATGCAAACCATTACGCTTAGCATGGATGAGCAATGAGGTCCTACTGTATAGCATAGGCAACTGTATCCAATGTCTTGAGATAAAATATGATGGAAGATAATATAAGAAAAAGAATGTGTGTGTGTGTGTGTGTGTGTGTGTGTGTGTGTGTGTGTGTATTATTCTTCACACCTGAGTACTTGCCAATGCCCGTGGATTATGCATTTTCCCAGGCTGGCTGGTGAGCACAGGTACCTTTCAGGATCTGTGTGAGCCCAGACACAGTGCCCTCTAATTCTTTTCAGTTGTTTTTCTCCCTACCGCATGCAGTTCCCTCACATGCTAGATACTTGAGGTGTACCCTCTGCATGTCTCTGGGGTTCTCTGTGCACTTTTCTCTTCTGTGGTGCTCTGTCCTGCAAACTAATTCTCCTAGTCTTCTTGGACTCCTAGGTCCAGCTTCTTAACTGAGGAAATCTGCCAGCTGGTTTCCCGTCCCACTGTCATGGCCTGTAAAGTCTTTTAAAGCAATAATCTGGGATGTTTGTAGGACTCGGTTCCTTTGTTTTCCATCTTTCAGATGTGTTCAGTATCTTGCCTATCTTTGGTTTATATATTTTGTCTGTTGCTTTCGATGGTAGGTTCAGTCTGGTCTCTGTTACTAAAACTTGAACTTTAAAGAAGTCCTGAACTTTAAAAATCTCCTGCCCTGTAGAGGATGCCTTTTCCATAGATACTGTACTTGTCTTTCAGTTCACTCAATTACACATGCCCAACCTCTTCCACTGAACAAGGCAGTCAGTTCGGCAAGAAGAATGCCCCTGAGGAGGATGGCCTCAGCCTTCAGGGCATTTATGGTCATGGGGGAGTTTACATGGATTGCGTTCATCCAAGCAGGAGTTAGTGAGGCTCTTAACAGTGTAATGGAAGAGAACTCAGAAGCTGGGGATAGAAGAAAATGGCTTCAGACTGAAGATGAGATTTTAAAAGTCTTAAAGGATTTAGCAGATCCTTACATCAGTATAGAAAAAGTCACCTCTGAATAGTACTTTACAATTGGCAGAGTTTCATACTCCTCTCTCTTAATGAAATTACGTGGATATTGGAACAATTGAAGGAACCCCCACCCCCATCCCTGGCATAGGATACAGCTTAAATAGGATAGGGTGTTAAGAAAGCCTGGAATGTATTCAGAAAATAGAGTGTTTTTCAGTTGGTGTACAGGTGCAAGATGGCAGCAGATAAAAATTCTGGGGAATGAGACGGTTAGGAGGCCATTATGTCAAGGTGGTAAATGACAGGTAAAGGCATTTATAGTTAATTTCTTAGGCAGCAAGGGTCATTGAGGAGAGCATGGGATCAAAATAATAGAAGCTATGGATTTTGAAATTAACTTAGAAATAGGGTGTGGCAAGGATGAGAGTGCAGAGAGAATAAAGGTTAGAAAACCAAAAACCATTTCAACTGCTACCTCTTCTCCATTCTTTCTGAGTTTTCCTTTTGATCCTATGCCATCTTGTTGCCTTGAAACAGACACTGGAGAAAAGCTCTGAGTGTAGGCATTTATGAGTGTGTGGGACACAATTCTAGGAAACACAGATAGAGGAGTGGAGAGTAAAACAAGGGGGGGAAGGCAACCAATCAAGGGTTCATTGTCAAGCAGGTACCACTATGGGCACCTAGAGCTGAACTGCAGCAATTTATTAAACTGTGGGAGGCGGTATGGACAGCCACCTCAGATTCACCTGCCTGAGAGGATGGATGTTCATATGCTGATAGCTGCCATTCCCACACTTCTACCCTGCCCTAGCAGAGTGGGCTCTGTTAGTCCCCCAAAGCCCTCTGGTAAAGAAAGGCAGGTGCTGGCTGTGGAAGGCAGACAGTGACTAGGATGTACAGGACCCCTCTCCGCATAATTCCCAACCAGCTCATTCTCCACATCTGTCAGTTCTTCAAAGTGGAGGCCAAGACAGTGTCTTGTGCAAGAACAAAACAAAAGATAATTGTTGATCCTGAGGCCATAATTAATATTCACTATCACTCTCTTCTTCCAGATTCCCCTTCCCCTCAACCAGCTCATCTGTTGGTCTAGGCTGTCTGCTTGGTAGGGTGACCCAGATCTCTTCCTTTGTTGGCCATACTTGCTGCAGCTGCCCATTCAGTGTCATCAGTCATGGAAGCATCAGATATGCCCTAGCAAATTCTCTAAATTTCGAACGTACCCCTCCCTTCCCCCTGCCCCTTGCAATGTAGTAACCCTCTCTACTCATTAATGTTTTGGCTTGAGGAGCCTGGGACAGGTGGCAGCCATAGCATCAGGTTAATGGACAGGTTTTCTGATAGAAAACCATGCCCTCCTCGCATCTTCCTCAAGGAGCAGGACTTCTAGTCCAGCAGAACCTATAGGTAGAGGTACAGGAAACACCGATTCCCCATAAGGTCACTGGGGAGAGTGAGTGCTGAGGAGAGGGGCCATTCTGCTTCCATACCATCTTGACAGATAATCCCAAACGGTTGTTCTCCCTAAAGGTCCTCACTAAAGCTGCGAGTTCACTCTGCACCAACTCCTCACCAATACTTGGTTATTTTTTTTTTTTGGCCATGCCCACAGCATGTGGAAGTTCCCAGGCCAGGGATCGAACCCATGCCATAGCAGCGCCCCAAGCTACAGCAGTGACAATGTTGGATCTTTAGACCTCTGAGCCACAAGGGAACTCATACTTTTTTTAAATTGTCAATCTGATGGGTATATGGAAGTATCTGATGGGTATATGGAAGTATCTTGTTTAATTTGTACTTTTCTAATTAGGGCTATTGAATCTGATGGGTATATGGGAGTATCTTGTTTAATTTGTACTTTTCTAATTAGGGCTATTGAATACCTTTTCTGATGGGTATATGGAAGTGTCTGATGGGTATATGGGAGTATCTTGTTTAATTTGTACTTTTCTAATTAGGGCTATTGAATACCTTTTCTGTTTTTTGTTTTTTTTTTCCTACTTAGATATTACCTTTTATAACATAACTATTCAAGTCATTTGTCTAATGTTCCTTTTGGTTATCTGTCTTTTTGTAATTACTTTCAAAGTAATGTTTTACATAATTGTTTTCATAATTCTTTCATAATTATTTACAAAGAATTCTTTGTGTATAAAAGCCTTGTGCAGATATTTTCTCCCATTCTTTGGCTTGCCTTTTCACATTTTCTGTGGTGTCTTTGGATGAAGAAAAGTTATTAGTATTTCTAGAAGTTTATTGGTCTTTTCTTTTGTGACTAATCCCTATAGGTTCCTGTTTTATTTATTTATTTATTTATTTATTTATTTATTTATTTATTTATTTATTTATTTATTTTAAATGTCTGCACCCTCAGCATGTGGAAGTTCTTGGGCCAGGGATTGAATCCAAGCCACAGCTGTGACCTATGCCCAAATCCTTTAACACAAAGGGGTTAAACCCACAGGGGCTGGGGAGCGAACCCGTGCTTCTGCAGTGACTGGAGCCACTGTGATAGGATTCTTAAGCTGTTGTGTCACAGCAGGAACTTCTAGAGTCCTTTTCAATAAATCTTTCCTTATCTAGGTATCATGAAGATGTTTTCCCGTTAACTTCATAAAAGCGTTATTATTTTATCTTTCTTTCACGTTTAGGACCATAGTCAGCCTGGAATTGATTTTTGAGAGGACTTCCTTTTCCCATATGGATGCCCAGTTATCCCTAAGTCATTTATTGAAAAGACGCCCCTTTTCCCAGAGCAGTACCCCCGTATCAGATGACCATCACGCACAGCTAGTGTTTGGAGGCCTCTCTGCCTCTGTTCGGTTGTCTGTTCTTACTCCAACACTGCACTGCATTAATTGCTCCAGCTTTCTGATAAGTGTTGTAACATGGTTGACATCTTCCTCCCACTTCCCCACTTTGTTCTGTTTTCAAGAGTGTCGTTACTATTCTCAGTTGTTTGCATTTCCATTCTTTTAGAATTAACCTGGTCCTAAACAAATTTCCAAAGATGTTGGCATTTTGATTGTGATTACATTGAATATATCAATAAATTTGGAAAGACAAGAATTGATACTTTTACAGTTTTGAACTCTCTAAATTCATAAATTTTATGTATTTCTCCACTTAATTATGTCTTCTTTAATCTCTCTCAATAATATTACGTAGTTTAAAAGAGTCTTTGTACATTCTTGTATTTAACCCTGGCACAATGCTTTTGTTAGCTCGTTATAATGTGTAAATGAAACGTGTGCATTTACAAAGTAGTAAATGCAGTATACATACATCTATGTGTATTTAAGTGTATACAATCTGTAGAAATACAATGGATGATCTTGTTTTTAGAAATCTTGCTACATCCACTTATTAATTCCAACAAGTTTTGTGGGGATTAGTTTAGATTTCTATACCTATAATCATTTCATATGCAATAATATGCATTATTGCTACCTTTCCAATTATTATACTTCACTTCTTTTTTGTTTCCCCATTTGCAAAGGCAAGGACCTCTAATACACTCTTGAATAAAAGTGGTGATAGCAGACATCCTTTCTCTGATATAAATCTTAAGGGGAAAAATTTGAACATTTCACTACTGTATGATAATTCATTATATTACTGAATACCATTTACTGACTAAGGATGAGCCCTTTAATTCTTATTCTGTTAAGAGACATTATCATGAATGGATATTGAATTTATAAAATGCACATTCTGTTTCAATTGAGATGATTTTAGGATTTTTCTCCTTTTGTGCTAATGGGGCTAATTACACTGATTTTTCTAATGCTATACCAACCTGGAACATTTGGACTATATCCACTTACCTAATGTATTATCTTTTAATATGTATTGTTGGGCTTAGTTTACTAATGTTTTATTAAGAATATTTGCATAAATAAGATAAGCACGCAGTTTTCTGTTTTCATAATGTGCCTTTTGGATTTCAGTATCAAGCTGATATTGGCTTCAGAAATTAAATTAGGAAGTATTTGTCCTCATCAGAAGTTTTTTGCCTTTCTTTTTTTTCTTAAATACTTTTAATATATCCAAATAGACCCTTAATTTCCCTAAAAGCAAGCAATATCCCACAAATTTTGATGCATAATATATTTAATTTCATGTAGGTAATTTTATGTCAATTTTTCTAGTGACATTTTTCTTTGACCAGTTGGCTCAAAGAAATAATAAAGAATTTTATTTTTTAATTTAAAGGAAATTACTTTTAAAAATCATTTTCTGTTTGTTGTTTATTCTATTTTAATTGAATTCTGTATTAATTCATTTTTTGAGATTTGTTACTTGCTTTATGGCTCAGAATGTGGTCAACATTTATAAATTTTGTGTTTGCAATTGAAAAGACTGTATTCTATAATTGTTGGGTGCAGTGTTATAAGTTTGTTAATAGAGCTGTTCAAATTTTCTATACCTTCCAGATTTTTTGTCTGTTCCATCAAATACTGAGAAAGGAATATTAAAATCCCCTGATTAGGAATTCCCTGGTGATTCAGTTGGTTAAGGATCCTGCATTGTCATTGCTGTGGCACAGGTTTGATCCCTATCCCTGGAACTTCTGTGTTGCCATGGGTGTGGCAAAAAAAATTATTTTTAAATCCCTTTAATTTTTTTTTTTCTTTTTAGGGCTGCACCCGCAACATATGGAAGTTCCCAGGCTAGGGGTCGAATCGGAGCTACAGCTGCCGGCCAATACCAGAGCCACAGCAACGCAGGATCCAAGCCATGTCTTAGACCTGCACCACAGCTCACGGCAACGCCAGATCCTTTACCCACCCAGCAAGGCCAGGGATCGAATTTATGTCCTCATGGATCTTAGTTGAGTCTGTTACTGCTGAGCCATGATGGGAACTCCTAAAAAATTTTTTTAAGTTTGTAGATTTATGTCTCCTTTGTTTCCGTTAATTTTTGCCATCTGTAATTTGAGGTTATGTTATTGGGAGTATGTAAATTAAGAATTTTTATTTTACTTTTTGTCATTTCAGATTAACCCTTTTTCTGTATAGTTATGTTTTTTGATTCAAAATCACTTTATCTAAGATTAATACAGGTACACTAGTTTTATTTTTGTTACTCTTTGTCAGATATATATTTTTTCCTCTCATTGTTTTCTAGTATCTTTATATTTCTTAAAAATACCATACTGTTTAGTGTTTAAAAATTCATTTTATCTTCATATTTTCACTAAAAGAATTTACATTTACTTTTTTTTGATAATGGTTTTTTTTTTACATTTACTTTTAATGTTGTTGGGAAGTGTATTTGCATGTGAAGATTCTTTTATTTGTTCTCTCTGATCCATTTTCCTTTCTTCCTCCATTTTCCCCTTGTTTTAGATTGAGAGTTTTATTTTTCTTTCTTCAGTTGGGTTGGAAGTTATACATTCCTTTACTCTTATGTTAGTGGTTATATTAGAGATTACAGCATGCATCTTTGACTACCAGTATTTAGTAAACATGAATTGATTTTTACCTTCTTACTGGACAATGCAAGGAACCTTTTTTTTTTTTTTTTTTTGTCTTTTGTCTTTTGTCCTTTTAGGACCACATCTGCGGCATATAGAGGTTCCCAGGCTAGGGGTCTAATCCGAGCCATAGCTGCCAGCCTATGCCACAGCCACAGCAACGCCAGATCCGAGCCTTGTCTTCGACCCACACCACAGCTCACGACAATGCTGGATCCTTAACGGACCGAGCAAGGCCAGGGATCAAACCCGCAACTTCATGGTTCCTAGTCAGATTCGTTTCTGCTGCGCCACGAAGGGAACTCCGGAACCTTTTTTTCTAACATCTTTTTATTCCCTCTTAACTTATATGCTCTTGTAGGCACGTGTTGTCATCACATCTGTTTATAAATCCCCCGAGACATCATCCTTATTATTTAATACAGTCTCCAGGTATTTACATTTGCCTGCACATTTACCATTTTGTTGCTCTTCATTCTTCCTTGCATCTGAACCCTTTTATCAGGGCTACTTTTCCTTCTCTTTGAAGAGGACTGTTTTGAAGAGTACTGATTTTCTTTAATTCTAGTTTGCCAGTGACACATATTCTCAATTACCTTTTAAGATTTTATCTTCTTTGGTCTTCAGCATTTTAGTGTTGTGTGCCTGGGGATAATCTCCTTTTACCTATTTAAGGTTTTTTGGATCTGTGGTTTGGTGCTTTTTATCACAGTTACTAAATTCTCGGCTATTATTTCTTCAAATATGCCTCCTGCATAATCCTTTGTCTCTTTTTCCTTCTGGAGCTCCAGTGACAAATATGTCAGCCTTTCCCTCTCTCTCCTCTGTATCTCTTACTCTGTCTTCTGTTAGCTTTCACCCTCTAGTCTCCCCATGCTTTTTATTTTTTTAATCTTTTTAACTTCATTTAACTTTTTTTGGCCATGCCTGCAGCATGTGGTGGTAGTTCCCGGACCAAGGATTGAACCCCTGCCATAGTACCTTCTGAGCTGCTGCAGTGACAATGCCGGATCCTTAACTGGCTGCTCCAACAGGGAACTCCTAGTTTCCCCATGCTTTATTCTAAACATTTTTCCTAACTTTTTTCCTACTTTACCAATCTTCTCTTCAAGTTTATCAGATCTTTTATTGAACCACTCATTGAGCTTGTCATAGGTTTTTTTTTTTTTTTTTGCAGGACTAGCTGTTTTTTTGTTTAATTTTTATTGAAATACAGTTGATTTACAATGTTGTATTAGTTTCAGGCATACAACAAAGTGATTCAGTTATATAAATATTTATTTTTAAGATTATTTTCCATTATAGGTTATTACAAGATATTAAATATAATTCCATATGCTACACAGTAGGTCCTTGTTGGTTATCTATTTTATATATTTTAATCCCATACTCCTAATTTATCCCTTCCCCTTCCTTTCCCCTTTGGTAACCATAAGTTTGTTTTCTCTGTCTGTGAATCTCTTTCTGTGTTGTCAGTAAGTTCATTTGTATCATTTTTTTTAGAGTCCACACATAATTATAATTGTCTTTCTCTGTCTGACTTACTTCACTTAGTATGATTATCTCCAGGTCCATCGATATTGCTGCAGATGACATTATTTCATCCTTTTTTATGGCTGAGGAATATTCCATTGTGTATGTATGCCACATCTTCTTTATCCAGTCCTTGTCAGTAGACATTTTGGTTGTTTCCATGTCTTGGCTATTGTGAACAGTGCTTCAGTGACATTGGGGTGCATGTATCTTTTTGAGTTATAATTTTCTCCAGATAGATGCCCAAGAGTGGGTTTGCAGAATCATATAGTAGTTCTATTTTTAGTATTTTAAGGAACCTCCATACTGTTCTCCATAGTGGTTGCACCAATATACATTCCCACCAACAGTCTAGGAGAGTTCTCTTTTTCTCCACAACCTCTCCAGAATTTGTTATTTGTAGATTTTTTGATGATGACTGTTCTGGCTGGTGTGAGGTGTTTGTTGTTTGTTAGGTTATGTTTTAGTTTCTAGCTCTTCTAAAATGTCAGCCTAGTCAGTCTCATATTTAGCTTCACCACAAGTGCGGTAATTTAAAATTTCTGTGAGCCTGATCTTAGTCTTGTTTTTGTTGATTCTTATTGCATGATGCCTGATCTTGTCTTATGCTTGGTTATCTCTGAGTATATTTTTGACATTGTACTTGGAAATTTGTTTTTTTATAAATAATTTGAAGACTAGGGTTATGTTTTTTTCATTAAGTGAGGACTTTTGTTAATTATCTGAGCATTCCAGCAATCTGGAATCACCTTAGTCCTATACCAGTGGTTGATATTTTCTGGGTCACCCATTTGACTCTAAGCTGGAGAGCAGTTTGCACAAAGACTCACTCTTCTAGTTTACTCTTCCTCCAGGGTTCAGTTCTTCATGGTTCCATGAAAAAGCATAGCTGTTTTCCAGGCCCCTCTGTTTGTGAGTTCTGGGGTAGGCAGAATAATAGCCCCCTAGGGATTCCCATGTCTTACCCCAACCTCAGGATATGTTGTGTTACATGAGGAGGGAACATTAAATTTTCAAATGGAATTAAAATGATTAATCAACTGTCCCTGAGGTGGGAACTTTGTCCCTAATTATCCTCCACTATTGAGGCCGGCTCCTTGTAATCCCAGGGGGTCTTGGAAGTGAAAGAGCAGGCAGGTCAGTGAATATTGGATGCTGTGTAAGAAAGAGGGCCTACAGCTGCTGACTTTGAAAATGGAAGCTGTGAGTGAAAGAATGGGAGTGGCCAGAGAAGCTGGATGAGGCAAGACAGTGGATTTTCTCCTATAGCTTCCAGAAGGAATGCAACCCTATGGACATCTTTGGTTTTTTTAGTTCAGTTAGGCCCCTTTCCAACTTTCTACCTGCAGACCTGGAAAATAGCACATTTGTTACAGCAGCAGAAGGAAACTGACTCAGGTCCTGCACTCAGCAGCCCCACTCACTTTTCCACTAGCTCTTTCAGAGACTGAAGACTCCCTGAAGGCAAGAGAGACTCTAAGACCAATCTCAACTCTCCATACTTTTGTCATTTTTAGATCTTGGTTTGATTCTTCTTCACCGTCTTATTAAATCTCTGATTCCTGTGGGCAGGTGTTTTGAATATTTTTGTCATGGTCCATGCACGTGGGTTGGAAGAATTTCCAGACTCATAGCAGGTGAAAAGAAAGAGTTTGTTGAGATAAGAGTTGCTGCTAGTGCAGTGGGATGACTTCCTGATGATCAGGGAGAGCCAACCTTCAGTGTGTGGTTATGTCTGTTTTTATAGTCCAGGGAGAGAGGAGAGGTCTTTTGATACACCTGCTGATTGGTTGGCGAAAGAGGGTCTTAGGATACACTTACTGATTGGTTGGAGCCGTATCAGGCCCCTATAGGGGCAGGGTGAGGAGTGGGCCACATACCTTCCTAGTAGGGCCAGGAAGGAGTAGGCTAGGTTGCTCAAAGGGGGAGAGGTGGTATTACAGTGAGATAGATGAAGTTCTGATAAGGGTCTGGTAATTCTTGTCTTGGCCAGAGGCTTTGAGTTCTACCTCCTTGAAGAGGCCTTGAAGTACCACAATTTCGTCCAGTGTTTTTGTTTTCCCACAGGCAGACATTTGGTCCAAATTGCCTATCTTTAATGCTAGACATTTTGTCCCCTTTGAATCCCAGTGACTGAATTGAACTTCTGATTGTGCTTTAGAATTTCATGCTCCTGCTGACATTGGGGGTCATTTCCCAGGTTAGTGCTATATTCTGATGGTATGACAATTCAACAGCCATTTTTGTGCCTTCAATAGGATTGGAAAGTGTAATCAGCCATATTGAAACCTTAAAAAATTCATTCAGCAAACTTTCAATAATAGTAACCGGGCTATTAGCCTGCTAAATTCTGAGGTCTCTGTGCTGCTTTAAGTGACTCACTTCCTAGTCTTTTTTTTTTTCACTTTTTTTAGGGCTGCACTCAAGGTATATGGAAGTTCCTAGGCTAGGGGTCGAATTGGAGCTACAGCTGTTGGCCAACGCTACAGCCACAGCTATGCAGGATCCCAGCAGCATCTGTGACCTACACCACACAGCTCATGGCAACACGGGATCCTTAACCCACTGAATGAGGCCTGGGATCTAACCTGAAACCTCATGGTTCGTTTCTGCTGCACCACAACAGGAACTCTTCACTCCCTAGCCTTGACAACATCTTCAAAAACTGGTTTGGCATAGAAAGCTCTTGGCTTAAATATTTACTTGTAACTCTATTAATGTTCTTAGCGATATTGTTTGTATTTTGACTTGTAAATCTATTAATGTTATTAGCGATATTGTTTGTATTATTTGATATTGTTTTGCAAGATTATTGTTTCTGATATTACCAAATGTGTGACTATGCCTCCAACAAAAATAACGATGGCTAGGCTCCTTGAAGCAGCTGATCAAATGTATTGTTCTTTACCAGATCAATGATTGTACTCATGTAACTCTAGATACGGGAAGATGCAACAAGAGAGAATATTTGCCTGGACCATAACAGACTAGTAAGACCTCTGAGGTCCAGAGACTTTTGGCTACTGTTAATAATGCCTGGTCTGGTGATAGCATGTTGAGTGGCTTATCAACAAAATCTTCATCAGACCTGGGAGTGAGGGCTTGAGACAAGTATTTTCAGGAGATTTTATGAGCCCAATTCTTGCATCTCCTTGTATTTAGAAAAGCATGAAAATCCTTCATGGTGATGTCTGCTCCTCATGACTAGCAGCACAACCTTCTATAAAATGTGTGCTTGGTTGCATGTACCTTCCCCTTCACCAAAATCATATGCATACTGACCTCCCCACTACCTCTTCAGAGCGGTGGTTCAGAACTATTTGAAATGCTTTCTCCCAGACAATGGTCCTCATTTTGCCCCAAATAAAATTTAACTCTCAACTTTTAGATTATGCATATTTTTTAAGTTGATAAATCCTTAGCTAACCGCTTCTTTTTTTATTGCCTCCATCCTGATTATCTGCTAGCACTAGCAGTATGACCCCCTCCTACATGGTCACCTTTGGGCACTGCCCTCAGGATCCACTTGGTTATAAATATACTGGAGGCTCCAGTTCCCTTCAGGCCACCTTGTAAGAGAAGATGGCCTTTTCTTCAGCTAAGCTGTCTGCTCCATGATCTCCAAAGCCTGATAGGTTCACACCCTGCTGCTCTGTCTGTGCCCACACGTCACACCTACCTGTGGTGATGAAAGAGGGACAGGATCCCTGTGGTTGGAAGAAAACCTGTCACGTGGCAGAGCAGAGCAGATCAGCTCAGCAGTGCAGATCCAGATATGTTTTATGCAGTGGCACCATGTTGGATTAAGTACAGATTCTTTTAAGAGGGCTTTTTTAAAGAGCAGCCCTCATTTAGGTTTTGAAGTTGGTTTTCTATAAAAACAACTCGTATTGCTTAACTGTCTGAATGCACAGCCAGCCCTTAGATATTCTTAACACATTTGATAAAAGAAAGAGCGGGGCTCTGCTGGCAATCACAGCCCACAAAGGCAATATGGGGCATTTGTAGCCAAGAGGGAAAAAAACCTTTTGATTTTGAGAATCCAGGCTCAAACCCAGTACTCTGAGCCTTTGCATTTTACCACCCTCTAAACTAAAGCTTTGAGGCTTTTTGACTGTGAACCAGCAAAGGATGAAAAGGCAGGGAAGGAAGGGAGGGCTGGCTCCTGCGTTTCCAAGCCAGATTTAACAAATGAAAGGCTGCTTTCTACCTTTATACAAAGGGAAGTCCATTTGATCTCTAGAGGCCAGACTTAAGGAAGGAAAATTTGCAATTAGAATAAGAAGTCTGCAGTAGGACACCCCTAGACCAGGTCTCTACCATCTGTCCAAGGTACTGGAAGCCTCCTGTGAAGCCCACAGAGGCCCGCTGCCTGCCTATCTCCCGGTCCCCATCAGCTTTGTTTCCCTGGAGATGATGATGGAATCAGGAGTGGGTGTGGCTCAGAAAACCCTCACGTGCTGTGCTGCCTGCCATCTAGAGCTCTGTCCTGGGCTGCTGTGCCAGCTTCCTTATGCACATATACATTTAGGGCATGTCAAATGATACAGGCACACTACATTAATTGTAGACTAATGACAGGTGTTTCATGATTATTTCTAGTCTATTCGTGTCTCTGTCGGGGATTAAACTCCCAGTGTTACACTAAGTCTGAAACTGATCAGAGAAAAGATTCTTTGGTTTAAGGTTCCTGATAAATTTGCTGTCACCTGACTCCAGTACCAGAATGCTTTTGGTTCATGTAGGTTTTTATTTAATAAAAACTGACTGAGCACCTACTGTGTGGCAGGGGATGCTGTGCTAGACCAGACACTTGCCCATTTCAGGTTAATGGATTTGTTGACTGAAAAATATGCACAACCTAAAAATTGGCTGATACTTTTTATTTGCTGAACAAAACTGAGGACTTCAAGCCTGGGAGGCAGCAGCTCAAGTAATGCTGAGAAAACTGCTCCTGGAAGGCCAGGAGGCAGCCAGGATATATAGGAGTTTTTGCGGCAAAGGGCAGGTAGTCTGAACAAAAGATTACTGTTAATAAAAGAAAACCAGATATCTCAAATTGGGAATTTAGCACTCTTTTGTGTTTGGGGAGATGCAAGGATCTAGGCTTACTGAAAGCATTCCTTTGATATGCACCTCAGCTGTCTGGGGCCAGCATCCTGTGTTTTCACATCCTGAGGGCTCACCTTTGGGAGTGGCTGCAGTCTGATGGCTGCTAGACGGCAGGTGTTCTTTGTTTCTTTCCTGAATTTCTCAGGGCTCACCAGCTCACCCTTGGAGGTGGCTATACTCACTGATGACTTTGACATCCTTTGTTTACTGATATGGCAGACAATATTTTGTTTCTCAGGTTGAAAATACTGATTTGGCAATAGAGTCTTTGCTGTCACTAAGTAAGTTCACTCATTCTTCATTCATTCTCTCATTCCCTTTTGTGAATGCCCACAGCTTGGACAGGCATGTAGTAAATATAGTTTAGATTGAAACTGGAAAACAATGGTTGGAGTAGTTATTCTATTAGTTTGGGCTATATGCTTTGCCAAAATTAATGCAGATGTTGTTCACCTTTTGTCAATAAATAAGCAGCTAGATTCGAGGCTAAAAGAAATCATTTCATATTGCCATCAAGTGAAATGCACTAGTTTTGTTTTTGTTTTTGTTTTTTTGGCCATACCCTTGGCCTGTGGAAGTTCCCTGGCCATTGATTGAACCCCTTCCACAGCTGTGACCTACACCACAGCTGTGGCAACACCTGTGCTTAACCCGCTGTGCTATAGGGGGAACTCCTGCACTCATTTGTAAAAGGGGCTGTGCTTTCTGGAACACAGTGAGGCCCTACCAGCCCCCCTGGCAGCCCCATCTGCCTTTGTATCAGGTGAGGGGTGTCCAGTAAGCAAGGGATCTCGGTCTCCAAGCTCGGGCCTCAAGGAAACAGAGCTCCTATTCTCAGAGAACCTGAGGATAGTGAAGGAGAAATGTGGGGGAGGGCAGGTGTGCAAGCTCAGAGCAGCAGGATCTGCCTGCCCCACCTAGAGCAGAGGGCTGTCACATTCTGAAGCTCAGGCAGCAGTTAACTGGGTGGAATCAGGAGGGCGGGCAAAGTAAGCCATGTGGAAAAGTGTAAGCCTCTCCAGGGCACCTGAGTGCAGGAACAGGTGTTCATTGGGGGCAGGGCAGCCGACAAGGTCAGCTTGCCCCCCCCCCCCCCCCGCTTCCCGCCCCGGGGCAGAGCCTGATTGCTGTGTGGAGGTGCAGAGTTCATCCCTTAGGGCAGCAGCTGATGTCCAGTGATCAGCCTTCGAAGGCTATGGTGGGGCAATGGTGCTGAGGCTGGAGGTTGTTGGGAAGCCCAAGTCCCTTGTGTGCAAGAGCATTGTGACAACCATGGACACAAAGGGCATCTGCAGGAATATAGGATTGGTAACAGAATCTTCCTGATGAATCAAGCGTTTACTCAATGACTGGTCTGGGCACTGCTCAGTTAGACAGGGCGCTCCCCTGGGTGGTTGAACCGGGGACACCTCTCCTGCACAGCTGGCTATTCTACCTGAGGAAGTGCCAAGCAACAGGAGGAAATGGATGCTTGGCATCTGTGGAGGAAAGAGGGGAAGGACCACCCTTTGGGGTGACTTAGTTACAAGCTTCTCAGCTGCTGCAGTTTCTAGAGAAATGCAGGTTCAAGAACAGGGCCCAGGGCGCTCCCCTGTGTCACTGCACTGCCTCTCCCTTTCCACCTAATCGCTTTGTCTGGAGAAATTTGAGCAATGTTTGGAGAATCACAGCAGAAACCATGAATATTTTGTTACCAGTAAGGTGCTTGTTTGTATGCGGGGGCTCTGCAGTGAGTGATGTCAGCTGCGCTTGGCCAGGGATGCTGCCTATGCTGTGGCCAAGCTGCAAAGAGCGGGCAGCTTGGCTAAGGGCCCATGGGTGTGACAGCACTATGGCAGGTCATGCTGCCTCTGCAGCACCTCGCAGTACCCTGGCCATCACAGCTGAGGTGGGCGGGTGGTTGGAATGACCTCAGCATGCATGGAATAGTGAATTCACAGAGTTCCAGTGACCTCCAAGAGCCAAGTCTAAGTGCCAAGAGGCCCACATTTCTTTTTTTTCATATTCTTTTCCATTATGGTTTATCCCAGGATATTGCATATAGTTCCCTGTGGTATAGGACCTTGTTGTTTGTCCATCCTATATATGATAGTTTGCATCAACTAATCCCAAACCCCCAATCCTTCCCTCCCACCCCCTCTCCCTCTATCTTGGCAACCACAAGTCTGTTCTCTGTGAATCTGTTTCTGTTTTGTAGATAAATTCATTCATTCCATATTTTAGATTTCACATATAAGCGGTATCATAATTATATTTGTCTTTCTTTGTCTGACTTATTCGCTTAATATAATCAGAATCTTGCTGCAAATGGCAGTATTTCATTCTTTTTTGTGGCTGAGTAATATTCTGTTGTTACCTCTATATCCATTCATCTGTTGATGGACATTTAGTTTGTTTCCATGCCTTGGCTATTCTAAATGGTGTTCCTATGAACACAGGGGTGTTTGTATCTTTTTGAATTAGAGTTTTGTCTGGATATATGTCCAGGAGTGGGATTGTAGGATCATATGGTATTCTATTTTTAGTTTTTTAAGGAACCTCCACATTGTTCTCTTAGTGGCTGAACCAATTTACATCCCTAACAGCAGTGCATTAGGGTTCCCTATTCTCCACACCATCTCCAGCATCTATCTTCTACAAATGGAAGAAGCCCACAGTTTCTTAACTCAGAAGTACTAGAGTAAATCCCAGGTCTCCTGACTTTTCACTCCAGTTTTTCAGCTTTACATCCCCAGCATTGCTGAAGATGGGAAGGGGGTATATCTCATTGATGCATGTTTTTGAAACCATGAAAACTTTAAGACTTGTTTAAGTTTCTTTGAGAATTTCTGTAGAATTGATTGGCTTATTATACAGAGCATCGTCTTTTCTTGTTAACAAGAGATATTCTTGGCGAAGCGGGGACAGCAGCTGAGCTGGATGTCTGAGAAGCCAAGGAGCCTCCCTTAGTTACTCCAAGGTCTCTTGACCTTGCATGACCTTGGGTATAGTCCTTAATCACCCACATTAGAGGTCCTAAGGAAACTGACCTCCTAGTGGTGCTATTGAGCTGTTCAAACATCGTAGTTGTGATTGATGGTGATGATACAGATGATGGGGTACAGAGGTGCCCTTGGGTTGCTTAAGCATGATGCTGTCTGTATTTGCTCTGAAATCCCTGATTTCCGAGCTGGGTTCTACTTGATGATTAACCTGTTTCTTCACCATCAATTCTCAATGTTTGTTTATATTTTTCTTTTAAAAATTTTTTTGGGAGTTCCCATCGTGGCGCAGTGGTTAACGAATCCGACTAGGAACCATGAGGTTGCGGGTTCGGTTCCTGCCCTTGCTCAGTGGGTTAACGATCCGGCATTGCCGTGAGCTGTGGTGTAGGTTGTAGACGCGGCTCGGATTCCGCGTTGCTGTGGCTCTGGCGTAGGCCGGTGGCTACAGCTCCAATTGGACCCCTAGCCTGGGAACCTCCATATGCCAAGGGAGCGGCCCAAGAAATAGCAAAAAAAAAAGCCAAAAAAAATTTTTTTTTGATGGTAACATATGCATACCACCGAAATATACCATTTCAACCATTTTTAAATGTACAGCTCTGTGAAAATAAGTACATCCCCACTCTTTCACAATGGTCACCACCATCCATCTCCAGAAATTTTTCATGTTACCCAACTGTATCTGCTTGTTTCCTTCCTTCCTTCCTCCCTCTCTTTCTTTTCTTTTGTCTTTTTTTTTTTTTTTTAAACACAGTCCCACCTGCAGCATATGGAAAGTTCCTGGGGTAGGGGTTGAAATGGAGTGGCAGCTGCAGGGATGGCAGCACTGGATCTGAGCCACACCTGCCACCTGTGCCACAACTTGCACAGCAATACCAGATCCTTAACCCACTGATGGAGGCCAGGGATAAAACCTATACCCTCATGGACACTATGTTGGGTTCTTCACCCGCTGAGCTACAGTGGAAATTCCTGCTTTTTAAAAAATGGAATTAGTGTACTTGAGATGGAAATGCAGACTAGACCCTCTGTTCGTGCCCTGGGGCTGAGTTGACAGAAGTTTGGATGACCTTGAAACCAGTTGAGTATGAAGCAGACGGGTAGATGATTGCATGCAGGGATAAATAATTTTTTTTTGTCTTTTTGTCTTTTTTTTTAGGGCCACACCCAGGGCATATGGAGGTTCCCAGGCTAGGGGTCTAGTCAGAGCTGTTGCAGCCGGCATACACTACAGCCACAGCAATGCCAGATCCAAGCCATGTCTGCAACCTATACCACAGCTTCCGGCAACGCTGGATCCTTAACCCAGTGAGCGAGGCCAGGAATTGAACCCTCAACCTCATGGTTCCTAGTCCAATTTGTTTCTGCTGCGCCAAGATGGGAACTCCATAAATAAATTTCTTAAATGGAGATATTATGATATGGCCAATTAAGTTGGAAACAATCAACCTAAGCAGAATTTTCCCATCCAAAAGTTGGGCTCCAGATGTGAAACCCTTTTAAAATGGGAATCTTAAAGGTGGTTTCTGTATTAGTTTTTTAGGGCTACCCTATCAGAATACCACAGATGGAGTGGCCCACACAACAAATGTATTTTCTTGAAGTGCTAGAGGCTGCAGTGTCCAAGATCAAGGTGTCCACAGGGTTGATTTCTTTTTTTTTTTTCTTTTTAGGGCTGCACCTGTAGCATATGGAAGTTCGCAGACTAGGGGTCAAATCCGAGCTGCAGCTGCTGGCCTACCCCACAGCCACAGCAATGCCAGATCCAAGCCACACTTGTAACCTACGTTGCCGCTTGTGGCAATGCTGGATCCTTAACCCACTGAGTGAGGCCAGGGATCGAACCCACGTCCTCATGGATACTAGTCAGGTTCTTAACCCCCTGAGCCACAATGGAAACTCCAGGGTTACTTTCCTTGAGCCCCTCTCCTTGGCTTGCAGACCAAAGAGTGTCTCCTCCCTTTTTCTTTCCACGGTCTTCCTTCAGTGTGTCTGTGTCCAAATTCCCTCTTTTTATAAAGTATGCCAGACAGATTGTATTAGGGCTCATGATGATCCCATTTTTAAATTAGTTATCTTTTCAGAGACTCTGTGTCTGAATATGATTTTACATTCTGAGGTCCTGGGAGGTAAGGCTTCAACCAGTGACTTCTGCGAGTGGGGGTGAGGGGACACAGTTCAACCATAACAGTCTCTAAAGAGCCCTCCAGTTCTAAAAATCCTTCCCAATTCCAGACAAGGTAGATGAAGCCAGACATCCCGTGCCTTGGACATGCACATTCCCCAGGCGCATGGTTATTGGTAGAACATTCTGAATGCAGCTCTGACACCCCGGAGACAGAATGTTCTACCGTTTCTGAGCCATGCACGTTACATTTTTCTTAGAGAGAAAGAATAATAAACAGAGACAGAGTATTTTAAGTCTGCCCTCCCAGTCTGCCAAGAATAACCCTGGTCTGTCATGAACCTCACTCCCTTCATGGCCATCCTGGACCCTGTATCTGCAGATGTCTGCTCTGGAAAAGGCAACCAACTGGCTCCAAGATAATCCACAAGCCTTTCCCCTAAACACAGGGCTCCTTGAAACATAGCCTTACCCTGAAGCAGAGCCAGAGGCCATTTCAGTCCAAGGGTAGAGGGCCAATGGTTAATTGAACTTCAAGAAGAGCCTTTTAAAACTTTTCATTCCAGCTGTTGAATTGAGCTACTACTATGTAATGGGTTCTTTTCATGTACAGGGCACACTGGAAAATAGTCAGGACTGATTTGGGAGTCATGACCTTTCAGCCCTATTCTGTGCTGGGAAGGGCATGGTCGTGCTGAGTGGTAGTTACCAGGGAGGCTGCCAATGAGGTTTATGCCACTCCTCAGATTTTTAACCACTAGCATTTGCGTGTGTACGTGTGTGTGTGTGTGTGTGTGTGTGTGTGTGTGTGTGTGTGTGTGTGTGATGATATGATTGTGTGAGCAAAGACAGTTCCCTTTGTTACTATGTTATGACGCTTGGTGGAGAAAAGACAATGGCCGGCCTCATCAAAGTGAGCTGATTTTTAAAAAGCCACAAATCATGCTCAGTTATTTATACGAAAGCTGTCCTCCCCATATTGCTCTCCTCTCCCGTATCCTACTCCCCTTCCCTACTCCTCACCTCTCCAGGAGAGATAGGCCCTCCTTCATCTCTCAATGTCAAATGCCAAGTGGAAGAAAGACTTTCTTTTCAAGTGGTGAGCTGTTGTTTTTTTCATCAGGCAGAATAATAAATCATTGGCTTGCACATTAGTTATTTTATTTAAATGTTTTCCACCAAGTGTCTGTGAAGAATTTTTAGCACACATTGAAGAAATGATATTTTTATTCTAAGTTCATATTTTCTTTCTTTCTTTTTTTTTCTTTTTATGGCCACACATGTGGTGTATGGAAGTTCCTAGGCTAGGGGTCAAATTGGAGCTGCAGCTGCCAGCCTACGCCACAGCTATTGCAACACCCCGGATCCAGGTCACATCCTCAACCTCTGCCACAGGGCTCCTTGAAACATAGCCTTATCCTGAACTTATGACAACAACAGATCTCCTACTGAGCCAGATCAGGGATCAAACCTGCATTCTCACAGAGACAACATCAGGTCCTTAGTCTCCTGGGCTACAATGGGAACTCCCATTCTAAGTTCCTATTTTCCAGATGGAATCTGTGTCTCTGAATCTGTAGAGAAAGTTGGAAGGTGCTGGTCTATCTTAAGAAACTCACTCATCCCTTCCTGCCTCCACTGGCTTCCTTTGCTCTCATCTCATATGCACTTAATTTGCATTAGAGCTACAGTCATTTGGGCTCACTGACAGCTGTCACTCATTGAAAAACAAAGATGCAGGGGCCAGGCACCGTGTGTGTGTGTGTGTGTGTGTGTGTGTGTGTGTGTGTGTGTGTGTGTGTGTGACTGACTCTGCACAAGCTATAACGCAGAGTCCTTCATGAAATGTCCCTGCTGTGGGTGTAAGACAGAGAAGCAGTCACCTTTTAGATGGACAGGCCGAGCCCAGCCCTCTCTAATGTCTACATGCTATTATTTTAGGTCTCCGAATTCAATCCTTTGACGTTCACCAGTGTAATCGAGTGTGAGAAGCCCAATGACGACCTGACTAGGTTTCGTGGGTGCATGTGAGTATCAGACTCTGCCTGTGCTTGCCCTTCTCTTTGTCAGACAACATATATGTATGCAGTCGGCCCTTGAACAATGAGGGGCTTTCTGTGTGAGTTCTAGCCTTCTGCTTTGCTGATGCGAGCAGCATCATTGCCCGTGCCCAGTCCAGGGTAGGCTTCCACTCATGCTGGAGTGGGGGAGGCAGTGAATGAAAATTGTTGAACAGTGAAGGGGGAGTGATGGCCCATCACCTGCTGTAATTGCTGATTCTTGCCTCAGGATGGACCAGAACTTTGAAGTGTTAGATTACCTCTTAAAGGAACTACCTAAAGGAGGGTAAGACTTGTAAGAAAAGTGCTAAAATGTAATCTGTAAAAGCTGGGGGAAGATACTCCACCGTCTGTTTCAAACTGGCCTGCTGTGGATTTCCCGGACCCAGCAGCTTCATGCACAGGTCATGGACCTCAGCATCTCCCAAGATCCCCAGGGCCACATGGGCAGAACAGAGCAGATGCCAGGTTTATACAGACCGTGAAACGATGACTGTAAGGCGGTGGGAGCAGCCTCTAGGGTCATGCCTGCTGATGGGGTAATTTTTTTGGTGCCACCTTCCCCAAAGAACAAGCTAGACCCCCTTCTCCAGGCTGTACCCTGGCTGCATTCCCCTGGTCTGTGGAGCTCTCTGAAGCCCTGTGTTCAGCCCACACCTCACACCCTCATTGCCTGCCCCAGACTTGGATTAGCCCTGGAGGGGATTCAGCCCTAAGTCAGCTGTGCTCAGGGCTTCCCTCAGGAGCCAAGGCTGTGTTCAACAAGGGCATCAAACATTCCCGGTTTAGTGCTGAAGCTGGCAGACTCTGGAGCCCACACTTTCCAGCAAGATAGCTCAGCAAACTCCTCAACTTGACTCCTCTTCTGCTGGGGAGAATCCAGGAGCCCCTTGTGTCATGGGTACAAAGCTTTGTCACTTTAATCCACGGAAAACTTTTGGAAGGATGCATGCTTAATACATATGGGCCACTATTATGGTCATTGCTGCTGTCATTAACATTTCTGTGACCATGTTGCTATATAATAATATGGTATTTTTGTAATAGTGTAGAGCAGGGAGAGAGAAGAGGCAGAACAGAGGCCAAGGAGAGATTTCAGATGTTCCCTGGGGAGGGAGAGCCAGTGGAAGAGGAGGCTGGGAGGATGGTTTGTCTCCAGTGTATGGATCAGGAGGGGCTATAGGTGGAGGGAAGATGGGGTTTGCGGTTTCCTGAATTTGAGGAGTTGGCAAGTGCATCTGGTGGAGCAACCCAGCTGGCCGAAAAAAATATATATGTGTTAGGAATTCAGGCGAGTAGAAGCTGAAGATAGAGGTTTGGTGACCCTCTTTCTAGATGGCATGTTTGAAGACGGGGGAGACACCAGGCCAACATGGGACAGAGGATTTGGGGAAAGAGGAAAGGAATGAAGACAAAGCCATCCCAACAGTCAGGAGCAGGAGGCTTTGGCTTGGATGGGATGCCGTTCCAAGGTCAGTGCCCAGTGGAGGGGGCACAGATGGACATTTAGGAAGGCAGTCTGCCATGGACCTGGCATTGAGATGGTGTGTAACCACATCAGCTAGACTCCAAAACGGGAATATTTTCATTTTACTTTTAGCACCTTTTTTTTTTTTTTTTGGCCGTGTCCAAGGCATGCGGAAGTTCCCTGGGCCAGGGATTGAATCTGTGCCATGGCAGTGACAATGCCAGATCCCTAACCCATTGAGCCACCAGGGAACTCCTACCCTAACACCTTTAACTGATATTTACATCTTGAGAAAATCTAACATCGGCACAAAACACAGTCGGGTGATTTTTGCGCTTACATAAATAAACAGAAACCTGAACAGCTATTGTTTTAAAGGAAACTACACTTGGGACTCGGCAGAGGAAGCAGTTCTCTCCTTTCCATGCTCCCTACTTGTCAGTTGTACCCTCCAAACCAGATCAGATGCTCAGATTCCAGTGTGTGGGGGCGCTACTAGCCAAGGGTCCATTTCCGAGGAAGGGGATAGGGCTTAGGGCAGCCACAAGGCTTAGGAGCAGCTGAGCTGTTGTCACCGTGAGGCCCAGTGGTCCAGGGGGAGGAGTGGTCCCTGGGGACTCATGTTGAGGCTGCCTGGGAAGGCTCATTGCCCTGGTCAAGGGACACAGCTGGCTCGGCACTCTCCCCAGGAGGAGCCAAGAGGCATGCCTCAATCCTTGCTCGCCTCTGTCCACTCCTCTCATGTCCTTCTGACACCCCTATGGACAGGACCCACCCGGAAGCTGAGGGGCAGGCAGCCTCAGCATTTGCCAGGGATTGAGGTAGGTGTGGGTTGCATAATATTAGAAGTAAGGAGCCCATCTCTACAAATGGAGACAGGGAAGCAGAAAAGAATAACACAGAGTCTCCTGGCTATGGGGCTGGTAGAGAACTTAGCATCAGCAAGTTCCTGAGAGCTGTAAAATGTGAGCCCAGGGTAGCAGGCCACATTCCCTCAGGCAGAGGCAAGCTCAGTCTGCTCTGGGCCGACAGACAGCGTGGGTGGCAGACATGCAGTATGGATGGCTGGGGCCCAAAACCTGTGCAGGCAGGGCCATCCTGGGGCACAGAGTGGCCATGTGTACCAAGAGGAATTAACCTGTACCCTGAGACATCGCTTGGTGCCTGGGTGAGAAAGGGATGGAGGGATCAAAGCTGGTGACATCCAGGTCATGAGAGCTGTGTTATAATCTCCAGCAGAGATAACTGGAAGCCTGAATCAGGGCACTGATGCACAGATAATGGGAGAAGGAGGGGGATTAGAGAAATAGCCATGAGGGGGTACAAAATCGAGGACTGATGTCTGAGTGGATATAAAGTGAGGAAGCAGGTGGAGAAGGGCACCAATGCTGCTGGTCCCAGTGACCAGTCAACAGTGGAGCTTCTTTGGGCAACAGTAGAGCAGAGGCCTGGGCGCTGGAGGGATGTGACCAGGGCAGGGGCTGGCTGCAGGCTGCTGCTGTCCAAGGTCCCCAGCCTTTTGTACCATAGCCGTGGCGGTGGGGGAGACCAGGCAGCTCATGCTCCTTGCACCTCTGTGTCTGGACTGATGGATGGTGACCCCACTGCAGGCCCTGTGAGCTCCTCCCGTGCTGGGACTCAGATGGACAAGCACTGACATGTAAGCCCAGTACCAAGAGCACAGACTGTCAGGAGATACAGCCTCTCCAGAGAAAGAAGAGCCAGTCAGGATATCTGTGAGCTGATCCCTGCCACTTTCCAAGGAACCTGCACAGGGCATGTCCTGGGTCACTTTTGTCAGTTTTGATTTTGAAGAGATTGGTTGGATGAGTCAGGTGGCTTGGGGACCTGAACTGGAGAAGCTCTTCTCACTGGCTCAGATTAGATGTTAAAGGATGTATCCATTTGTTCAGGCTGACACAGACCTGGCAGCTTAAATAATAGAAATATATTGTCTCGTGGTTCTGGAGGCTGGAAGTCTGAAATCAAGGTGTCAGCGGGACTGGTGTCTCCTGAGGCCCCTCTCCTTGGCTTGAGGATGGCCACTTACTCCCTATGTCTTCACATTGTCTTAACTTCTATGCCTGTCTGTCTTTGTGTCCAAATCTCTTCTTAAAGAGACAGCAGTTGGATGGGGTTAGGGCCCATCCATGTGACCTCATTTTAATTTAACTCTCTCTTTAAAAACCTAACTCTAGGAGTTCCCATCGTGGCTCAGTGGTTAATGAACCCAACTAATATCCATGAAGATGCAGGTTCGATCCCTGTCCTCGCTCAGTGGGTTAAGGATCCAGCATTGCCGTGAGCTGTGGTGTGGGTCGCAGATGCGGCTTGGATCCCACATTGCTGTGGCTGTGGCATAGGCCAGCAGCTGTAGCTCCAATTCAACTCCTAGTCTGGGAACCTCCATACGCCGCGGGTGTGGCCCTAAAAAGATAAAAGACAAAAAAAACCAACAACGAAACAACCCTAACTCCAAAGGCAGTCACATTCTGAGATACTAGGGTTAGGACATAAAAATATGAGTTCCAGGGAGACACATGTCAACCCATAAGAAGGAGGGAGGTGCTGAGGGCAGTGTGATGGGCTTGCATTCTCGTGCATGTCTTCCTGGAGTTGAGCTTTGTGCCTGCAGGGCCCTGGGCTTGTTGGCCCTTGGCAGGGCCTTTCCCCCTCAGGAGACCAAGGCAGAACTTGAGCTGCCAAGCACCACTCTCCAGCCTTCCTCCCCTTCTGATGCAAGGCCACTCATGAGAGCACAGCCCCCATCTCAGGGTGTCTGCAGCTAGGGGTCCAAGCTGATGCATCTGCCGTGATCAGCTCTGGTCTGGCCTGATCTGATTAGAAAGCACAATCATTGCTAAAAGGTGTAGGTCACATGAAAGGAAGCTTAATGAGATGCATTTTTCTTGTTTCTGCTGAGTTCATCTCTTGTTGCGAATAAGCATGTCTGGAACTTTGGTTTAGAGGCTTCGCTCTCTATTGCTGTCTTGAGAGATGGTTTCCATGCCTGGCTGTTTCCGAGAGAACCACGGCCATGGCATCCTCTGACTCCAGTGGCGGCAGCTGGATCCTGTGTGTAATGTCTTACCCACACGGGCCTCTTGATGCTTTAGCTGGCACTGAGGTTTCCAGACTTGAATCTCTTTTTCAAGCAAAATTTGACACTGTTCTGCAGTTGCTAAGAGAGAATGGGGTCCTCGCACCTCCTCCTGCATGCTCCATTGCAAGAATTCTGCAGAAGTGCCAGCGGTGTGTTGGTCAATGACAGGCTTGTAGGAAATGCGTCATCCCCCCAATCCCCCACATGTGTTTTGGCTTTATCTTTATCATTTAGCATCTTTTCTTAGCCATAAAATATAATGATTTTCCTGGTTGTGAGGAACACAGGTTATGTCTGAGGTTGACAGGTAGCCCTACCCCTCATGATGGTGGCCAGGGTCCAGATGTGGCAGGAAGTGCTATTTTCCTGGAATCCTTGCGGGCTTCTTCTGACCCTGTACCCCTCCACACCCACTCTGCTCCCTGGTCAGGGGGCACCATGTCATAAGCTGGTGGGAGGGGTGACACATTCAGGAGTCCTTGGTGAGCTTCAAGAATGGCAGAGGAGTTTGGGTTGTAGGCGTGTGCGGGAGTGCTGTCCACCTGGGGTGAGAAGGTGGCTTCTTGGAAGGCAGTAGCTCTGCCTGAAATAGGTTAGGCATGGATCCTGCTCTAGTTCTGACAGCTTCCAGGGCTCCCCCTTGTGACCCACTAGTCAAGCTCCTGAGACCTCATCTGCCCTACTGTGGCCCTAGCATGGGACAGTCCTCTAACAGGAATGAGGGTGTGACCATCATGAGTGAGTCAAGAAAAAGAATTTGAAAGCCACTGCAACATGGGATTGCTCTGGATCTAAATAACAGTGAAACTCAGTTTTATATATTGTGAATATATAAAACTGAATTAAAAATCACTTTGCTATGTACCTGACACTAAAGCAACATTATAAATAAACTATATTTCAATTTAAAGAAAAAGAGAGATTAAAATTTTTAAATAATAAATAGCTGTGAATCTGGATATATAAAATTGTCTCATGGAATATACCACATTTCAAATTGAATTTATTAATATTTCTAATAATTTTATGACCTTTTATAAGCAGAATAGGATGTGGAAAGTATTGCTGCAGAGTTCCTGTTTCAGCTCAGTGGTAATGAACCCAACTAGTACCCATGAGGACATGGTTCAGTCCCTGGCCTTGCTCAGTGGGTTAAGGATCTGTGGTGTAGGCTGGCGGCTACTGTCCCAGTTCAATTCCTAGCCTCGGAACTTCCATATGCTGTGGGCGCAGCCCTAAAAAGACAAAAAAGAAAAAAGAAAGCATTGCTGAAACAAATATTACCTCCCCTTTCTAGAGAAATGTTTGTATCTTTGTGACGGCATGAGGTACTGGTGAGGAACGGTGTTGTCTGTGATGAGTAGGACATGGGTGGTCACCACCTGGCAGGGCCTTCCTGGGCCAGCTTCCCACCTCCATCCACAACTTCTTGGCTCTGCCCTCTCTGGCTGTGGCCAGTCCCTGTGGCTAAAAGCCTACCATGGTCCTGGTACCAATTCTGATGTGTGGGTCTTTTCCACACCAAGCAATTCTGTGACACCAGGTGGATGTCACAAAATGTAACTCTGCCTGCCTGGGGATGGCTCTCGATCCCAGAAGTTGACTATCTCGGTCCTTTGTCAGGAACAGGAGGACTTAAAGAACAAATATTAGAACAAAACATATTCCTAGTGCTCTGATCAATTAGGAAATAACCAGAATTTTAGGAATTCTGTGCCAGGAACTGGAATCCAAGTCTAACTATTAGAAGAAAAGATTGTCCCAGCACCTCTGTTGGCATAGGTGTCAGGAGTTCTGTGTAGGAACTGGGGGCAGAGATGAAACCATATATTTCCTATTTCACAAAGCCCATGGGCAAAGTAAGTCAACAGACATCAGGCTCTGGAGGGTTTCCAGAAGCCTGGTTGCTGTGAGCACCAGCCCCATCTCAACTCCTGCAGAGGTCCACTGAGATCCTCCGCTCCTCCAGCCCCAGTCTAGGCTTTCCTTCCCAGGGTGGAGCAGCTGGAGCTGTGAGGCCATGTATGCACCTGTGTGACAATGGCCAACTATTCCTTGACAGCATACATGACAATGGGAAAAAGGCCGGGCTCTATAAAGAAAACCTGCTGCTTCGAGGCTGCACCATTCGAAACACGGAAGCTGTCATCGGCATTGTCATATATGCAGGTAGGCTTGGTGGACTGGGTGTTCTTGGGCGTTGCTCCCTGATGGTTTTGTTCTTTTCTTGATTATCAAAGGACATAAGCTCATTGTAGAAAACCAGGAAAGAAAGAAGCAAAATGTCTAATGCTATCTGGACGAGCATCTTAGTGTATTTCTTAGCATCTCTTAGCATCTTAGCATGTTTCTTTCCAGGCATTTCCCCAAGGTGATTACATATTTAAGATTAATTGTAGAGCCTACTTTTTGGATGGAGCTTATCCTGTAAGAGTCATTAGATGGCAGCATCCTTGTCTAGTCCACAGAGTCAGCATAGCCCCTCCCTTAGCTGCTGGGCATTGATTTACCTCCCCGCAGGACATGAGACCAAGGCTCTGCTGAACAACAGCGGACCCCGCTACAAGCGCAGCCAGCTGGAGCGGCAGATGAACTGCGACGTGCTCTGGTGTGTCCTCCTCCTCATCTGTATGTCTCTGTTTTCTGCGGTTGGTAAGTCTCCCAGAAGGTTCACAGTGAGTGGGTGCTGCTGGACAGCCTCCTGCCAGCTGCCTCTGACTCCTCCTGACCCAGGGCTCTGATTAACACACACTCACCACTGACTTGGACTCTGGGGATATGTGCATCATTGTGGCCACGTGCAGAATGGGCTTGGCAGAGTCGTGGTTTTCGAGTTGGCAGCTTTTTGGGTGGGAGAAGGGTTTAATCATGCCAGTAGTAATGAGTCAGGGGGAGAAAATGTTAGTAACCTGGTAATGAACAGGAATCATAGCAGCAGAAGCACCAATGCTACTAATGGAATCTCCATGAAACAGGAAGCCTGTTCTTTAGGTCCTAAGAGGAGGCTGTCAGGTGGTACAGATTCTGATGCTCTCCAGCCTTTGGTGACCTCCAGACCTGCCAGCTGCTTTGGGAAGGGAAGTGCATTGGGCCTTCAGCTAGGTGATCATCCCCATGTCCCTGCTCAGCTGTCACCCTGCACCAGACGGGGGTGGCATGGGCTCTGAGCTCAGTGGTGAAAGATGCAGGTCTGTGGGGCATGCAGAAGGCTCTGTCATCACTTAAGCACAGGGCTCAGTTGATGAAATAATGTGAGTTGCTGTTGGCTTCTTAGAGTCTGTAAATGTGAATTTTACATCTCCAAGAAGGGACAAACCATAATGGGCAGCATCCAGAGCCTACAGAGACCAGTGTTTTGCCAGGCACACAATGGGAACTTCCTTTCCAGGGGGCTTCTCATGGGCAGCTGTGACCACACATCCAGTTCCTGAGTTATGGTGCTATTCAGTGCTAACAATGAGGTGAGGCAGAATCCAAATCCCAGGGCCTTCCAGAACTCTGATCATGGTGCCAGTTCCATGGGTTTTTTGCTTTCTTAGGTGGCAAGATGGGCTCAAAAACCCCAATGCGCTTATGTCCAGTTGTAGAGTTTTGCTTTGATTTGCACTAGCGGGGTTCTTATTTTCCTGGCAGGTGAATGATGTTTCTCTTTAAATGTTGCTACAGGACACGGACTGTGGGTGCAGCGCTACCAAGAGAAGAAATCATTATTTGATGTCCCTGAGTCTGATGGTACCTCTTTATCCCCAGTCACGGCTGCCGTTTACTCATTTTTGACAATGATAATAGTTCTGCAGGTAACAGTACTAAGTGCCATAGGACAGTCGCCTTACCTTTCTGATGAGAACTTAAAGTCATCATGGTCTGCTAAGAACCTTCTACAAATTCTGCATCTGGGGGAGGAGTTCTCCTGTGACGCATCAGGTTAAGGATCCTGCTGGTGCTGTCACTGCAGTGGCTCACATTGCTGCTATGGTTCAAGTTCGATCCGTGGCCTGGGAACTTCCATATGACATGGGAGCAGCCAAAAAAAAAAAAAAAAAATTCTGCATCTGGGAGGAGCAGATTCACCCACCTACTGTGTTGCATTTTGTTTTCCCACTTGAATTTATCTAAAGGGTCTTTTCTTGGGTGCTTTTCAAGTTAAAATTCTTTTTTGCTGTTCTGAAGATTCCTAGGCTTTAAAGGATTGTTTTGTTTTGTTTTTGCTTTTTAGGGCCACACTTGGGGCATATGGAGGTTCCCAAGCTAGAGGTCTAATCAGAGCCGCAGCTGCCAGCCTACACCACAGCCACAGCCATGAAAGATCCGAGTGTCTGTGGCCTACACCACAGCTCACGGCACCACCAGATCCTTAACCCACTGAGCAAGGTCAGAGATGGATCCTGCGTCCTCATGGATGTTAGTCAAATTTTTTAACCACTGAGCCACAACAGGAACTCTAAGATTGGTTTTTTTGATCATTGTTTTTATTTTGTCTTTCTATTCTGTTACTTCTTAAAAAAAAAAACAAACCCTACATTTTATTTTGGAATAATTTTAAGCTTTATAGACAAGTTGCAAAAAAATAATATGGTGTGTCTCACTTCATGTGAGCATATTACTATACTATGGTACATGGTCAGAACTAAGAAACAACTTTGGGAGTTGCCATTGTGGCTCAGTGGGTTAAGAACCAGACTAGTATCCATAAGGATTTGGGTTGAACTCCTGGCCTCATTCGGTGGGTTAAAGGATCCTGTGTTGCCACAAGCAGCAGTGTGGGTTATAGATGCTGCTCGGACCTGGCGTTGCTGTGGCTGTGGCTTAAGGCTGGCAGCTGCAACTCCAATTCTACCCCTAGCTGGGAACTTCCGTATGCCGCAAGTACAGCCGTAAAAAGGAAAAAAGAAAAAAAGAGAAAAGAAACCAACTTTGCTGTGGGCTAAACTCCAGAAGGCATTTGAATTTTGCTAGGCTTACCACTAATGTGCATTTTCTGTTCCAGGAGTCAATTCAGGATATCACATTGCATTTTGTGGCATTATTTCTATTGTTATATTATTGTATTACTGTTGTTAGTTCACATGCCTCTGGAACAATTCCCCATCACTAACTGAGAATCTACGCCCTGAAGGTCTTTTAGTGTGGAGAGGGGCCAACATATTTGCCACTCCTTAGGAATACAGTGAATAGAAAACATTGGCTTAGTCTTTGCCTGAAAGAGGAGCCCTGCTGCCTTTTATCATGTGTACTTCCTACAAGGAAACAGTCTTTGTTAACTTTCCAAATTAGTCTCCTTTAACTTCTCAAAGTAGTCTCCTTTTTAAAATTTATTAATTTTTTATTAAAGTATAGTTGATTTACCTTGTGCCAATTTCTGCTGTACAGCAAAGTGACCACATATATATACATTCTTTTTCTCATACTGTCTTCCATCATGTTCTATCCCAAAAGACTGGATATAGTTCCCTGTGCTGTATAGTAGGATCTCATTTCTTATCCATTCTAAATGTAATAGTTTGCATCTACCAGCCCCAAACTCCCCGTCCATCCCGCTCCCTCCTCTTTCCCCTTTGTACTTCCCTTGTGGCCTAGAGCAAAGTAGTCTTCTTTGATGAATGCAAATTTTATAGAACAGAAGCCTGTGTTAGTGCTGTAGTAGGTGGTGGTGTACTAACATTTACTTAAGTTACCTAGAGAACCCGGTTAGTCTGGATGAGAAAGTCTGAGCTCATAAATATCGGTTCAATACTGTTACTCCACAAAAAAATAAAAAACTGAAGCATTGATGTCGTGAAGGTTCTTCTTGAATCGTGAAGATTCTTCTTGAATTGTCAAAGCATAACTGTGACTATTCTTCTCAAAGCCTGCTTCTGCTCTGCTCTGTATTGCACGAGATCCCGGAAATTGTCCTTTGGCGTAAAACCAGCCTCTGAAAAACCTCTCTTCTGAACTGTGGGGCTGTATCTGTGCGACAGGCAGCTCCTGTTGCGAGAACCCCGGGACAGCCTGGGTGCGAGGTGACTTTGCTTTCAAGGACTCTGACTATGACATGTGTTTTTTCCCCTCTTTTCTCTCTTTCCTTTCCTAGCTTTTCTCAAGCACAACTTAGTAATATGAAAACACTTGCTTCTGTCCAAGCCCTGGTTACCATACTTCCAGATATGATAGTGGATTTCCGCTCTGCAGTGGCACCGTAGGCTGTCCTAGTTTAAACTCTTTGCCAGTGTCCTAATACTTTCCAATACTGACTCTAAACCAACCTGTTTAAGCTCTTAAAGGTACAGTATAGTCCCTCCTTACTTGGCTGTAGCTACTTGTCATTTAAATAGATTGAACTGATTCCACAGCTCCCAGGTCCTGAGGGTCATTCATTCATTCTCTGTGCCTCATGTCTCCTAGGTTTTGATCCCAATTTCCTTATATGTCTCCATCGAAATTGTTAAAGTGTGCCAAGTGTACTTCATAAACCAGGACACAGAGTTGTATGACGAAGAAACAGACTCGCAGCTGCAGTGCCGAGCTCTGAACATCACGGAAGACTTGGGGCAGATACAGTACATCTTCTCTGACAAAACTGGCACTTTAACTGAGAATAAGATGGTTTTCCGAAGGTGCACTGTATCTGGAATTGAATATTCTCACGATGCGAATGGTAAGTCTGGGGACAGGGGCTCCCAGCCTGAGCTTGACCAGAGAGCTGCTAAATCATCTTTTGTGTCTGTATGTGCTCTGTACACACACACACACACACACACAGTTTCAGGGATTGCTTATTTTTCTGAGAAGATAACAAATTATTTGTTTAGGTTAATGAACTAAAAAAAAAGAAATATTCAAACAGAAGTCTGTATATCTTTCCAAAAGTCACAGAACAAAGTACATGTTGAAAATGTTCTTTTCTAGCCGACACTTTATGAATTACATGGTGAACTGATTAAATTCTGATATCTTTGACTAGTACCCGGTCACAGGTTTTAAGATGTGAGTTTAGTCAAGCATTTATTCCTGTAAACCCTCTATATATCACCAGATTTTGAATTAGTATGTGAATCAACACCTGCCAGAAAAGCTTTTGCTGCTTTTTGAAGGAGAATACAACAACAGAAAGGCTGTCAGAGCAACTCTGGACCAGCATCTATAGCAAAGGCACCTCCTCATTGCTAAGGGCGCCCTGCTGACTTCGCTATCTGGTGTAGTGGGCATTGGCTTAAACACTCATTTTCTGCCAGACCAAGCAGAACCAAGGAGGGCAACCTTGGGTGAGGAATTCAGTTCAAAGGCATCCACTGTCTGTCACACTAAGAGGCAAAGAGATGTTTCCTTTGTTACTGGTTGATCTCCTTGTTAATCAGCTCAAAATTCTCAGCAGGGCATTGGCAGTTTATGCTGCATTCTTTCCTCTGGAATACAACGTCCGTCCATGTCTGTCTGGAGAGCTAGAGGGAATTTAGGCAGTCCCGCCTCCCACCTCTCCTTCCCCATCCTTGGCTGCCTCCATCCCTCTGAAAGCACAAGGGAGCCATTTGCTTCCTAAGTTGTGGGGTGACTGGAGCCAGCCACCCCCCCCCAACCAGGAGGGGTTCCCCACACCACAGTAGTATTTCCGGGGCCCTCACACCTCTGAGCGGACATCTGCTTTACAACCAGGACTCCCCTTCTTTCCTGTGAGAGCATCTGAGAGGATCAAAGAAACCCTGCCACTGAAACAAAAGCAAATCCAGAACAGGGGATGGCGTGGGGGTGGGGGTTAATAAGAATCTGTTCTTTAGGGGTGTTTGTTGGGAACGATATGTTGGAAGCATGGGATTTTTGTGAGTTCTATAAAACCAAGAATTATCATGATATCCACGAACGAACATCCTCACGTAAAATGAATCATATTAACAGAAGGCCCAGGAACGTAACCAATTTATTTCATGTTTTATTTGACAATCCACATAAATTGTCAGTAATAGTATCTCATCCACTGGCCTCCCTCTCTGGCTCCCCTCTTCCCTGACTCCTCAGCCTGTCGCAGAAGAGCTCGTTGGCCTGAAAACAGAACTCAGCCTGGTTGTAAAGGAGTTAGAGGACCCAGATCTGGAGTCAGGCTTTGGGAACTGGAGATGAGGCTGTGGGCAGAATCCCAAGTAGGATTACAGAAGGGTTTTGACAGGAGTCACATGTTTCAGCACAAAACCAGAGGCCACTTGACACCTACCCACCGCCGGAAGACATAGGAAAGCATTTCTCGGGAAGACAGAAACAACCGGATGTCTCTGCAGCACTTTTTGTTTTGTTTTGTTTTGTTTTTTTAAATGGCTGTACCCATAGCATGTGGAAGTTCTCAGGCCAGGGATCGAACCTGCAACCTAGTAGCAACCCAAGCCACTTTAGTCAGATTCTCAACCCCCTGCACCACAGCAGGAACTCCTGCAGCACATTTTAAAGTAAAGCTGCCATCAGTGACTAGTGGGCCCCTGGGGCCAGAGCACCATCAGCAGCTGCTCCCTGGATCCCACCTCTCAGATCTTGTTAGTAAAATGAATTCAGTGGGTTTGGCTCTGAGCTCACGTGTACCTGAACCGGCTACCTTGAACATGGGTATGTCTTTTTCTACCTCATGTCCTGGTGACAGTGCAGGGCCAGGGCCAGGCATCACGTGCTCCTTATCCCCATCTTCCCCAAGGACACTGAGGGCATTGCTGCAGCCACAGCTGGTCTGAAACTGCTACGCAGTCACAGAGCACAGACACAGTGGCAGTGGCCTGAGGGATGGCCACTTGCAGGCTAACATCTGACCACTGCTACGGGAAGGTGGGCTGGGCAGGTGTACACCTGGGAGGCTGATGCCACACCCCTAATGCCCAAGCTTAGGAGCAGCACTGGCCCGGTCCAGGCTCTGCCCTTCCTTGCTATCCACTCACCAGCACACTGTTGGGAGCAGCAGGTATGTGTAAGAGCTTTGCTCCTCGAATGAGGAGCTCCCTGAGTTGGAATCCTGGCATTGTCAGTTATGTGGCCTCATGGCGATGGGCAGGTGACTTCCCTTTCCTTATCTCAAAAGAAAAGTCTTTCCAAGGAAGCTGCTGAGTGCAAAGTCTGGCCCACAGGACAGACTGCACCACGTCATGTCCAGACTGAGACCCTTTCTCCTGGCCCCTCACACGGGCTACCTTGTGCTGCCATAATTCTTAGAAGTTGCTTATTTGGAGGGAGCAGGCTTCCTGACTAGTCTCCTGTTGCTCCTCCCTGATGGAACAAACTGAACGATCTGGGCAAAGCCAGGAAGATGTGTTAAGAGCCCTCCATTAATAAGTACAGCAGTACAGGTGCACTTCTGTGAGTCACTGAGAGCTTTGATGGCCCCTGGGACCATTGGTCCCCAGCACCCCCTAAGGACTCAGCACAGGATCACAGTCAAGGTCCTCTTAAGTGGAGTTCTGCTGGCTGGGTCTGAACTCTGGTGGCATTCATTCTTCTGTGCTATGTGACCCCAGGAGGACTGTGAGCCCCTCTGTTTCATAGAGCTTCATCCTTACAGAATGAGTGCGGATGGTACCCATCCTCTATCTGGCCCTGAGCAAGGAGCCCCCTCAGGAGAGTGCAGTCAACACAGCCTGAGAACCATTATTTATGTGTGACTGCAAGGCAGATGCCAAACATGTGATCTGTCCTGATGGCCCCAGGGAGCAGGTGGCCCTGTGACCCCAGGATGAAGGTCAAAGCCCAGAGCCCAGCTACCTTGTTGGCCAGGCCTTCCTCCCAGCCACCTTCCTGCCAAGGCTGAACAGAGGCTCTGTATGTGAACCCATCTCTATCCACATCTGACTTGTGTGTGGGATGCGGTGGCCTCTGTGCCATCAGGGTCAGGATTCATGCTTTGGCCTCACACGGTCCTGGGTGCCATCTTCACCCCCTGCCCCTGCATCCTGCATCCTTAACAAGCTGAGACCCAGTCTCCTGATCTGTGAAGTGGGGTTGAGAACATCAGTCCTATGGGATTGAAGGGTGCATGTAAATGAGAATGTCCTCCATCCCTCATGGAAACATAGCCTTATCATTAGATAGCAAGGGTGGCAAGTGCCTGGGGACGCCCTGCCTGGCAACTCATGGAACTGAAAACACACTGAATCAGTTTCATGTCCAGCCTCCCCATGACCTGTCATTTCGTGTCCCTCTCCCCACAGCCCAGCGTCTGGCCAGGTACCAGGAGGCGGACTCAGAGGAGGAGGAGGTGGTGCCCAGAGGGGGCTCGCTGCCCCAGCGTGGCAGCACTGGGAGCCATCAGGGCACCCGTGTGCTACACAGGAGTCAGAGCACCAGGTCGCACCGGCGCACAGGCAGCCGTGCCGAAGCCAAGAGGGCCAGCATGCTGTCCAGGCACACGGCCTTCAGCAGCCCTATGGTAAGTCTGTCAGCCATCCCTCTCGCCATCACCTTCCTGGTCACCGAAAGTGTCTGTATCTTCAGGGTACAAACAAGCTGTTGCGGGGAGTTACCTCTGTTCAGTAAGGGGACATTCTTCTGGCCAGTGCCTTTTCCCCACACCACTGCACTTTCTCCAAGACGGCTGCCTTACCTGGCTTTTCAGGCTGGGGATTGCTGGGGACCCCCTTCCAGAGAGGAAGTCTGTCCTGCCCTAAGAAATGAATAAAATATCAGAGGAAGAGGAAGATGACAACTGTGAAAAAGCAAAGTCAGATTAAAAAAAAAAAGTTAATTAGATGAGCCTGAATGCAATAAAAATCCTTTCTCCCTTGCCTTGTCAGCAACCCAAATATTTGTGGACCATTCTCATCAGGCAGGGGAATTTACAGAAGTGCGTGAATGACAATCTCTAAAAAGTCCTTTCACCTCTAAAATTCTTAAAAACCAGAGAAGGAGAATCTATTGTGCTCATGTATGGCGGCCTCATTACTTTCTATCCTTAGAAATCCTATAGAAACTGCCATTTGAATAGAAGTCACTGAGAATTGTGGTCACTGGTGGTCACGGGACACATGGACGGGGGTCCCTCACCCTGGGCAGGAGGGAGGCTGTGTTGGAACAGATTTTTCTGACATAGATTTGGCAATATTGGTCGAATATTTGAAATGTTCCGACTTTCTGATCTAGGAAGTTAGTGCCCAGAAGCTTATCAGTGTGTTATCTATGTCAGCAAACACTGGAAAAAAATGTACCCAGGGTTAAAGGAAGTCTCAAATACATTATTTATGTCCATTTTGAAACTGGTGTTTTTCAAATAGCTCTTAAAGGCCTGGTAAAGACAAGGTAATGTAATGTTTTAGAGAAATGGAAAATATTTTGATTCTGTAAAATGTGTAGAAAAAAGACTGGAAGGAAAGGCAGAAGCATGTGTTTCAAAAAGTAATATTGCCTTAAGACGGTGTAATAGAGATTTGTTACATTTTTCTTATTTTCTTATTTTTCCAAATCTTTCCGAGTAAGAAGCTTTACACATAATGCTATACATAATGTATACATAATTATTATACATAATGTTATGTATAGTAATATTTTATAATATACTATATAATACATGTCATGTTATATAATACATTATTGTACATTATGTATTATATGTTGTATGATATTATGTAACATACAATGCAAGAATAATACCCATTCTTGGATGTATTGTTTTATAAAAAGAACATGTGTATCTTTTTTTTTTTTTTTTGGCTGCACCTGGATTATGTGGGAGTTCCTGAGCCAGGGATTGAATCTGAGCTGCAGCTGTGGCAATGCCAGATTCTTTAACCCAGTACATGGGGCTGGGGATCAAACTTGTGCCTCCACAGTGACTGGTACCCCTGCAGTCAGATTCTTAACCCACTATGCCACAATGGGAACTCCCATGTGTATCTTCCTATGTATAATAATATATTCATTTCATTTCATATGTCAGCTGTATATTCTAATACAGTTAAGATTATATAAAATCTGTTATTATAAAATGACATGTGCACGTGTGAGATGAAGATCTGTTTGCAGCTACTGGTAAAATCAAGGTGCCCTAAGTAGTCAAACCCCAAGACACTTGGCAGGTAACTGGGTCAGACTGACCGCTTGTCCTCTGTGTTCTTCCCAGGAGAAAGACATAACACCTGACCCGAAGCTTCTGGAGAAGGTGAGCGAGTGTGACAGGTGCCTAGCCTTCGCAAGGCACCAAGAGCACCCACTTGCCCACCTCTCGCCCGAGCTGTCTGACATTTTCGACTTCTTCATTGCACTCACCATCTGCAACACAGTGGTGGTCACATCCCCGGATCAGCCAAGACAAAAGGCAAGTTCTGGAGCATCTGTCATGTGAGCCCACAGAGCCCTGACCTTGGGTGTGACCCCACTGTCATCACTTCTTGAGAAGGAGCCCCACTCTTCCCTTTCCTACAGGAGCCTGGGTCACTCAGCATCACTCCCAGGTTTGAAGGGGTGCACTTGGGGCTTCAGACAGGGTAAACCAGCTCAGTAGTTCTGCAGTGACATCCCCAGACTTCAGTGGGCAGGTGCCAGGGTCGTGGCCAAGTGGGAGAGGACAGACAGTCAGAGACAGCTACTGAGCCTGAGACACAGAACAGCAGTTCAGCCAGAGGTGTGCAGGGCCAGGAGGAGGCTTCCCCCTGTTGACCAGCGCCTTGGGGTCCTAGATTCTTATCGGAGAAAGTACAGGATGGGCTGGGGCCTACCTAAGCTCTTGGGGGAGCTACCTGGACTTGAATCCTGACTTCACCACAAGCCAGTTGCCTCCTATGTCTTGGGCCCCTGGTCTGGGATGTAGGTCAAAGGTGGAGCTGTAGGTAAGGGTCTCGGAATAGGACTTGGCACATATCTGACACATATTTAACATTAATAAAGGCCTTTGGAGTTCCCATCGTGGCGCAGTGGTTAACGAATCCGACTAGGAACCATGAGGTTGCGGGTTTGATCCCTGGCCTTGCTCAGTGGGTTAAGGATCCGGCGTTGCCTTGAGCTGTGGTGTAGGTCGCAGACGCGGCTCAGATCCCGAGTTGCTGTGGTTCTAGCGTAGGCCGTAGAACCCCTAGCCTAGGAACCTCCATGTGCCGTGGGAGCGGCCCTAGAAAAGGCAAAAAAACAAAAATAAAAACATAAATAAATAAAGGCCTTCAACACTGTCATTCAGTAAGTAGTTGAGACTCAATGAGAAGTTGCTTAAGGTGGTGGAAATAGCAATAGCCAAGTTGGGTTTGGTTGGCGTTAACGTCAAGGTTCTCTCCAAAATGAGGAAGGTTTTATGTGCAAAAGAAACCTCTATCACCCAAGTGCTCCTCAGAAGGTCCTCCAGGTGGGCCAGGTGGTATTGGGTCGAGGGGGTCATGGTGAACACCTAAGTGTGGCAGTGCATAATTCAACTAGGAAACTTTAAATGGCTCCAAAGAAGGTGTTCTGAGATGTATGTTCGAAGATAGGTGTTCTAGGTTGGATGTATGCCATAGGCCTATCTCCTGAACCCTGCCCTCCACCCCAGACCCTTTCCCCTCCTCCTGAGCCAGACATTCCAGGAGGTCCCACTGGTGATGCCATGGGTGATGGAGGGTGAACAGGGGGCCTCCACTCCTTCTGAGGCAGCAGTGTATCTGGCAGCAAGGCTGACCACCCCCCACCCCCCCGCCCATGGCCTTGTTCATGCCTGGCAAGGGTACGAGGCCTGGTAGGTCCCAAGCCGACAGGCCCCACCACTCAGAGACCACTGGCTGTGCCATCAGCCCTGAATGGGGATGCTTGTTGCTGCAGCTCACCTCTCAGTGGCCTTGGCATCCCAGCGGTCTGGCCTCTGGGCTCTTCCGCTGCCCTGTATTCAGTCCCTCTGGTATTCCCTGAGGTATCTAGTTTCTAGGTTACCCTATCTGATGGACCCAGGCATTGCTGCAGTTACTGAGTAAGAGAAACTCTGATAGGACTAAGGTGTGTGCCAGTGGTCACACGTGCAGTGAGTTCCATGTAGGGAGCAGAATATTTAATTGCTCACCTTTAGACTGCAAAGGAACTTGTCTCTGGATGCCTCTTCTATACCCCTATATGGGCGGGTACTACCTGGAGGATGTTTGGAGGCAGCAGGAGCTCCAGCGTGGCTGCCTGAATCTCCTGCGTGGACATGCAATGTAAAGTCGTTAAAGGACCAAAGAAAAATCACTTTTATCAAAATGAGTCCTCTGTGCCTTGTTTTACCAAATGCCTGACTTTTCTGGAGGCTATTACTATAATTCACAACTTCAGACCCATGGGCAAAATTACAAAGATTTAGAGATTGATTGTAATTCAGCAGTTTAACTGTTTCAACATTTGCTTTAAATCCATTATCTAGCAGAAAAGTAAAATTGGTATATCATACCAGCATTAGTAAACAACACTGATTTAAATAGTGTTGCTCTGTTGTTCCCTTATTGAGCATTTTAAAATTTTAACAGTTGTATATGTATCGTTTTATTGCTTTCATTCCTTGCTAGAAAAGATATAATTTCCTGTGATTTTTTTTTTTTAAATATTTGTTTAAAGATTTGGGTCCTGAATTTGTCTGTTTCATTTCTTTAGACAGATTCTTTTGGGTTTGAGAATTTTTTTCATGTATTTAAATGTTTTATGGACGTAATTCAAAAGAATGTGGAAATTGGTCTGTTGTTCAATGGTTTTTTAATTGGAAAAAAATTAAAATAATAAAAAGCCAGGTAGTGGTAGGCCCACTCCTCTGAATGTTTTGGTAAAGCAGTGGGACACTGCATTGAGGGGATAGCTTCAAAGCATCAGGCACCACCAGCCACCAGTGCACTGAGTCCATCCAGGGCCTAGGTCTTGCCCCCCACATCCTGAAAGAATGAAAATTGCAGAACCTTTGTTAGAGGCAAGAGTGGAAGAGGCGGAGGAATAATCTTAAAGACTAAGCTCCAGCCCTGGTTGCAGTTTTCAGTGGGAAATGGGAGATCTATTTTCCCAGCCCCTACTGGGGAAGTGGAGGGAGGCCCTATGGGAGTCACGGTGGGGCCTTAGGGGAGAACCTCACTCGCCTTCTGACTGCTTCCCTGGCAGGTGAGGGTGCGCTTTGAGCTGAAGTCCCCCGTGAAGACGATCGAAGACTTCCTCCGGAGGTTCACGCCCAGCCGCCTGACCTCTGGCTGCAGCAGCATTGCGAGCGTGGCCACCAGCAAGTCCGCGCACAAGTCAGGGTCCAGCCTCCTGTCCACCCTGGCCAATGACGGTGCACTGCTTGGGTTGGAGGAGAGGCTGGGCCCTCCGGCCCCGGGCCTTACCAGCAATGGCTACAGCAGTGGGGCAGATGGCTGGGCCCAGCACAAGGTGGCGAAGGAGCCAGAGCCTGAACAGGAGCTGCGCTATGAGGCCGAGAGCCCTGATGAGGCAGCGCTGGTCTATGCAGCCCGAGCCTATAGCTGCACGCTCGTGGACCGGCTGCACGACCAGGTGTCGGTGGAGCTGCCCCACCTGGGCAGGCTCACCTTCGAGCTCCTACACACGCTGGGCTTCGACTCCATCCGCAAGAGGATGTCGGTGGTGATCAGGCACCCACTCACGGACGAGATCAACGTCTACACCAAGGGTGCTGACTCCGTGGTGATGGACCTCCTGCTGCCCTGCTCCACAGGTACCTTGCTCCCCTTGCTCCAGGGTCAGGGGCCCTGGGGGGGCGAGGGTGTCGGTTCCCAGAAGTCAACTCCTCCCCCATCGGCGCTTTGGGTCTCTGGGTGGCCATTTCCTCCCTTTAAAGGGTTAGGGCTGGAATGTACCAGATGCTGGTGGGGATACAAGGCTTCAATAGGTGAAGCCACCTCAGAATAATGTGATTGAGGATTACTGGGGGGTGAGGCCTAGTAATTTTTAAGTTTTTAAATCTGTCTGATGAAAGTTAAGAATTTTTAGACTACAAGTCCCAGAAGTTTCCTTTCTGCCCTGTGATTGCCTGGACCTCAGACACCTATGAAGCCCAGGCCATGGTTTTCAGCCCATTTGTGGGGCTGCCTCAGGCTTCAGTGGGGGCTCAGGTAAGTGGGGACTGCTGGCCTTTGGCCAACTTCAGGCAGAGAAGCTCCATCCTGGTCTTCTGTGTGCTAGACTTCCTTGTAACTTTTCAGTTGAAAAAGAGGAGTTCAGAAACCACTGCTGGTGCTCTACACTCCTTGGTGTAGAAAGTGGAACTTTGTTCAGCAGAAAGGCTTGCACTTCTCGCCAGAAACAAATGCTTCTGGGGCTTGGGAGGGAGAAGGCATGGGTCCCCACTGGTAAACCTGGTTACTCCTCCCTCTGTACCCAGAGGACAAAAGGGTCACATCTGACCTCTAGGGGAGAGAAACTGGATAGAAGTGAGGATGCTGCTGGTGATGGAGGGGGACCACCTGGAGCCTGACCCCCTACAGCCTTTCTCTCCTGTATCCTGGAAACACCTCTGGGTACCACCTCTATGAAACCTAGTATGCTGAATATGCCCTTTTGGAGCTCTGGAACAGAAAGGGGGGAATACCACTCTGCTTCCCATGGTCCTCTCACCATGATCTCAGTGCTTCAGTACAGGACTCACTTGGGGCTCCAATTAAGGGAAAGTGCACTAGAGGGTCTCGTCAGACAGGAAATCCATTTTCTAGTCTGTAGAAAGCGATTGCCTCCCAAAGGCAGCTGAGCGATTTGCAAATGTGTCTCTGAAAGTGGTTTGCATGGCCTTTCTTGGGAAGGGCCTACTTCAGGGCAGAGTTTTGCCTTAGCAGCCCTGCAGTGGTTCTGCCCTAGGGCGGACATAGAATCCAATGTCCAGGTTGATTTTGCATTCCAAGGGCATACTTCATGATGAAATTTGATTTTTGCATTCATGCAAAAGAAGAACAGATAGATATGGCAATTATTCTGGGCAGATTTCAGTCTACTGCAAAAATATCACCTTTGTCCTATTCCACAGCCTTGTATTAAAGACAGTGTAATGGACCACTGTGTTTCAGACTTGAACATGTACAGTGGGTCATGAATAGGGAAAATCCTGAACCAGCACTAGCCAGCAAGGGTAGGAGGGAGTGACAGGAGAGGCCTACCCCCACCCTAGAGAGAGGGCGGGGAGCCTGCTGAGCTGTGCAAGGCACAAAGGAGCAACTGAAAATGTAGCAGCAGTGGCCAAATTTGTCCTTGGCTGGCAGTCCATTTTTTTTCTCAAGTTTTATTTATCTGTTTATTTTGGCCCTAGCAAGTAGCAGCTTGATATGGGACCCCAGTTCCTAGTCCAGGGATTGAACCTGGACTACAGCAGTGAAAGCGTGAACCCCACTAGACTACTGGGGAACTCCCAATGCACTTTTTAAAATACATAGAACGCCTCAAATTTCTTGACAAGGCACAAACGAAATTTCTAGCCCTCAGAGTCGACTTCAAGGTCAGGGGGTGCGGGGAGCCCATGGGCAAGCTGGGGAACCTCCCAAACCCCTCCATCTGGTCCTGCTGCCCCTGCATAGGTTTGTTGTTGCACCCACCTCCTCTTCTGCTGTCCACCTCCTCCCATGGGTCTCTGGGAGGAATTAACTATAGGTGAGAAAGAGCAAAGTCTTCCATCCATTGCATCACGGAGCAGACAGGTCAAAGCATGACATTATCCAAACCATAACACTGAAGGGAGCAAATTAGTAATAAGCAGTTTGTGTGGCTCTCCGCCCTTCTTCGGGAATTTCCAGGCAGTGTCCACTTTAAATAGATTTGAGTAGAGATGATCTATGAGTAGATTCCAAGCAATTTAAGATTCAGGACATTCAGAGCCCCCTGTGGTTTCCCAGGTGACAGGATGGCTCTGGGGTAATTTTGTAGTTATTCACCAGCGATACCCTGGCAGTGTGCATAAGCTTTCACCTTGGAGGGGTTGGCGGGGTGTGGAGTCAAGCAGACTTGCAGATGGCCAGGCTGCTCTACCTGTGTGCAGGTTATCAAGTGAGGAGGGCACCACCTTTCTTCACAACGCTTTTACCCAGAAAGGCATGAGGAGGCTCAGCTGATAATGGATGGGGAATGTGTGTATTCACAGGATGTGGCTGGGTCTTGCCCCCCCAGTAGTAGGTTGTGGGGGATCGAGTAGAAAGCCTGGACTATACCTCACCCTAGTATCTCCAGACCACTGTTCAAATCCCAAGTCTACAGTTATGGGTCAGGTGACCCTGGACAAGTCACTCTCCCTGTGCCTCACCTTCCCTCTGTACAAAGAAATCCGGATGCTGAGCTCACAGGAGAGCCCTGGCCAACCTAATAGCCCAGTGCCTGGTGTGTTATAGACATAAAGCATAAGCTGGGTCCCTTTTCTTCGCTCTGGTTTCATCTCCAGACTTGCCCGAGGTTCAGTCCAGTTGCCATTTTGTGTGGTCATTAAGGCATAAAGCTGGGATGGCTCCACCCACTCCAAGGGCAAGGATGGAGGAGGAGGAAGGCGTGCCATCAAAGGGGTTACCACGTCTCTCCTTGCAGGGCTGCCTGGGCTCTGTCCCACACAGAAACATGTCAGTGTTTTGTGTGACCACACTCTCCTCCAGGGCATCCTGGGTCCTGAGTGGCCCTGCCTGCCTTCTCTCTCTCATTAGTTTTCTCTTGACCAGTGTGGTTAAGGGCAGCATCACAGCCCCTGCTCCTTCCCTGCAGTGCACCCTTACCCTCCCCCTCCAGACAACTCAAGTACTTTATTAGTATTAATTCCAGAGCCCCCTCAGCCACATGTGTCTTTGCTCAAAGAACAGTCAGAATCTGGAATAGCATTATCACAATACCAGGAGTAAATTGTAGTCAAAATTAAGATGGCTTTTTCATCTTTTCAGGAAATTTAATTTCCTAAAGCAAAGTGATCTAGGGCAGAATTTCCCCACTCTCTTTCTCTTCACTAAGAAGACTCCTTAAGGAGTCTTTTCAGATTTTTTTTTTCCAATTGTCCCCCCTCTGACATTTTAATGCCACAGTTATGCTGTAGCTCTCTTTATGTACGCTTTGTGTATTTGTGCTTTATGCTTTTTTATGCATAAATCTTTTTATGATTTTTTTTGTCCCCAAGGGACCAATCTTTGGTCTTTTGGGGACACCATCTTCTCCCTGGAGAGCACAGGTCTAGGAGATTAAGAGTGTTTCTCCCAGGTCTTGTTTGTCAAGCAGCTAACTTGGACTGTAGACGACCTTCCCCAGACCAGGGGGCTCACCACTGGAAAGTAGGGTTACCAGATTTAGCAAATAAAATATATTGAGAGTCCAGTTAAGATTTAATTTCAGATAACTGACAAATAATATTTTTAGTAAAAATATATCCTATGTGCTGTTTGGGCATCTGATATTCTGTCTGGCAACACTGCTGGTGTAGAGGGGATATAAACTGCACTTCTTTCTATTAAATATGATTTTTCATAAAGAGAAGTTTATGTGCCTCCGTTTATGTCCACCTCCTGGACAAAAGGACACCAGATCACTCTTACTGAAGTCTTTTTGGTTCATATGAGATTCTCATTTCAACAAGGGGTATTAGAAATAGTCTAAAATATGAGGTTCTTTTTTTAATTTTTAAATTTTATGTCAAAGCATAGTTGATTTACAATGTTGTATTAGGTTCAGGTGTACAGCAAAGTGATTCAGTTATATATATATACATGTATCCATTTTTTCTCAGATTCTTTTCCTATGTAAGTTATTATAGAATACTGAGTAGAGGTCCCTGTGTTATACAGTAGGTGCTTGTTGATTAACTATTTTATATCTAGTAGTGTATATATGTTAATCTCAAATTCCTAATTTATCCCTCCCTTCTTAAAATAACATTAACTCTAAGTTTTATATGGGATGTGTATAATACTGACAAATAATGAAACAGACATGAGATAAGTCTAGTCGTGCAGATGTTTTCTGGGTGCCCCGTACTGGAAGCTGGAATAAATCATAGCAAAAGGATGTGCTTGTGACATTCCTGCATAATGAATTGCAACAAAATTCTGGCCGGCTCTCCAATTACATCCAGCTAGGGCAAGGCAGTATAGGGAGGTCCATGTAGTCCTCACTGGCTCTGAAATACACTAACTTATAGCATACTTTTATCATGCAAAAACTAAAGCACCTTCTGCTTCTCACTCATAATCATTGACCCAAAAACACGGTAGACTTAAGAAGGTATGTGTTGGGAATGCCTGCTGTGGGGCGACAGGATCACTGACATCACTGCAGCTGCAGGATGCAGGTTCAGCTCCCAGCCCTGCACAGTGGGTTAAAAGATCCCGAGGTGCCACAGCTGCAGTGTGGGTCGAAACTGTGGCTCAGATCTGATCCCTGGCCCGGAATCTCCATATGCCACGAGGCAGCCAAGACAGAGTCAAAAGAAAGGAAAAAGGTGTGTGTTACTTTGCAGTGGACTCCATAGTTGGGGGAGGCTCAAAGCATTTCTCCAGTTTGGTAAAAATAAGCAGTGAGTCTGCTCCCCATCTGGGTCTACAGGAGATAGAAAACGGGGTGGATGCTTGGAAAACTCTTACTAGTTGGTGCTAATTTCTTAGTGTTTTAATTTTTTTTAAATATGGTTTAAAAAAACAACATGCTATAAATCTTAACCATTTTTAAATGTACAGTTAGCTAGTGAGTATATTCACACTGCCTTGGGACAGTTCTCCAGAACTTTTTCGTCTTGCAAAACTGAAACTCTGTATCCAGAAAATCTACTTTCTCCCCAAGCCCCAGCCCCTGGCAACCACCAATCTACTTTCTGTCTTTCTAAGCGTTGATTACTTTAGAGACCTTAAAATATGGCTGTTGTCTTTCCTGGGGTGGGAAGACAGCTCAGCTCCATCAAAGGGTAGTATAAAACGCATCAGCAGAGTGACTTCAGTGGGCCCTGGGGTCTGGAGAGGTCCAGGGCGGTCCACTGAGCTCTGTAGTAATCTCTCACCCGTGTTTCTGCATCTAATCCAATTTAGATGACGCCAGAGGACGGCATCAAATGAAAATCCGAAGCAAGACCCAGAATTACCTCAACCTGTATGCAGTGGAGGGCCTGCGCACTTTGTGCATCGCCAAGAGGGTGAGGGGGCGTGGCTCTGTAGGAGGGGCGGGGCCGGCCACTGGGCTGTCTCTGCACTCATCAGGGGGTCTCTCCCAGGTTCTGAGCAAAGAAGAGTATGCCTGTTGGCTGCAGAGCCACTTGGAAGCGGAATCCTCCCTGGACAACCGCGAGGAGCTCCTCTTTCAGTCTGCCATTCGCCTGGAGACGAATCTGCACCTGTTGGGTAATTACGCTCAGAGCGGGTATCTCATGCCATGGTGTGGAGTTTGCGAGTCCTGGACGCTGAGGTGCCCTGGCTGTAGTCAGCGGCAGCTCTGAATGTGCTGGGCTTGGTTAAGAGTACTTCTGGCCTGACGCTAGCGAGAACCCCAGATGGGCTGTCCTCAATTGAATGCTTTGGCAGTGGCCTGTTTCTGGGGCATTCCGTGTGCCAACCTGCTGGGCAGATCAACTGCACCCAACTTGCTTCCCCTGAAGCCCTGCCTTCCCACCAAAAATAGAGATGAGGAGCAAGCCTTTTCAACAACAGATGCTTGTAAGGCTACCCCCATTCCAGGAAACAAACAGAAGCAGTTGGACTCCAATCAGGGCTGCATTTTACATCTTGTGCATGTTTCATGGATTCAATTTGGGTGCAATTCATTTTTACTCAAATATGCTCATATTTCCTACTGAGTTAATAAGAGTATTTATAAGAGTATTTATTACTTTGGTATTTATTTAATTTAGTATTTAAGTATTTAATATTTAGTAGTGTATGTATTAAATTAGCTGGGTCTTTGTATGTGCATGCTCTCTCTCTGCTCTCACCAGGAGCTCCTTGCGACAGTGTTGTGTATACACCAGCCCCCAATCCCATGGTACTGGTGATCAGATGATACTCCTGAGGCACAAAGAAATAGGGGTTCATCTTTTAACAAGAAAGGCTGTAATTTATTTGGTCCCCTTTCCTGGGCAAAGGAGTTGGAATACCTGAATATCTCCATATGGATATCTAAGAAAATATGCATGTGAATTAATATTCAGATATTTAAGAGTATTACATATAGACACTTTCTACAATTTTCTATTTTGCCTATGGTGTCCTATGGGAGACCATGCACTATTCAAAAAAGCCCGAGGATCCAGAGGCCCAGAGGCATTCTGAGCGGTATCCTTGGGGGTGAATTAAATGAAACACTTGGAAAATGGCTGTGCCTCCTCTCTGCTGTCAGGGTCTGATTTCCTGAAGCAGATTTTCTGTTCACACCTGGAATGTGCTTCTCTGAAAGACACTATCATAGACCCATGGGAGGTGGGTGGGTCCCACTGGTTATCCTGGCCCACCTTGATGACCTCCCCTACCAGGGGCCCTCCCCACCGCCCCGTTCCCCCCCCCATCTCCACCACCCCGTCTAACTTCTTGACATCATCCTCTACGCACCTGCCGTCTCATCTGTTCCAGGCAGAAAAAGGGAAATGGAGTCTGTTTTAGTTATTTCAGGCTGCTCTAATAAGAATTCCATGGGGCTGATGGCTTAAGCAACAGACATTTATTTCCCACAGTTCTGGAGGCTGGCAGTCTCAGATCAAGGTGCTAGTCAGTTTGATTTCTGAGAAAGGCTCTTGTCCTGGTGTGTAGGTGGCTGGCTTCCTTCTGCATCCTCACAGTGTAGAAAGGTTGTATCTCATGCTTTTTGTCATAAGGGCACTAATCCATTCATAAGGGATCCACCCTTATGACCTAATCACCTCCCAAAGGCCCCACCTCCTAATGCCATCACCCTGGGGATTAGGACATAAACCTACGGATTCTTAGGGAGGACACAAACATGCGGTTCATAGCAGCACCCCAGCACAAGGAGCAACGGGACAAGAAGTAGGGCTGATGCAGGTCCCTTGGGAAGGAAGAGACCACCTCACCAGGTTGCAAGCAGAGGGAAAAACTGAGGCTGGCCTAGAGAACACTTTGTTGCTCCAAGTTGTATATTTTCCCCAATATATGGAAACCTGTATGGGAAAATCTGCATCTTAGGTGTTATGTCTGGAAAAATCATATTCAGGATAATGTTGCTTTCAAGAAATAATAGACCTCTGTGGTCAGTTTCAGCAGCAGATGGTAAACAGGGTTGAGAGCAAGCACTACTGATGTCATTTGCCAGAAGCTTTGTGTGGGATAGGTAATCTTAAAAACTTTTTCGTCCATTGGAGCTCCTGTTGTAGCTCAGCAGAAAAGAATCCAGCTAGTATCCATGAGGATGCCGATTCGATCCCTGGCCTCACTCATTGGGTCGGGGATCCGGTGTTGTTGCAAGCTGCTGTGTAGGTCATAGACAGCTCGGATCCTGTGCTGCCTGGGCTGTGGTGTGGTCTGGCAGCTGTAGCTCCAATTCAACCCCTAGCCTGGGAACTTCCATATGCCACAGGTTTGGCCCCAAAAAGCAAATAAAATAAAAATAAACCTTTTTCATCCCTTGGTGTATGGGTCATTCCCACCATCTTTCCACAAGCTTTGTTTCCAAGTTGTCTGAAAAGTTGAAAGTCAGCTGACTGTTAGGAAGCACTGGAGGTGCTCTGCACATCCAGAGAGTTATGTTCAGTGCCTCCCAGTTATTCCTACTGTGTGAAGTCAAGAGAGCTAGTGGATGAGAATCACCCCATGCTTCCAGATGAGTTGGACCACAAGCAGGGTCCAGTCTGCAGGGGCTGGCCAGTACCTCTACTGTGTTGGAGTGTGGCATTCATGCCTGTCGGGGAGGGGGTGGTGCCCATGAGCAGGGGACTCATCCATACCATTGTGTCTTTGACCAGGTGCCACTGGGATTGAAGACCGCCTGCAGGATGGTGTCCCTGAAACCATTGCCAAGTTGCGTCAAGCAGGCCTGCAGATTTGGGTTCTCACCGGGGACAAACAGGAAACAGCCATTAACATTGCATATGCTTGCAAACTATTGGATCATGACGAAGAAGTCATCACCCTGAATGCCGAATCCCAGGTGGGTGGAGTCCCAGGTGGGTGGTGTCCCAGAGCCCTGCCCTGCCTGGGCAGCCTCCTACCCCACCAGCCCCAGGGCAGAGCAGGAAGGAATGCCTGCCATTTCTGGAAGTGGGCCTTTGCCCTCTGCCTCTCTCTTTACACCTGTGCTGTGCTTCTGGCACTTAGAATGCGGTGCTTGTCATTGTCTCAGAGTCTGGGGAATTTAATGGGATTTCTTAGTTTCAAAGGAATGCACATCTGGACTTTATAATGCAAAGTTCAAGCCACATTTTCCTGACACACCATCCAGCTAATAGTATCAGAGAGTGTTTTTCATGTGGTCAGGTGGAGCCAAGGCAGCATGGTTATCCTCAGGATGGTTGTCTGACCGATGTCCCAATGGCATTGGGGTTTTAATTCATCATGTCTGTCCCCAAGTGTGGAGGGGAGATCTGCTTTCTATGGGCCCTGGCCTGGGCTCTGAGTCCTTGATTGACTGCCCCTTGGAACATCTCCAGAGGATGACAAGTCCAACTTTTATGGCTCATGCTCTTGGTATCACACTAAAGATGTGCCTAACCACAAAGATTTCTCCTATATTTTCTTCTAAATGGTTTATAGTTTAGTTTCTCAGCTTTAGACATAGTCCATTTCATGTAGAATTTTTTGTAAGGTGTGAGGTTTATGGCAGACTTCATTTTTCTGCATGTAGCTGGCCAGTTAATCAGGCACCATTTGTGAACAGTCTTTTTCCTTTGTTGAAAAATCAGTTAGTCCCGGAGTTCCCACTGTGGCTCAGTGGAAAGGAATCTGACTAATATTCATGAGGACGCAGGTTCACTCTCTGGCCTTTCTCAGTGGGTTAAAGATCTGGTGTTGCCATGAGCCGTTGTGTAGGTCAGACATGGCTCAGGTCTGGCGTTGCTTTGGCTGTGGTTGTGATGTAGGCTGGTGGCTATAGCTCCAATTTGACCCCTAGCCTGGGAACTTCTGCATGCCGTGAGTGTGGCCCTAAAAAGATAGGAAAAAAAAAAAAGAAAATCAATTCAGTCCTATTTGTGTGGATCCATTTCTAGACTTTCTATTCTGGTCCATTGATCTGTGTGTCTGTCCCTTTACCAATACCATGCTGTCCTTTGGTTTTTTGTTTTGGCTGTGCCCACAGTGTGTTGAACTTCCTGTCCCAAGGATAGAACCTACACCACAGCATTGACTCAAGCTGCTGCAGTGACAAAACTGGATCCTTAACCCACTGTGCCGCAAGGGAACTCCTGTGTTTTTTTTTTTTTAATATAAATCTTAAACTAGGTAGTATTTTGTTTAATTTCCAAGTACTTAGTGTTTTCCTGTTGTATTTCTGTTTGATTTCTATTTTAAACCTATTCTATTGTTTTCAATTCATTATTGTCATAGAACATGCTTTTGATGATTTTAATTCTTTTGCATTTGTTCTTTTTTTTTATTTTTTTTTTTTTGTGGCCGCACCCAAAGCATATGTAAGTTCCTGGGCCAGGGATTGAATCCGAGCCAAAGCTACAACCTACATATGCTACAGCTGTGGCATTACTGGACCCTTTAATCCACGTGCCGGGCCAAGGATTGAACCCATGCCTCTGTAGCAACCCGAGCCACAGCAGTCAGATTCTTAACCCACTGCTCCACAGCAGAAACTCCCATATGTTCTTTTTTTTTTTTTTTTTAATGACCCAGGGCATAGTTTATCTTGGTGAATGTTCATATGTGCCTGAATGTGTTTTCTGCTATGTTGTTGGCTGGTGGGTTAATAAGACCCAACTGAGAGATAGTATGATTCGATTCTTTTATAAGAGGGGTCAGCAAATTGTAGCCTATGGGTCAAATCCAACCTACCACCTGTTTCTATAGATATTTGTTGGAACACAGCCTTCCCCATGTTTTTATGTACAATCTTTGTCTGCTTTTATGCTATAATGGCAGTATTCAGTAGTTGCCATAGAGACCGAATGACCTGAAAAGAGTGAAATATATACTCTGACCGAAAATAGCCACTCCAGCTATTCTGATTTCTGTTTGCATGGCATACCTTGTTTTATTCTTTAGTTTATAATCTACTTATAGCATTTCATTTGAAATGAGGTAGGGGTTTGGGGGGAGGTTGGTAGTTAGGTCATGTTTTCATTCATTCAGACAGTCCCCTTTAATTTGATATGCTTAGATCATTTACATTTATTATAATTTTCGATATGTTTGGATTCAAGTCTACTCTTTTATTTCTTGTTTTCTTATTATTCTGTTTTCAGTTTCTCTAACACGAATTCTTTTTGCCTGTCTCAGGCTGACTTCTGGAAGGAGGTCACTGTGCACAGCTCATACTTACAGAGTGTGGGGTTATATTCCCCCTCCTTGAGCATAGAGAAATTACATAAACTACTTAATGTAGTCCAACAGTGAACACATAAATGGAATCCAGTGAACTTTTTATTTTGGTTAAAATGTTTCGGCGTTCTAAAACTTTTATTTGATTTTTCTTTATATCTTCTCTTTGTTTCCTGAGACTTCTTTTGTATTAAGTTCTAGAATGGTCTCTTACTCTTGGAACACTTTTGTAGTGGCTGCTGCAGAGTCTTTGTCAGATAATTCCAGTCTGTGGGTCATCTTCAAACTGGCTTCTGTTGATTATCTTTTTCCACAGGCACTGAAAATTTTCTAGTTCTTTATATGCTAATAACTTCAGAGTTCTATTGTGGGCATTTGTAATGGCACTCTAGTCATTTTATTTTAATCATTATTATTATTGTTTACAATTTTTACTAAATTATTTTTTAAATTAATTTTTAAAATTAAAGTATACTTGATTTACAGTGTTGTTCCAATTTCTGCTGTATGGTCATTTCAAATTCTACGGAGAATGGGGATTTTTTTAAGTCAGTCATCTTGGGTTCAGGCTGCTTGCTCTGAACAGCCTCGGGGTGTTGGTTTCAATGTCAATTTTGTTAAGTCTTTGCTAAGCTGTTAAAATCTGTCTCATCTCTTTGCCAAGCTCAACCCTCTCCCAATTTTTCCATTACTTTCTGATTCTCTGGGACTCCCTCTGGCAAGAAAGCTAGGGTTGGAGTTACCTTGATCTGCCTTGTACTTCTTCCCTGACCCTGACACAGGGGCCAAGTGGTGGTGGGTCAGACAGCATGGAGGACAGCACTTACCTTGCCATTCTGGATGTTCTGATGGGAAGGAAGGGCCACCTCCCTCAGTGTCCTCAGCAGCAGATGGCCCTGTTGTTCCTGCTGCTTCCCCCAGAGCAGAACTGCCTGGGGCTGTGCGCAAGAGAACAGAGGAAAAAATAAATAAAAATGTGGTTTCCTCCATCTTCTCTGAGCATTTGGAGTTCTCTTTTCCACTCCTCAGGCCAGAAGTAGAAGGCTTCTCCAGGAGCTGGGGCATACTCTGTCCCTGCTGTGGAGCCCACCTCCAGCTTCCATGATGCCTGAGTCCAGACCAGAGGCTGCCAGAGTGACAGTAGAAACCTCACTGTTCAGTGTCCTCAGAAGGCTGGCCTTCTTCCCCAGCCTGACAACTGCTGTTTGCTCTGAGTCCTCAACATTGCTCCAGGAATTGTCCAGATGCCACAGCTGCATTCATGGGGAAGGCAGGGCGTGCTTGCTCCTTCTTACCTTGTCAGTGCCTTGAGCTGGGACCAGATGATTCATGCTGTTTCTGAGATGAGATCCCACATTCTCTGCAAGGCCTTCCTGGTCGCCACCACTCCCAGCCCCTACCAGAGGCAAGCCTTTCCCTCCCTCTATCCAGTGACACTTTGCAAATCCTGGTCAGTGACTTGCTATGGTCATGGATGAGTGCACATGTGTCCGTCTGCCTGCCTATCACCCACGACCAATAGCTGCATGTTCTTGGTCTTCTTTTCCCTAGTCCCATTCACATTCCTAAATGTAAAAGGTCCCCGGTAAGCGCTTGTTGGACACCGCTGGATTTCCACGGTGCATTGCAGGAAGCTGGTCACTAACCCACCGTCTATCCGTGAAGAACTAGGAACCACTTATGTTCCCTGGAGTGTGTTCATTCCTAGAAACACTTATCCCACCTATGCCTCTGTCCCCTGACCCTGCAGATTCCCCAGTAAGTTCCCCTGTTCTTTTTGGAGCTCTTGATACAGCTTTAGAAGGGCACAGCCAATTAAAAGCCGCAGTAATTATGCTTTTTACTGGTCAACTGCAGAGCTTAGGGAGACACTGATTACACTTCTTTTGCTTTTGCTGGTGCCTCACTAGGAAACAAGAAGGGCTGCATAAGGGCCTCCGAGGACCCACAGGAAGTGCTTGGAAAGCTCCTGCAGCCTAACCAGTCAGCAATTCATAGTCCACAGTCTGGCCAGGCCTCCCAGAGTGAAGGTGCTCTGTTCTGACCTCTACACAGGATAATGAAGTCATGTGGGCTCTCATAGGAACCCTAAACTGACTCGATCTCTTACACGTTGAAAGTTATCCTCTTCCACTGGCTCCCCAGTTTCAGGAGGGTGGCCTTCTGGGCAGAGCCTGAAGCCCAGGATCCTCAGATGAGCTATAGGGAATAACCTAGTCTGTGATGTGGCCGAGTGAACCGCACCAACCTCTCATGTTCATTTCAGGAGGCATGCGCGGCCCTCCTGGACCAGTGCCTACACTACGTGCAGTCCAGAAGCCCCCACAGTGCCCCAGAGAAGACTGCCAGCAGCGTGAGCGTGAGCTTCTCGCCCGTCTGCCCGCCCTTGGTGACCACCACCCCCAGCCCCAGCCCCAGCCCCAGCCTTGTGATTGATGGGAGGAGTCTGGCCTATGCCCTGGAGAAGAACCTGGAGGACAAATTCCTCTTCCTCGCTAAGCAGTGCCGGTCTGTCCTTTGTTGTCGCTCGACTCCCCTGCAGAAGAGCATGGTGGTGAAGCTGGTCAGGAGCAAGCTTAAGGCCATGACTCTGGCCATAGGCAAGTATCCACACCGGCCAGGCAGGGCCTTGTGTGAATGAACAGCCCCCACCTCGTGCAGCTGCTTCCTCTTGAAGCCTCCTGAATTTCCTGCCTTTTCCATGCTATGCCAAGAGCTTCCTTGCTCTTTTTTCTATTTATAAAATCACACTCAGTGCAATAAAGCAGCCTGTTCCAAATATAAAGCTTAGATATGAAAACCACAAAATACACTAGCAACTGATATAGATATTAGAAAGTCAATAATAATGTAATGATGGTTTAAGATGAAGCTTCTTACTGCTTCCTGGGAGGCAGTAGACTACTGTCACAGGCAGCCATGGCCACAGCGGAGCCCTGCACATGAAACACTATCCCAGGCCCTTTGCAGGTGCCTCTGATCTCTGTGAGCTGCCTGGAGTCCAAGGCCCTGTAATGCTGCAGGACCCAGAGGCTCAGTGGTGATCAGAACTCCCATTGCTTCTTGTCTGCTGAACTTTGTTTTAAGACAAGCATCTAATTTTTTTAAAATTCATCCTAAGGTATAAATAGTTACTAAATTTTGCATCCTTCCCTTAAGGGTTGTGCATCTAATGGTGGTTTTTCCTTCCTTCTCTGCCCCTCTCCAGTGGTCACCTGTTTCCCCCCAGGGCAGCATCCTTGCCCACCTCCGATTCAGGTCGTCTCCCGTGAGGTTCAGGGACTTGGCAACGCCACCTGCTGGTGAGGGCCGGGAGAGACTGCGGGTAGCCTAGGAAACGGGAGGCTCCCCAGGGTCCCCGGATATCCAGCATAGAACAACCTAGGTGAGAGATGGCTCTGAAATAAAGCATCCTCACCAATCAGTAACAATTACCATATTTTCTACAAAAGCTCTGGGTCAGTCCCTCTTTGCTGCTGTGGGGATGGCTGCCCTATCACTCCTCATCAGGACAGTTGAGGCCTCTGTAGAGCTTGGGTCTGGGGTGGGATGGCCTTAGCAGTGTTACCATGGAGGCGGCCCTGCACTCCAGAGGGCTGTGGTAACTGTTAAGGGGAATGATCATGTTAAGACAGGCAGCTTTCCCATGGGTGGCCCCTTCTCAGGGAGGCTGTCCCGGGACCACCTTTCCCTCCTGTGTCTGGAATGGCTTTTAGGTCTCTCTAACAAATGTTGGAGTCAGGAGCCAAGGAGTCTGCAGGCTACCTCTGCACCCTCACCGCTAACTCTGCTCCTCTACCATCCACTCTCTGTGGTGATATGAGGACAGTGTACCCAGTAGGCTGCTGTGAGACAAATGATAAAGCACATTTTTAGTGCCTGGTCAGTGCCTGGCTCAGCCACTGAATCACAGGTGTGTGGCATTCATTTAGGAAAATGGAGGTAAAGCCTCTGCTGGTTAAAAAGAAAAGAAAAAAACAGGAGTTCTGTGGTGGCTCAGTGGGTTAAAGATCTAGCATCGTCACTGCTGTGACTCAGGTCACTGCTGTGTCGCAGGTTCAGTCCCTGGCCTGGAAACTTCCATATTCTCTGGGCACGGCCAAAAAAAAGAAAAAATTCAAAATAGAATCACAAAAGGGAAAGTAAGGACCCATCAGAACTTTAGCTCATTTCTTTCAGTGAGTTGAAGTGTAGATATGACTTATTCTTGGGCATCCAGCAGTTAATAATCCAGAGAACATCACTGCATACATATCTCACTTTGAATGGGACATTCTTGGAAAAGCTGCGGAGGTTATTGCTTCACATAATTTCAGTTGGACAAATATTGACTCATCACCCATGTTGGGCCCAGTGCAATAAAGAACAGAGAAATCACGGGAGAGAGATATCCTGGAGTCATGGTTTTAGTCATTCCAGAGTTGTGTATCTGCAACTCTGTGTATTTGAAACATGGGAGGTACTCTGGGACTTGTGCCCTTTTGCTGCCCTGTTCCAAGAATGGTCACTATCACTGAGTGACAGTGACTCCAAGTCTCTGCTTGCCTTTCCCTGAAGGTGTCGAGAGTGCTGTCCTGTGCTCCTACACTTGTTTTTATTTGGCTGCGCGGTGGCATGCATAAGTTCCTGAGCTGAGGATCAAACCCATGTCACAGCAATGCCCAAGCCACAGCAATGACAATGCTGGATCCTTAACCACTAGGCCACTAGGGAACTCTAGCTTCTATGCATTTTCTATCAGCAATGTGACTGAATAAGCAGGAGGTCTCCTTTATCACATACTCAGAGACCCCAAGGGTGAGCACAGTAGCTAACAAGCTAGCTGGATGTGGGTGTGCAAAAAGAGCCCTCCAGTTTGCTGGGCAGATTCCACCTCCTATCATCAGTTTTGAAAACCACTGGTGTGCTGTGAATTGGAGTAGCCTTGGCTAGTATGCTATATGTGTGACCAAGTCTGGAGTAGTCAAGGGGATAACGATGAAGATGGTTGTCCTGTCCCTCCCCATGCTGGATGCCATGTGAAGAGCTCTCTTGGTTTGAGGAGCCAGTAAAGCAGAGCACATTCTAAGTGGGAAGGTACATGCTGGCCGCTGCTTTCTGTCATACCTCCTGGTCCAAGCATCCTGCCATGCTGCTTCTGCCTGCATCACTTGGTTCCATAGGGATTCTTCCTCACTCCATCCTAGGACCCTCCACAGGACCCCAGCTCAAGGACACCCCATGAAGATCCATCAAGCCCATTTGATTCCATGGATCTCAGCTCAAACAATTCTTCCCACCTGTGCTGTTTCTAGGAGACGGAGCCAATGACGTCAGCATGATCCAGGTGGCAGATGTAGGCGTGGGAATCTCAGGCCAGGAGGGCATGCAGGTAAAGACCGAGGGGCCCTCAAGCCATGCTGGCATTCCTGTGGGTTCTGTCCAGCAGAGCTAAATATTGGACTTCAATACATTCTGATAGGAGACCAGGTGGCCGGTGGCACTTCATGGGTGTAAAGCCACGTGCCGAGAGCAGGTGTCTGTAAGTATATGTCTGTGAAAAGGTGGGAAAGAGTGCAGCAAGGTGAGTCATCGCCTTCCTCTGGCTGTCAATGCGTAGAAGGCCCTCTTTCCTGCCCCTAAACATTAATGGTACCATTTGCTGGAGTACTGTTGCAACCTAGTGCCACTATCCAGATGGAATGTAGCCATCTTGGCTTGTGTGAAAATTCATCTCTGCACTTTTTTTTTGTCCCTGTCTTTGTCCTGGACCTGAGGTCCAGGCAATGAACCAATGAGTTCATAAAAAATGTTTCTTTTGGATAGAGCTTTACAATTTCTGGACCTTTGATTAACTTTGAATTACAGTATTTTTAGCTTGGTGGTGACCATAGGGAACAATCTATACAGTCGTCTTTTAAAAGTCAGGATGTTGGTCACTGTTTGGTCATTGGTTGATCTGTCCATTGATGCATTCAGTTGGTAATTAGCTATTGAGCATGTATAGATGCCTGGCCTGTGCAGGCTTCTTGATTTCCTCACTTGATACTGAAATCAAAGTGGGATGGAAAGTCCTGAGCCCAGAAGCACAGTCATTCCATCTCAGGTCCATCCTCCGCACCTTCCAACTCTCCTCTTCTACTCCACTGGTTTGTGTTCTGTTACTTGGCATATTTTTTCTTCCTCCACAAAATTGAACTTGGAGCCCAAGTTGGAACTCATCCTTACTTCTTCACAGTGCCATGCCCATGGGGAAAGCCTCACCAGTGGCATATGGAGGTTCCCAGGCTAGGGGTTGAATCAGAGCTGTAGCTGCCAGCCTACACCACAACCACAGCAACTCGGGATCTGAGCCACGTCTGCGGCCTACACCCGGCAACACCAGATCCTTACCCCACTAGCGAGGCTAGGGATCAAACCTGCAACCTCATGGTTACTAGTCAGGTTTGTTTCTGCTGCACCACAACAGAAACTCCCATGCTGAGTTTTTCAGCAGCATTGCCTCTTGGCCCCCATTTTCTAGAGTGAAAAGCTACCCAAGGTGGTGCCATAAACCACAGGTGCAGAGAAGTTCACCCAATGAATCCACTTTTTATTGAAGACTCCAGATCCAGCATGTGGGTGGGGAGGGAGGGAGCCACCACCACTACGTGTCCTCAGGGCCGAGGGAGGCAGAGGTGTCTGTGAGCCATAAGAGACTTGGTGAGAACAGCTGAGCTGTAGGGCTCGAATTGAGGTTCTGAACAGACATGACTTTGGGATAGGATATTACTGGATGCTTCTGTATTTGTTTATTTATTTATTTATTTAGGGCCGCACCTGCAGCATATGGAAGTTCCCAGGCTAGGAGTCCAATCACAGCTGCAGCTGCTGGCCTGTGCCACAGCCACAGCAACACAGGATCCAAGCCATGTCTGCAACCTACACCACAGCTCAGGGGAATGCCAGATCTTTAACCCACTGAGCAGGGCCAGGGATCGGCCCCAACTCCTCATGGATACTAGTCGGGTTCCTTTCCACTGAGCCACAATGGGAACTCTGTTTCCATACTTATTTAAAGCTATACTTCTTTATGGAGGGTGCAATGTGTAAGACAGTGGTAAGGTTGTACCCCTTTTGACTATTCTCAGGGGCTCAGGTCACCCAGGGGAATGTGGCTCTGCTTGCATTTTAGTTGGTCTGATAAGCAAAGGGACATGATGCTGAGCCCTCTGGGAGATGTACATGGACCCAGGGAGTCCAAGGGTGGTCACTGAGGAAGAGTGAGGTGCTTGGAGCTCCCCACTCAGCCGGGGTGGGAAAGGGGTCCTGGGTGGGAGCAGAGGAGACCAAGGAGATTCTGTAGCTTTGAGACGCTGAGTCTTCCATGGAGTCGCCTGGTCTGATACGTTTGTTGAGTGCCCCACAGGCCAAGAACTGGCTGGGAACTGGGGTGGTAGAGGGACCACAACATCCCCTGTCCTCACTCTCATGGAATTTTCAGAACAGGAGGTTAGAGAAGTATTTTAAACTTAGGAATTCCCTAGTAGCTCTGAGGGTTAAGGATCTGGCATTGTCACTGCTGTGTCATGGGTTCCATCCCTGGCCCATGGCTAGGGCATGGGCGTGGCCAAACAAAACAAAACAAGACAAACTTACACCAATAGTCATAATAGAAGTGAGTGCTATGAAAGAGAAACACTGGTTTCCTGGTTGAGGATGTGACAGAAGGCTCTGACCTGGCTGGCAGGAAGCACTGGTGAGACCCCCTTGATGGAGGAACAAGCCATGTGTTTGCAGCCCAGATGTGGAGGTGGGAAGTTGTGACCAAAGGCTGGAGAGGCAAGCAGGGCCTGAAAGAGAGCTTCACCTGCACTTCTCAAGAGTCAAAGCTGCTTCTCAAAGACCTCCTAGTCCTCTCCTTAACTCTATTTAACAACAACCCTTTGACGGTTTTTTGTTTGATTTTGGCTGCCCATGGCATATGGACTTCCTGAGCCAGGGATCAAATCTGAGCCATAGTTTTAGCCTTGGCAACTCTAGATCTTTAACCCAATGTGCTGGACCAAGGATTGAACCACCACTCCAGAGACACCTCTAATACTGTTGCACCACAGTGGGCAGTCCCCCTTTAAGTTTTTTGATGACTCCCTTGAGGCCAGGGACCCTATGTGATCATGTCTATGTCTCTAAGTCTGTGCCTGGCAACTGGAAAGTCTTAATGTATGATTTTTGAGAGGATGGCTAGGAGGATAAATGAAGGAAGGAAGGGTGCACAAAACCCTTAAGATACCTGTATGTAGATAGGAAGAGATGTAAAGACACAATTTGCTTCCAGATCCTTAGTTTGGGGTTGGAAAGCATTGTAAGGCTTCAGACTTTTCTGATGCACGGTGATGTTATTCTGTTCCCCAGACTAGACAACATCAAAGGTGACCTACTCTTTTCCAGGTGTTATTTAATTATAGGAAAGTCAGTTAAATTTTAAAAGCAGACATGTTTTTGTGTGGAATAATCCTCCAAAGAAAAGCAGAAATGTACTTTTTTTTCCTCCCTTTTGTCTTTTGAGGGCTGCACCTGCAGCATATGAAAGTCCCCAGGCTAGGGGTCAAATCAGAGCTATATCAGCCAGCCTACGCCACAGCCCCAGCAATGCAGGATCCGAGCCTTGTCTCAGACCTATCCCAAAGCTCATGGCAATGCCTTAACCCACTGAGCAAGGCCAGGGATCAAACCCGCATCCCCATGGACACTAGTCAGTTTCATTACTACTGAATCACAACGAGAACTCCAGAAATGTATCTCTTATTGACATTTTCTTTGATTTTTTCCCCCAAATGATTAAATTCACTTTTCAGTGTGTTCCAAGTGGTTTGGGGGCACAGAAGGTGTTATTTAGATGGCATCTGTATGGCCCAGTTAGTTTAATTGTGGAGAGCATGGTGTTCAGCAAAGTACGGGGAAGCTTCACCCCCAGGCATCTTTCCTGTCTGGAGAGGAAGCCTGCTGTCCCTTGTCCTATCAACATCCAGGACCCTGCAGTGGACATCCTAGGACTGAACTGCATGGAGGCCAGGGGAACCAAGGCCCTACACTTGCTCATTATTTGTGGCTCTAGGGGAGAACAACCCAGAATGCACCTCCAGGACAGCCAACTGTCTTAACGCTGGTGCATACATATGGGCAACTTAGGTTCATCTTTGGGTTGAGAGCCTAATATGATTTAGATGAATAAAACATCAGAAGGTTGGAATAGAAGGGAAATGTCATGCATCTCCATATTTTTGTTTACCTTGTTAAAAAAAAAAAGCATGGGAAAGAAAAAGCAAAAACTTAAACAAAAAATCCATCAATTACATATATTGGAAATCTCAAATGAGTCCTCTAGAGCCATATCCCTGAATGAGGGTATTGTTGAGATTGGACCCCCCCCCCCGCCTTTTTCTTTGTAATGGCTGCACCTATGGCATATAGAAGTTCCCAGGTGAGACCAGGGATGGAAACCATATCCTCGCAGAGACAGTGTCAGATCCTTAACCTGCTAAACCACAATGGGAACTCCGAGATTGGACTTTTCTTAAATGCAGGCCATCATCAAGGGAGACAGTGGTCCAGCCAGCCTTGGCTGGTCACATGTGTTCAGACTGGATTTTTCCATCCACATCGCACCTTGTGTTTGGGTGGAGGGGGATCTTAGATGGCCTATAACGGGAACTCTCTCCCTCTCAAGGCAGTGATGGCCAGCGACTTCGCAGTGCCCAGATTCCGGTACCTCGAGAGACTCCTCATTGTTCATGGACATTGGTGCTACTCCCGACTTGCCAACATGGTGCTGTACTTCTTCTACAAAAACACGGTAGGTGTGGGAGTTCCCATTGTACTGCAGCAGAAACGAATCTGACTAGTATCCATGAGTATTCAGGTTCCATCCCTGGCCTTGCTCAGTGGGTCGGGGATCTGATGTTGCCATGAGCTGTGGTGTACATGGCAGATGTGGCTTGGATCCCAAGTTGCTATGGTGGTGGCATATGCTGGCAGCTGTAGCTCTGATTTGACTAGTAGCCTGGGAACTTCCATATGCTGCGGGTGCAGCCCTAAAAAGCAAAATGAAAAACAAAAAACCAAAAAAAAACATAGTAGGGGTTTGATGCCAGGATAGAGGATTTTAGCTATGAAAGGCCTGAGAGTCACAGGGCCCTCACCTGAAAGTGGCCCTTAGGCCACCTCATTGGTTCCACCCTCCTTAGCCTTTGTGGATTCCCCCCATACCTGGCCTGGCCTTGTACCTGGAATCTGAATTCTCCTGCACTACTGAGGGAGAAGGTTGAGGAAACGGGTCCATCCAGGAAAAACATCCATTCTTCATCTGAAAACAAAACGAAACTCAAGAATTGAATTCTACTCTAATTCCTCATGAAAATTTCTCAGACGGAGAGGAAGGCATTCAACATTTCAGTTGCAAACGAGGCCCAGAGCGCCACCTGGAATGGGCCCAGCCTCCTGCCTGCCAGGGAGAATCTGTCCTCATGGAGGGAGGAAAGGAGGAAGGAGAGCCTGATTTTACTCTAAGATGCAGGGCCTTGTTAACAAGCGCTTAATCTACTTGAGAAGTTCGAGGATAATCACCCTGCCTCCCAAAGTGAGAAATTCATTAGTTTTAGGAATAAGTTGGCCTTCCTTTCCAGTCAGGAGCAGAGAAGAAAAGTTTCCATAGCAACAGTGGTTTAGGTTCTAAGGCTGTTCGGTACTACAGGAGGAAAAAAAAAATCTCAATTATCTAAATGCTTTTCCTCCTCTTTGTTTGACCCCACTTGTTCACTAGGTGACTCATTAGGCATCACCTGAGGGGGTGAGAGAGAGAAAAATCAGGAGTGGGCGTGAAGAGGGAAGAAAGTCAGTGAAAAAGCCCAGTTTGTTGATTTTTAGGGTGGAAGGGAACAGTGGCATTCAGTCATAGACTGAAACAAGTCCTGGAGGATCTATATCATTAGAGGTGCTGTCCATGTAGACTGTCATTGTTTCTGAGCTTTGGAAGAAGCCATTTTTAGGTCAAGAAACCAGAGCTCAGGGAGGTTATGTGACTATGTCAAGGTCAGACATGTGCACCAGCCGAAGCTTCAGAACCCACACCCAGGCCGTTGCCTGCAGGGCTCAGCTAAGAATGTTCTTCTACAGTGGCTCTTCCAGGCTGAGACCTACAAGTGGTTAAACAAGTTGGGTTTATTACTCATACGATGACCACAGTCTAGTCATTGAACACCTTGGACCTCAGTTTCCTTTTCTCTAAATAAGGTGAACACACTAACCCTGCTGGAGCCTCAGACAGAGGAAAGAGCCACCCTGCTCACAGTGACAAGCACGGACCATCGACAAGCCTCTACAGTGTGCAGGGGGCTTTTGAGAGTTCTTCAAGGTGCATTAGTCACTAATCCTCCCTGCAACCCCATAACTAAGTACCATTGGTGCACCAGTTTCATGGACAAGGTCACTGAGGCAGAGAGGTGCTAAATGGTCTGTGTCAGGGGCACAACTAATAAGTGTAAAAATGCTTTGCAATTGCTAAACTGCCATGCTCCTCCCCGCCATAAATGCACTCAGGCCAGGGATGTTCGGGGATCAAATAACAGTAGGATGAGATCCACCCAGCTCCACCTACCTTGCACAAGAAGAGGCTCTTCCACCTCCCTGAACCTTCCTTTCCTGCTCAGGGGAGCTGCAGGGACCAGCGATGATGCCTGTAGCTTACCTTCCAACAGAGCACTCAGCAGATGCCAGGGCTCTCAGTCAAGGCAGCAATGTTGATGTCATCATTGACTTTACTGCCATGCTTGTGTGAGTCAGGAATTGCACATGGTTCCTCATCAGAAAGAGGGAGGCAGGATTCGAGATGTAGCCCAGGTAGGTTTAGTTTAGTGCACAGCGAGGGGTGCCAGGAAAGAAGCCTGGTGATGGGTGATGCACCCAGCTGGCCTTCTTGAGATGTGAACCACTCTAGACCCTGCCAGACCTTTATTTTGTTTTCTGTTACCATCTGTGGCCATTTTGGGCACAAGACCTCATCCCACCAAGGGCTGTAGGTGGGAATTCCTAGCTCCCCTTGTTGGTCTTTGATGTTTAAGGGATCAGGGAGGGTGCAGGGAGGAGGAAGAGAAAGAGATAAAGGGCACCAAGGGTAGGACTGTCTTTGGTGAAACCATCTGCTTATAAAGTCAGTCTTTACAGTCAGACTTTGCAAGCCCCTTGGCTCCCCTGGCCAAGAATCTGCAGAGCAGCTGAGAATTGCTCATCCCCACTCTTCCCCCTCTTGGTCACAGATGTTCGTGGGCCTCCTGTTTTGGTTCCAGTTCTACTGCGGCTTCTCTGCATCTGCCATGATTGACCAGTGGTACCTGATCTTCTTTAACCTGCTCTTCTCGTCGCTTCCCCAGCTGGTGACTGGGGTTCTGGACAAGGATGTGCCCGCTGACGTGCTGCTGACCAAGCCACAGCTCTACAAGAGCGGCCAGAACAGGGAGGTGAGGCTCCCTGTCCTCCTCCCAGAAAATGCCAGTCCCTCACCTCCCTCTAAAGGGACACCCTGGGGAGTTCCCATTGTAGCTCAGCGGTTAACGAACCCAGCTAGGATCCATGAGGATGCGGGTTGGATCCCTGGCCTCTCTCAGTGGGTTAGGGATACGGTGTTGCCACGAGCTATGGTGTAGGTCTCACATGTGACTTGGATTCCGAGTTGCTGTGGCTGTAGTGTAAGCCAGCAGCTGTAGCTCCAATTCAACCCCTTGCTTGGGAACTTCCATATGCTGCCAGTGCGGCCCTAAAAAGCAAAAAATTAAATTAAACTAAATTAAATTAAATTAAATTAAATTAAAAATAAATGGACACCCTGGGACAAACAGTTACAATTCTAGACGCTGACCAGTGGGAGGAACACAATGAATCCTGTCTCCTCGACTGTGCAATGCTCTAAGTAGAGAGAGATGACTGGTTGCGGTGATGGTATCAGGGGTGTATGCAGGTGCCCAAACTCATCAAAATGTACACATTAAAAATGTACAGATTTTGTATATCAATTTACTTAAGTAAAGCTTAAAAGAAAGGCAAGATTAAAAAAAAAAAAAGAAGAAATCTCCGGGAGTCCAAGGAAAGCCCCCCCTTTTTTTTTGGTTTTTAATGGCTGTACCCACAGCATAACAGGGAGTGAATCCAGGCTGTGGCCACAGCAACAACAAGCAGATCCTTTAACCCACTGTGCCAAGCCAGGGATGGAACCCACTCCTCTGCAGTGACCCAAGCTACTGCAGTTGTATTCTTAACCCAACTGTGCCACAGCAGGAACTCCAGGAAAGCCCATTTGGAATCTTAAGTCAAGGTCACATGTGATCATTGCAGCCAGAGCAGAGATTTTTCTAAAACACCCCAAAGAAATGTGATTTACTTTGAATGAGGTTTAATGAGAAGAGTACCCCCTAGGGAAACCCCAGAAAGAACAAGTGAATACCAACAGATGATGTAAATACAGGTTTACCTCAATACACCACGTAGATTGACATGCTAATTACTAGCTGTTCCTAGCCAGCCATTAAAGGAAGCCCTGTTGGAATTACTCTATGTGCGCCAAGGTAACGGAACCCTACATCTCTCACAAGGGTCTCTAATTCAGAACTGATTTGCTGGAGAGTTGACTTCCCCTCAGGCAGCCTGGGGTGGGGGCTAATGAGGGTCAGGAAGATAAGGAGGCCTCTGCTTGTCACCTGTCACCTGGGGCAGCTCCTGCACTCAGTCAGGCCTCAGCTCTTATGTGCCACAGGGAGTTTGTCCTGGGGGTTCAGGTGATAGCAGGAAGGGCCTGGCTTTCCAAAGTGCCCAGTAAATGCTCATCTATCCACTCCATTGCCCTATGGGCCGGCACCAGCAGCTCAGAACTCAACAGAGTTAAATACAGAATTGGGCACCCAGACAGTGAAGACATGATTAGTCCATTTCAAGGTCATTGTTGCCCTTGGTAAGCAGCTGTTTGATTTTAACATTAGGAAACATCCATCATCTAATTTCAAAATAACTCACCTTTAAGAAACATTCTAGGGGTTCCACCAACAAAGAGAGGCAAAGCCCTGACAGAGTAGAAATAAAAAGACTCAGATTCGGAAATAAATTCATTTTTATCAGAACAGAAAGAGATTCACAGTCATAGAAAACAAATTATGGTTACCAAATGGGAAAGGGGGGTAGGGAGGAGATAAATTAGGAGTTTGGGAGTAACATGCACACACTACTATTTATAAAACAGGTAACCAGCAAGGACCTACACAGAGAATTATAATCCATAGTTTCTAATAATCCATATGGGAAGAGAATCTGTATGGGAAGAAGATTATACACACACACACACACACACACACGTAACTCAGTTACTGTGCTGTGAGCCTGAAATTAAGACAATGTTGTAAATCAGCTATAGCTCAATAAAAATTAAATTTTAAAAATAAAATTAAATATATAAAAAATATATATATAGTCACTCTATATATATAGTGTGTATGTCTATATATATATATATAGAGAGAGAGTCTAAAAAAGGTTAAAAAAAGAAGGATTCAGATTGGGGACGATGCCAGAATTTCAGAGGAATGTTCCCTCATGCGATTTAAGAGACATTTTCATTTCTCTGGTGTTGACCTTGAACTACTGGAGCAGGTCTTGTGGGTCCAGTTGCTCTCAGTGAGTCTCCAGGCCTTTCTGTAATGTTTTTCCAGCCACTTGCCCTCCCCCAAAGTCCTGAATGGCAAGTCTCCCTGGGTGCTTGACTTTTGCCTTAGGGACCCCTGTGACCAGCTGTCACCTCTGAGCTTGTTTTTGTGTCTCAGGAATACGGGCCTTGCACATTCTGGTTGAATATGGCTGATGCTGCCTTCCAGAGCCTGGTGTGCTTCTTCATTCCCTACCTGGTAAGTTACCAGAACCTTGTAAGTTGGCAGTAGCCACAGCCTTTCCCACCAGGTCACCTGGCCACATGCAGACACAAGACCTTCTGTCTTTCAGGCTTACTACGACTCAGACACAGACATGTTCACCTGGGGGACCCCTATCACCACCATCGCTTTGTTCACCTTCCTGCTGCACCTGGGCATTGAGACCAAGACCTGGGTGAGAGTTGCGGGCGCTGTCCAGAAGGGGCTGGGCCATGTACCTTCACCTCCAAACAGACTCCGTGCAATCCAGCAGGGCTGTGAGCAGACAGGAGTGCAAAGCCCATCTCACTGTGACAAGAACAAAAACAGATCCACAGACCGGCCACACAGACCTAAGCTCAGGGTGTGGGAGCAGCTGCAGCCTTGGTTCTGGGCCCCTGCCCACTGGAGCCCCTCCACCCCAGGCTCCCCTTCCCTCTCCCTCCCCCTGCATCCTCCTGTGTTCAGGCCAGTCCAGGGTTCCCATAGCTCCACGCCCCACCAACACCCTGTTTCCATCAAGCCTGCTTGTGGAGGACCAGTGGATTGTTGTTGAAATAAAACCCTGTCTTTCTCTCCCCACCTTAGACCTGGCTCAACTGGACAGCTTGTGGCTTCAGTATCCTTTTATTTTTCACCGTGGCTTTGATTTACAATGCTTCCTGTGCAACCTGCTATCCTCCATCCAACCCTTATTGGACCATGCAGACATTAATGGGAGACCCCGTGTTTTACTTGACTTGTCTCATTGCACCTGTCGCCGCACTACTGCCCAGGTGGGTTTGTGGAACATTGACCTTCAGGTCCTCTGTGAGCCCTGAGAGCCTTTTCCTTGCTGTGCTCCCGCACTATCTGAGTCTCAAAAGCTCAAAGGCACCACTGCAGCAAACGATGACAGTTTTCTATGTGTTCTTTCCAGATTGTTTTTCAAAGCCCTACAGGGAAGCCTTTTCCCCACTCAGCTTCAGCTGGGACGCCAGTTGGCCAAGAGGTCTCCCAAGAAACTCAGGGCTCCCAAAGAGACCTCTGCTCAGGAAGGCCTCCCAGGAGAACCAAGAACTGAACCGTCACAGCAGGGGAGCCTCGGCACCTCCAGGTCCTTGTCCCAGGACTGCAGCTCGCAGGCAACCTGGCCTGCCCAGCAGCCGGCCTGCTCCCCAGAAGCCAGCGGGGAGCCCAGCGTGGTGGATGTGAGTGTGCCTCTGAGGGAGGACGCCCTTCTGGAAGGGCTGAGCAGCCAGACCCCAGGGTTGTCCTCGCCAGGGGAAATGATCCTGGAATGTCCTGGAGACTCCAAGATGAAGCCCACCAGCACCAGCAGAGCAGCCCCCCTCTCATCCATCTTCAACCTGTCCGGCTTCAGCTCACTCAACTGGATTTCCTCTCTCTCATTGGTCAGCGGGCTGGGAAGCGTCCTACAGTTCTCCCGAAGTGGTTTACAGATGGACAAGCAGGACAGCGAGTTCTTGCCTAGCCCCCTTCCGCCAGACCAGAACCTACAGGCCACAGACTATTTCTAGGAGCCCTTCCAGAGCCTGCGGCTGCTGGTGGCAGTGATGAAAACCTCGAAATGCTCTTTTTTTTTTTATAACATAGACATTAATATTATTTATGTTTCTTATTTGCACAGAAGAGTTCTAGTGAGATGTATTTTATGTATTTCCAAGGCTAACACAGGAAATGAAAGGTACCAAAAAGAAAGTTTATTTTTTAAAATTTCTAAGTAGAGTATATTGAAGAGAAAAATAAGAGCTTTAACATATATAAAAGTTTAAAGGAGAGTGACACTTGAAAGGGTGTGTTTGGATTTATTTTTTCATCTCGTTTTATAAGAAAATGCATTCTGACCGGTTTTCTTCAACTCATGTGGCCTTTGCTTTCCCCAAGTGTAAACATGTGTGAGCACAGTGAACCCTGGGCGGGTGTGGAGGGAGGGAGGAGGTGGGCAAGTACACAGCCCCAGCAGATCTCCCTGCCGTCTGTTTCTCGATCCCACCACTAGGGGGTGGGGGGGGCTTTGCTCACCAGGAACAGGAAAGTGAGAACTCCAGGAAAACCTACAGAAGTTCATCCCCGTGCTCATTTTTTACACAGGCATTAGGTAAAGATCACCTGCAGGTATTACAGTTCCCATGTAAGGCCTTGCCTGTCAAAATCATAACAGCAATAAACAACCTTCACTTTGCAAAGAGAGCGTGTCCGGTTGTCACTGTTGTGTGATGTTAACTAATGTTATTAATGTGACCTAATGTTACCGAAACTCATGTTCATGTGCCCAGTGCAGAGTGAGGCCAAACAAATGGGAACTGAGTTTGGAGCAGATAAAGGTTTATTGCAGGACCAAGCAAGAGCATTGGCGGTTCATGCTCAAAAATACCCCAAACTTCTCGAAGCGTTTCAGCAAACTTCTTTTTTCCCCCTGGCCACAGCCACAGCAGAAGTTCCTGGGTCAGGGATTGAACCCAAAAGCCACAGCAGTGACAATGCCAGATCCTTAACTGCTAGGCCACCAGGGAATTCCTTAGCAAAGCATTTTGAAAGGCCAGGTGAGGGAGGGCTGTCCCAGGATACAACTATCTGATTGGTTGGTGGTGAGGTAACAGGGCTGTTAACATTATCATCCTTAGGCTCCAGAAGGTCTGGAGGCCTGAGCATCTGATCATCAAGTAGTTCATTTCTTCCATTTGGTGGTGGTTCCAGCCTCTGAAGAATTCAGGAAATACGCATCAGATACTATTGTCTAGGTATTTCAGAGGAGAGCTAAAGCAGAGAATTTAGGGGAGGGGGTCTGTCCCGGGAAGGCCCTGTAGGTTCCTGTTCCATTACACTAACAGAACATGTTTTGAGTACTGAAGGGCACTTCCTCATGGCAAATCCTTTTAGATGCCATAAAAGAAACAGCTGGGTGACATGCAAGCTGCACATGGGGACACTGTGGCATGGCTACAGCACAGCTTCTGGAAGCAGGCATCAGCACCCACCAGACCCTTCCTGCCAAGAGGCTGGGCTTTTTAGGTGTGTGGGTCTTTAGGCATTTGTCTTCTTGAGTTATTATTTCTGTCTCTCTAAACAGAAAAACAGAGAAGAAAAAGGTAATAAGAATCCAAGACAGGAAGTTCTCTCAAGGCTCAGCAGGTTAAGGATCTGGCATTGTTACTGCAGTGGCTCAGGTCGCTGCTGTGGCACAGGTTTGATCCATGGCTTTGGAACTTCTACATGCCCAAGGGTGTGGCCAAAGAAAAAATTTAAAAACCCAGGCAATTACATAGCATTTCCTCTTTAGAGCACCCCTGTCTCTGACTTTGCCAACCATTGTAAGTTGACTGCTTTTTCTGCTTGGGGATGTGAAGAGAGCGGGTCCTATGGCTGCCTGTCCCTGGAGCAGCAATGTGCAGAGGTCAGAGGATCTTGAGACTAAGCAGTCTGGAGCACAGCATGCCAGAAAAAGTGTCTGGTTACCCACTGTGTGTGTAGCCCATTTCACGTGACCAAAAAAAATGCATCCCACCTGGACAGATGGAAAGGAAAGTCAGGGCTCCTGTCTGCAAGGTCAGAGAGAGGTGGACTCCAGGGCAATTGAACACACAACTCAGACCTAGGCTTTCCCCCTTCTCCCTGCACTCAGCTTTCCAAGGTCAGCTTGATGCCAAGGCTGACTCTGTTCTTGGTGATAACATAGTTGGAACCATCTTAAGGCAGGGCATAGATGGGCTCCAGGCTAGACGTTTACTACCGACCACCTCTTTATCCTTTGGGATAGAAATAACAAGAGGAATGAGCTAAATAACCAGGCTTTTGTCTCCTGTGGATACTTTAAACAGCAATGGCAGGGACAGGTTTAGTTTAGTTCTCTTATCATAATAAGTGAAATAAGTCAGAAAGAGAAAGGCAAATACCATGTGATATTACTTGCATATGGGAATCTAAAATATGGCACAAATCAGAGTTCCCACTGTGGCTCAGCAGGTTAATAACCTAACATAGATTTCATGAGGATGTGGGTTCCACCCCTGGCCTCGCTCATTGGGTTAAGGATCCAGTGTTGTCACAAACTGTGGCCCAGTTCCCATATGCAGCTTGGATCCAGTGTCTGGTATTGCATGGCTATGGCTGTAGGCCTACAGCTGCAGCTCAGATTTGACCCCTAGCCCAGGAACTTACATATGCTGCAGGTGCAGCTTTAAAGAGAAAAACATATATAGTTACAGATATAGCTAGATCCTGGGTCAGCTAGATTGACAGTAAACCCACAAATGTTACCTTCTCTTTGGAATCCTTTCCCTAGTTAAAATATTAGTCCAAGTAAATAATTAATATAGTCCTGTAATTTCTAGAATTCTGTCCTTTTAGGATAGGCCATCCTGGGTTTTAAAAAAAAATACAATTTGAGGTGATGTCATAGATGCTGTGATGTGCCACCCAACCCCAGGTCCAGTTAGGATGGTAGCACTTACTCAACTCCTGTCAGTGTTGTACCAACAGCTCTTTGCTAAGTCCCTCTCAAGAAAGTGCCTTCAGCTAGAGAGACTTCCTTCCCAGGCTCACATTTTCTCTCTGATTTCAACCTGCATCTTGGCTTATGTGATGGTACCAAGGCCTGGCCTCCTGCCTCAATTTTGAACAGTGTTTAATAAGAGTCAGTCAAGCCCCAAAGCTCCTTGTGGGACCAGCTGACACTTCTGTTATGACCTCATCTCTGTTCAACAATTCACTGCCCAATCTTGCTTCCTTCATGTTCCAGCAAATGAGATTCTGAGAACATTCCCCAGGAGACCTGCTACACCAACCTCAGTCTCAGAGAATCCCTATCTCAGACAACTCCCAAGTCAGGAATAGATCCTTCTCAATGCGATTTTATCTTTGCAAACTTTGCTTGTGCCTCTATTGTGTTCCAGCTGTCATTTTTGTCTTTCTGTTTTGGAGATGGAAGTCCCTAGTTTTATGTTCACTTCATTTTTTTTTTGTCTTTTTAGGGTCATACCTGCAGCATATGGAAGTTCCCAGGCTAGGGATTGAATTGGAACAGTAGCTGCCAGCCTACACCACAGCAACATCAATGCCAGATCCGAGCTGCATCTGCAACCTGCACTGCAACTCGAGGCAACACCAGATCCTTAACCTGCTGAACAAGGCCAGGAGTCAAACCTGGATCCTCATGTAGTTGGGTCCTTAACCCACTGAGCAGCAATGGGGATTCCTATGCTCACTTCATATTGAACTTCCTTCAATATGCATGTGCTATGTGCTATGATCATATTTTCCTAACTAGAATCAGGACTCCCACTCTGGCATTTCCTAGATAGCACAATGTTTTAAGTGGGAGTTACATGGAAATGCATGGATCTATAGCCCATTAAAAAGGAAAATAAATTACCATACAAGAAATATTAATAAATAGAAAAATTTAAAGTATACAAATGATTAGATTTATATCCCCCTTCACACTAGATGCGGGAAAGGGGGAACAATAACAATAAATAACAGAGGGACACAAATAGAAAACAAATAACAAGATGGTAGACTTGAAATGACCATATTGATAATCACATTAAATGTAAGTAAACTAAAATCTTCAACTAAAAGACAAAGATTTTCAGACTATTAAAAAAGTAAGATCCAATTACATGCATTTGAAGTATAACGATATAGATGAGTTGAAAGTACAAATAATATGAAAAAGGAATAACAAAGAAAGATGATATAATTGTATAAGGAGGGGCAATTACATAACGATAAAAGGTTATCTTCTCTGGAAGATATAATCCTGAATGCTCTCCACCTGATAACAAAGCTTCTAAATACATGCAACAAAACTGACAGGAGGGAGAAATAAGAAAAAAGTCACAAATATAGCTCAGAAATTTTCTCTCAGAAATTAATAGAATGGGTAGAGAAAAAAGTAGTTGTAGAAGTTAAAATATCATAAGCAACTTGTTTTTGTACTTGTGACCGTGCAGTGAGTAGACAATATAGGCTCAACTGTAAACCTCCAGTGGCCACCAGTCTGGAGAACCCAGCACCTCCTCTTCAGCTAGAAGTGTATTAGACCAAGAAGGGCCAAGGAGGAGCTAGTGTTGGGGCATGTGGACAGGGAGCAGAAACAGGGGCAGGGAAGGTCCTGGAGTCCCTGGCTCTCATGAGCTAGGAAGGCAGGTGCCCTTCCACCCACCTGGCTTTGCCCTGCCCTCACTTCCTTGTCTGTGCCCCCTGCCCAAGCCCCACACACACTGTGTTGGCCCCAGCACTGTGACTCTGTTTCATCTCATCCTGCATTTCTTGAATCTTTACCAAATAATCTCTGTACTGGGGCTTGTTCTTAAATCCTTTCCTTAAGTGTTCACTATGCTACTGCATTAAAAGTGGTTTTGGGAAGTTCCCATCATGGCTCAGTGGTTAACAAACCCGACTATCATCCATGAGGATGCTGGTTCCATCCCTGGCCTTGCTCAGTGGGTTAAGCATCCAGCATTGCCATGAGCTGAGGTGCAGTTCGCAGATGCGGCTCAGATGCCGTGTTGCTATGGCTGAGGTGTAGGCCAGTGGCTACAGCTCCAATTCAACCCCTAGCCTGGGATCCTCCATATCCATGGGCACAGCCCTAAAAAGACAAAAAGACCAAAAAAAAAAAAAAGTGATCTTGGGTTGGGGTCCATTCATACATAAATCGAATTTGTCTCCACCAGCCACTTTTTTCTTTTCTTTAATGAACCGATGGCCTTTGGGCGTCTGAGCAAGCCACAAGCAAGACAACAGTATTTGGCCACTTTGTTCCTAGCCTCTGGACCTTGATCGTATTCAGAATGAAGAGTAAGAGGGCTGCCTCTGCCCTGGCCAGGGGTGATGTCTCTGTCACATGGACCATTACACAATTCCCTAGCATCTGTCCCAGGAGGATCTGCATGTTATGACTCCTTTTTGATCTTAACTCTGCAGTTTTAACATAATTACAAGCTGCTTTATTTCTTGTGTGTGTACGTCAAAGCACTAAAGTGCTGTTGAGCAATTTGATCTTCGTTTATACCTAATTGAGCAAGTGTTTTGGAACAATCACAAAATATTTTCAAAACACTTATAGTGGTAATTTTTTTCCTCCTATCCTCATTAATAAAAACAGCTAGGGACCTTCACTGGAACATTTATGACACAGTTCAGACACTGGCTGGCATAAGGAAAACCTCTGTAACCAAGCCCAGTCCTGCTCAGCACTTGGTGGCCCTGGCACTGTGCCAGGAAGGTAGCTCACTGCCTTATGAGGTTACTTAGCTGTCTTCCTACCCCTGACACACTGAGTCAGGATAGATTAGTCACCACCTCAAATCAGGGTGGATTTTAAGGAACTCTGGCTTTCTTCATAGTTAGGATTTTCACTTTCTCCAGTTCTTCATTTTTTTTGTTTTAATTGTGCCTTGACTTGCATTGCTATTTAATGTATGTGTTTATATGTCAAGTATTTAAAAATCAACATTTAGGTAAAGGGAGGTTGAGAACCATCTGTCATCCTCAGTTCTTCCTTTAAGCAAGCACACAAGGCCCAGGTTGCTCACAGAATTGAACCTCTTCCTGATCCTCACCTGTTCCCATACTTTTTGGTGGGAGGGTGGGGTCAACCCTAGCTATGGGGGAGGCCAAGCAAATGGCTGTGCTCAGGAAGTGAAGAGCTGCCTTCTGGTCTGCCTTCCACATGTCCAGCAAGGCTGCCTTCCCTGACACCCCCGGCAAACTAGTCTTTTATCTCAGAAATTAATATTTCCTAGTCTATCATTTAATTATTTTTAGAAGAGGTGGCTTTTTCATTTTAAATATTTTTAACTCTTCATCTTGCTTTTCAAAGTTAAATGACAATAATAAATGGCAAAGATACACTGGTCGTGCTGGCTCCAATCTGTAATCCATGTACAGGGATGCAAAAATGTTGTAGGCTGTCAGGGCAGATCCATTACCCTGGTGGGATGAAGCCATGAATTTTGAGGAGAACTGGCCAGAGATAAGGCCACTTTATCAAACAGAAGAGAGGTTCATGGTTAGCACAATTCTAATTGGAGCTTAGGGGTCATAATTGTAAACAGAAGTCCATATTTTGGGTGGGAAGCCAAGGTCTGTAGAGGTGTGTTATCAGCCTTTTTCTTTTCCTGAATTCCACTTTGGACCTGAGGTCAAGACATGTGCCTCAGGTACTCATTCCCAGGCTTTGGGGGTACAAGTGGCTGTAGGAGTTTCTCTATTTAGAAAATGTTTTGGAGTCTTGACTCTGCATCGTGGATGGCTTCTGGCCCTGGTGCCCCATCAGCTCCATGCCCTGCAGCCACCCAGAGGGGACACCAGGCCACCTTCTTCTTTCCCCTTGGGCCCTGCTGATGGACCAGGGTCATGAGGCTCTTGTCCATCTGCAGCAACTCAACAGCTTCAAAGGAGAGAGTCCCAGGCCCGGAACACACATAGAGTCTCATCACGAGTTCTTTCCATCCACAGAGTGATTGTCAGGGGCACTTGGCCTTTCTGCCTTGCATTACACTTACCTGGCCAAGGAAACAGGGCTGCTAGAGCTGTGAAATACCAGTCAAATGAGTGCCAAGATGCCCACGTGGGCCATCACCCCCTCACCCACAGCTGTTTCTCTTGGCCTCTGCAGGCACAGGTGACTTCAGGACAGTCCCAACAAGATGAAGCAGCAGGCTGCCTAGAAAGGACTGAGGCTCCCCCAAACCTCCTGCACTTTGGACCCTCCCAGATGTCACCCTAAGTATCTCTTCATCAGGTTGTCCATCTGCATCCTGCATCATCTCCTCTAGCAAACTGATAGACAGAAGTGAGTATTTCCCTGAGCTCTGTAAGCTACTTAACTCTAGTGAATCAATCATACCCAAGGAGGGGGTTGTGGAAATTGCAGATTTGTGGCCAAATTGGACAGAATTTGTGGGCAACCTTGGGATCTACTACGTGTAACTGATACTTGCATCAGGGACGTTCTTGTGGTACTGAGCCTTTAACAAATGGCATTTGACATAATCTCTCAGGAGATAGTGTTAGCATTGAGTTATATATTAGGATATCCAGCTGGTGTCATGAAGCTGTTTGGTGAGGGTAAAAATCCACACATATGGTGACAAGTGTCAGAAGTGAAGTGTTCTGTGGGAGACCCCTAAGTATTTGCTGAGGCCCTGACCAGCATCATCACTCCTTGTGATGGGTTGAATCATGCCCTCCCCCCACCAAAAAGATGTGATGAAGCCTTAAGCCCCACTAGCTCAGAATGTTACCTTATTGGAAAGAGGGTAGTGGCAGATATAATGTTAAATGAGGTCACTCTGGGCCAGCGTGGGCCTGTGGTCCCAATGGCTGGTGTCCTTAGTATAGAGTTACACAAAGGGAGATGGACAAGTGTCTCAGGAGGCAGAGATTGGAGCAATGTCGCTGCAGCTCCAGCCATACCATGGATGGTGGGTACCACCAGCAGCCAGGAAGGGGCAGGAGAAGATTATACCCAGAGTCTTCAGAGGGAGGACTGCCCCCTGCTAACACCTTGACTTTGGACTCTAAGCTTCCAGAACCCTGAGACAATGCATATCTCTTGTTCCAAACCCTCTAGTTTGTGTATTTTGTTACAGTAGCCCCAGGGGACCAAACAGGAAACTCCTGCCAGGAAAGCTCCCCTTAACCCCTCTGCTCCTTTCCTCTGCTTTGAGTATCTGCCCGGAATTCTTCCCCCTCCACACCCTGGGAATGGGGGCAGACCCAGGAATGCCAACCTCAAGAATCTCTTCTGCCAACCACACTGCATCTCCTTGGGATCTGAGGAGCCCACTGCCCAAAGTGAGGTGGCCTTTGTCCTTGGGCCCCTCACTCAGCTAATGTGCATCTTACTTTCTGGCTGAAATCTGGGAAAGGGGCAGGGGGACACAGATCTGCCTCCAGCTTTCCTTTCCCTCCCCCCACCCACCCCACGTGGTTCTCCACCAGGCAACACTGGAGCTAGAGTGGGCTCGCTTCCCTTTCTCTTCCAGGCTGGTCGTCCCGGGACTAGTCCTGGCCAGTAACACCATGGGAATCTTTAGGACATGACTGTATCATCCTGTTGCCTTGCTAAAGTGGGGAAGTACATTCTCCTTGGGCCTCGGGACTCTGACGTCATATGGGAGAGGCTGCAAAGATGCAGAACTTGAAGGACTTCATATTTAAAATTTGCAAAATGTCTTTATTTTGTATGTGTGAAGCAAGAAAAAAAAAGGGGAGGTGGATGGGGTAGGGGCACTTGTCTGAGTTAAAGGAAGCGTATGTCCCAGTAAAGGGTCATTTTTATCCTGCCTTCATTATTTTTTTTTTTCTTTTTTTCTTTTTTTTAGGGCCACACCGTGGCATATGGAAGTTCCCAGGCTAGGGGTCAAATCAGAGCTGCAGCCGCCAGCCTATGCCACAGTCACAGCTATGCTAGATCCGATCTGTGTCTGCGACCTACACCACAGCTCATGGCAATGCCAGATTCTTAACCCACTGAGCGAGGCCAGGGACCGGACCCAAATCCTCATGGATCCTGGTCAGATTCTTTAACCGCTGAGTCACAGAGGGAACTGCCTTCATTCTTGTCCCTGCCTCTCCTGCTACCTCAGGTCTTGAGAATGATGGAATTTAGTGTCAGGATCACCCTGTTACCCTTCATACTCCTAAGTTATAAAGGGAGAGAATTTAAAGGCACAACTCTAGGAAGGCAATCATGATAAATATCACCAGTCAACAAGATGTGGTATATTTACTCTCTCCCCATGAGGTTCGTAAATTTATTATAAAGCACAGCTATCATGGCAGACAAAGATCATGGTCATGTGCAACTACAGAATAATCAGAGATATGTCTAGAGGTGGGAATTCTCAGGGAGAAGATAGATGGAAATTGCCAAGGGACCATCTGGCTTATACATTCTCATTACTGAAGCCCCAGCCTGGCTGTGGGTCCCAAAGGAAGCCATCTCTGCCACAGCTGAATGGCCTTGTCTGTGACATCAGTCCCTCTAGACTCTCTCTAGCAGGGCACATTCTCTATGATTGAGCAGGACCCTAGGCAGCCAAACCAAAAGAGGTGTGCCCAAACAACGCCCTCTGCCTGCCTCTTGTCTGTAGAAAAATTGTAGCCTCTCAGGCCTTCCTCAAGTCCCAAAGAGTAAGTTTAAGCAGAGAAGTGAGAACATGCAGAAGGAAAGAAAAACAGTCAAGCAAGACAAAATAGTAGCTAAAATTACTATTTGGCCATTAAACAAAATCAAGGACTTTTATTCTTCCTCAAGGGCTCTAGATAATATTCTGAGCCATGTCCTTTGAGCTGATTTGCAGACCGTATTTTCTTTCACTACAACCCCTGTCAGTAGATTGGCTTCACTGCTTGAGGGCACCTGGACCCAAATGGTTCATAACCTCTGCACACTGTGGTTCTACACATGTTAGTGTTGCTTCCAAGATTGTAAATCCCATGACAACAGCGTTGAGATCCCCCTCATCTTCTAAACAGCATTATTTAATGAATAAATCAAAAAATAATACAAAGTCACATGATGCTTCTTACATTACTGATCATGATTATGTTTGTTATCAGTGTGTAAAATATACCCAGAGAGGTAAAATGGAGCCATCTGACAGATCTTTGACAAGAATAGTGAGAAATTTAATTCTAATTTAAATTTTAATTTCATAAACTGAGAAATTCCGAGCCACTGTTAGCTTCTACTGAGGTAGGGGTGTATTCATGGTGTTGATGGAGAAGGTACATTCTCGGTGCCTCTTGGCAGGGCAAGAGGGAACAAGGGAGATACCAGGATGAGTTCTTTCCAGGACATTCCACACTGTCTAAGGAATCTGTTCCAGGCTCCCTTCCGTCCAAAATGATGTCATAGAGACTTACTTTTATTTCATGAGTCTTCCTAAAACCTACATTGAAAGTGGCTTCCATAATGCCCAGGATGGGTTTCCCCCAAGTCTGGGAGATGAAAATTTACCCCTTTCAAGACCACATTAACAGTAAAAGCTGTCACCATGATGGGGACACCTGGGGCTGGGAAGGCTGCGATTCTCCACTGGCCTTTGCCTTCCTGGCCCGCCTCCTTTTGTAAAGCTCTCAAATGTTCAGCCAACCTCAGCCTAATACAAAAGGGATCTTTGGCTACTGCTCATGGCAAGAAACCAGCTCTGAGCAAACATGAGAGGACCCTGCTGAATCCAGTGGGAGGTGTGACACTTGGGCGTAGCAGCCAACAGTGGCTATGGCCAGAGGAGTGAGAAATAGCCTCTAGGACATGCAGAGGCTTCTTCAGCTCAGACCCCTTCCTTCTCCCCATGCCATCCATCATTCATGAAATCCTGTTAGTCCAGCTTCAAAATGGATCCAGATGCTGCCACCTCTGTCCGCCTTCCCCAGTCCCTGCATCATCCCCCTGGGACTGCACTCCACCATCTCTGCCCAAAACAGGGTGCAGTGAAAAGCTACGTCAGAGCCTGTCCCTGCTTTTCTCAAAGGCCTCCAGTGGCTTCTGTGTCTCCCCAAGAACCACAGTCCTTGCAGGGCCCACAAAGTCCGACATATCTGTGCCCCCTCCATTCCTCTCTCATCTCCTCCACTGCTTACTCTGTCCTCAAGGGGACAAGCAATGGGCCGTGCACCTGTCTGCATGGGGGGCTGCTCCCTCTGCTTGGACGCCAGGACCCAGGTGTGCCCTTGGTTAATGTTCTCTTTAAGCCAGGAGACCCCCCTGGACACTGTGTAACACTCACCTGTCACCTTCCCCTGCTCCCTGCCACCACCAGCACACCCCACCTTCCCTACCCTGCTCAGCCTTTACTTTTTTCCCCAGAGTAGCCATCACCTTCTGGTAGACTCTACTATTCCTTTTTATAAAGATACTCACTGGTTCTGCTTCTTCTTACTACACAGCAAGGGCCACAAAGTCAAGGATCTTTTTCTCTTTACTTCATGTGGTGTCAGTGCCTGACAGTAAGCGTTTGATTACCAAGGCATTCATGTTTTAAAAAACGTTTTAGGCCTTTGATCTATTTTGAATTAATTTTTGAATATGGCATAAGTTAAGGCTTTTGCCCCAGGGAATGGAGTGAATATGGGTGAAATTACCTATGCCTCAGTCCAGCTAGAGTTCTGGAAATTCTTGTGGTGGGATGGACAGAGTGCCATTTACCACTGTCTGGCCAGGTCTGCAAACATCATTGGTACTTGGTTGTTTTTTTTTTTTTTGTCTTTTTAGGGCTGCACCTGCAGCATATGGAGGTTCCCAGGCTAGGGGTCTAATTGGAGCTATAGCCACTGGTCTACACCAGAGCCACAGCAACACCAGATCGGAGCCATGTCTGCAACCTACATCACAGCTCACAGCAACGCTGGATCCTTAACCCACTGAACGAGGCCAGGTATTGAACCTCTGTCCTTATAGACACTAGTCAGATTTGTTTCCTCTGAGCCAGGGCAGGAACTCCCCATTGGCACTTGTTTGTTGTCTCTTAGAATCTTAGGTGAGGTTTGTATTAATGACATACATACATTTCCAGCAAAACAGAAGCCATTAGGCATCATATTTACTACAAAATCATTGGCTTAACACAAGGAACATTAGAATTAGAGCAGTGCCTTAATTTTACAGATGTCAAAAATCCAAAAATGGCAAAACTAAAACCATTAAATCAATGGAGAGTATTTAGTAAGAGTTTATTCTGCATATGAAAACAGGTTACTGGGAGCTTCCAAATTCAAAGTGATACAAAGCTCAGAGCCAAGAAGTTACAAGATGGCTTTTAAAGTAAAAACGAATATTTGTTATTATGATAGGGGTTTCTAGATGGCAGGAGATTGGCTAAAAGTGATTATTTTATACAATTTTTAGGAAGATGACAAATTTCTTTTAAAATTGCCAGAGGCATTTATATGAAATAACCTAAATTAAATTTTGCTTTTGTTCATGAAATTAGCTGGGTGTAGTTTTACTCGCATGGCTTAAATAATTTTGTTTGCTCAGAGAATTCTGAAGTCTTGTCTTTTTTTTTTCTTTTTCTTTTTCTTTTTATGGATGTATCTGTGGCATACGGAAGTTCCTGGGCCAGGGATCAAATCTGAGCTGCAGCTGAAGGCCTGTGCCACAGCCATAGCAACACCAGATCCCAACCACATCTGCAACCTAAGCCACAGCTTGCAGCAACACTGGATCCTTAACCTACTGAGTGAGGCCAGGGATTGAAACCATATCCTCACAGAGACAACGCTGGGTCCTTAACCAGCTGAGCCATGGTGGGAAATCCTCTGGTCTTTATTTTGTATTTGATTTTAATACAAAGGACAGATTCAAGCTCAGAGAGGTTAAGTGCCTTTCCTGAAATCACACAGGTTTGCATATAGTGGAATCAGGTCTAGACTGAAGAACTTGGATTCCTGTTTTACTTAAAGAAAAAGAAAAGAAAAGAAAAGAAAAATAAGGATAAAAAAGAGGGGGTGGGGTAAATGAAAACAGAGAAAGAGACCAAACAAACAAACAAAAGCCCATAAAGCCTCACAGTATATGATGAATGGCTGGAAAATTGATGAGTCAAAAAATCTGGAAAAATATGTGCAAAATGAAGTTTCCTAAAATGTTTCCTCAGACGACTGACCACATATGAAATCCACTGGCAAAGTCTGAGCAGTCCTGTTCCTGAGCCTGTGGAAGGAGCTTATATTCATATTTTGCACTTATATGCTGAGGCCTTGCAACATTTGTCCCTTGTGACTTTTCTCTGGACTATTCTTGTCATAACCACATATTGCCCATGACCCCATAGGGCCCTATTCAAGAGCAATCTTTGGCATGTCAGAGGCACATTATGAGAGGGTCTACCCACTGAAATGTTGGATCTCTTCCAAGAGAAAGGTGAGGAGCTCTTTAAGGGCCAGCTGCATTTTGGAATCCATTGGATCTACTTCCTCACAGTGCCATGCACCACCAAGAGGAATATGTGTCTGTGGCAGCTGCATGGTCACTGTCACTGTCACAGGCAGCAGAGACCTGGAGATGTCTGTGGGTTATACAGATGGCAATGCACATAGCACTTCAGTCCTTGGGAAGCAAAATCACATGGGAAGGCTTGACAGCTGAGCACAGTTGGGTGGAGGCTTAAGGGCACCTCCATAAAAAATTCTAAATCCTTGACTTCATCCATTACTGTCCCTAAACATCTACTTGTCAGGTTTTGGTAGCTTTATTTATTTATTTATTTATTTATTTATTTATTTATTTGGGTACCCCGAGGCATATGGAGTTCCTAGGCCAGAGATCAGATTTGAGTTACAACTGGGACATACACAGAAGCTATGGCAACACCTGATCCTTTAAACCGCTGTGCCAGACTAGGGATCTAACCTGCATCCCAACGCTGCAAAAAGGCTCTTGATCCTGTTGCACCAAGGTTTTGGTAACTTTTTAAGTAATTTTCAGACAACTGCAGCAGGTCTAGGGCTGCTGCCCGCCCCCTGCCGCCCCAGGGTCAGCAAGGACATGCACAGTGCTAGATGTGCCTATAAGCTGAAGCTCTGGAGGCCTGTCACCCTGCACCATGCTATGGGCAATGGGCCCACAGCAGCTCTTATGGGTGTCTGCCCCAGGGGTGGGGGGTGTGAATCTGCCAGTGGCTCAAGACTAGGTCAAAGGCCAGAGGGCGTGAGTTGAGATTCACCTGCTGCTGCTGCTTCGGGTAGCCAGGCTGAAATATTCACCTTTGAGGTAAATGCTACCCTAACTAATTTGAAATATGCATACAGAAGAGAGTTTATGGCATATCTATGAGATCTATGAGATATATATTGGACACATATGCTGTGGTCTGAATGTTTGTATCCCCACCCCCCCAAATTTTTCCGTTGAAATCCTAATTCCTAAGACTTAGGAAGTGGGGCTTTAGGAAAGTGTGCCCTCATGAATGGGATTAGTGCCCTAGAAGAGGTGATACCATAGGAATTCCCACTGTGGCACAGTGGGTTAAGGACCTGGCTCTTTTCTGAGGAGTTGCCTGTTCAACCCCTGGCCCGGCATGGTGAGTTAAGGATCCAGCATTTCTGCAGCTGTGGTGTAGGTCATAACTCCACCTCAGATTCGATCCCCTGACCAGGAATTTCCATATGCCAAGGGTGTAGCTGAAAAAGAAAACAATAACAAAATTATTTTAAAAAGGTGACACCAGAGAGCTTGCTCTGATCTTGCCCCCCTAACCCTGTCCCGGCACTATATGAGGACACAAGAAGGCAGCTGTCTGAAAACTGGGAAGAGAGCTCCCATCAGGAACCTTCCATTCTGACACCTTGATCTTAAACTTCTAGACTCCAGAACTGTGAGAAATACGTTGTTTAATCCACCAAGGTTATAGTATTGTGTTTTGGAAGCCCAAGCAGGCTAAAACACTAGGTCATATCAAATTGTCTCCCAATTTATATATCCACCAGAAGAATCCTTACCCTTTTTAAAAGACATTTTTTTTTTTTTCTCAAGAAAACTATGGTCTTCTTGATAGAGTTCTCTTTCTCCCATCTTGACTGGTAGTTCTTCTGGGTCATCCCTCTGTCACCTGATCCCCATGACAAGGCCTGGAGGACCCCTGCCTGGTTCAATCTCAGGGCAGCCTCCAGAGAAAGCACTGCAAGGCCAACTGATCATGACTGATGTGTTTTATTCACCTCAGGGCGTCTCCCATGATACCTTTATGAAGCCAATGAAACAACAATTCCTGCCTGGGAAAGCACACATAGGCACATAGCTTCCATTTAATTTCACAATGTTCATCATCCTCAGGCCCCAGCCCAGCTGAATAAGTTTTATTCAGCCTGGAGAAGAAGCCTGTGTGAGCATTTGGCCCTGACTAAAGCTGGGGCTACACGGCAAAGTGAATGATGAAACATAAATACTTAAGCACTTTCAACAGAGAAGAAATAATGGCAAAAGAAAATGCAGAGTGGCAGTCAATTTCAACAGCAGAGCAATCCTTGAGGCATGTTCATTTATTTTGTAAAGAGTTACTTGCCAGCTCCATGAGCTAGGCGCTGTGCTTGGATACAGAGCTGGCTGTGATCGACATACAAATGGAAGCAAGTGTGTTTCTTTAAGAAGGAGGACACCAGAAAGTCAGTGCCTGAAGGTTCCATCTGCATTGTCCAGCAGTGGGAAATTCAAATGACGAAGGGTCCTTGAAAGTTACCCAGTTAGCCTACCACTGTTCATAGAAGCTGGAAGGAGATACAAGACTTCTAGGTCAGAAACAAAGAATCTCATCACACATGGCACTGTTCCCCTTGCCCCCAAAGTCCTCATGGGTGATATGTCAGGCCCAGGAGGATACTGCCAACATGGTTGGTCTATAACCACAGCTGAAGAACCCTGGTGTAGGAAACTCCCAGTCAAACAAGAGGATTGCTAAGCAACTTACCTAAATCACAACAATATCCTATCTTGATCAGGAAATAATTGGACCCTCTGCCCTGCAGGGAGACACTATCTCTGTCTCCCAAAGTTGTTTGCTACACAGACAACTTTGGAACGATAGTCCAGGACAAAAGGTGATAGAAGATGGGCAGAAATACAAGAAAAATTACCTACTATCAAAAGAGGATAGCATTTCAGTTCCCGGATGTAGACACGGAAACTAGGGTGCAGAGGGGTTAGGGTCTTACACACTGATGGGCCTTGGACTTAAAGCAGGTCATAAACCTCCAAAATGCAGAATCTGCCCACTGTACTGGTAGACTGGGGTGGTTTGGAGTTAGGTGTGGAGGATTTGCCTGGAAGAGAAGGCACTGGGGTGAACAGCTCATGCTTCTGGCAGTTGCATCTGGAGACAGAGGGCTGGTGAGCTGCAGCCTGGGTGAATGAGTGGGTGGGGACAGGGAGGTGGGGTAGGGCAGTGGTGGAGGCGAGTGGGAAGCTGGGCCAGTGCAACATGTGAAGGGCTTGCCAGCCAGGCCACAGGGGCTGGACTTGGTCTCCTGCAAAAGAGCAAGCTGGCAAGCTGTGCAAAATGCCTAGCCCTTCACGAGCATGCGTTTTCCTGGTAGCCACCTGGGTCCTACTCCATCCCAGAAAGGTCAAGATGGAAACTAAGAAAGGCAAACACAGGGTCAACATTTTTCAAAAGGTGTTATGTTGCAGATCAAGTTTGAGATAGAGGCAGGGAGACACATATTCTGTCCTGTATCTCTAGCATACCGAGATGAAAGTATCCAAGAAAAACTAGAAACTAGAAGAAACTCTAGAAATTAGGCAGAATCCTAGAGGGAACTGGGAGCTCATCAGACATCAGTTGTCTGTAGCAGATAATTGACATTTATCCTGAGCACCACATCCACTGAATTAAAGGGTTGAATAAACAAGTCCCTATTCAAAGTTACTGAAGTCAAGAAAGGTGAACTCCAGATGCTTTGTTCCTAGTGTAGGAAACACAGGAGTAAACCCTCAAGAGCAGTAGGTTGAGACCCATCCTTGACTGCAGGCTCAGATATCCTCTTCACCTCTTTCCTTCTCTCTCCTTCTCAGGACCATTTTCTCAGGACTGGGTGATGGGGGGAGCTAGGTCCTGGGGCTGAGTTCATCTCACTGCTTCCAGAGAAGTTCTACTGGCTGAATGGAGGAGGTGCTGAAAACTGCACATCATGGTGAACTGTGGATGGCATGTGGCATCTTCCTTGGCTCACCATCCGTTTTCTTCATCCTCACTGCCATCTGAAGGCTGGATTCCTGGCTCAGGGAAGGTCCAGCTTGTTTTTTCTTTCTTTCTTTCTTTCTTTAGGGCCACACCTGTGGCATATGAAGGTTCCTAGGCTGGGGGTCAAATTGGAGCTACAGCAGCCGTCTCTACACCACAGCCACAGAAACATAGGATCCGAGCCACATCTGCTACCTACACTGAAGCTCATGGCAACGCCAGATTCCTGAGCCACTGACCGAGGCCAGGGATCAAGCCTGCAACCTCATGGATACTAGTCAGATTTGTTTCCGCTGTGCCATGAAGGGAACCCCCAGCTTGTTCTTTCTTAAGGTTTCAACTGACTTGATGAGGCCCGCCCATAATATGGAGGTTCATCTGCTTTACTTAAAGTCTACTGATTTAAATGTTAACCTCAGCAGTTCCCCAGTTAAGGTCTGGCATTGTCACTGCTGTGGCTCCTCGTCCTTACTATGGGGATTGTGTTCAATCCCTGGCCTGAGAACTTCCACATGCTGCAGGCAAGAAAGAAAAAAAAAAAAGGAAAGAAAGAAAGGGAAAAAAAGCTCATCTTTTATGAAAAAAAAAGTTTTTTTCACAGAAATATCTAGAATGATGTTTAACCAATTATCTGGGGCCCACCAAGTTGGTACATAAAATTAACCATCACAAATGGAACATGCATGAGCCTCGTATATTTCACTCTGAGCTTCTGAGGAGGGAGAGGAGGGGAAGGGTATGGTAACCTGTCCTTTAAGCTGTGAGCCCATGAGAGACCAAGGGAGCAGGGAAGGTGCTATTGGGGGTGGAAAAGAAAGGAGGACTGCGCCTTGCCTTGGAGGGAGCGTTCAGATACACCAAGAGGCTGCCTTCCCATCCAGATAAGATGGGCTGTGAGGTGCCCCCCAGGTGAGTAAAGGCAGCGCCCCAGGGTGCCCAGCCCTTTGGCAGGCATCATCCCAGATCCACAGGCGACATTACTGTTCTTTTCATCCCACATCACAGATGAAGCTGCTAATGTGAAAAGTGGACACATCCAGGTGCACACAGGTGTTGTGCAAAAAGCCAGGACAATGCTCAGGTGTGCCTACTCCAAAGACGGAGATGCTTTCCCACTTCACCATGCAACCTCCCTCCTTATGAGAGTGGAAAGAGCCCTAAGAACTGAGTTTGACATGAACAGGACTTTGGAGGGAGGGCCTACCAAGCTGCAGTCTTTTCTCACTTAGCACTGGTGGCTCAGCAAAGGGAGGGAGAGCTAGATCCCCAAGCCCGAGACAAAGGCACCCACTTCCCTGCTTGTTCACATCAAGAGGGGGCTTATCTGTCCTTTATTACCTGATAGCTATAGCCTCAGTGAGAAGATTCTGATTTCTTCACACCTGAGGACTCCCATTACTGGGAGGATTGCACACTGTCAGCAGGTACGTGATCCCGAGGCAGGCTGGACACCCGCTAGGCTGGGCCTCCCTCTCCTTCCAGAGGCTCTTTGGGATGTCATTGAGTTGACCCTGCCCTAACCTCCTCCCTGCCAAGAGGCTGTGAGTTTGCCTTCTAGAAACCACTGGGAGAAGCAGGGGTTCACGTGGCTGGTATGGGGGCAGCAGTGGCTTCTGGCCATGATGTCTACACATTCAGCTCTGCCAACAGGTCAGCCATTCAGTCCCCCAACCCTATAGTCCTGTTGGGAACTATTCCCAGGCAGAGGACAGGACCTGAGGGTCTGTGAGCCTGAAGTTCAAATCCCCTTGGGGGACAAATTATCCTGAAAGAGAACAATGAGACTTTCAAAAGAGAGGACAATATGCCAGGGACCCACGTCCATGCCTGTCTTTTGGGTTCAGGGCCTCCTGGGAACACCAGACTAGGAACACAAGAAAGAGGCATGGACAACCTCTGTGGGCTGGTCGATGACAATTTCAGAACCTGGCTGAAGGCACCAGCCTTTCCAGGCTGCACTGCGGCTCTCAGTTAAACACAAGAAGTTCCCTTGTGACGCAATGGGTTAAGGGTCTGGTATTGTCACTGCTGTGGCGTGGGTTCAATCCCTGGCCTGGGAACTTCCATATGCTGTGGGCCCACCCACCTCCCCCCCCCCAGAAAAAGTCAAGAAGGACATGCAGAAAGAAAGGCTGTCAGCCCTCCCTCTGTGAACCCTCCTAGGGTGTCAGGACATTTGTGGGAGACTCAGTCCCACCCACCTGTGAAAGGAGAAGTCAGGCTTTCTGAACCACTGAAGAAGAAAAATAAAAGCACGTTCTGATATACCCATGACCTCAGCCACACCCTGCCTTATACACAGCACAACTACATGGCCACATGTACTCACCCACAACCACATTTACACACTCACTGGGAATCACCCAGATCACTACGTTGAGAACTCATGAGTTATCCCATCCACACACACTTGAGGCCCCTGTGGCTGGCCAGACAGTGAAAGACACTCTCTAAAGAAGGCAAAGGTGGTGTCTCAGGTCTCCAGAGGCCTTGCACTCACCCCACATCAGACCATGGAACCAGGGCCCTTTGTGCACTGAAGCCCAGAGCTCTGCTCAAGGGGGTGTTTCTGGCCCTAAAGGGCTTCCCACTTTGATGGCGGTTCAGCCCTCAAAGTTCAGATGCCTTAAATGACACAAGCCAACAGAGAGGGAGAGAAGGAAAAGATGAAGAGCAAGACTCTTCAGCAATCTGGAAGCTCCCTCAGGCCACTCAGAGACAGGATCCTGAATGCAGGACAGAGCTGGGCTAGGGATCCAACTTGGGGGCTGGGAGGCTGCCTCCTGAGGGGCCCTAGCACTCAGCTTTGAAAAAGGTGATTCCTGGGTCAGATTCAGTGATGGACAGATTCTGAAAATAGCAGCCACTCAACCCCTCACCCCTGACCCCGCTATTCAAGGGGCCTGGAGTACTCTTGCAGGAATGTGAAAGGTAAATACCTATTGGATTCCTGTTGCAGAAACACACAAACAAAATCCATGTGACCCTCTTTCCTAGAGTCAGTCTTCCTGGAAGACTCAAGGGAGGCCCAGCCACAAAGACACAAAGATGGACAGGCCATGAGGTAAATGTGGGAGCAGCCAGGACTCTGAGCAATCAGACTCCTTCCCTTTTCATGGGCTCCCCTGAAGTCCCTCCCCTGGGCAGCCCAGTCCCGAAAACTCCCATCCTCCTCAGCTTGACACCTAAAATGTAGATTTAGGGAAATTGGTGGTGGCTTAAAAAAAATATCCTAGTAGAAGACCTAAATAGACATTTCTCCAAAGAAGACATACAGATGGCCAACAGACACATGAAAAGATGCTCAACATCACCAATTATTAGAGAAATGCAAATCAAAACTATAATGAGGTGTCAGCTTACACTCGTCAGAAAGGCTACCATCAAAAAGTCTACAAATAGAAGTTCCCTCATGGTGCAGTAGATTAAGGTTAAGTTATCACTGTTGTGGCTCTGGTTGCTATTGTGTCATGGGTTGGGATCCCTGATGCAGGAACTTCTGCATGCTGAGGGTGCAGCCAAAAAAGTCTACATTTAACAAATGCTGGAGAGGGTGGAGAAAAGGGAAGGTTTTTACACAATGTAGACAAAGTAGGAGGCTATGTTGTTTGTGGAAATGTAAGTTGGTGAAGCCACTGTGGAAACAGCATGGAGGCTCCTCAAAAAACTAAAAATAGATTTACTATATAATGCAGCAATCCAACTTCTGGGCATATACCTGGACAAAAATATAATTCAAAAAGATACATGCACCTCAATATTCAAAATAGCTAAGACATGGAAGCCATCTAAATGCCCATTGACAGAGGAATGGATAAAGAAGATGTAGTACATAAATACAGTGGAATATGACTCAGCCATGAAAAGAACGAAATAATGCCATTTTGCAGCAATGTGGATGGACCTAGAGATTCTCCTACTAAGTGAACTAAGCCAGACAAAGACAAATACCATAGGATATCACTTATATGTGTAATATAAAATATGACGCAAATGAACTTATCTACAAAATAGAAACAAGTTCATAGACATAGAGAACAGACCTGTGCTTGCCAAGGGAGTGGGGAGGTAAGAAAGGGATGGACTGAGAGTTTGGGACTGGCAGAGGCAAATTATATACAGGATGGATAAACAACAACGTCCTAATGTATAGCACAAGGTATTCAATATCCTGTGATAAAACATAATGGACAAAATATGAAAAATAATGTGTATATGAGTGTGTGTGTGTGTATAACTGAATCGCTTTGTTCTACAGCATAAATTAACGCAACATTGTAAATCGGTTATATTTTAATACAATAACATTTTTAAAAATCTGCTACTTGGAGTTCCCATTGCAGAACAGTGGAAATGAACCCAACTAAGAACCTTGAGGTTATGGGCTTGATCCCCGACCTCGCTCAGTGGGTTAAGGATCCAGCTTTGCTGTGAGCTGTGGTGTAGGTCGCAGATGCAGCTTAGATTCTGCATTGCTGTGGCTATGACGTAGGTCTGCAGCTGTAGCTCTGATTGGACCCCTAGCCTGGGAAACTCCGTATGCTGAAGGTGCGGCCCTAAAAAAGCAAAAATAAAAAATAAAAAAAAAATCTGCTGCTTTTCTGGTTGACCCCAAATGGAATACCTATCAAACATATCAGGGGCACTAGTGTGACCTCACAATAGTCAGCTGCCTTGTTTGTTCCTTGCGTGGTTGTGAACATATAGCCTGTCCTGCTCCTGGATTCCACAGGTCACATTTCAGATCCACACTGCCCACACCCTCCACCACCCCTGCCCGGTGCATGGGTTTCTATAGAGCAGAGGCTCACAGGATGTTTGCAGATATGCTACTCTATGCATTTTTCCAATAGAGCTGCTGTTTAAATCAGGATCTCACTATTAGCCCAATATAGAACTTTTCTAAAAGGGGTTTTGTCCTCACTACAGAAACTCAGAAATTTAGGTTTTACCTGTTTGAGCTTTTGAACTAAAAAGAAATTTAAAAAACAAGGAAGGATATTGTTTTTTGCACTGGCGCATCCAACACTGTTACACTGTCCCTATCATGGACTAGAAAAGCTAAAATAAGCTCGTTGCCACCTTATAATCTATTTATAAGGCCCTCCCTGCCTGCTTGATTGTCACATCCTATTATTACAAAGTCATCTTTGGTCCCAGTTTGTATAATAACGAGAACCGCCCACCCGCGGTTATTTAGTTCTTGATTGGTCCCAGCGGTGGTTTTGTGAACCAGCGGACAGATTCGGCCTTCCAAAGGAGAGCAGGTTTAAAAGGAACTGGAGGCACAAAGGGAGGGTGACGTCACAGCCCTTTCCTTTGTTCAGAGCTGAGGGGAGGGGAGCGAGGCGCTCCCTCCTGTCCCACCCGCCTGCAAGCAGGCTCTTCCCCCCCTGGGTCCCTGACCTTTCTCTTGTCCCTCCTGCCAGCCCAGACGCAGCTCAGCAAGGCCAGTCCTGATTAATTTTCACCAAAGAGGAAAAGGGGCCCTTCCAATAGGCCTGGACCATTTCCCTCTAACAGACAGGCATGGGGACAAGCCCCCTGGCCCTCATCATCTCTATGCCCTTTCCTCCAATGCAGGAGCCCCAAGGCCATCTGGGTCCCTGAGTCACACCTGGTCACATGGTCTCCTCCCTCTTCCTGCCACCTGCCTGGTGAGCTGAGTGGGTTGAGCCAACTCCAAAGGCTGCCAGTCATGGAGGGCCCTTGGGTCCATGTCTCCATCACCTCTGGCCTGTTTTCCTATTCATATTTTTTCTCTCTTCCTCTCCCCAGGGTCTTAGTTTTCTTCTGATATTTTATAGAAAGGTATATACTTTTCTCTTTTTAAAAAAATTTTATTGGGGAGTTCCCGTCGTGGCGCAGTGGTTAACGAATCCGACTAGGAACCATGAGGTTGCGGGTTCGGTCCCTGCCCTTGCTCAGTGGGTTAACGATCCGGCGTTGCCGTGAGCTGTGGTGTAGGTTGTAGACGCGGCTCGGATCCCGCGTTGCTGTGGCTCAGCGTAGGCCGGTGGCTGCAGCTCCGATTCGACCCCTAGCCTGGGAACCTCCATATGCCGCGGGAGCGGCCCAAGAAATACCAACAACAACAACAACAACAATAACAACAACAAAAAAGACAAAAAAAAATTTATTGGGAGTTCCCACTGTGGCTCAGTGGGTTAAGAACCCAACTAGTATTCATGAAGATGCAGGTTCCATCCCTGGCCTCACTCAGTGGGTTAAGGACCCATGGTTGCCAAAAGCTGTGGTGTAGGTTACAGGTGTAGCTCAGATCTGGTGTTGCCCTGGCTGTGGCGTAGGCTGGCAGCTGCAGCTCTGATCCAACCCCTAGCCTGGGAACTTCCCTATGCTACAGATGCAGCCCTAAAAAGGAAAAAAAAAAATTTAATTTTATTGAAGTATTGTTGATTTACAATATTGTATTAATTTCTTCTGCACAACAAAGTGATTCAGTTTTATATATATATATATATGTATGTATTTTTCATATTCTTTTCCACTATGGATTATCATAGGATATTAAATGCAGTGCCCTGTGATGTATAATAAGAGCTTGTTGTTTATCCATTATATATATAATAGTTTGCAGCTGCTCATCCCAGGCTCCCAATACTATAAAGGGTTATATTGTTATATTTTGCATTTAATAAGAGGGTTTTTTTTTCTCCTCTCAATAGAAGAATTTAATTTTATTGTCACAAAAACATCATCTGTGAGGTAACATGTAAGCAGGGACCCTTACCCCCATTTCACAGACTGGGGAACCTAAAACTAGCTAAGAAAGCAAACATGCTAAGTCCACGTAGTGAGGAAGAGCCTTGGCTCTTTTAGTCAGGGAAAGAACTATGGGCTGCAGATCCCAGGAGACCCAGAGTTTCTAGCCTGTCAGGCCCTCTGCAGTCTGCAATGCTATCCTGAACGTAATGCCCATTCCTTCTGAATTCATAGGAACTTGCCTGTTACATATTTTCTCAATTGGCAGATACTGAAAGAAAAATCACCCTCTAGGGAACGTGCACAAATTTTTTTTCTTTTCACTCAAAGGACCTCCTTATAAAGGGTTTAGAATCCCAGAAAAGGGGCAGACACTCAATCATCACCATTTCCCAAAGTGGGGTGTACATTCTGCTGCTGATACACAAGATAATTTTCAGGGCTACGCGGGAATATTTGGCCACACCAGAGGCACATGGAAGTTCCCATACCAGGGATCAAACCCATGTCACAGCAGCAACCTGAGCCACAGCAATGACAATGCCAGACCCTTAACCCACTGAGCCACCAGAGAACTCCTACCCTGACATTTTTATTTTTGTTTGAATGCATTAGCTTTCTTTTGTGATTCTAGCATTAAACTTTTTAAAAAAGACTATTCAAGTAGAAAAGTAGGGTGATAGTAAAGAAAAGGCTGGTTGGTAGGTAACTAGCTCTGCAGGCCTGGGGAAGTGCTCATCGTAGGAATGGAGGACATTTGTCCATCCCTGTGCTAACACTGTGCTGAGTTAGGCAATCAAGATGTTGAAAAGAAAATATTTGAAAATGAACCCATTATCAGCCACAGAGTGTGAGGTAACCTGTGCTCAGGACAACTGTCAGAGGGCCAAGACTGGCCCCATGACTCTTGCAGCCTTGCCAAGAAGACCCCCATGAGGGCAGTGCAGCAAAGAAAAGCCCTGGCACAGTTCTGCCAAATTTCCTCTCCCCTCAGGGTTGCCGTCCCTGTGCCCTGGGATCCCCCTGCTCCCATAGGCCAGAACCCCCTCAGGACCTGCAGGCTCCTGAGGCTGCCTCCCCCAGTGGTCAGAAGCTGCTCACTCCCACATCCCCACATGAAGGCTGCATCAAGGGAAAGGTTTACTGTTTCCTAAAGGACATGCCATTTTAGCCATCATCAGGCTTTGGGTGTCCAAGATTTCACTTCAGGTGATTCACTTTTCCTTACGTTGGACAAGTTGTAGTCTTTCCAGCAAAGCAAAGTTTACATTTGAATCTCCAACAGTAGACCAAATAGATTTCATTCATGTGGGCAATTGGATGCTTCTTGGGCCAGAGGAAGGATTAAAGAAAACAGACAGAAACAATAAAAGTAGGTATGTCTACAGAGACCCACACCAGCACAGGGGCTGATGCAAAAAATTACAAAGGTCCAAAGTATCAAAGCTGGAAGGGCCAACCCAGGGAAAACCTGTGCCCCATGGTTAGAGAACTCAGCCCAGAGAAGCAGCAAGCAGGCCAGGCAAGGAAGTGCACAAAATCCCCAAAAAGAGATTCCGTGGTTGCCTGTCATGTTTCCAAATATACTGTGGCAGGTTTGCAGTTTGCAAAAGCAGGTTTGCTTTTTAAAATTCCCCTTCTCTTGTTTTGTAAAAATGAAAATATGAGGAGGAGCTTGGTTATGAGTTGAATTGTGCCCCTCCCCAAGTCATATATTGAAGTCCTACTGCCAGTACGTGAGATTGTGACCTTGTTTGAAACAGGGTCACTGTAGATGCGATTAGTAAAGATGAGGTCATACTTGAGTAGGGTGGGCCCCTCATTCAATATGACTGTTGACTTTATGAACCAAATGTAACATGAAGAAGAGACAACAACAACGCACAAAGAGGAAAGAAGATGGAAAGAAGCACAAGGAGAAGGCGGCTGTGGGCAAGTGAAGGCCTCAGAAAGAATCGACACTGCCCATGCCTCCATCTCGGACTCCCAAACTCCAGGACTGTGGGACAACACCTTTCTGTTGTTTAAGCTGCACCATCTGTGGTACTTTGTTATGGCAGCCCCAAGGCAACTAATGTATGCTTCCTGTAAATTCTCTATGCTACATATGAAGAAAAACAATTTAACAGGAAACGAGTATAATAGAAAAAATTGGGGAGTTCCCATTGTGGCTCAGGGGGTTAAGGACTTGACGTTGTCTCAGTGAGGGTGAGGGTTCCATCCCTGGCCTTGCTCAGTGGGCTAAGGATCTGGAATTGCTGAAAGATGTGGCATAGGTTGCAGATGTAACTAGGATCTGGTGTGGCTGTGGCTGTGGTGGAGGTTGGCAGCTGCAGCTTCAATTCCACCACTAGCCCCAGACCTCCGATATGCCACAGGCATGACTGTAAAAAGAAAAAAAAGAAAAGAATTTTCCTTTTCCACTGTGACCTAAGGATCCATGTCTATCATACCACCTAAAATTAAATTTTATTCCCAAACACCTTGATTGAGAAGCTTTATTCTGGTAGATGTTGTGCAGCAATGGATTAGACACAGGCTCTCTTTTAATAATTAATTCAGGTATAATTGGTGTACAATAAGCTTCATGCGTATAAAATATATAATTCATAAGTTTTGCCACATCGCTACACATTGTGTGTGAAAGCTTCAGCACAACCATGACAGTGAACAGATCCATCTCTTCTAGAAATGTTTACTATCCCTTCTGTTATCGTGCTCCCATCTCCTTCCTTCCTTCTTTCCCCAATGCCACCCCCATCCCCAAGGAACAAAGGATCTGCTTTCTGTCTTTTCTAGAATTTTATGTAAATGGATCACAGCATGTCATATTAAAAACTTGCTTTGCTTCTTTCAGCATAATTATTTTTGAGATGTTTTTCTCCCATGTGGTTGCCAGTATTGGTCAAGCATTTCTATTTATTGCTGAGGAGTAGTCTATTATGTGGATACGACTGTGTTTATTCATTCTCTTCTTGACAGACATTTGGAAAGTTTCCAGTTTTCAGTGATTACAAATGTGCTGCTGTGAACATCTGTGCATTGGTCTTTACATGAACATCTCTCTTGGGTAAACACCTAGGAGTGGAATGGTTGGATCATATGGTAGGCGTGTGTTAAAATTTTTAGGAGATTGCCAGAAGTCTTCCCTAAGCGCCATACTCTGTGGCTCTCCCACCAGCAGTGAATGAGCTTTCTGGTTGCTTCACACCCTCGCCCATGCTTGCAGGGTCTCCTTTTTTTATCTACTCTGTTCTACTTGTACAGTGGTATGTCACTGCATGGCCCAGGGACTTTGGCTGGGCCACGCCAAGGAGCCTTGTAACACAGAGACCCTGTGGAACTAGAGTCACATTGTAAATGGGGGACCTACCCTTGCTAACTCTCAAGGGAATAATGAACATGGTGCCGAAAAATCTAATGAGCCATTTGATGTCTCCTGATACAGAAAACACATTGCAGGTGGATTAGACCTGCATTTAAAAAAATCTCTCAGGTAAAAAGTGCTATTGTTTGTTCCACAGCAAAAATACTGGAATGTGTGAACAGAACCTAAATATGCAAATGCTCCCTCCACCTCCCCCCTGGGCCCCAAGGCCTGTGCTGCTGACCACCCCTGGAGATACTGAGCCCTCCCACACGTTAGCAGCTCTGCCTGGGTGTCCCTGCAGAGAAGCTCCGCCCACTCCCCCCTTCCCGCCACCTGCCACATTATCCACCAGGCAAACTCCCTCTGTTGGATCCACAGAGAAGAGACGCCCCCAGTCTGTGAACCAGCCTCTGCCTATGCAGCTGCTCCCGAGTGCGTGTTCTTACGGTACCTGTCACAGGTTGGCCTTCAAGCACCTGAGAGTCCCTCTCGGGAGAGGACTTTGCATTTTGGGGGACTATGTTCTCGGGACCCAGCACAGAGTAGCAACCAGGCAGCCTGTGCCCAGTGAAAGGAGTAAGCACGTGGGCCTGTCTGACAAGGCAATATCGCTGTGAGTGGCCATCCAACCCTGAATGAGTTAAGCTCGTGGTCACAGCCCTCACTGCAGCCTCCCAGGACAGCCTCTCTGGGCTCTCCCACTCAGGGAATCCATGGGCTGCTGTTCAGGGCCTGGGGCCCTTAAATGATCCTTCGAGAAATGCGCCTCTTCGGAGTCTGTGGCATTTCTCTCTCTTTTTTTTTTATTGTTTGTTTTTTGCTTTTTAGAGCTGCACCCACAGCTTATGGATGTTCCCAGGCTCGGGGCTGAATCCAAGCTATAGCTGCTGGCCTATGCCACAGCCACAGCAACTCTGGATCCAAGCCACATCTGTGACCTACATCACATCTCACTTGGACACTGGATCTTTAACCCACTGAGCAAGGCCAGGGATTGAACCTACATCCTCATGGATCCTAGTCAAGTTCATTAACCGCAGAGCCATGAAGGGATCTCCAGGGTCTGTGACATTTCTGTCCTGCCCCAATATGCCTTGCTATTACTGTATGCCTTATTTAAACATTACCTAACCCCATGACATATGAATGGAGAAAGAGTTGTTGCTATGAAACACAAATTCACAGCTTCGGAAAGACTCAATAATGGTAAATCATGAAAAAAAAAAATAATAATGTCCCATTATGTGTGCATGGGGGAAATGTTTAAAGCTGAGAGGAGTAAAAATCCATAAGAATTCTGCATTTGGAGTCTTATGCAAATGTCTTGGTTTCTTATGTCACTTTGAATAAGTTTAAACTGGAGTATATGCAGATGATGCATTATGGCTGTGTGTGCTTTGGATAGAAAATGTGGATTGGAAATCATCAAACCAAATGATTATCACATACATCTATGTATGTAGGCTTCAAGTTAAAATTTTATATATAGACATACATATATAGACATGCATATATGCACATTTATGTACATATGCGTATATGTGTATTTGTGTGTGTATGCATATATGTGTGTGTACAAACACACAGACACACATGATTTTCTACTTTAAGTAATTTGGGCTATTCACTCACCAGCTACTGGTCTCATAGGCATTAGATAAGAAAACGCCCACTCTGGAGTTCCCGTCATGGCGCAGTGGTTAACGAATCCGACTAGGAACCATCAGGTTGCAGGTTCAATCCCTGCCCTTGCTCAGTGAGTTAACGATCCAGCATTGCTGTGAGCTGTGGCTTAGGCCAGTGGCTACAGCTCCGATTAGATATCTAGCCTGGGAACTCCATATGCCGAGGGAGCAGCACTAGAAAAGGCAAAAAAAAGACAAAAAAAAAGAAAAGAAAAGAAAACTCCCACTACATGCATAATTAAGTACATATGCCTATGTAAATATAAATACGTCATAAATATTTGTTTATATACATTAAACGTCTGTGTAAACATGCTTTGTATATTGAATATTTTTTTGCACATAAATACACAGTATATAAATTGAACATTTGTGTTTGTATTTGAATTTCCTCCATCCTTGGCCTTTAAGCATTTCTAGGACAGATGGTGGTCACCATTGGGTTCACAGGCAGCCAACTTTTGAAGTCAAGCTTGGTGTTCAAGATGTTTATCAGGGGAAATTTTGGGATCCTCACCTGTGGCAGGAGGACAGGAAGCAGGACCAGGTGGAGGAGAAGTCAGGATGAGAAGTGGCCCAGCAGTCTTGGCCAGTGCAGGAGCTCTGGGGCGATAGTGGTCTGAGTTGTCCTAAGTTGGACAGAGATGGTGATCCCTGGACCTGCCACAGGACATGGACCCCAGGGAGGGAGGTGACCCTGGGTGGGATGGCTCTGTGGCCAGGGCAGTCCCCACGTGGCTACAGGCTGCAGGACAGGCAGCAAGCCCTCCATCAGAGGGATACTTGGCAGCAGAGACTAGCATCTTCACCAGGGGTGGTTGGCTATCCTCCAGAAAGAGTCTCACCTATCACATGGACAAGATTCCAAAGACCCTACCAAAGCATCTGGATTGATAACCTGCTCCTTGACTTACTTTTACATCATTTCTCCTTTCCTTAACCTCGAAATGCCACATAGGACAGATCCAGTCCCCCCAGTGGAGAGTACTTACTCCTTACAAAGTGTTGAGGAATATTTGTACTGAAGGCTCAGCTGTTCTTGGTCACCAGAAGCTAGGGCACACACAAGGACACACACATATACACATGTGCTTGGTATTTATTGCCAAGTGGCTGTGCCTTGCTAATTACACACAAGTCCCAACCTGGAACTGGGTAGAGGTAAATTTCAGTTTTCTAAGTCCCCATCCTACTCAAGGATTCCATGAGTCCACAGCCTTAGAGAGGGATGACTACTCTACTGTTGGGTGAGAAATAGAAACACAAGCGCATTGGGAATTCCCGTTGTGGCAGAGGAGAAATGAATCTGACTAGTATCCATGAGGATGCAGTTTTAATCTTAGGCTTCGCTCAGTGGTCAGGAATACAGTGTTGTCGTGAGCTGTGGTGTAGGTCACAGACACGGCTTGGATCCTGCATTGCCATGGGTGTGGTGTAGGCTGGCAGCTGCAGTTCCGATTAATTTCTAGTCTGGGAATTTCCATGTGCCACTGGCGTGGCACTGAAAAGCAAAACAAAACAAACAACAAAAAAATATACAAGCAGGGACAACAGGTTACTACCAACAGGTTACTACAAGTACAGACCTGGTGGGAATCTTGGTTGCTCAGGACATGTTTCTTTACCTCTTCGAAACTTTCTTTTTCTTTTTCTTTTTTTCTTTTCTTTTTTTTTTTTTTTGGTCTTTTTAGGTCTGCACCTGTGGCTAGAGGCCTAATCAGAGCTGCAGCCACCGGCCTATGCCAGAACCACAGCAACATCAGATCTGAGCCATGTTTACGACCTGTACCAACAGCTCACGGCAATGATGGATCCTAAACCCACTGAGCAGGACCAGGGATTGAACCTGCAACCTCATGGTTCCTAATCATATTCATTTCCACTGCGCCACAACAGGAACTCCTAAACCTTTCTTTCTATTCCCCAGCTCTATAAAGTGACCAGTGAGATCACATGTTCTAAAGTACATGTTGCTCAATGCCTGGCAAGAGCGAACTTTAGAAAAGCAGTAGCGGAGTTCCCATCGTGGCGCAGCGGTTAACGAATCCGACTAGGAACCATGAGGTTGAGGGTTCGATCCCTGCCCCTGCTCAGTGGGTTAAGGATCTGGAGTTGCCGTGAGCTGTGGTGTAGGTCGCAGACGCGGCTCGGATCCTGCGTTGCTGTGGCTCTGGCGTAGGCCGGCGGCTACAGCTCCGATTCAACCCCTAGCCTGGGAACCTCCATATGCCATGGGAGTGGCCCAAAAAAATAGCAAAAAGACAAAAAAAAAAAAAAAAGAAAAGAAAAGCAGTAGCCACAACATTGTAAATCAACTCTACTTTAAGAAAAATTTTTTAAAAATTTAAAAAAAGAAAAGAAAAGCAGTAGCTACATTTTCAGATACCACTATGTCTGCAAATATGCTAAAATATATAAATCTGTGTACACAGAGAATTCAAGAGAACAGTAGTTATTACTGGATGGGGAGAATATGGGTGAAGTTTTTTCCCAATAAATTATTGCCCATGATTTTTTTAAAGCAAGGAGATATTACATTTGTATTCAGAAAGAAATGCAATTTTAAAAATAAAATTAATTAATGTTAAAAAAATCATATTGAAGTCAACAGAATTGTCAATTTCGTGGCCTAATTGACCCACTTCAGGAGGACAAGAGTACTCAGGAGGCAAATTTTTCCAGGCGATCCAGAGAAGCATAGCTCTGGGACAGTGATTAACAATGCCCAGGCCCTGAGCCAAACTAGAGACACTTCCACCCACTCGTCCCCACTCTGCCTGTCCCTTAGCTGCCAGGTCCCTTCTCCAGTAACCCCAAGCTCTGTTTCTTTCCTTCTGAGCTCATGCTCTGGGTTTCCTTCCCCAGCCTCCCATCCTTGTCCTCTTTGGAACAGGGCCCTTATTCTTCCCTGTAGTCCAAAGATTGGAGCCCTTCCCTAGCACCCAAGACAGCAACAGGGACAACAAATTCAATACAGTATTCACAGCAGGAGGAATATGGCTCTGTAGGTAAGCCTCTAAATTTGGTGTAATTTGTTATAAAGCTATAGATAATACAGTGCTATAGGAGCATGAATAAAAGAAGGATCTTTGGGAAATTTGTGTTTTCCAAGATATAGTAATCAAAAATTATGCAAACATATAAAAATGCGTAGTTTCAGGAGTTCCCGTTGTGGCACTGTGGAAACAAATATGACTAGTATCCAGAGGACGTGGGTTCTATCCCTGGCCTTGCTCAGTGGGTCAGCAATCCAGCATTGCCTTGAGCTGTGGTATAGGCTGCAGATGTGGCTCATATCCCAAGTTGGTGTAGCTGCAACTGGCAGCTGTAGCTCCAATTCAACCCCTAGCCTGGAAACCTCCATATGCCACAGGTTTTGGGTTTTTTTCTTTCTTTCTTTCTTTCTTTTTTTTTTTTTTGCTTTTAGGTATGGCCCTAAAAGCAAAAAAAAAAAAAAAAAAAAAGCATGGTTCGAGATAAGTAATTTTATGAGACTTATGTGCTGCCTACTGTACTAAAGAGGCAACTTCAGATAAGTAATTTTAAAATGCAGTTGCAGCGATGTTAATATTTTCAAGTGATTGATAAAAATTTGCTGACCTGAAGGAAAAAATATGAATTAAGCAATGTGGCCCTTGAATACAGAATTCCCATTAATATCCCCCTAGAGAAGGCACTCTTAGCCCTTGACCATCCTCAGAGAGGCTCTCTACCAAAATGTAGTCATCCACACACAAGACACGGCCCTATTTTGTAAGAGCAAGTGAGAAAGGCAGTGTGTGACACTCCAGAAAAATAGATTGACTGGAAATTCAAAAAATGCACGTTTTCCTTTATTTATTTATTGTCTTTTTAGGCCCGCACTCACAGTATACAGAAGTTCCCAGACTAGGGGTTGAATCAGAGCTGTAGCCACTGGCTTACACCACAGCCACAGCTACTCAGGATCTGAGCCAGGTCTGCAACTTACAATCACAGCTCACAGCAATGCTGGATCCTTAACCCACTGAGCAAGGACAGAGATCCAACACATGTCCTCATGGATACTGTTGGATTTGTTACCACTGAGCCATGACGGCAACTCCAGTATTTTCTTTTAGAGCCGAGCTCTTAAGTATAATTCTTAGTTGCTCTTTGAAATCTGTAGTTCTCAAGTCCAGGATGAAGTCCTCCCAAGACAGCATCTTCAAAGATACTGTGATGATGAGCTCTTTCTCCACTTGGAAATAATTTTAACAGTGAGTCTAGTGGCTTCCCTGAAGCTGTCCACCAGACTAGCTCAAAGAAATCCTGAGCACCTGAGTGGGCAGTGTTAACCCAGCTCTTTTCTGAGCTCCCAGGAAAGTTGTCTGGCTATTATGACAAGGGAAAGATGTAAGGGTCCCAAGGTAAATATTTCCTGGGTGGGTTCCCCCAGCAGAGGACTGGGACTCCACTCCTCTTATCATAAAAGGAGGCAAAGGAAAGAATTTATTTGAAGAAAGGATGCCTCAGACCTCACTGAAAATGTGATCTGTACTTTTACAGTTAGAAGTGTCAGTGGGACAGTGGGGCATTAAGGACCACTAGGACTCACCATTGTGAACTAGACCAGGAGAGAGGACAATGCTGGCACCTGGTGGAAGTCCAGTTTAGGTTGGGGTCAGGGGGTGCTCTGGAAGATCTCCTAGGGACTTCAGGGAAGCCCTGTGAGAGAGGCTGGGTGAGGGTGGAGCCAGAAAAGCATGATGCCATGGCTGTGAATAGCACATAGAGCATCCCACAGACTGGCCCTCAGCATGATGCTCACCTCCAAGCCATGTTGCGGCGAGTGTTTGTTCTGTAAAGGAGGCTCAAAAGAATCAAAACTGGAGTTCCCGTCATGGCTCAGTGGTTAATGAATCCAACTAGGAAACATGAGATTTCAGTTTCGATCCCTGGCCTTGCTCAGTGGGTTGAGGATCCAGTGTTGCCATGAGCTGTGGTGTAGGTTGCAGATGTGGCTGGCATCTGGCATTGCTGTGGCTGTGCCATAGGCCGGCGGCTACAGCTCCCATTAGACCCCTAGCCTGGGAACCTCCATATGCTGCAGGAGCGGCCCAAGAAATGGCAAAAAGACAAAAAAAAAAGAATCAAAACTGTAAGAATTAGACTGGGCTTCCTGTGTCAATAGTCTGGAGTAAAATCTGCTCTGGTTAAAATGTGTCCCCTTTGCTCCTCATGGGGAGAGGAAGGACAGGGCTCCCATCATATCCTGCCCATTCCAAGACAGTTGCTAATCCCCTTCAGGGAGAATTAGAATGTGAGGCTTCAGTGCTATCTTGGTGCTTGATGGGTCCTCTGGTTCCAGACATCAGGGCAGCGCTTTGCCCCTTTGTCCTAGGAATGGCTTATGCCTACTTATACCTTCAGCACTTATACCTAAGTGCTGATGAGAGGGTTGCCCTAAACTAAGGACAAAGGTGCCTCCAACTTCTCCCTTCTCACTCAATAAGGCCACTGCCTCCATGTCCTGGGACTGTGAAGAGAAGCCCTGCAACTGAGAGGATAGTCATGATGAAAGATAAAGGGATCTCTGTGACCGTTCAACGCAGGCTCTGGCTTCACTTTGGCTACAACACTTTGAAGTTCAGGGGCCTCACAAATCTAATGAAATCCCCCAGGTGACTACAGAACAAATTCAAAAAGGTGATGAAATTATGAAAGGGTGTTTATTTGGGGATATCCTGACATTCGCAAAAAAAAAAAAAAATTATGGTTGACTTCGATATTTCTAAAACTAGCAACTTAAAATTTTCCTTAAAAGTGTTCTCAAACTTCAAAAAGCACTGCCGTTTCCTGTCCTATCTGAGTTCCAGCAAGCTCCAGAGTGGGCTAAGATGCACATCAAAGCTCTCTATTGGCTTGTCAGTGATTTATCAGATCAGAGTCAAGTCACAAAGGAGACCTTCCTGCCAGAAGTCTCAGAGCAGAAGGACGCATCTTTGATGGATTCTGTGGGAGAGGACCTGATTCAAACATTCAAATGCAATTAGTATTTTGGGAGAGATGCAGGAAAGACTTGGAGCGGGTGGTAGTAGCAAAGTCAAAAGGGAAGGAAGACAGCCAGTGGGATAGGGGGGTAAAAGGGGGGGCTGTATCACTAAACAAGTAACCATGGGAGCAGCTGGAGTTCAGTCCCAGTGGGGGTCTCTACCTACAATGGAGAAGACACCTCAAAGTTATTCCAATCAAAGGATGAGGAAGAACTGTAAATTATTAGCATAAATTTTAAAGTTCATTTTTATACTATGTGATGCCAGTTTTCCATGCAAATATCAGCATTAACTCATGCAGAATCATCAAAATTATACACTTCTACTTAGCAATTCACAATACATCTCTTACCAAAATGGTGGCTGCACAAATAACACCTCTTTTTTTTTTTAAATGGTCACACTTACAGCAAATGCACCACAACTGCATACTACACTGCAGCTGCAGCAGCGCTGGATATATTAACCCACCGTGCTGGGCCGAGGATGCAACCTGCACCTCTGCAGAGATCCGAGCCTCTGCAGTGAGATTCTTAACCCACTGCACCATAGCGAGAACTCCTAACTCCTCTGGTTTTATTTTACATCTCCATGGGTGTCAGTTCACCACCCCTACACCAGCTACCTTTGGCTCACTGGTCAGTAAGCATGGCCAGAAAGAAAATGTGGGTTGGCCTATCATTGTTTCCTTCTGTCTCTTCACTTTTAGCAATTGATTGGCTAAGAGGGGGAAGTAGCAAGAGTAAGAAAGATGATGGGCGTCCTTAATTGTTGCTCCTGAAAACTTCTCGGTGTGCAAAGCAAGTTCTGGTGTGATCAGAAAGTGTGGCCTGAGAGAGACAAGATGGCGGAGGAGTAGAGGGACACGCTCGCCCTCTCCCACAAACACAACAAAAAAAAGCACATCTACAGAATAAATGACTCGCACAGAACAGCAACCAATCGCTGGCAGAAGAACCTAAACTCCAATAACGGCACGAAGTTCGTGACATTACGGGGCAGAACGGGAGAAAAGAGGAGAGTGAGAGAAGGTGAACCCAAGCGGGACGGGCGCTCCCGAAAGGGAACTGTGGAGGAGAAAGGGATCCCGCACCCTGGAAAGTCACCTACACAGGGGAAAGATCAAACGAACCGGAGGAATCTCCAGATTCAGAGAAGAGTGTAGCAGTAAGTTGGAGTACGGAAAAGCCAATCAAGAACCGAACGGACCATCTGAACTATGGGCACAGTCACCAAAAATTGAGATGCCTGGGTGGGGGCTGGGCACCGAGTCCTCGGCTCCAGAGGTTAGTCCCCGGGAAAGGGCCAGGGGACGCCTGGGTGGGGGCTGGGCACCGAGACCTAGGCTCCAGAGGATAGTCCCTGGGCTGGGGGGGCGGGGCAGAGCGGAAACTGCTTGGTAGGTCTAGAAACCATTTGACGGGGCAGAGACTGACTGGGAGACTAGAAAACAAAGCTGTTGCAGAGGAAGGGAGCAATACTCTAGGGGCGGGGAAGTGGAAAGCCGCATCAGAGGGAACCTGGGAAAAGAGCCTGGTCTGCGCCCGTGCTGGGGAGGGGAGAGAAGAAGGGGTGGGTCCCCATAGAATACCCCCCACGCCACAGCAAGCTTACAGGCCCGTTAGCTAGCTGAAAGCTGTGCTTCCCAGTACATCCCCTCCCCCCACCCCCACCACCCCCTGCGCTCTCGCCGAACCTGGGGCTGCCTGCCATCCAGGAGGGCTGGCCTCAACAATTGCCTGAAGCCTACCACCGCAGGGGCTGTCCCTGCACAGGCCTGCTTGCCCCTTGGAGGGGCTACACTTCCGCAGAGTAGCACCAAATACCACCAGCCCCCGAGAAAAGGCCTGCAGCCCAGAAAAGCTAGAACAAGCCCAGCCAGGCAGTGAATAGATTTGCCTAATTCCCGGACGGTTTTTCTGAGTCGGGCTGCCCCGGAGAGGAGCCTCTTCGGTTTCCAGCGGCCCTGCTACCCGCCCAAACCCCCAGAGGGTGCCTTAGTGGATCAGCTGTATAGGACTGCCAGCTCCAGGCAGGACCCCCTACAGCCCAGAAAAGCTGCAACAAGCCTGGCCGAGTCGGGAAAAGATCTCAGGCGGTTTTTCTGAGTCAGGCTGCCCCGGGGAGGAGCCTCTTCATCTTCCAGCGGCCCTGCTACCCACCCAAGCCCCCAGGGAGTGCCCTAGTGGATCAGCTGCATAGGACTGCCAGCTCCAGGCAGGACCCCCTACAGCCCAGAAAAGCTGCAACAAGCCTGGCCAAGCCAGGAAAAGATCTCAGACGGTCTTTCTGAGTTGGGCTGCCCCGGGGAGGAGCCTCTTCAGTTTCAAACGGCCCTGCTACCCGCCCAAGCCCCCAGGGGGTGCCCTAGTGGTTCAGCTGTATAGGACTGCCAGCTCCAGGCAGGACCCCCTACAGCCCAGAAAAGCTGCAACAAGCCTGGCCAAGCCAGGAAAAGATCTCAGACGGTCTTTCTGAGTCGGGCTGCCCTGGGGAGGAGCCTCTAGGGTTTCCAGTGGCCCTGCTACCCGCCCAAGCCCCTGGGGGGTGCCCCACTGCCGTGGAATAGCTGCTCAGCCCCCTAGAAGAGCCCCTGCAGCCCAGAAAAGCTGCAACAAGCTTGGCCAGACTGTGAAAAGATCTGCCTACATTCTCAGGCCATCCTTCTGAGTTGGGCTGCCCTAGGGAAGAGCCTCTTAGGTTCTCAGTGACCCAGATAGCTGCTCCGGCCCCCAGGGGGTGCTACACTCCTGAGGAACAGCTGCCCAACACCACCAAACCCCTGCAAGAACCCCACAGCCTAAAAACACCAGACCAAGCTCTGCATGACCAAGTGAAATCTGCTACCATCGTGGTGTGGACCTCCCAGTCCTGTCTGCCCTCAGGAAGCCCTCCTTTGCTTCAAAGAAACACTGTTAGCCCCATCAACACTCCAGAAAAGCCACACTGCCTCAAAAAAGATTGACCAACAACGCTAGCCCTCAGGAAATATTCCATGGCAGTGACAAGGCAAACACTGCCCGATAACGGAGAGTACAACTCCCTCAGGAGAAAGAAAACAACAAGCAAGATGAAGAAGCTGAGAAACCACCCCAAGTCAAACCAACAAGAGAACTCACCTAAAACAGTCAACAATGAAACAGATCTCGGCAGTCTGACAGACCTGGAGTTCAAAAGAGAAATAGTGAAAATACTGAAGGAATTAAGAGAAGATATGAACAGTAATGCAGATACCCTCAGAAAGGAACTAGAACATATAAGGAGGAGCCAAGAAAAACTAGAACATTCATCTGCAGAGATGCAAACTGAACTAAGGGCAGTAAAAACCAGAATGAATAATGCAGAAGAACGAATCAGTGATATGGAAGATCGAATAATGGAAATCACTCAATCCGATCAACAGACAGAAAACCGAATCCAAAAACTGGAAAGCAATATAAGAGACCTATGGGATAATATAAAGCGGGCCAATCTATGCATAATAGGAATTCCAGAAGGAGTAGAAAAAGATAAGGGGATGGAAAATATATTTGAAGAAATTATCGCTGGAAACTTCCCAAATCTAAAGGATGCTGGGTTCAAGATACAAGAAGCACAGAGGGCCCCAAACAAACTGAACCCAAATAGACCCACAGCAAGACACATCATAATAAAAATGGCAAAAATTAGTGATAAAGAGAGGATCCTAAAGGCAGCAAGAGAAAAACAGAATGTTACCTACAAGGGAACCCCCATAAGAATATCAGCTGACTTCTCTACAGAAACACTACAGGCCAGGAGGGAATGGCAAGAGATATTTAAAGTGCTCAAAGGAAAAAATATGCAACCTAGAATACTCTATCCAGCAAGAATATCATTTAAAATAGAAGGGGAAATAAAACTTTTTTCCAACAAACAAAAACTTAAAGAATACTGCAACACAAAACCCAGGTTAAAGGAAATATTGAAAGGGCTTCTCTAAACCAAAAAGAAAGGAAGGAAAGGGAAGAAAAAAGAAAAGAAAAAAAAAAAAAGAAGAAGAGGAAGAACTAGGACTGAGGAAACCACAATAAGAGAGCAGTCACTCAAATAAGCCAGCATACAGATTTAATCATGAACAGGCCTCAAACAAAATAAAATTAAAAAGAAAAAATAAAAAAGAGTCATCAAAACCATAAAATGTGGGCAAGGGATGTTAGGAAGTAAATAACCCTTTTTGTTTGTTTGTATGTTTCTCTTCTTAATTTTAATATAGTAATGAAGTGTTTGAACTTACAGGACCATCAGGCTAAAACACACAATTATGGGAAGGGGTTAGCATACTTAAAAAACAGGGCAACCACAAGCCAAAACCAAATATTGCATTTGCAAAAAATGAAAAAAAAAAATACACTCAAGCAGATAATAACAGGAGACCATCCAACCAAAAAAAAAAAAAAAAGAAAGGAAGAATGGAGAACCATAGAATCAACTGGAACACGAGGTTCAAATGGCAATAAATAATCATCTATCAATTATCACCTTAAATGTCAATGGACTGAACGCCCCAATCAAAAGACACAGAGTGGATGAGTGGATAAAAAGGCAAAAACCTTCAATATGCTGCCTACAAGAAACTCACCTTAGGACGAAAGATACATATAGATTGAAAGTGAAAGAGTGGGGAAAAATATTTCACGCCAATAGACATGACAGAAAAGCAGGAGTCGCAACGCTCATATCAGACAAAATAGACTTTAAAACAAAAGATATAAAGAAAGACAAAGAAGGACACTACTTAATGATTAAGGGATCCATCCAAGGAGAGGATGTTACTATCGTCAACATACATGCCCCAAATACAGGAGCACCCAGATACATACAACAAATATTAACAGACATAAAGGGAAATATTGATGAGAATACAATCATAGTAGGAGACCTTAATACCCCCCTCACATCAATGGACAGATCCTCTAGACAGAAAACCAATAAAGCAACAGAGACCCTAAAGGAAACAATAGAAAAGTTAGACTTAATTGATATCTTCAGGACACTACATCCAAAAAAAGCAGAATACACATTCTTCTCAAATGCTCATGGAACATTCTCAAAAATCGACCACATATTGGGACACAAAGCGAATCTCAATAAATTTAGGAGCATAGAAATTATCTCAAGTATCTTCTCTGACCACAATGCCATGAAATTAGAGATCAACCATGGGAAAAGGAAAGAGAAAAAACCTACTGCATGGAGACTAAACAACATGCTACTAAAAAACCAATGGGTAAATGAGGAAATCAAGAAGGAAATTAAAAACTACCTTGAAACAAATGATAATGAAGACACAACCGCTCAAAACCTATGGGATGCTGCGAAAGCAGTGCTCAGAGAGAAATTTATAGCAATACAGGCCTTTCTCAAAAAAGAAGAAAGATCCCAAATGGACAACTTAACCCTCCACCTAAATGAATTAGAAAAAGAAGAACAAAAAAGACCTAAAGTCAGCAGAAGGAAGGAAATTATAAAGATCAAAGAAGAAATCCATAAAATAGAGACTCAAAAAACAATAGAGAAAATTAATAAAACCAAGAGCTGGTTCTTTGAAAAGGTCAACAAAATTGACAAACCCCTGGCCAGACTCACTCAAAAGAGGAGAGAAAGAACCCAAATAACCAAAATTAGAAATGAAAAAGGAGAAATCACAACGGACACAGCAGAAATACAAAAAACCATAAGAGAATACTATGACCAACTATATGCCAACATATTTGACAATCTGGAAGAAACGGACAGTTTTCTAGAATCTTACAGCCTGCCAAAACTGCATCAAGTAGAAACAGACCAACTGAACAGACCAATCACTAGAAATGAAATTGAAGAGGTCATAAAATCACTCCCTACAAATAAAAGTCCAGGACCAGATGGCTTCACAGGTGAATTTTATCAAACATATAAAGAGGAAGTGGTGCCCATCCTCCTTAAACTCTTTCAAAAGGTTGAAGAAGAAGGAATACTCCCAAAGACATTCTATGCTGCCACCATCACCCTCATTCCAAAACCAGACAGAGATACCACCAAAAAAGAAAACTATCTGCCAATATCATTGATGAATATAGATGCAAAAATTCTCAACAAAATCTTAGCCAACCGAATCCAACAACATACCAAAAAAATTATACACCATGACCAGGTTGGGTTCATCCCAGGTTCACAAGGATGGTTCAACATATGCAAATCAATCAGCATCATACACCACATTAACAAAAAAAAAGTCAAAAATCATATGATCATCTCAATAGACGCAGAAAAAGCATTTGACAAAGTCCAACATCCATTCATGATCAAGACCCTCGCCAAAGTGGGTATAGAGGGAACATTCCTGAATATAATCAAAGCCATTTATGATAAACCCACAGCAAATATAATCCTCAATGGGGAAAAACTGAAAGCCTTCTCACTCCAATCTGGAACAAGACAGGGATGCCCACTCTCACCACTGCTCTTCAACATAGTTTTGGAAGTCCTAGCCACAGCAATAAGACAAACAAAAGAAATCAAAGGCATCCATATAGGAAGAGAAGAGATCAAACTGTCACAGTATGCAGATGACATGATACTATACATAGAAAACCCTAAGGACTCAACCCAAAAACTCCTTGAACTAATTAATAAATTCAGCAAAGTAGCAGGATATAAGATTAACATTCAGAAGTCAGTCGCATTTCTGTATACCAGCAATGAAATATTAGAAAAGGAATACAAAGATATAATACCTTTTAAAATTGCACCTCACAAAATCAAATACCTCGGAATACACCTGACCAAGGAGGTAAAGGACCTAGATGCCGAGAACTATAAAACTTTAATCAAAGAAATCAAAGTAGATGTAAAAAAATGGAAAGATATTCCATGTTCCTGGATTGGGAAAATCAATATTGTAAAAATGGCCATACTACCCAAAGCAATCTACAGATTCAATGCAATCCCTATCCAATTACACAGGACATTTTTCACAGAACTAGAACAAACAATCCAAACATTTATATGGAACCACAAAAGACCCAGAATCCCAAAGCAATCCTGAGAAACAAAAACCAAGGAGGAGGCATAACTCTCCCAGACTTCAAGAAATACTACAAAGCCACAGTCATCAAAACAGTGTGGTACTGGTATCAAAACAGACAGACAGACCAATGGAACAGAATAGAGAACCCAGAAATAAACCCTGACACCTATGTTCAATTAATCTTTGACAAGGGAGGCAAGAACATCAAATGGGAAAAAGAAAGTCTATTCAGCAAGCATTGCTGGGAAACCTGGACAGCTGCATGCAAAGCAATGAAACTAGAACACACCCTCACACCATGCACAAAAATACACTCAAAATGGCTGAAACACTTAAATATATGACAGGACACCATCAAACTCCTAGAAGAGGACATAGGCAAAACACTCTCTGACATCCACATCATGAATATGTTCTCAGGTCAGTCTCCCAAAGCAATAGAAATTAGAGCAAAAATAAACCCATGGGACCTCATCAAACTGAAAAGCTTTTGCACAGCAAAGGAAACCAAAAAGAAAACCAAAAGACAACTTTCAGAATGGGAGAAAATAGTTTCAAATGATGCAACCGACAAGGGTTTAATCTCTAGAATATATAAACAACTTATACAACCCAGCAGCAAAAAAGCCAATCAATCAATGGAAAAATGGGCAAAAGACCTGAAGAGACATTTCTCCAAAGAAGATATACAGATGGCCAACAAACACATGAAAAAATGCTCAACATCGCTGGTTATAAGAGAAATGCAAATCAAAACTACCATGAGATATCACCTCACACCAGTCAGAATGGCCATCATTCATAAGTCCACAAATAACAAGTGCTGGAGGGGCTGTGGAGAAAAGGGAACCCTCCTGCACTGTTGGTGGGAATGTAAACTGGTACAGCCACTATGGAGAACAGTTTGGAGATACCTTAGAAATCTATACATAGAACTTCCATATGACCCCGCAATCCCACTCTTGGGCATCTATCCGGACAAAACTCTACTTAAAAGAGACACATGCACCCGCATATTCATTGCAGCACTATTCACAATGGCCAAGACATGGAAACAACCCAAATGTCCATCGACAGAGGATTGGATTCGGAAGAGGTGGTATATATACACAATGGAATACTACTCAGCCATAAAAAAAGAATGACATAATGCCATTTGCAGCAACATGGATGGAGCTAGAGAACCTCATACTGAGTGAAATGAGCCAGAAAGACAAAGACAAATACCATATGATATCACTTATAACTGGAATCTAATATCCAGCACAAATGAACATCTCCTCAGAAAAGAAAATCATGGACTTGGAGAAGAGACTTGTGGCTGCCTGATGGGAGGGGGAGGGAGTGGGAGGGATCGGGAGCTTGGGTTTATCAGACACAACTTAGAATAGATTTACAAGGAGATCCTGCTGAATAGCATTGAGAACTTTGTCTAGATACTCATGTTGCAACAGAAGAAAGGCTGGGGGAAAAATGTAATTGTAATGTATACATGTAAGGATAACCTGCCCCCCTTGCTGTACAGTGGGAAAAAAATAATAATAAATAATTAAAAAAAAAAAAAGTGTGGCCTCTTGGAGCTGTTTTCTCCCCTTTACCCAGTCATAGATGTGACACTCTTATCTTGTACTTGCTTTCTCTGGTCAGCCTGGGTCCCTAATTCCTGGGTTTGTGGGACATCGGGAATGCTCTGGGGAAATGGGGAGGCAGGGAAGGACAATGGGGGCCACCCACTTCGTGGGGATCTTCTCTGCTCACACACATGCCCTGGGCCTCATCACCTTCACTTACAAAACACTAGCCCAAGGACAGAACTACTTGAATTTCAAGATAATGACAGCAGAGCATGAGACCAGGTGCAGGGCCCTTCTCAAGGTGGGGTCCTCCTGGGGCTGGCCCTGGCTGGGCATTTATCCATCAAAGCCCACATATGGGACATTCAGGACAAGCCAGGTAGGGAAACAGAGTGAAAGCCGTGGGCAGAGATGCAGTATTCGTCATTTGCATTTGGTATGTAGAGGTAGGTGCTGGAGTATCTGTGGACACTGGTTTGTCTCCAAAAACATCTCTGAGATTAAACAGAAGAGCGTGGCATTGCGGGGTTTGCTGGGTGCTCTGGGCTTGCCATTCCCTGTTATGGAGATGAAAGTCAGGAGATTTGTCACGGGGGATTTACTTTTTCTGTGTCTGTCCCATCAAAGTGAAAGTCACATAGGCTCCCCTCACTAATTGGCCTCTTCCTTCTCTCTTATATTTTTATTTTTTATTTATTTTATTTTATTTTTTTGGCCACATCCAGGGGATACGGAAGTTCCCGAGCCAGGGATTAAATCCAAGCTGCAGCTTCGACCAATGCCACAGCTGCAGCAATGCTGGATCCTTAACACACTGTGCCAGACTGGGGATTGAACCTGTGCCTCAGCAGTGACCCGAGCCCCTGCAGAGACAATGCTGGAACCTTAACCTGCTGCTCCACAGTGGGAACTCCCCACTCTTTTTAAAACTTGAGGTATACTTTCTTTTCAATATAATATTAGTTTCAGGTTTACAACACAGTAATTCACAATGTTTAAAGATTATCCGTTTATAGTTATTATAAAATATTGGCTATATTTCCTGTGTTGTGCATCACATCCTTGTAGCATATTTACTTTATATAGAGTAGTTTGTACCCACATGCTTTTTTCTTTTTTCTTTAAAATTGTGGTCTATCACAAGACATTGAATAGAGTTCCCTGTGCTACAGTAGGACCTTGTTGTTTATCCATCCTGTGCATAATAGTTTGCATCTGCTAATCCCAATCTCCCAATCCATCCCTCCACATGTCTTTGTTTTGCAGCCTGTTGTGTGCATTTGAGACTGTCACTGGCTGACAGCCATTTGCGAGGTGCCTATAGCACTTGGCTGTGCAGGAGAAGGACAGGGGACAGCCTCTGTGGGACAGGAACACAGGAGCAGAAGAGTAGCCGGAGGCCAGAAAAGTCAGAGCCCGCTGGGTTCCCAGAATCCACTCAGCCTAATTGGAAGCAGAGCCTACAGGGGGAGGAGCTGAAGTGGGTGGAAAAAGTTCTCTCTATTCTAATTCCAAGTGCTAGAGAGGCTTTGGTGAACTGGGCTGACTGCAGGGAGAGTGTACATGTCGATAGCCTTATGCGTAAGCAATTTGGTGATATGTATTTAGAATTTTAATAATGTTTATACCCTCTGCCCTAGAATTACACTCTCAGGAACTGATTCTATACACATTTATTGAAGTATCATTCATCTTGGAAAAAAATTGTAGAAAACTCAATAATAAAAAACATCTTCCAAATTCTCAGGTAAAGGAATGCTGTGAGGCCAAAAAACTATTATGCTTTGGAATAATAATTACAGAGTCAAAGAGTTCACAATTAAACTGACATGCTTCCCCATTTGCCCATCAGAGTTCTGATCTGCACACATGACCCTGGGAGAACTTCTCATGGTCACTTCACCCATAGCATAGCAACTGGACAAATCTGGCAGTGACACTTTATGTGTTGTATTAACTGGTAGAGGAACGGCGCATGTCTACCAAGCGGCTCTCTGGGAGACTGGTTCTGATGACAGCATCTACAAACTTCACTAGTGTAAATACTACCATTGTGGCTGATTTTAAGCCACAGCATGAGGGTGGATTTGGGCTGAGATGAGCACAGTTGCTCTCCTGAGCCATCCAAGCAGACTCAGCCCACCTCTGGGGGAAATACGACATGGTGGTGGTAAGGGTCATTGTCTTCATTCCATGGTTGGAAGTAGTTTTCTGCTCTTTTCTGTTGGGGGAGGGAGGGTGTCTGACACCCACTGGGCACCACCCCCAGAGAGGGCGACTTTTGCACTGGAGGCAGGTAGGAGACCCTTTGTGGAGATGGTGCCTTTCCATCGCTGCCCAGCAAGTGCGCTCCTCCCTTGAGGCAGAGGACCAGTTCTGATGCCTCACCTTGCTCCTTCCAAGACTGGACAGGATAAGAATGGGGAATAGCCAGGGCAGACAGATGTGTTAGGAGGCTTTAACAGTATTCAGGAGCAGAAACCAGGGGCTAATGGAAAGGAAGGGCAAAAACTGGCAGAGGAGGGGGCATCTGCAGGAAGCACTATGTCCTTGTGCCCTGTCCTGACAAATGGAAATGTGCAGGGGAGAAGGACCGGTCCGGGAGCTATCTTGTTGCCGGACTTCACTGCCCAAAGTTTTCAAGGGATGCAAGCATCATTAATGTAGATTAAGAGGAAACCAGTGCCAGCTGGTGGAAACCCCATGAAGAGAGGGGGCATGTGTCCATCCTTGTCTGTCATGCCCATGGCCTCCTGCCTCTAAGCTGCAGTCACAAAGCCCATCACCAGCAGGGCCCACAGCCTCAGCCGTTGCATAGTGTGCCTGAGTTGGGGATCCTCCTTGGTACAGCAAAAGTGGCTGAAGTTATTTCCAAACTCAGATTATATTTGTATACTATGATGGTTTGAATGTTTCTCTGTCCCCATATGTTAAATCTTAAATCACTCAAAAGTGATGGTATTAGGGGCCTTTGGGAGGTGATTAAACCACAAGGGTCGATCCCACAGGAATGAGGTTATACTTTTATAAAAGAGGCTCCAGAGAGCTATTTCAGCCCTTCCACTGTGAGGACACAGAGAGAAGCTGCAGGCTATGAACCAGGATGCAGGTCCTCAGCAGGAGATCCTGCCCACACCTTGATCTTGGACTCCAAGCCTCTAGAGCCATGAGAAATAAATCTCTGTTTATAAGCCATCCAATCTGTGGCATTATGTGATAAAAGTCCAAAAGGACTAAGACAGATACATTCATTCACTCTCGAACACTTTCCCCATTCCATCTGACCACCTGTAGAGGGCCACGTCTCCACTTACTCTATCCAAGCCTCTGTACAGGATGAGGACAGAGCCAGTGCTGGGGAAATGCTTTCTGTGAGGAAGAAGAGAAGGAAAAACCCAAGGAAAGACTTTAGTTGGGAGATGATGCCTGGTCTAGCAGAGGTGAGGTGAAGAAACCAAGGAAACAGGTGAAATAAAAAATTCAGGGGATGGACTTCCTGTTGAGACTCAGCAGGTTAAGAGACGTTGTCTCTGTGAGGATGCAAGTTCCACCCCTGGTCTTGCTCAGTGTGTTAAAGATCTGGCATTGCCATGAACTGCAGCATAGGCCACACTGCAGCTCCAATTCAACACCTGGCCCAGGAATTTCCATATGCCACAGGTGTAGCCACAAAACGGAAAAAAAAGAAAGAAACTCAAGGGAGATCTTAGAGGTTAAGGATATGGTGTTGTCATTGCTGTAACTCTGGTCGCTGTTGCTCTGGCTAGGGTTCGACCCCTGGCTCAGGGACTCCATATGCTGTGGATGCACCGGTTCAAAAAGAAAGAAAGAAAAAGAAATTCAAGAGAGGCCAGATGCAAAGAGCCTCATGTAACATAATCAAAAAGGGGAGATGGGCTTATACCTCATCCCTGGCCTTGGAACTCCATGTGCCATGGGGCAGCCAAAAAAGGGAATATTTTAAAAAGAGAGAACAAGTGGTTGGCTTTATGTATCAGAAAGATTGCTCTGGAAGTGGTAGACCAGGCAGACGTGATAGGGAGAAGTTGGAGGGTTAGACAGGGATGACACTGCAGACCAGTTTAGAAAACTGAGGGGCACTGGAACAGGGTGAGAACATTGGGGGCGAGGGCAGGCCAGGGAGGCCAGGGCAGGAGGGGGGCACTGCAGAAAGAATGCATGTCCTATTGCCTAAGGATGTATTGTGTTTCTTCAAGAATAAAAGTTGAGTTCCCACAGTGGCTCAATGGGACCGTTGGTATCTCTAGAGTACTGGGACACAGGTTCGATCCCCAGCCCGGCCTAGTTGGTTAAGGATATGAAATTGCCCCACCTCCTGCTGCTCAGATCTGATCTCTGGCCCAGTAACTCCATATGCCAAAAAAAGAAGAATCAAGGCTGTATTTTGAAAATATTTTTTCATCCATCCTAATTGGTACATCCCCAGTTATATTTTTTTCAAGTTAGAAATTTGTGGTAAATCAAAGGAAAACACCAGCTTAGCATGTGCAAAAAGACCCCAACTGCAGTAACAGGTCCCGGAGAAATGCAAAGGCCCAGGCTACCCTCTGCCACGCATCTTCCCTCCCAGGCACTGCCCACAGGTTGTTCTCCCCCTTTCTGACCGTGCTGTAAGCTCAGTCCTCTATAGGTTTTAATGGCAGGGCTCTGGGTTAGCATCTCCACCCATCCAGACTTGGAATGAAAGGACAGTGAGAGTAACCCTACCTTTCCATACTCCAAATTCTTTTTATTTGTCCTAAGTTTCAGGTCTTAACTCAGGAAATTTCTTCTGAGCTATACTTTTCTTGCTCCAGTTCTCTTCATGAAGTTCCTTTTTATGTCAGCAAACACTCTTCAGGAGGTAAGAAAACAAACCTGGACTTGACTATCTAGCAAGGGGTTTTAGCTTATGCTGTCTATGGGATGCTAACTGAATCTATTTTCCTCCCAACTTTTTACTATGAAAAATTTAAACACAAAGAAGACTTGAAAGAATACTACAGTGAACATCCATTCATCCACCAATGATATTCGATATTCTACATTTTGTCACGTGTTTTTCTCTACCCACCTAACCTATCTGTACTTTTTTGTATCATTATAAATACATTATAATATCATCATAATTAACATAATTGTATAAATACAATATAATATCATTATTATTATAACATAATAATGCATTATCTCTTCAGTACGTATCTCCTAGGAAAAAAACTCTCCTTTATGACTACAATAGCCCAATCACACTGAACCTTGATTCCCTAATATCATCTAATACCCAATGCATATTAGCATTTCCCGGTTGTCTCCAAAAAGTTTTGGGTTTTGTTTTATTTATTTATTTATTTATTTTTGGCAGGCCCCATGACATGTGGAAGTGGGGCCTGCCAGGGGCTGAACGTGAGCCACAGCAGTGACAACTCCAACTCCTTAACTGCCAGGCCACCAGGGAACTCCCCAAAATGATTTTTTATAGCCCAATCTTTTAAAACAGTGTGGCTACAGAGTTCCCATTGTGGCTCAGTGGACTGAAATCCCAACACAGTGTCTGCAAGGATTCGAGTTCAATCCCTGGCCTAGCTCAGCGGATTAAGGATCTGATGTTGCCGAAAGCTACAATGTAGGTCACAGATTTGGCTTGGTTGCTGTGGCTGTGGTGTAGGCTGCAGCTGCAGCTCTGATGCAGTTCCTAGCCTGGGAATTCCATATGCCACAGGTGTGGCCCGAAAAAGAAAAAAAAAATGTAGATACAAAGAAGATTCACATGTTTCATATGGTGGTTACATCTTCTTAATCCCTTTGATCGTGATACTTTTTTTTGGCCTTTCCCATGGCATGTTGAATTTCTTGGGACCAGGGATCAAACCCAAGCCGCAGCAGTGACAAAACTAGATTCTTAACCTGCTGTGCCACCAGGCTGATTATGTTTAGAAGACACCAGGGCAATTGTCTCATGAAATGTCCACATTCTGAATATGATGGGGATGTCATTTGTGGCATCATTTGACTTGATGCTCTCTCTCTCCTGTAAACTAGAAATCAAAACAGAAGCTTCAGTGAGATGTAGTGTAAACATTTTCATCAAGAAGGATTTGACTTGACTGAAATGTTTCCCAAGTTCAAACTATACCACATTGGGTCTGATAGCTCCAAGGTCATGTTGCAGCTGTGTCGAAGGGTCTTCCTCTTCCTCCCTCTGTGTCTGGGTTTCAGAACAGTGGTAGTTACTTTACTGAACAATCCATGAACATCGGCCCTGAAGTTCACGTTGCAGATATGTATTTAAAGATGCTTTGGGGAAGATCCCATTGTGGCACAGCAGAAATGAATCCGAGTAGTATCCATGAAGATGAGAGTTTGATCCCTGGCCTCACTTGTGGGTCAGGAATCCGGCATTGACATGAGCTGTGATGTAGTTCACAGACATGGCTCGGTCTCAAGTTGCTGTGGCTGTGGTGTAGGCTGGCAGCTATAGCTCCAATTCAACCCCTAGCCCGGAACTTCCATATACTATGAGTGCAGGCCTAAAAAGAAAATAAATAAATAAATAAAAATAAAAAAATAAAGATGCTTTAGTATCAAAATAACCCAGGAGTTTATTTAGCACTTTGGTCCCTTGAGTTTCCTTTAGCAATAAACCCTAAATTGAAGACTTTTTCGAAGATCTCTTTTTCACTTTCTTTCTACATTGATACCTTCTAAGGTTACTTGAAGAACTAAAGTCAAAATCAATACAAAACTCATTCTTTTCTTGTGATATTGCAGTAAATACAATAGGCACATGAAATTTCATTTCCTCCAAACTATTAAAAAAAAAAAACAGAATCAGGACAAGGGAGTTTCAGCAGTGGTATATTAAGCTGATCTGTAACATTGGCAAAATGATACAACAGCTCTTCCAAGATCATGTAGGTAAGTCCCAGCTTGTATACAAGGGCAATTCTACAGACAAATATAACCCAGGGTGACTGCAGGCAGCCTAAGACCATCTGGAAGGGCTTTTCCTTCCAGAGCAAACTCTAGCACTATAGGTAGATTGTGGTTTAATATGTATAGATCCAAATTAGTCATAAATGTTTTATTGTGGGAATACATACATGACATAAAAATTACCATTTTAACCTTTTTTTTTTTTTTTTGCTTTTTAGGGCTGCACTTACGGCGTATGGAAGATCGCAGGCTATGGGTTGAATTGTAACTACAGCTGCTGGCCTACACCACAGCCACAGCAACACAAGATCCCAGCTGGGTCTGTGACCCACACCACAACTTATGGCAGAGCCAGATCCCTGACCCACTGAACAAGGCCAGGGATCGAACCAGCATCCTCATGGAAACTAGTCAGATTGGTCTCTGCTGTGCCACAATGAGAATTCCCTTAACCATTTTTAAGTACACAGTTTCGTGCATTAAGTACACTCACATGGTTATGCAACAATCACCACCATTCATCCATTTTCCGACTCTTCATCTTCCCAAACTGAAACTCTGTACCCATAAACTACAATTCCCCTTTCTCCATTCTCTCCCCAGCCTGTGGCAACCAACACTCTAATTTCTGTCTCTGTAATTTTGATTCCTCTAGGTACCTCATGTAAGTGGAATTATACAATATTTGCCCTTTTGTGGCTGGCTAATTTTACTTAGCAGGTAAAATCCTTAGTTCTCAGGATTCATCTGTGTCATAGCAGGTGTCAGAATTTTTTAAGGCTGAACACTATTCCACAGTATTTATAGAACACATTGTGCTTATCCATTTATCTGTCAATGAACTTTTGAATGTTTTCCACATTTTAGCTATTGTGAATAATGCTGCTATGAACATGGATGTAAAAATGTCAGTTTGAGCCCATGCTTGAATTCTTTTGGGTATATACCCAGAAGTGGGACTGATGGATTATATGGTAATTCTACATTTTGTTTTGATTTGTTGCAGATAATTATAATTTTTAAGTATAGAAAATAAAAGTATGGTGAAATTTCTGTACATAATAAAGAAGTCACAAGGATAATTTACACATTTCAGTTGAAGTTATGTTTTTCTCAGGAAAAATAGAACTTATGAAGCAGCTTCTTGCTCTCAGTTTCCAAGATCATCTTCTCAGGGAACTTGTGCATAATTCTTGTTAGGACTCATGTTGACACCTCCAAAGTGGGCCAGGCAGCAGGGAATAGTCCAGGCAGATGGACAGCCAATTATAAGAACCAGTAGAATAGATGACAAAAACATTCACAAGGCTGCCAGATCCAGCAAGGTACAAATTCCAGAGATATTATTAATAGGAAGAAAGGAGGTAAATTTTAGTCACTGGCCCAGATAAGCTAACTCAGGTAGAAATCCTCAGGCTCTGAGGATATAGAGTGAAAGTCTGTATATTATATTGGCCATCTTTTTTTTTTTTTCTTTTTGTGGCTATACCTACAGCATATCAAAGTTTCCAGGCTAAGGAATGAATTGGAACAGCAGCTGCAGGCCTATGCCACAGCCACAGCAATACTGGATCCAAGCCACATTTGCGACTTATACCACAGCTTGCACCAACACCAGATCCTTAACCCACTGAGTAAGGCCAGGGATCAAACCCACATTCTCATAGAGACAACACTGGGTCTTTAACCCACTAAGCCACAATGGGAAATCCTTGGCAGTGTTTTATTAATCAAGGCAATAGAGAGCACAGCATGTCAGAAAATGGGCCAGTCTCTCTCCTTTTTTTCCAATTCTTTTTTTGGTTTTTATTCCTTTCCAAGGTCAGAATAGAGAAGTCTGAGGAGAGTTTATTCTTTGATGTTGGTGATAAAGTGGTTTCTGAAGAAATAGAAGAAACTGAAATCTGAAGGAGAAAAAAAAAACTTGTATACAAGAGAAATGGAGGCAAACTAGTAGCTAATGAGCAAATGGATACACACACACATATGTATATACACACATATATATATGATAAGGAGATACATATATATACATATATATACATATTTATATATAATATATATTTATATTTATATATATATATTCTCCTTCTCTGAATCAGTGGATTCCAATGTCAGCAGACACTTTGAAATCTGTCACTGAACTCTGGAGCAGGACGTTAGGGCAAAGTCAGCCAGCCCCCAAATGACTTGGGGGAGGTTCTGGAGTCCAGGAACAGAACAGGGAAGGCCAGCAGCTTGTCTCTGCCTATAGGAGATGAATGATTCCCTCTGGAACTTGAGCCACCCAGAGATATGCAGCTCCCTCAGCCCAGAACCCCATCTGAACCCAAATCTATTGGGGATATTCTTCAAATAAAGTGCCTAGGAGTGCTGAGTTGCTGTTGGTCCACAGACTGTCCCAACAGAGCACGGACTCTCCATGGACAGCAGGAATCACCAAGCCAGCCCTGGATGGCTGAGAAGAAAGACTACAAACAGAAGTCACTTCAGTGCGGGGAGGGTTTTCCTCCTGAGGCAAGATTAAATCACAGGCCTCAACGTGGCTTTCCTCAGCTGTTTTAATTTACATCCCATTGCCCATCACATGGACAGCAGCTAGAGTCGTGCAGAGGAGCTGCTATTCACACAGACGTTGCACAACCCACAGGCTCCTTCACATGCCACCTCTTTCTGCCACATGGAATCAGCAGCAGAGAGCCAAGGGGGGCCCTGCATTCTGACAAAATCAGGCATGCTTTTGCCTAACTGTCCCTACTCCTCTGGACTCTTGGCCCTCAGTGTTCCCATTCAGCCTTGCTGACCCTCACAGCATGGAAATTCAGGTCCAGAGGACAAGGCTACATGTCTGCTGCTAGAGTCCACGGTGCCCAGGGCGCTGGTGGGGGCAGATGGGGTTCAAGTCAGATTTGTTCTAACAATGCTTCCTTCCCCCTCAGCAACTACTGATGACATTCCCTTTAGTTCTCCAGGGAAACAACAGTCTACACTGTGGGGCTCATGTCTCTCACCCTTTTCCCATCCCAGCCACATGAACTGGACCAAAAGCCCTCCTAAAGAGGTCGTTCACCTGACTTTTTAAATGAAGAGTTATTGGATCTCCTGAAAAGGGCCTTAGTGTAGAAAACAGGGCACATAATTGGGCACTTAATAATTGCATTCATAGTCCATGTAAATTGTCCTCAGTGACACTCGTGTCATACTGCGTCACTGGGCTCCTTACCAAGCTCAGGCTTGGAAGCAAGTGATCTCCAGATTTTTCATTCATTCATTTATCTGTTCATTCCCTCAGTGCTTTCCACACACCACATCTTTGTTTGAGGCATTTGCTTCTATGCACTCTCTCTCAGCTTAGAATAATGAGATTTGGGTGTAGTGGAAGAATGTCTTTAAAAAGATCTGCAGTACCTCCCTACAAATCATAGACGATTAACCTATAACTGCTTTTGGAACATTCCAAGGCACGCATAGAAACTTTATCTTCCAAAGCACTTAGGTTTATGCTATTGGAAAGAACATTATATTCACAAAGGGGAAAATGCTAATGCTAATATGTTTTTTTTTGCTTCAGTATCCATAAATCAAAACTGACACTGATAGCCCAAATTATCATGATTTTTAAATTTTCCCCAACTATGAAAGTAACAAATGGGTCCAGAAATGGCAGATTGAGCAGTTCAGACCAACCCTTGCTCTGAGAAAAACTAAACTATCTGGATGTTGCTAAAATATATCATCTTAAAAGCTTCCAAGAGCTAACAAGGGAGTAAAGAATCCTCAGACCACACTTTGAAAGAAGACAAGAACCAGAAAAGGTAAGCCAAGGGCTCAGAGATATTTTGCTCTATGACTCCCTCTATAAACAAAGAAACAGCAGAAAAAGTGATTTCAGGTAAGAAGGAATCCAAGTCAAATCTCCAGGCCTCCTGAAATATGGCTACAAATAGACTACACCGATGTGAAGTTAGGACTCCAAAGGTCAACACTCTCAGGATGAGAGTGAACATAGATAAGCTGGTATTTAGACCTGCAACCTGACTTTGAGTTGTCTCTGTGGCTCAAGGAGCCTCAGGTTCCAAACTTGGGTTAAAGGAGTCCAAGCTGAGTGGTGCACCCAGATCCTGATGCAAAAATGAATGTTACATCCAGAAACTGGAGCATATATTACACCCCTACTAAAAGGAATCCTACTGGGGAGTGAGGATGCAAAAATGAATGTTACATCCAGAAACTGGAGCATATATTACACCCCTACTAAAAGGAATCCTACTGGGGAGTGAGCTATAGGATACATTGTTAAGGGAAAATGAAAGACGGAAAAAGTTTGCAGCATTGTAGTCTTCATTTACCTGGTCAGGGTGGGAATAATATATATATATGTATATATGTTTATGTGTGCTTATATTTTTAATCACAGAGTAAATAATAGGGTTTTTTTCAATGTAGTGTGTTTTACAAAATTGACTTTGGAGCTGTATGCTTTCTACAGAACAAGACTAAAAAAAAAAAAAAATTCCTAAAAACTCAAAGCAAAGCAAAACAAATGAAGTGCAAAGATAAGTAATCAGATAATTGGAGATTTATTGGTACTGATCCTCTAAGACTGATGTGTGTCGGGGCAGGGGAGAGAGGCAAATTAACAACCAAGACATGGATAGGAAAAGCAGATAGAGATTTAAAGTCAATGAGGTTAAGTAAAAGCCTATAGTGTTGGATTTGAATTGGAAGTAATTATGTGAACCCACAATGTATATCTTTAGTTAACAAGTTTACATAGTTCTGGAGTTCCCGTCATGGTGCAGTGGTTAATGAATCCGACTAGGAACCATGAGGTTGCGGGTTCGGTCCCTGCCCTTGCTCAGTGGGTCAAGGTTCCAGCGTTGCCGTGAGCTGTGGTGTAGGTCGCAGATGTGGCTCGGATCCTGCATTGCTGTGGCTCTGGCCTAGGCTTGTGGCTATAGCTCTGATTAGACCCCTAGCCTGGGAACCTCCATATGCCGCGAGAGCGGCCCAAGAAATAGCAAAAAAAAAAAAAAAGTTTACATAGTTCTATTTTAGTGCGCTGAAATGGCACAGAAATAATGAAAAATCAGTAGGCATGGACACAGACTGTAGTCTAGTGCCCAGATTGTGGTCTCTAACTACCATTTTCCAATAAAAGGAAGCAGAGTTCATCAGACAAATGGTTTTGATGAAGAAGGAAGTATATTAGACGAGCAGAAAGCAAGGAAGCTTTTAAAGTCTCCTAGGGTCATGCCAAAAGGACTCAGGAGTCCATCTGAAGAGGCTTCCACCGGACAATGAGAGAACTGTAACCTCGAGAAAGGTAATAATGCCACAGGCTAAACCATATCAAATATATTAAGTCCACAAATTCATAAGGATAACAATAGTAACAGCAAGAACAAAACTCTGGGCTCATTTTGCTGATGCCTGGAGGCCAATTCATTATTTTGGGATAAAGGGAAAGAATGAAAACTTTTATTCTGTCTTTGCTATTCAAATTTTACATAAAGGCAACCAGACAACAGATGAGAAGTGTTTATTTTTTTAATTTTTTTCATTATTTTATTTTTATTTTTTTAGGGCCGCACCTGTCGCATGTGGAAGTTCCCAGGCTAGGGGTCAAATAGGTGCTGTAGCCCCTGGCCTATACCACAGCCACAGCAATGCAGGATCTGAGCCATGTCTGTGACCTACACCACAGCTCAAGGCAACACCACATCCTTAACCCATTGAATGAGGCCGGGGATTGAACCTGCGTCCTCCTGGATACTAGTCAGATTTGTTTCCACTGAGCCATGATGGTAACTAGGAGAAGTGTCTTTTTTTAATTGAATGTTGCGTAAATATATACATATATACATGTGTATATGTATATACTATTTTTCAGATTATTTTCCATTATAGGTTATTACAATATATTGAATATAGTTAGCTCTGCTATATAGTAGGTCCCTATTGTTTATTTTGCATATAGTAGTGTAGTAGCATGTATCTGTTAATTCCATACTCCTAATTTATCCATTCCTTGAATGGATATAGTCTTTCCTAAATGTCCATCAACAAATGAATGGATAAAGAAGAAGTGATACATGTATACAAAGGAATACTTCTCAGTCATGAAACTGAGACACTGGGGTGAGCATGTGTGTGTGTGTAAGGGTGGAAAATCCTTCTGTTATACTTCTGTTCAGATTCTGTGGACTAGGGTTAGATCTCATACCCATGCTCTGGCTGCAGGGGGTGGGGAAGTAAGGACTTGATACTTTCATTGTCTCTGGTGAAGTGTGGGCTCTGGCAGCGGGGAAGACAGGAATGATTGATTGACGATGGGCAATTGATAAATAGATGAAACTTTTATTATTCACAGAGTATATGATTGAGTATGGAAAAATCTGTAAATAAAATAGAACTTGAAAAAGAGTTTGGCAAGTTTGATGGATTTTAAGTAAAATATAACACAATTGCATTTTTACATATCTGCAACAAATATTTAAAAAATATTTTTCATAGTATATCATTAGCAACAAATCTACAATAGCAAAAGTCTAGCAATAAATTTAGTAAATTCTGTTATAAAATACTATGAGAAATTACAATTTTTTATTGAGAGATTTGCAAAAATGATTTATGCAAATAGATAAATACTGTGTTTACAAATTAGAGGACGGGTTATAAAGATTTAGTTTTTCCCAAACTAACTTATAGATGAGAACCCAAAATCCCCAAGGGGATTTTATGGAATTTAATAAGTTAATTCTAAAATTCATTTCCATCTGCAAAATGCCAAGATTTTGAAGACCCTCTGGAAGAATAAATGCAAGTTGGGCTTATTATAAACTTGTTATAAAGCTACAATAAGTACAATGATGTGGTAGTAATACAGAGACAGACAAAAAGACCAGTGGAATACACCAAAGACCCTCACAAACTAATCAGTCTTGTGCAGAACGACCAGTTTGACCACCACCGGGCCTCTCTCCAGTTTTATTTATTTATTTATTTATTTTCTCATGATTGGATGGCCTTATTTTTTTTTTTTTTGGTCTTTTTTTTTTTTTGCTATTTCTTGGCCCACTCCCTCGGCATATGGAGATTCCCAGGCTAGGGGTCCAATTGGAGCTATAGCCACCGGCCTACGCCAGAGCCACAGCAACGTGGGATCCGAGCCGCGTCTGCAACCTACACCACAGCTCACGGCAACGCCGGATCGTTAACCCACTGAGCAAGGGCAGGGACCGAACCCACAACCTCATGGTTCCTAGTCGGATTCGTTAACCACTGCGCCACTACGGGAACTCCTCTCTCCAGTTTTAGATTATCCTTTCTCTTACCCCCAGTGCAGGTTCTTAAAATTGACTGCTGCCAGTTACAGTCGCAAAACTCTGTCTCCTTCCTCCTTCCTGGTCCTTATGTGAACCTAAATAACTCTTGGATTCCCTCTTTGGCACATAGCTCTTTGTGAGCTGACTTCACTCTTTCCACTCTCCCCTTCAACTTCTTGTCAGAACACAGCCAACTGATAGCCTCTCACTGGGGAAGTTATCAATTGCCCATCATCAATCAATCATTCCTGTCTTCCCCGCTGCCAGAGCCCACACTTCACCAGAGACAATGAAAGTATCAAGTCCTTACTTCCCCACCCCCTGCAGCCAGAGCATGGGTATGAGATCTAACCCTAGTCCACAGAATCTGAACAAAGAGTATAACAGAAGGATTTTTCACCCTTACAGACATTTTCTAAAGTGTTTTTTGGCCATCCATATGTCTTCTTTGGAGAATTGTCTGTTTAGATCTTCTGCCCATTTTTTGATGGGATTGTTTGTTTTTTTTTGGTATTTAGCAGTGGGAGGTGTTTATAAATTTTGGAGATTAATCCCTCATCAGTCGATTCATTTGCAAAGATTTTCTCCCATTCTGTGGGTTGTCTTTTTGTTTTGTTTGGTGTTTCCTTTGCTGTGCAGAAACTTTTATGTTTAATTAGGTCCCATTTGTTTATTTTTGTTTTTACTGTCATTACTCTAAGAGGTGGACCTGAGAAGATGTTGCTGTTGTTTATGTCACAGAGAGTGTTTGGCCTATGTTTTCCTCTAAGAGTTTTATAGTATCTGGTCTTATATCTAGGTCTTTTATGCATTTTGAGTTTATTTTTGTGTATGGTGTTAGGGAGTGTTCTCATTTCATTCTTTTCCATGTGGCTGTCCAGTTTTCTCAGCACCACTTATTGAAGGGGCTGTCCTTTCTCCATTGTATGTATCTTCTTGCCTCCTTTGTCATAGATTAGTTGGCTGTAGGTGCGTGGGTTTAATTCTGGGCTTTCTATCCTGTTCCACTGATCTATATTTCTGTCTTTGTGCCAGGACCTAATGGTTTTGATGACTGCAGCTTTGTAGTATAGTCCGAAGTCAGGGAGCCAGGTTCCTCCAGCTCCATTTTTCTTTTTCAGGAGGTCTTTAGCTATTCTGGGTCTTTTGTGCTTCCAAACAAACTTTAAAATATTTTGTTTGAGGAGTTCCTGTCACGGCGCAGTGGTTAATGAATCTGATTAGGAACCATGAGGTTGTGGGTTCGATCCCTGGCCTTGCTCAATGGGTTAAGGATCCGGCAATGCCATGAGCTATGGTGCAAATTGCAGATGCAGCTTGGATCCTGTGTTGCTGTGGCTGTGGCACCAGCCAGCGGCTACAGCTCTGATTCGATCCCTAGACTGGGAATCTCCATATGCCTTGGGTGTGGCCCAAGAAATGGCCAAAAAAAAGACTAAAATAAAATAAAATATTTTTTTCGAGGTCTGTGAAAAATGTCCTTGGTAATTTGATAGGGATTGCATTGAATCTGTAGATTGCCTTAGGTAGTATAGTCATTTTCACAATATTGACCCGTCCAATCCAAGAGCATGGTATATCTTTCCATCTGTTTGTGTCATCTTTGATTTCTTTCGTCAGTGTCTTATAGTTTTCAGAGTACAGATCTTGGGTCTCGTTAGGTAGGTTTACTCCTAGGTATTTTATTCTTTTGGATGCGATGGTAAACGGGATTGCTTTCCTAATTTCTCTTGCTGACCTTTCACTGTTAGTGTATAGAAATGCCATTAATTTCTGTGTGTTACCTTTGTATCCTGACACTTTGCCAAATTCACTGATGAGCTTTAACTGTTTTGTGGTAGAGTCTTTGGGATTCTCTAGATATAGCATCACGTCGTCTGCAAACAGTAATAGTTTTACTTCTTCCTTTCCAATTTGGATGCCTTTATCTCTTTTACTTCTCTGATTGCCATGGATAGGACTTCCAAAACTACGTTGAAGAGTCGTGGCGAGAGTGGACATCCTTGTCTCGTTCCTGATCTCAGCGGCAAATCTATCAGCTTTTCACCATTGAGAATGAGGTTAGCTGTGGGTTTGTCATATATGGCCTTTATGATGTTGAGGTAGGTTCCCTCTATGCCCACTTTCTGAAGGGTTTTTCTCAGAAATGGGTGTTGGATGTTGTCAAAGGCTTTTTCCACGTCTACTGAGAGGATCATATGATTTTTATTCTTCAGTTTGTTAATGTGGTGTATCACATGGATTGATTTGTGGATATTGAAGAACACTTGCATCCCTGGGATAAATCCCACTTGGTCATGATGTCAAATCATTGTAATGTATAGTTGGATGTGGATTGCTAGCATTTTGTTGAGGATTTTTGCATCGATGTTCATCAGTGTAATTGGCCTGTAGTTTTCTTTTTTGGGGGTATCTTTGCCTGGTTTTGGTATGCGGGTGATGGTGGCCTCATAGAATGAGTTTGGGAGTGTCCCTTCCTCTGCAATTTTTTGGAATAATTAGAGAAGGATAGGTATTAACTCTTCTCTAAATGTTTGATAGAATTCACCTGTGAAGCCATCTGGTCCTGGACTTTTGTTTGTTGGAAGGTTTTTCATCACAGTTTCAATTTCAGTACTTGTGACTAGGTGGTCCATCTTTTTTGTTGCATCTTGGTTTAGTCTTGGAAGATTGTACTTTTCTAAGAATTTGTCCATTTCTTCTGGGTTTTTTGTTTTATTGACGTATAGTTGCATACAGCAGTCTCTTATGACCCTGTGTATTTCTGTGATGTGTGTTGTTACGTCTCCGTTTTCATTTCTAATTTTATTGATTTGAATCCTCTCTCTTTTGTTCCTGATAAGTCTGGCTAAGGGTTTATCAATTTGTGGATCTTTTCCAAGAACCAGCTTTTCATTTCATTGATCTTTTCTATGGTTTTCTTTGTTTCTAGTTCATTGATTTCTGCTCTGATCTTTATGATTTCTTTCCTTCTGCTAACTTTAGGTCTTGTCTATTCTTCTCTCTGGAGCTGCTTTGGACATAAAGTTAGCTTGTTTACTTGAGCTTTTTCTTGTTTCCTGAGGTGGGCTTGTATTGCTATAAACTTTCCTCTTAGAAAAGCTTTGGCTACATCCCATAGGTTTTGGAGGGTTGTAGCTTCGTTGTCATTTGCTTCCAGGTATTTTTGAATTTCCTCTTTGATTTCTTCAGTGATCCATTGGTTGTTTAGTAGCATGTTGTTGAGTCTCCACGTGTTTGTGTTTTTTGCAGTTTGTTTCTTTTTTTCAGTGGTATAGTGTTGAGGTCTGAAAAGATGCTTGATATGATTTCAATTTTCTTAAAGTTGCCAAGGCTGGATCTGTAGCCCAGGATGTGATCCATCTTAGAGAATGTTCCATGTGCACTTGAGAAGAATGTATCTTCTGTTGCTTTTGGATGGAATGTCCTATAAATATCTATTAAGTCCATCTAGTCTAATGCTTCCTTCAGGGCCTGTGTTTCCTTATTGATTTTCTGTCTGGATGACCTGTCCATTGCTGTAAGTGGGGTGTTAAAGTCCCCCACTATTCTTGTGTTATTGTTGATTTCTCCTTGAAATAAGATTGTTAGCAGTTGCCTTATACATTGTGGTGAACCTATGTTGGGTGCATAGATATTTAAAATTGTTACATCTTCTTCTTGGATTTATCCTTTGATCAGTAGGTAATGACCTTCCGTGTCCCTTAGAATATTCTTCATTTTAAAGTCTATTTTGTCTGATATGAGTGTTGCTACTCCAGCTTTCTTTTGATTCCCATTTGCATGGAATATTTTCTTCCATCCTCTCACTTTCAATTTGTGTGTGTCCCTAGAAGTGAAGTGGGTCTCTTGAAGGCAGCATGTGTATGGTTCTTGTTTTTGTATCCATTCAGCCAGTCTCTGTCTTTTGGTTGGGGCATTTAGTCCATTAACATTTAAGGTAATTATTGATATGTATGTTCTTATTGCCATTTTATTGATTGCTTTGCATTTGGTTTTGTTGATCTTTTTTCTTCCCTTCTTCTCTTGTTCTCTCTTCTTGTGGTTTGATGACTGTCTTTAGTGTTGTATTTGAGTTGATTTTTTATTTGTGTGTGTATCACTTGTAGATTTTTAGTTTGCAGTTGCCCTGTAGTTTTGATATAGGAGTCTGTAAAAATATGAGGTTGTTTTAAGTTTTTGGTCTCTTAACTGCAGGTGCATCTCCAGTGTCCTGCATTCGTACACTCCTCTTCTCATGCTTTCTGATTTTGGTGGCATAATTGTGCATGGACGATTTCTCATCTTTACTGTATATGTACCTTTAGTGGTGAGCCTTGTCATTTGCAGTATTTTTGTTTCTGGTTGTGGCCTTTTCTTTTCTGTTGAGAGAAGTTTCTTTAGTATTTGTGTAAAGCTGGTTTAGTGTTGCTAAAATCTCTTAGCTTTTGCTTCTCTGTGAAGCTTTGGATTTCTCCTTCAAATCTGAATGAGAGCCTTTCTGGGTAAAGTAATCTTGGTTGGAGGTTTTTTCCTTTCTTTACATTAAGTATATCATGCCCCTCCCTTCTGGCCTGCAGAGTTTCTGCTGAAAAATCTGCCAATAATATTACTGGGGTTCCAATGTATGTCATTTGTTTCTTTTCCCTAGCTGCTTTCAATATTTTCTCTTTGTCTTTAATTTTGGTCAGTTTGATTAATATGAGTCTCAGGGTATTCCTCCTTGGGCTTATTTTATATGGTGCTTTTTGCACTTCCCAGATTTGAGTGAGTGTTTCTTTCCATGTTATGGAAGTTTTTGGCTATTATCTCAGAAAATATTTTTTCTGTCCCTTTCTCTCTCATCTCCTTCTGGCACCCGTATAATATGGATGTTGCTGAATTTAACATTGTCCCAGAGTTCTCTGAGACTCTCTTCATTTGTTTTCAATCTCTTTTCTCTTTTCTGTTCTGCATCCATGATTTCTACTAATCTGTCCTCCACCTCACTCATTCATTCTTCTGCCTCCTGTATTCTGCTATTGGCTGCTTCTAATTAATTTTTTATTTCAGGTATTGTATTTTGCATCTCTTCTTGTTTAAGTTTTATATCTTGTATCTCTTTTCTCAGTGTTTCCTCTAAGTTATCCATCTTTGCCTCCAGTTTATTTCCAATGTCTTGCATCATCTTCAGCATTGAGAGTCTAAAGTCTTTTTCCTAGAGGCTGAGAATCTCTTGATCACTTAGCTGTTTTTCTGGGGTTTTTTTCTTTCTCCCTCATCTGAGTTATAATTCTCTGTCTTTTCATTTTTATAGGTTTTTGGTGTCTTAACCACTTTACAAATAATAGAGTTGTAGCCTCTCTTACTTCTGGTGTCTGCCCCACTTGTGGCTGAATTTCGTACAGGGGTTTGCTGTAGGCTTCCTGATGGTAGGGACCAATGTCTGCCCACTGGTAGGAGGAGCTGATTCCTATCCCTCACGTGGGTGGAGCTTTGTCTCTGGGTGAGATTAAAGGTGGCTGTGTGCCTGGGGGTCTTTAGGCAGACTTTTTACTGAGGGGCGTGGCTGTGATCCCACCTGGGTTGTTTGGCCTGGGGCTTCTCAGCACTGATGGGTGGGGCCAGATTTTCCCAAAATGGCCATCTTCAGAGAAATGCATGCTGCTGAATATTCCCAAGAACTTTGCTTCCAATGTCCTTCCCCCACAACAAGCCACATTCACCCCTGTTTTCCTAGGAGGTCCTCCAAGAACTGCAGTCAGGTTTGACCCATGGAAGACTTTGCTTGGCCCTGGGTCCCAGTGCACATGAAAGTCTGTGTGTGCCTTTTAAGAATGGGGTCTCCATTTCCCCCAGTCCCATGGAGCTCCTGTGCATAAGCCCCACTGGCCTTCAATGCCAGATGCTCTGGTGGCTATTTCTCCCATTGCTAGATCCCCACACATGGGAGTTTGATGTGGGGCTCAGAACTCACTCCTGTAGGTGAGTCTCTGTGAACCAGTTAATTTTCAGTCTGTGGAGCTTCCCACCAGGGAGGTATAGGGTTGCTTATATCGAGTAATCACCCCTCCTACTTCTTGATGTGGCCTCCTCTTTGTCTTCTTGAATAGGATATCTTTTTGAAAGGTTCCAGTTCATTTGGTTGATGATTGCTCAGCATTTGGTTGTAAATTTTGTTGTTTTTAGGAGAGCAGTTGAGCTCCAGTCCTTCTATTCAGCCATCTTAATCACACCCTCAAGGGGATGATTTCAGTGAACCCTGACTCTTGCATCTTCCCATATATAGAAAAGTGTTAAATTCATTAACTTGAGATATCTCTCTTTCTTTAATAGTAATCTCTTGATGCTCTGACTACCCAGTTTTTGCTGTAAAACCCACTATATATCCTGGGTCCTCCCTTATCTCTTCACCACAGTCTCTTCTTGCTGAGAGGCTGTGTCCCAGCCTTAAGTCCAGAGTTTTGTCCACCAAATAAAACATGAATTCTCAACTCTTAGGTTGTGCACTTTAGAAAAATTAATTGAAATACAGTTGATTTACAGTGTTTGTTAGTTTCAAGTGTATAGGTGCATTTTTCTTTTCAATCAACACTTCTTTCAAGTTTGTCTTTGGCTTTCTAATGTTTGAATATGATAAGCTTAAGTGTAGTTGTTTTAATATTTGTCCTGCTTGGTGTTCTCTGAGCTTCTCAGATCTGCAGTTTGGTGTCTATCTTTCATTTTAGAAAAACCTCAGACATTATTACTTCAAATAATTTTCTGCTACATCCTCTCTTTCTTCTGCCTCTGGTATTAAAATTATGGCTCTGACATACCTTTAGAAATTGTCCTATAGTCCTTAAATAGTCTGTGTTTTTTTATCTTTGCATTTCAGTTTGGGAGTTTCTATTGGTGTATCATAAGTTTACCAGTTCTTTCTTTGGCCATGGCCAGCCTATTGGTGAGACCAAAGGCATTCTTCATTTCTGTTACAGTGTTTTGATTTCTAGCATTTCTTTTTATTTTTTCTTAGAATATCTATCATTCTGTATGTATTACCTTTGTGTCTTTGTATATTTCTTCTTTCCCCTTTTTATTAATCATTAATTATTTTAAATTCTTCATCTAATAGCTCTAATGTCTATGTCATAGTTTTGTTTTGATGCTTGCTTCATCTCTTCAGGTTATTTCTTCCTGCTCTTACCATGCCTTAAAATTTGTTGAATTTATTGAGAACTAGTACCTGAGGTGAATATGCCTTAAATGTTACATTTTATGTTAATCTGGCCAGGAACTAGGCATTGTTTGATGTTTGCTGTAGCTGTTGGAGCATCAAATTCCATGTTTTGTTTCCTTTGTCTTTGGGCTTTTCCTTAGATGGAGCCTATGTTTCGAGGCTTCTTTGGTTGTAATCTGCTGATATTATAAGAGAGCCCTGCTGAGATGATCAGGTGTGGGAAAGGAAAAGCATTCTATAGCCTTATGATTAAATCCCACTCTTAGTGGGTCTGTGTCCCCAGGCTATGACTTTCACCATTGTTTCTTGCCTTTTCTCCTCCCTTAGATGAAACAAGAAAGCTCTGGTAAAGACTTTCCCCTTAAAAACTAAATATTTGTTATGGAGCATGCTCTGGGAATATTTCAAAATAGCTTTTTTTCCCCATCCTCCTGCCAAAGACATGGGGAAATTTGCCTTGGCTTTTCACAGTGAGGAGCTGTTGGGACTCCTGGAGGCAAAAACCCACAAATGTGTGAGGTCCACCAAGACTGCAGCCCCAGGAATTTCTTAACTCTCACATGCTAGTCCATACTCAACCTATCATCAGCTTCTGCTACAGGTAAGCTGATCTCTCGTGTGATTCCTTCTTTTCTCCTATCTCTCCAGATATCAGGGTGGTAGTTTGCCCTGTAACCCCAATTCTCTAATGAGTTCAGGGTAACTCATTGATTTTTGGTTTCTTCAGGGATTTTTCTTGTTAAAGGAGGGAATGAGGACCTCCAAATCAATCTTTAATTCCTCTTGAGGCATTCTTTTTGACCTCATAATGCATTACTTAGCTTCTGAGTATATGAAGATTTTCTTGTTATCTTTCTGTCACTGATTTCTACTTTACTTCCATTATGGCCAGATGACACAGTGTGTGGTCAATTCTAATAAATGTATTAGGTTGTTTTATCACACAGAATAAAACAACCTATTTATCTTTGTATATGTTCTGATCTATCTTGGTACATGTTCTGGAAGTTCTTGGAAAGAAAGTATATGCCACTATTGTTTAATGAAATACTAACTAGGCGTTGTCTAGATCTTGATTGTTCAGTTCTTATATATATCATTTCAGACTATTTTTCTTGCTGTTCTATCTGTTGTTGAGAAAGTGATGTTGAAATCTCTAAATGTAAATGTGTATTTGTCAACCTCTCCTTTCAGTTTTATCATTTGTTGCTCTGTATATTGTGTGGCTCTGCTGTTTGACACATGAATATTTAGGATTGCTATGTCTTCTTGGTGGATCAACCCTTTTATCATTATCCAACGTCCATTGCTGTCCTTAATTTTCTTTGTTCTGAAGTCTAATTTTTTTTTCCTTTTCAGTCACCCTCATGGCATATGGAAGTACTGGGGCCAGCAATCCAATCTGAGCCAGAGCTGTGACTCATACCACAGCTGCAGCTATGTCAGATCCTTACTTAACCTACTGTGCTGGGTTGGGGATAGAACTGATACCTCTGCAGACAACAGATCATTAACCCACTGTGCCACAGTGAGAACTCCTGAAGTCTAACTTATCAGATATTAATATAGCCTCTCCTGCTTTAAAAAAAAATGTATTAGCAACATATGTTTTCTCCTACCCTTTTACTTTCAATTTGCCTATAATATTATATCTGAAGTGAGCATAAGGGAGTGGATCAATTTATTTGATGAGAAGCCTGAATATAGGCAGTCCAAGGATTCTGCCTGAAGAATCATTCTAACTGCAGACTTAGTTCTGCAGGTCAACTGAGTCACCAGTTGAACAGATCCCTCAATCTGTCACATGTTGGGCACACTCTCTCCTCATCATCTTAGATGGTTGCTACTATTTTAAACACCTACATCTTTATGGAAAGCATCCAAAACAGAAAGGAAGGGACTATGGGAAAATCTCTCTGTCTCCATATTCACAACTACTCTCAAGTAGGAAATCACTCCCAAAGTGCTCATTGTATTTCCCTTCATGTCTCATTGGCCAAAACATGGGCATTTCTCACATGCTCACCTCAGGCCACTCCCTGGGAAAGCAATGCAAGTCCTCCAAGACTTCTAAGACTGCCATTCTGGCAAACCCTCATCATTACCCACCCAGTGAAGTGAGGTGAATGCTGTCAGAACAACACTGTACCCTGTTAATAAGAAAGAGAGAAGAAGCATTGAAAGCTCTCTTTGGGCAGCTGATATGGTTGATTCTTCTGGAAAGGGGGGAAGACTAGCATCCAAGAAAAATTACCCAAGGGGATTCATGACAATTCTAAATTGAAATCCATACTGGGGATACATATGTAGCAGGTCAAGGTGAACTTAATGAGGAAAAATGAATGTGCTAAGGGGAAAAAATGAAAGAGGAAGCAACAGAGCCAAAGACTGAAACTTAGGAAGGGGATATCCATTGTAAAGAGTAACAAAGAAATGGTAATCAGCGGAAAAAGCCAGGAAGAAGGAAGACAACCAGTGTTAGCATGATGACACTGGAGACCTTGAAAGAAGGACTTCAGGTGCAGGTAGTAAATGGTGTCAAGAGCTGCAAGAAAGGTGTGAGTATTCCTAATCAGAAAGTCATCTTCAAGAGTAAAGCTCAGCTTCATAGTGAGGACAATCTCATGCCAAGGGCTGAGGAGGGCCTGTGTGTTTTACAAGACAGGGTACAGTAAGAAAAGCCCAGATGAAAGGATTTTGAACAGTGAATAAATGTGGACAAAGAACAGGCTAACTCGGGAAATGACAAAGTCAAGAAAAGACTTATTTAGGGAAAAGAAGAATGACACCCATTTGAGAGCAAAGGCAGAAAAGTCAGTAGAGAGAATAAAGTTTTGTCCTGGAGAAGGAGAGACTTGTTTAATCAGAATAACCCCCTGGGATTTCCTGCTGTAGTGTTGTGGGTTAAAGATCTGGCTCAGATTTGACCTCTGGCTTGGGAACTTCCATATGCCATGGGTGTAGCCAACAAACAAAAACAACGATACTGCCATCATCTTTGAAAGAATGAGAGCACAAGAAATGAGCCTGCATTCACCTGTCGTACCCTGAGTTCATCTTCCAACTGGAGGCATAGAGAAATAGAACTCAAGCAGAGAGTGGCAGTCTCAGTGGGTGAGAGAAACAGAGATCAAAACATTGGGCTTTGAAGGCAGCTGGGATGGGAGGAGGGTACTGGAGAAGTGGCACCTCTGAGAAAGAACACCCCCAAATCTGGATCAATATATCTTTGGCTCCTTGTCCTAATTCAAAGCTGCACAGGTTCTGGGTAACACTCCAGGATCCTGGCAGAGAACAGTTCCTGGAAAAGAGAATGGGAGGCAGAGGTTTGAGCATCCTACAGTATTGGAGGGACATCCCTAATCCTCACCTTCTCCTTTTATCCCCTCTCCTGTATATTTCAAGGCACATCCATCCCTAGCCCCAGGCTCTTGCTTTGATTGATCTAACACAATTAGTGTAATTCCATGCTCTGGTCTTGCTCCAGCGGTTAACCCCTTACCTAAGTCTATGGAATTCCCTGAACCACAAGTTGGGTTCAGGAACTGAGCCAACATGATGAAAGGAGAATTGTTGGGGACCTTCTGGATGGTGGGATTTTTTTTTCTGTTTAGGTCACACCTGCAGCATGTGGAAGTTCTGGGGCTGGGGGTCGAATCAGAGCTGCAGCTGGAGGCCTATGCCACAGCAACACCAGATCCAAGCTGCACCTCTGACCTACGCCGCAGCTCACAGCAGCAACAGCTCCTTAATGCTCTGAGCGAGGCCAGGGATCAAACCTGAATCCTCAGAGGCAATGTCAGAGCCTTAGCCTGCTAGGCTACAATGGGAACTCCTGGCCATATTTTTTTATCAAGGCAGCAGTGAGAGTATCATGTCAGAAACCCGGCCATTCTTTTTTTTTTTTTTTTGGGTTTTTATTCTTTCCAAAGTTAGACTGGATGTCTGAGGAGAATTTCCTCTTTGATGTTGGTAATAAAGTGGTTTCCGAAGAAGAAGAAACTGAAATCTGAAGGAGGAGACAAAAGGAAAGAAAACAAGAGAAATGGAGGCAAACTAGTAGCTAATGTGTAGATGACACTTTGAGTCACTGAATGAAGCCCATTCTCAAAACTATCTCTACCAGCCAAGATGGGCAAGAATACATGGTCATCCTAAACCACAATTCCAGTATCGATGTGCAAAGTTTATTTGTCACACACATATTCAGCTGTGGGCCTAGCTGATGCTCCAGAACTGCCATCCTTCAGCGGTGGCTCAGTATTCCAGGCTGCTTTGATCTTGTAGCATGAATACATGAATACATGATTCTAACAGGCCTGCGAAGAGAGCACAGAGACTCAACACACTGGTTCTCAAATATTCCCCCAGAAGTGAGCACACATTGTGTGTTTGCTGTTGGTGATGTGACCTGCCCAGCACCAAGAGGTTGCATGCCTGGAATGGAGATTTTGATGAGTTCTAGCAATGTTAATCACCACCTCCAGACTGATACTCAAGTCAACACTTGCCGTTATGGTTTAGCATCTAAATTTATGTTTTTTACTTTCAACCCAAAGTATCTTCCATCTTAAAGGAGGCAATTGCTACTGTTTTTATTCAAGGAGTGAGGCAATTTCTCAATCTACTGAGGGCCCTACCTTTCTGGATTCTCAATCTGTGATAAAAATGTAGCTACTATGGGATTGGCAGCTGCCACAAGCCATCTTGGTCTATAGGTCACAGTGACAGGTTTCAAAGAGAAACCTGGCATCCAGAAATGTACAGCTCTGGCCACGAAAGCATGGGGATCTCCCAAAATAGTCTGACACAGTTCTGACTGGTGCCAGCATTGGCCTCTTCTGAGTCCTGGCAGCAGGCCCCTGAGCTTCAGAAATATACTCTGGTTCCTTCCACCACTCACTTGCCCATCTCTCTGAATGCTGTCACACCAGGGTGTTCTCAGCTGTTGAGTTATTCTTCAGATTATCATTGTATGAGTAGCCCAGGAATTTAACTCTCTAAATAAAGATTTAAAGTGCCCTCCTGGAATTCCCACTGTGATGCAGTAGGCTAATGATATGGTATTGTCTCTGTGGAGTCACTGGTTTGATCCCTGGCCCTGTGCAGTGAGTGAAGGATCCGGCTTTGCCACGGCTGTGGAGTGGGCTATAGCTCCTGCTTGGATTTGGTCTCTGGCCCAGGAACTCCCATATGCCACAGGTGTGACCAAAAAGTAAATAAATAAATTAATTAATTAATTTAATTAAATAAACCCCCCACTATTCCCCTCGATGAAGGTAAGTGTCTGTCCTAAAAAGCATCTAGACACACTCTCCACCTTCTACATGTGGGTGCCATTGCTCAGTTTGATCCAGAGGCCTGAGGGTGATGACTTTCTGTCCAAGTGGAACACTAGCTTCACAATCCTGCCACGAAAATATACAATATGGAGCCTCCAAAAACAGCTTTTTAGGGGGCTGCACCATGGAATGCCCAAGTTTCCAGGCCAGGGATCGAACCCAAGACACAGAAGCAACCCGAGCTCCTGCAGTGACAACACCAGATTCTTAGCCTGCTGAGCCACAAAGAAACTCCCTGAAGCACCTTTTGTGATTCTTTCATTTGTCTCCCCCCACATCCCACTGAGCTTCAGAAATATATGCAGGCACACACAAACCTGGCCTAAAAGGAGCGAGATTATGTGATGTGCTCTCCAGATGGTGTATGGAGTAATGGGTATGCAGTGGCATTGAGGACCATGGACATGACTCCTGCATCCTCAACACTGTTCATTGCATTGCTTACATTGGCACTGTCTCATGCATGTTGCCATCATATTCCCCTTAGTCAGGACAGCCCCCAGAACATTGCTTGGGGATGAGCTTGCAAATTTTAGCTTCCTCCGTAGAGCTGATAGCTCACACAGGAAACCACAGGGCACTGCCTGCAGGAGTTTCATAAGTCCTTCTGAAATTCACCCCTGCACCCTAATCTCTTTACATCATTACAAGTAGAGTAATGTCGACTAAAAATATGCAGAGTGGAAAGTTGCCATCGTGGCTCAGCAGTAATGAGCCCAACTGGTATCCATAAGGATGTGGGTTTGATCCCTGGCCTTCTCTCAGTAGGTTAAGGATCTGGCATTGCCATGAGCTGTGGTGTAGGTAGTAGATGCAGCTCAGATCCCCCATGGCTGTGGCTGTGATGTAGGCCGGCAGCTGTAGCTCTAATTCAACCCCTAGCCTGGGAACATCCAAATGCTGCTAGTGCAGCCCTACAAAGAAAAAAAAAGTAAAAATAAATGACAAATAAATAAATAAATATGCACAAATGACATGTTGAGAGTTATGTTTATTTGGTGGACTTCAAGCCTGGGAGGCAGCATCTCAAGTAACCCTGAGAAAACTGCTCTGGGTAGGTGAAGTGGGGCGAGGGCGGGGCAGGATATATGGGAGTTCCAGCACAAAGGGCAGGTATTAGGAACAAAAGATTACTGTTAATGAAAGGAAACCAGATATCTCAAGTTAAGGAATTTAGCGCTTTTCTTTGTATAGGGAGATGCAAGAGTCTGAGCTCACTGAAAGCATTCCTTTGATATGTACCTCAGCTGTCTGGGGCCAGCATCCTGTGTTTTCACATCCTGAGTTTCCTCAAGGCGCACATCCTGTGGCTGCAATCCCTGAAAACTGCGACATCTTTTGTTTACTGATATGGCAGGTGATGTTCCATGTCTCAATCCCCTCACTGATGTAGGAGTCATCACACACATACAGAGCCTATTTGTCCACTTTTCAGTGAGTTCAAGGAGAAAATATAGCCTCTTCAGGAAAAAGAAGGGGGCCACAAACCTAAAGCAATGATGTGGAAAACATAAACTGATAAAGCACTGTCTTGTGCCATAATTATACTCAGGTGGAAAGGGAAGACCTTTTAATTGCAAACAAGTCCTTTTTTTTTTTTAGTAAAATAAAATGAAGCTGGAAAGTAGAGATTAAAAAAAAGAAGCTTGCATTTTCACACACACACACACACATGATTAATTTCTATCAAAAGCATCTTATCAGGGATGGTGCTGATAGGGACAGAGTAGGATAGTTACACACATAGTTGTAGAAGTTCCAGTACAGAACCATAGACAGAGAAGGAAACCTAGGGAAATTTGGTAGATCCACTGTACATTAATAATTGCTCCAGAAAGCCATCAGCACATCGTGGAACAAAGCAGGCTTGCTTAACTACAAAACCATAATTAAAAGCATGAGATAATGCCTCAGGTCATTAAGAGAAAGATAAAATGAGGCCTGCATTCACATTCAGCAAGATCACGATCCTTAAGACCAGGGGCAAGAATTTAAGGGAAAGATGACTTTCCAGACTAGGAGACCCTCATTATACCAAAACCTGAGGTGATTCAATGTATTTTATCATATGTTACCACCCTTCTGCTGATTTGAATAAGCACCTCCTAGGGTTAAATGCTCTCTTACCAAATATGAAGGAGGAGCTAGTGATGTAAGCCTGACGTCTACTTAAAGAATGAAGAAGAAGGCAGTCTTTTCACCCTCCCAACTTTCCTTGGATTATAAAAATACAGCCCCCCTAAGTCCTCAGGGCAGAGCCTCCTCACCGGCCTGCTTGTGTTCCTCACAAGCATCCTATCTTTTTAATTTTTTTGTGTGTGTCTTTTTAGGGCCGCATGCTTGGCATATGGAAGTTCAGGTCAAGATGGAGCTGTAGCTGCCAGTCTGTGCCACAGCCACAGTGATGCAGGATCCGAGCCACATCCAAGACCTACACCACAGCTCACAGCAATGCTGGATCCTTTAACCCACTGAATGAGGCCAGGGATTGAACCCATGTCCTAATGGACACCAGTCAGTTTCGTTACTGCTGAGCCACAGTGGGAACTCCATAAGCATCCTCTCTTAATAAATATATTTCTTGCCTATCACTTTGCCTCTGGATGAATTCCCTCTGCACTGAGACACAAAGAACCAGAGCCTCAGTGAGTCTAGACACCAGGTGTTTCTAATGAAAAAACTATGGGTTTGGAGTTCCCATCATGGCTTAGCAGAAATGAATCTGACTAGTATCCATGAGGACACAGGTTCGATATCTGACCTTACTCAGTGGCTTAAGGATCTGGCATTGCTATAAGCTGTGGTATAGGTCACAGATGTGGCTCAGATCTGGTGTTGCCGTGGCTGTGGTGTAGGCCAGCAGCTACCGCTCTGATTCAACCCTTAGCCTGGGAACCTCCATATGCCACGGGTGAGGCCCTAAAAAAAAAAATAAAATAAAATAAAACACTGAAAAAACCCACCATGAGTTCAAGTCCCAATCTAGGTTTTGGCCAGGTTCTAGTCAGAGGTGTTTCAGTTTCAGTGCCAGCATATGGCCCCATTGAACAGCCTGGGAAACTTCCTTTCCCAGTAATAAACTGGGCTATTTGTCCAGGAAGAGATTCCCCAAGACCATGACAAGCCCTTGCTAAGCAGAAGTCAGAACCAGCCCTTCTAAGCCCCTGAAGCCAGAAGACTGCTCATCAGTCACACACACCCAGCTGGAGTGTGGGAAGAGAAAGTGCAGCCCCATGTGCGACACCACCATGTACCCTGGAGATGTTGCCACTCTCAGGATAACTGGTATCTCCCTGTGTGCTTAGACATCCATGCTATGCCAGGCACTGCTGAGTCTTACCCCTTACGGGCCAGCAGGCTAGCTGGGAGAGCCAAATGATAAGCCACTTAAATGATTATGTGAAAAAACATCAGGAATTATTGACATTATTAATGATAATAATAATGTCAATAACATGTGCTCTTCACTTTCATGGCTCTTGCTGCCCAACCTCTCTACTTGGACCCTGGTCTGTTCCTAGGAGGTCTTTCCAGGATGCCTGACTTCGGTGAAGTGTCATGACTTACAACACGGGGACAATATACAATGAAGCATGTCTCAAGAGGACCTCACCTGCTCCCAGTGCCCCAGGCAGGCTAGGGTGGGAGAAGTAGAGTCCCAGGGCTGGCTCCTGGCACTGAAGGACAGGCAAGCTTCCTCCTTCTTGATCTGTTCTGCCAATACAGGTTTTTGCTCCATAGACTTACATGGAAAGAACCCATAGGAACTCTAGCAGACACAAGGAGCTCATGGATCTGAGGATGACGGAGAGGCCAGTGGCTGTGTGTTCAGCCAGCAAACACTGGATAAAAAGTGTAAGAAGAAAGTTCAGGCCTCTGCAATTTCCTTGCTCAATCTACTTGTGTCAATTTGGTTATATTTTAGAATTATGGATATAGAGTTTCTGATGTCTGCTTATTCACTTCCCCTTTATACTAATATTTTAAAAGAAATTAAAAGAAGGTCTTTTATGACACAGTGGGATAAGGATCCGGAGTTGCTGCAGCTGTGGTGTAAGTCATAGCTGTGGCTGGAGTTTGATCCCTGGCCTGGGAACTTCCATGTGCCACATGTGTGGCCAAAAAAGGAACAAAAATTTAAAAAGGCCTTTAAAAAATTAAATTGGTTTTGTGATTAATAAAACAATTTATTACAGATAAACTATAGACAGGAGACATGAAACTAGCTAGATGGTGTCAGCCAGAAAACATGCTATTCTTTGGGCTTCTCTTTGGGGCTGAAACTCTAGTAGGTTTGTCAACTCTACCTGTGCCAAACTGCTTAGGGGGGTCCCGCCAGGTTGGCAGGGAGGGGATCCTGGAAGAAACAACAGTGCCAGCCTAAAAGCTACCTGTGAAAGAAACCTAGCTGGCCACTTCCTGCTGGGATGCTGCTGATGTCAGCGCAGGCAGGATGTGCAAGAGGATTTGCCTCATCCCTGGTGTGAGCTGAGCCATGGTCCCAGAAATGTGAACCATCCATTCAAGGGGCACAGCTGAACGGTTCCAGGGTTCCTCCGGAGTCAGACATACCATACGGGCGTCCAGTTTTGCCTGCCACGTATTCAATTCAAAGCTGAATGAACCCAAGGCTGGAATCCTGAGACTGGGCTGGGATCCTGTGAGGCCACAGGAGCAGAGAACACAGCTTCAGGGTTGGATGCTGTTTCATCACCTGTTGCTCTCCCCCCACACCCTGCCCCCACCTTCTCTGCTGTCATCTATACCCCTGAGTTCATTCCCTCATCTCAGAGATGAAACAGTGATAATTAGCCAACACAGTCCTTTATTAGCAATTTATAAGTCCATAGACTTTATTTTTCAGATCAGTTTTAAATTCACAGTATAATCGAAGTGTTTAAACTGTGTACTTATCCCTTCACCTACTGAAGGACATCTTGATTGCTTCCAAGTTTGGGGAAATTATGAATAAAGCTGCTAGAAACATCCACACATGGGTTTTTGCGTGGACATAGTATTCAGTTCCTTTGTGCAAATACCAAGGTGCCCACTTGCTTTCATATGAGTATGTCTAGTTTTGTAAGAAATAGCCAAACTGTCTTCCAAAGTGGTTGCGCCATTTTGTTTTCCCATTTATTAGTACTTTTAAAGTATAAAGATTCTCAGACTTAGTATTTCATCCAATCATCAAAATCGGGTCATCAGGTGATAGAATTAACACAATTGTGGAGCTGGAAATGTGGCTTTGAGGAGTCGGGAGATTTTCCCAGGGAGGCAGGCCCTGGAGAAGCAAGTCAGATGGCTTGAAATAAGTTGCAAGGCAAGAGCCCCTACAAAAAAATGGAGGATTTGTATCCCAAGTTGACTGGAATCCTTAGATTCCACTGCAGTAGGATCCATAATACTAGAAAAGTTACTGTCAACTAAAATAGTATTTTATGCATGTGTGTTTTTATTTATTTATTTATTTATTTATTTATTTATTTATTTATTTATTTATTTATTTTTGCATGTGTGTTTTTAATTAATACCATGTCAAGGTTCACCAAATCCAATGCTTCTCTTCCTCAATGTGATTACTTTGGCAAATTGAAGATATTCATCTCTGTTTCACCACCATTCTGTGAGCTGCTGGATGGGGAGCACCCTCATCAGTCCCCATACCAAAGGCCGCCCAGGGGGAGCCACAGGTCATCCTGAAAGCTTACTGCCTCCTGCTGGATGCTTATACCTTAGCTGCTGCTCATACTAAGCCTCTCTCTTCTCAAGATGTGTACATCTGATGGACAGCAAATAGAGTTTCCAATTCTTTTCTGGATCTGCTTACCAGGATCATGGCTGTTTTCTGAGTTCTGCACATAGTGTGTTGTTAGCCTGCAGCTCTGACATCTCTGAGCTTCTGTGGTACCTGGAAGACCTGGTCTCAGAAACACACATCTAAGCTTTGCAGAACAAAGGGTGCTTCCCCGGAATAGGAGGCAGACATCTCTGCCCTCTTCCTGCTTGGTTTAAAAACCTTGATTTCCTTGGACAACCTTTGTTCAGTGGGGAGTGGGCCCTCGCTGAGATCCTAAGACTTATCAAAGCACCAGTGCTACGCCCCTGGACTGATTCCTGGCCATCCCTGCTGCTTCTCTCCAAAGGGCCCTAGCCCAGAACTTTCTCTGGCAGCAGAAGTGTGCAGACTCTCTCCTCTCTCACCTTCTCCCTTGCTCTTGGGAACACATGCTTCTCTCAGTTACCAGATTCCAAATTCCTAGCCACTGAAATGTGTGTTGTTTAAGATATGTGTGGTGGCAGCCTGATGTAGGAAAAAATTACATACATACATACATACACACATACATGAAATTAGACAATATCTTACCAACAACAAAAGGACTACAGGTTGAAGAAGAAAGATTAGTGGCCACACATGTAGCTTTCTGGGACAAAGCTACCTTTTCATGCTGATAAAAAACTGTCAAGTCTTCCATGGCCTTAGGAGTTCCCTGGTGGCCCTGTGGTTAAGGGCTCAGTGTTGTTGTCATTGCTGTGGCTCGCATTCGACCCCTGGCCTGGGAACTTCTGTGTTCCACAGGCATGGCCAAGAAAAAATAAAAGGACTTCCTTGGCCTCAATAACTACGCAATATAAAACCCAGATTTATTGTCCAAAATAGAATTTTACCCATTACATTAGTAGTTTCCATACTTTCACAAAGAAGTATATTAAAAGGGGGTGGATGGTGTCTCTTAATTTTGCCAACAAGAATTTAATCTTTTTTTAAAAATTACCATTTATTGTCAAAATTATTTGGTTAGAAAAAGAATACTTTGACTACAAAAGGTAAGAAAGACATAATCTCAACTTGATTCTATTTTGTTTTCTACTAACTCATTGTTCTGCTTTATCTGTTTGGACAGAGGCCCATGAAAACCTCACCAGTGCTGGGCACCAGGCAGGGACTGGCCCCTGAAGACTGTTGCTTTGGAGATTTTTTTTAATTAAAAATATAGGGAGTTCCTATTGTGGGTTAAGAAACTGACATAGTGTCCATGGGGATGTGGATTCGATCCCTGGCCTCACTCAGTGGGTTAAGGATCTGGTGTTGTCTAAAGCTGCGGTGTAGGTCAAAGATGCAATTCGGATCTCACATTGCTGTGGCTGTGGAGTAGGCCAGTAGCTGCAGGTATGACTTGACCTCTAGCCTGGGAAATTTCATGTGCTGTAGGTGCGGCTTTAAAAAAGAAAAAAATAATAAAAAATATAAACAGGAGTTCCCGTCGTGGCGCAGTGGTTAACGAATCCGACTAGGAACCATGAGGTTGCGGGTTCGGTCCCTGCCCTTGCTCAGTGGGTTAACAATCCGGCGTTGCCATGAGCTGTGGTGTAGGTTGCAGACGCGGCTCGGATCCCGCGTTGCTGTGGCTCTGGCATAGGCCGGTGGCTACAGCTCCGATTCAACCCCTAGCCTGGGAACCTCCATATGCCGAGGGAGCAGCCCAAGAAATAGCAACAACAACAACAACAACAAAAGACAAAAGACAAAATATATATATATATATATATATATATATATATATATATATATATATATAAACAGCCATCTTCAGATCAAGTGGTATTAAAAGGACAAAGGCTCAAGTAAGTTCCCTTGCTCAGGCCAAATTCTATCTATGGGCAGTCTGCCTGGACTCAGAACACTAACTACATACGCTATATATGTTGGATGCCCACTGTATAGCCTGCTGTGTGCACACACTAGCCCCATACACGTCTCTGACACATGTGGGTGGCAACCCCAAAGACCTCTTATGTTCCTGTGCCCTAGACACACATCTCTATCTAGAAACAAAAAATGCAAGAGCTGCCCCCAGCCTTCTCTGCAAGCTGGGCAGACTCCCAGAGCTGGCACACCTCCTCCTAAAGCAGCAGAATCATTGTGTTCCCCATATCCTTGCAAGCATGAAGCAGAACCTTCTACTGCCTTTGGCAGCACACACTTCCTGTTGGGAGAAAATCTGAAGTGATTCAGGGAAAGTGTGCTGGCTGGGTGGGAAGATGGTCTATTCTGAAGTTCTCCTGCCGTTGAAAATCTTTCTTCAAAGCTGGGTTATTGTTCACCAGCTTGCTCAGCCCATAAGGAGAAGACGCAGAGGAACAGTAAGCCCAAACTTCCTGCCAGGACTGAGGAGAAGAAGAGGGATTCAACCCCCTGACTGGAGCTGGACTCAGCCAGCAAAGTGAGGACACAGTTGTGCCCTCATGAGTCAGGGGAGCTCTCCTGGCAATGCAGGGTCAGGGGCTGGGGGAGCAGATGGAAAGTCCAGCAGCCAGGCAGGGAACAGAGGCTCCAGGTGCTAGAAGGTGTCAGGAGGACCCAGAAACACAGGTGTCAAAGGGTCCCAAGCTCACCAGTCCTGGGCAGGTGAGAGTGGTCCCAATCCTGAGTCCAGGGCCTTGTGCAAGCTGCATCCTCTTGGGATCTGCTCAAGACCCTACCTTCAAATGCCTAGCTCTTCCAGGGTGGGGTCTTTATGATTTTTGCTTGCTCATGCCAAGTTGGTTCCCTTTTCCAAGGCCTTGATGATTGCCCAGACCACAAGCTGACTTGTCTAGAGAATTGGGAGGTTCTGTTTGACAATGAAATTTTGAAGTGAAATCTTAAAGCCGCTGTGTCCTTGTGTTTTGATGTAAAAGGCTTTCCATTTAGCCTCCCAGGCCTCCCCTCAATCTCAAAAGGCTGACTCAAGAGTTACAATTAGGAAATATTTTAACAGCTAAAACTAGTTAAGTAGTCTCCGTGATGTTATGCCCTGCCTTGGCCCACTAACTTACTTTAATAGGCTTTTCACAAATGATTTCTTCCTTGTTGAATCCCTTTCTTTTACTAATGGTTACTTTCTACTTAGAGTTATATTGCACCTGGTGTTTTCTTTTCCTTTGACTCACTCCCTAACACCCTCTTCCTTTTGTGAGCGATCTTCACCCCAGAGAGAAGGTCAAGGTGCAATAATTCCGAAGACCACCAGAAACTGTGACCAGACCACCAGACTCCAACCTTGATGACTTGGAAATGATGGATGGAGGGAGAAGAATGCAGGCACCCTAATCCTTATGAACAGCCCCATTTTTTTCAAGTTAAACCTATAAAACCCTTTGCTATCCCCACTCAAGGGAGGATACTGTTTTGAGGTGTTAGCCTGCTATGGCCTCCTTTGCCTGTCAAAGCAATAAAGCTGTTCTTTCTGCTTCCTCCAAAACTCTGTCTCTGAGATCTAACTGGTACTAGTGTACAGAGGCTGCATTTAGGCTACACAAGGAGGTAACCCACACTTTCACAGCCCCCAAACTAAGGGGCCAGAAAAGGCTGCACCTGACCACAATGTGGGACAATGTGTGCAGGGTGTTCAGGGGACCTGAGATGATGGATTTCTGCTGGCCTGCCATCACCACTGTTTCCGTGCCTCCATGCTTTAGATGCTGGGTCCCACCCTGCAGTGGAAACTGCTTCCCATCTCCCCCAAATCTCTCCCTTACTTACTCTATCTGAAACCCTTAGCTGGGGGACGCCCAGGAAGTTGGTGCTGGCTTTTCCACTCCTATTAAGTGTCTCCATTCAGGGAAGGATCAACAATCCTGGAATCCCTGGGCCCTTTTCCTCAGGGGTCTCCAGAAGAGGGCCTGTTCTGGCAGAGAAAGGTCCTCTGTCCTGGGCCACCCTAGACTACAGACCTTCCCCATCTCTCTGAGACCACAAAGTTTGGAGTATTTATATGTAATCTTAATTAGAGGTAAGACAAGTTGAGAAGTTGTTGCATTTCTTTTTGGTTTTGTTTTTTGTTGTTGTAGTTTTTGGCCACACCCTCTGCATGTGGAAGTTCCCAGGCCAGGGATGGAATCCAAGCCACAGTAGCTACCCAAGCCGCTGCAGTGACAACACTGGATCCTTCCTTAACTCAATACACCACAAGAGAACTCCAGAAATTGGTTTTACAAATGCCAAATTTCATTTCTTATAAATTGACACAACTCTTTCAGAGCATCCTCTGACATCTCACACAAGGGTCCCTCCCAGGGAGAAACCATCAATGACTCCCCAAGACACTTCTTTCCCTTCAGTCCATGCTGCTGGGCGGCTGAGATCTAACCATTTGTTACCATGCCTGCAGCCCTTGAGAGACTGTGAACACCCTAAACATGGTGGTGGGACAAAGCAACATCATTCATCTTGCATCTGCCCCTGTGTCTGGCACACAGCAGGAGTCTCTAACTCAATGTTAGCAGAAAAGTAACTTTTTTGCTGACTTTTATATCCCCATCAGAATTACATGATAAATCGACAAGGGAAACAGGTGGTTTCCTACCATACATACCACAGGTTATGCCAAGTAATACCAGAAACTAGGTGCAAGCTTGCTACTGGGAGAAGGTCCTTTCAGGCTGTACATATGGGACTGAGATGAGGGCATTCTGGCCATCCACAAGCAGGAGGAAGGCTCAGAACACCCAATGATGGCTGTGTCCCAGCCTTTTAGCTACAGGCTCTGTGAAAATAAGTTAAGATGAACACAATGAAAAAAGCAAAGGCTATTCCGACCCGGCTGGAGCAAGGGAGTCAGTCAGTCACCATCACTAGAGTTTGGCAGCGGCTCAAAGGCAGGCAGAGTAGGAGGAAAGCTTTGATCATGGAGGGAGAAAAGGGGCTTCAGGGAGGCCCTGATTGGAGGATGTTGCCCCAGGGGAGGCAAGAGGTGGGATTCCTATGTGGTTGGATAGGGGTGCATATTTGGTTTTCTCTGGGTGGTTCTACCTTGGAATTGGGGCCAACAGTTAGGGAAGCTGTCAGTTATTAATCAAGTCCTGGCCAATTTTAGCTGATTGTTACAGAAATTATTGTTTAGCTTCCTGGATCATCACAGTACTAGAGATGGCCTCTTGCAATTCTGTCTGACAGTGGGCTGCTTCTTGGGCTGGTCACTGGAGACCAGGGGCTTGGTTAGCTAGGATGATGCCCACTGTGGGTCCAAGTTCTATTTTTATTATATGATCTGGCCATTGTCCCTTTGCATATTCAGTCTCTCAGTTCAAAATCACTAATGTGAACATGCGGCTCAGGACTACAGGATTTGGGAGCCAAAATAAAACCTAGAATCTTCTTCTCCAGCCATAATTGCCATGCGAAACACACACACACACACACACACACACACACAGACACATACACACACACTTGTGAGCACGAGCTCACTCTTCTGTCCCCTCTATTCAGGGGGAATGTTCTCTCAGACAGCCCCTTTTCCAAAAATTACGCAAAATCCCAACACATTCAGGAATGTCCTAAAAGGCAGACAAGCCATCCTGAAGGGAATTTGCTCCTCCTCACCCACGTGATTTCTTCAGGAAGGGACCAATCCGCACTTTTGGGAGCTGTAACAGCATCTCATTCTGCACCCAGTAAACAACATTTAAATCCCACTGTCTTTTCCGGGAGCCCTGTGTGTTCCTAAACTGTCCTTGGCGCTTCTCAGAAGTCAGAGGGGAGCTACTTTGGTCTTCTGGTATTAGTTTTTTCAGAAATGTTTTGAGATCTATAAACCCAGAATCTTCTCAAAAGAGCTGTGCATTGGACTTGTAAAATCCGAAACAGAGCTTGGGATTCTCCTCACTGATATTGACAAGGCTTGTTTCTCAGCAAAGAGCCCAGAAATGAGGAGGAGGCGAGCAGAGTCCCTGGCAACCCTCGTCTGGGGCACCAGGCGGTCCAGGATGTAACTGCCCTCACCCCTCCTCCCTCCTCAATGGCCAAGTTGGTGCATCCTAGGCTGTCAGCCACGGGATCCCTGTGTATTCTCCTCATAAGCGGCTAGCCTCTGCAGATCCGCCCCCGCTGCGCTGCTATTTTTAGCCTCCCTGGAGCTCTGGAGCTCCAAAGCTGCTCTGCAGTCTGTGCAGATGTTCCCGTGACGCAGAGCTTGTTTCCTAGGGCATCTCTCCAACACCTGAGGCACCGCAGATCCTCCCTGTGCCGCAAAGGATGCTCCTTTTGCAGCTCTGTCCGCCGCCTGCCTCGGGGCCCCTGTGAGAGAGCAGGTGTGCCTGAGAGGGTCAATATTATCGTCATTCCATCTTAAAGTGGTTTTAACAGACTAAGAGGGAAGGGGGCCAAGAGAGGGAGGGCTTTCCCCCACGGAAGCCAGGTCACTGCAGCTGCGCTCTGCGGTTGGATTAGGGTTGGGCTTTTCCAGGAAGGGTCAGCACTAAGCATTTCGCCCTCCCCAGCCAAGAAACCCCAATTTTTCCAATCTACCCCACTCTTAGAGGTAGGGTCCCTTAGACCTACCTGGAGACCACCACCTCGAAGTGGGGGGAGCAATCCTCTAACCTCCCTGGGGTTCCCTCTCCTGTCTCTGCAGGGCATCCTCCTATGACTCAGATTAGCAGGCCTGGCTCAGCCCCAGCCCAACCCTGGAGCCCTTCGCACCACTTTTTGGGGTGTGGTCTGCTGTGGAAACTTGTTTATTAGCAATCCAAGTCAAATATAACTAGGCAAATAAAACCAAGTTGTGTAATGTATCCTAAAGTCACTTGGAAATGTTTTGTGAATTTGCTACCCATTTGCATTATTGAACCAATGATTCTTTGGGGGCATAGCTTGAGATGGTCTATGAATTAAGGGGTTTTATATTGTATTTAAGGGGTATATATTGTATTGAACAAGCTAGATTTTATTTTTAGATATTATCTTAGTAGATCTAGGGTCCTAGGAGGCATAGGGCGTGTGCACATGCGTGCGCATGCACATGTCTACAGTTGTGGAATCCAGGCTGGGTAAGAGCTAGCAGATAAAGATACCAAGGAGACTTAATTCATACACCGAGCTGTGTATCAAAGCTGGACTGTGTGGAAGACTCTGGTTAGAGAATGGAGACAAAATGTTAAGCCGTACTGTACTTTCTCCAGAAGTTTGAAGAGTAAAAAGGAAGATTGAGGGAGTGGTCATTGCTATCCAGACAGATGAGTACTGGAAACACATGGGTAGTATTTCTGTTAAAGAGAGATGGCCTTGACGGATGAAAATACGGACTGTCAAGCAAGCTACATAATTTGTGGGGCCTATCGTAGAGTGAAAATGGGAGACTCGCCTCAATCAAAAATTATTCAGGATTTCTAGATGGTGACAGCAGGGGTTTAAACTGAGAGAGAGCTCTGTGAAATTGCTCAGGTCACAGTCTGTGAAGCGCCTGGGAGGGTGCAGAAATGCTGGAAATGCCAAGTATTCACCAGAGTGGCCACAGGCCATTGTGATTTGCTTAATGGGTGTCAGGAACTGGTTCTTCTAACAGCTGCAGGGCAGACAAGGAAAGAAAGAAGTTTGCTTCAAGGTATCTATTAATCAAGGAAATATGGTTCTGCTGAGATGTGCAGGTAAGGGTAGAGGCTGCTGTCACCTCCCTTGTAATCCCAGAGAGATTAGTCCTTTAGGGGAGGCACATCCCACCCAAAAGAAACAGGGCTACAATGAGCCCCTACTCTAGGGTTAAATCCTTCAACCTCTGATCCTTTCCCAATTTCCACCCAGTGACACATGGGTAGAGCATGAATTGTTTAGAGCTATAGCAAGGACAGAAGGCTAAGACCATCACCATGAGTGGGTGCAAGGAAGCCATCCCCATAACCGCACTTCTACCCAGAAGTTTCTAGAAGTGACTTCCTTTTTTTTTTTTTTCTCTTTTTCTTTTTAGGGCTGCACCTGCAGCATATGGAAGTTCCCAGGCTAGGGGTTGAATCAGAACTGCAGCCTCTGTTCCACATCACAGCCACAGCAATGCCAGATCCCAGCCACATCTGCACTCTATGCCACAGCTTACAGCAAATCGGGATCCTTAACCCACTAAGCAAAGCAGGAATCAAACCCACATCCTCATGGATATGAGTCAGGTTCTTAACTCACTGAGCCACAATGGGAACTCCCAGAAGTGACTTTCTTGTGCCTCCAGCTATGTTGTTCAGATGGTAGCAATTTTTCAATAAGCTGATAATGGGAGGTAACATAGGTACAGCCTGATGCTTACCGGCACAAGAAACGCATAACTTGCTTGTAGTCTCTGGCCTTTCTTCTAGCATGTCAAAAATGGACTTTGAAATACCCTGCTGAATTTTGTTTATACTGATACAAAAAAAAAACCATTTCTTTGCATCAAGTTTCTTAAATAATTAACAGAAGGCAAATTTGCTTTTAAAAGTATCTGAACCATTGGTTTTCCCTTAATCAAAACACAACAATAAGAGTTTGGTTTAAAAGAATGAAATAATGTCATTTGCAGCAATGCAGATGCACTAGAGGTTATTACACTAAGTGAAGTAAGTCAGAGAGAAAAAGACAAATATCATATGATATCATTTATATGTGGAGTCGAAAAAAAAAGGACACAAATGAACTTATTTACAAGATGGAAAGAGATTCACAGAGAAAACAAATGTATGGTTACCAAAGGGGCAAGGGAGGGAAGAGATAAATTAAGAGGTTGAGATTAACATATACACATTACTGTATATAAAATAAATAACAAGGGCCTACTGTATAGCACAGAGATCTATACTTAATATTGTGTAGTAACCTATAATGGAGAAGAATTAATATATATATTATACATATAATATATATAAAACTGAATCACTTTTTTTGTGCACCTAAAACTAATTTGACGTTGTAAATGGATTATACTTCAATAAAAAATTTTAAAAATCAAAAACATTTTTAATTAAAAAAAGAATTTGGTTTAAGAAGAAATCTTTCCACAAATATTGGCTCTTATAAATGTATGGAAGAATTCTCTAGTTTCCTTTTTTGCCACAATAGCAGTATGTGGAAGTTCCTGGGCCGGGGAGTGAACCCATGCCACAGCTGTAACCAGAGCCATAGCAGGGATAACACTGGATCCTTAACCTGCTGAGGCAAGAGGGAATTTCTAAGTGGTTTACTTTTAATACCTTTAAGATAGGTAGTCTAACCATAGATCACTCCTGTCAAAGCAGATGGAAGTCACCAGACCTTCCAAAGACCTATTTCCTCCACAAGCATTTACCGAGCAGTCAGCTGATCACGTCCACAAGACTGGATTTTGCTAAGTGGACAAGAAAGTTGAAAGATGTTTTTAGGCGTTCCCATCGTGGTACAGCAGAAACAAATCCAGCTAAGAACCACGAGGCTGTGGGTTCAATCCTTGGCCTTGCTCAGTGGGTGATGGATCTGGTATTGCCGTGAGCTATGGTGTATGTTGCAGATGCAGCTCGAATCTGGCATTGCTATGGCTCTGGCATAGGCTGGCAGCAACAGCTCTGATTTGACCCCTAGCCTGGAAACCTCCATATGCTGCAGGTGAGGCCCTAAAAAGACAAAAGACAAAAAAAAAAGATGTTTTTGAAGATCTGTGGGGGAGAACTCACTATAAAGATAAAAAACTAGAGGGTCATGAGGTTAAAAGAAGATTCCAAAGAAGGAGGGTATTCAGATTTAAAATTTGCAAAGAGGTCAAGGAATAATAACAGCAATGGCAGTTAAGCTATAATACTTACTCTGCCAAGCACTGTCTACATTATTATTATTTCCTTTTTACAGATGAGGAGACTGAGGCAAAGAAGGTTAAGTAATTTACTTAAGTCATGGCCAGGAGATGAAGCTGGATGGTCTAATATAAACCACCCACTGTCTCCCCATCTAGGGTAGTGGCACAAAGACCAACAGCTCTAGGATGCAATGAAGAAAGAAAAGGACTTGTTTCCAACTTAGTTGAAACATAAAAGATGGAGAATTTCAGCCTCAGGTAAAATTTTATAGCAGTTTTCAAGTTTTCACAGGGCCCTCCTCTAAATAAAATATTACGCAACTTCAGTACTTGATTGCTTCTAGTCCCAGCAAAGCAGAGCAACCCCATCCCTCCAAGTCTTACCTCACAGCTATGAATTCCTGGATATGACCCAACAAATGCACCTGGGAGGGCTGGTATGTGGGAAGAGGAAGATGGTTGCTAGGGGCCACAGTTCCTTAGTGGGGCCACAGATCCTCCCCCTGGACCACTGCAGGCACAGGTACAGAGGGCCTTGATCAAACAGGACCTCTAAGCCAAGAACCAGGAAAGCTGAGCTAAGGATAGAAAGACTTTTGACAATATCCATCCTACTTCAGCAAAATGCCAAGGGTAAGAACTCTTCCCTCCCTGGTTTCAGGTGATTTTCCACCCGCTACTTGCACTATGGAACAGGTGACAACCCTCATGTCATGGGACTGAGTGAGGAGCTCATTGTCCATCCCTTGCCCAGGAATGCAGGTGAGATACCAATATCCCCCACCACAGTCTCTTCAGGATAAACTATCTCTACCCTAATAGTATGAGTCTGTCCTCTGCTTCCCTCCCCTGGGGTCAGCAGTCTGGAGCTGAGCTTTCACACCCTCCCCCAACTTGGAGGCAATATAGTGGGGTGATTTATACCACATTATCACCACAAAGGGGCCAAATGTGGAAGGAAGGGTGAAATTTCATCCACCTCCTCAGGGAGGCAGGTGACTCAGCATGCTCTACTTTTGTGGTGTGGCAGGGCTAGGTGGAAAGATGAAAACACACACCCAGAAGCCCTTGTGCTGCATCTCCACAGGCAGATGTCTACTAAAAAAGATAATTAAATAGAATTCAGAGTCTCATAATACATACTAAAAGGCTAGGATACAAGTGAAAATCATGCATCAAACTGAGAACTGAAAAGACTAGAACTTGAATGAGGAAAGGTAACCAACAGACCAACATCAACATGAACCAAATATTGGAATTCTCTGACAAGGATTTTAAACCAGGCAACATGAAGATGCTTTAAGAAGCAATTATTGATTCTCTTGCAACAAATTGAAAAAAAATTAGAAAATTGCAGAAAATAAATAATAGTTGTTTTAAAAAAAAGAACCAGGTACAAATTACAGAGCTGAAAAAAATTCAATAACTGAAATGAAAAACTGACTGGCTACAGAAGATAGAATCGATGAACCAGAAGGCAGATCAGTAGAATTAAGTTGAGCTGAATAAGACTACAATAGACTGGGGAAAAAAAGGAACAGAGACTCAGGGAATGGTAATACAATAATAGAAAGAGCTAACACATTTGAATTATCAAAGTCCCAGAAGAAGAGGAGAGAGAGATTGGGACTGAAAAGCATTCAAAGAAATAATGTCTGGTAACTTCTCAAATTTGAAAAAAAATACAAATCTACAGTATCAGTTTCCTGTGGCTGCCATAAGAAACTGCCAAAAATTTGGTGCCTTAGAACAATAGGAATTCATTCTGTAACAGTTCTAGAGGTCAGAGGTCCAAAATGAGTATCATTGGACTACAATCAAAGTGTCAGCAGGCTGCAGAGACTCCAGGAAAGAATCCGTATCTTGCCCCTTCCAGTTTCTGAAAGCTATCAGCATTGCTTATGCCTGCATCACTCCAATCTCTGCCTCCATGGTCACACTACCATCTCTTTTCTGTCTTCTCTGTGTGTCAATCTTCTCTTTTCTTTACAAGAATATCTTCTGGGTGATTTATAAGTATTTAGGACCTACCTGAGATAATCCAGTATTATCTCTTCCTTTCAAAATCTTTAACTTAATCACAAGTGCAAAACCCACTTTCTAAAAAAGGTTATGTTCACAGGTTCCAGTGGTATGACACAGGTATCCTATGGAGAGGGGCATTTGTTAGTCTGCCATGCCTACAGATTCAAGAAGACAAACGAATCTCAAATAGGATAAACCAAAGATGTTCATGTCAAGACACATCATTATTAAACTTCTAAAAACTAAAGACAAAGGAAAATCCTCAGAGCTGCTAGAAAGAAATGACATTACTTTTAGGGGAAAAACAATTTGAATGGAAGTGGATTTCTCATCTGAAATCACAGAAGCCAAAATGAAGAATTCAATAAGTAAAGGTCAAAAGTGTAAAACAGCAGTGCTGCTCTTGCTCTTTTCAGAGGTACCACACCTCACCTGCTTACCTAACCCAACACTTACCTCTGACCCCCAGGGACTATCACCAAGACCTCTTGATAACACACAAGATTTAGCCAAGCACAAGCATCCAAAAATATAAGATTTTAAACCATCTCCATTTCTTTTTTCATGATCTGTCCAAAATGACTTTCACTCATGCTTTAATATGCCAACTCTATCTCATTCATAGACAACATACAGAATGAATATGAAGTTGACAGAAACAACACATTGGGCAGTGAGCACAGTGCTTTTCAAATTTTAATTTGCCAAACAACACCTGAGTCTCTTCTAATTCAATGGGTCAGGAGGTTCGTTATACTATAAGATATTTTTTATATGTATATGATATAGATACTTGTAATTACAAAAATCTGATTTTAAACTTTACCTTTTGCTCTTACTAGCTGACTGGCCATAAATAATGTATTTACCTCTCTGGGTCTTAGTTCCAACATACATGTACTGAAGATATTTCAATAAAAATTCATGATACTACCTGATTTCAAGCCTTTCTATAAAATATATTTTAAAAAGATAGACATAAATGGAATAGAATCGGCAATCAAAAACTATCCACTCATATATCTTCAACTGATTTTTTTAACCTTTTTAAGATCCACAGAATTACTGATTTTCCTGGGAAATAGAGATTCACAGCAAGTTGCAAGGGAAATACAAAGTTCTCATGTACCATTAACCCAGTTTACCCAAATGGTCACATTTTACGTGATTACAATGTGAAACAAAACAGGAATTTAACATTGATTTGTGAGTGTATAGTTCAGTCATTTTATCACATGTGTAATTTGTGTAAACCCTGCCGCATATAAGGTACAGAATGATTCCATTATTACAAAGATTACCTTTTTTCTACATATTACTTGCCACTAATCTGTTTCCATCTCTATAATTTGCCAGCATGTCAAAAATGTTACATAAATGGTATAATACAATGTGTAACGTTTTGATATTGGCTTTTTTCACTCAGCACATGCCCTTGATATACATCTGAGTATTGCTATTTATACATCAATAATTCATTCCGGAGTTCCCATCGTGGCGCAGTGGTTAGCGAATCCGACTGGGAACCATGAGGTTGCGGGTTCGGTCCCTGCCCTTGCTCGGTGGTGTAGGTTGCAGACGCGGCTCGGATCCTGCGTTGCTGCGGCTCTGGCATAGGCCAGTGGCTACAGCTCCAATTGGACCCCTAGCCTGGGAACCTCCATATGCCGCTGGAGCGGCCCAAGAAATAGCACAAAGACAAATAATAATAATAATAATAATAATAATTCATTCCATTTATTACCAAGTAGTATTCAATGTTATGGATTTACTTCAGTTTGTTTAGCCATTCGCCTATAAGGGATATTTTTGTTGTTTCCAATTTTTGGCAATTATAATTAATAATGCTGCTATGCAGAAACAAATCTGACTGGGAACCATGTGGTTGCAGGTTCAATCCCTGGGCTCGCTCAGTGGGCTAAGGATCTGGTGTTGCTGTGAGTTGTTGTGTAGATCGCAGATGTGCCTCAGATCCCATGTTGCTGTGACTGTGGAGTAGGCCAGCAGCTATAGCTCTGATTCGACCCCTAAACTGGGATCCTCCATAAACCGCAGGTGCAGTCCTAAAAAGGTAAAAGACCAAATAATAATAATAATGATAATGCTATGAACAAGTATGTGATTGTTTTTGTGCAAACATAAGTATCCATTTCTCTGGAATAAATGCCAAGCATTGTGTGGTAGTATGTATGTATGTATGTATGTATGTATGTATGTATGTATTTATTTATTTATTTGTCTTTTTGCTATTTCTTTGGGCCGCTCCCGCGGCATATGGAGGTTCCCAGGCTAAGGGTCGAATCGGAGCTGTAGCCACAGGCCTACACCAGAGCCACAGCAACGCAGGATCCGAGCCGCGTCTGCGACCTACACCACAGCTCACGGCAACGCCGGATCGTCAACCCACTGAGCAAGGGCAGGGACCGAACCCGCAACCTCATGGTTCCTAGTCGGATTCGTCAACCACTGCACCACGACGGGAACTCCGTATTTATTTTTTTAAAGAAACTGTCAAAATGTTTTCTATAGTAGTTGTACCAACAGGCATTCCCACCAACAATGTATGAAAAATGTGGTTTCTCTGTATACACTGCAGGATTTGGTATTGTCACTATTTTTCTTCTTTTTAAAATATTTCTTAATTAAAGTATAGTTGATTTACAATGCTATGCAATTTCTACTATATGGCAGAGTGACCCAGTCATACATCTACATACATTCTTTTCCTCATATCATCCCCCATTATGTTCTATCCCAGAGATTGGACACATTTCCCTGAGCTATACAGTAGGACCTCATTGCTCATTCATTCTAAATGTAGTAAATTGCATCTACTAACCCCAAACTACCAGTCCATCTCACTCCCTTCCCCCTTGGGAACTACAAGACTGTTCTCCTCTGTAAGTCTGTTTCTCTTCTGTAGATAGGTTCATTTTAGATTCCACATATGCTGTTTGTCTTTCTCCTTCTGACTTACTTCACTTCATTTGCAGCAACACGGATGCAACTAGGTATTGTCACTATTTTTGATTTTAGCTATTCTAATAGGTATGTAGTGACATTATACTGTGATCTTAATTTTTTCCCCTATTAGCTCATGATGTTAAACATCTTTTCATGTGCTTATTTGCCATTATAGATATAGATATACATATGTAGATATATATCTGTAAACTTTTTTTTCAGTGAAATGTCTCTTCAGGTCTTTTGCCCATTTCCTAATTTGTTTGTTTGTCTTTTAATGTTGAATTTTATATATTATAGATATGATTCTTTTGTCAGATATGTGATCTGCAAACACTTTCTCCAGTCTTTGCATATTTTTAATAAGGTCTTTCCCAGACTAATTTTTTAAAATATTTATGAATTTCTATTCTATCTTCTTATGTTTGCAGTATCCTACAACTTTGCTGTTCTAGGAATTTTTAGTATGTTCTTTGAGATCTATTATGTAGACAATATCTTCTGCAACAGACAGTTTTATTTCTTCCTTTCTGATGTGTATGGTTTTAATTACCTATTCTTGTCTTATTGCTCTGGCTAGAACTTCCAGTACTATATGGAATAGAAGTGGTAAGAGTGAACATATTTACTTTGTTTTCAGTATTAAAGAAAGATTCATTATTCACATATGATAATGCTTGTAACTTTTTGTACATCTTGTTTTTTTTTAACAAATGAGGAAGTTCCCCTCTATTCCTATATTTCTGAGGGTTTGAGTCAAAAAGTGTTTTGAATTTTGTCAGATCTTTTTCTCTTTTCCTTTCTTTTCTTTTTATTTATTTTCTTTTTTTGTTTTGTTTTGTTTTTTGATTTGCTGCACTCATGGCATGTGGAAGATACTGGGCCAGGTATTGAACATACATCACAGCAGTGAACCCAAGCTGCTGCAGTGACAATGCCAAATCCTTAACCACTGTACCACCAGGTAACTTCCACATGCTTTTTCTGCATCAATTTATATGGTCATGTGATTTTTCTTCTTTAGATATTAACATGATAATTTTCAAATGTTGAAGCAACCTTGCATCACTGGAATAACTCTCTAATTATGGTTTATAATTCTTTTGTATATTGCTGAACTACATTTTTTAATTTTAAAAGGATTTTTGTATCTATATTCAAAGGGGATATTGGTCTGTACTTTTTTTTACACTGTGTCTGATTTTGGTAGCAAGGTAATATTTTTAGTTTGCATTGATACATTTTCTGAAAATAGTTGTGTAGAATTTGTTATTTCTTTATTAAACTTTCGAAAGAATTCTACAGTGAAATCATCTATACCTAGAGATTTCTTTGGGGGTAGATTTAAAATTATAAATTCAATTTCCTTAATAGATAAGACTATTCAAATAATTATTCCATTTTGGGTGGGTTGTGGTAGTTTCATATGGCCTGTTTCACTTAAGCTGTAAAATTTATGTATGTGGAGTTGTTTCTGGTATTCCTTTATTATTTTTTTTTCTCTTCTTAGACTATTTTACTTAAAAGTAAAATGAAGCATGAAACTGATGAAATCAAGATAGCAGAGACCTGGAAGTGCTCTGAAAGAGTCCCAGGAAATCCTCCTATTTTTAGGAATCTTATTAGTCTTTTAAACAGCATTGTTTGTAGTGATATCACTTGTTTCATTCCTGACATTAATGATCTAGATCCTTTCTGTTTTTTTATGCATCAGTCTTGCTGTATGATGGCAAATTTTATTTATCTTTTTCAAAGAACCATATTTTTGTTCTTTTGACTTCCTCAAAAAGGATAAAATCCTTAGAGGTTCACATATATATATAATGGATAACCAATGAGGTCCTACTGTTATAGCACAAGTAACTATATACAATCTCTTGGAATAGACCATGATGAATGATAATATAAAAAAAGAAATATAAGTATATATATGGATGACTGGGTCACTTTGTTGTACAGCAGATATTGGCACAACATTGTATATAAACTGTACTTTAATTTTAAAAATTAAGTTAAAATATATAAAGAAATCTCATAACTTAATAAGAAAAGACAAGCATCCCATTAAAATCCCATTAAAAATGAGCAAAATCTTTCACCAAAGAAGATGCACAAGTGGCCAGCAAGCACTTGAAAAGATGTTCAACATTATAAGCCATAGGGAAATATAAATAAAGATCACAAAGACAGAGTACTACATACTCACTGAGATAGAAAAACTGGAAGAATCTGAGCATAGCAATTGTGAGTGAGTAAGAAGCAACCAGAACGCTCCATACATGGCTGATAAGAATGAAAAATGAAACAATCATTTTGCAAAACATTTTGACTATTTCTTAAAAACTTCTCCATGCCCCAACAATATGACACAGCAATCCAACTGGTAGGCATTTTCCCAAGAAAAAGGAAAGCTTATGTGTACACAAATAAATTACATAAACATTCATAGGAGCTTATTGGTAATAGCCCTAAACTGGAAAAAAAATGTACATCAAAATCAAAATGTGAACAGATAAACACAATTTTTGTGATGCATTCGTATGACAAAATCCAACTCTGCAATAAAAATAAATGAACAATGGATACACAGAACAACTTGGACAAATCTCAAAATAATTATGTTGATTAAAAATCCAGACCAAAAAAAGTACATATAGTATGATCATACTTAACATAAAATTCAAAAAAATACAAACCAATATACGATGATGGAATGAAGATGAGGTTCCCTGGGGACGAAGAAATTTTTGCTCAAAAATGTGAGAAGGGGATTATTAAGGAACACGAAAAAATTTTAGTGGATGGCTATATTCATTACCTTAATTGAGGTTATCAGCCTTATCAAATTGTATAATTTAAATGTGTGCAGCTTAATAGCAGGTCATTATACCTCAGTAATGCCAACTACAACATAATTAGCTCATGGGTTTGGGCTGAGTATTAAGGGAAACAATGAGACAACACGCAAAGAAAATAACCAGCTAAATGTTTGGTGCCTCCTTTAATTTTTTTATTCTCCTCTTCCTCTGCTATTTCTCCCCCTCTCTCTCCATATTGGAGATTAAGTAAAGCACAAGAGGAGTGTGTTTTTCTTCCTCTTCTGAGGGATCTGACAGAGTGATCTGAATACCGCAGAAATTGCATAAAAGCTGAGCGTACTGTGTCAGTGAGAGTTGGTTTATCACCAGAGTCGCAGAGGACGTAAAACATCACTATTTGAACTTAGCCCTTCATTAAAGAATTTTGAATTAAGGACATTATGGTTCCTTTTTCTCACTTTTATGGTTCCTTTTTCCTTTCTGCTGAATTAACTTCCTTAAGTCCTCATCTTCATTTTTCTTTTCATTTCTACATCTCCTCTATCAGGTTCTGATGGGATTTGTCTCAAAATCCTTTTAAATTTCTTATTCCTGATCTATTTTCCATGTGCTTGCCCCTGGAGAATTTAAGCAAATAGCATAGAGTTTTACAACACAGTGCTAATTTCTTATTCATTCACATGACATGTTTTGTTTCATTTTATTTTTATTATTATTATTTTACAGCCATGTCTGCAGCATATGGAAGTTCCAGGCCAGGGGTCAAATCAGAGCTGCAGCTTTGACCTATGCCAGAGCCACAGCAATACCAGATCAAAACTGCATCTGCAAACTACACCACAGCTTATGGCAATGCCCTGATCCTTAACCCACTGAGTGAGGCCAGGAATCAAACCTTCATCCTCACAGAGACAACATTGTGTCCTTAACCCAATGAGCCCAACAAGAACTCCTATGACAGAAGTTTGTGTGCTTGTTTGTTTGCTTTGTTTTTACCGTACCATTCATTACTCTCCTTATCGACTTTGTTCTCCTCCTGACTGAGCTCTCTTCCCCAGTGAAGCATCACATGGATATACAGATGCACTCTGAAACTGGGACAGCAGCACATGGGAGGAAGAAGAGTGACTCATTGGTCCACTGAGTAGTGAGTTCCCGAAAATCTGGTGCACAGTGCACAAATGGGAGTCTAATCAACACTTCTGGAAAATAATCCAATCTGGTTAATGGATGTACCAGGTAGAGTCAGCCACCTGCCTTTATTAATCACCTGCTTCAGATGGGAAGGCACTCTGATTAGCATTTGGGAGATGGAAATTATATAAATGATCCCAGCATTTTAATATGTTCTTCTTTCCAGAAAGTATGTACATGGAAAAGCAGTTTTAGTCCTTTGCGCTATCAGAAACCTGGAGCCTTGAAGGGGATTGATTGGGATACAGTTGAAGTGTATTGATTGGGATATAGTTTCCCAGGAAAATCAGTAATTCTGTGGATCTTTAACCAAAGTGCATAACTGTGTAGAGCCACTGGATTGATTTTTTTGGGAAATTTCATCAATTTGACAATGTACTCACCACATACTTCCAGGTAAAGGCAGAAGGTGCCTGATAGGGTTACAATATATATTGTATAAATGACTTAACAAACTAATTAAAATTGTTCAAAAGTAACTTCCTCTGGAAGGAAAACAGGACCAAGAGTCCAGGGTCACTTCAGACTTAACCTTAAAATTTCTTTCAAAAAATGGATAAAGGTTATATCATATGAGTATATTCAATGACTCTTTCCAAGTATGGAAAGATTTGCCTCATATTTTAAAAAGTCATTTAAAGAATTCTATGTAAATTTATGAAGATGGGCTCAGGTCAACTGTGAGAGAATGTAATTCCATTAGGATACAACCCAGATCTTCTCTAACCTAACTTAATTTCCATCTTTTTGGCTTAGAACTCTGTGGCAATGATCAAGTCACTAGGCATTTGCTGAAATTATTTAATGACTGTATGTATCTGTTACATTCCATACCTGTTGCTGTTTTTTATTTAAAAAGCATGGTTGTTTCATTTCCTTGGTGGTGTAGTGGGTTAAGGATTCAGTGTTGCCACTGCAGTGGCTCAGGTCAATGCTGTGGTGCAGGTTCAATTCCTGGCCTGGGAACTTCTATATGCTTCAGGAGCAGCCAAAATATAAAAAATAAAAAATGGCAGTTCCCGTCGTGGCGCAGTGTTTAACGAATCCGACTAGGAACCATGAGGTTGTGGGTTTGGTCCCTGCCCTTGCTCGGTGGGTTAACGATCTGGCGTTGCTGTGAGCTGTGGTGTGGGTTGCAGATGCGGCTCGGATCCCGCATTGCTGTGGCTCTGGTGTAGGTCAGTGGCTACAGCTCTGATTTGACACCTAGCCTGGGAACCTCCATATGCCGCAAGAGCGGCCCAAGAAATGGCAAAAAGACAAAATAAATAAATAAAATAAAAAATGAATAAAAAGCATGAGGATTAGTTGACCAACTTTGCAGAAGTGTCATAAAAACAAACTTAACAGCCTTCCAGAAGAAATATTTCTGTATTTTCTACTACCTAGTACCATGCCTGGAGGAAGGAGAACTTAGTAGTTAGTGAGGAAATTAATGAAACAAATGCATGGCCGTAATTACAGGTTTGACTTGTTATCTTGATCCTTCCAGGGACCTGTTTTCATGGTGCTGGTTTGGGCTTCAAGACCTTTGGGTTCCTATCCCCAAGCACCAGGTAGAGTCTGATTTAGCTATCTCCAGAGGTCACCAATGATTCTGATTTCCACATTTCCTTTAAGGGAAATGAATGATACTAGCAGCTCTAAGGCACAAACACAGAGAAAAATCAAAGAGAAAGTGAGAACAGAGAGTGGAGGGGAAGGGCCACAAGGAAGGAAGGGGAGGAAAGGAAAACCAGAGACAGGGAAAAGGAGGGCGCTGAAGCAGAGATATTGATGTGAAGAGGAGAGGAAGGGTGAAAACAGGATAGACACTGGCTTGAAGGATGAGAAGTTGAAATCTGATGGGGGTACAGGGGAAAATAAAAATCAGAGAGGTGCTCTAGAGAAACCAGTGGATGAACTGGGGTAATGGGCATGTCCCATTAGCTTCTGAGCAGACTAGGGTCCCTTGTTAGCTCTATTTCCAAGGCTAGCAATATAGTGGATAAATGTGTCTTTGCCTTAGATGCCACTTACAGCCTGACCCAAATGAAACGGAAAGGAGGAGTGAGACTCTTCCCTCTTGAGTTACATTTTACCAAACCTTGGCTTACATCCCAGATCTTGGAAATAGGCCATCTTTGATAAAGCAATACAGCTTGAAGATGAAAAACAGACCTGAGAATCTGGCTAAATTAGAGGGGCACAAGACAAAGGTAGTAGGGATCTGCCATCAATCAATCACTGTAAGAGACCCTAGAGAATTTTGAGAAGAATTAAAGGGAAATGATAGTTTTTGATCATCTCCAAGCTACAGCCCATTCTAATGTGGGATTTTGATGTGGTGCCCTGCTGTAGCCCTGGTCCAAATCTTGGAAGTTGAAACTGACTTTGTGGACAGGCTCACTCAACACCATCTCCCTCCCACAGTCTCCCTCAACCACCACTACTGAAGAAGGACAACTTTTCTGGTAGAGGGACATGTTTGCCTGTTGGAGGTAGTGTCAATGGAGAAAAACATCCTTATTAGCAGAGAAGACATTGCTGGTGCCATTCTTTCTCCCACGTTGTCCTGCCTGCCATGCAGCTGAGATGCACAGAGCATAGCAACCTTTTTATTACCATGAGAGAAAAGCTAAAAAAATGACAAATATGCAAATTGGGACCTGGAAATTCTGAACAACTGCCAGCAGTTGCCTACTTCCAGATTCCTTTTTCATTGAGAAAAATAAATCTTCATTTGTTTAAGAAAAATGTTAAAAGCAATGCAATGTAAATGGCTCAGGAAAAGCCACTCATGAGCCAGACTTCCCAGCTTCAAATACTAATACCATAGAACCCATAGATGTATGTGTAAAGTCAGGGTCTCTTTCGTTGGTTTAGAATTGCAGTATTTTAGATACTATTGACATTTTTCTCTTTTATTTCAAAACAATCTCATATTGAAAAAAATACAATACTGTTAAAAATGTAAGTTCTTCCTAAACTAATTTATGTAATCTCAATAAAAACCCCAGAAAAAAATTTCAAAGATCTTTAATAATGTAATTCTGAGCTCTAAATGGAAATGCGAAGAGCCGAAGAGCTGAGAGCAGTTGGGAAACTCTTAAAACAATAAGGAAGGATTTCCTCTTTCAAATTCTTTATAAAGCCATAGTAGTTAAGGCAGAGTATATTGTTCCAAGGATTGAAATAACCAGTGTTCATTTTAACACTTGATTTTTGAAAATTTGGTACAGGAAACAATGTGAGGAATAAAATACCACTTTAGATACATGGTACTGAGTCAATTATATAGCTTTTATATCCTTTTAAAGAAAAAAAATGAAATTGAACACCTTATGCAAAAATCAAGTTTCACAAGTCTATTCTCCATGTCCATGATTTTTTTTCCCATGGAAAGGTTCACGTGTGCCATATATTAGATCCCAGATATAAGTGATATTATATGGTATCAGACTTGTGGTTGCCAAGGGGAAGGTGGAGGGAGTGGGATGGATTAGGAATTTGGGCTTAATAGATGGAAACTATTGCCTTTGGAATGGATAAGCAATGAGATCCTGCTGTATGGCACTGGGAAGTATGTTTAGTCACTTATGATAGAGCATGATAATGCGAGAAAAGAGAATGTATACATGTATGTGTAACTGGGTCACCTTGCTGTACAGTAGAAAATTGATAGAAAACTGTAAACCAGCAATAATGGAAAAAATAAAAATTAAAAAAAGTCAAGTTTCAGTATACTGTAGCTCTAAATAGAAAGGCAAAATAATAAATCATCAAGATAGTAATAGAGGAAAACCCTGAGGGCAGGGAAAGATTTTCTAAATAGGATACGAAAAGAGCTGATCATTTAGGAAAATATTGATAATTCAAACTACTTTCAAATTAAGACTGAAAAGGCAAGCCATAGACTGAAAGAAGATATTTATAATTTATAACAAAATACTCATACCCAGAATATGAAAAGCATCCCTAACAAACCAATAAGAAAAAGATAGATGAGTCAATTGAAAAATCGGAAAGTGATTCAAACAGGGATTTCCAAAAAGATTTATTGTTCCAAATGGACAATAAATACATGAAAACTTTCTCAACACTATTATAATTAGTGAAATGCAAACCCATGGAAAAGATGGTTGATCATAAGTGTTGGTGAGAATGTTGAACATAAATTAACATCAGTTTGGAAACTATCTGGCATCATTTCTTGGAGTTGAAAATAAGCATTCACTATGACTATGGATGACCATATTTGAAGAGCAAATGGAGCTCTAACCTGATAGGGCACCAGGACAACAGTCATAAGTCAGGATTTTTCCAGGCAAATCAGGATGTACATTCACATCAGTTGTGGAGCGTTCTCCTACCCAACAATGCCACTCATAGCAACACCAAGACACAGGCTCAAGAAAGTGAAGCATATATAAAAGCACAGAACTGACAACACAAGTACTCATCCACTTAGACTGTATACATAAATTGTGGTGTATTCACCCAATAAAATATTATATTAGGGAATCAATGAACTACCTACATAATTAATCTCACATCGTGGTTGTTACCAAACTAAATTTGGGGCCACTTGCCCATGTGTAGTAAAGCCAGTCTATGGGCACCAGGTTGTAGGTAAGGAAAGTACAGTGTTTATTGTAGGTGCCAAGCAGGAGTAGAGACAGCTAGTGTTTAAAAGGCCTAAACTTCTTGAAGTCTTTCAGGGAAAGGTTTTTAAAGACAGAGTAAAGGAGGGAGGTTGTGCAATGTGTGATCAGATCATTGATATTCTTCTGATTGGTTGGTGGTGAGGTCATGGGGAGTCATCATCATCCAACTTCTGGTTCCAACAATTCTGGGGTCTACATGCTTGTGGACAGCAGGCAGTTAACTTCTTTCACCTGTTGGGGGTTTTAGTATCTGCAGAACAGCTCAAAGAACACAACTCAGAATAGTGTCTCTAGTCCTTGAGGAGGAATTAAATGTTAACTTTGTTTAATGGCTAAACTATTATTACTTTGTCTTGCTTGACTGTTTTCCTTTCTTTCTGCATTTTCTCACTTCTCTGATTAAATTTATTCTTTGACTAAAGTTTGTTACAATGGCAATAGAAAACAAATATAGGAATTCTTGTTGTGGCTCAGCAAGTTAAGAACCCAAAATAGAATCTATGAGGATGCAGGTTTGATCTCTGGCCTTGCTTGGTGGGTTAAGGATCTGGTGTTGTTGCAATCTGGGGCATAAGTTGCAGATGTGACTTGGATTTGGTGTTGCTGTGGCTGTGGCAGCAGCTGCAGCTCTGATTCTACCCCTAGTCTGGGAACTTCCAATATACTGCAGTAAAAAGAAAAGAAAAGAAAAGTAAGGAAGAAAGGAAGAAGGAAGGAAGGAAGGAAGGAAGGAAGGAAGGAAGGAAGGAAGGAAGGAAGGAAGGAAGGAAGGAAGGAAGGAAGAAGGAAGGAAGGAAGGAAGGAAGGAAGGAAGGAAGGAAGGAAGGAAAGAAAGAGAGGAAGAAAGAAAGAAAGGAAGGAAGAAAGAAAGAAGGAAAGAAAGAAGGAAAGAGAGGGAAAACTTGCCGAAAGGGAGAGAGGGGGAAGGGAGCTTGGGGGGGGGGGGTCATGGAAGTATTCTCTTTTTGGATTTAGGTGCTCCTTAGAAGAATCCTACATTTATTTTGCATGTGCTTTTCTCCACGTGTGTTACACTACACACACATGCACACACACACCTCACTACTCAATGAGAAAAAGAGATAATATATGCATAGGCACCTCCACAAAAGGGTCACTGCCTGAAGCCCAGGCATATAGATGTCTCAGGAAGGCAAGTTTTCCCCAGTGATTCAAATTAGATGAAAGAAGCTCAAACCTGCCTGACAGAGAGAAGAATGTAGATACCTCACTTCAGTCTCCAGCAAATGACTCCCTTATAAGATGATCCAAAGTGTTGTCTTTCTGTTTTTAACTGGCTACTCTCTGTAGGAAGTTAAGTTTGCCGCACCCTCACTCCCTCACATACACACTAATTCCCAATGGCAAATCCAAGAGTTTGGATTTTTTTTTTCCTGCCTTGGGATCTTATAGGGCCAGGAATCAGCACTTATATCTCAATTTTTCAACAAAAGATCTCTTCTAATAGTGCCTTATGTTCACAACATTGGTTTCTGAGAACCCTGCTCTGTAGAAATTACCTGATTCAGGCACATTCTCTGCAGAACACACCAAATGGAGGTAAACAACAAGATCCATTGAATAGCACAGGAGACTATTCTCAAGATCTTGTGATAACCTATAACAGAAAGGAATCTGAAAAAGAATATATATATATTATATATAACATAAATATATATGTGTATAGTATAGATAACTGAATGTATATATAACTGAATCACTTTCCTATACCTTTGAAAGTAACACAATATTGTAAATTAACTATACTTCCACAAGAATAAATAAAAATGAAAAAATAAAAAAACAAACAAAAAATCTCATTCACAATCACACACACACAATGAGTTCTCTTAACCTGTTGTTTTCACCTTGGATCACATTAGGAACTCTTCTGATGGCCACACATCATTTGTAGTTTTTATTAAAAAAAAAGATACCAAACAGGAAGTTTCATAAGAGGCCATTCTTATGAACCCGAGGAAGCCATAGAGGAACAGGAATGAGGAAACACTATGCCATAGCCATTTGCCCCATTGAAACAAACTCAAAATATAAAAAATAAAAAAAATTCAGACAGGACATGAGATACATTGTTAATAGTAAAAAAAAAGATTCTCTGGTCTAATATCCTGCTCCTGGGAGTGTATTAAGAAAATGATTCTACAGAAGAGGACGGGAGAGGTCTTTTCATTTGCAGCCAAGTGTTTTCCTAGTATCATCCTGATGCTCCACTGAGTGGTCTCAGTCAATTCATGAAATGACCATGCTGATTCTATTGCTGCTGCTGTGAACTAATTACAGGTATGGGAGCAGTGGAGGTCCAGGGAGGGGGAGAGGCTCAAAACATTCACCACATTTATTACCATAGTAACAAACTAGAAACAAGTCCAATGTATGATAACAAAAAAAAAAGGGTATCGTTTAAGATATAATGAAGTAGGATGGGGAAAAGAAAAACCTGATGCTAATGGATTCTGTAATTTCAATTAAAACATGCACATCTAATACACAAAAGCTAGAAAAAAGCATAATTGAAATGAGTCACATTCGAGTTGGGAGATGGCAGATGATTCCTTTTTTACCATGTTTGATACTACCTATAATTCTATTATATGGATTTTACATAAAAGATTTATTGCTTTGTAAAGAGAACTTATCATAGGATTTCTTCAAAATAAGAAATTTATTTCCCCGTCTGCAAAATAATTTCATTGCAAACATTTAAATTAAAAAACAGTATTTAAGTTGTGCATACACCACATATAATAAGGGGTACCTGTCCCTTGTTCTGTTTTATGAAGAAAGAACCTGACAGGAGTGACATTCCAGCCAGTACATCCTCTGCTATTAAATTCCAGGGCTTAAATATCTTGTTTGGGATTTGGGGGCAAGACATCTGCTTATCTTGGCTTGGCCTGTTCTATTTTTGGTGCTCAGGAGAGATTTGGGGACTATATCACCTGGGACCTACATAGAGAAAAATGTGCTTTTATTGCCAGCAATGGAGCTGGCAAATTTTCTTTAAGAGCTCTAGTCCAAAAGCAAAAAATGTCCTGTCTAACACACACTGCATGCCCAGACTACACAGTAGATTTCAAAAGGGACAAAAAGGTATTTAGACTCAAGTCAGCAGATGTGCTTTGTAATGCACAGCCAGCTTTGTAAATATGTTGACACTTTTCTGCAGGGAAATGAAGACAGCCTGGTGGAGAGGAGTTTCCTGCTCACCAGCTCTATCAAATGCCCTGGTGTTGTTTTGTTGTTGTTGTTGTTGTTGTTGACTTTGTTGAGGCTAAAAGCATGATTGCCTTAGGGAAATTAGGGACATAATGTGGAGGATGGAGAACTAATTAGCCAGTATGCCAGCAAAGTGCCTGTTGACAGTTCTTCCTCATAGCAGGAAGCAAGACCACAAATCAGAAAGAAAATAGTTCAGGAACCTCTGCATCCCTTTAAAGATTAAGACTAAGGGAAAACAATGGTAGCTTAATGGCTAGCAACCAATGATTTTATCCCCGGGGGATTTCTTTCTTAGAGGCAGATTCAATGAAGTGAGAGCATCTCAAGATTTAAAATGATCTCGGGAAAAGGCAGACTTGGTCAGGGAGGTCAGGCCAGGTCCTGCGTTCCTCACCAGCTCCCACTGAGGCTGATTGTGAAGACATAAAGTAGGAGCTCAAAAACCGGTCATAAGAGTTCCTGTTGTGGCTCAGTGGTAATGAACCCGACTAGTATCCATGAGGAGACGGGTTCAATCCCTGGCCTTGCTCTCTGAGTTAAGGATCCAGTGCTGCTGTGATCTGAGTTGCAGGTTGAAGACAAGGCTCAGATCTGGTATTGTTCCGGCTGTGGTATAGACTGACAGCTGCAGCCCCAATTCAACCCCTAGCCTGGGAACTTTCATATGCCACAAGTGAAGCCCTAAAAAGCAGAAAAAAAATAAAAAAGAAAGCCCATCATAATACCAAACTGAACAAGAATTTTTAAGAGGAGTTTCAGCTGTGGCTCAGCAGATTAAGGACCTGACTTGTCTCTGTAAGGATGAGGGTTCAATCCTTGGCCTCACTCAGTGGATTAAGGATCCTGCATTGCTGTAAGTTGTGTCACAGGTCGAAGGTATGGCTCAGGTCTGGTGTTGCCATGGCTTGGCAGAGGTCCCTACTGCAGCTCCAAATCAACCACTAGCCTGGGAACTTCCCTATGCTGCAAGTACAGCCATAAAAAGAAAACAAAAATTTTTCAAGGAGTACATGGCGTTTCTTGTGGAAAAAAAGTGAAGATTTTTCTTTTTAAGGCCGCACCTTCGGCATATGGAAGTTCCCAGGCTAGTGGTTGTATTGGAGCTGCAGCTGCAACCTATGCCACAGCCACGGCAATACCAGATCCAAGCTACATCTGTGACCTATACTGCAGTTTACAGCAATGCAGGATCCTTAGCCCACTGAGTGAGGCTGGAGATTGAACCCACATCCTCACAGAGACAACGTCCAGTTCTTAACACACTTAGCCACAAAGGAAACTCCAAGATGTTTTTCCAAATGTGCTTGATATCAAAAAAGAAGATAAATACCCAAAAGTGGGTTTGCTGGATCACATGGTAGTTCTATTTTTAAAATTCTGAGTAGCCTCCATCCTGGTTTCCATAGGGTCTTAAAGAAACATCTGCCATCTCATGTCCATGGCAGCAATATTCACAACAGCTTCAGTGTGGAAACAACCTAAACGTCAGATGGGTGGATAAAGAAAATGTGGTATAGACATACATGCAGTATTATCCATCCTTAAAAAAGAAGGCAATTCTGCCACTTGTGACAACATGGATGAACCTTGAGGATGTTATGTTTAGTGAAAGAAGAAAGGAAGGAATGAACGAGGGTCTGCGAGAAAGACATTTAGATTTATGAGAGAGAGGCTTGTGGGTTGTCTGTGGGGAAAGAGCAAATGGCTGAGTTCTGCTGTCAGGCAGGAGAATGAGAAAGGCAAGCAGGACTCATGTGGAAATGCTGAAGGGGAGCTGATATGTAGAGCCCTGTCCAGGGCATAAACACTATATACCCCAAATACTGTGTGTCCCAAGTAGCTTCAGTGGATAGCTTAGAACCTGCAGAGGTTTGTGGAGTTCCTGTCATGGCTCAGAAGTTAACAAATCTGACTAGCATCCATGAGGATGCAGGTCCAATTGCTGGCCTTGCTCAGTGGGTTAAGGATCTGGCGTTGCCGTGAGCTGTGGTGTAGGTTGCACACACAGCTTGGATCCTGCATTGCTGTGGCTGTGGGGTAGGTCAGCAGCTACAGCTCCAATTCCACCCCTAGCATGGGAACTTCCACATGCCTTGGGTGCAGCCCTAAAAAGAAAAAAAAAAAAAAAAAACTTAAGAGGTTTGTCAAGACTGTCTCTTTAAATTCAGCTCTGGGTTCTCCCCAGGAGCCTAGCCTTTTTCCACTGAAGGACTGACTGCAGGCTGGCAAGAATCGTATTTTGCAAGGCAAGGAAAGAGGGTCAGGCAGAGAGGTTCATAGTCCTGTCTCTGTGTTGACTCTTTTCAAAGGGAGGAAACAAATAAATAAGATAAAATGGGCCCAGCAAGGAAGAGAAAGCTTTATCCTTTGATGGAATAGATTTCAAATAGCATCCTAAAATAGGAACCATATCTGGGTTATAGAGTTCATGTGTTTTAAAGGGCCAATTTTAAATTCTATAACTACTTGAAAATGTGACATAGAAATCCATTTCTCTCATAGGCACCAAAGACCCTATTCTTTGAATTTCATCCCCATTTGGTAGACATTTAATTCTGAAACTTCAGGGGTGGTACTCCCCCACAGGAAGCACCTGGAGCGCAGGTGAGCAGGGAATAGACAGTAAACTTAAATCGTGTGTGGCTCGTTTCTTCAGAAAAATGGAAAACATACTACGCTCTCTTGGGTCAGACTGGCTTGATTAACCATCAATCTAGGATGATTCTAATCGAGTCTAACCCAGCAATAGACCAGACCCTAAGGGGCTGCAGAGATAGCTAGAGCCAATGGAGAGCAACGGGCTGGTTTGAAAATAAGGAAGGTTATGGAAAGAAAAGATGGTTGTGTGGAGTGGAGGCAGGAGTCAAACCCAACTTTGTGGAACAATGAACCTGCTCAATGCTGTGTTGCCTGGGCTCTCCTTCCAATTCCCTGACCCTCCCTGTGAGGCTCCGGGACCACCATGTCACAGTGGACTGGGGCTCACCCAGGTGCTATAGGAGCACACCTCCCCCATCCCACCCCTGGTCTTGCCACTGCCCACCTGGAGTGACTGCCGCCCTCTCACTGATATGTTTACTTACCAACATCTTCTTGGCTTCCTTGCCAACTCCTTCCCTGTTTTCTATTTTATTGATAACTTTTCTTTGTTCCCATATTATTCCAACAGGTTTGGAAATTATAGATATGATACCTTCTGTATCTATAATTTTCTAATACTTTAGTTCTACCCTCTTTTGAAAAATCTACCCAGGAATTCCCTGGTGGTCTAGTGGTTAGGATATGGCACTTTCGCCTCTGTGGCCTGGTTCGATCCCTGGTCTGGGAACTGAGATCCCACATCAAGCCACTGCACACTATGGCTAAAAATAAATACATAAATAAAATAAACAAATAAAAATATATCCAGATCAGTTTTAATGTTTTTACTTATAATTAATACATATTAGTATTTTCTAACATGTCCTTAGGTTCTTCCTTCATCACTGTTTGCAGTGCTCCACTCTTTCCCTTTCAGATGAATTTCTTTATTTGCTGAAGTTTAAGCTGTATTTATTTATTTGTCTTTTTCATGGCTGCACAAGCAGCATATGGAAGTTTCCAGGCCAGGGGTCGAATTGGAGCTGCAGCTGCCAGCCTATGTACAGCCACAGCAGCACAGGATCTAAGATGCATCTGTGACCTACATCACAGCTCACATCTAAGCTGGATCCTTAAACCACTGACAGGGGCCAGGGGCCAAACCCACATACTCATGGATAATAGTTGGATTCATTTCAGCTTAGCCATGACAGGAACCCCTATCATTATTTTTTATATTCAAGTGGAGAACTTGGCTGGTGTTCACACTTGAGGAATCTCTGTGCCTGAAAATATCTTTTTTTTTTTGGCTTTTTAGGGCCACACTCACAGTATATGGAGGTTCCCAGTCTAGGGGTCTAATCACAGCTACAACTGCTAGCCTACACCACAGCCACAGCAACGCCAGATCCGAGCCACATCTGCTACCTACACCACAGCTCACGATAACGCTGGATCCTTAACTCACTGAGTGAGGCCAGGGATCAAACCCACAACCTCATGGTTCCTAGTCAGATTTGTTTCCACTGTGCCACGAGGGAGAACTCCTGTGACTGAAAATATCTTTTGAGCCCAGCAATTAGTTTCCCCAACCCCAGCACTTGTAAGGTCTGATTCTATTTTTTTTTTTTTCTTGAGTCTCTAGTAGCTGATCTTCCAGGAGCTACAGTGCTTGAAAGCCGACCAGCTGCCCACCTGCCTCTTTTCACCAATCTGTCATGTATCTCAGTGGCTTTTATTATTTTCTCTGGGGCTGGTTTGGTTTTTTGGGGGGCGGGAGGGGCGTTTGTTGTTGTTGTTCCTTTTTTTTGGTCTTTTTGGCACATAGAACTCTCTGGCCAGGATCAGATCTGAACCACAGTTGCCAGCTACACCAATGCTGTAACAACACCAGATCCTTAACCTACTATGCCAGGCCAGGGATCAAACTTGGGTCCGAGCATTCCAGAGATGCCACTAATCCCATGGTGTCACAGTGGGAACTCCAATTTTCTCTGTTTTTGAAGTTTGGAAATTCCACTACAATATACCTAGGCATAGATTTGTTTTTATTCCTTCTGTTTAGGAATAATTATGTTCTTTTTCAATATTCTCTCTTTCCATCATCTCAAGTCTTTCCTTCTCGGGTCACTTTTAGATCTTAAATCTGGGTCTTAAATCCTGGGATGCAAATTCTCTCATTTGTGTTGTTTACTGGCTCTCATCCATATAGAATTCATTTCCTACTACAATTTGTCATTGCTTTACTGTGAGTGCATACTCAATAGAGAGTGTGATCTGTGGAAGGTCATACCCTGGAGCACAGAAGACTTCTTCAGGATTGCTTTGGGATCATTCTGTCTCAGACTCACATGTTACACCTCCACCTTCAACACCACCACCACCTTTATCTATACTTCCTCTACCTCATCATTTCCATCAACAGCTTAACTAGCACCATCATCTCCACCTCCACCAATTCTACCTCCACCAGTGTCACTGCTTCCACCAAAACCGTCACCTCCATTTCTACCAAGATCACCACCTTCACCTCCACCACCACCTCCACCTTCACCTCTACCACCCTCTTACCTCTACCACCACCAAAACTTCAAACACCACCACTTTCACCAACGTCTCCACCACCAATACTACCATTTCCTCCATCACCACCATCCAAACATCTCACCTTGTGTGACTGCAAAGAAAACTTTTAGTTTCAGTAAGTTGCATGACATAGGAAACTCTGTATATATATTGAGAAGGAGTGTCACAACGAATGTTTTTCTAGGTCAGAAACTGACAGAGCTAAGACACAAGGTGGGGAGGACACAGTCCTGAGCAATGAGGACAACAAAAACAGCAACTAGGGTCAGGGTGAAGGGAATGCTTAATAGGGGCTTTGCAAAGGTGAATTTCAGTGGTTCGAGGTCAGTAATAGTTGACATGATCTTGACTGAGTAAAAGAAAAAAAGGAGAACATATATATGTCTCTATAACATTGTGTTAAACTGGAACTACTTTGGTCTTACATCAGATGAAGAAAATGGAATAGATGTCAAATGCCTTTATCATCTAGACTGAGGTGCTAAGCACCAATGATGAATTTACTAAGTGATTTCAAAACCATATCTGCTAGCAGGAATCCTCTATCCTTCTTTTGGTCAAAAATGACTGCAAATAAGGGGAAGAGAGAGAGAGCATTCTGAGGATGTTGGAATGTTTCTCTCTATTTGTGGCAGAAAGAGGTTTCATCTCCCCCATCTTTAGCCAAGTCGAGAATACATGGCATCAAGGAGAGCACATGGATAGCATGTGTCTACTGGAGTCTGGGACCAAAGATTTAACAGCAAAGAGGATGTGCCTTCAAAGACCTGAATCCATGGGTGAGGTGGAGTTGGAGTTTCTTTGGGAGCAGCTTACACCTCCAATGTACACTTTTCCCAGGGACTAAGCATGGGGCCCACAGAGTCAACAGAAATGTGTGGACACTGAAGTCTTCAGACCTAACCCTGAAAATAGTAAGAATAAAAGTCTGTTATCATAGATGATAGTCAAAATAGAATGTCTCTTCTCTCAGAAACATGCTTGATAAGGAGCATAAACCAGATTATTTTTTCTTTTTTGATGAGAACTACACAAATCAGAATTCCTGTATTTATAGGCTTGTTTCAATCAGTACTGGAAACAGGGCACATCTCTATGTAGAGTTTCATGTTTTATGCCTCCCTACTATCAATAATAAATAAAAACGTATGGAGTGCTCTTGTGGCCCAGCAGGTTAAGGACCCAGCATTGTCACTGGAGCGGCTTGGGTAGCTGCTATGGTGCAGTTTCAATCCCTGGTCTAGGAATTTCCACATGCCATGAAGGCAGCCAAATAAATAAGTAAATAAAATGTAAATCAATTAGAAGAAAGACTGAATTATTTTTTTAATCTCTCTACACAAATGGCATTACAAAACAGATCAAAGAGCATGTAGTCAGGAAACAAATATGATATGGGTATAACAAGGAGCTAATAAAAACATGATGTTTTCCTGGACTTTGTGATATTGTTCAGCAGTTTAAGACATGTAATTTATTTTCTCATTATAAATAAATGTTCTCTTTCATACCTAGTTTTTTGTTTGTAATTTTCTATTGTTTTTGTTACTGAGAATTACAAAAACTGTATGATCTTCAGGCCTCCCGAAACTTGGATCCAGCTCAAATAAAAGCACGGTGGCAATATGAGGTATTAAATTATACATTTTTAAATAAAAGAAAGAAGTTACTACTCAGTAGAAAAATGTGCTGAGCGAGACTTTAACCAAAACATCTCCAACCTTCTGGGCTGATAAGTAAACATTAGCCTTTAGACCTTGGCAGAAAAAAAAAACCTGCATCCCAGCCATTGCTGTATGGTAGCCTATATCTTTCATATTACAGGTCCACCCAGGCAGCTGCATATGGGTTAAGTTATTATGCTAATTTTTCATATCCAGCCATGCATGCACCAAGCTACAATACAATTTTATCTAAAGTTTTATTAGAAATGGATAGCTAATTTTCCTGTAAGACTGGCAGTTTAAAAAATAAAGACAGCTGATTTAATTGAGTAAAATGATTTCATGTACAAAGGGTGGGGATATAAGGGCCTTATTAATTTTCCTTTAATTTTTTTCTTTTTCTAAACGAAACATCCTTTCCTTGTTTTTCTGCCAGAAGTTCATTCATAGGAAATCAGGAGTAAATCAGGAGTGCTCTTCATCCTCAAGAAGTTCTTGGTCCAGTCAGAATGTGCTAGTCTGTTATTGCTGTGGCACTTAATCACCGAGAAGCAACTTTCTTTAGCACTGTTTGGACCACATGATATACTCTGTATATATACAGCTTGAAAAATGACTGAATTGAGCCAGATTATCTTCAGGGAGCCTTTCGACATTTTTTTTCTGGGTATTTTTTATTGTTGTTCAAATAGTTATATATTTATATTAAAGTTTGTTGAAGAAATATAACTAGCACACCAAACACCAAATTCAAAGGGATTCTATAATCTCTTTTGAAAGGAATTAGATGATTTAAATGAAAGTATTAAGTAATGGTGAGTGGACATCAGATGTACACAGATGTGGCAAGAAATTATGCTGGTAGTACAGGAATAATTGAATTATGGAAAACACTTACAACTGGTGTTGGCCTGGGTCTATCAGGGTGATACTTTTTTACCTTTTAAACTTACATACAGCAAAATTTACCTTGGAGGGTTACAGTTTTATGAGTTTCTTCAAATGTATAAATTCTTGTAATCAGGACCACAGACAGAATACAGAAAAAGGCTAATACTCTAAAGAATCTCCTTGTACTACCCCTCTGTATTTTTACCTTTACCCTACCTCTAACCCCAGGAAACTAATGATATTTTTTTAATTTCTATATTTTTTCCTTTTCCAGAGCGTTGTATAAATGGAGTAATAAAGTTTGCAATATATTGAAACTGGCTTCTTTCACTTAGCAAAATAAATTTTTGATTCATTCATATTATTCTAAGTACAGTATTTCACTTCTTTTTATTGGTGAGTAGTATTCCATTGCATGTATTTTCCTGTTTGTTTAGTCAATGGCACATTGAAAGACAACTGAATTCCTTCCTATTTGGGGAGATTATGAAAAATACTGGTGTAAACACTCATAAACCAGTTTTTCTGAAAACATAACTTTTTATCTCCCTAAGAAAAAATACCTAGAAACAGAATTATTTGGTCATATTATAAATAAATGTTTAAACAATTTATTAGACCTTATTTTTTGGAGAAATATTAAGTTCACAGCAAAATTAAGTAGAAGATACAGAGATTTTCCAATATTCTCCTCACCCCACACATTCATACCTTCCCCCATGATTAACAATCCCTGCAAGAGTAATACATTTGTTACAACTGATGAACATATATTGACACAACATTACTACCCAAACTCCATTGTTTCCATTTGTGTTCACTGTTGAAGTTGTATATGTTTAGCCTTTTTTTGTTTGTTTGTTCTTTTTAGGGCCACACCAACAGCATATGGAAGTTTCAAGGCTAGGGGTCGAATTGGAGCTGCTGGCCTACACCACAGCCATAGCAATGTCACAGCAATGCCAGCCCCAATCCTCGTCTGCAAACTGCACTGTAGCTCTTGGCAATACCAGATCTTTAACCCACTGAGCGAGGCTAGGGATCAAACCCATGTCCTCATGGACACTAGTCAGGTTTATTACCTCTGAGCTACATCAGGAACTCCCTGATAAAATTTTTAAGACACTTCCAAACTGTTTTCCAGAATTGATCTCAGAGAGATAGCAGTGAGTGATGACTTGGAGCAAGATCTTAATTTTCTGCTCAGGAATTTAACCTGGACAGCCTGGATGAAAACCAGGAGTTCTGCCTCTAGATTAGCTAGAGGCTAAAAGTGAATTTTCCCTGATTCTTGTGCCCTGTTGAAAGCAAGAATGTTTCAAGGAGGCAAAGACTGTGAAAACAGGTATAAAGTTTATTGTTAGAGTCACAGTACAACATGCAGGAGAGCACACAGAGTAGTAGTTTATTTAAGTCAGAAGCAAAGCAGTAATACACACCCTAAAGAGGAGTGTGGGTGCCGGCATCCGCTTCAATGAGGAGTGAACCAGAGACATGATTTAAATCACTTGTATAGGACAGTTCTTCCAGGTCTTTGTTTACCTTTAGCCAATTATCTTGGTCTAATTCTCACACCTGACTGAACACAGCACACTCCCCAATATGCATGTGCCTCTTTGGACAAGGATGGATTCCAAGGCAAAGGATGCTGCGATGGCATCAGGACTTGTTATGGCCTGGCCCCCCCCCCCCCTTTCTGACCTCTAGGAGTCTTACTGCACATGTGTAATTGGGGAGCTCTCCTTGATCCCAAGAGCAACTGAATGGTCATCTTTCTTAGGTGGAAAATGAGACCAAGCCTAAAAGGACACAGACACCTTCTTATTAAACAGGCCATGCAATGGACGAGTTCCCGAAGACAAATATAGCCCCAAGGCCACAGACCTCATGGCTCAATAGAAAAACCCCTATCTATAAAAAACCAAGCACTCACCTGAAGCAGGGGAGCCAGAGTCTCACCTACTCAGAGCTCTGGACCATTCTGTTGGTCAACAAACTCCACTTGCAATCATATTTCTCCAGCCTCTGCCTCCTTCTTCCCCGCAGTTCTAATAATCTTATCTCTCTACTCCAGCTGAGCTCAGTTCCTTCAACTAACTTTTTCCTTGATGTATCAAAAAGAAATAAGGTCCAATTTACTCAGCCTAACAAGTCCCAGATATTCTCAGTCCAGGGGCCCATCTATCTCCTACCTCAAATAGTCTCTTTTGAACTCATATAAAAACCTTGATTCTAAGAGAACAGATATTCCTTCTTTATCTCTGTTCTCTGCTTTAAGAAAACTATAACCAACTAAAAATATTGTCACTTTGGAGTTAACAGAGGTATAGAGTGTTGTGCCAGTTTAGGGAGAAAAGTAAACGAGAGACTAGTTTGGGTACTGAGTGCTTTGTTTTGACAAAAGTCTAAGTGGATTATTTTCACCTTCTTTTCTGCCTGGACCCTAAATTGGAAGAATTACAAAGAATATCAGAGAGAGTTTATTTGGAGAGAAATTTTAAAAATGAATCTTCACTGGACTTTTCTAAGAATTGAGATCTTGATAACTCATTGGCATTTTCCTGTGCAATGTCCTAAATCTCTGTGTCTGCAGATTTGAAAAAAATCTGAAGCTGAAAGAGAAAAAATTTTTACAAGCCAAAGTTTTAGAAACATCATCCAGTCTTTCCTATGTGATCCCCTGGCCACCATTAAACACTGAACTGCAAAGGAATGAATGATAAATTTCTGCCCCAAACCCATTTCCCACCAAATCCCCTACTTTGAATTCTCATTAGCAATCACACCTCTTTATTCAAACTGTTTTTAAAAATACTTAAACCTATATTTCTAAAGTAAGATTGAAGTCAAAATAACCAGGAACCCATTCAGAAACAGAGAGTTTTTAAAGCTGTTACTGGCCCAAATATGTGAAATTTAATCTTCCAAAATCTGAAAATCTGTTAGAATCACAGATAACTTCATCAGCTTTATCCTGGGAAATGAAGCTGGCAGCACAGAGCTTCCTAACGCCCTCTACAGATGTTTTCCGGAATTTCTTGATTCCTTGGTGAATAAGGAGACAAAAGAAGAAAGAGATGTCCAAAATATTGGTATTTCAGGAGTTCCCACTGTGGTGCAATGGGATCGTGGTGTCGCTGCTGTGCCAGGACGTAGGTTCCATCCCCAACTTGCACAGTGGGTTAAGGATCTGGCATTGCCACAGCTGAGGCTCATATCTGACCCCTGGCCTGGGACCTCTGTATTCTGTGGGGCCACAAAAAAAAAGAAGGAAAAAAAAGACATTGGTGTTTCTTGCAGGTGGGAAGATATTTGACATGATTGGCCAGCTGGTAGAGACTTACATGACTGTGAAATTTTATTAAAAGTTGGCAACTAATTTTTATTCAGTACTCATCATGTTCCTGACACTATGCTAAGCCTTTAACTGCAAAGCTTTTACCCTCCCCTCACAGAACAAATAACCTCACAAGAAAATTTTGAATTGTATAACAGTTGGCAGACAATTCCCCATGTGTGTTTTAGGTTTCTGCATGATTTGCAAGCAGAGGGACTGACTCCCTTTGTTTGGATATATCCTTTCAAGGGAGTTTAAATAGCAAACAACCTTGTGAGATAGAGAGAGGGCAACTGGGTTCATAGTCCAGTATCATAAATATATCTCCCTCCAGAGCAAAGGTCCAGCAAGCCTACTACCTGACATGAAAGATATGAGTTCCCCAATGTGAAAGCATCACCGTGCCCTCTTTGTCTTGTCCTGTGGGCAGTGAGGCTTGAAGAACTGGAACAGCAATGCAGCTTATACTCTGGAACTACTGCTGCTGTGAGGAATTAAGTTTTTGTCTCTGGCACAGGAGTCACAGGTCTTCTGCCAGCACTCATGAAACTGCGGCAGAATAATTTCTTGGCTTGCAAGCAGGGTAAAATTTTATATCCCTTGCAATTATTGACAATAATATCATTCCCATTTCATAGATAAGGAAACAGAAGCTGCTAGAGCTGAGACATTGTGGGGGAAGGCATTACATAAGTGCTCCTTTGTCTTTTTCCCATTTTCTAATAGATTGTTCTGTTTTCTGTTGAGTTTTGAAAGTTCTTGATATATTTCAGATCTCAGTTCTTTGTCAGATATGTGGTTTGAAATATTTTCTCTGAGTCTGTAGCTTATCTTTTCATTCTCTTGACAAGATCTTTCACAGAAGAAAAAAAAAAGTGCTTTCAAATTTGATGAAGTCCGGTTTGTGAATTTTTCTTTTATGGATCTTGATTTTGATGTCAAATCTAAGAACTCTATGCCTTGCCCTTGATCTTAAAGATTTTCCCTTATGTTCTTTCCTAAAGGATTTATAGACTGACGTCCATGTTCCATTTTGAGTTTGTTTTAGATAATATGTGAGACTTAGTTTAAGTTTTGATTTTTTTGCCTGCAGATGTCCAATTTCTTCAACTATTTATTGAAGATTCCATCTTTTCTCCACTGAATTGTTTTTGCCCCTTTGTCACAAAAGATGTGGGTATATTTCTGGATTCCTTCTTCTGTTTCATTGACCTATGTAGGGTATTGGTGTTTATCCTTCCACCAATACCCTACAATCTTGATTACTGTAAATAATCTTGATGTAGTAAATCTTAAAATTGAATATACTGCTTCTATCCACTTTATCCTTTTTCAAAATTGTTTTAGCTAATCTAGTTTCCTTGACATTTTATATAAATTGAAAAATAGTCTTGTCTCTATCCACAAAAAAATCGAAACTTGCTGGGGTTTCAATAGGAGTTGTGTTAAAACTGTATATCATTTAGGGAGAGCTAATATCTCTGCTCTGTTGAGTCTCTAGTTCATGAACAGACAATGTCCATCCATGAACTGAGATTTTCTTTTATTCTTTTCATTGGCCTTTTATAGTTTTCTGCATTGAAGTCCTATGAATTTGTTAGATTTACAACTATGTCATTTTAAAAATGATTATAAATGGTACTGTCGTCATTATTTCTGGAACATATTTATAGATTCATTAAGATATTCGGTGAGGACTGTCATGTCACCTGCAAATCAGGACAGTTTTATTTCTTCCTTTATAATCTATATACCTTATATTTTATTTTATTTCCTTATTGCACTGGCCAGAACTTCCATATTACACTGAACATAAGTGGAAAGAGAGGACAACCTTACATTGTTTCTAATCTTAGGCAGAAAGCATTTAGTCTTTCATTATTGTATGTTAGGTTAGCTGTAGAGTTTTTGTAGATAATCCTTATCAAGTTGAGAATATTCTTTTCTTTTCCTACTTTGTGAGTTTTTAACATGAATGGATGCTGATTATGCTAAATATTCTTTTTGCATTAAATGATGTGATTATGTGATTTTGGTTTTGTTTGTTTTGTTTTTTGTCTTTTTAGGGCTGCACTTATGGCATATGGAAGTTCCAAGGCTAGGGGTCAACTTGGAGCTGCAGCCTACACCACAGCCACAGCAACACTAGATCCCAGCAGTGTCTGTGACCTACACCACAGCTCACAGCAATACCGGATCCTTAACCCACTGAGCAAGGCCAGAGATCGAACCTGCATCCTCATAGATACGAGTAGAGTTTGTTATCACTGACCCACAGTGGAAACTCCTGATTATGTGATTTTTTTTCTTCAGTCTGTTAATAGAGTGGATTATTCTGATTGATATTCAAATAATGAACCAGCATTGCATCCTTGGAATAAACCCCAGTGGGACATGATATATGTATTTTATGTATTGCTGGTCTGTAGTGGGTTTTGTTTTGTTTTTGTTTTCTTTTTATAGCCACACATGCAGCATGTGAAAGTTCCCTGGACGAGGTGTCAAATCAGAGCTGCAGCTGCAGGCCTACCCCACAACCATGGTAAAATCAGATCTGAGGTGCATCTTCGGCCTATGGTGCAGCTTGCAGCAATGCCAAATCTTTAACCCACTGAGTAAGACCACATACTCACAGAGACAGAGTTGGATTCCTAACCCTCTAAGCCACAATGGGAACTTCCTGGTCTGTAGTATTTTTTTGTTTTTGTTTTTGTGTTATCTTTTCTGAGTTTGACATCAGGATAATTCTAGCTCATAAAATGAACTGAAGAGTTGAATTCTCTTATACACTACCTGATTTTATATCTATTTGTTCTATAAATTGCTAAGAGAGGAGTTTTTGACCCTTTAAATATAGGTGTTGATTTTTCTATTTCTCCTTATAGTTCTATCACTTTTTCCTTTACCTATATTCCAGGTCTGTTGATTTGTATTAAGATTGCTAGGTCTTCATAGTGGCTTGAACCTTTTATCATTGTGTAACAATCTTTGATGTCCTTGGTAGTTTTCTTTGTTCTGAAGTCTACTTTATCTTAAATACAACATAGCCATTCTTGCATTTCTTTGATTAATACTTCTAATATATCTTACTCAATCCTTTTACTTTCAACCTATCTATGTTTTTATATATTTGACATGAGTTTCTTTTAGAGACAGCATAGAGCTGAGTAATTGTTTTCTAATTTTCTCTGCCTTTGAGTTGATATATTCAGAATGCTTATAATTTATTCTTTTTCTTTTTTTTTTTTTTGCCATTTCTTGGGCCTCTCCTGTGGCATATGGAGGTTCCCAGGCTAGGGGTCTAATTGGAGCTGTAGCCGCCGACCTACTCCAGAGCCACAGCCACGCGGGATCCAAGCTGCATCTGCGACTTACACCACAGCTCAGAGCAATGCCAGATCCTTAACCCACTGAGCAAGGCCCAGGATCAAACCCGCAACCTCATGGTTCCTAGTCGGATTTGTTAACCACTTCGCCACTATGGGAACTCCCAGAATGCTTATAATTTAAAACCCCTGCCTTTGAACTGGTATACTTATACCAGTTATATTTAATGTGATTGTTGATATGTTAGTCTTAAGTCTGCCATTTTATTCACTTTTTCTTTTTGTTCTACTTTTTATTTGTTTCCTTTTTGTACCTTTCTGTAAGTTACTTGAACATTTTTTACAATTTCATTTCAATTTAGCTATGCTTTTGAATGCATTTCTTTGTATGATTTTTAAGTGGTTGCTCTACATGTTATAGTTTATATGCATAGCTTATCATAGTCACTAGTTTGACATTTTACCAGTTGGCATGAAATGTAGAAAACTTTCCTCCCTTTCCATCCCTGTATCCACCTCAATTTATAACATATACTTAACTAGGAACTATGTCAAACAGAGTTATAATGCTTGTTTCAACTATTAAACATAATTTAGAAAAAAAGCCTATATTTGCCATACTATGTTCTTTCTTCCTTTTCCATTACTTTTCTTTTGTTTTTAGCCATTATTTTAGGGTATCTCTGCAGGTGACAAGTTTTCTTCATCTGATAACATTGTTTCCCTCTCATTCCTGTAGGATATTTTTCACTGAATATAGGATTTTAGGTTGACAGATCTTTTTTTTAATCATTTTAAAATGTTGTGACAATTCCTTCTGCCTCCCTTTTTTCTAATGAGAAATCTGCTGTCATTGAATTGCTTTTTCTGTATAGATAAGATGTCTTTTCTCTGTTGCTGCTCTTTAAAGATTTTTTTTTTCTATTTAGTTTCTATGTTTGATTATATGTGTCTTGGTGTGGATTTCTTTGGCTTTACCTTTTTTTGGAATTCTACCAGCTTTTCAAATCTGTAGGCTTTGTCCTTTCCAGATTTTGGAAAATTTCAGCCTTTATTTCTTTATTTTTTTCAGCTCTGTCCTTTTTCTCCTGTCCTCTGGGACTCTGATGACAGAAATGTTAGATTTTATTTTACAAACGTTTAGAGTCCTAATACTCTCGTTTTTTTCTGTCTGCTTTCCCTCTTTTACTCATATTGGGTAATTTATATTCTATTTCAAGTTATTGATTCTTTGCTCTCTCTGCTCCTGTGGTTGAGCTGATCCAAGGAGTACTATATTTCATTCATTGTATTTTTTCTATACCAATTTCTTTATTTTGCTATTTTTTTCTGAATTCCTCCTTGATGGCATTCTTTTGTTTTGAAGTATAATTGACTTACAATATTATAATTGTTTCAGGTGTACAATAATATTTTATACATTACGTAATGATCGCCATGATAAGTCTAATTAGTCTCTATCACCATGTAAAGCTATTATATTATTGACTCTATCCCCTATGCCATACATTATATCCCTGTGACTCATTTATTTTATAAGTGAATGTTTGCATCTCTTAATCTTCTTCACCTACTTAGCTCATACCCCCACCTTTTCCCACCAGTTTGTTATCTGAATCTATCAGTCTGTTTCTGTTTTGACATGTTTGGGCTTTTTGTTTGGTTGGTTTTTATTATTTTATTATATTACCATATATATGTATTTTTTATGTTTTTATTACTCAATGAATTTATTACATTTATAGTTGTGCAATGATCATCACTATGCAGTTTTATAGGATTTCCATCTCACAACCCCAGTGCATCCCCCCCCCCCCCACATCCCAAACTGTCTCCTTTGGAAACCATAAGTTTTTCAAAGTCTGTGAGTCAGTATCTGTTCTGCAAAGAAGTTCATTCTGTCCTTATTTCAGATTCCACATATCAGTAATAGCATTTCATAGTGGTGTCTCATTGTCTGACTGAATTCCTTTAGCGTGATAATTTCTAGGTCCATCCATGTTGCTAAAAATGCCAGTATTTCGTTCCCTTTAATGGCTGAGTAATATCCCATTGTGTATATGTACCACCTTTTCTTGATCCACCCCTCTGTCAATGGACATTGAGGTTGTTTCCATGTCTTGGCTATTGTATATAGTGCTGCAATGAACATTGGAGTACATGTGTCTTTGCGAGTCATGGTGTTATCTGGATAGATGCCCAGGAGTGGGATTGCTGGATCAAAAGGTAGTTGTATTTTTAGTTTTCTGAGGCATCTCCATAATGTTTTCCACAATAGTTGCACCAATTTACAATCCCACCAACAGTGTACTAGGGTTCCTTTTTCTCCATACACTCTCTAGCACTTATTGTCTGTAGACTTTTTGATGATGGCCATTCTGGCTGGTGTGAGGTGGTACCTCATACTGGTTTTGATTTGTATTTCTCTAATAATGAGGGATGTTAAACATCTTTTGATGTGTTTTTTTGGCCATTCGTATGTCTTCTTTGGAGAATTGTCTGTTTGGAACTTCTGCCCATTTTTTGATGGGATTGTTTGGTTTTTTTTGGTATTGAGCAGTGGGAGGTGTTTATAAATTTTGGAGATTAATCCCTCATCAGTCGATTCATTTGCAAAGATTTTCTCCCATTCTGTGGGTTGTCTTTTTGTTTTGTTTGGTGTTTCCTTTGCTGTGCAGAAACTTTTCAGTTTGATTAGGTCCCATTTGTTTATTTTTGTTTTTACTGTCATTACCCTAAGAGGTGGACCTGAGAAGATGTTGCTGTTGTTTATGTCACAGAGAGTGTTTGGCCTATGTTTTCCTCTAAGAGTTTTATAGTATCTGGTCTTATATCTAGGTCTTTAATCCATTTGGAGTTTATTTTTGTGTATGGTGTTAGGGAGTGTTCTCATTTCATTCTTTTCCATGTGGCTGTCCAGTTTTCTCAGCACCACTTATTGAAGGGGCTGTCCTTTCTCCATTGTATCTTCTTGCCTCCTTTGTCGTAGATTAGTTGGCTGTAGGTGCGTGGGTTTAATTCTGGGCTTTCTATCCTGTTCCACTGATCTATATTTCTGTCTTTGTGCCAGGACCTAATGGTTTTGATGACTGCAGCTTTGTAGTATAGTCTGAGGTGAGGGAGCCTGATTTTTTCAGGAGGCCTTTGGCTATTCTGGGTCTGCTGTGCTTCCAAACGAACTTTAAAATATTTTGTTTGAGGTCTGTGAAAAATGTCCTTGGTAATTTGATAGGGATTGCATTGAATCTGTAGATTGCCTTGGGTAGTAGAGTCATTTTCATAATATTGACTCTTCCAATCCAAGAGCATGGTATATCTTTCCATCTGTTTGTGTCATCTTTGATTTCTTTCGTCAGTGTCTTATAGTTTTCAGAGTACAGATCTTGGGTCTCGTTAGGTAGGTTTACTCCTAGGTATTTTATTCTTTTGGATGCAATGGTAAACGGGATTGCTTTCCTAATTTCTCTTGCTGATTTTTCACTGTTAGTGTATAGAAATGCTGTCAATTTCTGTGTGTTAATTTTGTATCCTGTGACTTTGCCAAATTCATGGATGAGCGCTAACAGTTTTGTGGTAGAGTCTTTGGGATTCTCTAGGTATAGTATGATGTCATCTGTAAATAGTGGTAGTTTTACTTCTTCCTTTCCAATTTGGATGCCTTTATCTCTTTACTTCTCTGATTGCCATGGATAGGACTTCCAAAACTACGTTGAAGAGTCGTGGCGAGAGTGGACATCCTTGTCTTGTTCCTGATCTCAGCGGCAAATCTATCAGCTTTTCACCATTGAGAATGAGGTTAGCTGTGGGTTTGTCATATATGGCCTTTATGATGTTGAGGTAGGTTCCCTCTATGCCCACTTTCTGAAGGGTTTTTCTCAGAAATGGGTGTTGGATGTTGTCAAAGGCTTTTTCCACGTCTACTGAGAGGATCATATGATTTTTATTCTTCAGTTTGTTAATGTGGTGTATCACATGGATTGATTTGTGGATATTGAAGAACTCTTGCATCCCTGGGATAAATCCCACTTGGTCATGATGTATAATCCTTGTAATGTATAGTTGGATGTGGATTGCTAGCATTTTGTTGAGGATTTTTGCATCGATGTTCATCAGTGTAATTGGCCTGTAGTTTTCTTTTTGGGGGGTATCTTTGTCTGGTTTTGGTACGCGGGTGATGGTGGCCTCATAGAATGAGTTTGGGAGTGTCCCTTCCTCTGCAATTTTTTGGAATAATTAGAGAAGGATAGGTATTAACTCTTCTCTAAATGTTTGATAGAATTCACCTGTGAAGCCATCTGGTCCTGGACTTTTGTTTGTTGGAAGGTTTTTCATCACAGTTTCAATTTCAGTACTTGTGACTAGGTGGTCCATCTTTTTTGTTGCATCTTGGTTTAGTCTTGGAAGATTGTACTTTTCTAAGAATTTGTCCATTTCTTCTGGGTTTTTTGTTTTATTGACGTATAGTTGCATATAGCAGTCTCTTATGACCCTGTGTATTTCTGTGATGTGTGTTGTTACGTCTCCTTTTTCATTTCTAATTTTATTGATTTGAATCCTCTCTCTTTTGTTCCTGATAAGTCTGGCTAAGGGTTTATCAATTTGTGGATCTTTTCCAAGAACCAGCTTTTTTCTTTTATTGATCTTTTCTATGGTTTTCTTTGTTTCTAGTTCATTGATTTCTGCTCTGATCTTTATGATTTCTTTCCTTCTGCTAACTTTAGGTCTTGTCTGTCCTTCTCTCTGGAGCTGCTTTAGATGTAAAGCTAGTTTGTTTACTTGAGCTTTTTCTTGTTTCCTGAGGTGGGCTTGTATTGCTATAAACTTTCCTCTTAGAAAAGCTTTGGCTACATCCCATAGGTTTTGGAGGGTTGTAGCTTCGTTGTCATTTGCTTCCAGGTATTTTTGAATTTCCTCTTTGATTTCTTCAGTGATCCATTGGTTGTTTAGTAGCATGTTGTTGAGTCTCCACGTGTTTGTGTTTTTTGCAGTTTGTTTCTTTTTTTCAGTGGTATAGTGTTGAGGTCTGAAAAGATGCTTGATATGATTTCAATTTTCTTAAAGTTGCCAAGGCTGGATCTGTAGCCCAGGATGTGATCCATCTTAGAGAATGTTCCATGTGCACTTGAGAAGAATGTATCTTCTGTTGCTTTTGGATGGAATGTCCTATAAATATCTATTAAGTCCATCTAGTCTAATGCTTCCTTCAGGGCCTGTGTTTCCTTATTGATTTTCTGTCTGGATGACCTGTCCATTGCTGTAAGTGGGGTGTTAAAGTCCCCCACTATTCTTATGTTATTGTTGATTTGTCCTTTTAAGGTTGTTAGCGTTTGCCTTATACATTGTGGTGAACCTATGTTGGGTGCATAGATATTTAAAATTGTTACATTTTCTTCTTGGATTTATCCTTTGATCAGTAGGTAATGACCTTCCATGTCCCTTAGAATATTCTTCATTTTAAAGTCTATTTTGTCTGATATGAGTGTTGCTACTCCAGCTTTCTTTTGACTCCCATTTGCATGGAATATTTTCTTCCATCCTCTCACTTTCAATTTGTATGTGTCCCTAGAAGTGAAGTGGGTCTCTTGAAGGCAGCATGTGTATGGGTTTTGTTTTTGTATCCATTCAGCCAGTCTCTGTCTTTTGGTTGGGGCATTTAGTCCATTAACATTTAAGGTAATTATTGATATGTATGTTCTTATTGCCATTTTATTGATTGCTTTGGATTTGATTTTGTTGATCTTTTTTCTTCCCCTCTCCTCTTATTCTCTCCTTTTGTGGTTTCATGACTATCTTCAGTGTTGTATTTGAGCTGATTTTTATTATTTTTGTGTTTATCAATTGTAGATTTTTGGTTTGCAGTTATTCTAAGCTTTTGATATAAGGGTCTATATGTATATATTTATGAGATTGTATTAAGTTGTTGGTGTCTTAATTGCAAGTGCATCTCCAATGCCCTGCATTGTACCCTCCTTTTCTCATGCTTTCTGATTTTGGTGGCATAACTGTGCATAAATGATTTTGTAATCTTTACTGTATATATGCCTTTACTGGTGAGCCTTGTCATTTGTGGTATTTTTGTTTCTGGCTGTGGCCTTTTCTTTTCTGTTGAGAGATGTTCCTTTAGTATTTGTTGTAAAGCTGGTTTAGTGTTGCTGAATTCTCTTAGCTTTTGCTTCTCTGTGAAGCTTTGGATTTCTCCTTCAGATTTGAATGACAGCCTTGCTGGGTAAAGTAATCTTGGTTCAAGTTTTTTTTCCTTTCATCATGTAAAGTATATTATGCCATTCCCTTCTGGCCTGCAGAGTTTCTGCTGAAAAATCTGCCAATAATATTATTGGGGTTCCATTGTATGTCATTTCTTCCTTTTCCCTAGCTGCTTTCAATATTTTCTCTTTGTTTTTAATTCTGGTCAGTTTGATTAATATGTGTCTCAGGGTGTTCCTCCTTGGGTTTATTTTACATGGTACTCGTTGTGCTTCCTGGATTTGAGTGAGTGTTTCCTTTTCCAAGTTATCAAAGTTTTCAGCTCTTATCTTTTCAAATAGTTTTTCTGTCCCTTTCTCTCTCATCTCCTTCTGGCACCCCATAATATGGATCCTGGTGCATTTAACATTGTCCCAGAGTTCTCTGAGACTCTCTTAATTTGTTTTCTAACTTTTTTCTCTTTTCTGTTCCTCATCCGTGATTTCCACTAATCTGTCCTCCTGTATTTTGCTCTTAGCTGCTTCTAATGAATTTTTTACTTCAGTTATTATATTTTGCATCTCTTCTTGCTTAAGTTTTATATCTTGTATCTCTTTGCTCAATGTTTCCTATAAATTATCCATCTTTGCCTCCAGTTTATTTCCAATGTCTTGCATCATCTTCAGAATCAACAGTCTAAAGTCTTTTTCCTGGAGGCTGAGAATCTCTTGATCACTTAGCTGTTTTTCTCTTTTTTTTTTCTTTCACCCTCATCTGAGTTATAATTCTCTGTCTTTTCATTTTTATATGTTTTTGGTGTGGTGACCATTTTATGGATAATAGAGTTTTAGCCTCTCTTACTTCTGGTGTCTGCCCCCTTGTGACTGAAGCTGGTACAGGGGCTTGCTGTAGGCTTCCTCATGGGCAGGACTGATGCTTGCCCACTGGTAGGAGGAGCTGATTCCTATCCCTCTGGTGGGTAGGACTTTGTCTCTGGGTGAGATTAAAGGCGGCTGTGTGCCTGGGGTGGTCTTTAGGCAGCCTGTTTACTGAGGGGTGTGGCTATGATCCCACCTGAATTGTTTGGCCTGGGGCTTCTTAGCACTGAGTGTGGGGCCAGATTTTTCCAAAATGTCCACCTCCAGAGAAACGCACGCTGCTGAATATTCCCAAGAGCTTTGCTTCCATTATCCTCCCCCATGACAAGCCACATTCACCCCTATTTTCCCAGGAGATCCTCCAAGAACTGCAGTCAAGTTTGACCCCAATTCCTATGGAGACTTTGCTTGGCCCTGGGACCCAGTGCACATGAAAGTCTGTGCACACCTTTTAAGAATGGGGTCTCCATTTCCCCCAGTCCTGTAGAGCTCCTGCACAGAAGCCCCAATAGCCTTCATGCTCTGGGGGCTCTTTCTCCTGGTGCCAGATCCCCACACATGGGAGTTTGATTTGGGGCTCAAAATTCTCATTCCTGCATATGAGTCTTTGTGAAATAGTTACTTTCCAGTCTGTGGGGCTTCCCACCCAGGAGGTATACGGTTTCTTATATCAAGTAATCACCCCTCCTACCTCTTGATGTAGCCTCCTCTTTGTCTTCTGGAGCAGGATATCTTTTTGAAAGTTTCCGGTCCATTTGGTTGAAGGTTGCTCAGCCTTGGTTGTAAATTTTGTTGTTTTTAGGAGAGCAGTTGAGCTCCAGTCCTTCTATTCAGCCATCTTAATCCCATCTCTTGTTTGGTTGTTTTTTAGATTCTACTTATAAGTGAAATCATATGGTATTTCTGTCTGACTTATTTCACTTAGCATAACACCTTCTAGATCTATCCACATTGTAACAAATGGCAAATTTGGCTCCTTACAGCTTCTATTTCTTTGCTAAGATTTTTAAAGTACAGTTGATTTACAATGTTTTCCCAATTGTACAATGTTTTATATGTGTATACACATATACATTCCCTTTCTTATATCATCTTCTATCATGGTCTATCCCAGGAGACTGGATATAATTCCCTGTGCAATACAGTAGGAACTCATTGCTTAAATCTTCTTTTTTTAAATTTGTTTCACGACTGTTCATTATTGCTCACTGCAGCATTTTTATGATGTCCTTTTTAAAATACTTGCCATATAATTGTAACATGTCTTGAGTGTCATCTTGATATTGGCATATATTGATTGCTTTCTCATTCACTTTGAGGTCTTCTTGGTTCTTGTTCTGATGAGTAAATTACAGATGGAACTTATATATTTCACTTATCATGAGAATCTGAATCTAGTCTCACCCCTCTTTTAGATGGTCTCCTTTGACATGACTCTGACAGGAGGAGGGATGAGGCACCACCTCATTACTGTTAGATGTTGGTAGAAGTTTGAATTCCCTACTTGCCCATTCTTGGCAATGAAGTAGGGGATGAGTCTTTGTTACTTCTGGAGAAGGATGGGCATCTGAACTAACTGAGCCTCCACTTCCATAACCTTGGCTAGGAAGTGTAGTGGGGACTCATTGCTGCTCCCCTTGTGGTTTCCACTGAAACTCTGGAGGAGACCACCTCTGGGGAGTGAAGGTCACCATTACCTACTTGGCCTTTACGAACACCAAAGTGCTGGTGTTGGAGCACCTCGTTACAGCCTTGTAAAGTTTAAGTCTAAGCTCCCTACTAGGCCTCTGTTAGAATGATTAGAGATGGGTTTTTGTCTATAATAGAGTGATTACACTTTGAAGTTTTCTGTCTTACTAGGCTGCCTGTTTTTGGATCTAGCTGGAAAGCAGACTTTTTGGGGGGGTAGGGTGTGTGTCGGGGGTTGTGTGTTTCCTGTGAAGTTCCAGGTTGCTGACCTCTTTAACTCTAATTCTGGGATATATGAAGCAAAAATAAACCCTCGGAACTTACCATCACGTTGTTCCTTGTGGTCCCTAGAAAATCTATCTTTCCATCTTTAAGAGTCTCCTTATATATGTTTTATATATAATTTCCAGGGATTTTATTTTTTATCCAGTGGGAGGAATGGGAGGGGGGATATGTCTACTCCATCTTCCTGGGAGCATATATCCAGTGTGACCTTAGGAAATAATGATTTTTTTTAAGTTTGTAAATGTGGCAGCTATGGCAGCACTACGAGTAAAATAAGTCAGGGTTTCCAGAATGCCATAAAATGTATTGTGTTTTAGCCACTATGATTAATTTATAAATGCCTTGTTCCAGGTTGATGCAAAGGAATGTTACAAATAACAAGCAATTCTATGAGTACATCAAGAATTTGGAGCTAGGAGATATGAAAATACATGCAGGGTAGATCTGTAGAGTTACTAGAAATGGTCCCAACTTTCCCATAAACTCAATGCAAAAATAGAAACTTGATGCTTTGGCTGTGGCATAAGCCAGCGGCTACAGTTCTGTTTGGACCCCTAGCCTGGAAGCATCCACATGCCATGGGTGTGGCCCTAAAAGACAAAAAAAAAGACAAAAAAATAGAAACTTGAGTAGGTACACGAACCTCTTGTCCCTAAAATGATAACAAATGTTACTAAGAAGTGATAGAAACCATCCTTGATCTTGAGAACTAAGAAAATGGGAAAAGATATTTCTGAATCCTCATGAAGAAAATTCTGTACAATGAAGCTTCATCAGGGTGCTATAGTTAGGATGACTCTGGGATTTAAAATCAGCCAATACATGTTATTTTTAAGGTAAAAGGGTACCATCAATCAGAATGCTGAGACAACAACATAACTAGAACTGTCGCCAGGAATCTGGGGCTGTATCCACATTTTCACAGTAACTGTAACACAGGGCTACATCACATCCTTAGCCTAAACTAGGGCTCCCTCAAAATCTGAATGCAGTTGAACACGGATGCCTGGTGGTAGAATGCTGCATGTACCAACATGTCACCATTCCAGACATGGACCAGGGCACTCCACTTACACTTTCAAGAACTCACTGAAAATCAGGATGTACAGATTGGAAATACTTAACCTCCTTCACCCTCTGAGCAGAATCTCTGTAATTTAGAACTGAGATTAACCTGCCCCCAAACCGTGAATACAGTTTTTTAATGCAAAAATAAAATAAAATAAAATAATAAAATAAATGCATTCACTCTTTACTTAACAGACAGATGTGTAGAAGGAGGAGGTCAGGAAAAGTCCCTTCTCCTCATCTCTAATTATAAAGAAAATGGAGCAGGAGTGACTCATCTCATAAGGACACTGAGGGAAGCTGGCTGACTCCAGGTGTGTAGAAAGCAGGGAGCTCTCACAATTTGAAGTGGGGATAGGCAGGTCCTGGTTCTTTGTCTGACAGGTGGACTCCCTCTTGCTGCATTTCACTCTCTGGGCTCTCCCTCCCCATTGTTAACAAACAAAGTTCCAGATCAGTGACCTCCCTACCCACATCTCAGGCATGAGGGTAGTGGTACAAGACATGGTAGGACATGTTAGCTTCTCATTAAAATTTTTTCCTACAGAATGTTCTTAAATAAAACTATGATAAATAAAACTCTGACCCCAAAGTAATAGCCACTTGCCATCCACAAACTTTTCACTTTCCCATCCTGCAAGATGCATCAGGATGGGAGGAAAAAGCATTTGGCAGGATTTGTCATGGTCCCCTCCCCCAATACCATCATGACCTCTGCTTGCCAGAGCAAGTGAGAGTGGTAGTGGAGGCAGCGCCTGTGAGCCAAGCATGACCCACACCACTGAACCCTTGACTATTGAACAAGAAGCTCATCTGAGCAGACCTCAGACCACACCCTGAGCCCAGCCCACTCTCCAACAAGGATGGACATTTCTAGCTGCACCAACAGTCAGCTTCCTCTCTTGTTATGGAGGGTTTCCAACAGGTGCAGCTTGGGCTTGACAGGCCACAGAAAAGGCAAGCGAATCACAGGCATCTTCTCATTAGCATATTCTTCCCGTAATGACTGTGGTGCTGCCCTCACAGCTGTGTCTGCCCCACAGATGCAGCCCCAAGAAGGCGCTTGGAAGGTACTTTGGAAGGGGACTCAGTTGGCTTGGGGTGGGGGAGCGCACTCACAGCTCAGCTCAGGGCAAAGGGCAGTGCCCAGAAGCACAGACACCCGCCTCTGCCAGCCTCAAAGAGGAGGTTGTTTCCAGTGTCCGGTCTCCACTCCCACTTGTATTTACAACCTCTGGACCTGTTCTCCTGGTGCCAAAGGAAACCAGTCTCATCAGTTATCTCTGCTCCACCTTTGATCTTGTGGTTAAAGATAGACTAGCCTACAGCTCTTCAACTCTCCTCTTCCTGGATCTTTTGATTAAAACACATACACACTGGGTCTCCACAGAGCTTCTGTCCTTGTTCAGTAGAATCAGCTGGATCTGCCACAAGAGCATGCCTGAAAGTCACTGCTGCTGCCTCTAGAGGCCTGGAGTAGGGAGGCCTGAAGCCACTATGGTGGGAGCAGGATGGGTCTGCTTTCCCTTTTGCATGATCATCACACTCTGCTCTCAGAACTGTCCTTGGTTTTCCTCTTGCTTGACTTTTGTGAGAGACCTGTGTGAAGGGGTCCTCAGTTCACCCACATGAGGTCCAAGTCTCACCAGCTGGTGATATGCAGGTCTTCTGTCCTGCAGTTGATGGGCATGGCTGATCTCAGATGGTGGTTCTGAACTTGGGAAGCCTCTAGAATGATTTTGGCTGGGCTCTCTGCAGAGAGTGTCCTTTTTATGGCTTGTCACATTTTTGCAGTCAAATCTCGGGACATGTCAGGAATCTTTCCAGAGGAAAGGCCCATCCAATTTAGGAGGACAGCACAATTTACTCCTTCAACCAACATCTCCTTCCACCCTCTTTAAAGGAATTATGCCAGTTTCAAGTTGTTTGAGGATCAAGTTGGGACCATAAAGGTAACTGGCCCTGAAACGCCCAGTTCTTCTGCTAGGGCGTAACATTGTATGTTCACCTGTGGTTATGGGAACTGATACAGAGAATCCTGGGATCTGTGACGTTTCCTCCAGTGACAACATCTCGCAGTATCACAGCCAGGAGACGATGGTGTCACAGTCCAGAGAGAGCACAGATCCAGCCCCAGCCCCACAAACATCTTTACCATCCGCCTTCCCCTAACCTGTTCTCCATTTCTGTAATATTGTCATGTCAAGAAAGTCATAAAAACAGACCAGTACATGGTGTATGTAGCCTTCTGGAGTTGGCTCTTTCCACTGTGTAATTCCCTAGGGAGACATCCAGCCCAATGTCTGTTTGGGTGTTTGTTCTTTTATTGCTAGGCAGCATATCTGCTACATACACTCTCATAGAGATTTGGACGCTTTGAACTCACTGCAGGAGCCTGAGTTCTATGAGGCTCCTCCATCTCCTTTCTCCCTTCCTTGGTCTTTTCCCATCTGCAGTCTAAGATTGTCAGTGGCAGAGAGGGTGGCAGTGACAACCTTCCCTCCCCAACTGACCCAGCCGGGAGCAGTGACAAACCACTGCCTCATTACACACCCTTCTAAGTCCAATGCAGCTTTGCACCCCCAGGTAAAAATCATGGCCTCATCACCAAAATTGTAGCAGGGCAGCAAGCTGGGCCATGGGAATGCACAGAGCCAACTGGAGGACAATTGTGCCAACAACATGGGAAGGTGAAGGAAGTATCTCCCGTAGTCCACTGCAATGTGCTCTCTGGTACCTAAGGGTCTGCTGGTCACTTCAGACACCCTGGGAGATGGGATGCAATCCACGCTTGTGCCTTGGGAGGCACACCTCTCTGTGTCCTTCCTCCAGGGTTAGACTCTCTCAGATGGGGTGTGGTGAAAAGGAAGTGTACAGGGGTAATTAATGTATCTTTCCCTTAAAATAAATAATAGGTGTTTGTTCTTTTATTGCTTTTATTGTCAGTAAAACATTTTATTGTCAATAAAACATTCCTTTGGGGGGAAAAATGTACTTTAAAATATTTTCAAGATATAGAGAACAAACTAGTTGTTACTCCTAGGGAGAAAGAAGAGTGGAGGGGCAAGGTAGGGCTATGGACTTGAGAGGTGCAAACTACTATGTATAAATTAAATAAGCTACAGGGATATATTGTACAGCATGGAGAATGTGGCCAATATTTTATAATTAACTTTAAATCTTCTAATCTATAAAAATATTGAATCACTATGTCATACACCTGAAACTAAATAATACTATAAATCAAATTATACTTCAGTTTTGAAAAATACCTTCAAGTCTGTCTTTTCCCTGGCAGTTGGTGATTACTCCCATCACCCCTCACCTGTACCGCATGGCTACTACCATTGGCCTCCAAATTGCTTTCTGTTCTCATCTCATGCTCAGTTCATCAGTTCTGCCAAGGTTATCTTTCCAGTGTCTCACTCTTATCTTTATACTCCTCGCTCCTTTTAAAAGTGGTATCCTGCTGGCTCAGCTCCACCCTGCCTTCCTCAGCTCATTTCCCACTACCATACACCCTGCACTTTATGCTCAGACAGCAGCACTGGGTTCCTGAAAGTATACACACACACACTCACACACACGCACACACACTCACACAACACCTTCTCACCTCTGGCCTTTGCTAACACTATGCTCCTAGAACCTCTTTCTTTTCACACGTACATGTCTGATGCTACCTACCCACTAAACCAATTGAAAGGTAACTTCCATGAATCTCTGCCTTTGATTTTACAAGCTAGAAGTGAAAGGTCATCTCCCCAACTCTATCCCTTTTGCAGAATTTATGCCTTTCTTTTCATATGACTCCTGATAATGTACATGGCTAATTACCTTCTATGGAGTCTGTTTTCAAAGGTTTCCGCAATAAAATCTCCCATTTTTCATACTCTTTTACAATATGGCCTTGATTTTCTCTCAATGAGAGACAGAGGTTTGGTTTTGTTTTTTTTTTTTTTTCTTTCATCTTCCTTTGAATGGTGCCTGGCCTTGTGATTATTTTGACCAAGGAAGGCTGTGGAAATGATGTTCTTGAATGTCCGAGTCCAGGAATTAAGAGGGAATGGCAACTTCTGCTTTTCTGCTCTGACAAGAGCCAGCTACTGTATAGGAGGGCCAACTAGCCTGAGACCACTGTACTGTAAAGTAGCCCAGGCTAGGAGTCCCCATTGTGGCGCAGTGCTTAACGAATCCGACTAGGAACCATGAGGTTTCAGGTTCGATCCCTGGCCTTGCTTAGTGGGTTGGGGATCTGGCGTTGCCGTGAGCTGTGGTGTAGGTTGCAGGTGCAGCTCAGATCCCGCGTTGCTATGGCTCTGGTGTAGGCCAGTGACTACAGCTCCAATTAGACCCCTAGCCTGGGAATCTCCATGTGCCATGGGAGCGGCCCCAGAAAAAGGCAAAAAGACAAAAAATAAAATAAAATAAAATAAAGCCCAGGCTATTCACATGAGGAGGCCACAGGGAGAGGTGCCTGGTCAGCCCCTATATTCCAAACACCCAGCTGAAGACCAAGAGACATGCGAGTTAAAAATTGCTCTTAGGAGTTCCCACTGTAGCATAGTGGGGTAAGAACCCAACTGTAGTGGCTTTTGTTGCTGTGGGGTGTAGATTTGATCTTCAGGTACAGTGGGTTAAGGATCTGGCATTGCCACAGCTGTGGCATAGATTGCAGCTACAGCTCGAATTCAGTCCCTGGCCTGAGAATTTCCATATGCTGCTGTGTGGCTATTTAAAAAAAAAAAAAAATCCATCTTGGACATTTCAGCCCAAATGCTAGCTACATGGAGCAAAGATGAGCTGTTCTTACCAGGTACTGCCCAAATTGTAGGATAATGAGCAATTTAATCATTGCTGTAGTTTTTAGCTACTGTTTTTTGGGGAGGCTGTAATGTAGCAGTAAATGCCAAAGCAGTTGCCTTTGCTAGATAAGGGCTCAAGCATCCTTCAGCTAAGATTAACACCCTGGCTCAACTTCTTACTAGCCCTGAGATCTCTAGTAAGTGAGTTTGTAACTTAGCAGAACCCTATGGGCCCTTCCCGGAATAGACACCACCACCCCATGTCCTCCACCTGCTTCCTGTCTGCAGAAAACTTTTAGCCTCCTAGGCCTTCCCTGAGTTCCAAAGAGTAAATGTAATCAGAGAAGTGAGAAAATGAAGAAAGAGAGGAAAACAGTCAGGCAAAACAAAATAATAATATTTTAGCTATTAAACAAAGTGAAGAAACTTTAGCTCTTCTTCAAGGACAATAGTAATATTCTGAACCATGTCTTTTGAGCTGTTTTGCAGATACTGAAACCTCAACCATGAAGAAGTTAACTGCATGCTGCCCACCAGCAAGTAGACTTCAAATTAGTTGGAACCAAAAGGTGGATAGTATTGATTCTCAATTATCTCACCACCAACCAATCAGAAGACCGTCCATGAGTTGATCACACCCCATGACCCCTCTTCTTCACCCTGTCTTAAAAACCTTTCTCAGAGTTCCCATTGTGGCTCAGCAATAACAAACCCAACTAGTAACTATGAGGATGAGGGATGGATCCCTGGCCTCACTTAGTGGGATCTGGATTGCCATGAGCTGTGGTGTAGGTCGCAGACATAGCTCAGATCCTGCGTTGCTGCAGCTGTGGCTGTGGCTGTGGCAAGCAGCTTCAGCTTCAATTCGACCCCTAGCCTGGAAACTTCTATGTGCCACATATGTTGAACCCCCTTCCCCCACACCAAAAAAAAAAAAAAAAAAAAGCAAAAGATAACCCAGTCTTTTGAGCACTAGCTGCCTGGACTCCTTGCTTGGCACCTGCAATAAATGCTGTACTTTCTTTCCCCATGACTTGATGTCAGTAGATTTTCTTCATTGCATGAGGGCGAGCAGACCCAAGTTTGGTTTGGTAACAACTGGACCTCTCTCTGCTCCAGATTTCTTATCTGAAACATGGGATAACAATAACAGAAGCATTAGATAAAATAGTGGATACAGAGTATTCTAGGTCAGTGCCTGCCAGAAGACAACCTTCAGTCTGTGTTAGTGACTATCACCGTCACACTGTTGTTTGGCAACAAGTTACTTGGAGGAAGGATGTACTGTATTACTCATCTTTGTCTCCTGCAGATGTTGGCACATCTCTGAAACCCACTGGTTGAATGAAGGTGTAAATGAACAAGCGGCTATGGTGTTTGTCCACAGCATGAGAGCTTAGGAGCAAAAACAGAGGAAGGATCCCAGGCTGCTCCCTAGTCTCACAGTTGCTGTGCAGAACTCAAAACTCTTCATTAATCATGCTGCCTTTTGAGCACAATCACAATAGTTTTCTATGACTTTGGGAAAGAAAAATATTCTATGCTCTTATAATTACAGTTTAAAGCTGTCCTATCCTTGTCAAAACAAAAGCACATTCAGTTACCTTAACAATTCACCATTTTGGACCAGTTAAATCAATTGCGGCATAGCCATACAATGAAATGTTTACACAATTGCATAAAAAGAATGAGGAAATATCTGTATACACACATGGAAAAGTCTCCCAAAATACATTTTTTTTTGTCTTTTGTTGTTGTTATTGTTGTTGTTGTTGTTGTTGTTGTTGTTGCTATTTCTTGGGCTGCTCCCACGGCATATGGAGCTTCCCAGGCTAGGGGTCCAATCGGAGCCACAGCCACCGGCCTACGCCAGAGCCATAGCAATGCAGGATCCGAGCTGCGTCTGCAACCTACACCACAGCTCACGGCAACGCCGGATCGTTAACCCACTGAGCAAGGGCAGGGACCGAACCCACAACCTCATGGTTCCTAGTCGGGTTCGTTAACCACTGCGCCACGACGGGAACTCCCCAAAATACATTTTTAATTAATATTTTTTTAAATAGTGTGATGTGAATAAATGATCTGCTTTGTATCAAAGTGAGTAGATGTAAATACACTTCAGTTCCCTGGTGACTCAATAGGTTAAGGATCTGGTGTTGTCACTGATATGGCTCAGGTCACTGCCATAGCATGGATTCTATTCTTGACCTGGGAACTTCTGTATGCTGCGTGTGTGGCCCAAAAAAGGTGGGAGGGAATACAAACACAGCTAGAAGACTGCTCTCTGGGAAATAGGCTAGAGGTCAGCGCTTACTTTTTTCCCTTTTTATGGCTGCATCTGTGCCATATGGAAGTTCCCGGACGAAGGGTCGAATCAGAGCTTCAGCTTCAGGCCTACACCACCGAAACAGCAACACCAGATCCAAGGTGCATCTGTGACCTACGCCACAGCTTGCAGCAATGGTGTATCCTTAACCCACTGAGCGAGGCCTTGGATCAAATCCATATCCTCATGGACATCATGTCAGGTTCTTAACCCGTGGAGCTACAAAGGGAATGCCTTACTTTTAACTTTATACTTTACCGTACTGTTTGGCTTCTTTTCCTATGATGAATGTATTTTTTATAACAATTTTGAAAACTGTTTTTAAAGGTTCCCTTCTTAGTGAATAGGATGTGAATAGAATGTAGTTATTACCCCCAATGGAATCTGTGTAGAACACAAACTCATATCTGACACTGTAAGATCAAGGCAGAGTTCAGCTGTTGATAAAGAAATGGCTATATCTTCTGTGCTTGTTTTCTGTGGCTGCTTAAAAAAACCACCACACACTTGGTGGCTTAAAACAGCAGAGAGTTCTGGAGGTCAGACACACAAAATTAGTTTCACTGATTGGTCTAAAACCAAGGTGTGAGAGGGTCGTCTTCCTTTCTGTGGCTCTAGGGGGACTCCCCCCCAACACACACACTTTCTGGTGGCTGTTGACAATTGGCTTGTGGCTTCATTAGTGCAGTGTCTGCCTCCATTTTCACAGAAGCTTCTCCTCTTCTGTCTATAGTTAAACCTCCCTATGCTTCCCTCTTATAAAAACACATGCAACTGATCTTGGTCTACCCCCATAATCTAAGATCATCTTCCCATCTCGAGATACTTAATGTAGTCACGTCTCCAAAGATCCTTTTCCAAAAAAGCTAATATGCGCAAGATCCAAGGTTTAGGATGTAGATATTTGGGGGGGGGGGAGTTATTTAGCCAATCACACCTTCTATTTGCTGGAGGACGGGTCCAAAGGCATACATAAAGTCATGAATTCCATAAATATTTAAGTGCCTGCTCTATCTAGAAACTGAAAATACTCAGACCTTGGAATTCAAAGAGCTTGGAGATCATGGCATCAGGAACTAAGCACAAATGAACTTTCATGAATTGGCAGCACCCCACCAAATTTCTTGGAAGGAGGCAGTATCCAACTCTAGAGGGGCTGGGAATGGGAATCTGATTAGACCCCCTCCTAATACAGCAGGAGACGACCTGGGACTTCTCAATCTTCCAGCAAAGGAAGCTCACCTGGGCTTTTCTGGGGCTACTCACTCATTTTCAACCTAAAAGGACTTCATGTACTGAGTCACTGTTACAGGGAGCCAGCTGCACAAGGTTGCTCCATGCCTCGTGCTCCATCCTGCAGGGGCTAGGTGGTTCTGAGAGCCTTGGTCTAAAAACCACAAACATTTGGGTCTCACTGACATATGGGGTTTTATTTCATCTGAAAAACCATTGTACAAGCTGAGTACTTCTGTGGAAAAAAAAATGTGAGCTCTGAAAGGGGTCTTTATTATTTGCTTAGCAAGAGTTTGTTGTAAATAAAATTTTCCTGTTTTGCTATTTTATAATTAATAGCCCAACATTCTCACAAAAACGTGATGCCTTGCTGGCATCCTGATTTCTTGTTTGCAGTGGGCCTGGGAAATTCTACAACCTTTCTCTCAATTCAAATTGAGAACACAAGTTTTTAAACCAAAAAATTATTCCTCTTACTCATGCATAGGCTATGCAATCAGAGCTGCAATATTCTTGCCCATACATTTCTTATCTCTGGTCAAATATTTAACTTCCATTTTCATAAGTTATGCCAACTGAATATTTACTCAGATTCCATCATTGGCACTCTGCACCTCTCCCTATACCCACCCAATATGAAAACCATGAAATTGGTGCTAACATGTATCACCACTAAATGTGATTTCCCCAAACTGGGCTTGACATGTCTCACTATTTACACTACTCTAAGAGGTAGGCATTCTTCTCCACATTCTACACTTGAGCAAACTAAGGCAGAGATCTAATCAGGAGCTTTTTAGTTTCAGAGAGTGAATCAGTGGAAAACGCAGGATTGGAGCCATGATTTCATCCTTGTTCTGTCTACCTTGAAGGCCCAGTTTCTCAATCATCATCCCTTATGACACCATCATTGATAGTCACAAGAACCCACTAGCATGATGTTGCCATCCTGTAATGGAAATAAGAAAACTGTGATCCAGAGCAAATAAGCAGAACCCACAGATACAGAGGGCCAAGAGTAAGTAACTGCTGAGCAGTAAGTAACTGTTGAGCTCAACAGTAATTTGAGCATTCATGGATTTTGGTATCCATGGGGAGTCTTGAAGCAATCCTCTGCACATACTGAGGGATGATTTTACTAACAAAGCATTAAGTGCCACAGGATGGAGGAGGACTGAACCTTTCCCAACAGCAGGGTCTGGTAACCATGGAAATGAAGATGCCCATCAATCTAGTACATTAGTCCCTGATCACATGCTGAGCCCTGTTCCTCTGAGATAGAATTAGATTATGGACTTCTTCCTACCTGCCTGTGAGTATGATGTTGTTAACATTCAAATAAGAAAAGACATATCTGTGACCTCCAAGGAAACTTTAAAAAAAAAAGACTCCTTCTTCATAAGATTCACTAAGTGAACTGTATCAATAAGACTTTCCACATTGTATAAGAAGTCACTTTCCTAAATATCTAAAGAGGTGATCAAGCAGGTGAACAGCAGAAAATTGGTAGAAGGACCTTTGGGGGTTATAGGTAATAGTAGTGAAACACTGAAATTGGCAGAGGTGCAAGCTGAAGGCTTCTGGATGCAATTACCCATGATATAAATGGAGCAAGGATAAGGGGTTGGAGGGAATCTCTGCTCTCGAGAATGTACCCTAGCTTGTTTTCAAAGCTGGAGTATAGGGATTTTGAATTCACCTTCTCTCACAGACACACCAAAATGACAACTATGTACAGAGAAACTATGATGAGAGAAAATGAATAACAGATTTTCTACAACTAAAGATGTAAAGAAGAAAACACACTGAGATGAATAGGAGGGGTAGAGAAGCATAGAGTCAGGGCCCTCACCCCTATGTCTGTGACCCACAAATGGCAGAATAATCATGATTGCCAAGGTCCTGCCCAAAGAGCAAGGGGTCTGAGCCCCATGTCAGGCTCCCCATCCCAGGGGTTCTCTACTGGGAATATTAGAATTCTGAACATCTGGCTTTGAAAACCAGTGGGGCTTATGTTTGGGAAAGTGAGAGGGCTATAGGAAACAGAGACTCCACTCTTAAAGAGAACATGCAAATTCTCACAGACTCCAAGTCCCAACACAAAAGCAGTGGTTTGCAGGAGTGTGGGTCAGACCCACTTGCTGATCCTGGAGAGCCTCCTGGGGATGGAGATGCTGGAAGCAGCCATTTGGGAGAACTCATTCTTCCAAAGTAATACTATCACTGGCAATCATCATTGTGGAGTCCTCCCTCAAGTTCCAGGGTCTTACCTGCCCACTAGCAAGCTGGGTAAGCCCCAAGGCCCCTGAGGCATGCAGGTGGCTAGGAAGAGAACCCACCCCCACCCTCCAGTGGACCAGCACCAGGACATGCCCCCCCACCCAGGTCAAGCAGATAGTTATGTGGACACAGCCTTGCTCACCAGCAGATCGACAAAAGCCCTGCTCCTTCTTGGGCCACACAGCCATCTGCATGGGGTGTCTATTGCACTCTCCAGCTGCCTGGAACTACTGCATGAGACATCCTCGCCACCAACCAGGCTAGTAGTAAGCCCCACCTTCTAGTGTGCCCATAGTGGTCAGCTGTGCCACAATGGAAGGAGGCATGCAGCACACTCCAGGGAGCACCCTAGAGCATGAGTTTTGTGCCAAGAGAAGAGCATGCTCATGGGCCCCATAGACGTCTCTTACATAAAGCCATCTCTCCCAAATTTTGGCCAAGAAAATAGATAGAAATAAACACAGAGAACTAGGCAAAGTGAGGAGATAAAACCTCAGCAGAAAAAAAAAACTAAAGTGGAGATAAGCAATCTACCTCTTAAGAGTTCAAGATAATAATCATAAAGATGCTTAAGAAGCACAGGAGAAAATCAGGTGAACACAGCGAGATTTTCAACAAAAAGTTATAAAATAGAAAGAAGACCCAAACAGAGATGAAGGATAAGAAATGATATAAAAATACACTGGAAGGAATCAACAATAGATTAGATGATACAGAGGAACAGATCAGCAAACTGGAACACAGAGCAGTGGTCACCCAAGCTGAACAGAAAAAAATAACTTTTTAAAAAATGTGGATAGTTTAAAAGACTTTTGGAACAACATCAAGCATACTAACACTCACATTATAGGGGCCCAAGAAAAAGAAGAGAAAGAAAAAGGAGCAGAGAACTTATTTGAATAAATAATAGTTGAAGATTCTTCTAACCCAGGGAGGGAAAAAGATATTTAAGTCTAGAAAACAGAGAATCCCTAACAACATGAACCAAGAGATCCATCCCAAGACATATTAAAATTAAAATTGCAAAAATTAAAATACAGGGAGAATTTCAAAAGTATCAAGAGAAAAGCAACTAGTTATGGACAAGGGAATGCCTGTAAAACTATTACATGACTTTTTAGCAGAAATTTTGCTCACAAGAAGAGAGTGGCATGATATATTCAAAGTGTTGAAAGGAAAAAACCTACGACAAAAAAATATTCTACCTAGCAAGGTTATCATTCAGATTTGAAGGAGAAATAGATTTTAACAGACTAGCAAAAGCTAAAAGAGTTTAGCAGAGTGAAATGGAATTTGAGAAATATTAAAAGGACTTCTCTAAGCAGAAAAAAAAGCCAACAACTAGAAAAGTAAAAATTATGAAAGAAGTTTCACTCATAAAGGCAAATGTGTAGCAAAAAAAAAAAAAAAAAAGCTAGTCAGAAGACAAAAAGACTAAAATCATCTATACCCAAAAAACAAAAACATGTACAATATGATGATAAAAACACTAAATTTGGTGTATGGAGTAAAAATGTAAGGTTGTTAGACTACATTCAAACTTAATTTATCAACTTAGAACAATAACATATATATGTAGGTTGTTATACATGAACCTCATGATAACCACAAACAAAAAACTTATTATAGAAACACATAGAAGAAAAAGAAAGGAATAATAAAGACAATATCAGAAATAAATGAAATATAGACTAAAAACAACAGAAAAGATCAGTGAAACTAAATACTGGTTCGTTGAAAAAATAAATAAAATTGATAAAACTTCAGCCAGACTCACCAAGAAAGTAAGAGAGAAGGCCCAGACAAATAAAATCAGAAATGAAGGAGGAAATGTAACAACAGGCACTACAGAAATATAAAGGATCATAGGAGATTACAATTATACACCAATAAAATAGACAACCTAGAAAAAAATCGATAAATTCCTAGAAACATATAAGACAAGACTGAATTAGGAAGCAGTTGAAAATATGAACAGACCAATTAATAATAATTAAATTGAATCTGTAATTATTAAAACTCCCAGCAAACAAAAGCACAGGACCAGAAGGCTTCACAATTAATATCAAAAATTTTTAAAAAGGATTAACACTCATCCTTCTTAAAATATTCAAAAACTTGAAGAGAGAGGAATCCTTTTCTGAATTCATTCTATGAAGCTGGCATCATCCTGACACCAAAATAAGACAAAGACACTACAAATAAAAAAACTTATAAGCCAGTATCGTTGATGAACACAGATGCAAAAACCCTCAACAAAAAAAATAGCAAACCAAGTTCAACAATACATCAAAAGAATCATACACCATGATCAAATGGGATTTATCGCACAGATGCAAGGATGGTTCAATACCTGCAAACCTTCAATTTTTTATTATCATTAAAGTATAGTTGATTTACAATGTTTCTTTGAGTTCTGTTGTATAGAAATGTGACCCAATCACACACATTTCCCTGTGCTGTACTGTAGGGCACCATTGCTCATCCATTCTAAATATAACAGTTCGCATCCAAAAAACCCCCAAAATGCTCATCCATCCCACTCCCTCCCCTTTACCCCCTGGAGACCCCAAATTTGCTTTCCTTGGCCATGATCTGTTTCTGTTGTTTTTGATAGGATCATCTGCTCCATATTTTAGATTCCACAAATAAGTGATATCATATGGTATTTGTATTTTCTTTCTGGCTTACTTCACTGAGTATGAGAATCTCTAGTTCCATCTATGTTGCTCCAAATGACATTACTTTGTCTTTTTTATGGTTAAGTAATATTCCATTGCATATATGTACCACATATTAATCCATTCATCTGTTGATGGATGTTTAGGTTGTTTCCATGTCTTGGCTATTTTGAATAGTGCTTCAATGAACATAGGGTTGCATGTACATTTTTCAGTGAAAGTTTTGTATGGATATATGCTGAGGAATGGGATTTCTGGGTCATATGGTAGTTCTATATTTAGTTTTCTATGGTACCTCCATAATGTTTTCCATAGTAGTTGTACCAATTTATATTCCACCAACAGTGAAGGAGGGTACCTTTTTCTCCACACCCTTTCTAGCATTTGTTATTTGTTGACTTGCTAATGATGGCCATTCTGACTGGTGTGAGGTGGTACCTCATTGTAGTTTTGATTTGCATTTCTCTAATAATTACTGATGTTGAGCATTTTTTCATATGCCTGTTGGCCAGCCATATGTCTTCTTCGGAGAAATGCAAACCTTCAGTTTATTAATATGATATACCACATTGACAAATTGAAGAATAAAAATCATATGATCATCTCCACAGATGCAGAAAAAGTTTTTGACAAAATTCAACACACATTTATGATTTAAAAAAACTCTCTTGCCGTGAGCTGTGGTGTAGGTTGCAGCGCGGCTTGGATCCCGTGTTGCTGTGGCTCTGACGTAGGCCGGTGGCTGTGGCTCTGATTCAACCCCTAGCCTGGGAACCTCCATATGCCGCAGGGGTGGCCCAAGAAATAGCAAAAAAAAAGACAAAAAAAAGGGAGTTCCCGTTGTGGCGCGGTGTTTAACGAATCCGACTAGGAACCATGAGGTTGAGGGTTCGGTCCCTGCCCTTGCTCAGTGGGTTAACGATCCAGCGTTGCCGTGAGCTGTGGTGTAGGTTGCAGCACAGCTCGGATCCCGTGTTGCTGTGGCTCTGACGTAGGCCGGTGGCTGTGGCTCCGATTCAACCCCTAGCCTGGGAACCTCCATATGCCACAGGGGTGGCCCAAGAAATAGCAAAAAAAAAAGACAATAAATAAATAAATAAATAAATAAATAAATAAATAAATAAATAAAAAAAAAAAACTCTCAACAAAGTGAGTATAGAGAGAACATTAACATAATAAAATCCATATATGACAAACCCACAGACAACATCATACTCAATGGTTAAAAGCTGAAAGCATATCCTCTAAGATCAGAAATAAGACAAAGATGCCCACCCTTGCCACTTTTATTCAACATAGTATTTTAAGTCCTAGCTACAGCAATCAGATAGGGAAAATAAATAAAAAGAATCCAATTTAGGAAGAAAGATAGATGTACAATTATCACTACAAAATACATAACACCATGCATAGACACCACCAAAAATCTATGAGAACTATTAAGTAAATTTAGTAAAGTTACAAGCCACACAATTAATATACATAACTCTGTTGTGTTTCTATACAGTAATAACAAACTATCAGGATGAGAAATAGTAAAATACCTAGCAATAAATCTAACCAAGGAAGTAAAAGACTTATACTTAAAAAACTATAAGACAGTGATGAAAGGAATTGAAGACAGCACAAACAAATGGAAAGATTTGTTGTACTCATGGATTGGAAGAACTACTATTGTTAAAACAACCATACTACCCAAGGCATTCTACAGATTCAGTGCAATCACTAAAATACCAATGGCATTTTTCACTAGAAAAAATAGTCCTAAATTTTTTGTAAAAATACAAAAGACCCTGAATATCCATAGCAGTCTTGAGAAAGGAGAACAAACCTGGAGGTATCATGCTTCCTGACTTCAAACTATACTACAAACTTATAGTAATAAAAACAGTATGGTTTGGGCACAAAACAGACACATAGATCAATGGAAGAGAATAGAGAACCCAGAAATGAACCCACATTTGTATGGTCAATTAATCTATGACAAAAGAAGCAAAAATTTATAATGAAGGAAAGACAGCCTCTTCAATAATTGGTGTTGGAAAAACTGAACAGCTACATGCAAAAGATTCGAACTGGACTATTTTCTCACACCATATATAAAAATAAAATACAAAATGCATTAAAGACTTAAATGTAAGATTTGAAAATTTCAAACTTCTAGAAAAAACCTAAGTATCACGCCTTTTGACAATCTTAGCAATATTTTTTAGATATGTCTCCTTAAGCAGGAGAAACAAAAGCAAAAATAAACAATAGGATAAAACTAAAAAGCTTTTGCACACACAAAAAAACTAGTAAAAACTGGAAAGGCCACCTCCTGAATGGGAGAAAATATTTGTGAATGATATACCCAATAGTAGGTTAATATTTAAAAATGTACAAAGATCTCATACAACTCAACATCAAAAAACCAAACAACTGGATTTCAGAATTGGCAGAGGATATGGAGTTCCTATTGTGGCTCAGGGGTAATGAACCTGACTGGTATCCATGAGGATGCGGGATCAAACCCTGGCCTCGGTCAGTGGGTTAACAATCCAGTGTTGCCATTAGCTGTGGTGTAGGTCACAGCCACTGCTCAGATCTTAGGTTGTCGTGGCTATGGTGCAGGCCAGCAGCTGTTGCTCTGATTTGATCCCTAGCCTGGGAAATTCCATATGCCATGGGTGTGGTGCTAAAAAGGAAAATAAAATAAATAAAATAAAATAAAATAAAATAAAATAAAATAAAATAAAATAAAATAAAATAAAATAAAATAAAATAAAATAAAATAAAATAAAATAAAATAAAATAAAATAAAATTAGCAGAAGACATAAATGACATTTTTTTGAAAGACATACAAATATCCAACAGGCCAGCAGGCACATGAAAAGATGCTCAAAGATAATCATCAAATCAAGACCACAATAAGATATTACCTCACAACTGTCAGAATAACTATCATCAAAAATATTAGAAACAACAAGTGTTGACAAGGATGTAGAGAAAACAGAACCCTCATTCACTGTTGATGGGAAGGCAAACTGGTGCAGCCACTATGGAAAACAGTATGGATATCAAAAATAGAGCTGTCATATGATCCAGCAATTTCCTTTCTGGGTATTTACTCAAAGAAAACAAAAATTAATTCAAAAACATATCTGCACCCCAGGGTTCATTGCAGCATATTTACAATAGCAAAGATATGGAAGGAACCTAAATGCCCATCAATAGATGAACAAAGAAGATGTGGTATACATATATAATGGAATATTAGTCAGCCATAAAAAATAAGTGAAATCTTGCCATTTGTGACAACATGGATGAATCTAGAAGGCATTATGCTAAGTAAAATAAGTCAGACAGAAAAAGAAACAAATATTGTATGATCTTACTTACATGTAAAATCTAAAAAACAAAACAAACAGACAAATGAAACAAAACAAAAACAGACTAACAGATACAGAGAGCTAATGTGATTTCCAGAAAGAAAAGGAGTTGGAGGTGGGGTGAAATAGGCAAAGGAGATACAAATGTCTAGTTGTAAAATAAGCCACAGGGATGTAATATACAACATAAGGAATATGGTCTGTGGTTGGTCCAGCTTCCATATGTTGGAGTTCCCACTGTGCCTCAGTGGTAGCAAACTCAACTAGTATCCATGAGAATGTTCAATCCCTGGGGTTTGGTCCCTGGCCTTGCTCTGTGGGTTAAGGATCTGGTGTTGCCATGAGCTGTGGTGTTGGTCAAAGACGTGGTTTGGATCCCATGTTGCTGTGGTTGTGGTGTAGGACGGCTGCTGCAGTTCCAATTCAACCCCTAGCCTGGGAACTTCTGTATGCCACAGGTGTAGCCCCAAAAAGTAAAAAAAAAAAAAGAGAAAGAGAGAAAGAGAGAAGAAAGAGAGAGAGAGAGAGAGAGAAAGAAAGAAAGAAAGAAAGAAAGAGGAAAAGAACTTCCATATATCACAAGTGCAACCCTAAAAAAAAAAAAAATGAAATCAGCAAACCTGAAACATGACCTAAAGCTATGTTATGAATACGAAATGTTAGTATACTGTTAAATTTTAAGTATACAGTCTTCACAGACAAATCATCTGCCTTCAAATCCTGGCTCTGTCACTTACTAGTGTGTGTCATTAGACAAGTTGTTTAGACTCTCTTAGCCTCAGTGTTCTCTTCTGTATAATGGGGGGTCACAATGTCTACCTCACAATAAGAGCTAATGTGTGGAAAGCATTATCGCAGTGTCTGACATGTAGGTGATCAATAAATGTCACCTCTTTACATTAATAGCAGCAAGGACTAGAGCTTGGCGGAACGGATTGACACTTGCCTAAATGAGTTTTCCTACATTGTGTTTCCCTAGGTCCTCCAGTTCTGGGCTCCAAGAAAACTGGCATGCCCAACTTCTTCTGTAAGAGAAGTATCATAAACCTAGTCTGGGATGTGATGGGGCTGTTAAACAAATCCTCAGACCAGAAGCAGCTGGATCTGAGATTCGGCGTTCTAAGAAGTGGAATGAATCTTATGGATGAGGCTCCATGTACTAGAAGGAATGGCACCCCCTACAGCCCAAACCAGGGCAGTTCTTGGCATGTAGGGAATGGTGGGCCATCTGATAAACAAGGCAATTGGTAAACAATTGTCATAGTCACATTATCAGCAGATTTATCACAGTCGAAAAGCAAGGAGAGCCTTACAGATAAAACCTGCGTGGTTCACTGAGTGCAGTTTTTCCTACAATACATATACCATGTCACAGATGCTGCCATGAACTTCAGATATTTATTAAGAAGGCTCTAATTCAAAACTGGGATTTTTTTTTTGGAGCTCTCTCTTAGTGTTGCTAAACTATAATCCCTCATTCAATAGAGAGCACAAGGTATTTTCATGAATGGTATCTCTGATTTTGTAATCAACTTTAAGATCTGGTAACAATAGCTTCCTTTCAGTTTTCTCTCTTTTCCTACTGGATGCCAAGGTCAACTGATGTGCTCGTCCTTCTGTTTCTGAGTCTTTTTATCATGGCCTTCTCTAGTTTTGGCTCTTAGCACAGTCTTGTCAGGGAACCTCCATGGTGTTAGTAACTGCCAGTATGTAAGCACTCACTGTAAGCTAGCAAGCAGCAAAAAGAGCATCTGAGCCCAGGGGGAGAACTCCAACTGTCATCCTCTCAAGTTCTCTGATGCGGTCTGTCCATTCTGGCTCATACTCTATACCCTCAGGTTTGGGCAAGACAGAAACCAATATTTTAATCAGGGTCCTCTTTACAGCCATGATATTTGCCTCAGAGCACCTTGAGAATATTCAACGGAACTCAGAAGGAATCTAAACTGTTTTTCAATGCAGACCCTTTGCAATATTTAAACACTCTTGGGTATTCACACCTGGGAGGCAGGTGGCCAATTATAACCCAGTCTGAATAAGGTCAAGTTTTCTCAAACAAACCAGGATCTTCTAATCTGACCCGGCAGCCCTGTGATGGTGTCTGATCTTCCACCTCTCTGAGGTCTTTATCAGTGTTAGTCCTGACTTCCTTTCTGGAACCCGCCCCTCTCTCCATTTTATGTGTAAACAGTGACATCTGCTGGTGAAAATACAGAAGCATTTACAGGGGACTCTAGAAAAGCCACAGAGCTGATATGAGTTTAAGCAGTGTGAGTTTCTGAGTCTTTCTATCATGGCCTTCTCTTCACCAGAAAAGGCCCCTTTTGAAACCCCCAGAAGGGAGGCATGAGCCTGAGGTCTGTAAAAATGTTATTTGGGAACATTATATAATTTAATTAAGACAATGAATGCACTAATAATTAAAACAATTCTTCCTTTATCAGATTCTTCAGCCTATTTCAACTTTTAATTGTCTTCCCTTGGGATACAGTTTTCATGTGGTAGATACTTGCTTTGTTTCCCTGGGAGAAGTGCTTACAAGCATCCAGCTCATCACAATTTGGTCATCATGAGTTAATTTTGTTCCTTAATTCAGTCTTTCAAGCATGGCTGTAAACAGTGCCATCAAGGATAAAAGTGTTTGAAGCTGAGGACAAATAACCAAATGTGGAAAATATGCCTGCTGAGGACCATCTTTCCAATGCCACTCCCACCACCACTGTGTGCCAAGATGATACTGCACTGTCTGGGTAAAGCAAATGTCAAGAGCCATAAAGCAGCATGTCTTCCATTCAAAGCAAAATGAAGGATAGTTTTCTCGGCCAACCTGGCTGCATGGGAGGAAGCCAAGCAGCCCTGTGTGGTTCAAACCCTAAGGAAACCAAAAGTCCTTTACCACCTCGAGGTATAAATCTGGCATTGGACAGCAGAAGCTCATGTGAAAATAGGACCCTGAAATTTGCTGTGGCTTGAAAGAAAACGTCCACCTGCACCTCTTCTAGGCTCACAGCCCCACTGTATGTTCCCTGAGAAGACTTCTGCTGGGAAGCCAGTCTAGAATCCCTTTTGGTCACATCTGCCCCCATAGCCCCTCACTCTACAACTACACCTCCCATCAAATTTCAGTTTCCATAGCTTCTTCCTTGTCTGTCAAATCTGTCCCTGCTTATGTTCCAGTTTCCACTCCCACTCCCTTCAGGCCTCAGGCACCTCAAAGGACCATTGTAGTTATCTTAACCTGGATGCCAGTCTCCACCGCCCACCTCAACAAGGAGGCTTCTCAGAGCACCGGAGTCTTTACCCCATCAGAATGCCCTCTACAGAGTGTTCCCATGGGTTAGGCCCCCAGTGGACCCTCTGCTTATATGATTACATTTAGTTCTTCAGACAAGACCGCAAGGTGGGTCTCATTTTCTTCAAGCTAAAGATGTAAATTGAGGCTCAGAGAGCAACATACCAGTGGACACAACTAAAAAGACAGTCAAGAGTCTGTCTAGTCAGGATCTGCCTGACTCTAAAGAACATGCTTCTCCCACTAAACTCATGGTGTGGATTCCTCCGGTTATAAAAGCTTTCATGGACCACGTTCCTACGGAATTCAGCCCAAGCCACCTTCCCTCGTGCCCTCTCCATGACCTGGCCTCCTGGCCTGAGCCTGCCTCTTCAGCCTTGCTCCAGCTCTTCCCCTCCACTGACATTCCTAGGTCCTACACAAGTCCAAGCTTGCTTTGTTCATCTGGAATGTCCTCTCTACCAGCCCTTCTTCCATGCCTATTTATCAAGACCTCTGTGATTCTCTAGGGAGAACTCACTCATTTTCTTACAAACCCTTCCACAACACTTGCTTATTCTCCCTTGTGTAGTTGTCCCTTGGCATCCAAAGGGATTGGTTCCAGGAGCTCTTGTTCATACCAAAATCCATGGATGCTCAAGTCCCTTATATCAAATGGCATCACATCCTCCCATATACTTTAAATAATCTCTAGATAACTGATAATACCTAACACAATGTAAATGTTATCAAAATAGTTGTTAATACAATGTACATGCTGCATAAATAGTTACTGCCTGAGGGGCATATTCAAGTTTTGCTTTGGGGAACTTTCTGGAATTTTTTTTTCAGATTTTTTTTTTCAGGGTCACACTTGTGGCATATGGAGGTTGCCAGGCTAGGGGTCGAAGTGGTGCCACAGCTACCGGCCTATGCCACAGCAACAGCAACGCAGGATCCTTAACCCACTAAACGAGGCCAGGGATCGAACCTGCAACCTCGTGGTTGCTAGTTGGATTTGTTTCCACTGCACCACAATGGGAACTGCTTTTTTCAGATATTTTTGATCTGTAGTCAATTGAATCCATGAATGAGGAGCCTGTAGATATGGATGGCCAGTTGCAATCCTCTATGCAAACTATTCCATTTGGAGTGGATAAGCAAGGAGTACAGCACAGGGAACTATATCCAGTCTCTTGGGACAGAACATGATGAAAGATAGTATGAGAAAAAGAATGTGTGTATATATATAACTGGGTCACTATCCTGTACAGCAGAAATAGACACAACACTGTAAATCAACCATACTCAAATTTGTAAAAAATCCTCTAAGTAGAAGTTCTCCCTCAGCTGGACTCTGAGAACCTTTGGGGAAGAAGCGATGCTTAATTTTTAATATCTCTGTATGGTCTTTAATCTTTACCAAAGGCACCTGAGGCTAAGTCAAAATCAACAAACATATGCTGAATGGATGAGTAGGTGAATGATGGATAAGTTAATAAGGACGGTATCTATTTGTTTAAGTTGTTATCTCTGGGGCTGTAGGGCAGTATATTTGATTTCAGATATACAAATAAAAGAGACTAGTCATGGCATAGTAAAGCAATGTTCTTTTTGGAAAGGTAATAAATGATTAATAAAATTTATTATTTTTACATCAGTGTTGTATCTCTACCATTAGACTAACAAATCTGTAAGTTTCAGGAGGGCAGAGACTACATTTATAAATACAACCATGTCCACCAAATGAATTTGGAGCCCCACACTAATTCAGTATCATAATGTAGGAGCTCTCACTCACCATAGAGGGAAATCTATTACCCTGAGCTGCTTGCCAGAACCCCAGGAAGAAGCAGAGTTCCCTATCATAGGTCAAACTTTGGGGTCAGGGTACCTAAATCCAACCTGGTTCTGCTGTGTGAGCCTCTCTTGGGTCTCAGTTTTCTTTCTGAAAATAGGGCTGGGCGTTCCTGTCATAGGAGTGGTGCTGGAGAGTAAATCGGATGACCAAGCGCACTCAGCCCAGCTCAGAGGGCTCCACAAGTAACAGCCATCCCCATTCCCGCAGCAATCATCCTTCATAGCTCAATTTCATCTTACTGGTAATGACTGTACCTCTATGTACTTCTGAGTGGTCCCCAGGCCTTGTCTGATAAGCTCAAAGTAAACCTATAGGCAGTCTTAATAGAGAAACCTAATTAATTTCAGTTTTTAAAAAGTTAAGAGGGAATTCCTACTGTGGTGAAACAGGGTTGAAGGCATCTCTGCAGCACTGGAACGCAGGTTTGATCCCTGGTCCATCACAGTGGATAAAGGATCTGGCACTGTTGGGAGTTCCTGTTATGGCTCAGCAGGTTAAGAACCTGACTAGTATCCATGAGGATGCAGGTTCAATCCCTGGCCTCTCTCAGTGGGTTAAGGATCTGGCATTGCCCTGAGCTGTGGTGTAGGTTGCAGACCCAGCTCAGATCCCATGTTGCTGTGGCTGTGGTATAGGCTGGCTGCTGCAGCTCCAAGTGGACCCCAAGCCTGGGAACTTCCATATGCCCAAGTGAGGCCCTGAAAAAAAAAAATCTGGCACTGTTGTAGCTGCATCATAGGTCACAACTGTGCCTCTATCTGATCCCTGGCCTGGGAACTCATATGCTGCAGGGCGGTCAAAAAAAAAAGGAAAAAAAATTACAATGAGTTATTATCTAAAAGAAGATACCATAAATAGAATAAAGAGCCCAGAAATAAACCCACATATATATGGGTCAATTAATTTATGAGAACGGAGAAAGGATAGTTTCTTCAATAAATTGTATTGGGAGAAAAACTGGACAGCTACATACAAAAGAAGGAAACTGGAAGTTCAATGTGCTATCCATTGTGCCACAGAGTCACCCTCAAAAGAATGAAACTGGACCACTATCTTACACCATACATTAAAGTTAATTCAAGGGGAGTTCCCTGGTGGTCTAGTGGTTAGTACTCAGCCCTTTTGCCACTGTGAATTCAATCCCTGGCCTGGAAATTGAGATGCTGCATCAAGATGCTGCTCACTGTGGCAAAAAAAAAAAAAATGTTAACTCGAAATGGATTAAGGACTTGAACACAAGACCTGAAACCATAAAACTTACAGAAGAAAAGAGTAAGTTTCTCGACATGAATATCGATGATGATTTTTTTTTGTTTTGGATTTGAAACCAAAAGCAAAGGCAACGAAAGCCAAAATAAACAAGTAAAACCACGTCAACCTAAAAAGATTCTGCACAATAAAGGAAATAAAGTAAAAACACGACCTATAGAATTGGAGAAAATATTGGCATATCATACATATGATAAGAGATACATATTCAAAAATGTATTAAGAACTCATACAATTCAAATAGCAAAAAAAAAATGTTCAGTTTTAAAATAGGCAGAAGATTTGAATAGACATTTTTTCAGAGAAGACACACAGATGGACACTAATCATAAGGAAAATGTAAATCAAAACTACAATGAGATGCTGCCTTACACCTATTAGAATGGCTATTATCAAAAAGACGAGAAATAGCAGGTGTTGGCTAGAGTATAGCATAAACAGAGCCTGTGATGGGAATGTAAATGGGTGCAGCCACTATGGGGAAAACTATGGAGGTTCCTCAAAAAGTTAAAAATAGACCTACCATATGCTCTAGCAATTTCAATTCTTGGCAACAAAAACACTAATTTGAAAAGGTATATACACCTGTGTATTCATTATTTACACTTGCCAAGATATAGAAACAATCTAAGTGTCCATGAATGAACGGATAAAGAAAATGTAACAGACACACACACAGAGAGAGAGGAAAAAAAAAACAGGTATTATTCAGCCGGGACAAAGAAGGAAATCTTGCCCCCTTTGACAACTTGGGTGGACTTTTTTTTTCTTTTTTTTTCTTTTTTTTCTTTTTTTGTCTTTGCCTTTTCTAGGGCCACTCCCGTGGCATATGGAGGTTTCCAGGCTAGGGGTCTAATCGGAGCTGTAGCCACCGGCCTATGCCAGAGCCACAGCAACACGGGATCTGAGCCGTGTCTGCAACCTACACCACAGCTCACGGCAACGCCGGATCTTAACCCACTGAGCAAGGCCAGGGATCAAACCCGCAACCTCGTGCTTCCTAGTCGGATTTGTTAACCACTGCGCCGTGACAGGAACTCCAGGGGTGGACTTTGAGGGCATCATACAAAGTGAAAAAAGTCAGAGAAAGACAAATGCCATGTGATCTCATTGATATATGGAACCTAAAACAAAACAAATCTCATAGATACAGAGAACAGATTGGTGCTTGTTAGAGGCAAGGGTGGGAAATGAGTGAAGCGGGTCAAAAAATACAAACTCCCAGTTATAAAATAAATGAGTCATGAGGATGTAATGTACAACATGGTGACTATAGTTAATGATACAGTATTGCATATTTGAAAGTTGCTAAGAAAGTCTTAAAAATGCTCACCACACACAAAAATTTTTGCAATTGTGTATGATGATAGATGTTAACTAGACTTATAGTGGTCATTCTTTTGCAATATATTCAAATCATTATGTAGTACATCTGAAACTAATATGCTGTTTTATCATACCTCAACAACATATAATGTTATACCTCAAGAGAAATAAATATATAAATAAGAGAATTCCATAGACTTCAAGTCAAAAACCCCCATGTAATCCCTTAAAGCCCACCTCCTTTTGTCCATATCAAAATATTATTTTAGGAGTTCCTGTCGTGGTGCCGCAGAAACTAATCCGACTAGGAAACATAAGGTTGTGGGTTCGGTTCCTGGCCTCATTCAGGGGGTTAAGGATCTGGTGTTACTGTGAGCTGTGGTGTAGGTTGCAGACACAGCTCGGATCCAGCGTTGCTGTGGCTGCGGCGTAGGCTGGCGGCTGTAGCTCCAGTTTGACCCCTAGCCTGGGAACCTCCTTATGCCATGAGTGCAGCCCTAAAAAGACAAAAATGAAATAAAACAAAATATCATATTACATTACATTATATCCCATAATAGTGTTTTTATAGATACTGGAGTGTCTGAATACTTCAGATTGTCCCCCTTCTCCTGCCAATATGTCCCATAATAGTATAGTTCCAAGGATGGGATGGCAACTCTGCACCCTCTGCAGTGCCTGGTTCCACCCATGCCATAGCCCTCTGTTCCTAGAAACCATGTGTCTTTGCAGACAAGGATGGCACTAGAGGGCAGCACAGCCTCATGGACCCTTACTGGCTCCTTAAGCTCTAAAGGTTCAGGATTGCCTCCAAGTGCCAGAGATGATTATCTCCAAGGACTACTCCTCCATAATGGCTCCTCCAGTACAGAAGATACTAGAAACAAAAGAGCCAAGCCCCTCTGGGCTGGAATTGGAGGTTTTCATCCCAGGGGAAGGACTTGATGAGCATTCACATTAGCAATGTGCTCACCACCATGGAGACTGTGGGTGTCAGACAGAGATCTCTGGCACCAGCAAAGTTGAGATGATTTGGAGTGGATGGTCTCAGTTCCTGGCAGCTTCTCTTTCTATGCTGTCAAATCATCAAAAAAAATCCTCAAAAAAAAAATTCATCCTCTTCCTCAATCTAAGTGGGAGAGGACATTGTTGACATATGGGGCATCCTTACAACATCCTCTAACCCAGCTAGTATTCAGAGACAGGAACTAGATCTGGCCTCTGAGAATAAGGCATTGCTCATTGCTTTATTATGTTGTCTAAAGCATGAATTCTCAGGAAATGTACATATATATACACACATATATACATACATACACATACAAATAAGGATACATATGTGTGTGTATGTATATATACATAGCCAGTACACTTAACCGACAGAGGTTGGTGGTGGTTGAGCTTCATTATTGGAGTTTTCTGCTTTACCGCTCCATTTTACACTTTGCTCAGTGCAGTGATGTTGGTGATATTACCAAAGATGACAAAACAGTACATGCTAATCACTCAGAGTCACTTTGTCACCAGATATAGAAATGACTTTTTCAAATTCCAGCTATAATCCTCCCAAACCTCTCCTGAGGAAATGAATCATCATCACCAAACACAGAACTGACTGTTACTCTCCTTCAGTGACAAACAGGATCTGTCTTCTGCAGACCTCGTATGTGGTGGGCCTTGGCCTGGCTACACTGCTTGCCACTCCCTTCCATTCCAGCCACCTGTAATCCTCTGGACCCTCTTTTCACTGACAGCACGGGTAGGAGACAAGTCTAGGTAGCTCTCCAAACCTATTGTAAGAAAAAACTGTTTTTCATTTCTGTAAAAATTTGAGGGCAGGACGGCTTCACTCCCTTCTTCCACAGCAAATTTCATCATGCCTCAAAGAGGAGGATGGGCAGAAAGTCCATGAGTGGCAGCAAAGGGCCGGGAGAGCCAACCTACCCCAGGGTAGGTGGGCTGGGAGCCAACAACCATGCTTCACAACTACAGAGTAAAGGAAGACTCCTTTGCAAAACAAGCTGAAGTTAAAAGGAAAGATATATCGTTCTTCAAAATGTCTCTGAGTCTAAGTAGGTCTCACATTCCATCCAATAGATGGCAGTAGCTACATATATATTTTTTTTAAATAAGCATCTAGAAGTCCAAGTTTCAGGAGAAAAAGATTACCAGTGAAATGAGATATAAAACCTTTCCATCCTCATCAAAAACTAAGTTCAACCCATCCTTCTTGAAGTAACATGGAATTAAAACAAACAACATCAAAAAAAAAAAAAAGCAACCCACACCTACCTAACCACTACTAGATAAAATCAACACACAGCTCATTAATAATATGCTACAGGTTACAAGTGTAACTAATAACTGATTTTGTGCTTTGTTTTGTGTGCTTTTTTTTATTAGGAGAATTAGAGGTAGTCCTGATTACTCTTGTCTGTTGACTTAGCTAGACTTCAATGAGTGGTTGAAAATTTCTGTTTTCCACACACTAACAGTCTTGAAGAAAAAAAAAAAAGGAAACCTCACAATTGCTTAAGCATTACCTAATTTATGGAGTTTATTACACTTGTGAGCATTACTTGTTTTCAAATTGAGAAAGCATTTATATTAAAAAGCGTGCCTCTCTCTCCTTTGGGATTACACTTCACTTATTTGAGTTAGAGAAAAGTCAAGTAGATAATGTAATTTATCTCAATTGTAATTGCATTCTGATATTGATAAACTAGTAAAATATAAGCTTATCTTTGTGGTACTACAGAGAAAATACATTTCTGTAGCTCTTTTGAAAATTCTATTTCTATCCCCCAACTTTTTCTTCCTTTGCTCTATTCTTATCCATGATTTTCTCCATCTCTAGTATCATCATGCAGAGGAAAAAGGACTATCTATACCTGTTCCCCAGCAAACAGGTATTGCTTTGCATAAACAAACTGTGTCCCTCGGCAGCCACCTCAGGGAACTCACAGAGCCTCCTGGATATTTTACATTTTGGAGGGAAATGCAGAGACAGCTGTTAGACACTTGTAAACTGCTAGCTCAAAGTAAGTCAGCCTTAACATTATTTATTTTCTTCTGCTTACTTGAGATTTAATTTGCACTTCTTTTTCTAATTTCCAAAGATGTAAGTTCAGATGATCAATTTTAGGCCCTTCTTTTTTTAAATATATGCATTGAATGCTGTAAATTTTCCTCTAAGCAGTTTTCACTGCATTATAGAAATTTTGATAAGTTGTATTTTCATTTCATTCAAAATAATTATTTTAATTTCTCTTGAGATTTCTTCTTTGACCTGTGTGTTACTTAGAAGTGTGTTGTCAAATCTCCATGTAGTTGAGGTTTTGCAGCTACTTACTGTTACTGATATCTAGTTTATTTTATGCTCTGAAAGCAGACATTGTATGGTTCTTATTTGTTTAAATTTGTTAAGATGTATTTTATGGTCCCAAACATGGTGTATATATTGGTGAATATTCCGTTTGAGCTTGAGAAAACTGTCTAATATTGTGTTGTTGGACAAAGTAGTCTATAGATATCAATTACATCCAGTTAACTAAGAGTATTGTTGAACACAACTATGTCCTTAATGATGTTCTGCCTGTTGAATCTGTCCTTTTCTGATAGAAAGATAGTAAAGTCTCCAGCTACAATGGGAGATTCATTTACTTGTCCTCACAGTTCTATTAGTTTTGCTTCCAGTATTTGGATGCTCCATTGTTAGGCATATACATGCTAAGATTTGTTATGTCTTTTTGGACATGACATTTTGTTATGTAATGCCTGTCTTTATCTCTGAAGTCTAATTCATCTGCAATTAATATAGCTGCTCAGTCTTTTTTGATTAGTGTTACCATGGTATATCTTTATCCATCTCTTTACTTTTAACCTACATACATCTTTATATTTAAAGTATATTTTTTTGTAGACCATACATAAATGATTGCTTATTGACTCATTGGGATGAGCTCTGCCTTTTAGTTTGTATATTTTAGATCCATTTTCCTTCTCTCTAAAGAGCCACTTTTAACATTTTTTGTATGTCCTGTCTACTGGCAACAATTCCTTCCTTCTTTGTTTGTCTGAGAAAGTCTTTATTTCTCCTGCACGCTTAAAAGATAATTTTGCAGGGTACAGAATTGGTGACCTCACTTCTCTGATGGATCTGAAAAGAGTTACTGTTTTTTTAGTTTGTTCAGTTCTTTGCTTGTTGTTAGAATGGATCAGTGACTTCTAAGTTCCTCACATGCAAGTCCTACACTCTTTTTTTAAATGTTATCTTTCTCTTATAAAAACAATGTAATTGATGGTTTACCCAGTTCACACATCTCCCCTGCCTCAGATTGTTCTATATGTGCAGAAGTAGTCTTTGGACAGCCCAACCCACACAAAGGGTGAGCACTAAGCTGAATGAGTCAGAAATCTCCACCTTAGGAACTGGGTTAGAGAAAGTCAGTCTCCCCGGGAGACTGTCTTTCATCTCCTTGTGAAGAGTAAAAAAAGGAAATTGGTTTCCAGGTATTTTTCTAAAAATGAATGAATCATGGGACTTCCCTGGTAGTCTATTGGTTAAGATTTGACACTTTCACCACTGTAGCCATGGTTCAGTCCCTGGTCTGGGAACTGAAATCCCACATCCAACTGCTGCTCACTGTGGCTCCCCACTTCCTTGAAAAAGAATCAGAAAGTAAGAGTTGCAAGGTTCAGAATGATTTTCCTATTCTTGGGCCAGTGCATCCTTATAATAGCCTCTCCTTTTCTACTCAGCTTCCCCAAGAAATATTTGTGTTGGATAAAGTAGTCTATAAATATTTCTACTTCTTATAACCAAGAAGTCAAATTTATTAGTCTGAATCTGTTCATAAGCTCAAGTGGGCATGAATACCACATTTCTGTATTGTCTAAGCTGGTGGCTCCAAGGTCTAGGTCTTCCCTAGCACCCAGACAATGGGAAAGCATCTGCTGCCAAGACCAGAGAAGTCAGGGTAGCCACACACACAATGCCAGGGAGCACCAACTGCATGAAGTTAATGGACGTAGTGAATACAAATCGTGTGGACATCACACAAACTTCTCTGGAAAGAAAGCAGAAAGACTGTTTCCTAGAAGAAAAAACTATATCTAGAAGGAAACCAGAGACTCTGCCCAACTGCACAAGGACACATATCTAAGCAATTCTGAAGATAAGGAAGTGTAATTGCCCATGTCTTTTCCAAGTCTTCAGGGAAAAAAATATATATGTATATTAAAAATATATATTAAAAATATTAAAATATATGTATATATAAATATATATTTAAATATAAAACATGTATATATAATATCTATGAAAATATAAAAATATAAAATATTTTCTAAATATATAGATAAAATCTATAAATTATAAAAATATAAATTTGATATATATAAATTATATATTTACTATATATAAATTATAAAATATAAACTATAAATATACATGTGAAAATGTATATTTTATAAATATATAAATATACATATGTAATGGCAGGTTACATGCAAGAAGAGAATTGCAATGAACTACAGGGAGGGAATATAAAGCATTTTGGAGTTTGAAGTCTCAGGAAAACATGAAGAGACTACAGGGTAAGTCTCTCAGTCCCACCAGGTTCTAGGCACCATTAATTTCTCCTCTTAGATCAGATACCATCATCCAGGAAAGGGAACGAGAAAGAGGCCAGTACATGGTGATGTCACCATGCAGGTTGTGGGACCTGCTCTCACCCAACCTCACCCCCAGTGGCAGGATATTTAATTGAAACATTCATTTGTGTTTGGTCAATAAACAGTATTCCCTTCCTCCATTTCAATAGGAAGATGGGCCATGAGTCATCAAAAATGCCAGGAGGCTCTTCTCATTTCATAAGAACTACACACTCATTGGAAAGGTCATTCTTGGTATCTGAGAGGAGGTGGAGGCAGAGAAAAGAGCATTTATTAGTACTTCATTTTTCATGCTGGATAATTTCCATCATGTGGATATACCTCATTCTGTTTATCTTTTAATCACTTGATGTACATGTGGGTTGTTTCCAATTTTTGACTATTATGAATAACGCTATTTTGAATATTCATGCAAAAATTTATATGGACATATGCTTTTATTTTTCCATTTTTCTTGTGTATGTATCTGAAAGTAGAATTGGCAGGTCATACAGAAACTCTATGATTAACATTTTGAAAAACTACCAAATTATTTTCTGTACTATTTTAATTACACTGACAATGTATGAAGATTCCAGTTTCTCAGCATCCTTGCCAATACTTGTTTTTGTTTTCCTTTTAATTTTAGCCAACCTAGTGGACACAAATAGGTATCTCATTGTGAATTTGATTTGCATTTCCCCAAAGAATACTGATTAATGCTGTTGAGAGTCATGTTTTTATTGGTGACTTATGTATCTTCTTTGGAGAAATGTCTATTCAAATCCTTTCTTCATTTAAAAAATTAGACCGACTTTTTACAGTGGATTGTAAGCTTTCTTTATATATTCTGGACATAAGACTGTTACCAGGCATATGATTTGCAAATATATTCTCTCATTATGTGGGTAGTCTTTCCACTTTCTTGATGGTATACTTTGAAGCATAGACGTTCTTATTTTTATGACGTTCAAATTAGTTTAGGATTTATCATGTCAACTGAGAATAGAAATTGTTTTACTTTGTCCTGTCTACTCTGGACACTTACTGTTTTTTTAATTATAAGATAAATTTGCATGCTGCTTTTTAAACTGAAATATGGTTGAGGTACAATATATAAATTACATGGGTACAATATACTGGTTCACAATTTTTAAAGGTTATACTCCATCTACAATTATTGTAAAATATTGGCTATATTCCCTGTGCTATACAATATATCCTTGTAACTTATTTTATACCTAATACTTTGTATCTCTTTATTCCCCTACCCATATCTTGCCCCTCCCTCCTTCTCTATCCTACTGGTAACCACTAGTATGTTCTCTATATCTGTGAGATTGTTTCTTTTTGTTAAACTCACTAGTTGCATTTTTTAGATTCTACATATAAGTGATATCATACAGTATTTATTTGTCTTTCTCCCTCTGCCTCAATTAACTTGCTTGGCCTCCAAGGCCTTCCATGTTGTTGCAAATGGCAAAATTTCATTCTTTTTTATGGCTGAGTAGTATTCCATTGTTTGCATATACCACAACTTCTTTATCATCATTCCATTGTTTACATATACCACATCTTCCTTATCTATTCATCTGTTAATGGACACTTAGGTTGCTTCCACATCTTGCCAATCATCAATAATGCTGCTATGGAGGGAGAAAGAAAAAACCCCCAGAAAAACAGCTAAGTGATCATGAGATTCTCAGCCTCTAGGAAAAAGACTTTAGACTCTCAATGCTGAAGATGATGCAAGACATTGGAAATAAACTGGAGGCAAAGATGGATAACTTAGAGGAAACACTGAGAAAAGAGATACAAGATAGATATAAAACTTAAACAAGAAGAGATGCAAAATACAATACCTGAAATAAAAAATTCATAGAAGCAGCCAAGAGCAGAATACAGGAGGCAGAAGAACAAATAAGCGAGGCAGAGGACAGAGTAGTGGAAATTCTGGATGCAGAAAAAAAAAAAGAGAAAAAAGTTAGGAAACAAATGAAGAGAGTCTCAGAGAACTCTGGAACAATGTTAAATGCACCAATATCTGTATTATAGGGGTACCAGAAGGAAAAGAGAGAGAGAGAGAGAAAGGAATAGAAAAAATAATTGAAGAGATAATAGCCAAAAACTTCCATAACACGGGAAAGGAACCACTCACTCAAATTCAGGAAGCACAACAAGTAATGTATAAAATAAACCCAAGGAGGAACACCCTGAGACACATATTAATCAAACTGACCAAAATTAAAAACAAAGAGAAAATATTGAAAGCAGCTAGGGAAAAGAAACAAATAACATACAATGGAACCCCAATAATATTATTGGCAGATTTTTCAGCAGAAACTCTGCAGGCCAGAAGGGAGGGGCATGATATACTTAATGTGAAGAAAGGAAAAAACCTCCAACCAAGATTACATTACCCAGAAAGGCTCTCATTCAGATTTGAAGGAGAAATCCAAAGCTTCACAGAGAAGCAAAAGCTAAGAGAATTTAGCAACACTAAACCAGCTTTACAACAAATACTAAAGGAACATCTCTCAACAGAAAAGAAAAGGCCACAGCCAGAAACAAAAATACCACAAATGACAAGGCTCACCACTAAAGGTACATATACAGTAAAGATACAAAATCATTGATGCACAATTATGCCACCAAAATCAGAAAGCATGAGAAAAGGAGGGTCCAAATGCAGGACACTGGAGATGCACTTGCAATTAAGAGACCAACAACTTAAAGCAATCTCATATATATATAGACTCATATTAAGACTTCAGAATAACTGCAAACCAAAAATCTAAAATTGATAAACACACAAATAAAAAATCAAATCAAATACAACACTAAAGACAGTCATGAAACCACGAAAGGAGAGAACAAGAGAAGAAGGGAAGAAAAAAGATCAACAAAATCAAATCCAAAGCAATCAACAACATGGCAATAAGAACATACATGTTGATAATTACCTTAAATAGTAATGGACTAAATGCCCCAACCAAAAGACAGAGACTGGCTGAATGGATACAAAAACAAGAACCATACACATGCTGCCTTCAAGATACCCATTTCACTTCTAGGGACACATACAAATTGAAAGTGAGAGGATGGAAGAAAATATTCTATGCAAATGGGAATCAAAAGAAAGCTGGAGTAGCAATACTCATATCAGACAAAATAGACTTTAAAATGAAGAATATTCTAAGGGACATGGAAGGTCATTACCTAATGATCAAAGGATAAATCCAAGAAGAAAATGTAACAATTTTAAATATCTATGCACCCAACATAGGTTCACCACAATGTATAAGGCAACTGCTAACAATCTTATTTCAAGGAGAAATCAACAATAACACAAGACTAGTGGGGGACTTTAACACCCCACTTACAGCAATGGACAAGTCATCCAGACAGAAAATCAATAAGGAAACACAGGCCCTGAAGGAAGCCTCTGTTCAGACTACATGGACTTAATAGATATTTATAGGACATTCCATCCAAAAGCAACAACACTCTTCTCAAGTGCACATGGAACATTCTCTAAGATGGATCACATCCTGGGCTATGGATCCAGCCTTGGCAACTTTAAGAAAATTGAAATCACATCAAGCATCTTTTCAGACCACAATGCTATACCACTGAAAATCAACAAGAAATAAACTGAAAAAACACAAAAACGTGGAGACTCAACAACATGCTACTAAACAACCAATGGATCACTGAAGAAATCAAGGAGGAATTCAAAAATACCTGGAAGCAAATGACAACGAAGCTACAACCCTCCAAAACCTATGGCATGTAGCCAAAGCTTTTCTAAGAGGAAAGTTTATAGCAATACAAGCCCACCTCAGGAAACAAGAAAAAGCTCAAGTAAACAAGCTAACTTTACATCTAAAGCAGCTCCAGAGAGAAGGACAGACAAGACCTAAAGTTAGCAGAAGGAAAGAAATCATAAAGATCAGAGCAGAAATCAATGAACTAGAAACAAAGAAAACCATAGAAAAGATCAATAAAAGAAAAAAGCTGGTTCTTGGAAAAGATCCACAAATTGATAAACCCTTAGCCAGACTTATCAGGAAAAAAAGAGAGAGGATTCAAATCAATAAAATTAGAAATGAAAACGGAGACGTAACAACACACATCACAGAAATACACAGGGTCATAAGAGACTGCTATATGCAACTATACGTCAATAAAACAAAAAACCCAGAAGAAATGGACAAATTCGTAGAAAAGTACAATCTTCCAAGACTAAACCAAGATGCAACAAAAAAGATGGACCACCTAGTCACAAGCACTGAAATTGAAACTGTGATGAAAAACCTTCCAACAAACAAAAGTCCAGGACCAGATGGCTTCACAGGTGAATTCTATCAAACATTTAGAGAAGAGTTAATACCTATCCTTCTCTAGTTATTCCAAAAAATTGCAGAGGAAGGGACACTCCCAAACTCATTCTATGAGGCCACCATCACCCGCATACCAAAACCAGGCAAAGATACCCCCCAAAAAGAAAACTACAGGCCAATTACACTGATGAACATCGATGCAAAAATCCTCAACAAAATGCTAGCAATCCACATCCAACTATACATTACAAGGATTATACATCATGACCAAGTGGGATTTATCCCAGGGATGCAAGAGTTCTTCAATATCCACAAATCAATCCATGTGATACACCACATTAACAAACTGAAGAATAAAAATCATATGATCCTCTCAGTAGACGTGGAAAAAGCCTTTGACAACATCCAACACCCATTTCTGAGAAAAACCCTTCAGAAAGTGGGCATAGAGGGAACCTACCTCAACATCATAAAGGCCATATATGACAAACCCACAGCTAACCTCATTCTCAATGGTGAAAAGCTGATAGATTTGCCACTGAGATCAGGAACAAGACAAGGATGTCCACTCTCGCCACGACTCTTCAACGTAGTTTTGGAAGTCCTATCCATGGCAATCAGAGAAGTAAAAGAGATAAAGGCATCCAAATTGGAAAGGAAGAAGTAAAACTACCACTATTTACAGATGACATCATACTATACCTAGAGAATCCCAAAGACTCTACCACAAAACTGTTAGCGCTCATCCATGAATTTGGCAAAGTCACAGGATACAAAATTAACACACAGAAATTGACAGCATTTCTATACACTAACAGTGAAAAATCAGCAAGAGAAATTAGGAAAGCAATCCCGTTTACCATCGCATCCAAAAGAATAAAATACCTAGGAGTAAACCTACCTAACGAGACCCAAGATCTGTACTCTGAAAACTATAAGACACTGACGAAAGAAATCAAAGATGACACAAACAGATGGAAAGATATACCATGCTCTTGGATTGGAAGAGTCAATATTATGAAAATGACTCTACTACCCAAGGCAATCTACAGATTCAATGCAATCCCTATCAAATTACCAAGGACATTTTTCACAGACCTCAAACAAAATATTTTAAAGTTCGTTTGGAAGCACAGCAGACCCAGAATAGCCAAAGGCCTCCTGAAAAAATCAGGCTCCCTCACCTCAGACTATACTACAAAGCTGCAGTCATCAAAACCATTAGGTCCTGGCACAAAGACAGAAATATAGATCAGTGGAACAGGATAGAAAGCCCAGAATTAAACCCACGCACCTACAGCCAACTAATCTATGACAAAGGAGGCAAGAAGATACAATGGAGAAAGGACAGCCCCTTCAATAAGTGGTGCTGAGAAAACTGGACAGCCACATGGAAAAGAATGAAATGAGAACACTCCCTAACACCATACACAAAAATAAACTCCAAATGGATTAAAGACCTAGATATAAGACCAGATACTATAAAACTCTTAGAGGAAAACATAGGCCAAACACTCTCTGTGACATAAACAACAGCAACATCTTCTCAGGTCCTCCTCTTAGAGTAATGACAGTAAAAACAAAAATAAACAAATGGGACCTAATCAAACTGAAAAGTTTCTGCACAGCAAAGGAAACGCCAAACAAAACAAAAAGACAACCCACAGAATGGGAGAAAATCTTTGCAAATGAATCGACTGATGAGGGATTAATCTCCAAAATTTATAAACACCTCCCACTGCTCAATACCAAAAAAAAACAAACAACCCCATCAAAAAATGGGCAGAAGTTCCAAACAGACAATTCTCCAAAGAAGACATACGAATGGCCAAAAAAACACATCAAAAGATGTTTAACATCCCTCATTATTAGATAAATACAAATCAAAACCACTATGAGGTACCACCTCACACCAGCCAGAATGGCCATCATCAAAAAGTCTACAGACAATAAGTGCTAGAGAGTGTATGGAGAAAAAGGAACCCTAGTACACTGTTGGTGGGATTGTAAATTGGTGCAACCATTGTGGAAAACATTATGGAGATGCCTCAGAAAACTAAAAATACAACTACCTTTTGATCCAGCAATCCCACTCCTGGGCATCTATCCAGAGAAAACCATGGCTTGCAAAGACACATATACTCCAATGTTCACTGCAGCACTATTTGCAATAGCCAAGACATGGAAACAACCTCAATGTCCATTGACAGAGGAGTGGGTCAAGAAGATGTGGTACATATGCACAATGGGATATTACTCAGCCATTAAAGGGAACGAAATACTGGCATTTTTAGCAACATGGATGGACCTAAAAATTATCATGCTAAGGGAATTCAGTCAGACAATGAGACACCACTATGAAATGCTATTACTGATATGTGGAATCTGAAAAAAGGACAGAATGAACTTCTTTGCAGAACAGATACTGACTCACAGACTTTGAAAAACTTATGGTTTCCAAAGGAGACAGTTTGGGATGGGGGGGATGCACTGGGGTTGTGGGATGAAATCCTATAAAACTGCATTGTGATGATCATTGCACAACTCAATACCAATACTCAATACCAATGAGTAATAAATAAATGTAATAAATTCATTGAGTCATTAAAACAAAACAAAACGAAAAACAAACGATACCACCAATATGGCCACTGCAAGCTGCTAAGAAAAAGAAAAAATGTTGCTATGAACACTGGGGTGCATGTATATTTTTGTATTAGTGTTTTTGTTTTTTTTCAGACATTTGCCTAGGGTGAGTCCCCACTGTGGTAAAGTAGTTGAAAAATCTGACTGCAGTGGCTCACGTCACTGCAGAGGTATGGGTTTTATCCCCAGCCTGGCACAGTATTCTGAAGGATCTAGTTTTGCTGCAGCTGTGGCATAGGTCACAGCTCTGGCTCAGATTCCAGGAACTTCCATAGTCTGTATGGAAGTAGAATTTCTTGGTCACATTTCTTGACTAATTGTTCACACTATAACCTCCAGTAGAATATTGAATAGAAGTGGTGCTGTAAACATCCTTGTCTTGTGCATGATCTTAGGTGGAAGGCATTCAGTCATTCACCACTGAAAATGACTGTACCTGTAGGTTTTCCATAGGTCCCTTGGTTAGTTAAAGGGATTTGCATTCTATTCCTTATTTGTTGAATGCTTATTCAAGAAAGTCTGTTGGATTTTGTCAAATGCTTTTTCTGTATTTATTCAAATGATCATGTTGTTTTCATCCTTTACTCTATTAATGTGGTGTATTATATTGATTGATCTTTTAAATTTTAAACCAGCATTATATTCTGGGGGAAACCTCATTTGGTCATGGTGTATAATCCTTTTTATATATTGGTGGATCCAGATTGCTAATATTTTTGGAGGATTTTCATGTCAATATTCTTGTGATGTCTTTGGTTTTTGTATCTGAATAATAATTGTCCTTGTTAAAATGAATAGGAAAAGTTTCTTTCTTTTTATTTATTTTCAAAGAGTTTCTGAGGGATAGGTATTATTCTTTGCATGTTTGGCAAAATTCACCAGTGAAGTCAACTAGGCCTGGAAATTTCTTTGTGAGAGGTTTTTTAAATTACTAGTTCAATCTCTGTACTTTTTTTACTAGATCTATTCATATTTTCTATTTCTTCCTGAGTCAGTTTTGGCAGTTTGTGTCTTTCTAGGAATTTGTCCATTTCATCTAGTTTATCTAATTTATTGGCCTATAGTTTTCACAATATTCCTTTTTAATGCTCTTTACTTCTGTAAGTTTGGTTCCTTATATTAAAACTTGAGTCTTCTCTCTTTTTTCTTGCTCAGTCTAGCTAATGGTTTGTAAATTAGATGTTTGTTTCACAGTGTTGTTCAAGAGTTCTATTTCCTTGTTGATCTACTCTCTGCTTTTTTGACCATTATTGAATGTGATGCTTCAAAAGAAGTCTCCAGCTATTGTCTGTTTCTTCATTCTATTCTCTCAGTTTTGCTTCATGCACTTTAAGTTTTTGCTTTGGGGTCTTTCTTTCATATGTTTGCATATGTAGTTAATACTGTTATGCCTTCTTGAGGAATTAATGTTTTTGTCAGCATAAAATATACTTCTTTAGTAACAAGTTGTGTCTTAAAGTCTATTTTGTCTGTCATTGGCATAGACAGAGCACTATTTTGATTACTGCTTGCATTGTATATTTTTCTTTCTTTTTTGTCTTTTTTTTTTTTTGCCTTTTTCTAGGGCCACTCCCACGGCAAATGGAGGTTCCCAGGCTAGGGGTTGAATCCAAGCTGTAGCTGCTGGCCTATGCCAGAGCCACAGCAATGTGGGATCCGAGCCGTATCTGCAACCTACACCACAGCTCTCGGCAACACCGGATCCTTAACCCACTGAGTAAGACCAGGGAATGAACCCACAACCTCATGGTTCCTATTTGGATTCGTTAACCACTGCGCCACGACAGGAACTCTGTTTTTTTGTTGTTGTCATCACTTTTTTTTTTTTTGCCTTTTTCTAGGGCCACTCCCGTGGCATAATGGAGGTTTCCAGGCTAGGGGTTGAATCGGAGCTGTAGCCACCAGCCTATGCCAGAGCCACAGCAATGCGGGATCTGAGCCATGTCTGTGACCTACACCACAGCTCATGGCAATGCTGGATCCTTAACACACTGAGCAAGGTCAGGGATTGAACCCACAACCTCATGGTTCCTAGTCAGATTCGTTAACCACTGCACCACAATGGGAACTCCATGCGTTGTATATATTTTTCAATCCTTTCATTTTTAACCTGTTAGACATTTTAAGTCTAAAATATCTTTTGTAGACAGAATAGAGTTAGGTTATATTTTTTTAAATTTTTCTTCCAGAGTCTGCCTTTTTTTTTTGTTGTTCAGTGTCTAATACATTTATATTTACTGTAATTACTAATAAGGTAAGGCTTATGTCTGCCATTTTACTATTTATTTTCTCTATGTTGTATATAATTTTTGTTTTGGTACTCTTTCTTACTGCCTTCTTTTATATTAATATTTTCCAGAGTGCCATTTAAATCTCCTTATTGATGTTTTTGGGTTTTTGTTTGTTTGTTTGTTTGTTTGTTTCCTTTTTGGGACCACACCCACGGCATATGGAGGTTTCCAGGCTGAGGGTGAAATCAGAGCTATAGCTGGCAGCCTATGCCACAGCCACAGCAACATCAGTTCTGAGCCATGTCTGTGACCTACACCACAGCTCACAGTAACGCCAGATCATTAACCTACTGAACAAGGCCAGGGATCAAACCCACAACCTCATGGTTTCTAGTCAGATTTGTTTCCACTCTGCCACAATGGGAACTCCTCCTTATTGATAATTTTACTGCATATTTTTAATCAGTTTTTGAGTGGTTAATAAATTGATTAACTTAAAACAATCTCATTCATATTAATATCAACCTAATTTCAATTGCAGGCAAAAGGTTTGCTCCATTATAGCTCCATTCTCTCTTCCTTTGTGTGTTATTATCATATAAATTACATTTTATACATTATAAGCTCATCAGCACAGTTTTATAATTGTTGCTTCATGAAGTTGTCATTTAAATCAGACAGGAGGAGTTCCCGTCATGGCGCAGTGGTTAACGAAGCCGACTAGGAACCATGAGGTTGCGGGTTTGATCCCTGCCCTTGCTCAATGGGTTAGGGATCTGGCGTTGCCGTGAGCTGTGGTGTAGGTTGCAGACACGACTGGGATCCCGTGTTGCTGTGGCTCTGATGTAGGCCGGCGGCTATGGCTCTGATTCGACCCCTAGCCTGGGAACCTCCATATGCTGAGGGAGCGGCCCAAGAAATGGCAAAAAGACAAAAAAAAAATTAAAAAAAAAATAAATCAGACAGGAAAGGAAATGTTACAAAGTCATGTGGATTCACGTTACTATCAAGTGTCCCTTAATTTTAACTGAAAGACTCCATTGTCATTTATTGTAGAGCAGATTTGCTAATGATGAACTCTGTTTTTATTTATCCATGGATGCTATAATTTCTCCTTTATTTTTGAACGATACTTTCTCTGTATATAGAAATATTGATTGATATTCTTTTCTTTCAGCACTTTGAATATGTCACTTCACAGCTTCATTTTCCTATGGAGAGTCAGTCATTAACCTTACTGAGGATCACTGGTACCTGATGAATCATTTTTTTCTATCTCCAAAATTCTCTCTTTATCTTTTAACAACTTGACTGTGATATGTATAGTTGTAGATTTATTTCTGTTTATCTAATTTGACATTTTTGGGGTGTGTGCATAAGTGCTTTTTATTCAAATTTGTGAGTTTTTAACCATTATTTCCTCAGATATTCCTTCTACCCCTTTCTTTCTGTTCTCTCTGTAATTCTTATTGTGGATATGTTGGTATGCTTGATGGTGCCCCACAGGTTTTACAGCTCTGTTCAATTTTTTCCATTCTTTTATCTTTCCATTTCTCAGACTAGATAATTTAACTTGCCCAGTCTTCAAGTTCATTGATTCTGACACCTTAAACCTGAAGTTAAATTTCTCTAATGAATTTTTTCATTTAATTTATGGTATTTTTTCTTTCTAGAATTTCAATTTTGTCCTTGTTTTTATAATTTCTAGCTCTCTGTTGAGCTAGAAATTTGAGATTTGGTGAGACTATTCTCATACTTTCTTTTCATTATTTTTTCTTTTTAGGGCCACACCTATGACATATGGAGGTTCCCAGGCTAGGGGTCCAATCAGAGCTGCAGCCACCAGCCTAGCCACAGCCACAGAAGCACAGGATCAGAGCCACAGCTCATGGAAACACTGTATCCTTAACCCACTAAGTAAGGCCAGGGATGGAACCTGCATCCTCATGGTTCATTAACTGCTAAGCCATGACAGGAACTCCTCCTTTCATATTTAAACATGCTTTCCTTTAATTTTTTTTTTTGAGCATATCTGTAATGGTTGATTTAAGGTTTTTGTTTAGTAAGTCTAGCATTGGGGCTTCCTATTGACTGCTTTCTTCATGTATGAGTTGTACTTTCTTATTTCTTTGCATAACTTTGTATTTTTTGGTTGAAAACTGATCATTTTAAATAATATAATGTAGTAACTCTAGACATCATATTCTCCCCTCCCACACCCAAAGTTTACTATTATTGCTGCTTGTTGCTGCTATTTGTTAATGTAGTGACTCCATGGGATAATTCTGTAAATTTTGCATTCCTTGTAGTGTGCCAAGAATGTTGTATGCAAAGTGTCCTGTGTTGTGTGTGTAGGTTGGGGGGTATGGGGAGAAAAGTCTTCTTTCAATATCTGATAGTTTACAACTCTTTCTTAGCCTTCTCTAAAGGCCTCAAGGTCTTTCCCAAGCATGCACACATGCTTACACATGTGCATACATTTTAGATCCCTGATAACAGGGTTTTTTTGGGTTTTTGCTTTTTAGGGCCACACCCACAGCATATGAAAGTTCCCAGGTTAGAGGTAGAATTGGAGCTACAGCTGCCGGCTAAGGCCACAGCCATAGCCACTGCATGGGGATCCGAGCTGCATCTGTGACCTACACCACAGTTCATGGCGACACTAGATTCCAGACCCACTGAGTGATGCCAGGGATCTAAACTACATCCTCATGGATACTAGTTGGTTTCCTTTCCACTGCACCACAGTGGGAACTCCAGAAGAGTTTTTTAAGACCCCTTTTGTCAAAATTCTGCCTGTCTGTGGTGCTGAATTGAAACACAGAGTTTTGGGTAGAAAAGAAAAAATATTTTTATTGCTTTACCAGGCAAAGGAGGCCACAGCAAGCTAGTGCCTTAAAGATGGTGCCCTCCACTGGGGAGAACTGCAGGAAGTTTTATAGTAAAAAGGAGAAAAACAGATTTTGGGATAAGAATCAGTGTTGAAGGCAAGTATAAATTCTTCGTTCTTTGTGGGGGGTGGAATCTTTGGTCATCTAGGTTGGGGTCATGAGACCTTGGTAATCTTCTGGGTTATCACATCTGGATCTTTCCTAGAAGTAAAAATACTTGAGAGAGGGGTATAGTGATTAGTGCTTAGGGGCAATGTAGGAAGGTCCCCAAAAGAAATATCATGTGCTTATAATTTGTGACTCACAGGCAGTTGTGCTCAGAGTGCCTATAGCTTGCCAGTGATTGTGTTTAGGGTACAGTTAAGCCAGGGAGAAGAACAAGGAAGGACTCTAAGCATTTCAGTTTTTAACTAGTCATTTCTAAAAGAAGCATAAGGAATATAACTTTTCTCTTGGGAATATGAGGTGCCTACATCACTAAGGTGTCTTCTTCATCTTCCTGATTTTGATCTTTCTTTCAAGTTTTGACCAGGTTCTTTATGTACTAACTTGTATTGAAGTGTTGGGCAGTTGCAATGTTAAGTAGTTGCTGCTGTTTGTTTTTGACAAATGTCCTGGGAATAGGATGTTCCCATAGAGCAAAACTTCAAGTCAGGTAAAATAACAATAATACCCTGAAAAATAGGGTTTTTCCAGGGAACTGTGAGACAAACCAAATAGTGACAATACTCTGAGGATGGGATTTTTAGGGAGCTCCAAACCTGGTCTCCTTCCTCCAATGGCCGCAAAGTTGCTGGCTTTGACAGCTCCAGTGGTTGTAGGGTTGCTGGATTTCATGTTTACTGCCCAGCTGTGTGGAGGGAGAAGGGTTTAGATAGCATTACAAAGACACAAACTCTGCTGTTCTTACACATTTCCAGCAATTTTTCCTGAACAAACCCTCCTCATATTAATGCAAGACTCTAGTTAATTTTGAGTTCTTTTAAAGGTTGATTTTGACAGTTGTTGTCAGTGTGCTCATCACTCTTTTGGAGAGGTGCATTTGCAAAACTCCTCACTCTACCACTCCAGAAGTAAAATTTCAATTCGTTAAATTGTAAGAGAATAGAACCACAAAGCACATGCCTTTTACTTAATAAATATGTGTTAAGCATCTAGTGTTTGCTGGACATTAGACTAGGTCCTGGAGATTTAAATGTGGGAAAGAAATTGTACTCTCAAATGTTCACCATTCACCAAAGAAATGAACACATGGATGGAGATAAGTGAGCTAAGAAAGGGATCAAAATTTCTCCTTCAGGACTAAAAGGGGTGTAATCTGGCCAGAGAATGTAGTAAAGGGGCTGACATGTCCACTTCTGTTTACACTTTGTGTAAGCCAGAGAAAGAGACCTATAGGGACACTGTGAACTTTGCCCACATTTTTGTAGTTTTTCACTTTATTTCTTTTTTTTCACCTAGATGATAATAAAATTCTTAAAATTAGAAAGCCTACTATGTGCTTTGATCAGAAGAGCAGAAAAAGACCAGTAGATGTGGAAAAAGAAATTTATTCCATTGTTAGACTTAGGGGATACAGATACCTCAAGAATAAAGAGTAGGTGGTAGCAGCTGCAGAATAAAGATAGAAAGAGAGAAAAGATAATGGGTTTGATGCCCCAGGTGTCTTCAGTGGCAAACTTGCTTAGGGACAGCCAGGGATGGGGATTTTGCTCCAGGGGCTTAACAAGCCAAGGTACCTGTGTTTCCCTGATTCAGAGGTCCATGTGTCATTTAATTTCATTTTAAAGTGATTTCCCTTCCAATTCAATATCGTAAAAAGGTGCAGGTTCCCTTGCCACAATTTGACAGAAAGTATTTCTGCATCCTCGTAAAAAGACTGGGCTGTCCTTTCCTTAGTGCAAATTACATTGGGAGCATTAGAGAATGTCTCAAGGCCAGCTTAACCTAATAAACACCTCCTAGCAATAACACAAACGCTGTGGGTTTACCTAAGTGTTCCTATGGGAAACTTCATTACTTTCCTCTAGGACGGTATCCAGTTTCCCTACCTGGAGGCTGTATTTGGTTTGGTGCAAGCTGAACTGATCCCCTCAGATCCCAAAACAAGCCGTAAGATGGAGACAGAATTTTGCAGACAGACAAAGAAATGCAAATACTATAGAAGGCACAAACTGGGGATAACCAAAGTCACAAAGTCAATGCTGGAGTCTGTTTTGGAGGTGGTGTCTTAGTCCATTTGGGCTGCTGTAACAAAATATTAGAAACTAAGTGGCTTATAAATAACAGAAATTTCTGGAGTGTTGCAAAAATAATACCATTTGCAGCAACATGAATGGAACTACAGATTATCATACTAAGTGAAGCCTGAAACAGAAAGACAGAGTGCCGTATGATATCATTTATATGTGGAATCTAAAATACAACACAAATCAACTTATTATGAAACAGAAACAGACTCATAGACACAGAGAGCAGACTTGTGGTTACCAAGAGGTTGAGGTTTGGGCAGGGATGGAGTGGGAGTTTGGGATTAGCAGATGCAAACTATTATATAGGGAATGGATAAGCAACAAGGTCTTACTCTATAGCACAAGGAATTATATTCAATATCCTGAGATAAACTGTAATGGAAAAGAATATGAAAAAGAACATATATATATATATATATATATATATACACACACACACACATACACAAAGATATGTGTAAAGAATGTATATATACTACAAGAATGTATATATAAATATATATAGTTGAATCACTTTGCTGTACAGCAGAATTAACACAACATTGTAAATCAAAAATACCTCAATAACATTTTTTTAATTTTTAATTTTTATTTGTTTATTTTTAATTTAATTTTTTTATTGCTTAATGAATTTTATTACATTTATAGGTGTAAAATTTTTTTTTTTTAAAAGAAATTTCTGGAGGCTGGGATTCCAAGATCAGTGTGCCAGCATAGGCAGGTCCTGGTGTTTCAGATGCCAACCTCTTCCTGTGCCCTCACGTGGTGGAAAGGAAGGGAGGTCTCTTCAGCCTCTTTCATGAGGGTATTAATTTCATAACTAATGCAGAACACTCCCAAAGGCCCCCACTTCTTAATACCATCACATTGGGCTTTAGGTTTTGACACATAAATTTGGAGGGACACATTTAGATCATAGCAGGCAAAAACAAAAATAAAACTTTCTTTGAAAACAGCCCTCCCCCATTCTTCTACTGGAAAGCACACTATATTGCAAATGCCTTCATAGACCTCTCAGAGACTGTAATATAGACAGATGCTGCCAAATCAAAATTATGGATTCTCATTTCTCTTGAGTAAAACCCCATTTGTTATTTTAAATGAAGGAACACAATCTAAATTCATAAAATGTTTAATTTATGTAATTTTTAAGATGTATGGTTTTACACATTTCTAGTCCCCTCCGGGGCTATCAAGATTTGCCTTGATTTTTTTCTTTAAGCAAAATTCACTGCATAATAAGCCAGGTGATGTCGTGGTGACAAACAACGCCCAGATCTGCTCAGTTCGCACACAAAGGTTCCTGCTCATTTATATCACTCACATCACATGTTCTCCCAGCCCTGCGGGGGTTCGGCTCTGAGCTGTCATCATCCCCACTCTGGGACGTGGGCTGATGGAACAGCTGCCATCTGAAACATCGTCAACGATCACGACAGGGAAGAGTACGAAGCAGCTCCTCCTGGCTCTCAAAGCTTCCGCCTGTAAGTGACATTCATCATTGCTGCCTGCTTCTCATTAAGTAGGTGAGTCACAGGGAGAAACTGAATCTCAAAGAGGCCCTGGGTGTTGGGGAACAATGCACACCCAGCCTACCCCACACACCGTCACATGGTCTGTCCTGTGCCATTGCACACACTGGAGCTAGAGCTGCACAGCTAGACATGGACTTCCCCCACAGGTTTACAGTGCAGGAAAATACAAACAAGGCTCTGCAGAGACTCGTCCTCATACCTGGTGGGCGGGCAGAACCCAAAGTGGGTGGCCACCATGGCTAGTGGTCCAGCCCAGGAAGCTCCTTTGTCCCCATATGCCTGAGACCGCCCTCCTCCTCCCAGACACGTGGTAGCCCAGCTTGGGAAGCCTGTTCCACTCCCTCAGACTAAGAGGAAGTGGGAGTCCCAGCACCAGCAGACAAATCAAAAGACCAAAGACTAAAATATAACTGATTTGGAACCTCAGCATGGAAAAGTAAGCCAGAACTTGAGAGCTAAACCTAAACAGGGTGACTGCCTGCTAAAATTTAAGGTTTAAATATGACCTGAGTCTCCTAACCCAATAGACAAAATGTCCAGGATACAATTAAAAAATCACCTGTTATGCCAAGAACCATAAAAGTCACAACTTGAATGAGAAATGACAATAAATTGACATTAACACTGAAATGAATAAGATGTTGGAATTATCCAATAAGGATTTGTTTGTGTATTTTTTTTTGTCTTTTGTCATTTTAGGGCCACACCACAACATATGAAGTTCCCAGTCTAGGGGTCGAGTTGGAGCTGCAGCCACCGGCCTACACCACATACACAGCAAAGTGGGATCTGAGCCAGGTCTGCTACCTATACCACAGCTCATGGCAACGCTGGATCCTTAACCCACTGAGCGAGGCCAGGGACCAAACCCATGTCCTCATGGATACTAGTTGGGTTCATTAACCACCAAGCCACAATGGGAACTCTATGTTTGTGAATTTTTTAATTGAGGTATTATTGATTTACAATGTTGTATTCATTTCTGCTATACAGCAATGTGATTCAATTACACACACACACACACACACACACACACACACATACACATTTCTTTTTATCCTTTTCCACTATGTTTTATCTCAGGATATTGAATATAGTCCCCTGTGTTATGCAGTAGGACCTTGTTGTTTATCCACTCTCTACATAAGAGTTTGCATCTACCAACTCCAAACTCCCAGTCCATCCCACTTTACCCCCACCTTGGTAACCACAAGTCTGTTCTCTATGTCTGTGCATCTGTTTCTATTTTGTAGATAGGTTCATTTGTGTCATATTTTAGATTCCACATATAAGTGATATCATATGGTATTTGTCTTTCTCTTACTGTCATACTTCATTTAGTATAATAACTTTAGGTCCATCCATGTTGCTATAAATGGCATTATTTCATTCTTTTTATGGCTGAGTAGTATTCCGTTGTATATATGCACCACATCTTTATCCATTCATCTGTCAATGGTCATACTGGTTGTTTCCATGTCTTGGCTGTTGTGAATAGTGCTACTATGAACATAGAGGTGCATGTATCTTTTCAAATTAGAGTTTTTGTAGATATATGCCTAGGACTGGGATTGCTACATCATATGGTAGTTCTATTTTTAGTTTTTTGAGGAATCTCCATACTCCATAGTGACTACACCAACTTACACTGCCATCAATGTGGGAGGGTTTCCTTTTCTCCATACCCCTCCACATTTGCTATTTGTTGACTTTTTTATGATGGCCATTCTGCAATAAGGATTTTAAAATAGGTGCTGTAAAAATGCTTCAACAGTCAATAACAAAAATGATTACAAAATCTTAGCAAATAAGTAGAAATCACAAAAAAAGGAACCAGGTGGAAATTAAAGTGAAAAATATAATAGCAGAAAAAATTTAAAAACTCACTGGATGAGCTCAGCAGTAGGATGGTAATGAAAGGATAGAATCACTGAACTTGAGGAAATAATTTGCCCCATTTAAACAACCAATCTAAATGACAAGGAAAAATAGACTTCAAAAAATGAACTGAGTCTCAGAGATATATGGACTATTAAAAAAATTAACATTTCTGTCATTGGAGTACCAGAAAAAGAGGAAAAAGAAAAGGGAGCCGAAAGAACATATGGAGAAGTAATAACTGACAATTTCCCAAATTTGTTGATGCACACAAACCTATGGATTCAAGAAGGTGAACAGATCCCAAGCAGGATCACCTGAAAGAAATCCATGCCAAAAACAAAGCCAGAAATCTTGAAAGGAGCTGAAAAGAAATGATGTGTTGTTACCTGGAGGAGAAAATATTACAATGACAGTCGAGCTCTCACCTGAAACAATGGAGCTAGAAAAATGTAGCACATTTTTCAAGCATTGAAAGGAAAAAAATTCAACCACAAACTATATCTGGGAACACTATCCTTTAGGAAAGAAAGAAAAATAAAAATATTTTCAGATGAAAGAAAACTAAAAGAATTTATTTGCTAGCAGACCTACCCTTACAGACTGGTTAAAGAAACTCATCAAAATGAAAGGAACTGATGAAAGAGGGAATCTCAGAGCATCAGGAAAGAATGAACAACAAAAATAACAGAAATGTGGGTTCAAACAAGAAACTAACCTTCTTCTCAAGGTTTTATAATTCATGTATTATAAATCATCAGTCATGTTTGGTGATTGAAATAATAATGTTAACACCACCTGATATTCAGGCCAGTGAAATTCAAAAGAGGATAAAGTAAAGAGATCTAGATAGACCTGAAACTCCACAGTTAACACAAAGTAGTAAAATGTTGATACTAGTAGACTGTGACAAGTCACATGTTTATATTTTATGCCCAGAGAAACCACTTTTTGAAAAAAAGCTATACAAAGAAATATACTCAAAAATGCTGTATATACATCAAGACAGAATTTCAAAAACATTGTTCAAGTAACCCCATGGAGACAAGAAAAGAGAAAGAAAGGAACAAGAACCAGTGAAACAAACACAAAACCAATAATGGAATGGCTGACTTAAGCATCAACATATGAATATTTACCTTTAATGTAAATGGCTTAAATACAGCCATAAAAGGAATTGGTAGAATAGATTAAAATAACATAATCCCTTTATATTTGTCTGGAAGAGACTCATTTCAAATATAGCATAGGTAGCTTGAATGAGTAAATGATTAAACATTTATCCATACCATGGATAACTATTCAGCAATTAAAAGGAACAATTGTAGATGTACACAATGACTTGAGTGGATCTCAAGAGAATTATTCTGCTCACAACATTGTAAATCAACAGCACTTCAAAAAAAAATTTTTTTTTTTTTGTCTTTTTGGCATTTCTTGGGCTGCTCCCGCAGCATATGGAGGTTCCCAGGCTAGGGGTCCAATCAGAGCTGTAGCCACCGGCCTATGCCAGAGCCACAACAACGTGGGATCTGAGCCGCGTCTGCAACCTACACCACAGCTCACAACAACACCAGATCCTTAACCCACTGAGCAAGGGCAAGGATCGAACCTACAACCTCATGGCTCCTAGTTGGATTCGTTAACCACTGCGCCGCGACAGGAACTCCCCCCAAAAAATTTTTTAATGAAAAAAAAGAAAGAAAAGAATTGTATTGCCTGAAAAAAATCCAGTCTCATATGCTACATACTGTATGATTCCATTTACATAATAGTTTTGAAATGACAATATTTTAGAAATGGAGAACAGAGGTTGCCAGGCGTTAGGGGCCCTATGGGGATGGGAAGTTGGAGAGTGAATGTGGTTATAAAACAACAACATGGGTGGTTCTAGTGATGATAAAATTTTTAGTATCTTGACAATGGCAGTGGATAGACAAATACACATAATAAAACTGTATGCAACTAAATACACACATACAGAAATGAGTACAGCTAAAACCATGGAATTTGAAATAGACGGATTTTATCAATATCAATATCCTGGCTATTATCAATCCATTAACTTTGCCAAATATTAACATCAGGGAAAACTGGGAAAGTGAATAGGGGGCCTCTCTGTATTATTTCTTAAAACTGCATGTGAATCTATAATTATATCGATTAAATTTTCAATTGAAAGTAATTTGTAGGTTCAGTTGCTTTAAAGCACATGCATGTATGTGCAGGCACACCCCCAACCTCCTTCTCCCATCCCCCAGTAAAGCCCGCAATCTGCCCTTCTTATTGAAAGAGTATTTTCTTCCTGGGTATTCACACCTCTCATACTGTCCCTGCCCTCTCCTCTCAGGCATCTGTAGGAGTTTGAACAAAAAGAAGCCTTCAGGAAGCAGGCTTGACCCAAGGGTTTGGCCCCTTTTTTGTCCTCAGTTCTAGGTATGACTGATCCAGCCCTTTGGTTCTGAGTCAGCATGAATTGGCTCATTAAGTGCTGCAGTGTTAACACCACAGCACTGACTAAGCCCAAATTTGGCAAGCCAAGAGAGAAGGAGAGAACAGAGAGAGGAAAGCCAAGAAGCCCAGGAGGCAGGGTTGAGAATAAGAATTTAAAGCCAAAGCTGCACAAGGCAACTGAGCTGCTTTTACAGGTCTTTGAGGGCTGCTGGCTCCTTTCTGGCAGCAGGAAGCAACGGAAGGACCAACTGTTTGTTCAGTCACATCTTTGTGATTAATTATAAATTGTGTGCCGCAGGAACATATAGATGCCTTCCAGGACAAGCAGAAGGAAGACAGGTTTCCCCTGAGGCCACTGAAATTCTCCAGGAGTCTTAACAGGTTAGATCAGTGACTTGGTGTATACACAACTGTAGTGCAAGAACATCCCTAGGAGGATAGCATTGATATAAATCACCTTTATGCATTTGGTAATTTATTAATATTGACAGACATTATGGATATGATTTATTCAATCCACACTCCTTGATTAGGGCAGTATCCTCTGCAGATAGACATTGGTATAAGGCTGAGGACCTGGTCCTGGGAAACCACCACCAGACATATGGGCTTCTCTAGGCTGATTCTGTCTGCAACCAGCACCTGTAAGGAGAAAGGAACAAGCAGATAAGGAGAAAGGGGAAGCATCATTGGCCTGTGAAATGGCATAATTCCTAATTTCCTCTCTCTATTTTTTTTTTCTTTTTGCCATTTCTTGGGCCGCTCCCATGGCATATGGAGGTTCCCAAGCTAGGGGTCTAACTGGAGCTGTAGCCACTGGCCTACACCAGAGCTACAGCAATGTGAGATCTGAGCCACATCTGCAACCTACACCACAGCTCACGGCAACACCAGATCCTTAACCCACTGAGCAAGGGCAGGGACTGAACCCGCAACCTCATGGTTCCTAGTCAGATTCGTTAACCACTGCGCCACGACGGGAACTCCCTAGTTACCTCTCTTTAAAACCTGTCTTGTTCTCCTGGCTTTTCTTGCCCTTTCCGCCATCACTTTCATATCTACTCAGGCAGGACCCCATGGTCAGTCATTTTAAATCATTAGAATCTGTGGGATCCTACAAGTTTTGCTTTTCCAGCTTACCACCCTTTCCTTATCCAAGGATTTTGGAGGAAGTGACCAAAGCTCTGCTGTTTTGAGAGTTCCATGGTGGCCTAGCAGTTAAGGACCCAGTGTTGGATCAGCTAGGCTTCTATCCCTGACCCAGAAACGTCCTCATGTCCAAGGCGTGGCCCCAAAAAGCACACACACACAAAAATCTCTGCTGTTTTGATTCTCAGAATGTGTGCTTTGTTAATCTTTTCTTGATTTCGTTGTGCATGGCCTAAAGTGACTGCCCCAATCTTATGTCACCACCTCCAAGCCCCCAAGGATACACCTGCCTTTTCCCTTTTTTATCAAATTTCCTGTCCTCCCAGTTTTGCAAAATGATCCAGGACACCCAAGGAAAGCCTTCTCTCACTTCCCCTCTCTCCATCTCATATCACTTCTTATCTCTCCCATTCTTCCTTTTTCTTTCCTTTGCAGTCAGCCTCTACGTGGAGACCCAATCATCACTGCTCACATTGTTAGTCTCTCCCTTTCAGCCACAGCCTCCCCTTCCATTAACCACCAGACCAGGGTCCCTCCAACCCCTCAAACCTTGATTCCTTAGCCCTTGGAAGACAGTGTCCCCCTCCTTGCTCTGATGAAAAACTCTCCCCAGCATCTGTCACAGCAACATAAAAGCCATTCTCTGGCCTGGCTGTCTTAACCTGTCACTGCCTAGTGTGCACGTGCCTGAGCCTTCATGGACCTCTCCCTGGCCCTGCTTCCTGGGTGCTCTCCAGGCTCTCACACTTTTCAGATGAACTTGGCCTCTTCTCTATTATTTTATTTCTTCTTGCAGACCCCAGTTCACAAGCTCTTTTCAAGTTCTGTTTTTTGTGGGTTTTTTTGTTTTTGTTTTTGTTTTTGTCTTTTTTAAGCTATTTCTTGGGCCGCTCCCGCAGCATATGGAGGTTCCCAGGCTAGGGGTCAAATCGGAGCTGTAGCCACCGGCCTACACCAGAGCCACAGCAACGCGGGATCCGAGCTGCGTCTGCAACCTACACCACAGCTCACGGCAACACCAGATCCTTAACCCACTGAGCAAGGGCAGGGACCGAACCCACAACCTCATGGTTCCTAGTCGGATTCGTTAACCACTGTGCCACGAAGAGAACTCCAGGAATTTCCCCTTTTCTGTGTGATCTTCCTTCACATCAGCTAGCAAAACTTCAGAGACGGCTGTAGACCTGGCTCCAGAGTCCGTGTCAGACTCTGGCCTCTGTCTCTGACCCAGTCCATTGTTCCCAGTTGTTTACTGAGCATCACCATCTGGATTGCTCTTTGGGAATGCAAGTCTTTGGTATCAAAGTCTGAACTTACTACCTTTCCTCCAAACTCTTCATTACACTGTGAATCCTATTTCTGTTCCCATGAGCAAATCCGGGGGTTGGGCACTCTGTCCCCTATATGTCCTTGGGGAGCACTGGGTCTTCATTACTCTAGTTCAGGCATCTAGGACAAAGCCTAGTACATAGAAGTAGATGTTCAGTACATTTATGAATGATCCTTTGTCCTCAGCTGATCAGCTGTTAAGTCTTAGCAATGGGAACAGTTCACTTCCAACAATTCAGATAAATGTACAAAGGGCCTGGCTTGGGCTGGCAGCAATGCTGGAAATTGCAAGGATCAAAGAATTAAGTTGTGTAAGTCTGTTCAGTTTGATAGGATGATACCCGTAAGCATATTACAATGATTTTTAATATTTATTTTATTTCATATCCAGCCATTCTACCAAACTAGTTCTAGGCAAGTGATTCTCATGAGTTTTCTAGCCCTGTTATTTAGCAACAGTGGTCATTTACTTTCCTCTTTTGAATAATTATAGTTCTTATTTCTGTTTAATTTGTATTACATTTCAAATCGTTTTTGAATCATAAAATAAAGAAGAAAGTGCCCAGACTCTCATCCAGAGTGTCTTAACTGCTAAGAAAGCATCTCGAAGGGCAGATGTGACAATTCATTGATGTTTCTTTGGTGGGAAGCAGGTGTACATGAACTTTAGGTATCTAGACAGAAACCAGCTTTTTAAAAATGTCTTTTTAAGGGCTCCCTTCAAAACAGCAGTTAAGTCCCATCACCATTAACATTGTTAGGGAGTTCCCATTGTGGCTCAGTGGGTTAAGAACCCAACTAGTATCCATGAGGTTGCAGGTTCGATCCCTGGCCTCATTCAGTAGGTTAAGGATCCAGTGTTGCCACAAGCTACAGTATAGGTCACAGACGTGGCTTGGATCTGGCATTGCTGTGCTGTGGTTTAGGCCAGCAGCTGCAGCTCCAATTTTACTCCTAGCTCTGGGAACTCCCATTTGCCGTAGGTGCAGCCCTAAAAAGAAATAAGTAAAATAAAATAAACATTGTTAGAAACAGTAACAATGTCCATTATGTACATTATTACCCAGATAGATATTGTTATTGCCAGCAGATTTACATCCTCAAAGAAGGAAAGGTAAATGCAGCATCAGTGAGAACCATATAGGAACTGCATTCAGGAACCAGGATGGCTTAAGAAGGGATGCTCAGAGTCAAGCCCTCCAATCCAGGAGCCCTTCATTTCTAAGGGGACCCTAGAAATTACAGCTCCACATGGGAGGATGGCACCTAGTGGGTGCTCCCTTGGTTTCATTCATTTGTTCTGCAAAAACAAGCAAGCCATAAACCTAGAAAGATTTATTGTGATTATTCTGTAATCCCAGAGTAACATCAGCAGCACCGTCTTTCTGTACAGAGGAAGAAACCAGACTGTGGGATTTTTTTTTTTTTAAGAACGAAATCATTAAAAACAAAAACTCCTGAAGGCCTTTCCAGCATGAAGATCAACCACAGCAGCAAAAACTGCCAGGCACACTGCTTTGTTCCTAAGGAAAATGAAAACAGAGTGGGCAGGGTGGGTGTGGGGTACTGCTGACTCACACATTTTCTGCTTGCTCACTCAGGCATCCAGGCACAGAACCTGGAAACACTGGGGTCCTTGGTGGCCTCTGGCAAAACTGCTTTAATTCATTTGCTCTTTCTACAAGTAAGGCAACTACTGTATTCTAGGAACTGGGCTTGGTACAGTGATAACCAACACTAACACTACCCTTTTGAAGTTATTAGTCTAGAAATAGTACAGATAAACAATTTTTAAAAAACGTATAAATTGGGAAACACATTTTCAAGGAAAAGAACAGGAGCTATAAGATGGCAATTAATATGGGCCATACTTTAAATCAGGTGAGCAGTAAAGGCCTCTCGCTAATATCCAATTGACAATCTGGGAGGAGGAAGCAGGGAGAGGGCATCATGGTCCAGGCAGCAGTAGTACAAAGGCCCCAGGGCAGAAAGGAGCTTTGCACATCAAAAAACTATAAGAAAGTCCAGGACTGCAGGGCAGCAAATGATAGGAAACAGGACAGGGCTGCGGGAGGGGAGGCAGCTGGCTGAGTCGTGCAGGGCTCTGGGGGCTTCACTGGAGGGTTTGGGTTTGGGTTGCTTGGTGGATTTTGTTTGTTTTAAGGGTAACAAGAGTATATGTGCCGTAGTAGGAACAAACACTGAATTGCAGAAAACTGAAGAGTACATGAGGGCAAAGAAATAGACAACCAACATGAGGTTATTTTTTGACGAGATCTTGCCTATAAAAGAATACAGAGCAAAAAGGTTGAGCAAGGATTCTTTTTTTAGTGGGAAAAGTTTGAGCATACTTACAGACTGGGGCTGAGTCAGTAAAAATAAAATGAACGTGAATGGATGGCCTCTCTCCAGGGAGAAGGGAGTGTTTCTCAAAAAAGGCTACCAAACTCTGTGTGAGGAGCCCCTGGGAGGCTAGATAAAATAAAAATCCCAGAGTTCCCTGTTCCCTCAGTGGGTTAAGGATCTGGTGTTAGAGTTCCAGCTGTGGTGCAGTGGGTTAAGAATCCATCTGCAGTGGTTCAGGTGGATGTGGAGGAGTGGGCTCCATCCTCGACCTGGCACAATGGGTGAAAGGAGCCTTCATTGCCCAGCTGGGGCTTGCATTCAGTCCCTGGCTCATGAACTTCCATATTGTGCAGGTGTAGCCTTTAAAAAAAAAAGCATCTGGTGTTTTTACTGCTGTGGCATGGGTTCCTAGCCCAGGAACTTCTGCATGACAAGGGGGCAGTCAAAAAAATAAAAATAAATATCCCTGGACAATACCCAACATTTGATAAATTTGATGAGAGTGATAAAGAAACAACAGTCATAAGTGATTCTAAGATTCCTGATTTGAGTGGCAGGATTGATGATGGAGTCAGTAATCAACACTGGGAATGAGGGACAGGAGCTAAGTTTGAATGGAAAATATCAGGAACCAGGGTTTGGATTCACTGAGCAAGATCTGAAGCACAATGGAAACTGTAAATATGTATCAGGAGCTTGAGAGAGAGAGAGATGTGGGCTGGAGCTACAGATTTAGTGTAATTAAAGACAGAAGAGAATGTGTTTTAAAAGCTTTAAAACAATGAGGGGAAAGTACCATACACTACTCATTTAGAAATATTTTCACCCTGTTATCTAGCTCGCTATATAAAACCGAGTGAGCTCTTCCACGGTTTTGTCCAGCTCCTCCATGCCATCTGGATGGCAGCAGAACTAAGAGTGCCCAGCTCAGAGTTTGGAGCTGGATTTCTACAACTTTAGGAGCAGGGGAAAGTGCAGCCACAGTTGTAGGAGGGGAGGTGGGAGCTGGCAAGGGCCGGATAAGATATGTGGTCCCAGGCCAGCAGCCAAAGCCCAGGAGAAGTGGTTGTTTACCAGGACGAATGCAGAAGCCCACTTAGGGGATGGCCCTGGGGTTAGAACAAGGTCCCCAACCTCAGGCCCATGGATGGACTTTGAAAGTCCTTAAAGGTCTTAGAAAGATAAGCAAAACCAGGGATATCTGTGTAATTTACCGGGAATATTTTTATATTTTACATATTCATATTTTATATTTTCAAAAGGTTCTTTTATTTAAAGCTTAAGGAACGCTGGAATGGAGGAAAGCTAGAACTTGGCTAGTGCACGGAGGGTTTCTGTCCCCACCTGCCTGGGCCCTCCTCCCCGTATATACATCAGCCTTTTTTGGTTACCAACTGATTTCATATTTAAGCAACTTGTGAAGAGTCTGTTTATACAGATTTATGACTGGTTAGGGTTTTCTCAGACTTGAGTGAAAATGAAAGCTCTCGGTTCCTAGAGCTGAAAGCAGCTGTGGAAGGAAAAATTAATCTTTCCATTAATATTTTTTTTTCAGGAGTTCCCTTGCGGCGCAGCAGGTTAAGGATCTGGTGTTGTCACTGCAGTAGCTTGGGTTGCTGCTGTGGCATGGGTTCAATCCCTGGGAACTTCCACATGCCGTGGGTGCAGCCAAAAAAAAATTTTTTTCAACATTTTCTACCAAGTTTGCCTTACTCTTAGTGGTTTTCTATTAAATGATAAAATATGAAAAAGTTATATCCAATTCTCAAACTGACAGGCTATATTATATTTCAGTTTTTCAGAAATGTCCTTAGAGAGAAGAATCAAAACAAAATTTTAATGATAGCTCCTTTTTGTAATTTTATTTTGTTTCTAAACCACTTTATTGAAGTATATTTGACATATAAAAAGCTATAAATATTTATGCCTACAACTCGATGAATTTGGGGATAAGGATACCCCCCATGAAGCCATTATCAAGGCTATAAACATATCCACCTCTTCTCAATATTTCTTCCCATGTATTTAATATTACCATAAGTTTTTGAAGAAACAACACTTAACATGAGATCTACTCTCTTAGCAACGGTTCAGTGTACAACACAGTATTGTTATCTACAGGCACTGTGCTATATAGTGAGTCTCCAGGACTTATTTATTTTGGAAAACTGAAACTTTTTAGCCCTTTCTCTTAATGAATTTATGAAAATTCTAATTTTATTCCATCACTAAAAAATGAACTGTTAGGGAGTTGCCATCGTGGCTCGGCAGTAACAAATCCAATAGTATTCCATGAGAACTCCAGTTCAATCCTTGGCCTCGCTCAGTGGGTTAAGGATCCATTGAGATAAGCTGTGGTGTCAGTTGCAGACGCGGATCGGATCTGGTGTTGCTGTGGCTGTGGCCTAGGCAGGCAGCTGCAACTCCAATTCAACCCCTAGCCTGGAAACTTTCATATGCTGAGGGTATGGCCCTAAAAAAAAAAAAAAAAAAAAAATTTCCAATGACCAGAGAGGGAGTTCCCATTGTGCCTCAGTGGTTAATGAACCCGACTAGTACCCATGAGGTTGTAGGTTCAATCCCTGGCCTTGCTCAGTGGGTTAAGGATCCAGCGTTGCCGTGAGCCATGGTATAGGTGGCAGACACGGCTTGGATCTGACGTTGCTGTGTCTGTGGCGTAGGCCGGTGGCTACAGCTTCAATTAGACCCCTAGCCTGGGAACCTCCATATGCCACTGGTGCAGCCCTAGAAAATACAAAAAGGCAAAAAAAAAAAAAAAAAAAAACCAAAGAAACAGAGAGGAAGTTCCCATCGTGGCTCAGTGGTTAACAAACCTGACTAGTATCCATAAGGATGCCGGATCCATCCCTGGCCTTGCTTGGATGTTGCCACGAGCTGTGGTGTAGGTCAAAGATGCAGCTCAGATCCAGCGTTGCTGTGGCTATGGCTGAGGCCCGTGGCTACAGCTCTGATTTGACCCCTAGCCTTGGAACCTCTATATGCCTCAGGTGGGGCCCTAAAAAGACAAAAAAAAAAAAATGACTGGTGAGGAGTTTCCTAGTGTCAGTAGGTTGAGGATCCAGTATTGTCACTGCTGTGTCTCATGTTCAATCCCTGGCCCAGGAACTTCCACATGCCACAGGTGCAGCAAAGAAAAACAAACAAACAAACAAAAAAACCCAGAGAATTAATAAATGCTTCAAAATATCGAATAGGTTGTTCTCCTGTTACCTCATATTTGGTACATGAAATATCTGCATTTTGGATATACCATCGAGCAGTTTTTGCCCAGCCCAGCTGTGGTACGTCACTGCCTGAGGAATTACTCCCAAGAGAAGAATTCATGGGCTGGCTCCCTTTATAAACACAAAAGTCATGCTGCAAACACTGAAAAGTCAATATGAATGCAATATGAATGCACAGCACCTTGTTTACAGTTTACAGTATAATTGCAAGCATTCTTTGGATCCAACACATTTGGATTTGAATGTTTTTACTGTTAGAATTGTGCTCCTGGTAAGTAAAAGCCTTATTAAATGGAGAGATTAACAATATTCCCTGGGGTATTGGGAGTCTGCTTCAAAAGCCACAGATATCACATAAGTATTTGAAAAAAAAAGTAAGTTTATTTTCTGGCACAAGTGTTATTCCTTAGCAACATCATTTACAAATATTTTCCATCAGTGCAATTTTGTAATCAAAGAGGTATTTTGAACTGTTTCCTAAGGTCTCACCTCACAGAGAGAAATAACGTTAATTCATGTGTTTTGCTCATAAAATGCTATTCAATATGAGAAAAAAATACCTTTTAACTGAGAATAGTTCCACTTAGAATCATTTATCATTGGAAATTTGGGATGAAAATACACTTCTTTTTCTGGTAGAATAAGACAGAAATTATCCTACGAAACTAGAGATGCCTGTCCAATATAGCAGCCACTAGCCACATGTGGCTGTTTAAATTTAAATTACTTAAAATAAAAAGTAAATTAAAAATTCAGTTCCTTGGTCTCACTCACCACTTTTCAAGTGCTCAGTAGCCACCAGTGGCTTGTGCTGCTCTGTTACACACTGCACAGACCATATCTACCATCTCAGCTCAATTTCACAGTGCTGCTCTGGACATTAGATTTGACCTTGTGGCTCTACCCAGGTGGGCTACCTGGAAGGCTTGAGTTGTGTCACATTGCAGAGCCTCTACCAACTACACAATCAAGTTACCTGGGGAGTTTTTTCTTTATTTTATATTTTTAAAAATTTTATTGAAGTATAATTGATTTACAATGTTGTGTTAGGTTCTGCTATATAGCAAGGTGGTATATAATATGTGTATATAATATCACATCTTCTTTATCCATTTTTCTTTTGATAGACACTTAAGTTGTTTCCCTATCTTGGCTATTGTAAACAGTGCTGCAATGAACATCAGAGTGCGTGTATCTTTTTGAATTATGGTTTTCTCTGGGTATGTGTCCAGGAATGAGATTGCTAGGTCATATGATAATTCTATTTTGGTTTTTTGAAGAACCACCATACTATTCTCCATAGTCCCTGACTTTCAATGGTTTGTCTTACAAAGTTTGGCTTTACCATGGTGCAAGAACTATACACAGTCAGTAGAAATTATACTTTGCAGTTTGAATTTTGATCTTTCCTGGGCTAGTGATACGTGGTGTGGCACTCCCTCATGCTGCTTGGGAGCAGCAGGGAGCCTAACCTTCCACTCAAACATTGAGAACACTTTATTAAACAGTAGGATTTGTGTTAGAAGATTTTGCCTAGCTGTAGGCTAATGCAAGTGTTCTGAGCATATTTAAGGTAAGCTGGGCCAAGCTATGAAGTTCAAGTAGATTAGATACTGTAAGTGCATTTTCAACTTATAATGAGTTTATTGGGGCCATAACTTGGTGGGACAGCCACCAAGATAGACTAGTCAACCCTTGGTATTGAGAGGGATTGATTCTGGGATCCCCCACACCCACACAGCAGATACCCAAATCCAAGGATATTCAAGACTTTTATATAAAATGGCGTAGCATTTGCATATAACCTAGCACAGCCTCCCATATAATTTGTCATCTCTAGATTACTTATCATACCACATACAATGTAAATGCTATGTAAACAGTTGTCAGCACATGTGGCAAATTCAAGTTTTGCTTTGGAACTTTCTGGAATTTTTAGCTTTTTCTCCAATATTTTCTCTTTTTTTAATTTTATTGAAGTGTAGTTGATTTACAATGTTGTATTAATTTCTGCTCTAGGGAGAAATGATTCAGTTATATATACAAACATACATATATTCTTTCACTTTCTTTATCATTATAGCTTATCTCAGGGTATTGGATATAGTTCTCTGTGTTATACAGTAGGATCTTGTTTATCCATCCTATATATAGTAGTTTTCATCTGCTAACCCCAACCTCCCACTCCAACCCTCCCCCAAATCCTCCCCTCTCCCTTGGCAACAACAGTCTGTTCTCTATGTTTATGAGTCTGTTTCTGTTTCTTAGGTAATTTCATTTGTGTCATATTTTAAATTCCACATATAACTGATGTCATATGATATTTGTCTTTCTCTTTCTGACTTAATTCACTTAGTATGATAATCTCTAGGTGCATCCATGTTGCTTCCAGTATTTTAGATCTGGGGTTGGCTGAATTAGCAGATGAAGAACCTGTGGATATGGAGGGCTGAATGTGTATCCTGGGTCATAAAACAAACCTCAGTAAGTTTAAAAGAATCAAAATCATGCAGAGTTTATTCTCTGACCACAAAGAAATCCAACTAGAAGTCAGTAACAGAAAATTATGAGGCAAATCTCCTAAAACTTGGAAATTAAACAACATGCTTCTAAATAATCCATGGATGGAAGTTGAAGGCTCAGAGGAAGTTTTAAAAATACAAAGGACTGGGGGTTCCCTGGTGGCACAGCAGGTTAATGATCTGGTGTTGTCACTGCTGTGATTGAGTTTCTGCTGTGGTTTGGGTTCAGTGCCTGGCCTTGGAACATCCGCATGCCACAGGTGTGGCCAAAAAGAGAAAAAAAAGACAGAGAAGGGAATGAAAATAAAAAGACAACATGTCAATATTTTTTGGCTGCTGCTGAGGTACTGCTGAGGGAAATTTATAATACTAAGTGAATTGAGAAAAAAAGTTCTCAAATCAATAATAGTAAGCTTCCACCTCAAGAAATTAGAAAAAAAACGAAAAACAAAATAAATCTATAGCAAGCAGGAGAAAAGAAATATAAAAGAACCGAAATCAATGGAATTGAAAAAAGAATGCAAGAGTCTGGGCTCATTGACATCATCCCTCTGATACACACCTCAGCTATCTGGGGCCAGTTAACTGTGCTTTTCCATCCTGAGTCCCCTTGGGGTGTATCACTGGGGGTGGCTACAGTGACTGAGGGCTTTATGGTGGGAGTCCTGCCTCTATCCTGAGTTCCCTCAGGGCTCACCATCTGGGTGACTGAAATGTGATGACTGATAGCTGCAGCAGGCTCTGATTACTGATATGGCAGGCAACATTTTTTTCATGGAAAGTGTGAGTACCAGTAAGTCGTGTAGCACCTATTGTTTGCTATAGACTTTATAGTTTAGCAGCTAGAAAGAGAAAGCCCTGACCCCACCTTCAGAAAGGCCAAGGCCAAGTCCTATCTCCCTAGCCAACCTCATTCCCCAGCCCGGTGGTCTTGTAGTTGCACACTGGCCCTTGCAGAGGTGGCCTCCTGCTGTGGCAATTGTTGGCCAAGCCCTGGATTAGATGCATAGTCTTGTTCTGTGTCCTGGAGGATGAAAAATCACATCAAAAAGAAAGAGAAATAATTATACTCTGTGTTAAGTTCCAGAGGGAAATGACAGTGTGTCCCAAAAACAATGGGCCTCTTAAAGTCCCCGACCAGAAAGTAGAGTGTTCCTGGCTATGAGGTGTTTCGAGGGGAAAACATAAAAACAAAAACTCTGGTCAAATAATTTTGGTCACTTCCAGCTAAAAAGATGTGAAGATTAACCTGAGGACATCTCAGAGCCCATGGTCAATGTCCTAGAGGGCTTCAAATGCTGGGGTCACCATTATCTGAGAGGATCTAACCCTGAGGTGATCCAGGGGCTGCTGGTGTGGAGAATCCAGTTGGGTTCCTCACATCTGGGCTTGGGATCACCACTCCAGTGGGAGGAGGCTGATGGTGTCAAGCCAACATAAGGTCTACATGCATTGATTGAACAGTAAATCTATTTGTTTATTTAATTTTAGGACCACACCTGCGGCATATGGAATTTCCTGGGCCAGAAATTAAATCCAAACACTGAAGCTGGATCCTTTAATCCACTGTTCCTGGCAGGGGATGGAACCCTCCCCCTCTGCATTATGACACAAGCTGCTGCAGTTGGATTCTTAATCCACTGTGCCGAAACTTCTATAAATCACTCTCTCTCTCTCTCATTTTTTTTTTTTAAACCAGCAACTTGAATGTTCATCCTGAGATGGAATATTGAGACACTGTGTTTGTCCGGCTTGTTTTCTGGGCTGTTTCTTTTGGTGGAAGCATACTAACTTTAGGGGGCAATGATACTGCCTTTGATTGGGATGGGACACACAGGGGTTACTGCAGCACACACATTACAAAACCAAGGTTAGTCAATACAACTAGGAGCAAAGCTCAGGGCAAACCTGTGTTCTCTATCTGGGAGGATAGCTGTGTTGTTTAAGTCAAAGATCAGAAAGATCCCTTCATCTTTGAAATCAGGGTGAGGCTCTGGAGCACACAGTGCCCTTTGCAAGCTGGCTGCCCTGATTTACTCCTCCAGCTTCATCAAATACTAGTGTCCCTCTTGCAGCCAGAGACAATGACTGCTTAGACTTGCCGGACTCTCTCCCACCTCCACGCCTCTTCACATGCTATTCTCGCGCCTACAGTGCCCTCCCGCCTCTCCTCTTCTTTGTAACTTGTCTCCAGTTTTCTGGGGCCAAGAAGTCTCCCCCGCCTCTCTGCTCTTTTGATCTTCCTCTCTGCTCTCACAGCAAGCCCAATGCTAACCTGCATTCCTCTGAAAGATGAGATGGGATCTTTTAAATGTTGTCTCCCCAGCATCTAAAAGCGAATCTAGGGTAGAGTAGAAGATCAATAAATATATAGATGTGTGAATGCTCAAATACATTGTTTTCTCTATACTGGGGAAGTAGATCTCTTCAAAGATCTTTTCCTTCCTTGTTTGGAATGAATTACTGTGTTACTTTTATCATCAGAAAAGCATAATAATGTGACCATGTATTGCTTTTTCTAATCAGAGAAATTATTTTTAAACCAAAAATTTAAAAGGTAACCAATCACTGTAATCATTTATAACATTTTCAAAATTGGTCCTAAGACTGGATGATTATTTCAAGGTTTGTGGCATTTTTAACACTTAGGTTTCAAAATGTATTTTTCTAAAAACGAGAATAGGAATTCCTGTTGTGGCTCAGTGGGTTAAGAACCTGACTAGTATCCATGAGGATGTGAGCTTGATCCCACTTGCTCAGTGGGTTAAGGATCCAACATGGCCTCAAGTTATGATGTAGGCCAGCAGCTGCAGCTCTGATTCAACCCCTAGCCTGGGAACTTCCATATGCCACAGGTGCAGCTCTAAAAAAATATAAAAATAAAGACAAGAATATAGGAAATACTCTAGAGCACAGGGAACTATATCCAATCTCCTGGGATAGACCATGATGGAAAATAATTTTTTGTGTCTTTTTGGGGCTGCACCCATGGCATATGGAGGTTCCCAGGCTAGGGGTCAAATTGGGGCTGCAGCTGCCAATCTCCATCACAGCCAGAGCAACGCCAGATCTGAGCCTCATCTGTGACCTACACTGTAGTTATGGCAATGCCAGATCCTTAATCCACTGAGCGGGGCCAGGGATCAAACCCATGTCCTCATGGATACTAGTCAGGTTCTTTACCACTGAGCCACAATGGGAACTCTGGAAAATAATATTTAAAAAAAGGAAAAATAGAAATATTACAACTAAATCTTACTATATGACACAGTATAAATGCATACCCACATAAATCTACCCTCTCTAACCTAAAATTTTCCTCATGGTCCTCACTGAGGATAAAGAATTTTGTTCCAAAAGCTATTTTATTTTCTTTGAACACATCTTTTCTCTTTACTGTTCCATTTATGACATGTTCAAGTCACATCCTGGACAGTTCTTACCTATAAGGACTCTGAGAAGGTACATGGTACTCGGGAATTTTGTGCTGTCAGGTAGATGTTAAACTTAGCCAACTGCTTTCTTAGAGTTTCTAAAATAAGTTTCTCTGATTACATCAACATCTTTTCACATGCCCTCATAGACTCATCTTCTGGCTCAGGAACAGACACCAGGATGACTTCCAGGATTCCGATGAAAAAGAACTCCAATTGCTCTGTTCTACAGAAGCTGCCACTGGCAGGCACAACCTCTATAATAAGGAACGTGGGCAAGGGTGGGTCCTGCTGAGTTGTCACTACAATGCCCCTTGAGGCAGTGATGCTTTTGTGGGCAGTCATTGCTTTGATTCAGTTCCCTTCTCTGAGATGTACTGATGTTTGACACTGTCACTGATTTAGACACACTGAGCTCTGTGCTTGACCTGAACTTCACAAGTCACTGGGCACTGTAGCATTCAGGGGATGGCACACTGAAGAGTAGTTTCTGTTTCTGGCAGTTCCATGATAGTTTTAGCATGAGTGTCGTGATATATCATTAACTTCTTGGCTTCTACTTAAAAATCCTCATCAGTACAAGCCAGCACAGCCAGGCCAGAAGTCACAACTCAGAGGGAGTACCAGCAGACACACCCTTCCCACATGCTTCTCCTGTCTGCTTTGTGAGCTGTTCCAGGCTGAATCCAGTGGAATTCTTTTGGGACTATTTCTGAGGGTGGAGAGAACATTAGACATCCAGCCTTCTCTCCTGGTTTCTGTGTCAGAGGCTGGTTGAGTTCTTTGGCAGAGGATCAAGGGACTGTTGTGCATTCTTCATAAGCTAAGATGGCTGGGTGATGTCAGGGTTCATTCCTTGGGCACTGCTCTCAGCAATGTGCCAAACTCAATGGCCTCACCTGCTACTTCCTAAAATACATGCTGGGGACTCAGATCTGATTCTAGACTCTGGTCAAATCCAGTTAAAGTGACATTCCACATAATGCAAAACATCCCAAGATTTAGCTGCCAATCTAAAAGTATATACATATTAGACACTATAGGATTTCAGTCCCCCAAGCTAATCTAGACAACACTTTGAGCTTAAGGGACTTCAAGACCTCTGGCATCACTCCCACATTTTACTTTATGCAAATTTTATGCTTACTTTTCTTTTTTCTCCCATTGGGATATTTAATATTGGAGAAAATGTTTAGTTCTTATCAAACCAGTCTCCTGGAACCAGGCCCCAATTATTCCCTTATTCCCTATTCTCCACCTGTACATGCAAAGGAGCTGACCTGACCGTTGCTGATCATGATACCTCTGTCCTATGCCACTCATGGCCCTGTCACAAATGCGGCACCTGCCCCACCATGTACATGCCCTATGGAGATGCACCCTCCTTCTTCTCTCCCTCCAGCAGTTCCAAGAACAATATAATAATTCATAATTCACAGTCATTGCACAGCTCCCTAGTACCATCTCCATGAGGCTGCATGAACAGAGTGGTCCTGATTCCAGGATCTCCTTCTAAACTGTAATGATTACTGCTTTCTTCACACCCCTTCTCCACTCAAAAATCTAGGCTTCTTAATTTCCACTGCTTAAATTTACATAATCATTTCATATCATGAGGGAAAAAATTAATATCTAGTCATTTTGGACATAGATGTAATTTTTTTCTAGGGGCATTCTACTCTCTCTACAATAGCTTTACTGATTTAAGTACCTGGAGAAGTTCTGCTCTAAGGATGTTATATCTGTTCCTCTATAAATTATGTGCATATAATGCTTGCCCTTCAACTTAACTTGCTACTCTACATGATTTTTTTCCTTTTTTAAAAATTGAAATATAGTTGATTTACAGTGTTGTGCAAATTTCTGCTGTACAGCAAAGTGACCCAGCCCTACATATACATACATTCCTTTTCTTGTATTATCTTCCATCATGGTCTATCCTGAGAGACTGAATATAGTTACCTGTGCTATCAGTAGGTTATCCTACATTATTGAATCATCAGCTTAAAATATTTTGAAGCTGTTTTTATCAGATGCCTACATGTTTAGAACCGAGATAACAACTGGTGTGTTGAAATTTTTATCATTATTTAGTGACCTTTCCTATCTAATAATATATGAGTACTATTTAAGATCATAAGTATAAGTGGGGTTGGAGAGGGTCACAATGCAATGTGTCTTTTTTCCATTCTTATATTTCCAACTTTTACACATCCATGTGTTTTTCACTGTGGGTTTATTTTAGTTACATTTATTGACATTATAGACAGACTCGGATCTGTATAGCAGACAATGTCTTGTTTTGCACAGACCCATTATCAAATCAGAGTGTTTTGGGGGGAATCTGATCTAACAAAACCTATTTTTATAGTCTCAGTTTATTATTTTAGTTCTCTCCCATTTTTTCCATTATTTTAATTTATGTTTTACATTTGGAGGGATATTGATGTTTACTTTTCCTTCACTCCCCAAAAAGAAAGAACTTTAGCACACTTTCAAATATTTGAAACTCTTCACTCCTTATGTTGGTTATACCTGGATTTAAAATTCATAGTTATTATGGATGTATTTTTTTCTTTCTGTTTACTTTTTTTTTGGTTTTTGGGGCCACATTTTTGGCATATGGAGGCTCCCAGGCTAGGGGTCGAATCGGAGCTACAGCTGCTGGCCTAGACCACAGCCACAATGCTGGATCCTTAACCCGCTGAGCGAGGCCAGGCATTGAAACCTCATGGTTACTAGTCAGATTTGCTTCCTTTGCGCCACAACGGGAATTCCATCTTTGCTCTTATTTTTTAAAGACAACAATAAATTTTACTAATGTATGAAATCTTTTGTTCCCTCATATATCTCCTACAGCACCTCCTAGATTTTTCTTTCCACTTATACAAATACTTTACCCTTGTTTCCAATGCAGATCTTGTTTTGGCAAAACTTCTAAGGCCTTCTATGCCAGAGAATATCTTATCTGGTCTCTGAATTTGTATGACCGCTTATTTGGATATAAAATTCTAGATTCTGGAGTTCCTGCTGTGATACAATGGGTTAAGGATACAGCATTGTTTCAGCAGGGGCTCAGGTAGCAGCTGAGGCATGGGTTTGATCCCTGCCCCCAGGAACTTCCACATGCTGCAGATGTGACCAAAAAAATTAATAAATATAATTTTTAAATAAATAAAATTCTAGGCTCTAAGTTGTTTCCCTTGAATATGTTTAATACTCTATTGTATCCTTATATCTAGTTGGTAGTGACAAATAAATCTTATATCAATCTGATTCTTGGGCTCAGCTGTGATTTGTTTTGTCTCTGAAGTCTTCTAATTTTTCTTTGCCTTTGATATCTTATGCTTTACTATAATGTGTCTGAATGTAAGCTTTTCTTTATCTTTCTTTGAGGGTACTCTATGAGGCCTTTGAAAGAGAGGTCTTTCATCTTTATTTAATTTGGGAAAATTTAATCTCTATTATTTCTTCAAGTATTTTCTCATCTCCATTTATATTTTCTCTTTCTGGTACTCCTATTATCTGGATATTGGCATTTCTATTTCTCTCCTCCATATATTTTTAAAAATTTTTTCGGTTCTCCCTCCAAGAAATTTCTTCAATCTGTCTTCTAATTCATTAAATCATTTCTCAGATGCATTCCAATGAGTATATTCTTCAAGTACTATTTTTGATTCCTAATATTCCTGCCTGTTTTAAGACTTTTATTTTTCTGGTTTCTCATTTTTTGTCACTTAGTACGTTTATTGGGATAATTCGATTTATTTGTCTTCTTTTAATACTTCTACTTCTGACACAATCTATAGTTTTGAAATAATTGTGCTCCTCAAATGACTTCTTCTTTTGGTTGAAGTACACTTAACATGAAAGTTTTAGCTAATCTGCCAGGCATTATAGAAAGTAAGACCCCATACCCCAACTTGCCTCAGCCCTGGTAAGGGAGTGAAATGTGTCCAGAGTGGAGAATTTTGAGTCCTAACCCTGATCTTTATCACTGTCCCCAGCAAGAAGTGCAGTTGGTTTTCTGGTAATCTTTCTACACTGGGTGGGGGGCAGGGGGGAGGGGTTTCTATAGTCATACCCTTTTGTCTTTTTTAGCCATACCTCCTGTCTTTGCTTATTGACAGCTCCCCCACAGCAGGGTCCAAAGGACACTTCCACTGATGTCTTTTCTGGGTGCTTCAGACTTACAAATCCAGACTCTGAGAGGAGCCTGGGAAGCTGAATGTCAACAAACTATACAGGTGACTCTTACAGATGTTGACAATTCCATCATTGCCTATTCTTGCTATTAACTTTGCTCTCAGAAGCTTTGTTGAGAAAGTTGGAGGAGGATTTATAGTGTAGGACTAAACTGTATGACCGAAGTAAGGTTTGAAGGTGTTGATATCTTGTGTCTGTCCTATGCCTGGATGCCATTAGTATAAACAAGCAGAGGAAACCGGTGGAATGCACTTCTCCTGGGGTATTCAAAAGACATCAAGAATCTTAAATCTCATTTATTCCCATAATATTCTCTAGTGGCCAAATATAGTAATAGAACAAAAAGGAAAATAAAGCTTATTTTGTGTTGATGAATTATACTGTCTATGGAAGAATACAGTTGACCAAAAAGCTATCGAAGATCATAAAACTGGATTGTCATAAGAAAGCCTGGAGAACCTGGGACAGTGTTTGTGTAGTAGAAGTATTTGTCCTTGGTTCATGATTCAAGCAGAAGCAGTTTACATTTACTACAAGAGTTTTCCTTGCAGCATTATGCGTTATATTCAAAGATAGAAAAGAACTCAGATGCCCATCAACAGTATGGTGGACTAGCAACATGTCCTACGTTTGCATTACATAACAATGGAAATTAACTACAGACCCATGCCACAACAGGAATAAATCTCATAGTTTTGAGTGAAAGAAGGTTGACAGGCTTCTGATTCCATTTATACAAAGTTCAAAAAACAAAGAAAACTAAACTACAGTGTTAAGGAATTCAAACTTGAGTGGCTCAAGTATAAAGAAATGCAAGGGAATTATCTCCATAATTGTCTCCTTTAGGTAAAAGAAAGGAGGTTATGTCAAGTTTATATGTCACTCCTTACTGGCCAGGGAGCTTGCCTGTTTATGCAAACAAGGGATCTGAGGAAACTGTGTTTGGGCTTCATCAACAATTCTGACTGAAGGTCCTCCTTTCCTTGTATAATGGACGGCACAGGTTTGAAATGAGCAATCAAAAATCTGCAAGGGTTTACTTATCACACCTCCCTCCTGAGGCCACATGTTTCTGAGAAGATGATTGATAGTGATTGTGGGTTGTTCTTCATGTGTACACATAACTTAATGTCACTTATGGGACTTAGGACTTTCTAACTTAACGTCCTCTTTCCCATCAATCATTCATAGGCTCAATTAATAGTTATAAGCATCTACCTAATGCCAGACAGTTTTTCGGTGCTAGAGACATAGTATGTGGAAAAGACAAAGTTTCAACCTTCATAGAACTTGCAGTTTAGTAGGTGAGATGGGAAGATAAAAGGCAAATAATAAAAATTATTGATGTAATTTAAAGGAGTGGTTAGACTAGGAAAAAAAAATGTACCAGGGAGACAAGGTAGAGGTAATAGTGTGTGTACGTAGGGGCGGCAGGGGTGGGGAATATTTTTTTTTATTTTTACAAGCTGGGGAAGGCCTCTCTGAGGAGGTAATGTTCAAACAATGGAAATTTTCCATGATCTCCTTGCATATGCTATGATATGATTTTGTTCATTTGTTCACCATAGTCCATAGGGTTGTTCAAATAAACTGCTTATTTTTACTAGATCTACAGAGTGTGTATTATTCAGTCTCTGAATTAAGTGTGACTCTTATTTCATATTTGCCTTCAAACTAAGACCTGTGGGCCAGCTAGCTGTTTCCTTAATGTCTACAAATGTACTTACTCTACAATGGCAGAGATGAGTATTTGGGACAGAGGTCATACGGCCTAAAGCCTAAACTGTTTCTGTCAAGGCCTTTACAGAAAAATTTTTTTGGCACCTAGCTTAACTCATTGATTTTCAAATTTTATGCTATTTAAAGACACTGCTTTCCCTCTAAACACTGCTTTAGCTGCATTTAACTGGCTTTCATATGACCTACCATGTTACCATTCATTTCAAACTATTTTTTAATATTCAGTGTAGTTTGGAGTTCCCCTTGTGGCTCAGTGGATTAAGAACCTAACACTAGTATCCATGAGGATATGGGTTTGATCCCTGGCTTCACTCAGTGGGTTAAGGATCTGCAGTGTAGATTGCAAATGTGTCTCAGATCTGGCATTGCTGTTACTATGGCATAGGCTGGCAGCTGCAGCTCCGATTCAACCCCTAGCCCAGGAACCTCCATATGCCACAGGTGCGGCCCTAAAAAGAAAAAAATATGTACATTTAATGTGGTTTATCCTTTTATTCATGGGTTATTTAGAAGTGTATTGTTTAATTGCTAAACTATTAAGGATTTGCCTATTTATCATTCTGTTCTTGAATTCTAGTTTAAACTCAAAGTGGTCAGAGAGCACACCTTAAATTTTTCTTTTGATCTGATTTATATTTTATTATTTTATTATTTTATTTTATTTTATTTTATTTTATTTTATTTTATTTTATTTTATTTTATTTTATTTTATTTTATTTTGTCTTTTCAGGGCTGCACCAAAGGCATATGGAAGTTCCCAGGCTAGGTGTCTAATCAGAGCTATAGTTACTGGCCTACGCCACAGCTCACGGCAACACCAGATCCTTAACCCACTGAGTGAGGCCAGGGATTAAATCCACAACATCATGGTTACTAGTCGGATTTGTTTCTGCTGTGCCAGGACAGGAACTCCCGATTTTTTTTTTAGACTTAATTTGGGGACCAGCATATGGTATATAAGTAACTGTTCCATGTGCACATAAAAAGAAAATTGATCAGCAGCTGTTAAGTGCAGTATTTTACATAGGTAAGTTAGATTAATTTTTTATCTTAATTTGGTTGCTCAAATATTTTATATCCTTGTTGTTGTTTTGTTTTTTGTTTGTTTGTTTGCTTTTTAGGGCCTCACCCACAGTATGTGGAGGTTCCCATGCTTGGGGTACAATCAGAGCTATGGCTGCACGCCTATGCCACAGCCACAGCAATGCAGGATCCAAGCTGGATCTGAGACCTATACCACAGCTCACAGCAACACCAGATCCTTAACCCAGTGATAGAGGCCAGGGATCAAACCCATCACTTCATGGTTACTAGTCAGATTCATTTCCCCTGTGCCACAATGGGAACACCATATCCTTGTTGGTTTTTTGACTGCTATTTTAATGCTTATTGAGAGTTATGTATTAAAATCTCCAACTACTAATATATGATTTTCAATCAATTTCTTCTAGTTCTGTTAAATTTTGTTTTATATATTTTGGAGTTATTAGGTACATGTAGGTGAAACAAGTGCAGAAAAATTTTAGGATGATTATCTATTTAGTTCATGTTTTTATTATTATGAAATGTTTCTGTTTTCTTCTAGTGATTTTTCTTGCCTCTTTCTATTTACATAATATAATTCTTTCTATGCTTTTACTTTCCATTTAACTGTAAACTTATATTTAAACTTCTTCTCTTACAAAGTAGCACATATTCAAGTCCTAGTTTTGTATCCAGTGTGAAAATCTCTGTCTTTAATTGGAATATTTAATTATTCATACATGATACAACTAAAAATAAATGGACTTAGGTCTCTGTTTTTTATTTAAACTATCTGTTCTTTGTTTTATATTTTTTGTCAGCAAGTTTCTTTTGTATTAGTCAAACTTTTGTTGTTATTCTATCTGTTGTCTCTATTAGCTATTCTCAAATATTTTGGTAGTTATCTAGAGATTTACAATGAATCCTTCTTTTACCAGTTAACCTTAAGGTAGTTATTTTCACCACCTTTTGAGCAATGCAAAAAAAAAAAAACTTTGCAACAATTTTAATTCATTTAATAGTCTCGTTTATTGTGTTATTGTTGTCGTATATTTTATTTTTATTTATCCCGCTTCAATCTGTGGATTGATAAGCTTTCAATAGTTAGAAGAAATTGTCATTATTCTAGTTTTAAATATTCATTCTGCTTCATTTTTTCCACTTCTTTGCTGGAATTCACGTTAAGCACAATGGTTGACTGTTTAGATTATTTGATTTCTTATTTCACATATATTTTATGCTCTCATCTTTATTTCCATTCTTCTTTTCTCTGTGCACTTTAGTTGGGATATATTTTATTGACCTATTTTTAGCAGCATTGTTCCTATCTTCTGCTATGTCTGGTTTCCTGCTAGATCCACCCAATAAGCTCTTAATTTTCGATATGATATTTTCACTTCTGCAATATGCATTTAATTTCTAGAAATATATATTCTAAAATATATATTTTATATTTTTATATTCTAATATACATATTAGAATATATAACTCTCTCTATAGTATAATATATGTATTATAGAAAAAGTTTCAGGTCACTGTTGAAAATTTCCAACTTTTCATGTTGGTCTTTTCATCTCACATTTAAAAAAAAAAAAAAAGGTATTAATCATGGATGGTCCTCCTAGGCTTTTGGTTAAGAGACTGTAAAACTCCCATCTCCTCAAACCTGGAAATTTTGCCCTTTGTAAAAGATTCTGAAAGTAGCTATTATTTTACCCCATGTAGGGTCAAAAAGTGGCCAATGTCATGAGGTTCAAAATCTAGACCAATCATCTGTTTATTGCAGGCCTTTCTCTCTAACTGGAATTTTACACCATGAGACCATGGGAGATTCCATTCTGCCTTTCAGTTTCAGGTTTCTGGCCTCATACGCTGCCCCAGAAATCAGCCACTGTCCTATGAGGAAAATGAATATATATGTCAATTAAGTTGGATTTGCTAATTGTGTTATTCTAGTCTTCCATATGCTTATCAATTTTTAGTCTACTTGTTCATCTGCTACAAAAAGAAGTGTATTAACATATTCCACTGACTGTGGATTTGTCTATTTATTTTTTAGTTGTGTCAGTTTTTGCTTTATATATTTTGAAACCATATTATTATATAATAAATATTTAGGTCAATTCTACCTTCCAGGTAACTTGAAATTTTCTTGTCAATGATTATCCCTGTTTATCTCTATGTAGGGTTTTGCCCTTAAAGTTTTTCTTTGTATCCTTATATTTAAGATAATAGCACATAGTCAGGTTTTATTTTATTCAGCCTGACATATTTTTTCCTTTTGTGAAAAATTTAGTCCATTTCCATTTAATGTATTTACCTGCCAAATTATTTTTCTTCTTTTATTTTTCCATCTTTTATGTTTCTGTTTTCTCTTTTTTCGTGTATTATATTTAATTGATTAGTTTTATTATTGCACTTTTCACTCTAAATTTTGAAGTAGTTTTTTTTCCTACTATTCTGTAAGTACTGATACTGAAGGTAATAGTGCATCCTTGCTTTGTAACTTATTTTTTGTTTTTGTCATCTTTCTGGGCTCAGGCAGGATTGTGGAACACTTGAACTCCATTAACCCTCTCCAGACCTCTAAGTATCACTGTCATGTATTTTAATTCTATAAAGATTTCTCAATTCCACCAGATTTTGTTATTTTTTATCCATTCATCATCCATTTAAATTTGCCAGTTACATTTAAATCCTTCCTGAAGATACTAGGAATCCTTGGTGATCTTAATTAAATTTCAGACTTGCAATTTTTAAACTACCTTGGTTTACTTATGTTTGCCCTTATACACAAGGTTTCATCCTTCTCAAAGCATGGGGCTTTTCAGTGACTCCAGCCATGATAGTTCTTGGATTCTAACTTTTGTCTAACTTTTGCCAAAGGGCTTACAAGTTTTTCAAAAGTGATGCTTATTTTTAGCCCCTTCTTCTGGTATCAAAAGCTCCCTGGCAAGAAGTTCCACGTGCCAATTTCACCTCTCTATATTCCTGTTTATTCCCAGATACTTCTTGGCCTTCTGTTACCTTCAAGAATACACTCTTCCACTATAAAAGAATTTGAAGAGACTATGGAAAAGGGTTGGAGATTATTAGAGAGAGAGTGCTGCTAGAGGACTGCAGAGTGCTGCTTCCCTACTTCATCGTAAGTCAAGAGATGAAACTTGAGTCAACCATGTGGGGAGGGCAATGTGTCTCCTAGCCATCTCACAGAGTGAACTGGTAGCTGATAGTTATGGGTGGGGTTATGTCCCTTCTGAAAACATACATTGAAGTCGTAACCTCAGGACCTCAGTGTGTGATTTTGTTTGAAAAGAGGATTATTTCAGATGTACTTTGTTAAGATAAGGTGATACTGGAGTAGTGTGGTCCCCTAATCCAATATTACCACTGTCCTTATAAGAAGATGACCAACTGAAGACAGATACACAGAGAGGGGAGCCATGTGAAGACAGAGGCAATGACTAAATTATGCTGTCACCAGTAAAAGAACATCTGGGGCTACCAGATTCTCAAAGACTCAAGGAAGCCTATATACCCTTGGAGGCTTCAGAGAGAGCACCACACACTCAACACCTTGATTTCAGACTTTCAACCTCCAGAAGCATGAGAAAATATTTGTGTGTTGTTTTAAGCCATTCAGCTTTTGACACTTTATTCTGATATCCCTTGGAAACTAACACAGTGATTTCTACTTAAAAATCTTAAAAGGGAAGCTGGTTGGCTAGCCACTCTGTGAGAAAGTGTGACTGGGTTGGATGACCTTCAGGCCTGTATTTCTTGGGAAAAAAATGGATAAACATTTCTCAGGGATTAGAGATGGGTCACACCTGACAAAAAGCTGGTGCAGGGTTATATCCTATCCAAGAGACCCACCAATATGTTAGGGGAACTCAACAACAGAGCAAAATCCCCAAATCTCAAGAACTAAAAAACAATAAACTGCAGAAGATGTATTTGCCTATATCAAAGTAACTACAGGAGAGAGATCCTCAATGATGTGGATAAAGAGTCTCAAGCCAAACCACTAAAGTGTCCCTGAGATAGTCACTTTAAAAACTCCACATGTCTCAGGAAGCACTCATGCCATCTTGTAACAATATTAGGTAAGAATTCTCTACTTCTTTTTCTTGAGAGAAGTAAAAATTGAGATTTGAGAGGTAGAAAAAAGATCAGTAGAAGTTCAAGGTGATGAAGACAGAAGATGGAAACCACACCTCCTTTCCCAAGGCTGTCGGTCAGTCTTCAATAAACCTAAGTTGGAAGAAGAGAAGAATATGTCTCAACAATACAGTTTGGCATTTCTGATTGTTACCTTGGATCAGACATTTTAATTTTTTTTTTTGTCTTTTTGTCTTTTTGTCTTTTCTAGGGCCGCACCTGCAGCATATGGAGGTTTCCAGGCTAGGGGTCTAATCGGAGCTGTAGCCACCAGCTTACTCCAGAGCCACAGCAACGCAGGATCCAAGCTGCATCTGCGACCTACACCACAGCTCACAACAATGCTGGATCCTTAACCCACTGAGCAAGACCAGGGATCGAACCCAAAACTTCATGGTTCCTAGTCGGATTCGCTAACCACTGAGTCACGATGGGAACTCTGAGACATTTTAATTATTAAACTGAGACTTTGGGGGGACTAGAGTGATCAAGGTATATTTTCTTACCTAAGAAGGACCTAAAGGGGGTGTTTCCATCATGGCTCAGTGGTTAATGAATCTGACAAGGAACCATGAGGTTGTGGGTTCGATCCCTGGCCTTGCTCAGTGGGTTAAGGATCTGGTGTTGCTGTGAGCTGTGGTGCAGGTCGAAGACACGGCTCAGATCCAGCATTGCTGTGGCTCTGGCATAGGCCAGTGGCTACAGCTCCAATTAGACCCCCTAGCCTGGGAACCTTCATATGCCGTGGGTACGGCCCTAGAGAAAGACAAAAAAAAAAGAAAGACCCGAAGAAGTCATTGAATGTTCCGTAAATTTCAGCCAGGGACAGGGGAAGAAATAACACTGCATTTAAAAAAACTATAAGAAGGAGTTTCCTGCTGTGGTTCAATGAGATCTGCGGCCCCTCTAGAGCAATGTAACACAGGTTCAACCTCCAGCCTGGCATAGTAGGTTAAGGATCCAGCATTGCTGCAGCTGTGGCATAGGTCACAACTGCAGCCCAGACCTGATCCCTGCCTTGGGAACTCCATATGCCTCCAGGTGGCCAAAAAGAAAAAAAAAAATGCAAGGAGGGAGATAAAAATAAAAGTAAATTTGCCTGGAGTTCCCGTTGTGGCGCAGTGGTTAACAAATCTGACTAGGAACCATGAGGTTGTGGGTTTGATCCCTGGCCTTGCTCAGTGGGTTAAGGACCTGGCATTGCCGTGAGCTGTGGTGCAGGCCAAAGACAAGGCTCGGATCCCATGTTGCTGTGGCTGTAGTGTAGGCCAGCAGCTACAGCTCCGATTAGACTCCTAGCCTGAGAACCTCTATATGCCATGGGAGTAACTTAAGAAAAGGCAAAAAAGACAAAAAAAAAAAAGTAAAGTTGCCTGCTTCTTGAATGTAATACCTACATAAAGGAAATAGAAAATTTTGGAGTCAGACTACAGAGACAAGTAGGTAAGAGACAGAGTCCTGTGACATTTGAGTTTCATCTTCTGGTTGTCTTTGCTTTTAAGTTGTGTGCATACCACATTGGCTCAGGATAATTTTTTAGGTGTCACAAATAATCTATAATGATATTTCCGGAGTTCCCATAGTGGCTCGGACTAGGAACGATGAGGTTTCAGGTTCGATCCCTGGCCTCGCTCAGTGGGTTAATGATCTGGTGTTGCCCTGAGCTGTGGTGTAGGTTGCAGATGTGGCTCGGATCCTGCGTTGCTAAGGCTCTGGCATAGGCCGGCAGCTGTAGCTCCAATTAGACCCCTAGCCTGGGAACCTCCACATGCTGTGGTGTGGCCCTAGAAAAGGCAAAAAGACAAAAAAATAAAAAAAATAAAATGAATAAAAAAATAATGTTTCCTTCTTTGGCTGAATTGTCCTCTCCCACCCCACCCCAACCCCTGCACCCCAACTCATATATTGAAGCCCTAATACCCAGTACCTCAGGATGTAAATTTACTTGGTGATAGATCCTTTAAAGAGATGCTTAAGTTAAAATGAGACACTGGAGTTCTCTTGAGGTACGGTGCAGTGGGTTAAGTATTCAGCACTGTCACTTCAGTGGCTTGAGTTGCTGCTGTGGTGTGGGTTCAATTCCTGGCCCAGGAACTTCCAAACTTCTATAGGCATGGGCAAAAAAAAAAAAAAAAAAAAAAAAAGAAGATTCGCTATCCAATATGAATGATGTCCTCATAAGAAGAGGATATTTGGCAAATAGAGAAGCACCAAGGATGCACATGCATGGGGAAAAGACCCTGTAAGGACATAGCAATAGGATGGCCATCTGCAAACAAAGAAAAAGAAAAAACCTGATGACACCCTGATCTTGAATTTCTAGCTTCCAGGACTGTGAGACAATACGTTTCTGCTATTTAAGCCACCTGGTCTGTGGTACTTTATTATGGCAGGCCTAGCAAACTAACATATCTTCCCACGATACTCTATCCACATGGTCTGAATGACAGCTTCCATTGTCATTGAGATCTGATTCTCTTCATCACAGACCTAAGGCAGGACACAGGCCAATCATGGTCCCAAGATATGGGTTTGGGACCCAAATTAGGACAATCAGAGATATTTTCTGTGATTTTTTTTTTTTCAAACTGCAGCTGGGATAAAGGATCTCCAATTTCCTTTCAAAAATAGGTATCTAGGAGTTCCCGTCATGGCGCAGTGGTTAACGAATCCGACTAGGAACCATGAGGTTGCGGGTTCGGTCCCTGCCCTTGGTCAGTGGGTTAACGATCCGGCGTTGCCGTGAGCTGTGGTGTAGGTTGCAGACGCGGCTCGGATCCCGCGTTGCTGTGGCTCTGGCGTAGGCCGGTGGCTACAGCTCCGATTCAACCCCTAGCCTGGGAAGCTCCATATGCCGCGGGAGCAGCCCAAGAAATAGCAACAACAACAACAACAACAACAACAACAACAAAAAAGACAAAAAAAAACAAAAAACAAAAATAGGTATCTATTCCATATACATTTTCCTCTCCATGATGGCATAGGACAAATGTATTGCCATCAGGTGGCTTTTGCCTTTTTGAGGTCTCAAAGTTGTTCAGTCGTTCTTTGCTGTTGACAGATTAAGCATTCAGTACTAATTGTAGCCAGATCAGCCCAGTGAGGGTAATTTCATGTTATTGGGTCCATGCATAACCCCCACACTTGCCACATTGGCTGTTTGTTCATTAGCCCAGGGAGCAAGCACTGAGGTGGCCAAGGAAAAGAGGAAAAGCCTTTCCTGCTGTGCTAGTTATCAGTTTGTTGCCTCAGCTCCACATTTACTCTTTTTGGTATGCTCTGTCAAAATGGATCTGGATCTTTTAAATTTCCTTTCTCCCTTCCTTCCTCCATTCCTTCCTTCCTTCTTTCCTTTCTCTTTCTTTCTTTCTTTCTTTCTTTCTCTTTCTTTCTTTTTCTTTCTTTCCTTCCCTCTTTCTTTCTTTCTTTCTTTCCTTCTTTCTTTCTTTCCTTCTTTCTGTTAAATTTTATGGCCACGTATGGAAGTTTCCAGGCCAGGTATTGATCCGAGCTACAGCAGCAATCTAAGCCACAATTGTGGCAAGGTCGGATCCTTTAAACTACTATGCCTGCCTGGGATCAAACCAGTGCCTCCCCAGCAACCTGAGCCACTGCAGTTGGATTCTTAACCCACTGCACCACAGCAAGAATGCCTCTAGATTTTCCTTCCTCCTTTCCTCCTTCCTTTCTTCCTTCCTTTCTTTCTTTTTTTTCTCTCTCTCTTTCTTCCTTCTTTCCATTCTTTTGCTAGTTTGTACAGTATAAAGCTTTTCAGTAAAGGATACTGAAAAGGACATGGTTCTCAAGTGCTAACTTAGCGGGCTCCTGAAATGTGGGCAATTTCTCCATTGCCCAGTTCCTGCCGTGCATTGCGATCGGCAGCCCAGTAACTTCATCAGCCTATTTTCCATTAGGTAGTGCCTCTGGTGGGATAACTTTCCTGAAGAGCAGAAAGTTCCATCAGCACAGCACCACAGCAGTTTCTCCACCATCTAGGGAGCTATGGCTATGCCCTCTCCAACAGGGTCTGCCTTGTAACCTAGGGGCTCTTCCCTCAGCCCAGGGTCAGCAGATCTTCTCTTTATCTGCTATCCCTGTATCTTTTGGTCTTCTTTTCACTACTAATTAGTCAATCGCTTGTTATTCCAATCTCTTATATAGTTAATATTTCTTTGCACTTTTAGGAATGTGAAGGGTTGAAACAACCCAGGCCTACTGAGTTGACCCATTCCTGCCCGGCAGGAAAAATTTATAAAGAAATATTGCAAAAATCAGAAGGGATGAAGGGACAGCCTCTAGGTTAGGTTTCTGAGAACATTTCCCACAACCATTATCATAGACCTCACTTGCTAATGGAGATTTTATCCCTGCTAACCTGGACAAGACTATCTTTGCTGCAAATAGAAGGCTAATCCCGTTAGTAGGTGCACAGAAAGACAAAAGACTGAGAAATATAAGATTGTTTCAATTCCACATTGCGGGGGTAGAATTCAAAACCCTGGGATGTATCAAAGTGAAGGCAGGGTGTTCAAAAGAATTGGGGGCAGCTGCTAATGATTAACGGCAGCTATTCCCTAAAATGGGTTATCGTTGTGTATAGGGATGAGGGGTGGGGGTGGGGAGTATCTGATAATTACCATTGAAATCACCCAAAGCTATTTGGTAAAAATTCAGGTTCCTGAGATTCATCTAAGACCTACTGAATCCCAGCCTATGGTGTTAAAGCTCTCCCATCCCCAAAGATTTTAATAAATTCCCTGGATTAGTCCAGTAGTAGAGGGTTTGAATTTCTGACTTTATAAATGCTTTGCTTTCCCTCAGATACTTTTTATTGCAAAATGATAAAGCAGAGGCAGAGTAATAGCAACTCACTGCCAGTGACAAGGTGAATGTGGAGCTACAACATGTAACAAGACCAGAATGCTAATTAGCAAGGCATGCCCTACAGGGTGGTCTTTGATATTCACTAATCGATCACAACATCCATAAGAGAAAATGTAGCAGCAATTCATGAAGTGATTTAATTTAATCTGGATTGCAAAAGGAATTTGAAACTGGTGAACAAATACCAGGAAGATTCAAAAATCTTTCACCAAGTCCCAAGCTATAGTTAATTCACAGACCCAGAGCCCCTTGAAAGGAATGGAGACCCTTAAGTAAGCAATTTCTGATATCACAGCTACAAATAGTGACTGTTCCTCCTAACATTTCCCACTCTGGGTTGCAGCCAGATACAAGGGCAACTGTGTGCTGGAGAGAGACCCTGGTCTTCCGTGGACACTTGGAACTAATACCGTGGCCCACTAAAAAGATACGGAACTCTGAAAGTCAAAACGTGAAAAGAAAAAAAAAAAAAAAGACTTGAGGCCTCTACCTAGCTCTTCAGTGGCTCATGAACACAAGCTAAAATTACTTTCCTACATCTTGAGAGAATAGTGGGACTAACCACCCTTAGCAATTGTCAGAATCCTTAATTGGCTCCCCAACCAGTGGAGTAAAAGACCAAGGGAAGCTATGGAGCTGCCTCTTTCCAATTAAACATAAAAACATATCCCTTTGAAAATGTCAAAGATCATACCACATTCAAAGTCTTGACATATATAGAAGTTGGTGGTTCCTATCAAATCTCCAGAGATCAAATACATCTTAATGATTGACAGCAGATTACTATAAATAGTGATTACAATTACAGTTGCTGCTCCAGGTATATTTTCTTTACCAGAACAAATACATAGTTCTTGGCTACAAGTACATAGTGATAGATCTGGAAGCTGATATTTTCTCTGTCTCAAGCACCAAAAAACATTGGAATAAATTCACTGTGTATGGCGGGAAGAGTGGGGATCCTTCTTTCCCTTACCTCAGGTCTACATATCTTCTACAACTCCGTGCCAGCACAACCTTCATAGGATTTGCTTATCTTATCATCTTCCAGGAAATCACCCTTGTCTGCTACATTGATGACATTATACCCAGAGAGACTGAAATCCTGGGAGTTGCAGATACCAAAGATGCTTGGGTAAGGCATAGAGATAATAAAGAGAAAAATAATCCACCAAAATTTAGGGAGCTGTCACCTCAGTGAAGTTTTCAAGGAGTCAGTGACTGAGGCATGTCTGAATATTCCTTCCAATATGAAAGAAGGGTTTTTGTTCCTTGTACTTCCTACCACACTAAGAAAGACATAGAGTGCTTGGAGCATCTCTGACTGGAGACCAAAACAATAGAATCCACAGCAGAAGCTATATTCCATAACTTGTCATAAGAAAATAATAATACATTGAGTGTGATTTCCCATAGTTTACATTTCTTTTAAGAATGATTTGCATAGAAATGGCTCCCTTCCTCCTCCACCTCATCCTCTTCCCAGTAACTAGCTGAAACTCTTGCATGTAAATTGGTATAGATAAATGATATTTCATGTAAAAAGGAAGGACTTTCCTGACATTTATCACCTGTAGGATGCTTGTTCTCAGTCAGAAACTGTAAGCCATGGTGAGTATGGTGTAGGCAGCAAATAATATTTATTTGCTATTCTGAAATTTTCCCATTAGCTTACTACATGGCCCTGAAAGAGACTAAATGCCAGATAAGGGACATTAAGTAGCTTCATGAACTGAATATCCACTGTTGGCAATTATTTGATCTACCAAGCCATAAATTCGGCCATGCCCAACTGCACTCCAACATAAACTGGAAGCAGTTTATGTAAGATCAGAAGCCAGATAAATTAACCTGCCTGCTAACAATAGCTATGAACTCTGAACGTTAACAACAATAACATCAAAATGCCTGAGGGCTCTGGAGACTGAGCAAAGGTACATAAATTTGGGAAAAGAGCTGAAATTTGGAACAAGTGACCTGAAAGGAGAGAGTTATCATTTTTTGCCACTTTACCCTGAGGGTAGTTAGAGTGAGGGAGATGGCAGTGTGGTGCAGGCAACAAAGGATAGAAAGCTTGCTATCTTTTGGAAAGGAACCAGTGAAAGAAGACCAAAGCAATCAGGGTCATCAGAGAATGAGGGGGAGCCTCATGATGAAAGGAGTCAGAGAAGAGGAATATCAAATTCCATGTTTAAACTCAGCCGTACTTTCTTGCTAATCCCTAAAACATGCATGGATGAAGCAAACTAAAAACTGTGTGCACATGCTCCTCACCTCAGGTATGACAACTTTCAGTTTGAGTCTATCCAAGTTAAATGCCTGCACTATTCAGAACAATATAACATAGAATCTTCACAACATGCCTTCCTAATATCCAGAATATAATATAAAACTATTTGATACGTGAAGTACCAGGAACATATGGCTTAGCCTCAAGGAAAAAGTAGTTGACAGATGCCACCCAGAGGTGACCCTAATATTATCAGACAAGGATTTAAAAACAGTGATTGTGCCTATGCTCAGTGAAGTAAAGGAAAATACACTTGCAATGAATGAAAAAAAAATAATATTTTTTAAAAAGAAAAGTACAGTATCTGAAATAAATTCACGGCATGGTTTGATAGCAGAATGGAGATGACAGAGTAAAAATTCAATGAATCTGAAGATAAATCAACAGAAATTATCGGATATGAAGAAGAGAGATGAAAGAGATTGAAAAACAAATGGATAGAATTTCAAAGACATGAAGGGCGATTTTAAAAGTCCTAATGTAAATAGAAAGATATCCAGTGCTCTTGAATTGGAAGAATTAATATTGTTAAAATGAACATACAAACAATCTACAGATTTAATGCTATTCCCTATCAAAATGACATTTTCCAGGGAACCAGAACAAATAATTCTAAAATTTATATGAAATCACAAAAGACTCTGAATTGCCAAAGCAATCTTAAAAAAAAAAATGAACAAAGCTGGAGGTACAACCTCCCATATTTAAGACTATACTACAAAGCTATAATAATCAAACAACAGACAGACACATAGATCAATGGAAGAGAATAGAGAGACCAGAAATAAACACATGTACCTATTGTCAATTAAGGAGGCAAGAATATTCAATAAAGAAAAGATAGCTTTTTCTTTTCTTTCTCTCTCTCTCTGTCTTCTTTACTTTTTTTTCTTTCTTTCTCTCTCTCTCTCTCCCTCTTTTTTTTTTTTTTTTTTGATTTTTAGGGCCATATCCATGGCATATGGAAGTTCCCAGGTTAGGGGTCAAATTGGAGCTGCAGCAGCTGGCCTACGCCACAGCCACAGCAACATGGGATCTGAGCCATGTCTGTGACCTACACCACAGCTCACAGCAACACCAGATCCTTAATCCACTGAGTGAGGCCAGGGATCAAACCCGAAAGCTCATGGATACTAGTGTCAAGTTCTTGACCCACTGAGCCACAATAGGAATTCCAAGATAGACTTCTCAATGAGCAGTGCTGGAAAAACTGGACAGCCACATGTAAACCCATGAGCAACACAAGTGCCCACCAACATATGATTGGATTAAGAAGATTAAGTAAGCCTATACACAGGTCCAGTCTGAGGCTCTGAAATAGTTGAGGTGCAATCTCACTCTACTCTCAAAATACAGATTTTTTTCTTACCCTAATTTTGTACCTACTGATGCCAGTTGCAGCCTCAATGTCTCCTCTTGGTACTTGTTTCCAAATGCTAGTTGCTACGCATGTATCTTCTCAGCCCAGCATTGGAGGATTAAGAAGGATATTACGGTGCTTTCTTATAGTATTAATCTTAGGAACCCAGGCATGCCCAAATCCTGCCCTACCAATCTCTGTTACCTGAATACTACTCTTCTATTATGGTAATCAACCATGGAATCCTAACTAAAATAGAATCATAGCGTGTCTTTATTAACACACCTACATATTCCTGTAACTCTTAGAATAGATTCCAAAAAACGCTATATTAAAGCGTGAAGTTGAGACTATCATCCTTTATATGTAAACTACTGCCCAGGTTGTCTGCACACCCTGTCCTCACAGGAAAAGCCTGGTGGATGCTTCTGGGTCAGCCCTGGTCACACACAGACAGAGCCTGTGTGCTATATCTGGCCCCGTTAAGGGGTCTGGGGTCTTGTTCTCATCATTCCTTCCTATATTCCACTGTTTATCTCTCTAAAATAAACAGGACTTGATCATATACATAAAAACAGCAACAACAATAGAAATCTCTATTTAGTCTTTTTCCTAAATCAACCTAGTTTAAAAATGAGTTGTGTTTAATCGAGAAGGAAAAACTAGGCAGCTGAATTTCCGCTACAAGCAGACACTGAAGGATCCTCTGCTCTTGCACCACAGTGGAGCCTCTGGGGTGGGGAGTAGGGGTGGGAGTATGGTTATGGCAACCCCTTGGGACAGCCACCTGACCCCTTGGGGTCCCTCCTAACTGGGCTGGACACCTCTGGCCTGGGCATTAGCACTGAAGGTCTAGAGGCCAATCTATGGTATGAGGAAGAAAGTGAACATGGAGTTTTGTAAATCAGCCTGGAGGAAAGTCCTGGAGCCCCTACAACCACAGTAGTGACTGCTTGGCATGTCAATGAATTTGGGGTCCTGTAACTTGACTAGAGACACGCTCCAGTTTGGAACTTCACAAGAGCACTATGTTTTGAAACCCGTAAAGACCTGGAAAAGAGCTCAGGTTCCTCATCCTTTCAAAAACATTACCCAGGCAGAAGTTTTTTTTTTTTAAAAAAAAGCCTCTCCTTTTTTTTTTTTTGCAGGAGAGAAATTTTATTGGCAATTATCTCTTTCCTTGTTATACTACAGGGTGAAGCAGTGATTTTAAATAGTAAAAGCTGGTTTCTCTCCAAACTATTTTCACTGTGGATGGCAGGTCATTTCGAAACTTTTTTACAGAAGCCTAATACATTTATTAAACTGCTCACAGCTAATGCAGTTAAGATGTCTATAACCGCAGGGGCTTCACAACTTGCAGAACTACTTAACCAGGAAATGCTGGTAAAGGTGACTTCTATTAGTTTTAAAGCTAATAAGTCCAGTTTGAGCTGGTAACTTGGCCTCTGGTCAGCAGTCATTCAGTTTGAGAATTGTAGAAAATACTGCTGCCTCCCGGAATGTCCTGTTGAAATAACTGTGCCCTGAGCTTGGGCACAATGCAGCCTGCTGAGGTTCACTCCATTGCCTCAGCAGTCTCCTCACTGCCAAGAAAATGTCTTTGAAATGGTACTATATGTGGAAGCTGTCACCTTTGCAGACAGGTGTTGGTTTTGGTTTGTTTGTTTTTCAGAAAACATCTGGTTTACTACAGCTAGTTGTGGAGTACATTGGTCTTTTAGTTGTTCTAAGTCAATGCACGGGTCCCCCCTAACAGCCTACACGTAGTGATGTGGCTGGGATGCCACAGTGATAACATGTAAATGCTTGGAAAATCCCTGTGATCTTCATGGGTTTATGTTAGCAATCAGGGAGGGAAACTGAAGGGAGGGTGGGGAGCCACAAGGGTCTTCCAGAGCCAGGGGAAGCTGGGGTCACAATGCCCCTGCCAACACTCACTCCTGCAAAGCAACAGGCCCTGAGGGGTTGGGGGCCTTCAGTGGCTGCAGGTGGCATCTTTTCCTAGCAGGCCCCCTTTTCAGAAGAAGTTTTATTTTTTGTGCACCTTAGCCAATTATGTGAATGAGTCTAATAGTGGGAAAAGCGTACTAGTTCTACAGGTTATCTTCTTAAAACAACACTGATCATGATTTGACTTTTTTTTATTTTTAAAGAAGAAGTGGTCAAAATTTATTAAAATAAAAATTTTTTAAAACCCACCCTGAGTTCAGTCCCTCTTACTGGTCAAGGCCCCATCATCCCAGTCTCTGGCCCCATCATCCAGCTCCTTTACACATACACAGCCTTAGACTTTTCCAACAAGTATTTATTAGTAGTCAAGCCATGATTCGGGATCCCAGGGTGGGAATCACCATGTACCCAGGTCCCCCTTCACCACCATGGGGAGAAAGATGGAGGACAGAGGAGGTGAGGGGGAGCCAGCTCAGATCTTCCCAGGAAACATGCCTTTTGCCTGACAGTCCTCCAGGCAGGAAATGGGGCAGAGGGACTTGCACACACACAGAGTCTTCACCCCCTTTAGTAGTCATTGCCTTCTCACAGCGGTGGAGGTCCAGGTAGTTCTGCCAGCAGTTCTCACTGGGGAAGCGGCTGTCAAAGGGAGAAATCTGATAGTTCTTGATTTTGGTCTTGATGTCTTCTTCAGTTTGGTCAAGCTATAAACAAGTAAGCATAAAAGCTTATGTAGAGTGAGATGGCTGGGACCCAAGAGGTTTCCCAAGTGAATGTATATATACCCAGGCACATGGAATAAGACACTGAGAGACAGAGCAGAGAAAAAGAGAGAATAATAACTTTTAACATATGATACACTGCCCTGCTAGTAAAAATAACCTAATGAGGGTCATACATTTTTTTGTTTTCATGTCTCATTACTGAAGTATAATGTTCATACTATGAAGTTCACTCATTTTAAGTGTACAATTACATGATTTTTAGTGAGCTAGTACAGGTGTGCAAACATCACCACCAAATAATTTTTAAAAAATTCTGTCACTCCACAAGGCTCTCTCCCACTCCTAGACCTAGGCAACGCCATATCCAAGCCATGTCTGCAACCTTCATGTCTGTCCCTTCAGTTTTGCCTTTTCTAGAAATTTTATATAAACGGAATTCTACAATATACAGTTTTTTTCTTTTGTCTCACTTCTGCCACTTTAGCAACAATGCTTTAACATTCATGTTGCATGTACCAGTAGTTTGTTCCTTTTTACATTGAGTAGCATTCTGTTGTACAGATATACCAATTGGTGGAAATTCACTTTGTTTCCTCTTGTGCTACTATGAATAATGTTGCATAAACATTCACATACAAGTCTGGTTGGGGATGCATGTTTTTATTTCTTATGGATGGAAACCTAGGAGCAGAATTGCTGGGTTATATGGTAAGCACATGTTTAACTTTTCAAGAAAGTTCCAAACTGCTTTCCAAAGTGGCTGAACCATTTTAAATACCCACCAGAAATGTTTCCACATCCTGGACACTTTATATTATTAGCCTTTGTGATTGTAGTCATCCTAGTAGGTGTGAGATGGTACCTCTTTGTGGTTTTTGAATATCTTGTGTTGTTAGACATTTGAATATTATATTTGGTGAAAGGGCTGTTCAAATATTTGGCCAATTTCAGAGTTCCAATCGTGGCGCAGTGGAAACGAATGCGACTAAGAACCATGAAGTTGAGGGTTCAATCCCTGGCCTTGCTCAATGGGTTAAGGATCCAGCATGGACGAGTTGTAGTATAGGTTGCAGACATGGCTTGGATATGGCGTTGCTGTGGCTGTGGCATAGGCCAGAAGCTGTAGCTCCAATTAGACCCGTAGCCTGGGAAACTCCATGTGCTGTGGGTGTGGCCCTAAGAAAAAAAAACTTGGCCAATTTCAAATTGGATTTGTAAGAGTTCTTTACAGGTTTTGAACATGTGCTTTATTGGATATATAATTTGCAAATGTTGTCTCTAGTCTGTGGCTTCACTTTTCATTTTGCCAATGTTTAATTTTTTTTTGTCTTTTTTGTCTTTTCCAGGGCCACACCTGTGGCATATGGAGGTTCCCAGGCTAGGGGCCTAATCAGATCTGTAGCCACCGGCTTACGCCAGAGCCATGGCAATACCAAATCCGAGCCGCGTCTGCAACCTACACCACAGCTCATGGCAACACCAGATCCTCAACCCACCGAGTGAGGCCAGGGATTGAACCCACAACCTCATGGTTCCTAGTCAGATTCGTTAACCACTGAGCCATGAAGGGAACTCCTGCTAATGTTGAATTTTGATAAAATATTTTAAAATTTAATGATATTCAATTATTGTGTTTTTTTCTGTATTGTGCTTTTGGGGTCATCATATCAAAGATGTCTTTACCCATATTGGGGACACACTTTTTTCTCCTATGTTTTCTTCTAGAAGCTTTATAGTGTTAGCTCATAATTTAGGTCTATGATTCATTTTGAGTTAGTTTTTGTATATGGGATGAGGTAAGAGTATAAGTTCATATTTTGCCTATGTATATCCAATTGTCCCAAAATCATTACATTAAAACACTATGCTTTCCTCAATTGAATCGCTCTAGCACTTTTGCTGAAAATCAGTTGACTATAAAAGTGAATTGATTTCTGGACTATTTTGATCCATCCATCTATATAAATCTATCCTTATATTAATAACCAAACTGTCTTGTTTACTTTAGCTTTACCATAAAATTTAAAATCAGGTAGTATACAAAAGAACAACCAAAAGAACCACTTTTCAAAAAATTATTTTGACTATCACAAATCCTTTGCATTTCCATATGAATTTTAGACAAATCTTGTTAATTCTGGTGTAAAAAAGTTTCACTGCATCCATAGATTGAGAGAATTGACATCTTAAGAAGATTCAATCTTCCAATCCATGATATATCTCTCCTCTTATTTAGTTCTTGTTTAATTTCTTTTAGCAGTGTTTTATAGTTCCTAGTGTACCTGTCTTGCATTCCTTTTGTTAAATGTACCCTAGATATTTATTCACTGTGAATTTTAAAATCAGCATGCTAATTTCTACAAAATTCTGGGATTTTTAAAAATCACAATTGCATTGAATCTATACATTGATTTAAAAATAACTGACATCTTAAAAATGAGTCAACTAATCTGTAAAGATGGAATAAATTTCTATTTATTTAGAGGTCTTTAATTTCTTCCAGCAGTGTTTTATAATTTTTCATATTGAAGAGTTATATATCTCTTATTACATTTATTACTAAGTATTGTTGATTTTTCAATGGTATAATAAATAATATTTTTTTTAAATTTTAATTTTCTAGTTTCTTGTTGCTAACAAAAAGCCCCACTGATTTTTATATATTGTCTGGGTTTCAAGCAATCTTGCTAAAGTCCTTACCAATTCTAAAAGTTGGTTTACAGGAGTTCCCGTCATGGCTCAGTGGTTAACGAATTGGACTAGGAACTATGACGTTGTGGGTTTGATCCCTGGCCTCGCTCAGTGGGTTAAGGATCCAGCATTGTTGAGAGCTGTGGTGAAGTTGTAGACATGGCTCGGATCCCGAGTTGTGGCTGTGGTGTAGGCAGGTGGCTACAGCCCCGATTAGACCCCTAGCCTGGGAACCTCCATATGCTTTGGGTTCGGCCCTGAAAGGATAAAAGACAAAAAAATAAAATTAAATTTTTTAAAAAATTAAAAAATAAAAGTTGGCTTACAGATTCATTTGGATTCTCTTTATTTATCAGAGTATATAATTTTGTCACCTATGAATAATAATAGTTTTACTTCTTTCTTTCTTTTTTTTTTTTTTGGCTTTTTGTCTTTTCAGGGCTGCACTCGAGCATATGGAGGTTTCCAGGCCAGGGGTCCGACTGGAGCTGTAACTGCTGGCCTATGCCACAGGCACAGCAACATGAGATCCAAACCACGTCTGTGACCTACACCACAGCTCACGGCAATGCTGAATCCTTAACTCACTGAGCAAGGACAGGGATCGAACCCTCCACCTCATGGTTGCTAGTCAGATTTGTTTCTGCTGCGCCACAACAGGAACTCCAATATTTCTTCCTTTCTAATTTGTATGCTTTCTATTTCTTTGTCTTGCCTTATTTCGCTGGCTAGGACCTCTAGGAGAATAGAAATAATAAGAGTGAAAATCCTTGTCTTAGTCATAATCTTGAAGGAATTTCCTAGTCTCTTGCCATCCAGGACAATTTTGTCTATAGCCCCTGACCAGTCAGCTAAGTCACTTGCTATTTCCCATGAGTCCATGTGTACCTATACCTCCTTTTTCCACTTAAAAATGGAAGACATACCACCCAAACCTCTACCCATTCAGAGGCTTTCCCCTACCTTTCATAATTTTTTCATTTTTCTGATCATTCCAACATAACAAGTTGACCCAGTGTGAATCAAGCTTAGATCTTTTTTCTTTGTTAGCTGGTCATAAGGAGTACTCTATTGGGTCAAAGTGTGAGTTAAGGGAGAGGGAAAAGTATAACTGTGGTGAATAACATGGAGGTAGAGACAGATGTTCAACTTATTTGTAATGTTAGGATCTGCTTAAGCCTAATCCTGGATGTATCACTTCCACTGTTGTGATGAATTGATGCTAGTCCTACTTTATCTTATGACAACATTTTAAGAAAACATTATGGAAATAAAAGATGATCTGAATTTGAATGTTGAAAGGGGCCTTACTGTGAACTTGGAAAACTGGTCATCTCCAAATCATACCATACTAAAAACATTAGACATCAAAAATAAACAAAAATCTGGACTCCATGCTAAAAGACAAAGTTTCTTATAAAGGACAGAAAATCCAGCTGTCATCAGAACTTTTTTTTTTTTGCCTTTTTTAGGACGGAACCTGTGGCACATGGAAATTCCTAGGCTAGTGGTTGAATTGAAGCTGCAGCTGCCAGCCTACACCACAGCCACAGCAATGCCGGATCTGAGTTGCATCTGAGACCTACACCACAGCTCATGGCAATGCCAGATCCTTAACCCATTGAGCAAGGCCAGGGATAGAACCTGCATCCTCATAGATACTATTGTGCCAAAAACCAAAGAAATGTTCAGACTGACAGGGATTTGTCAAAAGGATACACAGTTGGCTTGAGGGGCTCAAACTGACCAAATCTGGGACAATTTGAGTGCCAAAAAGAATAGTGATGTAATGTATTATGTCATATTGAATAAAAAATGTAGCTTTGAATCCATCTTAGTACTAAAGAAAAGTGGTGGTTAGGAGGAAAAGTTCTTTACTGAAGAACACAACTAATAAATGTAGAAGGAATGGGAAAAATTATTATTGTATGATCACCAATGTAAAGTTGATTCAGGCACTGGTCACTCATGGATGCTAAAACTAGTAGATAAAATATTGAAATATTTATTCAATTCTCAAAGTATCTCCACTCAGATTACTTATCAATACATACTAGTTGTCCACACTGAATGCCTGATTGATAATCCACCCCCCTTCCCTATTTTACTTCCTTACTTCTCTACCAATATTTTCTTGGGGGGGGGGGGGAGGAATCAGTTCCCAAAGAAACAGCTTGTATCAAAATCATTTTCTCAAGATTTGTTTCTGGGGAAACCCCAAATTAAGACAATTTCATCCATTCACCCATCCATTCATACACTGATTGAGCATTTATATTGTGCTAGGCACTGAGCCAAGTTCTTAGCAACATTTGGCCTCTTTATTCATCACATCATCTCCTTTATAGATGAAGATATTGAGGCTTAAAGAAAATAAGCAGCTGGCCCCAAATCACATAATGAGGACTGAGTACTGGAAGGGAGTGGTGGCCGGTCCGGCTGGTTGAGGCTCTCAGAAGCCCAGTTTTGAACTGAACAGTATGGAAAAGGAGATTTCTGTTAGGTAACAATTTAAGAATATTTTCTAATACTTTTAGAAAGCAATGAATAAAAGGGATGCCTTAACATTAAGAAAACATGTCAATGAAAGATATTTTTGAAATTCAAGAAATTTGTCTTTGTTTTCTGGGAAAGCAGCAACACAAACACCACCTCCAGAGTTCCCTGGTGGCCTGACAGTTAAGGACTTGGTATTGTCACTGTTGTGGATTGGGTTACTGCCATGTCTTGGGTTCTCAATACCTGGCAGAGAAATTTCTGCAGGTCCTGGGCAAGGCAAAACCAAAACAAAACAAAAAGCCCATACACACTACTGAATATAAATCCTAGCTTTGCTAGATTTTAGGTGTGGGACACGGGCAAGTTACTTATTTTAAGTCCAATTTCCTAATCCATAAAATAAGTAATACCGAAGATTGTTGTAAGAATCAGTAAGATTTATTCAAGCAACTAGTACTTAGTGGGTGCACAAATGAAATCTGTGGAAATAAACTCATTTCAGGAATTTGCATTAGGCACTGAAAATCGATGCAATCAGTATCATGCTTAGCAACATAAAATATTTTATGTCCTGAATAATATCTACACTACTATCTTAAAAAAACTTTTGTCTTTTTATGATAGCTTAATGTCAATGATAGTTTAATGTCACAAAACAAAAATAAAAACAACAAAAAGAAGGCAAGCTTTGTTTGAAGCAATACCAAAAAGTCCAATAGTAAATTTTATTATTTTGATAATTTTGTATTCTATTTTTAGCGTCAAGCAGAAATAAAAAAAATATTGCTTATAAATTGCAAACTATATTTATGGTTCTTCCCTTGACTGATATTTTCTTTAGTTGACATACCCTGAAGAAAAACAGTAAGTATAGTTGTCCGTACTATTTTTAATTACCAAGATTTTATTTAACCAATGCATTTCCTTGGATTTTAAAAAATTCTTAGAATTCCTATTAGAATCAGTATGATATGTATTTAAAAATGGTATTATACATATGAATTCAGTGAGAATGCAGAAACTGCTATTCAATAAAACTCCTCTTTTCCATCTACTCTCCAGTTGGGTAAGATAGGCAAATTGAGACTGAAATGACCACAGTCAAAGCAGGATTTAATGACTTCCAGGTTTTCGCTTGAATAGCTTAAGGCATCTTGGATATATGTGTGATTAGTGAAAATTGGTAGTTGAATAAATCATAGATAAGAGGATTCTATAGGTTATCTTGTTTACTATCTTAATTTTATACATAATACTACAAAGGTCCTGAAAGATTTAAAGGACATACCTTATTGCTTACGTATCAGAGTTCACAACTAAAATTTCTTATAATAAGTTAATTTGCCACATTTCTCTGTCTCCACTGAATATAGGCAGGCACCTCCTCACTTTTTTATCTATGATTGGCACAACTGAAAAGTGAAATATCCAAAGATACATTAATTTATCATACATTAGCTCATTTACTTTTTGAAGAATTAACAAGTTTTAGCCTCTAAGATACATACTGGGAACACAAAGCAAACCAATAGCAACCTCTTCTTTCAAGGGACTTAAGGGGAGACAGAATAGGAAGCATGGCAGAACAGGAAGTATGTGAAAAGTGACATGATAGGAAGAAGTGGCACAGAGGCATGAGCAACAACACTGCTCAAAAAGATTAGAGAGGCTTCTCAGAGAAGGAGTCTGAACTTGTCTATGAGACAAAACAACTGCAGGCAAAAGGGCCACAAATGACTTTCAAGTGTGTAAGTACTTCCCCAGCAAGTGATCCCATCAAGGGTGTAGAAGGAAATGGGGCTGCGAGGCAGAGTCCATACCCAATGGGCCTTGTTCTTGGAGTTAGAACATTTTCTAGAAATCTATGAAGAGCCACTGATAGAGTCATGCAAGGGAGCAATGGGATTCGAATTTGTTTCTTTTAAAAACATTCCGGGAGTTCCCACTGTGGCTCAGTGGTTAACAAATCTGACTAGGAACCATGAGGTTGTGGGTTCGATCTCTGGCCTTGCTCAGTGGGTTAAGGATCTGGCATTGCTGTGAGCTATGGTGTAGGTCGTAGACGCAGCTTGGATCCTGAGTTGCTGTGGCTGTGGAGTAGGCTGGCGGATATAGCTCCAATTAGACCCCCAGCCTGGGAACCTCCATATGCTGAGGCAGTGGCCCAAGAAATGGCAAAAAAAAAAAAAAAAAAAAATCCATGATAAGGAGTTTTAGTAGGAAAGTACTGTAATAAGGAGTGTTGGGGACACAAGAATGATTAAGATAATACGGCCCTGCCCTTCTAGAGCTTATATTCTGGTTCAAGTAAAATGGCAGCAGTGGGATAATACAGAAGGAAATGGATGTTACAATAATAATGAGAATAATTACTGTATTACTACTACTAATAGTGCCTATTACCATATATTGAACATTTCCCATATACTAGGCACTAAACACATGTGCTGTCCCTTTTCACTCTTCAGAGTAGCCCTATGGGTCAGTACTATTGTTTTCCCTCCTTCACTGATGAGGAAACAGAGATTAATTGAATATTTATTTCAAGTTTCTATATCTGGTAAGTGGCAAAACTGGAATTTGCATGGGATAAAAAAGCTCACCTTTACTGAGCTTGTACTATGTACCCAGCATAAATGCTTTTATGTGTATTAGCATTTAATCCTCACAACAACCCAATTTTACAGATAAGAATACCAAATCACAGAGAGGTTTATGATCTTGCCTGGCATTTTTGTACTCACTAATAAATTGGGACCCCTTGCTATTAACCACTTTGCTGCACTATCTAGTCCTAAAACCAATTCTTTTATAACTTGCCTCCTAACTGCCAGGAGAGTGGGAAAGAGGAAGCAACCTAGGATTACTAACATTATGATTAGGGACTGCCACAGATGGTAGAATCAACAATCAAGTCAAAGAATATAGGAAGAGCTGGTTTCATTCTCCCTTAACTACAGAAGTCTATCCAACTGCCTCCTTGATTTCTTCCTTTGGATATAAGGATACAAATTCAGCTGCAGTAAAAGGTATCTAGAATAACCATGGTGGATTATAGAAGTCAGTAGGTATCTCACACCAACCTTTGAGCTGGTGCACAAGCCTTGACCCAGGGAATCCTTTAGGACCCAATTTATTGCTCTATGATCCCTCCAACATAGCTCCCAACCATTTTAATTATCAGAAAGGGACGAAGGGAATGGAGGATCTCATTTCTTCCAGAGTATGATCTAGAAGTTGCTCACATTGTTTTTGCTCACATTCCACTAGGCAGAACTTAGTGACATGGCCACACTTAGTTTATTATAGGCAGCAATGTATTTGGCTAGAAATTCCATTATCATGGAGAAGAGGAGAGTGCATATTAGGGGCCAACTAGCAATTAGTCTGTACTACAGACATACGCATCTCAAAATTAACATTTGCATAACCCAATTCCTGCTGCTTTTCTAAAACCTGCTTCTCTTGACATTTCCAGTTAATGATTGCAAATGGGACAAATTCAGTAGTTCCATTGCAGACAGGTTGAATTTGGGGGTGCCTGCAGAACATCTGGTATAGTTCTCCAATAAGGAGTTGAAGATATGTATCTGAAGTTGAGTGAGCTTAGTGTTCAAGACTCAGACTTGATTCCTGAATTATGTTAACTGACAGAGGAAAAGTAAAGGTAAGCAGTTATGTTGGAGACTGTCATGTGGCTGGTGAAGAGAAACAAAAGTGGAGAAGGTGAGCATTCTGCAGCGAAGACTTGAGGAAGAGTGGGTCACAGTAGGAGAGGATGGAAAATTCAGGGTGATGGAACCAAGGGGGCAGTCTCAAGCAGGTTGTGGGTTAAGTGTGGAAGGTTGCAAGAGGTCAAATACTACAACTGAGAAGAACTTAACTTTTAAACTTGGCCATTATGCCATCACTGACATTAATACAAGCAATGCATATAGTAAAATGGGGGCTGGTGCTAAATTCCAGTAGCTGAAGAGGGACTTGGAATGAAATGGCAATGTGATAGCACTTTCAAAGAGAAAGGACAAAGTTAATAGAGGGAGAATTAATGAACAGCAAAGGGAATAACTGAGGGATTAAGAGTCTTAAGAAGCCCCCCCAACCCCATCTGCAAAATATATATATTAGCTGTAGAAAGGAAGACAAATGGCTCATACTTTGAGGAGATCAAGGGAGTACAAATTTGGGTAATCTGCAGGAATAAAGGTGAAGATGTGAAGGAATTAATGCTTGAAGTGTGTAATGCTAAACAATGATATATATAATGCTATTATCACCACTGTTATTACAAAGGACTAACATTTATTGAGCACTTAACCATATGCCAGGCAAATTCTTCAGGGAATTAATTTTGCTACAACAGTATTTCTTAAAATACTGAGAGCTACAGATAAACTGAAAGCTTAGTCTTTCTCAGTAGTCGAGTGGGCATGGCATTGGGGAAAATGGAGACCCCATTCTTGAAAGACGCACACAGACTTTCATGAGCATTGGGTCCCAGGGCAAAGAAAAGGCTCCATAGGAATCTGAGTCAAAACTGACAGCAGTTCTTGGAGGATCTCCTGGGAAAACAGGGGGTGACTGTGGCTTGCTGTGGGGGAAGGATATTGGCAGAAAAGCTCCTGGGAATATTCATCAGCAGTGCATTTCTCTAGAGGTGGCCATTTGGGGAAAATACGGCCCCACCCATCAGTGCTGAGAAGCCCCAGGACAAGCAACAATCCAGGTGGGATCAAGCCCTGCCCTTCAGTAAACAGGCTGCATAAAGACCCCCCAAGGCACACAACCCCCGCTAATCTCACCAGACAAAGCCCCACCCACCAGAGGGATAGGAATCAGCCCCACCTTTCAGTGGGCAAGTACCAGTCCCTCCCATTAGGAGCCCTAGAGCAAGCCCCCATACCAACTTCAGTCACAAGAGGGGCAGACACCAGAAGTAAGAGAGGCCACAACTCTGTTTTTGCAAAAAGGACACCACAACAAAAACCTATAAAAATGAAAAGACAGGGAACTATAACTCAGATGAGGGAGAAAGAAAAAAACCCCAGAAAAACAGCTAAGTGATCATGAGATTCTCAGCCTCCAGGAAAAAGACTTTAGACAGTTGATGGTGAAGATGATGCAAGACATTGGAAATAAACTGGAGGCAAAGATGGATAATTTATAGGAAACACTGAGCAAAGAGATAGAAGATATAAAACTTAAGCAAACAGAGATGCAAAATACAATAACTGAAATAAAAAATTCATTAGAAGCAGCCAATAGCAGAATACAGGAGGGAGAAGAATGAATAAGTGAGGTGGAGGACATAGTGGAAATCACTGGTGCAAAACAGAAAAGAGAAAAAAGATTGAAAACAAATAAAGAGAGTCTCAGAGAACTCTGGGATAACATTAGATGCACCAGGATCCATATTATGGGGTGCCAGAAGGAGATGAGAGAGAAAGGGACAGAAAAAATATTTGCAGAGATAATAGCCAAAAACTTCCATAACACGGGAAAGGAACCACTCGCTCAAATCCAGGAAGCGCAACAAGTACCATGTAAAATAAACCCAAGGAGGAACACCCTGAGACACATATTAATCAAACTGACCAAAATTAAAAACAAAGAGAAAATATTGAAAGCAGCTAGGGAAAAGAAACAAATAACATACAATGGAACCCCAATAATATTATTGGCAGATTTTTCAGCAGAAACTCTGCAGGCCATAAGGGAGTGGCATGATATACTTAATGTGAAGAAAGGAAAAAACCTCCAACCAAGATTACTTTACCCAGCAAGGCTCTCATTCAGATTTGAAGGAGAAATCAAAAGCTTCACAGAGAAGCAAAAGCTAAGAGAATTCAGCAACACTAAACTAGCTTTACAACAAATACTAAAGGAACTTTTCTAGACAGAAAAGGCCACAACAGAAACAAAAATACCACAAATGACAAGGCGCATCACTAAAGGTACATATACAGTAAAGATACGAAATCATCCATGCACAATTATGCCACCAAAGTCAGAAAGCATGAGAAGAGGAGGGTCCAAATGCATGACACTGGAGATGCACTTGCAATTAAGAGACCAACAACTTAAAACAATCTCGTATTTTTACAGACTCCTATATCAAAACTTCATGGCACCTGCAAACCAAAAATCTACAACTGATACACACACAAATAAAAATCAACTCAAATACAACACTAAAGATAGTCATCAAACCACGAAAGGAGAGAACAAGAGAAGAAGAAAAAAGATCAACAAAACCAAATCCAAAGCAGTCAATAAAATGGCAATAAGAACATACATGTTGATAATTACCTTAAATGTTAATGGACTAAGTGCCCCAACCAAAAGACACAGACTGGCTGAATGGATACAAAACAAGTCCCATATACATGCTGCCTTCAAGAAACCCACTTCACTTCTAGGGACACATACAAATTGAAAGTGATAGGATGGAAGAAAATATTCCATGCAAACGGGAATCAAAAGAAAGCTGGAGTAGCAACACTCATATCAGACAAAATAGACTTTAAAATGAAGAATATTTTAAGGGACATGGAAGGTCACTACCTAATGATCAAGCATCAATCCAAGAAGGTATAACAATTTAAAATATCTATGCACCCAACATAGGTTCACCACAATGTATAAGGCAAACGCTAACAACCTTAAAAGGACAAATCAACAATAACACAAGAATAGTGGGGGACTTTAACACTCCACTTACAGCAATGGACAGATCATCCAGACAGAAAATCAATAAGGAAACACAGGCCCTAAGTGAAGCATTAGGGCCTCACTCTAATGCTTATCTAAATATCTATTAAGTAGATATTTATAGGACATTCCACCCAAAAGCAACAGAAGATACATTCTTCTCAAGTGCACATGGAACATTCTCTAAGATTGATCACATCCTGGGCTACAGATCCAGCCTCGGCAACTTTAAGAAAATTGAAATCATATCAAGCATCTTTTCTGACCAAACACTATTCTACTGGAAATGAACAAGAAAAAAAATGAAAAAAACACAAACACATGGAGACTCAACAACATGCTACTAAACAACCAATGGATCACTGAAGAAATCAAAGAGGAAATTCAAAAATACCTAGAAGCAAATGACAACAAAGATACGACACTCCAAAACCTATGGGATGCAGCAAAAGCCATTCTAAGAGGAAAGTTTATAGCAATACAAGCCCACCTCAGGAAACAAGAAAAAGCTCAAGTAAATAAGCTAACTTTACATCTAAAGCAGCTTGAGAGAGAACAGACAAGACCTAAAGTTAGTAGAAGAAAATAAATCATAAAGATCAGAGCAGAAATTAATGAAATAGAAACAGAGAAAACCATAGAAAAGATCCATGAAACAAAAAGCTGGTTCTTTGAAAAGTTCAACAAAATTGATAAACCCTTAGCCAGACTTATCAGGAGAAAAAGAGGACTCAAACAGACGATTCGCCAAAGAAGACATACAGATAGCCAAAAAACACATGAAAAGACATTCAACATCACTAATTATTAGAGAAATGCAAATCAAAACTATTATGAGGTACCACCTTACACCCGCCAGAATGGTCATCATCAAAAAGTCTACAAACAATAGATGCTGGAGAGGGTGTGGAAAAAAGGGAACGCTATTACACTGTTGGTGGGAATGTAAAATTGGTGCAACTGCTGTGGAAAACAATATGGAGATTCCCCAGAAAACTAAAAATAGAACTACCATTTGATCCAGCAGTCCCACTCCTGGGCATCTATCCAGAGAAAACCACAACTCGAAAAGATATGTGTACCCCAGTGTTCACTGCAGCACTATATACAATAGCCAAGACATGGAAACCTAAAAGTCCATGGACAGAGGGGTAGCTCAAGAAGAGGTGGTACATATACACAACAAAATATTACTCAGCCATTAAAAGGAAAGAAATGTTGGCATTTGCAGTAGCATGGATGGACCTAGAAATTAGCATGCTAAGTCAAGTCAGTCAGTCAATGAGACACCAACATCATATGGCATCACTTACATGTGGAATCTAAAAAAAGGAAACAAAGAATTTCTTTCCAGAACAGATACTGACTCACAGACTTTGAAAAACAGGTTGGGGGGTTGGCGGATGCACTGGAGGGTTTGGGATGGAAATGCTATAAAATTTGGTGTGATGATTGTTGTATACCTATAAATGTAATAAAATTGAGTAATTTAAAAAAATAAAAAAAAATACTATATGCCTTGTTAAAAAAAATTGTTGAGTGGGCAGCATTTTGATACAACCTAAAAATGGCAACAGTAATTTTCTACCCACCATATCTGACCATCTTTTTATTTTCATTTTTTTGCATTTTAGGGCAGCACATGTTGCATATTTGATCCCAGGCTGGGGTAGAATTGGGGCTACAGCTGCTGGCCTACTACGCCACAGTTCACAGCAATGCCAGACCCTCAACTCATCGAGTGGGGCCAGGGATTGAACCCACATTCTCATGGATGCTAGTCAGATTCATTTCTGCTGAGCCACAACAGGAACTCCTATCTGACCACCTTTTTGTTACATTCTCTCCACTTATTCTTGATCCCAGGCGTATGCTAGGTAATGAATAATTGTTTTGCATTTAATTTGCTATAATTCACATTGAAAAGAAATCTTGAGCATCAAAACAGCCCTGCAGAAAAATCAACTTTATCAGCAAATTTAGGGCAAAATATTTCATTAAAAAAAGATTGAGGAGTTCTTGTTGTGCATCAGTGGTTAATGAATCCCACTAGGAACCACGAGGTTGCAGGTTCAGTCCCTGGCCTTGCTCAGTGGGTTAAGGATCCGGCGTTGCTGTGAGCTATGGTGTAGGTCACAGACATTGCTCGGATCCTGCATTGCTGTGGCTGTGGTGTAGGCCTGTGGCTACAGCTCTGATTAGACAACTAACCTGGGAACCTCCACATGCCATGGGAGTGGCCCTAGAAAAGGCCAAAAAAAAAAAAAAAGATTATGAGCATTAGAAGATATATAGTATTAGTTGAGTACTCCCATAATCACTACAGTGTTGGGTTATTCTGCAAAAAATATTGCTTTACTAGTGTGACTTCCTCTTGCACTCTGAGTTCTTGAGGGTAAGGATGGGAATTGTTGATCTTTTACTGTTTTCCAAAGCCTGGCACAGTTCTGGGTAAATAGTGGAGGTTCAAAGTTTGTTAAAGGAATTAATCCATTAGGTTAAAAAAATTTAAATTGCTTTCACTTTACTCCCCAAATGAGATATTTAGAAACTATTGGGTCTCATTTTGAATAGACTAGTCTAAAAAATATACTACTTATTTAGTAGATACTTTGTTGTTTTTCTGGGAAAGCATACCTGAAAAAATATATGGATCTGACTTGGGGAAGAAAATTTTTTTTCATTGAAACTGATATATAAAGAGATGGAACACTATTAGTATTCTAAGGATTCCTAAAACGATTCACGCTGGTAATTTTTCCCAGGAAACACTTTGAAATTTGAAAATGGACAAGGCAGAAAGCACACTGGGTTCTTGAAACAAGTCTGACACCAGCAGTGTCACATATAAGAATACCTATTTAACATTAACAAGCTAAAAGGGCAATGGGTAATTTCTCCAGATTCCAAGGAGGAATTGGGGTTCTCCCTGATCTTAGCAAAGAACCGGTATTTAACTGACAATTAACTAAAAGTAGGTTTATTTCTCATGTCTTTAATTTTTTTTGGAACTCAGGGGTATCTTGCCACATTCAATATACCAGGTTATTATAAAATTACATTTCGTTTATTCAGACAAATTTTACTTAAGAGAAAGTAGAATAGCTCAAAGTATCTACATATGCTTGATACTGCAGTTAACATTATGCTTTAATTATTCTAATAGTCTTTAAAGATTTTCATTTGTCTATTTTGATTTTATTCAAAGATAAATCCTTAAAAGACTGATTTTAATTAATCTCTTCCGTTAAAACATAACTGCAAATAGTGTCCAAATGAGGATGTGTAATGGGGGTAAATGAAAAAAGAATAAGGAATCGAATTAAAATTGGACATGATTTAATACTGTCATTTATCATCACTTGTCCTAAAACAATTTAAATTCCACTAGCCTTTTCTTTCTTTTTTTTTTTTTTTGGTTGGGAAGCAGTATATATAAAAAAAAGATTCCCCCCACCTTTTTCTTCTTTTTTGTCCGCTCTGCAGCATATGGAGTTCTGCGGGCCAGGGATCAGATTCGAGCCACAGCTGTGGTAGCGCTAGATCCCTACCTAACCCACTGTGCCAGGCCAGGGATCAAACTTGCCTCCCAATGCTCCAGGGACACCCCCGCTGATCCCACTGCACCACAGCGGGAACTCTTAAAAAAGTATTCTAAGAATGACAGCTGGATTCGCCGCAATGTATACTGTTGATATAAAAAGTTTGAATTTTATGGGCTTATCAGCCAAATTTCAAACCCTAAGAGTATGAATTGTTAGTGATCCCATTACAGTTTTGCTAGCACGTGTTGCAGAGCCATTAAAAGGGAAAAAAAAGAGAAACATTTCGAATAAAAGAGTGACCTTGGTACTAAGACTTGGTACTAAACATGGGTTCAGTCCTCATAATAATCAATTACCCTGAATCCGGCCTGGGTCAACCAAAAAGCCACTTTCTCCTTCTCGACAGCCTACCGAATGTCAAAACTGCGGAGACTTGACATTCACCTTCTTGTAAACGAGTGACACATCGTGTGCTGGCAAAGGCCCTAAGCAGATGACCTTGGTCCCCCGAAAGCTGGTCCGCACTCTGGGGGTACCTCAGCAACGTTTACAAAAACAGCTCAGGGCGTAAAAGGGTTCGGGTCGGAGACCTAATATAGGGAGGGTTCTGCCCCACAGAGGCTGCTATCAAAGCCCCCTCCACGGACTTTCGGAGCCTATTTATCCTCTGACAAAACCGGGAGCGGTCCAACTTCAGGCAACGTTCCTCGGCTGGGTAATCACGGGGCTCTCCAACACTCCTGAGGGCTCCAGGGGGTTTCCGGAGTGTACCGCTTTCTTTCTGTTGGACCACAGACTGCGGTGGCTCAAAAGATGTACAGCCAGCTCTTCCCAGCCCCAAAATGGCGACCGACCCTGGGAGGACTCCGAGAAGCCGCGAGCCACTTCCCCTTCCCAACTGCCCCTGCGCTGGCGACGACGGCAAGCAGGAAGGAGGCGGAGCTAGAGGTAGAGGGCGGGGCAGAGGTCTGTGCCCACCCGCGCGTACCCCGGCCCCGCCCTGCGTCCCTGCGTCCAGGCCTGGAGCCCTCGCCCGGCCGGCGGCGCGCGGTGTCTGCCGGGATACTCGGCCCGCCCAGCCTGTCCTCCCGGCTTGCGCCGCGGCCGCGAGATCCGCGTTTTCCCAAGATGGTGGCGCTCGGCTCGGGGTGACTGCAGGAGAAGACAGCTTGAATCCCCTGCGCCAGAATCTCAACATACAGCCCTCCTCTCGCTCGCGCACCCCGCCTCCGCCTAGCCTTCTGCCGGTTCCGGCCCTCGCCCCCAGCCGCCGCAGCCGACTTGCGCTTCACCCCTCCCGACCCGGCACTCACTGCCGCGGGCGGCGGCGCGTCCCTCGGCTCATCCTCGGTGCCGTGCTCGTAGCAACTCGCACCTAGCCCCGACCAGGCGGGGTCCCGTAGCCCCCCGTGTGCGGACAGGCAGCGGCGGAGCAGCGGCTGGCGAAGAGCGCGGGGTTTGCTGCGGCCCCTGCGCCCCTTTTCCCGGCCTTGGTCTCCGGAGAAGGAAGCGCGGGTCCCGCATGAGCGCCGGCGGTGGCGGCAGCGAAAGGGAACGAGGCGGTGGCGGGCGGAGGCGGCGGGCGAGGGCGACGACGACCAGTGAGGCGGCTGCTGCTGCGAGGGCCGCAGCCCAGGCGCGGGGGCGACTACAGGTCAGTGTGGCTGAGGACGGGGCCTGGACGGGGAAAGACGGGGCCTGGGATGGGAAAGGCTGGGCGGCACCTCCCGTTGTCCCCTCTGCCTCCCAAGCTCTCTCCGGGACGGCTTTGGCGAGGGTATGGACGCCCCTTACCCCCGCCGGGGCGAGTGTTTGGGGTCCCATGGTCTGGAGGGTCCATGCCAGAAGTAGGCCTCTGCTAGCAGCGGCTGCTGCTGTCCTAACTGTCAGTCCTGGCGGGGCGCCGGAGGGAGGGTTTTGTCGCCTGAGGGGACGCGAGCGGGCCCGGGGCGGGGCGTGCAGGGCGTCGAGAGGTGGCTTTCCTTGGAGCGGGACTCGCCAAGCGGGTCTGGGCCCCAGGCTGCGAAGGGCTGGCGTTTTTCTTCTGAGGGAAGCTCTTTCTTGGTGTTCTTGAGGTTTTGGTCTTCATGATGAAGAAATATTCAGATGTGTGCTTGGGTGGGTTGAGCTTTTGGGGGTGGACTGGTGGGGACGGAGGGCGGATGAAATGATAAATCAAGCCCAAGGATCGTGTTCACAGATTACTTATCGCGATTTTGAAATTAAACGTGAACTACGGTGTTTGCTGGGGACTGTTAAATGCAGCCTGTAAACAGTTGGCCTTTTTTCCCCCTCTTCTCCCAATTGAGAAAATGAAAAGGGCTCGTCATAGTGTAGAGGTGTTTGTTGGTAAAATCAGAATTTAATGCGGCAAATGCTTTAGTGAATTAAAATGAAAAAAATAATATGGACGCTGCTTGATTAATCTTAAAATCCTCGAAGGATAATTTAATTTCCGAATTTTCTAAAACGTCCTCTGGATATGTTAAAATAGAAACATTACACAGGCTGTTTGGTATTATATTTACTAAGTGGCTAGGGTGCTGTTAAAAATGTAAACTAATGTCATATGGGATTTACAGTCCAAAGTTATCTCCATCAATTATGAAGGAATACAGGTATGAACCATAATTTTGGATCATTCCACTACTTGTAATATTGAAAGAAACAAATTATTCCAGAATTGGGGGTTGTGGGTGGGAGAGAAGAGGGCTTGAAATGGAAGTGATCTAAGGTTTAGATATACAGCTGTTAAAAAATGTGAAAGAAACTTGAGATACCCAATAAATCTTGTCAAATGAATTGGATAAGTAGGATGAGAAGTGTTTATATTACACCTCTGACCAGTCAGTACCCTTATTTAAGAGATTATTTTGTAAACCATTTAAAAAAGTTTAGAATTTAGGAAGATAAGAAGAAGTGTAATAATTTTGGAATTAGATCCAACTGGTAAATTCTGAGGTACTTTTCACATTTTTAGCGGAGTGAATACAATATTAATGATGGTGATGATAAGCCCAGGAATGACCAGAGGACCTTTAAAGAAACTAATCACGACAAAACAGAAACAAGAAGTAGCTTCAAGAAATGATGATCTCTGTTTACAAAATTAGAATGTAAACTGTGGAAATCTTATTGTGTCAATATTTTTAACTTTGGTGTGGTGAATAGCATGTTTACCATCCTTTGGCATTGCTGAGTTACTGAGAAGTTTACGCGGAGATACAAATTACAATGTTTTGATTCCTTTTTACAGGTTTTGGAATTGCCTTTATTTCATCTCTCTCAGATTTACACTTTTTTCATGGTTTGAAAAATAACTTCTTAAAATAAGGGTTCTTATTAGTCAAAAGGGAAAAAAGAAGACACATTCTCATCCCACTTGGCAGGTCCATTTAACAGGATTTATTGGGTACCTATAATGTCTTTGACATGTAACATATAATCAATTTTCTTAAATTACAGATCATTTCTAAATAGCTCCTCCTCTCTTCCGTCCAAAAACAATCCCCTCTCCCTTTAAAACAATTTTGGAATAATTTTCTTTTTCTCTCAACATGCAGTCAGTGGAATAATCTAAAACTACAGATCATACCTAACTTTTTCAACACAAGTACATGAAATAATATTTACAGTGGTCTGTTTTCTTAAATGATGACTAGTTATGATCTTCAGTCATGTTTTGTCCTTTTGTTTTAGACCTGTACTTGTATAGGTTAAAATGTAGAAACATTACATTAAGTACATATGCAGCTGTTAAAAAATTAGTTTTCAGATTTTTATGAGTGAAGATAATTTTTCAGAAGTGATTTTTTCAAGTAAAATACTTGGGTAAGTCTTAGATACTCTTTTTTTGGTGATTCAGGGCAACAAAGTTTTGGCTGATTTTGACAGTCCCTGTTTTCTCCCCACTGCAAATGTAAAAGTAAAGTATAAAAATCAAAGACATTATGGTATGTATTGTGGAAATAGTTTTGTAATTAGATCCTGCTTTAAATTCTGGCTTACCCTAGTTGTCTGACCCTTGACAAGTATCTTACTCTTGAGCTGCAAGTTTTGTCATCTGTAAAATGGAATAGTGAGACTAACTCAAGAGTTTTTAGGATTGAAGAATGTAAAATGCTTAACACATAGGCACTCAATAAGTATTATCCTTTGAAGTCTTCCTACCCAGTTTTTCTGAATGGTCTCAAAGCACTTTCTATGCAGTGGACATATTATATTATCCTTTACATTGTTTTCTTGCTCATTGGTTTTGAACTCACTCTTTAAAGGCAGGGACTCCTGTATATACCAGCGAGTGCATTACCAGAGTATGAGTGCGTGAGTTATTAGTAAGTGGCCAGCTAACATTTATTGGATATCTGCTGTAAATATCAAGGCTGAGCTAGGTGTAGGGGCTATAAAGACAAGACTCATGACTCTGTCTTTTGGAAGCATATAGTCTGGTGACTATCCCCGTAGCAGGTTTTTTTTTTTTTTTTTTTGGTAAAACCCTGTCATATAATGGAGCCCCATTCTCCTGGTGCCCTTCCAAGACCTCCCATTCTCATCTGTTCTAAAGAAAATTGTTTTACTCCTTCCTTAATACACTGTCAATGTTAGACACTTCATATCCTAATATCCTGGTCCCAGTCCACCACTCAGTATCTGGCACATAGTGTGTTAGTGTTCATATATATATATATAAACTTAGTTTAGCAGTTGCCTGTAAATACTCTGGGGTTTTTCTGGGGGTAAGTGTCATTCTATCTTCTGGTCATAAATTTATAGACTTTTTAAGCCTGAGTGGGACTATCCTTGAGGTCAGTTACTCCAGTCATTTTACACCTAAGGAAATCTGAAGTGCAGAGCTTTAAAATGGTTTTTGTCCTTTCCTTCCTTCTCTCTCTCCCCTCCCCTCCCTCTTTCTTTCTTCCTGCTTTCTTTCTTTTCTCCCCCCCCCCCCACCTCCCCCCCCTTTTTCCTGCCAGTACCCATGGCATATAGAAGTTCCTGGGCCAGAGATCGAATGTGAGCCACAGCTGAGGTGGGTCCTTAACCTGCTGTGCCAAAGCAGGAACTCAAAAATGGTTTCCTTAAAGTCACCAGATGGCAGAGCCAGGGCTGCAGTTTGAGCCTCAGGATTGTGCAAAATGGCACGTGTTCGTGTCCTACTTTTTGGCAGGAGTGTTATTTTGCTTTGAGAATACCTACTCACCTTTTGGAGTTACGTGTTTTCTGTGATATTAGTAGAAGGGAACTTTCAGCAAGATAACGATCAATGGACCTTTTTGGACTATAGCAGTTAGTGTAGGGGTTTTTTCTTCTAATAAAATAAAGTAAAATTGGAAATCGTATTAATATACAAGCATATATTCTATGTCCAAAACATGAAATGTTCGAAATACTTAAAGATGCTATGTAAATAGTTTTTAAGTAAGATGACTTATTAATAAATATATGATGGATTTCTTTGCCAACTTTTCATTTTCATTTAATCTCAGAAATGTTGCTTATAATGCTTTGCTCTAAGTTATCTTCAATGAGTAAATGCTGTTATGGATATTAAATCAAAAAGAAGATTATTAAGTATAAAGTCTATCTAAAAATTAAATAAGTCCAGTATACTTTTTTTTAATGAATGCTACTGTTTGCATATGAGATTTAGCTGACAGTTATTACTGTTTGATTTTAAGCCTTGCGACTGTGAATGCCCTAAAATTACGTATAAAATTTTAGTTGCCTCAGAGTCTCAAAAGGTTCTGTGAACAAAAGCCATCAAGAATCATTGGTTTCAAAAAGAAGTACTAACTCTAGTGTCAGAAGATTGTGGGTTCATACTTTTCTAGCTTCCTAGTTGGGCATGAATGAACGGGCCATTTAGCTTTCTAAGTCTTGTCTCTGTTCCTTCCATTAAATAAAAGTGATAATTGCTTTGTTTCAGGGGATTGTGTTTTTTAAATGGGAACATTCTCGAAAAAGTAGATTAATACTGCTGTATAAAGTGACCTTATGGCTGATGTAGTGACTTGCCTAGGGAAACAAGTTGGTTACTTTTGACATCTCCTGTTACTGTGATAAATGGCAACTGAATAAGGTTGATCGGAAAGGAAAAGAGGTTTTAGAGACTTGGAACCTTATTAGATACCATTATTCACGAAGTTCAATTTTAGGAATCCTCCAGAATCTCATACAAGATGTCATATGTGGATCGTAGAAGAGGTTGCTCTAGTAAGACTTTATTAATTAAAAGTTAGCATCTATGCTGCATTTAAAAGCAAGGAGGTCATGTGTGAGCCCTGAACACTTAGACAAGCTGGGTGAAGTCTTCCTTCAAATGAAACTCTTGGCTTGGCCAATGTGGAGACTACTGTGATGACTCTTAACAGTTCAGTGTGTTCTAGAAGTTGATCGTCTGTATCCTTTGGGATCAATTGAGGTTATTCAAGCTCAGATCCCTTTATGTAACAGAAATGAAACATTAGACATTTTTTTTTTGACCCCTCTCTTTGTGGTATGCAGGCTTGTAGCTCTTTTTAGTTCTTAATAGGTGTCCATTGTGTATACTTCTAGTAATTCAGAATGTTCCTGTTCACATTTGAGACAAGTAGTGCTGCACACAAATTACACGGCTAGGGGCTCAATGAAGATGCTACCAGTACTTCTACATATATTCTTTTCATTTGATGACTTTTGTCTCCTTGTATCAAAAAGAATGGCTTATCCATTTCAGGTTTCTAATAGACTTCTAACTTACCTTCTTCTTGAATGTGAGAAAGTAGCCTTAGGATTGCCCTTGTGAACTATAGCCAATATTCTAACTCATTTATTTTTATATATTATTTGATGCAGAATAAAAAATTATTATGAATTTTTTTCCAAATTAAATGTTAAGACGCTACAAAAGAGAATAGACAGGTATGTACCATTCAGTGTGGACAAATGTCACATTTTTTTCACTCCCTTGTAGTCTTAAAAGTGATATTCTTTTTTTCAGATGATACCTCTAGCACTGCAGATACCACTACAGGATTTTTTTCATACTGGCCATAAATACTTTGCTATCTTTTATCATATATAAAGCATAATCCTGTTCTTTGGAAGGGAAAGGATGAAATGTCCAGCAATGTTTTCTATATAAAGCTAATGGGTCACAGGGAAAAATATGGGTTATTTTCGGCTTTTGATTATCTTAGTACTTTTTCTTAGGAATTCTATTTATTGTGCTTTGTGTGTACATGCGCCAGTATTGATAACCTTCCAGTGTACCATGAATAGAGACGTTAAAGTTTTGTTTTGGGAAATAAAAAAATACCTGTCTTTTGAGTCCCGATGTGATGTGTATACTAGTTGATAAATCCTATTTCACACGAAGAATAACTAAGCAGCATTTTTCTTCTCTAGTTTGCTGAAGTAAGCTGATAATGTGTTGTATTCCGTGTTGGTGATAGAAAACCATGCTGTTTAAGATAATTAAAATTGAGAGCTCCTAAGAAATGAAAAGTTCCCTAATTACTTATGCTGCTTCATTCATACTCAGTTTTTTTACCTACTTTGCTATAATGCTGTATACTGAATGTTTATGTCCTCCTACCCCCCAAAAATTCTTATGTTGAAATTCTGACCCTCCTGATGTGTTGATATTTGATTGTGGGGCCTTTGGAAGGTGAATAGATCATGAGATGGAAGTCCTCAGAATGGCATTAGTGCCCTTTATAAGACTCTAAAGCGCTCCCTCACTTCTGCTCTATGAGGTTCCAGCCAGAGGACTACCATCTATGAACCAGGAAGCCGATTCTCGCCAGCCATGGATTCTGCCCTGCTTTGATCTTGGACTTGCTAGGCTCCAAAACTGTGAGAAATAAATTTCTATTGTTTATACACCACCCAGTCTATGGTGTTTTGTTATATGAGCAGCCTAAATGCACTTGGACACGTATTAAACATATTTAAAGAACAGAGAGGGGAGTTCGCGTTGTGGCACAGCAGAAATGAATCTGATTAGTACCCATGAGGTTGAGTGTTTGATCCCTGGCCTCACTCAGTGGGTTAAGGATCTGGTGTTGCCATGAGCTGTGGTGTAGATTACTGACGCGGCTTGGATCCTGTGTTGCTGCGGCTTTGGTATAGGCTTGTAGCTGTAGCTCCCATTCCACCCCTAGCCTGGGAACTCCGCATTCCGTGGGTGCGGCCCTAAAAAGCAAACAAACACACACAAAAAAAACAGGGAAAATGGAAAATTTAACGGGTAGAGTTTGGTAGCTAATACAAGGGTACATTGTGCTTGATAAAATGTAACTGCTTCTTAAATGTTGACTCTGATGTTGAAATGAGAACACTTTAAGTATATAATATGTTAAATGCTGATTTAACTTTAGACTTTTATATACATAAAAGTAGATTTCTGTATTTAAAATCATTTATTTAGATGTAATTATTGCCCAATGTATTATATTTCAAATTATCTTCAACATGAAAAAGTAAAATCTTCAGGTTTCATTTAACTCAGCAAAAAGTCTACCCCTTCCCCCAGTTCTTCTTCCATCTTTTGGGTAGATGATGGGTAGGGAGGGGTGACCTTAAAAATAGGTGATTCTCAGTTGGAAGATAGGTAGGTCACTTAATCTCAGCTAAAATTAAACTATTTACTCCTGGATTGAAGATTCTATGTAAACAGTAAATATTTGCTCTCTGTCTCATTTTAGATTTGTAAGTTCTAGATAAATGCGCTTCTTTCTAGTTGAAGACTACTTTTAGGTATTCTGCTGTGGGCTAATGAACTCTGAGTATGATCAGGAACACTCTAGGCTTCAGCCAAAGACCCACTTTACTGCCTATGCTTGTGCTGAATTTGACAAGGCATTCCTGGGAGGGCATGCGTGCGCATATGTGTGCATGCACATCTATATTCCTTGCTGATAGCAGATCTTGAGAAATTGGGGCTGATCACTCACTATTCAGCCTACCAAGGTTTTCTTTGAAGCAATCAAGATCTAATTCCCTTAAATGATATTTTAACTGCCTAGTATATGTTTAACATTGCCCTGACTGCAGGAGTATTTTATATTCTTATTCTGATATCTTTTCTTAGTTTTTTTAATAAAAGAAGTAGGTTGGATTAGATGATATCCAAGGTAATTTTCAGCTTGGATATTATATGCTAATCTTTTTAAAAAATATGTATGTATGCATTTTAATTACAAAACACTTAAAATATAAATAACAGCAAATACTCATTTACTCACCACCCGGATATGAATTATGCCGGTTTTGATCCTTTGAGGAAGCAGTGCAGTCTTACATAGTCAGTTGTAGCAGTTTCACCCCAAGCCCTATATTACCCTCTCCCTACCCAAGCTAATAACTATCCTGAGGTGCTTGAGTTTCATATCCTTGTTTATACCTTTACTGTATATGTATACTTGTGTCCATAAGCAATATATACAGTGTTGAGTTTTGTGTTTTAAACTTTTAACAAAATGGTATTGCATTGTACATATCTTTCATCAGCTTTTTTTTTTTAGTATTTTTTGAGATGTTGATGCTTATAGATCTAGTTTGTTCAGTTTAGCTGCTATGTGGTTAAACATGTTTATTATATATCATTGTATAATATATAAAATGTATGTGTCTCACTACTAACAGATGTTTTGAGTTGTTTCCTTTTTTGCTATTGTAAACAGTGCTGTAGTGCTCATTTTTACACATTTCTTTGTGCAGATTCGTGGAAGTGAGATTGTTGGGAAATAGATTGTGAATATATTTAACTTTACTAGATGTTGCTAAGTTCTTCTCTGAAATGGTTATGTCAGTATATACTTTATCAGTAGTATATGGCATTTCTTTTTCCAGCATTCTAGCCCATACTGGAGATTGTCATATTTAAAAATTTATGCCAATTTGTGAGAGTGAAATGACATCTCATTTTAACTTACATTTCCTTGATTATTAATTCTGGGTGGTGTAATATATGGCTGTGAATTTTATTATTTTCTGTATGTTTTGAATGTTTCATAAGCTAATGTTTTAAAAAGAAAGTTAAGAGACATTTGTGTTGTAAAGGACCTTGGAGATCATCTCATTGAACCTTCTTGCTTTATAATGCAACTAGGGAAGTTATGAGAATAAAAATAAAACAAAATTCTACTTGCTGTCCATTGTGATACTCCCTTTGGGATACAGAATCAATTTTTGAAGTCAAACTCATGAGTCTTTTATGATTTGTGTTTTTTATTGATGAACCCCCCTTTTAATATTGTCTGCTGAGAGTTGAGATAGTGAGGTTTTTGTTTTTTATTTTTTTTTTGCATTTAGTTCCATCTGGGAGGGAGTTAGGAATCAATTTTTTTTTCATATGAAAAACAAGTCCCAACATTAAGTATTGAGTCCTTTCTCCATTAATTTTTTTTTCATCTTTTCCTCTTTTCTAGGGAGGCACTCGCGACATGTGGAGGTTCCCAGGCTAGGGGTCTAATCGGAGCTGTAGCCACCGGCCTGTGCCAGAGCCACAGCAACGCCAGATCTGAGCCGCGTCTTCGATCTACACTATAGCTCATGGCAATGCCAGATCCTTAACCCACTGAGCGAGGCCAGGGATCAAACCCGCAACCTCATGGTTCCTAGTCAGATTTGTTAACCACTGCGCCGTGATGGGAATTCCTCCATTAATTTTTTTTTAATATTACCTGTATCATATGCCAAATGCTTGGGATTGATATTAGTTTCTTTATTCTTTTTAATTTTTGTCTTTTTTTTTAACAGCACTACTACATTGTTTTATTTCAAATAGCTTTATTTTAAGCTTTGAAATCTGTGGGTCAAAGTCTACCCCTTTTTCTTTTTCAGAACTTTGTTGATTCTTCTTAGACTTTACTCTTCCATAATAATTTAAAACCAGTATATTAAATTCCTTCAGGGATATTAATTGGAATTGCATTGAATACATAAATTAACTTGAGAATTGACATAGTTTATCTTGCCATTTATTCTTTTATATTTTATAATTTTCTTCATAAATGCTTTCTACACATACTTTATTAAGTTTATTCCTAGATACTATATATATATTCATTGTAAATAGGATCATTTTTCTATTACACTTGATCATTTGCTGGTGTTGATTTTGTATCAGTTAACTTGGGTGAGCGTCATCAGTTCTCTATAGTTTATGATTCTTTTAGAGTATTGTGAACAAATAGCAATTGTCTTTTACAGTGATCTTTTAAAAATACAAGTCTAACCTTGTTACTTTCTGTTTAAGATTATTCTCTGGCATTCCATTGCTTTTAGAATAAAATGCAGTATCCTTAATAGGTCAAAAAGGTCCCATATGAGGAGTTCCCATCGTGGCGCAGTGGTTAATGAATCCAACTAGGAACCATGAGGTTGCGGGTTCGATCCCTGGCCTTGCTCAGTGGGTTAAGGATCCGGCATTGCCATGAACTGTGGTGTAGGTCGCAGACGCGGCTCGGATCCCACGTTGTTGTTGCTCTGGTGTAGGCTGGCAGCTACAGCTCCTATTCAACCCCTAGCCTGGGAACCTCCATATGCCGCGGGAGTGACCCAAGAAAATGGCAAAAAGACAAAAAAAAAAGAAAAAGGTCCCATATGATCTGGATTCTCTTTGTCTCACATCCTTCTTTGTTCAGAACCATCAAGCAGTTCTGGCTTTTTTTCAGTTTTTTTTGAGCTATTCAGCCTCGTTCCCAACCTTTTGCCCAGTGCATTTCTGTCTCCCTGGAAGACAGCCGACAAATTTTACCTTTCCTGTAGGTCTCAGCCTTCTTCGAGGATCTCCTTGTACTTACTAATGTTGAGGCTTTCTGTCTTTTTTTTGTGCGTGCGTGCGTGCGTGCGTGTGTGTGTGTGTGTGTGTGTGTGTGTGTCTCTTTTTGTCTTTTAGGGCCGCACCAGTGGCATATGGAGATTCCCAGGCTAGGGGTCGAATCAGAGCTGTAGCCTCTGACCTACGCCAGAACTACAGCCATGCAGGATCTGAGCCACGTCTGCGACTTACACCATAGCTCATGGCAACACCAGATCCGAAACCCACTGAACAAGGCCAGGGATCAAATCCGAATCCTCGTGGATGCTATTCGGGTTCATTAACCACTGAGCCACAATGGGAACGCCCTTTTAGGGCTTTCTTGTAGGATACAGTTATTGAATTCTGCTTTTCCTAAGTGCTTATCTCTACTGAAATCAAATATTTTTTTTACTCTTGAGTTGAAGATTCAATGAGAAAAATGTCTCCTTTTTTTCTTCCATTTGCAGTTTCAGACATTTTTGAGTGTTGGATGAATGTTCATATACTGAGTGATCAGAATTGCACTTTTTATTTTCCAATTAGAGAAATATTACTCTAGTTGATAACTGCTCAAAAGAAAATTTGTAATTAGGCTACACTGAAGTATTTTACTAGATAGTAATAGAAAATTAAATGTCCTCAGTGTTTAATATTTATATCCTTCAGGTATGTATGATCTTTAGAAAAACAACTCTATCTTTTAACAGATGCAGTTCAGTTCACTTAAAATTATATGTTGGAAATTTTTTCATTTTTTTAAATTTTATTGAAGTGTAGTTGATTTACAATGTTGTGACAATATGGTGTAAATTTTTAAAAAGTATTTTGAAGTTAAATTAGAAGCCAGTGGTCTGTTGTTGTCCTGAGCTCAGATTTTATTTTATGAATTTAGATGCTACATTTGATAGACAGATGAAATAAAATGAAAATGTGTGTTTGTGATTATTTCAGGGAAAATCCACCTACCTTTAATTCTTTTGGTATATTGCATTAGGAATTTTGTGTGTGTGTGTGTGTGTGTGTGTGTGTGTGTGTGCGCGTGCGCGCGTGTGTGCGCGCTGAGTGCTAACATAATTCTAGGTTTAATTTTAGATTATGCTATGCGTAAGATTGAACTCAATTTATCCATGTGCAAAAGAAATCCAGAGGAAAATTTCACAATAATAAATCATTGGAACTATATATGTGGTGCATTTGCTTCTGTTTTCAGATGGTATAATTGTTGACTAGAGTAAGTGATTTATCATTAAAGCCAGGAAAACTGAAAAAATTCTGGTAATTTGGAAATTCTTAAGGGTCTCCATAGATTCATTTGAGATCTAAACTGAGATAAGATTTGCACTACTAGTAAGCCACTTAAGTAAACATTGGGGAAAGATAACATGTTAAATAGTGGCAGATTGTAAGTTTACCTTTCATAGTTTTTCAGGTAGGTAAATAAGCATAGTTTATTAGCTTTTGGAAATGTTCTTAGAACCCAGAGGGAAGGGGAGGGCCAAGAATCACATTGTGAGTTCATTTCTCTTCCAGTGCACAGCGATTGTGATCCCCAAATTCTACTCCTATATATAAATGTGACCATTCAGCCTAGATTTACCAGCAGATCCTCAATTTAAAATATTAGGTTTGGAGTTCCTGTTGTGGCTTAGTGGAAACGAATCTAGCTAGCACCCATGAGGACACAGGTTCGATCCCTGGCCTCGCTCAGTGGGTTAAGGATCCAGTGTTGCTGTGAGCTCTGCTGTAGGTCGCAGACATAGCTCAGATCCCATGTTGCTGTGGCTGTGGTGTAGGCCAGTGGCTACAGCTCCAATTCAACCCCTAGCCTGGGACCCTCCATATGCTGCAAGTGAGGCCCAAAAGAGACCCCCCCCCCAAAAAAAAATTAGGTTATTCCCATTACTCATAAAGCTAGAAATTCTAGTGTTTTTGCATTTCCAGAGAGCCTCTTTTTTGGGGGGGGGGAGTGTCTTTTTTTAGGGCTGTACCCAGGGCATGTGGAAGTTCCCAGGCTAGGGGTCAAATCACAGTTGCAGCTGCCAACCTAAGCCACAGCCACACCAATGTGGGATCCAAGCCATGTCTATGACCTACGTTACAGCTCATGACAAGACTGGATCTTTAACCCACTGAGCAGGACCAGGGTTGGAGCCTGTGTCCTCATGGATACTATTCGGGTTCAATACCACTGAGCCACGATGGGAACTCCCCCAGAGAGCCGCTTATATTTCATGGTTGTCCATTTCCTCAAATATTTGTGTGTAGAAGTAATTATTTTTGAGAATAAGGAAATACAGAAAAAATATGTATTTTTAAAGTATAAAATGAAGTAGATGTTTTACTATTCCTTAACCAGTTCTGAAACTTAATAACATTTGTTATTTTTAAAGTATAAAAAGAAGCAAAAGTTTCCTCTTTAGCTGGTTCCAAAACTTAAATAGTTGTTAAATTTTAAGTGTAGAAAAACAAAAACACCTGGTGAATACCAAACAAATATCTCTGAGTACAGTTACTTGTAGTTTTTTCCCTTTTGGGGGTGGTTTCTAAAAATTATGCTATACATTATTACTACAATTTCCAACTTTTTTGAGATACAGTTCACATACCGTAAAACTCATCCTTTTTTTTTTTTTTTCTTCTTTTTGCCATTTCTAGGGCCGCTTCTGCGGCATATGGAGGTTCCCAAGCTAGGGATCTAATTGGAGCTGTAGCCACCGGCCTACACCAGAGCCACAGCAACGTGGGGTCCGAGCCGCATCTGCAACCTACACCACAACTCATGGCAACACCGGATCCTTAACCCACTGAGCAAGGCCAGGGATCGAACCTGCAACCTCATGTTTCCTGGTGAGATTCGTTTCCACTGTGCCACAACGGGAACTCCAAAACTCATCCTTTTAATGTGGGTTTCAGTATATTCAGTTGTGCCACCATCACTGTCTAATTTTTAGAACATTTTCATTCCCAAAAGAAACCCTGTGCCTATTAGTAGTAATTCACCCTGCTTCTTTACTTCTCGGCCCCTGGCAACCACTAATCTGCTTTCTTTCTTTATAAAGTTGCCTATTTTGGACATTTCATGTAAAGGGAATCATAAAATATGTGTCCTTTTGTGTATGGCTTCTTTTAAATAGTATTTTTGAGTTTCATTCATTGTATGATTAACATACTGTTATTCAGTCATCAGTTGATAATTGGATTATTTCCATTTTCTGGTTATTATGAATCATGTTAGGAACACTGATATATGAGCTTTTGTGTGGACATAGGTATTCAATTTCTTGGGTACATTCTGAGGAGTGAAACTACTGGGGCGTAGCTGTTTAACATTTTGAGGAACTCTTTTCCAAAGTGTTTGCAGAAATATATGAGGATTTTTTTTCTGATTTTTCTACTTCCTTGCCAGATTGATTATCGGACCATTTTATTTTAGCCATCTTGTGGATATGAAGATATCTGTTTGATTTTGATTTGCATTTGCTAAATGACTAATGATGAATGTCATTTCATGTGCTGATTGTCCGTCTTTGGATATTTATTCAGATCCTTTACTATTTTAAAATTGGGTTATTTTTCTTTTTATTGTTGGCTTTTAAGTGTTTTTATGTGTTCTGGTTATAAGTCCCTTATCAGATATATGATTTATAAATATTTCCCCCTATTCTATAGGGTTTTTTTTTTTTTTCACTTTCATAATTGGTTCCTCTGAAGCACACAGGGTAAAAGTTTTGGTAAAGTCCAGTTTGTCTGTTTTACTTTTGTTGCCTTTGGTATTACTGTTTAAGAAACCACTGCCTAACCAAGGTCATAAATATTTATATCCTGTTCTAAGAGTTTTGTATTTTTTTTTTTGGTCTTTTTTTCCTTTTCTAGGGTTGCTCCCAAGGCATATGGAGGTTCCCAGGCTAGGGGTCTAGTCGGAGCTGTAGTCACCGGCCTACTCAAGACCCACAGCAACAAAGGATCTGAACCTTGTTTGCGACCTACACCACAGCTCGTGGCAGCGATCCTTAACCCACTGAGCAAGGCCAGGGATTGAACCCGCAATCTCATGGTTCCTAGTCAGATTTGTTAACCACTGGGCCACGACGGGAACTCCCTAAGAGTTTTGTATTTTAAGATCCTACATTTAGGCCTGCTATCTGTTTCGAGTTAACTTTTGTAAACAGCATTATGTGAAGTAGGGCCCAACTTTATGTTTTTACATGTAGAGATCCAGTTGTCCTAGTACCATTGTTGAAAAGACTATCCTTTCCCATTGAATTGTCTTGGCACCCTTTTTGAAAATCAGTTGACCATAGGTCTAAGAATTTATTTGTGGACTCTCAGTTCTTTTTCATTGATCTCTGTGTCTTTTCTTTAGCCACTAACACAAATTCTTGATTTCTGTAGATTTGTAGTAAGTTTTGAAATTGGGACATGTGAATACTCAATCTTCGATTTTTTTTTTGACTATCTTGGTTCCTTGAATTTCTGTGAACTTTAGGGTTTGCTTGTCAATTTCTGCAAAAGGGGCAGCTGGAATATTGATAAGGTTTGTGTTGAGTCGGTAGATCTATTTGAGGAGTCAGTTTTCCTTGTTATTACGTCTTTTGATCCATGAATATGGGATGTCTTTCCATTTATTTAGGTCTTTTATTTTTGTGTGTGTGTTTTGTAGTTTTCATTGTACAGGTCTTATAGTTCTGTTCAAAAGAAATATATTTTATTATATATTCCAAAGATTTATTCTTTTTGATGTTATTGCTTGTGGAATTTTTCTTATTTTTATTTTCAGATTATTCATTGCTTGTGTATGGATTTTTGTCCTGAATTTATATTCTGTACAGCTTGGTTTTTTTCTCTTAACAATATGTTATAGAAATCTTTTCCATGTGAATTGCTACATGTGTATCTCTACCTCATTCACTTAACAAATGTTTATTGAGAACCCAGGTGTCATAGGCATTTTTCTAGATGCTAGTGGAGATAGCAGTGTACAAAATCTGCCAAAACTTTTGTTTTTATGGAACTTATATTTAGTAGGGAAAGAGGTATCATAAACATAAACAAAGCATGTAGGATATTTTGTATGTTGCATTGTGATTTTAAGGAGAAAAATAAAGGAAGTAAGATATAAAGCATGTGGGTGTGGAGGGGATGAGTGCAAGTTTTAGAGTGGCCAGAGAAAACTCATTGAGATGGTAACTTGAGTAAAGAACTGAAGGAACTATCCATCTGGATACCTGAGGGAAGAGCATTTCAGTTTCAGGCCAAGGATGTAGTGAGTAAGGAAACACCGAAGTGGGAGAGTGATATGTTTGAGGAAAAGTGAGTCAAAGAGAGAATGTAGGCTATGCATCATTTGGGCATAATGAAGAGTTTGACTTTTATCTTTGAATGGTATGGGAAGCCATTGAAGGTTTTTGAGCAGAGGACTGGAAGGGTCTGTCTTGGTGTAAAATTAGCAAGATCACTAACTGCTACGTTGAGTATGGGTTATTAAAGAGGAGAAGAGCAGAATCAGGAGACCAGTTTGTAGCTGTTATAGTAATACACATAGGAGGTGATGACGGTGGCTGGACACGGTGAGGCCAATGAGCTTGGTGAGAAGTGGTTGAATTACTAATATATGTTGAAATTACAATAAGTAGGATTTGGTAATAGGTCAGATATAAGTATGAAATGGAGGAGTAAAAGATGACAGGAATTTTGGCTAGAACAACTGAAGAATGGAGTTGAACAGTACTTTTTAATTACTGTGTTAAATCTGTGCATGATATCACATTCTCACATAACTATAATTTTACCATATCAGCTTGGGGGGAAAAAAAACAGGAAAAAAAAAAACCTCAAGAAAGGAAAAGAATGTTAGGTATGGAACATATGTGCTGGAGTAAAGTTGAGATAGAAGTTTATCAATCTTAAGATTTAAATCAGTCTTTAGAACTGAACTAGGAGCTAACTCAGAGTTTATAATATATAATAAAACTATTGTAGAATATAGGGTGTTTTCCATTTTTGCTATTACAAATAATCGTACCTATTATTTCTGTAAGGTAAATTTCCATAAATAGGATTGATATGAGGGTATATCAGCTTAAGAATTTGGATACTGCTAATTACTCTTTAAAAAAACCTTTTTGAGCAAGTTTGATTCCCAACACATTGTGGGAATGCTGACTTACTGTGTATTTCTTTTCACTATGTAATGTCTATTCATGAAATTTAAATTTTTTGATATGGATAGATCTGTTTTTTACGGTGTCTGAATTTCAGCATGGTTACAAAGATGATACAAAAATAATCTCATATTTTCTAGCACTTCTGTAAGGTTATATTTACAGATTTTTATCAGAATACATTCAGCATATTTTTGAATATTATATGCTGTAGGTTTAGATTTGGATTGCATTTGGCATATTTTTGGATATAATGTAAAACTATCTATCTTTCACTTTTTTTGTACTTGGGCAGACAACTCTCTAGGCTACCTAAGGGATATGTTCCCCACTGGTTTAAAATGCCACTTTTTAATTTACTAAGTTTTAATAAATTAAGAAAAAAGTGTACAGTTTGATGTATTTTGACATATTATATGCCACCACTATCAGATATAGAATATTTGAATTACCCTGCAAAATCTCATTGTGTCCCTTTGTAGTCGTTCCTCCCTCTTGGCTCCAGAGGGAGGAATGACTACTGATCTGCTTATTAGTTGTTTTTTTGTTTGTTTGTTTTTTGTTTTTTTTTTTTGTTTTTTTACTCAGTGAATTGTACAGTGATCATCACAACCCAGTTTTATAGCATTTCCATCCCAAACCCCCAGCCCATTTCCGCCTGCCCCCCGCAGCCTGTCTCCTTTGGAAACCATAAGTTTTTCAAAGTCTGTGAGTCCTTGTGTCAGTTCTGCAAAGAAGTTCATTGTGTCCTTTTTTCAGATTCCACATGTAAGTGATACCATATGATGTTGCTGTCTCACTGTCTAACTTCACTTAGCATGCTAATTTCTAGGTCCATCCATGTTGCTGCAAATGCCAACATTCTTTGCTTTTAATGGCTGAGTAATATTTTGTTGTGTATATGTACCACCTCTTCTTGAGCTACCCCTCTGTCCATGGACTTTTAGGTTGTTGCCATGTCTTGGCTATTGTATATAGTGCTGCAGTGAACACTGGGGTACACATATCTTTTCGAGTCGTGGTTTTCTCTGGATAGATGCCCAGGAGTGGGACTGCTGGATCAAATGGTAGTTCTATTTTTAGTTTTCTGGGGAATCTCCATATTGTTTTCCACAGCAGTTGCACCAATTTTACATTCCCACCAACAGTGTAATAGGGTTCCCTTTTTTCCACACCCTCTCCAGCATCTATTGTTTGTAGACTTTTTGATGATGACCATTCTGGCGGGTGTAAGGTGGTACCTCATAATAGTTTTGATTTGCATTTCTCTAATAATTAGTGATGTTGAATATCTTTTCATGTGTTTTTTGGCATTCAGTATGTCTTTTTTGGAGAATTGTCTGTTTAGATATTCTGCCCTTTTTTTGATGGTTTTTTTTGTTTGTTTTTGGTATTGAGCGGTAGGAGTTGTTTATAAATTTTGGAAATTAATCCCTTTTCAGTTGCTTCATTTGCATATATTTTCTCCCATTCTGGTTGGCTTTTCTTTTTGTTTAGGGTTTCCTTTGCTGTGCAGAAACTTTTAAGTTTAATTAGGTCCTATTTTTTTTATTTTTGGTTTTATTGTCATTATTCTAGGAGGTGGATCTGAGAAGATACTGCTTTGGTTTATGTTGGAGAGTGTTTGGCCTATGTTTTCCTCTAAGAGTTTTATAGTATCTGTGCTTATATTTAGGTCTTTAATCCATTTTGAGTTTATTTTTGTGTGTGGTGTTAGGAAGTGTTAAGCTATTGTGAATGAATAAAGGTACTCTTTGCATGTCTGTGGTATGAACATTTTTTCATTTCTATAGGTAAAGCCCTCCTTAAATTGGAATTATTGGATCTTGTGGTAATTCTATGTTAAATTTATAAAGAAGTGACAAGCTTTTTTCTATTTTCCATACTGTTTTCCATTTTCCATTCTTACCAGCAACGTATGAATTCCATTTCTTCCAAATCCTTCTCAGCACTTGATACTCTCAAATAAATTGCAGACATTTTGATGAGAGTGTAGTTATATCCCGTTGTAGTTTCTTTCTTTTTCTTTAAAATCTGCATAGCATAAAGTTTATCATTTTAACCATTTTAATTGTGCAGTTCAGCGGCATAAAATACATTCACATTGTGCAACCGTCACTCTTACCTATTTTGAAGCTTGTTTGTCCTTACAAACTGAAACTCTGCCCATTAAACATTATCCCTCCAATTTCTCCCCCTCCCTCCAACCCCTAGTAACCACTCTTCTACTTTCTGACTCTGTGAATTTGACTGTTCTGTGTACTCGTGTAGGGGGAATCATATATTTGTTCCTTTGCTTCTGGCTTATTTCACTGAGCATATTGTCCTCAAGGTTTACTACCTATGTTACAACATATATCAGAATTTCCTTCCTTTTTAAGACTGTGTGTATGCCACATTTTGCTTAACTATTCATTCACTGATGGACATTTGAGTTGCTTACTTCCTTTAGCTATTGTGAATAGTGCTGCAATGAACATGGATATACAAATAGATTTGTTCAAGTCCTTGCATTCTCTTTTGTGCATATACCAAGGAATTGAATTGCTCGGTCATATGGCAATTCTGTGTCTAATTTTTTGAGGAACCAACATACCATATTCCATAGCAGCCTTACCATTTTATCTTCCCACAGAGGTTCCAGTTTCTCCACATCTTTGCTAATACCTTGCTTATATCTTATTTTAAAAAATAATCACCATATAATAGTTGTGAGGTGTCATTGTGGTTTTGATTTATATTTCCCTGATGGCAGTGATATTGAAGTTGCCATGTATTTATTGGCCATGCATGTATCTTGTTTTATGAGTATCCAGATATTTTGCACATTCTTTTTCTTTTCAGGATATAAGTCCTTTTTTAAGCAGGGCATGTATTCTGTATTATTACTGATTTTTAGGGGGATAATTAGTTAACTAGAGAGGAGTGTTGAAATCTTCAACTATAATTGTGAACATGCTCTGTTTTCTTTTAGTTCTATTCATTTTTGTTTCATGTATTTTCAAGTTCTGTTAATAGGTGCATTCACATTTAGGAGTCTTAGATCTCCTGATAAATAGAGTCTTTATCATTAAGAAATGTTTGTGTTCTCTGGTAATGTTCCTTATCCTAAAGTGTGCTTGCTTTGTTTGGTATTAGGAAGCTATTCTTCCTTTCTTATGATTTCGTGTTTACATATTATGTCTTTTGTTATCTCTTAACTTTCAACTTATCTGTCATTGTATTTAATGTCTTTTAGCTAGTGTATAGTTGCATCTTTTGATTTTTTACAACCCCTGTTTTTTTTTTTTTTGTATTTTTGCTATTTCTTGGGCCGCTCCTTCGGCATATGGAGGTTCCCAGGCTAGGGGTCGAATTGGAGCTGTAGCCACCGGCCCACGCCAGAGCCACAGCAACGCTGGATCCGAGCCGTGTCTGCAACCTACACCACAGCTCACGGCAACGCCGGATCGTTAATCCACTGAGCAAGGCCACGGATCGAACCCGCAACTTCATGGTTCCTAGTTGGATTCGTTAACCACTGCGCCACGACGGGAACTCCCCCCTGCTTTTTAATTTGAGTGTTCAGTCCATTCGTATTTATTGTAATTGTCAATGTGATTGGGTTGAAGGCTGTCAAGTTACTATTTGTTTTCTAGTTGTCCCATCTGTACTTCTTTTCCCTTCCTTTCCTGCTCTCTTGGATTGAGCATTTTTTAGAAGTCTGCTTTATCTCCACTATTACCTTATAGCTTTTTCCACAGTGGTTGCACTAGTATTTACTCTGTGCATCTTAGGTCATCTCAGTCCACCTTCAAAAACATTAGACCTATCATGAAAAAGCTGCAGTGAACAATTGTGTGAAAGTCTGCGTGGATACATACGGTTTCTTTTCTCTTGGGTAAATACCTAGGAGTGCAATTTGGGTTATAGGATAGTTGCCAGATCTTTCCTCCAAATTGATTGTTTTATACTCTTAACCAACTGTTAAGAAAGTTCCCAGTTGCTCTACATCACTGGCAACACTTGAAAGTGTTGGTCTCTTCTAACTTAGCCATTCTCATAGATGTATAGTGGTTTTAGCTTCATATTTTGAAGGATATTTTCACTTGACATATAATTCTAGGTTTACATTTTTCTTTAAACATTTGTTTCTAATGAAAAGTTTGTGGTTATACTTAACTTTCTTCCTCTACATTTAGTCTTTTTTCCTCCCTCTGGAGTCTTTTGAAGATTTTCTCTTTATTGTTGTTTGATTATCCTGCTTAGGATTTGTTGTGTTTTGGTTTTGTTTTGTTTTTTTAATCTGTGTGTTTATGTTTTCATCAAATTTGGAAAAGTGTCAGCTGTTATTTCTTCACTTTTTTTTTTTTTTGGTCTTTTTGCCTTTTCTAGGGCCATTCCCGCGGCATATGGAGGTTCCCAGGCTAGGGGTCTAATCGGAGCTGTAGCCACCGGCCCACGCCAGAGCCACAGCAACTTGGGATCCGAGCCGGGTCTGCAACCTACACCACAGCTCATGGCAACCCCGGATCCTTAACCCACTGAGCAAGGCCAGGGATCAAACCCGCAGCCTCATGGTTCCTAGTCGGATTCAAGTTAACTACTGAGCCACTACAGGAACTCCATTCACATGTATTTTTTAAAGTTACTTCTTTCCCTCAACACTATCTCCTTTCCTTTCCAGATACTCTGGTTACATGTATAATATTAAGACTATTTGATATTATAGTCAGGTCATCAACATTATTTTTAGTAATTTTTTTTTTTTGTCTCTGTGCTTCAATTTACTTTGTCTTATATTTCCCTGTCCTTTTTTTTTCTTGTAGTGTCAGATACTTTTGAGATAGTTTGAGTTTGCGTTTCTAGAAGTTTCATTTGATTTGTTTTCAGATACTCCTTTGAATCCTTGAGCATGTAATAGCTATTTGAAAGTTGTCTACTGATTCCATCAATTCTTTCAATTCAGTCTATTGATTGGTTTTTCTGTTGGTTATGGGTCATGTTTTCCTCTTTGTTTGCATATTTAGTAGTTTCCTCTTGGATCCTGAACATTGTAAAGTCTGTTATTGAGTGACTGGATTTTGTTGTTTTCCAGTTTGTTTTGGCAGCAGGCTAAGTAACTTGCTGGTCAGCTTGATCCCTTCAAGTCTGTTTTATTAGGGTATATCTTGAGAAGGCTTTAAGTCTAGTAGCTACTACAAAGGCATGGCCCTTAGTTCTCTTCTAATTGTTCCCAGTATCAGCATATTCTCTTCACCCTGGTTAGGAGGAGCTTGGGGATCTCCCAGTCTTGTATGAGTACTGGGAATATTTAAGCTTACAGCTTCAGCTTTGTGTTGTCTTTCACTTTATTCACACACAGTTTATATAGTGGCAGGCTCGAAAGGACCCCCAAATGACAGATTTCTGGAGCCTTTTCTCTGCATAACTCCCCACTGTATGGCATCTGTCTTACAAACTGCACTCTCTTCAGCCGCCTAAACTCTTACTTCTTGCTTCTCACTTCAGTGAAATTGCTTTCTTCTGACTAGGCTTCCCCTCCATTGACTCAGATTGAAAAGTTGGCTCTTCGGAGAAATTTGAGCATTGGAAGGGTTCACCTCATATCTTTTCTCATGGATTGCAGTCTCATACTGCCTGTTATCTAGGGTCTGAAAATAACTGTTTCATATATATGTTGTCCAGTTTTCTTGTTTTTGACAAGAAGCAGTTGTTAAGATACTTAAGGATCTTTCTCTGGACTTACTTTCTCTTCCACTTGCATGTTTTGTAATGCTCATACCATACTGGGCTTTTTGAAATAAACTTTTGATTGAGGTATAATATACATACAGAAGAGTATAAGTGTGAACATAGCTTGTTGAACTGTCACACAGTGAGCATACAGGTTTAGCCAGCATTCAGATCAAGAAACAAAATCAGCTCCTCTGAAGATCTTTGTGCTCTCTTTCTCATACCTCTCTTTTCCCCAAGAGTAACCACTGCCCTGACTTCTAATAGCATAGATTAGATTTTTCTGTTTTTATATTTTATATGGTGTCAGTTACATTTGGTTGTGTCTGGCTTCTCTCACATCACATATTTTGAAATTTATCCACATGTAGTAGTAGGTTGCTTATGATTTCTGTGTAGTACAGTTGACCCTTGAACAGTGTGAGGGGTTAGGGGTACCTATCCCCCTGCATAGTCAAATCTGCATATAACTTTATATTCAGCCCTGCAAACTTTACATCTCTGTGAATTCAACCAATTGCAGATAATGTGGTGCTATGTACTCAAAGCCAGACAAAACCTTCCTTTTTAAAAAGATATTTATCCTGTGAAGTTTATTTTGTGAATATTGTCAAGTAGTGGAAGTGTAAAAATGAATGATACGTATATTTTCTAAGAGGGTGGTCTAGTCTGAGAGAAGAGGCTGGACTGGCAGGTTTTGGCCAAATTTCATATAGTTTCTTCTGAAATGTTTTTCTGGAAGCAATTAAAAGCCAACAAAGGAATAATTGGAAGTGTTGGAGTGTGGGGGAATTTCTGAGGTAGAATTGGTGGCACTGGGAGAAGGGAGGGGCCTTTTCTTTAGAATATGACTCAAAATTTTCTAATTTGGGTGACTGGACTGGTAGTGTGATACCATTACCTGCCAAGGTTTCTATTTTATTTTTATTTATTTATTTCGTTTTTGGTTTCCCTGTGGCATATGGAATTTCTGGCCCAGGAATCAGATTTGAGCCACATTTTCGATCCATGCTGCAGCTGTAGCAACACTGGATCCTTAACCCACTGTGCCAGGCTGGGGATCAAAGCTGTGTGCCAGCATTGCAGAGATGCTGCTGATCACATTGTGCCACAGTGGGAGCTCTCCAATATTTTTCTTAGTATGTCTGGGATAAACCTTGTTCATGCCTCAAACTTGGTTTATGTGTTACTTCATGAAGAAGATCTTTTCTTTTACTCCAGACTAAGGCAGAATACTCTGTGTGTGTGTGTGTGTGTGTGTGTATTTATATGTGTGTGTGTATGTGTGTGTGTATGTATATATTCATGCACTAGCGTATCCTGGCTCTTTCTTTATAACACTTAACTGTGCATCGCAGTGACCTTAACTGTAGTTTTTATTATTTGTGCTTATTTCCCCTATCACATAGGGATAAGAGATTGTCTAATTTCTTTACCATTATGTCTTAATCCATTTAGTAGGCTCAAAATATAGCAGTCATTTTAAAAAAATTGAGATATAATTTGTTGTATTAGTTGTAGCTAGTACATATTCTTTGACCTTTAAGAATTTGAAGATTAACAACTGTCAAATCATAGGCTGGTTAGGCTAAATGAAAATGATGGGGAGAAAATAACAGTCTGTAATGAGGAGGACAACAAGATAAGGTACATCAGGATGGAGGGAGGTTTTTTTCCCCTTGAACTAATTGAGTTTTTCTTTTCTTGTTTTCTTTTGCTTTTTAGGTCTGCATGTGCAGCATATGGAAGTTCCCAGTCTGGGGGGTCACATCGGAGCTGCAGCTGCTGTCCTATGCCACAGCCATAGCAATGCAGGATCCGAGCTGTTTTTGGGATCTATACCACAGCTCATGTCAACACTGGATGCTTAACCCATTGAGTGAGGCCAAGGATTGAACATAAATGGATACCAGTCGGGTTCGTTACCCCAGTGGGAACTCCTTGAGTGTGATTTTAGATGTTAATGAAATATCCAAGTGCATGTACCACTGGTATTTGAGAATAACAGGCTTATAACTCAAGAGCTAAAGGCTTAAAGATGTAGAGTGAGGGATCCTGAGTATAGAGGGGTGCTGTGCTATAGGAATAATGGATGGTATTGCACAGAAAATTAATTTAGTTTAAGAAAAGGAGCTAGAGATAGAAACTTGTGGCTATGATGAGGAGTAGGAAGATGAACTAGCAGAAGATCTAATTGGTATTGGAGGTAGAAGAGCACAGGCAGGTAGAGCATTGTGGCAGCCAGGAGAGGTGAGAAATAGTAGTGTGAAATGCTGCAGATAAAAAGTAGGGTTAAGAAGTCAGGATTTATAATGTACGGGAAAATGATGGCTAGTTTATAAGAAAATTTTTAGTATGTGGAAAGTTTTGTATGTTAGCATCTGAGCTAATATTTTTCAGGTCTTTCTGGGAATTAAAAAAGGAAGGTAAGAAAATGTTACTATAAAGAGTTAACAGGAGTTCCTGTCATAGCACAGTGGAAATGAATCCCTTTAGGAACCATGAGGTTACAGGTTTGATCCCTGGCCTCGCTCAGTGGGTTAAGGATCTGGCATTGCTGTGGGCTGTGGTGTAGGTTGCAGACATGGCTTGGCTTTAGCATTGCTGTGGCCATATTGTAGGCTGACAGCTGTAGCTTAGATATGACCCCTAGCCTGGGTACCTCCATATGCTGCGGGTGGGGCCCTAAAAAGACAAAAATACAAAATAGAGTTAATGGACACTCAGTGTAAGAGCACCTCAAAATATAAAGCAAATGCTAACAGCCATAAAAGGAGAAATAGACAGTAAAACAATAATAGTAGGTGACATCCAGATAATAGTAGGGGATCATCCAGGCAGAAAATCAGTAAGAAAACACAGGCCTTAAATGATACAATAGACCAGATAGACTTAATTGATACTTACAGACCATTCCATTCTAAAGCAGCAGGATACACATTCTTAACTGCACATGGAGCATTCTCCAGGATAGACCACATCTTGGACCACAAATCAGGCCTCAGTAGATTTAAGAAAATTGAAGTCATATCAAGCATCTTTTCTTATCACAACTCTGAGATTAGAAATCAATTGCAAGGAAAAAAACTGCAGAAATCACAAACACGGGAAGGCTAAACAATATGCCACTAAACAACGAATGGATCACTGAAGGAATGAAAGAGGAAATCAGAAAATACCTAGAGACAAATGGCAGTGAAGGCACAATAGTCAATACCTATGGACACAGCAAAAGCAATTCTAAGAGGTAAGTTTATAGCAATACAAGCTTACCTCAGGAAACAAGTAAAATCTCAAATAAATAACCTAACCTTACACCTAAAGCAGCTAGAGAAAGAAGAACAAACAAAACCCAAAGTTAGTAGAAGGAAAGAAATGATAAAGATTGGAGCAGAAGTAAGTGAAATAGAGAAGAAGAAAATAGAAAAGATCAGTGAAACTAAAAACTGGTCCTTTGAATCAAAATTCAGCAAAATTGATAAACCTTTAGGCAGACTCATCAAGAAAAAAAGGGAGAGGACACAACTCAGTAAAATTAGAAATGAGGAGTTCCTGTCATGGCTTAGTAGCTAACGAATCCAACTAGGAACCATGAGGTTGCGAGTTTGCTTCCTGGCCTTGCTCAATGGGTTAAGGATCCGGTATTGCTGTGAGCTGTGGTGTAGATTGCTCGGATCCTGCATTGCTGTGGCTCTGGTGTAGGCCCTTAGCCTGGGAACCTCCATATGCCACAGGTGTGGCCCTAGAAAAGGCAAAAAGACAAACAAGAAAAAAAAAAGAAAAGTTACAGCTGATACCACAGAAATACAAAGAACGGATTATAAGAGACTACTGCAAGCAATTATATGCCAATAAATGGACAACCTAGAAGAAATGGACAAATTCTCATACAGGTACAACTTTCCAAGCCACAGCAGGAGCTGCGACATTTCTGTACACTGACAGTGAAGGATGAGAAAGAAATCAAGGAAACATTCCCATTGACCATTGCATCAAAAATAATAAAATACTAGGAATAAACCTACCCAAGGAGGCAAAAGACATGTTCTCTGAAGATTATAAGAAGCTGTTGAAAGAAATCAATCGGCACAAACAGAATGAAAGATAAACCATGTTCTTGGATTGGAAGATTCAATATTGTCAAAATGGCTATATTACCCATGTCAGTCAGTGTAATCACTGTCAAATTACCAAAGGCAGTTTTTAAGGAACTAGAACAAAAAGTTTTAAAATTCGTATGGAAACACAAAAGTCCCTGAATAGCCAAAGCAGTCCTGAGAATGAAAAGTGGAGCTGGAGGAATCAGGCTCCCTGATTTTAGACTGTGCTGCAAGGCTGCAGTCATCAAAATAGTATGGTACTGGCACAAAGGCAGACACATAGATCAATGAAATAGGATAGAACACTCAGAAATAAACCCACAAAGCTATCATCAACTAGTCTATGACAAAAGAGGCAAGAATATAAAAAAAGATAGTCTCTTCAGTAAGTAGAGCTGGGAAAATTGGACAGCTACATGTAAAAGAATGAAATTAGAACATTCTCTTACACCATTTACAAAAATAAGCTCAAACTGGATTAAAGACCTAAAGACTGGATACTATAAAATTCTTAGAAGAAAACATAAGCATAACACTCTTTGATATAAACTGCAGCAATGTCTTTTAGGATTCATCTAGAGTAATGAAAATTAAAAACAAAAACAAATGGGATATAATTACAATTAAAGGTTTTGGGAGTTCCTGTTGTGGCTCAGCAGATTTAGGAACCAGCGTTGTCTCTGTGACGATGTGGATTTAATCCCTGGCCTTACCCAGTGGATTAAGGATCTAGTGTTGGTGTAAGCTGTGGCATAGGTCACAGATAGTGGCTCGGATCTGGAGTTGCTGTGGTGCTGGTGTAGGGCCCCAGCTGCAGCTCTGATTTGACCCTGGACCAGGAACTTCCATATGCTGCAGGTGTGGCCATAAAAAGAAGGAATAAAAAAACCTTTTGCACAGCAAAAGAAACTATAAACAAAACAAAAAGAACTTAAAGAATGAGGGAACATATTCTCAAATGATGCAGCTGACAAGGGGTTAATCTCCAAAATATGCAAACAACTTATGTAGATCGATATAAAGAAACAACCCAGTCAAAAAATGGGCAGAAGATCTAAACTGACATTTCTCTAAAGACAGACAGACAGTCAAAAAGCACATGAAAAGATGTTCAACATTTTCTAATTATTAGAGAAATGCAAATAACTACAATGTGGTATCACCTCATACCAGTCAGAATGGCCATCATCAAAAAAAGTCTACAAATAATAGGGAGTTCCCATCGTGGCTCAGTGGTTAACGAATCCGACTAGGAACCATGAGGTTGCAGGTTCGATCCCTGGCCTTGCTCAGTGGGTTAAGGATCCGGCGTTGCCATGAGCTGTGGTGTAGGTCGCAGATGTGTCTCAGATCCCGTGTTGCTGTGGCTCTGGTGTAGGCCAGCAGCTACAGCTCCAATTAGACCCCTAGCCTGGGAACCTCCATATGCCATGGGAGTGGCCCAAGAAACGGCAAAAAGGCCCCCCCCCAAAAAAAAGCCTACAAATAGTAAATACTGGAGAAGGTGTGGAGAAAAGGGAACCTTCCTACATTGTTGGTAAGAATGTAAATTGGTACAACCACTGTGGAAAACAGTGTGGAGGTTCCTCAGAAAACTGAAAATAGAACTACCATATCATCCAGCAATCCCACTCCTGGGCATCTATCTGGAGAAAACTGTAATTCAAAAAGATACTTGCATCCCAGTGTTCATTGCAGCACTGTTTACAATAGCCAAGACATGGAAGCAACCTAAATATCCATTGACAGAAATGGATTAAGAAGATAAGGTACATATACATAGTGGAATACTACTCAGCCTTAAAAAAGAACAAAATAAATGCCATTTGCAGCAACATGGATGAACCTAGAGATTATTATATTAATATATATTACTTAGAGAAAGACAAACATCATATTTTATCACTTAAAGGTGGAATCTAAAGGATACAATGAACTTGTTTGAAGAACAGCAATAGACTTACAGACTTTGAGAAAAAAACTTATGGTTACCAAAGGGGACAGGTTGGGGGAGGGTTGAACTGGGGGTTTGGTATTTACGTATGCACACTGTGGTATATGGAATGATTGGCCAGTGGGGAACTGCTGTAGAGTAAAGGGAGCTCTATCCCATATTTTGTGATAATCTATGTGAGAAAAGAATCTGAAAAAGAATGGATGTGTGTAGGTGTATAAACTGAATCAATTCGTTGTACAGCAGAAATTATCAAAACATTATAAATCAACTCTACTTCAATAAAGCTTAAAAATGATCAGGAAAAAATCAAGGAAACTGTCCCATTTACCATCACATCAAAAAGAATAACATACTTGGGAATAAACTTACCTAGAAAGGCAAAAGACCTGTATTCTGGAAACTATAAGATGCTGATGAAAGGAATCAGACTACACAAACAGAATGAAAGATATACCATGTTCTTGGTTTAGAAGAATCAGTAATGTCAAAATGGCTATTCTGCACAAGTCATTCTGTGATTCATTGCAGTTCCTATCAAATCGCCAATGGCATTTTTCACAGAAGTAGAACAAACAGATTTGAGATGTTTATGGTAATACAGAAGATCCTGAATAGGCAAAACAATTCTGAGACAGAAAAATGGAGCTGGAGGAATCAGGTTCCTGGACTTCAGACTATACTAAAAAGCTGCAGTGAACAAAACAGTATGGTACTGGCACAAAACCAGAAATACAGATAGAAAGCACAGAAATAAACCCATGTATCTCTGGTCAATTAATCTTTGACAAAGGAGGCAAGAATATACAGTGGAAAAAGACAGTCTCTTAAAAGGTGGTGCTGGGAAAACTGGATAACTACATGTAAAAGAATGAAATTAGGACATTTTCTAACATCAGACACAAAAGTAAAATGGATTAAAGACTGGATACTTTAAAACGCTTAGAGGAAAACAGGCACAACACTCTGACATAAATTTCAACAGTGTCATTTTTGATTCACCTCCTAGAGTAATGAAATTAAAACAAATAGGACCTGATTAAACTTTCACACAGCAAAGGAGACCATGAACAAAACAAAAAGAACCCATAGAATGGGAGGAAATATTTGCAGACTAAGCAACTTAGAAGGTATAGATTAAATATACAAATATCTCATACAGATTTATAAAAAAAAAGTAAACTAACCAATCAGAAAATAGGCAGAGGACCTAACTAGACATTTCTCCAAAGACAGACAGATGGCCAAAAAGCATATGCAAAGATACTCAACATCAGAGTTCTGTCGTGACTCAGTGCTTAACAAACCTGGCTAGTATCCATGTGGATGTGAGTTTGATCCCTGGCCTTGCTCAGTGGTTAAGGATCTGGTGCTGATATGAGCTGTGGTGTAGGACTCAGACGTGGCTCAGATCTGGCATTGTTGTGGTGTAGGCTGGCAGCTGCAGCTCCAGTTTGACCTCTACCCTGGGAACCTCTATATGCTGCAGGTACAGCCCTAAAAAGACAACAACAACAAAAAACTGAATTTTGACAGTTTTGCAAATCAAAACTACAGTGAGATATCACCTCATGCCAGTCAGAATGGCCATCATCAAAACAACAAATGCTGGAGGGGTGTGGAGAAAAGGGAACCCTCTTAACACTGTTGGTGGGAATGTAAATTGGCACAGCACTATGAAAAACAGTATGGAGTTTCCTTAAACAACTAAAAGTAGAATTACCATAGGTTCCAGCTATCCGACTCCTGGGCATGTATTTGGAGAAAACCATGACTTGAAAATTTACATGCACCCTAGTGTTCAGTGCAGCTCTGTTTAAAATAGCCAAGACATGGAAGCAACCTAAATGCTCATCAACTGAGAAATGGATAAAGAAGATGTGGTACATATATTCAATGGAGTATTACTCAGCCATAAAAAGGAATAAAATAATGTCATTTGTAGCAATGTTGATGGACCCAAAGATTATCATATTAAGTGAAGAAAGAGAAAAACATCATGATTTGGCTTATATGTGGAATCTAAAAAATGATACAGATGAACTTATTTTCAGAACAGAAACAGACTCACAGACTTTGTAAAAATGTACGGTTACCAAAGGGGAAGGTAGAGGGTGGGGGATGGTGGACAGGGAGTTTAGGAATGGCAAGGGCACATTTTTATTTATGGAATGGATTATCAGTGGGACTTGAATAGCACAGGGAAATCTAATCAGTGTTCTGTGGTAACTTGTATGGGAATGGATGTGTATATGTCTATATATATGTATATATATATATATATATACACACACACACACACACATACATATATATATATACATATATACATATATATATGGCAGAATCACTCTTCTGTACAGCAGAAATTAATACAACATTATAAAACAACTGTACTTCAATAAAATTTTTAAGTGTTAATGGAGAGAATTATGCTGAATGTACTATGTGAAGGGAGTGTTTTTAGTCTTAACTATTGAATGGACTAGAATGAAGAGAACCTAAAGGCAGGAAGATTTAGGAAAGAAAGTTTTTGGAACAGGCTTTTGTTGTGACATTTACGAATGAACATGACTTAAGGAGTTTAAACAGTAGCTATCCCATAAATTAAAGCAATATAAATATGGTGTAAAAGAAAACAGGATAGCAGAGTGGACACAGTAAAAAAAATGATAGAAATGGTAGTCTGTGAAATTAGTTTGGCCTAGGGTTAGAAGGAGATAAAGGAAATAGGCTATAGAGAGGAGATAAAGGACATGGCACATATAAGAATAAAAATTAGGTGTGTGTATCTGTGTGTGTAGAGAGGGAGAGTGAGTGGAGACAACAGGTGGACTATTTTAAGGATAAGTGAAAATGTTAAATGGATGTGTAGGTGTAGATTACTGTAGGCATTTCTTATTGATTACATTTCTTAGTCTTAGATTATTAGATTGAGCCTTCTGTGGAGCTCAACATGGATATAAATAAAATAAAGGCAATAGGTCTGATGCAAGAGGGCTAATGATTAAATTTGTGGAGTGCAGCTAACATTTCTGGTGCTTTCACTTTATTTTGTATCATCATAGATTTGGTATATTCTATGATTGTGTGTTCCTAATTTTCTAAAGTATAGTTTCTCAAGTTGGGGTATGCATGTTACCTGAAATGTATGTTAGAAAATACAGATTTGGGAGTTCCCATTGTGGTGCAATGGGTTAATGATCTGGCTTGCCTCTGTGGAGGCGCTGGTTCAAACCCCAGTCTGGTGCAGTGGGTTAAGGATTGGTGTTGCTGAAGCCGTGGCATAGGTCGCAGCTCTGGCTCGGATTTGATCCCTTGCCCAGAACTTCCATATGCCACGGGGGTGTCCGAAAAAGAAAGAAAAAAAAAAAATACAGATTCGTGCACCCTCATTGTATGTACCGAATCACAATCTCTGGAGGTTGAGATCAAGTAAGTATCTGGATTTCTTACAGATTCTTCAGGTGATTGTATTATAAAATAGAATTTGAAATTCAATCCTCTAAGGTTTTACAACTTGGTTAATTAAAAAAAAAGTTATATACAGTGTATTCATTCTCTGCAGTCAGCCTGTAGGATGCTTGTTGGGTTTCTTGATTTGGCGGTCTTGATTTCTTCATATATAATAAAAAGGAAATGTATTAAAAGACTTCAGTTTTTGTTCATCTGTGAAACACTGTATGCGAGTTAAGAATGTACTCACTTGTGGTTATTTGGATGCAGAAGCTTCAGAATTTGGTTTTTGGTAAGAGCTAAGTTTTGGTATATTAAGTGTTTGATTTAAGAAATAATAATTGCTACCATACATTTAGGCTCTATTATGCTCCACGTAGCACTGTCCTTACTTTTAAAACATTTTCTGTAATATTCACAACAACCTGACACCTAAGACTTAACACGGCAAAGGACCTGCTCCTCCAAGAGTTAGTGGGCAAATGCCCACATACATTCCTAACAGCAGATGCTCAGCGTATAGAATTTAATTCCAAACTTAATTGCTGTTAAGTGTCTGAAGGAATTAGAGGGATGAAGTCAAATGGTTTTCATGTATTTTCAGCCCTCTGGAAGGAAAGAGTAAAGAAATGGTAAGCAGTAAGCTCTTTAGATGACACTGGAAAACATAGTTTTGCCAGCTGAAAGCACTCAGGCCACAGAGACCTTTCCATGCATCCTGGCAATAGCAGCAGAAGCATTTGCCTCTTGATATGTTTTTGGTTATTCATAAATAGAACAAGTGAATTTGCTTTTGTAACAAATTTTAGAAAAACATTTTTCTTTGTCATCTATCCAGTTGTCTGTGTAAAAAGAATTGAGTGAGGTGTTTTATATTTTAGGTTAAAAATCTGTAAGAGCCTGATTTTAGAATTCACCAGCTCCTCTGAAGTTTGGCGAAACATGGTATGTTTCTGTTTTATTTTTTGGAATTCAACATTGCATGTATATCCTAATGTCATGGTTAGAATAATGACAAATGTATTGAGCAAATTTGGGTGTCTGCCATTTTTAAAACATTGTACTAGGTGCTAAATCAGTATACTACAAGATAGACTGTATGAGGGATCCAGGTGGGATTCTGAAAGAGTTTTAGAAGAGGTTAGTGTGATATGAGAAGTAAAACAATTGTGCAAGAATATTGAGGGAGTAAGTTTGGCTCTTAGGCTATGGGTTAATAATAGCTTCCATTTGTTGGGCTCTTACTATGTGCCAGACACTGTTGTGAGTAATTTATGTTTGTTTATCCTCATGCCAGCCCCCTGAAATAGATACTACTGTTATCTTAGTTCTGCTTATGTGGAAACTGAGGCTTAGAGAGGTTAAATAACTTGCCCAAGATTTTCCCTCTGGTAAGTGACCAAACAGGGACTTGATTCTGGACTGACTCTGGGATCTCTTTGCTCTGTTGAGCACTGTACCTCATGAAAAAGATGTAGAAGAGAGGACTGGCCTCAGTAATTTTCAAATATACATAGCTCTTCAGTGAATTGATTCAGTTCAGCTAATTAGTAAATTAAAAGGTATTTTGGCTTTCTCATTTTTAAGTTTACAGTTTGAAAAATTAGACTTGTTTAGCCCTTTTAAATCCATATACACTATTAGTCTTAGGAGAACCCCAAAGGGAACATTCCTTTCAGAGGCGCCTTACGTCTTTCCCATATGATCTCAGGAGTGGTATAGGTTTTTGTTAGGAAACATGTAGCTGTGATAGGAAAATATGGGAAATTTGGGCTATTTCTTCTAGGGATTATAAATTCCACTTAAAGTCATACCTCAGAGGTATTTCAGGTTTAGTTCTAGACCACTGCAATAAGGCAGATATTGAGGTAAAGCTAGTCATGTGGATTTTTTGGTTTCCTGGTGCATATAGAAGTTATATTTACACTGAGATGTAGTCTGTTAAGTGTGCTATAGCATTATGTCTAAGAAAACAGTGTACATACCTTAATTTCAAATACTTTATGCTGGAGTTCCTGTTGTGGTGCAATGGTTAACGAATCCGACTAGGAACCATGAGGTTGTGGGTTCAGTCTCTGGCCTTGCTCAGTGGGCTAAAGATCCGGTGTTGCCGTGAGCTGTGGTGTAGGTTGCAGACACAGCTCGGATCCCGAGTTGCTGTGGCTCTGGCATAGGCCTGTGGCGACAGCTCCAATTCAACCCCTAGCTTGGGAACCTCCATATGCTGCGGGAGCAGCCCTAGAAAAGGCAAAAATACAAATAAATAAATAAATAAATAAATAAATAAATAAAATACTTGATGCTAAAAAATGGTTACCATTATCTGAGGTGTCAATGAATTGTAGTAGTATCAAAAATTACTGATCACAGCTCACCATAACAAAATAATGATGGAAAAGTTTGAAATACTGCAAGAATTACCAAAATGTGACACATAGATAGGAAGGGAACAAATGCTGTTGGAAAGATAGTGCCAGTAGACTTGCTTGATGTAGGGCTGGCATAAACCTTCAGTTTGTAATAAAATACAGTATCTGTGAAGCACAATAAAATGAAGTATGCTTGTGTTGGAGTTCCCTAAAGTTACTTACTCATTCTTTTTTTTTTTTTTTCTTTTTGGCTTTTTAGAGCTGAATCTGTGGCATATGGAATTCCTAGGCTTGGGGTTGAATCAGAGCTGCAGCTGCTGCAGGCCTCCGCCACAGCCATAGCAGCACCAGATCCGAGCCATGTCTGTGACCTACACCACCACTCACAGCAACGCTGGATCCTTAACCCACTGAGCAAGGCCAGGTATTGAACCCCTGTCGTCATGGATACTAGTTGAGTTCCTTACCAGTGAGCTACAATGGTCACTCCTACTTATGTGTTCTTAGTCCGACTCTCACCCTGGTCTGAATTTGTGGCCCAGGTTCATAGGTTGCAGAGGTATTGGCTCAAGCATTGATGTTTCATCCTTTCTCTTGAGGTTCTCAGATACTTTGCTATTTTATGTTGGCTTCTGGATCTAAGTTAACTACCTTCTATGTTACTTGGAAGGTGTTCACTAACAAGGGTCTTTTTCTCTCTCTCCTAATTTTATCAGCTTTCTTTAATTTGCTTTTCACATTTGGCCTTGATATGTAGTTTGGTAGGGAAATCATGGAGGGAAAAATTAGTTATAGGAAATGAGCTCTTGATACTTGGATGTTTCAATGTATATCTTTTCCAGAACTACATTGTGATTAGTTAGGATGCCTGTTAAATGTGAACCATGATGATCAGGAAAGTTCAGCTAAGGCCAAGTAAGGGGATCAAAAGATACTAGATTGAGGGAGGAGGAAATGTTTTGCTATTCTTTCTCATGAAATTATATTTTAGTGAATTTATGGCTGAGAAAAAAAGAGTAGAACACCTTTTCATGAAGTGCATGAGGGAATTTGGCTAATGTTAGATGATCTTACTTAAATATAGAGTAAATAGGACTAGACTTGGTGCGTGTGTGTGTATATCTGTGTGTGTTTGGTGTGTAACTGTTCCATTAAGTGTTTGCTATCTGGGAAACCCTATTACTGTTAGTCCTATTTAAACTATTGTTTTAATTATGGGGTCTCAATCCATATTTTAAATCTTTGCTCATTTCCATATATTTAAATCATGAAACTCAATAACAAAACTAGATGAAATCACAAAAAAATTAACTCTGGATAGGAAGTTAATAGATCTGGCTTCAGTTAATACTGAAATCTTGGGCAAGTCAATTAACTGCTCTAAGGCTACTTAATTTTTTCTTTTTCTTTTAAAAAAATATCCTTTCTATAATATCTGCCCTGATTAGGTAGAGCCATAGTTGTCAAGAGACTTAAAATACTGTTGTCCAAAGTGCTTTGTAACTGTAACACTTCATAAATGTACAAGAGAGTATTACCACATTTTCTCAAGAAATTGTTTAAGAAAAAAAGTGCTGGAAAATAATCCTTAAAAGTATTTCTGTAATTATTCTTCTGATTAATGTTGCATTGGCACCTAATTTGAACCTTTGAAGATTATTTTTTGAACAATGAATTGGGTTTATATATTAAAGTGTTCTAACTAAAGATTTGTTTAATTTATTAGAGTTATTAAACCTACGCTCAGATCAAGTTAGCAGCTAGACTGGTGTGACTACCTGTTTTTAATCAGTGACTCAAAGCTGTGATCACCCTGATGTCACCGAATGGCCACAGCTTGTAAAAGGTAATTTTGAATGTTATTTTACAGCCTTTAAAAGGCTGTCATTGTAAAATACATGCTATTAAAAAAATGAAGAAAATGTATAGTTGGCAGGAATACTGACTGCTAAGAATAGAGGACCTGAGATTAACCTGCTTCTCCATTTAATCTCTTTCCTAAAATATTTTGTGTCTTTTCCCCAACCCTATCTGTGTGAGTAAACAGGAAAGTATTTCTAAAAATATTAAGTTTTTAAATGAACATTTTCTTATGAACATTATGAAAACTATGCATTTTAAGTGTGTTTTTTCTGTGATGAGAGTTTTATGTGGTGAGGGTAGTTTCTAACACTACTTGAGAAGTTTTTACAACTTTAATAAAACTAGTATACTTTTCTTTCCTAGAGAGTTACAGTGGAGGTAAAAGGAGTGGCTTGCAGGCTAGAGAAGCTGCACCTCGTATTATTGGAAGTGAGCCTCCATTTGAATTTTCTAGCTCATGATGCAGTATTCAGATCAGTGGGTATTTTGTGATCACATTTTCTGTGATCTAAATCAATGCCTAAAGTTATCTCTTACATAATTTTTTATTTTCTAATGTTACTTGCTTATTATTTCAGTTTTAGATTCTCTTCTGATTTCTTAATTCTGACAAACTTTAGGTTAACCTAAGTGAACGGTTTTGCGGTTTTTTTCTCTTTTTATTATATGTCCTGAATTTGGTGAAGTTACAAGTATGTACTGGATCTTTGTAAGAACTTGACAGTAGAGTAAAGAGACTTTTCAGGGGCTTAAGCTTAAAAAGTATTGTTAGATATTTTATAATTTTGAGAATTCAAATTATTTTAGGATTTTTTTGTAAATTATTTAGAATGTTATAAAGTACAATAAACAGAATGGCTAGAAGTTTATTTAGGCAGGTGCTATTACTTTTATAACTCACTGCAGGATAAGAATTTCTGTTTCTGAATATATTCCCTTTTCTCTTGATTGAAAAACAATTTCCGTTTGAGGAGAAAATTATGCTAACCATGTTTAAGAGACCTATGATAGATTAAGGTAATGCTCTTCAGTCCTTTCTTACTCTTTTGTTCTTATTGACTCAGTTGGTTTAAATTACTTGGTTTGACTTATAAAGTGATTTTTGGTAGCTCGCTTTAATATATGTTAATATTAAATGATAATCTAGTATTTGATGACATTTTGATGCTGATATCTACATCCTCTTGTTTAGGGAACAGACATTGGAAAATAGATTATAGTCATTACCCTTTGATGTACTTTAACCTCTATCACATTTCAGAATCTCAAAACTTTGCAGCAGTTACATATTATGCTTCTGAGACTCGGATTTGTTTTTCCTCTTGCTTGTGTCTTACCTTTTTGCCGTAGTATTTTAATGTCCCTGTCATTGTGTGCTCATTCCCCTCACTTCCCTGTTAATTTTGAAAGTTTTGCCGCCTACGTGTTTGAAAGCTTCTAATCTGCCTCTCTTCCCTTAGTGCCAGCAGGTTTATTTTTTGTTTTGCAAGCCTGCTCTGCCTCCTTACAGTATGACATCTGATGCTGGAGGGTCGCACTTTCAAAAATGAGTCAGCTGGTACATGGGGTTACCATCACTTTTTAGCTCTTCTGTCTGAGAGATACAAGTTTGGAAGCAATCTTGGGGTACTTACCCACAAGGCTGGTGGAGACCAGGTGTGTCACAAAGGTGATTTGCTTGCTCCCTGGGGGAGAGGGTGGAGTGAAATTTTTGCATTCATGTCACTGCCAAATCACTGCCACCTCCAGCATGCCCCAATTTTTAGTTCTGATATAATTTTGTGCAAAATTGAAAATGTAAATATACTGCAAAGAAGATCTAAAATATTTGAGCTGCTGGACTCCTTTTTTTATTTTTTATTTTTATTTTTTACATTCTTGTCCTTGGACCACTACAGTGAGGAGTTATTTTGAAAGTCTGATAAAGAAGTGCTTTTTTTAAAAGCTAAGAAATGTGGAAAACATTTTTTTCTTTTCTGGTGGCTCTGATTTTAAGATTCTTTTGTTAAAGTTCAAAATTAGAAGTCTCAAGTCAGTGATAAATTTACAAATCAAGTCTTTTGTAATGTCAGATGAAAATTTAGCTTTTGTCATCTAAAAATACCTATTTTGTGAATTGAAAGTGTTAGAAATTAGTATTATATTGATTCACTTTAATGTGTGTTGATTGACTTTAATATGTGTTGATTGATGCTGGTTATAAAAGTGAATAGAGTAAACAGGAATTTATTTTTTTAATAGGGGTAAGGAAAATTGGTTCATGCCCTAAAATGAAAATAAAAGGCTTCTTAGTGCTTTAGAATTTCGAATATTTCTACTTAAGGTAGCAGCAGTATATTAAAAAAAAAGAAAAAAAAATAACTGGCAATTGTTTACAACAGAAGTCAATTCAGTTATCCACAACAAAATATTAATACTCAGGATGGTATGATATTGACAGGTATACATCCTGCCATTTTATTTTCAGGGAAAGCTGATTTCATTGTTGAACTAAGATAATCATGGTCAAAATGATAAATCTGACGTGTTTGAAAATTCCCTAAGGGTATTAGATTTAAATTTGAACTATTTTGGAGCAGAGGTTGCCAAACTTTCTTAAATGGGTAGATAATATTTTAGGCTTTGTGGGCTGCATGTTGCTGTCAGAGTTTCTGAGCTCTGCTCTTGTAATATAAATGAATAAGCTTGGTTCTGTGCCAGTACAGCTTTACAAAAATAGGCTGCTGACCCAGGCCTTAGTTTGTCATCCTAGGCAGTAGTTTGCTGATCCCTCATCTAAGGTTTGGGACTAAATACCCAAGAATACCTTTAATACTGTAGATAACCACTACTGGGCTATAGAAAGTTTCATAATTGTTTTTATTATAAATATTTGCCTTTGTGAATAATTACGATTTGTTATACTGGTTTGTATGTTGGTAACTAAATAAAGTGTTTACAGTTTCCTATCCTTAAAAAAATGAACTGAGTCTTAATTAGTCTAGCCCTTATAGTAAATGTATGGCAGTCTCATCTGGTCACTTTTTTCTCATGTTGAAGTCTTTAATTACTTTTAAAACTGTTAACCATTAAATTTTGTTTTCAAATTTGTCTTCCAAAATAACATTTGCCTCCTTTTAGATTATGGAATACTTTGTTCAACTTTTCTCAATTGTGTTTTACAGATCATCAGGAGAACCTCAGTCTGACGACATTGAAGCTAGCCGAATGTAAGTATAACTTGGTGGAGGCTGTGGTGTCTTTTAACTTGTCCTAGATTGTTTTAAGTGGTATCACATTATATGAAAGTAATTTCCAGTTAAAAGAGAGTAATACTTAAAAAAGTAAATTGGGAGATGGATATAAGCATATCTTATGTATCACTTACCAAATAAATAACCTCTAAATCTTGGTAACATGTTACTAGATTTCTATCTAGATAAGATAATTGTATACCCCTGGATTCTTAGGTATTTTTGCTCACCTAGCAGTTTTGGGGAAATAGATGAGGAAAGAACTCAGTTTAACAATCTTTTTGTTGTTGTTGTTCTTTTTAGGGCAGCAGCCATGGCATATGGAAGTTCCCTGTCTAGGGGTCAAATCTGAGCTATAGCTGCCGGCCTGTGCCACAGCCATAGCAATGAAGGATCCGAGCAGCGTCTGTGGCCTACACCACAGCCTGCAGTAATGCTGGATCCTTAACCCACAGAGTTGGACCAGGGATTGAATCCATGTCCTCATGGATTCTAGTTGAGATTGTTACTGCTAAGCCACAATAGGAACTCCTAACAATCATTTATTAAATGCATGCTGTGTATAAGGTATTGGGTACTGTGTTGTGGATACAAAGATTCATAAATTAGTTCCTAACCTACAGAAATTTAGTCTACTTAGTGCGAAAGACCCACAAGCAATTCCTCTCAATCCTTGTGGTGGAAGGATACCTAGGATGAAATGAGAACATAATAGTATACAGGTATTTAGGCACACAGACACAACAGGGACCTAATCCAGATGGCAAGGAAATAGGGATGATCGGGGAAGGCTAAGTTAAGTTTTGAAGTGTGGCTGGAAGTTAGGTAGCACATTCTAGGCAGAAGCATGAGCAAAGTTATAAATCGTCATAGCGAATGTGGGAAACAGTAGGCAGTTGAGTTTTAGGAAAGGTAGGAAAACTGAAGGAGATAGTATTTGATAGGACTAATACTGCTCACATGCTATGTGAAGGGCCTTTGCCTATCTTTCATAGGTGTTTGAGAATCGATAAAGAATTTGCTAAGTTAGTACTTAGCTACAAGGCTAAGTTGTAATCTTGTTAGATGTATATTTTTAATAACTTTGGCAGGAGAAATGGAATTGAAGAGGAACCACATGGTGGCAAGGTGACCAGGGTTTCAGTCGGTGAGAGCCTTAACAAGGGTAGTGGTAATATTAAGGATTCAAGATTGAGTTTTCTGGAGTAAAGAAAAATATTTAGAAAGTGAAGTAAGTAAGAGTTCAGGGACTAGTTGTGAGAATTTAAGAAGTTTAAGATAACGCAAGAGGTGGTAATTATTGAAGCAAGATTTTTGAGGTGGTAAGGGTTAGAGTGAAGAATATAGGGATTGCTCTTGAATAACAAAGTCTCTTCTGAAGCTGGAAGAAGGAGGTAAAGATGAATATGTGTTGACAAATATGTGATGTTAAATGTGTTGGTAGATAAGAATGGGAAACTCAAAAGTCATTCGTGCCTAAGCTATCAATTTTCTTAGTAAATTAGGTCAATTGTACCACTTGGTACTTCTTGATAGAGTGGTTTGATTATTGACTAAGTTTGGGAAGTACAGACTTAAATGGCATTTCTTTACTGAAAAATAATAGAAATCCTTTAAAATGCTGATGTACATTGTGCATTTCTAACAAGGAACTGTATAAAATACAGTTCTCAAATTTATATGTCTATGTAACCTTAAAATAATTTTTTGTGATAAAATACACATAACAAAATTTGCAGTCTTTACTGTTTTCAGTTGTACAACTTAGTAGTATTAAGTACATCCATATTGTTGTCCACTCATCACCACCATCATTTCCATAACTTTTTTCATCTTGCACAACTGAAACTATACCTGTTAAACAGTCACTGCCCATTCGCCCTTCTACCAGCCCCTGGCTACCACCATTCTACTTTCTGTCTCTGTGATTTTGATGACTCTACCTCATTTACTCTGAGGACCTGCATTGTTTGTCTTTTTGTGATTGGCTTATTTCACTCAGCATGATGTTAAGGTTTATCCATGTTGTAGCATATGTCAGAATTTTCTTCCTTTTTAGGGCTGAATAATACATTGTATGTGTATAACATATTTTGTTTATCCATTCATCTGTTGATGGACATTCTGTTTTTAATTTTTTGAGGAGCCTCCATTCTCCTTTCTACAGTGGCAGCGCCATTTTAACATTCTGATTAGCAGTGCACAGAGGTTATAATTTCTCCACATTATCATCAACACTTGGAATTATCTGTTTTTTCATAGTCACTATCCTAATGAAAGTAAGGTAATATCTCTTTAGTTTTGTGACCATGTAACTTTTTAGGCAATATTTTTTAAATAGTTTTTGTGGTACACAGTGTTTGGTTAGGGGATTTGAGAAGACTGAAAACTTGGAAAGTTATTGGGGAAAGTGAGTGAAGAAGTAGACTCTCATGCTGAAATTAGAAACCTAATCATACTTGTATTTTAAAGACTTTAATAGGTAGAAGATGATGCATGGTGTTTCAGGGTTGGCTGTTAGCAGAGCAGATGGGAAGTGGCATGTGTGTAGGGTGTTAACATTGGCGTAGTTGAATTTATGTCATTGGCAATGGCCATTGTTGGAAGGTTGTGTTGCCTGATGAAAGTGTTGGGTGGGTTACAAAAAGCTTGATGGTTCAAAGTATAAGTGAATCTCTTAGAAGAATAGATAATAGTAATCAGAACCCAAGTTAGTGATTGGCAGAAATAGAGAGGAAGTGAGGGACCCTCAAGTTAAAATGTTTAATATTTGGGGGGCTAGGGTCTTGGGATAGATCATGTACACAGATACTGAAGTCACAATACCAGTGATATAACTGGTACAAAATAAAGCCTTTAGTATGTGGGTAAAATTTACCAGAACAGAGAGGGAAGGAAGAAGGGATTTGGGTAGAGAACATGAGTTTCAAAGTAAAAGTTGTATTTGTATTGTGCTTTGTTTTGTTTGGAGGGATGGGCATTGCTTATTTTTAATAGAGGGAAAATTAGAAAAATAATAGTGCACTTAGTGGTTTGATTGTCTATGAAGTGTACAAGGGTTGCAAGATAAAAAATGGCTTTGGGGGTAAATCAGGCTTTAGTGAAAGCAAAGAGGTTGAGTAACCATTATATAAAGCATTTGAAGATAGGTGACAGCCCGTATCATAAATGTGATTCTGGAGATCTTGGTGTGGGAGAGGTTAGATGGTTGAATCAAGAGTAAAGAATGGAAAAGGAAAAGGGAAGATGAGACTTACATTTTGTGTTTTTGTTTTTGTTCGGCCACTCTGCGGCCTGTGGAGTTCCCAAGCTGGGGATCAGATCTGTCAGAGCTGCAGTTGCAATCTATGCCTCAGCTGTGACAACGCTGGATCCTTAACCCACTGTGCTAGGCCAGGGATTGAACCTGTGTCCCAGCACTCACAAGACTGCCAGTCTCATTGTGCCAGAGCGGGAACTCTGAGACGTATTTTGTAGTAAAAATCAGGGATTGCAAGGATGTGAAGCACTATAGGTATCACAAGGTTCCAGGTAAAACTCGATGTTAAAGTTCTCTTTAAGTAAGCTGCCATACTGTTCAACTTGCCCATGTTAAGGTAGAGTAACAGGAAATTCGATCTACCATGATGACTCCACAAAGATGTCTAAGGTTCTAGCTATAATTCTGAGACTATATAGCTCTTAAGTTTTCATGTCTGCCACAATTTCTCAAATTCCTATACCCATAGAAATACTAACCAAGCAGTAGTTTAGTAAGATTTGTTCTACCTTAATCTTGCAAGTCTTGATTTACAAAATAGGTAATGAAAGATCCTTGGTTTTACTAAGAATTACCTAGTGTGTTTGATTAATGGTAACATCCTATATTTATTAAAAGTGTTTTTTTAACGCGTTGAGGTGCATTTGCATTTGACATCCTTTAACCAGGAAATAACTTGAGTACATTTAAAATAGTAATTTATATAAAAGTAAAAAATATGCCTGTTTGTTTTTAGGAATTCTTAGTGTCACCCTTTCCCAGAGTGTAGAAAATCAGTATAAGTTTTTAACTCCTACATGCTAATTTATAGTTAGCTTAGTAATAGAACTAACACAATAACTCAGATCTTTTTATTCAGTTGTGTGTATTATCTACTTGGATTTTGTTTAAATTTTTATATGTATACCATGTAGTAGTTTTTTTCCCACATATTAATTTAGACTTTAATTTTTTTTAGTAATTTCAGAGCAATTTCTAACAACTTCAGATTTGTTATCTTTGATAATTGCTCTCGGTCTCACACTTAGGCTGTGTTTTCAGGTGTGTAAGACAGTAAATGGAACCCAAGTTTAAATATATCAAGCGATTTATGTATTCAGTTATTTATTAGCAAGCCTTTTTCTTTTCTTAAATGCTGGAGTGACCCAGAACCTAGTCCTCAGGCCATCATTATTCATTCTCTAGGTAAGAGCTTTACTATATATACTGTGACAACTTGCATATTTTCATCTCCAACTCTGACTTAGCTTCTGAATTGTAGACCCATATATCCAATAATTAGATGCCTGATTCTCAAACTTAAATCCAAAATAAAATAGAACAGTAAAATAGAACTCTTTTTGGTTTTCATCCTCTCAGATCTAGTTATCTTGTAATTTTGTCAGTTTAGTCAATGGCAACTCTTTTTAGTTCCAGTGTATCCAAAACTTTGTTTTGGAAGCATCCTTGGTTTCTCTTTTCTCACTGTTTTTTTGGCAAACCCTCTTGACTCCACCTTTAAAATACTGATAACTCAACAACTTTTTTTTAAAACACCGTTTCTTTCCATCTCTACCGCTCTGATTAAAGCCATCATCTTTTGCTAAAAATGAAATTCTTCCCAGTAGTTTTGCTACTTCCATCCTTACCTCTTAGAACGTATTTTCTGTGTAGCAGCCAGTGATTTTTTTTTTTTTTTTTTTGCTTTTTAGAGCCGCACTGGCGGCATGTGGAGATTCCCAGGCTAGGGGTCGAATCAGAGCTACAGCTGCTGGCCTATGCCACAGCCACACCAGATCCGAAACTCATCTGCGACCTACACCACAGCTCACGGCAATGCTGGATCCCCAACCCTCTGAGCAAGGCCAGGGATCGAACCCACAACCTCATGGTTCCTAGTCGGATTCATTTCCGCTGAGCCACGATGGGAACTCCTCCATTCAGACAGAAGTTAAACCGTGTTACTTATGCTTCAAACCTTTCAAAGGTTTCTCATCTCTCCCAGAATAAAATCAAAGAATGCGTAAGGCCTGTATAAGCTTTCTTTAACTTCTATGGCTTTCCATTTTCTCTTCGAAAATTCAGTAGTGAACCCACCTGGTGGTAGTGCTTGTCCATCTTTGTCTACACTGGCTTTATGTGCTTGCCATTATTATGTTTTGTTGTTCTTAAGACTTGTGCCTGTTTTCTCTGACCCTTCTCTCTGATATCCACATGCTTCCTCTCTCACTTGCTTCAGAGCTCTCAAATGACAGCTTATCAGAAAGGCCTTCCTTCACCAACTTTCATCAAAGGATGGTTGTGTTCTGAATTCCCTGTTCCCCTTACTGTGCTATATTTATCTTCCTGGGATTTAACATCATTTGACTGGTTTCCTATTGATTTGTTATCTGGCTCATGGAACTACTACTACTACTATTAGTACTAACAGCAACAAATAAATGAATAAAAATAAATAAGTAAATACTAGATGAATGAGTGAAATTACCACATTTATTTAAAATTTTTATCTCTACTCTTTTAATTCCCTTGCAGAAATGTAGGAAGAATTTTCTGGGATCAATAAACTGATAGATGTGTACTATATCTATAGCCTGTAGAACATCTTGAGCTCTTACAGTATGACAAGGCATTGGGCTCAGTACTGTACTTGCATTATATCATTTAATAGGAGAGGTAAGCCTTTTAATCAGAATAGACTCTGTCCTCTGAAAGAGAATGTAGAGAATAAATATAGTTTCTTCATTAAATTTATGATTAAAATTCACTAGCGAACACATCCAGAGGCGGCGCTTTTTGTTTTACGTGCTTTATTTTTTAATTGATTTATTATCTTTAGTCCTATTCATTGTTTCTCTTTCTTCTTGTGAGTTTTGGCACATTGTGTCTTTCAGGGTATTGGTCCATCACATCTAGTTTATCAAACTGTGGTTATAGAATTGTCCATAATATTCCTTTATTATTTAAATTTTCCCGTGCTTTGTACCCGTGTGCCCTCTTTCATTTCTGACATTAGTAATTCTTGTCCCTTCTCTTTCCCTTAATTAGCCTGGCTGCAGTATTACCAGTTTTTTTTAATGATCTTTTCAAAGAACCAGCTTTTGATTATGTTGGTTTTTCTCTGTTGGTTTTGTTTTTCAATTTCATTCATTTCTGCTCTAATTTTTATTATTTTGTCTGCTTATTCTGGATTTTTTATTCTTATTTATTTATTTTTGCTACACTGTCCAGTGGCTTTATGTGGGATCTCAGTTCCCAGACTGGAGATTGAACCCTGGTATGCAGTGGTGAATGTGCTAAGACCTAACCACTAGACCACGGGGGAACTCCTTACTATGGATTTAATTTGCTGTTTTTCTAGTTTACTGAGGTGATCTTTTTAAAGATCTTCTTTTCTAATAAATGCATTCAAGCAAATTTCCCTCTAAACACTACTTTCACTGCATCCCAGAAATTTTGATAAGTCGTGTAATTTAGTTCAAAATGTTTTTTAGTTTCTCTTGGGATTTTTTTTCTTGGACTTGTGTTCTTTAGGAGTCTGTTGTTTAATCTCCATGTTTTGAGATTTTCCAGTTATATTTCTGTTACTGATTTCTAGTTTAATTCTGTTGTAGTCAGAGTCTAGACATTGTATGGGTTCTATTCTTTTAAATGTATTGTTATGTCTTAAGGCCCAGAATGTGATTTGTCTTGGTCAGTGTTTTATGTGAGCTTGAGAAGAATGTGTAATATCCTGTTACTGGATGAAGTAGTCCTGAGATATCAATTATATCCAGTTGATTGATGGTACCATTGAGTTCAACCATGTCCTTAATGATTTTCTTCCTGCTTAATCTGCCAATTCCTGATTAGAGAGACATTGAAGCCTCCAACTATGACAGTGGATTCCCCTGTTTTTCCTTGAAGTTCTGTCACTTTTTGCCACATATAATTTGATGTTCTTTTTAGGTGTATACACATTAAGGATTGTATTCTTTTTTTTTTTTTTTCCCGTCTTTACTAGGGCTGCACCTGCCGCATATGGAGGTTCCCAGGTTAGAGGTCTTATTGGAGCTGTAGCTGCCTGCCTGTGCCAGAGCCACAGCAACACAGGATCCGAGCCGCGTCTGCGACCTATACTACGGCTCATGGCAACGCCGGATCCTTAACCCACTGAGCAAGGCCAGGGATCGAACCCACAACCTCGTGGTTCCTAGTCAGATTCGTTAACCACTGAGCCACGATGGAAACTCCTGAAGTATTTTCTTGAAGAAATGAGAAATCCTTTATGTAAAGTCCTTTATTAACCCTAACTTACTCTGCTTTGAATTCTGCTCTGGCTGAAATTAATAGAGCTACTCTTGCTTTCTTTTGGTTATTATTGTCATCGTATATACTCATTTTCTATTTACTTTTAATTTACATGTGTCTTTATAGTTAAAGTATAGGCAGCTTATAGTTGGTCTTACTTTTTTTTTGATCTGCTCCGACAATCACTTATCTTTTGTTGGTACATTTAGGCCACTGATGCTTTAAACTGATTATTGATATGGTTGGGTTAATATCTAGTATGTTTGTGTTGCTTTTGGTTTTTGTTCCTATTTTTGTCTTCTGTTATTTTTCTTTCTTTTATGGCTTTACTTGAGCATATTATATGATTCCATTTTCTACCCTTTATTAGCATGTCAGTTATCCTATACTTTTAATTTTCTTTAGTGGATGTCATAGTTTTCACTTACATCTTCTCCTAGTCCACTTTCAATAATGGGAATGTGAGTACCTTGTAAAAACAAAGTAACCCTAAGTCCTTCCCCCATCCCACATATCATTGCTGTCATTCATTTCAGTTACATATGAGCACATGCATGTGCATGTGTGCACACACAAGTGGGCATTCATAAGAAATACATAGTTGGTATTATTTTGAACAAGGTAGTATCTGTTAGGTCAGTTAAGATTAAGAAATGTAAAAGTTTTTATCTTACTTTTCACTTACTCCTTTTTCAGTTCTCTTCCTTTATGTTTAAGTTTCTGATCTATATGATTTTCCTTCTCTCTTAGGAACTTCTTTTAACATTTCTCGCAAGGCAGGCCTATTGACGACAAATTCTCTCAATTTTTGTTTGTCTGAGAATCCATTTCTCCCTCACTCTTGAAGAATAATTTCCCATGGTACAGAATTCTAGGTTGGTGTTTTTTTCTTTCTTTCTTTTTCTCTTCAGAACTCTAAATATTTCATTTCACTCTCCTTTCTGAGGTGAAGTCACAAATAATTCTAATTTTTTTCTGTAGTTGAGAAGTTTTCCTCCTCTGGTTTCTTTCAGAACTTTATCTTTGATTATCTGTAGTTTGAAGATGACATGTCACAGCATAGGGTTTTTGGGGGCATTTATCTTGCTTGGTGTTTTCTGAGCTTCCTGGATCTATGGTCTGGTGTCTGATATTAATTTGGGTACATTCTTAGACATTGTTTCAAATGTCCTGATGATTTTTTCTTCACTTTTTTTGGTGTTCCCATTGTGTGTATGTTAAAATTTTTATAGCTGTCCCCCAGTCCTTGGATAGTCAGTTCTGTTTGTTATTAATCTTTGTTCTCTTTGCTCTTCAGTTTTTGAAGTTTCTGATGTTAATATCTTCAAGGTTTTTCCTCGGTTGTTTCCATTAAGCCCGTCAAGCCTGTCATACATTTTAAAATTCTGTTACAGGTGGGGTTTTTGTTTTTGTTTTTGTTTTCCCTCTTTTGGCCACCCCTTGGCATTTGGAGTTCCTAGCCCAGGGATCAAATCTCAGCTGTAGTTGTGACTTAACGCCACAGCTGCAGTGACACCAGATCCTTAACTGTGCTGGGCCAGGGATCAAACCTGTGTCCCACCACTCCAGAGACAACACCAATCCCATTGTGCCACAGTGGGAACTCCACAGTGTTTTTTTTTTTTTTTTTAATTTTTTGGCAGCGCCTGTGGCATGTAGAAGTTCTCAGGCCAGGGATTGAACCCGTTCCACAGTTGAGACTCAAGCCACTGCAGTGACAACTCCAGATTCCTAACCCATTGGGTCACAAGAGAACTCCCCTGTTGCAGTGTTTTGATCTCTGGGCTTGTTTTCTTTGGTTCTTAGGATATCCATTTCTCTGCTTATTACATTGTTCATGCTTTCTTACATGCTGCCTACTTTATCCTGGTATAGTTGGTTTAAATTTCTGGTATGATAATTCCAACATCCCTACTATGTCTAGTTCTTATGCTTGCTCTGTTTTTGCAAATAGTGTTTTTTGTTTGTTTGTTTTGCTTTTTTGTATGTTTTGTCATTTTTTCTTGATAGCTGGACATGATTTCCCAAGTGAAAGGAATTATTATTATTATTATTATTATTATAATAAACCTTTAGTAATGTGATGGTGAGATGTAAGAGGAAAGGAAGCATTTGATAATATCCCAGGCAGTTAGGCTCTGGTAAACTAGTTTTGTCTGAGGATAGGCCTTGGTGAGAAGAACAGAGGGCTCTGTTATATCTCAGTGATTGCTTTTCCTTTTCCCCTGCTGTATGCATGAGGGGATTTTTCCTAGTAGTTAGTGTCAGAATCTAGTTTAGCTTCTCAGGGTAAGGCTCACAAAAATTGTGGGGGCTCCCTTATCACTGGGCCCCCAGGAGTTTTCAACTCTTGACTTTATGGTAGGCCCAGGGAATTTGTCAGTAAGAGTTTAGATTTTCCTATTCTGTCACAGGTCCTGCTTGTGAATCTCTGCTTCAGTAGGCTGCGACTCCCTGCATTTGCCATTGTGTCCAGTGTTAGGTGCAGCAGTTTGCTTTATGTCTCTTCTTCCTGTAGGAATCCAAGAACTCTTATTGGTTTGTTTCAGTCTCTTCAGCTTTTTATTTGTAATTGGATTGGGGTACTGACGTCCTACCTCCTTATGTGTGAAACCAGAAATGAGAAGTTGAGATACAGCTTGGATGCTGTTTTCTGTATGGAGTGGGAAAAAATATTTCTGTGTAACTTCCAACTTAAATATACTTAAATGTGGTAAAAGCATTTATGGATTCAGTAACATCGAAATGCATTGTGAAGTAAAAGATACAAATCTCTTCAACCAAATAAAGACAACTCTTCCGTTTTCAAGAATCTCTCCTGTGAGTTCTGAAATCATGCTCTTATTCTCCAGATTGAGTCTTTGCATATTCTTTTGTATGCTTCTAATATACTTAAAAAATTGGGAGGTATCCTGACATTTGTTTCCCTTTATGCTTAAGTACTAGAAAAAGGTAGGGTTAATTGACACTGATATTTAGACAGTATCAGGAGAGAAATTGAAGAATCTTCATTGAGGCTCTGACATTTGGTAGATTCTGAGAACATAACTGTAAATAAATTATTGGATCATGTGTCTCAAGGAGCTTAGCATGTAATTAATAAGCAGTTATGATAAATTATACTGAGAGTAGGTACAGGTTACTGTGGGAGCAGCAGTCATGATCTTGAAAATGATACCTATGCTGAATCAGTATAAATGTAGAAATCATGGTGTTCTAGGTAGGAAGAAAACTTTTCTAAGACCTAGAACCAGGAGAGACAGCAGAACAAATTCCTCTGAACTGTAGAAATTTAGTCTTACTGGAATACACAGGAGATGGTAAATGGGGTGAAAAATGTAGCTGGAAGTAAAAAGCCAGAATCATATAGTGAAATGCCTGGGTACTACAGAAAAGCCCTTGTTTTTCTCCTGGTACACATAGGAACTAATGAAAGGTGTTAAACCTAGAAGTGACATGAGTTAGTCTGTCCACTTTTCTACCACAAAATATATGTATATGCCATTTTAAATAGAGGGAAACATGCTCCTGGTTTAAGTTACGGGTGGATGAGATGAACTGCCTCTGGCCTTCTCTTAGAAGGCAAAATGAGCAAAATCCTGCTATTTGTTGAAGTATAATGAAAGGATTTTTAAAATCAGTGGGAGTGAATTTTGCCTTGGGGTTGCACCTACAGCATGTGGAAGTTCCTGGGCAAGGGGTTCCACCCTGTGCAGCAGTCAGAGCCACTGCAGTATCAACTGTGGATCCTTAACCCTCCGTGCCACAAGAAAAAGTCCCAGAATTTTACATTTTATTCATCATATCTTATATTAGTGGGAATAGTTTACAGTTTACTTCCTAGAATAATTGTGAGGTTTCAAAGACATAATGTACAAAAATCAGTATGTTATTGAATATTTATTTTACTTGTTATTTTAGGTTGTAGCACTACCCTCTATGCAGGTGCCCATACTAGAAACCTAGGTATTCAGTTTTTGCACTCATTTACCCCTCATTTACATCTTTTAAATATTTACCCTCTTTTAAATATTTACTCATTTACCCTCATTTACATCTTTTAAATATTTCTTGCATCAATTTCTTCCTCTTTCCTGCTATTTCTACATTCTTTATACCTGGTCTATCATAGTAGTCATCACTGAACTGGATTGCCTGCTGCCGGTTTTGCCCATTTTGTTCCCAGTTTAGAAAATGGAATTACCATAAAGGGAGATCTGACTCTGACCTGCTGAAGATTCTTTAGTGTCTCCTAACCCTCCTAATGAAGGATGTGTGAATCTCTGATACTTCTTGCCAGATAGAGTATATGTGCATTTTTATGGGGAGAAATTTATTAGCTTTTGTAAGATTACTCCTGCTGGCTAAAATCTGAATTCCTTATCATGCCTTTATAAAGTCTCCTATAATTGGGCTTCTCCCTGCCTCTTCATATTTTTCGAGTCCTTCCTTGAACTTTATTCTGTTGAACTGCTTCCATTTGTCCTAAGACCACATTCTCAAGCTCTTGTACCTTTGCTCACTTATTTCCTTATCTGAAACTGTCTTCCCACCATTTTTGTCATCAGTTCCTAGTCATCATTTGTGGTTTATCATGGCTAAGTTGCCTTTTTTAGTATTGCCATACCTCTTGAGTCCCTATGATACTAAAATCTTCTGGCTTTCTTTTCCTTTAAATAATATGTTCCTTGAAGAAAGAGCTCATATGAAAATAAACCAGAGGACCTGAAATAGTACTGGTTTCTCAAGTATTTCTCAGTTATACTGAAGGAGACATTTGGAAATCACCAGATACTGCTAAAGCCTTTGAAAATGAAAGTGTCCAAAGAGGAGTACAAAAAAGAAAGTGTCTAATGGCTGATCCCTGGGGAGTATAAACATTTCTAGATCAGGAAGGGAAGTATCTGAGGAACAGCTAGAGAGAAAGGAGGAAAAGCAGGAGATAGTGTTCTAAAAACCCACAGTCAGTAATTTCCAAAAGGCCTATGTTTCTCAGCAAAGTTAAGTAAAATAAGGAGTGAAAAGTGGTGACTTGGTGAGAACAACCAGCTACATCTACTAGATACAAGGCATTGGAAGCCTTGATTTGTTTGTTTGTTTGTTTTTGTTTTGTTTTGTTTTTGTCTTTTCCTAGGGCTGCACCCGTGGCATATGGAGGTTCCCAGACTAGGGGTCGAATCAGAGGTACAGCTGCTGGCCTACGCCCGCAGCCACAGCAATGCAGGATCCGAGCTGTGTCTGCGACCTACACCACAGCTCACGGCAACGCTGGATCCTTAACCCACTGAGCGAGGCCAGGGATCAAACCCACAACCTCGTGGTTCCTAATCAGATTCATTACCACTGAGCCACGATGGGAGCTCCTTGATTTGTTTAATACACATTGTTACTAGTTCTCCACTAATGCTTCCGGACTGTTTCTGTTATTTTTTCTGAATTAGAATCCCTGTTCCTTTGAGGCTGTGCTTTCTGACCATGTCATCCTCTGTCTTTCTTCTCAGGCTTTGAAGAACTCATACTTTGCTACTGCAGATCTCCTGCTATCCTTTGTTTCGATGATTAACCCTTTAATATCTCAGTCCCTCAACCACTTTATCTTCAAAAATCTTCACCTCTGCTTCCTGCTTCTTCCCATTCCCATGGGCATGTGACCCTGAATTGTTTTACCCCTGAAACCTTTAATTAAAACCCTCAACTGTGGTTGTAGACTTTGTGTGCTTTCTTACTTTCTTACTACTGTCTTCCAGCCTCAACTTTCTGGTTCCTGGTACTCCTGACATGAATTGGTTCAGACCCAGAAGTTTGAATAGATTGTATTCTATAGGTTGCCTTTTCACTCTTTTCTTTGCTTTGCTATTTTTTAAGTTTGATATTGTCCCACTTAGCTATTTTTGCTTTTGTTGTCTCTGTTTTGGTGTCTTATCAAAAAATTCATTGCCAAAATCAAGTGTCTGAAACTTTCCCCCTATTTTTTCTTCTAGAAATTTGGTAGTTTCAGGTCATGTAACCTAGGCCTTTAATCCATTTTGAATTAACTTTTGTATACAGTATAAGGGTCCAACTTCATTCTTTTGCATATGAATAAATATTCAGCACCATTTGTTGAAGAGATTGTCCTTTCCCCGTTTTGTACCCTTAGCACTTTTGTTGAAATCATTTGACTGTATGCATAAGAGTTTATTTCTGGATTCTCTGTTCTGTTCCATTGATCTGTATGTCTTGTCTTTATGCCTATACCAACCATTTTGATTACTATAGCTTTGTAAAGTTGTAAAATCAGGAATTTTGAGGCCTCGGATTGATTTTCTTTCTCTAGATTGTTTTTTGCAGTTTGGGGTCATTTGAGATTCCATATGAATTTTAGGATTTTTTTTTTCTATTTCTGAAAAAATATCATTGGGATTTCTATATGGACTGAATTGAATCTGTAGATTGCTTTGAGTAGAATAGACATTTTAACAGTATTAATTAAGTCTTCCAGTCCATGAACACAAGTTATCTTTCCATTTGTTGGTGTTGTCTTTAGTTTCTTTCAGCTATATTTTGTAACTTTCAGTGTACAAGTCTTCTGCCTCCTTGGTTAAGTCTATTCATAAGTATTTTATTTTTGATGGTATTGTAAATGGAATTATTTTCTTAATTTTCAGATCATTCATGATTACTTTATAGAAACAACTGGTTTTTGCATGTTGATTTTTGAATTCTGAAACTTTACTGGATTCATTTTTTAGTTCTAACAGTTTTTTTGCTTGTGGGCTCTTAAGAGCTTCCTGCATATTCACTGCATCCTTCAAACAGATAATTTTGTTTCTTCCTTTCCTGTTTGGATGCCTTCATTTATTTTTCTTGCCTGAATGCTCTAAGATTTCCAGTACTATGTTGAATAGAAGTGGTGAGAGTGGGAATGGCATCCTTGCCTTGTTCTGATCTTAAAAGGAAAGAATTTTTTCCAAGTTTACACCACTGAGTATTATCTTGACTGTGGGCTTTTGTATATGGCCTTGATTATTTTGAGGTAAATTCCTTTTGTGTCTAGCTTGTTGACTTGTTATGAAGGAGTTTTTGGCAAATGCTTTTTCTGTACCAGTTCAGATGATCATGTTATTTTTGTCCTTCATTTTGGTAATTTGGTATATGACATTGATTTTCATAAGATGAAGCATCCTTACATTCCAAGAATAAATCCCATTTTGATGATATATAATCTCCTTTTAAGATTCTACTTGCTATTAATTTATTGACTTTGCATCAGTATTCATCAGGGATATTGGTCTGTATTTTTTCTTATATCTCTGTGTCATTTTTGTATCACGATAATGCTGGCCTCATAAGTAAGTTTGGAAATGTTCCCTTCTTTTCATTTTTTTGGGAAGAGTTTGAGAAGAACTGGTGTTAATTCTTCTTTAAATCTTTGGTGGAATTCTCCATTGAAGCTTTCTGGTCTTGGGCCTTTGTAGAAATATATTGATTTTTTTCTAAGTCAATTTGTTGGTCTCATGATCCTTTTTATTTTTGTGGTATCAGTTATAACTTATCTTGTTTTACTTCTGATTTTTTTTTTTTTTAATGGCTGCGCCCAGGGCATGCAGAAGTTCCCAGGCCAGGGATCAAACCTGAGCCACAACAGTGACAACACCAGAACCTTAATCTGCTGAGCCACCAGGGAACTCCCATTTCAGATTTTGTTATTTGAGTCTTTTCTCATTTTTCTTGGTCTAGAAAGTGATTTGTTGATTTCCTTAAAATTCTCCAAAAACAGCTATTGGTGTCAATGATTATTCTTATTTGTCCCTATCCTCTATTTTGTTTCTCTGTGATTTTTATTGTTTCCCTGCTTCTGCTAACTTTGCATTTGTTTTTCTCATTCTTTGAGTTCCAAAGTTAGGTTGTTGATTTGAGGTCTTTTTTTTTTTTTTAAAGTGGGTGTTTCCACTATAAACTTCCTTCATAGTACCACTTCTCCTGCATCCCGTACATTTTACTATATTATGTTTTATTATCATTTACCTCAAGATATTTTCTAGTTCCTCTTCTGATTTCTTCTTTTTTTTCTCATCTTTTCTAGGGCTGCACCCGCGGCATGTGGAGGTTCCCAGGCTAGGAGTCTAATCAGAGCTGTAGCCACTGGCCTATGCCAGAGCTACTGCAACTCGGGGTCTGAGCCGGATCCTTGACCCACTGAGCGAGGCCAGGGAATAAACCCTCAACCTCATGGGTCCTAGTTGGATTTGTTAACCACTGAGCCACGACTGGAACTCCCTGATTTCTTCTTTGACACCATTGATTGTTCAAGATGGTTGTTTGATTTCCACATATTGTGGATGTTCGGGTTTTCCTTTGGGAGTTTGATTTCTAACTTCATTCCATTGTGGTTGGAAAAGATACTTGGTATGATTTCCACCTCTTAACTTTTGTTAAGACTTGTTTTGTGGTTTGATATGTGATCTTTCCTGGAAAATGTCCTGTGTGCAATTGAGAAAATACAGATTCTGCTGATCTCCTGGGGAGTGTTGTTTATTTGTCTTTTAGGCCCATTTGGTCTATTATGATGTTCAGGTCTTCTGTTTCCTAAGTGATTCTCTGTCTGGTTGATATATCCATTATTGAAAATGAAGTACTGAAATGTCCTACTATAATTTTGCTACTATATGTTTCTCCCTTTGATTCTGTCAGTGTGGGCTTCATATATATTTTGTGCTTTGCTGTTAGGTGCGTATATATTTATAATTGCAATATCTTTCTGGTGCATTGATCCTTTTATTATTACATAATGTGTCCTTTGTTTCTTATGACAGCTTTTGACTCGAAAGTCTGGGTTTTTTTTTTTTTTTTTTTGATTGAAATATATGTATATATGGCCATCTCTACCCACATTCAGTTTTTACTTGATATATGGCCAACTCTGCCCCCATTCAGTTATTTTACTTGGATGGAATGTCTTTTTCCATTCCTTAACTTTCAGCTGTGTGTGTTCTTTAAAGTAATTCTCTTGTAGACAGCATTTAGTTGAGTCTTTTTTAAAATTCACTAAACCATTTAGCCATTCTCTGTCTTGACTGGGGAGTTTAATCCATTTACATTTAAAGTAAGTACTGATGGAGAAGGACATAACTCTTGCTATTTTGTTATTTGATTTTTATATATTTTGTAGTTTTTTTCCCTCTTTTTCTCTGTGCATCTTCCTTTGTGTTTTGTTGATTTTTTTTTTTTTTTGCAGTGATGTGGTTTAATTCCTTTCTCTTGTGCATCTTCTTTTTTTCTTTCTTTTTTTTTTGTCTTTTTGCCTTTTCTAGGGCTGCTTCCCAAAGCATATGGAGGTTCCCAGGCTAGGGATCTAATTGCAGCCGTAGCCACCAGCCTATGCCAGAGCCACAGCAACGCGGGATCTGAGCCGTGTCTGCGACCTACACCACAGCTCATCACGGCAACGCCGGATCCTTAACCCACTGAGCAAGGCCACGGATCGAACCCGCAACTTCATGGTTCCTAGTTGGAGTCGTTAACCACTGCACCACGATGGGAACTCCTATTTGTTTCTTTTTTAATAGCTTATAATAAATATAGTATTTTGCTGTCTCCTGTGTCTTTCTGTAGCACTTGAGGTTCTTTGGAGCTATAGCAAGCCAGGGAACTGTGTTTTATTTCTGTAGCCCCTACCCATCCAGCATATGCTAGTTCCATCAGTTCTCTGAGGCAAGACAGAAACTTGTCCCTTGGGCAGTTCCCTCAGAAAACTATAATGTCAGACATAATTCTTCTCTCTTCTTTTGTTCCCAAGGGAGACTCTGTAAGTTGGACTTTTCATCGCTGTTGTGAACTGTGCCAACTTGGGGAAGCAGTTGAAGCAAATGATATTTGTATCAAATATCAACTTGATAAAAATTTGACAACTTTGATAAAAATTTTGACAACTTTTCTTAAATAAAAACTTTCTTTTGTGAAAACTATATCTTATTCTGTAATAGTTTATAGTCGAAATAATCTAATAATTCACTCAATTCCATTGTAACGGGCCTTATTGTAGCTGTGTCACAATTTTTCTTTGTCCGATCTATATCTATAAGGCCTAATACTATCTAGGATACCATTAGTCTTTTTTTTTTTTTTTTTGACTTTTTTATTTTAGGGCCTCACCCGCAGCATATGGAGGTCCCAGGCTAGGGGTGGAATGGGAGCTACAGTTACCAGCCTACACCACAGCAACGTGGGATCTGAGCCCCATCTGCGACCTATACCACAGCTCACGGCAATGCCGGATAATCCACTAAATGAGGTCTGGGATCGAACCTTAGTTCTCATGAATGCTAGTCATATTTGCTTCTGCTGAGCCACAGTGGAAACTCCCATTGGTCATTCTTAAAAAATTTTTTATGTTAAATAACACTTTGGGGAATGGGGCAGAGTATTTACAAAGATAGCATCTTAGAAGGAACAAAGCTATTCCACTTACTTTGAGACTAGTAAGCAGTGGTTATTAACTTTGTAGACTGTTTATACAAGCCGTGAGCCCTTTCTGTTTTATCTTTGTCTTCTTGATTCTCACATTTTCCTTTGACATCATTTTTTTTTTCTTGTCTTTTTTGCCTTTTATAGGGCCACTTCCTACGGCATATGGAGATTCCCAGGCTAGGGGTCGAATTGGAGCTGTAGCCGCCAGCCTACTCCAGAGCCACAGCAACACAGGATCTGAGCTGCATCTGTTAACCACTGCTCCACGACGGGAGCTCCCTGACTTCATTTTCAATTAAAGCCCTTCTACTTAACATTCATATGTCCTTTTGATCTTTGCCTTTTTATCTTCTTCCATTATTTTGTACTTGGCCCACTAGTAGTTTCTCTGTTGCATGTCACAGTTACAATTCCTTATAAGTTCTGTCATTTTTAATTCTAACTCCAATCTTGTTTGTTCATTGTTTGGATATATCTTCACTTTCTGATAGGTCCTGCTTCTATGTCTTAATCTCCTTTTTTCTTGTATTCATTGTTTATTTTCTAATTGCCTATTAAATTCAACCTAAGATTCTTTTCAATTTCCATCTCTTATATTTTGGGCTGTTTTGGTAGTTATAACTCCAGTGGTTTGCCATTCATATAGGAACATTAAGCCTTCTTCCCTAGTATGTTTGTTTTTTTTTGTTTGTTTGTTTTGTTTTGTCTTTTTGCCTTTTCTAGGGCTGCTCCTGTGGCATATGGAGATTCCCAGGCTAAGGGGTCTAATTGGAGCTGTAGCTACCCGCCTACGCCAGAGCCACAGCAACATGGGATCCGAGCCGTGTCTGTGACCTACACCACAGCTCACATCAACGCTGGATCCTTAACCCACTGAGCAAGGCCAGGGATTGAACCTGCCTCATGGTTCCTAGTCGGATTCGTTAACCACTGCGCCACGACAGGAACTCCCCCCTAGTATGTTTTTTGACAGGCAGATTTAGTTGCTGCACACAATATGTCAGTGTGTAACTTTTTTAAAATCATTATTATTATAGAATTTTGTTGTTTGTTTTTATTTTTTGTTAAGTGCTAGACTGTTTCATAAACAGATTTAAAGTCAGCAAGTGTGGTGATAGTGCCTTTGATGTTGACAGTGGTTTTCCTTTTTCTGCCACTGAGAGCTGAAACTGCTTCTTTTTTTCCCCCTTTTTCCCTTTTTGGCAACCCCATGGCATATGGAGTTCCCAGGCCAGGGATCAGATCCAAACCACAGTTGCACCCTATGCTGCATCTATAGCAATGCTGGATCCTTAACCTGGTGTGGTAGGCTGGGGATCAAACCTGCATCCCAGTATTCCAGAGACACTGCCAATCCCATTGTGCCTCATGGGAACTCCTGAAACCGTTTCTTCTGCCTTTTTATATATTCCCTAAGAATCTGCAATATGGTAACAGTATTTTCTGCCAGGGTTTTATTTGGAAAACTTCCAAACATGCAGGTAAATCGAAAGAATTTCACATTGATACTGTATGCCTGTCATTTAGATTCTACCTTTAGTGATTTTGCTGTATCACATATTCACCCTTCTGTTCATTAATCCATCTTTTTCTCCCCCATGTACCTCAGAGTTAATTGCTGACCTAAGCACACTACTCTCTAAGGTGAAACCATTTTTTTTTTTTTTCCCCCACTATACAGCAAGGGGGTCAGGTTATCCTTACATGTATACATTACAATTATATTTTTCCCCACCCTTTCTTCTGTTGCAACATGAGTATCTAGACAAAGTTCTCAATGCTATTCAGCAGGATCTCCTTGTAAATCTATTCTAAGTTGTGTCTGATAAGCCCAAGCTCCCGATCCCTCCCACTCTCTCCCCCTCCAATCAGGCAGCCACAAGTCTCTTCTCCAAGTCCATGATTTTCTTTTCTAAGGAGATGTTCATTTGTGTTGGATATTAGATTCCAGTTATAAGTGATATCATATGGTATTTGTGTTTGTCTTTCTGGCTCATTTCACTCAGTATGAGATTCTCTAGCTCCATCCATGTTGCTGCAAATGGCATTATGTCATTCTTTTTTATGGCTGAGTAGTATTCCATTGTGTATATATACCACCTCTTCCGAATCCAATCATCTGTCGATGGACATTTGGGTTGTTTCCATGTCTTGGCTATTGTGAATAGTGCTGCAATGAACATGCGGGTGCACGTGTCTCTTTTAAGTAGAGTTTTGTCCGGATAGATGCCCAAGAGTGGGATTGTGGGGTCATATGGAAGTTCTATGGATAGATTTCTAAGGTATCTCCAAACTGTTCTCCATAGTGGCTGTACCAGTTTACATTCCCACCAACAGTGCAGGAGGGTTCCCTTTTCTCCACAGCCCCTCCAGCACTTGTTATTTGTGGACTTATGAATGATGGCCATTCTGACTGGTGTGAGGTGATATCTCATGGTAGTTTTGATTTGCATTTCTCTTATAACCAGCGATGTTGAGCATTTTTTCATGTGTTTGTTGGCCATCTGTATATCTTCTTTGGAGAACAGTCTATTCAGGTCTTTTGCCCATTTTTCCATTGATTGATTGGCTGTTTTGCTGTTGGGTTGTATAAGTTGTTTTTGTTGTTGTTGTTGTTGTTGTTATTGTTGTTGTTGTTGTTGTTGCTATTTCTTGGGCTGCTCCCGCGGCATATGGAGGTTCCCAGGCTAGGGGTTGAATCGGAGCTGTAGCCACCGGCCTACGCCAGAGCCACAGCAACGCGGGATCCGAGCCGCGTCTGCAACCTACACCACAGCTCACGGCAACGCCGGATCGCCAACCCACTGAGCAAGGGCAGGGACCGAACCCGCAACCTCATGGTTCCTAGTCGGATTCGTTAACCACTGCGCCACGACGGGAACTCCTAAATTGTTTATATATTCTAGAGATTAAGCCCTTGTAGGTTGCATCATTTGAAACTATTTTCTCCCATTCTGTAAGTTGTCTTTTTGTTTTCTTTTTGGTTTCCTTTGCTGTGCAAAAGCTTTTCAGTTTCATGAGGTCCTATGGGTTTATTTTTGCTCTGATTTCTATTGCTTTGGGAGACTGACCTGAGAACATATTCATGAGGTTGATGTCAGAGAGTGTTTTGCCTCTGTTTTCTTCTAGGAGTTTTATGGTGTCCTGTCGTATATTTAAGACTTTCAGCCATTTTGAGTTTATTTTTGTGCATGGTGTGAGGGTGTGTTCTAGCGAAACCATTTTTAAAAAGATTTCTGCCAAGTTTTCTAGAGTAACTCTGGCCCTCTGTATATGGTTTATTCCGTAGAACATTTGTTTGTAGGACTATCTCACTGATTCAGTCATAGGAATAAAAGAACTCAGTGGACAGTATTGTCTGTTTTAAATGTGTAAGTAATCTCAAGAGCACTCTCTCACTAGGTCTCATTTGACTTGATCTGATAAGAAAAACATCATTTTATGAAAAAATCAAGATATTATAAAGTAATTGTTTTCTTTTTTGCATAGAAGAAAAGTCAGTGAAATGTGAGGAAATTACAGAAAGTAAGCCATTGCTTCTTTTCTTGCGGTTTTGAATGACAAATAAGGTGTCACTAAGGGACACAATCAGGAAAAGGCCTCTCTTCATTTCTTTCCTTTTTTCTATCTCATTTTTTTCCCTCTGTTTTCTTTCCTCCTTTTTTCTTCTTTACCTTTCTTTTTCCCTCTGTCCTCTCTTTCGCTTTCTAATCATACTTGGGAAAAGTTATGATTTCACTGCATTGATTTGCTGAGGGAAAAGAAAAAGTGAGAAGACCATGTGATTGAATGGAAGTGTCACTGGAGGGTAGAGTGTACAGTCTCTAAATTAAGAGTTGGGAAGTTTTTTCTGTAAAGGCCAGGTGGTATTTATTTTAGGCTCTGCAGGCTGTACAGTCTCTGTTAAAACTGTTCCACTCTGCTGTTGTAGTGTGAAAACAATGATAGTGTGTAAATAAATGAGGTTAACTATGTTCTGCTAAAACTTTTTGGATGCTGAAATGTGAATTTCCCATGTAATTTCCATATGTCACAAAATATTCTCTTACGGACTTTTTCAACTATTTTAAGTTGCAAAAACCATTCTTAGCTTGCAAGCTATAAGAAACAGGTGGCACATGAGATTTGGTCCATGAGCTATGATTTGGCGACTCTTAATGTATAGGGATTAATCTTGTACAAGTTATGTACCAAAATGTCATTATTAGTGTATACTTTCCCAACTTCAAGCCTTTTTTAATATGCTCTAAATTAGATGGAGATACAGAATAATCTGCACACAGATTATTAATCTGTACACAGGGTGTCACCAGAGTGAGGAAAGTAGAAAAATGCTTGGTGGTGTTGATTCCACTGATGACATGGAGGTTCGCCTTTCAGTCCTGGCTTCCTTTTAGTCCTGTCTCTCAGTCTAGCTGCTATTTCTATGTCTTGGGGCAGAGAAGCAGATCACATGTAGAAACCTATTCTTATTAAATCTGTCTTAGTGGTTTTAAAAGCCCAAGTTTCAAAGTCAAACTTGGGTCCAATCTCTTATTAGATATGGGACTTGTTATGTAATTGATCTGAGCATCAGCAGAATAAAGAAAGTTAAATAGCACTAATTCATCGATTTGTGAGTTTGGTAACAACAGTAGCTGACATGTGGTGCTTACTTTGTGCCATGCAGTGTTCTGAGCACTTTAACTCATTGAATTCTCTCACAGCCATGTTAATTCTTATGTACATCATCATTTTTAAGATGAGGAAATTGAAATACGGGAAGGCTAGGTAAAGTCGTTCAAGGTTACACATAAGTTATTAAGTGACTGAGGCAGTGAGTGAACTTGGGCAGTCTGGCCTCAGAGTTTTAACTTCTAGGGTTTACTGCCTTCTAAAGTGAGAACCTCTGTAAAGTACCTAGCATGTCAGTCCTTAACAAATTATAGTTATATTAAATTTACAGAATTTAGTGCTACCTGTTCTTCAAGAAACTTGTATTCTTGTGTGATGCCAAATATGCATAAATGTGAAATTCAGATTATGATTTTTCAGGTAGTATTTTAATTTTTTCACAGTATTTCAGGGATATTCTAACATACAAGTTTTTTGTACCACTATTGTTAATTATTTTGAAATGTGTCACCTTCTGTAAGACAGTATAGTGTAAAAAACTTAGATTCTGAAGCCAGAAGACCTCGAGATTCCTATTCTCATCGTAGTTATGCACTTTCCTTTGTGTGACCTTCAATATGTGATTTGACTCCATTCTGTCTCCTTTTCTGGCTGTGGACTGACGATAATCCTCAAAGTCATGGGATTCAAATGAGATAACCCATGTCAAAGTGCCTAACACTGTGTCCAGTATGTTAGCAGGCATTCAACAAATGCTGGTTCCTTGCTCATCTTTCTGTTACAGATTTGGAATTGAAAGGAGTCTTAAAGATGAGAAACTGAGGCCCAGAGAATTACCTGTACAGATAGTACAGCTACTTTGAGGCTTAAAGCCAGTGTTCTAATTTTTCAGTCTATTCCTCTTTTACTGTTCACAGTTCTTTATGCATTACATTCATATTATGCATTACTGAGATTTTTTGGTGTTTTTAGGACAAAACCTGATATTCTTATTAAGAAAGAGTGTTTTGGTGTTTTAATTTTTGAAATTAATCTTTAAAAAATCATATGGACAGTTTAGTAAATGTTGAGACCATTCAAATCATGTATATGAAATTTTAAGACCACTGACATTTTTTAACACTTTGAAATAAAAATGCCTTGTGCTGTATTCACTACTTTTTAACTGACTTTTCCAATTAAGAGATCAATTAATGATCTATGCCAAGTTCAGATCTTGATAATTTTTATTCCATTATGTGAATGATGATCAGTTTATTTTAGTTATCTATTGTTGAACATGTCAGTTTTTTTCTGAGATTTTATAGAAACAGCACATTTTAGCAAATATTCCTGTTATTTCCCAAAAATGGACTCTCTGGTTTATATGATTTGTCCTCTGATTAATTTTTGAGACTTTTGATACATGTTCATTATTTTTCTTCCGAAAGGAAATATATTCTCCCTAGGCAAAGCTATTGCATTTTGGAAGAATATGGTATAAATCTTTTAGAGTCTATATTTCTCTTTCTTTACATGTCACATTCTTAATAATTTGCACAATGATATACCTGGAATGGTATATTTTAATTTTCAGAAGTAGAGTTGTTTATAGTTACGTATAATAAAATATCTCAAATCATGTTCATGCAGTTTTTAAGTGCGTTTAGTGGGTTTTCTTTTTTCTATTTGCATGCAATGAGTGGTAAATTTGCAAGTACATCTGAAAAACAGAGCAACAGAATGAACTGAATGTGTTTGAGTTATTAATGTTTGTCACTTGCTCTTGGTAGTTTAGAGACAAAGTCCTACTTTTGAGACAAAGTTGGACTTATTAGTGTCTATTTATTATTTGTCTTCTTGTTCAGTTTCTCATGATTAACAAGATGTATCTCACGATTAACAAGATGTAAACTCTAATGCCATTTGCCATTTAGTCCTACATGTTTGTCAGATAATTGTAGGGACATTTTAAGAATTAAATTGGGTTAATTACTTTTAAATTAGCTTTAATTATTTGTAGTTTTTAATCCTATATGCGTATTTGAAACCGACAGGAATAGTTATGAATTACGGGGTTTTTTTGGATCTAATAGATTACTCGTTATCATACTCTCATATCAGTAGTGGAAGTATAGATCTTAAGAGCTGAATAAATATTTGAGATAGTGTAGTCCAGCTTCTTGCTTGATGAAATAATCCCTTGTTTAGTATCCTTGCCAGCTCTGATAGAGAAGTCATAATAGAACATTAGTCCAAATACTTTTAAGTTCACAAAGCAAGAGGAATATAAGATTTTGCTCTAAATATTTAAAATATTCCATGTTCAATGCCATGGTAGTAATGCGGAACTTCTTTTGAGTTCAAGATTGTATGTTTTGAGCCACTCACTTTCTTGCAGTATAACATAAGCTTTGATATTTTACTTATAATTTCTTTTTAAATCCCCTGTATTTAGATAATTGGTAGGGACCCTTTTTTGGTCCATATAGAGATTCTGTGTTAACTATAAATCAAGTATTTACAGACTATTGAAACAAAATGATGATTATATAAAGGAAAGCTGGATTTACATTTTCAGTAGACTCTTTTTTAATGTTGGTTTTTAAAGTGATAAAATATCAAAAATTTTAGCTGTAAAACTTGTGATTTTTAGTTGTTATGCTAAACAAAGAACATCAAACAAACCCCCCTCCCCTTTTTAAAGTCCAGAGAAAAGCATACTAAAACAATGATTTTGAGAAGCATTGTTATTCTTTATCATAATATCTTAGGAAATAACTGTCAAATATTTCACCAGTTAAAAAAGTTTTATGTAAATAGTGAATCTCCATTTTCTACACCTCATCTTAATATGCAGGTTTATTACTTCAGTGCCTGACTAACTTTGGCCTTGCTAATGATCTTTGGAGCTTTGTATCTGAGAGCTGTACTAATCACTGTGCTTGTTTGAATGTTTGGTACAGGAAGCGAGCAGCTGCAAAGCATCTAATAGAACGCTACTACCACCAGTTAACTGAAGGCTGTGGAAATGAGGCCTGCACGAATGAGTTTTGTGCTTCCTGTCCAACTTTTCGTCGTATGGATAACAATGCAGCAGCTATTAAAGCCCTTGAGCTTTATAAGATTAATGCAAAACTCTGTGATCCTCATCCCTCCAAGAAAGGAGCAAGCTCAGCTTACCTTGAAAACTCTAAAGGTGCCCCTAACAACTGCTCTGACATAAAAATGAACAGGAAGGAAGGACAAGGAGCAAGAGATGATTTTAAAGGTAAGATGTTCTGTTTTTAATTGAGAATTAAAAAATTTGTCAAGTGTTGTTCTTTTGCTTATTTTGTCTAATTATGTGACCTTAGGGCATGGTAGTATAGTGGAATCAATTTTTTTTTTTTATGGTAAAGGACAGAATTAATAACTGAGTTAATGATTTAACTATATTTTACTGTTCTGATCATCTCTAAATAGAAGCAGGTTATATTCCCAAAAGTTCTTTTGTCACTGGATTGATTGGAACTTTTAAGTGTTTTTAAATATTTAAATGTAGTGAAGGGTAGGTAATCACCTAAAATAGGCCACAAAGTCTATTAAATTTTAGAATAGCTGCACTAAATATCTGGCATGCATTTTGGAACCCAAGTACTATGTGGTGAAAGAAACAAAAAGAGGAATTGGCGATCTTTTTGTATTTCTGAAGGCAAGGCAAAATGTTGTAATAGTTACCTGAGAAACAATTCAGTTTTTTCCTTCTAATGTTCTCTTCCCATATCCTGCTCATCTTCTCCCAGGCATTTGGCACACTCATACTGCCAAGAATCATTACTGACACCCCTACCAGAAGTAATCATATTTTAAAAGAGGAAGCTTTTTGTGTAGGGCATATATATAAGTTAGAGAACACCTCAAAAGCTAACATCATTTGAATCAAGTTTAAAGTAGTAAAATGTAATTATGTTACATCTTCTACACGTTTCCACAATAAAGTTGTTTTCATACTTTCTACAGCTTTATTGAATTAAAATGTGTATTTTTATTTCATAAATTTGCTCACATAGTGGATAAATAAGTGAACACTGTCAGTATGTGTACTGTGGGAGTTGCATTGACTCCAATATACACGTTTCCCCAGCAAGTGTACACTACCAGAACAGCATGTCTGTCTTGGCACAGTTCAATGCCCCAAGCCATTAGGGGTCATAGTACAGGATGGATGTACCCATCTTGATTTTGGCTATGCGCTTCATCTTACAGGTACTTACTGAGTGATTATGCCCAGTCTTTGTGTACTGTTTTAGCTTAAGTCTGTATAATTTAGCAGTTGATTATAGTTATTCCAGTATCTACACTCTTCCCCACCCTATTTTGCCTGTAATATTCTGTATTTACAATAGTATATTTCTAGTAGGAATTATAAAACTGCATTAGTACTTTTATGTTGAATGTTAATTATAGTTGTTAGCTCTCATTACACAGTTTCATGTGTTGAATAGTCCACCACAAACTCTGTTTTTGCAAAGGAAATTGTGTATAAATTTGTAAGTTATTTTTCAGATACACCTGTATCACAAAGTATACAGGTATATCAAACAAAAATGTTTATTGTTTTCTCAGTAGAGCAACTTTTTATTGATACCCAAATGTTATGAATGTTTGTCCTCTAAATGCAGTGTTTTTTTAACTAAGTTGTACTTATGTCTATAAAACTCAGTTTAACATTTCAAAAAAAAAAACACTATGTGGATAAAGTACACATAAAAGTACACTATGTGGATAAAGTACACATTTTATACATAATTAGTAGAATGTCAAAATCACTTGAAGATGTTCTGAGGAGCTTGACATATCAACAAAGGGTGTGTGGGTCTAAAATGTTGCTATTTCTAAGATAAGCCATGTTATGTATGCAAACCAACTCTGTTAACAGCTTTATGAATTGATGGTTAGGAAGCAGAGTGTTTTACATCCGAACCGGATAGTTATAAATAATAAATTTTAACTGTGTATTGGTTACACTTTAGGAAGGTTAGATAAGGGGTTTTTTTTTCCACCTTTGCATTGTTTTTTTTAAAAAAGTATTATAATTTTTTTCCAATTAAAATAATGGGAAATGAGCTCCCAGTTAGCAGTTTTCACACTTTTTTGGAAAAGATTACTGATGTTTAGCAGAAGATGCCTGTATATCCTTAAAAGAACAAACCTGAGGATTTGTTCTTAAAGAGTTAGGGCCATAAAAGACAGTGTTGACAATCCAGTAGCAAAGACCAGAGAGTAGATTTGTGGTGTGATAAAATCTGGTATTTTTGTGCTTCAGCTTTTAGAAGCTGTTCATTGACCACTTGCATTTTCTGTTGTCTTTCAATATGAAGCAAATATTAAAGGGAGGGTATACATCATATTAAGAAATTTTATATGTTGTACAGTTAAGAATCCATTTGTCACAATGAAGATAGGATTACTTATTTGATGGTAAATTATCTTCTGATTAAGTATTTGATGACAGTTACATCACACTTGATTAATGTGGTAGATTAATATTTTTGTTAGTAATACTGTTTGACCAATATAATCTTAAAGTTAGTAGACAAAAATGTATCATTTATTCTCCTTCCTGAAAAATAACATACCTGAATAGTTTATTCGAAACAACAAAATTCTTTGGGACACAGCATTTGTATTTCTTCCATAGTTTGATAGTTTTTATTAGTCTGTATCGTAGTACCTTATGAAAAGTGGTCTCAAAATATTTGTATATCCTTTTTTTTTTTAATTTGAAGGACAGTTTTATAATTTGTAGAGATCTATGTAGTCTTTGGATAATTTGAAAGTGGTGATACTAGTGTATTTTGTATATCTGCTAATAAAAATAGTTTTGTTTTGTTTTTTTTTCTACTCAGAGTATTAGTTAGTCGTGTTTGCCCTCATTTATCAGGACAGTAAACTCTCAGAAGTCCACCAGTAGACTTCCACTTAGGTCACTGGCAGACCTCTGTCACATGCTGTGCCCCAAGTGTATGTGAAGATTGGAATACTAGTGTTCAATTTTCATAGTTTCTATCATAACAACACATCAGGGTAAAGGTGGTGAATAGATTTGGAGTTAGCTAACTTCAAGTGTCTGCCCAGAAATATTAGAGAGCTGTAGGGAAGAGAGCAGTTTCAGAGCCTCACATGTCAGGTATGGAATGATATTAGCACTTCTTTTGGAGTTAGAAGTAATTACAACAGAAAATTAAAGTTGACATAGCTATGCAAACTAAACTGGTGTGACTCAGGACACAAAAACATTGAACATAGACATAGACCCCTTTCTATTGGGAATGAGGTCATGTGGTTGGTTGGTAGAGGTTTTGTGTTCTTTTAGTAATTGGTTAGTCTTAACCTGTCAAACATTTGGGTACTTTGAGTAATACCAAACATGTTTTATAGTCATTAGGATCACAAAAAACATATACACACACAAATACATGGATCATTCAGATTAGAAATTATTTCTGCCTAGTACATTTATTCTTCCCTTTGCTATTAGAATTGATTTGTAAAGTGAAATTTGATTATCTATTTAAAAGCTATTTTCACTTACTCCTTTTATTAATGAAGTTATTTGACTTAAAGGATTGAAATGTTTTTTCTCTATTTTCATTTAAAATGCAATCATTTGTTTATTGTATGCAATAAATTATTGACTGTTAAAAACATTGTATTTTATTCACAGTTATCTGATATTCATGCAAGTCATAACAGAAAAAATAGTGTTATTGAGGTATATTTCTCAGCTTTGGTAGGTGAATTTTGTAATTACATAGTCTTAGTGAGAGAATGCAGGGTGGGGTTTTTTGTTTTCAGGATTTTTTTGATAATAGATCGTGAGAGTGAGTGCATTATATAGCTAAGCTAATTTTAATTTTCTAATTGTTGGTTTTTTTCTTCTTTTTAAATTTGAAACTCAGTAAGTGCCCAGAAGTTTTATGATATAAGTTGTCTGATCTACAAATTGCCCGTTGGGATGTTTGAATGTTGTACATTTTTTTCATTTTTAGTTACTGTAGTCAGTGCCTTCTTTGAAAAAGTCAAACATTATGAAGGCTTAAATTAAATTGCACAACATAAACATTTGAGGAGTTTTAGAAAACATGTTAAATTCGTTTTTATGTGTGTGCTTGTATTTTCTTCTCGAGTAAGAAAAGTATAAGAGAGGGAACACATGGAGTTTTTGTTTTTGTAATGTATTCATCCATCTAGTGGCACTTCCCTTAAGTTCTCATGTGTTCCAGAAACTCCAAACTCACTCTTTAAAGATTTCTTTCAAGAGAGTATACATACAGATTTAGCTTTCATTGTTAAAGAGAATGAGAGCCATAGGTGCGTCTGAAAGGAATAGTGGCAGATATATAAAAGCAATCTAATGGCAAAAGCTGATAATGGAGGCCTGAGCCACTGTCTTTAAAGACAGATGTTAAGGGAAAGTAGGATGAATCCCAGCAAAGGGCAGCAAACTCACCCTTGCAGCAAGTCATCCATGGCTCTAGAGATTTTTACCTTAAAAAATCTTTGAAGTGTTCTCTCTTTTGTTTCTTCTGTGATTTCATCAGAATTACAGCTTGTTAGCATGACTTTAACTCTGAAAATGTAAAATAAATTGATATTTGGTCTGGCCTTTCTTTGCCTCCTGTCATTTTTGCTTTGTATGGTGTTACTACTTTATGGGGAAGAATGGATATAATAGAAAATCATAATAAAACTCCCCTGGATTTAAATACTACGAGCTGCAAAAACTGGTAATATATCATCTCTTGGGGAGAGATGGTCATTACTTGTATATTAAAAGACTCTGAAGGCAAGATGGGAAAGTGAAAGGCTTCTATACTCCTGAGAATCAGCTAGACTGCAATATTAGGTAGACCCTAGAAAGAACACTAGTTTTTAGAAACAGTGGAAATTTATTTCTAGTTTATCTAATAGCCATAATCTTCTAGATTGGCAGAGTTCTGTTTCATGTAGTCATTCAGTGATCCAGCTGTAATGGCACTGTTATTTTCAACACACAATTTTCAGAACTATCCCGGGGGCATCATCCCATTATCCAGAAGGAGACAGTAGTGCTTAATCTCAGAAAGTTGGGAAGGCTGGAGAATATGTCCAACTCTATGCCTAGGGAGGATGGGGCCTACTTAGTAATCTGTTTTCCTTATCTGCTCATAAATTGCCTTCTAACCACTTTATTTTTTTCTTTATTGCCCTGTAACTATTTCCTGTTGCTGTGTAAGATTTGTTCCAACCCGATAACTGGATGCAGATAGCAGTGTCTGTCAACTTCAAAGCTTATGGGAAATGGCATATTAATTCTTTTCGATCACCCAAAGAATGGCCAACCTGGAAAAAACTAAAAAGACTCAAAAGGGAACTAGTTTGATTTTAGTACAAGAGCTGGTCTGAAAGATGATGCTGAAGAAACCTTTCTTAGAACTTTGCCTTTCTAGTTTTTTGAAAACATAGTGAAATAAGAAAGAAACCTCTCAGAAGAATAATAGTGATTCTGCTGTAAAGCTAGGTTGTAAGAGGTATATTGTGATGAATCAACACATGATATCAGTTCATATTTACAGTTAAAGCTGCATGTTACTGTGTAGCATGATTGTGATGAGAGTTTGAGCCCATTAAAAGCTATTACTTAAAGAATATGAAAGGATGTATAATGCTTTTACTATTAGTAGTTCATTGAAAAAAATAGGTAAGCATATTTTGCTTGTTGAACCTAATTAAGTATTAGATACTTTTTAAAAGGAATTATAAATCATAAATGGTATTGAGTGCAAAATGTTTGGCTATTTTATTTTTCACTAGAACTTGTTAAAAGAAAGAAAAAAATATATATATATAAAATGAAAATAAATGTTCTCTTTTTTCTAATTTTCTAGATGTGACTTACCTAACAGAGGAGACAGTATATGAAATTCTTGAATTATGTAGAGAGAGAGAGGATTATTCCCCTTTAATTCGTGTTATTGGAAGAGTTTTTTCAAGTGCTGAGGCATTGGTTCAGAGCTTTCGAAAAGTCAAACAGCACACCAAGGAAGAATTGAAATCTCTTCAAGGAAAGGATGAAGACAAAGATGAAGATGAAAAGGAAAAGGCTGCATGTTCTGCTGCAGCTATGGAAGAAGATTCAGAAGCATCTTCCTCAAGGATAAGTGATGGCTCACCAGGAGATAACAACTTACAAAAATTAGGCCCTGATGATGTGTCTGTGGATATTGAGGCCATTAGACGGGTCTACATCAGATTGCTCTCTAATGAAAAAATAGAAACTGCATTTCTCAACGCACTTGTATATTTGTCACCTAATGTAGAATGTGACTTGACGTATCACAATGTATACTCCCGAGATCCTAATTATCTGAATTTATTCATTATCGTTATGGAGAATAGAAATCTCCACAGCCCTGAATATCTGGAAATGGCTTTGCCCTTATTTTGCAAAGCAATGAGTAAGCTACCCCTCGCTGCCCAAGGAAAACTGGTTAGACTGTGGTCTAAATACAATGCAGACCAGATCCGGAGAATGATGGAAACGTTTCAGCAACTTATTACATACAAAGTCATAAGCACTGACTTCAACAATCGAAATCTAGTAAATGATGATGATGCTATTGTTGCTGCTTCCAAGTGCTTGAAAATGGTTTACTATGCAAATGTAGTGGGAGGGGAAGTAGACACAAATCATAATGAAGAAGATGATGAGGAGCCCATTCCTGAGTCCAGTGAATTGACGCTTCAGGAGCTATTGGGAGAAGAAAGAAGGAACAAGAAAGGTCCTCGAGTGGACCCACTGGAAACTGAACTTGGTGTTAAAACTCTGGATTGTCGAAAACCACTTATCCCTTTTGAAGAGTTTATTAATGAACCACTGAATGATGTTCTAGAAATGGATAAAGATTATACTTTTTTCAAAGTAGAAACAGAGAACAAATTCTCATTTATGACATGTCCCTTTATATTGAATGCTGTCACAAAGAATTTGGGATTATATTATGACAATAGAATTCGTATGTACAGTGAACGAAGAATCACTGTTCTCTACAGCTTAGTTCAAGGACAGCAGTTGAATCCATATTTGAGACTCAAAGTCAGACGTGACCATATCATAGATGATGCTCTTGTCCGGGTAAGTCGCACTGCAGTTTAAAAATTAGTACCAGATCAGATATCTAAGCACGGGGAGACTGTGATATGGTTCAGTGAATTCATTTTATAAGTGACATTTTGGCGGGGGGGGGGATTGTGTATGTGATAATACAGCATAGGGACACGTGGATTTCTCTTTTTTTTTTGTAGGTATAAGTATTATACTTTTGTTGTTCCTGTGCAAGTTTTTGAGTGTTTCACAAAGTATTGGTTGTCCTTTGTAATGGTCACTGTCTCTTTGTAAAACAATAAATTTTCTAAATCTTGACAACTCCAAAAGTTTCCTCATTCAGAAGAGACATGGATGTTCCAGAGCACAGGAACAAGGGGGCTTTATTATTCCCAGTAATAAGCATGGATGTCAGGTCTCAGTAGGGAGAGTGGTAGAATAAAACCACACTATAAAATAATAAGTAGTGTCTAAAAATTCCATCATACACAATTGAGAGTTGCATTATTATGAGGCTAATGAAGTAACCTGGGCAGATGATGTGTGCTGCTAGTAAGAGTAGCTGGAAAGACTCAGCAGGAGCTGAGTCACTCAGAATGTCCCTGTATGGCACAGTCCAACTGTGGTGTTTAAATATACATATGGACTATGCTGGGTCTTGGAGTTGGTTGGACATCCTGGGAAAACAGCAGCTATTCCAGGAGTCTTGTAATTAATGCTGCCTGTATCATCAGCCCAGTCCAAGGAAATTGAGCTGGGAGAATACTGGAAATGTAAGAACTACCTTTTAGAGCCCTGTTTCTCCAGAGGGGTTGCTTTTGTTCATTCCTTCCTTCCACAGAAAATAAGTATTTTAGTGCCCCTATTTAAGAATGTAAGCTTGGCCAGAAGACAGAAACCAGTTGGCCATCACATTTTCCCAATATTTACATTTATCATAGGTTCTTTATCACAAGGTTTTATTATATTTATAAATTAGATATACCCAGCATACTAGTTCTTTTTCATCAACTTCAAGTAAAATTTAATGCCAACTAAAGTTAAGATATGGTCAGTCTTCTGTACTAATAATGGAAGAGAACCCATGACACAGATAACTAGGAAGTAATGATATTTATTTAAAAATATACTTAGTTTTAGAATGGATTTGTCTAAATCTAAGAATTTGCAAGACTGTAAACCAGTAGAAGACATTGTTTGACATCTCAGAAATTTAAGTTGCTGTGTTCTGTGCTTATTTGTTACTGTTTGTTTGTTTTTAAGTACCACATATGTTTAGAGTGTAGAAAAAAGATTCTACATTAAAAAGCAACTCAGGCAGTTTTTCATCAGAGACAGAACGGAGCAGTGATTGCTTAAGAGTCATTATCATTGCTTGCTTTATGGCACCCTTTTTATTTTATTTTTTTCGTAGTTTTGAGTTATATGAATGATTAATTAATTACCTAATATACATAATAACTGACCATCAGGCAGCCAGTAACTTATATTTCATAGTTTCCATAGAATGGTGGGGTATTATATAAGGACGTGATGATGCTTTATGGAAAGCATGCTGAGGTCTGTGTATGAATTTCCATTGTTGGAGCAGAGCTACAAACCCAAAACTATACATTTTATGTTTGGCTTTTTTGGGTTGGGATGTTTTCATCTGTTTCCAGCAAAACCTATACCTGGCCTTTAAAAACCATGAGATTACTCTGTAATATTCAATCCATATTTTTTTTTAAATAGTCCTCATGGAGTTCCCATTGTGGTGCAGTGGTTAAAGAATCTGACTAGGAACCATGAGGTTGCAGGTTTGATCCCTGGCCTTGCTCAGTGGGTTAAGGATTCAGCGTTGCTGTGAGCTGTGGTGTAGGTCAGCAGATGCGGCTTAGATCCCGTGTTGCTGTGGCTCTGGCGTAGGCCGGTGGCTGCAGCTCTGATTCGACCCCTAGCCTGGGAACTTGCGTATGCTGCGGGAGCGGCCCTAGAAAAGGCAAAAAGACAAAAAAATAAAAATAGTCCTCTTGACTAATCTGCTTTCTCAGAAATCTGTTGACCCTTATTCTCTCTCCCTGCCCCCTTCCCATCCCCTCCATCCCAGTAAAGACAAAGATCCAATAAAAGTTTAGGTGCTTGTTCTATTTTAAAAATTAATCCTGTGGAATTTTGAGAAAACAACCATTTTGGTTTGTAAGGACTTTTTTAAGCAGGCGTTAAGGTAAAATTAACTGTGAGCTTTTATTTATTTGTTTGTTTGTTTGTTTATTTATTTGCTTTATATGGCTGCACTCATCTCAAATGGAGGTTCCCAGGGTAGGGGTTGTTTTTCCTGTGGCGTATGGAGTTGGGGCCAGGAATCATATCTGAACCACATTTTTGACCTACACTGCAGCTGTGGCAACACTGGATCCTTAACCCACTGTGCCAGGCTGGGGATCAAACCTGTATCCCAGCATTGCAGAGATGCTACTAATTACATCGTTCCACAGTGGGAACTCCCCAGGGTTTTTCTTAATATGTCTGGGATAAATGTTGTTCATGCCTCAAACTCGGTTTATATGTTACTTCATGAAGAAGGTCTTTCCTTTTACTCCAGACTAAGGTAGAATACTATATATATCTACATAGCTACATATCTATATAAACACATGCACTAGCATATCCTGGTTTTTTCTTTACAACACTTAACTGTGCATCATGGTGAGCTAACTGAGTTTTTTATTATTTGTGCTCATTTCCCCCATCACATAAGGATAAGAAATTGTCTGATTTCTTTACCATTATGTCTTAATCTATTTTGAAGTTTCAAAATATAGCAGTCATTTTTAAAAAATTGAGATATAATTCATTGTATTAGTTTTAGCTAGTATATATTCTTTGAATGACTTTTAAGAATTTTAAGGTTAACAACTCTCAAATCGTAGGGTAAATAAAAATGAATGGGAAAAAAAAACAGTCTGTATAATGAGGACAACAAGATAAGGTACATCAGGATGGAGGAAGCTTTTTTTTTCCCCAATAATTGAATGTTTCTTTTCTTCTTTTTTCTTTTGCTTTTTAGGGCCTCATGTGCAGCATATCGAAGTTCCCAGTCTAGGGGGTTGAATTGGAGCTGCAGCTGCCGGCCTAGCCAAGACACAGAAATGCCAGATCCGAGCCACGTCTGCGACCTACACCACAGCTCATCGCAATGCCGGATACTTAACCCACTGAGCAAGGCCAGGGATTGAACCCACAACCTCATGGTTCCAGTCAGATTTGTTTCTACTGTACCATGACGGGAACTCCAACTGTGAGCTTTTAAATTAAGCTAACAAATTGTTTTTTAGTGAGTTCTGCTTAATTATGTCAAAGCTAAATCATTTGTCAAAGCTAATCATTTGTCTTGTTGTAAATCAGGATTCACTTAATATCAGTACTTCAATATTACCACTACAGAAATCCTTTGTGTGAGGCACTTTGCTAAGTGGTAGAAATATAAAGATGAATCATGACTACTTAGGAACTTCTTACGGGTACACTCTAAACAGATTTTACTCAACTTTCTCCCTCCTCTCCACCCACCTCTTTCTCCCTCCCTTCCTTCCTGCTTTCTTAACACAGTGAGAAAAGGTTTAAGGTCGGGGGGGGGGGGGGGCATCAAAATAGGTCTTGGGAAGCAGATTAATAATTTTGCCTGTTTTTTGGAAATATGCATAGCAGATGATTATGATAACATCATAGTATTTCAGTAACAAAAAAGTAGTTTCAGGTCATCCTCTCATTGTGCACTCTTAAAAGTACTGATGGATTTTTAACATCTTATTCGCAAAGGAGCTACTTTACCTTTTTAAAGTCTCATCCTTTTATGTCACAGTTTGAAAAACAAAGTAAACCTATTGACCACTTTTTTGTGACCTTATAAGTTTGTACGATAGAGTGGGATCAGGAAGAGAAGAGGGAATGAGAAACTTTGTGGTGAGCTCAATATTAATAGTTAAATAATTAAGGTTATAGGGTCTTAGACTTTAAGAATTAAAAAGGAGCCTTGGAGCCCATTAGCTCTACTCAGTTTATAAATGAGTCTTGGGAAATAGTGACTACATATACAGCACTCTTACGTATATTTTCTTTTGGGTCTTATTTTTCAGTTATTAATTGTAAGGCTGGCTTGGAGGGGGAGAGAGATTTAGTAACTTCAATTAATAGTTATATATATATTTTTGAAGGAAAGTATATTCATTGTTTCATGTGGCATGTAATTCAAACCAGAACAGCAAATTGTTTCCTAACTAGAGTTTTTAGAGGAACTATGTTTTGATGACAATAGAAGTACTAGTTTTACAGAATTTTACAGTCCTGAAATGCCATTCACTGGTTGTAGGATACAGTATTACTTTGTTATTACTAAAAAGAAAAAAATTTTCCTGGTTTAGCTTTGAGATGCTGTCAATTTTATGTTATAATCTTATTTCAGAGATGTTAAAATATGAGAACAGTAAAGTAAATTTTAAGAATCAATGTAATATAAAGGTTGTTCTTTCACAGATAGGTATCTCAGAATCATTTAAGAACTACCCACCCCCACATCCTTAAATTGCTGGACTATTTCTTTCTTGGATTTATTTTCACTAATTTTGTCGTTCCTTAGGAAATAGTTCAGTTATTAATGAGCTCAGAACTCAACTTCCATTTGAATGGAAACTATCCTAATGTGATGAATTTTTTATAGTATTTTGCTATAACATTTATCTATTTGTGTGTTCTTTTAAAAAGTAGATAATTTGTCATTTTTCCTTAGACAAAGACTCTCCAAGAGAAGAGGATGCAAAACAATTTTTTCAGTTACTTTTTATGTTAAGAGATTGAGTGTGGGAATGAGTGTTGTGGAAGACATTGCCATCTATGAGGTGTCCCAAACTGCTTTCACGTATTAATGAGAGATTTGTTTAAAAATAAAAAATTCTAAGGTTCTGCCCTCTAGAGATTCTGATTAGTAGCTCTGCTGTGTAGTCTAGGAATCTATATTTTTGGTAGTACCCACCAGATATTCTGATAAAGCCAGACTGCAAATCAATATTTGGGAGCTGGCTGTTGGTACAGTTTATATATCCATATTTATAAAGCCATTTTTTATATACAAGCACATGTTTAGGAACTGACAGGCTTTTAGGTGATGCTGAGGACAGCAGTCTTAGGGTAGGGTTGACGGTGTAAGACTTTGGTGCAGATTAGTCAAGGAGACCTAGAATTTTGAGTAGAAATCTGAAGACTGAAAGAAATGACTGTGAAGGAATTGGATAAGAAAGTCCAAAAAATAAGAATTAGAACAGATTAGAGATGATAGGTGCAAATGACAAGTCCTGTGTAGCCAAGAGATTGTGCTCAATCTCTTTTAAAAACCACTTGCCCATTTTTTCTCTAGGTCCCCAGCATTTTCCTTTGCAGACACCCTTAGTTATTATTGAAATAGAACTTGATTCTTTTACTTATTAATTGACCTACAGTACTTTAAAAATAAGATTATTCTGTGCTGCTTTGGGTATGTTTAATTGTATCTTACACATTCACTCTATTGTGCCTAATGCAATAGCCATTATAGTTCCTTAAGATTTATTCTAATCGAAATGAAGAACTTCATGCCTGATTTATGTCCTTTAAGTAGAACAAGAGAATGAAGTAGATCTATATAGACTCTCAGCACCATATACTAATTTAAAACAATGAAACTTGTCAAACTCCTTGGTGTTACATGTGAGGAACATGAAACTCAGATTCTGGCCTGCAGAAAATAATGGCAGAATTGGAGGTAGAACTCAGGGTTCCTGGTCTCCTAGGCAGATATGATTATATGATTTGGCTGTTAACCAAACATCTGATCTTCATATTTAAGATAAAAAACTTACTCAAGGCTAAATATATTTGGATAGTCGAAAACTCTTCTAGTCAGTTGTTGGCAGTATACTCACTAGCAAAGTATTTAACCATAGAGTCTTATTGACTGTGGCAGTTTAAGCCAGCCATTCTTAGGGATCCTAGGCATTCCTAAGTATTCGGTCTATTTTATCTGAATACTACTACTTTACTTAAATATCCATACCATTAAGGAATTTTTTTTTAACTATGGATAAGGATAGATATGACATGAATAATAAATAGCCCGAAATACTGTAACATTTTTTAGGGTGAGGTTTTTGTTCGACTCTTATAAATACGGCAGATACGATACTCTTATATTAAGATGTGATCCTACCTAGGTATTCTGGGAATGCTTTGATTATCAGGTCATTTTATTTAAAAAAATGATCTTTAAGATTTCATCATCATGGCCGATTAAAAGTTTTGAAATTAAAAATCATTTTATCTAACAATTGATGAAATCAAGATCTTATTAAGAAGAGGAAGTCGTATAAAGAAGAGGTAGATATCATCACATCCAGTCTTTTTAAATTTTCCCCAGTGGTCTGTCTTTTGCCAGTCTCCATATTAAATTAATATAAAATATACTCTATTTTAAGAAAATCTTTACATAAAAATCCAGATCTGTATACTAAATTTAATTAAGGAATGCATGCAAATTCTCCTTTTCAGAGTGTTCATTGGTATATTCTAATTTCCAGATATCCTCCTGGCATTCAAGATAACTTTTGATTTTAAAAATTCAGTCTTAAATGGTATGTGTATATTACACAAAGTGATGTTTACTATTTAGTTCTTTTCTCTAGTTAAACAATGGATTGGAAATGGTTGATTTTTAAGAAAAATAAAAATAAATGCAGCCCCTTAATGGCCTTTGTCAAAGTAATTATTGCTAAACTTTATAATATGTGTTTGTTACCACAATTGAAAGTAATTTTTTATTATTTATATTTTTATTTATTTATTTTTTGTCTTTTTGTCTTTTTGCCTTTTCTAGGGCCGCTCCCACAACATATGGAGGTTCCCAGGCTAGGGGTCTAATTGGAGCTGTAGCCACCGGCCTATGCCACAGCCACAGCAACACGGGATCCGAGCCGCGTCTGCGATCTACAACACAGCTCTCAGCAACGCCGGATCCTTAACCTACTGAGCAAGGCCAGGGGTCGAACCCACAAACTCATGGTTCCTAGTCGGATTTGTTAACCACTGCGCCACGACGGGAACTCCTGAAAGTAATTTTTTAAAAAGGTAGGCTACCCATGTCATAAGTGATACCATATTTTATAGAACCACTTGATATATCTGAGAATTATAATCTGAAATAAAAACTGATGGGAAATTTTCATCCATAGAATTCACTTGCCACGTGTTTTTCAAATCATCCTTTTACAGATATATGAATATATCCTAATTCTAAAAACTATGTATATTTGTTGTAAAAAAAGTTTGAAATATATAGAATAGCATAAAGAAGAACATGAAAATCACTCAACTCTCTTATAAAAGGTTATTTCTAGTCATTGAGAAAAGGCAGTAAAGCCTAGTAAAGAGCTTGCTGCCTGTATTAAAATTTGTTCTACCATTTACTGTCTGACTTGAGCAAGTTTATGAATCTCATTACATAAGGCTATACATTTGTAAAATGAGGTTAATAATATTACTGACCTTATAAGTTTCTTGTGAAAATTAAACAAGTTTATATATGTAAAGCGCCATGGCATATTAAATGCTATATATTGTTTTGTTAATGCTGGAATATTTTTGTTCTGTAATATCTGAGTCATTAAGTTTTCAGCCAAATCTGAAAAAAATTTTAGAACCAATAAAATAAAAGTAAAATAACAAGATAGTGCTTATAAATAATTGTTGTGTAGGGAGTTCATCTAGGTGCTTCATATGCATTAACTTATTTATTAATATATTTTTTCTCATTTTACAGATGAAACTAAAAGAGAGCTAAAGTTACTTGTTTACAGTTATAATAATAGAATATATTGTATTCTTTTGACATTCAAAGTAGAGAAGGGAAAGTGAAGATTTGTGGGAATGGATAAACATGTAATATTTTATTAAGAGTAAAGATAAATTTGCTTCATTAGTCATATGAAGTGTCTTGGGTGGAGCTAAGACTAGAATACAAGGCTTCTGAATTCTGTAACACCAAATCCTTAAAAAGGGATCAGTCACATGATGATGAGTCACCTCTGAGTTATGTATGTTAATGAGGCAGAAACATAGGACACATAATTAAATAACAGATAATCATTTTTTATTCCCACCTTAGAATACCTTGTGCTTGATAGAAGCAGGTTTGTTTTTGTGTTATTAAGGGCACACATAAACATTGGCATACATTCCTACAAAACCTAGGCAGGTGGGACCTGGGAGAAGGAAACTAGTAATGGGTTTCATGGCAATATGGGATGTTGGCCTGATGGGTAAACCACATTTGAGCTACGATAATACTAATTTAATTCTCACAATTCCTTATAGCCAGTGGCTTGAAACAGGTTTCTAACTAGAACAATTTTTTGCCCAAAGTTATTTTCAAAATTTGGGACTAGGCCATAAAATCAGATTGAGAATCTTTTGTTCAGAGAGCAAAGTTGCTTTAAAAGGTAGCAGTATAAGGAGTTTCCATCGTGGCACAGTGATTAATGAATCCGACTAGGAACCATGAGGTCGAGGGTTTGATCCCTGGCCTTGCTCAGTGGGTTAAGGATCCAGCGTTGCTGTGAGCTGTGGTTAGGTCACAGACGCAGCTCGTATCCCGTGTTGCTGTGGCTCTGGCATAGGCCAGCGGCTACAGCTCTGATTAGACCCCTAGCCTGGGAACCTCCATATGCCATGGGAAACAGCCCTAGAAAAAGGCAAAAAGACAGGGGAAAAAACAAAAAAGTAACATGATGTGTTAGTAATACCACTGCTCGAGAACTCTTTCCTGTACATTCTTTCTTATTAAGCTGTTAGAATTTTGCAGGTTTTTTTTTTTCTTTGTAGACAGGAAACTGAGGCTTAACTGAGTTGCTTGCTGAAGTTAAAAGGTTAAAAATTATGTTAAGAACATTGTAAAGCAACTGTACTCCAATATAAAATAAAAAATTTTTTTAAAGATATATGATACCTAAAAAAATAATTGCTGTTAAGTGATAGTTCATACTAATAGATTATTTGATTCAGTCTTTCCACAACAACACTGTCTCAAAAATAAATTATCTTAATACAACTTGGCATAAAAATTAGTTTGTAAATGATAGAGACCACTGTTGTACCGATTAGATAGTCTTAAAAGGTGAAGATACTAGATTCACAGAATCCAAGGGTTGAATATATCCAAGACATCATTTTGGCCTTTGTTCAAATATTTTTGATTGCAACCCCTAGTAAGAGATAATTTTTCATAGCATTCCAGTACTTATGTGCATATCAGTCTGTACATATAATTGAAACAAAAGTCTCACCAAACAGTAGATACCATTACTATATGGAATAAATACATTTTGTTTTTTTCCCCCCATTTGGTTTGCATTAAGTCAAACGGACTACCCAGTAATGAATCGCAGTTGACAGCTTGAAAAACACTGGTTTAGGGCAACTGACCTGAATCAAGAATTTATGAGATTTTATTTTTTATAGACACTCTGATATCCAGACTAGGGCTGTAATCTAAAGTAATTAAGACTGAGTGTAGTACATTTACTCTGATGATATTTGGATTGCTCAAAAAAAAAAAAATTTAAAAAGTTCTAGTTGGAATAGTTGCAAAAACCTGAATACCGTTAAATATATTCTGTCTGTTTGGGCAAATTTAAAGTCAGTTTAGCAAAATTGACCAATTTTGATCATCAAAGGTGGATCAGGCATGCTGTTAGTAAATTTCAGATACATAAGACAAATTGCAGTATAAATATTTCACAGAACATAGTGTTGATTTTATGATTAATCTCATGATAGCTGAGATTAGTCATGAGATATATTATTACACAGATACAAAAGGTATTTGGCAAAGACTTATGGTTGAAGAAATGTTGGAACTGGGGTTTGATAACTTAGTGAAAAGTTAAGAGTAAAGATGTGAGCAAGTATATATGTCTCATTGGCTTTCAAACAAAAGTGGATATTAAATATGTTCTAATCTGTTAAAATACTTTATGCTAAGTGCTATTATTCTCAAACTGCTTTTCTATTCAGTGTGTTTTTTCTTAATTGAAATTACTTTATTTATGATTTAATAGATATTAAGACTTAATTCTTAAATTTTTGTTCTGATAAACATAAAGAACTACTAGTGAATGATCTTGAAGTCAAACTTACATACACCACTGTTTTTTCTGAAAAAATTTGAGTAGTCATTTAGGCATTTTTGCTATCTTGACTTCCTTACATGTCTTAAACTTACAGCCTTCTTACTTTCTATATTGTTAGTTTCATAATTAATCAGTAGTTAGAAAGTAACCCCTTTAGAATTTTATGCTGGTTTGTTTTCTGTCCTATTTTTCCATTATTGGTGCAGTTGGATCTTTGGTTCCACTGGCTTTTTACCAGTTTGCATCCTGTTTACATTTCAGACACATCAAAAGCAGTATCTTTTGTTTGCTCCCTACCCCTATACCTTATTTTTATTTTGCTTTCATCCTAATACTGGCATTCATCTTCTTTTCATTTTATCTTTTCACTCACTAGCTAGAGATGATCGCTATGGAAAATCCTGCAGACTTGAAGAAACAGTTGTATGTGGAATTTGAAGGAGAACAAGGCGTTGATGAGGGAGGTGTTTCCAAAGAATTTTTTCAGCTGGTTGTAGAGGAAATCTTCAATCCAGATATTGGTAAATATTTTTGAATTAAGAATCTGTTTACCTAGGTTTATAAATATTTTCAGTTATGAAGAGGAATAGAAGGAGATTTTGGTATGGATTACCCAGAATCACAAATAATGACTGAATATTGGGGCTTAGGGAATTGATCCTGCATCATTAATTTATTCAAGTTCTTATATTACTTAGCTAAATATTTTAATATGGGACGTTATCTCTTAGGTAAATGAAATAAAAAATACTTCAGAATGATACAGAGAACAATTGAAATTTTTTGCTCTTTTTTAGTCTAAAATATTCATCAAACTCATAGCATTTCTGAAATAAGAGTTTCATAGAATGTTGAGGATGTCTCATAAGTATATCATGCTCAGAGTTTGGGAACAGTGGCTGATATCACATTAATTTGGTTTACTTGCTTCAGGATTTCTTGGGTTTAATATTGTAATGTTCCAAACTTTTTGAACTCCAGAATCCTTTTTTTTTTTCACCCTACCTCTAATAGTATCTGCTTCCTAGAATAGTTTTCTTTGAACACAGTTTGGGAAAGACTGATCTATAATATGTCAGTCTGAAAGTGAAGAATTTGAATTTCACTGATAGACAAAGTTGGCAAAGTAGGACAGGAAAAAGATAACAGCTTCTTGGATAGTGTTCTTAACTGGATAATTCTGAACTTACTCAATTTCTGCATTTTAACTGATTATTGGGTTTGCTTTTAAAATTGAATGCTTAACAGAGGAAAGTAATTCCTCTAAAGATCGTAACTGTGAAGAGTGCAGCATAGAATAATGCAGATCATTTCTCTTATTTGAGAATTAATTTGTTAAAGCCTGTTGATTTTCAGTAGGTACATTGAATTGACTTCTCTGTAATTGTTCTTAATCTACTTGTAAATGGAAGTAAACATTTTGAGTTCATAACAAATACATTTAAGACCTGTGTCTATACTCTAACTACTAATGTTTATTAATAATCAGAAGGCTATGCCATTTGTTCAAAGTAAACATAAAACCAGCCCTTGAAATAGAAAAGAAAATTAACTTATAAGCTTCCTGACTTTGTTGAATTTTGATTCTCGTGTATCTAAAAATGTTAAGCGTTAGTTGTAAGTTACATTTATATTACGCGCAGAAATACTTTTAAGGAAAAAATACACATCAAACAGTTTCACTTGATAGTAAAGCAGTTGAAATGATGGCAGTAGAAATAGCAAAAGGGAGTATTTTAGAAGAGCCACCCTTTATGGACCAAAATGGAATCTCCTTGGACTCTAAGATTATTAGAGTATTATCTTTCATACAAAGTTGAGAGTAGTGACCTGTGTAATTCACATTCTGAATAAGTTGTAGTTTATTGCTCTTGAGACCAAGAGGATGCATTTGTTATATTTCATCAGACTTATTAATTGTAATTATTTTTAACTGTTCTTGACCCTGTTAATACCATATTTATAATTAAATGAAGTTTTTAGCAATTCAATGGATATTATAACTTAGGCCTGTAATAAAGAAGTTGGAAATAAACTGGTATTCAAATATGATTTAGATAATTTATAAAGTGTTATTTCATGAATATTACTTGCATTAGAAAAATGTCTTAGCTTAATTCATGTTATTATGATCAAGGGGACATAAGTTCATTTTATGTTTAACTTAAACTAAATGTGAAAATGAAGATATTTTTAAAAAAAATCTTATACATTGATTTACATGCTCTGTTGATTTCTAAAGTTTGTTCTATTGGAAATGCCCCTTTTCCAGACCTAATTCTTAAAATATTTTCATTCAGTTTCACCGTAGCAACTGAAAAAACATTTTAGCAAAATGGAAAAGGTTGGTAACTCAATTAAAATATCATTTAACCTTTATCTTAGGTATTTCTTTAATGGGGAGAAGAAATCTACTTTAGTAATGGTTATTCAGACTCCTATTTTTAAATGAGTGATACAAAAAAAGTTACCAAGCTTGTGTTTTAAATAGTGAAGGCCATGTGAAACTGAAAGAAGACTACAAATAGAAACTACTTCTGTTTTACTTATTGGCTCACAATAAATGGCTTTGGGTTTTTAATATAATCTAAGTTTATCAAGTTTACCTGAGTTTCATTAGTTGGCATCATTTGACTTTACTTGAAAGGTGCTGGAAAAACTACATGGAACCATTGTGCAATTTTGAAAAAAACAAACTTTTCCTTAATGAAATTCAGAATTATTTTTAAAACACTGCATGTAGATTACATATGTTTCTATAAGCAAAACATTTTGAAAGTGTCGTAGCCTTTTTTCCTTTTGTTTTACATTAATTTTTTAACCATTCAGTGGTAAAAGTATGAGTGAAAATTAACTTTTTATTTGTTTTAGTAGATTAGAGAATTTCAATTTAATGAACATTTTCCCTGACTTCTTAGAAAATACCACCAAAATGGTTTATTGCTTTATTTCTCTGGCTTCTTAAAAATATATGTTATCACTTGTCACAATTTATAACATTCATATATAATTTGCACTTTGGTTTCTTAAATGCTAATGTAATAGAGAAAAAATGTTTGAATACCTGGTACATATAAGTTTACCTATGTGATTTTTATTTTTTATATTTTATATGTATATATATTTCTTCATCAGTCTGTAATAAAATGTAAAAGTAATATATTTTTTAAAATCATTTCTTATAGGTATGTTCACATATGATGAATCTACAAAATTGTTTTGGTTTAATCCATCCTCTTTTGAAACTGAGGGTCAGTTCACTCTGATTGGCATAGTACTGGGTCTGGCTATTTACAATAACTGCATACTGGATGTACATTTTCCCATGGTTGTCTACAGGAAGCTAATGGGGAAAAAAGGAACTTTTCGTGACTTGGGAGACTCTCACCCTGTAAGTCTTTGGTAATTTTTTATTCTCTCTTTCAGAGTTTATTTAAAAGCAAACATGAAGTTTAATTTATAGAAAAAATTTAAAGCTTTCACTTGGAATGTTTGTTAAAATTTATACCTAGTAAGATAAAGTTGTTTTAACCTGGGTGAAGTACCGTAAACATGTTATAACATAAAGGGGAAAGTTTTTATATATTGCTTTCAACAAGCTGGCTTTGTAAGATTGATTCTGTATAAAATCACATGAGATAGCCTGGTTATATCAGAGCTTCCTTGAGTAAAGGGGTTTGGTGGCTATAGTTAGTGTCTTTGTTTCTCTCCTCAGCCCCTTCCTAACCTTGAAACACCTCTGAGGTTCTCAGCACAGTGTGAGATCCACTGCTAAACAGGTGTTGTGAAGTTTCTCAGCAGAGAGCTGGACATCTGCAATGACTGGCCATGTTTAGCTTCTGTACTGTAAACTTTTGGAGGCCTGGCAGGGTTACTATCTTTGCTTTAATTCTTATTGTTAAAGGTGGTGTTGTTTTTTAAATTCTTTCACCAAGAAGAGCGATACAAACTGTTGTATTTTGTAGTTTTGTGATAGCCTTAATTTTCCATTTCTGATTGTTAGGTTCTATATCAGAGTTTAAAAGACTTACTGGAGTATGAAGGAAGTGTGGAAGATGATATGATGATCACTTTCCAGATATCTCAGACAGATCTTTTTGGTAATCCAATGATGTATGATCTAAAGGAAAATGGTGATAAAATTCCAATTACAAATGAGAACAGGAAGGTAATGTTTTTGTGTTATCTTTGTCTTTTGTTTCTTTATTAACAGAATTTTAAAGCATATATGCTTGTGATTTTTTTTTTTTCCAATCCATACAGAGAAGTCCTGTAACCAAGTTCTTATAAGTGAGATAACTGCAGTTTTCTAAATCTTGGCTATAAATAAGCTGGTGTGAGGGCATATAGTTGGTCACTGAACAACTGTGGAGAAAGAGGACATGAGTAGGAGATGGTGAAGGGAAGTGTAGTGTGATTATAAAGCAGGATTCAGGATGTTTCTCATGTTAGGCTGTAGGAGGGGAACCAGGCCTCATAATTAATGTCCTTATCATCAGGTGAACTGTAATTGATTTAATGTACACACAAATATATGTGCCTTAAAGACACTTATGGATATTTATTTCTTTTAAGAGCTACACTTGTGGCATATGGAAGTTCTCAGGCTAGGAGTCACATCGGAGCTGCAGCTGCTGGCCTACACCACAGCCACAGCAATGTTCATTCCGAGCCGTGGCTGCAACCTACACCACAGCTCATGGCAACGCTGGATCCTTAACACACTTAGTGAGGCCAGGAATCAAACCCTCATCCTCATGGATACTACTTGGGTTTGTTACCACTGAGCCACAGTGGGAACTCCCTTGAAAACTATTCCTTAAATCAGTTTTGTGTTTTCTATTGACTAGAAGAGTTTGCATCTGGAAACAGAGAAACAGAACATAATGTGAAAATTATGAGATATATAAACCTTTTTTTTTTTTTTTGCTATTTCTTTGGGCCGCTCCCGAGGCATATGGAGGTTCCCAGGCTAGGGGTCGAATCGGCGCTGTAGCCACCGGCCTACACCAGAGCCACAGCAACGCAGGATCCGAGCCGCGTCTGCAACCTACACCACAGCTCATGGCAACGCCGGATCGTTAACCCACTGAGCAAGGGCAGGGACCGAACCCGCAACCTCATGGTTCCTAGTCGGATTCGTTAACCACTGCGCCACGACGGGAACTCCTATAAACCTTTTAAAAGCCTGTCTATTTTAATACAATTTTTGATAAAATATTATATTCACTTTAGGATATAGAGTATATTTTCCACTTATGATTTGCTATATTAGCTTTTGCATCATGTAAAATACCAATATTTTTGTTAAAATGGATACAGTAGGTTGCTTCCCAAATATTCTAGAATAGAAAACATGAGAATTTGAGGTTTGTTCATATTTAATACATTGTACTCTATTAAAAATGTTAGCTTTTATATGTTGATGTATACCTAGTCTAAATGTCTGTGTGTTTGCATACCTAAGGGAACCTCAGAATTGTATCAGTTTTGCCCAGCTTCATATTCAATCTTGTTTAATATCAAAACTGAAACTTAATGTGTATTATTAGTTTATTGTGTACTTGGCCTTTTTATAGTTTAATACTATCTATTAGTCCAGTAGTTGCGTTTTGGTTATATAGCATATTATGACATTCTTGTGGTTAATGTTTTCTGCAGGAATTTGTCAATCTCTATTCTGACTACATTCTCAATAAATCAGTAGAAAAACAGTTCAAGGCTTTTCGGAGAGGTTTTCATATGGTGACCAATGAATCTCCCTTAAAGTACTTATTCAGACCAGAGGAAATTGAATTGCTTATATGTGGAAGCCGGGTAAGAAAGCAGAGGTCTGCAAAAGTGTCATGTATTGATTTGTTTGTAATGATGTGGTATAGAAGATGTTAAGACATATTTTCTTGAATTTGCAGAATCTAGATTTCCAAGCATTAGAAGAAACTACAGAATATGATGGTGGCTATACCAGGGACTCTGTTGTGATTAGGTGAGATGTTTAATTTTTAAAAGGAAGATTTAATTCATCTAAGGGTTGTGTGTGCTTTATGTTTTAGATCTTTACTTCCAGGTTTTACCTCCCAAATAAGCAAACTCATAAGTTCTCAATCTATAAAATTAGAAGTGTATTTGTAATATAATTGCCATATTTTATTTTTAATTTTGTGATTTATTTCCTGAATGATATGTTTGCATTTTTTCTTCTGCAATGGGGGTATAAAAGTGTATAATATTCCTAGTGATTTTGATTAGAATGTGATTACTACTGGCTGGAAGATGATGAAAATAGAACTACCACTTCTGAATATTTTTCCTTTCTTTTGAACTCTGTGAAATGTTATTTACTTACACTTATGAACCACACTTTGTGTGAAATAGTACATTCTTTAATCCTTATAACATAGCAAGATACATAGCAGAATTTTTGTTTTACATCTGAAGAAACTGAGCTCCACATTCTCAGAGGAAGTAGCAGAGATTCCCAGTCTTAACTGCTTTCAAGCAAATGCTCTTGCTATGTACTATCTCTCTCTCTTTTTTTTTTTTTTTTAACTACGATGTCAGATACTGAAAGACATGGGTTTCCTCCTCCCCTGCTAAGAGTGATAAAAGGGGACAAAGATGCTCTTTGGCAGTCAACTGGTGGAGTGAGATGAGAGGGTATTCCTGGAGGTTGTCTCTGAAGGTTATTGCTCTAAGACTCATGTATGTGAAAACTATAATGAATATCTGTTGCACTTAGAAGTAAATAATATTTTGTTATGTAATTTATATTACATTGTTTTCTTTTGTTCTGTTATTTATTTTGTTTTCTTCATTCTAATTTGTAGGAAGTTACTGGTGTTTCCTCTCTTTAGCACTCTTTGTCATTTCTAGCAGAAGTCCTGAACTTATTTTTAGCAACCACTGTTCTGCTGTTTACTTGAAGTTTCAAAGGTGACCCATAAAAGAATTGAGATAATGTTGTAAGAGGATAACCTCACTTGTGAGTCATAGTATTATCACAGCAGTATGTCCATTAGTGATGTTATTGATTGCAGATAGTTATGACTTTGTAGCGTATTAATGTTTCTCTGAGAATAATTAAAGACACCTTGTGCTGTTCTTTATGGAGAAGTTATTAAATTAAGAGAAATTAACATCTTAATTTTATTTCTACCTTTTTTAATAATATAATTCCTGTTAGATATCTATCTTAAGATCCTATGATTGCATAGTTTGAAGGGGATATTAGTACTATATGAAGTGACAGCTCAGTGATAGCTTCCAACTCATTCTCACAGTTAATGATATTCTGAAAAATCTTTTACGATAAAATTCAACTTCTTAGTTTTGTCAACATAAATGTGAAAAAATTCATTAAATAGAGTCTACAACCAGTCAGAAGTTGAAGACTTAGAGTAGTGACTACATAGTACCAGGGGAAAGTGGCAATATTAGTATCTTGGTTGGGATTTATTTTATGTAAAGCATTCAGAGTTCATTAAAATGAAATAAATTAAAAACTTTGGGGGAGTTACCATTGTGGCTCAGTGGAAACGAACCTGACTAGTATCCATGAGGATGCAGGTTCAATCCCTGGCATCGCTCAGTGGGTCAGGAATCTGGCGTTGCCATGAGCTGTGGTGTAGGTTGGAGGTGTGGTTCGGATCTGGTGTTGTTGTGGCTGTGGTGTAGCTCTGATTTGACCCCTGGCCCTGGAACTGCCATATGCTACAGGTTCGACCCTAAAAAGCAAAAACAAAAAAAAAACAAAAAAAAAAACCCACAAAACTTTGCTTAATACATTTTAACTAAATAGTAGCGGCATAACACTTAACACACCGCTAGAAATAAAGGTGTTAATTTTTATTATAAAAATATAATTCTGCTGAAACTTTTACCAATAATAAAATATTGCAAATAATTTATTCAAAAAACCCTGTTTTTAAAATATGAATGTTTAAAAGTATAGTGTTATTAAAACTGAGTGTGAAATGTTGAGTCACAAGCAAGTTTTTGTGTATATGGTTTCCAGTTGCTGATTAATAAGCTCTGCCTGATTTTATTTGTTTGACTACTAAGAAACTTGGAGATACTTTTAGATACCTCTTCCACTTTTTGGGGGTGAAAGGCAGGGACTGCGGTTTCTTTTGAAGTGATAGTTCTAGATTCAGACTTGACACCACCCCCTACCCCACCCTATTGATGTGATTAACTCCATTGAATTTTCTATATTGTTAATCAATCTTCCATTCCTAGATAGATTCCCTCTTACTTGTGGTTCTTTAATTTATAAATATTTTGCTAACGTTTTAAGAATTTTTTTTCTTTATCAGATAATCATCATATTCAAGTTTAACATGAAGGTCTTGGCATACTTTTTGTGGATTGTGGTTCCACTGGTAAATTCAGTTTTCAGGACCTTTGTGGTGCTATTCTGGTCTGCTTCATTTATTTCATTCCACTGGGGCTTCTTCCACTGGTCCTTGATTGTTACTTAAAGAGGGTGAAATGAGCTTCCTTGCCAGGCACAGCTCTGTTATATCAGACCCATGGAGCTGCAGAGTGCTTCCTGATTTGAAAAAAAATGTTTTCTTCTCATTCTACATATATACCTGCGATTTTTTTTCATCAGTAGGTGCTATTTGATTACTATGAAAAACAGTTCTATTTGAAAAGGCTTGATAAAATGTATTTAAATACTTTAAAGTAGGAAGTTCATGTAAAAATTTCAAAAGTGACAATTGAGTTTGGCTTTTTAGTTATTTTTTGCCTTTTTCTGAATTTTTTTTTTAAACTTAGGGATTTTTACACATATAATGTCTTTCACAGTCATTCTTTATGATATCCAAATTGTTTTTAACATAACGCCATTAAATTTTGAAAATTTTACCTCACCTTAAACATTCTTAAGCCTAGATCTGAAATAAGCCATTTTTATAAGAAATTATTGGGAATGGCATTTGAAAGTGAATTTGGAGTATAAGGTGTTTTTTCTGTTTTTTTGTTTTGTCTTTTTGTCTTTTCTAGGACTGCACCTGTCGCATATGGAGCTTGCCAGGCTAGAGGTTTAATCGGCACTGTAGCTGCTGGCCTACACCACTGCTCACGGTGACGCTGGATCTTTAACCCAACCCACTGAGCGAGGCCAGGGATCGAACCCGCAGCCTTATGGTTTCTAGTCGGATTTGTTAACCACTGAGCCATGATGGGAACTCCCAAGTCAAAGGTTTTGACCTTTGCTGTTAAATATATCGTTTATAGGCCTTTTTTCAGGGGGTAGAGCTAGGAAGAAATTTTTTTCCATTATATCCTGGAAATCATCCCATATCAGTACAGGGATATCTTCCACACTTCTTTTGTAAGGCTGAATACTGTCATATTGGGTAGATGGACATAGTGTCTGTTTCCAACCCTTTGCTATTAGAGGTAATATCATTGAATCATTTTATATGGATTATTCTATACATATGTTAATGCATCATTAAATTACTTAAAGTGAGATTGTTGCACCAAATGCCCTAAAAATTGCCAAATCCTCCTTCATAGCAATTGTGACATTTTTCCACTCCAACCAGTAATCTCTATCTAGTTTCCTACAGTTTCCCCTAATTTGTTTGCCTATCTGCCAGTTGAGAAGAGGCATTAGAGTGGAGTTATAATTTGTGTTTTCCTCATTATGAATGAGGGTACATATTTTTTCTTATACTTAAGACCTATTTATATTTTTTATAGCATTGCTTATTTTGCTGCTTGGTCATTGTCATTTTTAGAATCTTTATATTAGGGAGATTAGCATTTGGATAAATTTGCAATTATTTTTTCCTAGTTATTTGTATTTTGACTTTATTTACAGGTTTTTTTCTTTTTGGCAAATGAAAACTATTATGTTTTTGAAGTTAAATATTATGTATTTCCTTTTTTAAAATATTTATTTACTTGTTTCTGACCTCCTATGTACATAGTTGAAATTTTAGTCATATTGCTTTTCTTTTGGTTACCCTATAAATTAACCTTATTTCCAAGTTTATTTTGCTTATTTTTGAGTGTTCTCAATTCTGTTTCAGATTTGTCTGTCACTGATTTTCATATATGCTTATGTGGTCCAGTGCCTTGTGTTTGATAAGGGCTATTTTCATCAGCTACTTTTATCCCTTTACAGCTAGAAGCACTTCTGCCTCCCAGGGTGTCCCATATCCCTTTCAGGCAAAATGTCTTCTTGAGACTGCCATTTTGGGTCCAAGATACTTTTCCTGTTGAAATGCTCTAATAATCTGCGTTTATTAGTAGTACCCTTTTGGGGTGAATCTTAGCCTGTGTTATTCTGCACACCCCACCATTCCACATATTGGTTGCTACACTCTGCTAGTTTGGGCTCAGGTGTATATAAACTTCAGTTTACATGTCAGTTTGAGTTTGCTGCTGTATTTTCCTGGTTTTAACTTAGGTATAGATTATGGGTGATTTTGTTGTATGTTCTCTCCTTTTTGTCCTGGTTAGGTTTTAGGAGATGGGAATGGGATGTGATTCATGCAGCTACCACTTTTTTTTTTTGGTCATCTTTTCTAAGGCTGCTCCCGCGGCATGTGGAGATTCCCAGGCTAGGGGTCTAATTGGAGCTGTAGCCACCGGCCTATGCTAGAGCCACAGCAACGCGGGACCCGAACCGTGTCTTCGACCTACACCATAGCTCACAGCAACACCAGATCCTTAACCCACTGAGTGAGGCCATGGATCGAACCCACAACCTCATGGATCCTAGTCAGATTCATTAAGAGCCACGACGGGAACTCCACAGCTACCACTTTAATGTAGAAATACAGTAGCTCCTTTTTCATTTGCAGTTTTCTAAACAGTTGCATTCTTAATTCAGAATTTTAATATAAAACATAACACTTCTAGGAAGAGAAGAATTTTGTTCAGTAAAAGTGTTTTCATTATATAAGTTGATAGTAACCCTAATATTTTAAGTTCTAATTTTTTAGGAAAAAAAAACAAACAGCCACCTTAGTAATATAGCTGGACTAGTCACAGTGACCACTGCTGATCTCCTACTTCCTTCAGAATGTGTCTCCTCCACTCAGGAGTACCTGTTGGTCTGCCTCTTAAGGTGGTGTGGATTCACTTAGGCTTTAGAACAGTCCTGCAGGATGAGGAGGCGTCCGTGCCCTGACAGAGGGCTCTGGGCTACAGCAGACTTGGTTTTTCTTGCCAGTCACCCAAATGGAATTTCCTAAACTGTGGTATGATTTCTCCTTCCTGAGAAATATGCCTATATATTCCATGTCCAATTTCCTTTTCAGCTTTGTTTGTTTGCCTAGATGAGTTTGTAAGAACTGAGGGTGGGGAGGATATTAGAGTGTCAGGGAAGGGAAGTGGTAAGATATTAGAAAGTGATCAGAATTCTAATAAAGCTGCTAACCTTTGTGAGAAGCCGTGGCATTTCACCAACAAAAATACCAGCACTTTAGTAATAGAAATGATATACTGGAATACTAGAATATCAAAAACTAGAATTGTAATTATGGATGTAGGAAGTGTGATGTTCTCTGCCAAGATTTTGGAAAGAATTTTTCAAATAAATATTCAAATGCATTCTCACCAATTGAAAATATTTTTAATTGTTTTCTAAAATCTTCAAAGTTTTTATCCAAGAATTAGTGTATATGTTAAATTTACAGATAATTTATTGCTCAAACAAGCATGCCAAGATTCCCTTGATGAGCTTGCATTTTGTTTTTAGAGTAAGTATAACAAGCATCATTATAACATGACTTCTACAACACAGGTTTTAGGAATTCTAGGGATTAAATTATTCTCTTAAAACAACTGCATATGGCAGAAGTATCAGAATAATCTCCTAATCCTCCTTCCATACCACACACTGTTAATAAAAATGTTCTAGTTTGTATAAAAATTGTATACTTTTGTATTAGTACTTTTAGATGTATGGGTTGGTTTTTTGTTTGTTTTTCTTTTCCTTTTCTTCTGTCACTCATCTGTATCACTTTTCCCCCAAATTGTGCAAGGACAAAACGAATAAAGAAGGAAGGCTAAATAAAATACACAGACACCTGAAGACATCTAGAATTAATTTTTCAGAGTATATATTTCCTTTTAGTCATCTTCAGTTTTACAGGATTTGGTTTTGGATTTTGTCTTTTGTTCTTTACTGATTATATATTGTGAATATACCATAGTTTAATAATTTTCTCTTGTTGGACAGTTAGGTTTACCAGTTTTTACTGTTGAAGGTGATGTAATGATGAAATAAGCTTTTATATTTAAAAAAAAAAAAAAAGAACTGTTTTCCCTAAGGTAAGTTTGCATAAGTAGAATTCCTGGGTCCTAGATCACCAGGAATAATCTTTAGGGTACCTGATATTAACTTCCAAACTGTCTCTTATTATGGTTTTAATGCAAATCATAAATTTATAATGAATTCCAAACTAAAAAATCAGTTTTATATCTTTTCTTATTAGGGAGTTCTGGGAAATCGTTCATTCATTTACAGATGAACAGAAAAGACTCTTCTTGCAGTTTACAACTGGCACAGACAGGGCACCTGTGGGCGGACTAGGAAAATTAAAGATGATTATAGCCAAAAATGGCCCAGACACAGAAAGGTAATTATTAAATTCTGACTATCTACTGAAAACTTTGCATTCCATGCCACACATGTGAACTGTCCAGAAGCTTCTGAGCACTTTTGCAATTTTATATAGAAATGTCCAAATCATATCAAACATTAGTTAAAATTATTATGGAATTCACTTGATTTGGAATTTGTTAAATTGGTATGATTCATTTAATGGGCTGAAAATTTTTAATTGAAAGCCGTGTTATGTCATCTATTTAGAATGGTCAAACCGAGGCTCAGGAGATTGTCTGTTCAGTCCTAGATTATGCTAGAATCCTCAGTTTCGTAATCCTTCCATTTAATTGTGTTTTCTCTCCATTGTTTTAAATTAACATTTGATTTGTAGCAACCAAATAAATACACTATATGAGCATTAGTGTACTTAATAGTTTGTGTAGAAACATTTCTATTAGTTTTCTGCGTTATTTAATATTATTTACTATTATCTGTGTTATTTGGTATTAATGTAAATTTATTTTTTATCAAATCATTTACATAGTCATACAGGAATATATCTAGTATGCATTAAAGAGCCCAGACTTTGAATTTTTGAAAACGAAGTTTGAATCAGTTATCTCCACCTTTGAGTAAGTTACTTAACTTCTCAGTGACTTCAGCTCTATAGTGGGGAAACTGACATCTACTCTGTAGGTTTATTGTGAGAAAATTTAGTTAATTGAACTCTCAGGGTTCAGTGACCTAAAACAGTAACCTGGTATGTACTAACAAATTTGTGAATACCGTGTGTTATCATCAGCCACTATCATCATCATTAGCATTGAGTAATTTATAAGATAAACTGATATTTAGTAGTTGCATGGCAAAAAACAAAAAGTTTATGACTTGCATTAATGTGTAGCCTGCAGTCAACCCATCTCAACATATATACCATCTAAAGTAGGATCATTTAATATTGAGCATATTTCCCATGACTTATTTTCCTATTTTTCCCCTTTCTCTCTATATAGGTTACCTACATCTCATACTTGCTTTAATGTCCTTTTACTTCCGGAATATTCAAGCAAAGAAAAACTTAAAGAGAGATTGTTGAAGGCCATCACTTATGCCAAAGGATTTGGCATGCTGTAAAAAAAAAAAAAAAAAAAAATTAAAAAAAAGGAAAAAGAAAAAAGAAATTTAAAAATTTTAATAAATATAACAAAAGGGATAACATTGGTGGTGATAGTGTCCCAGTACAAAAAGGCTGTAAAATAGTGAACCACAGTAGTCACCTATGTCTGTGCCTCCCTTCTTTATTGGGGATATGTGGGCTGGAACAGCAGATTTCAGCTACTTATATGAACAAATCCTTTATTATTATTATTATTTTTTTCTGTGTGAAAGTGTTACTTATTCTTTCACTTGTATGTACAGAGAGGTTTTCTGAATATTTATTTTAAGGGTTAAATCACTTTTGCTTGTGTTTATTACTGCTTGAGGTTGAGCCTTTTTGCATATTTAAAAAATATATACCAACAAACTACTCTCCCAAGGAAAATATTGCCACCATTTGTAGACCTTGTAACCCTTTCAAGTATGTGCTATTTTTTGTCCCTGTATCTAACTCAAATCAGGAGCTGTATTTTTTTTTTTTTTTAACAATTTGCTTTTGAAACTTGAAGTCTTGGAAACAGTGTGATGCAATTGCTGCTGTTCTAGTCCCCAAAGAGTTTTCTGTGCAAAAATCTTAAAATCAATAAAGATGGAAGGGAGAACTTGGAATGTTTAAATGCAGCCCTCAGAACTTTACTTTAGTAACAGCACAACAAAGTAAAAACAACTCATGCCACAGTATGTCTTCTTCATGTGTCTTGCAATGACCTGTTTCAGTAGCCAATCCTCTTTCTTAGTATATGAAAGGACAGGGATTTGTTGTTGTTGTTGTTGTTATTGTTGTTGTTGTTTTAAGTTTACTAGGGAAAAGTGCATTTGGCCAAAAGAATGGTAGTCAAACCTTTTGCAAGAAAGTTAGGAAGTTTGTTTATTATAAACATAAAGCATGTGAAAGTGCACTTAAAATGAATTTTTTATTGTATTACCCGCATTTTTAATAGACAATCCAAAGTCTTCCCTTCATGTTGCCATCATCTTGTCTAATCAGCCATTTTATCAAGGCACATGATCAGTGTTGGAACACAATGGAAAGGATGGCTACTGTGCCTTGTTTTACTTAATCATACCGTAAGCAGAGACCTGGAAGTGAGTGGGACTGTTACTCTTAAGTCCTATTTACATTGTCTATCCCCAAAGATTAAATTTTAGTCCAAAAAGTAAATGTTAAATATTACTTTCATGTACTTTGGAAAAGTACAGGCAAGTTTAAATTACTGGATATTCAGAAGTAAGTAGTTTCCCCTTTTTTAGTCTTCTGTGTCTGTGATGTTAATTTCTTTTATTGCAGTATAAAATAAATGGATTATGTATTTTTAACTAAGGAGAGACATATTGATATATCCTTTTATTACAAGCTGTAGCTCATGTGCTGAGCTTGTGCCTCTATAATTGTTATAACTGACTATGACAGATCAATCTGATGATTTGTTTGAAATTGGCAGGAAAAATACAGCTTTCAAATCATTGGAGAGGGAAAGAGGATGTCTTTCAGAATAATTTTAATTCTTTTAGTAATTGAGATTTAACTGTTGTGTACCATAATGCTAAATAAAACAGTGCCGTTTTTCACCATAATTTAGTGGAAGAAGAAGACAGTGCTTTCCATATTGTGATAAGGTAACATGAGGTTTTTCTGGGCCAGCCTTTAGAACACTGTTAAGGTATGTACACTACTTTGATGCAAGAGACTCTCATGCTACTACAGTCATCTGAAAAAGCTTCTCATTCCTGTGCTTCTTGTGTATAATGAAAGTGAGAAGAAGAGAAATCAAATACTCTGGGGGCGTTTTATATAATAAATTCGTGAAGAAATTTGTGTTCTTCGGTTCTCAAGTTTTATTATCACTACAGTATTGAAGTCTACAATTGTAATAACATCTGTGTGAAGTTTTTGAATGGTAATTGAGTATAGGTTATCAGATATAGAATTCACGTCAAATAGACTTTTAACCAAGAGTTGAAAATAAACCTACCCTTAAAAATATTTTAAGAGAAGAATTTATTGGTTGTCTATACTAACTCCTCTCATTTGCTTAGTAACTAATTATTCTGGGCATGTTACCACTTCTCTTATCATTATCTCCTTTTCACAACTGTTTATAAGAATGTCACTGAATAGTATCCTAAGGAAGAGAAAAAAAAGAATATTTTACTAATAGCTGTTACTCCCTGTACTCCAGATGTCACATATAGTTTTTTGCCTAGATACTCTGTTACATATTTTGGTTTTCTGTGAATCAGCCCACAATCACCAGGAATCTCTGGAGGAAAAAAACAAACCATAAACTAAATTAATTGGTTTCCAAATAAAATGCAAACTTTCTGTTATTTATCGTTATTATAGAATATTTCAAACATGGCCTGTAGCCAAACTTTTCTGGAGTCTGGCAGCTTCAGCATGAGTTGGATTTCCACCTACTTTCATGGACTGTGCTTAATTGTGTGATACAATCCAGTGACCACTTCCTGAGCTTTATTTTGGGATACATACCTATGTGGGGAGATATATGAAATGAGGCTTTAAGCAGAACTTGCTGATGGTATTCATTTCCCCATTAACACAGATAATCTTATTAAAAGGACAGATGGTTATAATCTGGCAACAACACTCTGTTGCCATAAGAACATGACTGTACTGAGATTTCAGGACCCTTTAAGGATTTTTTTTTTTTTCAAGAATTTCAGGCAAACTGTCAGAGTAGCCCTGGCAAGACACTCCTTCCTCTATCTGTAGTCATGATCCCCTTACTGTTTCCCTTAAGTATATCTTTTTACCTTTCACCAGCTTCTAAGGTCCATCTCTTCCCTCCCTGCCCCTTCCCTGAGCTACCAGAGAATTCAGAAATAAACTTAACACTTGTTCCTTCTCTTGTCTTCTTTTACTCACAGTGTTAGTGTATAAAGAATTTCCTGGGGAGACTAGTGAGTGTTGCTAGTGCAGAGTCCCAAGACTCTTCCTATTCAAGTCCAGTAAGTTGGCATTTTATTAACCACTGTAGGATAATTTTGGTGCATATGTCTCCCTATGAGAAATGCTGCTAAACCATTGCTGAGCCACTGAAAATGCTCTCTTGAAATATATTCAGCCTCTTACTTGCCAGTAAGAACTCTAACCTTGGCAGCACCCTGAACTTGGTTCAGCTGCTACCCTGACTGTTCTTTTTTCAGTTGGATGGATACTACTATAATTCTACTTAAAGTTCAGGTCTAATATTTGCCCAGTTCTGTCTGGTCAACCTCAAGCCCTCCTAAAGATTCTCCCCTAAATCTGTGTCTTCTGTTTAGTCCCTGTCCCTAGGATATCTGGTACCTCAAAATTAATACACTAAAAAATGAAAGTTATCCTGTGGCTCCACCTACCATTTACAGTTGTCACAGCTTATATTTGTTCTTTCCCCCTCAGATCTCTCGAGTTGTACCACCTCCATTATACTTCCTTTCAGCCCCCTGACCCCCTGACTCGCCTGGATACTCCTAGTAGCCCTAATTCATATCCCTAACATCCTCTTCCACTCTTTTTCATTCTACTAAAAACACATTTTTTGCTAATTTAAATATTCTATGCCTCAACACTTCTTCCCCTTTGAATAAATCTCCAAGCTGTTGGTATTCCAGAGCCCTCCATAGGCTGGGACGTACCTAGCACCTGCTTTTCCAATTTTGCTGTCAGTTACAGGAATATCCTCCCTAAATCTCCACCTACATCTTCATTTACTGTGCTTATTTCATATGTCTTAAGTAACTTTAAAAGCCAAAATTTTAAAAGCCCCTTACCCATAAAGACCTCATCAACCCCCATGTGCCTCTAATCTGACAGCAATCCATACTTCTGTGGTAGTACTTGCTTGGTGGGGCACATTGTTTGAACAGTGAGGAGTAACTGGGACTCACCCCTCTAAATATTACCTGGTATTTGGGCAGATTCTTGTGAGGGTCGTTTATCATTGTCTCTCTCCCATGTAGTAGTTACATAAAGACAAAGGATTAGCTCAATTTTTCTGCTGGCTTTTCAGAGTCACTACCTTATGAATGATTGAAAATGATTAAGCAAGCCGTAGAATGTTCAGTGAAGTGTCTTTTTTTCACCAAAGATGGCTGCTATCTCCCCTCATCCCTCAGAAAGGTTTTGATTTTTAAATATTTGAATAATGATTAAAGCACTGGTTCCTGAAGAAAGTGGCTCCCCAGAATAACTGGCTCTGTCATTTCAGTCCATAAAAAGGTAGATTACTAAGGGGGGAAGGATGAAGAGGACAAAGTCCTTGAAAGCAAGATTTCTCTGTGACTTCCTCAGTCCTGCTTTTTGGATGTGCGCTGGCAGCCAGGAGCCTCTGTAGAGCGAGCCCCTGTGGTTACACCCTTCTCCCAGTGGAAATGGGAGCAGGTGTCTTAAACCATCCTGATGTTGCCAACCTCCCAAATATCACAGAGTAATTCTCTGTGAAATCCTGTGCTTTTTATGCTAAAGGAAGCTCTTATCATGATGAATGCCTGCTTCTCCAAAACTGTGTATAACTGTTGCTACAAACTGACGCCTAAATCTGGATTCTTAGATGCAGCTGAACAGGAACTGGAATAATTATCCTAGGTGTTTTCCTGTCTCCTGTGAACTTTAGAAAATGGGATGGGCATGTGTCTGGCTAAAATAGAGTACAGTGGTTAAGGGTGCCACCTTCAGAGTTGGATGATTGGGTATCAGTCTTTGCCCTGCCCTTCCCTCGGCTTGGATTGTTATATCCAAGCCTACCTGTCTGCTGGTTATCTAGACTCAATGAAGTTAAAATAGCAGATGTTAGCTAACCTGATACAAGACAGAAAAGGAAATCCATTGAGAGGTTGTAGATGTTTGTCATGATTTATTTTGCAGGAATTGACCCTCACCTACCTCAAAATGGAGGAGGTTCTTTCCCGCATCTTTGTTTTTTCAATTAGGATGATAATTCACTTAACAGAATTTACCCTTTTAAAGTATACAGTTAGTGGCTTTTAGAATATTCACAAAACTGCAACCATCACCATTGTGTTGTGTTTTCATTACTGCAGAAGGAAAAAAAATCTTGTATGCATTAAAAGTGACTATTCCTTCCCACCCTCCAAGCCCTAAGGACTAATCTACTTATCTACTGTTTTGTCTGTAGACTTACTTGAGACATTCCATACAACATGTGGCCTTTTATGTTTGGCTTTTTTCACTTAGAACAATGTTTTAAAGGTGCATCTGTGTTGTAGCATGTATCAATACTTAATTTCTTTTTATGGCTGAATAATATATTGATATAACATTTTTGTTCATTTGGTAGATATTTGTGTTGTTTTCATTTTGGGGCTGTTACAAATACTATTGTGAATGAGTTTTTATGTGGACATGTTTTCATTTCTATTGATTATGTACATAGGAATGGAATTGCTGGGTCATATGTCCAGTCCTTTTGAGGAACTGCCAGCTGTTTTCCAAAGTGGCTGTACTTTTTTGCATTACTACCAGTGCTATGTGAATTCTAATTGCTCCACATCCTGGTCAACATTTATTAATCTGACTTTGATTTTAACCATCCTAGTGGGAGTCAAATGGTATCTCAGGGTTTTGATTTGCATGTTCCTAATGACTGATGATGTTGCACATATTAGCTTGTGGTTTTGGCCATTTGATCATTTTTAGAGAAGTGTCTATTCAGAACTTCTCTCTGTTTTGTGTTTGTGTTGTTTTTTTATTACAGAGTTCTTTATTCTGAATACAAGTCCCTTACCAGATAAGTTATTTGGAAATATTTTCTTTCATTCTTTGGATAATATTTTCACTTTATAGATGATGTCCTTTGAAGTACAAAAGATTTTAATTTTGGTGATGTCCAAGTTTATTTTTTAGTTTTGTGCTTTTTGTGTCATATCTAAAAAGTCATAAGTGTCTTATAGTTTTAGCTCTTATATTTAGGTCTTTAAGTCACTTTGGAAGGGTACAAAATGAAGCCAATTTCACTTTTTGGCATGTAATTAACCAGTTGTCTAAGCACCAGTTTTTGAGCCACTGTTATTTCCCCTGAATGGTATTGGTACTCTTATGGAGAAATAATTAACCATAAATAGAAAGACTTTATTTCTGGGCTCTCAGTTTCATTCCATTGACCTATATGTCACTTCTTATGCTGATACTGTATTGTCTTGATTACTATGGTTTTGTGTAGTAAGTTTTTAATTTGGGATGTGAGTCTTCCAACTTTGCTCTTTTTCAAGATCAGTTTCGCTATTCTGGGATCCCTTGCAATTTCATGTGAATTTTAAGGTCAGCTTATCAATTTCTACAAAACAGGCAGCTGGAATTTTGATAGAGATTGTGTTGAATCTGTAGATCAATTTAGAAAATATCATTAACTTAACAATATAAAGGTTTCCAATTCATGAACACGGATGTCTTTGCATTTATTTAGGTCTTCAATTTTTTAATTGATGTTTTATAGATTTCAAGCTTAGATTTCCTTTGTTAAATATTTTCCTAAATGTTTTATTCTTTTTGATACTATTATAACTATTTCATTTTCAGTTTCATTTTTGGGTTGTTCGTTGCTAGTTTGTAGAAATACAATTAATTTTTGCATGTTAATAATTTATCCTATAGGTTTTCTGAACTAGTTTATTTGTTGTTTTTTCTTTATTTTTTGATGCCTTTGGATTTTGATGCCTTTATCTTTTTATTTTGATGCCTTTATCTTTTGATGCCTTGGATACATAATCCAAGATTATGTATCTGCAAATAGAAAGTTTTATTTCTTTCTTTTTCACTCTGGATTCTTTTTTTTTATTTTTTTTTCCCCTAAGTACTCTGGCTAGCACCTCTATTCCAGTATTGAATAGAATTGGCAAGAACAGATATCTTAGTCTGGATTTTAGGAGGAAAGCATTCAGTCTTTCACCATTGAGTGTGATACTAACAGTAGGTTTTTCATGGATGCTTCAAGTTGAAATTTTTTTTGTTGTTCCTAGTTTGTTGAGTGTTGGATTTTGTCAGATGTTTCTTCTGTGTCTATTAAGATGGTCATGTGATTTTTGTCCTTTATTTTATTCACAGAAAAATATTGATGGGTTTTGGTATATTGTGCCAACTTTGCATTCCTAGGATAATCCTACATGTCCATGGTACACAAACCTTTTTATATGCTGCTGGATTCGAATTGCTAGTATTTTGTTTGGAATGTGCATCTGTGTTCATAAGAAATAGTAGTTTGTGGTATTCTTGTTAAATCTTTGTATGTTTTTGATATCAGGGACATTCTGGTCTCATAGAATGAGTTGGGGGGCTTCCCTTCATCTTAAACTCAATGAAGTATGTTTCATGTGAACCTGTGGCCTTGACTCTTTAATCCACTTATGGACCTTGTCCCTATGATCTTAGATCTTGGGGACTCTTCCTGGAAAGGGTCCTTTGGTAAGATAGGCTGAAGGCAGATAAATAAAAGGCACATCTACCAATGATGAGGCCGAGTGTAGGGCTCAAAAAGATTGATAAGATTGGAACAGAAAAGATCATGAGTGACCTTGTAGGCATACCAAGCACTTTGGATATTGAAATGCAAAGATGATTAATTTCACATTTTATGAAGGAACTGGAGGAACGTAAGTGCCCTGTGGCCTTTTGTAGTTAGGAGACTAGTGCTGTAATCCTAGAAAGGCATATTAAGAGCCTGAGGATAGAAGGGATGGCACAGTCTAAAAGACATGTCAGGGGCTGGCACGAGGTAACTGATTAGATATTCTTGGAAGAGCCAAGGAGTCAAAGACGACTCTGGTTTGGCTGACTGGATAGGTAGTGGTGGTGTTGGGATCTACAGGGAAAGGAGCAGGGTTTGGAGGGAATGTTAGTACAGCTGGGTCATGTTTTAGTTCAGGTGTCTGAGAGATATGCAAGTGGGGCTGTTCACAAGCAGTTAAAGAAATACAGATCTAAAAAAAAAGCCTACATATAAGATTATAATGTATGACTTCATTATAGATGAACCCATAGTCACTAGGGAAAGGTAATAAAAGGAGGAAAAAAGAACATGGACAGAATCCCTGGAAAATGCTAGGCATTTAAGAGTTACACAAGGGACTCTTAGTAAAGGAAAATGAAGAACAAGTTTTATTTGCTTGTTTTTGTGCTCCACTAGAAACCAAGCTTCATGCAGGCAGACTGTCTTGGTCATGGCTATGCCCTCAGTATCTACAGCTGAATGAAAACAAGGTTTATGGAACATATATTTACTTTCATCACCAGAAGATAAATTAACTGAAAACACTTCAAGACTTTTGAAATGTGATATGTATTAACTCAAAAATCATTAATTGCAGCAAATGTCCACCTTTCAGCACTCATCACTGCCTTAACACTGTTGGGTTTGACCCCCTTATCAGTGGGTCAGAAAGTTCACCGGAGTTAGATCAAATCTGTTTTTCGAGGCAGCCTAAGAATGCAACTTTGCCCTGGAGATAATCACCAAGGGTAGGAAACTAACCTCCAAGTACTTCAAGCTGAGAATTAGCAGGAGAATCCTAGCTTACCACAGCTACAGTGTATACTTGGGCCTGTCAAATGGAAGTTAGCCCATTAACTCAAAATGTATTTCAGAATTACCCCCGTGCCCTTGCATCCTGCACCTAAAACCAGAGAAAATGCCATTTGCCTTCAATATGTATTGCTGATAGGACTGAAATATTTTTCAAATTTAAACTGTATTCTCCAGAATGTTCATCATAATTCTGAAGAGCCTTTCATTGTATATCTTTTTGCTTACTTCATTATTGCCCAACTTTCTCCTTAAATTCTCCATGGGAGTAGGAATGTGTCTTTTTTCTTCACCCCAGTGTTCAGTTTGTTGAATGAATGCATGAATGAAATTTGTAAAATCAAAGGTTTGTCAACTGGACTTCCAGATCTCCACAGAAACTGCCAGTAAAAGTAGTATAAGAGTTATTCTTGCATGTAAAGAGGGGTCTTGAATGGAGCTTTTCTGGCGTTCAGGTATTCCTCACACCTTCTTCCCACTGTTCATAGCCATATATTGCTCTTATGAATGTAGCTGGTTTTGGAAACCGGTTTTCCGTATATTCTTAAGAAGGTGGTGAGTAAACAGTCACATTTTCCTAAGTAACTGTTTTATGAGAGCTTCTTTATTTCTCTCTAGCCCATTCCCCACCTCTCCTTCCCCACTCTAAAATCACACTTGTAATCCCCTTGTTTATGTAAGGGTGGCTTTGTGTTTCATATCACAACCACTGATGTGCTTTCAATAGTTCCATGCAAGTAACTTATAGAGGAAATTAGTAAAATTCACACTGAATCCACATGAAGTGCATGCAGTCGTTTGGGACAGTGCAAACCATTTCAGGGGACAGGAGTAGCGTCCGCTTGCAGATCTGATTTCACAAGTGACATTAAGCCAGCACTAACTTAGCCATGTGCTATATAACATGAATTCCACTTTCTTAGGTCATCTTTGCTGTCATCATGGGACTTAAATATTTAGGAAATGCATGAAAATAATAGAGCCCTACCATTCATTATTCATATAAATGTAAGAGTACCACATATATATATATTTGACATATGACCATCTAGTTGATAATGAAAAATTTTAACTGCTGATACTACCTCAGAAAAAAAGTCTGAAATGTTAACTGACTCCTGAAAGGACAAGAGACTGAATATGTTTTATTTTGCTCAGGAGCAGCCATCCAGTATCTACTTTTGTGACAAGACAGTTCTCAAGCTGTGAAGCACTTTACTCAAGATTATTCTGGTCATTATATTATATAAATTTAAATAAAGCTGGAAACCAGAGCCTCCCCCTTCCACTCAGTGCTCTTGCCACATCATCAGGCCATGTCAGCCTGCTTCAGTCAGCATTTCTTTGCCTAACTAAATGTAAAAAGCTCCCCATAGGGCTTGCCTGCCACAGACAGGGTGCAGAGAGAGAAGAGAGAAAGAGATCTCGTAATTTTCAAGTCAACTAGTTTTCATTTGTTTGGTTTTATTATAAAAGCTTAGAAACTAGAGCAAGGTTCTTATTCCTGTTCCCTCCCCATGCCCCTGAAGAAACAAATTTGCTAACATTCCCCAAATTATTGTCTTTTACTCTCTTTTTACAGTAAGAGCATTACTGGCAAAAAGTTTCCCAGAATCATGTTCCTCTTAGATATTCCTCCTTGATGCGGAGACGAAGGCTTGCGTGGGAAGCTCCAGACGCGCGGGCCCAGCCCAGCCTGCTCTTCCTCTGCTACTCGTGCTTGCTGCTTGTCTCCGTGTCTCCATTTGAAGGGCTTCAGGTCCACTTTCTTACTGTTAAATCCTGCCTTGATTGTCATATTTTTATAGAAGAGGAAAAGCATTTTCTCCCTGAGTTCCGGAGCAGTCTTGAGGTCAGGGGTAAGATTTTTCTTGGTAAGTATTAAGAAGTAGTTGTGGAATGATAACGGGGTGGAAAGGGGAAGGGTGCTTTAGGAAAAAAGATGTTTGTTCTTGGTGATGGAATTGCTTCCAGTTTGTTTTCTGATCTCTTCGAGAACAGTTTTCTGCCTTCTTCCTGCACCCTGTGTTCTGATTCCTGGAGCATGCAGTACTGCTTCATGGCCTTTCTCCCATGGGCTGTGCAAAGTGTAATCTTGAAAGAGAAAACATGTGGGCTGTGGTAGACTTTGGATTCTGTCCTCCAGAAACTTGGTTTTCTCACTCATGAGAAACTCCTGCCTTAAGCTGTCTTGGATCTGGGTCAGCAGTACCTGGTCCATTTGTACATTCTCTGGGCCATGTGGGTTGTTCCTGGGTCTTGGCCTTTTCTTCTTGGAGTGCTCCCCACTCCTGTCTCCATAGACTATGTATTTAAGAAGCTTGCCTTTTGATTTCCTGCTGATGGCTGGATCTTGGAGGTGACTCTGCATAGTCTTCGAGGGCCTGGTGGGGGAGTCTTTCACCATCGCTTCTCCCTGCAGTGGTGGCCTGCTGTCCACAGGAAGCTGTCTCAGTTTTGCTCCCTGCTCTGGATTATCCAGAGATGCTACAGATAAAACCAGAGCTGATTTGCCCTCCCCTCTGGAGGGAGACCACCTTATTTTTTCACATGTCCTCCTACTTTCATCCTCGGAGTGTGGCTTTAAGGTTGCCCTAGAAGCTGTGGGTGGGTAAATCCTGTCCTTGTCCAGGCCAGCTCCAAAGAGAACTGTGCTCTTTTCCCACCCTCTCCTGTTCTGCACTATCGCCTTCACTGCTGCCTCACTGTCATCCACCAAGGTGGTGGTGTAGTTAAACAACTTATTCCTAGAGGTAAGACGTTTGACCAGGTCCTTGTTGCCTAGTAACTGTGCATGTGCCAGCTCTGACCTTTGGAGCTTTGAGTGGCATTTTTTATAAAAGGCTTTCTGCTCCATTAGCCAGGCGTTAGCTTCATATTTCTTCATGGAGTCCAGAAAACTGAGTTTCTTTTTCAGCATATTCTCTTCTTTCCAGTTGAAGGACAGAATTGAGTAGGATTTCTCTGTTTCCATAAGCTTTATATTCTCTCCAAGTATGGAATAGCGCCTGTTTCCCTGATTCTTGGTGCTGTCCAGCAAGCTCTGATTGTCACTCTGTTGATGGTTTTTCCATGAGATGCCCAGTTGGGTCTGGGGATCCGACATCTCTCCCCTTACCTGGGGACCTGGCAGCCAACATGCTGTCAGCAGACCTGTGAGGGAACTTAGTGACCTGTGGGCACTGTGACCACAGGGTTCTATTCTAGGCTCCAGCGTTTGTTGTTAAGAACTCTGGATGATCAAGGCATAGAGTCTGGTGGCCAAGCGCTTCTAAGGACAGAGGTCCTAAGAGGCTTCTCCACTGATCTGTTTACCACAGGTCTGGTTTCCACCTGAGAACTGTCCCTATTCCAAGGGGAAGGAGGCTTAACAGCCATACACCCTGTCTTTCTCTGAGTAATAGGACTTGAATTGGCAGGGGCAGGGATGAAAGGCCCCATGTGTTCACTTTTCAGTCTATTATAAGTGTTAGAAATTTCTTAATTTTAGTTCCCCCTCTCCCTGGCAGGTGGTATTAGGAATTTTTTAATAAGATTATTAACAGAGATAGTGAGATTTAGAAGTATAATCTAATAGGAAAACTTTTATGTAAGTGGTAGAAAAAACACTTTTTATGGTTTTATTGTATGACTCAAGGATGAAATTGGTTAATTGGGTGAAGTTGGGCCATTTCTTTAATTGTGTTAATAATATATTCTTCAAATTTAAGGGGGGTGGTAGGAAGGAAGGTGGTAGAGGAGGAAGAAAAAGAAAAGATAATGAACAAGGATAACTTTATTGAAGGCACATCAGCTGTTGACAGTCTGTCCCTGGATCTTGAGCTCAACAAATGTGGGCCTAACCACAGACCTTTTCTAGGTAGCCTCAGACAGGGTGACAGCAGGGTGGGTCACAGAACCTGCTAGATGGTGATGGTGCCAGCCTGCAGAAGCTCCCAGTTTCTAATTCTGGTATTCCTCAAACCATAGCCCAATTTATATAAGCACCTTAAAATAACTTGCTGCATTTGTTCCACCAGGAATTTAAGTGTGTTTATGACCACTTTACAACTCAGAATGTTACTTGTTAGAGATTCTTTCTCTCTCTCTCTCTTTTTTGGTGGCTGCACCAACAGCATGTGGAAGTTCTCAGGCCAGGAATCGAACCCATGCCACAACTGGGACTTGAGCCACTGCAGTGACAATGCTAAATCCTTAAACCATTGCACCACAAGGGAACTCCTAGGATTTCCTTTTTTTTAAATGACTTATCTTTTAACAACTACAGCCTTCCTCTCCTTAGGGATCCATTGATTGTTGCTCATGTAGTGTGTAAATCATCTGTCCCCTTACTCTTCCTTTTATCCCACTTACTTCCATTTCCCAATGCATCCTAAACTCTCCTCAAGACCAGCACATTCACAACCTCTTTTATGCAAACATTATATACCTGAAATAGTCCTGAGACTTCTTCAGCACATCATACCTTCTCAAAATCTTAGACTTCCTGTGTTTGTTCCCCTTAAGAGTTAATTGCTTTCATAAACTTTGTTTTATAACACAACACATTGATAGCTCTCTCACCTACCCAGACCTTATCCTTTTACTTATACAAATACCAATGTACCCTAAATATTAGTGAAGTTAAATTTTATAAGTGATTTTTAATTAGAAAATATATAAATGTGAGTTTTCATGAATTCAGGTTCTCCTCCCCCCTCCCCCCAATATCCAGGCCACCTTCTCTCAGTGGTTATCATTCAGTTTGGAGGGCTGACCTCAGAACTATGCCCAGCCACAGGGGTAGATAGATACATCTAAGCCAATCTGGATAATGCCACCTGCCTTGCCACAGTGGTTGGCTTAGGTTGGGACCAGCCAAAACTATTAAGGGCCTCTAAGATAAGACAGGATGTTTACTGTGGCTTGGGGAAAAGAGCATATTTCCTCTGACATGGATTTTGCAAAGCAACATGCAGCCTGAACAAGAAAGCATTTTGTTCCAGTGGCTGTTGACTCCAACTGGTGTCATCAGCCTTCCTACACCCAAGGCATCTAGCCTTGAGATGATGGTGACCCATGGATGGTTGTGTAGAGAAGCAGAACCCAGATTTTAAATCACATTGCTGAGCCATTTCATCAAATCATCCCAGAATTCTTTAGCTAACAATATCTTACTGACATAAATTCTTACTCAGCAAAGTATCAGAACTTCTTGGTAGGGGGAAGTGACTTTGTGAGAATGATGTTGGCCCATTTCACAATGTAGAAGAAGGTCCTTCTTTTACCTCACTGACCTTAAGTAGCAGGACAGCCATCACAATGGTTTGGGTGGTTGAGTTGTTTTATTGCAACTGGTGAAAGGGCTGAATTTATCCAGTTATTCCTTTAGACTCTTCTCCCTCAGGATTGTTTTCCCTATCCTGAGCGCACTAAAAGTTAGAGGTGCTAGTTTGTTTTACAGTCAACAGAGCCCATCCAGAATAATCTTCAAATATTTAACAATGTGGCCCCAATCAATTGGAATAGATGCCAGTTTTAAACAGCCGTCACAACTAAGAACGTATCTTCACCTAAAACACCACTGCCTTTAATAATATATGTTTTATAAGTATTATAAGGCTCTTAAACTATACACTGTGATAGGTATAATATTACTTGAAGGTAGACTGTAATAAAGAGGTATATATAAACCCTAAAGCAACCACTAAATTAACAAGCAGAGTTGTAATTAATAAGACAATAAAGTAGAGTCCTAGAAAATGGTTATTATGGGGTTGAATTGTGTCCCCCTCCAAAAGATACCCCTGGTATCTGAATTTGACCTTACTGGGAAATAAGATCTTTGCAGATGTAATTAATTTAGATGAGATCATTTGGATGTGACCTACTTCAGTGTGACTTTAGTCCTTATTAGAAGATGAGAACAGGACACATAGGGGAAAGAATGGCCATGTGACAGTGGAGGTAGAGATTGGAGAAATGCATCTAAAAGCCAAAGAATGCCAAGGCTTGCTGGAAAAAGTATCAGAAGGTAGAAGAGGCAAGAAGGATTCTTGCATATAGGTTTCAAATGTCTAGCCTCCCAAACTGTGAGACAATATATTTCTGTTGTTTTCAGTTACCTGGTTGGTAGTACTTTTTTACATTAGCCCTAGGAAATGAATACAATACTTAACCCAAAAGAAGGCAGAAAAGAAACAAAAAAGGAACTAATAAGATAAATACAACCAAATGTTAATATCAGCTGTAATAATCATATCAAATGTAAATCATACAAAAACTACAGTGAAGAGGCAGAGAATATTAGACTGGATTTTTTTTAAAAAAGACACAACTATGTATATCCTACAGGAAATGTACTTCAAATACAAAGACAATAGGTTAAAACTAAGATGGAAATAGATACACCATGCTAACACTAATCAAGGAAATCTAGAATGACTATGTTAATACCAGCAACATATGTTTCAGAGCAAAGAATGTTAGGGTATATAATAAAGTTTTACTTTATAATCATAAAGGAGTCAATTTAACAAGAGGACATAACAATCTGAAGGGTTTATGTATCTAACAAACTTTGAAAATACTTGAAGTGAAAATTGATAGAAATGCAAGGAAAGAAAATAGAAAAATCCACAAAATCAGAGATTTTAATACATCTTTTTGTTATTGATAGAAAAAAATAAGGTTATTGGAAACTTGAGTAGTAATTAGCTACTTTGACTTTAGTGATATTTCTGGAACATTCCATATAATAGCAGAATGCACATAAATTTCAAGTGAATGAGATATTCACCAAGATAGACCATATCATGGGCCATTAAACAAGGATCAGTATACTTAAAGGTGAATACGGAATAGTGACTTTAGCAAAATGGTGAACTAGGAAGCTCTGAACTTTTGTTATCCCGTGGAGAAGTAAGAAAAGAACCAGAAACTGGCTAAAATAACCTTGTAGTAGCTCTGGAAATCAGGCAAAAGTCTATAGCAACCAAGCAAATGCTCAGTTGAAAAATCACATTCCAATGGTAGAAAGTTTTATGGCTTTTTTTACTCACATTTGCCACAACAACTTCCTGATGTGGTGTGGTCTTGCTCTGGAGAAGGTGAAAGCTCAATTTCCAGTTCCCACCTTTAAACTAGAGGAAAGAGAACAGTCAGATCTTATTTGCAGCATTCTGGCCTGCTCCCCTCCCTGTGCCCTTTCAGGGGGCTTCCTGAAGGACTGGTCTCACCTAACTCAGGCCTCAGAGAAAAGTGGCAGCCAGTGGTGAAAGTCGCAATGATTCTATAGATGTGCAGACATCCAGAGCAATATGTTAGGGGTGAAGACCATCTAGACCCCTGAGGAGAAGCTGAGGTGAGACTCTGGGAAAATTGAGGAAGTCATACACAGGAGTTCCCGTCATGGCACAGCGGAAATGAATCCAATTAGGAACCATGATGTTGCAGGTTTGATCCCTTGCTTTGCTTAGTGGGTTAAAGATTCAGCATTGCCATGAGCTGTGGTGTAGGTCACAAACGCAGCTTGGATCTAGTATTGCTGTGGCTCTGGCATAGGCTGGCATCAACAGCTCTATTAGACCCCTAGGCTGGGAACCTCCATTTGCCAAAAGTGTCACCCTAAAAGGACAAAAGACCAAAAAAAAAAAAACCCAAAAAAGTTTTAGACAAAATAAATGCTCTGAGAAGAACTTAAGATTTTATCTCAGCTGATTCCCTAGGGTCAGAGCATGACCAGCTAAACAGTGAAGGACTTCTCTGGCACAGATACAGTCTACAAAGTCTGGGAGAGCTGGCAATCTGTTTTGCAAATTTTTAACCAAGAGAACTTTAAAGTCATACAAAGAGGTGTATGGACAATTCAAAGAAAGAAAATAAATCGGCAGAAACCACCTCTGAAGAAGTATAGACATTGGACTTACTAAATAAAGACTTTAAAGGAACTGTCTTAAATATTTTCAAATAGCTAAAGCAACCCCCCCTCCAAAAAAAAAAAAAAAAAACTGAAAGAAGTAGGAAGTTACATATGAACAAAGTGAGAATACCAACAAAGAATTATGAAGGACCAAAAAGAGATTCTGAAACTGAAAAATATAACTGAATTGAAAAATTTACCAGAAGGTTTCAACAGCAGGTTTAATAAGGCAGAAGAAAAAATTATCAAACTTGAAGGCAGGACAATTGAAATAAGTCTGTGGAACAGAAGAAAAAAAAAAGTGAGCAGAACCTAAAGTACTTGTGAGCTATCATCAAATAAACCAATATAGACATTATGGGATTCTTGTATGGAAAAGAAATCATTTGAAGAAATAATGGCTGAAAACTACTCAAATTTGTTGAAAGGCATTAAACTATAAATCTAAGAATCCTAACAGACTGTAGAATAAAGTTTAAAGGGACTTGTGTCAAGACATAATTTGTCAAAAGACAAAGAATTTTGAAAGTAGCAAGAGAGAAGCAACTCATCACGTACAAGGGATCTTCAATAAAATCAGGTGAATTACTTCAACAAAAATCTTGATGTGCAGAATGCCAAGGAATGATATATTTAAAAGGCTGACAGGGAAAAACAAAAACCTATCAACTAATTTTTCAATATCCAGCCAAACTGTCCTTTAAAAAATGGAGAAATTATGACTTTCTCAAATAAACAAAAGCTGACAGAGTTGATTATCATTAAACCTGCTCTATGAGAAATGATAAAAGCAGACCATCTGGCTGAAATGAAAGGACACAAGTAATTCAAAGCCATATAAAAATATGAAAATCTCTGGTAAGAGTAGATACATAGACAAATATAAAAATGTCTAAGAGTATCTAAAGAATTTTACAATAAAGGCAACTCAATTAAATAATGGAAATAGTACCCAGACATTTCTCCAAATAATATGTACAAGTGACCATAAACTGCATGAGTAAATGCTCATCATCATTATTTGTTAGGGAAATACAAATCAAAACCATGAGGTAACACTACACTCCCACAAGATGCCTATAATCAAAAGATGGAAATTAGCAAATGATGAGAATGTGGAGAAATCAACCCTCATCCATTGCGAGTGGGATATAAAATGAGGCAGCCACTGTGGAGAACATTTTGGCAGTTCCAGAATATAAAATTAAAATGTGACCAATTAATTCCTCTAATATCCCCAAATTGAAATTTCAAGCAAAAACCCATATGTCAATGTTTATAGCAGCACTAGTCACAGAAATTAAGATGTGGGGAAAATCCAAATGTTTATCAATGAATGGTTAAGCAAAATGTGGAATATGCATACCATGTAATATTCAGTCATAAAAAGGAATGAAAGTGATACATGCTACAACATAGAAGAACCTCAAAAACATTATGCTAAGTTTTTAAAGAAGGCACATACAAAAGGCCACATTTTATATGATTCCATTTATGTGAAAATTAATTGGTAAATCTGTGAAGGCAGAAAGCAGATTACTGGTTGTCAGGGCTGTGAGAATGGAATGAAGATTGCTTAATGGACATGGGGTTTCCTTTTAGAGTAGTAAAATATTTGGTAATTAGAGGTGGTAGTTGCACAAAGTTGTTAATGTACTAAATGCCATTAAATTTTACACTTTAAAATGGTTCATTTTATGTTATGTGACTTTTACCATATTAATAAAAAATAATACTCAAGGCGTACATGTTCCCAGGCTACAAGGGGATTAAATTAGAAATCAGTAACAGAAAAATCTCTGGAAAATCATGGATATTTGAAATTAGTTACCAAACTCACACACAAATCAAAAGAAAAATTAAGATGAATTTTGAACTAAATGAGAACATAAAAATTTGTTGAATTTCATCAAGGTAATTAGGGCAAAATTTATAGCACTAAGCATCTATATTAGAAAAGAAGAAAGGTCTCAAATGATGACATCAGCTTCCATCTCAACAAACTATGAAAGGAAGAACATAAAATCCAAAATAAGCAGAAGAAAGGAAATAATAAAGATCAGAGCAGAAATCAATGAAATATAAAACAAAAAATGATAAAGTCAGTGTAACAAAGTTTGTTCTTTGAGAAAAATTAAAATTGACAAACTTTAAGCCTAATTGATCAGGATAAAAATGAAGACACAAATTAGCATTTTAAAGACTAAAAATGTTGACCTCACTTCAGATTCTACTGATAATGAAAGAACAAGTGAATATTGTGAACATTTTGTCAGTAAATTCACTGATTTTGCCTATCAATGGTAAATCTCAAGTTATCTGGAAAGAAACACACATAGTACCAGCATCTTAACGGTACCTACTAGGAAAGCCAACCTGATTAATTTCTTCATATGAACACTTTAAAAATCAGTGTGATCAATTTTATCCTCTCATTTTTACTCAAATTAATTATCAGAATGTAAATTATTATAAATAAAACTTTGATTTATCTAAATGGCACTTTTCGGAACATCTGAACCTTAGTATACAAATTTTGCTTTAAGATTTATAATATTTAAGTGACTGCAAATGAAAGGCTATCCTGGTATGGCTGTCAGTATTAAATGCTACTGCAGTGTTTGATTTACTGAAACGTCTGTGTTCAAAAGAGAATTTCTTGATCTGTCCTAAAGACATCAACTGTTAGTCCCCTACTAACACATTATATGTTAGTATTCCTAGGAAATGTATTAGCTAATATTTGAACTATTTTGATGGTATATTTGAAACTTTCTGTTGAGATACACATGTAGAAAAGAGCATGCACTATAATTGTACAACTTAAAAATTTGCTATGTAACAGCAACTAATCAACACACTGGTTAAGATACTTTCATAAGTAAAAGTGCTATTATGCTAGTCATACTCTGCTACTATATCTGAATCCTATACTATTGTAGAGTAATAATATGAGCAATTTACTGAATATATACCATGCATCAGTGTGCTGTTATACTCTTGATTGAGACAGTATCCCTGACTTCGTGGCTATGTCAATCTACTAATAGTAAGAAATATGCAAATAAGAATTTGTGAGAACATAATTTTAAAAGTAAAAACATACCCCATTGTTCTTGGTGTTCATTTGCGTGCTCAAAGGTTTGTTAATTATTGAAGTTCTAGAGTTCATTTCAATTTCTGGCTAAGCCCATTTCCTTTTTGATCTATGAGTACTTTTAGGTTATTACTCATTCCTTTAGAATTATCTTCTGTGGTTTTAGAGATAAATATAAATAAGTAATACATAATAAGTACAAATGCAAGTACTAATTGATAGAGTTTCTAAAGAACTTTCTCAAGAAAAAAATTACCTTTCCTTTGTTTTTCAAAAGAATATTGCAATTTTCATCATACAAAAACTTCCCAGCCTTGAAAAGATCTAGCAAAATTTCACATTATAACTTTCTTTTCTTTTCTTTTTTTTTTCTTTTGCTTTTTAGGGCCACATCCATGGCATATGGAGGTTTCCAGGCTAGGGGTCAAATCAGAGCTGTAGCTGCCAGCCTAGGCCATGGCCACAGCAATGTGGGACCTGACTTGTGTCTGCAACCTACACCACAGCTCTCAGCAACACTGGATCCCTAACCCACTGAGCAAGGCCAGGGATTGAACCCGCAACCTCATGGTTACTAATTGGATTTGTTTCTGCTGTGCCACAGTGGGAACTCCCACATATAACTTTCCATGTTACAAAAATAAATAATTTTTATGCTAATCAAGAAATACTGAAGTAGAAACAATATAATGCAGTATAACTACAAAGTCCTGTGAATTATGGAGTCTCCTTAAATCCCAGCAATTAAACAGATAAAATATTTTGATAATATAATATTTTGGTACATTTGGATTTTACTACAGTAATTTTTGATTGAATATGAAATTGCCAAAAATATTCTCTAAAAGTCTCTACATTTCCCATCAAAGCAGAAAAGAGTTAAAATGAAAGAAGAAATTACACAGATTCAATAATGTAAGTGACCTTGGCGAGGGTCTCAGAAAAAGGACACATCAAAATATTCTCAAAAAACCCTCTAAAAAAGATAAACAGAGACCTCAGGACCTGGCACAGAGCATATGACATATGAATTTCAAATAGCTACTCACCCTTATTCTCTGAAGTGGAAGACCTCATTCCAGTCTTTCTAGCTCAGCAAAACATGACAGAAAGGAAAGACAGTCTAAGAAAATAATCAATAGTAAAAATAACTAAAATTCACTTCTCTTACCATTATTTAATATATGCATGCAGTGTTCCCTTCTTTTAGTCCAACATTAATGAGACTTTCAATACCTGTCACAGCTGCTTGTCCCCTTCTAATTCAATGTTTTCCATTTTCTCATTTTATTCAAGTATACAGTTATGTATAGTAATATTTATGACTCTTGGTTCTACCGAGCAAAATGAAGTAAAATGGGTCACTGATCATAAAGGTGCATATTGCCTTACACGTAGAAATGAATACCCTTTTCATTGAGAAAGAAAAAAGTGTTCTGACAGTGGTATTATGTTGTTTCTAAGAGGTCACCAAAGAGAGCCAGGCTCTGAGAGTCTTATTTGTCGTATTAGAAGGGGCATTCATCTGGACCTCAGATTGACATCTGGAATGAGTCTCTCAGCATCCTCAGACAGTTGTGCTCATCATCGATCCAGACAAGCACCCTCCCAACAAATAAGCATTTCCATAGCCAGGCTTATTTCCTTTAGGCTTATCTATTGCGTCATGAATAAAGAACAGTATGTGGTATTAAATAATGTAATTCTTATATTAATAGCCTGGGAAAATGTGACCTTGGATTGTCCTAAAAATTACATCAAATCTATTGGGAAAATAAAAACAACTATAAATTTGAAGAGTAAATAATGTATCAAAATTATATGTAGTATAATTACAGTACAAATAAAAGTAGAAGCAACTATATTCTGAATGTTCCAGATAAAGATTATAAATATCAATGTTCAGCATACTTGCATTTCACTACAAGATTATTGTTTGTCATCCAGCATAAAATGGTGAAAAAGGAAATACGGCAATGACTCCAAAATTATTCAGGTTATTATTTTTTAAAATGGAAGAAACACTAATTAAAATTCCTTTAACCATATGGAGACATTCACAAGAAAAAAATATATATCAAAAATAGGAGTTCCCGTCGTGGCACAGTGGTTAACGAATCCGACTAGGAACCATGAGGTTGTGGGTTCAATCCCTGCCCTTACTCAGTGGGTTAACGATTTGGCGTTGCCGTGAGCTGTGGTGTAGGTTGCAGACTCAGCTCACATCCCGCGTTGCTGTGGCTCTGGCATAGGCTGGTGGCTACATCTCTGATTCGACCCCTAGCCTGGGAACCTCCATATGCCGCTGGAGCGGCCCAAGAAATAGCAAAAAGACAAAAATATATATATATATTATTCCTTGAGTCTCTGAAATAATGACCTCACAGACTTTGACAACTGACATGACTAGTCATAAAACACAAGAATTTCAAATTACCAGAATAGCTGCTCACTTTCCTTCCATGAAAGTAATTTGTTCACTTGAAAGAAGAGTAACATTTTGTAGTTTTGACCTACAGCATAACATTACAAAGAAAAATAGATCAGATCATACAATGCATTAAATTAATTAAAAATAAAACGGTTTCACTTAAATTAATCATATAAAAATTAAAAATAATCATATAAGCATTCCTTGACACAAAATCAGTTTTTTGATCCATTGTAACCCATGCCATTTCATTTATTCACTTATTTCCTCTCTGAGTTCTTTATTTAGTAAGTAGCCAATAATGCTCTCTACTGAACTATTAAAATAAGTGACACAGCAGTTATCTCAAATGGAAAATTGTAAAATTGTATTTAACCTAATCAAGACTATATAAATACCTTGCTATGTAAAAAATATCCTGTGATGAACAAAATGCAAGGCATATGATTGGTGTACTGTGATATTATTGAGGAGGTTATCAGTCAAGCCAGTTCTGAGAGTTTTGTTTTATTGTAAGACCACTCAGCTGGATCTCAGTAACCTCAATACTTATGCTCATCCTTGATCCAGGCAGGTTAACTATGAACTAATAAGCACACCTTACACCACACTAATGCTCTTGACAATTTACCACTTGCATTCAGCTTATAGTAGAAATGGCGCAGGTGGACATTTGACTTGATTTTAGTAACTGGGTTTATAATGGCAACTTCAGAAGCTTCCCAGCATCCTCCTGTTAGTGATTATTGCAGTGTGGCAGTTTTTAATGCTGATATATTTATGCAGTATGATAGGAACAATCAGTAGTTAACTGTGCACTTGGGTTATATCACTTAAGATTACTAAAGTATGTGAAGTATATACAATGTGATAATCCCATCTGATAAAAGAAGTCACATTCAATGTGAATCCATATCTTCCTTGTCAAAGAAGATATGCATTCATATCAAAATCATATGATAAAAACCTCTACAAAACAACGGGAAACAACAAAATGGCAATAGGTACATAGCTATCAATAATTAATTATAATGACCTAAATGTTTCAATCAAAAGATATTCTGCGAACAGAAACAAAGCTGAAGTAGCAATACTTATATAAGACAAGATAGACTTTAAAACAAAAGCTGTAACAAGAGATGAAGAAGGGCATTGTAATGATAAAGAAATAAACCTAATGATATAACAATTGAAAATATCTATGCATTTGAAATGGGCCCATCTAAATACATAAAGCAAATATTAACAAACAAACAAATTGACAGTAACACAATAAGTGCACAGGTCTTTAACACCACCATTACCTCAATGGACAGATCATCTAGACAGAAAATCAATAAGGAAATACTGGGCTTAAATTAATCATTAGATCGGGTGGACTTAATGGATATATGTAGAATATTCCATGCAAAAGCCACAGATTACATTCTTTTCAAACCACATAGAACATTCTCTGCAATAGATCCCATGATAGGCCACCAAAAAAGTCTCAATAAATTTAAGAAAGTTTAAGTTACATTAAGTATTTTTTTCCAACCACAATGATAGCAATTATAAGGAAAAAGACTGCAAAACCCACAAACACATGGAGTCTAAACTATATGATACTAAATAGCCAAAGAGATAATAAAAATAGACCTGGAGACAAAGGAAAATGTAAACACAACACAACTTTCCAAAATCTTAGCAACAAAAGCAGTTATAAGTGGGAAGTTTGAAGTGACACAAGCCTACTTTAGGAAACAAACAAATATTAAAGAGTATAACTTTACACCTAAAGGAATTAGAGAAAGAACAAACTTAAAAGTTATTAAAAATGAAATAAGAAAGAGCAGAAATAAATAAAATAGGGCCCAAAAAAGTGAAAAGTTCAATGAAACAAAGAATCATCAAGAGAGCAGCCCTGGAGTTCCTGCTGTGGTGCAGTGGGTTAAGAATCTGACTGCAGTGGCTTGGGTCACTGTGGAATTGCAGTTTCAATCCTAAACCTGGTACGTTGGTTAGGGATCCTGCATTGCCACAGCTGTGGTATAGGTCACAACTGAGTCTTGGATTTGATCTCTAGCCTAAGAACTTCCATATGCCATGGCATAGCCATTGAAAAAAAGAGAGCAAACCCAAATAAAACCAGTAATAAAAATGAAAAGTTACAATCAACATCACAGAAATGCCGAAGACTATAAGAGATAACTATGAACCAATAAAACAGCCTAGAAGAAATTAATAAATTCCTAGAAACTGCCAAGACTGAATCAAGAGGAAATAGAAAATATAAGCATCTAATAACCATTAATAAAATTGAATCAGTAATTTAAAAATTCCTAACAAAAGACAAGGACCAGATGGCTTTATGGGTGATTTCTACAAAACACTGAAACATTTAATGAAAAGTTAATGCTTAACTTCTCAAACTTTAAGGAATTAAATAGGAAGGGGTACTGTCAAACCCATTCTACAAGGACAGCATTACCTTGATACCAAAACCAAAGACATTACAGAGAAAAAGGAATATTACAGGTCAACATTACTGATAAACATGGATACAAAAATTACCAACAAAAATTAGCAAACCAAATTCAGCAATACACCAAAAGGGTCACGCTTGAACATAATCAAGTGGGATTTATCCCCGGGATGCAAGGATGGGTCAGTATTCACAAATCAGTGTGATACTCCTCCTCATAAAATTGAGAAAAAATCATATGACCTCAATAGATACACAGAAATCTTTTGACAAAAGTCATCTTCCATTTGAGATAAAATGCATGAGTTCCCATTGTGGCTTAGCAGAAATTAAAATAATATTTACGAGGGTGTGGGTAACCCTGGCCTCACTCAGTGGGTTAAGGATCCATCACTGCTGCAAGCTGTGGTATAGGTCTTAAATGAGGCCCACATCCTGTGTTGCTGTGGCTGTGGGGTAGGCCAGCAGCTGCAGCTCTGATTCAACCCCTAGTATAGGAACTTCCATATGCCACAGGTGCAGCCCTAAAAAGAAAAAAAAATACAAATAAATTAAGTATAGAGGTAACATAACTCAACATAATAAAGGTCATTTATGATAAATGCACAACTAACAACATATTCAATGGTGCAAAACTGAAACCATCTCTAAGATCAAATGCCCAACCTTGCCACTTTTGTTTGTTTGGCATAATATTGGAAGTCCTAGCCACAGCAGTCTAAAAATAAAAAATAAAAGGAAACTAAATTGGAAAGAAATAAATCTGTCACTGTAGATGACATGATACTATATATAGAAAATCCTGAAGATGCCTCCAAACAACTACTAGAACTCCAATGACTTCAGTAAAGTTGCAGGATACAAAATTAATATACAGAAATCTGTTGCACTTCTATACACTGATAACTATCTGAAAGAAATTAAGGAAAACAATTGAGTTCTCTTTGTGGCACAGCAAAAATGAATCTAACAAGTATCCATGAAGATGTGGGTTCAATCCCTGGCCTTGCTCAGTGGGTAAAGGATCTGGAATTGCTGTGAGCTGTGGTGTAGGTCACAGATGTGGCTTCGACCCCATGTTGCTGTGGCTATGGTGTAGGCTGGCAGCTGCAGCCCCAATTCAACCCCTCGCCTGGGAACTTTCATATGCCATGGGTGTGGCCCTAAAAACTGAAAAAAAAGCAAAAGAAAGAGAAAACTATTGAGTTTATAATTGCATCAAAAAGAATAAAATATCCAAGCAAAAAATTCAGCCAAGGAGGTAAAAATTTGTATTTGAAAAACTATAAGGCATTGATGAAAGCAATTGAACATGACCCAAATAAATGGAAATATACTCCCTACTTATATATATTGGAAGAATTAATATTTTTAAGTAACCATACTACCCAAGCCAATCTTAGATTCAGTGCAATCCCTATCAAAATACCAAGGGCATTTTTTACAGAACTAGAACAAATAATCCTAAAACTTGATTGGAAACTTAAAAGACCCCAAATAGCCAAAACAATCCTGAGAAAAATAACAAAGTTTGATGTATCATGGTACCTAATTTCAAACTATACTACAAAGGTACAGTAATAAAAACAGTATGGTACTGACGCAAAAAGAGACACAAAGATTATAGAATATAATAGCCCAGAAGTAAGCTCATGCTTATAAGGTAAATTAATCTACAACAAAGGAAGCAAGAATATAGAGTAGGAGAAAAGACACCCTCTTCAATAAAGAGTTTTGGGAAAACTAGACTGCTACATGCAAAAATAAATAAATAAATAAAACTGGGCCACTTTCTCACATTATACACAAAAATAAATTCTAAATTAATTAAAGACATAGATGTAAGGCTGCAAACCATAAAACTAGGAGAAAACCTAGACAGTACACTCTTTGACATTATTCTTAAGATTATTTTTTGGATCAGGCAAGGGAAACAAAGCCAAAATTTAAAAATAAGGGACTACATTAAGATAAAAGCTTTGCATAGTGAAGAGAATTGGAAACAAAACAAAAAGGCAGCCTAATGAATGGTAGAATATTTTTTTCAAATTATATACCTAATAAGGAGTTAATATCCAAAGTATTCAACAAATTTATACAACCAAACATCAAATAAAACCATCCAGGTTAAAAATGAACAGAATACCTGAATGGACATTTTTCCAAAGAAGATATACAGGTGGCCAACAGGTACATGAAAAGATGCTCAACATCACTAATCAGGGAAATTCAAATAAAAAACAAGAGTTACCATCACACACCTATCAGAATAACATTAAATAAGCAAAAGACAACAAATAAGTGTTGGCAAGGATGTGGTGAAAAGTGAACTCTCATGCATTGTTGGTGGGATTGCATAAGAAATCTGATCAATAGCATTGTATTGACTTCATATGATGATAAATGGTTGCTAGATTTGTGGTGGATATTCCATAATAAAGTGTCAAACAACTATTTTTACACTTGATACTAACGTAATATTGTACATCAAGTGTATTTCAACAAAAAATAAAACATTAAAAGCTACAGGCATTAAAGAAGTATGTTACTGGCATAAAGACAAACATATAGATTGATTGAACAGAATAGAGAGCCCAGAACTAACACCATATGTTTAGCAGAAGTTCAACTAGGAGCTAAGAATACACAATTTCAACCAATAATGGTAGGAAAATTTGATCACCACATGCAGAAGCATGAAACTGGAAACCCTTCAGAGAAAACTTGAGCAAAACAGTTCTTGATGTTGGTTTTGGCCATAATTTTTTGGATATGGTACTAAAAGCACCACCAACAAAAGTAAAAATAAACAAGTGGGACTACATCACATTAAAAATCTGCACAGCAAACAACTAATAAATTGAAAAGACAACCTATAGAATGGGAGAATATATTTGCAAATTATATATATCAGATAAATGATTAATATACAAATGTGTAAGGAACTCATATAGCTAAATAGCAGTCATCATTTTCATCATCATCCAATTAAAAATAGGCAAAATACCTGAATAGATATTTTTCCAGAGAAGACAAACAAATGGAAAAGGAGGTCAGTGTCACTAATCATCAGGGAAATGCAAATCAAAGCAACAATGAGATATCACCACTATGGAAAGTAGTATGGAGGTTTCTCAAAAATTTTTAAATAGATTACTATATGATCCAAAAATCTTACTCCCAAGTATATATCCGAAGGAAATGAAATTGAAGAGATGTTGTAGAAATAATATTGTAGCATTATTTGCAACAAGATACAAAAATACTGTCCACTGATAGATGAATTGGAAAAGAAAATCTATATATGTATAAAATAAAGAGATACTATTCAGCCATAAAAGAATAAAATTCTGCCATTTGTAACAATATTGATGAACCTGTAGGGAAGTATGCTAAAAAAATAACATGTAGGATCTTTAAAAGAGCCAATTTTGTAGAAATAGAGAATAGAATGCCAGGGGCTAGAGTGGAGGGGGAATTAGAAGATGTAGGTCAAAGGGTACAAACTTTCAGATGTAAGATTAGTAAATCCTGAGGGTCTAATATACAGCATGGTGAGTACAGGTTAAGAATACAGTAGTGTATACTGGAAATTTGGTGAAAGATTTTACACATTTTCAACACACACAAATTAACTGTGTGAGGTGATTGGTATGTTAATTATCTGGATCGCAATATTTATTTTCAATGTATAGTGTATCAAATCATCATGTTGTACACCTAAAATTTATATCATTATATTCATCAATTATTATTCAGTAATTCTGGAAAAAAGAAAAATGCTCATTGATCTGAACTATTGAACTACTCACTGATATATTCATTTTGTCTTGAAAATTCTCACCAGAAATTGTTTCCTTAAACCCTCATGTCAGAGTAACCTGGAGACTGGAACATTTATTATAACACTCCTCTGTAGCTACCAGGTGTTTCAGGAAATTGAGAGTTCATTTTTTCATCATTATTCACTTTGGCATAATAGTAGTCAAGGATGAGAACTATTCTCTCATGTATGTATTGTTCATGTGGATTATTCTATAATTTCTACCCAATAAGTATTATTCTTACTCTAAAAAATTCAAAATACTTATGGTGTAGACTAGAGATAAATCCATCATGGACATAACCACATTTATTTGACAAGTCCTTGGATACATCTTCAAGGATGCACTATCAAGAACAATAATAATTAATCACATCATGTACTATCTTTTCTAGGGAAAGAAGTAAAGCAACATAAATGTCAGAAACTTTAAAAGTGATATGAGCCTGCATGTATTTTATTCAAAATCACATATCAAAGGCAAAGAAAATACATGAACCTCAAACTTGAGGCCACAATTGCCTGGGTCTCTTATTGTGAGTAGTTCATCAATAATTAAAATATATCACAACACCCTCAAAATATAACAGAAATGAATTTGTCTAAAGATTTTTAGCTTAAAATAAATATGACCATAGGATCACAAAACTTCCCAAATTTTAATCAAATCAAAATGAAAATTTTCTCATAAGGATCTTATGGAGTAGGCCAATTATTTATGAGAAGAAAACCCATTATAATATTTATGCTTCTCATCTGAATGAAGCTAATTATCATAAAGCCATGTTTTCATGACTTTTTAAAAAATTTTAGAGCCACCATATGGTATATCAGTGCCATCACTTACATAAAGTCATAGATTGACATATCAATTATCAACTAGACATGCAGAAAGGAAAATGAGAACTAAACACACTAAGGCATTAGTATCAAAATTCCAGAGAATTAAAAACCAAAGAGCACTAAAATCAAATATTTGGAAAATTCTTGGCAATTAGGATCAGATATTAAGAATTTATTCAAGAAAAATTAGGTTTTATCTAAAAACACAAATCATGGCTCTTCACAAATATACATTTCACTTTTGGAAAGCTCTTACCAGGAATGGAAAGCTTTCATTTCAGTGTGCAAGTAAACAGTATTTGGCTAGATTGAATGGAAAAACAATCCAAAAACTCATCTTACTAAAAAGACTTTATGGAGAAAAAAGATGGACATTATTCAATGATTAGATACAAAACTTTTAGATGTACATAACCTATGTATGACATTCCTTTGTATCTTCAAGAGAAATATATTTTAAACTCACAAAAAAGTACCATTAATTATTCAATAATTGATTCAGTCAACAAAGGAAGATTAAAGAATAGAGAACTTCCCACTGCCTCTTCTTTGTGAAAATAATGGGTGATAGTCAGGAGTCGCTGGGCTGGGACTCTAGCTCATAAAATGAGGCTGTGAAGTCCCATGGAATTTATGTTTCAAAAGCAGTTATCTGGAGACAAGCTCAAGAGCTCACCACGAGTCAACCTGGCAAAGACCTGTAGGGAAATTTTCAGATAGGGGACCAGAGCTATCATTTGTTTGTTTGGTGTCCTCATATATAGCCCATGCATGCCCCCCCACCAAAAAAAAAGAGCAACGAACTATACCCTTTTCAGCCCACATTCTGGGGACACCCCTTTACTTTGGGCCTCACTTTAGCCTGACAAGAGACGATTCAAGAGCTCCCAAGGCCTCTGAACAGCCTTTGAAGGAAAGTTCACTCAGAAGTTATTTCTGAAGTTCCCTTTGTGGCTCAGTGGTAATGAACCTGACTAGTATCCAGGAGGACGTGTGTTTGATCCCTGGCCCTACCTCAGTGGGTTGGGGATCTGGCATTATTGTGAGCTGCAGGGTGGATCACAGACATGGCTCAGACCCTGCATTGCTACAGCTGTGGTATAGGCTGACATCTGCAGCTCTGATTCCACCCCTAGCTTGGGAACTTCCATATTCCACAGGTATGGTCCTAAAAAGAAAAAAAAAGTGGTTTCTCCTTTGGAGGGTGCCATCAGTGTCTTGTAGAGAGAAAGAACTCCACCAGAAATGCAATGGGCCTGACTGGGTGAAGGAAGATAATTCAAAAGACTGATCAAGAACAATGGGATATTCCAAAACACCGTGGGTGGACAAATTAATATTGTAAAAATGGCCATACTAAAGCAATCTATAGATTCAATGCAATCCCTATCAAGTTACCCATGACATTTTTCACAGAACTAGAACAAAAAAATCCAAAAATTTATATGGAACCATAAAAGACCCAGAATTGCCAAAGCAATCTTGAGGAACAAAAACAAAGCAGGAGGCATAATTCTTCCAGACTTCAAACAATATTACAAAGCCACAGTCATCAAAACAGTGTGGTACTGGTACCAAAACAGACATATAGACTAATGGAACAGAATAGAACCCGAAATAAACCCAGACACCTATAGTCAATTAATCCTTGACAAAGGAGGCAAGAATATAAAATGGGAAAAAGACAGTTTTTTCAGCAAGTGATAATGGGAAACCTGGACAGCTGCATGTAAATCAATGAAACTGGAACAAACCCTTGCAACATGCACAAAAATAAACTCAAAACGGCTAAAAGACTTAAATGTAAGACAAAACACCATCAAACCCCTAGAAGAGAACATAGGCAAAACATTCTCTGACATCAACCTTACAAATGTTTTCTCAGGTCAGTCTCCCATGGCAATAGAATTAAAAGCAAAAATAAAGAAATGGGACCTAATCAAACTGACAAGCTTTTGCATAGCAGATGAAACTTACATATATATTTAAAAAGACAACCTATGGAATGGGAGAAAATAGTTTTAAGTGATCCAACTGACAAGGGCTTAATCTCTAAAATATACAAACAACTTAGACAACTCAACAGCAAAAAAGCCAACAAGCCAATTGGAAAATGGGCAAAAGACCTGAATAACATTTCTCTAAAGAAGATATAGAGATGGCTAACAAGCATGTGAAAAAATGCTCCACATCACTAATTATTAGAGAAATGAAAATCAAAATACTTTGAGGTACCACCTCACACCAGTCGGAATGGCCATCATTAATATATTTATGAATAACAAATGCTGGAGAGGGTGTGGAGAAAAGGGACCCCTCCTACACTGTTGGTGGGAATGTAAATTAGTACAACCAATATGGAAAACACTACAAGATACCTCAGAAAACTAAATATAGAACTACCATATGACCCATCAGCCCCACTCTTAGGCATATATCTGGAAAAAACTTTCCTTGAAACAGACACATGCACCCATATGCTCATTGCAGCACTATTCACAATAGCCAAGACATGAAAACAACCTAAATGTCCATTTACAGGTGAATGGATTAAGAAGATGTGGTATATATGCATAGTGGAATACTACTCAGCCATAAAAAAGAATAAAATAATGCCTTTTGCAGCAACATGGATGGAACTAGAAACTCTCATACTAAGTGAAGAAGGTCAGAAAGAGAAAGACAAATACCATGTGATACTACTTATATCTGGAATCTAATATATGACACAAATGAACCTTTCCACAGAAAAGAAACTCATGGACATGGAGAACAGATATGTGGTTGCCAAGGGGGAGGGGAAGGGAGTGGGATGGACCGGGAATCTGGGGTTAATAGATGCAGACTATTGCCTTTGGAATGGATAAGTAATGAGATCCTTCTGTATAGCACTGGGAACTGTATCTAGTCACTTATGATGGAGCATGATGGAGGGTAATGTGAGAAAAAGAATGTATATATGTATGTGTGACTGGGTCAATTTGCTGTACAATAGAAAATTGACGGAACACTGTAAACCAGCCATAATGGAAAAAATAAAAATCCTTTAAAAAAAATAACAATGGACATCACCAAAGCCCTATCAATGCTTAGGGTCTTCCCTTCAGCTTTCTCAGCAGTTAGCAGCATGTAGCAGCTAAGACCTGGGGGGAAGGGTTCATACCTGCATCTCACTGAATCCAGGAATAGGGATTAATCATGTCCTATTGAAGGTTTTTGGGAGACTGCAAAGCACACACAAAATTGACCATACTTTCAGTAGATCAGCATTCTAGGCCTCGAGGTGTGTAGAGACCTGTGTAAATGTTCCTTCCATAGGGGACCTGTGAATAAAACATGGACTCCATTTCACATCTGATTAGAATTCAGGTATAACAAAAAAAAATTAGGGCCAGAGATCATATCCTATAGAAATATTTAAAAAGAAGTCATTGAACAATCAGTATTGAGGTTAAGGGGGGGAAAAATCAAACTATGTTTTACTGATTTGAGGCAGGGCTACATGTCCTTTGGGGTCAGTACATGGGGAAAAAAACATCAATTTGCCTCAGTTATTTAGGCCATGGTGAAACTCTTGGCCAAAAGCCTTCTAGAAAGACACAAACAGAAGGGAAAGAGCTAAGGAAAGGGCCCACGTAAGCCTCCAGGCAGTGCAACTAGGTATTAGAAAAGAAATCTGAAAACAAGAGATGTGTTGGACACGTAGAAGCACATAGGTAATGTAGATTCTCAAGGGCTTTCCTCAAGGAAAAGGGTGCCTCAACACCCAAATTCCATGCTTCTAGGAGACACAGAAGAACATACAGGCTCCTGTCCTCAGATTGCAACCTCCATTAAGCCTCAGCTGACTTTTATGTCATCAACTTTCTTCATGACAATATGATTTTTCATCATTGACCCAACCAAGGGATTCCCAGTACATCCCTGCACTGGCACCTGAGTATGTTAATCTCAGATGCTTTCTGCAAATGAGGATATTCAAGGGGATGTGACTGTCTGTCTATTCCAGGTGCTAGACAAATGATGACATGGATTGCTTCCAGGCAGCAGGACATATTCAGAGCTTCCTCTTGAAATTTTGTGTAACTAGAGAGGAGAAAGGACAGCTGTGAGAACTCCTAATTCATTCTTTCAGAGGTCGAGGGCCATGAGTTCTATACCTTCGTCCATCCAATGATGATCTAAGAAATACATAGAAGAACACAAAGATCTACAAATGCACTTACACAGAGACATCAACACCTAACTGAAATGCAAACCTACGTATTGAACTCTCTACTTCCAAAAGTCCTTGTCTCCCTAGCACCTTGATTTTCTTCCTTCCTATTTAAATACATACATACAGAAATAAAAGAATGTGTGGTTCAGTGGAGAAGTAGATGAATGAATACATCAATAATGTGTCAGTGCATGAAGAATCAATATAGGACAACAGAAAGAAGGCAGATGTGCACTTGTTGTCTACCCAACAGAAGGCCTGGCACAGGAGTTTCTTGGTTGACCAAACACTAGATGAACTGAGATATCTGTATAGGCTTGCTATTGGACTGTGTAAGCAATGGGGTAGAGGGGACCAATAGGACATTGGGCTTGGCCTCTTGCATGGGAACACACAGAAAAGGGGGCTGTGAAATACCACGGAATCTATGCTCAAGGAAGCAGATATCTGAAGATGTGCAGCCCATAGGCTCACAACCAGTCAACCAGGCAAAGCCCTGTATTGGGACTTTCATGCCAGGGCCAAGGGCTAAGTTTCATTGGTTCTGTGTGCCCAACCATAGCTCTCCAATGGGCCTCAAACAACAGCAAAGCCACTCCTCCCACCTAAACCCACATCCTGGGCCACCTCTGTACATTGGACAAACAGAGCCACTCAATGGAAATGATACCATGGCTATGAAGGGCTCTCCACAAAATTTTAAAAAGTACACTCAGAAATGTTTTCTCGGAGTTCCCATCGTGGCGCAGTGGTTAACGAATCCGACTAGGAACCATGAGGTTGCGGGTTCAGTCCCTGCCCTTGCTCAGTGGATTAACGATCCGGCATTGCCGTGAGCTGTGGTGTAGGTTGCAGACGCGGCTCAGATCCCGCGTTGCTGTGGCTCTGGCATAGGCCGGTGGCTACAGCTCCGATTCAACCCCTAGCCTGGGAACCTCCATATGCCGCGGGAGCGGCCCAAGAAATAGCAACAACAACAACAATAACAATAACAACAACAACAAAAGACAAAAAAAAAAGAAATGTTTTCTCCTCTGGTGGGTATCCTACTTGAAGGCAGTATTTCCCAGAGTGTAAGAATGCCACATAAACTGCAATGGCAGGATTGGGCAAAGCAAAACATTATCAAAGGGACCATCAGGAATCACTGACTTCACAAAGGGTCCAAGATCCCTGAAACTTACCTGAACAAGCCATATAGAAGCACAAGGGCTGCCCCTCAGAACCTTTAATAGCCACTAACTTCTCCAAGCTAAGACCCTGGGGTTCATGCCTATATGTCATGTTCTCCAGGCATAAGATAGGTTCTTGGGACACATCAAGGCACACGCCACAAGTGCCTTCCCTTCAGTATATCAGTGTTATCAGAGGGCTGTGTGAATGTTGCCCAGGGACAAACAAACAAAAAAAAGTGCCATTGCCAATCTGATTAAAATTAAGGCCTAAGGAGCTTTCAGTGAAAGAGCTCCTACAAGGGAGAGGTAATACTTAAAGAGAAATGATGCTTTTTTGGTGTTGAAGTTCAAAAAAGACCTCTCTACCCTTTACTGATTTGAGGAGGTTGTCCCCCACCAAGAGTCCAGTGTCCTCTGGGGTCTGACTTTAGGGAGAAAACACAATTTCAGTTATTAAAGTGAAGGTTGATTTCTTATGACAACTTACTGACAGACAAAATCTTAAGGGAAAGAACAAAAAAAAAATGTGTAACCTAGGGGCAGTAAAAGAGGGAAAAGGAAAGACAGCCCAAAAGAGAAGTTTTAGACCATGGAATCTCATAGAAACAATAGAGTCCCAAAGATACCCCTTATTTACTAGGGGAAAGAGTGCCTCTACACACAAATTCCATGGTTCTAGAACACACAAAGTGATGAAATCATACTACCCTTGCTTAGCCACATCAAGGGGACCTCAAATTGATGGTGTTGAGAATGATTGTTTAAAAAATATAGTTAAGTTAGAATGCCTTTGATATACAAGAGAAATAGGAAGCTATTTCAGAGAAGCCAAAATACACACACACAAAATTTTATAATGAAATGTTGAAAAACAAGAAAAGAATGATTTAAATCAAATCATTACAAAAATTCAGTTTCTTTTGAAAATGAATAGTGATTTCATTGAAGAAATGCATGCTAGGCAAAAAGAAGAAAATCAAAAATAAAGATAGAAAAAGGAATGGGATAAGTCAAGTATGCAGCATTGCTAGAATAACAGATATAGTTATTAAACACAAAAAGCATAGCATGTGAATCTGATAGCCAAAACATGTATGGTGGGTTTTACCTTCAATCTCTTTGGAAAAAGAAGCTTATCCAAGCAAAGACACAATACACAGGTTCAAAATTGTGTGACAAAATTTATAAATATGGTCAAGGTTCTCCAAAACAGAAGAAATGGGAGTAATTAAACTACAAAAGCCAGGTGGCAATTCCCTCAGGAAATCATAAATACCTGCCTCAGAGGTACATAGAACACTGGCCCTGTTACAATGAGAGACAAGGGACAAGTGCCAGTGGTGAGGGCTTCCTACTACCCCTGGTCTGCACAATGAGTCTCTTGAACACAACCTCTGGCTCTCCTTACACTTGGGTCCAGAGCCTGGGTCCTGCTCTTGACTGGGGGCCACCCGTGCCCTTCCTTGGAGATGACACCATAGCTGGGCAGCAATCCCCCAGCCTTCTTTTGAATTTTCACTCAGAAATGTGCTTTAGCCAGCAAGGGGTCTTCCAAGAAGGCCATATCCTACCAGAGGGCCAGCAGGCCACCTGAACAGGGATGGGCTCCCTGTCCTTAAATGCTGTAAAAGGACAATTAAGGCACCAGCAGCATCTCCCAAAGCACACCATCCTTCATGTCAATATGAGTTCTCATCATTGACCCAACCGAGGCACTCCGCAGGTAAACAGTAACCAGTACCTGAGGATGCTTGCCTCATGTGTTTCCTGCCAATGAGGATAAGCCACAGGACATGAGTTTCTGTCTTTTCCTGGTGCTGTATCAAGGCTGACCCAACCTGCCCCATGAACAGCAGGTGCCATTCAGATTGTCCTCTAGAGGAAGAATTGTGCCTAGAGGTGTGTCAGAAAGATGTGAAAACCCGAAGGCCATCCCCTGAGGGGTCGTGGTGTCCTGTAGGCTCTACCTCCCCATACCCTGGAGAGAGCTAAGAGAAGCCAATGACCAATGAAATACATTCATGAACTCCCACTCGACCAAATGGCAATGGGCACCTGACCATGGAGATGGCAACACTGGCCTGGAATGCAAAGTTTCCTCAAAAACTCTCTATAACTCTACCACATACTGTCATCCAGCCCCATATCCTCTCTAATCATGCATTTCTCCCTTCCTTCATTCCTACCAATCATCTAAGATCAAGAAAAATATGAACTGGAATGAAAAACTATGAGCTCTCTGGCTGTGTATGACCTCCAGCTCTTCCCTAGACTAAATCTACCCTAAAGGAGTTCCCGTCATGGCACAGTAGAAATGAATCTGACTAGGATCCGTGAGGATTCAGGTTCAATCCCTGGCCTCACTCAGTGCATTAAGTATCCAGCGTTGCTATGAGCTATGGTGTAGGTCACAGATGCGGCTTGGATCTGGCATTGTCATGGCTATAGTTTAGGCCAGCAGCTACAGCTGTGATTCAACCCCTGGCCTGGGGACTTCCCCCCAATAAACAAACAAACAAACAAACAAACAAATATACCCTCAAGTGTAGGGATTTGCCACCATGAAGGCTAGAGCATCATAAGCTCTGAGTGCAATTCTAGATGAGGAGTTCCAAAAAATGAAAAAAAAAAATGATGTGGACACCTGGACCTGTGAATGAATGAGCCATGAATAAAATTCGTTGGTGCACGAAGAACCGGGTCATCAAGAGAGGATACCCCCAGAGAAAGCACAAGGCCACTGTTGGCCTCCCAGGCTGAAGGCCTGATGCAAAGGCCTCCAGGCCACACAATCCCTAAGGAGCTGCCTGGGGAAAATAAGAGATTCCTGGGTGTTCCATCCCGGTTGCTGCCCTTCAGGGAGTGTTGGAGGGACTTGGGGCTTGGACACTTGCTGGGGCAGAGAAAGAGTGAAGGTGGCTGGGAAGGGCTTTGGAATCTCCACTTCAGGGAGCACAGAATGGTGACCAGCCCAGCCTTTCACCACGAGATGATGTAACAAGTCCTCTAGTGAAAGGTTCAGGCCAAGAAAAAGGGCCAAGTGCCATTGGTGTGGGCTTCCTACTACCCCTGACCTGCCCAATGGCCTGCTCCTCACTGCCTCTCCTCACACTTGGGTCCAGAGCCTGGGGCCTGCCCTTGACTGGGGGGCCGCCAGTGCTCCTCAGTGGAGATGATGCCATGGCTGTGCAGCTCCCCCACATCCTTCTTTTGAACCTGTACTCAGAAATGTGCTCTTGCCTAGAGGGCCAGCAGGCCACCTGAACAGGGATGGGCACCCTACCCTCAAACAAATGCTGTTCAAGGACCATCTGGGCACTGGCAGCATCTCCCAAAGCACATGGTCCTTTAAGCTGACCTAGTCACATTGTGCAACTGCCTGGGTGGCACTTCAGTTCTATTCAGAGCCAGCAGAATCTCCCCCTGGTGGGACACCAGGGACACGTGGATGTCTGCATCACACCTTGTCCAGTCCAGCTCCATGATACTTCTTGAACCAAGGTCCCTGTTGGACCACAAAGCACAAACCCCGTGTGGCCTTCCCTCGAGGAGAACATCAGCCTTTTGGGCATCAAGGTGTACAGAGACCTGTGGCCCTGTTCTCCAGGAAGTTCTGTGGGAAACCTGACTTCTGAGATCCATCAAACAGGAATTCCACTCCAAGCCCCAGCTCTTCAGGTCCGGCATTTTATCTCGGGTGAGAAGCTACCACTGGAGAATTTAGCCCTCCTGCAGAACTCAGGTACATGCTGTGAGCCCTCCCGCTCCCCCTCCCCCTCACTGAGGAGAGCCTGGCCTCCCCTTGGTCATAGGTCTGCTGGGGACTGGGTCCGAGGCAAAATATTGCCACTCACCTGGAAAGATTCAGGCCCTGGTGGAATATTGGCTCAAGGGTCTGAATGAAAGACACAAGCCCAGAAGCAAGTGCTAAGGGCAGGCCCTGCCGATTGGCTCTTGGCCTGGGCAGTGAGGGATTGTAGAAAAGCCAAAACCTGAGGCATGTCCTGGCCACGGTTCAGCCCAAGTTCCCCCTTGAGCCTCAAGGGCTGATGTCCAAGGATAGACGTGCTTCCATGCCCAAATCATGGGGCTCTAAAAGGTCAGAAGAACACCCCCTCCTCCTGCCCTTGGCCTGCCACCTCCATCAGGCCTCAGTGTAATCCTATTGAGGATGATTTTTAAGTCATCATCTTTCTTCATATCAATGTGAGTTCTTATCATCGACCTGAGCTAGGCACTTGGCAGGCAACCAGGAACTGGCACCTGAAGACGCTTAACTCATGTGCTCCCTGCCAATGAGGATGATCCACAGGACATGAGTTCTTTGTGTCAGCTGGGCCAAGGCTGACACACCTTGACCCTTGGACAGCAGGTCACATTCACATCTTCTTTAAGTGGAAGAGGTGTGCCTAGAGGATTGTCAGAGAGAGGCGAGAACACAAAGTCTGTCACCTGAGGTGTCCTGGTGTCCCACAGGCTCTACCTCCCCTCACTCCAGTCAGAACTAAAAGAAGCCAACGACCAACGAAATCCATCCAAGAACCCCCCCACCCCCAAATGGTAATTGGCACCTTACCATGATGTGGCAACACTGGCCTGCAATGCATAGATACCTCCAGAATTCTCTAGAGCTCTACCACCTTCTCTCACCTCCTGCCCCCATGTTTCTCTCCAAAAATACATTTCTTCCTTCCTTCCTCATACCAATCATCTAATATTAAGAAAAAAATTTGTGGACCCCTGGACCTGTGGTTGAAGGAGGCTGTGAATAAAAGATGTCAGCGCAGGAAGATTTGGGTCATCAAGAGAGGACACCCCCAGAGAAAGCAGAAGACAATTGTTGGTCTGCCAGACAGAATGCCTGATGCAAAGGCCTCCTGGCCCACTGATCCATAACTAGGTGCTTGGGAAAAAGAAGAGATCACTAGGGGTTCAATCCTGGCCACTGCCTTCCTGGGAGTGTTGGTAGGATATGGAGCTTGGACACTTGCCAGGTGAGAGACAGAATGAAGGAGGCTGGGAAGGCCTTTGGGATCTCCACTTCAGGGAGCAGAAAAGTGTGACCTGCCCAGCCTTTAACCCTGAGATGATCCAAGGAATCCTCCAGTGAAATCTTAAGGCCAGGGACAAGGGCCAGGTACCATCAGTACAGGCTTCCTACTACACCTGACCTGCCCAGGCTCCTTTGTACACAACCACTGCCTCTCCTAACACTTGGGTCCAGAGCCTTGGACCTGCCCTCAACTTGGGGCAACCAGTGCCCCTCTGTGGAGATGATGCTATGGCTAGACAGCTCTCCCACAGCCTTCTTTTGAACTTATACTCAGAAATGTGCTCTTGCCAGGAGGGAGCCTTCCAAGAAGGCCAGCTGATCAGGGATGGGCACCCTGGCATTAAACAAATGCTGTCCAAGGGCCATTTGGGCACCGGAAGCTTCTCCCAAAGCACACAGTCCTTCAAGTGGAAATAGCCACATTGTGTGACTGCCCTGGGATGCTCTTCAGCTCTATCCAGAGCCAGAAGCATCTCCCACAGACATCAGTTCCAATTTAGATCTTCATATAGGGGAAGTGTTGTGCCTAGAGTAGCATCAGACTGATGTGAGAACCCAAAGTCCATCCCCCAAAGGGTCATGGTGTTCCACAGTCTCCACCTCCCTGTACCCCAGAGAGAGCTAATTGATGCCAACAATGGAAGAAATACATCCAAGAATGCCTTCACCCCCAAAAGCAATGGATACCTGACCACAGAGACATCAACACCAGACTGGAATGCATAGCTACCTCAAGAATTCCCTAGAGCTCTACCACCTTATCTCACATCCCACCCCCATATTCTCTCCAACCATGCTTTTCTCCTTTCCTTCATTTTTTCCCACCAGTCACCTAAGATCAAAGAAAAAAGTTATGAATGCCTGGAAAATGGATAAAGTAGGCAGCGAATAAAAGGCATCTATGCATGAAGAACCATGTCATCAAGAGAGGATGACCTCAGAGAAAGCAGAAGACCATTGATCTGCCCTGCATTAAGGTCTGACACAAAGGTCCTGGTTGGCCAATCCCTAAGGAGCTGCCTGGGAAAAGAGATTTTTATGGGTTCTATCCTGGTCGCTGCCTACCAGGGAGAGTTGGTGGGACATGGGTCTTGGACAATTGTCAGTGCAGAGAGAGAGTGAAGGCAGCTGGGAAAGCCTTTGGGATCTCCACTTCAGGGAGCAGAGAAGGGTGAACTGCCTCGCCTCTCACTCTGAGATGATCCAAAGAGTCCTCTAGGGACAAGGGCCAATTGCCATTGGTGTGAGCTTCCTACTACACCTTACCTGCCCAACGGCTGACTTGAACAAAACCACTGACTCTCTTAACACTTGGGTCCATAGCCTGTGTCCTCCCCCACCTGGGGCCACCAGTGCCCCTCTGTGGAAAGGACACCATGGCTGGGCATCTCTCCATCATCTTCTTTTGAACCTACACTCAGAAATGTGCTCTAGATGGGAAGGGGCCTTCAAGGAAGGCCATGTCCTCCCAGAGGGCTAGCAGGCCACCTGATCAGGGGTGGGCACCCTGCCCTCAAATGAATCATGTCCAAGGACTATTCAGGCACTGGCAGCATCTCCCAAAGCACACAGTCCTTGAAGTGGACCTAGCCAAGTTGTGCAACTGCTCTGGGATGGCCCTTCAGCTGTATAAAGAGCCAGCAGCATCTCCCCCTGTTGGGATATCAGGGACACGTGGATGCTTGCACTGCATGCTCCCAAGGGTGCTCCATGATAGTTCCAGAATTAAGGTCCCTGTGGGACCTCAAAACGCAATTGTTTGTGGTCTTCCCTTGAGGAAGACATCAGCCTTTTCAACCTCAAGGCGTAGGGAGACCCTTGGCCCTGTTCTCCATGAAGTCAGGGGGGTATATCTGACTTCTCAGGTGCATTACATGGGATTTCCAATTCAAGACCTGAGTCCTCATGTGTGGCATGCTTATCTTGGGTGATTAGCTTCTGCCAGAGTAATCAGCTTCCTGCAGTATTGAGGGACCCACTGGGAACACTCTCCTCCCAGACCATTTGCTGAAGAGAGCCTGGCCTCCCCTTGTCCTAGATCTATTGGGGACAGGCTCTGAAGACAGATTGCCATTCACCTGGAAGGGTTCAGGCCCTGGTGGAATCTTGGATTGAGGGTCCTACTGAAAGACACAGGCCAGGAGCAAGAGCTAAGGATAGGCCCTGGAGACTGGCTCTTGGTCTTGGCACTAAGGGTGGGGGTGGGAGTTGAAGAATAGCCAAAACTTGTGGCATGTTCTGGCCACGGTTCAGCCCAATTTCCTGCTTAAGCCCCAAGGGCTGACGTCCAGGGATAGGTGTGCACCCATGCCCAAATCATGGGGCTTTAAAATGGTCAGAAGGACACACCCTCCACCTGCCCCTGGCCTGTCGCCTCCATCAGGTCTTAGTGTAATCCTATTGAGCATGACTTTTTTTTTGTCTTTTTGCCTTTTCTAGGGCCACTTCTGCAGCATATGGAGGTTCCCAAGCTAGGGGTTGAATTGAAGCTGTAGCCACCAGCCTACACCAGAGCCATAGCAATGCAGGATCCGAGCCGCATCTGCAACCTTCACCACAGCTCATGGCAATGCTGGGTCCTTAACCCACTGAGCAAGGCCAGAGATCGAACCCGCAACCTCATGGTTCCCAGTTGGATTCGTTAACCACTGTGCCACAGCGGGAATTCCTGAGCATGATTTTTAAGTCATCATCTCTCATCATGTCAGTATGAGTTCTCATCATTGACCTGAGCAAGGCATTCAGCAGAAAACCAGGAGGCAGCATGCTTACCTCACATGCTTCTTGCCAATGAGGATATGCCACAGGACACAAGTTCCTGTCTTTTCCTTGTGCTGGACCAAGGCTGACTCAACCTTCCCCATAGACAGCAGGTCCCATTCAGATCTTTGCCTGGGGAAGAGTTGTGCCTAGAGGAGTGAAGGACAGAAGTGAGAACCATCCACTGAAGAGTAGGGGTGTCCTGCAGTCTCCACCTCCCCACACCCTGGAGAGAGCTAAGAGAAGCCAATGACAGACAAAATATATCCAGGAACCCCCACCCCAAATGGCATTGAGCACCCAACCAAGAAGAAGGTGAAATTGGCCTGGAATACATAGCTACATCAAGAATTCTCTACAGCTCTAGCACCTTCTCTCAACTTCCACCCTTATATTCTCTCCAACTATGCATTTCTCCCTTCCTTCCTTTCCACCCATCATCTAAGATCAAGAAAAAATGTCATGGATACCTGAAGCACTGGATGAAAAAGGCCATGAAAAAAAGGCATTGGCACATGAAGAATTGGGTCATCAAGAGAGGATGCCACCAGAGAGAAAGCATAGACCATTGTTGGTCTGCCTGGCAGTAGGCCTGACACAAAGGCCTCCTGGCCGACCAATCCCTAAGAGCTGCCTGGGGAAAAGAAGAGATTCCTAGGAATTTCGTCTTGGTCGCTGCCCACCAGGGAGTGTTGGTGGGAAATGGGGCTTGGGCGTGGTCATAGTAGAGAGAGAGTGAAGGCAGCTGGGATGGCCTTTGGGATCTCCACTTCAGGAAGAAGAGAAGGGCGACATGCCCAGCCTTTCTCCCTGAGACAATCTGATGAGTACTCTTGGGAAAAGTTCAGGCCAGAGGCAAGGTCCAAGTGCCGTCAGTGCAGGCTTCCTGCTACCACTGACCTGCACAATGGCACCCTGCAACACAAACTCTCCCTATCCTCATACTTGGGTCCAGAGCCTGGGGCCTGCCCTTGACTGGGGGCCACCCATGCCCCTCCTTGGAGATGACGCCATGTCTGGGCAGCTCTTCCCCAGTCTTCTTTTGAACTTACACTCAGAAATGTGCTCTTGCCAGGAGGGGGCTTTCTGGGAAGGCTGTGTCCTCCCAGAGGGCCAGCAGGCCACCTGATCAGGGATGGGTACCCTTCTCTCAAACACATGCTGTCCAAGAACAATTCGGGCACCTGGAGCATCTCCCAAATCACACCATCCTTGAGGCAGCCCTAGCCACATTGTGTGACTGCCCTGGGCTGGCCCTTCAGCTCTATACATTGCCAGCAGCATCTCCCCCTGCTGGATACATGGACACCTTCATCACACCCTCCTAGGCCAGCTCCATGATACTTACTGAACCAAGGTCCCTCTGGGACCTCAAAGCACAACACCATGTGGCCTTCACTAGTGTAGGACATCAGCCTTTTCAGCCTCAAAGTGTACAGAGACTTTGGCACTGTTCTCCAGAGAGTCAGTGTGGGAACCCTGATCTCTCAGGACCATCAGACAGGATTTCCATTCCAAGCCCTGACTCCTCAGGTCCAGCATGCCTATGTCAAGCGAGAAGTTACCACTGGAATCTTCAGCCTTCCTATGGGATCTATGGACATGCCGGGACCCCTCCCTCTCCTCTTCACTGAGTAGAGCCTGGCCTCAACTTGGTCCCAGGACCCCAAGGAACTGGATCTGAAGCCAAAGATTGCCACTCACCTGGAAAGATTCATGCCCTGGTGGAATCTTGGCTTGAGGGTCCGACTGAAGACATGAGCCCAGGAGCAAGAGCTAAAGGCAGGCCCCAAAATGTGGCTCCTTGCCTGGTCAGCTGGGGATTGCAGAAAAACCAAAACCTGGGGCATGTCAAGGCTGCGGTTCAGCCCAATTCCCACTTGAGCATCAAGGGCTTTGGTACATGGATAGGTGTGCTTCCATGCCCAAATTATGGGGCTTTAAAAGGGTTGGAAGGACACCCATGCCTCCTGGCCCTGGTCTTTTGCCTCCATCTGGCCTCAGCGTAATCCTATTGGGCATGATTTTTAAGTCATCATCTCTCTTCGTGTCAATATGAGTTCTCATCATCAACCCAAGCAAGGCACTCAGCAGGCAACTGGGATGTGGCATCTGAGGACACTTAACTCACATGGTTCCTGCCAATGAGGATAAACCACAGAATACAAGTTCCTGTCTTTTCTTGTGCTGAACCAAGGTTGACTCACAGGTCCCATTCAGATCTTCGTCTAGGGGAAGAGTTGTGCTTAGAGGAGCAAAGGACAGAGGTGAGAACCCAAAGTCCATCCACTGAGAGGTGGTTGTGTCCTATAGGCTCCACCTTCCTGCACCCCAGAGAGAGCTAAAAGAAGCCAATGACAGACAAAATACATCCAGGAACCCCCATGCCCCCAAATGGTAATGGGCACCTGACCACAGAGATGGCTAAATTGGCCTGGAATACATCAAGTACTCTCTATGGCTCTATCACCTTCTCTCACCTCCTGCCCCCATACCCTCTCCAACCTTGGATTTTTTCCTTCCTTCCTACCCATCATCTAAGATCAAGAAAAAATGTTGTATATGCCAGGAGCCGTGGATGAAAGAGGGTATGAATAAAGGTATCAGTGCATGAAGACTCAGGTCATCAAGACAGGACACCCCCAGAGAAAGCAGTAGACCATTGTGGGTCTCCCCTGCATAGGCCTAATGCAAAGGCATCCTGGCTGACCAATCCCTAAGGAGCTGGCTGGGGAAAAGAAGAGATTCCTAGGGATTACATCCTGGTTGCTGCCTGCCTGGGAGTGTTGGTGGGATGTGGGGCTTGGACACTTTCTGGGGCAGAGAGAGAGAGAGTGAAGGCAGCTGGGAAAGCCTTTGGGATCTCTACTTCGAGGAGCAGAGAAGGGTGATACACCTAGCCTTTCTCCCAGAGATGATCTGATAAGTCCTCTTGGGAAAGTTTCAGGCTGGGGGCAAGGGCCAAATGCCTTGGTGTGGGCTTCCTACTACCCCTGATCTGCACTACAGAGCCCTTGAACACAACCTCTGCCTCTTCTCAGACTTGGATCCAGAGCCTGGGGCCTTGCCTCGACTGGGGGCTGCCATTGCCCCTCCTTGGAGATGACACCATGGCTGAACAGCTCTCCCTCAGCCTTCTTTTGAACCTATACTCAGAAATGTGCTCTTGCCAGGAGGGGTTCAACCCAAGATCCCACTCAAGCCTCAATGGCTCTTTGGGCTTGCCCTTCCTCTCTCCTTAGAGCCAGCACCACCTGCCCAAGCTGGGACTTGTATCAGAGACCAAAGATATTCACTCACCTGGAATGCTTCAGGACATGGTGAAACCTTGTCTTGACTGTCAGACTGAAAAACATGATCCTAAGAGAAGGAGCTAAGGGAAACCTTGCTGACAACCTTTGGGCTTGGGCTTTGGGGAGCTGAAGAAAAGCCCAAACCAGAGGCATGTCCTTGTCCTGGTCATGTGGAAGCCATGCTAGAGCCACTAAGGCTGTTTTTCAGGGATGGGGTGCTTCCATGCCCAAACCCCATAGTTATAAAAAGGGAAGATAGATCCTCTTACCTCCTGCTTTTGGACTGCCACCTCCATTGGCCCTCAGTGTATTCCTATTGAGCATGATTTTAAGTAATTACCTCTCTTCATGTCATAATGAGTTCTCAGCACTGACCCTATCAAGGCACTTGGCCAGCATCCAGAAACTGGCACCTTAGGAACCTTACTTCATGAGCTTCTCTCCAGTGTGTATAACCCACAGGTCCTATGTTTACGTCATTTTCTTGTGCAGGATGAAGGCTGATTGTCCGTGGATTGCCCCACAGACAGCAAGCCCATTTCAGATCTTGCTTTAAGGGGCAAGCTCTTCCTAGAGGTGGTTTGGACAGCTGTGAAGACAAGTCCATTTCTTGAGGTATCATGCTCATGGAGGCTATACCTACCCGCAATCAGTGAAGAGCTACAATATGCTGACAAAATTATCACAGAACAACCAGATTGAACAACCTGTCTATACATGGAGAGAGAAACACCTACCTGAAATGCCTACTTGCATAGTGAAATTTTTACATTCCTCTCTACCTTTCTCCCACCTTGCTTCTCCTTTCCTATGTACTTAATTACTATTAAATATGTGTTAGCTTGGAAGAGCAAATCATTGAGGTCACAAATAACATATTAGTGTATGGAAACATGTTATACCCATAGATGTCTCCAGTGGGAAGGCAAACGTAATTTGTTTTCCACTCATCTGACATTCTTTTGTGAGGTCCCTTGGGTGACCAAACACTGTGGTGGTTTCTTTGGGAATGTGTGACTTTAGAGTGGGCTCTATCATATTCACTGCCAGGTATCAGGGACAAATGTGATTGGGCCTGGAAACTCACAGAAAAGTTGGCTGTGATTTGGAATCAAGCTCCATGAATCATTTATCTAGAGACCATCTGCTCATGTGTTATCCGTGGGTCAATCAGGCAAAGTCCAAGAGGAGGTTTAGGCCAGGAACAAGGGCCAAATCCATTCGTTCTGCACTTCCACCTATGTACTGCCCTCTATTCCCAAACAATGTCAAGGCTACATCTCATTCCTCTGTCCACCTCCTGAAGCCACCCCTCTACTTCCAGTAAACAGAGGTTTTTCATGGAGATGATACATCATAGCTACCAATGGCTCTCCACAGCCTTTTGGTACAATACACGCAGTACAGGTTTCTCCTCTGTTGGGTGCCCTCGCTGAAGAGAGTGCCTTCTGGAGAGGAAGTTTGCCACATGATTGCAAAGGGACCAACAAGACTTAGCAAAATACATCAAAAAGCCCACTGGTAACATTTGTATTATCAAGAGTCCAGTAGCCCTGAAACTATCCTGGCCAAGTCCTATGGATGCTAAGGGGATACCCTTCAGCTCTCTCAATAGCTAACAGCAGCTTCCAGCTAAAACTCTATGCCAGGTTGATGCCTGCATCTCACCATCTCTGGGCCTGGGGTATAATGTTTTTATGCCCTAGTTCCTTGGGGAATGTCAAGGCACACACCCAAGGTGGCTGACCATTTTGGGCATCAGCCTCATCAGCCCCAAAGATTACAGAGACCCTTGCTAATGTTCTCCATAGAGAAACAGTAGAAAGTATTGCCTCCATTTACAATCTGATTAGATTTCTGCTCTCATGACAGGCATTTCAGTGCCCAAGATTCTCTCCCATTTGTGATGACACTGTAGGAGATATTAGCCCTCCTTTGTGATTGAGGGACCTGCAAGGAGCCCCTCCTCTTTACAGAGATAAGGCAGGCTTCCCCCATAGTCCAATGTCCTTTGGGACCTTTGTCTAAGAGCAAAATATTCACTCACCTGGATTTCTTCAGGCAGTGGTGAATACCTTGATTGAAAGTCTTGCTGAAAGACACAATTCCAAGAAAGAGAGCTAAGAAAAGGCCCCACATACAGACTCCGGGCCAGGGAACTTGGTATCAGGAACACAGAATAAAACATGATCATGTTCTTGCCACGTGGAACCCCATCCTCATGTTGGAGTTCCAAGGGCTGTTCTCCAGGGATAGCATGCCTCCATGCCTGAATCCCATTTCTCTACAAGAAGCAGAATGATCCTACACCTGCTACCCTGGATTGTCACCTTTATTTGGCCCCAGTATAATACCATTGGTTTTTGGGTCATCATCTCTATGCCAATATGAGATATCTTTATCAACCCAAATAAGGCACTCTCCACACATCCCAGAACTGGCACCCGAGTATGCTTACCTCACATGGCTTTCTAAAAATGAGGATACCCAAAAGAAACTTTTTTCTGTTTATTCTAGGTGCTGGATGAAGCAGTATGGATTGCTTCAGGGGCAGTAGGCCAAATTCAGATCTTCCTCAAGGGGATGTTTTCTGGATAGAGTGGAGTCACACCTCCACTCCTAGTCCATCTTTTGAAGGATGTTGGATCGTGAGTGCTATGCCTTCATGAATCCAGTGATGACACAGACATATCAGTGAGGATACATTTAGGAACATAAAACAAGTACAGTTATACACAGGGATATAAACACTAAAGGGAAATCCATACCTGCCTACTGAACTGTCCCCCTTCCTCTCTCCCTTCCTTCTTTTTTCCTATTTTTCTTTTCTCCCTTTCTATTTACATACATACTAGCGGGACACAAAAGAATATGTGCAGGAATGGTGGAGTGGATATTTGAGGCCATGAATAATGTGTCAGTACATGAAGAAGTTGTGCATCAATAAACAACTCCAAAGAGAATGTAGAGGTGAATTGGTTGTCCACCAAGCAGAAGGATTGGGTGCAGGCTTCTCAGCTGACCAAACACTCTGTAGGTGTCTTGAAGACCAGAGACATTCCTTCTGGTCTGTGCATGTAATTGGGATCAATGGGTCATTGTGGTCACCTCTTTCTCAGGGACAGGCAAAAAACACGCCTGAGAAGACCCATATAATCCATGCTTGAGGAAACAGCAAAGCCTGACCACTCTTGGTCACTCCATCAGTCATGAGGGAAAACCCTGCATAAGACTTTTAGGTCTGGAACATGGGTCTTCCCATGGGCCACAAACACCAACTATTCTACTCCTCCCTCCTTTGTACACCCTTTAGGTCTACCCATCTACTTCAGGCAAACTCGGCATCTCCATCTTGATGGACATGATAAAGCATTACTCCAAAGGACTCTACAGTGCTTTTTTTTAAAAGTAAGTGTTTTAAAGAAGTGTTTTCTCCTCTGGAAAGTGCCATTTTTAAAGGTTGTTTCTCCAGGGGGGGAAGAATCCCAAATGAAGCACAAGGGGTCCAAACCCATCAAAGTGCCCATCAGGAACCACTGGCATCACCAAGAGACCAGGATCCCTGAAACTGACCTGTCTAAGCCTTATGGATGCTCAGAGGCTGCCCTTCACCTTTCTGAATAGCCAGGAGCACCTCTCATCTAAGACCTGGTGCCTGAATTAATTCTTGCATCTCACCATTTGCAGGCCTGCAGCTTGATCCTTCCCAACTCAAGGTTCTTGGGAGACTGCCAGGCCACAACGGAGGTGGCCATTCCTTCAGTACATCAGCCTTATCAGTCTCAGGGTGTTCAGAGACCCTTGGAGAAATTTCCCAAGGGGCAAGGGGAGGAAATATTGCCTCCATTGCCAATTTAATTAGAATTTAGATCTATCAACATTCTTTTTCTTGCCTGAGATCATATCTGGTTAGTGATGGCACTGTAATAGAGATCAGCCTTTCTTTGGTATTGAGGGTCTTGAAAGGTCTCTTTCCTTTGTATTAAGGTGAGAATGTCTCTCCCATAGTCTAATATCCTCTGGGGCTTGGGTAAAAGGCCAAAGATATTCATTCACCTGTAATTCTTCAGGCCATGGTGAAACCTTGGCTTAAGCATCTTACCAAAACACACAACCCCAAGAGAAAGAGCAAGGGAAGGCCCTGCAAATGGCCTCTGGGGCAGGGAAATTGGGATCAAAGTAAAAGCCGACAACATGTACATGTCCTGGCCACATAGAAGCCCATGGTCACAGCAGAATTGTAAAAGCTGTCCTGCAGATATAGGGTTCCTCTATGCCCAAATCCCATGGTTCTAGATGAGGCAGAAAATTTCCTGGCCTCCTGCCCCTGGACTGCCTCTTCCATTGGGCTTCAGCATAGTCCTATTTGGCATGATTTTCAGGTCACCATCTCTTTAAAATAATATACTTTTTTTTTTTTTTTTTTTTTTTACCTTTTGAGGGCTTCACCTGCAGTACATGGAGGTTCTCAGGCTAGGGGTCGAATCAGAGCTGTAGCCGCTGGCCTATGCCAGAGCCACAGCAATGTGGGATCCGAGCCATGTCTGCAAACTACACCACAGCTCATGGCAACGCTGGATTCATAACCCACTGAATGAGACCAAGGATTGAACCCGCAACCTCATGGTTACTAGCCGAGTTCATTAACCACTGAGCCAGGACGGAAACTCCCATAAAATAATATACATTTTAATTGCACAGCCAGTTATTGCATTATCATATGTCATTTCTTTTTGTCTTCAGCATGCCAACCCCTAGATATTTTAAAATTAACAATATGGTGAACATTTATTTAATAATATTTTGGTAGAATTCAACTCAATACTTTTTTCGGTATTTTCGGCATCTGAATAATTTTTCATTCTTTTCATTACTTATTTTCTCATTTTAAGACAGATTTCAAAGTGAATATCTTCATATTTCTGTCATGAATCTTATTGCTTCTTTTCTTAGTGATAATTATGGTTAATTTCGACTTTTTTAATAGTTTCATTTACCTTTTTTTTTCTTGGAGAAGTAAAACAGTTATACATTTTTCAAAAACTTCTGCATGCCTTCAGTTGTTTGCAATAATGAGATCATTACATTGATCAATTTATTCTATTAATAGCTACTTTATGTTGGTATCTCTGCATTTTTTCATTGCATATGAACCGCCTAAAATCTTATTCTTAAAGCCATATATATATATTTGTATTTTTAGGGCTGCAAACATGGCATATGGAGGTTCGCAGGCTGGGGTCCAAATGGAGCTGTAGCTGCCGGCCACAGCTGGGATCTGAGCTGCATTTGTGATCTACACCACATCTCCTGGCAATGCCTAATCGTTAACCTACTGAGCAAGGCAAGGGATCGAACACGCATCCTCATGGATACTAGTCGGGTTCATTAACTGCTGAGCCACAACAGGAACTCCAAAGCCACATAAGTTTTTGATCACAAATCAGATACACTTGTAACTGCGATATTTTAGTATATAATTTAAAATTAATATAGAGCCTTTTTGAACATGGATAGTAATCCCTGTTATATTGAATGTCCTCTTAAATATCTTATCAACTTGAAATCTACACAAAAAATAAAATTCAATAATCTATGTAAATGTGTCTTTTATACACTCAGAGAAAGCCACACTACAGAGTGGGATCCAGAGGTAAAAAATCTATCATATTATTTCTATTCATTTTCATTCAAAAATATTGTATTTTCCCATGAGAATTTCTTCAAGTTGGTCAGACACTCATTTGAAATAAAGAGTAAATATTTCTAATTCCACACCACTAGCCTATTCACATATAAATTAGAATCTTCTGGCATCATTTGTATCATATTCTTTATTATATGATGCATTTGGTACATATCATGACCTGTAATTTTGAATGTTTTTAAATTTTAAGTTTAAAATTTTAGTTCCTTAACAGTACAACTGCTGAATTTCAAATCCTCTTTTTAATGGCATTTTCCTTCAGATATGGGAGATACTTTAGTGTTTCAAAGTAGCCCAAAGTGACTTTTAGAATGCCCTAAAATTATAAAAATATCATTCTCGATTACTGTGGTTTTGTAATATTGCCTGAAGTCTGGGAGAGAGATGCCTCCTGCTTGGTTTTTGTTCTTCAGAATTTCTTTGGCAATTCTGGGTCTTTTGTGCTTCCATATAAAGTTTTGGATTGTTTGATCTAGTTCTGTGAAAAATCTCATCAGTAATTTGATAGGGATTGCATTGAATCTGTAGATTGCTTTGGGTAGTATGGCCATTTTTACAATATTAATTTTTCCAACCCAGGAGCATGGAATATCTTTCCATTTCTTTACTTCTTTAATTTCCTTGATTAATGTTTTATAGTTCTCAGCATATTAAGTCCTTTACCTCCTTGGTCAGGTATATTCCCAGGTATTTGATTTTTGGGGGTGCAATTTAAAAAGGTATTGCATTTCATCATGTTTGTTGAATTATCTTAAGCAGTGCATTGCAGACCAGTGAATCTAAATTTCTCAACTTCAATATTGTTAATTTCATATTAATATAAAACTTTTACTTATAAGTTTACATCAAGTAGGTTGGTCACTTATTCAACAGAAAATTCCATTTTCCTGTTGCATTTACCTTCTGCTTAAACCTTTTTGCCTTTGGAGTGCATCTTAACCAATCATCAGTGTTCTATTTGGAGTATAACTATCACCATGGCAAACTAGACACTAATCATCAATGCAGTTTTGCATCCCTTGGTTGAATGTCTTACTCAGAGCCACATTGAGAGAAAAGCAGTGGATTAAGCCCTCTATGTACTTTACTATTAAAAATTGTAAATCTCTGAAACAAAGTTTACAGGATGATTGCTTTTTTTTTTTTTTTTACTTTTGAGAGCATATACAGGTTTGATTCCTATGACTTTCTTTTAAGATATTATTGTCTCAAGCCACAAATAAAATGCCTATAGAGGAAATAATGATTCCATATATATTTCCCTGTATTGTCAGCTAGGTTTATCTCCATCAAAATTCTATTGGTTATGATTTTCAGGTCATCATTTCACCTCAGGACAATAAGTTATCATCACTGACCCACACCATGACACTCCACATGCACGTGGACACTTGAACCTGAATATACGTACCAGCCAATTATTGTAGCAATTTGGGCTGGCATTTAGACATATTAAGTGGTATACACCTGACTCACATTAATTCTCCAAGGCTGCAGGCCAAATTGTGATCTTCCTCTGTACTCATTATTTAAGTACACAGGAGTAGGACAGGTATTAAAACTTAAATCTCTCATGGAACATGGCTCTTTATTGCTTTTCCTTAATGGAATAATACAGTTTATACTCAGAAAATGATGCATTATGGAGACTGTAGACTATTTATAACCGTACAGTAGAATAACACAGAACATAGGTTTCTTTGGAGAACTACTCAGAAGCTGTCAGGAAAACACAAGAGCATTCAATGATCATCCATTTTATATATAAAAAGTGCCATACCAGTAACATTTGACATTGTCTTTTGCATATGAACTCTCCTAAAATGACACCCCTTTAGCCACATGAAGTTCAGGATTTGCAAATCAAGTATCAAGCTACTTGGAATAGTATTCGTTTTCAGGCAGCCTCCATCATTCATAGCATATACATTATTATACTGAAAATAACTCATTAATGTGATACTAACACACTGAAAATCATATACTAGTTTTTTCATTAATATAATAAACTTTAGATTTAATAATAATAGAAAATTACTGAGTCTCATTTTAATCTATGTTGGAAGAATATTTCATTTATTAAAATTTATCCAATGACCCATTCAATATTATAGAGATATTGCTCCAGTCATTTTTAGATACCTAGATGATTATTAGACATTGATCTAGATCTAGATACCAGTTAATCAAAATTTTATTAATTTTAATAATACCTAATTCAAATAATAAGCAAATATTTTTGTCATAAGATTACATTAAGTATACTGGCAATCAATAAGAAAACTTGTATCAATATTAATGTTGACCAAATAAATAAACCTAACTGCTTTGGGGTGAAACTTCTCTAGTCTGTTGACCTATTTTGAATAAATTTATGACTAAGGCTACCACATTCCACTTAATGTGAAGGTTTAACTCTTAGCAGTATATTTACCTGTAATCCATAAAGAAAGAAAAAGAGCCAAGAATAGAACCCAAATATGCAACACTATTATTAGGAATTATAAATCATTAAAACTTAATGAATGAATATTTGTTTTTTCACTTATAAGCACATAGATTGGTTTAGATACACATTTTTCTTAAGGTTCCTTTGACTCAATTCAAATCTATCTCTTTGAAGGACAGGCACCATCTAACATATTAGTTTCACATATGTGTAGGTGAAAACACATGCCCTTTAGTGAGTTAGTTTTATTAGTTTTGTTTTCAGAAGTTTTGAGCTGCAACTGACAATTTTCAGCTCTTCTGTCCATAATATGATTAATCTTTTCACAACATTAATCTCTCCATAGATAGTAACATGCCCGGCATCTAATTGTTGCCTTAAGTAGGTGCAATCTTGTATTCCAGTACTAATAAGTGTATACTGCAGTCGTTGAATAACTAGTTCAATTATAGAAGTGAAGGCTTGTGAAAAATATTTAGCTACCTTTTTTGCAGCAGGGTTTCATTCCTCAATGTCCAATTCCAATTTTTTTTTTCTCAATTCCACTTTTACTTTTCTCTAGTGCTATATTCTGTCAGGTTTTGATTCCACCCTGTTTGCATCTGAATTACATATTTCTGCAATTGTCCAAAGGCACTAGTATGTTTGTTAGTATTTTTATATCAATAGGGTTTGCAATTGTAGTCCCAGCTTCTCTTTACTTATAAATATGGTATTAATATATCTCTTTTAGTTTAATCATGACACTGTTTTAATCCTATTGTAAAAATGTTTAACAATGATAAAGCCTATTCCACACAAGTAGAATTGAATTGACTCAAATTAGCAGCAAGAACATTTAAGGATATGGTCCATTTAATGATCTGGAAAACCTTAAGTATGAGGATTGGAGACTCCTGAGTTTTTTTTTTTTTTTTAAATATTCTTCACTTTATTTTATTTTATTTTATGTTTGTCTTTTGTTGTTGTTATTGTTGTTGTTGTTGCTATTTCTTGGGCCGCTCCCGCGGCATATGGAGGTTCCCAGGCTAGGGGTTGAATCGGAGCTGTAGCCACCGGCCTACGCCAGAGCCACAGCAACGCAGGATCCGAGCCACGTCTGCAACCTACACCACAGCTCACGGCAATGCCGGATCATTAACCCACTGAGCAAGGGCAGGGACCGAACCCGCAACCTCATGGTTCCTAGTCGGATTCGTTAACCACTGCGCCACGACGGGAACTCCAAGACTCCTGAGGTTTAAACAGAGTAGGCTAATTTTTACTGGACAATATATTTCAGGAATTTTGAAGGAAATATCCTTTATGATTTGGGCTAGGATATTTCTTCTTCATTGTATATTCATTTCAGTTTTGTTAAACTGGACTATAATGGCTATAAAAAATAGAGATCAGTTGGAGTTTTGTGTTATTGTTTAGGAACTTTCTATTTGAATGTACTTGTATTAAGTTTGATTGGTTAAAATTGTCTTCCATTTAGTATATTCAATAACACAAAAGGTCATATTTAAGATTATTTGGGTAAAATTGATTAGTCTGGGGACTTGACATTTTTCATTTCTTCTAAATTTAAACAATCCAGTTGGTGAGTCTTAAGTATTATGAAAAAATAGGTACTTCTTGAGTCCTTGTTCCATATTCAGAACATTTGTAGTCAACTCGATCCCTTGGCATTAAGATACTAATTTTAAAGGAAGAAATTATTTTACTATAAGCTTCATGTTCAACTCATATGAAATAGAGTAAGTAACAAAATTATAATGGTCAAAATAATTATGAAGTAACAAAGCAATCTGTCGCTGCAACTGTCTGATCATTAGAGAAGCTTTCTCTGCAGCCAGCATATTATTTTAAGTTACTCTCTAGAGCATTTAATCTTAAGGTTACTAATGGGAATCGTAGTCCATTCAGTCATAGATGTTGGTCTCACAAGAGAAGCGTGCGTCCTCTTGGGTTTCCTCTTCACCTTAATAGTAGTGTGAATTATTAAAAACACTGGCAAGATTCTGTCTGGTGTGATGAATATCAGTCTGATATTGGAATAATTTCATACATACCAGGTCTCCTGCTCAAAATTGATGACAAACCTCCTCAGAGGGATTTTTCCAGCATCTGACCACATGATGGCAAAATTGGTACAGGGAAGCCCACAAATGGGAAGCCCGTGATATGTATACTCATGACTGCTTTTTATTTATTAGATAATAGGTTAGGCTTAAACCCTAAATTCAAATATTTTCAAATTCAATTTGAGAAATACCTTTCTTACTAGAGGGAGTTAATCTAATTTTTAATGAAACTAATGGTAAGGCTTTGGGCCACTGGATGTTTGAGTGGTTTGATATAATTTAGCCAAATAAATTTTTAGGGTATGATTCATTCATTCCAAATGTTCAGGAACCAGAGGCAATAAAGAATAGGCAAATTTTGAGTATTTGGATAATATTACAAAACTCCTAAATTACTACAAATATAGAGAATTCCAAACGTTGAGATCATTTAATTTAGTATGTTGTTTTCCACTGTTTGAGCATCAGTTGTAGCCAATGGAAACAGGTCTGGCCAGTTAAATATTATACTCAACACTACTAAAAATATTTAATACCGTCTAAATTTTTAAGCTTGAAAAAGTCCATTTGACATCCTATTGCAGGTGAGTTTGGCTTTAAATGGCTTCCTTAAGTGCTACCTAAAACTATATTTTTCAAACAACACATGTTTATATTAGTTCCTGAATTATTTAGTCCTATATACTTTTTGTGAGATTCCAAAATATTTAGCATATTCTTTCTATTTGAAGGAGTTTGTCAATGGCATGAAAAAGCTATCCAAGCATAAAACTGGGATAAAAATATTCTCATAATGTAATTTCCATTCTACCATGGTATTCTTATTTACCCTTGACTTACAATTTTCTAATTCTTATAGAGCTAGATATTTCTGAAATTATGAATAGCAATTTCTGGATAGAAGAAATAGATATTTAATTTTTCCTGTCTAAAATTTAGTAGATTTTTTCAAAGCTTGGAATGAAAATTCTTTCTTAAAAAAGATTCTTTTTTTCCAGTATGAGTTATACAATCAATAATATAAATCTGTTAGAGAATTTTCAATGACTCTAATACACTGGTAGTTCGTGTCTCATGTATTGTTTTAGTTCTTGTCAGCATTTGAAAGTCTCTATTCTTTCAAAGTTGGCTGGTTACATAACAGACCACAAGTGTATTTATTATCAGCATAGATTTTTATTTTAAGACTGAAGGCTAATCTAAGGTAATATTGTCAAGATGGCAAAAATAGGCATCCTTAGCCCTAGTCCCCTCACGGAAAAATAATTTCACAACTATACACAAATGAAAATGTCAGGGATAATGCCTTAGTAAGCCAGTGGAGCACACATCAGATAATCACATCAAAAAAGGGTTAAACATTTCACTTTGTACATATCACCCCTTCCCTGAGCTGGAATAGCAACATACTGAGAAGGATCTCCTTGGCCTATGAATTTTCCACCTGGGGAAAAAGAAACTAAGACATATGTCCAACTTCCCCAGTGTTTCAGGTTATTATCTGAGAGGCCCACTTCTCTCTTATCTTACATGGATACTGAAGGAATTGGTATTAGCATACCACCTGAACAAATAGGAACAAGGAAAAAATACATAGGCCCAGAGCATCTGGTACTACTGTCTTGACAGGATCCCTGTCCTTCCAACAGCAAACTTGCCCAACCAGGGCCCTTACAACAACAGTGCTAGAACAAAGAATCCTCCACCAGCCCCACCCAGTCAGTGAGCCAAGCTTGCAGCCCTGCCTGACTATAAGGCCCAGCCAACACTTGCCCCTGACACAGAGTGATCTCACTCAATTTCAGAGCATTGGCTTGCCTTACCTGTCCACATATGCCAAGAAGTGGCCTTCCCAGAATCCCAGGCTGAGCTTACTGATGGATGATTTTCCTTCCCAAGCCAAGGTCTACTGACTTGAAGTGACTACTTCCTCAAATGTGAAGACACTAATGCAAGAATATAAGGATCATAAAGAATCAGATTCATGTAGCAGCACCAAAGGGAACCAATAAATTCCCAGTAACTAAACCTAAAGGAATGGATATCTACATATAGCCTGATGGAGAACTCAAAATAAGAAGTTTGGAAACTTCTCAAAATACAGAAGTTTGGAAACTAAAAGAGAAGACACCAGTTTTTTTTTAAAAACTGAATAAAAAATACACAAACAAAATGTCAAAGAAACAGAAACACTAAGAAAAAACGAAGCAGAAATTCTGGAGCTAAAGAATAACATCACTGCACTAAAATTTTCAATAGTGAACTTCAGCAACATATTCCAAACAGAAAAAAGAAGTAGTGAATTTGAAGACAAGTCATTTAAAATTATTCAGTCAGAGGGACAAAAAAATAATTTTAAAAAGAAGGAAGAGCATCACATGAAACAATATTTGCATTATCAAAATTCCAGGAGAAGAGAAAGAGAAAGGGAGAGAATTTTTATTTAAATAGTGGCTGAAAGTGTCCCAAACTTGCATAGAGAAATGGAATTCATGAAGCTCAAGAGCCACCAAAAAGACTGAACCCAATCTAGTCTATACCAAGACATGTTATAGTTAAATTGTCAGAGTCAAAGACAAAGAGAGAACTTTGAAATCAGTAAAAAAAAAAAAAAAAAAGTGACTCATCATACACAAGGGAATTCATATATTAGTGTAATAGGATTTATCAACAGGATTTTTTTTTTCTGCCATTTCTTGGGCCGCTCTCATGGCATATGGAGGTTCCCAGGCTAGGGGTCTAATCGGAGCTGTAGCTGCCAGCTTACGCCGGAGCCACAGCAACGCAGGATCCGAGCCGTGTCTGTGACCTACACCCCAGCTCACGACAACGCCGGATCGTCAACCCACTGAACAAGGGCAGGGACCGAACCCGCAACCTCATGGTTCCTAGTCAGATTCGTTAACCACTGCTCCACGACGGGAACTCCAGGAATCTTTTTTTTTCTTTTTCTGGGGCCACACCCATGACATATGGAGATTCCCAGGCTAGGGGTCTAATCAGAGCTGTAGCCGCTGGCCTACGCCACAGCCACAGCAGCATGGGATCCGAGCTGTGTCTGTGACCTACACCACAGCTCATGGCAATGCTGGATCCTTAACCCACTGAGAAAGGCCAGGGATCGAACCCACAACCTCATGGTTCCTAGTCAGATTTGTTAACCACTGAGCCACAATGGGAACTCCCCAGCAGGAATCTTGTAGTCCAGGAGATAAAAGAATGACATATTCAAAATAATGAAAGGAAAAAAAAATCTCGCCAACCAAGAATATTACTAGTAAACCGGTAAAACTGTCCTTTAACAGTAGAGGTGAGATTAAGACTTCACCAGTTAAACAAAAAAAATTGAGGGAGCTCATCACCACTAGACCTCCTTTATAAGAAGTGTTCAAGGGCTGTCTTCAAGTTGAAATAAACAAAAGCAAAAGTTTATGAAAGTACACAGCAGGTCCATTTTTAACAGATTATCAAGCACATCAGTATACAAGATATATTCTTCTAAGGGGATACCTGTTTACATAGGAACTTCAGAGGGTACAGAACTGGTAGAAGGTCATCCAGAAACATCCATACCTTGGATGTTTTCCAGGTTAAACAACAAAGGGAGTAGAAATTGCGGAATCCATGGCTTTAGTACCCAGAAGAAAGGATTGGAAAAGTCTGAGATGGGGAAAAGTAACAGAAAAGTCTATTTCATTTCCAGTTCTAAGGTTCTCTCATGTCAATTTGGTTTGTTATTTTTCACCATTTGCCAATCATTTTCTGTCTGTGGTGGGGAAGATTCTCTTGAGGTGATGGTAAAATTTTAGAGATAGATTGTATGCCTTGAATCTTAGTCTCTTTCAGCATTCTTTTTTCCAATGTCTTGACTTTTCATTAGTGAATTATTGACTTTCCATTAGGGTATGCCTTCTTTGTTGAGGGCCTCAGATAAGGTTGTGTTCCCTTATAAATAATTATAACTAGGTAGATAAACTGCATCTTAAGTTTCTTTCTACATATTTTATCAAAGCTGGTTGTAGCCGCCACTATCTGAGAAACCATTTGTTCTTTCCATCAAACTACTTTTTCTCTTACTTGTATTTTTTTTTGTCTTTTTAGGGCCACACCCACAACATATGGAGGTTCCCAGGCTAAGGGTCTAATCAGAGCTGTAGCTGCTGGCCTACGCCACAGCCACAGCAATGCCAGATCCTCAACCCACTAAGTGTGACCAGGGATTGAAACCGCAACCTCATGGTTCCTAGTCTGATTCGTTTCTGCTGTGCCACGACAGGAACTCCCATCTTACTTGTATTTGAATTCTTAGCAAAAAAAAAAAAAATGACATAAAATTGGGGGGGGTTTCAAGGTCTATTCTGATCTTTATATGTATTTATAGCTGTAAACTTAGGAAGTGCTTCAGTGAACTGTAATTAAACACAATGAAGGACTCAGCTTCTGAGTGCAGGATTTAGCTGAGTCTCTCAGTTTACCTTCTGCAGAAAATTTTCAAGGAATCTTGTCAGTAGTGCTTTATGCTAAGTTTCTAAGGTACAAAGAACAGAATAGTCTGAGTTGTTGGAGAAAGTGCGAAGTTGGATTCCTGAGAACTTAGAATTCCCTAGTGTGGAGAGGTTACCATTTTGCCTTCTTTGTGCCTGTTTCATCAGTCAAAGAAAGTCAAATAGACAACAATTTGTATAGCAGCCAGCATGCAGACCCATGTAAATGTTTGTAGACTGAAAACAAAGTACAGAACACCTCAGGTAATTTTTGTGGATCTCTTAGAGCACTAGGGGAGAGGGCATATGGGCTTTTAACATTTTAAGTATCTGCAGCAGTCCTTAATACATTCTAATAGGCATTTGAGTTGCTGGAGTTACAAAAGTATGGGGCCAATATTCTTCATATTTAAATGAAAAATAAATTAGTTTCTATGATACAGCAGTTCCCATTTTGTCATTTAATAGCATGACTGTTTTTTATTCCCCTTCTTCCAGGTCACTAGGCAAACTCTGTACAACCTGATACTTTCACTCTACAACACAGATTCTTAATAAAATTTTCAATGACTTCTCACTCTTTTTTTTTAAATCATATCTGTTTCCATAGCTTTGTTTCACATAACCTTGAACATTCCTATATCCCTTCCCAAGAATGGCACCCATGCTGGGGATTAGCATAATTTTTATGTCATCAAATCTCAAGACACAAGTTACGGCACTCCACCAATACATTTATTTGATCCTAAAAAGTCTAACCAAGATTGCCTTAAAAATCTGTGCCAAAGTGGACTGGGGTTTGGGTAGATTCAGTGAAGTTAATCTGGTTAGCTTTTATGTGTCCCTAGTGTAGGTGGGCATAAAGTCGTCTTTCTCAGTAGACTTTATCTAAGGGGACAGGAGTATGACAGTAGTCAAAAATTAAAACTATATTTTATGACTACTTTTCCTAAAAAAAGTAAATAAGATACCAGGAAGATCCTAATTTTATTCATTTTTACATCCACAGGAAAATAAATATCTGGACTTCAAGGATTCACAATTGTCAGGATCCTCGAATAGTCAGAATCCAAAAATAATACACAAATGTAAAACATTAAAACCCTGAAATAATATGAAAGTATTGAATTTGTCTACTTGGGCATTTAGAACCAACAAAATATTGCACCATAGAAATGATACTGTTGAATCACAAAACTTTCTCGATTTTCAGTAAACAAACTCAAATAAAAAGTAAAATTCGGAGTTCCCGTCGCAGCGCAGTGGTTAACGAATCCGACTAGGAACCATGAGGTTGCGGGTTCGATCCCTGGCCTTGCTCAGTGGGTTGACGATCCGGTGTTGCTGTGAGCTGTGGTGTAGGTTGCAGATGCAGCTCGGATCCCGCGTTGCTGTGGCTCTGGTGTAGGCTGGTGGCGACAGCTCCGATTTGACCCCTAGCCTGAGAACCTCCATATGCCGTGGGAGCGGCCCAAGAAATGGCAAAAAAAAAACAAAAAAAGTAAAATTCTCCTGATGAGGATCATTATATATGTATATGATCATACACACACACACACACACACACACACATGACTCATGGAGAAAAATAACCCATAATATATGTATATTGACTGAAAGAATAAACCTAAATGCCCTAGATTAAGTCTTTTACTAGTTTTAAGTCTATTTTGCATTTCTCAGTTATCAAAGGCAGCCTAAGCTATATAATACATAGATGATGTAAAAGAGAGTTGATGTATAATTTCCAAAAAAAAGAGAATAAAAGACTAAAATCTGCTTAGTATGAAAGAAATCATTGCTCACCTGAAAGGAGACATAAACACGTGGATGAAAGGTTTCTCCCATGGGATTTATTATCTGAAGCCCATAGAGTTTCTACTCCAGTGAATCTAGGAACCCCGACTCCCACTTCACAATCCAGGATTTTTATCTCTTCTAGGCCCCAGTGTAATTCAATTAAACATACTTTTTGTGTAATCACATCTCAAGACAAGTTGCCCTCATTCACACAAACCATGGCACCACCCTCAACTACTACTTCTTGGCCCTGCAATCTCTTACCGGGGATGACATCTTTAAATTCTAGTCCCAAGTAGATGGGAGATCTGAGAGGTTCAGTATGAGACAAATGAGTAGTTAATGGTGCCCAGGGGAAGTGGGCTAAATAGTCCTATTCCTGATTTGTCTTTGTCTTTGAGGACAGGATTAGGGCAGTAGTCAAAGATGAAACATATTTCATGTTTGCATTGTTCAAATGTTCCTCTGTGATATCTACAGGAAGGATATTACTTAAAAAGGGGGGCGCATTCCTTTGTATATGGACCAGTGATTCACCAAACACAGTCAAATCAAAGCAAATAAGACATCTTGGCTTCAGGAAATTGTCAGGGCCTTTATGATGAAATAAAGTCTTAGTGTTAACCAGTTTTTGGCTGTAGCTTCCAGGAAGCCAGGACAGAAAACCAAACCAAACCAAACCAAACCAAACCGAACCAAACCAATGGCATTATTCATAACATATATTTTCCACTTAAAATAAATCTAATGAAGCCACATGATAGAAGCTAGATATTGGTATCAGGCTGCTTATAATTTTATTCAGTTTCACTTATCATGAACAAAGCATATACTTGACTCTCAAACCTCTGTCTGCAAATGCCATTGTCCTTCAACTGTGAGTAGTTCATTTCTGATCCACAAATATTACAACATTTTAGTAAATTCAACATAATCTAACAAATAAATGTATCTCTATATAAATTTAGAACCAGCTAAATAATGTACCATGTAAATAATACTAATTAATTATAAGATTTCTCAAATTCAATCAAAGCAAAGCTCAGGCACAAAAATTTTTTTCTTATGCGAATCATATCATCAATATAAGCACTCATGGAGAAGAATTAGCCATAGTAATATCTCTGTTCCCTTAAAAAATGAACCTAAATATCTTAAATGCTAGTCATTTTTAGTCCAGAAGTCTATCTGGAATTATAGCTCTCTCATATCACTAAAATGAGTGAGGGTCCAGGTTAATTTTCATTTTTGGTAATTCTTATTCTACCTGTACTTCATACCTGTTACTACTGCAGGTTCTTTTTTTTTCAACTCAGCTCTGAGAACTGTGGATAAGTTATTTCTGTGCTAAAGAATTGTTTTGGATTAGCTATGTAGCTTGTTATTCCACACTACACAGGTAGTTATTATCCAGTACTGTGCAACCAGAATTCGGTAAAGCAGAATTGTGCTTATCATTCAGCTGCAACAAATGTGGTCATTCTGGGTGTGGTCACTCACCTTTTCCCCAGAATTCCCTTGCATGAGTGAAGCTTTTATACTCAGCTCCCTGACATGGTGAGATCATTTAATATTCCCAGGATAAGAGAAAGTACTGAAGACAGCTCCCCTGTTGAGGTTCTCTCTCATCTGCTATTCTAGCCTTTCCAGTGTTATTTCCCCAGGATCTATCTGTTATTTCATTGTGTACATATTCTGAGGTCTACCTATCCCTTTCACTTTTGATGGGAACTTTTTCAATGTTTTTGCTATTAGAATTGGTGCCACGATAAGCATTTCATGGGTAGGTATTTTGGGGCATACATGTATGAATTTTTCTTGCACCTGGGAATATGTTTAGTGGATACAGTCTAAGAGTATTCTAAATAGATGCTATAACTTGATTTTTAAATTTTTATATATCCTAATGAGTGTTTACGGTTTGAATGTTCTTTTTTCTAATGGCTAATGATTTTGAGTACCTTTACACATTATTAGCCATTTGGATATCCTCCTTTGTGAGATCCCTGCTTAAATGTCTTCTCTCTCACTATTTGACATGTAAAAGTTTACTATGTCTTATGTATAATGGTCTTTCAGTGAATATACATTTTTATAAACAAAAGTTTTAATTTTGTAAAGCAGAATTTTAGTTTTGATGCAAACCAATGAACCAATTTTTCCTTTATGGTTAGAGCTGTTATTCAATTTTAATTATTTGTATTCACCAAAATCATGATACTAGTCTTCTATGTCATGTTCAAGTATTTTTATTTTTTGCTTTTTAGGTGTCTGTATTACACCTAAAAATTGTTTCTCTGCATGGTTTGAAAATGAACTTAATTTTTTCATATTGATCTTTAATAAACCTAGCATCAAATATTGAACAGACCATCCTGTCTTCATTATGCAAGAGTGTCACCTTCACTGTGGTTCTGGTGTAGGCTGGTGGCTACAGCTCCGATTAGACCCCTAGCCTGGGAACCTCCATATGCCGCGGGGGCGGCCTCAAGAAAAGGCAAAAAGACCAAAAAAAAAAGTGTCACTTTTATTATAAATCAAGTAATCATATGTCTCTTGATCTGTTTGTGAAGTCCTATTTTTTTCCCATTAGGTTAGTTTTCTATCTTTTGTCAGTACACACAGTCTTAACTACTGTAACCTTGTAAAAGAATTTGAAATTTTGTCATCTAATTTGTGAAACTTTATTCATTTTAGTCAAGACAACTTTGGCTCTTCTTGGCTCTTGGCACTATATATAATCCTTGAAATCAGACTGACATCTTCCATTTGGAATGCTATTGCATCAAACATTTAAAATTAATTTAGGAGAGAATTAACAACTCTATATAATTAAATCTGTCAATATGAATATGTTATATATCTTCACTTGTAAGATATTACTTCTTTTTAATAATGTTTTGTTATATGTAGATCTTTTCCTATATAATTTATATTTCTGATGTTCCTGAAAATGTTACATTTAAAAATCATTATTTGTTTGTTATTTTACATAACATTTTTCATTGTACTTAATTGCTTATTAATACAGACACTTTGATATTAACTTTAAATTAATTTAATTAACTAATTTTATTTCAAACCACTTTGTGATATATAGAGGTATATACTAACATACACATAGGTATAGACACAATTTCGTTGTCCTACAAATATGAAATTTATATATACCTTTCCATTTCTAGTCCTTACATAACTTTTTTTCCTTTTCCATGACTTACTGCCCTAGAATATCCAGTATAGTGTTGAATAGAAATAGTAACAGAAAATTTGTTTTATTCCCAATCTCAGGAAAAAAAAATCTTTCAATAGCTCTATTATCAATGATTTTCTTTTGTAAATACATTTTCTCTCACTAAAGAATTTTAATTCCCAGTTCTCTTAGATTTATGAGAAATAGGTTTTGTGTATAATCAAATGTTTCTTATTTTTGAGATGATATTTCCCCTTCTCTTTTGTTATTATAATTACACTGTATAATTACACTGAATAATTTTAATTTCTTAAAATTAATTTAGAATAATTTTAGATTTGTTTTAAAAACTTGTGAAAATAGCACAGAGATTTACCAAATATCCCATACACCATTTCACATATTATTACCATCTTATTTTAGAATGGCATTTTTGTCGCATGACTGGTTGATATTGGTACATTGTTACTGTGTCTACACTTTTTTCATGTTTCCACTGTTTTTCTCCTGGTGACCTGCTACTGTTCTGTGATCCCATGTAGGATGCTACAATTTGTTATCATGTCTACTTAGGATCCTCATGACTGTGACACTATCTCAGATTTTCCTTGTCTTGATGGTCTTCCCATTGCTGAGGAGAACTAGTCAAATGTTTTGCAGAGTGTCTATCAAGTGGGATTTGTCTAGTTATTATTTCATAATTATACTAGGATTATGGATTTGGGGGAGGATAAAGTACCATTCTCATCCTGTTATGCCAAGGGTACATTCTATCAGTATGACTCACCACTATTTATATTAGCTTCAGTTATCTGGCTGAATAGTATTTGTCAGGCTTCTTCACTGTAAAGTTATTTTTCCTCCCACCGGCCATTTTCATACTGCACTCTTGGCAAGGAAGTCACAATGCACACACCACACTTGAGGAGTTAGGAGTTATGTTGCACTTCCCTGAAGTCAAAGTATCTACAAAATTTATTTTTAACTCTTCTACACAAGACATTTGTCTATACTCCCAATTTATTCACTTTTATATTAGTGTTAATTCATGGATAATTATTTTATACTTTGAGTTGTAATCCAATACTATGCTATTTATTTTGCCCAAAGTGTTCCAGCATTGACCAATGGAATCTTTCAGTTGGCTCCTGTCATTTTGACATCTTGGCATGCTTCCATCAATATGTGTGTGTGAAAGAGAGAGGGGGAGTGAGAGGGAGGGAGGGGGGAAGGTGTGGAGAGAGATAATTTAGCACTTCCTTACTTTCTAGTCCTCCAAGATGCTTCAGGCTCATCTTTTATATTTCCTGTCCATTCATAGAATCAGCCATTTTTAAAGAATCTCTGGTTTGTGTTATTGGGGAGTGATATCAGAAACCAAGATATGGGTTCTATGCCTGCCTGTTGTTACTAGATTATTGTTACTTCTAAGATTTCTCAACTTATATAGAGTAAGGTATCTTACTGCCAGTTTTTGGTAATTATGAATAAATATGTTAAATACTCATGTGCTAGATTTTGTGTGGACCTGTTTTCAACTCATTTGGGTAAGTACCTAGGAGGAAGAAACTGCCACACTGTCTTTCAGCATTGCTGTACTATTTTTCATTCTTACCACCAAAAATGATAGTTTTTGTTGCTTTCATTTTCACCAATAATTGGCATTGTCAGTTCTTTGGGTTTTAGCCATTCTCCTAGGTATATAGTATAGCTGTATCTTTTCATTTGTTTGCATCTCCCTAATGACAGATAAGGTAGAACATCATCTTTACATATGGACACTTATCATCTGTATATTTCTGTAGTGAGGTGTCTCTCAGATCTTTTCATCTATTTTATTTTATTATTTGTTTATTTATTTATTTGTCTTTTGTCTTTTTAGGGCCACACCCGCAGCATATGGAGTTCCCAGGCTAGAGGTCTAATCAGAGCTGTTGCTGCCGGCCTTCGCCAGAGCCACAGCAATGCCAGATCTGAGCTGTGTCTGTGACCTAAACCACAGCTCATGGCAACACTGGATCCTCAACCCACTGAGCAAGGCCAGGGATCGAACCCGCAAACTCATGGTTCTTAGTTGGATTCATTTCCACTGTGCCATGAAAGGAACTCCTTTTCGTCTATTTTAAAATAGGTTGTTTTCTTATTGCTGAATTTTAAGAGCTTTGTAAAATATATTTGGATAGAAGACCTTTATCAGATTTGTTTTTAAAATGTTTCTCCCAATATTTCTTGTTTTTCATTAACATAACAATGTCTTTCTTTTAATAAATTTCAACTTATTTTTTTCTGGCATTGTATCTAAAAACTCATCACAAAACCCAATGTCACAAATATTATCTCCTGTGTTTACTTATAGAAGTTTTATAGTTTTACATTTCGTAGTTTTATGGTTTCTTTTTAGTTAATTTTTATGTAACATGTAAGGTTTGTGTCTAGGTCCCTTTCGCATATGGACATCTTCTTGTTCTAGAATCATTTATTGAAAAGACAATTCTTTATGCATTGAAATGCCTTTGAACTCTTGCCAAGATCATTTAATTATAATTGTCTGTATCTTCTGGATTCTGTACAATTGATCTATATCTATTTATTTGCCAATGTCATGCTATCTTGATGATGGTAGTCTTACAGTAAGTGTTTTAATATAAGATAGAGTCCTCCAAATTTGTTCTTCTTTGGTCTTGGATTGGCTAACTCTAGTTCTTTTGGCTTTCCATATAAACATTAAAATTAGTTTGTTGATATCTACCAAAAAAACTTCCTGGAGTTTTGAATAAGTTTGCGTCATATCTATAGATAAAGTTGGGAAGAATTGACTTGACAATATTGAGTTTTTAAACTCATGAATATTATCTATCCCATTATTTACATTTTTGTTATCCTTTATCAGAATTTTGTACTTTATGCCTTTAGATTTTACACACGCACACATATTTGATGTATACCTAACTTTTTAACTGAAACTATAGATGAAATTTTAAAATTATTTAAATTCCAATTCCTCATAACTGGTATATAAAAAGCACTTGACTTTTTTATATCAACCTTGTATCATTTACCCTCATTATATTCATTTATCTCATTCAATTCCAGGAGGTTTTGCTTTGTTTTTCTTTGTAGATTCTCTGGGATTCTCATGTTGTCTCTGAATAAAACCAGTTTTGTTTCTCTCATTTTCAATTTGTATGCCTCTTAATATTTTTTTCTTGTCTTATTGCACTAGGTAAGACTTCCAGAATGATGTTGCATAGAAGTGATGCAAGAAGACATTCTTACCCTTTTCCTGAAATTAGAATAAAGTCTCTCATCAGGAAGGAAGATGTTAGCTATAGGGCTTTTTGTAGATTTTTTTTTTTATCAAATTTAGAAAATTTCCCTGCATTGATAGTTTACTGAGAGTTTTTTTTGATCATAAATTAATACTGGATTTTGTCAAATGTTTTTACAGCATCTATTGACATGGTTATATGCTTTCTCATTTGTAGCCTTTTGATGTGATGAATTACATTAGTTGATTTTTGAATGTTGAAAAGGCCTTCCATACCTAGAATAAAGTTCACTTTGTTGTGGTGTCCAATTTTTTCTTATACATTGTTGGATTAAATTTGCTAATTTTTTTGAGAATGTTCTTGATATATTGGTCTGTAATTTTTCTTTTTCTTTTTCTTTTTTTTGTCTTTTTGCCATTTCTTGGGCCGCTCCTGTGGCATATGGAGGCTCCCAGGCTAGGGGTCGAATTGGAGCTGTAGCCACCAGCCTACGCCAGAGCCACAGCAACGCGGGATCCAAGCCACATCTGCGTCCCACACCACAACTCAAGGCAATGCTGGATCCTTAACCCAATGAGCAAGGCCAGGGATGGAACCCGTAACCTCATGGTCCCTAGTTGGATTCATTAACCACTGAGCAACGATGGGAACTCCTGTAATTTTTCTTTATCGTGTCTTTATCTGGTTATAGTGTTAGGGAAATACTGATTTAATTGTAGTGAATTAGCAAGTGTCTCCATTCTTTCTATTTTCTGCAAGCAATGTTGGAAGACTGGTATTATTTCTTCCTATAATATTGGCAAAATTCACCAGTAAAATTAACTGGGCTTAGTGTTTTCTTTTTTTTAAAGTTATAGATTTAATTACTTTAATGGATTTAGGGATATTCAGGATATTTATTTCTTCTTGCCTGAGTATTGGTAGTTTGTCTTTTGAGTAATTGGTCTATTTCATCTAAATTATCCAATTGGGAGCATAGAGTTTATAGTATTCTGTTATTATTCTTTTAATATCCAGAAACTAATGACTTTTATTTCTGACCTCTGTCATTTGTGTCTTCTCTTTTTCTTTGCTTAGCCTGTTTAGAGTTTTAGCAATAACATATTCTAATTATTGTTATTAATCTTCTTCTATTTGCTTTGGGCTTAAAGTGTTCTCTATTTTTCTAAGGTAAAAGTTTAGATTATGGATTTATGCCTTTTAAAATTTCTAGCATATAAATTTAATGTTACTTTTTTCTGTAAGCAATATTTTATTTTATTTTAGTTTTGCTGTGCCCACAGCATATAGGAGCACCCAAACCAGAGACTGAACCCACCCCAAAGCAATGACCCAAGCCACTGCAATGACAATGCCAGATCCTTAACCCACTGAACCACAAGAGAATTCCTGTAAGCAATGATTTAGCTGAATCTGACATATTATAATAAGTAGTATTTTCATGTTGACTTCATTCAAAATATTTTAAAATTTCTCTAACAATTTGTTCTTTGATATATCTGTTAATTAGAAGTGTATTGTTATAGTCTAAATATTTGGAGATTTCCCACTGTATCTTTCTTTATTGACTACTAGTTTTATCCCATTGTTGCTTTATATATCTTCTCATCTTTTATATTTTCAATGTCTGTTTTATGGAACATAATGTGATCTATTTTAGTGGCTGTTCCATTTGAACTTTAGAAAATGTGCTCTCCTTTTGATGGATGAAGTTATCTATAAGGATGAGCCAAACAAATTGGTGGTGCTCTTTAAATCACTGATATCCTTATTGTTTTTCTACTTGCTTGATCAATTACTGCCAGAGGTGTGTTGAAGACTCCAACTGTAATAGTGGATTTGACTATTTCTACTTTTAGTTCTTTCAACTTTTACCTCATGTATCTTGATGCTGTATTGTTAAGGACATACATGGTTTTGATTGTTATGTGTTCTTTAAGAATATATCCTTTATCTGTTAACATGCCTGATTATCTTCATGCCTGATAATCTACCTTCCGTGCTCTTAAGTTGGCTTTGTCTGAAATCAAATTTCTAGCTATCTTTTGATTAGGTTTAGCATGATATGTCTTTCTCAGTCCTTTTACACTATTCCACCTAAGTCTTTAATTTTAAAGTAAGTTTCTTATGTATAGTTGAGTCTTGTCCTCTACTCATTCTAACACTCTCTGTTTATCTTATTTATTTATTTATTTTTTGCTTTTTTAGGGCCGCACCTGTGGCATATGAAGGTTCCCAGGCTAGGGGTCGAATCCAAGCTGTAGCTGACAGCCTACAGCACAGCCACAGCAACGTGGGATCCAAGCCATGTCTGCGACTTACACCACAGCTCACAGCAACACTAGATCCTTAACCCACTGAGCGAGGCCAGGGATCAAAGCTGCATCCTCATGGTTGCTAGTCAGATCATTAACCACTGAGCCATATGGGAACTTCGAATCTCTGTATTTTAAAATAATTATTAATATTATTGAATTAATATCTCCCATTAATATTGTTGAATTTGTAATTTTTTATAGTCATTGCCTTACTCTGTTTTTTTACCTCCCAATTTTACTGCCTTCTCTGCCTTTAGTTGATATTTTTACATTATTCCATTTTATCTCCTCTGTCATTCTTAAAATGTTTTTTCCTTTGGTTTCCCTAGAACTTAAAGTAAATATTTTCAACTAACCCAAACTCACTTTCTAATTACACTATACCAATCATGTTTATGTACAGGTTTCTTATATCAGAGTATTCTCAGTTTCTCCTTCCCATCTCTTGTGACATTGCTATCATTTATTTCAATATCTATATGCCATAATCACCCAATTTTTGTTACAATTATTACTTTAAATATTTTTTAGATTAGTTAGGATAATGGAAATAATAATTTTATCTCATTTTTCCAATACCTTAAAAAAAAACAAAAAACAGAGATCTAAGTTTCTGACCTGAATAATTTTCCTCTTCCTGAAGAATTTCTAACATTTCTTATAGGGCAGGTCTTTGACAAAAATCCCCCCATTTTTGGTTTGTCTGAGAATCTTTATTTTTCCTGAACTTTTAAAGAATAGTTTTGCTAGATATAGATTTCTAGGTAGATTTTTCTCCTGCGACATTTTAAGTATTTCATTTCACTATCTTTCAACCTTTATCACTTTTGATAGGTCCAGTGTAATTCACTGTAATTCTCTACTGGTAAACTATTTGGGGTATTTTTTTTTATCTTCTTTCAAGATTTTCTCTTTGTCTTTGGTTTTCTTCATTTGAATATGATATGCTAGGCTTTACTGTTATTATTGTCCACTTGTGTGCCTTTGTGTGTTTTGCATTTTTTTTCTGCTTTGTGTTCTCTCAGCTTCCTACAACTGTGGCTTGATGGCTGTTATTCATTTTGAAAGATCATTCGACCATTATTACTTTGAAACTTTCTTCTGCTCCATACTCTCTCTCTCTTCTCATTCCAGTTTTCCATTTATGCCTGTTACACTTTAAAAAATTGTTCAACGGTTCTTGGATGGTCTGTTTTTCAATTAATTTTTCTCTTTGTATTTTGTTTCATGAAATGTCTATTGGGCATACTTCAATATCACTGAACTTTTCCCCTCTATTTTGTTGAATCTAGTGATGAGCCTGTTGAAGGCATTCCTCATTTAGGTAACAGTGTTTTATTTATTTATTTATTTATTTATTTATTTATTTATTTATTTATTTATTTTTATTTCAAGGATTTCCTATTGGTTCTTATAGTCTTCCTTTCTCTGCTTATATAATCTATCTATTCTTGCAATGATGACTTATTTTTCCATAAGAGCTCTTAACATATTAATCATAGTTATTTTAAATTCTCTATTTGATAATTCAACATCTGTGTGCTGAGTGTGGTTCCACTAATTGTTTTGTATTTTTGGACTTTTTTTTCCTGTCATATAACATGTGCTGTAATTTGTTGTTGTTATTTAACTGTATCAAGTATTAGGAAATGAGATACATAAATTTTTAGTGTGAGATTTATGGTAACATAACTAGGAGTTGTATTGTTTAATGTTCACTGTTGCCAGAGGTATCAGAAGTGTTAAATTCCTTTAATGTGATTTTGTTTTGTTTTGTTTCTTCTTTTCAAGCTGGGTTTCCCTAAGTGCCCCTGAGAGAGTTCCTATCTTGCAGCTCTTTCAGCTGTAATCCACTATTATTATAGTATGTCTATTGGTGGTATGGCAAACTGGTAGGAGAGTTGAGTGATCCACAACATTTTGAATAAATCTATTTTTCTGTGTCCATATTTTAGGATACTGTGACTTTCATAAGTATGTCTTCACTATCATAGTTGTTTTTCTCCTTGTCCCTTACTCTTTTTCCTGACTCTAGTGTGCCCAATCTATTTCCTGGAAACACTGACATCTATTGAAAAAGGAGTATGTGTGTTTGTGTGTGTATGTATGTTTGCTGATTGGTGACATAGAATGGCAAGAGGCCAGAGTTAGAGGAATGCCTTTCCCCCAAGTGTGATAATACTTCACCCTGCTTTCCCTGAAGATTAGGCTTTTGTTATGGAAAATTCTTTGTGTGTATTTCGCAATGATCATTCTCTCCCCACCCCCATTCCAGAGTCATAAGGAGGTCTTGAGTGTCTTTCTCAAATCTTTATCATGAGAAACATTTCTGTAGGTAAAGCACATAAAAGTGTGAGAATTCCCAGAAGTTTCTCCTTTCACTCTAGTTGACATTCATTCTAGCTATCCATCTAAATTGCCATTTAACTTTTCCTACCAATTTGTAGCTTCTGTTTCAACTAAGCAGATCTCACCTGTATCTCACTGGATGACTCTATCTTTCCAGATATTGGGGTGGCAGTTTTCCTTGCAGCTTCAGGTCTCTGATGAATACAAGGGAATCATTTTTTTTTCAGTTTTCTCATCTTTATCTTGTTGTAAGGACAGAAATATTGACTTCCAAGCTCTTCACATGTCAGAGTTGAAACCAGACGTCTTAAATGAATTTTTGAATGTGAAAGAAAATCTTTCATTAAATAAATAAATCCCAAATGGTTCTGAGTCATTAGTTTTGACATATTTTATGTAATTTGATTTACCATTATTGCATTTAGGATGTTTGCATCTATATTCATAGTAGTCGTATTCCATAAATTCTTTTTTATAGAATTAAAATCAGATTTAATTAGGAGAATTAAACTATTCTGAGAAAATGAGAATAGTATGTTTTTCCTTTAAAACTTGTAAAAATCCACTAGTAGGAATATTTATGCCTGGAGTGTTCTTATTTAAAAAGGTTTTCACTTTGGATTTGTACAGCCCAAATTATATTTTCTGTTTTAAATTTTTTTTCACGAGTTGTGTTTTTAAGTAAATATCCCATTTTGTTGATACAGTAGACTTTTAACAATATGAACTGCACAGACCCACATATACATAGAATTTTTTTCCCAATAAATACATACTACAGTACTGCAGGATACCTGGTTGGCTGAATCTGTGGATATGGATCCCTGGATGCAGAACCACAGATACATAGTACTGACTATAAAGTTATACACGAATTTTAAACTAGGGAGGGGAGACTTGCTTGCATCCCTAATCTGTGTTTTTCAATGATCAACCATATTATTTTAATTATTGGCAAAAATATTACTCTTCAAATGTTCTATATATTTAAAAAAATTTAATTTAGGAAAAATGGCAATCATCTGCAAAGGCAGATACAAACATCTAGATTACTATAAACACTGGTCTATGTTCCCACTTTAATGTTCCCTGTGCTTTTCCAGGTTTTGATGGTGAGATTTTTAAAAATGACACCTTTGCCTGAAGGACATTGTCCACATGTATAAAAATGCTCCTCATTCTACTTTCGTTTGATAGAACTACCTAGTACTTAGAAAGCTGCAAAAGTGGTCAAAACTGGTTTTAAATTAAATCTCCACAGTTAGCAAACCCTACTGGAGCTGACCTGTTTTCTAATCTTTTCAATCATATCTATTTGGCTTTAATCAAATCAACCCCATCCAATCGGCTCCATTTTTGCCTTGATCTACCCAAAATACTGCTTATTAGAAATTTAACCTAAATTCCATTCATCCTCAAAATTCTATATTACTTTGTTTTGTTTTTTTTCTCCGAAAGAAAAAAGTTGACATTTCTCATGCATGACATTTCTCATGGTGAGGGAGACCTCACCAGACCAATAATTTGAAGTAAATTTAATACTTGATTTTCAAATTTAATTTTTTTCACAATTAGGTAATTTGTCATTAGTATGGTAAAGGACACAAACAAAAATCTCTATGCTCAACATGTCTATATTCTAGCAAGAAGATAGGCACTCATTAAAAATATCAAATAATGTACTTTGTATTAGATAATAAGTGCTAAAAGTCATGGAAAGGGATACAAAAAACTTAATTCAGGAAAAAATTTAATATGGGAAAAAAGCTAGAATGAGAAATAGTCACATTATCAGATCTCCAGCACTTCACTAAACATCTTGAATTTTCTAATAAAGACAAAATCAGATAGAGACAAAACTACATCCTTTTATCCCAGACACCTGTAAACATTAAATACACTGGGAAAATAATTGTCCTGTATTAGGGGAAAAAATGAAGTAAGTAATCAATCGGGTTCTTTCAAGTGTTTATCAAGCAACCAACCACCCATTTTACCCTTAAAGCCAAAAGGAAAATTTTCTTTAAGTATTTTTTTTAATTTATTTTTTTGTCTTTCTGTCTTTTTAGGGCCACACCAGTAGCATATGGTATTTCCCAGGCTAGGGGTCCAATTGGAGCTGTAGCTGCCAGTAACGCCAGATCTGAGCCACGTCTGTGACCTACACTGCAGCTCACAGCAATGCCGAATCCTTAACCCACTGAGCAAGGCCAGGAATCAAACCTGTGTCCTCATGGATGCCAGTCAGGTTTGCTAACTGCTGAGCCATGATGGGAACTCCCTTCTTTAAGTATTAAAGGATAAACTTGCAAATTATAATCATGATACAGGTTCTATCAGTTTTAAACGCTACCACTATTGCACACTGTTAGATAACTTGTTCCTCAAAAATGACAAAGTATTCTGGTGGTAGACTTCTCAGATGTTCTCTGTGTTCCAGCATATCAAAAATCACCCTCAGACTTTAACAAAGTTACCTTCTTTCTTTCACTGTAATACCATCTCTGCTTACCTGAGAGGTAGAGGTTTGTTGTACACACGGTATTATAAACTAAACACTCTCTGAATGGTCTAGGCCTTGCATCCCTGAGGACTCCCTACCTCATAAAGAGCCAATAGATAATTTTGAAATTGATTTACTGCTACTTTTGTAGCTAAGTTGAGCCCAAATTGAAGATCTCAAGGAAGGGTACAGCATTTCTGTACACAAGAATTTCTGCTAATATAGGTAGGATTATTTGTGCTAACCCCAGTAAGGTTTAAATGTATCCATCTAAATTCCTATCAAAATTTGTACAGTATCTTCTAAAACCAGGAACTAAAAAGAACTAAAAACACAAGCCAGAAACTTGTACCAATCCTTATAATACTTCTACCTTCCAATTCCAAAAATCTACTTGGCAGAGATAAAGATTTGTTTAGGATCTCAGCACCATAAATAGAATCATTATTTCCTATTTCTCTAAGGTACCACACCCAAATACCATTTTATTTTCAGTGACTCCTTGAGGTACTGTATTTTATAGTGGTAGATTCATGCTCTAGTTTTTTGTAAGTGTCACTTTGGATCAAAATAGTCTATATTTCTTCATTCAGGAAAACAACAGCATATTTGTACTATGTCTCAAGGCAAAATATATCCACAAGGCAGAACTCATTACACTCCACAGATCTGATCAGTTAAAGAGAGATAAGAGAATGATATGGAGTGATAATAAATATACTTCAAATGAAGTCCATGATTTTGGAATTCTTTGCAAATAAACAGGATTCTCAGCAGAATCCTCAATTAAGAATGGCCAGTAAATTAAGTAATTTTAGAGTGCTCTTTAGTTTCCTAAAGAGGTGGCTATTATAAAAGTAAACACTCATACAAAAGAGGAGACCACATAAGCTAAAGGAAATGCCCCAGCAGGCTACTCACTAAGATCCTGTCCCTCATGATTAAACCTTTTGAGAAGTTCAAATAGCTCATTATATAATGCCATACATCAGCCCCAGAATTAGCAAAGTGTTACTGGAAGAAATCTGCAAGTAAATTACATGAGAATAATCTCTAACACTCTTATTACGGACACTTAGTAGGGCCAGATGACCTCAAATAGAAAATTGCAAATATTAAACATGAAATTATCCACTACAGCAAAGACACATTGACTAACGTACATAATCAACATTGATGGAGAAACTTTATTTACTAAGATCACTGAGGATGTTTGTGATGAATGTCTCACTTGTTGTTTTTGGTAAGACGTAAAAGTTAGGCATGGATACAAGCCCAGATCTAAAGGTTCTTTCAAACACTTCCAAACAGGTTTCATAAATACTTTCTGTAATGGGTTTTAATACACATTGTAATTGCTTGCTTATTTAGGGGATGGACTAAAGCCTTGTTGGAGAATTCTAGCTCTGTCAGTAGCAATATATTACATGATTTTATGTTTCCAAACTATCTCTGGAATAGTACTAGACAAAATCGTCTTACTGAGACTATAACTGAAGAGCTTTGCGCAAATATTTCTTCCAGTCACACAGGAACCCTAATGTACATATTATTCCAGTCTTCAGGAAGGATAGACGAAACATTAAATTCAAATTAGCAATATTCTCGTACACTCTCAAACTCCTATGGCCTGAGGTTTGCATTAATGACAGTTAACTCCTGGGGTTCATTGAATTGTTCCTTTTGAGTCAGCAACAGGACAATATGTAAGTCTAGGAATATCACTTCTGCTTGTAGTCTCTAAGCTATTGTAAGTAATCCTGGCTAAATATTGCAGATGACTCAGGCAACTCATCTAGTTATAAATGTAACAAAACTTTCTACCAATTTGTATACAAGTAATGTGGGCAGAAAAACTCGGTGTTCTGATTCAACCTCACTGGAATCCTCAGAGACTAGCTTATTAAATTTTTTGTCTTGACCCAGTGGCAACAGCCATAGCAGCTAAACAACTGGAAACTTACATTAGCTTGGTTTTAGGTTAGAGTATTAAAAAAAATACAAATATCCTTTCCTCAATAGCCTCCTAAACAACTGTTAATTTCTGGAGGCCTGGTCTAAAATTTGTGAGAGAGTGATAGCCTTCAAACTCTGGAAAACAAACAAACAAACAAACAAACAAAGCCAAAATTAGGTATTGTTGAAGCTAGTGCAGAAGTAAATTTCTGCAAGCTTGACAATCGAAGAGGATTAAACTATCTTAAATCATTACTGGAGACCTCAAGCTGAGAAATCCTAGGACCCCATTAGAAGCATGTGGTCTTTGCAAAGAAATGTCTTCTATTGAAGGCCGTCTAATCAAGTAGATGGCTCTGTAAAATGTGGACAGCACCCCCTCAATATCCACAAAAAAGATGATAAATCATCATGTTTTAATCTGTATTCCTTTATCGTTTATTTTCTAAACTACATTTAATTAATTACCTATAAGACATTATTTATATTGCTTTATTTTGCCTTTAATCACTCTTTACTATGAGTCTAAAATGGGGTTACAATTTATGTGTGAAGGGTTAAAGCATACGATCAAACTATTGAGTTTGTACACATTTTCCCTTGTGAGCTGCCTGATTTCTCTTGGTTCCAATTCTTTGCAATAAATCAGTAACTGAGGCCCAACTAATAGATGACAAGGAAAACACAACTAGATACAACTATACTAGATAGCCAGAAATCTAAAATAACTATCCTGTACTGTCATCTCTGGAAAAGGAATTTCCTGTGTTTACCTAGATAATACCAGAGAATCTCTGGTGGAAGTCTGGAGTTGTAACCAAACTTTCATAGGAATAAAACTTGCAATAATAAATGCAGAGCAGACATATCTATTTGGATGTGTCTAATTTTCTCAGATCTTGTAAGTAAGGCCCACTACTTTTCTTTTGCTTTAGATATATTAATGATATTCATACTACACAACTTATTGTCTGGCAGTAAACTATTCTTGATGAGTAACACTAAAACATTATAAAACTATTTGACAATGTCATAGAGATATTTTGGCTTTAAATAGATCATTGTGTAGTTCTGAAATGCTAATACAGGATTAGTGAAATAATCTTGGCTATATATCTGTACACTAGAGGAAACTGCTACCTTGGTAATCTAAAATCTGCCTATTTAATATCATCTCTGACATCACCTAGTTCTATTTTGACCTATTAGCTTCTCCTCTATGAAGAGATTTTCAGATAACTTAATTCTAGAAGAAAAGCTGTACCTTGGTGTTAGAACACAATCCTTACCATTCAAGGGGAATTCTGTATTGCTTTCTTTCTCAAGCCCCCGACCTTGAATAAAATTTCAAAATACCCTCCTCTCTTTTATACACTGTTGAGACTGCCAAGGGGGCTCCCTCCTACTGTCATAAGAGAGTAAAATAGTTTGGTGATATGTTTCAGGAGCCAGCATTTGATGTATGTAACATAATCAGTTATTTTCAAATGCATGTTTCCTCAAAGAATCAGAAGTAATATTTATTAAAAATATAATGTGTCAGATGTTTTACAAAGTGAAACTTTGCTCAATGTATCTCATTTAATTGTAACAGCAGCTGACCCATCCTACGTCCTCTCACCACAGAGACAACCCAGAAAATATGGCGAATGGGAATCTGAACACAGGAAATCTATTCTGGCAGCCATTTCCTTAACAAGCATGAAATTGTACCTACTAATATATTCTATTTCCATAATTGCAAGGAGCCTTAGTATCTTGTTCATAGCTATTTCCCCACTGCCTAGAACAGTTCCCTTCTCATACTATATGGTTCACAAATATTTTTAGGGTGAATAAATAAATTTATAATGTATTCTATGCTGGTATACAGATTGATATCCAAGAACATGAGTTTTGAATCCAGAAGCTCAAAGTTAGAATAAAACATATGCTACTTGGTAATTATTTACTTTGGTTTTTTTCATCTTTGTAGTGGAGGAAGTGATATATAGGTTTGCTCTGAATATTTTTTTTGCTCTAAATATTACACAGTAAAATTATATAAAGTGACAGCCACAGGGGCTAGAATAATAGGGTACCATAAAATAGTGTTTATGATGATGAATATGATCATTCTAATATTGTCCCTCCAGAATTTTTCTATCCTGCATATGATTTCATTATGTGGCATATTTCCTTATGTTCTTGCACTTCAGCTTGTCCCTGATTGTTCAGTAACATAAAATAAGCTGTTCTATAGTTTCAGTTTTGATTCCTTGTTTTTTTTAATTTTGGAGGTTTCTAGGTGTCTGGATAGAATACAAAAAAATGGATCATAACTATTTATTTCCTATTACATCTCACCCAGAAGCAGGGACAAAAAAGGGAAGAGGAAAAACAGGTAGATTTTGTGAAGGAATAAGCTTGTATTTTCATTGTAGTGGATATTCTGCCCAAATGATGTAGAAGTAAGCTGCTCTGTCATTACAGGAAAGTATGTCCCAAGACACCTTTCTTGATCTCTAAGTATTGGAGTTCCTCCTCAATTAGGCGAGCCTAATCCCTACATAGATGTACATATGAAGATATATATAGACGACATAGATATGGAGTAAAGCATGAGGCAAAATCTCAATAAGTGGTAATGATAGGATAGTATTATTACATTTACTTTTTATCTATTTACTCATTTAATGCATAAAATAAATCAAACAATAACCCCTCAAAAGGAAGAAAATGTGTCAGCTTAAGCACATATCCTATTATGTTTATAACCTTATTCATTTATGGCATGTTAAAAAAAGATTTATCAGTGACCTCAAAAATTAAATCCCATCATGATTTTAGCTATTTGGTTCTCTCTAGATACACCTTTCTCTTTCATGAAGATAATAATTAGAAGAAGCTTCCCACAACAGGTAGGGAAAAAATCCTCTTGCCCATTCATTCAATCAATCATATTTTTGGTAATTTATTCAATAGACAAATATTGCTGTAGCATATCTTCTACACCAGGTATTGTATCAGACACAAGAAGAGTACAATCCTTCTGGCTGATTTCAGTGGAACTCAGTATAGTGCCAACAGACAATATGAAGTTGTCAATGACCTCTTGCCCTCTAACTCATATCCACCTGCAACAGATTGTGTATGTAACTGTAACATGTTATATATACATGTAAAAAGCTATGTATATAGATTCAGGAGTGTGCAATTACACACACATGCATATGTTATTCTTTCAGTCTGTTGTGAGGTTTAGTGTGTATATGTATTTATCTCACTGTTTCCTTTAATCATTCAATAAATCATTCAAAAATTGAAGTTGAATTTATTGAGTGCATACTATGATGAGAAAGTGTGGGGAGCACTAATATCTAAATATAAAAAGACAATCTCAAGGAGCCTATAGTTTATCAGGGACGAAAGGAACACTCACAATAATTAAAATAAAAATTGTAACTGACTGAAATTACAAACATATCTAAGAATAATGACACTATTTCATCCTGAAGTTTAATTTAGAATTTTTTTTCTATTTTTTATCAATGTATACCTTTAATTTAGTTAATGATGAATCTAATTTTTCTCCAAACCAGGGCAGAGAAAGTCAATCCTACCCAGAATAGTGTGGAACATTCTAAAAAGATTTCTCTGTGGTCTTATACAAGCTATGCTGTCTAGAGCAGAATTCCCAGGAGAGGAGAGAAACAGAAAATACCCAGCACTGTCATTTTAAATTTTAAAAATATACCATGCAGTTGGGTATTGTATCTCCTGTGGTATTCTCAGAGCAATAGCAACTGTTTTTTTCAAGTTGAGAGTTGCTAAAAATAATGTATTTCTATGTCTGCAACAAAAATTTAAAAATCTATCTTGACTACAATTAGAGGAATGGATGATCCCCACTTTTTTCCTTCATCTGGTATTATTTTCATTTATGTGAATTAAACCTTTCCATTTGTAGTACAGACTAATGCTGTATTTCTACATCTTAGACATAGTTTCTTTTACAAGTTTGTTCTTTCTGATTATTTTACAAGTGTTAAGAGATCTTAATTTTATACAATTCTACAAAAGCCTGAAAAGAACCTCACTGAGGTGGAGGATAAACAGGTAGGATGGAGTTGGGACCATCTTTTCAGTGGAAAAGAATTAAAAGAAAAAAAGAACAATAATTTTTGTGTCTAACATACATTATAGTCTTCATTTCCTTACTTTCTCTGAGGAAGTTCTATCATATCATTATATTCTGTGTTTATCTCATTGAGCTTTCTAATATAAAAATGGCAATTATTTTGATATTATATCAAAGCAGTGCATTAACATAGCCTTTTGGATATTCATGGCATGAAGTCTTTGGGTCGCTACCAAAAATATGTGATAATATTTAGGGTGCTGTAGCTGGTCATGATGGTGTTGCTACAAAGAAATAATTGCCATCTCAAGTTGCCCAATTAAAAGCAGGGAACAACATGAAGTTTTGTGGAGAAGTCCTTTTTGTATGAAAAATATAAGAAACCTGAAGGTCAAAAGATCATGATACTAGAAAATTTGCAATAGCCATAATCTCTCCAAGCCAGAGTGAGATGAGAAATCTTTACCAATACCTCCAGATATACACTTCTTTCCTGAGTGGAAGGTGTACCCCACTGGCCCTTAAAGAGTCCCTTTAGGAGGTTATTGCTTCAGGAAATAAGTGATGCTTTATTATTCACTTTGACAACCTGAGGTCAAGACAGAAAGAACCATTTTTTTTCTCTGCAGGTAGAATCATGATTTAAATACTGTGATAAGTAATGGTGTCTGATAATGATTCATATCCCAAGAAGTTTCCTCAACTGAGCTGCCTGTCAGCTTGGTGCTTCAAGAGAACTGAATATATGAATTAGAAACCTAAAGCCTAATCAACAAAAACATCAATCCCCTGAAGTGCTGGTAAAGGAATTTTTAAGTTATAATAGCTCACACAAAAAAGGAATTCTCTAACCACTGCTATCATATAGCTTCCAAGCTCCCTAGAAAACTGAACTTTTCTACCAAAGCAAAACAGAACAACTAGATTAATTGACCAGCAAACTTATTCCAGTGCTGTTGTCCATCAAGCTATATACATCAGGTGGTATGTAGGGTTTTTTTGAGAATGTAAGCTTGTGGTAATTATTAACATGACATATATGGTCATAAAGGCTTACATTAGAGCACTTGAACACTAGTGGTGGGTGATGGTACCTATACTTTAGAGTTGCCTGGCCATGTTTGCAACTAACTCCCTTTCCCTTTTTCTTAGGGGACATTTTCATCTAGACCATGAAGTACTGGACAAGATGATAATCATGGGGTGCCCTACTGCCACTGGGGAAATGACCCAACTACCCAAAGTTCCTATTGGGTCAGTGAACATCTTAGTGACTCAAGTCAAGTGCATCCCTCCACCCTTGGACTTCAATATAGAAAAGTGAAGAGAAGCTCACATTTTACTAAAATTGCAAAGCAGATAATTGAATTCAGAAATTAAAATGTTCTTTTTTGCCAATCGGCTAAAGAAAAAAATGGACTGCAGAATTAATCAAAGCCAAGAAATACAGAAATAAGAAAAGTCAGATCTATCTTTAGATCCTGGACTCCTGGATTCCACTGAGATTGAAGCTAGACTTAGCATGGTTATAGATTATTGATTTCCTTTCCCCTTTTAAGATAATGATATGACTAATTAAGACAATTATGAAGAAATGCAAAGAAAGGCTAATAATGTCAAGACTAAGGGATTATATTTTTCTAGAATGCTTCTTGAACAATTCTTGAGAATATAATACTGCCAACAAAAAAAGATAAAATAAAAATGATGTGAATGTGGTGCCATGGAGCGAGAGGTGATATGTGATTAATTGTTGATCATACTGTATCTAGTGTTGCAAAACAGAGTGCTATGATGGAATAAATTTGATAATTTTACTTATGTAATGTAATGTATTTGTACAGATATTACAACTGAATATAATTATACAAATGTACCATGTGACCATGAGATTAAAATTTAAGGTTATGTCAACAAAGTGAAGCTAGAGTGGGGACATAATCAGGGTATAATGGTTAAGTGAACAGTTCTGCAGATAAGATATATCTAGGTTCAAATACTGCGTCAACCAGTTACCACGATGACTGCCATCATTGTTGTTTTCCTGCAGCATTTTGTTCTAAATTTTTCCAGGTGGTTTTATCTACATGAATACATAATCTACTTAAAAGAGCAATTTGAAGAAGGCAATATGAGTATCCCCACTATTTAGGCACACATAAAAAAGTATATACATATGTGTCAGCTTTATAATATTCTAATACACATCTAATGGGGTACTGAAAAAAATTAAAAACTCAAGTTTTACCAACATTTCAGCATAGAATCTACCACATTTAAGTGTGTACTCAATAAATGAAAACATTTATCATAGTCATTAATTATTTTGTTACCTGAATAAGGAATTCACAAACATGTATTACATTCTTCTTTCAAAAAAGGAAGTCCCTCTTAAGCAGATCACATAAAAATATGTTTTTATAGCACATGATTTATAGGTTTGTAAGTAACCTAAACTAGTCAAAACACACATGCAACATACCTTCTAAGTGAGTGAAATGGAGGAAACACAAGTTACATAAAAACAGATTAAAGTTAAATAAAACATTGCAAATCACTTTAAAACAAAGGAGGATTATAAAATGGCAAAGGTAAATGAAAACAACACTGCCTATTATATAAATAATAATAATATGATTATATTATCTAATTTAAAATATTAAATTTAAAAATATAATGCAACAAAATGTTTTTCAAAATGACACATGTGAGATTAAAAAGAACTTTCATCAGAAAAATGAGTTACAATCAAAAGTACAATCCAGAAGAAGATAAAATTGAATTGACTCCATTAAGGGTAAATATCATAGCATCACATTTTATAAAGAAAAAATACACAGACTCCCTGAGATTTAAAGAAAACTACAAATAAATTTTAAAATGCTTTATCCAGCATTTAACCAGTCAAAGAATTGAGAAATTAGAGTATAAAGTAATAACCAATATGACTGGCTTTAAGTCTACCATTTTGCTTTTTAAAATTTTCTATATAACCTTGTATATTTTAGTTCCTTTCTTTATTTTTCCTGCATTATTTTGGGTTATAAAATACTTATTATTATTATACTTTAATTCTGGCTTTTTAGCTATAGTTCACCACATTTTTTTCAGTGATTGTCATATGGTTATGGCAGGCAGCTTTAAATAATTAGAGTCCACTTAGAGTTAATATAATACAGCTTTATATAAAGTATAAGAACAATGCATTGCTATGGTTACATTTATCCTTGCCCCATCCTGGGTACTACTGTTATAATATAGATTATATTATATGTATTATATCTGGGTATTATATGTTATAATACCCAGAACTTAGTACTATAATTTTAGATTTAAATATTAATATGCCTTTCAAATATTGAAAGACAAAATATTAACCAAAATATTTCCTAAATTTGTTTTTCTGACCTTTCTTCTTCCAAGGCTCCAATTACATGCCAATGGAAACATATCCTAAAATGACCCAGATGTGGCATTAATAATATATAAGGGCTTTAAAGAACCCATAAAATATGTTCAATATAGTTAAAGACAAAAGATGCTCATAATGAATGGATAGGGAATATAGGCAGAGAAATGGACATTATAAAAATGAACCAAGTGAAAATTCTATAAATAAAAGGGACAAGAAGCAACATGAAAAAAATTTTTTTGTCTTTTTTTTTTAGGGCCACACCCATGGCATATAGAGGTTCTCAGGCTAGGGGTCCAATCGGAGCTGCAGCTGCTGGCCTACACCACGGCCCCAGCAACTCAGGATCCAAGCGTGTCTGCAACCTATACCACAACTCATGGCAACACCTGATCCTTAACCCACTGAGTGAGGCCAGGGATCAAACTTGCATCCTCATGGATACTAGTCAGGTTTGTTAACCACTGAGCTGCAATAGGAACTCTGACATGAAAAATTTAAAGTAAATTTAGGAAGAGAAAAAATAGCCTGTGAACTTCAAATGTAAGCTCAACAGAAATCAATGAATTGGAAAAACAGAGAAAAGAAAATTTAAAATGATCAGTGCATTAACAATCTATAAATATAGAAAGCATTCCAATATATTCCAATAGGTATAGTTGTAGTCTACAATGAGAACACAGGGGTAGGGATAATGAGAAAAAATACTAGAAGATGAGAAAGCTAAAAAATCCCAAATTTCATGAAATGAGTGTCAGTCTACACATCAAGAAGTTCAGTGAACACCAAATAAGACAAATACAAAGAAAGCCACACTTAGATAGGAATATAAGAAAACCTTGGAGGTAGACAGAAGGAAAAAAAGTTTATTATATACAAATAACTGATGACATAAGGGATGGCTAAATTCTCAACAACAACAAAAAATAACAGAGGCCAGAAAACAATGAAAGACAATAGTCAAGCTACTGAAAGGAGAAAAAAATGTAAATTAATAATTTTATATTCAGTAAAAATGAAGGTAAAATATATTGCCAGACAAATGAAAAGTGAGAGAATGTGTTGAAAGAAAGCTAAGGGAAGTTCTCAGTCTCAAGGGAAAGAACAAAAGATGGAAACAGGAAGGATCAAAAAGTAGAGGTGGTAAGTATGTGAGTAAATACAAATATTCTCTCAATTTATTTAAAAGACTATTTGTTGTAGAAAGGAAAATTTGAGTATATAGAATTTATATCATATATAAACATAAAATGACAGGAGGAAAAGGAGTTCCAAGGGTAACTATTTTGCTGTAAAGTTTTTATACTTTAAATGGTGTGTAAAATATTAATTCTGAAAGTTATGTTTATAAAAGATAAAGAGATGGAATGAAGGAAAATGTAAGCTACTTAATGGAAGAAACATTTGCAATACTTATATTGGTTAAGAAATGTGTATCCTGACAATATGAAGAACAATTACAAATGAAGAGTGAATAAACAATTCATTTTAAAAGTGTCTGCATTTAAAACTACTATGGACAATTCTCATAGGGCAGAGTGATGGAATAAATTGAAATATGTACACAAGATATCAAACAAAACACTGAGGAAGACTTCTTTGAATCTCCATACCGGTAGGATGATTTCCATGATAATGAAAAGGCATACTATAAAAGGGCATCTATATCATGCTACAATTCATGGAAGAAGGATGGATATATTATAAAATATGCACATATTTACTCACTTGTGAACAAGAAAAACAGAAAAGATAAACCAGAAATGAATGAGACTAGTTACCTGCAGGAGTTGAGTAAGAATTGGGTGGGGTGGGTGGAAAGATGGGAGGAATGGAACCAGTGTAGTGAGAGAAGAATCACAGTTCTCAGAGTTCTAAGTCTTAGAGTCATAGCAACATTTCATATTGCAAAGATGAATAGTGAAAATCAACCATGAGGGAGAGGAACTCACATTGAAATACAAACATAAGAGAAGAACCTGACTGTATGACTAACATATGTGGGGGACCTAGCTAAGTTTGGAAACTAGTTTCATGACTGGATACTGTAAGGGTAAATTAAAAAACCTGCATTTAAATATTGTACTTTAGTTGGTGATTTTATTTTTAAAAGAAGTATGTCTTAACAGTTATGAAACTAATATATATTAGATTAAGAAATAAGATAATATTGCAGATAATAAAAGGCAGGTTTCTTGCTGTTAAGAGAAAGGGGTTACAAATAAAGAAAGAATAAAATAAGAATGGTGATACTAGATTGTAATCAGAAATATCAGTATGGAGATACAAAAACACACACAGATGGAGAGAAATATGTTATTTAGATGTGTGCATGTGTGTATGAGTAAACCTAAAGATATTTCCCAAATCTTTGCATTAGTAGGGGCTAGAAGAAATAATTTCTTGATAGCAAAGATCACATATAACATTCAGATCTTGGTTTCTAAATAATATTTTCCAATACAAAGAACCAGAGCTCCTTGAAGAAATGGTTGATTCTAGGTTTGGGGAAGGAAATCATAAGATAAACCTAGAATATCTGTGGAACCATAAAAATAATGACATGCTCAAAAAATTATGTGGGCATAGTAAAAGAACAAAGGGGCCAACTTTAAAGGAGCTCCCAATAGCCAAATCTTGGAAAACTTCAGAAGTAAAAAATAAATAATTATAACAATATATGAAAACCCATGGACTAAAGAAAATACTATACATTAATCCTGATGTAAAACAGCAACTGAATACATAAAAAATGTGAGGAAAAGAGTCTGCCCTAATAGTTAAATTCTAATGAATACGTGTGGAAAGTATTAAGGAAAGAGAAAAATATCATTATGCAAACATCATGGTATTAATTGCTGTAGGCAACAGTCACCAATGTGTACTAAAATTAGTGAGTCAGTGTACGATGAGAAAGAAAATATCTGCATAGTTTCAAAGTATCTCCTCACAAAATATTTAATTGAAAAGAGAAAATAAGTAATTTTGCACTGGAGAAGCCTGGCATACATCACCTTAACCAAGTGATCATATTTAATATCTGCAGAAATAAGACGTACTGACTTTATACACTACTGATATAATCCACTAAAAGCATACCCTATGATCATTGTGTTATTTTTGCCAAAAGTGCATAACCTCAATCTATGAGAAAATATCAAACAAATCCAAATTGAGGGCTTTTGTAGAAAATTATGGCCTAGTTTTCCTCCAATGCGTCAAGGTTAATAAATTCTAAGAAAGACTAGGAACTCTTCCAGATTGGAAAGTGGACAAAGAGACAATGACAACATGACAAATAAAGGCAATATGGAATCCTGAATTAGATTCTGAACCAGAAAAAAGCACATTAGTGGTACAACTGGCAAAATTCAAATATGGTCCACAGACTAGTTAACAGTATTTACAATAATGGTTATATAAGATGTTAACATTAGGAAAACAGGGTAAAGAATACATAACAACTCTATTTTTGCAAATTTCCTGTAAGTATAAAATTACTTCAAAATAATAAACAAATTTGGGGGAGAAATACAAACATAAGAGAAGTAACTGACTGCATGACTAACATATGTGGGGGACCTAGCTAAGTAATTAATTTGGTAATTTCAATAATTACCAAAGATTTATAACTGGCAGCTAACCTTAAAAAATTTTTGTTATACTCTTAAATGACCAAACCATAAACTGAAGGCACAATAATATAATACCTCATAGCCACTCAAGTGAGTATGATTTAAAATAATGACAATTTCACATCTATGATTCTGTTTCTGCTCTGTAGATAGGCCAATTTGTGCCATATTTTAGATTCCACATATAAATGATATCATATGGTATTTGTCTTTCTCTTTCTGACTTACTTCACTTAGTATGAGATTCCCTTGTTGCATCCATGTTGCTGCAAATGGAATTATTTTGTTCTTTTTTATGGCTGAGTAGTATACTATTGTGTTTATGTACCACATTATCTTAACCCATTCATCTGTTGATGAACATTTAGGTTCTTTCCATGTCTTGGCTGTTGCGAATAGTGTTGCCAAGGGGCAACGGGAAGGAGTGGGATGGATTGGGAGTTTGGGGTTAGTAGATGCAAACTATTGCATTTGGAGTGGATAAGCAATGAGAAACTGTTGTATAGCACAGGGAACTATAATCAATCACTTGTGATGAAACATGATTGAAGATAATTATGAGAAAAAGAATGTATATATAAGTATAACTGGGTCATTTGCTGTACAGCAGAAATTGACAAATGTGGTAAATCAATTATAATAAAATATTAAAAAATAAATGGAACAAAAGAAAGATAATTTCAAATACTAGTGATGATGGCTAGTAATTGAAAATAATATCTATCACTGGCAGAGAGTGTGAAAAGTTTCCACCTCTTTTAGAAGACTCTTTGACAGTTTCTTATAAAGTGAAGTAAAAATATATTTTACAATCAGGCAAATTCCATTTTTAGGTAATTGCTAAGAGATACATATTCAAAATATCTATAAACTGGAAATGACCCAGATGTCCATCAATAGAGAATGGATAAACAAATTGTAGCATGCCCATTCAATGGAATGGTGCTCTACAATTTAAAATAAAAAAAGTTAACACTACTGGTAAGGGGAATGACATGGATAAATCTCAATATCATGATGATGAGTAGAAGAAGCCAGAGACACACTGTGTGATCCCATTTAATTAACTGCAAGAACAGGCAAAACTAATATAGGATGACAGAAATCAGAACATTATCTTTTATGGGAATTAGGCTTAGCTGATACGAGGCAGTAAGGGGGATCCTTGAGTAATTAAAATGGTACTAATTACATGGGTATATACCTTTCAGAAAACTCATTGAATTACATATTTAAGATCTATGCACTTAATTATGTAAATTTTACCTACGTAAAAGTAAAATGTTAAAAATAAGGAAGCTCCTCATGACTGATATGAGGTGGTCTGCTAAAAACATTTAAAAATATTTACATAGTACATAAATATATTAAATAAAAGGAAGTACAGAACATTATAAAAAAGTATGTGTATGGGGTGGTTATGGAAGATGGAATTAAAAAGGTAAATTACCTTTCACTGAAAATCTCTCTGTAAAATTTGAATTTTGTAACATATGTTATGATTTAAAAATTAAAGCATAAAAATGCTTTTGAGGAAAACCAGTGCTATGATTTCTTTAACTTATTTAAAAATAAAATGAAGTGAATGAATAAGGCAAAATGATAATGGTGGAAGCTGGGTTCCTAGTATTTGCAAGTTCACTGTTCTTTTATCCTTATCCTCTGAATGTTTACAATGTGTTAATAATGAGGTTTTATAAAACTCAGAACAGAGAAAGTTTTTCACTACTAAGAACAAGTAAAAATAAGTAGATTACACACTTTTAAGAATTTATTAGGAAAAAACACAAAGGAATACAGACAAAAATATATAAATAAATTATAACATTAAAAAAATACACTGATAAATTATACCAAAGAGCTGATTGGGGGAGAGGGGAACAGAGAGCCAGTGAGGCTAAAAATCCATGAGTCACACTTATCTCATTAAAAAGACACACAGAAATAACCAAAACTAGAATGAAAATGGATATTGAGACAAGATAAATTAATAGAGTGATGAAAGAACGCTTTGTATTATGTCATTCTACTGTGTTTGAAAATCTATTTGGATTGTGATTTTCCAGTGGAAAACATGTTAAATATAAGATATAAACCAAAAAATAAGCAATAACCATTAAAAAGTGAGAACATTTTCGAGATGGCCTCAATTCTACTTCAAATCACCAAAAACAAAGGAGTTTTCAGATGATTTAAATAATGTATTTGATAAACTATTGATGTTAATGCTAGAGCTTTTAAACTCATTCTAGAGCACAGAGTAAAAAGAAAATTCTTTTCTTTTTTTTGTCTTTTTGCCTTTTCTAGGGCCGCTCCTGCGGCATGTGGAGGTTCCCAGGCTAGGAGTCTAACTGGAGCTATAGCTGTTGGCCTATGCCAGAGCCGCAGCAACGCGGGAACCAACCCATGAGCAAGGCCAGGGATCGAACCCGCAACCTCATGGTTCCTAGTCTGATTTGTTAACCACTGCGCCACAACGGGAACTCCAAAAGGAAATTGTTAAAATTATTTTAACTCAACCAGAAAATCTAACATGCAAACATGACAAAAACAGAGCAAAATGGAAAATTACAGATCAATTTCTTTTAGTAGTACAGTTGTAAAAAACCAAAATCAAATGAAGATACTCATAATTCAGTAGTGAATTTAAAAAGTAAAACTTTAAAAGTTTGTTGAATGAACAACATAAGGGAATTTCAATACTAAAAATGAATTATTTTCACAGATGAAGTTTAATTAAGGAATAATATAATTTTTATGAAGCATTTGGTTACATCCACCACTTGGTTTTGATTTAAATTTCTTAGAAATATATAAAATGTAAGAGTCTTTTCCTAACATGATACACACAAAAATCTCAAATTTAGAATTAGCATATTACTCTGATGACTGAGACCACTTACATCAAAATAACTTACCTATTGGAAATAAGACCTGATACCACCCCCAGCAGAGTCCTATAAACAAGATAAAACCATAAACCAATAAATAAATTCAGTTAATTCATCTAAATAAATAGTTCTTCCATCATTACTCATATAGGGAAATTGCTCATTCATTAGACAAAAATTTGATGATCTACACTCACATCAAGGTTCTCATTTTACTCTTTCATTAACTTTAAACTATTGTATCACAAATTTTTCCCACTCCTAACCAGTTTCTTGCCTTGAAAATCCTGCCTTAAACCACATTAGCGCATCCCCCAAACCCATCATTTCTTGTTTTTGAAATACTACTAAACCTTGTCAAAGTGGTGTTTTCCCTTGCTGGAGTAGGTCTAATAAACTCAGCTTTGCTTGATCATCATTGTTTATGAGAGTATTTTTTGGTAATAGACCAGCAACAACGTGCTGGTCAAACCCGAGAACTATCCATTAAAACCTAATTAAACAAAGGGTGGGTAATATTTCCACAATTGTTTAAGTGCTCTGAAAGTACCAGTCAGTGAATTTTATTAACATAACTAAAATTCACGTAATTTGGGAGAATCACATCTGTTAGTATTTGTAAGAGATTTAGGATATAATTTGAAAAAATCTGAAAAACCCTAAGAAAGGGTAAGGAGACCATTTACTCCCAAAACAAAACACGACTTTTAGATAAAGAAAAATTATTAAGTAAGAAAATGAACTGAAGGAAAATATCCATATCACAAAGTGAAAATATTAAAAGTAATTAAAATTATTGAATAAAAGGAAAGACATACCTTGTCCTTGGATAGGAAGACATATGATTAAAAACCAATTCGCCCCTAAATTAATTTATTAAAGTTGATGAAATTGCAGTCTAAACTGTAATTTCTTCCGAGAAGACACATGAGACAGGAGGCAGAAGAAGAGACACACAGACCCACAGAACAAAAATGGAGCCAGTCACAGATGAGAATACAGTATATGTGCAAGATGGCATTACAGATAAATGGGCAATTATTGGCCAATAATCGCAAATAATGGCAAATAACTTGGCAACTTTAAATTTCAAATCAAAAAAATTCTGATTTAAGAATTTGAATTAAAAAAACACAAAAGAATTTGAAGTTAACATAGGTGAAGAGTTTTATGGGATCAGTATAAATATTTTTCCAAAATGACATGAAACTCAGAAGCCATAGAAGCAAACATGGTTATACTTGGACATATAACAATCATACATTCTTATAACAAAAATGAAGTTTAAAGGTGTTAAAAATATCTGTAATGCTTGACAATCCAAAAGCTTACTCCCTCAATAATAAATGAGCTCTTTGAAATCAGCAAGAGACTAAAACCTCCCCCAGCCCCAAAATTGGACATAAAAGAGAAAAATTCAAAATATAGATGGCTAATAAACATATGAAAAATGATCAAAAACAAAAGAAATACAATTTAAGACAATAGTTTGGGCTATCACACTGGCAAAGATTTTAAATACTCATAAAATTCATTATCTGTGAGGTTGTGGGAAAGCTGGCAAATTCATTCATTGCCATTTAAGGATAAAGATGTTACCATATTTCTAAGGAAATCTTGTGATTATTTTCAAAATTTGAAATGTGCATATACTTAATCCCAGTATTTCAACTGTAATTTATTATGATATAATAGACAAATATAAATTATTGATATATAGGGAGGTTCATTGCACAGAAATTTGGTGCTAACATAAATATCTATGAATAAGTGCTTAAAACATTTAATTATATTTCATGTACAAAACAGTCATGCAGTCATTCAACAAATGACACAGATATGTAGTAGTGAAACAGAAAAAGGGCATTGAGAAAATTGTTAAATGAGGCAATTTGCGTAATAATGTGTACAATATAGCTCCAATTCCAGAACCCCCTAAAAATAACGTGTGTGTGCACATATATCCACTTAAAGAATGCACACAACTCCCTTAGTAGAGAAAAACTTTGGGAGATAGTATTAGGAGAAAGGAGGGTGCTTAATTTATATGTTAGATATTTTAGATATGCTTTGAATTTTTGAAAAAAAATAGATCTTATTCTTTAAATTTACCACATGGCAAATGAAGTTTATAAATGTATTTTTATGGGAGCACTGAGCAATTCCACCATTTTGAGTTTCTTGTGCAATAATATTTCCTCTACTGAGGCTCCTGGGATTGAGTCAAGTGGAAGCAAGGGAAACAGTCACCATGCCCAAATTAAAGTCTCATCGATGATATCCCAACATGAGCATTTCTCAGTTAAGCATTTCTTATCTGCAGGAGGTATCCACTGCAACACAGGAAAGAGAAGAGTTTCCATGCCTGAGGAAGACTGTCGTAGATTTGGAGAAGCTGGTGGTAGAAGCAATGGTATCCAGAGTAACAAATCCACCTCATCTTTGTGGCCATCACCTGCAAGGACACAGTGGGGAACATTGGCAAAGGCAAGGAACACATTTTCTAAGGAGCTTGTCAGGGGGCTATGACATCCTTGTACACTTTTCCTCTACATGTGCTGGAATAAATCTACACAGAAGCCACAGAGAAAGCCACATTCTTAGCTGCTGGGTGCCTTCTGTGGCTGGAAAAGTGGCTTTAAGACTCCCTAAAATCAAAGGTGTCAAACACTTGTTCTCCCTTTCCACCTTTGCTTGGCTAAAATGATGGCGATCACTATCTCAGAGTTGTATCTGTCTTTTCCCTTCTGTATTTGGCTCCTTAAAGTTCTAGACTGATCATTCATATAATTAATTATCTCAGCTCAAACTACTTGTCTACCTTCCAGTCTATTATTTATTGAGAATCTATTATATCTCACACATATTATAATAATTCTCTGGTAATGCAGTGGACCCAGACACTTTTTTCCTTATCTTTTTTCTTATCTTTACTGAATGAGAAAAGTTAAGAAAATTCTTTATATTAATAGTAAATGTACTAACTGAATTGTAGAAAAGCTATGAAGGTACACAAGAAAAGCTGTTCTCTCAACTCATTAGGCAGTCTGACCTTTGGGGTCAATTAGAATGTAACTATAAGTCATCAGTCTTCAGAAAATTAACGTCTAACTTTCTATCCAGACATGGTTGCTCCTAGAAAGCAAGGACTATTATGACAAAAAACTTACTTTCAGAGGGCAGCCCTTGGACAATAGGTAGATGAAAATGCTCTGAATGAAGAGTCTTGTTTAGGGATTTGCTGATGTCATTCATTCTCAAAAGAGTTCCCAAGAAGTCATCTCCTAAGAGGAAAAAATAAAGAAACACCACTTTTAATAAAAAAGATAATTCAGCTGGAAACTGGGAAGTAACTCTTTGGTACTCCTTCATATTGATTTTACTTGGAAGCTGCTTCCTACTCTGTTATACAGCTCTGAAATTATAGCTAGCTGCTCCATAGCTCTGCACATTTCAATATTAGCACCATGCATCAGAACCCTTATCCCTTGTGCATTTTCAAAACTGACTGGATTGCCTGGATCAAATTAAAAATTACGTTTCTTTTTTTTGTATCATTTTTTGCATCATTTTTTTCTGCTTAGTTGACCCAGACTGTTTACAAAATCACTCTACAAAATCTAGTTATTTATCTATTCTCAATAAAAGTTTATTGAAAGCCTACCCCGTGCCTGACAACTCATAAGGTGCTTGCGTCACCAAAAAAATGAACCATCAGGCCATAAGTGATGAAAACCCCATTTGGTGAATCAGTCATACAAATAAAGAGGTGATAAGTAATTCAGTAATTGGTGTTATAGAGGTAGATTCAGTTTTAGAATAGAATAGCTAAGGAAAGATCCCCATTTAGGAAGACCTGTTATGACACAAAGTAACTCCCAATTACTATTCTCACTCTCATCTGGCTCTTGGATGGGTTTTTAATGCTTATTTAGCTATAACCAAATGTCATCAAGCTTATGAAAAGCAAGATACATAAATGCCCATCCATCCTAGGCTTTTTTCTAATAAACATACAGTTCCATGCTCATTTAGTCATACCTTCAAGGATGTCCAAAGGACCACAAGTAGGAAGGGTCTTACAGAGAAGTTGTCACTTTCTGCAGAGCTGGCATTTGAGAGTTAAGACAAAGGCATAGATGGTTTCCCTTTCCTTCTAAGCTCTGTCACCTGACAAAGAAAAATAAAAGGGGGGAAAATAACATTTTAAGAAACAACCTATGTAGATATACATATAAATGCACCTATATGTACATATAAACTATACACAAACACACATTCACGTAATTGTTACAACAGCAGAGGCTGGAGCAATGAGATTGCAAGCAGGGTTTATTTACCAACAGAGTGGTCGGGAGCTCTGAGCAAGCAAGACTCAGACACCTTCCCCCCTCCACCCCCGCCGTCTCCCTCTCCCCCACACAGGGGAGTGCTTGGTTTTTTATAGACAGGGGTCATTTTGTTGAGCCATATAGTCTGTGGTCTTGGGGCTATCTTTGTGTTTGGGATCCCATTTGCTACATGGGCCTGTTCAATAAGAAGGAGTCTGCAAGTCTGGATTTGGCTGGGTTATGCTGATTTTTTGGTCCTTTTAGGCCTTGTTTCATTTTCCATCTAATAGTAATCTAATTTGAGAATAAAACATTCATAATCTGTGGGTATCCTGTGTGTTACACACAGACTGGTAAAGATGGATGTTAAGTCCTTTCTGTGTTACCTGCATAACCTTCAAATATGCACTGTTCTCCCTTTACCCTGAGTTCCAATAGACACAGAGAGTGGTTGGCCAATAATCATGTTAGCAAGACAAAATATTCTCATTCAATTAAGACCGAATGTTATAATACAATTTTTTTTTACCATCATGTGCAAATCAGTGAAAACATGATTTCTCTGTTACAACATGGCAAAGTCCACTGGAAGCTCCCAACAATTCCATTAGCAAAAGGAATCTGTTTCTAGCTTATCAATTTTCATAAGACCATCTTTAGAAAAAAAAAAATTCCTGTCTGTAACATCTAAATTCCTGGAAATATTGGATTAAATTAAATTAATCTTTTTTAAAACAATAGTCTAAAGTTTGCCCCCCCCAAAAAATCTAGTGAAAAGATATAGTCCTGTGCAATTATAAGAAGTGTACTATCCTCATCTAAAAGATATCCATAAATAAAATATTTTAATCTATGATTTGACAAAATAATCTAATGTAAATCATCTTTTTTTTGGTCTTTTTGTCTTTTTGCCTTTTCTAGGGCCACTCCCACGGCATGTGGAGGTTCCCAGGCTAGGGGTCGAATTGGAGCCACAGCCACGTAGGATCTGAGCCGCGTCTGCAACCTACACTCCACAGCTCACGACAACGCCGGATCCTTAATCCACTGAGCAAGGCCAGGGATTGAATCCATAACCTCATGGTTACTAGTCAGATTCGTTAACCACTGAGCCACGACGGGAACTCCCTAAAGCATCATTTTTAAACAATTTCAATTTAACAATAAAATTCTAGATGTGACAAAATGAAGAACACATTTGATTACTACATTCAGGTTATCCTAAAAAATGCAGAGTACAGTGGCTTACATGTGGTTTTCTGATCTCGTTTTTGCTGATTACCCAAGGAACAAACAAAAAACTGTATATCTACCTCAAAGTGATATCCTAATACTCTTTCTGAAGTCATCTTCAGATGACATATCACAAATTTCATCAAATGTATTTACAAGTCTTCTTCTATTATCATATCAATAATTAAAAATATTTAAATTCTAGATTCAAATAAAGGTATAAAATTTTAACTTTCACATTAAAGAAAAATTAAGAAAAAACATTTGTTAAAACATGCATTTGCCTTCTGAATTTAAACATACTGATGCAAGGCCATTGTCTTGTAAATTTCATTTTCTTGCTCTCTGACAAGTCAATAAACAAATTTAGAAATATTTATCACAATGTGATAGTTAACAATTCTATTTTCCAACAATTTTCTCATAAATAATATTACCTAAAATTTCAGTAAGTATTTTAAAGAAGTTATTTTTATATTAATTACATTTCTTATCATAGAGTGACATATATGTAATAGCTCTGGATAACTTGTGTTCAATAGAACTTTGGTTGCTGCTGAACAAAAATCTGGAAATTTTAGGGGACACAAAATGGCATATCATTGTGTGTACATAATTCTTTGGTCTAACACAGTAAATTTGGACCTGAATATTCCTGCTGGCAAATATATAGATGTGGACTTTGAGTTTTATGAAAGTCCCAGTAGAAGATAAGCAGCCATTTCCTTCAAGGGAACCTACACAGACACACTTTTTCAGAAAATACTTAAGTGAAGATAATGTACTTAATACTTAAGTGAAGTTAAGTGAAGATAATGTACTTAATACTTAAGTGAAGATAATGTACTGAGGAAGAGAAAGATATTAAGTGCCTCTAATGAGAAAAGAAACATAACCTTCTCAAATCACTGTCTCTTCAAAACCCACTACTATCAAGGGAATCTTAGCAAATGGTAGCAACTGCTCTGGCTTACATCACACCTGATTCTTACATAGTTGGATGGCAGAAACGGATCAATTTCTTTATATATGTACAATAGGGTCTTACAAACTTTTGTTTTTCCCAACACCTGCCTGAATGTCCTTTTTAAACACTTTCTCCTTGTTTTCACTCCTCCCCGCAAATTTTAATACCACAGATATATTGTATATCTGCTTATGAACTATGGCTGTTTGGAGGACAATGAACCACTGCAATATTGCCATATGTAATATTGTAATGTATTGTGATGCAATGAACCACTGTAATATTGTAATGTAATGTAATGAATCATTGTACTATTGTAATATGTGAGATTTCTTTTGATCCACAAGAACAACTTTTTCACCCCAGGAGGATGATATCAACTATCTTGAGAATGCACTGTGCGTGTCAGTTTGAGAAAAGGAACTAAATGAGTAAGAGATGCATAAAGGGCTCCAATCTGTCATAAACTTATCTGGGATAGTTTTCCATTCTCTGCAAATGTTCACTCAACAAGACACACTGCTGAGGTTTCAGGGACATTCTCTTCAATCACATACCTTATTTTGGCCCAAGACCAAAGCACTCTTAATGCCTAATGCTTTGAGTTAATTTAAGCACATGAATGTCAAAAAATCCTATAGGAATGGAAACCTTGGAGGATTCACCATGTTATTAACGTATGTATCTGATGTAATTACAAGAGTTCTCCCTAAATTGGTTAAATAACTGACAAGCAAAACAAAACAAAACAAACCCCCTTCCCCTAAAAAAACCCACTGGCTAGCAATAGATATATTTGAATAAGTATGGTATATTGTCAAGGGATCTTCTGGAAATTTCACAGACATCAGTGGTGACAGCAATGGCATGTTACTGAGTTTAAAGTGCAACCAGAACCGTGCTTTCCTCCACAGCCATCTCCCCCTCAAGAAACACAAGACAAACAATAGCATTCCTGATGGAATCTATGGAATCAGTAGTGAGGCCTTCTCTCTATTTCCTAATTTTAGTGATTTATGTCTTCTTACTTTGTTTCTTGGTCAGACTAAAGGCTTGTCAATTTCATTAATCTGCAAAAACCAACTTTTGGTTTCATTGGTTTACACTATAATTATTCTGGGTTCTATTTTAATATCATTGACCTTTGCTCAAATATTTATTATTCACTTCCTTTGATTTAATTTGGCTTTAATTTTCTAGTTTAGTATTTTTCTTGCTTCTTAGGGTTGAAGCTTAGATCATTTATTTGGTATATTTCCTCTTTTCTGATATAATCATTTAAAACTATAACTTTCCCTCTAGGCATGTCTTTAGCTGTATCCCACTCAGTTCTAAATATTTTATAATTTTGTGTTTGTGCTATAAAGTATGTTAATTTCCAAATATTCAGCAGTTTCCCAGAGTAATTTATTTTGACTTCTAATTTAATTTTCCTGTGGTCAGTAGAACATACTCTACATGATTTCAGTATTGAAATTCATTAAGTTCAGTTTTATAATTTAGCATATGATATAATCTGGAGAATAATCCAGATGTGTTTAAAAATAATTTGTGTTCTACTGTTGTTGGGCGGAGTCTTCTATCTATGTCAGGTCAAGTTGGTTGATATGATTACTCAAGTATATTATAACCATATTGATTCTCTATATTGGTCTGCCGATTATTAAGAGGAAGGTACAGATATCATCAGTGAATTGCCTATTTACCCCTTCAATCATGTCAGTTTTTGCTTTATGTGATTTGAGACACTATTGTTAGGTGACTTTGTTTATAACTGTTATATATGCCAGATTAATTAAACCTTCCATCATTTGATATCCTTCTTTACTTCTAGGAATATTTTACCATAAAAACTATTTTCTCTGAGGTCAGAATAGCCACTCCAGTTGTCTTTTGGGTATTCTCTGCACGATATAATTTTCCCACCCTTTTACTTTCAAACAGTTTATGTTTTTTATTCTAATGTGTTTCTTTTATAAACAATGCATACCTGTTTAATTTTTAAAATGGAATGCTCCAGTTTCTGTCTTTTAAATTTTATATAGTTATCATATGGCTGGATTTATGTCTGCCATTTTCCTATTTGTTTTCTAGATGTCATATCTTTTTGGTTTTTCTGCTCATTCTTAGCTGTCTTTTTTTGTGCTAAATAGATACTTCTTACTGTAATAGTTTAATTCTTTGGAGGTTCTTTTAGTATTTTTGAGTTATTTGTTTAGTATTGGCTCTAGGGTTTAGAAAATGCACCTTAAATCATCACAGTCTACTTTGGAGTAATACTAATTTTGTTATATGGCCATTTATATGTCTTGAACTCAGTTTCAGCGAAGTGATTCTGTCCCTTATTCTGTCCAGATTTTCCAGCAGATCAATTATTGAAGCCATCATTGGCCTTGGCATGTTTATAACAGCAACTATTAACCTGAGATAGGTGACAGACACTAAACAGCAAGGATTTCATTACCACTAGACTGGACATATAATCATGTTATTAAGTCATGGAGACCAACAAACACAATTAGTAACCCAGTTCTGTGTTTGACTAACCTGGACAGACTCTCATTGTCACTGGGACATTGCAACTATTTAAAAGAATGCCAGTATTCTCAGAATAAAATGCTTACCATTCTGAGAATTCACACAGGCCTTTGAAGATGTGTGGCAGAATTATTCCCAATACTTTCCTTCATAGTTTTATCTCAAGAGGAAAGAATAAACTCGTCCAAATGAAACCCAGTTTTTGGTCCATGCCAACCTGTGGGAAAGAATAAATGAGTGTCAGGATAAGAAGTAGTACGAGTCCATTCGTGAACTATATACATATAGGAGGGTTCACTATGTATATGCATACAATAGATATCATTACTCTACTGAGATATTTCTGATATCATTCAAAAGATAGTGCAAAAATTCAGTGGGGACAAAGTGCCTCTTATGACTCTTCAGATAATTAAAACTTTTTGGATTAATAAATACTTCACAAAAGCAATACAATTCTAAATTACTTAATAAAATAATAAAAATAATGTAGTAATATACATTTATTAAAATTTGATGTTACCTCTGGAGTGCCTTGTTCTGATTTTTCCCAGAGAAAGAAGATGGTACAAGTGACAAAAATAGCACGTCTCTGTGGGTGGCAGTGAAAATTCCAAGCAGCAAAATGTCTCTTTTGTTCTACATAACTTCCAGTCTACAAAGCACAAGGGAAATTAGGGAGTTGGGAAACAAAACATTTCTAATGGAATATTTAGTAAGGAATACATAAAAGATATTCACTGAGCAACCAATATGACAACAACAATAAATGCTTGCTCCTTTAAACATATTAGTTTAGAATTTTTTCTCTAAGACATAGGCCTCAAAGTTTCCTCAATGTACCCACCATAACTCCATTCATTGTAACTAGTATCTTTATTTAACACATTGCAAATCCATTGGGGGTATATAAAAGTAGACAAGGAAATCCATGTTAAAAAAAACTGTAAATTTAATCATTTCACATCTAAAAATGTTTAATGCAATATGTAGCTGGAGCTAGTGCTCATGTGTTGTTCACTCGGTTGATGAGAAAAACAAAACAAAACAAAAATCCAAAGAAAAAATAATTCAATCCTAGTGACTGGTTGGCTGGCAAATTAAAATATATTGTGAAGAGTTCACATATAGTACTTACTTTTCTTTCTTTCTTTTTATTTATTTTTTTTGTCTTTTTGCCTTTTCTAGGGCCGCACCTGCAGCATATGGAGGTTCCCAGGCTAGAGGTCTAATTGGAGCTGTAACCATCAGCCTATGCCACAGCCACAGCAATGTGGGATCTAAGCTGCGTCTGTGACCTACTCCACAGCTCACAGCAACGCTGGATCCTTAACCCACTGATCGAGGCCAGGGACCAAACCCGCAACCTCATGGTTCCTAGTCGGATTTGTTAACCACTGAGCCATGACAGGAACTACCACATACAGTACCTACTTTTCAATTATCATATGTTAGTTTCACTTACTAGAGCAAAGTAAAAATCCATAATCTCTTTGTACTTTGACTACCTTAAAATAAACTTCGGAGTTCCCATCATGGCAGGACCAATCATCACTCAGAAAAATCCAGTAGTTCAGAAAACTATGTGAATATCTCAAGGACAGGTCCAACCATTTCTAGAATTTTCGGTGTTCATGTGCTAGTTCCCTAGGGTCTGTTTACTGCAATTGTATTTATGCTGCCAGCATAAATGACTTAAAGAGTGACTTAAAGAGTTACAATTTCACTCCAAATTGTACCATCAAATTCCTCTGATATATGCAAACAGCTTAGCTTTCAAATATCTCAGTTCTTCCTGGTACCACACAAATGAAAAACTGATCTTCACATTGTAATAGTTTTCTTAGAGTAGGTATTTGTGCTAGGCCTCAGTTTGACAGAAGTGATTGTGTAATTCATTTGTTCACATTTCTAAATAAGATCAATTATTATAGTAATCACTGATACACAAGAGTTTCTAAAATAGACCACTGTTTGCGTCAGAAAGTAAAAGAAACTCAGAAGTTCATCACTTATCCTCACTACTCAGTTATGGAGACCAGACCTTAAATTAAAGATCCAGGTTCCACAGCTGACTTCATAGACAGTGCCTTATAGTAACTGAAGCATTACAGAATCCTTAGAAGGAAGGTCATATTCTAGGGAACAAATGCTTACTGATCTCAGAATTCCCACTGTCCCCTGAGGATGAGCTTTCCCCTCAAGGGGAAGGAATAAACATTTTCATATGAAACCTTAGTTCTACCTTTACTGACCTGTGGGAATAGGACAAAAATGTAGAAAGATATAGAAGTAAACCTGTTCATTTATCCATCAGGGACAATACATTAGTGTTCGATCATGTACGCTCCTACGAAATAAGCTAATGAATTGCTCTGATAGGATGTTTCCAATGCTATTTTAACAATATTAATTGTCTTAGTCTCTGGCCTCCATAAGAGCTAGTACTGTCCAATATTTTCTGCCAGACAAATTAAATGTGCAATCAGAATGTCTGAGTGTGCACAAAGTTCCAGGAAAATTTTGAACAGAACAATGTGACAGACACATGTTACTGTAAATTCAACCTCAAAATTTTTTTATCCTCAAAAATGACCCAGTGGATTAAGGAGGAGGAAAGTGCAAAAAGTAATGACAGGGAAACAAAGAACAGCCATCTAACAATTACTTACAGGACTTTACCTGTTTGAGGTTAGGAACCTGGCAATCTGCAGAGGATGCACAGGATTATGCCACATCAGAGCCTACACAGTGTGGTCACAGCAATGCAGGCAAGGCTCACACAGGCACAATAATTATGGAAATGAAACTAGAGGGGATGGGAATGTGCAGAGAGGAAAAGTTGGACACAGAATCCTCTCACCATGAAACACTTCTTGTCCTTTGTCAGTGTTATACTTACCAGGCCATATTGCTGAGGATTCAGTGACATTTGTGCAAGCATGCCCCTCAGTAGAAACAACTTCTGTCTGCCATATGGGTGAGGAACAGCCTTGTCATCACCTCCATGCCTAATTCCTATATGAGGCATCAGTAGGAAGACAAAGAATATGCAGAAATTCTGGAAAGGAACAAAAAGAAGCCTCAAAGAATCACTGGATTGTTAAGACTTCATATTGTTTGAATTGACAGACTCTGTACAACATCAATGAAAATTATCAATTACTTAAAAATAATAAAAATAACCCAGGAAAAATGATAAAAAACAGATGTTACCATTGAGAATGCATCATTATGTTTCTTTTCAGATAAGGGAGCAAGTAGAAGTGTCAAAAGTAGCTCTTCTTTGGTGATGTGGTAAGAATTTCATGTAACTCCAATATTACTTTTAACTTGCAAATTGCAGAGGTATTTAGAGGAGTTGGGGGAAAAAAGCCTTCCAAATTAAATATTAGTTGATAATAGATTATAAGGAATTAATTATATACATTTGCTGACCACCTGCATGACAAGAATAAAAATACATTTGTTCCATTAAACAGGAGAATATAGAAAGTCATTTGTTCTAAGACCTAGTCAAACTTTCTCCAAAAGACCATCAGCATCACACATTAAAATTGAGATCTCCCTTAAAACACATATGAAACAGGTTCTTAGAATATGCATATTAGCCGATAAAATGCCAAGAATTGGAAATGCAAGAATTTCACAATTTAAAAATATTTAGTGCCCAATATACTTGAATCCATCATGCAAATGTCTAGAACATTTCTCTTTATGTGAGAGGAAAAAAACTGTATGAATTCTTGTGACTGAGCTAACATTCACAGCAAAATATGCTCTAAGATATTCCTATTGACAGAAACTACTCAAATTTCCACATACTTGCTTTATCTAAAAATTGACAAAAAAAAGACATAAAAATTGACAAGTAAAGACATAACATCTTTTGAACTGACTATGTAGTTGACTTCAGTAGACTACTCCTTACTCACAAGAGGGTAATATCTAAGGAAATCATGTGAAAAGCTCAAGGGTAGACAAAAACAAATTTCCTGGTCCCACTTCTCATGTGCTTGTTCTTCAGAGTATGATTACTATGAGTGAATGGATGCTATCAGCCAAGCACTCAAAGAGTTGCCATGTCATCCCTAAATCAGACATTTATAGACCACTGTGGAGCTCATTTTCCCTGATGTATGCAATCAGGACTCCTCTAGTCCTGTATGGTACTGCTACTAGACCAACTGAGCTCCCTCTACATTTTTGCCTAGCATGGTCCCTGGGAGGAACCTTAGCTGACAAATGATTTCATCACTCAATTTGTTCATATTCCAGCAAGACCCATATTTGAAGTCTATCATTGATCCAGGCACATTAGTAAAAGGGGCTTTGATCTTAAAATATGTGGCAGATGCTGAGCACTCAGAGTTTTGATACCTTCAGACACACTGATCCATGATATTCAGTAACAGAAAGGAGTCATCAAGTTGATGACAGCTTGATGACTGACTAGCACAGCCAGAGTCTTGTTGTTATATGAGCGTTCCAATGCCCTAAAGGAATGCCAGTATTTTCAGGACAAAATGCTTATTGATGTTATAGTTTCCACTGCCTCTTCAGGATGATATGGTACAATTAATGTCAGTACTTTCCTTCATGTCGCCTTGCAAGCAAAAGGAATACATGCTTTCATACAAAGCTCAGCTAGTGGCATACCTGTGGAAACAGAGTAAAAATATGGGAAAATGAGATGTTTCCATGTTTATTTGTTAAACATATGCAAGATAGGAGGGTTTATAATGTATCTTCATATCACATATATTCAAATAATGTTAGTAGAATGTTTCTGATGTTATTCAAAGGGAGAAAGCATAAAAAGCTTGTAAATAAAGGAGACAAAATATTGAACAACTCATCAGGTAATTAATAATGCACATTATTTGCATTAATAGACACTTCACAAAACCAATTTTCTACTTGATTACAAGAATATAATAAAAATTAACCATAAAAAGAAAATTTATTTAACACTGGTTATTACCTTTGAAGTGCACTGTTTTGTTCCATCCCAAAAAAGGGAACAGGTGAAAACACAAAAATCTAGCACTTCTTTAGGGTGGTGAGTATTCCATGCAATTCCAAAGTCGCTTCCATTTTTTAAAGTACAGAGAAAATAAAGGAAGTTGTGAAACAAAACCTTCCAAACTGAATGCTAACTGCTAAAAAATAACAAGGAATTAACCACAGACATTAACTTGACCATCTATATAACTAGAAAAATTATATTTTTTCCTTGGAAAAGGGTAGTATAGAAAATCAGTTTTTCTAAGACCTTGGTCTTGAAGTTGACCTCAAATTCCCCTTGAGTACTGCTTACTAAAATCATAACTTTTATTTAAACATACAAACCATTCACTCAAGGAATATGAGTATTAGTCAAAGATATCTACACAAAATTCCAAGAACTCGATATTTAATAATTTCATGTCTAAAATGTTTAATGAAATATTTAATTTAATCCATCATCAAATATCTAGAAATTTTCTTCCTGAGTGACACACACACACACAAAACTTGTTCTTAAAAGTTTTTGGTGGATTAGCAAGCAAATTAAAACATGCCATAAGATAATATAATAAACCTAATCAAACCTTTGATTTTCTCATATTTCTTTTACTTAAGAGATAAATGACACACAAAAATGAATTTCTTTCTAATTGACTGTCAAATAGACCTAAACATACTGATCCTCAGAAAAGACTGAAACATCTAAGGAAACTGTATGAATGGCTCAAGTGTAAGCACAGCTGTTTCCCACAGTAGTCATTATTCATGTGCTGGTTCTCCATGGTTTGTTTACTGTGGTTGTAGGGATGCTGCCTGCCAATCACTCAAAGAACTGTCATCCCACAATGGTTAGTTATAGTCTCTGTACAATTAATTTCCTCTAGTGTATGCCAGCTTCTTAGTTTTCCGCTACTGTAGTCCTTTTGGGTGGGGAGAACAACTTGCTGACCAAACTGAACCCTTTCTACATTTCTGCTTGGCTTGGTCTCTTGTGCTGGACTTCAGTTCACATGAGTGATTTTGTCACTCAGTTTGTTCAGATTCCAGTGAGATCCATTTTTGAAGTCATCATCAATCCAGGCACATATATACAAGGGACCTTGATCCTGAGACATGTGGGAGACACTGAGCTCTAGACTTCCATCTCCTTGGGACACCCTTGCCCACACTATTCCACCATGGAGGCCAGCATCACTGATGACTCCATGGCTGACTAGCACAGCCAAAGTCTCAACATCATTGCAGGAATTCCTGAGGGGAATGTCGCTATGTTCAGGGCAAAGTGCTTATCCAGCATGAAAATTCCCACTAGCTCATAAAGATGTCATAAGGATGAGAGGCATAATGTTTTCCAATACCTTCCTTCATTTCATGTCTCAGGGAAAAAAATAAAATCTTTATATGAAATTGAGCTCTTAGTTAATCTGCTAGCCTAGAGTAAAATTATGGAAAGATGAGAAGTATATGAGTTCATATGTTAACCATGCATGGCACAAAAATGTTTATTATGTACAAGAATATAAAACCACTATTTCTCTAGTAGGGTCTTCTGATGTTATGTAAAATGGAGGAAGCATTAAAGTCATGGGAAAAATTACACAGAAGCCTCTGAAGACCCAGATTATTAAAGGCCTCACACTGCTTGGATCAACAGACTCTAAGACAGCATTTGTAATCTGGTCTGCTAAAAACAAACAATATAAAAACCCAGGAAAACACACTTATTAAAAGTTGCAATGTTAACTCCAGAATGCATTGTTCTGATTATTTCCATAGAAGGGAGCTAGTACAAGTGACAAAAACAGCAGTTCCTTGGAGTGGTGGTAGGAATTCCATCCAATTCCAATATCACTTCTAATCTACAACATATTTTGGGAAATTAGGAAATTTGACAAACAAAACCATCATAATTGAATGTTTAATAATAACAGATTATAAGGAATAAGCCATAGATACTCACTTGATTGTATAAGAAGAAAAAAAAAAACAATGCTCACTACTCAGACCAGGGTAACACTGAAAGTTGCAAGACCTCAGTCTCAAAGGTTCCACAAGGCCCTCCCTTGGCATCAGGCATTAATCCTAGGATCTCCCCTTCAACACTATAAAACCCACTAACACAATATGAGTATTGGGAATCTGCCTAAAATGTCAATAATTGGAAATGTAATCACTTTTTAATTAAAAGTGTTTAATATAGCATCTATTTGAATCTATCACAAAAATGTCTAGAAAATTCCTCTTTGAGTGATAGAGAAAAAAAAAAACACTTCCAATTCTTGTGACTTCATCAGTAAGGAAATTAAAACATTTTTGGAGACATTTTGACAAATAGGAACTACTCCTCAATTTCCATGTTTCTTTTACTTTAATAGATACAAAAGTAAACATTCTTATGTTTTGCTTTGAATACCTAACTGACCTCATTCTGAAAATTTTGGCACCTAAGAAAAATATGTGAATGGCTCATAGGTAGGCATAACAATTTACTACCTATCTCTCCATTCTTGAGCTGGTTCTCCAGGATCTATTTATTATACTGCCATCCAAGCATTCACAGAATTGTCATGTCATTCCTAAGATATTTACAGATCTCTGTATAGTTCATTTCCCTTAATGTATGCAATCAGGATAGCGTTCAATTACTTTGGTCCCTACTGGCACCATTAGCTGATCAAACTGAGCCTCACCCCCAAATTTTTGCCTGGCATGGTCTCTTGTGCTGGACCTCAGTCACACAAGTGATTTTTCTTCACTCATTTTGTTCAGATTCCAATGAGATCCATTTTTGAAGTCTTCATTGATCCAGGCACATTCGTAAAAGAGATCTTGGTCCTGAGATATATGGTAGACACTGAGCTCCCAGGATTCTATAATTCTGGGATACACTGACTAAAGCTCTTCAATTATGGAGACCAATTATAGCCAATGACCTAGCCTCTTGGCTGACTATCATAACCAGAGTATTATTGTCACTGGAATGTTATGATTCCCTAGGAGAAATGTGATTATTTTCAGGACAACACTTACTGGTATTAGAATTCACACTGGTCCTTGAGGATGGAAGGTAGAATTACTTCTAATACTTTCCTTCACAGCACATATCAAGGAGAAGGAATAAAATCCCCCATAAACTCATCCCTATGAAGCCTAATTTTTGGTCCATTTCAACCTGTGGGAAAGTATAAATATGTAAAGATGAAAGGTATACATGTCTATTTGTCAAAATTTAATAAGGCAGGATGATTTGCTATGTGCCTTTATGTAAAATAAACTGATTTATTACTCTTCTATGATGCTTCTGGTTAAAGTAGAGAAAAGCATAAATAAAGGAATTGGAATCCTCAGATACCTCGACAGATTATTACTGCTAATAATATAGTTTGTATTAACTGACTATTCATCAACTCAATGCAATTTTAGATTGTTTTAAATATAATAAAAGTAACCCAAAAAAACAAATTTACTAAAATTAGATGTTACCTTAGGAGTGTATTATTTTTTTCCTTCCCAGTTAAGAAAAATGGCACAAGTGACAAACTCAGTACTTCACTGGTACAGTGAAGAGATTCATGAAATTCTAATGTCATATCCAGTAAACAAAGTACACAGGAAATTAGGGAAGCTACAAAACAAAGTATTAATGGACTATTCAGCAAAAAAAATTTATGAGAGTTTATAATATATATTCCTTGGTCCATAAGAAGGAATATATATGCTTACAACTTTTATCACAGTAGAAGAGATATAATTTTTCCAAGATATTTGTCTCAAAGTTTCCCCAAAACAAATCACTGCAAAATCATTTACTATAATTAGGATGGGTGTTTAAACACATTAAAAAACCACTAAGAATAAATGAAAGTGACAATGAAATCCATGTAAAAATCTAAGAATTTGAAGTATAATCATTTCACATCTAAAAATGTTTAATGCACAGGAAAAAAAAAACTCATGGACATGAAGAACAGACTTGTGGTTGCCAAGGGGGAGGAGGAAGGAGTGGGATGTACTGGGAGTTTGGGGCTGGTAGATGCAAACTATTGCACTTGGAATGGATAAGCAATGAGATCCTTCTGTATGGCATAGGGAACTATATCTAGTCCCTTGTAATGGTACATGACAGAAGATAATGTGAGAAAAAGAATATATATATACATATGTGTATATATATTTATATATGTATATATTTTCATATATGTATATATATATATATGTATATGACTGAGTCACTTTGCTGTATAGCAGAAACTGACAGATCATAAATCAACTATAATATTTTTTTTTTAAAAGTTTAATGCAGCATGTGGATGAAGCCAGCACCCAAATGTATATACTAAGTTTATAGGAAAAATGAAAAACAAACAAACAAAAAACTGTTCTAATTAATGTGACTGGGTTGGGAAGCAAATTAAAATATGCTGTGAACATTCCATATATCCACTCTTCAATTTATATATAATTGTTTCACTTAATAGAAAATGAAATGTAGAAGTTCATAATATCTTTGAAATTTGACAATCTAATCACACTGAAGACACAATCATTCAGAAGATTCTGTCAGTTCAGACAAATGTATGAAAGTTGCAATTGTAGTTACAAATATTTCTCATGGAACTCATTATTAAAGCGATGATTACCTAAAACTTATTTACTATAGGTTTGTAGATGCTGGCAGCCAAAAACTCAAAGAGTTGTCACCCCACAATGGTTATTTATAGCCTCTGTAAAACTGACTTCCTTTACCATACACTAGCATTTTAGTTTACCAATATAATATTTGTTTTTTGGGGGTACAAACTGCTGACTAAGATGGATATCCATTCACATTTTTGCCTAGCATGGTCCATGGACTAGACCCCAGCTTACATAAGTGATTTTGTCACTATTTTGTTCAAATTCCAATAAGATCCATTTCAGAAGTCACCATTTATCCAGGCACACTTATAAAAGGGAACTGTAGAATGAAATATATGACACACACTGAGCTATCAGGACTACATTTCTGATTAGCATAGCCAGAGTTGCACTGAGATTGGAGGGTTAATGTCCCTGAGAGGAATGTTAGTATCTTCAGTATCTGTGTTTACAAGCACAGATTGTCTTCACAGCAGGCCACCACAGGGACAGAGAGCACTACCAGCAATGAAGTACCTCATATCAGGCCCTGAAATTCTGCTTCTCAAGGCCAGACCAACCCACATAGCCTCAAGGTGTCTACCCACACCACTGGCACATTAAGGGCCTCACACACACTGCCTGATAGGGGAACACACTCGATCAAAGGGACCCTCTTTCTAAGTCCCCTATGAGAACCATGTGATGAGGAGAGAGTAGTGAGTATTCAGTCATGTTGTTCAGATTTTCAAGAAATGCAATTAAGTAAATAACCATAGATTGGAGCAAGGGCTAAGGAGCTGGACTGGCACACTCACAGCCTAGACTCTGGGATGACTAGCCTGCTCCATCACATCATACTTCAGGAGCTTCCAGAGCTTAGCCAAGGTGCAGGAAGTAAAGCTCACACTCAGGCAATCAGGCTGCTGTGACTCGGCCAATGCAAGGGGATGAGAGTGTAGCCAAGGACACCTGAAAAGAGTGCCCTAAGTTCTACATGTCCATACACAGGGACAGTGCTGCTTACCATCACCAGGCCTCCATGATCCCCTAAATAGGCCATCATAAACTTGCCTCTGGGAGCTCCTTGCCTCTGGGAACTCACTTGGTATCTCCAAATAGGCCCAGGGTTCCATGCTGCTGCTGATCTTCAATCATTGATGCTTCCATCTAGGTCATGGAGGGGAAAGGACACGTGCATGCCCATTTCAGGGAGGTGCATGGTTACACAGGGGAAAAGGGCCCACAACCTGTGTCTCAGAGCTGCATCTGGCTTCTATGTTTCACATGCCTCCCCTCCTTCTGGGTGTCATGAACCACAAGGTGATGTGGTAAGGCAAGGACTGCAATCACAGAGGGCCAGAAATGGCACAGAGAGTGACATAGGCACTCAGCTCCCTTGTATCAGGCCCTGCAATTTGGATCCTCAATGCGGGCCCCAACCACGCAGCATCAAGGTGTCCACCCACACCACTAAGACACATTCAGGAACACTGGGCTACTCTGCCTCACACACATAATTCAAGAGGAAGACACCCCACTCCTGGTATATTCTTTTCTCCAGTTGTACTTGCAGACATAGGGCAGCACTTTCTCTATCTCTAGAAGCATCACTTAAATATCAAAAACTTGCCCTAAAAAGAATCCAACTATGCCAAAATTGGCTCCTTGGGCCAAAGACCAAGACAATAATGTGCATCTGCACAGAACACGGAGAACTCCAAGCACACTCTATGCTTCCCAAAAAAAAACAGAGAAACCTCTGGTGTAAAATACCAGTAGAGTGATTTGAATGGCCAGAAGTACAATAGAACATAGAGACATGCACGGGGTCACTTCTAGGCCAGTACCTGCACTATCCCTAAGAAGGAAGTGTGTGTCCTGACCATGAACACAGCAAGAGATACAGGTCATTCAAGAGACACAGGTCAACCACACACATGCAATGGAAGAAGCCAGAAAACATCCTGGACTCTGAACGTGACATGATGTCTACAAGCCAAGGCCCAGAGTGCCATACAGCATGGGTTACCTGTAAGAAAATGGACACCTAGCCCCAAAAAAGCCCTCCATCTTTCACTAGGCCCACACACCCCACACCTGCCAAGCACAGGTCTAAGGTCTCCACTCAGGAGGGGAACAGGAAAACCACACATAAGAGGCTACATTGTACCACAAGATGCAGGCTATCCTTGACCACTAACTCCCTACTTTCCACACACTTCTGCCTAATGACCTCCAGGAAGAGCCCCAAAAGGCAGGGATGACAAGCTGTGCTGGGCATAAAAACCACGCCTGGGTATTAAGGGGAAGAATATCATGCCATCAAGTGAAAGGGAGAATGTGGTTAGGGAAGGGAGAAAAACAACCCATTGCCTCAAAATAGAACCCGCTGGGAGGACACTGCTATGGGCCAGCGACTTGGTGTCCTGCTTCTGAAGAAACTTATGGGGAACAAAAACTACCACAGGACAGGCAACATGCAGGACACTGACATCATGCCAGGGCATCTAATCACAACTGCTCAAACACTTCACATGTGAGAGGACGGGAAGTTCACCAACAGGCAACCAGAAGTGGCATAGGATGGACAAGGATAGGGGAAGAGGGTATCGCTCAGGGAAATAAGATGAGTGTCCCAAGGAAGATTTATACAAAAAATCAAGAGCCACCTACCAAAGACAGGTCTCCAAAAATACCCCTAAAAGACGGCACGCCCACTGGTCTGTGGGAGCTCCTCGGCCTCGCTCGGTGGCACGCGACAAGATCAGGGGTCCGCCACGCTGCTCTCCTGGGTCAGGGCGAGAGGGCACACACACCACAAGGGTTTCCACAAGGAGGAAGGGCCACGCTGGCGCCAGGGGACCAGGGCCCCTCCACCTGGAGACCCGCACTGCATCGGGCTTCCACGGCTCCCCAGCCTCCCGGGCCTCCCCTCTTTCTGGGTGTCTGCAGCCACACGGACCCTGCGTGGGGGCCGGGGGGTGGGGGGAAGGCACGGCCTGCACAGAGGCGTGCCAGGGGCAGAGAGAGAGGCCCCGGCATTCTCCCACGTCCCAGGGCCCCAAACATGGATCCCGAAGGCCGGCTCCCCGCCGCCCAACACAGCAACAAGGTGCCCCCCGGAGGCACGTTCAGGGCCACTGGGGCAACCTGCCCGACACCCCCGAAAACCCAAACCCCTGGCACCTCCTCTGCCTCAGGACTTCCGCCAGGACTCACCGACCCTGCGGAAACCCTCTCGCTACCTTTGTTCTCTCCCTCTCTTTCGCTCTATCTCTCGGTCCCACCCGCTGTCACCCTTTCTCTGGCGACCACGTGCGCGCGCCTTAGGTTTCTCTCCTTGGCTGGGCCCATCCGACGAAAGATCAGCCACTTGCCCTCAGAAGAGTCTGTCCCTGCCAGCCGGGTCTCCAGGAACCCCAGCACGGGAGCACTGATGCTACCCTGCCCTGACGAAGGGTGACGGCCACCAACTCCCCTTGACCTCTCCGTAACGCGGAATCCCCTCAGCGCCCGTAAGACCCCCGAAGCCGTTCCCGTGCCCACCAGTACGGAGAAACCCCCTGACCAAGACGTGGTCGCTACCCGGCGGTTCCCGCCCGCACCAAGCCCGTCCCAGTCACGACCACACACCAACCGGGACACCCAAGGCGGGCGGGAGACACGGCTCAAACCCCCACAGGTCGTGGGACATTTCCCCAAACAGCCGGGACTCCTGAATGGGCCAGGCCTTCCAGGGCCTCAAGCCCCGGGCCTTCCTGGCAAGCACGCGGCCGCCGGGCCTCATCAAAGCCCTCCGTCGCTGGCGGGGCCAGGGCACCGCCACCGCTGCCCAAGCCCAGGCCTCCCGTCTCCGCTCGCCATGAGGCCGCCCGCGGCAGGACCCGGACACCCGCCCCTAGCAGCCTCCCAGGCACTGCCACCTGAGTGAGGTGCCTGGCCGCCCACCTCCCCGCTCTGCCCAGGCCCCCGCGCGGTGACCTGGGCGAAGCGCTCCACGCGGCGCGGGTGGCTCGCTGTGCCGGGCAGACCACCCACTGCAGGGCGTCCAAGGGCTCGGCATCGCACCCTCCAGTGAGAGGCAGACCGTGCACCGGGAAGGACTCCGACCCGTGGCCTCCCAAAGGACCCCTCCAAGGTGCGGTCACCGCCGCGGCCCAGGGACCTGGCGGCTGCCTTCCCCAGACCCCTACGGGGAGCCACGCCTCCCAGAGGAGAGGCCACATGCAAGACCGGCCCCGCCCCTGCCCGCGCGGTCCTTCCCTACCCGGGCCTCCCACAGCCGCTGACGCCATGCCACTTGAGGCCAGGGCACCTCCTCCAGAGCCCCTCGCCCATCCAGACGTGGGCCTGTCCACCCACGTCCCCGGCAGGCTCCCTCTGCCCGCCTGTCGCTCACCACTTCAGGTGCCCCCATCTCGCCACCCAGCCCCAGCCTCCGGGCCAACATCCCTGGACGTCCCAGGGGAGCGCCCTCAGGGTTTCCCAGGCTCCCGCCCTCCCAAGAGCCCCCGCTACCACAGACCCCCTGCAGCAGGTGGCCCTCAGGGGTCCCCAGAGCAGAAAGAGAACACTACCCTGCCGGGATCCCGTCTCCCCACAGGAGCCTGAGAAGGGCGCCGGGCCTGGGCCAGGACGCCCCCTGGGACCCTAGGGCCGCACACTTGCCTCGGGTGCCGGGCCCAACTTTCGGCCCACGGGACGGCCTGGGAAACCCCCCAAGGCCGGCGGGAGGCCGCCCGGGATCTCCAGCACGCTCGGGCGCGCGGCCTCTCCCCCGAGGCCAGCGCCGGGCGCCGTTCCCCATGCTTCCTGGGCCCGGCAGGCGGCCGCCTTCCCCAGACCTCACCCGAGTGGCTGCTGACACACAAAGGCGCCGAGGCCCAGGGACCCTCCCCGCCCAGCCCCCGGTGGCAGCCACGTGCTGGACCTCAGTTTCGATGAGGAGACGGTAGTGAGTTCTCACTCATTTTGTTCAGATTTCCAAGGAATGCTTTAGAGGGAGTCATCATCGATCCGAGCACGGGCTGCGCCGCCAGAAGGCACATTCACCGCCTCCGCACCTGGAGATCCAACCCGCTCCATCACGGCAGCGTTTGGGGGCGGGCCCAGACAGACGAGCCACTGGGCAGGACGGGACGCTCCCCCCCTCACGCCCCCTTTTAAGTACGTGAGCCAAATTCTTGTGTGGGGTGTGGGGGTGCAGAGCTCAGACTGTGTGAGAAGAGTAGTTGAAGAGTTAGGGCAAAGGGCAGATCATTCAGTTAGATCAATACGAAAGAAATGCAAGAGACGAGCAATCACGGTGTAAATAAAATGGGAATACAATCTATATTACACAAGAAAATCTATATGAATAAATGACTAGGTTCTCCCAAAAACAATGTAATTGCGGCCAAAGGAAAAAGAGGAAGTGAAAATTCTCTATTAAAGTGCTTTAGTCCCTATTGACTCAGTAAAATCTTTAGCCCTGTTTACTCCTGATTTTTTTTTTTTTGGTCTTTTTGTCATTTTAGGGCCACCCCGGGAGTGCATATGAGAGCTGGTCCCAGTGCTAAGGGTCCTGAATCAGAGCTGTTGCTCTGAAGCCAGCCCTAGGCTCCAGAGCCACAGCACAGCCAGATCCGCCGCCCTGTCCCTGCGACCTACACCACACCACGGCACATGCCGGATCTCTTAATCCACTGAGTGGAAGCCATGGATCTAACCCGCAACCTCATGGTTCCTAGTTGGATGCGTTTCTGCTGAGCATGCATGATGGGAACTCCCTAGAATCCTGTTTTTAATAAATATACCAGAAAACTATATGGACAAAACAAAAAATCTCAACAAATGCTCATCAATTTTTTTAAGAAGTGATAATGCATATAGGAACTATAATTTAAAGACATGCCTAAAATAATTTACATATGAAGACTTGCACATCTGAATTTGCTTCAGAATAACTGCTACAGGGGAAAAGGAGAAAGTAGTTGGATCACAGATGAAACAAGATCAGCCAAGGGTTTATTCTTTCCTTCCTCTCTTGTTTCCCTCTCTTTGTTGCCCTCCCTTTCCTTCCTATCCTTCTTCCTTCCTGTCCTGTCGTTCCCGCTTCCTTCCTTCCTTTCCTTCCTTCCTTTCTTTCTTTCTTCCTTTCTTCCTTTCTTCCTTCCTTCCTTCCTCCTTCCTTCGCTTCCTTCCTTTCTTTCTTTTCTTTTTAACTCTGGCTACACTCATGGCATATGGAAGTTCCAGGCCAGGGGTCAAATCTGATCCACAGTTGCAACCTACAACCAGAGCTGCAGCAATGCTAGATCCTTTAACCCACTTCACCATGGGGTTTGATTCTTGAAGCTGATTTTGGGTACTTGGAGGGTTTCTTCATGTAATGTTTTGTGAAATTATACAGAATGCTGAAAAGTCTTTCAAAAGGGAAAAGGAAAGCAAATTAGGGGAAAGGGCAAAATAACTACAGTTCCAACCTAGGAGACATCAGGACATTCATTTATATTCCAAATTGGTGTCCCTTCTCTTTTCAATCTGTGATAGTTCTCAAAATTTAAAAGACCCCACCTACGTTTCAGGGCAATTTGAGTCAGATCAATGATGCTTATAAACTTCTCAATATATTTGAAATATTGACATAGCATAGGAAAATTTTGCAAATTGTCAGCAGAAGGAATCCATTTGGAATCACTGTTTACTCCAAAAATGATTACATTTTAGAAGGTCTATTTGAGCTAGCTGAAATCGCAAATTCAAATGTTATTTTTTTTTAACTCACGTGAATTACATTCAACTAATCCTCTTGTTTATTTCTGCTAAAATTTCAGAACTAAGTGATCAGCCTAAATGTCTACCCAGCCAGGTCCTCCTAATGCCAAAATAAAAGCAATTTTTCTACTATAAATTTCCTGCCTAATGGAGGGAAGCCTTAAAATATTTTTCCAACAAAAAAGAACATCCAGCCAAAATAAGCCAGAACTTAAGCTTAAATTATTTTTTCCCTTGGTTAGAGTCAGGAAGGTGTAATGAAATTCCATAAGCAAGAACACAAACAAAGAAAGGGAGATAAGACAAATGCGGGGCTATTGTTGTGTCTACCACCAGCAATTTTACTTAAATTGGTGTGGCTTTTTATATTCATTCAAATTGTCACTTTAATCAGAAAACTAAATTCCTAAATTCTCCAGAATACATTAATGTCAAAACAGGATAATCAGGAGCTCTGGTTCTTTTGGCCTTTGAGAAACTCTTTTTCAGTGAAGAAATAACAGGCAACCCCCCCCAAAATAACCTCCTTAGCTTAGGATATGTCTATAATAGTTATGCATAAAACATTAAAAAACAGAAAAAATCAGGCAGCTGATTTGTCCTCATATCAGAATATACTACTGCCCAAAGCCAAAAGATATCCTCTTGATTCTTTCACCTTATAAATTCCTTATTGCTATACTGACCACTAGGCTGGTCTCATAGAAATTGCTTTCCTTGGCAAAGGCTGACACTAGTCTCATATCAAACCATTTAAGACAAACTGTGGCCCATCACCCTGCCCAAACCCCTTCTGTTCTGTTTCCAATGTATGCTGATCTTGACCTCCTATCAAGGAGGTCAACCCATTCATCACTGATGCCTCAAAGGGCCTCAGCTACAATAGGACTATGCAGGTACCGACCTGTTCTCTACTCATGACCATCCCCAGCATCTCAATTCCTTGTGCAGTTATCTTCTCCAGGATCAATCAGAGAAAGTTACTACTTCCGCCCTTTTCTCCTCAGTAAAGAATCACAACCCCTCGTTACAAATTCAATAGATGTGTCCGACCTCCTGCCTCTTCAATATGCTTATATGTGTGTCACCTCTAGTGTGTGATAATCCCCACCCCACATCATCACTCAGAGGGCAACTGCCTTATTGAATTTGGTTTATGACACCACTATCAAGTTGTCATCGGCGAATTCAAGAAAATGAGAGAGTTCTAATGAAGTACCTGGAGAAACTGAGAAAATGGCTTGTCCATTTTCTAGGCAAATTTTGTTGGTTGTACAGGTCAAGGTCCAGCAGAGAGCTACTGTAAGAGAAAAAAAGATTTCATGTTATGAACAAATGTGACATTGTGTGTACTGTAGAATAGTAAAAATACCCAGTTCTGGTTGTGGACCATAGCATATGCAACAACTTATTTAAGTGGCGGGAGAGGTGTTAGCCATTTGCAGCGATCTATCAAAGAATCTTAGAACTCCATATGAATACCAATAAAACTCATTTTTTGCAGCCTCTCTCAGGACGAAGATCTTAGCGGAAAGGGAGGATAGCACTTGACAGATCAAACAGATAGAAAAATTGATTTGGTGTGAAACTTATTGCTATAGAGCATAAAATAATGCGACGGCCTTTACATGGAACGTGGAGAACTCTTTAACAGAGTAAACAGGAACAAGGAGAAAAGGCTGCGTCACACAAAACAAAACAACTGACAATCAAAACAAACAAACCAGATTCTGTTAGACCACATACAGAAAAGACTGTCGAAGATGTCAGTTTTCTGGTGGCTTAGGTGGAACGTGTGGGACAGTGGGAAAGTTGGCGCATATTGCAGAGTAAGCTACAGCGAAGGCGAATTCAGTTTAGAGAACAGAAGCATGTGGGGCCGAGAAAATGGTTTGCGTTATTTGGCGAGTGGCGGCAAATAGAGACATTATGGATTGGAGTTTCCCGTAGTCGGCACACGTGGAAACGAATCTACTAGTAACCATGATGTTGTGGCTCGATCCCTGGCCTTGCTCAAGATCGGTTAACGGATCTCAATTGTCGTGAACTTTGCGTGGTGGTTGCGCAGAATGCGGCTTAGATCCTGTGTTGGCTGTGGCTGTGGCATAGGCCGGCAGCTACAGCTCCAATTGACCCCTAGCCTGAGAACTGCTCCTGCTGCCGAGGGTGTGGCCCGAAAAAGCCAAGGACAAAAAAAAATAAAAAAAGAAAAAAAGAAATTATGGGATTATGGAAAAAGCTTGCTGCTGAAGCCTGTTGTAGTTAGAATTTTTGCTTCATACGGTATAAGTTGATGGGGCAAGGTGTGTCCCAGGTTCATGCTTATATGTTTGTAATCTACCAAGTTTTGGTCGTGTGTGGAGTAGGAGGAGAAGTTGTTTTCCTGATTATCTCAGGATGTTCAAATTATTTCAAAAAGAAAACATAGCTTCTGGTACCTGACAATCTTTGTCCCGTCCACTGGCTCTAAAATCTGGTCAGCATGTGGATTAATCAGAATCCGGTTTGCATGTTAGTAGGGGTTATCGCCTTCTTGTCAAAGACGAAGGTTTGATTGCAAATAACTCTTCCCACTGGAGTTTCCCATTAGGCTTCTCTCTGTGTCTCGATCGTGGCAGAGCATCACCTCCATCCATCTTATCCATGTCCCCCACTTCAGTGACAGCTCATGCAGTGATCATTTGTAGTGATTACGCTTTTTGCTTCATTCATTTTCAGAAGACAAAACTCAAATCGTATAACCTTTATACATTTTAGAATATTCGTGTATCCTAAATAGACCTAATCAAATTGGTATCACTCCAAGTTGACACTGGGAAAAATAGTGGTGCTCAGGTTTTTATCTCCGAGTGAGCTTTGTAAGGGTCTTATGAGACGTTGTGCAACAATGTCACCGGGCGGTTGGAATGGACCTGCCTTCTTTGAGAGGGTTGACTCTCAAGATCAAATTGAAGTAGAGTCATTGGCAATTCCAGTAACCACTAAGCATGCATCAAGACCAAGGGCATGATGATGTGCTTAAAAGTTCTGAGAGCAAATGGTGTGTGTGCAACAAAGTGGCTCATTCTAGAAAGTGGTAAAAAAAAAAAAAAATAAATGCCCATGGTTCTGTACTAACCGTGGGAGCAGAAGCCAAACCTCAGGGTTACAGCCAGGCAATTTTCCGTTCAGTTGATAGATGGAAAGTGCTGCTTTCTCAGTGAACCACTAGTGCGCAGAAGAGTCTCTGGAACCCACCGGCAGACGTAGCAGGTCCGACAAGATGGTACTGGTCTGTCAAACTCCAGTTCCGGGCTGCTCATTGTGCTCAAGAATCCAATACTGAGAGACTAGTAGTCTAACAGGAAAAAATAGCTTTAATGGTGAGGAAGATGCAATCCTTGGGAGAAGGAGACTCTGTCCCAAAGAACTAATCCCTTGCCCACAAAGGGTCACCAAACCCAGTTTTTTTAAAGGGGAATTTTAGGTGCATGCATGTGGGTAGGGTTGGCCTGTGTGTAGAACAGCACAGTTTTCTCCGACATATCTTGAACTGGTCATAGTGGTGGTGTGATCAGCATCTTTTTGGTGGTATTATTTACAGTTCCAGGTCAGGTTGTTCCCAATTCCCCTGAAGCCAGTTCTCTTTCTCAGAATTGTGTAATTGGAACAGTTTGATGTTATGTCTATCGGTCTGATCATATGTAGTTAATTTCTTGCTCGCATCCCGCTTGCGGTTTTCAGTATATACAAAATGGCTCAAGGATATGCTCAGAATACTTTTACATCACTGAGGGAATAATCTCCTTGACTTTGTTTATAACTACACTTTATTATTTTGCTTGTTTAAAACTGTTTTCTTGCTTCTGTATATTCGCATTTATTTTATTAATTTTAATTTTTCGGTTAAAGTTTTTTCTTACTACAAGAGGTTGGTAGGGACATGGGGTGATCTGTCCTGAGTAGGGGCCTCAGAAGTTCCCTACTTTTTTCCCACATAGGCATGGCTCTCTCAGCGGCGGGGTGTGCAGGGCTTTGACCAATCAGAAGCATCATTTGCGTATCTGAACTTCTGCAACCTGGGCATAGAGAGCACCAGACTGTTCAGAGTCAACCAGGGATTTTCCTGGCTGGCTTCCTACATGCATTTCAACAAATCTTCTGATCCACAGAGTTCCCATTCTTGGCTCAGTGTTTACAATCTGACTAGGAACATGAGGTTGTGGGTTTGATCCCGGCTTTGCTCATGGTGCGTCTTTTTAGGGTATCTGCGGTTGTGCGTGAGCTGATGAGTGTAGGTTTGCAGCATTGCTAGCTATCAGTCCCACAATTAAAGCTGTGGCTCTTGGTGTGAGCCGGCGGCTAACAGCTCTGAGGTCAGACCGCCCAGCCTGGGAGAAGCCTCTATCAACTGCCATATGGCACTGTGGTCCCCTAGAAAACTACAGACAAAGGAAACAAAAAGGAAAAGATCTCTGATTCATAAAGCACAAAGACTCATTCAACCCACCTGATCCAAGTACAGATAGATTCCTCGAGCATTGATCTCATAGAAGCCAAATCAGGAATAATAGTAAACAGTCCAGGTAGCTGTGGAAATTGGACTAGAGGCATGCCCCCAAGGCAAGTCAGACCCCTCTCCTTCCAAACCACCCTCTTCCACTCCTGTGCCCTGATAACTTACTTCCATCCCTCTGCTCATGGGCTTCAGCTTTTCATGACTGAGCCTAGAACATGGTCACTGGGCAATCCCCATCTCTTCTTCCCTCTTGTCTTAACAACCCCCTATACTATGATCTTTGCAGCTCATTCCTAGGTTTCAAATTACTGAGAGCAGCACCTGATTAGCTCATTCTTCTGGATCAGTCGCAAAAGTAGGTTTCAAAGGCTCCACCTCCTCCTTGACCTTTCAACTTCACATAGATGTCACTTCTTTCTGACCAAGCTTCCATTTTCACAAGCCCCCCTAAGACTTAGTTCCAGGCTGTGTTCTCCACATGAGTCGCCTTAGGTTCTGGTCATCACCCCATAACTGCCCATTATGTGCCTGTCTTCCCACTAAAACCGAAGTTCCTGGGGGCTATGGACTATGTCTCGTTGCACAGTTATCTCATCTCCCAGCAACCATCCTTTTAATATAAAACACATGGACTGATGGGTTTTGATACATGAATCTATATTAAGCCAAATACCTACAAATACAGAAATACTTTCAAATCTGTACTTTTTGTTCTTCCTGAGGGCCATCTTATAATCTCACATTCAAAAGGCACCTGCGCGAAATCTTTTCCATTGTTCAGAGCGCATCCTGGCACTAGGCGGCGACATATTGTACACTCTGTCTTTCCTTGTACAAACCCCCTTCAGTGGCTTAGCGAAAACGTAACCCAGCAAGGATTGAATGAATGCAATCCGCATTGCAGGCTACAGAAATATCAACTTGCAAATAGAGTTATAACCATACTCCTTTTTTTCCCTTTTCTTGGACAATAACTATTTATTTTTGGCCCATACCCAAGCATTCAAAGTTCCCAGTCAGGGATGGATGCCGAAAACCGAGCCCATGGCAGTAACCTGAAGCCTACAGCAGGACAACACTTGATCCTTAACCTCTATGAGGCCCACTGCGAACTCCGAATAACATAGCTTAATAAAAATTTTTCTAGCGCTCTCTTTAGATCTAGAGTGGACTGAAATGCCATTTAAGACTCTAAATTTTCTAATATGACATAATGAAATTATCTTTTACATGTCACAGGAGTTTTTTTTAAAAAAGGAATTCCTACATCTAAACTTGCGAACCATGACTCTCTAAACCAATACTCCTGAAAAAGCAATGAGCCCTTCCACAAAACCATGTACCTTTGTTTCATTTCATTTCTTTTCTTTTTCTCTTTTTATGGCTTCACTTGCAGCATATGGCAGTTCCTGGGCTAGGGTCAATTGTGAACTGCAGTTTGCAGCCTACATACAACCACAGCACACAACACTGGATCTGAGCCCGCACAGAATACCCCTGCAATCTAAATACTGCAGCTTGTGGCAATGCCAGATCCTTAACACACTGGGCGAGGCCAGGGACAACCTGCATCCTCGCATAGATAATGTTGGGTCCTTAACTTGCCGGAGTCCACATTGGGAGCTCCCTTTTTCTTCTTTCCATTTCTGCTCTGTAAACATTATACAATTTACATTTCAACCAATATACTTTCTTTCTCTCATTTCACTCTCTAAGTTGTACTCAACAAACTGTCCAATTACATAGCCAATACCAGGCCGTGTTTTCAGACTTTCAGACAAGATTCGTGCGTGTTTCTATTAATGAATACATTAGTGGAGCACTTCACATGCCTATAATTGGGGAATGGCTGTCTTGGTTTAAGAATCACTCATACACGAATCATTTGGTACTAACAAAACCCCCTTCAATCTCTATGGTGATGAGAAGCTCAGCTAAAGCTGTGTGTATTGTGACTCTCTTGAGGTCATTCTAATCACACAGCTCAGGTCCGCACACTGGGTGTCTGGACTCCAAATTCGCACTATCGTGGCACTGTTTCATGTGTGCCTCGTCCCCCCTTCTCTGTTTCCCACTGCGTTTATTAATGTGGATAGTAGACAGGACATACATTGTTCAAATATATGCATTTCGGGTGGAAGCACTGCCCTGACACCCAGACCTGTTCAGCAGGTGGGGTCCACCCCAGGTGGACATGGATTTCTCTGTGGCTAATTCAGGCTGACATGAGCTTATAAATAGTAATATCATCCTTCAACAGTCATTATCATTACACAACTGCTGAAAATTTCTGTAGAGTGAGCACACACACACTGCCAGAAATAAAATTGTACATAAAGTGTTACAGGGTGTTCCTAGAGTTTGGCATTTTGTCATTGTAAAAACTATTTTTGTCATTATGCTCCACGAAAAGGATTATTCCAGGATTTTCCTATTGTGGCTCGCAAAAACAAATCCTACTAGTATCATAATGGATGCCAGTACATCCCTGCTCGCTCATTGGATTGGGGATCAAGCGTTGCTATGAGCGAAGTTGTAGGTTGCAGCCAAGGCTCGGCAGATCCCACAACATGTGGGCTGCTGGTGCTCGTGGCTGTGGCTGACAGCTGTACGCTCTCATTTTGACCGCCTAGCCTGGGAACTCCATGCCACAGTGTTACCCTTAAAAAAAAAAACGGAAAAGGATTTTTCCCGTTAACTTTCACAGCAACTGAAAATTTAATGAAATAGTGTAGTCAGTGTAGGATTATGTAGTTTTTCCTCCAGGAAGTAAAAGCCAATATTAGACTTGCATCAATATTTTCAATTGTGGGCCCATTAACCAGAAGGCAAATTTGTCGGCCGTAAACAGCTCTAACTTAGACACATCCCCATGAATAAGTACTCATTTAGCTCAGCTGTTCCTCTTCGCCCTAAACCGTCATACTGTCATCCTACCATTGTGCTATTTGAGCTGTGAAAACAAACTAGCAAGCTAGATGATCTCTTATAAACACCATGAATGTAATGCTCTATAACTAAAGCAGTATTATATGGAGTATCAGAACAGTCACTTCTCAGAGGACTGCTTACAACCCTTTGAATCCCCAAAAGGCACCCTCAGAAATCCCAGTAATACACTGGATGCTTGCTTAACTACACAGATTCCCAGGCTCTCCAGGGCCGAAGCCCAGATGTATTGAATCAGAAGATTAGGAGGACACCTAGAAATTCGGTATTTTTAACAGGCCTCCTTGGGTGATTCTGATGTTCACTGATTTGATGGGGAAGGTGGTAATGAAACCAGTGATTTTTTCAAAGTTGGGCCCTGGCACTATGGCAGGCGAAGCCGGTCCTGTCGACCTGGAACAGTTCTAGAAATGAAAGTTCCTACGGCTATGCCCTTAGACCTACTGAACAGAGACCTTGGGCAGAGCCTCAGAATCGTATTTATGCAAGTCTTCCAAGTGGTTTTGATTGCATGTTGAGTTGAGAAACACCCTGATTTAAAATGAAAGATGGTTGAATTTCAATTCAAAAAATGTATGTCTCATACTGAGTCCTCTGAGTAAAAGTCCCTGGGTTTATTTGCGGCAGGGACAACAATGCAGCTCATTTTTTTCTTTTTTTACTGTCATTTTTTTTTAAAAAATTTTCTTAATTTTTTTTCTTTTTTCAGCTTACACCTTGAAGCCATAGTGGAAGTTCCCCAGGTAGGGGCTCCAAATCAGAGCATGGAGCTGCTAGCCCTATTGCATGGTCATGGGCAATGTGCTGACATCTGAGCCGCTACATTTGTAGACTTGTGCCTGCAGCTTGTGGCAATGCTGAATTCCTGACACCCACATGACCAAGGGCTGGGGATTCAAACCTGCCTCCTCCATGGCACCATGGTTCGGCTCTTAACCCACTTAGCCACAGTGGACACTCCCGTTTGTCATTTTTTTTCAAACGTATCCTTCTAACATTTATTGAGAAGTTTATCAGTGCTGAGCACTCTATTAGATGTCTTATTAGGATATAGGTATTTGAAATACACTTCCTACTCAAGGAGCTTATAATCTACAAGACCAATTTTTTTTTTTCTGTAAAGGTCCAGAAGGATGTTTCCACAGGCATGGCAGGGCCACCACCGGTCTTTGAGTAGCTACCTTAGTTCTGTCATCATAAGGCAAGCCGGGATAACATAAATGAATGAGCTCTGCTGCTTTCCAACAAATTGCATTTAGAGATACTAATGTTTGGATTTCATAGAGTTTTCCATCATGAACTTGCACTCATCTTTGAGTTTTCCCCACCATTTAAAAACAATGAAAGAACAATTTTGGGGGGTCCTTGAACAAACAGGTAGGGACGTCGGATTGTCCTTTTATAAGGTAAGTCACTCTAAAGTAAAGCCAGCAAGGCAGTAACAAACACAATCTAGGGTCTGAGTCCTCTGTAATGTCCATCAATACAACTGACAAAGCCGGAGAAAGCGCTTTTCGGAAAGAAAAATTGTTAAATTCTGCCTGAAATGGGCCTTTTGAGTCTTTTCCGATTCCTTTTGTTTTTCCTAAAATTAAGTACAACTGCCTTTTCTTCCATTTCTCTTCAGCATAAACATCTGTCCTACTTCAATGTATCTATTCCCTTTTCTCTTATACCACACCATGAAAATACATGATGACAATAGCAGGTTCGTTTCGTGTTTTTTCCATATGGGTCCAATTTTCTCCATTTATGTAGATACAGGAAGGCCCAGATGTTCAACTAGTATAAAGCGAATATCTTTGAACAAACATGATGGGGCCTCTTCCTCTCCTTCAAGTATTTGAGGTGAGATTGGCAACCTCCAGTTTGGGCAACAATTTTAATCTTCCTGGAACACGACCAGCTATGTTGTCTACAGCAGGCTGTAATCTGTGAGATTCATAGTTAACTCCAGGGTCTTTGTTTTTATTTCTAATTTCCACAGTTTAAGTGCTACTATGCATTGCTAAACATTAAAATCACAGCATATACATAACCGGACAAGCTACGTGAATCGATTATAATATTCCCAAATCCACTGAGTGTACTAAGTCAGAATCCTGGGCATTACAGCACCCAGAGTTGGTATTTTTAAAACATGCTCCCCTAGTGTCCTTGATGCAAGCCAGGTTGGGGAACTGCTTTCTATTCTACAGTTGTTAGCAAGTAAACCAGAACAGCCCCTCAAGTTTCTGACCAAGGTGTGCCTCTGCGGACATGTTCATGCGTTTGGAAGGTGGGCACAGCATCATGTTATATGATGCATAGGGAAAACCCTTTTCAGATGAACTAAAATTTCTCTAATTTATTTCATAACCAATAAAAGTAGAAATGAGACCCAAACTTCCAACCACTCAGAAAGATGAACAAGGCAATGAGTTGGCAGATTATAGAACCAAACCAAGGAAGACAGGGGATGCAGAGAGCACTGTGTCTCTCCACTTGTCTCTTTACATTTACACCTGCCAACTCCACGCCACTTAGCAAGTTCCTTCAGCTCACAAAGTCAAGAACCCATAGCTTGTTCTAGACAATCTCCCCAGCCCGCAACCTCATTCTTCACCTTTGACGCATGTTTTAACATGCCTTGTCCTCAACTTTTAAATTCAGGATTACTGCAGTTCCTGTTTGTTGTGCGTGGAAATGAATCCACTATTATCCAGAGGAATGAAGTTTCAATCAATCACTGGCCTTCGCTCCATGGGTTGGGGATCTAGTCATTGCCATGAAGCTTTGGGTGTAGGTTGCAGACATGGCTGCAGATCCCTTGTTGTGGACTGTGGTGTAGGCTGGTAGCTGTAGCTCTTACTCTAAACCCTTTATCCTGAAAACTTCCATATGCCTGGCAGGTGTGGTCCCTAAAAAGCGAGGAGTAATCTGGCTAATATAATAATAATATACTGTAGATAGCAGGTAATATATAATAATAATAATAGATAATAATAATTCAGGATTATTGATTCTAATAGTCACTCTCTGCAGCTGAATTTCATATCTTTCTGCCCTAAGAATCTCCATGTCAACATTCTTGTTTTTTGTCCCTCATTGCTTTTGCTTCTAACTTACTACTTCCTTTGGTTTTGGTGAAAACATCTTTCTTAGAAACAAGTTCCTAGAGAAATTCCTGCTGGGATAGGAGGGATATAAGGACTGCAGATATGTGGAGCTAAACTTTTATGAAGAAATAAAGTGACTATGGCTAACTCGTGACAAACTATGTGCAATAGAGAAATCTTCTGAGATTAAGTATTAATATGCTGGTTACAACACAAAAGTGCAGCGTTCAGCCTCTTCGTCAGATTTATCAAGCGGGGGAGCCAATAGTGCAGAGCCATTTGATGTATCGACAGAGCCCCGACGACAAAAGCAGAAATCAAGACAGCCTGGGTCAGCCAGAAGGGAATCCAATCACTACCCAGGGATTTATATCTTTTTTTATAATGAATTATGCTTAAATTAATTAGAAACTCATGTTTAGCTCTCACTGCATAGGTTTCAGGAACTCTCAGGAAACCTATGAGCAATAAACTTCCGTAGATCGTATTTAAGACAGAAAACAGGACAAGTACTAGAATTATGACATTTTTAACTTTTTTGTCATTTTCTTATTTTTGGTTTAGGGCTATACCTTTGGCATTGGAAATTCCTGGGCTGGGGTCAAATCGGAGGGCCTGTGCCATTGCCCACGGCAATCCGAATCCAGGCCCTCATCTATGACTTATGCTTTGTGGCTTGCGGCAATGTCCCAGATTCTTAACACACTGGAGCAAGGCCAGAGGTTGAACATGCATCCTCATGGAGACAAATGCAAGTCCCAACCCTCTGCAGTATAATGGGAATGCCCTTAAATTTTTTTGAATTTATTATATTTACAGTTGTTTACCCATCATACGACATAATTTTACAGCATTCTACCCAAAAAACCCACCAGCCCGCCCCCAACTGTCTCTTTTGGTAACCAGAAGTTTTGTCAAAGTCTGTGAGTCAGTTTTCTAGTTTTGTTCTGCAAATAAGTTCACATTGTATCCTTCTAAGTGATGCATATCATGTTTTGTGTCTGACGTCTGACTAACTTTTTTTAAGCATGATAATTCTATTTCCATCATGTTGCTTGCAATGCCATTATTTCATTCCTTTTTTATGACTACGTAATAGTCCATTGTGTGGTATGTGACCATATCTTGTTTTTTAATCATTCTGTAGTGTATTTTTTCATTGTAGTTGATTTACAATGCCCTGCTAATTTCTGCTGAACAGAAAATGACCCATTTTTGGCACATATATACATTCTTTGTTTCTCAATTATCCTCCATTCGATCCATCACACGTTCCTTGTGCTGTAGAGAAGGATCCCATGCCCATGACACTCCAAATGCAACTGTTGCTAAAAATTTTTTAAGAAGCAGCTTATTGAAGGAATATTGACAACTGCAACACATTTAAATTATCAATTGGATAAGTTTTTGACATTTGTATATACCCATGCACCATCCAGACCACATCATATATGAATACGGCCAGTCCTCTCAAATTTCTTTTGTCTTTTTTTGTGTGATCCCTGGTCCTATTTTTCCCACCCCAAGCGTATAATCTCAAGCAGCGTCTGTTTTAACTGCTCACTATGATTAGTTCTTTTTCTAGAACATTATATTAGGGCAAAATCATATTATATATACTCTTTTTTGTGTGACTACTTCACTGAGCCAAGACTCATCATTTTTTGTGTGATCATAATTTAATTCATTCTCAATTGCTGACAGAAATAGTTCCATTGTTCAAAGGGAAAGAAAAGCATATATCATGGAGGTATTTATCCATGTCATCTGTTGGTAAATATTTAAGTCATTTCCGGTTTTGGAAATTAAAATAAACCTATGATGTTCAAGATTATTTTTAAATGGTCAAGTTTTTTTTTTTATATATTTTTTATTTTCTCACTGTACGCAAGGGGGTCGGTTATCCTTACATGTACACATTACAATTACATTTTTCCCCACCCTTTGTTCTGTTGCAACATGAGTATCTAGACAAAGTTCCTCCATGCTATTCAGCTGGATTTTCCTTGTAATCTATTCTAAGTTGTGTCTGAGTAAGCCCACGCTCCTGATCCCTCCCACTCTTCCCCCCTCCCCCTCCCATCAGGCGCCACAAAGTCGTCTCTTCTCCAAGTCCATGATTTTCTTTTTCTGAGGATGAATTTTCATTTGTGCTGATATTAGATTCCAGTTATGAGTATAGCATATGGTATTTGTCTTTGTCTTTCTGGCTCATTTCACTCACTATGAGAGTCTCTAGTTCCATCCTGTTGCTGCAAATTGGCATTATGGTCATTCTTTTTTTATGGCTGAGGAGTAATTCCAATGTGGTATAATACCACCTCTTCCGAATCCAATCATCTGTCGATGGACATTTGGGTTGTTTCCATGTCCGGCTATTGTGAATAGTGCTGCATCTCTCTCAAACAACAACAAAAGTGCGCAGCGCCGCCAGGGCCCAACAAGCAGGTACGGGGGGGGGGGGGAGGGGGGGGGGGGGGGGAGGGAGAGGGGGGGGGGAGGCGCGGGCCGGCCTTTTTAGGATAAGGTGAAGTAAAAGGAAGGGAATGAGTAATGTAAGATCTGGAGTTTTGTGGAGGGAAATGAATACTTTGCGTCCAGCAGAAAAAGTAAACATTTGAGGTGACGGCGGAGTAATAGCGCGCTTTTGGTCCCTTCAGACCACTTTATTGGAAGTAGAGGGTGGCGGCCTTAACGTTTCAGACTGCGGCTAGTAAGCACACTAGGGAAAAATGCGCGGGGAGGGGAACGGAGAGGGATCCGGAGTAGAGGCGGGGTCGGAACTTAGATGGACGAGCCGGCTAGTTTATACTTTAGGGAGGGGCTAAAAGTGGGAGGATGTGGGGATAGTGCGCGAAAGTAGAAAAGGAATAAGGAGCGAATCCTAAATAGGGACTTGGAAAAGAAGGAGTAAGAAAGGAGGGTGGGGGCTTTAAATAGTCGATATTGCAATGTTTTATTCCGCACTAGGGGTTTATGTGGCTGGGAGGCGCCAGAGTGCACTAGTCTCGCGACGCAAGATCAAATACGGCTACGGTGTGAGGCTAGCAGATAATCGACGATCGTTTGAAGTCATGCGAGATTGAGGGCGGTGCGTAGAAGCAGGTGCGTAGAGGAGGGGGGTTCTACCCCGGGCCGAGCTTCGGTTTGTCTTGTACCTCCGTGTTCGTCTCAGGGGGGGCCTGGTCGCTTGTGGATCTGTGGGTATTGTTGTAATTTTCAATCAGCTGAAGTATACCGTATTCATCGACAACTTCGGGTCTCGTGAAGGTTGTGTAAAAGATACCTTAGGAGGGGAGCGGCCGATACTGATAATAAGATGTTAGATTAGACACTGTCCGCATTTAGACTTCCCGATTTTTCATCCGACTCGTTTTAGGGAGTTAACTGTGTCGGAAATTTTAATTGGGGGCGCTGGACAGCTCGAGTGAGGAGCATACTTTTATTGCATCTGAGCGTCGTTTGATAGTGCTCTTCATAATTTCCCCGCGGCGTAAAGGAAGCGAAACCTTCTGTGGGGAATGGATGAAACAAGAGGAGACGTAAGTGCCTACTTGGCCGAATGGGAAGAAACGTGAAGCAAGAAATCCAAGTCAATTAGGAGAGAACTGGGGGTAGTTCCTTCCCTTGGGGGGGTAGAGGGGAGGTTGACGCGGGTGAAGGTTCTTGCTACTCGTGTAGCAGGTAAGACGCGGTGAATGCCGGTAGTCTCTTTTAAAGTCGTTTTTGAAAGATGATTGTTTTCGTGAACTTCGTAGTTTTTGTTTTAGTAAGAATACCGCCAGCGGATGGAGGACGATGTCCTTTTATGTCTGGCTGCGACTGTGCGCTTGAGGTGTTACACAGGCATAGCTTTTCTCTAAAATCGTGGTGGTTGAATTTCCGGGGTGCTGAGTTTAGTGTTGACAAGGACCCCTTGGTGCCCCAGGGGTGAGAAGCCTGGCCTCAGGTGATGGCAGGATTATTTAGGCTTATGGTAATAGTTTGTCATCTGTGTTGTGTGCGCTCGGCGGAATGAATTATCTGTGTCAGGCTTATTAGTGTAAATAGCTCTAACTTGTGGGCTGCCGGGTCGAATTAAGGCGGGCATGGGTAATCAGACGAACTAATTTGCACACTGAGGTGTATGCTTCCTTTCGACCCCGTCAGACCTCATTTAGGAACTATTGTATATGTGTAGGCATGAGACGCCCGTGTGGTAATTCTTTCCTCCTTACAGAAGGCTGGGTACTCTGTGAAGCTCAGAAGCGAAACCACGTCAAAGAGAGTCTAAATCACTAAGAAGAGCAATGGAAAAGACTAATGTTAAAGAAAGGGGAGGTGGGATTGGGGGAGGCTGGGGGAGAGGGGCCGGAGAGGATCGGATAGGGGAAAAGGAGGGAAGGGGGGATAAAGGAGACGAAGAGGAGAACTGAAGGACGAGGGGGTAAGCGAGTAAGAAAGTGAAGAGGGAGCAAGTCGGCGTTGGGTGGCCGTTGTAAACCAGGCGTTTATGAGAGACTAAGGCGCAGGAGTAGTTTTACTAGGGTGCAGGATGTGACATGAAGTGACAGATTGGTAGAATGGGCAGGAAGAACTTGGGGGGCGTTACCAGCTACGTTACAATTCCAATAGCGCGAGAGAGCGGCGGTACGGAGAAAAGAGAATGGTGGGGAGGGGGGGGGGGATGGCGGGGCTCAGGGAGAAAGCAAGAGAAGAAGAAGAATAGTGGGGCGAAGGAGGGGAAGAAGGGGTGGCGGAACAAGTCACGAGGACAATAGGGGTGAAAAATAAGGAGCGGCCGAATAACGGTTCTGTTGGTGACGGCGTTAGGTGAAGAGGTCAGTTGGACTACAGGAAAAAGCGCTGAAGAATAGAGTGGTGGTGGGTGTTCGTGGTACTGGCAGTTCATAGAAAGGGCGGTTTTATTTTGATGAAGCGAGTTGTGTCCCAACCGGATGATACTTTGGAGAATGTATGGGCGTAAGCTTCTTATGTCCGGTTTCCATTGTACGCGTCTCGATGCTGTACACTGGAGTATGACACGGGGGGAGACGAAGGGGAATAATTTGTGGGGTTAGATAGAAGTGCTGTATTCGGCCGTAGATACAGTGTTTGAGGGGCGAACGCAGGAAAAGGAGCGTAGGAGGAAGGCAGCGTACCTGGGTCAGGTTTGTATAAATAATGTTGAGTAAGGAGGTAGCAGGGAAGTGGTATTGAATTGACGGATGAGTCGTTCGGGTCGAGGAATATTCCGTAGGAGGGGGGGGTTAGGTCGGGATAGTCATTAGGATATGTGGGACCCAAGAGGGGTAATGGCGAGAGGCTGCGAACGGCGGGGTGCATTTGAATGCTCCCGGTACAGAAGCAAGCCCGGTTTGTTGTCTTTTTACTGCTCGTTGTTTTTTACGCCTCAGGGGTTTGTATCGACCACCCCCTCTCTCACCTTTACCACTTGTTTACCACGCAGAATTTATTAGAGGGCAAATAAATGAATTGTATTGAGCGCTGTCCAGAGGGAGGGTGGGTGAAACGGGGGAAGGATATAAATAATCCAAAAAGAGGAACTTGTGAGGGCAGGAACATAGTAGTTACATCCCCTTGTGAAATGCTTTGAAACTAGAGGCAGTTATGAGCGCACGGCGGAGGATCTATGCTTAGAAAGTGCGAAAGGGAACCGATCAAGGGGGTGGGATTGTGACTTTTGAGGAAGGCTATGAAGGTTTGTTATTGGCGATGCCGAGCCCTTGACGCCCTGCAGTGGGTCGGTCCCGCACAGCGAGCCACCCGCCCGCGTGGAGCGCTTCGCCCAGGTCACCGCGCGGGGGCCTGGCAGAGTGGGGAGGTGGGCGGCCAGGCACCTCACTCAGGTGGCAGTGCCTGGAGGCTGCTAGGCGTTGTCCTCCTCGCCGCGGCCCCTCTCTGCGAGCGAGCCTCTTCCTGGGCTGCCTCGGCCCTCCCCCCCGCCGACGGAGGGCTTTGATGAGGCCCGGCGGCCGCGTGCTTGCCAGGAAGGCCCGGGGCTTGAGGCCCTGGAAGGCCTGGCCCATTCAGGAGTCCCGGCTGTTTGGGGAAATGTCCCACGACCTGTGGGGGTTTGAGCCGTGTCTCCCGCCCGCCTTGGGTGTCCCGGTTGGTGTGTGGTCGTGACTGGGACGGGCTTGGTGCGGGCAGGAACCGCCGGGTAGCGACCACGTCTTGGTCAGGGGGTTTCTCCGTACTGGTGGGCACGGGAACGGCTTCGGGGGTCTTACGGGCGCTGAGGGGATTCCGCGTTACGGAGAGGTCAAGGGGAGTTGGTGGCCGTCACCCTTCGTCAGGGCAGGGTAGCATCAGTGCTCCCGTGCTGGGGTTCCTGGAGACCCGGCTGGCAGGGACAGACTCTTCTGAGGGCAAGTGGCTGATCTTTCGTCGGATGGGCCCAGCCAAGGAGAGAAACCTAAGGCGCGCGCACGTGGTCGCCAGAGAAAGGGTGACAGCGGGTGGGACCAGAGAGAGAGAGAGAGAGAGAGAGAGAGAGAGAAGAGGAAGGGAGACGAGCGAGAGGGAGAAGAGGGAAGACACAAGGTAGCGAGAGGTTTTCCGAAGGGTCGGTGAGTCCTGGCGGAAGTCCTGAGGCAGAGGAGGTGCCAGGGGTTTGAGTTTCCCGGTCGTGTCAGGGGTGTGGAGCCGGTAGCCGCAGTGGCCCTGAACGTGCCTCCGGGGGGCACCTTGTTGCTGTGTTGGGCGGCGGGGAGCCGGCCTTCGGGATCCATGTTTGGGGCCCTGGGACGTGGGAGAATGCCGGGGCCTCTCTCTCTGCCCCTGGCACGCCTCTGTGCAGGGCCTTCCTTCCCCCCCCGGCCCCCACGGCGGGTCCGTGTGGCTGCAGACACCCAGAAAGAGGGGAGGCCCGGGAGGCTGGGGAGCCGTGGAAGCCCGATGCAGTGCGGGTCTCCAGGTGGAGGGGCCCTGGTCCCCTGGCGCCAGCGTGGCCCTTCCTCCTTGTGGAAACCCTTGTGGTGTGTGTGCCCTCTCGCCCTGACCCAGGAGAGCAGCGTGGCGGACCCCTGATCTTGTCGCGTGCCACCGAGCGAGGCCGAGGAGCTCCCGCAGACCAGTGGGCGTGCCGTCCTTGTCGCGGCTCTGTGGAGACCTGGCGATGGTGAGCGGCCCCTGTCCTCAGTGGTGGAGAACTCGCCCTTGGGGCGCTCGTCTGTCGGGAGCCCCGGGCCACCCCCGCTTCTCGCGGGCTTTGGCCCCGGCAGGCCAGCTCCGGGGGCTGAGGGAGCGTCCCTTCCTGCCCATGCTCGTCTGTCTGGCCCGCCCCCAACCTGCCGTGTGGACTTGGATCTCCAGGTGCGGAGGCGGTGAATGTGCCTTCTGGCGGCGCAGCCCGTGCTCGGATCGATGATGACTCCCTCTAAAGCATTCCTTGGAAATCTGAACAAAATGAGTGAGAACTCACTACCGTCTCCTCATCGAAACTGAGGTCCAGCACGTGGCTGCCACCGGGGGCTGGGCGGGGAGGGTCCCTGGGCCTCGGCGCCTTTGTGTGTCAGCAGCCACTCGGGTGAGGTCTGGGGAAGGCGGCCGCCTGCCGGGCCCAGGAAGCATGGGGAACGGCGCCCGGCGCTGGCCTCGGGGGAGAGGCCGCGCGCCCAGCTGCTGGAGATCCCGGCGCCTCCCGCCGGCCTTGGGGGGTTTCCCAGGCCGTCCCGTGGGCCGAAAGTTGGGCCCGGCACCCGAGGCAAGTGTGCGGCCCTAGGGTCCCAGGGGGCGTCCTGGCCCAGGCCCGCGCCCTTCTCAGTCTCCTGTGGGGAGACGGGATCCCGGCAGGGTAGTGTTCTCTTTCTGCTCTGGGGACCCCTGAGGGCCACCTGCTGCAGGGGTCTGTGGTAGCGGGGGCTCTTGGGAGGCGGGAGCCTGGGAACCCTGAGGGCGCTCCCCTGGGACGTCCAGGGATGTTGGCCCGGAGGCTGGGGCTGGGTGGCGAGATGGGGGCACCTGAAGTGGTGAGCGACAGGCGGGCAGAGGGAGCCTGCCGGGGACGTGGGTGGACAGGCCCACGTCTGGATGGGCGGGGGGCTCTGGAGGAGGTGCCCTGGCCTCAAGTGGCATGGCGTCAGCGGCTGTGGAGGCCCGGTAGGGAAGGACCGCGCGGGCAGGGGGGGGCCGGTCTTGCATGTGGCCTCTCCTCTGGGGGCTGGCTCCCCGTAGGGGTCTGGGGAAGGCAGCCGCCAGGTCCGGGCCGCGGCGGTGACCGCACCTTGGGGGGGTCCTTTGGAGGCCACGGCGGGAGTCCTTCCCGGTGCACGGTCTGCCTCTCACTGGAGGGTGCGATGCCGAGCCTTGGACGCCCTGCAGTGGGTGGTCTCCCCGGCACAGCGAGCCACCCGCGCCGCGTGGAGCGCTTCGCCCAGGTCACCGCGCGGGGCCTGGGCAGAGCGGGGAGGGGGCGCCAGGCACCTCACTCAGGTGGCAGTGCCTGGGAGGCTGCTAGGGGCGGGTGTCCGGGTCCTGCCGCGGGCGGCCTCATGGCGAGCGGAGACGGGAGGCCTGGGCTTGGGCAGCGGTGGCGGTGCCCTGGCCCCGCCAGCGACGGAGGGCTTTGATGACCCCGCGGCCGCTGCTTGCCAGGAAGCCCGGGCTTGAGGCCCTGGCCTCCCCATTCGGATTCCCGGCTGTTTGGGAAATGTCCCACGACCTGTGGGGGTTTGAGCCGTGTCTCCCGCCCGCCTTGGGTGTCCCGGTTGGTGTGTGGTCGTGACTGGGACGGGCTTGGTGCGGGCAGGAACCGCCGGGTAGCGACCACGTCTTGGTCAGGGGGTTTCTCCCGTACTGGTGGGCACGGGAACGGCTTCGGGGGTCTTACGGGCGCTGAGGGGATTCCGCGTTACGAGAGTCAAGGGAGTTGGTGGCCGTCACCCTTCGTCAGGGCAGGGTAGCATCAGTGCTCCCGTGCTGGGGTTCCTGGAGACCCGGCTGGCAGGGACAGACTCTTCTGAGGGCAAGTGGCTGATCTTTCGTCGGATGGGCCCAGCCAAGGAGAGAAACCTAAGGCGCGCGCACGTGGTCGCCAGAGAAAGGGTGACAGCGGGTGGGACCGAGAGAGAGAGAGGAGAGAGAGAGAGAAGAGAGAGAGAGGGAGAGCGAGCGAGAGAGGAGAGAGAGGGAGAGAACAAAGGTAGCGAGAGGTTTTCCGAAGGGTCGGTGAGTCCTGGCGGAAGTCCTGAGGAGGAGGTGCCAGGGGTTTGAGTTTCCCGGTCGTGTCAGGGGTGTGGAGCCGGTAGCCGCAGTGGCCCTGAACGTGCCTCCGGGGGGCACCTTGTTGCTGTGTTGGGCGGCGGGGAGCCGGCCTTCGGGATCCATGTTTGGGGCCCTGGGACGTGGGAGAATGCCGGGGCCTCTCTCTCTGCCCCTGGCACGCCTCTGTGCAGGCCGTGCCTTCCCCCCCCCCGGCCCCCACGCAGGGTCCGTGTGGCTGCAGACACCCAGAAAGAGGGGAGGCCCGGGAGGCTGGGGGCCGTGGAAGCCCGATGCAGTGCGGGTCTCCAGGTGGGGGGGCCCTGGTCCCCTGGCGCCAGCGTGGCCCTTCCTCCTTGTGGAAACCCTTGTGGTGTGTGTGCCCTCTCGCCCTGACCCAGAGAGCAGCGTGGCGAGACCCGATCTTGTCGCGTGCCACCGAGCGAGGCCGAGGAGCTCCCGCAGACCAGTGGGCGTGCCGTCCTTGTCGCGGCTCTGTGGAGACCTGGCGATGGTGAGCGGCCCCTGTCCTCAGTGGTGGAGAACTCGCCCTTGGGGCGCTCGTCTGTCGGGAGCCCCGGCCACCCCCTTCCGCGGGCTTGGGCCCCGGCAGGCCAGCTCCGGGGGCGTGAGGGGGAGAGCGTCCCGTCCTGCCCAGTGGCTCGTCTCTGGCCCCCCCCAACCTGCCTATGGACTTTCTCCCGGCGGTGAATGTGCCTTCTGGCGCGCAGCCCTTGCTCGGATCGATGATGACTCCCTCTAAAGCATTCCTGGAAATCTGAACAAAATGAGTGAGAACTCACTACCGTCTCCTCATCGAAACTGAGGTCCAGCACGTGGCTGCCACCGGGGCTGGCGGGAGGTGTCCTGCCTCCTCGGCGCCTTTGTGTGTCAGCAGCCACTCGGGTGAGGTCTGGGGAAGGGGGCCGCCTGCCGGGCCCAGGAAGCATGGGAACGGCGCCCGCTCGGGCCTCGGGGAGAGGCCGCCGCCCGAGCTTGCTGGAATCCCGGGCGGCCTCCCCCGCCGCCTTGGTTTTCCAGCCGTCCCTGGCCGAATTTTGGGCCCGCACCCGAGGCAAGTGTGCGGCCCTAGGGTCCCAGGGGGCGTCCTGGCCCAGGCCCGGCCCCTTCTCAGGCTCCTGTGGGAACGGATCCCGGCAGGGTAGTGTTCTCTTTCTTCTGCTCTGGGGACCCCTGAGGGCCACCTGCTGCAGGGGGTCTGTGGTAGCGGGGGCTCTTGGGAGGGCGGGAGCCTGAAACCCTGAGGGCGCTCCCCTGGGACGTCCAGGGATGTTGCCCGGGCTGGGCTGGGTGGGAGATGGGGGCACCTGAAGTGGTGAGCGACGGCGGGCAGAGGAGCCTGCCGGGGACGTGGGTGGACAGGCCCACGTCTGGATGGGCGAGGGCTCTGGAGGAGGTGCCCTGGCCTCAATGGCATGGCGTCAGCGGCTGTGGGAGGCCGGTAGGGAAGGACCGCGCGGGCAGGGGCGGGGCCGGTCTTGCATGTGGCCTCTCCTCTGGGGGCGTGCTCCCCGTAGGGGTCTGGGGAAGGCAGCCGCCAGGTCCCTGGGCCGCGGCGGTGACCGCACCTTGGAGGGGTCCTTTGGGAGGCCACGGGTCGGAGTCCTTCCCGGTGCACGGTCTGCCTCTCACTGGAGGGTGCGATGCCGACCCCTTGGACGCCCTGCAGTGGGTCTGGTCTGCCGGCGCCGACGCAGCCACCCGCCCGGGGCGCTTCGCCCAGGTCACCGCGCGCCTGGGAGTGGGCGGCCAGGCACCTCACTCAGGTGGCAGTGCCTGGGAGGCTGCTAGGGGCGGTGTGTCCGGTCCTGCGCGGGGCGGCCTCATGGCGAGCGGAGACGGGAGGCCTGGGCTTGGGCAGCGGTGGCGGTGCCCTGGCCCCGCCAGCGACGGAGGGCTTTGATGAGGCCCGGCGGCCGCGTGCTTGCCAGGAAGGCCCGGGGCTTGAGGCCCTGGAAGGCCTGGCCCATTCAGGAGTCCCGGCTGTTTGGGGAAATGTCCCACGACCTGTGGGGGTTTGAGCCGTGTCTCCCGCCCGCCTTGGGTGTCCGTGTTGTGTGTCGGGACTGGGACGGGCTGGGTGCGGGCAGGAACCGCCGGGTAGCGACCACGTCTTGGTCAGGGGGTTTCTCCGTACTGGTGGGCACGGGAACGGCTTCGGGGGTCTTACGGGCGCTGAGGGGATTCCGCGTTACGGAGAGGTCAAGGGGAGTTGGTGGCCGTCACCCTTCGTCAGGGCAGGGTAGCATCAGTGCTCCCGTGCTGGGGTTCCTGGAGACCCGGCTGGCAGGGACAGACTCTTCTGAGGGCAAGTGGCTGATCTTTCGTCGGATGGGCCCAGCCAAGGAGAGAAACCTAAGGCGCGCACGTGGTCGCCAGAGAAAGGGTGACAGCGGGTGGGACCGAGAGAGAAGAGAGAGAGAGAGAGAGAGAGAGAGAGAGGGAGAGCGAGCGAGAGAGCGAGAGAGAGGGAGAGAACAAAGGTAGCGAGAGGTTTTCCGAAGGGTCGGTGAGTCCTGGCGGAAGTCCTGAGGCAGAGGAGGTGCCAGGGGTTTGAGTTTCCCGGTCGTGTCAGGGGTGTGGAGCCGGTAGCCGCAGTGGCCCTGAACGTGCCTCCGGGGGGCACCTTGTTGCTGTGTTGGGCGGCGGGGAGCCGGCCTTCGGATCCATGTTTGGGGCCCTGGGACGTGGGAGAATGCCGGGGCCTCTCTCTCTGCCCCTGGCACGCCTCTGTGCAGGCCGTGCTTCCCCCCCCCCGGCCCCCACGCAGGGTCCGTGTGGCTGCAGACACCCAGAAAGAGGGGAGGCCCGGGAGGCTGGGGAGCCGTGGAAGCCCGATGCAGTGCGGGTCTCCAGGTGGAGGGGCCCTGGTCCCCTGGCGCCAGCGTGGCCCTTCCTCCTTGTGGAAACCCTGTGGTTGTGTGTCCCTCCTCTCGCCCTGACCCAGGAGAGCAGCGTGGCGGACCGCTGATCTTGTCGCGTGCCACCGAGCGAGGCCGAGGAGCTCCCGCAGACCAGTGGGCGTGCCGTCCTTGTCGCGGCTCTGTGGAGACCTGGCGATGGTGAGCGGCCCCTGTCCTCAGTGGTGGAGAACTCGCCCTTGGGGCGCTCGTCTGTCGGGAGCCCCGGGCCACCCCCGCTTCTCGCGGGCTTTGGCCCCGGCAGGCCAGCTCCGGGGGCGTGAGGGGGGGAGCGTCCCGTCCTGCCCAGTGGCTCGTCTGTCTGGGCCCGCCCCCAAACGCTGCCGTGATGGAGCGGGTTGGATCTCCAGGTGCGGAGGCGGTGAATGTGCCTTCTGGCGGCGCAGCCCGTGCTCGGATCGATGATGACTCCCTCTAAAGCATTCCTTGGAAATCTGAACAAAATGAGTGAGAACTCACTACCGTCTCCTCATCGAAACTGAGGTCCAGCACGTGGCTGCCACCGGGGGCTGGGCGGGGAGGGTCCCTGGGCCTCGGCGCCTTTGTGTGTCAGCAGCCACTCGGGTGGGTCTGGGGAAGGCGGCCGCCGGCCGGGCCCAGGAAGCATGGGGAACGGCGCCCGGCGCTGGCCTCGGGGGAGAGGCCGCGCGCCCGAGCGTGCTGGAGATCCCGGGCGGCCTCCCGCCGGCCTTGGGGGGTTTCCCAGGCCGTCCCGTGGGCCGAAAGTTGGGCCCGGCACCCGAGGCAAGTGGGCGGCCCTAGGGTCCCAGGGGGCGTCCTGGCCCAGCCCGGCGCCCTTCTCAGGCTCCTGTGGGAGACGGGATCCCGGCAGGGTAGTGTTCTCTTTCTGCTCTGGGGACCCCTGAGGGCCCCCTGCTGCAGGGGTCTTGTGGTAGCGGGGGCTCTTGGGAGGGCGGAGCCTGGGAAACCCTGAGGGCGCTCCCCTGGGACGTCCAGGGATGTTGGCCCGGAGGCTGGGGCTGGGTGGCGAGATGGGGGCACCTGAAGTGGTGAGCGACAGGCGGGCAGAGGGAGCCTGCCGGGGACGTGGGTGGACAGGCCCGTCTGGATGGGCGAGGGGCTCTGGAGGAGGTGCCCTGGCCTCAAGTGGCATGGCGTCAGCGGCTGTGGGAGGCCCGGGTAGGGAAGGACCGCGCGGGCAGGGGCGGGGCCGGTCTTGCATGTGGCCTCTCCTCTGGGAGGCGTGGCTCCCCGTAGGGGTCTGGGGAAGGCAGCCGCCTCCCTGGCCGCGCGGTGACCGCACCGTGAGGGGTCCTTTGGGAGGCCACGGGTCGGAGTCCTTCCCGGTGCACGGTCCTCCCTCACTGGAGGTTGCGATGCCGAGCCCTTGGACGCCCTGCAGTGGGTGGTCTGCCCGGCACAGCAAGCCACCCCGGCCGCTGACCTCGCCCAGGTCACCCGCCCTGCGACAGGCCCAGGCACCTCACTCATGTGCATTGCCTGGGAGGCTGCTAGGGGCGGGTGTCCGTCCTCCGCGGGCGGCCTCATGGGCGCGGAGACGGGAGGCCTGGGCTTGGGCAGCGGTGGCGGTGCCCTGGCCCCGCCAGCGACGGAGGGCTTTGATGACCCGGCCCGCGTGCTTGCCAGGAAGCCCGGGCTTGAGGCCTGGAAGGCCTGGCCCATTCAGGAGTCCCGGCTGTTTGGGGAAATGTCCCACGACCTGTGGGGTTTGACCGTTGTCTCCCGCCCGCCTTGGGTGTCCCGGTTGGTGTGTGTCGACTGGACGGGCTTGTGGGCGGCAGGAACCGCCGGGTAGCGACCACGTCTTGGTCAGGGGGTTTCTCCCTACTGGTGGGCACGGGAACGGCTTCGGGGGTCTTACGGGCGCTGAGGGGATTCCGCGTTACGGAGAGGTCAAGGGGAGTTGGTGGCCGTCACCCTTCGTCAGGGCAGGGTAGCATCAGTGCTCCCGTGCTGGGGTTCCTGGAGACCCGGCTGGCAGGGACAGACTCTTCTGAGGGCAAGTGGCTGATCTTTCGTCGGATGGGCCCAGCCAAGGAGAGAAACCTAAGGCGCGCGCACGTGGTCGCCAGAGAAAGGGTGACAGCGGGTGGGACCGAGAGAGAGAGAGAGAGAGAGAGAGAGGGAGAGCGAGCGAGAGAGGGAGAGAGGGGAGAGGAGAGAACAAAGGTAGCGAGAGGTTTTCCGAAGGGTCTGTGAGTCCTGGCGGAAGTCCTGAGGCAGAGGAGGTGCCAGGGGTTTGAGTTTCCCGGTCGTGTCAGGGGTGTGGAGCCGGTAGCCGCAGTGGCCCTGAACGTGCCTCCGGGGGGCACCTTGTTGCTGTGTTGGGCGGCGGGGAGCCGGCCTTCGGGATCCATGTTTGGGGCCCTGGGACGTGGGAGAATGCCGGGGCCTCTCTCTCTGCCCCTGGCACGCCTCTGTGCAGGCCGTGCCTTCCCCCCCCCCGGCCCCCACGCAGGGTCCGTGTGGCTGCAGACACCCAGAAAGAGGGGAGGCCCGGGGAGGCTGGGGAGCCGTGGAAGCCCGATGCAGTGCGGGTCTCCAGGTGGAGGGGCCCTGGTCCCCTGGCGCCAGCGTGGCCCTTCCTCCTTGTGGAAACCC